>NC_083387.1:11015000-13515000 GCF_031755915.1 Ziziphus jujuba | reverse complement strand
GTGAGGAAAGAAAGACAGAAATCAGAGAGAGAGAGAGAGAGAGAGAGAGAGGTAAGGGAGAAAGATAGCTGTCAGAGTTGCCTCTGTGTGTGTGTGTGATAGAGAGAGAGAGAGAGAGAGAGAGAGAGAGAGAGTAAGCAAGGGAGCAGATTATCGTAGTTTTCAGTGATGAAATAATTTTTTTGTTATACTTTTCAATACCAGATCTAGTTCACCTAATGCTGCGCAACGTCACCATCTCTATTAAAACTCTCTCTCTCTCTCTCTCTCTCTCTCGCTCTATATATATATATATATATAAATATGTATATATAAGGTTAGGTTTACCTTAGGCTTATAATTTAATCTGATGCAGCAAAGTGAACATCATGTCTAAATTTCTGGTCTAGCCACATTTTGAAATGTTAATACTGAGTTCATTGTGTTTCTTACAATAGAGAATACATCTTTCTTGTCCAACATCATGTATCATAAGTGGAAAGTAACTGATAATTCAAACATCCAGAAAAACTTGAGATCATTTGTTAATTCTTTCGTGATGGATATAGCCTTCCCATCACGACCTATGATAAGGCTATATATTCTTGGTTTTATCTCTACTGCATAGTAACTCAAAACAAAACTTCAATCACCTTAAATATTTTACATCTTGCCTTCAAATCTTTCACTCTATCCACCCTAGAGGTTTTCACTGCACAAAATATACGATCTTAATTTTTATGGTACTTCCCTTTTCTTGCGCCAAGAATCCCTTCATGTTGCAGGGTACGCATTGTCTAATCAGTATTTAAACCAGAAGTATTAAAATGGAATGAAAGAAAATTTCCACATTTCAAAGTTTAAGTAAAAGCTCACAACAAAACAAAGCATATATTAAAATTCAACAAGCAAACAAAAAATTTTCCCACACACTTGGATGAGAACACAGAACATTGCCACTGTTGCAAGAAACAGTGAACTTAGCAAATAGCAGTGGATGAGCATGTACAAGATCATGCAATGAAATGAAAAATGGATTCTGTGTTTCCTAAAATAGAGCCCACATCTTTCTTGTGCAACATCATGTATCATAGTTGGAAAGTAATTGATAGTTCAAACATCCAGAAAAACTTAAGATCATTTGTTAACTCTTTCCTGATGGACATAGCCTTCCCATCTTGAAAACTTTGATAAGGCTATAACACTTGGTTTAATCTCAACGGTACAGTAACTCAAAACAAAACTTCAATCACCTTAGATTTTACAACTTGCCTTGAAATCCTTGACTTCTAGTCTATCCACCCTAGAAGTTTCAACTGCCTACCATATACCATCTTAATGTTTATAGTTCTTCCCTCTCATGCCAAGAATCCCCTCATGTTAGATATTGTGGAGTACACAGTGCATCTACAGTATTTAAATCAGAAATATTTAAATGGAATTAAAGAAATTTTCCAAATTTAGAAGTTTATTTTTTTTAGGTAAAAGCACAGAACAACACATAACAAACAATTCATTAAACCTGAACAATCAAACTTGGGTAAGCCCACAGAATATTGCTACTACTCGAAGAAAAAACTGTACTTAGCAAATAGCAGTAGATGAGCATGTTCAAGATCATACCAGCAAAAATTATGAGCATGCAAGCACTAACTAAAAGCAAGCAAAAGAAAAAGACACTAAAATTAAATCCTTCAAAACTAACAAAGCTACTGTGCTCACACGGCACAATAACCATACCTCTGCATTTAGTTTCTGCACCATGAAAGTAGCATCTGCTCTTGCATTTACAAACCGCCATTGCAAATAACGGTTATACAGAAGTCTCAACATGTGTGCATCAACGATACGATCTTCCCCCATCTTCCCTCTCCGAATATCCACCGAAAAACTGAGAATTGAAGGTGTACTGCCCAAGTAACTACTATTCAAGCTTCCAGCAAGTCCATTTCTCATCCGAGAAGGACTACTTATCCCCCTTGAAGGTGATGATGATGATGATGATGATGAAGATGTCCATAACTTACTTGGTGATGCAGGTCGTGCAGCTCCTCTAATAGGAGAAGCCATTGTTCTAGGAGACGATAATGAGTTATCTCCGGCATACTTTTTAGACCCAACAAACTTCGCCGGAGCTCCCATTCTCGACACCGGACTGGTCGACAATGGCGAACCCGGATCCTGCAACCGCCTCAACCGGCTATTAGTCTCCTGCCAAAACCTCGCCGACACTACAATGCCACGAGTACCGGTGGTCCGGTTCTTGGAAACCCCACCGGAGTCTTGAACCCCTGAAGTACTACCGGAGGAAACACTATCTGTATCAGAAGCAGTAAGATCAGAAGGCAAAGAAGATTCATTCACTGAATTAGCATCTGGGTTTTGCTGAACTGCATTGTTGCTTCCCAAATCCAAGCTAAATCTACCATCAAAAGAAGCTCTTCTGCTTTCATCAATCATAGATTGCTGCAATGCCCGAGCCACAATCCCAGATCCAAACCCATTGGGCTTCTTATCCGCACTGTAATCCAAACTCCTCGACAAGGGATTCGAACCCACTAAGCTACCTTGTCTCGCTCTAGCCGGCCAACGGTGCTGATCGACGGGTTTCGAATTCTCCACCTGATCTCCTCCTCCTGCTCCTCCTCCTCTAACCGGTGTCGACCTCCGCCGTTCAGGCGTAGCTTTTCTGGCAGCGCTCAAACTCGGCGTCGCGGCGGTTTTAGTCTTGCTAATCGGAAGCGAAAACGCCTCCCCTTGAAACGAAACCGACAAACTCCTCGTCGAAGTAACCAAAAGCTTCGCCGCCGCCGAGACTTCACCATTACCACCGGCATTGCCTTGTCTAGACTCAGGGAGAGGAGTTGTGGGTCGAGGCGCCGTCATGGGTCGCCTCCGGTCTACCGATTGGGAACGTTTCGAAGCAGAGGAGGACAAAGGGGTTGTTGTCGAAGAGGCCAAAGTGGAATTGGTGGAGCGAGAGAGCAAAGGGGAAGGGCATCTTCGAGAAGACGAAGAAGAAGATGTGGTGGTGGTTGTTGTGGTGGTAGTGGAAGTAGAGGTGGAAGTTGAAGAAGAAGGGGACATGTACCTGGAAGAGACTTGTCTACCTCTGGGTCTTCTCTGAAGGACGCCATTGTCTTTCTCAGAAGGCAATAAAGGTGGTCTTGAAGGGTTTCGCAGATGGGTCTGGCGGTCTTGTTGGTGTGAGGAAGTTTTGCCGTTGTTCGCTGCTGCTGCTGCTGGGTCAGTCGAAGCTGCTCCAGAAATAGCAGCCACCACCATCATAGGCCTAAAATGGAAAAAATCCTCCTCACATTGCAGAGAAGAAAAGCTTCTTATTTTTTTTCTTAATTCAGTTTTTGTCTTCCACGGCTGAGAAAAAACCCAGCAAAAGCAGATTTAAGATATTGCAGAGGAATGGCAAATCCTGAGATGGGTTTGTTGAAGATTCAGCAATTCTTCCTTTCTTTTTTTTTTTTTGTCTGAAACAGTGAAAGGAGAGCAGTGGCTTGGCTGCGTTGGGTGAGTTTTAGAGAGAGAAAGAGAAAAAAGACGAGGAGAGAGAGAGTAGGTGGAGATGGGTCTGTGAGTGTAAAAGGAGAAAAAACGCAGATGAAATGGGCTTTTTTGGGATTTTGGTTTGTGTGAAATCTTTGGAAAGACGTTATGTTTGATCCACTTACGTTTTTTTTCTTTTTTTAGTTTTTAAAACCTTTTTTATTATCATAATTACTATTTTCTCTCTCTCTCTCTCTCTATTTATTTTTTTCCATTACCAAGTTTCCATTTTTAATTATGACCCAAAAAAAAGTTTCAGTATAATTAGAACCTATCTTTCATATAATTATCTCTTATGTATACAACAATAAAATAAAGGTTAAAGTTTAAATTCTTATATGGAACTATTTGTATTTTTTAAATATTTTTCTTTTTATAATGAAGTGAGACAACAATATTATTCATTTTTCTTTTGACTTTTGTTTTTTGCTTTTTAATTGACATAATATGTAAGGAAAAATATTGATGTATAGGGCCATTTTTGTGCACAAGGAGTTAATTTTCCCACATGTATTATATGCATGAGGCATGAAGTAGTCTATTATACATTTATTTTTATACCTTCTTCTAAACCAAACCCTTGTCATGTTCATAGAAAATTTATCATTTCACCAAATTCTTCAAGAAATGGAAATGAAAGGTCTACCCAATGCTGTTTTCATTAAAATAAATAAATAACTAAAAGTATGTATACTTGTCACATCAATTCAATATGACTATAATTTACATTTGTTACAACAATATTGAGAGTGATATACCAATGCATTATCAAAAAATAAAAAATAAATAAATACATAAAGAGAGAGATATACCAATGCATGGTAGTAGAAGTATAAAGTCAAAAAAAAAAGTCATTTATACATTTAAGAAAGAATAAATTATTTTTTTATGGATTATTTATTTTTTATTACTTTCTTAGTTCATGTAAAATATTAACAAATTTGCCATTATTTGGAGGGACAATTGGGACACAACAAAAATTTTATTGTATTCTAAAAGTACAAATAATAATTATCATGAAATAACAGTAAATCAATTTAGTTCATGACAAATATTTTGGAGAGATAATTGGGACATAACAAAATTAATTGTATTGTATTCTAAAAGTACAAATAAAAATTATCATCCAATTGCAAAGATGAGCTTTTGACATAATCTTAGCAACATCTCTTTTAAACTTTACACATTTTTTAGGCAACTAATGACTTTTAGTTTGAAGTTACAAATTGTTACTACATTAAATTATTGAAAACAGAAAAGTAGAGATTTCTTTGATCTTTGATCATGTAGATCTTAAAGTCTATTGAGCCTAATTTAACATCATAAATCTAATCAATTGCTTTGCTATTAAGATGGCTTTATACTAAAAATGAACATAGCATCATAAACAAAGAATGCAAATTAATACACAAGACATATCAACTCTATTATTATTATTATTTGATTATCTTTTGATGGAAATAGTATAGAGAGGCCATGTAGGTGCAACAAAAGTTGTTATAATTGTGATTTTTTTTTTTCTTCGATGAAATGTTATAATTGTAAGTTACTAACAAAATAATGAGAAAAAGAGATGACGGGTTAGTATGTAATAAATTCTAACAATCACATATAGATTGCACAACTTTCATTATAATATTTTTTCTTTCTTTATTTCTTCTTCTTTCTTTAAACTTCCAAAAAGGGTGAAAATAATTGGTTTTTAATTTGTGTGCTTTTTTCTTGTTGACGAGAGAGAGAGAGAGAGAGAGAGAAAGAGAGTAAAGCTGTTGAGGAAGAAGCCGGATACATGGAATGAATGAGCTAACTTCCACGAAAAGAGCTCTCAAGCAGAGAGCAGTGGTTGAAGATCTCAAATTAAAAATTCAAACATGTTTTTAAACTAGAATTAAAAGATAACAAACACTGTATTTTGTGATTTTTGCAAGCTAAGCTACATAACCCACATCCATTTCTTTAATTAGCTTTCTCAATATACAAGATGACACATCCTTTTCCATCACTTTCATTCTGTAGTTGTCATTTTGCTTTCAGTGCATTTTTTTTTTTTTCCTCACTTTTTAGAACTTTCAAGGCTCAAATATTTCTGAAGGAGTTCTAGAGGAAATTCAAAATTGCAATTTATATTTCTAAGTAACTTATTCCCAAGTTCTTGAATTTTATCAATTTTGCTTCAAGATCAACTTACAAAGTCAACTTTCTCTTTATTTTATAATATATCCGTGGTATTTGTTTCCAATCCAACTAAATTTTTATAGCTTTCTTCACACATCTTCAATAACCTTTTGCCAAAAAAATATATTCCGCTTAATTCTGTTTCCCAATATAGTGGATTGGTTACCAGAAAAGTGCTAGTTGAAAAAAGTGAAGGTCAAAATAAGACAGGGTAATGTAGACTTGACTAATAATTGAACACCGTAACTTTTAGTCTTATGATGGTGTCTTTTGGTGGGTGTGTGTGTGTATTAATACACATGTTTCAAGCATTATAAACTGTGATAAGTAGATCTATTTTTAACAAATAATTTTTTTTTTTACTTTATATGGAAATAGTTTGCATTAGACAACTTACTAATCAAGTTACTATAACATATGAAAAATACTATTTATAAAGAGGTTTGTTTTCCTATATTAGAGTTCTAGTATAAAAGTCAATATATAATCAAATGTACCAAATTAGTATTTATCATAAATCAATACATGATTAAATGCGTTCTGTTAGTATTTATGATCTTAATATGAATATTAATAGTCATTGTAATGATGATAAATAGTAAAATTCATAATATAAGTAAAGCTTAAATTCGCCATTTCAATTTCAAATGTATATATATATATTATATAGAAACGTATCTGTACATGGTCTAGATATATTTGCGTGAAACTATGTATCAATTTATTGAGGTCAAATTGTATTTGCCATAATCCAACACTATTAATAATGGTGTCAAATTTATTAAAGTCTGAAAAAACTCACTCAATGATCTTGCAGAACATATTTAACATATATTTATCTTTTGGTGAATATATTGAACATATTTGACATATGTTGATCCAAACCCAATATTTATAGACAATTTTAATCTCCCTCTTCATTCCCTAAGTGGAAGTGATTTGTAGTTTTGCACTGCCACACACATGGCCTTGCATAAATTCGTCTATGGGATTAAAAAAAAAAATGTCTACGATGTACATACATTCACAGTCTAAATGCCATAGCTAAAAGCCATGCATGTAATGACACACAAAATTATTTTATCATTTGTAAAGTTGGGGTGATTTTTGGGTTGACATTTTACTTTGTTCCCTTTCTTTCAATGCAAATATATATATATATATATATACATATACATGGGAAGAAAAAATAAATCAAATTATGCAATACCCTGCAGTAGATCAGTATATGTACCAATTTTGTCTGATGAACGAAGAGATTAATACATAGTAGATCCCCAAGGCATTCGTGTAAATGTCTTTATTATGACAGTCTTAATACAACCCTAGAAGCCATCCATGTGAGGTTCATGGTACAAGTACATACAAGTTTTTGGAACTTTATAATTAACAAATATATATAATTATATAATTCAATAGTAATCTCTGTAAACCCCCAACTAAATCCCAGTCTCACATGACATCTATCTCACTAATCCACAATCATGTTATATTAAAAATTCAAAGAAAGTTAGGGTAACCCCGTTGAGTTTATATTTTTTATGGACATATATTAAATTATGAGAGAAGGTTGTTTTTAGCTCCGTAACTTATTGAAACTAGACTAGGGATTGTCATCTAAATTACTAGTGGTTATTATTATCTAAACTATTTTTAAGGAGTTTTGATGCCATAGTAAATAATACCACTGTTATGAAAAATTAAGACAAAAACAATAACAATAGAAGAATAAAATCAGAACACACAGATTTACATGGAAAACTCTTGACGGAAAAAAATCACAAGCAAAGAGAGGCTAAGATTTTATTGATAAAAATTGGTACAAAAGGTGAGCAAATAGAGAGGTAAAAAATTCAATACAACCGAAAATCTACAAAAATATATATATATATATATTGTACGGATGAAATAAATTTTAAAATTGGAAAAGTTCATACCACCATAGAGCCTCAATTGTACCCTTAGAATAAATTTTACCAAACGAATTGCACTATGAGCTTTTTGGGTTGAGTTTATAAAAATTCTGATCACCAACTCTAACAACCACTAATTTTAAAATTTAAAATTGATTATAAAAATTAAAAAAAAAAAAAAAATGGTGACCATATGTCAAGCCAAAAAGTATGTTTTTTCCACATATAGTTTTACCATTGAGATGCTTATTCACGATGGAATTTTAGGAGGGGACCAAAGCTGAACCAATAGTGACTTAACAAGTAATGGATGAGTAAGATATTGGTATAACCCAACCAGCAGGGCAATCAAGATGTATGTATGATTAAATTACGAACTTCCCGAACCAAGAAGATTGATCACCATATGAATGAGTAAAGGCAAAGTACAATAGTGAGAATATATATATATATATATATATATATATATATATTTATCATTTTGGTTCGATTATATAGCGCTCTCCGACAACATCATGCAGGATATCCTAGACTTCGTTCTCCAAAAGAAAAGGAGTAACATTACATGTATTAAAATTAATTTTCATATGTATGTTAAGGGGGTAACTGTTATATGGAATAAAATTTCACCCAACTTGCGTAAAGACTCAAAAAAATGACCTAAAATAAGTTATTTCGAGTTACCTCAACATAATTCACAACCTCTTGAGTTCAACAGCCTCAAAAATGTTCGTAATCTCAAAAGCGCTAAAGACCAACTATGCATAAGAAACTTAAGAAGATCACCTCAAACTCCCACATTAGGTATAGATAGCAAAAGTTAGTAGTAAATTCACTTATGGTCCAACTTGAAGTCCAAGAAAGCCTAACAGTAGAGAATACACGCCTAATACTGATAAAAAATTATCATAATCTTTTTCATCAACTGCTGAATTGCTTTACAGATTAATATTTGAATGTTCATTGATGTTTTATTGTGTATGATTATTCATTTTGCCCTCTATAATTTAGTATTTTTGCTAGATTCATATATATAATTGATAAATATATTTTTCAATTTAGTTATTGAAGCAATTCAAAAAACTATAAAAGAAATCCCGATCAAAATATTGTAATAGAAGAATATATATATATATATATATATATATATATATGTATGTATAGGGCTATATGTGAAAAATTGAAATGATGATAGGTTTTGGAAATTCTCGAGGAGGGCATGTGACTTGAAATAGACTCCAAAAGGATAATTGGATTAAAAGTAATTACACCCACTAAATGATGTTTGTTTAATAGGGGAGGTATTACTTAGTTTGCTTCCAAAGTGATATTAAAACTTTGGGGTAGAATGAATTTGTCTGCACCCCTATAGCTTTCCAACATTGCTTCCCCTTTCCACTTCAACCCCACATGTAATACGAATGTGACAATTTGTTTGTAAAGATAGACAAATTAAACAAAAAATGTGACTATTTTGTAGCTACGTATAGTCTTTGGGTTAGCAAAAATGTACATGTTTTGAAATCTGTAAAATATATAATATTTGACACTGACGGAGTTGCAATTCTATTTTATGGTTCCTTAGTATCCAAGATATTGAAATTATATCTTGAAAGAGAAAAACAAACTACTCATACAATTCCTTTCTGAGTTTTAAATTTTATTGATATATAATTTATAAATTTTTTTTTCTTTGTAAATAAAATATTGTAGGGGAAGACAACTTGTTATCACATAGGATATTGATTTTTTTTTTTTTAGAACTATTTATTTGTCTAAAGCGACAGTGATTTAGATTAATATAGATTAGGAATCAATGACAAAAGAGAAAAGGGTTGATTAACTCTTGTCTTTAACATAATTAACTGAATAGTAAACCTTAAATAACCATGTAGCAATGACAGAACAATTGATTAGATAGTGTCGGTTGGCTTTAGTGAGATATCATTATTCTGAAAACAAATAAAATAAATTTAAATTTGACTGACTTCAAATAGTAGGTTTATTGTTCAGGTTTTCTTTTTTCTTTTTTATTTGAGAGATTAAGCAATATATGATGATAAATGGCTATTATGACAGTTATTTATAATATGACAACAGGCAAAATATTTATCGAAATGAATTTAGTGAAAACAGTTTAATAATGGTTTTCAATTAAAGTGTTTCTGTTCTTTTTTTTTTTTTCTTTTTCTTTTTCTTTTTCCGTAAGCTTATAATTATAGGTAAAAAAAATCTAACTACTATTTAAAATATAAGCCAATTAAACACAATTTTTTAGTAAAATCTTCGAGGAAATAAAAACAAAAAAAAAAAAAAGAAAAGAAAATTGAAAACAGAAATCCAAAAACACAAACATTATCAAAGGTTAATTAAAAACTCAACAAAATATATCAATAAATAACAAGTTACAAAATATTATAAAATTCATATTTGACATTTTTTTCTCTGTACAAACTGAGGATGGGGACTTTGAACTCCTGACCATCGCTAAGTACAGCCACACTTTCAAATTTGGGATTCTTGGATTTTTGTATTCTCAAAAATTTTTGCTGTTAATTTACAAAAGTTACAATTTTAGCTATCAATTAACAACTTGTTGCAAATTGAACCGTGTTTTGCTTTTTTGACTAATGGAGCATATACCATCATTCCATGTGAATTGCTCGTGGATATCAAAGTGCAATTTTTAAAAAATAAAAGATATTAAAAGTGCAAAACTTTAAAATTAAAAGGGTATTTAAATTCATTCTAATTTTTAGAATTTTACACTTTAATATTTTTAGTTTGGAATTTAATATATTTGTAATATTACCTATGTGATTGCATAGGAGACGGTCATTAAATTTTGTTGATTAAAAGTTAAATATTTTTCAATATGCAATAAAGTGTAAATTAATAGCCTAAATAAAAATTAAAGGTATCAAAATGTAATATTTAGATTTTATAAATTTGGTATACCGCAACCATTTCATTAAATGCCTGGTGATGTGGAGAGGAAAAGATATTTTGTCATTTTGAATTTTCTGTGATTTTGAAGGACAAAGAGAAGTGTATCGAGTCTAGAAATTGAGAGCAATAAAACAAAGGGATTTCGAAAATAGCTTTGAGGAGAAGAAAATATTAGCTAAGGAGCTGGTTGGTGAAATGGGATTGTTGAGCAGGTACATTACATAGAGGTGTTTTGTAGTTTTTTATTCTTTTTTTTTTTTTTTTTTTTTTTTTTGGGATTCAGATACTAAGCTTTTTGTTAAAAAAATTTATTTTATTTTTATTATTTTTTTAAAGCAGTCAGAGAAATGTGTTGGCTCTTTTAAGAGCCTTTCAGTTTTCAACAGCCTGAAAACCTGCAACATATATAAAATTTGAGAACATAAATAACAACTAAATATTACTTGGTCAAACTTCCCACATGTTTAAAAGGGTATAACACACTAATACCCTATCTTTTTTGTCTGTTTTGCAACAATATCTTTTGTATTTTTGAACATTATAAAACTGTACCTCATTATAGTTTCGTTATGTGTTTAATACTATATTTTTATATATATATTATTGAGTTTTCACATGTAAATTGAGTTTTAAAATCTGCAAATGTGAATCACAGTTCAATTGTTTTGTATTTACATCAACATATAACCATATATAGTTGAAAATTTATTATATATATATATATGCATTCGAAAAATGTGTTTCTATAATTTCTGAACATACAAGACTCTAGATTTTCCTATTTAAGATCACATTATGAATTGGATTGATATGTTCTAATTTATTCTTATAAGAATAGTTTTCACAAATAATCATCCCGAATAAGAATTTTCCTATTTCAATATAAAAAAATGAAAAAATAAAAAATAAAAACAGAAAATTTGATCCATGGGGTATCTAAGAGGACATTAAACACTAGTAACAGACAATAATAGGAAATTCTCAAGTTAGTATCAAAACATAAAGTCATTTCATTTCTGTTAGCTCTTGTTCTTGTATGATTTTGGTTCCACAAGTTTTTTGGGATTGAGTAGTTGCAAACAAAATAGTAGGCTATATATCTACAAACTAGGCAGATTCCTTTCGCCTATAAATTTAAGAAATGACTAAGACTGTTAAAACCCCTCCCCAAATGAAAGATTGTCTTCATTAGGCAAAAGCCATTTCATATATACTGAGATAATTACTTGACGTCTATGCCTCTTTACGTTTCTTTCCTTTAAGAGGGATTGATGGGAAATACAAACAACTTTCATAATTGAACCCTAACTCCTCCTATTTAATACTCTCATCTGCATAGCTTGTTGAACATATAAATTATTCCAAAATTAATTTTCCGATATCATTTTTTTTTTTTTCACCTCAATGTTATTCAACTTAAATTTTCATTATTCATTAGGTGATGTTTGTCATTGTTTATTTATTTATTTTTTTGTGAATTATAGAGACTAAGTCAGTTATTCCAAAACAATGTCATTTTTTATTTCCCTTTTTTTTCTTTTTATTATTATTGTTATTATTACTCTTTTGACCTGACAAAGTCGCACACCAATTAAGAAATTACAAAGTTATGATTTTTGTTTTATGGAATACGATAAAAATTATTACGGCCAGTAAAAGGAAGCCCACACCCCCAACAGTTGGTGATCTGGCCAACCTAAACCTAATCATCTTAGATTGTGGGGCAATTATGGTGTGGCTAATATTGTAGGGTCTAGTTCCAAATTATACGGGGGGTCCCAATACTAAGAGAGGACTTAAAGCATGTAGATTGACTTTCATTTTTTATTTTTATTTTTTGGGTGGATAAATGCAAATAAATTGACTTTCCATCATAGTAACAAAGCCTTACAGATCTCTCCCTCTGAGCAAAACCTTGCACCGACAACCGTACAGTTCTATATTCATTATTTTGTCAATTCAGTGGGATTAGGAGAACAAAGCAGTTGGCTAAAGTTTTCATGTCCTTTTCAGTTTGTTTTTGCTATAATGGCACAAAATTCGGTGACTGTTACTCTTCCTAGATTAGGATCCCAGGTAATTAAATCAAATCAAATGCCAACTTGGGTTCTTGTTTATCAATCAAATTAATATATAGTTAGAACCCCAATGATTTCGATACTTCAACACAACATGATCCATCCAAATCAAATATGCACAGGTGCATTATTTCAAATGTCCGAACCCAATTTGAAACAAACAAGCCCAAATCTTCAAGCATAGCACCATTTCAACACCACTTCGAGGGAAAACATGCATTTTCACAGGCTTCCGGTTTACTGATCATAGAAACTGAATCCAGAACTTCAGTTGCATAGAAATGGAAAAACTTATGACTATAGCACATAAATCAAACCAGAATCGTAATATTAAGGGAAAATTTCCAATGGGCAACTGACCTTTACATGACTCGGTTTCAAGTTGCAACAACAATATAAGAAAACTTAAGGAAAGCTATGAAGAAGTTGGAGAAAACAAAGAGAACATGAATTAACTTCAATTCAGTGATTCCATTGAATCAAAATCAAACAAATAATTCAGCTTTTAGCATTAGGTCAACTTAAAACAAAAAATATCTCTTCAAGGATCAACTGAATTTGAAATTCCTGATACGATCATCCTTTGGACAAAACATCAATCTCCTAGGATCTCGAACTTGAAGTTGCAAGAAGATTTGAATTATTTAACGGTACTGCAAAAATAATAATACATAACAAAGAAAAATATCAGTCTATAGAGTTAGATAGCAATTATTGGCCAGAGCTGTCAAATACATACCTTAATGAAGCCAATTTCCTTGGCATTACTACGGAAGCACTGTCTGCAACACATGATACCATACTTCCGAATCAATCCATGTGGGTTCCCACACACACGACTATCAAAATGAAAGAAAATACACAATGAAAATCAGTTCACAAACTTCCAGGGACAGTTTATAATAAGCATAACCATAGCATAGATGAGAAACAACTAAGCCAGCTTCTAGACACCTCTTAATTTATCAAACAAAAGGGCAGGCAAATTTTTTATGTCCATACAAAACAACAAAAAGAAGAAGACTACTTTTACACGCGAGTGCGCGCGCACACACACCAAAAAAAAAAAAAAAAGAAAAAGAAAGCAAAAAAAGAAGGGGCAAAAATCTCAATCTAAGTTTTTGGATGCTTGTAGGAATCCAGCTTCTAGAAGCCTCTTAAATTAAACAAACAAAAGGGCATGCAGATATCTTAGCTCCATACAATTAAACAAAAAAAAAAATGACTTCTTTTACGACAAATGCAAAAATCTCAATCTCAGCGTTAGTATGCTTCTAGCAACATTTCACTACAGAGCATAACCATAGCATAAGTGAGAAACATGTAACAAGCAACCCAGATTCTGATTTTATCAAAAAAAAGTAACCCACCTTCTAGACACCTCTTAATTTATCGAACAAAAAGGGCAGCAAATATCTTAGCTCAATTTGAGTTTTTGAATACTTGCTAAGGATAAACAATTTCCAATATCTAGCCAGTTATATTGCTTGATTGATTCTACGAAACAACAAACGTAAAAGATGAATGAATTCAAACATAAACATATTTAGCATCTTATTTTTTAAGCACTCAATTATCTAATCAATGTAATTAGATAACTGACAAGTAGTGTATATGTTTGAAGATTTACATTATTTACCTATTGCCTGTTCAAATAGCATAACAAAGAATTTAATAAAGACAGACTACAGCTTTATCTTTGAACATTTGAGAATGAACATAAAAGATTTGCTCATTAACCAAACAAAGTAATGAGATGAAAGATTTGCTCATTTACCAAACAGAGTAATGAGATGATATAAATTAATATTTTAGCAAAATTGGCTTTTGGTGGCCTCCATCACCCATTACTATCTTACTCTACTATAAATTTTCATAGAGGAACTAATGAAGAACCAAAAAGGAGCTATGCTTTTCTTCCCCCTTCACCTCCCCCCCCCCCCCCTCCCCGCTCTCTCTCTCTCCTCCTCTCTCTCTCTCTCTCTTCCTGCAACTCATTAAAGAAAAATTAATCTTGTAACTCATCAACAAACTAAAAGGTTCACAATGCAAAAGAAAACGATTAATTTTCTTTTAAAAGTAGAGAAAGAAAAAAAGCTTCAAGTTTCTCATCAAGTCAGAAAGACAGTAATATGCAATGGAGATCACCCAAAGCCAAAAATACTAAAATGTCAAGCAAATAGCAATATATACATAGATATGAATACACATATGTAATCTCATTGCGACGCAAAGATGATAGGTCGACAGTCCAATACAATTTATTTCAAATATATAAGCTACAAAACCTTTTTTATTTTTTCTTCTTACTTTCGTGGTACGAAGAAAGTAAGATATCAAATGTTGAAGATTTTTGCAATGTTTATGTTCTGTTCTATCATTTCAAGGAGTATTTTCTAATGAATAATGGAATAGACCATCTCACATTATGCTATCTAAAACACGTTGCATTTGTCAAAATCATCATTAATATATATATATATATATTTTTTTTTTTTGGGGACAATTTTTAATTAATCAAATAAAAGTCTAAACATTTAGAGGAATAAAGTGACATTTATTTCATGCTATTCAATATCTAGACGGTAACACAAAGAAAAAGATAAACGAAATCAAACTAAAACATATTTTAGCATCTTATTTTTGAAGCCTAATTAGATAATAGAAGCATAGATGTTTGAAGATTCGAGCAAAACGAAGACCTATAATATAGATCAAACTACAAGTTTATCTAATGGAGATTTCAGAATCACAGCGTGAAAGAATTTACTCGTTTCTTTTGCCAATTTTCTAGCCAACCAAACAGAAAGTGAGAAAAATCCGAAAACCCTTACCAGGTGCGTGAACCGGGACCGTAGTTCTTTGGGTGAGAGTTCCACACGTTGGAGTGTCCCATTTTTTGTTGCTCGCAAAGTATACACAGATAAAAGACAGTCGCAGAGGATACGAATTTTAGATTTGGAGAGAGAAAGAGAAAAACCTAACTTATAGGACAGTCAAAACCCTAATTTGAGAAAGTATACCGGGAGCGCCTTGCGCATCGTCCTCCTAATCGAATTCTTACCTTGGGCGGGTAAAACCCGAACTTTTACTCTGAGCCTTGAGTCGCTTTGAACAACCATGGGCCACGGCCCAAGTACAATACATTTTCAGTTTTTCTTTTTCATTTTTTTTAAATAATTTATTTTACCTCCGTTTGTTCTAGATTTCACTTTACAAATGCAAAAATCTATTCCGAAACATTTTACCCATGGTACTTTCAGTTTATTCACCTTAAAAAAAAAAAAAAAAGAAGAAGGTACTTTTAGTTTTATTTATATTTCACTTTTAGTCCATTTGTTAGTCAAATTTTAATCGATCTATATATTTTACTTAAAATGACAATTTTTAGGATTTTTTAAAAGTATAAGAGCAGACATGTTGCCACTGATTCAGAATATAGTTTGCATGCCATTTTTTTGAATCATCACTTCTACAAATTGATTGGAAATTGAAAAAAAAGGAAATATGACCATGATAGTCATTCAAAAGGCCCCATCTAACTGCTAAATGAGCCAACATATTGTTTTTTCTAGCTGCTAAATGGAGTTAAATTATGGTACATAGTAAAATCTCAATTACACTGTTTAAACGTGAATGGGGTTCTCTTTTTTTTTTTTTTCCTTTTTTTTTTCTTTTTTTTAAAATAGGATTCATTGAAACCAAAAGAGAAGGCTCAATCAACACAGCCTAGACACAGGAGACTTTTTCAGGTATGCTCTCCTGTGTCATAATGTCCAAAATAGCTAGAGACAATCAGTCTGGTTCTATAAAGCCACGAAAAGCTTAAGTTGCCACCCATTTACAAATAGAGTAAGCTAACCTATTCGCTGACTTAGGAGACCATACAAAGTTTAAGTTAACAAAATTAGAAAAGTACATCAAAATATCACTAAAGAATTTTCCAGAAGCCCAATGAAGTGCAGAACTCTCCCTCTTGTTCACTACATTGATCACACTAAGAGCATCCGATTTTATAATGACATTAGGCCACTCCTGCATCTTGGCCAGCTCCAGCGCCTTCCAAATTGCTTCTAGTTCTGCCACTTCAAGGATTGACATTTTGGATTTGAAAGCATGGATTTAAGGCACCTTACCTCTATCGTCTCTTGCTATCACTGACAAGTAACTTCCGCTGCTAATTATACAGTTAAGGAAAGAAAAGAGATCCATACAACCTGTTTGGTCCTATCTGACATCCCATAGGCTTGCAAACCATACTCTTTTAGCCATTTCACAATGAAAGAATAGATGACATTCGCTATCAATATGCTGACACCCGTGGATACATTCTACATTATCCACTGCTCACAAGATTAGAGACCACCAGGAGGCCTGAGTTTGCTAATTTCCATAAGAAGAACTTCATTCCTTCATGAAGTGGGCTATTCCATAGAACCCTCCACCAATTTTCAAACTTTTTTTCGGTTTCCTCTTCCACTTTATAAGCTGATCTTACAGTAAACATCCCAGACTTTGTTTTTGTCCAAATTAAACTATCTTCTTGGTCTTCCTTTAGCCAAAACATCTCTTTGATAGTCTTAACAAACACTTGGTCAAACAACCGATCTAGTTTCTCACCATCCCAGTCCCCATTCTCCAGGTTAAGGGAGTTGATCATGCCGAAGTCTCTAGCAATGTTTTTTTAGGCTTTGGAAGAAATCCAGGTAAGTTTGGGATTCAAGAGTCCTCCCAAAAATTCACCGAGTCCCCTTTCCTTACTTTAAAACACACACCCAGAACCAAGAACATCTAGATTTCTTCTTGCAATTCAAGAAAGAAGAGTGGGGGAAATATTTGGCCTTTAGAGCCTTTACCCACAATTTATTCTCTTTAGCAATTAAATACCAACCAATTTTAGCTACCAAGGCCTTATTGAAACTCCACAGCTTCCTGATTCCAAGACCCCCTATTGCTTTAGGCTGACACACTTTTCTCCAAGCTATTGGTACGAGTCCTCTCGAAGCTTGAATGTCATTCCTCCAAAGAAAGGCTCTGGCTATTTTTTCCAAATTGTCACACCAGCCTTTGGGAAGTAAGAAAGACGATATGGAATAAACAGGCACCAAATTTGCCACATGCGTGACGAAGGTAACTCTTCCTAGCTGGGATAGAAGTTTGGTTTTCCATCCAATAAATTTGGCCTCCTTTTTCCTTCTCAACTCTTCGAAAGTCAGCATATTGTTCTTCTCCACAAAGAGAGGAAACCCTAGGTGTTTTGTCTTCTTATCCAATTCTTTCATTCCTAGGCACTTTTTGATACTAGCTCTGCTTTTAGCTGAAACATTTTGAGAAAAGAAGCATCTTAATTTCTCTCTATTAAAACCTTGTCCTGTCCATTTGCAGTAGAGCTGAAGACACCTTTGGACATTTTTAACTTTTTTTCACGTTGGCTATGCAAAAAATTAGAATGTCATTGGCAAAGAGAAGGTAAGAAATTGATGGAGATGTCAGGCCTATCTTCACCCCATTAAACTTTGTGTCATCCTCCCACTTAAACAGCAACCTGGACAACAATTCGACCATAATGATAAATAGAAAAGGAGACATTGAGTCTCCTTGTCGAAGACCTATGTTTATAGGCATTTTACCAAAAATGCTCCCATTCAGCAGCAATTCCATGGAAACAGACAAAATATAATTGAGAACTAATTTAACGAATTTGTCCAAGAAGCCGAAGAGAAGGAGAATTCTAGTTAATACTACCTAGTCAGCTTTATCATATGCCTTCTACATGCTATCTTAAACACCACTATCCCTTTTAGCCTTTTTTTACGAGACATAAAGTGTATCACCTCATTTGCCAAAATGACATTTTCTCCAATCCACCTCCCCAGCACGAAGGTCGATTGGTTTTGGAAAATGATATTCGTAAGGGCTGCTTTAATTCTATCCGCAATGATTTTTAAAATGATTTTGTACACCATATTGCAAAGGCTAATAGGTCGGAGGTGCCTAAATTCCAAGGCACCATTAATCTTCAGAATCAGAACTACAAATTGATCGATTAATGTCCTTTAGCAGCAACCAGAGCGGAAGACATTCTGAACCATTCTAACTACATCCCCACCCACTATGCTTCAATACTTTTGAAAGAATAATGCAGGCATGCCATCCGGTCCTTGTGCTTTAGTTTGATTCATATTTTTCACCACTGTCCAGATTTCTCGATCAGATGGAATGGCCTCTACAGCAGTATTTTGTTTTCTTAAGATGCAGCAGAGAATGAACTCGCCTAACCTTTCACTCCTTCTGATCTGGTCTGCTTTGTAAAGATTGGTGAATTCTTCTATCAGCAAGGAATTGATTTCTTCTCTAGACTCCCTCCACACTCCTCTGCTATCTTTCAAAGATGGAATGAATATCGTTCTTCTATTGGCCATCGTCAAAGCATGGAAGAACTTTGAATTTCTGTTCCCTGCAACGAGCCACAGTTCCCTAGATTTCTGTTTCCAAAGGATTTCCGCTCTCTTACTCCACTTATTCAATTCCCACTGCATAAGCTTTTCTTCATTCAAGCTTTCTGAAATTGGCTCTTGACCTTAAAGCCACAGAATTTTGTCTTCAAGCCCTTTTATCCTAGACTGGCAAAACCCAAATACATTCCTGTTCAACCTTTTGAGCGCAAGGCCTGTGCTATGAATTTTATATTTCACCGATGCCACCCGGTCCCTTGTATTGCTACTTAATCAGGCTACTTTCACAATGTCCTTACACAATGCTATCTCTCTTCCAAATCTCAAGAAATCTGAAAGGTCTAGCTTTTGCTTGTTGGTCAAGAAACAAACTAAGCAGAATCGGGATATGATTCGAGCAAGCATTTGAGAGATGAACCATTCTGGCTTGATCAAAGGAAGTTCTCCAGTCTGAGCTAACTATCCCTCTATCCAAACGTTCTTTGACGTTTGCTTTTCCACCTCTATTGTTACACCAAGTATAAGTTTTACCATGAAAACCAATATCTATTGCACCAACCTCAAACATAAAGTTACGCAAGAAAAAATTATTCTTTATAGTCACTAGTCTACCTTCTAGCTTCTCCTCTTGATCATATACATCGTTAAAATTGCCAACGCACACCCAGGAGTTAAGCCTTGATCTGACTTTCATGGTTAAGCCGTCCCAGAATTCTTTCCTCAAGGTTCTTTCTGCAGGACAGTGACAAAACCAAATCGTTCAGCTTCCTTTGGCTTTCGAGTCCACTACCACCCCTATAATCCATTTTGAAGCTGAAACTATTGACCATTTCCATCGATTTTGCTAAAACAACGCCAACCTTCCTTTTTTATTTTTAGCCTCCTTTTCCTTCTGAGATTTCGTTTCACAAAGGAAGACTCAAGTGGGAGAATGTCTTCTGATTAGGCCACTCAAGCCTCGAATAATCCAAATTCAATTAGAAAGTAGAGCAAAACTTTCAGTACTTGTAACAGTGTGTTAGATTTTTTAATTACAGACGGTAATGCTAAAATTCCTCTCCTTAAGATCAAAAGAAAATATTATATATTTATATAGGCACACGTGAATAATGTTTGGATTGAGTAGTGAAGCTTTATGATACCACTCCTAGAACCCAAATTGTACATGTAATGGTGAAAAATAGGAAAATGAATTTGATATAATTGGGTTATGCCCTATTCACCATGATCCAGATGTAAATATGGTTTCTGTATATTTTTACTTTTGTTTGTTTGTTTATTTTTCTTTATTTTTTTGGTCAAAATAGTCACCTCTAAAATATTATTTTATTTATTTATTTATTATTATTATTATTATTTTGGGTATAAAATGATCACATTTTTGCTTGGGTGGACAAAATTGTCCTTGGTTATTGAGAAATTGTTTTGTACTTTAAAAAAAAAAAATGGAATTCTTTTTCTGCCCTTTCCCACTTATCTTTCTCCTCTCAAACTCTCACCATTTCGATGACCAAAAAAAAAAATTATATATATATATATATATATATATATCTCACGATTTATCTCTATTGGCATCCAAGGGTAGGGTTACAATGGTGTGATTATTGGGTTGGCACCAAATATAGTTATTGTTATTTACCCCAGAAAAAAAAAATAAAAAAATTATACAATTATCATATTATGAATGGATTTATTGCTGGTAAACATAGATAGCTAAACAAAGCCATATAAAATCATCTTAAATGATCGGCTAACCCACACCCACCCAAATCCTCTCACAGACAAAACACTGGGTTACATAATGAGCTGAAAAGATGGTAAATTTGCAAAACGCCATTATCAACACCTAGCTAGCATCAATTTATGAGGTTTCCGACTGGTCGGAAATTATTTTCGACCATTGATAATTACTTTTTGATGGTCAATTCCAACTACCAACGAGTTTCAACAATTTCTGATGATCAGAAAGTGTTGAAAACGGTTGAAAAATTCAATTTCCGACCATTGAAAAGACATCTTCTACCACGAATATTCAACAATTTTCCAACAAATCAACAATATTTTGAATTGCGATTCGCACAAATTTAACAAAATTCAGTTACCAACTCTTTAAGAGATCCAAAGTTATACATAGGCACAGAGAACGTCTACACACCTATATGCATAAATATAGAAAACTATCTAAGCATGCTGAATTAATTATTTTCAAAACGGACTTGCAACTTTCTGGAATATCTAAATATTATATGTCACATGCATCTTCATACAAGTATATAATTGAAAAAGAGGATTAACATAACTTACTTGGACTCTACCCTGTACTCGTTTGTCAATTACTTTTAGTTATTATTCATAATCTGATATTACACTGGCTAATCTGATATTATTGTTTGTAATTTATCAAAATAAATAAATAAATAAAACCAAAAAAAAGGTTGTTATCCCTTTTAGGAAATAGTTAACTATTTGGTAAATTATGATTACACAAGTGTAATTTAATACCAAATAATACTATTTAAACAAATGAGGCGGTAAATTTTACTAAACAAAAAATCATAAACATGGGATTTAAAGTAAGTTCTTAGTGGTCTCAAAACACATTATAATACTATCAAATACGTATGCTTCCATATCATCAAGTTTTTTTTTTTTTCT
The DNA here is from genome assembly GCF_031755915.1 of Ziziphus jujuba. NCBI lineage: Eukaryota > Viridiplantae > Streptophyta > Magnoliopsida > Rosales > Rhamnaceae > Ziziphus > Ziziphus jujuba. The sequence continues at coordinate 13,493,235 of NC_083387.1, read as the reverse complement.
TTTCCTGATAATATTTATAACAAGGATATAAATATATACTTCAAAATACAAGAATTAGATACCGACTGCACCAGTATATTCTAACACAATGACAACATAATGCAGATATGATTGTTCAAGAGCAAAGTTTTCAACAACATTCCCCCCACAGTTAAGTTGGTGAAATAATGATGAATTCATTACAGAAAAACCTTCAAAGGAAGGTTTTAAAAATGTCGTTAAAATAAAATATGCTCAAAAGAATAGATACCCTAGAGAGCCGCAATTACAGAACCCAGCATGCTTTGTTACATACAACCTCAAGCTTGCTATAAAACTCTATAAGCCTTCTACCACACCGTTCTCTCTTTACTCATCAGTCACACATCCCCTGGAAGCTGACTGCACATTCTTGATGTACTGCCAAGAAAAAAAAAAAAAAAAAAAAAAGGATTTTTTTTGTTTTTTTAAATGAGACATAATTTTTGAACAGGGAAATAATAGTTGATAAAGCAGGTTTTCATGTACCTTGTAGAGAACCCCACGGTCAGCCTTATATGCTGGTGGACTCCATTCCTTTCTTCGCTTTGCCATCTCCTCATCCGTTAACTGAACATCTATTCTCCTGTTTTGAATGTCAACATTGATAATGTCTCCGTTTTGTATCAAACCAATGGGACCACCTTCCTGAAAACAATGTCCAATTGGTTTCAGAACAAACAAATTCATCAAAACATAGTAAGAAATAAAATGCAACCAGTTTAACAGAAAGAGAAAACACCTGTGAAGCACAAACACGGATGACAATAAATATCAATTGAATCTATTAAACATAACAACTCAAATGCAACAGATGGACAAAATGTTAAAGCACCTGTGCTTCTGGACAAATGTGACCAACAACAAATCCATGTGATCCACCCGAGAACCTACCATCTGTCAATAATGCAACCTCCTGCAAAGTTCAAAAGACATATTGTAGTAAATAGTAAATCGGTATAATGTAGCTTGAAGAGAATATCAGTAAAGTAGTTGAGCATATATATTATGGTCTTTTAACATTGGGAAAAATGGATAAAAGAAAAGATGTAAAATAAGGACAGCCCATCAATCACAATTTAAGCCAACTTATTGTAACTATACCTTCCCCAAACCTGCTCCCATTATTGCACTGGTTGGTGTCAACATTTCAGGCATGCCTGGTCCTCCCTTAGGTCCTTCCCCTCTAATAACCACAACTTTACCCTAAAAACAAATATATACAAGAAATCAGACATCCAAATCATCATATTAGATCCGGCAGAACACCATGCAATGTTAAACAATGGATATGCTGATGATGTGTTACCAACAATTCAGCAACCAGAAAGTTTGAAATATAATGTTCTGGACAACAGAAATTTCAGTCTGGAAGCTCAACAAAATGAATAATTTTCATATAGAACCATACTTTCTTGAGTGGGGAAGAAACAATTAAACTTGATGTCATTCAAAATATATGAGAAATGGCCTACACCAAACTAGATTAGACAAGAGAGTTAAAGTGATGATGTAAGGAAAAATGACACAGAAGAAAGAGTGATTGAGATGGAAAAATAATTTGCTGATATCCATCTTTTATTTACAAGTCCTAATAGAAAATAAACCACGTCAGGAATTTTCCGACACTTCACACAGTTACTTATGAAACTACCAAAATCCAATTTTTAGTTGAAATGAATTTACCATTTTCCATTAGCATAACAAAAGCTAAACTATCCATTTGAAAATTTTTAACATGATGATAAAATAATAAAAATATTGTACCTGACTGCTGAGAAATCCCATTATGATATTTATATACTAAAACCATATATCATCAACCTCAAGGAATTAATTACCCTATCATACTGACTAGAAGTCGTACCTTAAAACTCATCGGATTCTCTGAGATAGCTGCAATCATTGCTTCCTCTCCTTCAAAGACAAGTGCAGGACCTGAAGAACATGTTCAAATCAACAATTCTTAGAGTAAAGTAAATTAAGTTATACTGAAGATTTTGGACTGACAATGTACAAAAACCATAAAAGAGATAAGGCAGACAACAGTACCAGAGAAATAAAGCCCCTCCTTTCCAGTAATCTTTGCTACAGAACCTTGCGGTGCAAGATTTCCATATAATATTTGGATGTGACCTGTTTTCTTAATTGGGTTTTCCAATGGTCTTATAATATCCTGATTGATAAACAAACCAAAAAATAGAGAAAGAAAGTAAGACATGAGAGATTGAACATTTTCCATAAGGATGTCATTTACAAGAAATGATAAAAAGTGAAAAGGCATCACACCTGCCCTTGGGACAAAGGAAGGAAGCTTTTTGCATTTTCAGCTAGTGTCTTCCCAGTAACTAAAAACAATTAATTCATTAACAAAAATAGTAAAACTTAATAATCTTCAACTGGTGCAAAAAATCCAAACATGCATACCAGTCATACAATCCCCATCTAAAAATCCAAGTTCCAAAAGGTAGCGAATGACTGCTGGTGTTCCTCCAATCTATCAAAATCATCAATATCAGCAAATGAAGAAAAAGAAGAAAAGACAAACACAGCAAAGAAACAGATTGAACAAACCAATTTACAAAACATACAGTCATAAGCATTGAGAAAATAACATACAAGTGCTTGAAATAAAGCCAGTTTACAAAATGAAGACCTTGTGGACATCCTCCATAACATATTTCCCACTAGGCTTAAGATCTGCAAGAAATGGGACCTCATCGCTAACCTTCTGAAAATCATCAAGAGACAACTCCAGACCAACAGACCTGTCAGGAACTTGTCATCAGCTATTTTAATTGGAGGTGACTATTAGTGCCCAAGGAAATCTGGTTCTTTACCTTGCAATAGCAATCAAGTGTAAAACAGCATTGGTAGACCCACCAAGTGCCATGACAATAACCATTGCATTATGCAGTGACTTTGGAGTGATAATATCCCGTGGTTTTAAGTCCAATTTCAACAATTCTAGAAGGTGTTTTCCAGCTAAACGACACTCATCAAGCTTCAATGGGTCTTCGGCAGGTGTTGAAGAGCTATAAGGAGGAAAAAAGAAAAAGAACAAACAAATTGCTAAGAAAAAATTGATAGCAAAAATCAATTATAGTTACCCTGAGGAAGGATATTCTACCTGTAGGGAAGAGACATTCCCATGGCCTCAATGGCAGAGGCCATTGTGTTCGCAGTATACATTCCACCACAAGCCCCGGCCCCCGGACAAGAGTTAAGGACTACATTCTTCCTCTGCTCATCACTTATGGATCCACTAACATATTCTCCATAACACTATGATAATAATGAAAAGATTACAAATGATTGAGTTGCAATACAGGGAAAACCAACAAACAATTTTTCTCATACAACTGACATGTCATTCAAATTATATCTATCACATTTCAAACTTGCCACATAAAATTTTGGACAAATAAATTAAAACATGATCTCAAAATGAATCAACAAAAGCAAAAAATAAATAATAAAAGATATCCAGGATGATCATGTAGTGATGACACCATGGGTTTGACTAGCATTACACAAGCATCCTTACTGAAACAGCTATGCTACATTGCTCTCTTACACACACAACCACTCAACAGAACTACAATGTCAATATTCCCTTTACACTTCTAACAACTCTGTTGAGAATTATTTTTTTTTTAATACATTTGCTTTAAGATCCAAACCTACAAGGAAATTTTTGTTGCTCATCAGAATACTCTAAAATGTAAAGCACAAATAATAAGTTGCATAAAAGACAGAATAAGGAATTCAAGTTTCCACTGGACTAAAAATATGCAAATTTATTACTTCCTCTTATAAGGAAGGCTCCAAGGAGGAAAGGGTAATAGTAAAAAACAAAAGCAAAGACAATAGAAAACGAAAATTGATATGATTTGATGAAGAATTTAATCAAAAGCACAAGCAGCTCCCAAGATAATGAGCAAAGCCAAAACAACAATTTAGAGTGCATACCTGGAAAGCAGATACTATATCGTATGTATGCCCTTGAAAGTGACCAGGCTGCAGCAAATAATAAAGGAAGATAAGCTATTATTAGTACCATAACCAAATTCTAATTTTTGACAAGCTACAATATAATTAAGGTAATAAATAAAATAAACAATAACCAAGCCATTTGAAACAGATTCAATGACTACATATAATACACATTAGGATTACTTAATCAGCTAGAAAATTGACCCATTACAATTACAACCTAAATACTTGAGCAAAATGTAAAACCATCGAGGGAAAGAGAATGTTCAAGGGCAAATGATAGTGGTGATATAAAGTTATGACGAATAGCTTAGTCAAAAGGAAGAGTGACTATGATTTTTATTTATTTATTTATTTATTATTATTATTATTATTTTAAATTTTTATGAATAAAGGGCATTGATGCACAAAAGGCCCGCTAAAGGGGAATTACAAAGTACAAACCACTATCAAGGGCTAGCACATCAATAACAGCAAAGTCCAAAATATTAGGAGTAATTTCCCAACGGGAAAGCTAATCAAAAGAGAAATTTAAGCAGCCTATCAGCAAAGAGCTAAAGAAATCAATAACACCTACAAAATCCCTCGCCCTAATGTTTTATAAAAATCAAACAAACTTAGGTTGCATTCCTTTGTAAGCTAATTATAAAGCAAAATCCCTTCACGAGCCAATAGAATTCTACCTTAATAGTTCCACCATATATCATAATACTTGGTCTGTTAAGCCGGCCCATTGCCATGATTGTACCTGGCATCTGCAAGAAATAGCAGAAAAATTAACAAGTTTGCATTAAAAAAAAAAAAAAAAAATCTACCAAGCGATTGTATATTAACAAGTAGCTCACCAATCAATCGAGAAAAAACAAAAACAAAGAGAAAAAAGGTAACAACTTCACTTACATTTTTGTCACAACCCGGAATGGAAATATTGCCATCATACCACTGAGCACTCATAACAGTCTCAATACTGTCAGCAATCAAGTCTCTAGACTGCAAGCTATAGCACATCCCTCTAGTCCCCATAGATATAGCATCACTGACCCCAACAGTGTTGAACCTGAAACCAACCATGCCAGCTTCTCTGACCCCTTGTTTAACAGCCTCCGAGAGGCTCAAAAGGTGCATATTGCAAGTGTTCCCTTCGTACCAAACCGAAGATATCCCAATCTGGGGCTTACTCAAATCGTCATCGGAGAGTCCAACGCCATGAAGAATGGCCTGGGACCCACCTTGCGATTTGGGTTCAGTGATGCGGGAGCTGTACTTGTTGAGCTTCTGGGTAGGTGGGGATTCCACGGCAATGGAAGGAGGTGACTGAACCGCGTCCGATACAGATGCTCGGACGGTGAACGCAGCCCTTAGGTGAGACCCATTTTGGGAAATGAAAGGTCTTACGGTGGGGCATGAAGACGGTGAAAACAGCGCCGCTTGCATGGCGGCGCGTGAATGAAACACGCTGAAGGAGAGTATTGGGGTGTAGGGAAGATTATTGGCTGAAGGAAAAGTGGGAAGTGGGATATAGTCATATAGATAGGGTAGTGGGAAGGGGTTTTGGGGGGTTTTAGTACAATTTTGGACTGTTTAACTAGTTATACCCTACATTGAATTATTTGAAGTTTAGTACAATTTGGATTAATTTCTAATTTAACCGAATTAGATTTGGTTTTGAAATTTAACATCCAAAATTATATTTAGTTAAGTTTTTCAAGAAAAATAAATAATAATGATGACAATAATTAGATTTGGTTGAACTTTATTTTTATTTTTACTTGTTTGGCTTCCAAATTTGGTTGAACTTTGATTATACGCATTTCAAACGACCCTAAAATATTTTAAACCTGCATTTCTAAATTAGCGTTATGTCTCGCATCAAAATAATAAGAAAAACGTGTTAGCTTTAGTCTCTTTCTATGGTACTCTGTAAAATTCTGATTCAATAATACAAGTTGAACCATGGTTTCTGAATGAATGACACAAATTTGCAGTAGCTTGCTGACATGGTTTACTGCCAACAATGAAGTGGAGATCATAAAAAATAAAAAAAACCCTCTATAGTAGAGTAAGATTTAGGCTGTGAGAATTCTTTGCTTGGCCCTTTTTGGTTCTGCTAATGAAATACAACAAGTGTTTAAGAACGACCAAATTCGAGCTACTCATAGCGAAAGACATAAACTCTGACTCACTTTTTTGACAACCAGTGCATATTTCTTGATAATATACATATAGAAATTATATCAGAGATTTTTAAATCTTCATTTTCCCCTCTTTTTTTTATTTTTTTTCTCCTTATAATGGGAATAGATCTTTTCATTGATGAAAAGTGGCAAATTCCCAACCTTCATTATCTGCCATTGTGTTATTATATAGGTTAATGGGAATTTATCTAAACTAGTGTGGTTTTCGTTAAATCCAAAATCATCCGACATGCTAATTTGGAAAGCTAGGAATTGTTTGTTTTAGATTAATGGTAGCTTCAGTGGTGGAAATTCTGGATTTGAACTTTTGTCACCTAGACAATGAAGGGGAATGATGTAAATGGGAATAAATATTTTATCTATACCTATATATATATATATAATTTATGAATGGTTTATTGTGGTGTTTAATATTATGCTTTTTTACTTCTATTTATTTTTATATGCAGGGATTTTTGTTTTGTAGTTTAGGAGATATTTCTCTTCTTAGTAGTAGATTCTAGTTTTGAATTTATAATTGTTCCATTCAGCTTATTTTGTGGTTTTAAGAAGACTATGCAGCTCTATCCTAATAAAAAGTTTAAATAAAATGACGTGTTATTCTGGTGTCATAATAGAATTATTATAAATTTAAATGGATATATTATCCTTCAACTACCATAATACTCTCTGTCACAAAATGTGAAAATAATATATTTTTAAATTTAACCAAGTACCTTATTTAATTGAATTGATTGTATTTTTGAACTTGAAGTCGTAATTTATTGATTTCGCAGGTACAATGTATTCAGTGTATTTTTCTATTTGATTTTAATAATTCTTATATTTGAAATTTTTTATCATCCTTTATCACATGTATTCAAATATTGTCTTTTTAGAGAATATTTTGCTGTTCAATAAATATATATATATATATATATATATTTTTTGCTAGTGTAGCTGCCCCCCGTACACATGTGGATTATAGCGTTCTGTCACTTGAGTACTTCATGATTTTTTCTTTAGGTGTTAAAACATGATGGTGTCGTTGAAGGCTAGTGTTTTCGCAGATTGATAAGATGTTTAAGTTCAATAATAGTTTAAGTAGTAGAAATTTTAGATTTGAACTTTATTATGTAGAAGATGAAGGTGATTTGATGAACATGGTGAAATCGAATGGGAGTAAGCTTTTATTTATCCATATGTATATATATTTATGAATCGTTTATTGTGGTCTTTTATTTTATTTTTTGGGTAATTTCTTACCTAATGATTTTTTTTTTAAGGTGATGAAATAGTGGTACAATTGGAAGATTGGTGTATATATTTAAATGAATTTAAACATTATGAAGAGCTCATTTCACAAGTTGAGAATATGTTCAATTGTAGCTTAAAAGTGGAAATTTTGGATTTGAACTTCATTACCTAGATAATAAAGGTGATTTGATGCATATGGGGGACATCAAATTCCACATTTTCATTTTCATTAAAAAAAAAAAAAACAAAAAACAAAAAAGGGATTAGAAAAAGTCACAACTTTTTGATACCAAGTTTTCAGGACAAGTCCATATATCCTTCTCAAGTTTAATTAACAAATCTGAAATTAGTTAGATTATGATTACATACCATCCATAATTCAATTATTTTTTGACGGTTTAGTTCCAGTCTCTTCACTATATATTCTTTTTACTTTTCAAATTCGGATTTCAGAGCTAAGTCTTGATGCATTTTCAATTAAAACTACTGGTGCGATTAAGAGGATTAATAAAATTTAATTTTTTTTCCTGAAAAAATAGATGAACAAACTAGACGTCAAGAATCAACAAGAGAAATCCAAAAGAATCGCATGTAATTTTCACCATCAGAAATTATAAAAATATTCTTCTTAAAATAATAATAATAATAATAAATTACAAAGATGTATTTCTTCCATGATATTTCGTAAAATTATGTCACATTCACGGATAATTTAAATCAGTACACTAAAAAAATTTTCAAATTCACACCATGGCTATTGAATTACACTTTCCCTCATAATTGAAATACCATATAACCCATTAATTAATCAAAAAGTATATTTCTCAACCAATTTTGCCTCAGGTATCAAACAAATTTTCCATTCGCTACCATAATAAAATAAATGACCCAAAAGTATTAAAGTAATCAAAAAGGAAACAAATTATCTTCAAAAAGGAAGTTCCATTGAATCAAACAGAAAATTCAAGTTCAATAATACACAACTTCATCTAAAAGAGAATGAATTGAGTTGAATAACAAAAAACTAATCTGATCATTCTTCGACCAATATAAGATTGTGTGAGAATCCATTTTAGCGGTACTGCAATTAAAAAAATAAAAAAATCAGAGAACAAGAAAAAACACCAGCAATGAAATTAGCCAAAATCATAAGGAAAAAAAAAAGAAAAGAAAAACGAAAAATGGCTTTAACCTTAATGAAGCCAATTTCCTTGGCGTTGCTACGGAAACACTGTCTGCAACACATGAGCCCGTATTTCCGGATTATTCCATGAGGGTTCCCGCAGACGCGACTATCAAAATTAAAACCCCACCAAAAAAAAAAAACAAAAAATTAGTATAAGAACTTCTAGTACTAGCAAAAATGAAGATTAAATTAAAAAAAAAAGAAAAGAAAAAAGAAAGCATATTTATTAACTTATTTGAAGCCTCAATTAAAAAAAGTAACATAATTAGATAATATTAACATGTAATTATTTCCAACGATCCAAAATCAAAACCACATATGTTTCAAAGATCGACTAACCAAACAGCATGAAAGAATTTGGTCGTTTCGTTGCCGATTTTCTAGCTAATCTAACCAAACGGAAACTAACCAAAACAAAAAAAAAATAATAATAATACTTAAAATATTTACCAGGTGCGTGAACCGGGACCGTAGTTCTTTGGGTGAGAATTCCACACATTGGAGTGCCCCATTGTTTGTTCGGTGCTCAGTGAAATACAGACGGCCAGTAGCAAAGGATTCAGGAGAAAGATGCAAAAATGGAAAAAAGCCCTTATTTATAGGAGACTCAAAACCCTAATTTGATAAATTGCGCATCCGTGGTTGGGTCCGTGGGTAAAACCTGTATTTCACTTTAGTATTCATTAAGAGACCCAGGCCCAATTCTAATATTCCTTTTCTGCTCCTTTTATTATTATTATTATTATTTTTTTTTTTTGGTTTATTTTTGTTTTTTATAATTTTCATTGTTTTGAAAAACAGAAACGTTTGCACCTTTCTAACCGAAAATTTCTGAATCGCAAACTTTATTACTTAATACCACCTTTTTTTTTTTGGCTCAGTTAATATTTAGGTTAGATAGAATATGTAAATCAGCTGAAAGTAATTTTTTTGTTTTGTTTTGTTTTGTTCTGTTTAAATCAGAGATTATTTATAGTTTTGAATTCTGGATTTTATAACAATATTTAATGTAAAATATCATAGAATTACAAAACCTAAGAAAATTAAGAAAATTGGCTATAGAACATTGACGAAGAAAGTAGTAAAATTTGTTTAAAAGAATCATGTACAAATATTACAAAAATATAACATTATGCGCGTAACACAAAAAAAATAAAAAAATAAAAAAATAAAATAAAAATTAATGGGTGCATATCAACTACGCTTGAGATATTCTTTATTAATTCAATTTATTGGAGTTTTCTTTTTATAAATAAAAGGAGATTAAAAAAAACATTTTTTTATGATCATATTTTCCACAGAGGTGTAATGAAAAAAAAAAAAAAAAAAAAAAGCAAAAAGTGTTTTACTAAATCAGAAATCTATCACCAACGAAAATCGGGTGAAATTCAATGGCGAACAAAGCGGCTTCATCTTCTTCTTCCTCAGCTCCTCCGGTGGAATAGAAAAAAAGCATATTTCTGTTTCTCTTCGTATCGATTTTTGCTCAGCAAAATTTTTTCTAATAAAAGTTTTTTTTTGTGAATCCTTGTGTTTTCAGACCGATCAACACGACGAAACAGAACGAGAACAACAAGAAGACGAATGGTTAGAGTTATACGGAGCCGAATCGGGTTGGGTAGAAGCCCGGACTCACTGCGATCACTTGGCTTCTCTATCTTCCGATCTCGTTCACATTCCCGCCCCAAATGCTCACTGCAACAGGTTGTTCCTCTTTCACTTTTAACCCAAAAAAAAGACTTTTCTCTCATGTTTTGCAATTTTCCGAGAAAATTTCTGAAATTTTCTTTGATAAAAAATAAAAGGTGCGAGCATCCAGATGAGAACTGGCTTTGTTTATGCTGCAAGGAAGTTCTATGCAGCCGTTTCGTGAATAAACACATGCTTCACCATTTTCACCAAGCAAATCATTCTCTAGCCCTCAGCTACAGGTATGCTGCTTCTGTTTTTTTATTTTAGATTTTTTTTTTTAATTTTTTTAAAAATAAATTTGGCATAATTCTGATTGTTTAATCCATTGTGGAAACTGGAAAGCAGTGATCTGTCTGTTTGGTGTTTCTGTTGCGATGCCTACTTAGACGCCCAACTGATACCGCAACTCCGGCCGGTCTACGAAACCGCTTACTTACTGAAATTCGGCGAATCCCCACCGTTCCGATCAGCTTAACATCCATCCATCAAGAGGGTGGTCTTCAACTTCATCAGTCTTTCCTGTAATGCTTTTACATGTTTCAATTTTCTTTCATTTTCTATGCGTATGTTCTTTTTAAGAACAATTTTAGTGAAAGATTTTAATTTGAATTGCTATATGAAATTGATTACAATTCAGAATATAGAAGACAAGAAACATTAAGAATTCAAACAGTTTGATTTTAGAGTGTAGGATATATATAGGAAATTACATGGTTACCAAAGACAAATTAACGTCTTTGGCCCAGAAAATTAAGACTAGTGGTAGTAGTAGTTCCAAGTACATCGCATTCACGTTGTTCACAATCCAGCTTACCCCATCTTGCATCAACTCTCTCACAGGGGAATATAGGTTTGCCAAGGCTGTATTGTTTAACATTTATATTATTAAGCACTTAATGTAAATCAAATAGATGAGCAATTTAAGTTTTGAGAAATATATATATATACATATATTACCTTCTGTTAACCACATTATGAACATGACATAGCCATTGAGAGAAGTCCGTATGACTTCCAGCCTGAACAGGGTTTGCTCTGTACGAAATCCCCAAATTTCAATTATTCAACTCGAACAATTTTGATTGTGAAAAAAAAAAAAAAATGATACAATAAGGAAACTTAAGATGACTTTTCTTCATCAAATCCTGGTACTAAAAGAATGATCTGAAATTGTTTTTTCTAATTATGTTAATAACAATAAAACAAAACTGTGATCATCTTGAGCTTCAGGAAAATTAAAGCAGGATATACATTTAAATACAAGTGACAATTAAAAAGGTGACAATCAATACTAGTGTCACAAAGTAGAGTACCGCCACCGGAAGTATCATGGTGTACCACACATAAGAGATGGATAACTGATCATATATAACTCAACCTAGAAAGCAGGATATACGCTTAAATAAAGTATTGAGACTAGACAAACATTTCTTAATCAATACAGTCACCAACTGAAAGAATTGGTTGAAGAAGAAATAGGATACCTCAAAATTTCTTGAAAGTGATCTGCACATTCCTTACAGGGATACATCCGTGATAATATTGACATCTGCATGTAAAATGCAATTCTGATGATTGATCTTCAGCTAACAAGGACAATATGTTGCCTCAACTTAAGTGAGAATTATAGATTCAGAAACTCTAACTAAAGAAACAAGGATGAAACTCTCAAGTGACAAAGATATGTAATCAGACACTTCCGCTTTACCATGATACTTCAATTATACCCAAAGGTGTAAAAGTTTCTTTTTAAAACAGAGGAAAAGAAATTATTCATCCATACTTGCTTTTACTGATAGGGATAAAGGCACTTGCATATCAACTTTCCTTGCAATTTAACACTCATGCATAAAAGATGAAGCTAACAGCACCGGCAAGTAATGCCAGAATGGTGAAATGAGTGTAATACTGATTTTCTTCAACTCAATTGTAACCAGTGAACTGTGCATATATATTGGAAACAACAAAGCTCGGATTCCTGAAGTAGTAACATTAAACATACTTGTTTTTTATTCAGCATAGATCGATTATCATTATCACTGACAATGTCTTTCCAATACCAACTGCATATGTAACATGAATAATACCACAGATAGCCCTTTGTTCAAATGTGTTGCCCATCTAAAGCCTGGATATTGGTATAAACACAGAGAAAGTATATCTTACCAATTCCTTTACATCCCTCTTCTGCTGCCTTGTTGGGTTATCTGGATACTGAATTCATAGGAAAAAAATAATAATAATACAAAAAAAGAATGAAGGTAGTAGAAACGCAAGATATATTCCATATTCAATAATAAAATCTAGTTTGGTGTTCTAAGGAGGTGGAGCTACATTTTTAGCTTCCACATTTTCATTAATTCCCTTATACCATCTATTCTATTTCATTAAGATTATTGAAATATTTGCATGCGAAAAGAACAAAAAAAACGTGATAGATAACATATACATTTCAGGTTCTGTAATTCATGAAAAAGGTAACTCCTTCAGATATGTATTATGAACCCCAAAAGAAATATGGAAGAAAGACCAAGCAAAAGTGAAATAGAGTTTGCAACCAGGCTTCCAAGAATTCATTAACAAACAAAATGAAATAAAAATCAGAAAAGCAGAGCGAATTAAAAACCTGAGCAGCAAGAGTGTGAAGAAATGTCCATGTAGCTCTTCCTAGATCTTCTTTGGTAACAGGTGCAGATTTTCCCTGAAGAAAAGAAAGTGATTAAGATTTTATCAGTCATGTAATTTCATGGCCAGCTAAGAAAAAACCGAATTCACAATTACAGTCAAAATAGGACTTAAGATTACCACACGTGTTGTATGCTAGTGGTGGATGGAGGATTTTTCTCACTGAATTACAAGACACTTTTAACTTTCAGATAATTAACTTCCAAAAAAGGCCATCTTTTTCTTTTCATAAATTGCAGGAAGCATAGAACAGAGAAAGAGAAGGAGACTCAAAGTAATTTATTTCCACTGTACAGTCCTGACAAACAACACCCCAGTTTAACTTGCCAAATATACTAACATGGAGGATATATTCCAAATAACGTAGATGAATCTTCCCTCGATGACAAAAGCCATAATAGGGTGCATCACACTATTTTTGCACTGGGAGAACAACAACCATGTATACGAAAATACGTGCAACCCTTCCTAATACAGATTCCAGTATTTATTCAGTAAGTCAGAAAGAAAAGCCTAAACAGACACCGGCTGTGATGGACAAATCAACCATTAGGTACTAAATTGGATTGAGAAGGTTAAGAAATCTAACTTTTTATAGCGCTCTTTGAGAAAATCCCCACCATGTTCCGCACTACAGGAAAAAGATAATAACAATAAATACCTCTAATTGAAAAGTTCTAAAGTAAAGGTTTGTCAATGTTATGGATAAGAGCCCATTTTAGCGGAGAAACAGAAGAATATTATAGCACACGATATCTAGACATAGAGTATCAATCAAATAATGGATAAAAACAAAAGGAATTGGCTTCATGAAAATTAAATAAACACCAGCGTGCGGTAACGCATGCCAAACTCCTTTTTGACTCTCGTTCAGGACTTATACCAAACAGTTGATGAACTACACGGACTCCGCAGCGTTAAGAGACAAACACGGAGAATAAATGAACATTTGAAGTAATGGAACCCCATGTCCAAAAATCGGAATTCAGATTCAAAAACAGTGGGAGTTGAGTACGGAAAAAGATGCAACGAGCAGTGGTACCTTGATGAGAATATCTTTGGGCTGGGCAGACGTAGAGTCAATATTCGAAGGGTTCGCTCTGGAAGAGGAAGAGACAGAGAAGAGAGGTTTTCCGGGTATGCGATCAGGATGGAGAGGTTGACCCATGAAGTTGGATAGGTGGGTTTGAATTGAACCTGATACTTGCTCGAAAGCACGGAAGATTGCCTGCAATGGATTCTCCGACATTTTTGAGGAATTGAAAAGGGTTGGATCAGAAACAGAGACACAGAGAGAGAGAAAGGCGGGAAAAGGCTTTTACTGGATGCGAAAAGTAAAAGAGCACTCCGGTAATATATTCTTTTACCATTTGCTGCGTACCTTGCATTTCGCACTCAACGCAATCTTAGATAGAGAAGCGTAGTTCGTAGCCGGTTACAAAACACTATTCCCACGTGCGTTCACCGCGCGTGTGCAATACAACAACATAGGCACAAAGTCAAATTTTGACTCCTCTTTCCCATCCCAATTCCCATGGAAGATAATCAAAGCTTCTTCTCCATGCATAAACTTCTGCCGCCCAAGATCTGAAAATTTCTTCTATTTTTGTTCGCAAATAGGGTCTTCTTCTTAAGGTTATCACTTTTGGTCTTTCAGAGCTTTTTTCAACTTTGACTCAGTTCAGTACTGAATCTGTTACAAACTGTTTTGTGAGTGATTTCTCGTTTCTTTCTGAGCTATCCCTTCCCTCTGGCCCGTTGATGGGTGAGGAAGAGGGAATGGTAAGCGATGTGAAAAGCTCTGCTTCCGAAAAAACAAATCCAAAGCTAACACTTTTACCTTTAATCGCTTTGATATTCTACGAAGTTTCAGGAGGTCCATTTGGAGTAGAAGATTCCGTCAGGGCTGGTGGTGGTCCTCTTCTGTCTTTGCTTGGTTTCTTGGTTTTTCCCTTCATTTGGAGCATCCCTGAAGCTCTGGTCACAGCTGAGCTAGCCACCTGCTTCCCTGAAAATGGTGGGTATGTGCTTTGGATATCATCTGCATTTGGACCTTTCTGGGGTTTTCAAGAAGGGTTTTGGAAATGGTTCAGTGGGGTTATGGACAATGCTTTATACCCAGTTTTGTTCCTTGATTATCTAAAGCATTCCTTACCCATTTTCAATAGATTGCTTGTGAGAATTCCAACTCTGTTAGGAATTACTTTCTCTTTGACTTACTTGAATTATCGAGGCCTACATATTGTTGGGTTTTCTGCTGTTTCCCTTGCAATTTTCTCACTCTGCCCGTTTGTCGTAATGGTTATTCTTTCAATTCCCAGAATAAGGCCTATGCGGTGGCTTGTGGTGGATTTCAAGAAGGTGGATTGGAGAGGATATTTCAATAGTATGTTTTGGAATCTGAACTATTGGGATAAAGCGAGTACGCTTGCAGGAGAGGTTGAAAATCCCAGTAAGACATTCCCAAAGGCCCTTTTTGGTGCTGTGGTTGTGGTTGTTTCTTCGTATTTGATTCCAATTCTTGCTGGAACAGGTGCTTTAAGATCTGGTTCTGGTGAGTGGACTGATGGGTATTTTGCCGAAGTTGGGATGTTGATTGGTGGGTTTTGGCTCAAATGGTGGATTCAAGCTGCTGCTGCAATGTCTAATATGGGATTGTTTGAAGCAGAAATGAGCAGTGATGCTTTTCAACTTCTTGGGATGAGTGAGATGGGAATGCTTCCTTCTATATTTGCTTCAAGGTTAACTTTTCTGTCTGGCTAAAGCTACCTTAGAGTTCAATTCTATTACAATTTCTAATGAAACTTCCAGGAAGAATAACCTTTAATAGCATATACATATTAAAACAATTAGAATTTGATGCTTTGGATATGTAAATTCAACAGAATTTCTATGTTGGTACTCAAAATTGGTCTTCTTTTGCCTTTAGTTTATTCCGAAATGTTTTGGTGTTGAAAGCACTTATATATTTGTTATCTATAAACGAACGTTGCAGGTCTAAGCATGGGACACCCACCATCAGCATTTTGTGTTCTGCAACTGGAGTGATCTTCTTGTCATGGATGAGTTTTCAAGAAATCTTGGAATTTCTTAATTTCTTATACGCTATTGGAATGCTGCTTGAGTTTGCAGCTTTTGTAGTACTGAGAATTAAGAAGCCTGACCTTGATAGACCTTACAAAGTTCCATTCCAAACATTTGGGGCAACAATGCTTTGCCTTCCTCCTGCATTGTTGCTTGTTCTTGTTATGTCTTTGGCTACCATGAGGACATTCTTTGTAAGTGGTGCTGTTATCATATTGGGGTTTCTCTTATACCCTTTGTTAGTTCATGCAAAGGAGAGGAAATGGGCACTATTTGATGCATCAAAACCTGCTATGCCTCCCAATATCAGCTTGGAAGACCATTCAGTCGCTTTGCAACCGCGGGTCACGGATGAGGCGTCGGTTAGCCTTCTCTCGGAGTTGTCATCTCTTAAGACAGAACAAGAACCATCACAAATCATGGAAGGAGTATTGAAAGTAGATTAGAAGGATCTCGCATACCGCCTTCACGTCATAACAATAGATAAAATTCCACTTTCACACAGGTTCACAGTCATGTAGGAAACTTGGCTTGTAGACTGTAATTTTTATACATCATAAAAAATTCATATATATTTGAAGCTTTTCTCTCTAATTATTAGTTGTTTTCAATTTCCTGGGTCACCCTGAAATAAAATCTTTTTTGCCATACCAATGAGATAGTGCAGCTGAGTCTTTTGCTTGTTGCAGTTACCTGGCTGCTCTTCATTTTCCATGTGAAAGAAGAGGTCCAAAATGCAGGCGCTAATGGACATTAGACCATGCTATTTTTGTGTCAACCTTGTATGCAACTTGTAATGCCTGTCTGCTTCAAGTAGCAAAAAGAAATAAATTTTTGTTCCTAAAGCACAAAGAGCTTTTCCCACTAATTACATATTATTTTGGTTTTGTGGGTCTCTAATTACGTTGAACAATTTCAGTGATTCATAAAAGCAAGAAGAGGACAAAAATGAAGAAGATACAAGTCTAGTTAAGTTCTGAAACTGATAACATTAACCACAATCCATTGGTGTGCTGTGCCTTCAAAGCGTCTCATAATGGGCAATCTGCTTAATTCTATTATGTCTGCTTGTTTCCTTGCGAGTACAATTCCTCTTTTTACAAAGTTGGGGACTCGTAAAATGAAGTTTTTGTTTAGAATTAAAAAAAAACAATTAAAAAAAAAAACCCAAAATATAAAAAATTCATTAAAGAAGGAAAATATAAATTGAATATACAGAAAAAAAAAATTTCACATTTTTTCATGAAAAAACTAACATTTATGAAATTTTCAATGCAAAAAAAAAAAAAAAAAAAATCTACATATTTTTCTTATTATTTTATTTTATATTAATTTTCTCTCCTATTTTCTTTACTAAACAATAAAGCTGAAAGTCTACCATATTATTATTATTTTTTTTCTATTTGTTCTGTGAATTTCAAGCTTAAAAGATAAATTGAGTACGTTTCATCCTAAGTTAATCATTTGGTTTTTTTTAAACAACATTACTTAATAATTTACCATTTTTAATCTGAAAAACAATTTTTGTAAAGATTGCATATCGATGTAAAAAACCCACTAAAGATGGAAAAAATATTAATAAAAAAAAAGAAAGAAAGAAAGAAAAAAGAAGTGCCCCTATTATTCAATTTGTTCCACACGTCTTATCTGTACCTAGATTCGAATTTTCATACTAAAATAATTAGGATTGTGATATTTTGGTTCATGAAGAGACAGTTTAAAGGATAAAGTCCATAAATTATTATTATTTTTTTGTTTCCACCCACATCCAGATCAAACCTGGGCAGAGGATTTCGCAAGATTGGCTATTGCCATCTTGACTGCAACGTCGGCCGCAAAGTCTAAATTGGTGTTTGGCAACCAACAACGTACTCTTATGATCATTTAACCCAAAAAAAAAAAAAAAGAAAAACCACCAATTCTTATGAACAAAATAAATAAATAAAATCACAACTCTCAAATCTTCAATGTGATGGGCATACCGTACATCCCATATGGATGTAAGCGGAACCTACATACATCCTGCTCACATCTATTGATGAGATTCAAAATCCATTCACATGAAAATGAGGTGCACAGTACATTCGTCCTACTAAAAATTTCCTCTTTTTACTGATATTTAAAATTTATATTCAATGCATTAGTTTTTATGGCCACAACAATGAGTAAAATAACCGGTAGTTTAGTGGAAAAAAATTATTTAATTTTTATATCTGTGGATTTGAAAGTTAAAATTCGAATCTTGATAAATTCCGTTATTATTTTGGATGGTTTTATGTTGTATTTGAAAATTTTTTAAAAGATAATTCTATATTGCATGATGTTAAAGTTCGAATTTTGATAAATTCTGTTATTACCTTTGATGATTTTATGTCGCATTTGAGAGTTCCTTAGAAGATAATCTTATGTCGTACGGTGCAAGACTACAGATTAATGTCTATAATACTAACAGGAGACTTTTTTATTTTTTTTTCTTTTAGCAAAAAACAATGAGTAAAATGGGTTATTAACCAATCTATGTCTCTAGAACTTAACGTTTCCAAATAAGTTCAAGGTTTTCAATTTTATTGGTCAATTTAATGAAGCTTGTTACTGATATATATATATAACTGGATAAAGATAGAGAAACATCACAAAACATATGCCTCAAAGTTCAAATTGAACAGGTTTTTCATTGAAGAACAAGGTAAAACTATCAGCCAAACACATTCCTAATGTAGAAAGTTAACAAAACCTTCAACATAGATTCACATACAATAATATTATGGAAACCAACTTGTTTTAATATTATGAACAGCAATTTGTTTTCCAAATGAAATAATAAAGGTGTTATAATTTTATCCACTTGTAATGAATTTCACCTATACACCTTTTAAGGATTTTATTTATCGATAATCAGTTATATTAATATTTTATTTAATAATACATTAACACTTTATTTTGGTGTTTATATTAATATGTTATTTAATAATATCTTATTCCAGATTTTCATTTTTTTTTTATTAAAACATTGTGGATCTCAATTTAATGTAAAAGATATATTAATATGGACGGTAAAATTTTACAATTAATTTTTTTTGAATAATTCATATAATTTATAAATTATTCAAAATTTTTTATTTTTATGATTCAAATTCATACTCTCATATACACAAATAAACATGCTCTATAATTAATTATATATAATTTTTTTTATCCATGTATTTATAAATGTGGGTTACACAAATATCAAATCTGAATAACCTTCAACCTCCCAAACCAGAAACAAAAATCTGAATACACCAGTACTTGTCCAATATTTGATTATCCAAACTTTTGTTAAAAAGTCATGGTTTTTATTAAAAAAAAAAAAAATCCTCAGATTTTTTAATAAATGTGTTATACTAAGAAAAAGACACAAAATGTGAAAATATTCAACAAACTCAAAAAGAAATTAAAAAAATATATATACCATTTTGATTTTTGAGTTGGTCTATCAACTAATTTGGAATGTTTTTCGAGTTTTTGCAGATTGAAATAATTCTGTGTCTTCAGAAACAGAGTGAAAAAAAAAGAAAAAAAAATGAAGGACGGTTATAAAAAGAGCAAACAAACGCGACCGTAAGAATCTCACGCCACAAACCATAAAAAGTGCACGTGTGTTTCGACATGAGAAGGTTCCAAAGGTAAACGAAGCCCTTACATCTTAATCTCTGTTTGGTTAAGTCTCTGTTTTTTACTACATAAAATGGCATAAAATATGGTCAAACACCTTCAATCACCGAAATAATTATTTGGGGGAAAAAACAAAACAAAAAAAAAAAAAAACAAAAAAAAAAAGGGAAGAAGAAGAAGAAGAACACGCTCAAAGTTCGGGGCCAATTCTCAGCCTTGAATTCGTCCTCCTTATAGGTGCGTAATCTAACTCTTAACTCTTTTTCGCGCTCAATTCACTTCTGGGTTTGTTTTTTTTAATCAAAATCTGAAATGGGTTTTTGTCAAATCAAGAATCGCTGCTGAAATCTGTTAATTTTGTTTTGAAGTTTTTCTTCTACTAATTTGACTCTTAAAATTGTTGAATTATTCGAAAATAGTATCTTTGTATGTGAAATTCTTAATAAAAAAAAATAGTTTAATTTAATTTAATTTTTCTTTTTTAATCCGTAGGATTATGGTTTTATGCTACATTTGCATGTGGGTTTTTGTTAATTTGGTCTCATAAAGTCGGGGGAATTTTTTTCTGATGCAATTTTTGGTGAATATACAGATGGGAAAGCACTTTTGGAAATAGGTTTTTAGGTTTTGGATTGAAGATCGTGTAATTTGTCATCTGGGTTTTGCTGAAGAATCAAAGGCTTCGATGAGGATTCTGTTTTGGTGAGTTCGTGGGTTGAATGATGTTGCCCAATCAAAGTTATTCTCGCATCGACACTCTAGAGCTGAAAGCTCTGATTATCCAAAAGATTGGGCATCAAAGAGCTGAGAAATACTTTGATCAGCTCCAAAGATTGTTTAGTTTTAAGATCAGTAAGTGTGAATTCAATAAGTTTTGCTGTCGGACTCTTGGGAGGGAAAATATCCCTCTTCATAACCAGCTTATTAGATCAATTGTCAAGAATGCGTGCGTTGCTAAAGTTCCACCAGTGAAAGCTAGTAAAAAACTTGGGAATACCCCTAATGTTAAAGTCACAAATGGGTACCAGAGGAATTGTCTTCAATCTCTCTATGGGGATGTGTTTCCTCCATCCCCTCGCAAGGGTAGGTCTCCTGTTAACCGGGATCGTAAATTTCGAGATCGACCCAGCCCTCTGGGTCCACTCGGAAAACCCCAGAGTGTTACATGCGAGGAACTGGTTTCCAAGGCACAAGAGCAGCAAAGTGCAACTGAATTACTTTCTCTTGGTAGCAGACCTCCAGTTGAAGTTGCATCTGTAGAAGATGGGGAAGAGGTTGAACAAATTGCAGGGAGTCCTGGTGTTCAAAGTAGAAGCCCAGTTACAGCTCCTCTGGGTATATCTATGAATTTAGGCGGAGCTCGTAAAGCTTTGTCTAATGTATCTATATCTGGTAATTACCACCCAGAGACCTGTCAAAACTGTGGTGAACTACCTGATACAAGATCATTAAGAAGTCGTTTACAGCGGAAGTTGGAGATTGAAGGCTTTAATATATCTGTTGACTGTGTCAACCTGTTAAATAATGGGTTGGATGTATATTTGAAGAGATTACTTGAACCATGTATGCGATTAGCTGCATCAAGATGTGGAAATGAGCATTTAATTGAATTAAATGCTCAATGCAATCCTGGTTTAAATGGGATGCTACCTGGAAGATATATGGAAAGAGCCAAAAAATCTACTTATGCATCCTTGTTAGATTTTCATGCTGCAATGGAGTTGAATCCCTGCATACTTGGAGAAGATTGGGCCATACAGCTTGAGAAGATTATGTTGCGTTCGTCTGAAGAGTGAACGAATTCTTATAGAACATGGATCAGGAACTCAGCAGTTGATCATGAGACATGAGTATACATTTACAATTAGTCAATGGATTCAGTATTTTGAACCAGTTTCTTAACCTTACATGAATTTTGGTCTCTGCCTGTTACAGTGTTACAATTGTTACCATAGGAAATAAGTAGTGGATTCCATGTAAGTTTTAGATCAAATTGATTAGGTGGCATCTAGATATAGGCTTCATATTTGTTGTGGAGGGTTCATGTGTATACAACTATTTGTAACTTCATGATGCAATCAAGAAGCTCACTGTTTAAAGAGTTTAACATCATTCTTGAATTAATTTGTTCCCCCTTTGTTCTTTTTTCACAGTGTACCGATTTATGCATGCAATGAAGCATTCTTATAATTCTTAGTGGTCAGTTACTACAAAATTTTTAGAACTTTATTGTGTATCGACTTTTCTTGTTGACATATATGAAGGTTTAGAACTTTATTGTGAATCAACTTTTCTCGTAGAAATAAATTAACTGGAAATTTTATTTCACTTGTCAAGTGTTTGTTGGCTTGATATGCATAGCAGGGTTAACATCCTGATATAGCTTAAGCTTTTGGGTTTGACGTAAACTTACCATTATAACTCTGAGGATCCAAATATTCCAGCTTAACTGTGAAAGCTCAAGAAAAGCTCTGTCAATATCTTGTGCTGCATGATGTGAGGTCCTTGGAACTTGTCCAATGGTCTAAATGATCCTCCATTGGGACACTTATGCTCACTGGAAAATTTCTGAAGAAACGTGTAGTTATTCGGTAATTTATAATCCCTGTTGGCTTGATGGTTCTTGCTGAATGTCCATAATGCTGCATACAATCTCTAATGGTCCTTTCTTCTGAAATTGCAAACTATAATTATTTCTCCTTTTTTTTTTTTAATTATTATTATTTTTTTAATGATCGAACTGATTCACCCCTAAACTGCATTGAAACAATCCCCACTTCCTTTCTTTGTTTTTCCGCCAAGTTAACAAATCTCTTCACTTAAGTATCTGAAACACTATAATTTTCACTTCAGCTGCCATAACTGTATGTGCAGTCCTAAACTGATTTAATAGCTTGACATGTCACAGTAAATATTTTTGGCTCAAATAATTCAAAAATGCATCTTTGGTCGAGGGCCTGCTTCATTTCTTCATGATGATGATGATGCATCTCATGGTGATTGCCGGAAAGCTATAATCTTTTACAGGTGATATTACAAGTTTGTGCGTGTTGCTTGCCTTCAATGTTATTTTACTAATTCTATTACTTCATCTGGTACAAATGCACTTATATAGTTAGATAAAATAATTCAAGCATGTCACCTGGAATTTATCCTTTCTGATGCAGTGTTATTAGCGGTTTAGAACAGGTTTGGGTTTATAGTTTACCGGCCTAAAATTGGTAGAGAGGAGTTTCATGTAGGCATTGGTTGAAGCATGCCATACTGTTTAAAATATTCATATATATTTGAAACTTTTTTTCCTAAGCTGGCTTGTGCACAATCATGTGGGAAAGTTGGCTTGTACACTGTAATTTATACATTATAATTCATATGTAGTTGAAGCTTTTTTCCTCTAATAATCTACATGGGCCACATTGAAACAAAAACCTTTTTGTCATACCAAAGAGATAGTGCAGCTGTGCCTTTTGCATGTTGCAGTTACTTGGCTCCTCTTCATTTTCCATGTGAAAGAGAGGGTCTGCAAAATTGCAGTGCAGGCACTAATAGAGATTAGAGCATGCTTTTTGTGTCAAACACTATATGCAACATGTGAGGCCTGTCTGCCTCAAGGAGCAGAAAGAAAGAAATTTTTGTTCCAAGAGCACAAAGAGCTTTCCACTAAATTACTTATTATTTTGGTTTTCTGGGTCTCTAATTACCTTGATAATTTTAGTGATTCATTAAAGCAAGAAGAAGTCAAAAATTAAGAAGAAACAAGTTTAGTTATTTTCTGAAACTGATAATATTAAACACAATCCATTGATCTTCAAATATACCTGTATCCCTAAAACAAGCTAGCCTTTTGACGTGCTGTGCCTTCAAACCTTCTAATAAACTGCCCAATCTGCTTAGTTCTATTATATGTCTGCTTGTTTCCTTGTGAGCACAATTCCTCTTTTCACAAAGTTGGGGATTCGTAAATTTTAGTTATGTTTACAATAGAAAACCAAAAAATAAAAAATTCTTTAAAGAAGGAAAATTGAAATGGAATATACAGAAAAAAAGCTTCACATATTTACATGACAAATTAACATTTATAAATTTTCAATGCAAAAAAATAAATAAAATCTATATATTTATTTTATATTAATTTTCTCTCCCATTTTCTTTACCAAACAATCAAACTAAAAGCCTACCATATTTTTTTCTTTTTCTTTCTGTAAATTTCAAGCTTAAAAGATAAATTGAGTACGTTTTGATCATAAATTAATCATATTGGTTTTTTAAACAACATTACTTAACAATTTACCCTTTTTAAACTGAAAAGATATTTTTTGTTATGCATGACCAAATGAGGATTAATTTTAAAGTTTAGGGTTTGTATCATTTTAAGCCACTAAAATTTACATATGTGAAAACTATAAACCCACTAAAGATTGAAAATAAATAAATAATAAATAAGAAGCGCCCCCACTGTTGGATTTGTTTTACACGTCTAATTTATACATAAAATCCAATCTTCATATTAAAAGAGTTAGGAACATGATGTTTTGGTTCATGAAGAGACATTTTAATGGATAAAGTCCATAAATTATTGTTTGAAAAACAAAAATTCTTTATGATTTTAAAAATTAAAATTAAAATTTAAAAAAGAAAAAGAAACTACAACTATCAAAACTTGTAACCTTCTAGTCTAAAACTAATTTAAAAAAAAATAAAAAATAAAAAAAATAAAAAAAAAAAACTAGCTTTGTTTTATGGAAATAATCTTTGATGGGACGGACGGTACGTATATCTTATTCACGTATAGATTCCAATAGATAACTTTCATCAATAAATGTGAGTAGATGCATGTGGAAACCATCCACATGTGAATAAGGGAGATGGTATGCCCATACCACTAAAGATTTTCTCATTTTAATGATATTTGAATCTACCTTTTATGCACTAGTTTTGTGGCCATAACAACGAGTAAAAAGGTTTATTAACTAATTTCCATTTTTGTAGAACTCAAATCTTATTGGTTAATTTAATGGAATTCATTATATATATATATATATATATATTCTTTTAATTTCAAAAGAAAAGAGAAGAGAATGAAGATAGAGAAACATCACAAAGCATATGCCTCAAGCTCAAAGTTCAAAATTGAAGAGGTTTTTCTAGAATAAAAGTTAGTGGTGAATTGAAGAACAAGGTCAAACAATCAATCAAACAAGTTTCAAATGTAGAAAATTAACAAAACCTGCAACATACAATACTGTTATGGAGACCAACTTATTTTAATGTCATGAATACCAATTTTGTTCACCAAATGATAAAATAAAGTTGTTATTATTTCTTTTCTTTCTTTTTTTTTTTTGGCTGAAACATGGATTCTATTTGAAACCAAAAGAAAATGGGAGGAAAACCCTCAGATCCAGGAAGCTACTTCAATCTTTGCTTTCCTAAATCAAATTCATTACAAAAGGAGGTAGAAAACTAATATCCACCTCACAAAAAAAAACTGCACTATTTAGCCCACTGACCTACAAAGTGGGTAGCTCTATTTGCTACTCTAAAGATCCAGTTAAAAGATACATTATCAAAAGAGGGTAAAAAAAAAAAAAAGAATGTCATTTACTGCTCTGCTATCCAATGGAGAGACTTTGTGTGACGGCTTGTTAGACATTCAATAGCAGACAGAGCATCAGACTCAATCAAAATATTATTCCATCCAACCTTAACTGTTGCCTGCATGGCCATCAGGATAGCCTCTACCTTCGTCCCTTTTGTGATATTGTTTTCCAACTTGAAAGACTGAATAGTCAGCAAGTTTCCTCTGTCGTTACAAGCCACTAATGCTAAACAGCTTCCGCTTTTATGCATAGCAGCATCAGTGTTTATTTTAATAAAACTTGGGGGAGGTCTACTCCACGACTGTTGATACTCCCTATTGAGAAGCATGGGCCTGTGATCGCAGTCATGATGTCTGGAAGATTTAAATTCATTGAACCTTTTCCAAATTGTCTGCATTGAGGATTCAAGATTTCCGGCTTCTTCCCTATGCGCCAACCTATTTTGGAACCACCAAAGGTGTTCCAAAATAATCACACTAAACATAATGAAAGTTTCCTGGTCTTCTTTGTGAACAGGGAGTTCTCCTTCCGATTCCATGAGACATTTGAGAAAAGAGGAGAGTTCGCTACACCTTGTAGTTTCCCATCTTATGTTCCAGGGACTAGCAAACTATAGCCTTTTAGCAACCTCATAAAGAAAAAAAAAACATGTTCTTCATTCTCAAAAGCTTCGCAACCATGCAAACATGAAGGACAATCAACTTTCACTCTCCTAGCCATTAGGTTGTACAACACTGGCAGTCCACGGTTTGAAAGTTTCCAAAGGAAGAATTTAGACGTCTCATGGATTTGGCTTTTCCACACAAACTTCCACCATCTATCATTTCCATTTGAAATTCCTTCTTCCACTTTATTGGCAGACTTGTCACTGAACGATCCTGTCTTTGTACCCAACCAAATGATCTTAACTTCTTGATTGTTTTTTGCCCAAAAAATTCTTTTAATATTCAGCATCGAAGTTTGATCAAAAAGTTCTGCAAGATAAATATCGTTCCATTGGCCATTACTAAGCTTTAACAAACTGACCATGCCCATAGTGTTGAGAGTGTGGGGGTGTCATGGCTTGGGAAGGAAAACCTGCTTATTTGGGATCTAGGGGTCTTCCCACAAGTTAACAGAATCCCATTTTCCCACCTTAAAACACATTCCTTTTGCTAAGAGAGGTCTGATTTTTAACACACCAGTCCAAAGCCATGAACAGCCTCTTTTCTTCTTGCACTTCATGAAGGTGGTACAAGGGAAATACTTTGCTTTAATAGCTCTTACTTAGATCTTATTCTCTTCCAAGCTTAGATTCCACCCAAGTTTAGCAATTAAAGCTTTGTTAAACGACCACATCCTTTTAAGACCAAGCCCTCATGCAGATTTTGGCTGACAAACTTTACTCCAAGCCATTGGTGTAAATCCCCTTGCCCCTTTCGAATCATTTCTTTAGAGGAAAGCTCTAGCTACTTTCTCGAGATTTTCACACCAAGTTTTCAGAAGAAGAAATGTAGACATAGAGTAAATCGGGCATTGAGGAAACAACATGTTTAACGAGGGTGGCTCGTCCTTATTGAGATAACAACTTAGCTTTCCAACCTTAGATTTTGGCTTCTATCTTCCTTTGCAGCTCTTCAAACCCTGCCAACTTATTTCATTCAATAAACAGAGGGGTTCCAAGGTATCTCACCTTTTTGTCTAGCTCTTTCATTCCCAAAAGACTTTTAATCAAAGCTTTAGTTCTACCCTGCACATTTCAAGAAAACCAACAACCTGACTTTTCTAAATTAAAAGCTTGTCCTGTCCACTTGCAGTAGGATTTGAGGCATCTAAGGATGTTGTTAACCTCCCTAGCGTTTACCCTGCAAAAAATCAGTACTTCATCCGCAAAGAATAGATGAAAGATTGCAGGGGAGGTTCTTCTAAGCTTAACACCATTAAAAAAATTCTCCCTCTCTCCCTTGTGAAACATTTTGGATAACGGTTCTGTAATGAGGATGAATAAAGTGGGAGACAGCGGGTCTCTTTGTCGAAGACCTCGCTCCGTAGGAATTTGTCCAAACACACTTCCATTCAATAAAAGATTTAAAGAGACAGAGGATATGCAATTGAGAATTAATTTGACACTTCTATTGGAAAATTCGAAAAGCATGAAGATTCAGGTAAGCACCGCACAATCTACCCTGTCATAAACCTTATGCATATCCACTTTGATACCTACGATACCTTTTATACCTCTCTTTCAGCTCATGGAGTGAACAATTTCACTAGCCAAAATGGTATTCTCATCAATCCAACGTCCGGGCACGAAAGCAGATTGGTTCGGAGACATTAGCTTCTCTAGGAGGGGCTTAATCCGATCAGATAGGATTTTGGAGACAAATTTGTACACGGTGTTGCAAAGACTGATCAGTCTGAGGTGCTTAAACTCAGAGACTCCGAGAACCTTAGGGATTAGAATGATAAAGGACCTATTAAAGTCTCATGGTATCAAACCAGACCTAAAAACGTTTTGAATCAACCTTACTGCATCACTCAACGATGTCCCAATATCTCTGGAAAAAAATTACTGGCATTCCATCCGGGCTTAGAGCTTTAGTTGGATGCATACTACTCAAAACCTTCCAAATTTCATGCTCCGAAAGGAGCACTTCCAACCTCTCGTTTTCTTCTCTTGTGATGTAATAGGGGATGAAATCAGCGAGTCTTTTACTTCTCCTTAGATCCGCTGCATTAAATAATTTAGTGAACTCATCAACCAATAAAGATCTGATGTCTTCTCTAGATACCTTCCAGAGACCATTGCAATCTTTTAAAGCTCGGATGAAATCTTCCTTCTATTTGCAACTATTGCGGTGTGGAAATAATTTGAATTTTTGTCCCCCATCGAGAGCCACAGTTCTCTAGATTTTTGCTAGCATAAAATTTCCGCTCGTTTCCTCCACTCATTCAATTCTAGCTGAACTTTCCTCTCTTCGGCCAACACGGTCATCGTATTGTTCTTTCTAGTTCTTTCACTTCATTATGACAAAAACCAAAAACCTCTTGGTTCCACTTCTTTAAAGCCAAAATTGTGCTGTGAATCTTGTACCTGACTGAGGCCACTCGAACTTTAGAGTCTACTCCAAACCAAGCTTCACTCACAATAGTCTTACATCTAAGATCGCAAGTCCAAGCTTCTATGAATCTAAAAGGCTTAGGTCTGGGGCGGTGGTCAAGAACCAGATGCAATTGAATTGGAGCGTGGTCCGATGAATCACTAGAAAGGTGTAACACCCCAGCTTATGGAAAATTTAGCATCCATTCCAGACTAATAAGGACCCTATCTAACCTTTCTTTTATATTAGCTGTCCCACCTTTTTTTATTACACCAAGTAAAGGCATGACCATGGAAACCCAAGTCTAAAGCTCCTTCATCAAAGATAAAGTTTTAAAGAAAGAAATTGGATTTTGCCGAGACTTTTCTTCCCCCCTGTTTCTCCTCCTGACTCACCACATCATTAAAATCCCCCATACAAACCCACTCCTTCAATCCAGCTTTCACTTTCCTGGAGAGGTATTCCCAAGACACTTTTTGACTCCCTTTATCAAAAAGACAATGACAGAACCAATACATAAAGTTTTTGTTCTCCTCAGACTCCATTAAGACACCAATAATCCATTTTGGAGCCGAGATTATTGATTATTTCCAACTATTATTCCAAAAAAAAGGCTAATATACCTTTACTACTATCAGCATCTACTACAAATAAATTATTAAACTGTAACTGCCTAATAATACTTGCCAGTCTTTCCCTATGAGATTTTGTTTCACAAAGGAAGAGACCGGTTGGGGAGTGGTTCCTCACAAGGCTCTGTAGGCCTCTAACTATCGAGGTCCTCCTTAAACTCCAGTAGTTCTAAGCAATGACGTTCATGGCTGAGGGGGCATGATAAGGCCCGCCTCCTTAGCCAACAGATCTCCCGTACTTTCATCTGCTAATTGTTCTTTGAAACTCAGCTGTTTTAGTGTACCTTCCGTGTTCACACGTCTGGCCAAAGCTTTAAGTCTAATTTTGAAGGACTCGATAGGTGGAGAGTGGGACACCTCATTCTTCACACTTGCTAGGGACGCTAAGGTTTTAGAATCAGTCATATTACTTGATTATGGGCCCATATTAACAATGGGTTTTGCAAAAGTTTTAGGGTGGACTTGGTCTCTTTAATCGGGCCCAAGTGAGCGTCCACATCTTTCTAAAAACCTTTCTGTTGGTTCCCTTTAGATTCATCAAAGGGAAGAACTTCTACAGCACTTGTCCTTTGGGCCTCAAAAGGAGCAACTTTGGCCAAGCCCAAGCGAGGCCATTTCTTCGATCCTTTTGGTCCAATATCAGAAATCTTCCTTTTACCCACTACTTTTTTCCCCTCATTTCCCCTCCATTGGCCTGCCGTGAATTTTAAATTCAAACTGTCAGAGCAGGTGGATTGAGAGAAGAGCTAAGAACAAACAGGGTCAATCACGCTCGTTCCTCTGTCACGTTCTGCTACTTTACTTCTTGAGGCCTCGGTAGCTTGCTTCCTTTGTGTTAAGAAAGGATTAACCCTAGGATCTTCTTTTTCCTTGTCAGGTATGGATGTAGCAGGCCCCGGGTGAGTGCTATCTATAAGCAAAGGCACAAACTTTCCACCACTCCTTGTCAACTCATCAATTTCTAGCCCCGAGGTAGACTCAGATCTCGAGATCTGGTTTGCCTAAACTGTTTCACCGGATACAATATCTGTCGACGACGATTCAACTGGTTATGGTTTTGTCGTACCCTCCTCATCTAGGCCCAGCTCTTCTCTAGAGTAAGAATCAAAGTAATCTTTTCTAAGGTTTTCAACTCTATGTAAAAAATTACCTTCATTGATCAATGAAAAATCACCTTCCTCTGCTCTTAACCACAATCCAAACTCCTCCCCTTCTTCTCCCTGTTGAGGGGTGTCCGGTACTTTACAAGATTTTCTTAAATGACCTAAAATACCGCATAACATAAATCCCCCAATCTCTCGTAGCATAATTGAATCCAGAATTTTCCTTTTTCACATTGTTGGAAGCAAGCCGTGGGGATGGGCTTAATTATGTCAACTTCCACCTGTATCCTCATAAACTTCATACCTAGGACACTACTCTTGGAGGAATCTTGACAACTGACTACACCCTTAAATAAACTTCCTATTTTTAGGGCATTTTCCTTGTTAATAAATTGTAATGGCAGTCCATGGATTTGGACCTGGAAAGTGGCACATGAAAAATTGAAGTCCTTAAGATTCATCTGCGCTCCATTCTTTAAGAACAACTTGGGCTCCATTGACCGTCGGCCGCTGAACCATATTCTATTCCTGTCCGACATTCTCTTAAATGAGAAGAGAAACAAGTTTGTACTTAACTGTTCCACTCCTACTGGGTCTTGAGTGAACCATATCTTTCGTATGATGAGTTGAACCGTATTCTTCTGAAGTTCGTTCTCCGAAATTATCTTCCCCACCAGTGTTACACTGGATCTCTGTGCAACTTCCGAAAGATTTGCCGTTAGTTTAAGTTGCGGAGTTCTAGAATTAGATCTCACGATACCAGTTTCTCCTCTTTCCATGGTTCTCTTTGGATCTCTAAATCTTCCATAGTTCAACTGGATCACACAACCAGCATAGGAAATCGACACTCCGTAGATAAACTCTACAAGCGAAACTCTAACCGATCGTTATAAACTTCTCCATGCCTAGATCTGTATAAGGCCCTTACTCCTTCATGCATCTAGACCAAAGAAAAACTCAGTTTGGGTTTCGATAATTTTCCCACCTATACTGTTTTTCTTACATATTACTATATTTCCACCTACCAAACAGCTGTAAAATGATATCTACGGTTTTGATTTGTTACTTAAGTTGTTATTATTTCATTCACTTGCAGTGAATTTCACCTGCATAGCCTTTGAGAATTTTATTTATCTATAATAATTTATATTTATTTTAAATAACAAAATAATAACATTTTATCTTTTCAATTTACTTGCTAAATAATTTGGTGCTTGTGACACTACTCATTTGAATAAGCCTAGTAATGCAAATAGATTTTCATTCTTTTATTAAAATATTATAAATCTTAGTTTAATGTAAAATGTATTTTGATATATATTGTAAACTTTTTGCAATTAATCATATAAAATTTTTCTCCCCATGTATTTTATAAATGGGTGTCACACATATATCAAATCTGAATAACCGTCAACCTCTCAAACCAAAAATAAAAATTTGAATAAGCCAGTGTAGGAAAATGTGTAACTGTTGGTTTTATTTGAGGGTTACATATTTTGGCTGGGGGTTAAATGTTTTAAGTTGCGTGTTGTAGGTTTGAATTAATTTGTAATTGCCTTTTTAATTTTGTTTTTATTGGCTTAAGACCCTTTTTGGTGAAGACTTATAAATTGCTCACTCTTTGCTTTCTGGAAAAGACACAAAGAAGTTACAGACTACGAGCAATTGAGTTTTCGCTATATTCTTAGAAATATTCTTTTAGAAATTTGTTTTAGGATTTGCCAGAATGATAGAGAAAAGGCATAGTTTAAGTTTGAAGCAGGAGGTTGTGAAGGTACAAAAGTTCAAAACTTTAAACGTTCTGTTCTATCCTCGGAGACAAATACTTCTAAATCACTAGCACCCCCGTATGGAGCAAATCTATTTTAAGGACAATGCAATAGCAAGCCTTGGATCACGTTCCAATAGCAGTGTTCTTCTCATTAGGGTTTTTTTTTTCTTTTAATATTCGCAGGGTCTTATATATGTATATTTTCTAATTTATTTTCTTGAAATTAATAACAAAAAGAATTTTATCATCTATTCATATTCTATATTTTCCAATAAACTTAAAACATACTAGAAAAGAATAATTGAACAAATGGAAATGTATACATATATATATATATATATATATACGTGTGTCAGTCTAGTTTTTATATGTGTACAAACTATATAATATATAAAAGTAAGATAGCTAACAAAAATTATTGCCACGTGTTACTTTCATATTCAATATTGTTCCTCCAAAAGCATTATAAAAAAAACTAAAATCCAAAAATAAAATTATCTTAAAAATTCCACAATCTTAAAATTATTTTCATATATCATCCTTAGATTCATTTTATTTTCTTCCAAAGGCATTACAAAAAAATTAAAATTCAGAAATAAAATTGTTTGAAAATTTTAAGAATCTTAATAAAACTTAAAAGGAATAACTTGGTCTTGATTGTTGGAAATTTCCATAACACGTGGGTATGAAGATTTTATTTTTGGTGATGAAACGAAACTGGGCAAAAGGAATTTTTTTTTTCTATTTCTTTTTGAATTTTTTAAAGATAAGATAAAAAACTTATATATAATAAAAAATATTTTATTATTAAAGATATTCCTCACAAAAACTCCTTATACTAATACATATTTACATATAGATATGCAATAATGGAATTTCATTGTAAATAATAAGATTAATATACTATAATTAATAATGAAATTGATCTTCTTATCAAAAATTTAAAGTGGATAATGTATTTTTTTCAATATTTTTCAAAAAGTGCTTAAAATGTATTTATAATATATATATATATATACACACACATCAATATTTTTCAAAAAGTGTTCGTGTATATATATATATATATATATATAGGATCTGACTAATATCTACAAGATAAGATATTCTGTATATGGTACAAATAATTGTAAAAGTAACAATGAGCTATAAAATTTAATGACAATAATTGTTCTTAATAAGAACATTTTAATATATATATATATATATATAAAAGGAAAGATTCCTAAAAGTAAAAGAAAAAAATATGTTAAGTAACGGAAGAGATTTAGGATAATACAATTATTCCATTTAAATTGAATTATTTATCTAATCAAATTAAATATTTTATATGGAGAAATATGGTATATATACCTTATATTTAAGATTTAAATTTTGATAGAGAGATAAAGATATATTTGAAATTTATATTTCAAAATATAATTTTTAACAATTAAAATTTAAAAGTCAAAATTTGAATTTAGAAAAAAAAAACAAATTGAAATTCAAAATCATGTTTTATTAAGAATTTCACAACTCTATAAATAGTGGGAGAAATGAAAAAAGAAAAAGATGTTGAAAAAATTGTAGAAAAAGGTAAAAAAAATACAAAGAAGAAAAAAAGTGAAAAAAAAGAAGAAGAAAGGAAAAAGTATATAGAAAAAAAATGTTGACATAGATATAAGTATTATGTGAAGCTCTAATGTTATACATGCTATAGATGAAAATTTTCTAACATAAAATTTTATTTTCAAATTGTTTGCTGATCATATTCTAAGTGCGATTGAACATCACAAATATGAATTCTTTGGTAAGTATAAAGTTGATTATGCAATGATTTATGCCTCTATAATTTATATATATATATATATTTGTCAATTTTGTTTAAGATAAAATTAAAGAGATTGTGGTTAAAAATAATACTAAGTGTTAATGTTGTAAATGTTATAGATGAAAGTCTAAAATTGACATAGGTATAAGTATTATGCGAAAATCTAATGTTATAGAAGAAAATTTTCTAACATAAAATTTTATATTCAAATTGTTTACTGATATTTTAAGTACAATTGAACATCATAAATATGAATTTTTTGGTAAGTATAAAATTGATTATGCAATAATTTATGCCTCTATAAGTTATATATATATATATATATATTTATCAATTTTGTTCAAGATGAAATTAAAAAGGTTGTTGTTAAAGATAATTTTAAATATTAAGAATCTTGTGGAAAGACAAACAAATTCATTGATATTATACATAAGGCCGGGATTTACTTCATCCATAATTGTTTTAAATATTAAATGATAATTTAATTTGCGTATATTATTAGACAAGTTTTTATGTATGTTTTTTTAGATAAAACAAACTTATATATATTTTGTGAGTGGATTTGTAGGTGAGATTAATGGTTATCCAGGAATTATTATCATACTCCAAATATATTATGCCAAAAGATTCAAAAGTTATATTAATTTATAATTTTTAAAATTTACATAGATTCCAATTAAAAACTTTATTTGTAGAATGCTATTTATACAATATTTAATATTTAATTTGATTATAATTAATTAACTTTTATTGATAATTATCAAAATCATCTATTAAGATTACACTTCTTGTGCATCGTATTAGTTTTAACACTAGTTATTCTATTGTTTGTAAATATTCTTACAATGATTGTTTCTTTAATATGTGTTTTCCCATATTCTCGTATGTATATATATATATATATTTTTTTTAATTTTGTTAATTTCTTCCAATTTTGGCTGCTAATTAGATGTGTTGTTTTGGAAATTTTTTTATTGTTTGTTCATGTAATTTGTTGTTGCAGGTGAAATGCAGATATAAAAGTTTGTTAAAACCTGATCTTGTGGACTTACTTTTTACCTTAATCTTATAAATATATATAAGCAAGTCTATTATCTTGATAAACCTCTAATATTTTTTGGAAATATTAAAAACAGGGTTTGGTTGAATATTTTTATCCAAGAAGATTAATATATTCTTTAGGGATCAATTTGGCCTAAAAATTACACATTTCCTAGAACTTCATCGAGAAAACAATGTTTCTAAAACTTGTTAAAAATATTATTTTCAAGCGTTGTTGGCCAAATTGATCACCAATTTGGATTCTCCACATCAAAACGAATAAAACTGGATTGGTTAGCCTGAAAATAGAGGCTCAAATAGTGAGAAAAGACTGAATTTTTCAACTAGTATATGACCCGCCAACCAAGAAACGAATCAACTAGGGACCTAGTTAGAGGTTGAAGAAGACTAGAATTGGGCTAGGTCATGCGGGTTGGGCCTAGGTCTGATGCTGCGCTTAGTTAAGCTAGGCTAAAGGAAGAGACACGGCCAAGCTGCTGGCATATAAGCCTAAGCTTTTTAGGCTTGGGTCAGTTGATGCAGGAATGTAGATGTCAATTGGTTGACTGCTAACGTCAGCATAATGATGTCGTTTTTTTTTTTTTTTTTGGTTGGATTTCCCCTCTTTCTTCCTAAGTATTATTTTGTTGTAGTATTTAATATGAGGGCCACTTTTAATATTTTTAATCTCTAATTCTTTATAGAAATGACAATTGATGTAAATGTTTCTTTTAAAA
Organism: Ziziphus jujuba; assembly: GCF_031755915.1. NCBI lineage: Eukaryota > Viridiplantae > Streptophyta > Magnoliopsida > Rosales > Rhamnaceae > Ziziphus > Ziziphus jujuba. The sequence continues at coordinate 13,457,715 of NC_083387.1, read as the reverse complement.
AGACGACATTCATCCCTGAGGCATAAATGTCAACTCCCAGTACCTACTTCTGGGGTAACAATTCTTGTTAATCATGCTGAGGGAAACTAAAGTAATTCATTGGGTTGAATTTCAAAATATGGCAGCAGAAGATGATGTTCTACCTAACAATTGAGTTGAACCTTATGAGGTTCTTGTCTAACAACACTTCGATAGTGAATGGAGATGATAGAGAATCTTTTAAAGCATTTGATGAATGGAAAATGTTTGACTATGTGTGGCGAATCATGTATTGAATAATTGAACTGATTCATTGTATAATGTATACAGTACGAAGAGGACAACTAAAGAACAGTGGGAGTCCTTGGATAAAAAATATAAGACCGAGGATGCTAGTGTCAAGAAATCATTATGGGCCATTTCCTGGATTATGAAATGGTGGATGTGTAGGTCATCATTAGTCAAGTATCGCAATTCCAAATGATCTTACATGAGATTCATACCGAAGGAGTGGTGTTGAGTGAAGTCTTCCAATTAATTACTATAATTGAGAAGCTACCCCATAGATGGAAGAACTTCATGATCTACCTTCAGCATGAGCAAAGGGAGATAAATGTTAAAGATTTATAGGCTTTGAGTTGAAGAAGACAAAAGAAGATTAGATAAGAGAGCTTCATTTCAAGCTAGTGTGAAGGTTGATGTTGTGGAGCATGTCAAAGCTGCAAGTCAAAGAAGAAGACTAGAAAGGGGTTCAACTTAGGAATAAAAAGAAGGATATCCAAGAAGCATAGAAGCATAAATTCCAAGGGAACTGCTTCTTTTAGGACAAGATGGGTCATAAAACGGTGAATTGTAGTTTGCTGAAGAAGAAGAAGAAGAAGAATAGGGAGCCAAACATGATGGAAGAAATCATACAAGTGGCTGATGATTTGAGCCTTTCAACTTTCATCTATGAAGTAAATCTAATTGGGTCAAACTCAAAAGAATGGTGGAATGATACTAGTGTGATCTGCCATATGTGCTCAGACAGAAGTTTGTTCACTTCCTTTGAATTAATTGAGAAAGGAGAGAAGCTGCTTATAGGAAAGTTTGCAACATTTGATATACAAGGTAAAGGAAAGGTAATCTTGCATATGATCTCTGGGAAGACCCTAACTCTGAACAATATTTTGTATGTGCCTGAGATCCAAAAGAATCTTATGTCTGGTTCACCATTGAGTAAACATGGATTTCGTATGGTGTTTGAATATGATAAAGTTGTATTGTCTAAATCAAGGATGTTTTTGGGAAAAGTATATGTATCCAATAGCTATTTTAGTTAAATGAAATGACTATAAAGCCTAAAGTTATGAATAAAGCAAATTTTTCCTTTGCTTATTTGATTGAGTCTTCTAATTTATGGTATTGTAGACTAGGACATAATATGATTCTCTGAGGAGATTAATTAGCTTAAATCATATTCCTACATTTCAAATTGATAATTAGCTTGAACCATATTCCTACATTCCAAATTGGTTTTAAATATAAGTGTGAAAATTGTGTTGAGACTAAAATGATGAGGTTATTATTCCAAATGATTAAAAGGTATACTAAACTTTTAGATATGATTCATAGTGATATATAGTTTGCACCAACTAGGGGTTCCAATAAATATTTTATTACTTTTATCAATGATAGCATGAAAAAAAATACTATTTGTATTTGCTAAAGAGCAAGGACAAAATTGTAAAGAACTTTATTCTCAATAAAAGTGAAGTTGAGAATCAACTCAACAAGAAAATTAAATTGATCAGAAGTGATTAAAGTGGTGAGGTGTGTAACATCAATTGTGATTTTGTGCAAAACATGGAATTAGATATGAGGTGATGCCACCTTATTCACCATAATTAAATGATATAGCTGAAAGAAAATATTATACCATGAAAGAAATGTTGAATACAATTTTGATAAATTTTGGATTGCCACATAGTATGTCGGGGAATCCATTTTGTTGGAAAATTACATTTTAAATAAGGTACCCCGTAAGAGAAAGATAAAGACAAAATATGAGCTATAGAAAGGAATATAATTTTCCTACAAATACCTTATTTGTGGGATGTCTTGCTAAAGTGGCGATACCTACATCAAAGAAGGTAAAAATAAGTTCAAAAACATTTGATTGCATAGTGCTTATCCATTTCTTATTTATAGGTTTAAAATCCCTAATATACACAAAAATACTATTACAGAATTAAAGAATGCATTGTTCTTTGAACATGTTTTTCCATGTAAATTTGAAAAGGGATTGAGTTTGTCTAAACGAAGGTATGAAACTATGAATTAAAATAGTCAAGACCGAACAAGAACAAGACGTAGAGGATGAACCTAGACACATCCAAAGGATAAGGACAGAAAAAATTTTTGGTCCATATTTTTTGAAATTTTTGGTCCATATTTTTTGACCTATTTGCTCGAACATGAAACTCAAAGCTTCAAAGAAGCTGTGAACTCTTCTGAAGGACCTGTGTAGAAAGAGGCCATTAATAGTGAAATTGATTCCATCTTGTAAAATGATATTTGAAAACTAGTGAATTTTCCTCAAAGTGTAAGCCACTAATACAAAAATAGATTTTTCAAAGGAAAATGAAAGCAGATAGAACAATTAATAAGTATAAGGTCAAACTTGTAATTAAAAAATATAAACAACAAAAAGGCCTTGATTAATTGATACATGCTCTCCTGTAACAAGAATAAATATTGTAAGGATGATATTAGCAATTGCTACTTTGTGGAATCATAAGATCCATTAAATGATTTTAAAGACTGCCTTTCTTCATAGTGATATAGATGAAAATATCTACGTAGAGCAACTTGAGAGTTTTACCGTTCTAAGGTAAGAAAAGAAAGTCTGTAGATTAGTAAAATTCTTATACTTTTTAAAACAAGCATTAAAATAGTGGCATAAAAGTTTGATAGTATTACGTTAGCCAATGAGTTTAAAATTAATGAGTGCAACAAATATATATATGTAAAAGATATAGAAAATGATTATATCAATTTGTATTTGTATGTTGATGACATGCTTATTATTGATAGTGATGGCAATATTGTCAAATCTACCAAAACTATGTAGAGCTCAAGGTTTGACATGAAAGACATGGAACTTGCTAATTCGATTTAAGGATTAAAATCTTAAGAACCCTGGATGGACTTCTTCTTAGTCAATCCCATTACATGGATAAATATTAGAGAAATTTACTAAAGAGGATTCTGAAGTTCCTAGAAGACCCTTAGGTATAAATTTCCACATGTTTAAAAATAAAGGTGAAAGTATATCTTAAGTGGAGTATTTTAAGGTAGTTGGTAGTCTAATGTATTTGATGAATTATACAAGATCAAACATAGCTTATATAGTTAGTAAACTAAATAGATACATGAATAATCCAAGTGATGATCACTGAAAATTAATTATAAGAGTATTGAGATACTTGACATTTATGGTATATTTGTGATTATGGGTTGCACTATACTATATATCCAGCTATTTTGGAAGAATACAGTACTGCAAACTGGATATTTGATATTAAAAACTCAAAGTTTACAAGTGGATATATGTTTACACTGGCAAGTCATGAAAGTTCTCAAAACAAAAATTTATTACTCAATCTATTGTGGAATATAAATTCTTAGAGAACCCTCCAAGATGGCCAAAGCCTATACCTGCAATAAATATTCATTATAATAGTTGATTTGCAATTGCCAAGACACAAAACAGAATGTATAATGGCCTACAATAGGCGCTTCCAAATCACGAGCACCTTATGGGACGAAAATCTATTTTAAGGGCACTACAATAGCAGGCCTTGGATCACATTCTCATTGACAACTTTCTTCTCATCGTGTTTTTCTTTAATGTTCTCAAGTTCTTATGCATGTATATTTTATAATTTATTTTCTTGGACTTTTTATAATAAAAAGAAATTTTATCATTTGTTCATATTCTATTTTTTATTTCTATATTTTCCAATAGTCATTACTTGTCACAATATTTGATTCTCCAAAACTTTGGTTAAAAAGTCCTGGTTTTTATAAGATTAATCCTCAAGTTTTCTAACAAATGTGTTGTGTTATACCATGAAAAGACATAAAATGAGAAAATAGTACACAAACTCAAAGAAATACCATCTTGATTTTTAAGTTGGTCTATTAACTAATTTGGAATGTTTTTCGTGTTTTTGCAGATTGAAAATAATTTTGTGTCTTCGGACACAGAGTGAACACAACCAAAAAAAAAAGAGGAAAAAATGAAAGACACTTGTAAGAAGAGCAAACAAACGGGCCCTTAAGAATCTCACGTCACAAACCCAAAAAAGTGCACGTGTGTTTCGACATGCGAATGTTCCAAAGGCAAACGAAGCCATTACATCTTAATCTCCGTTTGGTTGTCTCATTTTACTGCATAAAATAGAGTCAAACCCCTTCACCCACCGAAATTATTATTTGGGGGCAAAAAACAAAAAAAAAAAAAAAAAAAAAAAAAAAAAAAAAATACACCTAAAGCAAAGGAACAAAAACAAAAACAAAACAAACCGGGAAAAAAAAAAGAAAAAAGAAAAGGAAGATGAGCACGCTCAAAGTTGGGGGCTAATTCACAGCCTCGAATTCGTCCCCCTTTAGGTGCGTAATCTAACTCTTACCTGTTTTTGGCGCCCAATTCGCTTCTGGGTTTTCCTTTTTTTAATCAAAATCTGAAATGGGTATTTGTTAAATCCCGAATCGCTGCTGAAATCTGTCAATTTTGTTTTAAAGCTTTTCTTTTACTAGTTTGACTCTTAAATTGTTGAATTATTCGAAAATAGTATCTTTGCATGTGAAATTCTTTCAAAAAATTTAGTATGATTTGAATTTTTTTTTTTCCCCTTTTTGAATCCGTAGGATGATGTAAATTAAGGTTTTAAGCTAAATTTGTAGATGCGTTTTGTTAATTGGGTCTAATAAACTCGGGGGAATTGTTTTCTGATGCAATTTTTGGTGAATATACAGATGGGAAAGCACTTTTGGAAATTAGGGTTTTAGGTTTTGGATTGAAGATTGTAATTTGTCATTTGGGTTTTGCTGAAGAATCAAAGGATTTGATGGGGATTTTGTTTTGGTGAGTTTGTGGCCTAAAAAATGTTGCCCAATCAAAGTTATTCTCGCATCGACACTTTAGAGCTGAAAGCTCTGATTATCCAAAAGATTGGGCATCAAAGAGCTGAGAAATACTTTGATCAGCTCCAAAGATTGTTTAGTTTGAAGATCAGTAAGTGTGAATTTAATAAGTTTTGCTTTCGGACTCTTGGGAGGGAAAATATCCCTCTTCATAACCAGCTTATTAGATCAATTGTCAAGAATGCGTGCGTTGCTAAAGTTCCACCAGTGAAAGCTAGTAAAAAATTTGGGAATACCCTTAATGTTAAAGTCACAAATGGGTATCAGAGGAATCGTCTTCAATCTCTCTATGGGGATGTGTTTCCTCCTTCTCCTCGCAAGGGTAGGTCTCCAGTTAATCGGGATCGTAAATTTCGAGATCGACCAAGTCCTTTGGGCCCACTTGGAAAACCACAGAGTCTTACATGTGGGGATTTTCCAAGTGGGGAACTGGTTTCCATGGCACAAGAGCAGCAAAGTGCAACTGAATTGCTTTCTCTTGGTAGCAGACCTCCAGTTGAAGTTGCTTCTGTAGAAGATGGGGAAGAGGTTGAACAAGTTGCAGGTAGCCCTGGTGTTCAAAGTAGAAGCCCAGTTACAGCTCCTCTGGGTGTATCTATGAATTTGGGTGGAGCTCGTAAAGCTCTGTCTAATGTATCTATATCTGGTAATTACCACCCAGAGACCTGTCAAAACTGTGGTGAGCTACCGGATACAAGATCATTAAGAAGTCGTTTACAGCAGAAGTTGGAGATGGAAGGCTTTAATATTTCTATTGACTGTGTTAATCTGTTAAATAATGGGTTGGATGCATATTTAAAGAGACTGCTTGAACCCTGTATGCGATTAGCTGTGTCAAGATGTGGTAGTGAGCATTTAAATCAATTAAATGCTCAGTTCAATCCTGGTTTAAATGGGATGCTACCTGGAAGATATATGGAAAGAGCCAAAAGCTCTACTTACGCATCCTTGTTAGATTTTCATGCTGCAATGGAGTTGAATCCCTGCATACTTGGAGAAGATTGGGCCATACAGCTTGAGAAGATTATGTTGCGTTCGTCTGAAGAGTGAACAAAATCTTTATAGAACATGGATCAGGAACTCAGCATTTAATCATGCTACATGAGTATACATTTACAATTAGTCAATGAATTCAGTATTTTGAATCAGTTTCTTAACCTTACATGAATTTTGGTCTCTGCCTGTTACAGTGTTACAATTGTTACCATAGGAAATAAGTAGTGAATTCCTTGTGAGTTTTGGTTCAAATTGATTAGGTGGCATCTAGATATAGGCTTTATATTTGTTGTGGAGGGTTCATGTGTATACAACTATTTGTAACTTCTTGATACAATTAAGAAGCTCACTGTTTGAAGAGTTTAACATCATTCTTGAATTAATTTTTTTCCCCTCTGTTCTTTTTCCCAGTGAACCAATTTATGCATGCACTGAAGCATTCTTATAAGTCTTAGTGATCAGTTGCTACAAAAAGTTTCGAACTTTATTGTGTATCCACTTTTCTTGTTGACATAAATGAAAGTTTCGAACTTTATTGTGAATCGACTTTTCTAGTTGACATAAATTAACTGGAAATTTTATTTCACTTGTCAAGTGTTTGTTGGCTTGATATGCATAGCAGGGTTAACATCCTGATATAGCTTAAGCTTTTGGGTTTGATGTAAACTTACCATTATATCTCTGAGGATCCAAATATTCTAGCTTGACTGTGAAAGCTCAAGAAAAACTCTGCCAGTATCTTGTGCTGCATAATATGAGGTCCTTGGAACTTGTCCCATGGTCTTTAAATGATCCTCCATTAGGACACATATGCTCACCAGAAATTTTTTGAAGAAATGTATAGTTATTCAGATAATTTATAATCCCTGTTGGATTGGTATTTCTTGTTAAATGTATATAATGCTGCATACAATGTCTTATGTTCTTTCTTCTGAAATTGCAAACTTTCATGATCTTCTCTTTTTTTTTTTTTTTTTGGGTTCCCCCTTATTATGATCGAACTTCTTCACCCCTTTCACCCCTAAACTGCATCAAAACAATCCCCACTTCTTTTTGTTGTTTTTTCTGCCAAGTTAACAAGTGTCTTCGCTTAAGTACCTGAACTCTGAAGCACTATATTTTTTACCTCAGCTGGCATAACTGTACGTGCAGTCCTAAATTGATTTAATTGCTTGACATGTCACAATAAATATTTTTGTCTCAAATAAGTCTCTTTGGTCGAGGGCCTGCTTCATTTCTTCATGATGGTGATGCATCTCATGGTGATTGCAGGAAAGCTATGATCTTTTACAGGTGATATTACAAGTTTGTGCATTTTGCTTGCCTTCAATGTTATTTTACTAATTCTATTATTTCATCTGACACAAATGCACTTATGTAGTTAGATAAAATAATTCAAGCATGTCGCCTGGATTTTATGCTTTCTGTTGTAGTGTTATTAGCGGTTTAGAATAGTTTGTTTACCTGACTAAAATTGGTAGAGAGGAGTTTCACGTAGGCATTGGTTGAAGCATGCCATACTGTTTAAAAAGAGCATGACATATGGATATATTTATACATCTTGGCTATAGTATTTGTGTGTGTGTTTCCTTTGGAACGGTTATGTCTATTTACCATATGCTTGTAGTTCACACTGATCCATTCCTCCTTTTGTTCACTTATTTGTTCATTTGTCTATTATGAAGAGCATCCCACAAAATCACTCTAGAAGAAGCTGCTGATTGAGTGGCATCTATGCAAAGTATGCCAGAAGACAAAACACATAGCATTTTTGGTGTAAAGGCACTAAAATGTTTCAATAAATTTACACCAAGAATAATGATATTTGGAGCATCGGATGAAAGTGAAGGTGCATTGGTTGATTCTTCTCAGCAATGCCATTGTGCAAAAAATTTCATGAGATTATGCTTGTAAGTTCCTTCTGTTTGTGACATAACTTGCTATTGCTTTGGAAAGTTCTACTTTTACATCCTTGTACAGTACCTTAAATGTCGTGGTATGATTTATATTATATTCAAGCTTGCCTTTGCAGTATGTATCAGTGTTGATTAACTTCCTCATAACAAGTGTGTGCTGAATTAAAAGAATCTGATACAATCCTAGTTGCTTTTAATTTGTTTGGATAAAGATTTACTAAAAGAAACTCTTTATGAAGTACTTATCCTGTTTTCTTTTTCTCTCTTTCTTTCTTTCTTTCGCTAAGTTTATTTTGGTTGAATTACTAGGTTTCAGTTGTACAAACCCGGAAGGAACAGGCATCCAACATCTCTCAGGGTTGTGAGAAGGAGACAGAATTCTAACTAAAGATGAGCTTGCTTCATTTTGGGTTGGCACCTAGAAATACCATTTGTCACTGCTCTGTTTATGTCCGCATATTTTCTGATTTCGAGGCTCCCTTCCAACTTAAATGATTTTATGCATCTACTGTATCTTTTTATGAAGTTTTCGCATAATGTACTGTAAAACCTTTGACCTGGCATGCTAAACATGTGCTGCCAGATGGATGATTGACACCAACATTCTTATAGTTCAGTTTAAAAGTATTTTGTTTCAAGTTATTAGAGGATCCTTTAACCATTTTTGGTCAAATTAGCATGTAAAACAGGCACTCTTTGTTGTTATTGGTTTTATTTTCTTCCATAAACTTTCCTTTTCATCTAAGCTTCATTTCTGTTTATGAAATGTGAATTCTACATTGTGTTAAGCCACAACAAATTTGCAGTGGAGTAGCAGTTGATGAAAATTCTACTTTTATCAAATGAAACATACAGTCAGTATATCGACTAGTTTGCTGTGATGTTGATGTTCTCGAGGTTAAAATTCTGCTTGCTGTTACTATTAAACAATTTTAGTGTCTCAGTAGTTTACGAGCCATTCCAATCCAAGATCGATAAGAAAATCTACGATGTGAAAAGGGCCTCTCTCTCTTAGTGGCAAGTGATCTTTATCTTCTTCATAAAGGCAGACTTATAAAGCAGCTTTTGATCATTGTCAACTATGAGTAAAGAGTTTCAAATGCTAATTTTTTCCCTACTTATATGGGATAGCAATGCAGTTAATATTTAAAAAATTACAGGTTTCCCGGGTTTTTTCTTCATGAGCCAAATTCTTTGTTCCAACACAAAAATGTATGCTGAACCTACTTTATATATTTTTTCAATCTGCAGATGGGAGTAGTTTTGCCACTGGCCTGTTTCCAAAGGAACAAAATCTTCTATAATTAGAAGTTGGGCACCGAAGTGACCTACAATTTCTTTTGTAATACGAATTTTTTGCAGTTTTCACTTTAGAAGTAGAGAAATAGCAGCACTTTACCTACCTGCATGATCAGTGAAATAACTCCATGAAACATCACTTTTCACATGAAAAAAAAAAACAGTAAATTAAAACGGCAATCTGAAAGTAACGCGCAGGTAAAGTTTAGAAAAGATATGATCATTAAAGTACATCTAAATGCTTCTTTACTGAGTTTCTGCAACAAATGCAGATCCAAGCTTTACAGAACCCTTAATTGCAGTTCACCTATATATGATCCCCAGTGTGCTGTACAATTAACACTAAAACACCAACCAAAAATAATTGCCACTCCCAAGTTGAGTGGAACATAAATTTGCTCCAACTATTCTATGGCTGTGGATGTCGAATTAGCAAAATTTGTGCCGTCACCCTGAGGATATATCCTTTGTATTTCTACAATCGGCAACTTCCACCAGGGCTGTGCAGACAAAAGTTCCACCTACAACACGATCTATGGTGAACTGGAACAGTAGGATAATCAGCTGGATGTCACGCCTGCTTTCTCCAGACTGGCCATGTATGTGATATAAACAGTCCATAGATATGAAAATGAATTGCTCACCAATGGCTGTCAAGTGAAAACACCATAAGGTTAGCAGATACTCCCAAGTACGAGGGGCAGGTATTTTTTTTCCATGATAATGCTCTAACAGAGGAACCTTATCTTAGATGGAGCCAAACAAGGATGAATTCACCCTCCAATATTATGAGCTGTTATAGAAATTTACAAAATCCTTTATGCTTACCTGTAAATGGACAGGGATGAATCTGAACGTGATAAAATCACATAGGGGCCAGTACATTGCACCACTTATCATTGTAGGAAGCAAATCTCGCTTTAGTCGCGCAACAATCTCTGCACCGTTTTCACCTGGGACATTATGAACTTAACATTTAGACAGCATATCTCTCTTTGCTAAAATATGAACTTGACATTTAAACAGCATATCACTCTTTACAAAAATTAAGTATATATACTGCTCAATTTACTATAGAAGGTTTTGCTTGGAGAATTACTTTAAAAAGGAAGAATAAATATGCGGGACATGGGCTTGTCACAACAGGGGGGAATTTATCGATACTTAACAAAAGAATTATAAGACTTTAGATCAAGTTTCATTCAAATTATAGCGATTTATATTTTCAAGATCCTCTAATCAAGTCTCAGTTACTTCAGAGCTAGGCCTGTCACCGTTTAAGGCTAAAGAGTCGCCAAATAGGACATCATTAATATTATTAAGATCAAGTTATTAAAAGTTGAAAAAATAAAAAATAGAAAACATAGAATCATAAAATTGTTTTTTTAATTCTTAGAGAAATTACAGGAACCATATTAACTGGTGCCATTCTCAATTGTTAAATAGTTTTATTTATACTTACTTCATTAATCATTTAGTTTATGTAATTCAATCTTCATAGCTTTAGCCTATAGAATTGGACTTTAAAGACTAATGATATCGTAATTAAAGTTTAATAGCAACGTGAAAAAGAGCACGGCTGTTTTGGCTAGTTCATATTAAATTTTGAAATTTTAAATCTCTAAAAACATTTACCCTAAGTCTGACAGAATACCTAATTTGATAGAGTACATACAAATATGGTGTAAATAAACATTGCAAACCTTGTAAATGTGCATTTGTGGAAAAGAAAACAACTGTCATTACAGGCCCATATAGCATCTGCCCCATGGCCATTTTCTTCAATGTGGGTAATAAATCACGCTTTGGATAGAGTTTCGACATGAAGTTGAACCAAAAATGTAGTGTTGGTCCCAGAATTAGCAACCCATATCCAGCCATACGTAATGTCCTTAGAAGATCATAAGATTCCGACGACTTTTGTGATATCGTCTGATGCAAATTTTGATATTAAAAAACAAAAAGTGTATAAGAATAATAAACGAAAATTAACTCCATGAAGAATCTAAAACTGTGAACTACTTATCCACACACAACACACAAACAAAGACAACTCTAAGAGCCATGTTGGTGAAAATGTGACAAGTTGTGCCAACATATTTATCAGAAAAGTGCTGATAAGAGTATAAGAGGAACAGTCAGATCCTTAACATAGTGAAACACATACATAAACATGCCTGACCAGACAACATATTATACACAAGTTCCGCTAGAAATACCAACAATTAATACATTTCAGGTAAAGAAATTATATCAAAATTACATATATCTAGTGGATTTGAAGTCAACTACAAAATAATTATAAAAAGTAAAATTCATTTTAATCTACAGCAAAATATAACATGGTGTAATCGAACAAAAAAGATGAGAACACACACACACACACACATATATATATATACATTTTTTTTTTTAGGAACAAAAAAAAAAAAAAAAAGTCTTGATCCCTAATCAAAGAAAACCAAATTGAAAGAGGACCTACAAATGAGTTTCACACTATAGCTTATTTCCAAGAGGCTTTCTAGCTACAAGAACTTTTCAATATTGAAAATAGAAAGAGCAAGAGTTTCAAACACTGACGAGGAGATGCATATAGCTTAAAGCCTTCAAACACCAATGAGAAAATATGCAATACTACCACCCAACTCTTAACAGACCTCTAACAAAACCCAACTGACTAAAGTCCATTTTAAATATATACATTACCTCCATCCTCCATACAATTTACCTATAACATAAAAAGCCAAAAATCAGGGAAACCATGAAACAAACAACTTACTTTCTCACCTTCTAGATCACCAAATGTTCACACAACCTAATACAAGTACATTCTGTAGGAAATAATAATAATAATAATAATAATAAAAAATCATTATTTTGCAAATGAAACAAGAATCAAAATCCATCGTGATGTACCTGAGAAGACAAATCAGCCGCAGTATAAATAAGCGCAGAGGTGACACTCTTGGTGAGAATAGGCCGACACCTGATCATTCCCAAATACCAACCCACAATCCCAGCCTCTTTGGTAGCAGCAGCGGCGGCGGACGAGGAAGAGAAAGTGGAGGTGAAAAGAGAAGACGGGGAGAGATCATATTCTCTGGCTTTCCTAAAAAAATCAGGGAAACGACCGTTGGACCTGGAGGAGGTCGTTTGGTTCCTGAGAAAATTGGAGGTAGTTCCAATGGGGTTGTCAACGAGAATGTCAGAGATGGAATGTTTTCTCAAAAGGCGCTGGATATTAGCGTTCCTGGCGAAAAGGGCAGTCATATTTGAAGCTGTTGGAGATGGGTTTTGAAGGGTTTGCGCGTTTGAGAAGCGCTGTGATCCCAAGAATGGTTGTGGGGTTGTGGAGGTTTTTTGGTTGAAGAAGAGGGGTTTTAGTTTTAGGCAGAGAAAACGAAAATAACAATTTGTATTACACGGACGAAGGGAAGACAAAATATGTATGAGTGTGTCGGGGTTGTGGTGAGAAAACAAAGTAATGGTTTCTATTGCTTTTTCAATATGACGTGTCTACTCTTTTTCGTTTGGTCATAATGATCATATCTACCCTCGAATTTATAGCCAACTCTCTACTCGCTTTCTCATCCCCTGGTTTCCAAAAATGAAAACTATTTGTAAATATTTAGATTAAATACAAATTTAACACCTTTAGTATGAACAAAATTCATTTTAATGTAGACGAATGTAGTAGTTCAGTTGGTACAGGTATCATCATCTATGCTTTATATGTTGGGTTCGAGTTTATAGGGGGACAAGAGGTGTTTGGGACAATTCAAAGAAAAAATAAAAAATCATTTTAATACAGCTAGATTTGAACTCAACTTAATAAACATAGATGGTGGTGCTCGTACCAACTGAGCTATTACACTCGTTTTTTATTATTCAGTTTATTGTTAAATTTTTTTAATTATTAATTTTTTTTAATAAATTTGTTTAAATATCTTACCAAGTTTGATGTAGTAAGGAAAAATAAATAAATAAATAAATAATCAATGTAACTATCTACTTTTGGATAATCTATTAGATATTTTTAAAAAATTTAAAAGCTTTTTTAAAAAGTTAATTTTCTTAAAAAAGTAACCTAATAAAACAGTTAATTAATTAATAACTATAAATAATTTTTATATATATTATTTTTGAAATATGATTTTAAAATTAATTGTATATTTATATCATTTAGATTTAAATAATATCAATTTTTATACTATATATTCACCAATAGAGATGCTCTTAAGGTGATTAATTATACTACTTCATCCATTTTCAACCTTTAACCCATTTTTTTTATTTGATTAATTATTATCCTATTCCAAATAATTTGGAATGTTTTATTTTTATAAAAGCTTAACATTTAGTTGGAAAAATATACCTAAATAGAATTTTATGTTAAAAATGGATAAACCATTGGGATTTGTGGTATTCAATGGTTTTGTTAGCTACATCACTAATAAATATGTCTCTTTTTGGAATCAAACGCAGAGCTGATGATGATGATAATTTTTTAAAAAATGAAAAATGGAGAAACCATTGGGATTTGTTGTATTCAATGGTTTTGTTAGTTACATCACTAATAAATATGTCTCTTTTTGGAATCAAATGCAGAGATGATGATGATGATAATTTTTTAAAAAATGAAATTTGCCCCAATAAAAGAACAGTAGCATTTAATCCTAAAATGCTTTGATTTAATTATAATAATTAAATATATCATTTAACACGCCAATACGTTCCCACCTTATAATTAGAAATATTCCTTACAAATCATTAATCATATGAGTTAGATGATGGTCATCGGTGGGATTATTCTTGACATTGCAATTAGAGGTGTTCACCGGTCAGTTTCAGTTAGTTTCGACCAATGAATAAAATTTCAACCAATCGATCGATTTTATCATCGATCATCATTTTCAAGTTTTTAAGAATCAATCAGATATTGGTCGATCGGTTTTCAATTGATGTCAGGTTTTTTTAGAATTTGAACAAGATCAATGAGACTTTTGCTAATCTAATAGCACACTTACAATTCGTTTAGTATAGCTGATAAAAACAGAGTTTTAGTCTGTATAGCTTTGTATAATAGATTTTTTTGAAAAAAAAAAAAAAAGCTATTATTAAAAAGTCAATAAGTGTTTTGTTGTAAATAAAAAAACTGTATTAAATACTCAATGAGTTTCCATATAAGTTAAAATAGTTATATTAAATGCTCATTAAATTTCCATATAAGTTAAAAGACGAGTTTTTTTAAAAAAGTATAAAATTTGTACTTCTCTAAAACAGCTTAAAAAAACTATTTTTTGGTTAACGACTTTTGCCAAATACGTTTATTTTTTAACAAAATAATTTTTAACCTCCAAGTAAAGCTTTTTACCTAAAAAAAACCTGCCAAACAAGCACTTAAACAAGAAACAATAACAACTATAGATTTCCTAAATCTGAACCTTAATATCAAATCTTTATTACTTTTGCTGGTACAATACATAAATAAGGAAAGAATAAAAATATTACTAAAAAAAACTGATGGAATTGAACAAACCAGAGAGAATCACTGCAATCAAATTTCGCCAGATGAACTTCCATAAACTCCATAAGAAGAATTCCAAAAATTATTCCATAAATAAAAATATTCTACCAAACAAATCCCACAAATTATTCTATAAATATTAAATTTGTCCATCTTAATTTGATCGGGGAAAAGCACCATCTTTACCACGAAAAGATAAGCACCATATTCATTGACTTCGTCTTTCATTGATTTTCTTCTTCGTCTTTGGTTTAAAAAAAAAAAAAAAAATTGCAAGAGAGACTCTCAAAATATCATTAATGATATCATCTATTGCTAGATTTTTTTTTTTATCACATTAAAAAATAAATTGTCACTTAAAAAAAAATCTCTAATAAATTTGTCTAAATAACTCGTCAAGCTAATGTATGCTAAGACAAAAATAAATATTATCAAAGTGAATTTCTACTTTTGGAAACTCTATTAAACATTCTCAAATTTTCATAAAAACAAAATTTTAGTTCAAAAATAAATTTAAAAAAAATAAACTAAAAAAATATTTAATTAATTAATAACCATAAATAATTTTTATGCACACTATTATTGAAAAACTATTTTAAAATTGACTTTATATTTATACTATGTAAGTGTAGATAATGTCAATTTGTATACAACATAAGAATCAATTCATATTAATATTATTAACCTGTTCCAAATATAATTTGGAACAAGGTTTTTGTTTTTTGTTTTTTTTGTTTTTGGGTGAAAACTCAACATTTAGTTGGAAAAATATACATAAATAGAATTTATCGTTAAAAATGGATAAATCATTGGTATTTGTTGTATTCAATGGTTTTGTTATCAACATCAATAATAAATATGTCACTTTTTGGAATCAAATGGAAAGATGATGATGATTATGATGATCATTAAAAAAAAAAAAATGAACTTCACCGGAAAAAAAAAATGCATTTAAACTAAAAATGATTTGATTTAATTATAATCATCAGATATATCAATATTTAATACGTCAAAATGTTGCTGCCTAATAATGGGAAATATTCCTAATGAATCATTAATCATATGAGTTTGATGATTGTGAAATTATTATTGACATTGCAATTAGGGGTGTTTATCAGTTGGTTTTGACTAATGAACAAAATTTAGTCTGTCAGTCGGTTTTATTGTCGATCACCATTTTTAGGCTTTTAAAAATCGACCAGATATTGGTCAGTCAGTTCTCAATTGATGTCGGTTTTTCAAATCCAAACAAGGTTAATGAAGGTTTTGCCAATCTAATAGCATACTTAAGTGAGAAATAAGAGCAATTTCAGATTTTCAAAATATGACCTTAATATCAATTTTTTATTACTTTTCGATAATATGATAAATATATAAGGAAAGAATAAAACTATTACGATACAAAAGTGATGGAATTGATCAAATCATGAAGAAAATCATTGCAAGCAAATTTCTCCAAATAAACTTCCATAAACTCCATCAGACAAAGCCTTAAAAGTATTTCCATAAATAAAATTATTCCACCCAACTGTTTCAACAAATTATTTCATAAATATTAAATTTGTACATCTTAGTTAGATCATTGATTGGGGAAAAACCGTGTTTCCCACGAAGAGATCAGTACCAGATTCATCAACTTCCTCTCCCATTAATCGTCTTCTTCATCTCTAGTTATCATTAAAAAAAAATATATGAGAGATTCTTAGAGCATTTCCAATGATTTAATGAATTTATCTAAATACTAAGCTAATATCATAAGAAAAAAAAATATATATATATATATATATATATATTGTCAAAATGATCCTCTAATTAATTTTTAAATTAATTGTATATTTATGCAGAAATATTTAGACTATGTTAATATTTATGCCACATAGATAGTAATCCACATTTACCTTTTACCTTTAGAGAGATAATTTTAGTTTTATATATATATATATAGAGAGAGAGAGTGGAAAATCGAAATCAATGGCATCATTTGGGTAATTAATTTTTGGTTTATTTTAAGGATTTGGGATTGAAAAACTTTATTTTTTTTTGCATTAAAAAGACATTTTTTTCTTCTTGTTCTTCTAGGTTTCATAATTTCTCCTTTTTTTTTTTTAGACCTAACAATTTTCTTTCTTGGCTTTGTTTAATGCAAATTTGGGACAAGTGATTCTCTATGAGAAAAAAAAAAAATTGGAAAATATTTTGCATTTTATACTTTGATTGTGTTGATATTTTTTAGTTTTCCCCTTTTTTCTTTGAATATTTTGGGAACATCTCACATCTTCAACCATAACCTCCTCTCTCTCCTTGTACTCCACCATCATCGGCTTCTTCTCTCTCTCTCTCTCAGCTTGTTCAGCATCGATTGCTCCAAGTTGTCATATTTCAATCGAACTTTAGCTTCGTAACCAAGATTGTCTGAAACCTTTGATGGAGATGATGTCTCCAATCGATTGTGAAAGAAACCCTACAAAAATATTTTAAAAAAATGTTTTTTTATTTCATTTTAGGGGAATATATTGCATTGAATAAGGATATTATGAAAATTTAAAAATAATGAAATTGTGTATTTATTTAATTATTTATTTATTTGCAGTGCATCTATCATTTCACATCTAATATTTTTGTTAAAATATTATAAACTTTTAACTATTTATGTTATATATATAATTTTTTTTTTCAGTAATATAAACTTTTTACTATTTATTTTAAATATTTTTTTCATTTTCATAAAATTTGATCAAATATAAACATTAGTAGATTAAACATACAAGGCAAAAGGAGGAAGCAGGGAGCGAGTACATTGAATTTCGTAGCAACGCTGCGCGTAGGCTAAAACATAAAAATTAAAAAATTAAAAAATTAAAAAAATAAAAAAATGCAAAGCACATGCCATTGAGTTTGAAAGTCTCTGCTCCCCGACGTAACAACCAAAATCAAATTTGAATGAAACTCTCCACGAAATCTGGTAATACCAACACCATCAATTTCTCAACACCTGTTCTTTTACACGTATGTATGGATGACACGTGTTTGAAAGGCCTACACGTCGACGTGAAGCTTCCAACACGTTTGGTAGTTTCCAACACGTGTTCTTGTTTTTTTTGTTCAACAACTAATAGTAGATATTTTATTTAAATAAATTATAAATTTAAAATGTATATTAATTATAATTTAATCTTTTAAATTTTAAAAATTATAATTAGCACATTTCATAAGTTCTGCATTGATCATGAGTCGAGTGTGCAAAGATAGAAGACACCTTTTTGGTCAAGCTCAATATTTTAAGTTAATATTAATATTGTTTAATTTTTAAAATATTTAATAAAATTTTAAATTTTGAAATATAAGATAATCTAGTAAAAATAAAAATAAGATACCCTTTTTATTATTTTAGATTTTTGTTTAAATGACAATTAATATCTTTAAATACTATTGGGATCTTTCCAAAAAAAATAAAAATTACAATCTTAATTATTTTATTGAACACTAATTATTTTTATAGATTTTTAATATTTTTGCAATTCAAAGTAGAACACTTATCTATTTGAACAAAAAGTTCTTTATAAAACTTATCAGGTTTTGTTGTTCATCAACTGCTTAATATTTAAACCTTTATTGGTTTTTGATTGATTTTATTATGTCAATAAGAAAGAAAAGTATAAATTTGGACATTAAAAAAGAAAAAAGAGAAAAAAAAAATTAAAAGCTAACCTATAGAATTGGCCTAAAGCCTAAAAAATCATAAAACCGGTTCTGGCACGTTGTAAGATGTGTAGATTGAATAAAACAATTAGAAGAGAAAGATAACAACTTTTCGTAACTTGATAAGAGATTGATAATATTTTTTAAATTAAGGTGATCAGATTGAATTTCAATTAAATCTTATAGGAAGAAGGAAGCAAGGTGTGAAAAATTGAAAATATCTTCAATATTTTTTTGATATATCCTTTTTTTAGTGGAATGAAAAGAAAATTTAAGTTTAAAATAAGAACAGATAAATTTTCATAATATCCATTAAAATGTCTAAAATTTTTTATAATTTTCATGGAAATTTTCGTTAAAATATCTATATCAAATCTTTAACAGTTTGGTTAAAATATCTATAATTTCCATGGAAATTTTTAAAATTTCTATGAAATTTCTACCGAAATGTTAAAAATATCCATGGAATTTTTTAAATTTTAAAAAAATTCATTGATATTTAATAATTTTTTTTATCAAATTAACTTCATTGATATTGTTTTTACCCTTTAATTGTCTTTTAAACATTTAATAATATAAACAAAATAGAATGAATTGAATTAAATAACATTAATAAATTCTATTTACTGAATATTGATAAAGCAAAAATACAAAAATTGTGAAGTATATTTTTTAACTTCACAAATCTTATTACCAAGAATATCTTTTTCACGAATATACATAAATAGATGATGAAACATATACATGTGAAATATAATGTTTGTTTGAAAAATAAAAAATATTCTTAACAATTCATAAGTTTTTATTTTTTTGGCAAGACCAACAATAATTGCTTCTAGAAAAGAGATGTCTCCTGTTAAATTTAAATATTGTAATATGTGAATATCAACTGATGTAATAATACAAATATGTAACTATATAATAATTACTTTGTAACAATCGTGGGTCATGTATGCAATACAAGATGAAAATCATGTAAGTAGAGATACAGGTCAAATGATCAATGCTGTTAAAAGAGACTATATATGTAAAGAAAAATCTATAATAGAATTATAGAAATGTCACAACAAGAAAAGAATTCAATTTTTATGAATTTTGAATCAATAAGGGTTGGAAGTCATTTTCATAACCCTTATTCAATGGATATTTATGCAATATCATCAAGTAGCAACTCATAAATACCATTTCAAGTTCAACCATCAGAGATAGTAGTTATGCATAGAGTTAACCAATACTACAAGATTCATATGCTTGGCATATTGATAATTGTATACAAAATTATCAGGGAGATACATCTTTTCATAACTATTTCTCACATTTCAAGTTTCAAAATCAAAATAAAGAAGAGACTGATGATTTTCAAAAAATTCTATATGATATTGAAATGACATTATAAAATACAATGTAATTGTAATAATCTTTTTATATATTTTAGTTAATAAATATATTTTATCAAATATGTATTTTGATATATTTTATTAATAATAATTTATCTATAATCACTAATGCTTATTATAAGTCAATTGACTAAGAAAAATATAACATTCGTTCAATATTTTAGTAAATTTTATAATCAATTTGATAATCGATAGATTAAATAAGCTAATTC
Source organism: Ziziphus jujuba (assembly GCF_031755915.1). NCBI lineage: Eukaryota > Viridiplantae > Streptophyta > Magnoliopsida > Rosales > Rhamnaceae > Ziziphus > Ziziphus jujuba. Next base: position 13,437,500 of record NC_083387.1, on the reverse strand, counting down.
TAAAATTTCAATAAAAATTTTTATTTTTTAAAATAAATTTGCATAATTTTTTATTATTTTTTTAACAAAATTCGATATTTTTCGATATTTTCATGAATATTTTTGTATTTTGAACTCGCGATATCTCCGTCGATATCGATTTTTTGAATCTTGATAGGAAATAGATAAAATTAACTCGTATTTACAATAATAACTTACTTACAATATATATGTTTTGGGAAAAAACTTATTTACACTAAAGATAATTATACTTTAGTATAATTGACTTGTAGGTTTTGCAATTTAAGCTCTAAACTTTAAAGTAGTGAATTAGGCCTTTAATTTTGTAAATTTATTACAAATTGATCCAATATTCAATTTTAGTCAATCAAATTGGAAACAATTTAGTTCAAAAACTTGTTGCAATGTTTGTGAGAAAAGAAATTATGATGTTGATCAATGAGAATTAAAATAAAAATTATTGTTAATTTATTTGGTCAAAATTGGGGATTGAAGAAATTTGCAATAAATTTAAATTTTAAAAGTTTAAATTGCTGTTTTTGAAAGTTGAAAACCGAAATCATAACATCTTACAAATTAAAGATACTAAAATACAATTAACCATTTAAATATTACTAAATGTTTATTTGTGATTAAAAATAATCATTTCAAGCAATATAAGATTATAAGATATATATTTTTAAGTGGTTTGACTAATTTGTTTGGATAAAAAAAAACATCATCCCAAATGGCAATGAGTTATGACCATTAGTGTTAGCTTGATTCAATTAGATAAAACTATTGCTTTTATTTTTATTTTTATTATTTTGAAACGAATGAAACAATGAAAACTTTTTTTTTTTTTTTTTGAAAAGACATGTAAGAGGTGGGTATGGGTTGAATTGTTTGAGTTCTTGATTAAAATCTAATTCAAGCAAAATTGTTTGGTTTCTTTAATGTAACAATCTAACCCAATCTAACCCAAATTATAGTTAGCTCTAAAACTGAAACAATTCAAATGAAATATGATCGAATAGTCGATTTATGAAAAATATACACGTCAACACAAATAATCATTGACTTTTTAAGAAAATTCCATATAAAAAAATAAATAAATTATCACATCAACGTTCATTAGTTTGTTAATAAAAGCTCATGACAAGAAAATAGATAATCAATCATTAGTTTTGTTGATCTAAAAATCAGAGATTCCATTCACTACAATTGAGTTTTTTTTTTTTTTTTTAATTTTTTTTTAATTTTTTAATTTTTTAATTTTTTAATTTTAAATAAACTTTTCTTATCTATAGTTATATCTTTAAGCAACATATTTTAAAAACAAAACAATTTTCCAGTTAAACTTTTGTATATTAAAAAATAAAAAATCAAATATAATCTAAAAGAGGGATGCAAACTACTAATAATATTAAATTAATAAAATTATACATAAAAGAATTAAAATTTTATATAAATATACATATATAATTATTTGATTATATTGCATTCAGTTTGGGTTGGGATATGTTAGTTTTTATATCCCAATCCAAAATCCCATCAAATCCAAACTAACAGTTTTCTAATATTTTTTAATATTTGTAATCCAATATAACCTAATTTATATGAATAAAAACCAACCTAAATCATTTCAAAATGAATTGGATTGGTTGGTTTGAATGAGTTTGTTTGAGTTTTATCTACCACTACCTAAAACCAAAACTAGAACTCTCCCTATTTCATTTTGATGATTTTTTTTTTTTAATAAACTCTTTTTAATGAAATAATTCTTTCATGTGTATTTGTTAAAATTAATCATATTGGCCTTCCAAAAAAATCGAATAACCTTCTACCATCTGCATTCCTATTAGGTCATGATACCGATTTTTTGTTTTTGGTCTATAATTTCAATATAAGATGAAAGATATAAACATAATCCAATGGTTCTTGTTCTTCTTAATTTAAGAAACGACAAAACTAATTTAAATATTTATATAATTTTGTGAATTCCATTAAAATATCACGCAGTGTCGTAGATTGCCCTGTAGCAGGTATGCCTTTTACAGGGACCTCCTATTTACAGCATGTATTGACAAAAATGAAAATACATCTAAAACTTGCTGCATTGATGCTGAGAAATTAATGTAGGATTCGAAAGCCAAAAATAGTCATACACAAATATATATATATATATATATATATAGGTGTTTAATGCTCATCAAGTTCTTTTTTTGTTATAAGGGCTATGATGGCTCAATATAGTGGCAATTGCCTTCTCTCTCACTGCTAAGGATGCATTAGCAATTTCTGGAAATTGGAAAGCCAACCGCACATTCTGTTATAGAAAATTTATTGATTGCAGCAACATAATGACTCAAACCCTCGTTTCAGAATCCGTGGCAAATGGTTTCCTAGTTCAAACTTGAAACAAAGATTTGTTTTAACGCCCAATAACCATTAATCAACCTAGGATTAAGCATGTAATTATTTGACGACGTAGTTTTGCCATTAGACCTTTCCATGCTTGTCGAGGGTTCATTTACCAACAAGAAGTTCCTCTGCAAATCAAAATCTAATAGAGTTGAAAGGTTCCAAACAAGGAATCATCTTATTTTCGTTTACTTCTTTTCTTACTCTCATATATATATATATATATATATATATATATCTATATATATATAATGTGTCTATCCACACACTAAACTGAGTGTGTCATCATTTGGATACATAACATAACCATGGCGTACACATCTCTATTTGATCAGATAATGTAACTACTAAACAGCACTTAAGTATATCGGACAAACTCTATATTTCTTCAGCATCCAAAGTCGTATGGTACCAATCCTTGCAGCTCCGGTCCACTGAATCTGTTGTTTTCAAAGCTGCAACAGAAAAAGGACAATATGAGCTTAAACGATCAAACGCAATAAACTATGACGATAAGAGATTTAGACTCAAAAGGCTCATTTCAAAATTCTTTCTCAATGGTTCTTTTGAATGAGTTCTTTTACTTTTAGGAGTATATGTCCAAGTAAGAGTGCAATTTTACCCTTGGATTTCAAATTGTAATATCCTTGTAACACATTTTAAGTGGTACCTCTACTAGGAACTCGACACTTAAAAAGTGAACTTCCATACAGACCAGTTTGGCATTGCCATAAGACGGTGCTTGAGTGATGTCAGCTCAACAGTAAAATTCAAAAGTTAAAGCACTGCTTTCTCTAACTACAATGCATTAGATGATGAGTAATGACACCTAAAGTTTGGTGACAAAGAAATTGCAGATATCCTTTAGACTACATATGCAGCTTTGAAGAAGTTGAAATGGGAAACTATCAAATACAGAAAACAGACATGCCAGGTCTGAAGGCAGCAAACCACCTTCCGGTTTTATGCTGGTTATGTTTCAGAACAGCCATGGTAAGCAATCTTGGTTTCTCGGATGAGATCCATAAACTTAAATGTTCCATAACGAATGGTTAGCAGGTTGTTTAAGAAACACAAATAACAACTAACTAGGAAACCATTAACTTCATTTATTTATCTGAATTATACCATGCCACAAATTCAGATGGTTTATGAAAGGCAAGTGTAGAAATGGTACCTTTCCATTGGGAATGTTGCAAAAGGGCCTTCAACAGGGATTGTTCCACATAGATCATTATTTGAAACATCACTGCAACAATCAAATTTCACAGAGTTTTTGCTAAGTAATACAATAAAAAAGAAAATGGTTTCAGAAAAAAAAAAAAAAAATTTGTATTTTTAATTTTTTCCAAATCAGAACTTACAAGACTTTCAGGTTAGAGAGCTTGGTGAGTCCCCTAGGAATTGATCCTGTTAGCTTGTTGTTGTTCAGACGTCTATAATAAATTCAACAATATCCAAAATTAAATTTTTAGCAAATATGCATAATTGGCAAATATAATTCTATTTGTTGCAAAAATCAAACAGAAGTTGCTTACAGAAATCTGAGTGACTTCAATTTGTTAAGAGATTTTGGGATCTCTCCTTCAAATTTGTTGTCATACAAATCCATGCTGATAAGATTTTTCAACTTTCCCAACTCCTTGGGGATTTTTCCACTTATTTCATTTCTATAAAGCTCCCTGCAATTAAATTCGAACATTCTCACACTCAGTTACTCACAAAAATTAGATCAATTTGCTGTTTATAAAACATTATTGAATTAAATTTTATAATTATTATTTTTTTCTAAAGAAGAACCAGCACATAAATGGGTTTGCACTTGACAATCGGAATTACTTAAATGAGCCTAAATTTCTAAAATTTGAAAAATAACATAAAATATGGGTAGAAAGAAACTAGATGCTTTTTAAGATGGATCAGAGAAATACAAGTACTGAAGGTTCTTGAGCTCGCCAAGTTCAGGCCCCAAAGTACCAGAAATATTAGAATTTCCCAAATCCCTGAAAATTCAAGAAAAGAAAATGAATTATGAACATGAAGAATCCCAGAAAAAGCGTAAACGGTAGGAAGATAAATTCAACACCAAAAAAAAAAAAAAAAAAAAAAAGATAAAAAAAAAATCTTACAAACGGATCACATGGCTATTGGAGTCGCAGGTAACGTGGAACCAGGTGCAGGGATTGACCAGAGTTGGGTCCCAGCTCTGCAGAACATTAGTGGGGTCAGAGAACCTGCTTCTCAAAGCATGCAAAGCATTTCCTGAATGAAAAAAAACCCAGAAGACAATAAACAAATTTTAGAAAACACAAAACCCCAAAATTAAAAGCATGAAATCCAAAAAAAACCAAGAACAAAGCATACATAATCAAAACCAAAAACTTTCATTTTCTTAGCCCAACCAAAAAAAAAAAAAAAAAAAGAAAAGAAAAGAAAAGAAAACCAAAGCCAAAAACATCACACACATGCGTTACAGAAACACCCCACAAAAACATAAAAGCATAAAACCAAAAAGATTTTCCATTTCTTTCATCCCACTTAAGTTTCCAACCAACCAACGTATCCCCCCCCCCCCCAAAAAAAAAAAAAAAAAAAAAAAAAGATAGAAACTTTGAAAGCCTTAAAGAAATTCAAAAAAAAAAACAAAACAAAACAAAACAAAAAACAAAAAAAAGAAAAAAAAAAAAGAAAGAAAAGAAAGCAGAGAGATGTGTATAAACAGAAAAGTACCTTCTGAGTTGGTTGAGATGGCAGGAGAAAGGAGAAACAGGAAAGAGAAAAAGAAGGAAAGGGCAAGTAGAGGAGCCATTAGACTTTTAGAGAGAAGAACAAAGAAAAGAAATTGTGCACCAAAAAGCTTAAAAAGAAGCAAAAACAAAGAAATCAGAAAAAGCAATAGAAATGCAAATGAAAAAAAAGGAAAAAAAAGAAATGAAAAGAAAAGTAAGAGAAAGGTGGAGATGAAGGATGAGCAAAAAGTCAGAAGTCAAGTCAAATATGATATTAGAGAGGAATGGGAATAGTATTATAATAATATTGAGACACTGATACAGACATATAGACCAATTGGAAAGGAGTGGGAAACTCACGCATTGGGCATGAATCGGTGCGACTGAGCCCAGCTTAGTCTAGCCGCGTGGAAGACTCATTGTGGGAGTTGTGTTGTGGTCCCCACTCTTTTTTTTTGGGGCGTGTTTGAAGGTTTGGAATCTAGGGACTTGGTCATTGCCGGTGGGCTTCAGTGGGAGACTTTGGCACAGTGTCGAAGTAGTTTGCAACTCTGTCAGCTTGTGAACCAATCATGCCCTGCCATGCCACTCTGCAAAATGGGACCCTTCTTCAGGCTTTGGATTCAGATGCTGTTCATTCACTAAGCTCGTCGTCTCATGGACAATGGCAGAATCTCTTAATCTTCTGGTTTCAATGAGTAAAGTAAAAATATAGAATTTTACTTGCAAATCCTACATAAGCAAGAAAATCATTAGTACTTTTTTTATTTTTCATGCAATCTAACGAGTAATAAATGAGAATATACTATATTGATACATATAAATATAGTATATATATAGTCAGTGTTAGTCTTCTATAAGATAAATTTGATAATATTATATTAAAAATATATAAAATCTAACATTTTACATTTTTTTTTGTTTTTTATTTATTCTTGGTGCTCGTTTAATTAATTTTAGAAAAGAGCCTTAGCCCAATTATTAACAAACTCCATCAAATTTAATGGTAGAAGATCAGAGACCTTACTAATATTATTATCAAACGGGTCTGATAAGAAATTGGTTATATATATATATATATATATAGTTTGTAATTAAAAGTTATATAATTGATAACAAATTTTAGTACAGTGCAAGTTTGTCAGTTTTGAGAACCAACCATGTCCAGCCGTGTTAGACTGGGAATGGCATCGGGACCCATATCCAGCTTTTGGACTCAGATGCTGTGTGCAGATGTAGAGAGGCTTTGGTTTTGCTATACATTGATTGGAACAAGTCACTGAGAACTCCATGTTTTTGTACAGTGTTTTCTTTTTCTTTCTTCCTAATTGTGTACGGTGTTTAAAAAGTGTGAAGCATTAGAATCCCAAAAATTTTAGTGTCCCATGTGAAACATTAGAAAAAAAATAAAAAAATGTTGCATTCTTCTAGAATATTATGGATGATTCATGTTTTCTGCTGTGGATTTATCCTATTAATTCAACTATGCTTTGGACTTTTCTCTTCTCTTATTACCAAACAGAAAGACATTCACCCAAAATTGAAAAACAAAATGACAAAAATGCCTTGGGACTTTTTTCTCTGGTAATTAAATAAAGATTGTATTGGTTTCAATGTGGAATAATTGTTATAGGAACAATTAAATATGATCATCGTTGTGAGACCTGGTAAAATTGGACTAAACCCATTTGTTGAATCGAATTGACTTAAAAAGATAATGGGTCAATTTGGATTTAATTGATTTTTTTTTTAATAGTTGATTGATTGAATATATTTTAGATGGAAGAAATGATGCTTTTGTTGAAATTAAAAAGGAGTTGTATCAAACCTAAGTAAAACATTAGGACTTTTACCCAAAATATATATATATATATATATTTAAAAATTAGAAATATGTTCTTTCCTACCAACATTAATCCCTTCAGGAAACATATGAAATTTTTACTCCAAAACTAGTTCCCCAAGTTTTTTTTTTTAGATTATTTATGACAATGAACTATAAATATTAATTAGACTTTCAGTCAGGATTAATAATCTTCTTCACCAATTGATTCTAAACATACTAATAATAAATAAATATCCTAGTTTCTCAAATATAAAATATCTTCCAAAATTAAGAAGACAAATATGTTAGGTTTATTGGTTTTATTATCTATACTAACAGAACATATATTCGAATATATGGAATATACGGAAAGCAATTAGAAAAGAAAAAAAAACTGCAATTAAAAAAGAAAAAAAAAAAAAAAAAACTCCATGCCTAAGTCTCGTTATTTATACAGTAAATGCCCCCCAAAAAAAAAAATCACTCATGGGTACGTCTCCTTTTTTTTTTTTTTGCTTGAAAAAAATAAAATAAAATTAGGCCTTATACATTGTATGCTTCTTAATACTATGTGCGTAGAATCTGCTGAAGAGGTGGATAAAAAGCAGATTTCTAAGAAATAATTAGGCCTTATTTGGTCAAGCTTTAGGAAAGCCAAACATAGTTTTTTGAACGCCAAAAAGAGTTTAAAGCTCAAAATTAATGTTTTAAAAAGTGTTTGGATAATTTTTAAAAAATATTTATAATTTTTAAAAGCATTTTTAATTAAAATCAATAAAGATTAACTTTTTATGAAACAATTTTAAAGAAGCAAAAATAAATATTATGCGGTCTTAAAAGGTTAGGGTGTTCGTTTTTCTTTTGCTTTGCTGTTGATGAATTATCTTATTTAGCCAGAAAAGAAAAACAAAAAAAAAAAAAAAAAAATTTCTCCATGTGAAATACGAGCACCAATTCTGAAAAAAAAAAAAAAATTGGTTTCACCGTATGAAATACGTGCACCAATTCTTGCTCCACCAAGTAGCTCCAAGTCCAAGCACTAATGAACTTCAAAGTCTTGGACAAGTTCATTTCTCAATTCTCACTTTTATAAACCCACCATATTTGACCGTTGAATATTTTATATAGAAATTATGTATTGGGCGCCCGGCAATTATGTTACTGTTGGCCATATCATGTCTCCTATTACTGTTAATGGATGGTTTATTTTTATTTTTATTTTTTATGAAATAACTGCTAGTGGATCTTTTAAGGGCCAATGTAAATTGCTTGATTGTGCTCATAACAACCTTCTTACATTTTACTACGGTATCATACATAAATCTGGACCCTTTTTTATTTTATTTTTATATTTTTGTCACATAATCCAAACTGGTTGGACCAAATGGAACTAGTTCAATTCGATTTTTGGGATCCTGTTTGGCTTCGGCAACAAACCAAATATATAATAAATATGTATATATATATATATATATATAGAAAAATTTTATGATGTGGATAGTTTGTATACGGACCACATCAAAATTGATTTTTTTTTTTAAAATAAAAATATCAATCTTACTATATATATATATATATATACATAATAAAATCAATATTTTTTTTTCAAAAAATATTAAAAAAATAATTTTAATATAATCCATACCATAGCATTGAAAAAAGTCGATTTTGGGCTTATAGTAGCCCACGATATCTATTAAATTGAAGATAACCACCGATTTGATTTAGTTTTCTCTTTAGGTTTAATTTAGCTTTGCCAATAAAGGGTTAAATACAGATTTAAATATCCACCCTCAACAGAAAATGTGCTTTAACGCCCGTCTAGGGAGTGTTAAAATTTGGAAAGAAATTAATTTTTAGAAATTAATTTTAATTAGTTTTATAATCAGAATTTAATTTCCTAAAGAAAACAATTTTTTATAAATTATTTTTTAAAATTTTAATTTCTATTAAAATATTTAAGATTTAAAAATAATTAATTAATTTATGTTTTAAAATTTACGAATAAAATTGTTTTCTAACAAAATACATAAAATAAATTTCTACGAAATTTTAAAATGACATATTGTTTTAAAAGATTCATCTTTTATTTTATTTCTCATTTTTTTAATTCATCCAAATATAAAAGAAAAAAAAATTCATTTTCCGAGCAAATTTCAAATTCCCATCGATTTTGTCAATTTTTCTAAGTGGAAAATTGCAGTAAAGACAAACTAATACCTACTCGCATTAACATACTTCCCAAGAAAAAGAAAAATGAAAAAGTAACCACCAAATTGAAGTTTGCTGCTGCATATTCTACTGTCTTCACACTTGATTCAATTTATAGGAATCCCCAGAGTGAGAATCTGAAAGGTTCCTCAAGCCACGACTGACCAGTGGAGTTGATAAGGAAAGTAGGCATATGAGCATATAGCAGTTTAGGGGCTTGCTTGTGAACAGAGAAACAACAAGAAAATGAATCAATAAAACACTATGACAAAGAGTAACAAAAAAAACGGATTTCCACTTCCTATGCATTATTGATCTTCAAAGTTGAAACTACTTCCAGGATAAGTGTCGGAGACTTCATTCATGGTCACGACTTACTGCAAAATATCGAAGTTTAAATTTTGTCTCCAGACTTTTGACATCTACTTGCCAAGTTACATTTAGCATCCTACCTTTTTATCCAACATCTTTTATGTCATTTCATTTATAAAAGCACCCCATAGCAAACCCATCTCTCCTTCTAGGCTTATGAACATATGCACTTCAAGAAACAAATAAGAACATGGAATTTACTTTCACATAAACAACTCAGTAAGGCTGTATCACGTTTGACATGGTGGGAAGCATAATTCTTTACCTGCTTATCAGGTAACACTCTGATAGACTGTTATTCAAATTTAACACGATAAGGCCTGCCTAATGTCTAATAAATGCCTTCACAGTACAGAGCACATGATTTCCTACCAATACTTGAAAAGATCAGATCCAAGCCACAACAGCTTTGATAAAATCTTACATGTTCAATTAATTACTCCTACAAGAATGTGATCAAATTAGAGCATGCTGTGCAAGATTTTTTGAAATTCACATTCCAAATGGGTTCAATACCTAGCAATGTAACAGAAAGAAACTAAACTTAAGAAACAGCACTTGATTACATTCACAATATTTACTGAACATCTTTTTTTTGGCTTACATGGTTCTCTAAATATGCATCAACTAAGATGTTCGTAAGAGAGTAGCAAGATACATTAAAGCTACATTCTACCGCCATTACTAGTCTGCAATTCTGCAGTTCAACGGATCACTTTTTAAGATGTGGGAAGCACGTAGAGAGATCGGCCTTAGGGTGTTTTGCTTCAGCATGTTCCCGACATTTCACCTCTGATGTGGTACACATGAATGTCTGCATGCACACCTTGCACTGCATTCAGTAACCAATACCCACCAGATGCATTGTTGAAGAAACCAGAAACAACGCCGGATTCGGTTAAAATACAACAAATCAAGTCCAAGTCACTACCTTTGGGAATGGGATCAATCAAATTATTACTAATGCATTAAAACTATCCTACAAGTATCAGAAAAAGTAAAGAAAGCAAAATAAAGCAACTATAGCTTCTTACAACGCTTGAAAAAGCAATGAATAGAGCAACAACAGCTGCAGACCACAAATGATAACTAAATAACAAAAAAAATTATAGATTCAAAATAGAAAACACCTCTTCATTCCAGCTCACGTGTTGATGTTTTCATAGTTGAGTACTGCAAGTGGAGAAAATCTTTACCGGAGTCATGCTCTTCCAATAAAGTGTCTCATAAAATACCAAGGAACCACTACTAGTCCAAAGTTCAAACAAAAGATGAAATCTAGATCTTAATTATGTGCACAAAAGGCCTATGCAAACCTAACACCGAGTCTATTTGAAATTTCTGATTGTGAAGAGCTGCAATCAAAGCAGTGACATTGAAATCCACAAGTCAAGGATGAGACAGGCATAACATAGTTTTCAAAACTTATCAAGTATCAATGGAGGTTCTAAACAAGGCAGTCGAAGTAATCATGTAGCAAACTTTTACAGCACCCTCAAGATCTGTAGTGATTTTTGTAACAGCATCATACACAAGTAGCATATTTGAAAAAGACTTTGCAAAAGTATTTAGGCGTTAACAGACAATATAGACTATCCTTACATAAACTCTATGGAGCAACTAACTGCTCATTAAAAACAAATGAAACGCATGTGCCAATAATAAAATCTAATCCAAAGTCCAGTTTCCTAATCAATAAATTTAATTTTAGGCAATAAATTAAAAATATCAATGTTTCATTGGCAGATCAGACTTCAGCGGGATGAGGATGAAGTTACAAGAAGCAAATATCATATCAAATCTAAAAACCAAAACTTTCCAGCAAGCCAAACAAAAAAATTATAGGAAAATATAAAGTTGGGTTTCTGCTATCGCCCATTTGGGTGTCAAAAAGTTAAAAACAAAAACATATCGACCATGATTTTGGATGATAATGAGAAACCCACAACATTCATTAAGTTAAACTGACAGATCAAATAAGCAAAATCAAAATTTGAACATCTAACGCATAAAAACCAGTCAAACCAACAGCCAGCAAGCAGACTACCTGGATGTTCATGGCCTTCTTGTTAGACTCAAGCTGACTGCCTACACAAATCAGATCAATCAGCAAGTTCAGAATCCACAGAAACCCAATACAAATCTAAGAAAAATCTGAAGCTCAAATTCAAAGAGAAAAGGGAAATCAAAAGAAAAAAAAGATAAGAATGGTAAAGAATGAAAATACCCTTAGCAGCTTTAGCCTTCTCCATGTGCTTCTCACGGGCCATCTTGGCTTTCTGCCCATTGCCTCCTCCCATGGCTGATTGATGAGAAGTGAGGGAAAGCAGAAAAGAGCTGCTGTTTTTCTGGGGCCTTACCCTTTGGAAAGATGGAAGGGAAGGAAGAGGAGGTTTTGGGTAACTTAGGAAGCAAGGTGGGCAAGTACTATATAATTTGAGGAAGAAGGGACTAGAGACGCGCACACGCACACACACACACACACACAAACACACACACACACACACACACACACACTCATTACAGAATTAATTCTTCGAAAGTTGAGGCTGGGGGCGGACTGGCATGACCAATGCTTCACCGAAAGATAAAATAATAATAATAAAAAAATGCAATGTTATAAAGTTATGATCAGTTACTCAAGCTAGAGCGAAGAAATAGCCTAAATTATTATTAAACTATATAAAAAACAGAAAATGTGCATATAATATTATTTTCATAATTGCTCTTAAGTTTACATAAATTTTATTTAGATTTTTTGATTTTATTGTAATTACATTTAAATTTTACATTTTTAAAAAAATCATTATTAATCTTATTTTATTTTTTATATTTATCAAAATAGATTAATTTGTCAAGTTTTTATTAACATTTACAGTTAAAAGACCAACATATAATTAAAAATCAATATTTTATCATTAAATTATATTGAAATTAACTGATAAAAATTCATGGATAGGGTTTAACTGATAATTTTACAAAAATGTGAGATCTAATTACATTAAAAATAAAATTGAAAAAGTCTAAATGAAAATTTCTCTCAAATTCATCTGTTGAAAATGTTTGATTGAACTAAAATGGTACAAAAACAATACTTTTGGGTATTTGGCGAATTTCATAGCCTAGAGGTAATTAACATTCACTGTTTATAATTTGATAAAAAAAAAGAAAGGCTTTTTTTCTTTTTCAGTGAAATTTCGTAAGCAAGAAATCTATTTCAATGGTATAAATTGTTTTACGTAAATGTTGATTAATAATTAGTTAAAAATTTCATCAAAAATCTACCTAAAAAAATTTATAGGTATACCAATTTGGTTTGATTTTGTTTTTTTTTTTTTTTTGTTTTCCTTTTTCTTTTCTGATATTGGTTTTTCATTATTCTAATCTCTGCTATAATCCCCTTGAGTTTGTTGAAAAGATAAACAAGCTTTTTTTTTTTTTTTTTTTCACAAGAATTCTTAATATGCAACATACATGTACAATGTCCATACAAGATGGAAAAAGAAAAAAATTTACACTTCAAGTAAAAGGAAAACCTATGAGAATTGTATTTAAACATAAAAAAATAATCCCACAAAAAATTACAAATTCATTTTTTTTTTTTTGTTGACATTTTTCTTGTTTTTTCCCAGGATTCCAGCCATCCAAATTCATGGCCTCTAAGCTTTGCCTCTCCCCTACGCAATCAGCTTTAATCTGCCTAACCCGTGGCTTGACTCCTTTCCTCCTTTTCAGCTTTTATCCAAGCAGCCTAACAAAAACGACAAACTCATTATGCAAGCAACTAACAAACATAATAATAGTCCCTCGTGCAATAATTTTGATAATGAGGGGCTAAAACTCAGAACTTGTCCGGGACAATGCGCAGAATATGTTTTCAAAAACAAAAAGGGTATATTATCCATCGAAGTTTTCTTTTATTACAATCCAATATTTTCATACTTATATTTTTATAACTTCATAAAAATATTTTGTTGCAATTAAAAAAAATTTAAAAAATATGCAATGTAATATATTATTAAAAAAAAAAAATTATATGCAGGCATTATCGTTCCAGACAGACTGTCCCAGATGAGAGAATTACTATACTAATTTATAAAACACCTATTAAAAATTTCAAGCTGTTTATCCCAAAAACGACAAGATGAGATTTTACCTTATCCCGTTCAAGTTTTGATAAATGCGGCTTCATAGAGTTTCCCAAACTTAAACCTCCCCATATTTCTTGCAACTCCCTCTCCCTTGCTTCCCTACGAGTTAGAGAGTGTTTCATCTGGTTCTCTGGTTGCTGAGCTGCAAACAGCTTTTCCCTCTCCAGCCTCGATTTATGTTTAACCAAAATTTGGTCCAAACCACCTTCTTCATTCGTTTCCATATGCATATTTGTGTTTTTTCTATTCACTTTCAAAGATTCTTCCACTGAACCTTGGCTCATCTTCTCTTTCTCTAGTCTGGAAACATGTTTTACTAACACTTTGTCCAAGCTCTCACATTCTGTAGCGGCCGGTTTCTTTTGGAGGTTTTTATATCCATGATTGTTTCCCATTGCCAAAGCTTGCATTTTTTCTCTTTCTAGCTTGTGCACCTGCTTAACCAAGATATTGTCTAAGCTATCTCGAGACTTTTTAGCATTTATTTCTCCTTTCTTATTTATGTCAACATTTTCTTTCCCCTTCAGTCCTTCATCTGAACAGGAACTAGAATTTTCCTGTGAAGCTGCTGGATTTTCTTCCTCTTCCCTTTTAGTTTCTTTACCTTCTTCATGTGGGTCATTTTTTCTTTTGTTCCTTGCTTCTTGCACCTCCTTTTCAAGTCTCGAGACATGCTTTACTAGGAACTTATCTAAACTGGGGATTTCTGAAACATCTTTCTTCATGTGACCAACCGATCCATTTGGTGCTCCTTCCAAATTTTTACCAAAGTTTCTTTTGGCCGCTTCAATCTCCTTTTCAAGTTTTGAGGAATTCTTCAAAAGGATGCTTCCCAATTCTGGAATAGATTCTGATGAAACTTCATTATTCCCTAAATCGACTTTCTGTTCTGCAGTTTCATTATTACATTCATTCCTTCTACTCTTTCTGGCTTCCTGCACTTCTCTTTCAAGTTTCGTCATGTGCTTAACTAAGAACTTGTCTAGACTCGGCAGTTCTGGTTCCGTTTGCTTCCTTCTCATTTGTCCATCCTTCGAGCATTCAAGCTTTCCTGCTCCATGTGGAAAATCAAGAGATGATTTGCAGGTATGATCAACAGTAGAGCCTGGATCGTGCAGCTTGCTATTTTCAACTTCAGCTAAGGCAGCATTTAAACCACAAGTTGCAACAATAGTGGCAAGAGAAGAAAGTTCATCTTCTTGCAAACATCGAAGCCTCTCAAGCATCATATCTACAAGCTTTGTCATATTAAGTTTTTCAAATGACTGCCTTCTCCTATTTTTCCTCTGTCTAACCTCAGTAACTGGCATGTTGCACTCCAAGTCTTGAGAGATAGAACCATCCTTCTGAGATACTGTTTCAAGTTCTGATCCAGACTCCGATTCGCATTCAGAAGGAACAAAATCACACAATTCCTGATTCTTGTCACCTATATCTGGGTTTTGACTGATTTTTCGAAGCAGTGCTTTGAATTCATCTTTATTAAAAGATGAGCAATTTGAAAGCCTAATCAATGCAGTTCTTACTGCAGCGGCTACTTCTTTATCCACCTCGAATGCAGATTCAAAGGAAGCTGTAACAGCATGAGAAGTAGATCCTCTATTCATAGAAGATGATTCTACATGAGAAGGCTTCCTGGGGCAATTTGGTTTGTCATACATGATAACTCCTATGGCTCTTGCTGCTTCAAAAGCTTCAGCTGCAGTTTGTTCTGCTTTGACCAACTGGGTTTCTGCTTCTTTGCATTGGATCCTTAGACATGGAAAAACAATGTTAAAAAGCAGCCCAACAACAAAATTAAAATATTTAATCATCCCATCCATGCATTCAAACACTTACCGGGATGCTTTAAGTATCCGACACCAAGATGCCTCTACCAATGCAGCTTTTTGAGCTTCCATTGCCTTGTGTGCAGCTTCTCTTGCTGCCATTTTTTCTCTCAGTACTCTTGAGTAATGGGGATTAGAATCACCCAGCGTCTCATCAAGAGTTAAATTCATACCATCTACTTCCTGTCATAAGCAGATATATCAGTATTTCGGTTTTAAAAAATAAATTAATCCAGAAATATTTGTATAATACACAGTGAAATAACCTGCAGCATTTTAATTTTCCTCTCCAAGTAGGAGTCCACTTTCTTGCGTGGGAACCAGTTGAGTGGGGAGCCTTTACGATGAGAAGGCTTCTTAATTTGTGATGTGAATTTGTTAAGAGAATTCAAAGCTGATTGGCCAGTCTCTTTCAATGACTTAGTCTGTATCAGATATGTAATAAACATAGTACGAAAATAAGATATCAGTTATCAAAGAGCTACAATCAAAGCTAGCAAACTTTTGAATTTGCATACTACGTTTCATGGAAATGTAGTTCCTAAACATGAGTATCAACACAATTGAAACTCAAACATCTCAAATAAAGGTAAATGGGTGCTGTTTCATGTTCAAGAAATAACAAAATGTATCATCCTAGCATCTCAATTAAGAAACAATCAAAATCTGATGCTTATTTATAGTCGTATAGACATTTTAACAAACAGAACCAGTGGATTTAATTTTATGAGGCATTTGAATCCAATTTTAGCAAAATCAAAAAGTGAACCTAGAACAGAATAGTTAATACATTACAATCCAATGAATCAGATTAAGGAAAAATAAGTAATTTAAAAAAAGCAAATTCCCACCCAGTCAAACGAAAAAACTACACTAATTTCTAATACTAATTAAAATCTGGTTTCCTGGATATAAGATTTGAATGCCAAACAGAAACCGTAAACCTAAAAAGTTCATACGCCACACTTATTTAATGTTCTGCGATTTCAATGCAACAAACAAATATGGAAGTTTAATTCCCAAACATGTTTGTTCTTTTAGCAGAAAAACCCAAAATTTCGGAAAAATTAAAAAAATAAAATAAATAAAATAAAACGAAATAAAGAAACAGTAAGAATCCAAGTGAAAAGCAAAACAGAAGAAAATAGATTTTTAACCCAAAAAAAAAATTAAAAAAAAAATTCCTATCATGGTGAAATCCTAATGCAAAAAGACTTTTTACCTTTCCGATCTTTGAAGTTGCGGTGAGCGATTCAGAGGAATCATTTCCTTTCCTCTCTGTGTCGGCGGTGAATTTGTGGTCAGACATAGAGATACAACCCAAGTCCAAGCAGCCCAGGTCCATGGCCTACCTGTCACTCACAGATATATTGATTTTGATTCAAGAAAAAGCCTCCAAGAAAATTCCAAGAGATTCGAGGCCAGAAATTTCAGACGATTGAAGAAAAAGCTTCGGTGGAGAAGAAAAAGTTGTAATTGTAGGCTTATTTATTTATTTATTTATTTGGATGTTCCTTGATCTACCAGACGATGAAGACGAAGATGAAGATGGTGTTTTTTATTTTTTATTTATTTATTTATTTTTCAAATGGAAACTAGCCGTTACAGTGCTACTTTGGCACCCTCTCAAACGGTCCTTTTAAAACGAAGATGCTTATTCTGTGCGTTTAGTCTGCAACGAATCCTTTCCTATACATCCAATAAAAGAGTGACACATGTTTTATTGATACCGTTTTATGTTTTTTGATAATTACTTTTTTATTTTATTTTATTTTTTTTGGTTTCTTTTCGTCTTTATAAATTTCTTTTCTTTTCTCTCTTCTACTGGAGGGAAATTATAATTCAGAAGCTAAAATTAAAAAAATAAAAATTATGTTACCTAATGCAAGAATATGATCGTATTTTGTTATCAAATTTACCGTTGCCATTTTGTTTTGTAAAAATCTGATCCTAATTAACTTTTCGGTGATGGAATTATATAGGGAAAATATGACATTTCCGTAAGTTAATGATTATAGTTTTTTTTTTTTTTTTGGGGGGAAATTTCATATTTCTTATAAAAAGGTATTTTTCTTTCAAAAAATTTCTCTATTTTTCTTTTTTTGTTCTTTTGAAATTTTATATATTTTTTGTTTCATTTTGATTTATCTAAGTTTCAATATATAATGCCAAATACCTTATTATTATTCTTTCAAAAAAAAAAAAAACTTTATTATTAGTTTTTGGTAAATGTAATGCCCAATACCTACCAATATTAGAATCATAAGTAAGCTTTTTCAGGGCGATAGAGAGGAACACATGCATCTTAAAACACCCTACAAAAGCAAATCATAAACCCCTCCAAAGTTCAATACCCATATTGACATTGGTTCATATAAAAATTACAAATTAAAGTAATACTGCTGCCTGCTACAATAACAAAGTTCTTATTAAGTCTAAATTTGATAAGACCAAAAGGTCTGGAAGTGAAAAGAGACCCAACAAGTACAGGTCAAAAACAAAATTAATCATCTTCTTCTTCTTGATCTCTTATCCACTTTGTTGCAACCCATTTCTCTCCTTTCACCACTGGACAGCTTCCATGAAGAGACAGCTGCATAATTTTCAAGTATTTTAAGATGAGAAATGAGTTTCGATTCGATGAATGGGGAAGGAAATCCAAATAGCAAGTAATATAAAGCATCTTTTTGCCGCTTCAATTGCATAAGCAAGGCTCTATTTGCAGAGTTAAGGGTAGGGGCTCTATTTGCAAAGCTCTATTTGGTGCTGGAAGTACAGGATGCTGAGAGAGTGGTAAGGGTTTCTCAAAGAAAGCTTCACAACACAAAGCAGACAATTACTACAAGATGAGGAAGAAAAGGAGTTTTTGAATACGAATAGAAAATAATTGAGTCAACAGAAGACTGCTTGGGGATGCATAAAAACTGTTCTAGGACTTACCAATTTTGCAAACGCTGATAAAGACTGATTAACTAGCATTGAAGAATTTATCAAGATTCCACTTGAGTTGTTTTCTAGAGTTTGACATCTAGCAGATAGATATATTTGAACAGGATCCGTGGGTACAACATGGAGATATTATGTTCTGAAGAAGAAATATAATAGGAAGTCCAAGGCTTCTAAAAACAACAGTTACATTGGAGACATTTTAGCACTGAAATAGGTTGTTCGCTTTTGATAATATGTTTTTACAAACTTGGCAAATAACACCTTCAATCAGATGATATACCTATACACAGAATCTACGTTGAATAAGAAGGGAAAACTGTAGCCTAAAAGCGAGCTTTTCAGGTTCATTGTTATAATTAATGTATCTCAAGACTCAATTAAGTCTGAGTACTTAAAAAAGCAAAATGTGCAATATTGACTCTAAGAAACATGTACCTGATCAATTGTGCCATTTGGAAACACTGAATAAAATAATAGTCCATCCCCTTGGCGAGGCTTCACTTTTAAACCAGTGCACTTTCTGTAATCAAATCCCATACCTAACTTTGCACCATTCTGTAACCAAAGCAGAAGGAAGAAAACTTGCATGTGGATTACTGATATCATTAAATATTAAGAATATTAAACTGAAAGCTTTATAACCTATACCTCAAAAGGAAACATAGTTTCTCCACCCTCTTCAACATCAGACAGATACAACAAAAAGGAAGCAACCTACAATTTGAATAAAATGTGTTATATATTTATAAGCAGCAATAATTTATTATAAGAACTGGAATCTTTACAGACATAGAGATAAAGAATCATATTCAAATGCAATTTCCCACATATCCTGCCATCATCGCAGTTACATTGATATTTTCAAGTCATATTGGCGGTAAACATGTCAAAGTTCCACAACTAATTTGCAATAAATATAACTTGGATCTACATAAATGTAGAAAAAAATGGTATTCATATGCATTTGCACATCAAAGAAGAATGGTAACAAACAATTACTGAAATCATGGGGCTGTGCTAGGTAAAAAAGAAGAAGAAAACAGGAGGATGAAGGACAATAGAGCACTGCTTTTCAGTTTGAGAAAACTTGAGAACCATTATTGAACAGATGATAAAAAACTGCTTTGCAAAATGGAACAGAATCAGTAATATTTTGGACTCTCAACTCAGTATGTTGTAGACTGACATACTTAAGAATAAGTAAACGAAGTCATTATTGATATTCTGCTTTATATCAATCCTTATTAGTTGGTGCACCTTTTGCTATTGATTTTCTCATTACATTAAACAAACATGACATATGAACACAGTGGTGTGAATTCCCATGCATTTGATTGAGAAATTAAATGGAGGATGAAGGCACACGACTTGAACTAACATGGTCATTAATTTTTAAATACAAGAAGATGAAAGATCTTCAAGATTAAAAATGGTCATTCATTTTGAAAAAACTTGATCATTATGAACATCAAGATAAACCATCAAATCTTAAAATTAAGCTTCTGGAATTATACAACTAGATCTTGAAGTTAAAATTTAATAGGTGCCTTTTATGTATTTGTTTATTGTGGGGAGAAGATTCCGCTGGGAACCTGAGAATCTTATGTATTTGTGTGTGCATAAATAGCTAAATTAGGTTATGCTGCCAAACCTGAATGGTTACTTTTATTGGGTGAAGTAAATTCCAACCACAAACAGAACAAATCGGTACTTGCCATTGCTGAACTTGTGCAGAATTGTATAGACAAACCAAAATCATGGTGATTCATGAGCTTTCATGGCATTATAAAATAATGTACCCTTTGGCTCTTCTGTGGGCCATATTCTGCAGGGTTGAATGCATCATAATGAGAGTCGTACTTCTGGCCAATCTCATACCGCAAAACGTTGAATGCCTGCAATATGGTGATATCCCCGCATTACTCAGACTAATAAAGAATTGACCTGAAATGAAAGGTTAATATATTTCAAATTTTTCAGGAAGATAACATAGGAAAACACAAAAGACGAAACATCAATTTTGTCAAGATACATTTTTTATGTTTTGTTTGTTGTATTAAAGAGACAAACCTAGGAGAATATATATGATATTCTTCGACATACACTTAAGATATGACATTCCCCACCAATGACAGATCAAATAGGCTACGTAAGGAGAAAATATATGTGGCTCAACTAAACCACAAAAACCAGGAACGTACAGAATTATTTTAGATAGCACAGTTTCATGGATGCATGATGCAAGCACTATGAAAGAATTGCAATGTGTTTCAGATTAAGAGAAAGCTAACTTAACCTAGGTCCCATTGTTCCTACAATATTCCCCCATTGTTGGCATGAATCAAATCATTATCAGAGAAGAATGTCCAGGATCTGGAGTTGTACATGCTATTGAATGGGAGAAGGCTTTAAGTTCAAACTGATAGTAGGAAACCTCAACATGAAATTGACCACATTTCTAGGACACACACACACACACACACACAAAAAAAGAAAAAAGAAAAAGGCAAACCATATACAGAAAAGTAGACTATAGAAAGATGATTCTTGAACAATATATAGATGATGTAACCAGCTCGACTCAAAAGAGACATTAACAATCATTATGAAGTGATTTCTATTGATAAAGACTATAATCTTAATCAAAAAGTGATTTCTCTTGATAAAGACTATAATCTTAATCAAAGCATCTTTAACTTTATTAGATATATATAAAACATGATTCTGTAGACATCTTTACATCTTTCTAACTCATCAAAGAGTATCCCTTAAACTGGAACGGTTTCATACATCCATTGTACGTGAACAAAGCAGATATTATTACACTGTCTGTGCAATTTATTTCCGTACTTTTAATGTCCTTAAAGAAAAAAAGAAAGGAAGGAGGCAAGTGACAGATTCGTATAAAATGTTCTAATAAAGAGAGATAAGAAAGAGGAAGACAAAGAAGAAGTAGAAGATATTTTATATTCATCTAGAAACCTACCTCTCCATGGGTTCTTGGTATCATTGTAACTTTAGAAATCTTTTGCTCAATAGCGTCCAAAATTCCTGCATCGTCTTCTGATGCACTAATAAATGTGCCTGAACTGTTATCAAGTACTAATAATATGTTAACTCCTACTAGCAAAAAAGAAAAAGCATATACGACATGAATACGTTCCAACTAATTGTTAATGCAAAATATAAAGGTAGAACCAAATAAACTTATTTTACAGAAAAAAATGGAATTACTTTGACAGCATATATGAGAATTGCTTTTCCATTCTTTTAATAGTTGCAACATACAACGTCGGTAAAGAATTTGTGATGCTTCGTGTAGAATCAAAGCATGTGTTTTAATGAAAAACTACGCAATTATCTGGCAGCAGGAATGAGAATGGCTTTTCTGTTTCCTAGATTATCACAAATATATAGGGTGGGTAAGAAAGAATTTGTAATACTTGTTTCAATAGCCACTTTTCTTATCTAAGAAAATAATTCATAAAAATAATATAAGAATGCCGATTTCATATTTATTCTCTAATTATTTATATGTAAAAGCAATACAGTGTAGTGACTCTATTCTACAAAGCGAACGTAAGGAAGGTTCTTTATAAAGATACCTTGTTCGGGTCCCCTTTGTGCTCTCATCAGTTTCTCCCTTCCGCAAAGCCAAGGTAGATGGCTTAAGATTAGACTTAGCCATCTCAATTATGCCTTCGCATTGTGCTGGTGTTGCAAATCGGGGGAAGTAAAGAGCTCGTGGTTTCCAGCTTAAAACCTGCATTCAAGTGTAATCAACAAACAAAATGAGATTAGGAAAATTAACAAATACTAACATCTCCTACAAACATTTGCATCTTTTCATTGTAAGTAACCAAACTATTCAAAGGACCCATACTCTTATCCCCAGTCGATGTTACACTTTCTCAGAAGCAACATTCTCATTTGAAATCCTAACATTCCTTGTGTTACTACTAATTTACTTCAATAACTTTATTGACACTTATCTGCGGACATGTTTCTCTTACAGTCTTTTACAGTTTCATATATACCAATACCACAATAGCAGCATAATGGTTGTAAAAAATCTGCCCTAAAAATTAATCAACTAAAATAGCATTGAAACTAATTGTTGAGCAGCTCAATAGCTTTAAGAAATGCAAAATAAGCAATTAGAAATTGAACCAAGGTTTGAACTTTGATGGGGAAGTAGATTGTGGATTCATGCAAAAAGGGTGTCTAAAACTAGGGATTGCATTGGAATCCAACAACACCAAAATCCAAGATTACATCGAAATCAGACGCAGAAAATTTCTAACTCTGAATTCAACTTTTTCACCTAATTGACTCGATCAGAATCTATCAATTCAGCATCAATCAATATATTAGCATAATTCCGACAAGCTAATTATATGCTACGCAAAGTGATTGAAAATTTTGGGACTTCCCAAAACAATAAAAGCATAATCAACGAACCTGTGTTCAAGTATAATCAACAAACAAAGAGATTAATTTAGCCAAAAAAACAAAAAACAAAAAACAAAAAGAAGCAAAAAATGAAAAAAACAAGCAAACAACAAGATTAGGAAAATGAACAAAGAGTAACATCTCCTATGAACAATTGCATCTCTTGCATCCTTACATTGTAAGCAACCAAACTATCCAAAGGACCTATATTCTTAACCCCAAATCGATGTTACGGTCTTTTATTAGAAGAAACATTCTCATTTGAAATCCTTTCTTATGTTTACACTGACTTACTTCCACAACTTTATTAACACTTACTGTGGACATGTTTCTTTTACAGTCTTTTTAATTACAGCTTAATCTGTACCACAATAGCAGCATATAATGGTTGTATAAAATCCTTCCTCAAAATCAATCGACAAAAATAACATAGAAACTACTTAATAATCACTGAGCCAAGTTTTGAACTTTGATGGGGAAGTAGATTTGTGGATTCAAGCAAAACGGGTGTCTAAAACTAGGAATTGCGTTGGAATCCAGCAACACCAAAATCTAAAACTACATAGAATCAGACCCAGAAAATTTCTAACCCCGAATTCAACTTTTTTTCATCTAGTTGACTCCATCAGAACGTATCAATTCAGCATCAATTGAAACACTAGCATAATCCCAACAAGCTGATTATAGTGCTACACGAAGTGATTGAAAAACTTGGGGACTTCCCCCCACCACCCCCAAAAAAAAAAAAAAAAAAAAAGCAGCAAATAAAGCACCTGAAATGGAATCGATTGGATATAACTATCTCCAGTCTCTCCGTGCGGCATGGCTTGGCTGTCTACTTCGACCGATTCCAGAATTCTCGAACCGTGTGGCAAACTTGGCGCATCCTGCGACTGTAATCAAATCCAAGCTCAACCCAAATCTCCAAATAGAACATGCATTCTAAAATAACATATTGTATATATTAATATAATTAGAGAGAAAAGAAAGAGAGACCTGAGAGAAAATGGTGGAGATGTAGAAACCAGCCAAGAAGAAGAGCAAACAAAGGAAGAAAACAATTGGTTTCCCAAACTTGGTCTTGGGGCTCTTAACTCTGCCTTTCATCTATTATGGTTATTATCTGAATATGACCGCCACCCTTTTCTTTCTTTCTTTCTTCTTATGATCCTTCAATGGAGGTCTATATGCATAACTATCATGTGGGGTTATGTGGGTTTTCGTCGATTCTATTTATTTATGTATGAATATTTTGAAACTCACACAGAGTTTCTGTTTGGTACTATTTTATAATTATTATTTTTGTGATTGTGCGTAGTTGGTTTTTCAACAATTGAAACACGAAACACGGTGATGGCGGGAGCGAGTTTTTCTTCAGTTTGACATCTGTGCGAGTCTTTTACATCCTTCCTCCCCACTAATCTCTGATAATAATGGTCCCTACCTTCCCTCCTCCTAGTCCTCCTCCTTGCGTCACCATTCCCATTTGTCCTTCTCCACTGCTTTTACTCTCCACCTTTCCCTTCCTATTTTTTTCATTTTTCCTTTTTCATACTATCGTTTACCAACAATTTTTTTTTTCCTAATAAAATAAGATAACTGATGAAGTTAGCCATCTTAATTATATTTGTGATCGACGAACCGGATAGCTTTAATAGTTGAGCAATTTTATTTATATTTATGAAAATATTAGTTCAAATAACATAGAATATGATTGATTTTGGATATTTTTGACATACCTAATGTATTTGATATAAAATACAGTTTTAGAGTTGTTTGATTTTTTTCATTTGCTGTTTTTATTATAGTAAGTATATTGTATGATTCAAACATTTTAAAAATTAGATTTAAAAATTAGATTTAAAAATAGTTTAAGGATCAAAATTGTTAAAGTAAATATACTTGTATGTTTTAAAATTGCTAAATATTAACTTGAAAATTAGTTTCAGGACCATAATGCATTAGAATATGAAGTTTAGGAATTAAAATATCAAAAGAAAATTTAAAGACTAAACTGCAAATATGAATATAATTAAAGTACCAACATTGCTGATTCTCCTAAAATTAAACTTACATAATTATATACATATTTATCAAAACCAAAAAAATAAATAAAAAATTACATGCATATTTGTTTTCGTAAGTACTATTTTTAAATTTATAATGAAATACATAATAATATAAACAATATTTAAGAATCCTATGTTCCAACTAAATTTTTAGTTTTAAATTTATTAATTAATGCATAGTTTATAAGACTTTTATTTTCTTTTTCTTTTTGGTGAATTGTAATGTCACCTAAGGCAATGATCTCGAATTAAATGTTTACATTAGAACGGTTATCAAATCATGTAAAGCAAGTTTGACATATAAATTGGCTAAATAAAAATAGTTATCCATGGAAATGCAAAAAAAAAAAATCATTCTTATTTATATATTTAGTAATAATATTGAATCAGTTTATAAGTTTAGCCTTCATAAAATATATATATATATAATTCAAAAATTTTCAAATTCAGTCAAAATTAATTAAAACTTAAGTTTTTATATTGATTTATATATTTTTATTATGCAATAATCCATCTTATTTAAATTTATTAAATATATAGTAAAGATATATTTAAATTTAACCCATATCATAACAAAAGAATAACAATTTTTGGAGGTCTTAAAAAGAATATTTATTCTCTTCAAAAGAAAAAATATATATTTATTCTCTTCAAAAGAAAAAGAAAATATTCTTAAAGACATATTTATTTCTATAGCTATTTCATCAAAAAATCTATCCAATAAAACAACTAAACATATAGAATATCTATTTTATTTTGCATACTAAATATGTCCATGTTTTAAAATGGATGGTTATAGAATTTTCTAGTTTATTTTTTGATTAAAGTTTGAACAAGTATTAAAAAAAAAAAAAAAAAGGAATAAAGAGCAAATTAATGATACGGTTAAATGTTCCCCACTTTCATAGGGAAGCATTTTTTTTGTGAAATTGTTTACAAGACGAGTACTTTAAGACCGTTGAATGTTTTGTGTTGGGTTTTCTTTAAATAAATACAAATTTCAAGTCACATGTCTAGGGTAGATTGGAAAAAAAGGTCAAGAAAAACATCAATTATCAAAGAGTTGGCTAAATTTTTTTCTTTCCTAAAAAGAGAATATTCAAAAATCTAATTATGAAAAGTCGGGCTGATAGTGTTGATCATGACCCTTGAAATTTATTTATTTATATTTTATGTTGGACTGGGGAAAAAAATAGTCATCGTATTAATAGTCTAAAATTAAACTTTGTATAATATAACATCGGATTAGATTGGGAGCACAGCAAAGTGTACGATTCCCAACAACATTTTTTTTAAGAGCAATATTCCCATTATTGATTCCGTGAAAGACTGAAAGTGGCTGCCATTTTGAACAAATTTTAAATTTTTTTTTTTAAATCGATTCCTAAGTATTTTCTTTATATTATTGAAATTAAAACCTGTTTAAAATAATTTGGTAAAAAATCACTTCTTCTCTAAGAAGTTGTTTAGCTAAAACTCTTTCCAGAAGGATAAAACCATTTTCTATTATATTTGGTAAAAAATTGTAGAATCACTTTTGGTGATTTTATTTTTGAAAAATCACCTATTTATAAGAATTATCAATTAAGAGAATTTTGAGAAATCATTAACTTATTAGTGATCCATTTTATAATTATATTATTTGCGTTGAATTGAATTCTTATGTTATGATTTAAATTGTCACTTTTAATATTAGTTAACTAACAATTATGAGAGTGAAAGATATATATATATATATATATAAATGCAAAATTAAATACAATTTCAAATTGTGTTTGCCATTGCAGTGATAAAGTCATCAGTTTTCCAGATAATAAGATGATTCAAATCCTCTCATCCCACCGTCAAGAAAAAAAATGTTGGTTTATTATTTATTATTATTATTATTTCATTTATGTTTTAGGTTAATTGGGCCGTAAATGGGTCACTACGTACAGATTTATCTTTGGACACATTACCATGTCCAAAAGGTCTGACGTTCATTTTTAACTATGTAAATCTGGCTTGTAAACAAGTTCCAGTTACAGTACTTAATTGGAAAAGAAAAATAATATTCCAATTCATCTTCACCTTTTGCTTTATTCAAAATGAATGTGCATTAATTAATCTTTTATTTTTATTTCTATAAAACATTCACCGCTTGTTAATTTACGGAACTTATTCCACATGCATGACCTATAAAGTACGCCACAACTTGTGTGTGGATATATGTATATATAGTGCATGTATTACTGCTAATTGATCTATGAGTCTCCCAAAACGCTTTCACAACTACATATACTACTCTCAATTGGTATAGAAATTTATACTCAAAAGCAATATGATGATGAGAGGTGGAGTCACCAAAACAAACATCTTCCTGCTTAGGTAATGTCATCATATATAGATTATACTTTTATACATACATACACACACACACACATACATATATATATATATGCTGTGTCTATGGTGTGGAGGATCCGCATGCGGATGATAAGTATTGATAGTTTTTTAAAAACCGTTATCAATATTTGTCTCTATATATGAGTATTGATTATAGTTTTTTAAATGGACTATGAGTATTCACGATGGTTTTTAAAAAAACCGTCATCAATATCTATGATCCACATGCGAACAGTTCACATTGTAGCATTTATATATATATATATAGTATACGAAAATTTTCAATTTGAGCTAATTAAAATAAAGTTAATAAATATTCTATTAGCGGCAATAGACCTCTATAACCACTAATAAATCAAGTTCATATAATTGTATCACTGCTGATAGAATGTTCTTGAATTTTAATTTTAACTAAAATCATATAGTATAAAAGTGCCTATGTATATATATATATATATATATATATGATCAAATCAAATGTTGTTTCATCGTTCTCCTCTTAATTAGGTGTTTTGTTTTATATATGCATGCACTAAGATTATAGTACTCTTAAGAAAATCCTTATTTAACATATTTGAATATGATTGACGAAGTAGATAGCTCTAGTAATTGAACATTCCTATTTATATCTATGAGTGCATGAGTTCGAATCACATGGAATATGGAGGATTTTGAATAGGTTGTAAATTAAGTAATTTGTTAAAAAGAAAAAAAAAACATATTTAAATATGACAATTCTTTTTATTATTATTATTACTATTATTATTTTTACATGTAGGGAAGCTAACAAGCAAGTAAAACGCCATTTTAACAAGCTCATGGGACGAGAAACTACGGCAGCAGAAAGTGGTAGAAACTCGAACAAAGGGCATGAAAAGGGTGCAGATCATGGTTTGTCATGCTGGGTTCCACATCCACATACAGGCATATATGTTCCCAAAGGCCATGAGAGGGTCATTGATGATGTTCCTGGTGGTGCTGCTTCTTTCAACCAAACTTACTGGTTGAGAGAAGTGGATGGTGTCGAAAAACCGGATTTTGATAATTTATCCGAATCTAACTTTCCAACAAATAATCTATGATTAAAATTAAAAATTAAAAAGAATTATATAAATTAATCTAGCATATGGTATGAATATATCTTAATTAGCTAGCTTATTAGCTAATAAAGTTGGGGATCATCAACTTCTTTTATATGTAGGAAAAACTAATGTCGGTTTTTAATTTCATCCTTGTAATACGGATATGCAATATTATGGTTATTAAGAAAGTGACTTTAAAACGGTACATGTCCTTTGTGAATATATGCTAATAACTTGAGTAATTGGGAATATGTTAGTATTCTATACATGTTTACTAAACTAGTAAGAATAAGATTAGTATTATTTCTTTACCCAAAAAAAAAAAAAAAAAAAAGATTAGTACTATTTCGTACGTCTCACAAAGAGGGGAAAAGAAAGTGCTTCAAATATATAATATGCCCAGGTTATGTATTCTATAATTTGAAATCATTATTCAGATGTATCTCTCTCAAATCATGAAAAATGTCCAACCAAAAATCTTTTATATAAGATTAATTGTTTGCGTGTGTTCCACACGTACGCCACCATATGAACCCAATGGACTAGCTCTAGTAATTGATTAATTTCGTCCAAGAATTGTATAATAAATCCTAAGAATTGGATAGGGTATATATGTTTGTACAAAAATTCTTTGGGTCACAAGTTCTGAATACGATATAAGTGTCATGGCAAATTGTGATCGTTCAGCCTGTTAGATTCGGATCAATCAATCACTTATAATTAAGGTATTCGTAACAACTTGTGATGCATAGTAAGTTGATGAATTTTAATTAAATTGAATATTGCGCATGCTGAGAGGGATACAATTTGACCTTTTCTTTCTACACTTTTCTTTCTTACATATAGATACAGACGCTTTCAAATTGTTAAGATCTTTACTAGATTTTATTCTCTCTATACTAAATAATAAGGGATTAATTTAACAAATTAAAAGCATTGAAACTTCTAAAAATACATTGCAAATTAAATCGAAATTGTTAATTCGAAAATAAAAATCAAGCAATGCTAACTGAGGTTGGAAGAATATCACTTGAGACTTATTTTACATCACTAAAATCATAATTTTGGGGGTAAAATTATAAAACTAATAAAAGATTAATTGTTTTAATTTTTTATTTTTTAATAAAACTTAAAAAGGAAAGTGTAACCCTGTCACATTTGTATGGAACTTACTGAAAATTGTTATCAAAGATTAATTGGATTATTTAAATTTGAATGATAATTTATTTTTCCTTGTGGCAACCAGCATGGATAATATGGTTTACCACATAGTATATTCTTATTATAAGATCTTCACAGCATACACTATGTCAAAATTATATAAGTTAGACTCATATCAAGACATATTATTAATATAAAATTTTATTTTATAAACCCTTTAATCAAATCAATAGCTAGAATTTAAAATTTTAAAAATTGTAAAATATCAGCACACGTTGTTAATATCAAGTTTTTCTTTAGTAATCTTGAATTATATCAATAACTAGAATTTAAAATTTTTAAAAAGATAAAATATAAATTTAATAACATATTAAACCATATTTAGGAAAAGTGAACCATTGAGACTTAGTGATTAATAAATTTAATTTTAAATTTTAGCTCATAATGCAATCTAAGGGCCAAAAAAAGAATTTCTAACATTAGTTTTAATATTAATGACTTGATTTGAGCCTAATTATACACATGTATATATATATATATATATATACACGGATTTAATATAGTAAAAGATTTATGGAGAGGAATTGTGAACAACATCTATCTATAACCATTAAATCACACAAATCATGTAGATCTAATAGATATTGTCTTATACAATCCTTTTTTATAAGTTTTTCGTTATATCAAAACTGTATAGTTTTGTATAATATATATCTATATATATTTTGGACAGTTTGCTTGATGTATGGGCCAACAAAAGAAACAAGAAGAAGAATATGAGTGAATACTAATAATTACGAAAAAAAAAAAAAAAAGAGTGCAAATTAATAAGGTCTATCTCATCTTGAACATCTTCCTTCTATTTGCAACTATTTAGTTTTGCCCACTTCTGATCCAATGCTATTTTAAATTCATTAGAATTCTAGAGAGATGATTCATGATACCGCAAATGGGGACTTGGATCCTCCACTTAATTTTTTTAATCTTTGTTTATGATACCCTTTTACTCATTGGCATTCATTTTCTAAGACATTGAATCTAAGGATCAAGACAAAAATCGCATTATAATTTAATATCATATGACTTATTCATGATCACTAAAACTAAAGTTATTGATTAAAACCCGCTACACAGCCAAACCTAACCGCAAATTCTCCATTTTCTTGCCAAACTGCCCCTACTTTCTTCACCATCAAATTCTCCATTTTTTTCATGAATGAAAAGATGTTCCATGATTGGCTGAAAGATTTTTTTTTCTTTTTATTTTTTATTTTTTATTTTTTATTTTATTTTATTTTATTTTTTTTGCATTTTCTTTTTGACATCAATTGGGTCTGTTAGATGATTTTCTAAAAGCCCAACAATTAAGAATCAAATAATCTTCTTTTTGGCCGGATGCAATTCTAAATTCTAATCCTTTTAAAGTTAATGTTTGTACTTGTTTTAAATAATATTATATTTCAATACTTTGTTTTTCCTTAATTGGCATCTTTGAAACTGATGCATAATCGTTGGCATACGTAGAAAGAGAATGAACTATTTTTTTTTTTTATTACCCTATTTATGTTGTATAAATACCACAATATGGGGAAAAAAACAAAAAAAAAGTCCCCAATAGTTGTTTATCTCTAAATCAAATTCCAAATAATGGACGGAGACTTCAATGCCACACAGGGAAACACAGTTTAACCCAAAAAAAAAAAAAAAAAAGGAAAAGAAAGAAAGAAAAGGAAACTATATATCGTAATACATTGTGGGGGTCCTCTAAGTGTACTAGTATTGCAATATGTATACTAGGAGTAGGACTCTTGCCTACCACCAAGTTAACCTGTTCTGTAAAATACCTAATCTCTCACTTCTGTAGAAGAAACTTTTACGAATAGAAAAAGTAGAAAAAAATTTCTCTTTCTGTTAAAAAGAAACAAATACAAATACAAATGGCTGAGGTTTCAAAGAAAAAGAAGATTACATTGAGGAGTTCGGATGGCGAGAGTTTTGAGGTAGAGGAGGCGATTGTAGTTCAATCACCGACGTTAAAGCACATGGTGGAGGATGTGCAATTGCACTGACAGTGGTATTCCTTTAACAAAAGTGAGCAATAAGATTTTGGCTATGCTCATCGGGTATTGCAACAAGTACAAGGACCATGAGGATCTTAAAACCTAGGACATCGACTACATAAAGTTGGACCACGCCACACTCTTCGATCTCATTCTGGCTGCCAATAATTGAACATCAAGAGGCTGCTGCACCTCATCATGTGCCAAACTCTTGCAGGCATGATCAACGAAAGTCCTTTACCAAGGATGACTTTACCGCATGACAGGTCTAAAAACCTTAAGAAGAATGAAGAGAAAAAAGAGAGAAACAGAGAAAAGAAAAAGAGAAGAAAAGGTGTCAGGACCCGTCCAAAATTCCTTATCGGAACCCTAGACAAGCCCTAATCCCAAGGAAACCTTACCGGACCCTCCAATGGAAAATCCGCCAGAACCTCCCCTAAGGGTTGGACTTACCACAAATTTCCTGCACTGAAAACACACTTCTATATTCATCCCCTTATTCCTCCCACATACTACAAATTGATTCCACAATTTTACAGCACTTCACAGGAATAACAATAATCCAGTGCATAAATAATACATAAGTGTCCAGAATAGTATACAGAGCTTCATGAAGTACTATTAAGCATAGAATACAACAGGGATGAAAGAAGTAATACAATTGAAATAAACGAATACAAAGGTACTTCTCGAACTACGATAGCGGCGGAGATTTGGTTCGCTCCGGAAGAACATCTACCACCCCTTGCATCTAAGGGAACGGAATTTAAAAATGTGAGATGCTAATCATCTCAGTGAGTGACCCTATCTACTGAACACTTTTAATATTAATAATATAACAAATAAGGGAATTTAATTAATACCGGCAATTAAATAGATAAATAAATAATAAACAATTGAAAGTAATAATTTCTCTCAAAACCCTCACTATTCACTCCGTGGGAAATGTTCCCTTTTTAAAACATTTTCTCAAAACCCGTTATTCGCATTTCCCGAAAACCAAGGGATCAAATAATTTAATAAACAATAGATAAATAAATACCCAAAATATAATTAAAATGTAATAAAATATGATAAATAATTTTGAACACTTTGGGGTTTGAAATTTCCATCCAAAAATTTATACTTGACGCACCACACCATATATCAGTGATGCCCTTCGATACCCAGCGTCCCGAGCACCGACTGGCGAGTGGTTAAAGAGAGAAACTTGCAAACGGCACTTCGGCGTCCCGACAGTACCGCTGTTGAAACCGTCATCCCGGCCAAGGAGGGGGACGGCTGTGGCCAATATCAAACTTGCCTGCTCACGGTCCAATGGCAACTCATGGGAGACATAATAACTTGCGCGCTAACCACATATACACCGGAACACCAATACTGTATGAGTGCGTCTAAAATAAATTATCAATTTAATTATTACCGTACCGATTTTCCAAAATCACCGTGGGAAATATACCAAATTTCAAATTTACCATCCCACATATTTTCCTTTAACATACCCAGTACGAAAACATCGATAACAATATACAAATAATTTTTCTCATAACATGAGGTTCAGCAAATAATATACCACGGACATAATTATAAAATTTAAACCACCAATTAAACAAATAATTTACTTAAAATATTTAAACCAATTATGCCCAAAAATAATATTAAAACCACATACGATTTATTACTGAAAGTACCTTGCTCATGCGTAATAAATAAAATTAAATCACAATAAAATAATAATTTTTCACAATTATAATTAAATTGCACCACATGAGCAAAATTCCAAATATCAATTAAACACCAATTAAATATAATTAATTGCCCCAAAATACTTTTAGAGGTGGGTCACTCATCTTAAGTACGTATATCAGCTAAGATCCTCCGCAGGATCAACTCCACTATCCCCACGTGCACCTAAAACATCCACAGTACACCAAATCAAATATATTAATATTTTAATCGGGTAACTCCCAAATGGGTACCTGGGGAGCGA
This sequence comes from Ziziphus jujuba, assembly GCF_031755915.1. NCBI lineage: Eukaryota > Viridiplantae > Streptophyta > Magnoliopsida > Rosales > Rhamnaceae > Ziziphus > Ziziphus jujuba. Next base: position 13,403,832 of record NC_083387.1, on the reverse strand, counting down.
ACACAAACGACAACTAAAAATTACGAGTAATATACCGAATCGAAGCTTGAGTGACGAGGATCACGGATTTGGTCTTACTTCCCGGAGATCGAACCCGAGGTGGCCGGAATCTCGCTGGAAAGCTTTCGGGATTCAACTCCTTGATTCTCCCAAACCATCGCGAATTGGAGGAAAAGGATGCCGGATTTGGATTTAGGAGGTCGGAATTAGTGGAGAGAGACCGGCGGTGCAACTGGGTACTCGCCGGAACAGTGATTTCCGGCGAGCCGCCGCGGTCATCAGCAACCGTCGTTGGCGGCGGTGCGTCCGGTAGCCAATGGCTGAGATTTTTGGGGGTTTTGTAGATCGAGGGGATAGGGTTTCAATGGGACCGGCGGTGAGGCAAACGGAGGCCGGACGACAAAGAGATCGGGGTTTGAAGGTTTTCGGCACCTTGCCAAAAAATACTCCGATCCCAGCGCATCGGAGGTCCGGTGGCCATGAAATTTGGTAGGTAGGCCAGAATTCCCATGGGTGAGAGATCGGTCAAGCGCGTGTGGCTTGAAAATGGCCGGAAATGGGTCAAACGGCGGTGGAGGGGAAAAATCACCGCCGAGCTTCGCCAGCTCGATCTGGGCACGTCCGACGACCGGTGGTCATGAAATTTTGAGGGTTGGCTGGGAATGGAGAGCCGCTCTCGTCTGGCCAGCTCGTGTAGCAAGAATCGCTCGAAAAATTTGACAATTCCGGCAGCCAGTCGTTTCTCTCTCTCCCTCTCTCTCTCCTCTCTCTCTTTCTCTCTCCTCCTCGTCGTTTTTGCCAAATAAAAGCCACGTGGGTGACAATATTCACCCATGTGGACCAACCAGGTGTCGACACGTGGTGTTACTGTGCACTTAAGCCAGATATAATAAAATATTATGGTATCCGGCGAACTTCACACGTCCATAACTTTTTAACCAGATGTCTAATTTAAGCGTGCCACTAGTCTATGAACTCGTATCGACGAGTACTTTACAATCATACAAAAGTCAAAACAAAATTACACAATGATAAAAAGTCAACTCCCGACACCTTTTGGATAGTTTGCACCTCGACTTGCTTTGCCCATAACTTTCAAACCGTAGCTCCGTTTTCGACGTGCTACTAGTCTATAAACTCGGGGCATCATGTACTTCACCACGGTACCATGGTCAACTAGAAATGTCGACTGGAACAAAAATTAAACTTTTGACCCACTGGGTCAACGGTCAACGGTCAACCTCGGTCAATGTGCACGAATTCCGATGTGGTTTGGGTCGGGGTGTTACAAAAGGAGAGAATAACAGATTTTGTTTTTATTTTCTGGAAGTTTCAATTCTGTATTTTCATTAACCAAAATGGTATTTTATATGAAAGACAAACTACATATTCTTTTTTTACTAACAGAAACAGTTATTACCCATGTCATACCAGTAAACATTATGACGTGGCACTTCTTACAACATTTTGCTTTCAAACTCATTTTTGTCGTATGAAGAGATCTGACAAAAAAGAGTTTGAAAAAGAAAAAACATATTCCCCCTTTGATTTGGCTATCTTAAACGACAATAACAACCTTTAATTTTGTTTTTAAGCATAAAAACCTTATTGTGTCTAAAGCCTTTGTAGAAACATATGTTATCTATTCCTTTGTTTGTACATATCTAACTGTAATAAATTTGTCTAGTATCTTGTCTCAGACAAAATGTATATCAATTTCAATGTGTTTGGTTCTCTGAAGAAGAACAAGATTCAATGTCAAGGCAATAGCACTTCGACTATCTATCTAGATTAAAGGTGTTGACAGTTGAATTTGCAACTTTCTGAGTAAATTTTGCAACCAACATAATTCTAAAGTCATATAAGCTAAGGCTCTATATTCAGTTTCAATACTTGATCAAGCAACTACAGCTTACTTCTTAGAACTCAAAGAGATTAAATTTGAGCCAATAAAGATACCATAACTACTGGTGGATCTCCTAGCATCACGATCACTAGCCCAATCTGAAAAGAAGAAACCATGTATAACTAATTTTATAGAAGAATGTATCTATAAACGATGATCTACTATACCTTTTAAGTTTCTCGATAACCTTTCCCAATGAGAATAAGTTGGAGCATGAAAAAGTTGACTAAGTCTATTGACAGCAAAGCAAATGTCAGGTCTTGTTATAATGAGATATTGGAGACCTCTAATAATACTTCTAAAAGGTTCTGGATTTGATAGAACATCATCTTCGATCAAAGATAGAAGTTTGCGTACAATTATAGATAAAGGAGAAGGTTTAGCTCCATTTATTCCTGTTTTCTTAAGAAGTTCAAGAATATATTTAGTTTGAGTGAGTATCATGCCTTTTGAGCTTTGCTTAACTACAATTCTCAAGAAAAAATGTCAAGAAAAGATGTAAGTCACCCAAATCTTTTAAAGAAAATTGGGAATTAAGATCTAAAATTAGCTGCTTAATAAAAACATCATTAGATCCAGTAATGATAATATCATCAACATATACCAATGCCAAAGTATAAGCTAATTTAGTATTTAAAACAAACAAAGAAGAATCTGAGATAGAATTTTTGAACCCTTTAGCTAACAAAACTTGTTTTGACTTATCATATCAATCTCATGAAGCTTGTTTCAACCCATAAAAGGTCTTATGAAATTTGCACACATGAGTAAAAACTACTTACTTTCATAGTCTTGTGGTTCAGAAAGATAGACAACCTCATGCAAGTCACCACTAAGAAAAGTGTTGTTGAAGTCTAGCTACTTCACATCCCATCCTTGAGCAACAGCAATAGTAAGTACCAATCTGATAGTAGTAGGCTTGATAACGGGACTAAAAGTCTCATTAAAATCAAACTTAACTGCTAATGAAAGCTTTTATCCACCAGTCGAGCTTTATATCGTTCAACAAAACCATCTACGTTCCTTTTAATACGAAACACCCATTTATGGCTAACTACATTCATCACAGAGCAACAAGACACCAAAGACCAAGTATTATTTTTGATAAGAGCATCATACTCTTTATCCATTGCACTTTTTCACTTTAGATTGGACACGACTTCTTGAACAGACTTAGGTTCTATGTCTAACATAGTACTAGAAGATTGATGAATATTATAAGCTTTTGGTTTCAAATCCCTGCCTTCAGCCTCATTTGTATAAGATGAATAAAAGCTATTTTTGATTATTTTGAAGGTAATATTATGGAACCAGAATTAGAGATGTGGGGAGAAATTTTTGGTGAAATGACATCAAGTTATATGTCTGGCACATTTTAAGAATCTAAAATAACAGGCAAAGAAGTTGCATCGATAGGGGTAGAACTAGGATTCTCAAGATTTGAAGAATCATAAACAGGAGCAAACCCATCGGAAGATAATATGACAATGTCAAGTAACTAATAGAGCTTTAGAAGTTAAAAAAATCTGATGAAGTAGAAGTTCCTAGCAAGTTAAGTAGAGATGAAGAAGAAGCCTTTAAAGTACAATTACCAAAGGATTAAGACTTCAATAATACCTATGGAGTAGTTGACATTTATAAAGCTTAAGTCTTTTGCTTAGAAACATTTTGCAGAAAACCAATAGAGAATGGAAAATCTGCTTCATTGAAAATAACACTCCTGACAATATAGAGCTTGCCATTCTTGTTCAAGCACTTGTAGCCTTTGTGATCAGCATTTTAGCCTAGAAAAACATATTTTTCACTATGAAATTGTAACTTTTGCTGTTGAAATGGAGAAAAAAAGGATAATATGCACTGCCAAAAACCTTAAGAAAGCCATAATCGGGAATTTTGTGAAACAACAATTTATAAGGACTTTTACAATGAAGAATAACAATGGGCAGTCGATTAATGATATATACAGTTGTACTAAAAGCTTCCCACCAATATGGTAATGGCATGTGAGCTTGAGCAAGTAAATATAGACCCATTTTAACAATACATTTATGTTTTCTCTCAACTTTACCATTTTATTGATGCATATGAGGACAAGAATGTCGATATTGAATACCATAGCTCTGCAGATAAGGAAGAAAAGATCTATATTTGCCATTCCAGTATGATTGCAAGCATTTAATTTTAGCATTAAACATCTGCCCAACCATCAAATGAAAATGTTTAAAGATAGAAACAGCCTTGGATTTCACAATCATTAGATAAATCCAAGTATATCTTGAATAGTCATCAAAATGAATATAATATCGAAAATCACCCTTAGAAACAATAGATGCAAGAACCCGAATATGAGTATGAATTAATTCAAACGGCATAGATACTCTAGATTCAAATAAAGGAAAATGACAAAATGGCTCTTGCCATATTGACAAGCTTCAAAGAAAAACTTTTATAAAATTCCTACTTTAGTTTAACAATGATAGAATTTTGTGAACAACAGCTGCTAAAGCATGTCCTAAATATTGATGTAAAATATTAACTTCAACAGCCTTAGTGTTTTGACAAACCAAACTAATATCTAAAACATTAGAAGAAATAAAAGGAACAAATAGAGTTGATAAAACAATAGCAGTGCAAGAAAAATTATCACCAAAAGTACATGGTTTAAACTCAATGCTCTGCTGATCATCCAATTTTGAAGAACAAAGTACACCAGACAATACATTCATTGTCTTATTTTGTACTAAAGGTATGGCATTATTGTTATAGTGAGTAACCTATCAAACCAAGCGAGATTCACTTCTGTCCAAAGACTTTTTACATGGCACTTGAAGTGTATAGTGTCCATCCTCAAGAACTCCTTTGAGAACCACCAGACCCGTCTATCTATCCTTTATTAAGCAAACAATGACATCAAATTCAACAATAACATTGTTCTCAAAAACTAATTTTTATATGCTTAACAAATTCGTAGTAATAGAACGAGCAACTAACACATTCTTTAATACCAAAGCATAATTTGAATAGAAATGGAATAAACCAAGGCATTACCTATACCTGCAATGTCAAGGCTTTAACCATTTCCAACAAGAAGCTTATTACTGCCATTATACTCCAGTTTTTACAAAAGAATCACCATCACTAACAACATGATTAGTAGCACTACTATCCAAATACCAGCTAGGATCACCCATTAAAATAGGAGTCATTGTCATATTTGCAGATGTTGAACTAGAAAAACCATTCAAAGAAGACTTGTTATCTGCATAGTTATGCTAGCAGATGAGAAGCAGTTGATTTTGAATACCCAGCAGTAAAAGAAGGCATTCCTCCACCATACGGGCCAAAAGATTAGAGCTATCTGCAAAACGAGGTACAAAGGAACCACATTCCAGTATGCATCATGCCAAAAGATTGATTTGAAAAACCACCAAAGATAGGAGAAGGATTATAAAATTGAGAAAAATTAGCATTCACACCATGAAACAGAAAGGCAGATTGAAAAGTATTTGGAGAAGAATTAGGACTAGAAAAGCCTCAAAATACAGAATGGCCAAAATTTGAGTCATGATTATAGCACACACTCACTAGATGACCATAAATTCCAAAAAATTGACATTATGGTCTCCAAGATCTACCACTCCATCATCTACTTCTTCCTCTACCATAAAATCTTTGGCCTCTATTATCATCATACCTCCCTTGTTCACCAAATTTACCAAGACTAGAATCAACATGATTAAAGGTATGAAGAAATAGACTATTACTAGCAGCAGAATTCCCAACAGTAGGTAAAGAGGGTGAAGAAGTGTAAGAGCCTAGTTATAACTAATTATTAAAGGCACTAGCGAAATTTGCCAAAGTTGAACATATTCAGAGTATTATTTTGTTCAATTGTGGCTTCATAATGTAAAAGATAATTCTTTTCCTCATGTAAGCTTCGTAATGACAGTCAACGGTATATTTGACATAGATAATCTCATATTCAGACCCCAAACCCATTGAAATACACATAACCAACTCCTTTTCAGACACAAAGAAACCACTAGCATACGTTTGGTCTGCAATTTTCTTCATCTTCTTGCAATAATCAACAATCTTCATAGATCCTTTCGTGGAGTTTGCAATTGATTCCGAAGTTGAAGCTTTGCAATCTTAGATTGAGTTGCATGATTCTCTTCAATTGTAACCCAGAGTCTTCTTGAAGTTTTCAAGCCAATTAGATCTCCAAGGTCTTCTACCGTAATTGCTGAGACTTACTGATGTGTAAAATCAACTAGTAAGTGCACGAATCGTTTTCAAGTAATAAAGTGGAAAAATAGGATTGTCGTACCCAAGGGATTAAGAATTAAGTACCAAAGATAATTAGGTTTTGGTAATATTTGAACTAGCAATTAAGATGGCAATTGAAAATTAAATAAACTAAATTAAACAAAAGCAATCAATTAAAATTTTATCAATTTCAAGTAAAGAGAGAGTTAAATTAATAATTATGAATACTAGGGCATTTTATTTCACCACTACTATTCCATTTTAATTACTTAAATATGTGAATTTAATTAACTAGTAATTTTGTTAACCACACTTAATCACAAAATTAATTAAAAGTAGTTTCCACTCACAATTGATAATATTCACATAACCTAATTTATTCCTTTCGGCCTATAAATTAAATTATGCATATTCATCAAGCATAGATTAAGCAAATAATATGGCATGAGACATAACTATTTTCCAATCTTCATGTAAATCATTGGAGATCCATAATATTATCATTTTCCAAGCTCAAATATTATTAAAATCATTCATTCCTTCCAGCCTATGAAAGCATTAAGCATACCAATGATTTATTAACAAAACATATTACTAATTAAATAAAACTCAACATATATTAAAATAATTAAACCTTCATAGTTAGGGCTATGATATGAAAATTCGTTCATGGAAAAAATAAATTCAACATCCATAATTATTAAAATAATAAGATTCACAATTAAAGAGAAAAGAAAAGAAAAGAGAATAAAAACTATTGAAGAAATTCTCTTCCAAGAGCTCTCAAAGTCGTAGCCTTCTTCTCCAAACAAGCCCACGTCTCTATGCCTCCTCCAAACTCTCCAATTGATCTTATAAAATCTAAAACTTTAAAACCCTAGAACCCTTAAGAGAACCTTAGAAACTCCCAAAATTTGGTTTGTTTTTATTTAAGCCTCCTAAAAGCTCTTAAATAACTCTCTGAACTTGTATATCTTCCTTCAATGTGGTGGGGGCTATATATATAGAACCTTTGGAACATTTTTCTCTCTTTATTTTCAATGTGAGAGTCTTGGAAGATACTTTTTTTAGGCCATGAAGAGGGTTGGACAAATCTCATGTGTAAAAAGGAAACTCGATATTACTTGCTCTCTACTACTTTCTTTTTATCTAATTCCTCCTAAAAAAATAGTTAATTAGTCTAATTTATCCTTAATGAAGCATGTGATATGACATGTGCCTCATTAATGATAAATTAACCAATTATTGCCACTTGTTTTTATCTTGACCCTCAAATTGCCTTGATTCCCTCTTTTGATCAATGGTGGAGATTTAACTAGAATATTCCTTTTTATAAATTCCAAACTTTAAATGATGATAACTCTTTGCTCGCACCTCAAAATTCAAAAATGACAAGACATTTGAAATCCTCAGATTGTGATGATTCATATGACATCCACTTCCACCATGAAATTCCCGATAGAATCTTGATGGAATCTTCAAGTTATCTTTTTGAAATCTTTTTGATGCTTAGTCCGTTCGAGCGCAATCTTGCTTCCCACCATAATTCGACCCAAGGAATCCATCTTTATGGTTGTTTTCTTAAAATTCTTCCTTTTTCACCTCGATTAAGAAAAATATATAATTAAGTATTTTTCCATAACAAATTAACACAAACTAACAAATATTAAGTTATAAATATGGCATAAAATCATCAATATTTTAGACCTAACACTTACCAGCCAAGTAAAAACTGATCTTGCAAGATCCATAATTGTTGCTTAGAAGAAAAACTTGACAGACTCTTATCATTACCCTCCAAGTCACCATATACAAGATCTTGCATAAATTGAGGCTCATCAAGGAGAACAAACTTATCTAGCTTATATCCTCTTAGAATTGAAAGAATTTGCGACTTCCAGATGAGAAAATTCTTATCAATCAACTTCAAAATGCTGCTAGGAAAAGGAGACACTATAATCAATGAGGCACCAAGACGATCCATAATTGTGCTTCCAAAGGAATTCACCATGTTCGTAACCTTTGAGTTCGCCATAACCAGACCTAAGGATTAAATATCTGCTCTGATACCATGACATATCTGAAGCCCCTAAGAAGAAAGAAGAGAAAAAAGAGAGAAACATGCTATAGTTTTGGGCCAAATGTGAATGATTTTTCCTTTATGGGCCCTTAAAAGCTTTGGGCTTTGATTTTATTTCCTACGATTTGATTTGAGAAATTGGTGGGATTTTCAAAAATTAAAATAATATTTTAGAAAAGGTGTGTTCAAAGTTTTAAGGGAAAAAGAACTCTGTGTTAAGAGTTGGAGGTTAGCACATTCTTTCAACCTTCTTTTAGTTTTTGAGAAGTATGCGAAAAGGTTTTTGAGAAGTATGCAAAAACCTAGAGAGAAATTATAGTGATTTACATAGTGTGGTAAAGTGAAGGTACGCAGAAAGTTCGTAGGAAGATTTTGGAGGTGTCGTATCGAATTTCTTTGCAGCCGTTGTATCCTGGGAGACAATCGTCACAAAACACCTACATCGGTGGGCGAAAAACATCTTAAGGACATTGTGATATCACACAGACCTAGATAAAATTTACAAAAAGCAGATCAATATAAGGACATACAAGTTTTAATTTATTTTGATTATTTTATGTAATTTTATTTTACGTTATTTCATGTTATCCACATGTGTTTACATATATATTCATACATATTTTTCCCAACAATCTTAACACATTTTTTGCCCATGTTTATATATGTTTATATTTGTGGATTGTATTTGTTCTATGACCTGTGTGAATTGAAAAAAAAATTATTATTTTCTTTGTACCCGTGAGTATGAGGAATTTTTTTTTTTTTTTTTTGCTTGGACATTTTTTAATTTTTGTTTAATCAAACTCTATATGTCCATGATTATATAAATTCTTTTTGGGTCTTTGATGTTTTATATGTATTTGTTTGATTCGGGTATGGAAAGAAAGAAAAAAAAAATTGTTTTCTCGTAGGGTTTAAACATTTTTGGGCAAATATTTATTTTTGTTTGAAATCAAAAATTTTTCTCAAAATTAAATTGCCTATGAATTTCTAAATCTTTTGGTATTTTTCATCGCCAGAACAGTGGAAATCGGGTGAAAAATTGAAACCGGGTTGGAAAACCTGTTTAATAGAGAAACGGATCAAGAAAACCTGGCTAAAGGTTGAAGACGGGTCAGGAAAAGAGTTATTAGTCAGAAAAATGGGTATAGGCCAGTTCTGGATTAATGGGTTTGAATTTCAAAGTCCAATCCGTGGTTACAACAGATTACTTTTCAGCCTAAGACCTAGGGCCAATTCAGACTCAGGCCCATGAGAAAAACGACCCAATTGGTATGATGAAACGATGACAAGTGGCGCACAGTGGCAAGACCACATGTTGCCTAGGCGTGCAGCTACGTGGCGCACTATGAGTGGAGACACATGTCGACCTCTATCGAGTGCCACATGTCACATTACGGAGATGATAAGTGTTAACTATACAAGTGACATGTGTTGGCCTCTGGTGGGCAACACGTGTCAATCAGAGAAGGTGCCACATGTGTAGCTTGCACACAAGTGTGCGTGATGTTAGCGACACCTAATACCACATGCCGGTGCCACATTAGTCGCTATGTCATGTAGCGGACGACACGTCAGCTTTAGGTGCCACGTATCGCGACACCTTAGCACTTTGCCATAGCGTGGCAATGTGCCATATCATCATATGACGATGTGTTGGTGCACCACATCAGCATGGTGATGACATGGCATGGTGCCACGTTAGCAGAGAGCCACATCATCAGGGTGCCGCATCAACAATAGTGACATGTGGCAATGATGTCATCATTGATGTCATCCTTATATAATTGATGATGTCAGCCCTGGTGGGTGTATAAAGCAATTTTGTGAGTGTGTACAGCAATTTTGTGGGTGTATACAGTAATTTTTGTGATGTATACAGAAACCCTATAAAATCACATTTTTTATATTTTTCCTCTTGGAAATTGATTTTAATTAGTTTGTTGAGATAAAAATAACAACTAATTGATTTCTGTTTTGTGATTTTTACAAAAATAGCAAGTAGAGACAATAGGACTATGCCCACTCAGACTTCTGGGATATAGATGCCTCCTTATGCTAATCACGCAAAGAGACCTGAGAAGTTCAATGGAGTAAACTTCTAGAGGTTGCCATACAAAATGCTGTTTTACTTAACCACACTGGGACTTGCCAGGTACTTAACTGAAAATGCTCCACTTAATAATGAAGAGAGTGATAAGGAGACACTCATGGCAGTGGATACATGGAATAATTCCGATTACTTATGTCGGAATTATGTCCTGAATGGCTTGTTTGATGCCCTGTACGGATTATACTATGGCACGAAGTCAACAAAGGAGCTGTGGAAAACACTGGACCGAAAGTACAAGATTGAAAATGTGGGTTCAGAAAAGTTTATTATAGGCCGATTCTTGGACTACTTGATGGCGAATTCGAAGCCATTAATGAGTCAAGTTCACGAGTTGCAAGTGTTGATTGAAGAACTTCTTGGAGACGGGATGATTATGATTGAAGCCTTACAAGTGGCTTCTATGATTGAGAAACTACCTCCAAGTTTGAGTGACTTCATGAATTATTTGAAGCACAAAAGAAAGAAGATGGATATAGAGGCTCTTGTTAGCAAGCTTTGCATTGAAGATGACAATAGAAAATCTAATAAAAGAGCTTCGAAGGCCGTAATGAAGGCTAATGTTGTGGAGCATGGTTAGAGCTCTAAGAACAAGAAGAAAACTGGAAAAGCTTCCAGGTTGAGGCCTAAAGGAGGAATCTCCAAGAAGGCCAAGTTTCAATGCAGGTGCTTTAACTATGACAAGACAGGCCACAGAGTTACAGAATGTAGGCTGCCGAAGAGAAAAAAGAATAAAGAGACACATATGATGGAGGATATCACTTAAAAGGTTGATGACATTGACCTTAGTACTGTGATCTCTAAGGTGAACTTGGAAGAATCTAATCCTAAAGAGTGGTGGGTAGATACTGGTGCGACCCACTAAATGTGTTCAAATAGAAACATGTTCACTTTCTTCGAACCAAAGAAGAATGGGGAGAAGTTGTTCATGGATAACTCCGCCACTTTAGAAATTCAAGGTGAGGGCAAAATAATCCTGAAGATGAGATCTAGGAAGGAGTTGACTTTGAATAATGTACTGTATGTTCTAAACATTTGTAAGAATATGGTATTCGGATCGCTACTGAGCAAACATAGTTTTTGCTTAGTGTTTGAGTCAGATAAGGTTATTTTGTCCAAGTTTGGGATGTTTGTGGGAAAAGGCTATGTAGTCAAGGGTTTATTTAAACTCAATGTAATGACTGTAAAACCAAAAGAAATGAATAAAGATAGTATATCTTCTGTTTGCTTGCTTGAGGCTCCCACTTTGTGGCATAGTAGACTCGGACATATTAATTTTAATTTTCTGTGGAGATTAATTAACTTAAATCATATTCCTATGTTTGAAATTGATTCCAACCATAAGTATGAAATTTGTGTGGAAGCAAAATCAACGAGATCATCATATCAAACGATTGATAGAAATAATGAACCTTTGAATTTAATACATAGTAATGTATGTTATTTAAAATTCGCACTGATAAAAGGTAGTAATAAGTATTTTATCACCGTTATTGATGATAGCATGAACTATTGCTATGTGTACTTGCTTAAAAGCAAAGATGAGGTAATAGAGAAATTTATTTCTATAAAATAGAAGTTGAGAATCAACTCAACAGAAATGTTAAAATGATTAGAAGTGATCGTGGTGGAGAGTATTGTGCTTAACAAGGTATAAATATGAAATTACTCCACCATACTTGCCACAATCAAATGGTGTGGCTGAACAAAAAAATAGAACTTTGAAAGAAATGATGAATGCGATGCTGATAAGTTCTGGATTACCTCAGAACTTGTGGGGCGAAGCCATTTTGTCGGTAAACGACCTTTCAAATAAAATGTCCAGGAAAGATCAGGTAAAGATACCCTATGAGTTGTAAAAGGGAAGATAACATTCCTATAAATATTTACGAGTATGGGGGTGTCTAGCCAAATTAGTGGTATCTATACTTAAAAAGGTAAAGATAGGTCCCAAAACAGTTGATTGCATCTTCATAAAATATGCACAAAATAGTACTGCATATCAGTTTTTTGTGTATAGGTAGAAAATTCCTGACATACACAAATACACAATAATGGAATCGAAAAATGCATAATTTTTCGAACATATTTTTCCGTATAAAGTGGAAGAATGACCGAATTCGTCTAAACAAACTTACGATGTTATTAGTGATGATAATAATGATAGTGATCGAGAACAAGAGAATGAAGATAAGATTGAGGTTGAAATTAGATGTAACAAAAGAGACAGAACCAAAAAATCCTACGGTCCGGATTTTCTTACTTATATGTTAAAATGTGAACCTTAAAGCTTCCAAGAGGCTATAAATTCTCCTAAAGAAAATTTATAGAAAGAAGCCATAAAAAGTGAGATTAATTCCATCTTGCATCACATTTAAGAGTTGGTAGATCTTCCTTCAGGTTGTAAAACTTTGGGTTACAAATGGATTTTTGAAAAGAAGATGATAGTAAATGGAATAATAGATAAATACAAGGTAAGGCTTGTAATTAAGGGATACAAGCAAAAAAAAAGGCGTTGATTATTTTAACATTTATTCTCCAGTAATGAGGATAAATTCCATAAGGATAGTACTGGCGATCGCTGCATTGTGGGATCTTAAAGTACATCAAATAGATGTCAAAACAGCCTTTCTTAATGGAGATCTAGATGAAGAGATCTACATGGAGCAACTTGAGGGTTTCTTCGCTTCAGAACAAGAAAAGAAAGTATGTAGATTGGCAAAGTTTTTATATGAACTTAAACAAGCTCCAAAGTAATGGCATAAAAAATTTGATAATGCCATGTTAAAATATGGGTTTAAAATAAATGAATGTGATAAATGTATCTATGTAAGAGATATAGAGAATACTCATAGTAGGTAGTGATGACATTATGGTCCGAACTACAAAAGCCATATTAAATTTCAAATTTGATATGAAAGATATGGGGTTTACTGATGTGATTTTATGTATGAAAATCAGGAGGACTTCGAATGAAATCGTTCTTAGTCAAACACATTATGTGGATAAAATACTGGCTAAGTTTAGTAATGATGATACTAGTATAGGCAGAACACCCATAGATATGAGTTTACACTTATCCAAAAATAAAGGAGAAAGTGTATCTCAAGTGTAATACACAAGGGTGATTAGAAGTATAACGTACTTGATGAATTGTAGCAGACCAGACTTAGCCTACGTTATAGGTAGACTGAGTAGATACATGAGTAATTCAAATAATGATTATTGCAAAGGGATCATTAGAGTATTAAGATACTTACAATATATTCGTGAATACGGGCTACACTATACAAGATATCCTGCTATATTAGAAGGATACAATGATGAAATTGGATATCAGATATCAAAGATTCAAAATCCACTAGTGGATATGTGTTTACATTAGCGGGTACAGCCGTAACGTGGAAGTCCTCAAACCAAACTATGATAGCTCGATTCATAATGGAATATGAGTTTATCGGATTGGATAAATGTGGTGAAGAGATAGAATGACTACGCCAATTTTTAGAGACATTCCTAGGTGGTCTAAACTTATGCCGGCAATAAGTTTACATTATGATAGTCAATTTGTGATTGACAGGACATAGAATATTATGTATAATAGAAAGTCTACCATATTCGTCGTAGACACAATTCCATTAGACAGTTAATCTCAATTGAAGTTATCTCAATAGACTATGTAAAGTTGAAAGATAACATTGCGGATCCGCTAACCAAAGGGTTAAATAGATACTTAATTGAGATGGCACTAAGGGGAATGAGATTAAAGATCATGAGTAAAGTCATTACAATGGAAACCCAACCTAGTTAACTGGAGATCCCAAGATCTAGGTTCAATGGGATAATGCAATTGTAAAGACTGGTGTAGATCATTATGGGGGTTAATCCTCTATCCATTCCTATAATGAAACAGTGATAGAAAGAGGTTAAGCATAAAATATGCTTTTAATTATTCCTATAAGTATGTATGGGGTAATCTATGCATAGTCTTGTTGATTACAATAGATGTAGGAATAATCTATATGAGAGAGAAAAGTGGCCGCTTCAAAGGAGAATTGTTAAGGGCACAATTCTTAGAAACTCTTACAGAACCAGGGAGGTGTTCAAGGCCAAAATGAACACAATAGTAAAAATTAAAGTGTGCCAAGAAAGAATCATGTGTGGGCTATGTTGTCATTTATACAAAGGACAAAATGGTTAAAAGATATCGCATCTACCATAAGTCAGTAAAGTAGATGTAGTCTCACAAGGGAAGGTTCAAAAAGTAACATCTACCTATTCTATGCAGGTTCTAATTGTAGAGGTTTACCATCAGAGTCATGCTTTGTTTTAGTAGTCAAATAATTCATGTAGGGGATTGTTATAGTTTTGGGTCAAAATGTGAATGATTTTTCCTTTATGCAGCCTTAAAGGCTTTGGGCTTTGATTTTATTTCCTACAGTTTGTTTGGAGAAATTGGTGGGATTTTCAAAAATTAAAATAATATTTTGAAAAAAGGTGTATTGAGAGTTTTGAGGGAAAAAGAACTCTGTGTTGAGAGTTGGAGGTTGGCATGTTCTTTCAATGTTCTTTCAGTTTTTGGAGAAACACAGAGAAAAAGTTTTTGAGAAATATGTGAAAAACCAGAGAGAAATTATAGTGATTTACATAGCGTGATAAAGTGAAAGTACGCAGAAAATTCGTAGGAAGATTTTGGAGGTGCTGTGTTCAATTTCTTTCCAGCCATTGTATCCTGGGAGACGATCTCACAAAATACTTGCACTGATGGACAAAAAATGTCTTAAAGATACTATAGTATTACACAGGCCTCGATCAAATTTATATAGAGCAGATCAATATAAAGACTTACATATTTTAATTTATTTTGATTATTTTATATAATTTTATTATTCACATATATTTACATATATATTCATACGTATTTTTCCCAATAAAACATAAGAAAGAAAGAGAGAAGAAAAGGAGAGAAAAGAAGACTGTTTTTTTTTTTTTGGAAATTTCAGTTCTGTATTTTCATTAACCAAAACAGTAGTTTATAGAAAAGACAAACCAGATATTCTTCTTTCACTAAAACAATTATTACCCATGCCATATCAGCAAACATTACGACATGACACTTCTTGCAACATCCCTGGGGAAGAGGAGGCCATTCGCAACCACAACCAGTTGGCTTTTGAATAGTCATACCATGCAGATTTTATTTTATTTTATTTTTATTTTTTATTTTACATTTGAATGTGGACAAATATTAATCTAAGTTCAGGTTTAATTATTGGTTTGTTTTGATAACATAACTTGGTTATTTATATTGGATGTCCATAACTACAACTTATTATTATTACTTAGAAATTTCTTTTTTTTATGTTTAAATATTAAAAATTAAATTTGTATTTAAAAAATAAAGAAAACTATACAAAGATTATTTACGTTTAATGTTTATATGGCGAATCTTAGCCCCCAAAAAAAAAAATGTTCAATTTAGCCAAATTGATTTAATAAAATTTCTTTGATTTTAAAGTTATATAAGGTAATGAAACAAATACTATATTAATAGAAGTTTAGATGTGAAAGACAACAAATATCTTGTTAATAGAAGTTGGGATGTGAAAAGCATACTACTCAAACAATTTTAATTTTTTTCTATCCAATGTTAATGTAACTTATAAAATCGTATTAAAATAGCATAATCAAATGGATTATATTTTGGATAATTTGTAATATAAATTTAAAAATAAATAAATTAAAAATTATCCCCACTTTAATTAAATCAGTCAACATCCAAAAGTCTCTCTTTTAAAAGAAGTGAACATCAACCCGAGTCTTAAAAAGTAACCCCAGACTTAAAAAGTAATTAGTATCTCCGGATTATCTGCGACCTTGAGCACCTGTTTACCCTCCGAATGCCATGTCTATACTTCATAACATATATAGTCTACATCCAAAATTTGATATCAGGAAGCATCAACTAACAAAAGAAAGAAAGCACGCACAAATATACCAAAGGAAAATTGATGCAGCTGCAATATATTAGTCTAAACGCAACGTTTTATTTCCTTTTTCTTCCATTGCTGATATGGCTTGTTTTGTTATTTTAATTGCTGAGGTGGCTTCATGCCTTTTGTTTTTTTTTTATCCTCACCCTGCGTGGTGACAAAGAGGAATATAAAAGGTAGTTGTAAAAGACAGATTTGCTAATTTTGCTGAAAATAGACTGAAAATACTTGTTTTCTCTCATTTTTTTTTCGTGACTCATACTGGAATTGGACCAGAGTTGGATCTGGACAGGAATGAGAGCCTGAGATCTGCTCCTTGGTAATTCCCTCTAGGATTTTCTGCATCAAATTGGTATCAGAGCCCACAGGTCCCAGGTTATCCTCTCTGAAATTTCCATGGCTGGTTCCGGTGAAAGCTCTCAACGAAATTCTGGCGAAGACCCAAACTCGAAAATGCTCTTATCTGCAGTGGCTAAATTAGATCAGAAATTCGACACCCTTTCTAATGAGATTCGGCAACTCTGTGCTGCAATACATTCTGGTCTGACGTTGAAAACTGGAGCTGCTGGTTCTCATCTCCCAGAGCACTCCGGCGACCGATCTGCAGCAACACAGATGCCACAGACGCCCATTCCTTTGGCACACCCAGCAGATCCACACCTCCAAGATTCGCCTCCTCCTCGAATTCCCAGAACTCAACACCGACAATTTCTGGATGTTCAGCAACGTATTCCACTCTCAATCGACTCGGACTCGGAAGATGAGATGGAGACAATGGCTATGAATCGAGCCCCTCAAGCTGGTCCTCACAGGTATGCTCGAGACCACCAACCTTCAGACTACCGAATTAAAGTAGATATTCCAAATTTTGATGGGTCTCTGAATATTGAGGATTTTCTTGATTGGGTACAAACTGTTGAGTCTTTCTTTGAGTATATGTCCATACCGGAGGATAAACAGGTTCGTTTGGTGGCTTACAAATTCCGTGGGGGAGCCTCGGCATGGTGGGAACAGGTGTTGAGTAATAGACGAAAACAAGGAAAGGGTCCGATACAATCTTGGTCAAGGCTACGCAGAATGTTGCGAGCCAGATTTCTCCCCGTTGATTTTGAGCAGATCCTTTACCAGCAGTATCACCATTGCCACCAAGGTAACCGTTCTATTAGTGAGTATACTGAAGAATTTTATAGACTAAGTGCTCGGGTGAACTTGAATGAAAATGAAGGACAACTAGTTGCTAGATATGTGGCTGGGTTACTTACTCCAATTCAAGAAAGAATAGAGCTTAGTCCTGTGTGGAATCTGAGTGAAGCTGTCAATTTAGCTTTCAAGATTGAAAAGCAAATTGAGAGGCATGTAACTAAAACACCAGCTAAATGGAAACCCATGAGTGAACTGTACCCACCAAAAATTAAATCCATATCACCAGCAGCCCCTTACCAAAAGACCACCCCTGCTGATAATTCCATGAAAAATACCAGCAAACCCCAAAACCAACCCAACCGGCCTTCAAATCCTTATGCCCGACACTTTCCACTCAAGTGTTTCAAGTGTGGCCAGCAGGGGCACAAATCTAATGAATGTCCACTGCGAAAACAGATTAACATAGTGGAGACTCAAGACGATTCGGGAGAAGAGTTTGCCACCGTGGGGGATGAAACCGAGTTGGTGGATGAAGACCAAGATGAACCAGTTATTTGCATCATCCAGAAGCTATTGTTCTCTCCTAAACACCCCATGGAGCCTCAACGCCATTCAATTTTCAAAACCAAATGTACTATCAACAAGAAGGTGTGTGAGGTGATTATAGACAGCGGGAGCAGCGAGAACATAGTGTCCAAGTCCTTGGTTAAAACCTTGAAGCTCCCTACTATGAGTCACCCGAATCCTTACAAGGTGGGTTGGATTAAAAAGGGCATCGAAACCAAGGTCACTGAGCTGTGTAAAGTTCATTTCAGTATAGGAAAACATTATGCCGATGAGGTTGTTTGTGATGTTGTGGACATGGATGCATGCCATATTCTTTTAGGCCGACCTTGGCAGTTCGACAACTCTGTAACTCATGATGGTCGACAAAACACACATTCGTTTCAATGGAATGGGAAGAAAATTGTCCTACTTCCTTCCAAGCCCCAAAATGACCCTACTTTGCTGCCCACATCTGGAGTATCACCAGAACAACTCTCGGGAAAGGGTCCTATACTTTTAACAACCTCGGGAAAACATTTTGAGCTTCAAGCTAAACACTCACAGATCTGTTTCGGTATTGTAGCTTCACTTCAAGCTCCTGCAGATTCTCAATTTCCACAACCCATTCTCCAACTTCTTCAAGAGTTCGCTGAAATCTGTCCAAGTGAACTTCCGGATTCCCTACCACCCATGAGGGACATCCAACATGCTATTGACTTGCTACCCGGGGCCAAACTTCCTAATCTCCCTCACTACCGAATGCCACCAAAAGAAGTTCAAATCCTACAGCAAATGGTTGAGGACTTGCTGAAGAAGAACCTTATCCGAGAAAGCCTAAGTCCTTGTGCAGTACCAGCTCTTCTAGTCCACAAAAAGAATGGTGAATGGAGAATGTGTATTAACAGCCGTGCTATCAATAAGATAACTACCAAATATCGGTTTCCCATTCCCCGGTTGGAAGACATGTTAGACAAATTAAGTGGGGCTCAAGTGTTCTCTAAGTTGGATCTTCGCAGCGGCTACCATCAAATTCGAATAAGACCTGGAGATGAATGGAAGACCGCCTTCAAGACTCCTACGGGTCTCTACGAGTGGCAGGTCATGCCCTTCGGGTTATGCAATGCACCGAGTACCTTCATGCGTTTGATGAACCAAGTTCTACAACCTCTCATTGGCATCTGTGTGGTGGTATATTTCGACGATATTCTTGTGTACAGCCACTCAACCGAAGCCCACATTGAGCATGTGCAGCGGGTATTTGTGATACTCAAGGAAAACCATCTGTATCTTAACCTCAAGAAATGCGTATTCATGACCCCAGAACTTCTTTTCCTCGGGTTTATTGTGGGCAAGCATGGAATCAAGGCCGACCCCTCAAAGGTAGCTGCAATCCGTGATTGGAAAACACCCTCAACAGTCACTGAAGTTCGCAGCTTCCATGGACTCGCAACTTTCTATAGACGTTTTGTGCGCAACTTCAGTTCTATCGCAGGTCCACTAACAGACTGCCTCAAGAAAGGAAAGTTCCAATGGGGACCTGCTCAGCAGCAAAGCTTCGAAACTTTGAAAAAACATCTTACTGAGGCACCGGTATTGGCACTTCCAGATTTCGACAAAATCTTCGAAGTCGAAACGGACGCGTCTTCAACGGGCATAGGAGCTGTCCTTATGCAAGAACAGCGTGCTATTGAGTTTTTCAGTGAAAAGTTGTGCCCTACCCGTCAATTGTGGTCGGCCTACGAACAAGAATTATATGCTATCGTGAGAGCTTTCAAGCATTGGGAACATTACCTGATCCAGCGGGAGTTTGTCCTTCATTGTGACCACCAAGCTTTGCAACATTTCAGTTCACAAAAACACATCAACAAGATGCACATCCGATGGTCACAATTTCTTCAAAAATTTCCGTACTCATTCCACCACAAAGCTGGGAAACACAACCGAGTGGCAGATGCTCTCAGTCGCAAGGTGTGCCTCTTAAACAAGTTGCAAATTGAGGTTGTGGGATTCGACGCTCTCCAAGACCAATACCCCGATGATCCCGACCTAGGACACATTTGGCAAAAATGTCGTTTGCATGAGGCAGCCGGCGATTTTCATATTCATGACGGCTATCTCTTTAAAGGGCTCCAGCTATGTATCCCTCGAACTTCTCTTTGTTTTCAGCTTATAAGAGACCTTCATGGAGGTGGTTTGGCTGCTCATACTGGAAGGGACAAAACAATTTCCTTACTTGAAGAACGCTACTTTTGGCCTCACCTCAAACGAGATGTCACTAAATTTGTCAAACATTGTGCTATTTGTCAAACTGCTAAAAGCCAGCAACAAAACACCGGCCTCTACACACCCCTGCCTGTCCCAAATCATATTTGGGAGGACATTTCACTTGATTTTGTCCTCGGTCTGCCACTTTCACAACGCAAAGTCGACTCCATTTTGGTTGTAGTTGATCGGTTCTCCAAGATGGCTCATTTTCTTCCTTGCAAGAAAGCTGTCGATGCTTCGTATGTGGCCAACCTGTTTTTCCGTGAAATAGTGAGACTTCATGGCATACCGAAGTCCATCACCTCTGACAGAGATGTAAAGTTCATTAGCCATTTTTGGAAAACTTTGTGGCGCAAGTTTGATACGGTGCTTCAGTTTAACAGTGCTTATCACCCTCAAACGGATGGTCAAACCGAGGTTGTGAACCGAACTCTTGGTTCCATGCTGCGTAGCCTTGCAGGTGACTCTCCAAAACAGTGGGACTCCTACTTGCCCCAAGCTGAATTTGCCTATAACAGCATGGTCAATCGTTCCACAGGATTTAGTCCCTTTGCAATCGTCTATACCAAACCTCCCAACCATATTGTCGACCTTGTCTCCACCTCCTTCCCTCCTCACACAGCTGCTGACACTTTGGTCCATAGAATTCAAGATATTCACACCCGGGTCCAACACAATCTGAATGCCAGTAATGCTCGTTACAAGGCTGCAGCTGATCTCCACCGTCGCCATAAGACGTTTGAAGTTGGTGATCTTGTCATGGTTCATCTTCGGAAAGAGAGGTTTCCTGTCGGTGCCTACAACAAACTCCAAGCTAAAAAGATAGGTCCTTGTCGCATAATACAAAAACTTGGAGATAATGCCTACCAACTTGAGCTCCCTTCACATCTAAAGATTTCCAATACATTCAACGTTGCTGATCTTTTTGAATACCACCCCCCTGATGTTGCTGATTTATCTTCCTCGCTCGTGGTCGAGCCCTCTTCAAGTGTGGGTGAATGATGCAGCTGCAATATATTAGTCTAAACGCAACGTTTTATTTCCTTTTTCTTCCATTGCTGATATGGCTTGTTTTGTTATTTTAATTGCTGAGGTGGCTTCATGCCTTTTGTTTTTTTTTTTATCCTCACCCTGCGTGGTGACAAAGAGGAATATAAAAGGTAGTTGTAAAAGACAGATTTGCTAATTTTGCTGAAAATAGACTGAAAATACTTGTTTTCTCTCATTTTTTTTTTGTGACTCATACTGGAATTGGACCAGAGTTGGATCTGGACAGGAATGAGAGCCTGAGATCTGCTCCTTGGTAATTCCCTCTAGGATTTTCTGCATCAAAAATACTTCCTAAATAATTTTCAATCAAATTTCTTGGAAACCAAATGATAGAAAATAGTAGACAAAGTTTACGCACATATATATATTTGTATAGATTTCGCGGATCGCTTCTTACAGGATATTTGAAAGTTTTTGGTTGTTTTTTTCTATATATAATTTTTACATATTGGTTCAGAAGCATTAGAAAACAAAAAGGTTCCCATAAAAAAAAAAGAAATAATAATAATAAAAGAACTTTTATATTAACAACTATTTATTAGCTTCTATTTCTTAATAAAATTGCCCCTTTCGAATCAAATTTTGTTATTTCAATAAAAAATTTAAAAGAAGAAGAACATATGCATGCCATTACTCGAGAACAATTATGCGGGTAATGTGAAATGGTAACCGTTGAAGTAAGTTGGGATTTTTTTTTTTTTTCCGAAAAAAGTAAGTTGGGAATCGGAAATTGGATTTTTTTATCAGCATTCATATTTTTTTTCAATCCATGCCAATATATAGGATGATTATTTTTGACATGCAAATAATATATATTAAAATATTATTAATTGGTATATTTATATAATTTAAATATAAAAAAATAAATTTTTAAATGGACTAGTGAATTTAAAAAATAAACTAATTAAATATTATCACATCATTCATTGTATCATTTGACAAATAAATTTGATAAATATTTTAAAAAATCTAGATTATTGTATCAATAATTTCTACCACATATCTTCAAAATTTCTATTTTTTCAATAAGTCAAGAGGACATTTAGGTTCCAAAAAATAATGAGTAAAATCTTTATAAATTTTTTTTTCAAATTTTTTTATAATATATTCCTATGTCAATTCCTTCGTAAATTAATAAAAATTTCCATAATATTTATTAATATATCCAAAATTTTCTATAATAATTTTCATAGAATTTTAAAAATATTTGTTAAATTTTAAATTTTATTAATTTTCATCATAATTTTCATGAAATTTTAAATATATCCATTAAATTTCAATTTTTATTACATTTTAAAAATATTATTGAATATGTATAAAATATAAATTGAGCTTAAAGAAGCTGCGTCTAAATGTGACACGGAGTTACATGGGTACTTGTATAGTAACATTCGTTAAATTTAGAAATTATCATAACACCACTATAGCACTATCAGAATGGTCTCCTTTTGAAAAAGAAATGCTAAATGGAACAACTGTAAACTTAAAACTAAAAACTATTAAGTAAATTGTATTTCATCATGGGAACTAATGGGGACAAAAATCCCTACATATATAAATAAATAAATAAATAACATAATATTAAATACCACACTAAACCACTTCATAAATAAAAATAAAAATGTAGATATAAAGCCTAATATCATTTTTGATTTCGCCCAAATGCATAAAATCCCCTTCATTATCTAGGTAATAAAGTTTAAATCCAAAATTTCCATTGCTTAAGCTATCATTTAATACTGAGGATCCGTTTGGAATAGCTGATGAAAGTAGAATTTTAGTCTGTAGAGCTTTGTATAAAAGATTTTTTTTTAAAAATTTTTTTATTAAAAAACTAATAAGTGTTTGGTTGTAAATAAAAAAGTTGTATTAAATGCTCATTAAATTTCTATATAAAGTAAAAAAAAAAAAAAAAAATTTAGAGAAGCTCAAAATATGGACTTCTCTAAAACAGTTTAAAAAATCTCATTTTTTGATCAATAAGTACTTATTAATTTTTATCAAATATCTTTCTTTTTTGATAAAAAAAAGTTTTGGCCCTCAAATAGAGCTTTTAACAAAAAAGAACTCTACCAAACAGACCCTGAAACAACTTGTCACGTTCAAAATAAGCTCTTCATAACTTTTAAATTTAGATAAATACATTGATCTTCCTACCACAACACCGTGCTTGAACATTTGAAAGAAATCATAAAGTAAGCAATTACAACCAAAAAAATAAAAAATAAAAAATAAAAAAGATAACAAAACAGCTCCCATCTGAAAGGAATCATAAAGTAAGCAATTACAAAAATAAATAAATAATAATAATAATAATAGACAACAAAAACAGCTCCCTAAAAAGACAATATTTCCATACATCTCATAAAAAAAATAAAAAAAATTCAAATATAAGAATTATTAAAATTAAATAGAAAAATGCATAAAACACATCATACCTGCAAAATCAATAAATTATGTCTTATGTTTAAAAATAAAAGCAATTCAATCGAATAAGATATTAGCTTAAATCTAAAAATATATTATCTTTGCACTTTGTATAATTGTATAATATAATATAATTACAAATGAAATCATTTGTATAATTGTATGGAAGCCCTCTTTTTATGGAATATATGAAGCATCTTTATGGAATACATGAAGCTCTTTTTTAATAATATATTTATATATATATATATAATAATTATCCAGTTAGAATATTTTGATTTTATAAAAATTAAAAAATAATACAAAAATTTTAAATTGAAATAAAAATAACTAATTTATCCTAATCGATTTAAACTAATTTTATAAAATTAGAATATTTTAATTGGATTTTATATTTATATATATATATATATTTATTTATTTATTTGCATCACTTAAAATGAATAAAAAAAATCAATACCTTTTTTTCTTTCAATAGTCACTTATTAAATTAACCATTCATTTCATGCATTAGCTTTTTTAAATGTCTAAAATACCTATTTTTTCTTTTTTAAACAATAGCGGTAAAAATACTAAACTGGTATCAAATAATATGATAATATTGTATTGGTTTTTATTCTTTTTATTTACTTATATTGAGGTGAGAAAATCGGATACAAATTTCAGAACTAGTAAATTTGCCATTTATCCATATTTAACTTTATTAATTTTTCAACCACTAATTGATTGACACATTATTTATCACCTTATTTGATAAATAATTTGGTATTGGTAAGACAACTTTATTCATTATTGTTATGGATCTATTATTAGTCATTATTTTACTTTTTTTTTCTAAGAGCAATATTCCCACTATTGACTCTCCCAAAAAGGTTGCGGTTTTAACAAAATTTAAAGGTTTGCTTTTTTTTCTTAATCCGTTTATTAAATATATTCTTTATATATTTGAAATTAGGAACCTGTTTGGAAATAATTTGGTAAGAATAACGTTTTCTCCAAGGAGTTTATTCCAAAGGGATAAAATCATTTCCTATAATGTTTCGTAAGTAATTATAAAATAATTTTTGGTCATTTCATTTTTGGAAATCACCTATTCAATGATTTTAAAATAATCACATAATAGTGATTCCCATGAATTATTTCCAAATAAATATGATTTTTCGAAAACAAAAATAATAAAGAGCATTTTTTTCTTTTTTCTTTTTTCTTTTTTATGTTTTTTTCCCAAATACGATAGAGTGTTTTTATCTATAGTGTTTTCATCTTTTCAAAAATGATTTTTAAGCATGTCCATTTATGAAAGATTCCTAGGGATCATTTCCCCCTTTAAGAGCATATTGTGTCAAACAGTGTAAGAAATGTTTTTATTTCTTTAGATTGATTTTAGGCATTTTTAGACCATTCTCCAACAAACACTTATGGATTGTGTAAGGTGCTAATTTGGTAACCTAATGGATTCTTATTTTTTGTTTTTTTAAAAATTTTTTGTATCTGCTTGTTTATAATTTATTTACCTTAAATATATGTACGTGATAATTAGAGATTGCTAAGTATTTTAATTAACTAAACGTTAAAATGGGACAAAAATTCACAAAATTAGACACAATTTTAAAATATATTAGTTTTTGATAATTTTTTTCATTTAATTTTACAGTTAAGAAAGATGTCTAAAATTATTAAATTAACACTAACTAAAACTCATAAACATTTTAAATAAACAAATTACATATAACAACATAAAATATAGAATTTAAAAAAAAAAAATTGCCTTGTCAAAGAAAGTTAAGAAACCGAAACTAAAAATTTCGGATTTGATTGGAAGCCCGATTCGGTAATTGCAAAGCTTGAAGTTGAGAATTGGGCCCTAAATGGGCTCCATGAGTGCGTAGAGATTCGGCTTCTGGACATATCATATGGAAAGGTCCGAAGTTCGATTTTAACGATGAAAACCTTGCCTTGAGCAAATGCCACGTGCAGTACTTGTCTGAAAAAGAAAAATAATATATTCCACCAACTTTTTATTTTCTTTGATAAATAGATTATAGTATTCCACAACCACTTCAATTAAGAGCAAGCAAAACAAAACAAAAAGCAACAGTATCTTTAAGCTTTCTTTAATCCATACGTAGGATTATTATATATTTAAGCTTGAGAATTTTCAGTTGGAACCGTAGATTGTTAGAAGCCCATATGTCAGAAATGGCAAAAATTTACCAGATCGCTAAATGTTAATATTCCCATTCAGCTTCACCTTTTGCTTTATTCAAATCAATGTGCATTAATCTTTTTTTTTTCCTATAAAACATTCACCGCTTGTTAATTCAAGGAACTTATTCCACTTGCACATGTTCTTATGAACTATGCCACACCTTGTATATATATATATATATATATATTACTGCCAATCGATCTCTGGGTCTCCCAAAAAGCTTTTGCAACTTCATATACTACTCTCAATTGGTATAGAAATTTAAACTCAGAAGCAATATGGTGATGAGAGGCGGAGTCACCAAAACAAACATCTCTCTGCTTAGGTAATGTCATCATCATCATCATATATATATATACATATGTGTGTGTGTGTGTGTGTGTGTGTGTGTGTGTATATATATATATATATGTGTGTGTGTGTGTGTGTGTGTGTGTGTATATATATATATATATATGTGTGTGTACTCTTATATAGGATTTGAAAAAAAGTTTAGAAACATCCTGTCATGGTAATAGGCTCCTATAACAATTAATAAGTTGGACTTACATGACTGTTATCACTGTGGAAAGCATGTTTCTTATTTAATTGTTTTTGTAGCTAGGGATGTCACAAGCAGTTGTTTCATGCATGCACTAAATAGTACTTTTAAGAAATCTTGACGTACTATATTTAACTATGAGTTTTTTTTTTTTTTTTTTTTTTAATAACACGTAGGGAAGCTAACAAGCAAGTAAAACGCCATTTTAGCAAGCTTATGGGAGGAGAATCCATGGCAGCAATCTCAAACAAAGGGCATGAAAAGGCTGCAGACGGTTTGTCATACTGGGTTCCACATCCACGTACGGGCATATATGTTCCCAAAGGCCATGAGAGTGTCATTGATGATGTTCCCGATAGTGCTGCTTCTTTCAACCAGACTTATTGGTTGAGAGAAGTAGATGGTGTTGAGAAATTGGATCCAGATATCTTATTTGAACGTCACTTTCGAAATAAATAATCTGTAATCAAAATAATTAAAAATTGAAAAAAGATATAAATTAATCTATCATATATTATGATTAGATCTTAGTTAGCTAATTTAACTAATAAAGTTCTATATAAGGTGAGAGGGATAAACTTCTTATATTTGTAGGTAAAATTAATTGTTGAGTTCTACTTTCATTCCTTGTAATATGCACATGCAATGTTAAATATGGTTATTGAGAAGGTGACTTTCATACGGCAAATGTCCTTTGTGGAATATATGCTGCTTGAAAAGAAAGTACTGCTCCAAATATGTAATATGCGTCTGGTTATGTATTCTATAATATGAAATCATTGAACTGTATCTTTCTCAAATCATTAAAAATATCCAACCAAAGATCTATATATAAGATTAATCGTTTGCATGTGTTCCACACGCCATCATATGCATCAAATGGACTAGCTCTAGCTACTATATGTTTGTACAAAAATTCTTTGGGTCTCAAGTCGTGAATTTACGTGCGTTTTGCTTATAAATGACATGGCAAATTGTGGTTGGTCAGCCTATTAGACTCGGATCAAACAGTGTTGATGCATCTCATCGCTTATAAGGCATTTCCCAACTTGTGATGCATAGCAGTCCAATAAATTTTAATCAAAACGGATATTGTGTATGCTGAGAGAAGGATATAAATTGACATTTTCTTTGTATATTTTTCTAATAGGATAATCATCTTAACTATTTGAAAGTGTCACCATAAGAATAATTTAATAGTAAAACTATTATTTTACTAATTAAAAAGAAAGTGTCTATATAAGAACAATCTAATAGTAAAACTATTATTTTATTAATTTAAAAAAAAAAAAAAGGATAGCAACCGATTAAATATGAATAACTTATAAGTTTTGGACTACAATTAGAACTAAATCTCCTAAACAAACTTAATTGACCTTAAAATCACAGATTGTGCTGAAAACTTAGACTAGAGATTACAAAACAGTATATTAAATTAAGTCAAAAAGTCTTCGGAATTGAAAAAACGCTTTCAATATTAGAGAATAGATTCCTTTTGATATTCTTGTTCCTTGTCCAAAATGTTTGGTTTCGGAACCAAAAGCAACAAGGCAATATAGGCCAACGGGCACGAAATTTGAAATGGGAAAAACAGAAATTCAATATTAAAAAACTTGACACACTTTATTCCAATTATTGGTTTGAAAATCCATTGAATTAAACAAAAGAATATCCAAAAACAAATAATAGCTAAAGTGCCCAAGGAATATAATGCATTAAGTCAAAAAAAAAAAAGGATAAAATATATTATAAGAATCACATGTGGGAATTTATTCGGTTTTTCCATCATAAAGTTATTTTGAAATTGCAGAGAAAAATAAATAAATAAATAAATAATCATAAATGTTGAATTTTATAAAAGATATTTTTATAAATATATAAAAAAAATGTTATTTATTATTATTAGTGAATGAAATTTATATCAAAATAATAATTTAAATAATTATCATTAAAAAATTTTAAAATATAAATTAATAATATTAAATATTTCAATTAAATTTTTTGTAACATTAATATGAAGTAGCATAACTATATATTAAATATGCTGAAGTATATAGGTTATCATGCTGTCTAAATTGGCCGAACCCAAAATACTGGGCTTGTGATTCAATAATAAACAACCATACCGATAGGCAAAAATCAGAATCTATCAACTAGATTTTATTCTTACTTTCCAAAGCAATAATAAGGGATTTAACAAATTAGAAGCATTGTATATATCATCTTAAGAACATCGCGAATTAAATTGAAATTGTAAATTTGAAAATGAAAATTCAAAGCAATGCGAACTAAGATTGGAACAATATCACTTGAGACAGAGATAATAATACAACACTGTTATTAAACATCAGTAAAATAATAATGTGGGGGTTAATTTTAAATTCAAAGTTGTAAAAATAATAATTAAATCGACGTTAGTTACATAAAACACCTCCAAATAAAATCATAATGTGGGGGTTTAATTTTAAATTTGAAGTTGTAAAAATAATAATTAAAACGAGGTTAGTTACATAAAACACCTCCAAACACTTTCAAAGAGCAATTGGTCACACCATCCGTGATGCATGCTGACGTAAGAATAATAAATTTGATTTGATTTGAATTTTTCTTTTTGAATTTGAATGTTATAATAACGAGTAAATTTTATTTTTTTAAATAATTCACGTCTATAATATAACAGTCAGCTTATTGTCATAATATATGGAGGAAAATATTTTATAAATCTATGCATTCAACTAATTTATGAGCAAAAATAACAGACAAATTATTATTATTATTTTTTTAAAATTTTAAACTTTAAACATCATCTCTACTAGTCAAATAGTGGATCCACAGTTGAGATCTCGTGGCAAATGGTTAGTTATACTTATTTTTTCTAGCTTATACAAAAATAAAAATAATAATAATAAATAAATAAAATAAAATAAATCCCAATCGTTTTCAGTCAAAGCCGCTGACTGGCATCACGATTTTTGAGAACCGTCTAAAATGTCAAAAACGTACGTATCTAGACGCGGATTTCCCTTCTCATCCAATTTTGATATCTATAAATACGAATAGAAGAATACACCTTACTTATTTAAAAATATCGTACTCCACGTGTCCATATCTCAGGTAACCGTCTCTTTCTCTCTCTCATAAAATCCAAAGCCTTTCTAGCTCTCTCCCTCTCTCTACTGCGTTACTCGGAAGGCACAGGGCCATTGTTAAACTTCCCTGCTTCTTCTTCGAAACCCTCATCGAATTTTCCCAATCTCCCTTTCCCTTCAATTTCTTGGTTGATAAAATCGGATAGCTTTTTCGAGGCCCAAAAAAGCGATTGCAAACAGTGTGCGCTGTGTGCATGACGAGCGCTTCGGAGTTATTCTACACCAGGAGGTCTCGCTATGGTAGATCCACCGCCGCCGATGACCTAGGCGGGCTCCAACCTCTCTCTCCCGATCGAAATTCCCACCATACCAATACCTACAGTTACGCCCAGAACCGTCGCCACCAGCGTCATCTTCTTAATGGCAATGCTAGTGGTGGTGCTAATCATCGCCATGATTTCGATGCCTGTGATTCGCTCCGTCGGTCTGCCCCTCATCTGCGCCACAACCTCTGCCACCGCGTTTCCCTCCCGGTATGCTTGATTTCCCGAGTTGGGTTTTCGAGAAATGT
Source organism: Ziziphus jujuba (assembly GCF_031755915.1). Lineage (NCBI taxonomy): Eukaryota > Viridiplantae > Streptophyta > Magnoliopsida > Rosales > Rhamnaceae > Ziziphus > Ziziphus jujuba. The sequence goes on along the minus strand of NC_083387.1, from coordinate 13,373,633 downwards.
GAATTTCGCTTTGCTTTTTGGATTGGATTTGGTTTCTGAAGCTAAATTGATTGGCATTCTTTCAATTTTATGGAATTTGTGAAAAAAGATTCTTCATTTTGTTTAGCTCAAATCGAATTCTGAACACTTTAGAAATTAAATTTTCGATCAGGGCTTATCCTTGTGATGGGTATGAGTTATACTATTTTACTTCGCAGATATCCGAAACGAACCGAATTGGGAAATAGCTTTTTTATATCTAAAACGGCATGTGGCAGTTTTGTTTTATAAATTCCTGTTACTCAATAATAATGGATAACAGATATGTGCTGGTGGTAGCATTCAGTGCGTGATTTTGGGGGTTGGTAGTTTCATATGCTTGTTGTATTGTGAATTTGAAAGGCGTAGTTATATGTCCATGTGGGTGTTGAGGTTTCGTTCATGGTCTGCCTCTGGATGGATTATGGTGTTTTTTAGAATGCCCTGATACTGTAATAATTACCAATTATGTTTTTAGGCATTTACTCAAGAGAATAGGCATGCACAGATTTGCTTTATGCTGTGGTATATCCGGCTACAAATCTTATGACCAAACTGTTTGCATTTTTCATATAAAAATGATATAATAATTGTAGTTACCAGATGAATTTGTTTTCCTAAAAAGGAATGTTGATTTGAAATTATTGTATCTGTTTTGTGATAGCTGAATTATAAATATATCTATATATATATATATATATGTATATACTTTCGTTGTACTACTATTTCACCTTTTTGACCGCTTATCGTGTTCATTGTTCTCGTTCAGGACCGGGCAGCATTTCAACTCGAGGAAGGTACAAGCCAATTTGTTAGCAGTAATAGGATTAATTTAGAAAATTTTAGCAGTGGAAGCAGGCCAAGATTGACTGGGAATGAAAGGCTTCCTGGTGCCGTGCTACTTGCAAGGGCTAGGCTTCTTGAAAGGTTGAGAGGCGTCCCTCCCCCTGGAAGCAGGTCAGTATGCTGCAATTTGGAAATATGATATACAAAATTGAATAATTTCAGCCAATTTTTATGAAGCTATGCTTGATTTTCAATTCACTAGACTAACTCAAAAAAATTTATTAATTATGCAAAGTATACTTTATTTTTATCAACTATTTTTTCTTAGATATCATCCTTCAGTGGATAATCTAATTTCATTTCCAAAATTGTCAGGATTTTCTTTTTGTTTTTTGTCCTTGACTTCTTCAGTTGTTCTTCGCTCTTGTTCAATTGATCTTTAGATTATTCTTCTTAAGACTTTTTAACTTATCTTTTCTGGCTTCATCCAATGTCATGACCTAAGACAAGTTCATGTGTTATAAAATAAATAAATAAATAAATAATTATTATGACTTTGGCTGTCATCAATCTTCATATTCCTGTTTACAAAGAAGTAACTCTCTCAGCCTTTATCTGTTCTTAGCTGTATGCTCCCTGGATCTTGGCCTTATACTGATGTTGTGGGTTACCTGTTTCTTTGGCTTTTTCAGGCCACGCAGTGGAGGCAGATTCCATATTTTTGGTGCGGAGGCAGTGCTTGATGACTTTTTAGGGCCTGTGGAGGCAAGGGACAGGAGGACTGAAAACTTGACAGGTGGGTCAGCCAATGGCTTCCCCTCAACCGACTTGAGCTCTGAAAATGAAAGACCAGGATTATTGCAAGAACCAAACAGGAAGCCAGATGGACTTACCCAAGAGGCCTTGGATTGTTTGCATGTTGAGCTTTTCAGCAGTACAGAAATTGCTGTCAAAGATTTGGTGTCGAGAACATCATTGGACTGCAGCATATGCCTGGAGAGTTTTGTGCAGGGAGACGAACTCATACGCTTGCCTTGTGGGCATAGATTCCACGCTGTTTGTCTGGATCCATGGGTTCGGGTTCGAGGGGACTGCCCTTATTGTCGAAGTGTTATAGTTGTAACAAATCAAAGAGCTAAATCAAGTACATAGTTTCTGTTTATATGTTTTATAACTTTGGGTGTTTTCAGTATAGGAAAGTTTTGGGACTTCAAAGCTAACTGGTTGCTTTGTAATCTTTTCTGGGTGAATTATACCAGTGTGTGTTCTGTTTTGTTATAAAGTAAGAGACTACATTGAATCCATTTCTTTCATCCCTTTTCATTTGAAACGAGCAGACCTTTTTGGTTGAAAATCTCAATTTTAAATAAATGATTTCCATTGTCGAGGTAAGGCATAGCTTTTATCCAGTGTATAAATTGAAAATTAACGTCTGCAAGGTTTAGGGGTTAGAATATATTCAATGACAAATAAAGCCAGCTAGATCCAAGACTTGTTTTCCTTGTATTTTCCTGGCGACCTAACAGATTTATTTATTTTTTATTAATTTTATGTGTATCAGTGTATAATGTGAATTGGCTAAAAAATTGCATGGTAAGCATTGAAAATGTATAAAATTCAGTGAGAGGGTGAATAAACATGATAATCAGTACAAATAAATAAAAATTTAACGCCAAACACTACTCTTGGAGAGAGAATCACTTCTAGACCGATGTCCCTGTGACAGTTCAAACATAATGGTCAATGTGGATTAGTGTTTATTTGCCATAACAATTAATATTGTCTAGATATATGACATAAATAAATTGTTAATTTTAAAATTGTACGTTGAGAAAATTATTTATAAATAATTAATTAATTACACATATTTTATAAATTTTTCTTTTTATAAAAAAAAATTGACCTTTTAAGAATAAATTTATTTTTTTAAAAAAATTATAATGTCTAAAAAGTTTTTAAAAGTAAAAAATCACCGATTTGAAAGTTTTTTAATGACAGTTTATTTTTCTGATATGGTAAGAAATTTTTTTTTTTTAATAATCAAAGTTATTAAAGATGTTTTTATATCCATTCATTCCATATAATTTCCTATTTGTGTTGCGGACTGAGTTTATCTATTTTAAATCTAAATCATAGAATGTTTTAAATTTATTCAACATAATTAAATAGGAATTATAATAATTTAATCTAATCCAATTCAATTTTAACTCAAGGATGAAAAAAAAATCTAAACTGACTTATTATTTTTTTTTTTCTAAGTTTTGTTTGTTATTTTTCCCAAGAGACTAATGTCAAATCAGACCCATAATCTATATTTTGGAGAAGAACTATTGGAAATATTACTCGGTGATTGGACAGCAAGAACATAGCTGCTCATTCCCTTTGGAAGTAATACGAATAATTCGAATAAATTCTGGAAATCGGTTGTCGAGCGTTCAATTGGCAAGATGACAAAGTTTGTGAATAAGCACTGACAGATAATGAAAGCCAACTAATGTGCCTTCTGTAACTTGTATCAAAAAGTTGGGAATTGAAACGTGTTTCAAATTCCACCCCCCCTCGGATCAGATCGATAACTTTTTATGGCAGGTGATTGTGAATGCAAAGTAGATTCTTTTCTTTTGAATAAAGTTCCTCACCCTCAAATCCTAACAAAATATTTTTCTTCCAATTTCAGTCTTTCATATTTTGACAAGTTATTATATATATACATATATGGCATAAGTCCATGACATTGCCTTATATGGGTTTAAGCCAAAAATAAACAAATAAATGAAATTACTTTATATCGTCTATTAACAAAAAAAGAAAAAAAGAAAAAACCTTTTGCTATTTGCCATTTATATAAATTACTTGCCAAGAATTTTGATTTAAAACCAAGGGGCAAAACTATGTGTTTGATATTTTTTATTGTTTATTTATTTATTTTTTTGGAAGGCAAGGGTTGGGAATGAAAGCAATGCAAACTTGCAATGCTTAGAAAACTAAAAGTAGACCAAAAAGGCTGAAAATTGAAGGGTAGGAAAAAAACTATAAAAAAAAAAAGTCAAAATAGAAATAAAAGAAAAACAATTAAAAAAAAAAAAAAAAAAAAAAACATTCTGATTTGTTAGTGGTTACATACAGACTTGGGAATGTGGAATTAACGCGGTTGAGTAATAGAATTCAGTGGGTCTTTTCCTTCCTCTTAACGCGTCGCTTTCCTCTCTGTTCCACTCTCTACACGCTCTCACTCTTTTTTTTTTTTTTTTTTTTTTTTTTTTTTTTTTTTTCTCTTTTTCTCTCTCTTTTAAGATTTTTCTTTACCAAACCATTTTCAACAAAAACCCCCAGAGAGCGACCAGACCAATTCAACCAAAACCCACAAACAGAGAATCGAAAACAGAAACAACAGACAGAAGAAGAAGAAGAAGAAGAAGAAGAAGAAGAAACCCAGTTGGAGATGATGTTGAGGTCGTGTTGTCGGCCACTGGAACGCTGCTTTGGACGGCGATGTGGTGGTGGTGGTGGTGGTGGAGATGGGCTTCTATGGCACACGGACTTGAAGCCTCATGCCTCTGGTGACTACTCGATCGCCGTGGTTCAGGCCAATTCTAACCTTGAGGATCAGAGTCAGGTCTTCACGTCTCCTTCTGCCACTTTTGTTGGTGTCTATGACGGCCATGGTGGCCCTGAAGCTTCTCGATTCGTCAATAACCATCTCTTCCCTTTTTTACATAGTATGATTCTCTCTCTTCATGCTCTTTCATAGCTTTTATGACTTCCTTGCATGCTCTGATCACGTTTTTACGATATGGGTTTTTTAGTTTATAGGAAGAAGGGGATACGTAGTTGTCAATTTTGTTTAACAACTTTATAGTTTATGATTTAGGATGATTCATTATGGGGCTTTTTGTTTTTTGGTTTGATTGAAAAAGTTTTATTCTGTGTGGCAAAAGTTTTTGTTATAATTGGGCTCTGTTTTGTCTCCGAAATTGCCGTTTACGAGTTTTGATTTCGTGAATATGACAAATTATAAACTTTGGCAAGAATAAAATAAAAAAAAAAAAGAAAGAATATGAAGTTTCATTGCTTCACCTCTGTTTACTTAGCAACCAAACAATCATGGGTTTTTGTTTTGTTTTTTATTTTCATTTTTCTTAACTACAGCAATTATTGGGATTCTCTTTTACTGAGTCCGTTTTGGTTGTACTTGTAGAGTTTTCTACAGAACAAGGAGGACTGTCAGCAGATGTCATAAAGAAAGCATTTAATGCCACCGAAGAGGAATTTGTACGTTTAGTGAAGCGATCATTGCCAGTGCGGCCACAAATTGCTTCAGTTGGATCATGCTGCCTTGTTGGTGCAATTTCAAATGATGTTTTATACGTGGCAAATCTAGGGGACTCAAGAGCAGTGCTTGGTCGGAGAGGTTCAGAGAGTAAGAAAAATCCTGTTGTTGCAGAACGGTTGTCCACTGATCACAATGTTGGAGTTGAGGAGGTGAGGAAAGAGGTTGAAGCTCTTCATCCTGATGATTCTCACATTGTGGTATATACACGTGGAGTGTGGCGGATTAAGGGTATAATTCAGGTAAGAGTATTTACGTATTTCATCTGCTTTAGTTAAACCATTTGTTTCTCACGAGGCATTGAAAGTTTGGATATTTGGAAATTATTCCTCTTACTGTCCCGTTAGATTTTTGTTGTTGTTGTTTTTGTTCTCTTTAATGCTAGGCAGTTATGTGTTAGTTTGACTTGTATGTATGTATATGTCATTCTTCTTTTTCCCAATATTGCCAAGATTAATATGACTTTGAGGCTATATTTGCTCTGTGTGAGAATCGAAAAGTGTGGCATTTGGCAATACCAAAGCTTCTGCTGTCATTTTTTCAAACGGTTATGAATATTTTTGTATAATTGTTTACCTTTCTAATTTCTAGGGGCCATTGCACGTAAGCCTAAGAACACATCCAAATCTTGAGTGTGTCTACATCATGCTAAATTGCTGTAGGCTTGGACTTTGTCCATATCTCCTCCAAAGATTCATTTCTTCTGGACTGAACAATGTTACCGATTAGCTTATAATTTTTATGATGAACAAAGGGTGGTAAGCATATGTTCAAGCATCTTTCATCAAGTCAGTAGATTAACATTGTTTACGTATTAATACTGTTGAGCTAAAGTCAGACTCACAGATGCTGTTCTTAACTGTTAAACATGTTTAAAATGAAATCCATTGGATTTTTGTTGTTCAGAATACAGATTTTGTTGGCTGTAGAGTTGCATATGACCATTAAAAAGGATTTAATATAGCAGATTAAAAGCCCCAGTGTTAATGTGATGTGGACTTTGGTCTAATCCTTCTCTTTTCTTCAGGTGTCAAGATCTATTGGTGATGTTTATCTGAAGAAACCCGAGTTTAACAGAGATCCAATTTTCCAGCAATTTGGAAACCCTGTTCCTTTGAGGAGACCTGTAATGACAGCGGAACCCTCAATCCTTATTAGAGACCTCGATGTGCAAGACTTGTTCCTGATATTTGCATCGGATGGCCTCTGGGAACAATTAAGCGATCAAGCAGCAGTAGAGATTGTTTTTAAAAACCCAAGAGCAGTGAGTACCAAATTAGCACTTATTTGTTAATGCTTCTTTATAATTTGTTTGAATAACATTAATACTAATACATGGTAAGACTTAATTTAACTTCTCTCGATGTTATTGATATTCATTCTAGGCGTTCAATTAGGATTGAATTGCATGGAAATGCAGGATTTATATTTGTGTTATTATCTGAACATACGCTCAATTTCCTTCTCTTCTTTCTTAAAAAGTTAAAAGAAGAAAGAAAGAATGCAAGATCATTTTTTTTCTGAAAGTTGTTCAAGACATGGGTTTCTTTATATCTCCATTAGAATTTGATCAATCGCATTACTGTTTTACCATTTGCAGGGAATTGCAAAGAGACTGGTTAGAGCTGCTCTTCAAGAGGCAGCCAAGAAGAGGGAGATGAGATATGATGACATAAAGAAAATCGAGAAAGGAATAAGGCGTCATTTTCACGACGATATTACTGTAGTTGTGGTCTATCTTGATCACCTTAAAAGCTCCTCAAGCTATAGATTTAAGCACCAGATTGTTAGCTGCACCACAGCACCTGTTGACATCTTCTCCCTGAGTGCAGATGAAACACCAGATGACCTGCAGCAGACTTTTTCCTAAACAAAAAGGAATAGAACACTTAGAAAAGTGAAAAAAGCTGCAATTCTTGGAAAAAAGTTTATATATATAATAATTTAAAACATGTAAGAAAAGGGGCTATTAATGGATGGATAAGAATGTTACAAATTGTGTACAGATATCCGAGTCTACTTCTACTAATGCATGCTGACAGGTTGAATTCTCATGGGAAGACTGTTACTGATTTTTTTTTTTTTTTTCCCTTCATTTTGAGGGTGTTATTTTCTCATTTTTAATTCATATTTTATTTTGTTTGGTTCGAGACACAAGCATGTAAAAAACCATTTTGTAACTTTTTCTTTTTTATCCCAAATCTTATAAGATGCAAGGATTTATCATATGGTGTTTGTTGTGTTACTGTTTAATTTCAATCAGCCATGCCGGCTAGACGACATGCAAGACATATCAACTTCCGGGGAAAACTACATTTATACCCTTCCGTCTTTCCACTTATTATTATTATTATTTTTTAATTAAATTACTATTAAATCAAGATCAAAGCTCATAATTTACAAATTATAGTTAGGTGAGTAATGCTAGATGTATTGAATAAGGCATTGAATAAAATGAATTTTTGAAAGGATAAATGTAATTAAATATAAATTTATTAAATGTTATCAATGATATTTGATATATATCTTAGTAATTTATCATCAACGTGTGATGATCATCAATAGAATTATTGTTGACATTTTAAATTTACAATATTTAATAATATAATGATTTTTTAATTTAAAGGTTTAATTTGAGAAAGTAAACCTTTTGGATTAACCATTAAAAATAATATATTGGTTTCACTCGTGATAAATAATATTTTTTATTTATTTAGTATCTCAAATATTATTACAATTTCATTTTTAATGAACTTCGCGAGTCTCTAAATTCAGGTTATGTGTCACTTTCTGTTCTGTAAGTTTGACATAAAGGTTGTAATTCAATAAATTTTAAAACTAAGAATATGATGAAATTGAATAATAAAATCCAACTTGAAGTTTTTCACAATTTTTTATTTATTTATTTATTTTTTAATTTAATGCTGTACCAAACGACATGCAAAAAGGTATATAACGATATCAGGCCGTGTACTTCACTAGACGACTGATAAAACGCTATCCTGCTCTACATCAAACCCCACCATTCCATATTTGAACCTCAGGTACGCCATAACCTCCTCATTCCCGATGGTTTATCATAATTTTGATTTTCACTCTTTTTCCGTTTGGTTCCCGAGAAACCAATCGAAATAGGCGGTCTCTTATGTGCGTAACTAAAAGAACTTGAGCTGTTTTTTTGGCTGTGGCATTAATACAAACATCTAAACTACCAGCTCAAATGGAACGGCCTTAAATGGTCAAGAACACTTAGCTTTCCCTCTGCAACTCTTCCAATTCTTCTGAAACTGCCATCTTTCTTCCTTGGAAAACAAAAATTCACATTGACTTGTTAGTTTCCCAAAATTGTTTGAACTTCTTCAGGGTGGGGCAGTGTTGAGAAACTAGAATGAGTGCTAGTAGTTTGGTTGCAGAGGCAGTGTGGAAAGAAATTCAATCAACTGGTTCAGGTCCTCTCTCTCTCTCTCTCTCTCTCTCTCTCTCTCTCTCTCTCTCACTTTTGTATTTATACTTGGAGACGTACAAATTAGGATAATGACTTTGCTTTTGATTATGATTTTGATGAGAGGAAACAAATAACAAGTTTGTTAAATGGGACAGTTACAGATGATCAGCTATCCATGTTAGTAAAACCATCTCCACCACACTGCTCTGTAATTCTTCATTGATTCTCAAAATGCATCCAAATGGGTGTTTAACTATTTAGTCTTTTGTTGTTTTTTGTTAATCCAGTTTGCATTTCTTGTTTGGTAAAAACTTTGAGCGAGCAACTAAGATTGTGGATCAAAGAGGTGTCAAGAGGGTCTCAGGACACCCTAGTGGACGTTCGGTCTTTCAGGTAAAACCCTTTTTTTTTTTTTTTTTTCATTTCACTGAAATCCATCCAAGAAAGGCATTTGGGTTGGCAATGCATCAAAATGGGTTTGCAAATTTGATAGATAGAAGATGGAAAAATTGTTTGCTCAAATTTGAGGGAAAATATCCCAATAGGTAGGGATGTCAACGGGGCGGGGCGGGGCCGGTTTTTAAAATCCCGTCCCCGTCCCTGCGGGGAATTTTACATCCCATCCCCGCGATTTTCCCCGTTTTTTTAGGTGCGGGACGGGATCGGGGATTTTACAGGACGGGGACGGGGCGGGACGGTTTTCCCCGTTTTGTTTTTTAATTGATATTTTTTAAAAAAATTTATATAAAAAAATTATTTTATGATTAAAATATAAAGAAAATGACTACAATGCAATAAAAATATAATAAAATAACAAATTTAAAATACATATTTAGAAAAATAAATATAAAAAAAAGAAGAAAATGATTTTACATAAATAAAATTTTATAAAAAAAAATAAGAAATAAATATATATATATATATCGGGGCGGGTTCGGGGTGGGGTTATTATTCCCCGTCCCCGACTCGGTTTTTAGGTATTTGCCCCGAGCCCGCCTTGCATCCCCGAATTTTCGGGGAAAAACCGCCCCGTTAGGGGCGGTGCACCGCGATTTCGGGGATGGGCGGGGCAAATTGACATCCCTACCAATAGGGATAGCCTAGTGGCAGAATTGCTAGTTCTTCTGGTAAAAGATTCAGGGTTTGAATCGTCCTCCTCCAAGATCAATAGAAAAATGATGCAGAAATTGAAGGAAAACAATTAATTTTGATTTCCATTATTGACGATGAGTGTGGTTTAGGTTGTGGGAGAATCACGAAGGAAGGAGGAATATTTATGTTTTGCAGAAGAGTTTTGTGCCTGCTATTCATTCTTCTATGACATTGTGAACAGAGGAGAGCAGCTTTGTGTGAGATTTTTCATCTTTTGCTTCTCTATAATTTTTATTTTAGTGTGAATTTGCAATCTTTCTTTTTTCTCTTCCCCGTCGTTGTTATGTTTACTCTTTTTCCATTTTTTTCTTTTTCTTGTTTGTCCAGTGTAAGCATCAATTAGCAGCAAGGCTTGCTGCTTCACTGGGATCATGCATTGAAGTAAAGGTATCTGATGAACAGCTAGCATTTTTACTTTGTAACCTCTAGAATTCAAATACAATTTTTAGGAAACATTAGACTTGTGGTGCCTCTTGAGTGAAGTTTATTTTTAGTTTGTTTTGTTTATCATTCTTATATATAGTCTTTCTTCGTAACATCCCTGTATTGTATTCTTTACTTTGCAATTTTAGTGTTTTGGTATAAATTTATTACTATTATTTCTAATAATAATAGTAATTCCAACCTCTAGTAACTATTTTATATGAGCTTTGGCATTGCCATAGCAGAACACTCGATTCAAAATTCACAACAGTACTTTAGCACTGGTTGTTGATTTTAATACGTAGAGAGATTGTGTTAGGCTGCATCAAATTGATATGATTATTTTAGCATCAGGTTTTTTTTTCCGTAAAACAGTACTTTAGCACCGGTTATTGATTTTAATACATAGACAGATTGTGTTAGGCTGCATCAAATTGATATGATGACTTTAGCACAGATTTTCTTTATAAACTATTGAATTGTTTTAAGAGTTAGAATTTGAAGATCAATAGATGACTTAATATGAATTTAACGAGTTGATAAAGAAAATTCTGATAGTAAAATTATCAAATTAAATTTATGCGAATATGATTCTTTGCTTATACATGAACAATCAAGCTCACATCAGTATGATCTGATCTGATAGTTTTAATATCAATAATTTTTTATTAGCTCTTAGATCACTTCAAAAGTTATAATTTAAAATTCAAAAAATATTAAAATATGAATTTAATGACATACTACAATTTTATTTATAGAAAGTGAATCATGTCGAGATTTGATGATTAATAAATATAATTTTAAATTTCAACTATTGATGCGATTCAAAAGGTTAAAAAGAAAATCTTGATGTTAGTCTTTATACTAAGGATCCAATTTGAGTTTGTTCGTATATATTAGATTTACATTGGGACGATATGATATTTTTAATATCAATTTTTTTTTTCCAGCTCTTGGATTACATAAAAAGCTATGATTTAAAATTTAAAAATGGTAAAATATATATTTAGTGATATATTAAAATTTTATTTAGAAAAAATAAATCTTACTGAGATTGGATAATTAATAATGTAATTTAAAAAAAAATCATGATATTAAGAATTTTATTTGAGCTTGATCATAAACATATATACCCATTATATCTATAATATATATATATATATATATATATATATGGGGAAGCTTTCCATATAAAGTTTTTTGACAAAATTATTTAATAAATAATTTAGTCTTTTCAATTTATCTAATCTAAAAATTCGTATTTGTCTATTTAAAGACTTTTTAATATCTCATATTCATAAGATTCTAAATAATATTTATTTTTTACCTAAATTATTAATTACTTCCAAAAAAATCTTTCTTTTTCCTTTATCTTGATCATCTATCTCTCTCCTTAATCGTCAATTCTTAATTTTTTTTCCTTTCTATATGTATTATTATTATTTTAAAAATAGATCGTTGTATTCTTGAAATCTCTCTATGATATATTATTTAAATAATAAAATGATGAAGTTGAAAAATCATTTACAAGATCAACAAAAGAAACACTTCTTTTATATATATATTAAACTCTTTTTTTAAGAAGAAAAAAACATACGATTTTTGTTGCCAAAAATCATTAAAGCCATGAAACTCTTCTTCACATATATCTACATATATATATATATATATTTATATATATATATATATATTTATATATATATATTTGTTCTTGTTGAGAAGAAAAGAAAATATTTATGTGTTAAAATTAGAGATTAGAAATCAAATAAGAGAAAGAAAAAGCATTTGAACTTAATTTGGAGAGAATGGAACTTAATTTGGAGAGAATGGATAGCAATTATAGTAGTAATAAATAATTTACATAATCAATAAATAATATAATAATATTTAAATATGGATATAAAATATTTAAAAAAGATAAATATGAATCTTTTAATTAAATTAATTAAAAGGTTTAGATTATTTGTTAAAAAAAACTTTATATGGGGGACGCTTACTTTTATATATATATATATATATATATATATATAAAGTTATTCTATGATCAAACATGGGAAAATGCTCAACCATTGAATTTTAAGGAGTCTCACGAACGGCTCAGATACTTCTTTATCATGCGTGAGAAAATTACACCTTCAAAAAACTTTTCTTTAACCTTCCCATTTTAAAATATCATTTCCTTTCTCACTCGCACTACTGTTTCACACAGACCTCACCATTTCAAAATTTTAAAATAAAATCTACCATCTCTGTTTTACATAGACCTTACCATTTCAAAATTCTCAATAAAATCCATAATCTCTCACTGTTTCAAAATTCCCAAAGTAAATCCACTATTTCTAAGCGTTTCGAAGTTCCTAAATAAAATCCACCATCTCCCGATCCGCTCACACCACTGTTCTTGCCCCAGATATTCTTCTATTGTTTCCATTACCCAAGCTTTCTTCTCGATAATCCCCAATTCATTGAGGACTTGGGTTAAATGTTAGTATTTCTGAGCCATTGGTTTTTTTTTTTTCCCTTCTTTTTGTGAGCCTTTGTTTATTATTATTTTTTTTAAAATGTGAACCAAATGCTTGTTAAATCCGGCATTGTCTTCTTTAGAAGTCACAACTGGAGATTAGTTGTGTAAGCATGTCAACAAGCACTAGTGAAGTTCAACCAATCCAGATGTGCTCATGTGGGTAATATATGTATTTAAAGATGTCAATGACAGATAAGAACCCAAATCGTCAATTTTGGAAATTCTTAGATGGAGAACAAGGCGTACAAAAATGTTAATTTGTTGAATTTTCATTTGTTTTCGCTTAAAAATAATTAAATTTTTTTATTTTTAATTGATACAGAAAAAAGAATGTGGTAAATTCATTTAGACAAAAGAAGGAGAACCTAAGCTTGACAAAATAGATATACTTATCGGTGAAATTGGTCGTTTATTTTTGCAAGTGGAGAAATCCAATAATATACTTAAAACAATTCAAAAGAATACTAAGAGGAGCCACTAATATGACCTTAAGATTGTTATAATTGTTATAATTTTATTTTTTGGTTTGTTTAAAATGTTTGGCCATTGACCTAGTGACCATATATGTATCTGTTGGTAAACTTATTTTGTACTAAATTTTGCTATATCCTTGTTAAGCACCATATGTATCCCACAAAAATATGACTTGTCTTGTTGAAATTGTGTTAAAATTATCTATGCAATATGACTTTTTATGTTCAATTGTTTTGTTAATTAAATAGCATTGTCGAATCTAAATGAATCACAAAAAGGGTAGTAATTGTTAAATATTGACACTGATTTATGTAAAACGAAACAATATCGAACTATTTTTAGGAGTGCGATGTTGATTGGGTTGAGTTCAAATTATCATTGCCATCTTGATGAGCCTTACTGCTTCTACAATACTTCCAATAATGTTTTAATGTATTAATGCAATGTCTTAGTTATGGCCTCCAAATCTAATGACAATGAAAATGTTGACTTTTGTATCGTAAAATAATGGTGCATTTGACATAATCTTTTTAGGACGAAAGCTAAATGATCAATGACTTATGGTTTTAAAATTTGTCAAAAATTTTTGTTTTAAAAGCTAGATATAGATTGACTGTTTATTTAATGTTGCAAGCAATATTGATTCAATGTTACATTGAAAATAATTAATATAATGGTTTAATATCTTGTTATGCAATAGATATGAAAGATGGTTTTCAAGCAAATAAAAGAAAGAATACAAATTTGAAAATGGCGTTAAAGTCGACATTTTATATGTTGAAAACATCGGCTTTGATAAAATATATGTTTTTAGTTAATTATTTATTATTATTATTTTTTTACATGGTGTTTACAATTTGTCACAATTTATTGTGTCTAAGCTAGATTGACTGTTTAGTTAATGCTGCAAGCTATATTGATAAATGTTGTCACTAAGCAATTTGTCACAATGATTTAATATCTTGTCACTCATTCAATTATATTCGTTTAGCACAGTTTATTGTGTCTAAGCTAAATATAGATATGTTAAACGAATGTGTTTTTATTTTTCTCTTTGCTTAGTCTTTTTCCTTATATTTAATAAAGATTGGACCGTTTAAAAGCTACCCACAAGCAAGAGAAATGAAAACAAATTTTCAAGTAAAAAATAAATAAACAAAAATATTGAAATTATTCTAAAGCCGACGTTTTTATATGACACAAGCATCGGCCTTGATAAAAAGTAATTTTTTAATTTGCATTGTATGTAGAATTTGTCAAAATTTACTGTGCCTAAGCTAAATAGAGATATTTTGAATGAAAGTATGTTCTTTTCCTTTTGTTTAGTTTTTTTCTTTTACTTAATCAAGATTGGACCGTTGAAATGAAATCTAAAAGCAAGAGAAATATAAATAAATATTCAAGGAAAAAAAATAAATAGAAATTTGAAAATTATGTCAAAGCCGACACTTTAACATATTAAAAGCAATTACAAAAAAACCAAAACGAAGGTTAGAAAAATGTTTAAAATAAATTACAACATTTATAAAAAATGAAACAAAGCCGACGCTTTTTGTTGGAAAGGCATCGGTTTAGCCCCATTTTAAAGAAATTAGATAAAATAATTACAAAGAATTTTAAACAAAAGTTACAAAATTATTAAAAAAAAAAAATTTACAAAAGAAATCAAAAGACTAAAAAAAACCAAATCCAACGCTTTTAACATGTAAAAGCGTCGGTGTAGGCCATATATTTTTATTTTATTTTATTTTTCTTCTTATCCTTCATTATTGTAATTCCATTGATGCTTGTAAAATTTTCTAATGATTTTAGGCAAAATAATTAAAAAAAATTTTAAATAAAAGTTACAAAATTGTTAAAAAAAAATTTACAAAAGAAATAAAAAATTTTAAAAAAACCAAAGCCAACGCTTTTAACATATAAAAGCATCGGCTTAGGCTTCATTTTTTATTTTTTTATTTTTTTATTATCTTTCACTATTATAATTCTATTGATGTTTATAAATTTTTCTAATAATTTTAGGCAAAATAATTATGAAGGATTTTAACATAAAAATTATAAAATTATTAAAAAAAAATGAAATTTACAAAGGAAATAAAAAATTAAAAAAAACCAAAGTCCACGCTTTTAAAACGTAAAAGTATCGACTTAGGCTTCCTTTTTTACTTTTAATTTCATTTTTCTTTTTATCCTTCACTATTGTAATTTCAGTTAAATTTTTCTAATAATTTTAGACAAAATAATTATAAAATATTTTAAACAAAAGTTACAAAATCATTTAAAAAAAAAATTACAAAAGAAATCAAAAATTAAAAAATAACCAAAGCGTTGTCAATGCTTTTAACATGTAAAAGCACCGATTTAGGCCCCTTTTTTATTTTTAATTTTATTTTTCTTCTTATCCGTCATTATTGTAATTTCCGTTGATGCTTATAAATTTTTTTAATGATTTTAGACAAAATAATTTTAAACAAAAATTACAAAATCATTACAAAAACAAATTTATAAAAGAAATCAAAAAATTAAAAAAAACCAAAGCCCATGCTTTTAACATGTAAAAGCGCCTGCTTAGGTCTCTTTTTATTTTTAAATTTATTTTTCTTCTTATCCTTTACTATTATAATTTCCGTTGATTCTTGTAAATTTTTCTAATGATTGTAGATAAAATAATTACCAAGAATTTTAAACAAAAGTTACAAAATCATTAAAAAAAAAAAATTTACAAAAGAAATCAAAAGATTAAAAAAAACCAAATCCAACGCTTTTAACTTGTAAAAGCGTCGGCGTAGGCTACATTTTTTTTTAATATTTTTTTTTTATCCTTTACTATTGTAATTTTCCTTGATACTTGTAAAATTTTCTAATGATTTTAGGCAAAATAATTAAAAAGGATTTTAACCCAAAGTTACAAAATCAATAAAAAATTTAACAAAATTTATAAAAGAAATCAAATAATTAAAAAATATGAAAGCCAACACTTTTAAAATGTAAAAGTGTCGGCTTAGGCCACCTTTTTTACTTTTAATTTTATTTTTTTCTTATCCTTCGCTATTATAATTTCCATTGATACTTGTAAAATTTTCTAATAATTTTACACAAAATAATTATAAAGGATTGTAAACAAAAGTTAGAATATCATTAAAAAAACTTACAATAGAAATCAAAAAAAAAAAAAAAGAAAAAAAAAAGCCAACGCTTTTAAAATGTAAAAGCATTGGCTTAGGCCCCTTTTTTTATTTTTTATTTTATTTTTCTTCTTATCCTTAACTATTGTAATTTCTATTGATATTTATAAATTTTTCTAATGATTTTAGACAAATTAATTGCAAAGGATTTTAAACAAAAGTTACAAAATCATTAAAAAAAAAAAGAACAAAATTTACAAAAGAAATAAAAAATTTAAGAAAAACCAAAGCCAACGCTTTTAACAAAAAAAAGCATCGGCTTAGGCTTCATTTTTATTTTTAATTTTATTTTTCTTCTTATCCTTCACTATTTTAATTTCCATTGATACATGTAAAAGTACAAAAAAAATTTGAGAAAACATTTACAACAGAATTAAAACAAAGTGGTAAAAGTTATTTACAAAATTTAACTTTATTACAATTTGATCAAGTATTGTATATGCACATCAAATTCACAAAAAATCAAAAAATAAAACTAAGCACCGAGGCTTTGCCCTTTTTTTTTTTTTGTTATTCCTAACTATTGTAATTTCCTATGATGCTTGTCAAAGTACTAAAAAATGTTGACCTTTACAACAAAATTAAAGGAAAATTGAAAAAACTATTGAAAAAATTTAACTTTATTACTATTTGTTTAAGTATTGTACATGTACATCAATAGCAATGTCAGGACCCGTCCAAAATTTCTCACCGGAACCCTAGACAAGCCCTGATCTCAGGGAAACCCTACCGAACCTTCCAATAGAAAATCCGGCAGAAGCTCCCCTAAGGGTTGGACTTACCACAATTTTCCTGCACTGGAAACACACTTCTATATACACCACCTTATTCCTCCCATCTTACTACAATTTGTTTCCACAAATTTACAGCACTCCAAAATAATAACAAGGAATTAATGCAGTATTTAATAAAATGTGTCCAATACAGTATACAGAGCATTATACAAATAAATATGAAATTAATACAATGACAGATAAAGTAATACAAGATGGAGATGAAAAAGGAAAGAAATGCTTCTTGGATTTTCGGCAATGAACTGAGACGTCGGGCTCGCCCCGGACGATCAACGTCTCCCAATCCTTGTACCTAGGGGAACGGAATTTAAAAATATGAGATGCTAATCATCTCAGTGAGTAACTCTATCTACTGTACAATTATAATAGTAACGATAATTATAGTACACTTGATTAATTAAGAATAAATAAATAAATAGAAAATAGTTAATTGGAAATAATATTTTCTCTCTAAATCCTCACCATTCACTCCGTTGGAAAAGTTCGCCTTTTAAAACATTTTCGTAAAACCCAATATTTTATGACCCAAAAATCAAGGAATAATTAATTTAATAAAAATTTAAGTAATCCAGATTTTAATGAAATAAATTGAAATAAAATAACTTATAACAATTATCAAATAATTAATCCATGTCATAACAATTAATACCAAAATATTAATAAAACTCATATTAAAACAATTCATAGAATAATTAAGTACTTAAAATAAATCAATTTATTGAACAATTAAGCAAAGGAAAAATCAAATCAATTTAAAACTTCCCTTTGAAATAAATAATAAAACAACATTAAATATATTCTTACTTTAGATACAATTTCAGAATATTTATTTTGAAATCCATATTCCGAAAATCACTTGATGCATCTACTATATACCAGTGGCGCTAACGGTACCCAGCGTCCCAAGGTACCGCCAGACAAGAGGTTAAAGAGAGAAACCAGCATACAGTCGCGTGGCGTCCCACTGCGCTGTTGCAAACAGGCGTCCTGGCCATGGAGGGATGGCCTACCCTCATCCGATGGCAACCACAAGACAACCCAATAAATCACCTGCGCGCTACTCACACCCACCTGCGCGCTAATCATATCCATGTGCGCACTAATCACATCCATATACATAGAACACCAGTACGTGTATGGTGCATCTAAAAACTCGTAAATCATAAATCAATATTTTTCAAAATCTCAAAATTTCATAAATATCATCGGGTTTATTCCATCCAATTAAACCCGTAAATTTTCCACAATTCCTTTATAAATCATCGTCATAAATCTATCACACAATTTCCATCAATTTCAAATCCATCAATTTCCTAATCCACAATATTCAAATGCGTAAGCATAGTTTTTTTTTAAAATAATATCCCTAAATCCTTAAAGGCATAATTTCATCAAACTCCCATAAAATTTCCAAAATTCATAAATCCATATAAATGCATTTTTATTAATCAAAATAAACTCACAAATAAATTCCACAATAAATCAATTAATATTAAAATCACAATTCCTTTAAATATCAAATCTCCATAAAATGTAAATTTTCATAATTTGTCAAAAACCATATATGATTTAATGCACATATACATTTCAATTTATTCAAAATGTGCCATCACAATTTCAAATATAATATTGATAAATATTTAACACATAAATATTAAATCCAAATATCTAATTATCACAAAATAAATATAATTTAACACCCGAAATAAATTTGAAGGTGGGTTACTCACCTCGAGCACGCAATTAACCCAATATCCTCTATGGGATCAATTTCACGACGTACACGTGCTCCTAGAACAATAATATTACACAACTAAAATAAATTAATATTTTATTAGGGTAAATAATATCTGGTACCTGGGAGATAACACAAACGTTAACCAAAATTTGCGAGTAATATACCGAATCGAAGCTTATGGAACGAGAATCGTATTATCGGCCTCCATTGACCCCAATTCCGCCGGTGGTAGTCGGAATTTGCCTGGGAAGTATCGGCTGAACTTCACCTCCTCATAGCTCGCGAACCACTTCGAATTTAGACAATTGGAGACCATATTTGAACTCAGAGAACCCAAAATAGAGGGAAAGGGGTGGAAGATCGGACTGGGTTGGCCGGAAACAGCGAGAATCACCGGAAAACTCAAAATGAGCTGCCGCCGGCTTTAACCGTCTATCTGGGTGCGTCAACGATCGGTTGGCCGCCAAAGTTGGCGCCTGAGCTCGCCGACGGCTGGGCTTCATAGGTGGCCGACGCGTGTGGCCGTCTGGTGGCCGAAAAAGATGCAGCAGGGAGAGAGATATCGACGGGAAAAAGAAAATGAAGAGAGAAGGAGAAGAAGGAAGAAGAAGAAGAAAGAAAGGAGGGGCCCATGGGCCTTTTTTCCCACGTGGGGAAAGGAAAAAAAAATAAAAAATAAAAAATAAAAAATAAAAAATAAAAAATAAAAAATAAAAAAGAAAAAAGAAAAAAGAAAAAGAAATAAAAAGAAAAGAAAAGAAAATAATATTATTGTATAGAATAATAATAAAATAATATGGTATTTAACCATAGTTGACATGTGGCATCTCACCGTTGTGACACATGACACCCTTTATTAAGCCACACGTGGCACACTGTTCACATATTTAAAAATAATATTAAAATAATACTGTATTTGAAAAATTCTATAGGTCCATAATTTTCAAACCACATGTCCAAATCGGACGTACCGCTAGTCTATGAACTCGTATCGATGAGTACTTCACAACCATACATGAGTGAAAGCTCAACTTTGCATGAACAAAAAGTCAACTCCGGCACCCCTTGGATAGTTTGGACGTCAACTTGTTTTGCTCATAACTTTTAAACCGTAGCTCCGTTTTTGATGTGCTACTAGTCTATGGACTCGTGACAATGTGTACTTTT
This sequence comes from Ziziphus jujuba, assembly GCF_031755915.1. Taxonomy (NCBI): domain Eukaryota; kingdom Viridiplantae; phylum Streptophyta; class Magnoliopsida; order Rosales; family Rhamnaceae; genus Ziziphus; species Ziziphus jujuba. Next base: position 13,353,597 of record NC_083387.1, on the reverse strand, counting down.
TAACGGTACCTCGGTCAATGTGAAATTCCACCAGGAACAAAAAGTCAACATTTGACCCCTTCTCGGTCAACGACGATCAAACCCGGTCAACCTTGGTAAAATTTGAGAAATTTTCGGTGTACTTCGGGACGGGGTGTTACATGCAACAAGGCCAGCATGCAAACATTCATGTTGATGAAATACTTGTTAGCATATTTGATGCCCATTTAGCTCTTGATTGGTTGACCTTCTGTGGTGGCCATGTGACACCCTTGTACTGTATATGCAATTAGTTTATTAAGAATTGGATACAAATATACAGAAGAAATTAATAAAAACATTTATAAAAATCTTAGGTATAGGCAAAATAGTTTCATTACCATTGGTTTTATGTTTAGGCGAGGTACTTTTTGCCTAATGATGTCCCGCATTATCATAATAACGTAGTAGCTACATTCGGTATTCCCTAGAAGCCTAAATTTGCAAACATAAATTTATGTAAGTATGTAAATTAAGAAAAACTAATTTTCACTTTAACAATAGTATTTACCTTTGTATCGGTTTGCCATTTAATTTTTTTCTCGATTTTCTTCCATTTCCTCCATGCAAGGAATGCACTAAAACAACACATACATTGTATCTTTATTATAATAATTTAAAATGTTTATTAAATTTCATTATAAATGATTGATTGAATATAGTTGTTATTGAACTTACTTGTCAATCAAGAATTTAAAGTCCTTATGGATTTAATCCTTATGACTCTCCGAAAAATCAAAGAACCAAGTAAATGCTAACTATGGGTCGACAACCCCTAACATCTAATGATTGCTACAAACCAATAATAAATTATTAGTTAATATATACAGAACTATTAAATTAATTAAGTTACAAATTATTGGAACTTAACACCACATACCCTGCATGGTATGGAAAGAACCATAATTGACCTCGTGTTGCATACGTCCATCCATTCAAAACATATTTCAATCGATCTTTTGAGTTTTCATAAACAACCGATGCAGTCAGTGCGGGATGAACAAAGCAATACTTCGCTTCATCCATTGTGATTTTCAGGCCATTATATAAGTGTCTCCCAATATCCATTCGTCAATGTACAAGTAAATAAAAAATTTTATATTGATAAAAAAATTATTTTGATTGAATTGAAATATTAGATACACACACATTTTGTAGTTTTGTTACCTTATGTAGAACAGTACGCACTCTGAAGACAATTCTTGCAAGTTGCAAAAATCACTTATGTCAGTCTTCGATCCGTCTTATCAACTCCCGAATTGGTGGGGTAAAAATTAAGGGATCATAGTCGTCACCACCATGCTCACCTTGGACATTTGTCTCCTCCACACGTGGCACATGTGTCTTGTCCATAGGTGGTACATGTATCTTCTCCACATGTGTCTCGTCCATAGGTGGTACATGTGTCTCCTCCACATGTGTTAGGTTATAATCACCTAGAACTTCCTCCACATGTGCCTCCAAATATGTCTCATCCACATGTGATACCTGTGGTGGGTTGGACATTCCCTATAAATATTAATAGAAAATAATATAAGTACAATAACACCACACTGATTAAACTTATACATGCAATTATTGCAAAAAATTTCATGAAACTTTACTTGTAGAGATGGGAAAATGACAAGATTGAATGGCTATGCAATGATTGCACCTTTGGCTTATCCTACGTATCTAAAGCTAAATGTCAAAATAGGCAAAGGGGAAAATGCCATGAACAACTCCTCATGTATCACATCCTTATTATATGTCAATGCCTCATTGGGCGAAGACTGCTCCCCATGTGTTTGAGGTTGTGATTCGAGGGTAATACCACATGCAGCTGTTAATTGATTGAGCTTCTTAACGTTGGGATTCTGTTGAATGACCTTCAACAAACCAATGACCATAAACTCTAGATTGTTAATTCTGTCGGACTTATTCTTTTTTGGGAATGTCATAATACGAATCTAGGTCGACTTGCTCTTAAACCCATATTATATTAGCCTGGATCGAAAAATTAAGTTAAAGCTCTTATGGTCACCTCAACCCCTAATCAACCTATGACTAGAAACCTTAGTATATGATAAAAGACGCCACAATAGGTGATTGATGCCCTATTGATAAGTCAAACTAAAACACTCACTCTCTATTGGTGTTTTAGGTGTTCAAAGAGAACAATGAGAATTCGTTCTCACAAATAATTTTCTGTATAATATCTAAGCTGATTTCTCATTGAAAATAAGCCCTTAAATAGGCTTTGAAGGAACAAAATAATACCATAAAATTCTAGGGTAAAATTTGGCCAATAACAAAGGAAAGCAATGGCGGCCGAATTTCTCTAATTTCCTAATCGCATTTTGATTAATTAATTCCTTTATTTTGAATTAGGAATTAATTAATTTACAAGAAAAATAATAAAATTCTAACTTTCCTAAGTTGATTTTTCAAGCAAATAAACAAATAAAAACCAAAATAAAAGATAGTTTCCTAAAACAAAAAGTTAAATTTAAATAAGGAAACTAGTTGACTAATTTGACAACTAAGCTAACTTTGACCAATTTCCAGCTTGTAAATGCTCCAAATCAGATCGAATGTGCCATGCAGGATTCCAAATAGGATTAATTATGAGTCTGATACATTTTCCTTGATTGAAACAAAGAGAAAATACCAAATCAATAAATACAGCAAAGTCAGTGCCAGTTTGGTGCATTTTCGGCCAAATTGAGGTGTTGTACCCACAAGCTGAATGTAGACACTTTTGCTTATAACTTGACATGAGTCCATGGTTTCTTGACGATATCAATTGAATTAATGAAGTTACGAATCCATTCCTTGCTGTCCGGAGTCTAAAAATGCACTAAAACAGCTACCTCGGTCCATATCGGCCTCCACCACTTGGATGCTTAAAACAGGCTTTGAATTTTTAGGTATTGACAAGAACTTTTGAGAATTGATAACTCATTGTATAAAGCCACCCAGGTTGTTATTAAATCTCTTAACTTGAGCCCTAATGATTGGTCCAGTTTTCAACTGTATAGGATTTACACTTTAGTGGGTTGTGCGGATAGGACGGATTCTCATCATTCCCCTCCTATTGAAAAGGATTTGCCCTCAAATCAAAATAATCACCTGTAGCAAAATGAGATAAATCAGCAACATTAAATGTAACACTAACATTCCACTCACCCGATAAGTCAAGTTTATAAGCATTCTCATAAATCCGCTTCAAAACTTGAAAAGGTCCATCTCCATGCAGCATAAGCTTCAACTTTCTTTGTTCAGGAAACCTCTCATTTCTTAAATGCAACCAAACCCAATTTGTAGGTTCAAATACAACCTTCATTCATCCTTGATTAGGATTCTTTGCATATTGTTCCGTCATTCTCTCAATGTTTACTTTTGCCTTCTCATGAATCTGCTCCACAATCTCAAATCTAAAGGTGTCAAATCTAATGAGTTAAAAGATTAAAACCATAAACAATCTCAAATGGTGTGTATATAGTAGCTGAATGCAAAGATATATTACAGGCAAATTCAACATGTTGCAAACATTCTTCCCATGTTCTTAAATTTCTACTAATTAAATCCCTTAATAATGCAAACAAAGTCCTATTTACTACTTCAGTTTGTCTATCAGTTTGTGAATGACAAGTAGTTGAAAATAAAAGTTTAGTTCCTAACTCAGCCCGCAAAATTTTTCAAAAATAACTTCAGAACTTGGCATCCCTATTTGACACAATAGTTCTAGGCATACCATGCAACCTCACGATTTCATTAAAGAATAAATTAGCAATATTAGATGCATCATACATTTTATTACATGTAATAAAATGTGCCATATTAGAAAAGGGATATTGGCAGTTATGCACCCTGAACTTTATCGGGGTCGATACATTGTACCCTAAACTTTTTTTCCTGTCATTATGCACCTTAAACTTTCTTTTCCCTCGCACCATTGGTTCTTCTATAAAAAATGCTTAACAGAATGACCACGTGCGGCGCACGTGATCATCAAGCAAGGGTAGATCAGGTCATTTTACTGTCCTCATCATGTGCCTCTCATGTGCTTTATTGATTTTTTGTTTTTTATTTTTGGCTTTATGTGTAGATCTGCAACAGCTTTGATGATGGGTGCTAATGATTTGCACAAGTTTGGAAGATCTCTCCTTGAAAGGAATGATTTTTCGATGAATGGTAGTGCTGGAATGGTGAATCCAGCTTCTAGGCAAATTTATTTGACTTTCACAGTTGACAGCACTTTCGGGGAGGAAGATGTTTCAAATTATTTCAGGTTCTATTATCTTAAAATAGATTTTGTGGGTTCGTTTTTCTTTTTTGATTCAATGGATTATTATTCAATATGCTGACTTTTTTTTTTCTTTTTTTTTTTTTTCCAGTTGAAGCATTTATGGACCAGTTCAAGATGTGAGAATCCCATACCAGCAAAAGAGAATGTTTGGATTTGTGACTTTTGTCTGCCCAGAAACCGTGAAGCTTATCCTAGCTAGAGGAAACCCTCATTTTGTTTGTGATGCTAGAGTTCTTGTTAAGCCTTACGAAGAGAAAGGAAAAGTCTAGGACAAGTACAGAAAGATTCTGAAAGCTTTTGATCTATTTTTTTCTCTTTTATGTTGTCAGTAAAATAGTAAACTTTTTTGTTGCAAAAGCTATTTTCTTTTTTCTTTTTTGTTTTTTTTGTTTTTTTCTCATGATTTTCCAGGAAACAGCAACAGCAACAAGTTAAAAGAGGAGATTTTTCACCCTGTGGTACCCCAACTAGTTTGGATTCTAGAGACCCATATCATCTTCAACTTGGTAAGCGAAAACCCAGAAAAAAAAAATTAAATCGTCTGTCTGTTATCGCATTCAAAAGTGGATTTTTTTTTAACTCGTGGTTTTCTATATTTATGAGAAGAATGACATTCAAACCATTTTTGACACGATCTACCCTTGCTTGATGTTCCATTAAGCATTTTTGAGAGAAGAATCAACAGTGCAAGGGAAAAGGAAGTTTGGGGTGCATAATGCCAGGAAAAAAAGTTTAAGGTGCAATGTGTTAACTTCGATAAAGTTCGGGGTACATAGCTGCCAATATCTCATTAGAAAATCTATCCACAACAACAAAAATTGAATCCTTACTTATTTTAGACCTAGACAAACAAAGAATAAAATCCATAGACAAATCGATCCAAGGAAAGGATGGAATTGCCAATGGGAGGTACAAACCGTGCAACTTCAAGTTTGACTTGGATTTTTGGCATTTCAAGCATCTTTCACATATTCTTTCCATATCTCTCTTCATATTAGGCCAATAAAAATGTTCTTGCAGTAAGGATAAAGTTTTTAAGACACCAAAATGATCCATTAAACCACCACCATGATCTTCTTTCACTAACCCCTAATGCTATAATTAGGCACAAAAAATTTATTTCCCTTAAACAAATATCCATTGAAGATGTAAAATTTATTAAAACCATGTTTTTTACAGTTCCTAAATATTTCTCCAAAATCACTATCATGTTCATAAAGTTATTTCAATTGTTCAAATCCGAGCAATCTAGCATCTAAACTAGAAAACAATACATATCTTTGGGATAATACTTCGGCAATCACATTTTTCTTACCTCTCTTGTAGCGGATGACATAAGAAAAAGTCTCAATGAACTCAATCCACTTAGCATACTGTTGGTTAAGCTTCCCTTGGCCTTTTATGTGCTTCAATGATTCATGATCCATATGAATCATAAACTCCTTTGGTATTAAGTAATGCTGCCACATCTCCTAAGCACTCACCATCGCATACATCTCTTTATCATATATCGGGTACTTCAATGCCGTTCCATTTAGCTTCTCACTTAACTATGCTATGGGTCTTCTATTTTTCATTAAAACAGCTTCAATACCTACACTCGAAGCATCACATTCAATTCCAAAAGTTTTATAAAAATTAGGCAAAACAACTAAATGACCATTAGTTAATTTTTCTTTCAATAAATTAAAAGATTTTTCTTGTGCTTCCCCCTATTTGAAGCCAAGAATCTTCTTTACAACTTCGGTTAAAGGTGCTGCAATGGTGTTAAAATCCTTGACAAATCTTGAGTAGAAACTAGCCAAACCATGAAAGCTCCTCATTTGTGTAATAGATGTAGGTTTCGGCCACTTTTGGATTGCTTTTATGTTGGATTGATCAACTTTAATTCTTGCAGCATTTACAACAAATCCTAGAAAAACCAATTCATCTTTACAAAAATCACACTTTTTGAGATTATCAAATAATCTTTCCTTCTTAAGTACTACTAAAACTAACCTAAAATGTTCTACATCCTCATCTACATGTCTACTATATACAAGAATATTATCAAAATAAACAACCACAAATTTTCCAATGAATGGGTAGTAACATGGTTCATTAATCTCATAAAAGTGCTAAGTTAAACCAAAAGGCATTACTAACCACTCATATAAACCATATTTAGTTTTAAATACGGTTTTCCATTTATCACCTTTTTTCATCCTAATTTGACTATACCCACTCTTAAGATCAATTTTAGTAAACATGCATGCACCATGTAACTCATCTAACATATCATCTAACCTAGAAATTGAATGTCTATATTTAATGGTAATATTATTTCTAGCTCTACAATCCACACACAGACGCCATGAACCATCTTTGTTAGGTACTAACAAAACAGGAACAACACATGGACTCATACTCTCACGAATATAACATTTGTCAAACAACTCACTTACCTGCCTTTGTAGCTCCTTTGTTTCCTCAGGATTACTCCTATATGTAGGCCTATTAGGAATTGAAGCTCTCGGTACAAAATCAATTTGATGTTCAATCCCTCAGATAGGTAGTAAACCATTAGGAATTTTCTTTGGAAAGATATCTTCAAAATCCTATAAAAGAGAAGAGATAGAACTTGGCAATTCAAGTTTTTCGAGGTTAGCTTGATCATTTAAATAAACATATTTATAAATCATGAACAGCAAGGGTTTATCACTCAAAAATGCCTTTTTAATTTTCCTAAAAGTAAGATAAAAATTCTTCTTTTTCTTCTTTTTCCTCTCTCTTTCTTTGCCACTCATAGATTCCATTTTTTTACCCTCACTCTCGGCCTTAGCTTGAATTTTCTCACTCTCGGCTTTCTCTTTTATTTTCACCTCACAATTGGGATTAGAATACTTATCTTGGATAGCAAGCTCGGTTTTGTCCTCATCGATAGGTGGTGAAACCGTGAGTGCCACACTAGACCTCTCTTTTAGTTTTTCGGCATTCCCCCTTTGTTGCATTTGTAATTGGTCTCTAAATACCTTCTTTGGAGTTAATGGCTCTAGCTTAACCTTTTTACCCTTAAATTTAAAAACAATGGAATTCTCCCTTCCATAATGTATGACATCCTTATTAAAATGCATGGCCTTTCCAATAAAATATGACCAGCATGCATGGGAACAACATCACACAATACAACATCCACATATTTATCAATGCTGAATTTTACTTTGACTTGTTTGTTTACTTTCATCTCACCACTATCATTAAGCCATTATAATCTATATGGTTTAGGATGTTTAATGGTTGCTAATCCTAATTTATCCACTACCAAATTACTAATTACATTAGCACAACTTCCACTATCAACTATCATACTATAAATGTTACCTTGAATTTCACATTGAATTTGGAAGATATTCTCTTTTTGAATTTGATTATCATCTTTGTACACAGTTAGAACCCTTCTTGCCACCAAACTTAATTCAGCCCTTGAAGCCTTGAGTTTTTCAAATTCCCCATGTTCCTCACCTCCAAGTTCTTTTTCTTCATCAGCCTCACTTTCTTCACTTTCGGATTCCAAGTCTTCGTTACCTTTCAACACCATGATTCTCCTATTCGAGCATTGACTAGCAATGTTTCCTCGTCCCTGGCACTTAAGACACACAATGTCATGAATTCTAGAAGGTTTAGGATAAGCTTTACCTTCAATCTTAAATGCTTTGACAGATTCGATTTTTGCTTCACTTTTTGGCCAATTGGCGCTCTCATCACCATGTTTCGGTTTTGGTTTGGTGTCATATGTTGGATTGCTTCTCCAAACATTTGGATTTGTCTTCCTATTACTTGAACCACCTCCAAACCGTGAGCTTCCCCTTCTTTTGAATTGGTTTTCAATTTTGATGGACACGTGAAGCATCTCCTCCAATTCTACACATTGTTGAAGCTCCATTTGGTTGGCTATATCACGATTCAACCCAAAAACCTTGCCATGGTTGCTTCACGATCATCATTCATGCTCAACCTCATCATGACCATTTCTATCTCCTTATAGTAATCCTCCACGGTCCTACTTCCTTGAGTTAATGATTGAACCTTTTGATGCAGCAACATATGGTAATGACTTGGTACAAACCTCTTTCTCATGGCTCCTTTCATCTGTCGCCAAGTGGTAATGGGTTCATCTACAACTCTTATTCGGGTATCTTGCTCATTAGTCCACCGTTGGAGTGCATAATGTACAAACTCTAAAGCTGCCAATTTAACTTTTTTAGCCTCGGAATAGTTATGACAATCAAAAATCATCTCCATTCGCTCCTCCCACTACAAGTAAGCTTTTGGATCACTTTTTCCCACGAATAGTAGTATATTGACCTTAATGTTTCCCAGATCATCATCTTCTTCTCTAGCTGGTCTCCCATAGGTTGGCTTTCCTTGGTAAGCAAAAATATCATCAACCCCATCTTCAATATCATCTCCAAAATTACCTCCTTCAAATTCCTCCCTAGGCCTTCCTCGACCTCCTCGCCCTCGTCCTCACCCTCGGCCTCCATGAAATTCTTACCTTGGATTCAGTCTACCTTGAGATGTTTCTAACCTGTCTATCCTTTGATGTAGGTGATTAAAGCGAGCATTCATCTGTTGAAGTTGTTCTAAGACTGCCATCATGTTGGTAGGTTCACCTCCACTTTCTATTGCTCGAGAGTCACCTTTGAACCCTATGGATTCCTCTTCATCAATTCTAAATGATCCATCTCCTCTTCTCATTCTAGAATTTTCCATGTTAGTATAAATAATGCAAAAAACTTTACCAAAATCACTACCTCACGTGTTTCACTCAGACAAGGTCTCGACACTCTTGTTTACACACTAGTTTTGGCTTTTAACCTTTTTTAAGCTCACACTCTCGCTTTTTTGCACTCAAAGAATTTTCTCAAAGTTCTAATTAAAACCACACAAACAATAACTAGCTCACAAGTACGCCTTAATTTAACTTATCAACAAAACAGCAACTAAAACGAACAAATACCAAATGAATTGAGAAAACTTAGTCTCGGCCTAACTAATCCAAAACAAGGTCAATATTAATGAAATTTTGGAATTAATAAATGCTGGTTCAGAATATAAAGAACCCAAATTTAAGGATAAAATATAGAAAAGAGATTCAAACAACGAAGATGAATCAATTAGAGCAAAATAGGAAATAGATGATGATTGTTGTTCTTGTAATTTAAGTCTTTGTGTCCAATCCTTTATCAATTTTAATCTAAACAATTTAGCACTCAAATTTAATTTTCCAGCAACCAAATATTGAATAAATAGGCAACAACTCAGCAACTCCAACAATTTTCCAGCAAACAAATTCAAACTCCGAATTGTAACAACTGGCCTTTTATAATTTTTTTATCCCACAATTTCCAGCAGCACAATTCACCACCAGAAATACAATTTCAACACCCAAAAAGTCAACAAACCCGATCCAACTCCAAACAAAAATAAATTGCACAATTTTTAGGATCTATGCAATATGCTTTCAAATATCTTCTCTTTTTTGTTTTTTTTTTTTTGGAATATATGAATGCAACTAATTAAGATTAAAAAACAAAAGAAAAATCAATAATAAACCAAATTAACAAGCACTTTTATGAGAAGCAACCAACAAACTAGGAAGCAAAAATATGGTAAAACAAGAAAATCTAATTTGGCTATGAATGATTTTTTTTTTTTTTTTAAGATGCAGAACGTGTGTGAACTAAGAACAATATTAATCTAATGCTAAAATTGTAGATTAACACAAAACAAAATAAATCAAATAAGATAGATCAAACTTGAACAAAATCTAGCTTTGATAGAACTTAGGTCGACTTGCTCCTAAACCTGTATTATATTAGCTCGGATCGAAAAATCAAGTTCCAGTTTTTATGGTCACCTCAACCCCTAATCAACCTATGACTAGAAACCTTGGTATATGATGAAGATGCCTATTGATAAGTCAAACTAACAAACTCACTCTTTAATGGTGTTTTAGGTGTACAAAGAGAACAAAGAGAATTCTTTCTTACAAATAATTTTTTGTATAATATCTAAGATGATTCTTATTGAAAATAAGCCTTTAAATAGGCTTTGAATGAAAAAAATAAAACCCTAAAATTCTAGGGTTAATTCGGCCAATAACAAAGGAAAGCAATGGTGGCCGAATTTCTCTAGTTTCCTAATCATATTTTGATTAATTAGTTCCTTTATTTTGAATTAGAAATTAATTAATTTACAAGCAAAATAATAAAATTTTAAATCTTTTAAGTTGATTAGTCCAGCAAATAAACAAATAAAAACCAAAATAAAAGATAATTTTCTAAAACAAAAAGTCAAATTCAAATTAGGAAACTAGTTGACTAGTTTGACAACTAAGCTAACTTTGCCAATTTTCAACTTGTAAAGGTTCCAAATCAGATCCAATGTGCCATGTAGGATGAAAAATAGCATTAATTATGAGTCCTATACATTGCCTTTGATTGGAACAAAGTGAAAATACCAAAATAACAAAATACAGCAAAGTCAGCGTCAATTTGGTGCATTTTTGGACAATTGAGGTTTTGTGCGTACAAGCTGAATGTAGACACTTTTGCTTCTAACTTGACATGAATCCATGGCTTCTTGGTGATATATATTGAATTCATGAAGTTATGAATCCATTCCTTTCTTCATGGAGTCCAAAAATGCACTAAAACAGCGACTCGGGTCCATATTAGCCTCCACCATTTGGATGCTTAAAATAGGCTTTGAATATTTGGGTATTGGCAAGCCTTTTTGAGAATTGATAACTCCTTCTTTAAATCCAACCAAGTTCTCCTTAAATCTCTTAGCTTGAACCCTAGTGATTGGTTCAGTCTTCAACTGTATAGGATCTGCACCCCAGCAGGTTGTTCGTTATGCGAGTAAGGACAGATTCTCATCTCGTCGCCTAAGGATGTCGAAAAAATTGGACACGGTATAATGTTTGCCTCGACCCCTCAGCCGACCATACTCCTAGGTCTCCAATGCCTATGTAAGGATATCATCCGGAGGAGAGGACTCAATTTCCCCTTCATTAGCCTTGTTCCTTGGGCCATCCTATAAGTTAATAGTATAACGATGTGCATGTCAACAACAATAATGCTTTTCATTTAAGCATACGTAATTAATTGCAAACAATTGTATCATGAATAAAAGAACTCACAATCATTTCCACTATACGTGCAACATCTTCATTTGGAAATTTCCATCTTTTCCCATACAAGCCCGAGTCCATAGGTCCTCTGCCTATGTAATCTTGGGTGCATATTTCATTTTGCTACAAAGATTGAAAATAAATATTAATAATACATGTGATTAAAATCAATAATACATGAACTTAAAAACTAGCAAAATTAAAAATCGTACCATGAGCACTTCCAATCTCGCATATCCCATTGCACCTATTCGATGTGGATACTTGTTTAATTTTCTTCGTTCAATTAGTTGGTCACTTACTTTCAAAAAAAAATTTATACACATGAAATAAGTTAAATATTCCAATAAAAATTGAAGTTCATTCGTATTTATATTATAAAACTAAACATTAAGCTTACACGAAGACAAGATACCTTGCAGTTGTCGGTCAACCTCTGACTTACAAACTCATCCCACACATCTTGGGTTATAAAATTATATACTTGTGGTAGGTGCTTAAACACTTCAGGTGTGTCCAAATATGGTCTAATATATTTTACATACAAATCACTCTTGAATCTTCTCCATTTCACACCATAATCAGTAAAAGTTTTCTTCTTCAAACTCTCATCTTTGTTGGAATATTTCTGCAAATTACAAAAGAATAAAAACATTTAGTGTTTATATAAATACAGAATGAGCAATACCATTTCATAACTAACTAACAAATAAATTTTACATGTATTACCTTTATCAATTCCCATAGGTTGTTTTTCAGGTCTCAGGCATGGCTTTCCAATTACATAAACTTATTGGAATTGTACTTCTAACCAGTGAGCCCTCCAAGTTGTTTATGTGCATCCACATGGTTAATTGCAACTTCGACCTCATTATATTGAGGTGCCTCATCCGTCTTAAGACGTTGCATCCTTCTAGGTCCTCTTTGTTTGTGTCCTTTGGATGCAGGATTGGGTTCGACCATTTTATTCGATACTGGTCTATCATCATCAGTAGTAGTGGGGAGGACATGTTCATCACAGGGATCCATAATTATACTTAATCGCAGACAATATGAATGAAAATTGTAGAATCGTAGCCCACCAAAACTGAAATCAACCACAGCCCACAGACGGCAACGAGAACGTAAGAAGAAACCATGTTGCTGTACTGGCAAGCAGAGTAGTTGACACAGTACTTGAAAAGTTAGTTGATCGAAAAACGTACCTAAATGAATTTTAAACAGTAAATAATAAAGAAACCAAATGGCTACGAATGGAAAAAGCGTCTGCTTCAAAAATATTAAAGATGCTTATTAATATTTTGGTGTTAGGTACTTAAAAAATCTAAAAGAAGAAGATTACTAAAAATAAATATATCACATATAAGCCAACGCGTGTTGGTTCTTAAAGCGTTGGGTTTTAATCAACTAGGGCCAAATCCAACGCTTTTGACATGTAAAAGCGTCAGCTTTTATGTTTATTTATTTTGTGGATTTTTTGTAAACTTTGATAATTTTTTAAATTATTTTTGTAACTTTTGTTTAAAATATTTTGTAATTATTGATTCTAATTTTTTAGAAAATTTACAAGCATCATTGGAAATTTCAAAGATGAAGAATAAGAATAAAAAATAAATAAATAAAAGGGCACCAAAGCCGACACTTTTACATGTTAAATGTGTCGACTTTTATAATTTTTAAAAATTTTTGCTTTTTGTAAATTTTGTTAATTTTCTTAATTAGGTTCGTAGATGATGTTTTTTTTTACCTTTTGTAAAATTTGAAAGCCACAAAACACACGCTTCAACTCCTTGGTAGTCGTAGATTGCTTCCAATATAAGTTTTGCCATTAAAGCGGAGTGGTTGACAAAGTAAGTGAAAAGATGGTTGATTGAAGAACAGGATTGGGTAATTAATTGTTCAAATGTATTTGACACAGTGAGTGAAAAGATGGTTGAAAATGAGGTCTAAGCCGACGCTTTTACATGACAAAAGCATTGGCTTTGGTATTATTTAATTTTTTGTTTGTTTTTGTCAATTTTGTTAGTTTTTTTTTTTAATGATTTTTTGACTTTTGTTTAAAATCCTTTGTAACTATTTTGTCCAAAATCATTATAAAATTTTACAAGCATCAATGGAAATTAAAATAGTAAAGGATAACAAAAAACAACAAAAAGTTTTTTTTAAAAAAAAAGGCCTAAGCCGACGCTTTTATGTGTCAAAAGCGTTGGCTTTGGTGTTTTTAAATTGATTGTTGTTTTTTAAATTTTTTTATTTTTTTAATTATTTTCTAACTTTTGTTTAAAATATATTGTAATTATTTTGTCTAAAATCATTAGAAAATTTTACAAGCATCAATGGAAATTACAGTAGTGAAGGATAACAAGAAAAAAAAAAAAAAGGGCCTAAGCTAATGCTTTTACATGTCAAAAGCATTAGCTTTTGTATTTTTTTAATTTTATTATTGTTTTTTAAATTTTTGTTCTTGTTTTTTTTAATGATTTTGTAACTTTTGTTTAAAACACATTATAATTATTTTGTCTGAAATCATTAGAAAATTTTACAAGCATCAATGGAAATTACAATAGTGAAGAATAACAAAAAAAAAAAAAAAAATTTAAAAAAAGGGGACCTAAGCCGATGCTTTTACATGTCAAAAGCGTTGGCTTTGGTATTTTTTTAATTTTTGATTTCTTTTGAAAATTTTGTTAGATTTTTTAATCATTTTGTAAATTTTGCTTAAAATCCTTTCTAATTATTTTGTTTAAAATCATTAGTAGATTGCTTCCAACAATTCAACTCCTTGGTAGATTGCTTCCAAGATAAGTTTTACCATTAAAGCAAAGTAGTTGACACAAAATGAAAAGATAGTTTATCGAAAAATGCACTTAAATAATTTTTATAATGTAAATATTAAAGTCCTATCCAAGCACATGCGCCTAGTCTAATTGGACACTATGAGTTCTTGGTGATGTTCTTCAATTTGACAATGCTCCTACAGCCTTCATAGATCTTATGAGTAGGGTTTTTTTATCCATTATTGGATCAATTTGTCATAGTTTTTATTGACAACATCAAAGTAAAGAGGAGCATGAGGAGCATCTTAGGTTGCTGTTGTAGATTTTGAAGGAGCATTAGTTGTATGCTAGGTTTAGCAAGTATGAGTTTTAGTTTGATAGAGTGAGTTTTCTTGGGCATGTCATTTAAGCTAATAGCATTTATGTGGATCCTTAGAAAATCGAAGCGGTGTTGAATTATGAGCAGCTTACTATAGTGACTGAGGTGCGGAGTTTCCTGCATTTAGCGAGGTATTAGCTCAGGTTCATTAAGTGGTTCTCAAAGATAGTAAGACCACTTCACTATCTGACCAAAAAAGGAGTTATATTTGTATAGATGGGCAAATGTTAGCAGAGTTTACAAGAATCGAAGAAGAAGTTGATTTCGATACCTATTCTAATTTTACTAGAAGGCAATGAAAGGTTTGAGGTTTATAGTGATGGTTCTCACCAGGGCTTGGGATGTGTGTTAATGTAGTATAAGAAGGTAGTGGCTTATACTTTAGACAGTTAAAGAAGCATGAGTTGAACTATCTTATTCATGACTTGGAGCTTGTAACAATGATCTTTGCTTTAAAGACTTAGAGATATTACTTATATGGAACTACATGTTGGATCTACACCGACGATAAAAGCCTTAAATATCTATTATATAGAAATAGTTGAACTTAAAGTAAAGGAAATAGATGTAGGTACTTAAGGATTGTGGTTTACCATCTTGATAGGAAAAATATGGTAGCCGATGCATTAGGTTGAAAGGCGACAGATTCTTTAGCATACGTGTAGACAAAGCAGCTTCCTTTGATGGTAGAGTTAAGATTTATGTTGAAGATGGACCTACAAGGGACTATTTTAACTAGTTTTTGAGTTCAGTCCATGCTTATTGATTGCATTTGTGATGTCCAACTTCATGATCCCTTTTTCACCAAGTTGAGAGGCATGGTTATAGAGGGTTCGACTGCAACTTTCACAATGAGAGATGATCGAGTTTGGGTTATGGGTACCAAACTTTACATTCTTTCAAATAAAGGATTAAAGAGAGAGATTCTTGATGAGGCTCATAACTAAGCATAAGCCATGCATCCTGGCAACATCAAGATGTGTCGCACTTTGTGGGTATTATTGGTGGTGAAGGATGAAAAAGGATATTACTAATTATATAACCAAGTGTTTGGTATGTCAGCAGGTGAAGGCAAAGAGGCAAAAACTTTCAGGACTTTACAACCTTTGCTTATTCTAGAATGCGAGTGGGAACATATCACCATGGACTTCTTATTCAAGCTTCCTCATACTTAGTCAAGCCACGGTGGTATTTAGGTGATTGTTGACCGACTCACGAAGTCCGCTTAATTTTTGTAGATTCGTTAGATTTATATATTGCAGGATTTGGCCAAGCTTTATGTGAAGCAGATTGTGAGTTTACATGAAGTTCCGATACCTATTATCTCAGATAGGGACATGCAGTTCACATCCAGGTTTTGAGGGAGTCTATAGGCAACTTGGGTAATAAGCTACATTATAGTACTGCTTTCCACTACAGACAGATGGGCAGTCGGAAAGGATTATACAGACCTTAGAAGATATGTTAAGGTCTTGTGTACTACAGTTCAAAGGGATCTGGGAGTCTTATCTATAACAACAGTTATCATTCGAGCCTTAGTATGGCACCTTATGGGGCCTTGTTCGGGAGGTAGTGTACGGGAGATTGGTAGCCAAGAGGTCCTGACTATGTGCAATGGACAGTCGATAAAGTTAGGATCATTCATGAGAGGTTGAAGGCAATTCAAGATAGGTAGAAGAGTTATGCAGATGTTTAAAGGACTTTAGTTCAAGATTGAAGATAAAGTGTTCTTGAAGTTGTCACCTTGAAAAAAACTATTGCATTTTGAGAAGTGAAGAAAATTTGAGTCCAAGGTACATTAGGCCATATAAGATCACTAAGAGGATTAGGCTTGTAGCCTACCAACTTACTTTACTAATGGAACTCTTTCAGATTCGTGATCTTTTTTATGTGTCTATACTTCGCAAATATAGACCAAAACCCTTGCATATGTTGGAGATTTAGATTCAGTTAAAGGAAGACTTATCTTATGAGGAGTAGCCAATATAGATCATTGATCATAGAGATCAGAAGCTTTGTACTAAGACCATACTCTTGGTGAAGGTCATGTGGAGGAACCATGCAGTAAAAGAGGTAACATGAGAGCTAGAGGATCAGATTTGGAGTCAACATCCTTATCTTTTTTAGCACTAAGGTACGAATTTCGTAGATGAAATTTTTTTAAGATGGGTAAGTTATGAAGACTTGCCCTAAAAATAAAAAATTTAAATCTAAATTTTATTTGTTTTGACTGTAATTGATTAGTTGGACTATAAATAGGCCTAAGTTTGACTTTTTATTGGTAAATAGTTTTGGTTTGATCAGTATACTATAGCGTAGAGTTCATCGATACGAGTTCGTAGACTGGTGGCATGCCTAATTCTGATTAACGATTAGAAAGTTATAGTGTTAAGAAGTTATAGTGTCTGTATCCAAACCAGTCCTGAGTTTTATCATTTAACGAACCCTAAGCCTATATATATGCATTGAGAAGCATTCCTAACAGTAAATAATTAGAAAATACCCATAAAGTCTTAAAAACCCTATAGACCTGTGAATTCGACCTGACCAAGCCCACGACCTATTTTGACAGTGAACCATGTCATGCCGAATTCACTTGTTTTTTTATGCTAGAACCTTACATGAGCAAGCCACCCGGATAAGCCACATCCTAGACACCAAAACCCCAGAGTCTTACCACTAGCTGCTGCCATTGGACGTGCTAAGATCCGCCATTCGAAGCGAGTATCGGCGACAAATGGGTTTTGCCAGAGTTTGGCCATTTTTCGGTCATTCTAAACCTCCCCATATACCGTCCCCTTTATTTTAGATCCTCTGAACTCATTTTCAGCCTTCATTTTCTAATATTTCTCACCATTTGTAGGATTTAACAACATCAATTTTGGGTAACACTTTGGGAAATTTTTTCGGCCACCAGTGACTTTTTAGACAAGGTGAGTACACCATCATATTCCTCATCTCATGGATTTTCTATCAATATAAAATTTACAAATTTTTGACATTGTTTCATAATTTTTCCATTTTTAGATCAATTAGTTTAATTTCGAATAAATTTAGATTATGTTATGAAATAATTGGACAAATTGGAAAATTAAAATTAAATTAGTATAATTAGGTGTTAGTCGGATCTAATAGGAGGTTTAATTTCATGAATTGGCCTCCAAGTGAAAACTTTCAATTTTGGATATCAGGTATTTAAGGCTCACAATATAATTGAACTGTTATGTGTCCAATTTTAGAAAAGTTACTTTGGTACATTGGTATGCATCGAATTCTTTGGTTTAATTTTTTGAGCCAAAAAAATATTTTATTATTATTTTAGACATCCGGATTGATATTGAAGATGATCTGGTGGAGGAGCTGGTATAATCTGTGATCTATGAATGAACTTTATTTTTTAAAATGATTTTTGGAATTATGTTCTTGATTATATAAATTATATAAATTATCTTATTATTATTATTTGTAGAATTAGTTAATTCATATACTTTATTTCATGCTATAAAATAATTGTATTGATTTATTATATTTTGGTATATTAAAAGGAATGGGTTGGCATAAATAAATTTGGGTATATGGCTATATTAATTTATATGTGTATGTTGATATTTGAGAGAATATTTTGATATGATGAATATGGGAATTATTTGATAAATTATATATACATATATATATATATATATATTGGGTTATGAGTTGGATACTGGGTTATTGTACACCATACCATACTGTAGTTATGGATTCGTTCGATTATGATTATGCTACTTAATTGACTATTGTCTGCTTGTCATATGTTTTTTGAGGTTAGATAGAAGGTTCCAGTTTCTGACACCTTTAGGACATCAAGGATCGCATTGACAATTTCCTCCTCCATTGGTAGTCAACGAGACACTAGGACGTTTGTGTGTTTAGATGATAGGTTATTGTAATAGATATGATACACAAGAATTTTGTTGTTACTCTATTGTTACTGTATACGGTTATGTATATTTTGATTACCAATAACTATAATTCATAATTCTTAAAAATATTATTTTAGTACAAGGTAGAGGATCTTATCTAGTTTTACTTTTCGTATTCTACGATTTATAAAATTGTTATGTTGGGATAATTAAAGATTTTGTGAAAACTATTTGTCAAAATAGAGGAACTTTCAAATAGTGAAAGTGAGGTTTATAGAGAAATGATTTTTAAAAATAAATTTATTTTCATAATACCTTAATTGTTTACTCGTTGAGCTCGTTTCATAGTTTTATATATATTTTTTAATTGTTTCCCTTAGACCTCCGCTAACGGCTAGTATACTATGTCTAGGCACCATTCCATCATTATCACCTTCGTATTTTACATTATTATCGCATCTTCACATTCAACACATTTCCGCTGCTTATGTATTGCCTCTATTCTA
Source organism: Ziziphus jujuba (assembly GCF_031755915.1). Taxonomy (NCBI): domain Eukaryota; kingdom Viridiplantae; phylum Streptophyta; class Magnoliopsida; order Rosales; family Rhamnaceae; genus Ziziphus; species Ziziphus jujuba. The sequence goes on along the minus strand of NC_083387.1, from coordinate 13,334,547 downwards.
CTTTCTTATTAGACTGTTACACATTTTATTTTATTTATCTTTATACTCATTTGCGTTCTTTTAATATAATATAGTTGATTGACCTTGCATGTATGTTTATTTCTATTTTTCTTGCTCTTGAATTTAAACCCTTGATGGGTATGATTATGATTTTAGAATTCCTATTAAAAACGGTTATTTTATTTTTTTATACTATTGGGTTGGATCTAATTTATGGAGAAGTTCCATTGAACTCTCAGTATCAATTCAATAAGGTTTCCCCAAGCAAGGCCATTTTGAATGCCCAGAAAGGGCCCTGGGAGTGATCCTATTAATTATAGACCAAAATCAAAATGCAATTCTATAGGATTTAATCTTATCAATCCAGAAACTAAATACTAGAAACAAAATAAACAATTGAACATGTTTCATATGGTAAAACCACTGTTTTATTTGCCATGCTAATTGACACTCTATTACCACAGCCAATAAAAAAGAAAAAAAAATAGAGAAAGAAGCAAAACTAAAAATTTTTCAATATGCTAGAACTTGCTCATGTTAGTGACCAAAATCAAGGAAATAAATAAGGTGATAATAGGTCGCTTTGGTGTAGATCACACTGAGGCTTAATAATTAGACAATGAAAACCTTCATAAATCAATATTGAATAAGCAATTCATGAAATAAATGCATCTAATAACCAGATTAATCTACCGAATATCAAACCCCATTTCTCTCATCATGCAATCAAGAAAACACCAAACAATAAGATCATAAGCTTTACTTATGTCCAATTTAAGAGTTAGAAGACAATTGATCAATCATTCCTCTAAGCACCTATAGTGTGCATCATCTCAAATGCAACCATTATATTATCAATGATCTGGCGTGTAACACCCCGTCCCGAATCGCACCGGAATCCGTGCACGTTGACCGTTGACCGTTGACTGAAGGGGTCAAAAGTTGACTTTTTGACTCGGTGGGAATTTCGAGATGACTAGGGTACCGTGGCGAAGTGTACGATGCCACGAGTTCGTAGACTGGTAGCACGTCGAAAACGGAGCTACGGTTTGAAAGTTATGGACGAAACAAGTTGCGGTCCAAACTGTCCAAGGGGTGCTGGAGTTGACTTTTTGTTTATGGGGAATTGAGCTTTGACTCATGCATGGTTGTGAAGTGCTCGTCGATACGAGTTCACAGACTAGCGGCACGCTCAAAACGGACATCCGGTTAAAAAGTTATGGACGTTTGAAGTTTACCGGATACCGTATTATTTTAATATTTTTTTTGGGTCGTGAACAGTGAAATGCCACGTGTCAGCTTCTGAGTGGTCCACGTGGCATGAACAGTGTCACGCAGGGTTTTAATTTTGAAAAACTCTCGGGGAAGAGAGAGAAAGAGAGAGAAGAGAGAGAAAGAGAGAGAGGAGAGAGAAAGAGAGAGAGAGAGCCACCGCCGGCCACCGGATTTTGCCACTGTTCCGGCCGAGTTACTGTACACGCGCCGGACAGAAAGCTTGCCCACCTCATTTCCGGCAAAACCTCCAAGTTTCACGGTGAACGGCCGCCGGACGCGCCCGGATCGGACGTCCGAAGTTTGGCGGCGATTTTTCCCCTCCACCGCCGGCCACCGCGAATCGGCACTGTTCCGGCCATTTTCCAGCCACACGCGCCTGACAGCCTTGATCCTCTCCTCAAGTCCGGCCTACCCACCAAAAATCACGGCCATCGGACCACCGACGCGCCGGGATCGGAGCGTTTTCCGGCGAGGGGTCGAAAATCTTCAAACGGTGATTTCTCCGCCGTCCGACCTCCGTTTTGCTCACTGTCGGTCTCGTTGGATTGCTCTCCTCACGATCTACAAATCTGCAAAATTTCACAGCAAACGGCCACCGTCGGAAAATACTGTTCCGGTAACGGTTGCCGGTGACGTGGCGGCCTGCCGGAAATTACTGTTCCGGCGAGTACCCGAAAATTCCGGCCAGCTCCAGTCCGCAGTGTTCGACCTCCTGAACTCAAATCCGACTTCCGTTTCCGCCAATTCGCGACGGTTTGGGAGAATTGCGGAGCCGAAACTCGAAAAGCTTTCCGGCGAGATTCCGACCCCGTCGGGTTCGATCACCGGAAAGTAAGACCGAATCCGTGATCCTCATCACGCGAGCTTCGATTCGGTATATAACTCGTAACCCTTAGATGTCGCTTGGTGTTCGCTCCCCGGGTATCCATTTGGGAATTACCCGAATAAAATATTAATCTTTTTGGTTTGTGCACTGTGGTTGTTTAGGTGCACGCGCGAGTAGTGGAGTGGATCCCGAGGAGGATCTTAGTTGATTTGCGCTCTCCAGGTGAGTGACCCACCTTCAAAAATTATTTTGGGCAATTAATTAAATTTAATTGGTATTTAATTTAGTATTTAATTATGCTCATGTGGTGTGGTTTAATTATGATTTTAATGCGGTTTAATTTAAATTATTTGTTATGCATGAGCAAGGTATGTTTCGGTATAAATTTTACGTGGTTTCAAATGTGATTTCTCGGGCATAATTAGGTTAAATATTTTATGAAAATATTTGGTTAAATTTTATAAATTATGCCCGCGGTATTTTTATGGTTGCATTTTGTATTTCGAGAAAATTGTGGTTTGTTGTTATCGCTGTTTCGTACCGGGTGATTGGATAAAATATGTGGGATGGTGTTTTGTGAAATTTTGGTATACTTCCCACGGTGGTTTTTGGAAAAACGGTACGGTTGGTTGTTTATGTTTATTTTTAGACGCACTCATACAGTATTGGTGTTCTGGTGTATGGTGTATGGACACGTGGTAGTGCGCGGTTATTATCTGGTTTAGCGCACGGTTATTACTTCACCCGTGAGTTGCCATTGGACCGTGGGCAGGCAAGGTTATTGTTGCGCATAGCCGCCCCCCTCCTTGGCCGGGTGATGGTTTTTAGCAGTCGGTACTGTCGGGACGCCGAAGTGACCACTACAGGTTTCTCTCTTTAACCTCCCGCCAGTCGGTGCTCGGGACGCTGGGTATCAGAGGGCATCACCGGTATATGGTGTGGTGCGTCAGGTGTAATTGTCGGTGTAATTGCAAATAATGGTTTAAACCCCAAAGGTGTTCAAAATTTATTTATTATAATTTATTATATTTTTATTATATATTTGGGGTATGTATTTATTTAATTGTTGTTGTTAAATTATTTAATCCCTTGGTTTTTGGGAGGTATGCACATTGGGTTTTGCGAAAAGGTTTTAAAAAGGGAACATTTCAAACGGAGCGATTGGTGAGAGTTTTGAGGGAAATCATTATTTTCCAAAGGTTAATTGTTGGTATTTGTTCCACTCCTTAATTGTTATTATTTTATTATTATTATTAAAAGGTGTTCAGTAGTTCGGGTTACTCACGGAGATGATTAGCATCTCACACTCTTAAATTCCGTTCCCTTAGGTGCAAGTGGTGGTAGACGTTCTTTCGGAGCGAACCAAGTTTTCCGCTGCTGTTGTGTTTCGAGAAGTTTCTTCGTACTCTTTCATTTCAGTGTATTATTTCTTTTCAGCCTTGTTGTATTTCTGTTGTTTAGCACTTCTTAAAGCTCTGTATACTATTGGAATACTTCTGTTTTATTTATGCACTGGACTGTTGTTGCTTTGAGAAGTGCCGGAATTTGTGGAATCAGTTTGTAGTTTGTGGTAAGTAAATCCCTTAGGGGAGGCTCTGTCGGATTTTCCTTTGGAGGGTCCGGTAGGGTTTCCCTGGGATCAGGGCTGTCTAGGGTTCCGGGGAAGGAATTCTGGACGGATCCTGACATGGCGACTTGAGATAAAAGCATTTTGCTCACTTGAGTAATATAAGTAGTACTCCCTTTTAGGATTCATAATGGCTTTTCCAATAATTTCATAAACCACATATTACACAAATTGATTGTATCTAAATTTTAGAAACTCTCACTTGATCCTTGACCTTTGAACTAAGACAATTAATGTTTGATTAATTACCCCAACACCATTATTGTGATTTAGGACATTTGGACAAGCTTCAATTAAATCCGCTCCCACAATAAACCAATATCTTTAAAAGAACAAAGTCAGAATACCATCATTATCAAAAGCTTTAGAAGGATTCATTTGGAAAATACTCTATCTAATTTCTTCCTTAATAGACAGTTTACAAAATTCACATTCGTGGCTTCAATAAAATGACCATGAACCAAAGAAAATCTCGTCATCCAAAATCGAACCCACAATAGGGAAAAGAGTAGAGAAATAATCAACAAAATTTTTTAAAGGCCTCACCTCCAAGCCACCATCATCATTCTTTATCCCATGAACATTATTCCTTTAATGCCTTGAACTAGCATGATTATGAAAAAGAAAAAAGACGTAAGAATGTTGCTGTCGCATCAACTCCTCCTTCTCTTATAAAGTTTTTAAGCCTATTTTTTAGCTCTAAAACTCCGAACATTTTCTTCTAATCGGTTGGCGATTTGTAGTTCTTCCTGACGATGTCATAATAAGGGCTTCTTCTTGATATGTGCTTATTAATGGTGATGTGCTCTTGATGAAACTTGACCGAGGCCTGTGTGGTACCACAGTCTAGTTAAGACAATTTCTACTGACCAATGCGGTCATCTCCTAGGATACAACAGACACAAAAGCTATCAGATACATCACCTCTGAAGCTTTTCTCTTCGAACTATCAGTGTACCTTCACTTTACCATAGTTAATGTATTTTCTTTTTCTGGTTTTTCATATTGTATCTCAAAAACTATTTTTCTTTGCAAAACCCTTTTCCAACTAACCAGAACTCTGAAAAAGAACGTGAAAGCTAAAAACTCTCAACACAAAGTTGTGTTTCCTTAAAACTCTCAACCCTTTTCAAAAATATTATTTTATATAATTCAAAAACCATTATTTTCTCAATCATCAAAACGTAAGGGATATTCAAATAATTGAAAGCCCAAAATAAAATAAAAGCCCAAAATCATTCACACTAAACAGACCCAAGATATAACACTTCTTAGCTACGAGGGCTTGGTTCTTCTCAACTGGTGATCATGGAGGTTCTTGTCGACAACCATAAGATTTTTCTTTTTCAGCAACTTAGTAACTCAGATCTGTAATAGATCTCTATCCAAGTCTAAATCTAAAACCATCTGCATTTGAAAACCTAAAGACCAAAAAATATATCATGAAAAAATTTTAAAATATAATAGTTTCACTTGTGTAACTTTTTTCCTTAGGTCGAAGCACACCAATGGAGGAAGTTAATAGCCACAAAACATAGTTCCCACACACATTGGCACATTAGGACAAGCCTATGTTGTGTCCCAAGCATGCTGGGAGTCAACTTATGCCATGCCCAACATGCACCACTGAGACATCCTCTTAAAAAGCTTATTTAGCCATTTACTGTTTTGGCAGATTCAGATATCAATAAGTTCGAGGATTCATAATGCCCTTGACATGGCCCTCAATGCCGCAGCCATGCCAAACTTATGCTCCATCATGCCTAACATCATGCCAAGCTAAGTAACATGGCCAATGCATGTTTGCTTGATATTGCACCTGGTGGCCAATCTCAAATGCTCACTTGTCATGTTCCATCAGCATTGTGTGCCACAAGCTCAGGCACACATGAGGCCCATGCATTCCATGTGCCAACCACCATGCTTGGCCCATCTCCAAGCACAAGGCCTAACGGTATATTTCATAAAGTAAAACCTCTGTTTTATTTACCTTTACTAATTGACACTTTATTACCACATCCAAACAAAATAAAAATAAAAAGAGAAAAAGCACAAATAAACATATTTACAACATACTAGAACGTGCACTCCGTTAGTGACCAAAATCAAAGAACAATTCTATAGGATTTGATCTTATCAATCCAAGAACCAAAACTGGTTTTTGAATTCCTAAACCCAACAAAACCATACTCTTTGTTCTTGTTCATACTATCCAAGTGCAACTCATTTAGTCCAAGAATAATATCCGCAAACCACCAGCCTCCAATCTCTTCCAACTTGGTCGGGACCAGATTTTTCTCCTTCACGATCTCATCCCAAACCCAATCTTTACCCTTCATCATCTCCTCCAATGTCAATTTCACATCGAACTCTGCACTATATTCCAACCCAAACTTCTCCGCCAACACTTCCCACAAATGCTTCCACTTGAACACATCTCCATTGCTGCAATTGAAAGCTTGGTTCTTTGCAAACGGATCCACAGCTGCCCAAATCTCGTGCTCCGCAATCAAATCAGCATCCGAAGCGTCGCAGAAACCATCCCACGCTGCTTGACTTCCCGGAAACTTCAATGCCTGACCTTGGTGCTTGCAAATGGAGGCATAAGCGCACAGAGAGACTACGATGTTCATCAAGCTGTAAGGTGAGAACCCGAATATCACTCCGGGTCTATGCACCGACCATGTCAAGCCCTGTTTCTTATTCACCTCGGCGAGCAATATATCTTCTTGGGTATAGTAGAAGTTCGGAACTTTAAGTCGTGGAAGGTCCTCGTGAAATGGAGGTTCATGGGGTTTGATTTTTCCGAGCAATTCGAATGGACCCATGTAGTGTTTTCGACCCGTTTGCAAGCAAATGTGAAGTAGATTCGGAGCAATTGGAATGACGGTGTTTAGCACATTCAATAGCATTCTGCCATTGATGTCGCTGTTCTCAGCTTCGGTGGGTCTGCTGGTCCACGCGACGTAGAAGATGTGGGTTACGTCAGTGAGGTCGGAAAGTTTTTCATTGGTTTGTTGGGAATCGGACACGTCGCATTGGATGTAGTGGATTGGATGGTCAGCGTTCCAGGGAGGCCGAGGCCGGCGGGCAACGCCGTAGACTTTCCATGGTCCGCCGGGTGTATCGGAGAGAGGAAGAATCTCGGCGAGACTGTTGCCGACGATACCAGTCACGCCGACGACGAGTGCCACGCTGTGGTGCTTGGCCGGAGCATTGTCGGAATCGAATTTTTTCTGCTAACAATTGATTATTTTTCAAACCAAAAATTAAAAAAAAAAAATTAAAAAAATGGAGAAATTGGAATTGGAAATACTTGCCTTTGCAGCTCCTATTGCTCCTGCCCACCACCAGCTCATTATTGTTTTTTCTTTTTTTTTTTGGGTTAATTTTCTTTCTTTTTTGATGATTAATTATGTGAAATATTAGAGAAACAGAGAAGAACACAGAACAGAGATTCGGAGAAACAGAGGAGGAGGTGGTTTGGGAGTTTTTAGAGACTGTTTTTTTTCTGTTTTTGATTTTTGTGTTGGGTATTTTGAAATTTAAAGAGTTGTGGAGAGTTTTTCATTTTCTGTATTTATAAGCACAACTACTTGGGCTGCTTTCCACTCAAAATTTAGTGATATCGGTAGAGATGGTTTTTCCCTATTTTGGAAATTACAACTATTTATATTTGAACAAAACAGAACCTTATTTCTTATAGATTTGGTAAACTGATTTGTAATGAGAATAAATTCTCCGTCAAATTGTCTGACAATTCTCCCCCCCCCCCAACCCAACCCAACCAAATATTAACCACTTCGTTCATGCGTGCAAAAGTTAAAAAGTGTTTTATATTACTTGGCACAAAAAATTTGCATTGTAAGCGAAAGTAATAGAACATAATGACTGTAAAAATGGTTCTCATATATGCTTCGATTATTTTGTTTACGTAAAGGTTTGAAATACGGTCCAAGAAAATGTCTAGCATATCATCCACATATACAGGTCCACATCTTGATTCAATAAATTATGTTCATTGCACATATAGCAATAATTAGAAATTTCAATTTAGGATCAACGTTATCCTTAATAGATTTTAAAATGGAAGTCTTCCGCTTCAAATTACATAATATTAAACCCAAAAAACAAAAAAACAAAAAAACAAAAAAACAAAAAAAAAAAAAAAAGAGCAAAGAACATTTCATTTATATTTCTTTTTTTGGTCGAGAGCAAACATTTTAGGATAGAATACGTTGTTGATTGACAAATAAAATGGACATCCTCGAACAAGTAAAGGAATACGTATGACCGATTAAAGAAAAAACAAAGTTAGCAGCACAAGGATTTAATAATAATAATAAATCCATGAAGTAATTGCTTCGGCCACCCTTACGACACGCAAGGGCTGAAAACCATGTTGCGTGTACATATAAATTGGTGGATTTTATCCGTTTCATTTTGTCAATGAAGAAGACCAGGTTGTAGGCAGAGGATGAAGATCAATGCATGGCAATGCTATCGTGGAAGCCATAAGAGAATCCTTATCTATCACTTAAACAAGGATAAGTACAAAACCAGATATATTAGTTTTTACAATCTCAAATCCTATTGTGCATTTTTTGTTATTTTTGGTGTTTTATGTCCAGTAGGACAAATTGACCATGTTACTGAAGATGGTTCAAGAAGAAAGTAAGTCGGTTAGACATTCATTTTCCAAAATTTAAAGGCTCTGCTGGAGTTTTCAGGTCTACCATGTCTCTCTTAGCACTAAGAGGAATGCAGTCCCTGGCACTGTTGCGTGTTACCTAACATAAATAGCAAAAGAACAGCCAGTTACCAGATTATATCAGTCCAAAAAGTAACCTTAATTAACACGTATTTCAGAGACCAACTTTATAGCAAAAAGAATAGAGAGTAAAATTCACCCCCCAAAAAAAAAAAAATGTAAAAAACAAAAAGAAAAAAAGAGAGACCAAATTTAACTACATGCTGAATAGAAGAATATATGTTATCTTAGTCTTTTGGTCAATATAAAGGCATTCGCAATATTGTAATCTGATCCTATGTAATAGTTTAAGTAGTTTTTCTTTACTCAATTTTTTGAAGTGCTTCAACACGTCTCTCTCATAATTCATAGCGTACCAATTCCTTTTAGATCCCATTCAATTGCAGTGTTCTAAGATAACTTGCCCTCATGCTATTTCCTTGACGCAAAGTCCAGACTTGATTTGATATTATTTCGACGTGATCATAAATCGACTAGAAGCCACCCTTCACTTAGTTCAACTTGCAAACATACACAGACCAATAATTATATTGCCTTAGATATGGTTGAAGAATAAAGAAAACATAAAATGACAGAGTCAATTGACCCAAAAAAGGAACAGACAGGCTTTAGCTGATAAGTACCAGTCATTCAAAAAGTTTTTATAATTTACAGTTATCAGATATCGTGAGACAAATAAACAGCCATCACATAGAAGCCCAAAACATTACAATGTGAATGCACTTGTTGGCTCTGTCTACTTGATACCAAGGTAATTTTACATACCTTGAAATTTCTCAACTTGGGTCCTCATGTCTCATCTTGATCCATGCAAGAACTGCGAGCCAAGTATGTTGAACAAATATTTAGTTCATGACCCTCAATACATAGTCACAGATTGTCTCCGGTATGAGTTAAATTCATGTACAATGTTCTATCTCTCCTCATCGCCATGCCCACACGATATATAACATGGGCATTAAAAGGAGGAACTAGGACAATGCATACAAGTGTTCTGCAGAAAAAGTATGCCAATAAACCGGCAATCCCACTGATAAAGGAAAATCGACTATGACCATTTGTTTCTTATACGTTCTAATAATCTGCCTTCCTCCTCCTTAGGAATATGGGGATCAAGATTGCGAAGGTTATTAACAAACATATTTGCCTCATCCCGTCGACTGAGCTTACAATACCAATCCACAATAGAATTGTAGGTGTTTTGGTTTGGTCTACAGCCATGCTTGATCATGTATCGAACCACATCGACAGCTTCCACAAACATTGAGTCACCTGCATAACTCGCAACGAATGTATTATAAGTTATTGCATCTGGAACAATCCCTGAATCCCTCATTTCTGAGAGTATCCGAGAAGCTTCTCTCATCCGACCATTTCTACAGTATGCATACATAACAGTATTATAAGAAATAATATCAGGCTTCATTCCCTTTTCCAGGATCTCCCTTAAAATTCTTTCTGATCTCTCAAAATCTTCAGAGCGACTGTACATATACATCAAACTATTGTAAGTCGTCAAGCTAGGAGTGAACCCACTCTCATTCATGAAGTTAAGAATCTCATTAGTTTTGGCAACCATCTGCCTCCTTCCATATATTGCAAGCATAGCATTCAGAGCAGTTATGTCAGGAGAAAACCCTTTTCTCCTCAATTCCAAGAAAGCACGTTCTGTTTCCATTAGAAGGTCACTTTTGCTACAAACAAGAATAAGAGTCTTCAAAAGAACAGCATGGGGTTCAATCTCACCAGTGTATATTTCTTCAGCAAGAACACACATTCGCTCAATCTGTTTTCCATTGGCATAAGCATGAAGCAGAGAAGAATATGTAAGCTCATTGGGTTTACATCGACCATCCTTCATTTCAGAAAGTATTTTCTCAGAGTGTTCCCATAGCCCTCCCCGAGCCAACGCTGCCAAAACAGCATTATAAGTGGAAAGGTCAGGGGTGACACCAGCTTCTAGCATCCTCTTATAAACTGCCATGGCTTGGTCAAAGGAACCACACCGGCTATACGCACTGATAAGGGTGTTGAAAGTGTCTCGCTCTGGCACAAATCCTGCCCTCTTCATCTCCTTGAAAACTCCTGACACTTCTGAGTCCATCCCATTTTGGCCAAATACTGCCAAAAGTGTGTTCCAAGTGACGATATCAGGGGCACATTTACATGCATTGATCTCTTCAAATACTTTCATCATTTCTGTAAATTTTCCCCGATTGCCATGCATCTTAATTAAAGCATTGAACGTACAGATATTTGGTTTGCAGCATGCACTTCTCATCTCCTCGAAAACCTTCATTGCTGACTCATCCTTCCCAGCCTTCTCAAATCCAGAAAAAAGGGTGGTGAAGGTAAAAACATCAGGCTCAATCCCTTTTTCCACCATCTGGGTTTTCAATTCCATTGCTTCTTCCAATAAACCATCTCTAGCATATGCCGATATCAAAGAATTGTAAGTCACAATGCTAGGAGAAAACCCATTTATCTCCATCTCTTTCAGTACCTCCATCGCCTCCTTTGGTCGCCTGGACTTCCCATAAACATCTAATAACGCATTATAAGTAACTTTATCAGGTGCAAACCCAGCTAACTTCATCTCCTTGAAAACCTCGGCGGCTTCACCATACAAAGACCCGCGCCGACAACAACTTATAAGAGTATTATAAGTATACGAATCAGGGGCAATCCCAGCATTCTTCATACCCTCAACACGAGCCATAATCTTATTCCAAGGCATACCCATCTTTCCATAAACATTCAATATCACATTGTAAGTTATCAAAGTAGGCTTACACCCTTCTTCCTCCATTTTGTTAAAAACCGACATAGCGTCTCTGTATCTCCCATTACCAGCACAAGCAGTTATCAAAGAAGTATAAGCATAAACATCAAGCTCAAAACCATTTTTGTGAAGATTGTGAAACAAAGAAGCCGCAGCCGAAACCCGGCCTTCTTTACCTAGCATGCTGATAAGCACAGCAACAACAGAACCATCTAGAATCGATTCACAATCATCACGGTTCCGTACCCACTCGAACACACTCAATGCCAAGTCACATTTCTTGTAAAACCCTAAACCCTTAATTATACCTAGTATATCCAAAGACAGAGACTCGATTCCAGAACCAACCACATCTTTATGGGTATCATATAACTGAAGCAGAAGTTGATCTAAGTTTGAAGAAACGAATTTAGAGTCGATTAAGGAATTGAGAATTTGCTGACCTTTAGCAGATAGACGGTGGTTGGACCAAGGCTTGCCACGGTTGGGATCACGCGACTTGCCGATACGGGTGCGGGTCCTGGGAATGGGAGCTGGGATATGGAGCTTGTGTGGTTGTGGTGGGGTTTTGGAATTGGGATTGGAATTGGAGTGTTCGTGAAGAAGAAAGTCGTGAAGAAGAGGGGCAATGGGTGGTGATGAAGAGGGTATGGTGGTGGTGGTGGGGTTGCGTTGGTGGCTTGGGAAGAGGGGTTTGGAGGGTGATGGAGGGTTTGGGAGAAGCAGAGGAAGAGCCAATTTCTCTGCCATTGCACAGAGAGAGAGAGAGAGAGAGAGAGAGGATTTTTGTGTTTTGGGTCAGTGATAGGATATGAGACCTACAGGACGGAGATTTTCTTTTCTTTTTTATTTTTAATTATATTTTTGGGTTGGGAAAGAAGAGGATATTTGTTGCATGGTACTGGGGGACAAAGCGACAGAGTTTATAATTCATAGTATTTCTTCAAATTTTTTCTTTTTTTTTTTTTCCTTTAACAATTCAGGGTTACTAGCTATCTTCCATAATTGCACTATAATACCTGCTTTTTTTATCATTTTGTTTCTTAAATTATTTTTGACTTTTTTTATTTTTTATTAATAATTAAAAATGTGTAATGTATTTGGTGCAATAAATATGGGATCTTATAGCTATAGGGATGTCTGGTGTTTTTGTAATTTTTTTTATTAATGAGTTTGTAATTTTTGTTGTTTAAATATATTGGAAGTTCAGAGCTACTAAAAATAGTTTAAAAAGTTTGTTTAAAAAAAAAAAAAAACTTAAATATTAAAGTGTCAAAAAAAATTCAAAATTAAAATGCAACTATTATTAATATAATTCAACGGCAAACAAAACCAATAACACTATTGATTTTCTATGTTTTTGTGGTTTTTTCCTGCATGTTGGTAGTGGGAATTCCAAAATCTCACAAATATATTTGATTTCCTACTGCAGATGGTAGCACTGTAACAAACAATATTTAAATCAACTTAATCATTAAAATAACTGGGGAAATTATACAAATATCTTCTGTAGTTTATATGTATCTTTTAATTTCTAATAATTGCATATATTTTCCTTAACATCTTTCTTTTTTTTTTCTGAAAAGAACATCTTAAATTTGTTGTAAAAAAAAAAAAAACCTTTATATTAGTCAACTTATAACATAAACCCTGTTTACTAGTAATTATATAATTTGAACGATGAAATGATATTTTTTGCAAACAAAATTATAATATAAAGCAATAGGATGTATGTAGGGGTATGCAAAAAAATTGATCAACTAATGAAACTTATCGATTTAATATAATCCAATTTGTTTAGATCAATTTTGAAAATTAAAATCTGACTATTAGTTGAACTGAAAAACTAATAAAATCGTACCAATTGACAATATATATAATAAAATTGTATATATTTAAATTTATGTTATTGTCTGCAATTTTATTGGTTGATTATATGATTGTAATGTGATATGCAAAATTTTAACTGTTGAAAAAATGACACAGGGAAAAGAAATATCTGTTAACATAAACATCATTCATTAATAAATAACAAATAAATAAACATAATTATATAAATCATAGCTTGTAAATAATTGATTAAGGCACGCATTATGTGTTGTTCTTAGGAAAGATATGTCTCCTTCTGCACTAACAATATTGATGCATTCTTCTTTAGAAATACAATACAATGATCTTTCAAAAGTTTTAAAGTGCAGTAATAAAACTTCCCATGAACCCTTTAGTATCCCTGTAATATCCAAAATATATATAAACACAATATAAATAAATATTTAATAAAATATATTTTTACTGCCTAAAACACACACAAAATTAATTGATAGAGAGTAGCATTAGTCAGAGGTTAAAAGCTTGTATATATCTTCAAGTAAAAAATGCAACTCTATTTACAGAGCTAAAAAATAGTTGTTATAAGAGTATGGAAATATACGTTGTTGTTTTAGTGCGACCAAAACCAGCCATTATCTCAAAATTAATTTAATAAGAAAACTAATATCGACGGAATAAATACGTTACACGTCACGTACTTGTTGCAATCAACCCATTATACATATAGATATAGTGGATGATAGCTAATTTTGCACAACTTAGAAATAAATGGTAAAATATGTTAATATATACATTACTATTCTATTTAACCATATCAACGTTCATAAAAGGATAAAATTAAGAAAACTAATTTGACTAAAATTCAACTAGAGATATAATTCAAAAGGACTTGGTCTTCTAGTCCAAACCAAATTTATCATAATATTAAAATAATAATATTTTTAAATAGAAATATAACAATTCCCCACTTTATTTAAAAATTATAAAAATAAAATTTTATAAAATAAATCTTTAAATAATACACTTTGAACATCTTTTATTGTGTTATGGGTGGTGGTGCTTTATGAGTTTAAACCATCACTTAGTATTTATAAGTTTCCATCTGAAAAGACTTCAATGAACTTAAGTTTTAAACTAGGCTTTTTAAATCAAATTTTTACCTATAATACACACAGTATAGGTAAACTTTTTTAAGTTTTAGTCTGGTTTGCACTTTAACAATAAATGCACACATATCTCTATTATGAGTATTTTTAGAGAGTAATCAAATCTCCCATGGTAACAATCGCACTACAACACTATTTATGTGAAACCTCCAAAAGTAGTCTGCGATCAACTCCTTGCATATAAACATACCTTAATTTCATTCAAAGTTAAAATATCTCCCTATACCATCACATATTGTAAGCAATATCACCATAGGAATGAAGCCAAGAAATTCTCCTTAATTCAAAATAGTGCTTCATTGTCACATTCTAGTTTTGTTCTTATCCATTAAACCTCCTTCATGAGATCTTCAATCACAAAAATTGGATGTCTACTGTGGTGACTATATTTATAGGCCTCAGCTTCATTTTTCTCAATTATTTACAAATATATATCAACATGCCAATTGCATGTGTCCATAAAAAATTCCAAATAAGTATAAGTGAAATCCACCTGACAAAGACTTAAGCCTTCTAGAAAAATAATATAACCTCTCCGCTTGAAAAAGTTATCAAAATAGCAAAAAATCCTAGCTTGAGAAAGCTATCAAGAAATCCAATGCTCTTTTTAATATTGATAGTTCTCATACTCTTCTTAATAGTAATAATAGTTGAGCAAGAATTAAATTCACTATGTTTCATAATAGAGATTTTTGTCAGCTGGAAAATACTAAAAGATATATTCATCATGGTAGTGGAAGAACAATAACATGTAACCATGATAATCTAATCTTCAACGAACATAAATAAAGAAGATAAAACAACACCATTTAGTGGTGATAGAAGGAAACTCCAAAAAATTCCAAAAAATATATATATATTCAAAAATTTTGTAGGAATTATATTGACAATGTCAATATCCATATCATCTCCTACGAAACATGAATTAAAAATTAGTACATCAACATAAAATCAGAATGCAACTTAGGTAATAACAGTTACCTCCACATTTAAAAATTTGTCATAAAAGACATAGTTACAGCTACAAAAAATAAACCACAAAAAAAAAAAAATATTAGCAAGATAATAATAATAACAACAATAATAAACTAAATAATATAGCATTAAAGAATCCATAAAACAATCTTTATATACTCACAATCCCATTAAAATAATATCTAGCAATATCAAATTATAATGTCAAAAATATACAACTTAAGAACTACACAAAGTGATAAAATGATATATGAACAATAAGACTATATGCGATCATAATCTCGGAACAACTAGTATAGTATACATGCTAAGCTATTTAAAGAGAGTGGATATATAAATATAGATAAATACACGTATACACAACTGACATTAAAAGATTAAGGTCTTTCACTACAATAGAATACCATGTTACTACTATAAAAAACTACGTGTAAGGACTATGCCAGCAACTACATAAGCCTTAACAACATAGTTCAAAACATAGCAATTTATGCATATTAACAATATGGAGCTAATTCACAGCTTACTAATAAACATTTTGAACATGATACTAGTGAAATTACAAAAGGAAGCAACACTCCATATCTCAAACATGGGCACTGTCACGAGGGTGAGGAATTCTCCCAAATCTTTCACATCTCTGTGTGGCCTAGATCACCAACTCTAGTTAGCCTTCTCACATGCACACCTTACACATCGCAGCAGAATCAATGTGCAACTCATGCACACACATTCGGCCAAAGGTACCAACCTTCGCCTACCTCTCAAACTCACGTAATCCGTCACAAAGTTTCATGTGCCACCATCAAGCACACCCATACACAAGCGCAAGGGTCACAGCATGCACTCCACACACACTATGTTAATGGGTAAATCACACAAACAAGCATACAATAAGGCACACATGTTTATGGGGTTACTCCTTTGGCCCAACCTTTTCTTTGTCCATCAAGAAATAAGGATACAATGGCCTTAAAATCGCAAGGATCACCACAACACCCTTTTCCACCCCCTTGGGGACTTCTTTCCCACTCACAGGGGTACAATTTTATAGGTTTAGTCTGCTCATCCCTTACACTAATCCCTACTCCTATTTATACAAAATAGAATGCAACTAACATCCTAGTTGTGTGGGATTTGCAATTATCTTATCCTTAGTTACATGGTATCACAACTAACACTTATCCCTAACTGTTGGGATCACAACTTACTCTCCTAGTTGTGCAGAACTCTTGGACACTAGTGATCTCATGCCATCTGGCCCTGGTAGTTATCCACCCCATAACTGCCTCTGACGTGTCATGCGTCCATCCATGGCACATGTCTTCTTTAGCTAAATCTTCTATCCTTTTGAATTCAAACTCATGTTAATCTAAATTTAAACTCATTTCCTTCGAATTCAAACTCACCTTCAAATTCGAACCAAGATAGAGTTTTAACAACCTACCTTAATTTCCACATATCAAAGCTTACAACCACCTTTCAAATTTGGCGAAATCCTCCTATGATCATGATAGCCTTTCAAATTCGGCCTAATCCTTCAAGGATCATGGTAGCATTCAAAATGCAACCACCCCACAGACTTATCTCCTTATCCCGCATTTGTGCTAACAAACCCTAATATATATGGCTCAAATGCACCTACGTGTTTATCTAGCCAGCAACCCACATTCATGCACGCCTAGCAGCCATGCGCCTCGTGCATTCATGCAACCTACACCTCTCATGCAAACCTAGCAGCTTCACGCATCCTCCACATTAGCCTTGGAACCTTTAGGCATGCTGCTTCATGTTGCATCTCACAGCTTGCTGCTTGCACGTTGCCACTAGTACTCATGCCACGCCAAATGAGTCGCTCCTCTTCGGCTTGTCATGCCTCTGCTTGTGCATCATGTGCATGCTCCACTCATGCACACTTCTCACGGCCACATCATGTACATGCACCCCCGCGCACATGCACATCTACCATGCTTGTTCTCACCAACATGCATACTTGGCTGCTCACTCAGCCACAGCTAGTACCAGTGCTCGCCCACGGTCTCCCTACTATGCACTAAGTCAGTCCGCACTCATGCATAGTCTATCATGCATGCCACCTACCAACACCTCATCGTGTCTTCGGCCAACCTTCTAGCACCTCATCGTATCTTCGGTTTACATCATGATGCATAGTCCATCATGCACCTCCTTACCATGTCCTAGGCATCCGCTAATGCCTACCATGCTGCATCGCGCCGTGCCACCCATATAGCTTCGTTTCACCACAACAATATTGTGTACCACCCTCAAAGCACACCACGCATCCAAGCATGGCACATGCCCACCATGCCTGCCTAATCATTGAGGCTTAAAGGGCTTATAGGCAGCAACTAGCAATAATATATATTGACTTATGACAACATCATCCACATCTTCGTATTTTTCCTTTTACCGAATAGGAAGGAAAGGTCACCAGCTTATCCACTGTAGAAGTAACAAAATACACTGTGATACAAATTTAAGACTAGGGGAAAAAATAATAATAAATAATAATTATAACAAAATATTTTATCATTGCTTCATATAAAGATATTTTTTTCAATATTAAATACATAGCAACATAGATATACATTTAAATATAGGACATGCAAACGTACATATAAGGTACTAATTAATATACCATTTATCCAAAATAAATAAATAAATAAAATAAACTGATTTTTTTCCCACTTACAACAATATGATATCAAAATAATTTTGCTTCCTAAGATAAAGCAAATACATTTGCACCATAGAAACTCATTCATTGCATATTTGTGTATATATTCACAAACATAAATAAGTTCCAAAAATTCAAGAATACAACTATCAAAACTTACGAAATAGGCTCTTTCATTTTTTTATTAAATAATAATAATAATAAGAATAAGAATAAGAATAATAAGCAAAACAAGCAATCCAATAAAAGAGTAAGAAAAATTAAAAATAACATTTAAAAATATTATAGCCTTAAAAAACTTAAAGTAATCAAATAATATTATAACTTCTTAGAAATTATTGACTTGTCTGAACATATATAAAACTATGAATAGAATCCAAACCCTGAACATATATAAAAGCACTGAATATGAACAAATGTAAATAACGGATACTTTAAAACCTTATATTATCTAAGAATGTTGGAAAAATAATATAAAGAGAAGAAATATTTGTTAACATAAATATGTATTCATTAATAATCAAAAAATAAATAAACACAATTAAATAAGTTCATAGTTTGTAAATAATGGATTGAGGCATGCATAATGCATTATCGGTAAAGAAGATACATCCTCTTCTGCATTGGTAATATTAATGCGTTCTTCTTTAGAGATACAACGATATTTCAGGAGTTCTAAGGTGCAGCAATTGAACTTCTCATGAACCCTTTTAGCATTTCTGTAATGCCCAAAGTATATATTAAACATAATATAAATAAATATTTAATCAAATATATTTTTACCACCTAAAACACACAAAAAATCATTTGACAAAGAGAAGTATTAGTTAAAGATTAAAAGCTTGTAAATATCTTCAAATGAAAAATGGAACTCTATTTATAGAGTTAGAAAAATAGTTGTTATAGAATATTAATATACGTTGCTGATTTAGTGCAACAAAAACCAATGTTATCTCAAATCTATTTAATAGGAAAACTAGTATTTATGGAGTAAAAATTTTATACGTCGTCTATTTATCGCAATCAAACCGATATTTATATATATATATATATATATATATAGAGAGAGAGAGAGAGAGAGAGAGGATAATAGCTAATTTTGCTTAAATTAAAACAAGAAATACATGGTAAAACACGTTAATATATATGTTACTGTTTTATTTAACCATATCATCGTTCATAAAAAAAATATAATTAAGAAAACCAATTTGACTAAAATTCAGCTAAAGATAAGTCCAAAAGGACTTGGTCTTCCAGTCCAAACCAAAATTTGCCATAATATTAAAATAATAATTTTTAAATAAAAATATAACATTAACTTACTATTAAGCTCTAACTTATGTTGTTTTTTGTTTTAACAGTTATAAATTCCTATGTATTAGTTCTTTTTTTAGATAATCTATTCATTTTAGAAAAATAAATATTTTATATGATTTGCATTGTATTTCATAAATATATATATATATATATATAAGTTTGATTTGGATTAAAAAAATCAAACCGATCATTAATTAAATTGGATTGAATATTCACAAATTAGATTGGTACCAAATCGATGAACACCCTTAGATGTATGTGCAACACCCTGCATATACTTGTAGACATGTCATCCTCTATCGATATTGCCCTTAATTTAGCCACTACATTCAGGATGGGGATTTTTGTTTAAGGCTTCACAAGATGTCACTCATCTCAGTACTACTCTTACCCAAATACACTTAAAAGTCAACTGCTTTGAAAAGATCATGCATTATGAGAGTAACTTTAGAGTTCTTTCAAATCTTAAAGCCAATCGTTCTAAAAATACCTTAAAATGATGAGAATGACTATCATTACATTTGAATCATCCTAAGCTCCACATTCAGATAATATGGGATTAGACACCAATTAACCTGCCAATCCTCTTGTACCCGTCCACACTAATCGTCCCAATCCAAACTTTAGTGGTCCAGCATCCTTGTTGACATACTTTCAGCTGGGTATACAGGTTTTAATATCATTTATAACACCCTGCCACTACTGGTGAACCGGTCACTCTCTATTGAAGATGCTTGTTCCTTTGTTACTCGGGCTTACAATTCACCTTGTGACTCGGATAAGTGTTCTTCGGACGTCGATCAATCTATCACAGGCCACTTTGTCATTCTCCAATTTAGCTAAGCACTCGGTATGTGTTTTTTGGTTCAGGCTTCTTAGATGGCTACCCATTCAAGTACAACTCTAGCCCAACGTCCTCACTTGCACACTTTTGACCAAGTACTATTTATAGCACCTACCACCATTGGCGGATCTGTCATTCTCTGCCAATATTATTCCCAATTTAGCTACTGCATTTGATATGTGATTTTTTATTCAAGCCTTTCTAGGAAATCATCCATCCCATTACTACTTTTGCCTAAGCACACTTAATTTTAGAGTTCTTTTGAATCTTAAAGCCAACCATTCTGAAAAGATATCGACGTTATGAGAGTAACTATAATTACATTTGGAGTATCCCTTGTCCCATAACCGGGCAATATAAGATTGAATATCAGGTAATCTAGGAGTGGGCAAAATTCGATCTGAACCGACCAAACCGACCAAATCGAAATATTTGGTTCAGTTTGGGTTGGTTTTTATTGTTTAATCGGTTTGGATCGGTTATACATATAAAAAATTTTAAATTTTCAGTTCGGGTTATGGGTTGAAAGGAATTTTAACCCACCCAACCCGAACCGAACCGATTCATACCCACTTAAAGCATTTTGCAAAAATTATTTTTATTAAATTATTTCTATGAAATTTTGTAAGCCCTTGATCTTTCACAATCTAATTACCACTGTTGGATTCCTCATCTCATAAAACATAATACACAACACAATCTCATAAAACAAAATTGAAATTGAAACCCTAGCAGGCAGTAGCCACTGACCAACCACCACTCCACACGATTGAACTCCCAAGGAACACCACCACTTGAACAACCGCACCGGACCCAATCCACTCGTCACTCCCTCGCCGATCGCCACCACCTGCAAGTAACTCAAGCTCTGCATCTGTTCAATTTGAATTGATTTTTTTTTCTCCCTGGATGCATTTAACTGTTCTTTACCTGGATGTAGCAGTAGCCACCAGCCAGCCACCACTCTACAGTTGAACTCCCAAGCAACGCCGCCACTTGAACAACTGCACCGGACCCAGTCCACTCATCGCTCCTTCGTCGATCGCCACCACCTGCAGGTAACTCAAGCTCTGCATCTATTCAATTTGAATTGAATTTTATTTTTTTTCTCCCTGGATGAGTTAGACTGTTCTTTCCCTGCATGTAGCAGCAGCCACTAGCCAGCCACCACTCCACAGTTGAACTCCCAAGCCACACCACCACTTGAACAACCGCATCGCACCCAGTCCACTCGTTACTCCCTCGCCAATCGCCACCACCTGTAGGTAACCTGTCAATTCTCTTCCTTTAGCTTCTTCTCTATGGTTGATGTGTTGTTAATCACAATCTAGACAAAATTACATAAACCATTTGTTATACTTACATTATTATATATTGATATTTGTACTTACGAGGTGGATTTATCATCTGCATAAAGTGAAATGGTTTATGCATGCGGGCAATTTTGTTGGTTAGATTGTAACATATCTCTGTAGAACAAATTTATGTAAACATGGATGTTAAATTAAATTTAGATTTTTCAATGTCTTTTTGTTTTTAATTGAACACACATCTTTTTGTTACTTCAGCCTTTCATTTCTTTTCATTTTTTATTTTACCAGCCTTTCATACAAGTTGGTTTTAAGGCAGACTCTCCAATAGTCAGATGTCTAGCTTGTAAAACGGTATGTATAGTTATTAATTTATGCATATGACTTAATGCCTACTTGTGTTAGAATTGGCATTGTTGGATACTTCAACCATGCAATCTTCTTTTACATTTTTAGGAATGCAAGTCCTCCCCCACCCCCCAAGAGAAAAACTTTGTTGTTACCATTTTAACAAACGACCTTTTAATTTCATATGTATGGTTATATGTTTAGCAGTTCTGTTTAAAGAGTATGTCTTACTGATTAATCCGAGTTATACAACATTTATTAGGATTTAGGGTGGACTAGGAGATGATAGAAATCATGGAAGCGAGGAGTATCTAATCAAGCCACCTGGTATTTGTAGTCTTTTCATCCATTTTCTTAGGTTGTACAAAAACAAGATAGCAGTTTTTTCAAATGTAATCTTAATATAGTTTGTTTGTGTTAAATTTTTAAATAAGTTACTTGTTATGAATCTAAGCATTTGGAACCAAATCAGTAAGACAGTGGATGAGCAAAGTTGCTTTGTGTAATTTTTTTCGTTCTTTGCCAATGTTGTTACTTTCTGTCCACTTTTGCTACATAATAAGGTCGATGGGTTTACACCTCCTTTTTTTTCTTTTTTTCTTTTTTTTTTTCCCTTTACTGAATTTCATGTTTCCCCATGTGAGATTGCTTAATTTGTTGTTGCCTATCTGTTCACTTTGCTGTTTTCTTTGCCATAGGATTACAAAACAAAGTTTACCTCCACCTAATTGATCTATGATTGCTTGGTAAGTTTGTTGTTAATTCCAAATCATCAATTATCTTTTACGTTAGATAATATTTTAGTAATACATTTAATATTTATTGATTGCTAATTCATTCCATTTAATGCTTAATGTTTAATGTTTATTTATAATTTTAAGGTTTGTTGAAGGATGAATGGAATTTGGTTTATTGAGGTAGTGGGCTTTGCATGGCATATTGTGAGATTGAGCTTGTGGTTACTGCTGGTGGCTTTCCATGGAATGGAGAATGTGGAAGAAAACAATATTTAAAATAATTTTCATTTTTATGGATTATTAGTTTATTTAATTATAAGTTTATTTTAAAATTTAAGATTTCAAATATAGGTTATATTTTATTTTGTAGCTAATAATGGTTGTAGACTTGTTATAGAATTTATTTGTTGTGTATAATTAGGTGGTGGTAGTTGTAGATTTGTATTATAGTTGTATTATTTTATGTTGTATTATTTAATATGTTTGATGCTTAATAGTTAACTTATTTGGTATTTTTGTTTAGGTGGATGGATGAATGTTAAAATTATTTAATTTAAAGAATAACTTGAAAAAGATACCTAATTCAAAATATAGATTGATGATTAAAAAAGTCTAAAAAAAACTTTATATAATTTTGGTCCAAAAACATACCAAATTCGAAATATATATATACAATTTGGGCCGGGGCCCAACACGAGGCCCAAATAGGCCCAAACCGCGAACCCAACCCAAACCGACCAAGTATGGTCGGTTCGGTCGGTTTTTGGATTGCATATGGGGTTCGGTTCGGTTCGGTTATGTATCCAACTCAAACCAAATTGGTCGGTTAGTTTTAAAAAAATCCATTAAACCGAACCAACCCGCACCGAGCCCATCCCTATCAGGTACACACTAATTGTCACATATGTGAGGGGAAAAGAAATTAAAGTCAAAGGGAGTGTCAATATAATTTATTAAATGTAATTGAAGAAATTAAAATCTAAACTGAAATTTATAAACTACAATAAAGTATTTTTATTTTTTTTTCTTTTGGTGAATAACTACACGAAGAAGTTAGGGCAAGAAAAAGAATTAAATGCATTAAAAAGAAGTTAAGTAAAATTTCAGTACACCCGATGTATAAACGTACTTTCCCACATAGGTGTATGGAACTCATATTTCAAGTGTGAAAGAGGGTGAACATGATGTACTAAGCTTTTCTCTTGTTGTATGATATTAGGGAGTAAGAGACTAGTGTAGGGTGGTTCAATTAATTGCTCTCTCTTTGCGGAACATATAAATTATCCTTTACACTCTCTTTCGTATATTGTTTAGATTGCTGGAGACTACTTTCTCTTTGTGGAACATATAAATGATATATATATATATATATATATATATTTATTTATTTCACATGATTTTAAACTTTCAGTTCACAAAATTTGTGGATTAAAGATTATTTATTTCTTCATCCATAATTATTAGTCCAAATTGTGCAATGATCAATCATATATATATATATAGCTGCCATATATAACATCCTGTCTCTCTATTTATATATGTTTAAGGTATAAATATTTATGGTAAATTGGCATTTTGAAGTTTCAGAATTGTGCAACTTCTGCCTTAAACTATGAATTTATGTGAATTAGACCTTGAAGTTTCAAAATCGTTACAAATTGGTACAATTTTTAACGATGGTATTAAAATTTACGATAATGATGTCAGTATGATATCATACTGACATCATAATTATTTTCAAAAATTAAAAAAATAGTTTAAAAAAATAGTTTAAAAAAATACATCTGTTATTTTTCCATTCTACATTTATGGTCTTTTTATTTAAAAAATTGTATCTATTCATTTTTTATTTAAACTAAAATACCAACAATCATAATTAAATATTTTTACACCTAAAAATAGACCCAAAAAATTAAAATAAAATTGGAATTTTTGATCTAATAAAAATAACTTTATTGGACCGAAATTATAAATAATTTTTACGGCCAAATCAAAAAAAAAAAAAAAAACCAAATACCTATATAAAAATTAGACCAACAATTAAAAAATAAAAATAACTTTTTTTTAAAAAAAATCATTTTTACAAAAAATATTGAAAAAATATATTTGTTATTTTTCCATTTTATATTCATGGTTTTTTATTTGGAAAATTTTTCCATTTCTTTTTTATTTAAATTAAAGAACCTACAATCATAATTAAATATTTTTTAACCTTAAATTAGATTGAAAAATTAAATTAAAATACAACTAGAATTTTTGATCTGATAAACTAATTTTATTAGATCAAAAATTATAAATAATTAGATCAAAATATCAAAATAAAAATTTGGCCAAAAATTAAAAATAAAAATAAAAATTGGACTATTTTATAAACCAAAACTGAGGCCAAAAATCGAAAAATGGAGAAATTGACTAGAATAGATCAAAATGTAAAAATGGAAAAACTTTTCAAAAATGAAAATATGGCCTCCATCTTAGGTTTTTTTGGTATAATTTTTATTTTTCCATTTTTAATGGCTTATATTTTGTCAAATGGAAATTTTTTTCAAATATGGAAGATAATTCTTTTATTCATTTACATATTGGTATTTTGGTCTACAATTTATTAGATCAAATGACATTTTTTTTTTCAAAAATTGAAAAGTTAAAGCAGTTTGGTCTGCAAAATGAAAAAATAACAAATTTATTATTTTCAAAATTTTAAAAATTATATATATATATATATATATATATTTTTTTTGTTTCTGAAAGTGAATTATGGTAAAAAATTAGACCAAAGAATTTTTATTTTTTTTTGGTCTTTTTTCTTTTTTTTTTTTCTGGTTTGGGCGTAAAACTATTTTTAATTTTTGGTCAAATAAAATTATTTTTATTTGACCAGAAATTCCAAATTTATTTTAATTTTTGTTGATCTAATTTTAGGTCCAAAAATATTTAATTATGATTATAGATATTTTGATTTAAATAAAAAAAATATTTCAATAAATTAAAATACTAATTTGGAAAATTAATATTATGGTCTAAACAATAGTGTTGTAAGTTGTAATTAGAAGCTTGGAATGTAAATGATGGAGGCTTGGAGCTAAGGATTTTGAGGTTTTGGAGTTGTAAGATCGTGGAGATTGAAGCTTTTGGATGATAATTAATATGGTATTTTTTTTTTTTTTTTTTTTTTGGGTATGTGATTTAAGTTGGGACATCTAATTTATCATCTTGGATGTAAGGAGTTTGTATGTGGTAAATAATTGAATTTTTATTTACACATCATGTGCTAGCTATTTGGAATTCTATTTACCTTTGGTGTGCTAACTATTTGATTTTATTATTTTGTGTGTGATGGCTGTAAATTGCTTTGTAGGTTTGTACAGTTTAACCGTTAAACCATGGTGACCAACTGACGATTGGCGATGACCGTTGTCCGACTGGTCGATTAACCGGCACCGATCAAGGTGTTTCGGTCGGTAATGGTTATCGATGTTAAAAAACCGATGGTGACTGAAACCGACCGATTCCCTTATCTACAAAATTTCAAAAATTGCAGATATATATATAGGCTTGCGATTTTGTTAATAGTAAAAAAAGCATCTTATATATGTGTGTGTGTGTATATATGTGCAAATATATACACAAGCAGAATTGAAAAGAATCTGAAGGTAGTTTGATGGAGGAACAACAGCAGCAACGGCAACAAAATCAGCAGCAACAGCAACAGTGCAACACAAACAGCAGAAACAACAACAGCAACACTGCAGCAGAAACCGCAACAACAACACAAACAGCAGCAACATCAGCAGAAACAGCAGCAGCAGCGGAAACAGTAGCAGCAACACCAAAAACAGAGTGAACAGAGTGCTACAGCAGCAAATAATAGAATCAATTCAAAACCAGCCACACATACCAGCTTTAAAACCAGCTTCAATACTGCACCGTTTTAGTTCTTTATGTTGAGTTTAAACGCAGCGTTTTGGTAGAAAAGCATATAAGAAAGCCAGCTTGTTCACTGTAGGTTACCACCTTTTCTCCTTCGTCTTTGTAAAGACCATATAAGCTTGAGCATCAGTTTAGAACAGCAGCTTTCTAGATTGAATGTTTTGAAAAATAAATCATTATTTTCATTTTATTAATAGCTTTTACATCACAGTTGCTCTCTTTCTTTGTTTGACAGGTTCAACGTACCGATGCTCACATATGAGAAAATGAAGAACTAGTTAATTGAATGCCTTTTCAAAACCGAAAACTGACCGACAACCGATCGGCAACCGAACTTCAACGACCGATTAGTTTTAAAAGTTGAAAAAAAAATTTCGGATCAATAACCGACTGACCAATCACATTTCATCGGATGCAAAAACCGACCGGTGCACACCCCTATTACTTTGCTTCAGATCTTAAAAATGTAGAATTTATTTAAAACCCAGGTAAGTTGAAAGTTTCAGTCATAAACAAATATTATTGGATTGTGGCCCAGCCCAACCATCATTAAATTGGGTTGGGTTGGTAGGATTTGTTGGATTGTATCGAATCCAAACCTGATCAAGAGGTAGGATTAGGGATGGCAATTTTCCACGCACACCCCAAAAACCTCGGTGCACCACTCATAATAGGGCGATTTTTTTCCAAAAAATCGAGGTGACTGGGTGGGGTCGGGCCCAGGGGAATAAATACCCCAACCCGAACCCAGCCCGATATATATATATATATATATATATATATATATATTTTTTATCATTCCCAATTTTTTATTAACAAAAAAACCGTACCCCTGTAGCCCTTCATTTCATTTTCTTCTTGCCTCGACACACACTGCCGCCACCTGCAGCTACTGCTTCAGCCTTCACAGCCACCTGCTGCTTCACTACTGGCGCCACCTATTGCAGCAATACAGTTGAGCTCCTTATGCTGTTGGTAGGATCTCTCTTTCCTTCTTGTTTTTTTGCTCTTGTAAGAGCTTTCTCTGTCATTGCTCTAAATCAGACATTTTGTTTTTTACTTTTCCATTTGTGGGAAGGCATTTGGGGTTTGTGGATTGGGATTGGGGGTTTGGGCCGGCTGACATTTGGGAAGGGGCGACCAGCTCGAGTTAGCAAGATGGAAAGCGGTTGGTTTTCTAAAACGGGTCGGGGGCACTCTATTTCTATTTTATTACTTTCCATTTTCTATTTTTCCTTTCTTCTAATTATTTCATTTTCTTACTTTTTATTTTTCATTTTTTATTTTTCCCCTATAAGAAATAATTCTAATCCAATTTTTTCTTTTTTTTTTTTTTCCAAAATAATAATTTTAAAACATTTCTTCTTTAGTGATTGGATCATAGCATTTCTTCTATTTATTTTTATCCTTACAAAATATTTTAATTTTATATTTTGCATCCGATTCATTCATTGAAGTATACTTATTTAATCCCCTTTAATGCTATGAAATCTTTGTCTCCATGACAAAACTCTATATATATATATATATATATGCATTTGGTCACTACGGAAAAACTGCCTTGAATATATAATTGTTTATTTTAATTTCCTCTTACACTTATCATCATTCAATGAAAAAAAAAAAATATGGCCGAAGTATGTGCACTTGTTTTTTTTTTTATTTTTGTTAGCATCATGATATTGTGTTAATAATTAAACATGGTCTTGCTAACACTCATTGCATTATGGAAAATAAGATTGACTCTTTAGATTTTCCAAAATAATTCATGCAAGACCATAATAATTAATTTTTTTGGAAATAATATATATATATATATATATATCAATTAAAAACGGGAAAAACTCCGCTGTCCCGTCTCCTCCCCGCAAAATCCCCATCCCCGCCCTGTATCTAAAGAAACGGAGAAAACCGCGGGAATGGGATGGAAAATTCCCCGTGGGAACGGGGAAGGTATTTTAACAACCGATCCCGCCCCACTCCATTGACATTCCTAGGTAGGATTGATTATATTTTTTTTTTTTTTTGGGATAAAATCCATCCTACCCAATCTATATACACCCAATGCTAAATTTTAAAAATGGAAATGCTAAAATGGCGTTTGCCATTAAAAATGCTCCAAGATGCTCTGTATATGTATTCAATTTTAGGCTCAGTTGTTGATGCCCAATTTATAAAATTATCTACATGCTGCCTAAAGAGAGTCATATGGTTGCTAATTTGTTAGCTTCATTTAGATTTAGTATTTAAACATAATAAAGGCTTAGCTATTTTAGATGAGGTTTCCATGCCTAAATGTTGAATCTTCTCTCAGATCTGCAAACCAATCCAAATCTCCTTAACAAAACTGCAACATGCATAAAAAAGCAAACCTATAAATTGACTGATACCAGACAATCCTGTGAATTGGTTTTCATCGCAATAGTGATGAAAAGTTTTATGTCTGCATTTGTGAAACAAAACTTTCAGACCATAGTTGCTAGCTGCTATGATATTTTAAAAAGATATATTTAAAAAATATAATAATCTAATAGGTAGCAACGTACTTAGAAGTAAAATTTACAAAGCTAGTTATATAAATAAGGGTAATAAGATTTGAATCTCTAAAAATATTAAACTTTTATTAGATGGTAAAAGTGTGAGTACAAGTAAACTATGACCTCTAGACAACCAACTTATAACATAATTACATTATTAAATCATATATTACACTAATTACAAATAGACAAAGATTGATCCAATCAAATTAGTGTATTACAAACAGTTATTGATTTTATGAATATTATTCAATATTTAAATTTAAAAATATATTTGACAGAAAATATTGATTTGAAAATTTTATTATGAGTTATAAAAAAAGAAAAAAAAATTCTAAAATTTGTGATTGTCTAACCCTTCATTTATATTAAAATTTATCAATTGTGTTTTCAAATAATTTTTTTTGGTTGTAATGTATTAATTTTCTTCTATAAAGTAGTTTATTTAAATGTTTAAAAATTTTTACCTTACTTTGTAAATTTTATTAATACAGACTTAGTTTATACAACTTTTAAACCCTCATTGCTAGCAAATATTTCAAAAAAAAAAAATATATATATATATATATATTGGTTTTGCCGATTAAATTTCCTTTATTTATAATCCTACAAAAATAATGAAATTTCCGTTATTTATAATCCTACAAAAACATATTGAACCATTCATTGTTCAAGATATGTACAAGTGGAATGTGCAGAACGTGACCTTTCTATGATAATATGGCTAAATTATGTATGTAAATTATAAATGCATGCATCTTTATCTACAAAACCATAGATGTTGTCCAAGAAACTATAAAATCTTCCACAAAATTATAGAATATTGGTGGGATGGGATGGATATAGAATCCCACAAAATGTGTGATAAAATACTTGTGTTGGGACAATACCTATGGTTATGGTTTTTTTAGTGTTTCATTAATTTGTATTTCTTTTAAATAATTGTATGCTAGATATTCTACTAAAATCATATTTCAATTACAGTAAGTATTAATTTATTTCTTGTGCATCACATTACAAGTCAAAAGAATAATAAAGTTTATTAATTTTCTCATATTATATACGGATATTTCAATGCATTAATCAATTAAAACTTTATGTTTGTTACTTGAAATTAATTATTATCAAAAGTGAAAGAAAACTTATAAATAGGTTGACTATCTTCCATCTGTTTGATAGTAATTTTAAAATATGCCTAATTTTTTGAAAAAAAAAATAGATAGATAGATGCACTTTCTATAATATTAATAAAAAAATAGTGTTAACTGTATTTTAATAACTGTACTTTAAACACTTTCTATAATATTAATAAAAAAAAATAGTGTTAGTTGTATTTTAGTAGCTTGTTTTTTGATGAGATTGCACTTAGACTTCCATATTTAAAATGTTTCACATCAAGCTTTTAATTTACAATTTGTTTCAAACTAGTTTAATTTCTAAATTGTTTCTTAATTTGACTAATAAAAAGTCTAAAAATTAATAAAATTTACTAGTTTTTTCAATTACAAACAAAATAAGAAAAAAAAAAGTTAGATTAATTGATTAACAAAAAGTTAGATTAACAACCTACCCTAATGTAAAATAAATTATAAATTAAGATTCAATATAAAATATTTTAAATTTGAAATCATATAATCAAAATACAAAATATTAAAATGTGCAATTAGTTCTAAAAGATAATAAAAATAAAAAATTTTAATGATTTTGTTTTCAAAAAATCACTTCCTAAAAAATAGTGACTCCCAAACCTTAAAACTATTGTCGAGGAAGAGGAGGAGGATATTTTGTTGCACGTATTGGAGGATGCCGATTTGTGTGAATGAAATACAGTCAAAGGTTTGGGTCCAGTTACATTTTTACCATCTTAAATCACCATATATCACCAAAGAGGACAAAAAAAAAATAATAATAATAAAAATAAAAATAAAAATAAAAATTCTTAATCTACCATATATCTTCAAATCACTTCTTTTTTTTCTTTTAACAGTTAATGTTTTACTAAATTATTTATTAATATTTTTCATGCATGTTAATCATGGGTGAGAGATATAAATGTTGATAAGTTTATTTGATGTCTATAATGACACTAAAAGCAATATTAATACAACTTAAAAATCATTAGACGGATTTTACAAATATCTCCTCTTATTTTCTATAATATATATTATTTTTTGTTTGACTTTGAATCTAAAATCATTGTCTATATTGAAAAACAGAATTTTATTTTCTAGTAATTGCATACATTTTCTTTTAACGTATTAAATTTTTAAATGACCTCTGTTAAAATCAGAATTAGTGATAAAATCTCCTCCTCCTAATTTATCCTAAAAAAAAAAAAAACTAAAACTAAAAAATTAAAATAAAAATTAGAAAAAAAAAAAAAAAAAAAAAAAAAAAAAAAAAAAACTCTATTGACCAGTAAGCATGCATAATGCATTTTAGTAGCTTCAGTGACCAAACAAATACGCATGTGGCATTACAATTTTTTCACTTTCCTTTTTCTTTGTTTGAAGCATATATATATTAGTTCCAGACTTCTAGTCGTTAATATATATATATATATATTCAAAAAATAAAAAAAAAGTTGTTAATTTATATCCCATACTGGGACAGAGATTTCAGGGTTCTTTCTTTAATACCTATACGAATCCAAGCATAATTTCAATTGTATGATCAATGTTCTATGTCTCTTTTACTCGAAGATGAAATTATCAGTTTTTTGTTTTTGTTTCTTTTTTTTTTTTTTTTTTTTTTTTTTTTTTTTTGGTTTGGGCGAAACAGAAGGAAGAAAATAACCCAACGTTATTTAGCATAAATGTAATGGAATAGTCATAAATAGTAATCTTGGAGTAAGATATTTCATCTCTTTAGGATGAGCCATTACTGGAATTTGGATCCATTTTGAGCTTCATTGTCCTGAGTTTCCCCCTAACCTCTTTTACAGAGTAGAATCGTAATTAGAAAAGGTTGTTTCTGGGATGCTCTGCAAATGTGTAAATTCTTAGGCAAGTTGGAAAATTTGCTGATGTCCAATTTGTGAAATTGTCTTTATGAACAAACTCTTTCCACTCCAGCCATTAACTTTCAATCCAAATTCTTCCCCAGCCGTAGCCAAACATGCCGCAAGAGAGAAAGTAATGGTGGTAGCTTATACTGGCAAAATTGAAATATTGAGGCTTACATATTCAAGATGAAGGTCCATGCCCAAGTAGTGAAATCTAATTTAAATGATATGGTGAATCTTATATGTATTTACTTTGCCCTCCTTACCATAAAAAAGCGAAAAATAACTAAAGCTAGAATCAGCAAACCAGTCGGATCTCCTCTAACAAAACTGCCCCATAGATAAAATGGTGAGCCTCCCACATAAAACGCAGTCGTATAGAGATAAGTAGGATGGTACTAGATGATCCTATGAATTGGTTTTCCACATGCCACGGTGAAAGATCCCAAGAGTGACCCAAAGTTGTTTGCATGCGTATATGAAATGAAATATAGCAACTCAACAAAACTTCAGAATGCATGATACCAAAAACTTTAGACAAAGCTCTAATTGCTTTAAAGAACCTGATACATAACAAGGAATTCAGAGGCAAAATTCTTACAAAAAGCCGGTTCTGTAAGCAAATACTATATGACTAAAGACTTCTAAGTTGCATAAGTCAGAAATTACAAGGTCCATAATTCAGAAATTCCGAATTTTTACTAGTATCATCAACCAAAACACGGCCCCCACATACAAAAGATTTACTTCATTACATGATCCACAACCCCGTTCAGTCCTGCAAAACTTTATCCATCAAAGGAAGTGAGGAGTAATTAGTCCTGCAATCTCAAGAAATCCAACACGATCCCTCCCTTTAAATATCTTCTTCAGCTTCTCATCACAAACGATAATCTTCTTGTTTTCAGGGTCCTAACAGAAAAAAGAGAAAGGTAATGAAACATATTGCAACAGACAATAAAAAGGTAGTATTAACTTGGTGAAAGTATGAACTTGGTGGAAGTATGACCTCGGTGGAAGCAGAGCAACAATGGATGTCAACTTCCACATACACATGTCAATCTTGACTTTCATTTTACATTTTCAAATATATGGCAGGGTATGGTAAAATAAGCAACTACGCAATTTGAAAAGAGTGTGTGTGTGTGTGTGTGTGTGTGTGTATGTGGTTGCACGTGCACGCAATTGTAATTAACTTATAAGACATCTAATATTTCAGGCTGCAGCCTCTTAAGAAGGGGCTCCTGTGTTAAGGTCCATT
Organism: Ziziphus jujuba; assembly: GCF_031755915.1. Lineage (NCBI taxonomy): Eukaryota > Viridiplantae > Streptophyta > Magnoliopsida > Rosales > Rhamnaceae > Ziziphus > Ziziphus jujuba. The sequence continues at coordinate 13,301,309 of NC_083387.1, read as the reverse complement.
ATAACTCATAGTCAAAGTGTCTCTTAGTATGACTACAACCAACAAGTCAGAGTTCCAATAGCAGCCAAGCTTTTTTGTGGTTCTTAAACAAACCCTAATTATAACAAATACAATCGCCAGGTTTTCCATAAGTGGATGAATGCCTTTATCGACTTCAAAAATTCATATTTAGGCATATTGCAGATTTCAAACATTATAACAGCAAAAGGTTTGGAATGCATACTGCTCATAAATTCTTCCAAAAAATGTGGGCCAACAATGTTCACTTTGGAAAATAAATAATATAAAAAAATTAAAAAATAAAACCACAAAACAAGGAAAGAAAACAAAACAAAACAAGCATTACAAATTAATGTTTGAATAAACCAGCCAAGAATATCCACACTACCAACAATGCAATCAAAGGATATTTCTACAAATTAACATACATTTGCCTTTCATTTCTCTGGCTTGGATGGATATATTTATCAATTTAAAAGATCTTTTTCATTGTATTCACTCAAAATATTCATCTTAATATGGATGAGCATCAGTACAAATTCAAAGTTTTCCAACAAGAAACCTTATCTGAATTTTTCGAATGAACATCCAATGAAAACTTATACGATTTTATCAAAAGATTAGAAGCATTTATAGTCAGTACCAAATTTCATGAGCTTACACAAAATATGAATAGGCCAGCCTCAAGTGGGTAACATAGAAAAGTCACTTTCAATCCACAGCAGTAAATACAAGTATTCACATACATAAAACAGCAACAACAACATATTAGACATCATACGTTCATAAAGAAATACAAGCAGCGCATAAAAACCAGTTCACCAACCCAATAGAACCAAACCAATCTCCCTCAATAGCAGAAACCACATTTCATCCACAATATGAGTAGAACAACTTAATTCCCCCAAACCTACCAAGAATAAAAAATTATTTTATATACAAATAAAAAAAATTATAAAAAATAAAAATAAAATAAAATAAGAGAGAAAGAAAAACCATGATAACAAAACCCACGAGAACAAACTGGAATTTTGATAAACACTGTTAACTATTTCTCGTCCACACAAACGCAGTAAGTAATCCATAAATATCCACAAGAAAAACAGCATATAGTATAAGACCCAGCAGAAAATGAACTCAAAATTAAAACACCAAAAGATTCATATGCGCTCGAAATACTCCGCCGACTAAAAAATAATCCATATGCGCCCTAAAAAACCAAATAAACAAGCAAAACGCTTGAGAACCAATTAATCACTGAAATAATACAAACCATTTAATTTCCAGAAAACAGAGCCTTATCCAAACACCAAACCCCAAAAGTAAAGTAATCAACAAAACAAACCCCAAAAAAGCGAAGCACAAAAAGGGTTTCAAAAACTTAACAACAGGTAGCAAAAATCGAGGAAAAGGAAGGGGGGTTAGGGCTGGATTAAACCTGAAGATTATTCTGCTTAATGTGGGCCCAGATAAGCTTAAGGGCTTGAGTGCGAGAAATCTCAGGGGAACCAACAATGGCTTCCATCTCCGGAGTGACTCTGCGGGGCTTCATGATGCCACGGAGCTCGCCTCTGCCAGTGGTGGCCTGCTTGGAAGCGGGGGCGAGGGTTTGGAAACGCACCCTGCGCAGGTTAGCAGGGGGCTGACAGTGGATGAGCCTGGGACAAGGAGAAGAATAAGAAGATGTGGTGGAAAACGGCATGGCGAGTGACGCCGTTTCGCCGGAGACAAAGGCCGAGAAGAGACCAGTAGAGACGGCCATTTCCTCCTCGTCGTTTAGTCTGTCAAAAGGGATAAGAGTTTTTTTTCCTGTGAAATGCCTCTTTGAATTTTTGAGTGTGTGTGTGTTGGGGAGAGTGTGAGGAGAGCGTATTCTGAGCCCGCCTAATAACTCTGGCGTACCATTTTTCAGCTTCCTCCAGACCTTTGAAATTACGTCAATACCCTTTATCCCTGGGTTTTGTTTTTTGTTTTGTTTTGTTTTTTTTTTTTTTTTTTCAATATCTTTTTTGGATCATATGATTGCAAAGTTGGATCACATTTTTTTCAGTTGACCATGGGCTGCAAATTCTGTTGGATTTTTGTTGTCTTGGGCTTTCAGTTTTGGGGCACCAATCAGATTCGATTTATAGTAAAAGAAATTTTAGCTGGAGTACTAAAATTCTCAAATATGTATGGAAACAGTATGTACTTGACCTCTTTCATTTTATATATTCCCAATATTAAACATCTGACAAGAACGACGATGAGGGGTAGACATGGACAAAGATTAGTAACTCCACGTAAGGTGTAGCTACAAAATCGTGTCATTGTATCTCGCTCAGCATTATTCACCATATTTAAAAGCATAATTGAACAAATTATTAAACAACCGCTAAGGAAAATAATATGATCAAGATGACGATCATCGAAATTTGGGTACGTGTCGTTTGCCATTGCTATACTTTCGCAATCATTTTTTTTTTTTTCCCTTTCTCTGATGAAACATTGCAATTATGGGCAATAGTATTTTTTTTGCCAAATTTGGTACCAAATTTATCATTGGTAAAATTTGGCATTGGATCCCATCATCTATAAAGTTTGTGGGCTTCTCATTTACTGGATTAATTAATTAATATTTTTGTTTCCAATTGGTAAAAAGTAATCTAAAAGCAGGCTTAATTACAGTTTAATAAAATTTATAATTTGACACAATAACTTTTTTTTTTAGTATGTGCTGTTAGAAAATCAATGCCAAAAATTTGAATTGGCATTAGCATTTGCCATTGATGATCTCATGTTAATTCCAAAAGGGGATTTGTAAGAGCATATTTTGACCAATGTCGCTGTAACTATAGTATACAAATTGTCAAAGTTTATATTTAATAAACAAAATGAAAAAGTTTGATTACATCACATAAACATCGTATATAGAATGATAACATCCACCCAAAAGATTTCACATAACAAAATACCCAAAAGGAAATATATCATTGGTACCAAATACGGCTTAAAATTGACCAATAAAGTACGTTTGAAACTATGACCAAATCTCTCAAGTGCAGCGCCCAATTCATCTGTTTCAACTTTACGAACATTGCGACGAACTCCGATATTCGAAACCAATCTAAATATACAGTATATGAAGAATCCTACAAATGCCAGCCAAGTAGAAATAGTAGTTGACTGTCGAAGTAGAGAAGAAACAAATACAACAATGGCAGCCAACCATGACACTGCCTGCCCACTCCTTCCAATGCTTCTGCAGACACAATTGCTATCATCAACTGGCTGCCAATTTTGCAATATATTGCAAAGTCTTCACAATTGTTTTCTGAAAGGTTGTATACACCAAACCCTTTTTTAAGGATGGTAGTCGCATAGTACATGATGACTTCAGGTGGAACGCTTGGAGCAAGAGAACATGTACCTCCTTGAGTTTTGGCCAGAAAGAAAACTAGATCAACATGATGAGAACGTGGGTTCATGGGACATGCATGGGGAGGGGTTGCTTTGTTCTTTGACTTGGTCCTTTGACCTGGTCTTGAGCAAACACGTTATATTTGTTATTTTGTAATGTTTGTTACGTGGTTTCACTTAGTAGGCTAGGCTAACGTTTATTTTGTTATGCTGATTAGTTAGTGGGCTAATATTTCTCTGTTTCTGTTAATTATGTGCCTATAAAAAGCTTAGGATTGTCAATAACAGGTCAACAATAAAGAACCCGAATTCCCTCTTTCTCTCTCTAGTTTCTCTCTCTAATTCCTCTCACTAGATTTCCCTCTCTGTTTTGCTCTGTTTCTCACTAACCAAAACAGAGGACTCCTTCACACCAAGCCTCCCAACATTTTGGTATCAGAGCAGGTTCCGCATTCCATGGAGACCCGAGGAAAGACAAATGCAGAGTTTCGAAATGAAGTTAACGAGATGTTGGCTCGGCATGAGTCTAACTTTGATCAAGTGCATTCCACGTTGCAGCAGTTAATGACAGAAGTTCAACATCTGCGGCTCCAAAATTCCCATATGAGTGGGGGAACCCAGGATGTTAATCCTTTTGCTCCTGCTGAGCCCACCCAACCTCTTCCTCCTCCACGGACGAATTCTTCAGGAACAGACCAAACTCCTCACCTGTCTTTCCCACAGTTCAACGGTGAAGAACCTTTGGCCTGGCTTTATCGAGCAGAACAATATTTCGAGTTCAAAAATATACCGGCAGATCAACACGTCCAGCTTGCTTCCTTCCACTTGGATGGAATTGCTTTGCAGTGGTACCGTTGGTTAACGAAAATCCAAGGCTCATCAACATGGCTAGAGTTCTCTAAGTCATTGCTTCACCGCTTTGGTCCCACAGACTATGAAGATCCCTCGAAGGCATTAACCCGACTTAAACAAACCACGACCGTGGAAGCCTACCAAGAATCCTTTGAGAAGCTCTCTCATCAAGTGGACGGGTTGCCTGAAAGATTCTTGATTGGGTGTTTTGTAGCTGGTCTTAAAGATGAAGTCCGACTCGATGTCAAGATTAAGCATCCACATTCTTTAGCTGAGGCCATTGGAGTAGCCCGATTGATAGAAGAAAGAAACTATTTACACCGTCGGACTACCACAAACCTAAGAGCAATACCCACTGCAGTAACCCCTAAGGCCAACGTAAATCCAACACCTGGGCTTTTGGGTCCCCCACCGGTAACTCGAAACAACTCCATTAGACCAGGTCCTGCTGCTCGATGAGTCTCTGCTCAAGAAGCCCGGGAGCGACGGGAGAAAGGACTTTGTTATTACTGTGATGAGAAATTCGCTCCAGGACATCGATGCATGAAACCACAGCTATTCATGATTGAGGACTCATTGGAGATGGAGGAAGAAGAGAACGTACCATAAGAGGATGACCAGGACGTTATTCCAGAAATTTCTTTCCATGCTATCTCAGGAACTGATCATCCGCAGACTCTCCGAGTGACCGGGAGAATTAAAAGCCGAGATCTTATGGTACTCATCGACGGGGGAAGCTCGCATAATTTCATCGATCAATCCGTGGTGCAGAAGCTGGGCATACCCATAGATCATACCAAGAAGTTTAGTGTGATCGTCGCCAATAAGGAACGCATTGAGTGCGTTGGAGTGTGCCGCTCCCTTCAGGTACGAATACAAGGATATACCCTTTTTGCTGATTATTATGTTCTTCCAGTCGCAGCTTGTCCCTTAGTTCTGGGAGTTCAATGGTTGGAGACTCTGGACCCTGTAAAGGTGGACTATAAGAACCTAACCATGTCATTCAAACAAGGAGAGAAGGAGTATACATTCCAAGGGATAAAACAGCAAGGTTTGGAAGCACTTAACAACAAGGAGATTCAAAAATTAAAAGGCCTCTGTGGGACTGGGTTTCTAATCCAGCTCATGCCCACGAACTTGTCTACCGAAAGCCAAGTTTATCCCGATGAGTTGAATGATCTCTTATATCAATTTCAGCCAGTATTTGAAACCCCCAAGACTCTCCCACCTCATCGTAGTCAAGATCACCATATTCCTCTCTTGCCCAATACTAAGCCCGTTAATGTGCGTCCCTACCGTTACCCATATTATCAGAAAGCTAAGATTGAGCGTCAAGTGCAAGAACTTCTGCAGGCTGGTCTCATCCGCCCAAGTCGAAGTCCATTCTCTTCTCCTGTTTTGCTTGTCAAGAAAGTCGATGGCGAGTGGCATTTTTGTGTTGACTATCGTGCATTGAACAAAATGACTGTCAAGGATAAATTTCCGATACCTGTGGTGGACGAACTTTTGGACGAACTCCATGGCGCCATATACTTCTCCAAATTGGACCTTCGTGCAGGTTACCACCAGATTCGAGTTTGTGAAAATGACATTCCTAAAATGGCGTTCCGAACCCATGAAGGTCATTACGAGTTCGTCGTAATGCCATTCGGATTAACGAATGCCCCTGCAACCTTCCAGAGTATCATGAACGACCTTTTTCGGCCGTATCTACGAAAATTTATTTTAGTTTTTTTTGATGATATACTGGTATATTCTAACTCATGGGAAGACCATCTCAGGCACCTCCACATTGTCCTAACAATTTTGATTGCAAACCAGTTATATGCGAAAAAGACTAAATGCCGCTTTGGAGTCACATCTGTCAACTACTTGGGACATATAATTTCAGCAGGTGGAGTCTCTGTAGATCCTTCCAAAGTGCATGCAGTCGAAGAATGGCCCACACCAAAGTCCGTTCGAGACGTTTGAGGCTTTTTGGGACTCGCCGGTTATTATCGAAAATTCATTCGAAACTTTGGAACCATGGCCGCTCCTTTGAACCGGCTATTGACTAAAGATGGTTTCCAATGGAACAAAGAAACTGAGACTGCCTTTCAGGACTTGAAAGTGGCATTGACAACAGCTCCTGTCTTAATCCTCCCCAATTTCTCCAAACCCTTCGTGGTGGAATGTGATGCAAGTGGCGTGGGCATTGGGGCGGTACTTACCCAGGATGGAAGAGCCATAGCTTATTTTAGCAAGGCTCTCAAAGGGGCAACACTTAATCTCTCTACATATGAGAAAGAGATGATAGTCATTGTGAAAGCTGTACGAAAGTGGAGACCATATCTGTTGGGCAAATCCTTCACCGTTCGAACTGACCAGCGGAGTTTAAAATTCTTAATGGAGCAGAGGATCACCACCCCAGCCCAAGCACGGTGGCTTCCGAAGCTTATAGGGTACGACTACACCATTGAGTATAAAAAAGGACTTGAAAACCAATCTGCTGACTCTTTGTCCAGGAGAGTAGAAATTCAATTTATATCTGTGTCAAAACCCCAATCAGATTGGTGGATTCAATTGCAGCAAGAGCACCAAGAGGACCCATTCTATCAATCACTCACTCCCAACTTGCAGGTTGTTAATAGAGATGGAGTTTGGTTCCACCACGATAAAATTCTTCTTAATTCCACATCTTCTTTGGTTCCTATGTTAATCACCGAATGTCATTCTTCCCCTATGGGCGGCCATTTTGGAATCCAGAAGACATTCTCTCGGCTTCGAAGTGATTTTTATTGGGTAGGCATGAGAAAGATGGTCAAAGAATTTATTCAGCAATGTGGAATATGCCAAAGAAACAAGTATGATAACATGTCACCAGCGGGACTCCTCCAACCGCTTCCAATTCCTGAACAAATTTAGTCCAATGTGTCCATGGACTTCGTTGAAGGGTTGCCACTTTCCTTTGGCTGTTTTGCCATTATGGTGGTTGTGGATCGACTTAGTAAGTATGCTCACTTTGCTCCTCTTAAACATCCTTTTACTGCATTGAAAGTAGCAAAATTGTTTGTACAACATATTGTACGGTTACATGGGATGCCAACCTCCATTGTGAGTGATAGAGATAAGGTTTTTGTGAGCACGTTCTGGAAGACCCTCTTCCAATTACAAGGAACCAAGCTGAGAATAAGTTCTAGTTACCACCCACAAACAAATGGTCAAACAAAAGTGGTGAATCGAACTCTAGAGCAATATTTGAGGTGTTTTGTAAGTGACCAGCCTCATAAATGGGTGGAATGGTTACCGTGGGCTGAGTATTGCTACAATACAACGGTTCATTCTTCTACCAAAATGACTCCTTTCGAAAGTGTATATGGAGTTCCTCCGCCCACTCTTCGGACATATACCCCGGGGACTTCGAAGGTAGAGGCTGTTGATGGTTATTTGCAAGAACGAGATGCACTGCTTCGAGCTCTTCGAACTAACTTACAGCAAGCCCAGGAGCGAATGAAAAATCAGGCCAATCAACATCGCCGAGATGTCATCTTTCACGTTGGAGATTATGTTTATCTAAAACTCCACCCTTATCGGCAATCATCGGTCGCATTCCGAAGCTCCCTAAAGCTTTCTCCTCGGTTTTATGGCCCTTATAAGGTATTGGAATGCATTGGCCAGGTTGCCTATCGGCTTGACTTACCATCTGGCTCAAAGATCCACAATGTTTTCCATGTTAGCCTCCTACGCAAGCACATGGGTGCTATTCCTGTTGTCTCATCCCAGTTACCTTCTACATCTGAGAATTCCACTGTCCTCCCGCAGCCGGAAGCCGTTTTGGATCGTCGGGTGGTGCAGAAGGGGCGTTACCGGCCACGCACTGGAGTTCTGATTAAATGGCAAGGAGCTCCTGCAGAGGATGCCACGTGGGAAAATGCCTGGAGATTGAACCGAACCTATCCTAATTTCATCCTTGAGGACAAGGATTCTTAAGGGGAGGGGAGTTGATGAGGACGTGGGTTCATGGGACATGCATGGGGAGGGGTTGCTTTGTTCTTTGACTTGGTCCTTTGACCTGGTCTTGAGCAAACACGTTATATTTGTTATTTTGTAATGTTTGTTACGTGGTTTCACTAAGTAGGCTAGGCTAACGTTTATTTTGTTATGCTGATTAGTTAGTGGGCTAATATTTCTCTGTTTCTGTTAATTATGTGCCTATAAAAGGCTTAGGATTGTCAATAACAGGTCAACAATAAAGAACCCGAATTCCCTCTTTCTCTCTCTAATTCCTCTCACTAGATTTCCCTCTCTGTTTTGCTCTGTTTCTCACTAACCAAAACAGAGGACTCCTTCACACCAAGCCTCCCAACACAACACCATATTCAAAGCAATAGAGATCCCCACCAGACAGAAAAATATATAAGCTGGACAAGACCACATGATCGTATGTTGATTGATCAGCACTTATTTGACCACAGGGATTGTCCGACGAATGGGAGCGAGATAAGCTTAATAGAATATGGCATGTTCCTCGAGTCAGATGGATCACCACTTCACTCACAAATATCCCTAGGGTCACATTATAAGTAAATTGAGTGGCAGTGAATTCGTATAACATTGATTATGTTATCATAAGAAGCAGATGAATTCTCATAATATGTAAAACAGGATTGCAAAGAACCAAATACAGTACAAGTGAAAGAGATCGAGCAATAAAAGTGCAAACCTTACAAAATGTGTGTTCAATTACAAATCAATTCTGGAAAAACATGCTATTGGACATTCGAGCTAAATCTAAGAAAAATCTTCCCAAACTGGTAGAGCTTCTAAATAACTTACCACATATTGCAATCAGATTAAGTTGAAATAAAAAGCGTTTGTGTTTTCTTATAAGATAGACGTTTATAAGATCTACATTTACAGGGGAGTGAATTACTAAATTTCTCAATCCTAGTTCTGAAGAAGCAATGCTTTGTTCCAACTCCACTTCATAACACAGGCACGTGCCTCATCAACCATTTCCATTTGTTCATATAGATTATCCCAACATAAACGAAAAGCTAAACAAAATATATATAAGTGGTTGTCTTTTCTATCATCTATGTTCTTGACCATCAATCTTTTGTGCTCCCCAAATTTTTATCTTCCTGAGGTAAAATTTCAAATTTGTAATGCAGAATGGCTAATAGACAACCAGTAAATCACTTTCTCATCCCTCATTTGATTTATCCCCATTAAACTAGTAAATAAGGGCAGGATATATATCAATGCCTTGTTTCTCATGACAAAAGACAAACACTACAAGAGGCTAGGGGCTCTTCTTAAAAGTCTCTACTTTGTTTTATTTCATTTTATTGAAAAAATAATATAATAATAATAATAATAAATAACAAACTAGATTAACAAAATAAGAAAATCAAAAAATAAACAACCAAAGAAATAATAAAGTAAATCTTAGCCAAAGTAGGAATAGGGTGAACTATAAATCTATTAAAGTAATAACATCAAGTTAATCAACAAATTACCAAAAAAGAAAAACAAATCACACTAGTGAAACTTTGGAAGTAAAAACCACATTGTTTAGCACAAATGAGAAAATCAAAAGCAGACATTTAAATTAAACAATAGTTATAAGTTAGAAGAAGAAGTTCACCGTGATGGGCAAAATTGTAGGCACACCTCCATGTATATATGTGATCACCACATTTGAGTTCGTTCATCTGGATCTTGTTTGACAACACCTTCAGGATCATGTCCTTACACTCTTCCATCAAAAATACGAAACCATACAGTCCGACAACTAGCCAAAGTAAAAGCCAAAAGAGGTGAGAAAGGAGAAATTTTAGGCAAAGGATACTAAGGATAAGAAGACGAAGAAGAAGACGGCGGCCATGGGATGATTTGTATGTGCTCCTCCAAGTGCTGATGTCCTTCAGCTGCTCCCACGGAAAGTAAATCGACTCCACCTTCTAAATGATGATGATGATAATGTTCTTCCCCTCCCATAATTTCATCATTGAACAATTGAATTGGAGAAAAAGCAATTCAGCAATGTAAGGTTTCTTAAATAAAAGAAATAATATATGCAAAGACTTGAATATTTACATTGATACTAGAATAGTTATATACACGGTACAAGATAAGAATAGCAACAACTGATAAGGATTACACCAGCAACAGCAAGTGATATATACACCAGTAGTGATAAGAATACTATCAAAATAAGTGTTGGACTACAACCAAACTTCTCTTAACCAATCTAACACAAGCAGCACAACCTTACACACTTAACCCGTGAGTTTCAATTTCTCTAACATCCCTCCTCAAACTGGACAAGAAAGATTTCAAATTCAGTTTGTCTCGAAGAAACAGAAAACGAGTAAAAGACAACACCTTGGTAAAAATGTCTGCAAGCTGATTGGTACTGGGAACAAAATTAACTTGTAACTTCTGTTGGAGCACCCTATCACGAACAAAGTGCACATCAATCTCAATGTGTTTGGTCCGAGCAGGAAAAACTAGATTAGAGGCTAAAGCTCGAGCACTCATATTGTCACACCAAAGAATAGGAAGATGAGTCATGGGGACACAAATTTTAAGAAGTAAAAACTCAATCCAAGTAAGCTCGGCAGCACCATCGGCTAAGGCACGATATTCAGATTCAGTACTTGAACGTGCAACAACATGCTGTTTTCAGGATGACCAAGAAACCAAGTTATCACCGAGGTAGATGCAGTAGCCACTCGTTGAACACCTATCATCGACATTAGATGCCCAGTTAGCATTGGTATAGCCATAGAGTGAAAAAGACGATGAAGGCCGAATATGAAGTCCCAACTGGAGAGTCCCTTTTAAATAACGCAAGACTCGTTTACATGCAACCCAATGAACTTCTATTGGGTTTGGCATGAACTGACTGAGCTTATTGAATATGAATGCCAACTCTGGCCTTGTGAGCAGCAAGTACTGTAAGGCACCAATTATACTTTGATAGAGCAGTTTATCAGCAAAGGGAGCACCGATATCTTTGCCAAGTTGAACGGTAGTAGAAGCAGGTGTGGGACTGGTCTTGCACTCAAGCATGCCAGTTTTGGTAAGAAGTTCACGTACATACTTGGCTTGAGACAGGTAAAGGCCAGTAAATTTTTGAGAAACCTCTATTCCAAGAAAAAAAGACAAAGGTCCCAAGTTTTTAAGAGAAAAAGAAGCATTGAGTCGAGCAACAAAGCGGGCAATGGAACATGAGTCACTGCCAGTAATAAGTATGTCGTTAACATAGATTAGAATCCAAATGACCAAGGTGGAGCAACGGAAAATGAACAAGGAAGAATCCAATTTGGACCTAACAAAACCCCATTGACAAAGGGTGAAGTGCAACTGATCATACCAGGCACGGGGGGCTTGATTCAATCCATAGAGAAACTTGTGAAGCTTACAAACATGCATCAGCTTGGAGGAATCTAAAAAACCAGCAGGTTGCTTCATATACACAACCTCACTCAAATGTCCATTCAAAAATGCGTTGTCTATATCCAACTTACGGATACTCTATCCACGAGAAACTGCAAGAGATAAGATTATTTGAATGGTGGAAGGCTTAATCACGGGACTAAAGGTCTCTTTGAAATTGATTTCGGGATTTTGATGGAACCCCTTAGCTACCAACCCAGCTTTGTAGCGGTTTGTAGTGCCATCAGGATTTCGCTTAATCTTAAACACCCACTTGGTACCAATGATGTTCATACCTTCAGTCTGAAGAACAAGCATCCAAGTCTTATTACGATGCAAAGCAGCAACTTCTTCTTGCATGGCATGAGCCCATTTAGGATGAGATAGGGCCTGTGTGACAGAAGTGGGTTCATAATTATCAAGATCTGCAAGTTTCTCATGGAGAAACACTTTCTTTTTGGAGATGCCTGCCTTGAGCTGCATGGTCATATGATGGGTAGGCCGTGTTGGTGGAGAGGAGGAGCGACCGGCAGAAGGAGCAGCACCAGATTGACAAGGATTGGAGGCAACAGGTTCGGAACAAGCCGGAGAAGGTGATAGTACTGATCGGACTGAACATCTAGTAAGGATGCCGATGCCAAGGGATGGATTCCCGGCCTCCAAGGAAGAAGTAACTGGTGGATGTCTTGTAAGGGAAGAAGGAGACTGCACGACAGCAAACTGATCAATCTGGTGGGGAGCAAGAAACTGAGAAGTATCCGTCAGGTTGGGTGTAGACTCATGCTGTGAGTTGGAAGGACTAGATGAGGATGACCCACTATGGTGCCCAAGAGATGGACGTGGCTGCTTATTTGGATGAGAAGAAATTAAAGAATTAAGATGCACAAAAAAAGAAGAAGTGGAGTTAGAATAGGACTCCTGATTGTGGGAGCTACTGTAGGGAAAAAGGACTCATTGAAAATCACATTCGGTGTAATATAAATTTTTCCAGTTATTAAACTACAGCATTTATACCCTTTGCAAATGGAACTATATCCTAAAAAGATACATTTCTCAGAATGGTAAGAAAATTTATTATTTTGATACGACCGAAGATAGGAAAAATATTCGCAACCAAAACATTTTAAAAAAGAAATATTAAAATGTTTCTTAAATAACGTTTGAAGTGGGGATTTGTTTTGCAAGACTTTAGTTGGGAGTCTATTAATTAAATACACAGCTATGGAACAAGCATTCCACCAATCTTTAAGAGGTAAGGAGCTGTGAGCTAGAAGAGAGAGTGTTGTTTCAGTGATGTGCCTATATTTCCTTTCAATTTTACCATTTTGATTATGTGTATGGGGACATCGATGCTGGAAAGCTATACCAAAATTTTTTAATATAGGAGCTAAAGGCCTATACTCACCCCCCCTCCCCCCTTTAAATTCCAAGAAAATTTTAGATATTTCAGATTTTAATTTTAAAGCGAAAATCCACGAATACCTCGAATAATCATATTCAAAAAGTACTTAATATCTGTAACCTTCAGCAGAAATAACAAGGGCAAGTCCCCAAATATCAGAAAAAATTAAGTCAAGAAGATGAGTACTTTTTGTATGAGAACGAGATGTAAAAAATCTATGGGATTTGCTAGAGGACAGATAGAACAAAAGTTATCTTTATTGGACACTGAAAATTTTTTACAACCGTCAGCAACAATTTTCATAGTAGAAATAGAAAGATGTCCAAGGCGAATATGCCACAATTTATATGTAGATAGATCGGAATAAAAGGAACTAAATTTATCACTTGCACAGAAGGCTGAAGTAGGTGCTTTATACCGTAATAAGACGTGGATGCTTGTTCTCCCGACTGAAGGTATGAACATCATTGGACGCTGTGATACCATGTAAGGTTTCTTTATTAAACTTAGGCAAATAAATTTGATAAAGTCCATCTCTAAGGGTTCTTTTCAGTAGGAGCTTCCTCGTAGCCAGATCCTTCCCAAACACAGAACGAGCATTAAACTTAACAATAACATCATTATCACGAGTTAATCTTGCAATACTTAAAAGGTTTTTCTTAATTTTAGGAGTATACAACATACGATCTAGTTTAATACTCTTAGATCCAATGTTTAAGATAGAAAAACCAGTAGAAATGATATCCAAACCTTGTCCGCTGCCAACAACTAATTTATCCATGCCTCTGTAATCCATTTTTTGATGTAAATTTGATGGATCAACTGTGACATGGTTAGTTGCACCACTGTCTATCAGCCACTCTGGATTAGTCACAAGTTCAAGACTAGAGAAATAGACAAATGACCTATTGTTTTTGTGTTGTGGAGCTTGAAATTCCTTGTCAAATCTATGGCAACAATTAGGAGCAATATGACCTGGTTGTCGACATTACTGACAGAAAACTCGAGATCCAAAGCAGCGACCCCTTCCACGGCTTCGTCCTCCTCTAGTTGAAAATGCTCCACCACGGCTAAGACTAGTCTGATCTGATTTTTTGCTTGTCCTTTCTACAGCATGGATAGCAGGTTGTATGACTGGTGTGGCACTTGAAATTCGTATCTCTTGGCTTAATAAAAGTGCCTGCACATCTTCAATTTCTAAAGGCAAACTGTGAGAGTTAATATTTACTATGACAACATCATATTCAAGGGACAAACCTTGTAAAAGATACATAATGAAGTCTTCATTATTAAGATTATAACCAGCCATATTGAGACTAACTGAGATTTCTTTCATTTTCATGTAATATTCAGTGATAGTCATTGATTCTTTCTTTGTGGAATGAAGTTGTAACTTCAACTGCATAATCCTTGCACATGAATGACTTCCAAATAATCTGCCTATCAAATTCCATAACTCAAAGCATGTATTAGTATGTGATAATTAGATATGTACCTCTCTGGAGATTGAAGATCGAATCCATGGGAAAAGTGCTTGGTCTAACCGTCTCCACAACAAGAATTCTGGGTTTGGAACTTGTTTTGATGATCCTCCATCCTTTGATTCTTCAATAATCAGTGTTTGTGGTGTCTTGATTGCACCTGTTACAAATCCCTCTAGATTGCTGCCAACAATAGCTGGGTAAATCTGAGATTTCCAGAGTAGATAACTATCTTTTTCAAGTTTGAAAGGAAAAGGATAGTTTGGCAAGGAGACTTCGTTGAGTTGAGGTATTTCATAGGAAACTGTAGGAATGATCGCCATGATGTTTGTCTGAGGCTCTGATACCATGTAAGGTTTCTTAAATAAAAGAAATAATATATGCAAAGACTTGAATATTTACATTGATACTAGAATAGTTATATATACAGTACAAGATAAGAATAATAACAACTGATAAGGATTACACTAGCAACAGCAACTGATATATATACCAGTAGTGATAAGAATACTATCAAGATAAGTGTTGGACTACAACCAAACTTCTCTTAACCAATCTAACACAAACAGCACAACCTTACACACTTAACCCGTGAGTTTCAGTTTCTCTAACAAACAAAGACATCAAAATCTTCAACATCTTAATAGTGATCTTTGAGAAAACAAAGTTCAGAATGAAGATTCAACTCTTTAGTATTTGAAGTAAACCAAAACAAGGGTGGGTGACAAAGAACTTCAATACAGTTGTCAATATATTTGAGTTTTGACTGGGCAAAGCTGTACCTGGCCTTATCTGAGATGGGGGAATTCAATTGCTTGATCCTGATCTTCATCAATTGAGCCTTCCAGATCCGCTGCTTTGGAATAGCACTCGCCTAGACACTTGTCGACTTCTCCATATTTTTTTCAAAATGAGGATGCAATTTACATACATAAAAGGCTGCCCATTATTATCATATTGCCATTGAATCAATTCCAATACAAAAACCTTCTTTCACTTATTTTTTCTTTTCTATTTTTTTGCTTCACATGTATTTTTTAAATGTTATATAACATATCTAATTTAATTATAAAACTGATTCATCCTATGTCTTTAACCAAAGCAAAATAACAGTTACACTCATCAATATTAAACTAAAATCCAACCAAAAAAAAAAAACACTCTTCAATGTAAAATAAAGAAGAAAAAGTAGCAACAGATACACATTATGCACTTCATCAAATAGTAAACATTAATAGTCATCACCTCACTCTTACAAATTAAATTAAAATTATTAAAACAAATAATGTAAAATATTATATTCAGTAAAATTCAATACTCAAGAATCAATTCAGAAAAAAAAATACATTAAAAATTAATATATAAAATGAAAAAAATATAGAAATATATAATTTTTTAATCATATAATATATGATTAGGGTTGGATTGGATTGGATTGTATTGTATTTATATTTCTAACCCAATAACTAATCAAATTCAAATAATTTTTTATATTTTAAATCCAATCCAATCGAATATATATAAAAATCCAATCTAAACTGCTAAAAGTGGATTAAATTAATCGGTTTAAATGGGTTGAATTAGATTTTACCTACTCCTAATCCCCATTATGAAGGAAAAAAAAAAAAAGTAAAAAGCAGAGGACAACTGGCTATAGATCTGGTTAGTTAGATTGTTTTTCCCCTAATTAGTCTGTAAACTCCTGTAACGCTGAAAATTACATTTTCGTGGTAAGTAATTATCTTAACAATTAAGATTTTCAATATCCAAAAACTTAAGTAGTTGAAATAGAGATGAAACCAAGCCCGCCGGAGCTGAAGTAATATTTTTTGTGGTGGGGCAATTTATTTATTTATTTTTTTTTTTAAAAGAGATGTTCAATCGGATCTCATGTATGAAAGAGGGCATTTGTTTAATTAGTGGTATGTTGAAGGAGGAATGGTGGGGAGCGATTCTTCTTGAATCCATGAACACCCACTATTTCAGAGAAAGAACAGAAGAAGGTGGGTGTTGAACTAGTTGCACAGGTCACAAGTTTCCTCATAAATTTCATAGTGCCCACCAAATTAATTTATGTTGTAATCTAATTATTTTTTTTACTACTATATTTCATTTTATTTCTTGCCTTTCCTTTCTTTTATCAAGAGGATACAGCAGCATCTACAAGAATTAAAATAATTATTTTTTCTTTTTATTATTATTTTTTAATATATATATATATAGATATATATAAACAAAATTTATATTATTAATTAATAATTTTAACGTCTAAATTTATGAAATTAAACAAACATCACAGCTCTCCATAAAGAAACGATGGTTATAATCCAGAGAATATCCATGCATCCCCATAATTCAAATTATGAGTATCAAGAAATGTAAGAAAGATGTATTTAAAAACAGAATTTATTTAGGAATTATATAATGTACGAACAAATTTATAAAAAAAATGCTGTAGAATGCAGATAGTGTTTTTGAGCAGCATTTTAAATTTTTCGGGGAAAAAAAAAATACTTTTTAATAATGCCGTAAAAATAGTGCGACAACAACCCATTTCCCTTGTAGTGTACTCCGTCCACATCATATTATTTTCCATCACTGTATTCCGATATATGAGTATCCGGCAAAAATGAAAGAAACTCTAGGTACCATCATAAACAAAAAGTGTAGGAAGCCATGGACATGACTACGACCAAGTCTTAGCCTCAGATCAGCAACTAATCTCTCAACAAGTCTCACTCTCGAAGCAATACTACTAGTTGTAAGATTCAAAAAATTGGTATTCTAATAAAATAAAAATTTTAAATACAAAAATATCCATGCAAAGATTGAAAATAATTGAACATCTATGAAAATTTATAAAAAATTATAAAAATTGGTTTCGAAAATAAATTTTTTTATTGAAAATTTAAAATTAGTTTACTTAATTAATTATTTGTTAAATTAACTAGATTAATTATAAAAATATTGAATGAATTTTATATTTTTCTTTAGTCAATAAATATATAATAAACGTTGATGATCATAAATATAATATTATCAATAAAAAATGAAAAAAAAATATAAATATATATATATATATTTGATAAAAATATTGATATAAAAATTATTATAAATTAGATATATATAAATGAACACTTAAAGGAGTAGCAAAATAAAATATAAAACAATAAAATAATCATGTATATCATTATTTAGGGATCCATATCTTTTAAAATTTTATTATTTATCATAAATAATAATGATCACCAATAAAATTCATATTAAGATAGCACATATTAATTGAATGCATTTAATGATGTATTGATTTTTTATACAGTTAAGAGTTAACTTTTTAATAGAGTTGATACAGTTGCTAATTTGGCAAGGTCCAAAATATCAAATAACTATAACTTGGCCTGAACATTGGGTTTCTTTTTTGTGAGAGAGCTAAGGGCACCTGAAGATCATATGAAGTCTTTCCATGGCATACTTCGTTACAAATACAACAAATCATAGCTAAAATACCAATCCATCAACATTAACAACTAGATATATATAATTTCAACAAGAAATAAATTAGAGCTTATAAATAAGGAAAATAGGAGAAAAACCATGATAGCATCTAGGTGACTAAAGAAAGAGCATTTATGGTGCGTATGGCTCAGGTGTTTGGAAAATAGGGTAAATCAACAGAAATTTGGGTCGTTTGTCGAAAGAACATAGTAAATGCAACTGACAACTCATAAGAACTAAACAGATGTTTGCAAGGAACCATCCATTAAATGGTTCTACCCCTTTTTGGATAAGAATAGTTATTCTTTAAATAGTAAATAGACAGAACCTCTAGCTCATTTTTCCTCCTTTCTTTTGATTAATCTAGCAGCCATAGTATTTTCTCATAAATACTTTAGTCTCTCCCTGTTTAGTCTCTTTAGCAGACCAAACTTTCTTTTAGTCTCTACCCGATTAGAAATCGTATATTGGGAAGTTCACTGATTTTTAGACATGGTTTTCCTTTTAATAAAGCTTTACAATTTACTTGGAAACAAAAGATTTTGTTTTCATCCTTTTTACACAAAATATTTTGAAGCCATTGGATTACTCAAAGGAAGGAATGTAAAATTAGTTTTCCAGGAGAATGAAAACTTACAGCTACTGCTTGTTTGTTGCTAGATAACCTTTTCCACCCTTTTTAGAAATAAAAAAGTTGTCTATCTCAATTGTGTATCTTAAGAAAAGCTTAATAGGGGAGCAATACGTTTTCCTAGGAAAATATTATTCATTGAATGTTGAGAAAGCAGAAAGCTGAATATTTTGACTTTATTTTCATCGGATGGAAGACAAAGTAAAGGTCAAAGAAAACATGCATGGAGTAGCTCAGTTTAGTCTTGGGATCTAATAAAGCTTTAATAATTTAGCTTTGGGCTTAGTTTAACAAATTTTGGTGATTCATATTTAGGCTCAAGTTTAAAGTTTAGGCCTTGAAATTTGTTAGGTCTGATATAAAAGAAGATATTTTAATGTGGTCCATATTTCTAAAATCATGTGTTTTATCCTAAATGTTATTGAAAGCCTGTTATTCGTTTATTTTACATTATAAGTTCACAAGCACCGAAAGATTTCTAGTACTCCCGGAGCACTGTACAGCTGGTTACTCCTGCCATTGATTAATTGACATCTGTTTAAGTAGGCCACATTAGCTATCTTACTAAACGGCTGTGAAAACGTAACCTTCTTCCTCCTAATTCCTCTGTTGCTAATGACCTCAGGCTCTGCAACATCTTCTCTTTTCATTCTACTTTATTTTTTCTTTTAATTTATAATCCCAGTGCCAATGATCAAATTACCTGGAAACAAAAATACATATATATAGGAAAAACCTTGTAAGCTATGTATATATATATATATATATATAGGAGAAACCTTGTAAGCTACTACACAGGAGGGACTTTGATTTTTCCCAATTTTTAGTGAAAGGAGAAAAAATAACGTCTGCTCCCTGTGCGCCCCTTCTTCTTAATGGTCTACTCCTTTTCTCTCTTCTCTTTACTCACTTTTACCTCAATATTTTTTTCCCTCAAATATTTGAATAAACACCACAGAGAACTTCAATTTTTTATTTTTTTTCTTTCTTTTTCTTTCGGTTTTTCTAACTTCCAAACTAGCCTTAGAACAATTTAAACTGCTTTAAAGAAATATATAAAATTAAGAAATAGGTAGAAAAATCGAAAAAAATCCCCCAGCATCTCATACTTAGAAACCTTGGAATCCTTACGATTTTCAATCGGCTATAGCTCTAGCTTAATATTCCCTTCCCGCTTGCTTTGAATCTGCTTCAGTTTTGAAAGTCTGGAAGTTTTCTTTTTCTGGTCATGTTGCACATAAGAAGCCCTACAATAAACTTCAAAAACTGGAATATCAACTTAAGTCCATAATTGATATCTAAAGAGAGATCTGAACATATTGAAGCAAAAAAACCTTGAGATTTTCATCAAACCCAGAACTAGGTTCAGATGGACAAGAGACGAGGACAAGCGAGACGCTCCGCCTTTTGACGTTTTTAAACGACGTCTTCATAGAGATTTCGTTAGATAGCTGATGTGGCCTACTTAAACAGATGTCAATTAATCAATGGCACGAGTAGCCAGCTGTAAAGTACTCCGGGAGTATTAGAATTTTTCCCACAAGCACCTCCAAGTCGGTTTATTCGATGTAAGATAAATGGGTTGAACTCCAGTCGTGATTTTTATGTTAACCGATCAATTTATTCTCGTTTAGAAACCCCAACAAAGCAGCTTAGGTCTACTATCTTATATAATATTTTTTTGATAAACTACTATCTCATATAATAACTAAGTTATAAGAAATACAATTAAAATAAATGGGCCCATTGGGTTTACTATCACAAAATTGGATATTAACATATAACCTAACTAAGAAAAGTTATTAAATTATCAAATGATATATGAATCACACTAATAATCGATCACGAATTATGACAAATAGTATTTTTATTATTATTTTTTATTTTTATTCTTGTCGATGTTAGTATAATGCCATATTATTTCAAAATATTATTAAAAAATTAAAAATAACCAAGTAAATTGTTTTTCAAAATGAGATATTGATTCTATTACTAATGGAATAGAATAGAGAACAGAGATAGAAGATTTTTATCAGTCATTTTGTGCAAGGTTCAAAAAATCGATATCGATGGAAATATCGAAAGTTTAAAATACAGAAATTTCTATGAAAAAATCGAAAAAAATCGAAAAATATCGAATATCAATAAAAAAATTGTAAAAAAATGATGAAAATTTGTTTTAAAAAAATAAAAATTTTTATTTAAATTTTAGAATTAACTTATTTAATCCATTAATTACCAAATTAATTATAAAAATTGCTAAAATATTGAATGGATGTTATATTCTTCTTAGTGAATTGATTTCTAATAAGTATTAATGATCATAGATAAATTATTATTAATAAAAATATGTCAAAAAATACATATATGATAAAATTATTTATTAAAATTATTTATTAACTAAAATATATAAAACAATTATTACAATTATGTTATAGTTCATAAATGTCATCTTAATACCATATAGAATTTCTAGATGGTTGAAAATCATCGGCTTCTTCCTCATTTTGATTTTGAGATGTGAAATGTGAGAAATAATTATAAAAAGATGTATCTCCCTGATAATTTTGCATATAATTATTAATATGCCAACTATATGAATCTTACATTACTGGTTGACTATGTGCATAACTACTACTACTCTCTGATAGTTGAGTTTGAGATGGTACCCATGAGTTGCTACTTGATGACATTTCATAAATATCCATTAAATAAAGATTATGAAAATGACTTCAAACACTCATAAAACCAAAATTCATCTATTCGAATCTTTTTCTTGTTATGACATCTCCATTATAGATTTTTCTTTATGTATATAGTCTTTTCCAACACTACCGAATATTTTACCTGCATCTCTACTCTCATAATCTTTATCTTGTGTTGCATGTGTATAATATTGTTCACGGGTAAATGGACTTAATCCCACTTGTCGACTTGGTGATTCCTTTTAGCCACTACCTCTTCTAACTTCTTCAAAAATGTAAAAAAATAAATAAATAAAAATAAAAATTGTGAATTGTTAGGAATTTTTTTTTCATTTTTGAAACAAACATTATTATTTTCACATATATATATTTCATCATCTCTTTACCCACATTTGTAAAACGGATATTTCCGACAATAAAATTTGCTAGGTTAAAAAATAAAAACTACAATCTTTGTATTTTTGCTTTATTGATATTCAATAAGTAGAACTTATTAAGATTATTCAATTCAATTTATTCTATTTTTCTTATATCATTAAATGCCTAAAAAGAAATATCAATAAAGTTAATTTGATAAAAAAATTTACTAAATATTAATAATATTTATGAATTTTTTTAAAAAATTTAAAAAAATTTCTTAAATATTTTTGAAATTTCAGTAGAAATTTCATATAAATTTCAAAAAATTTCATGTATATTATAGATTTTTTAACCAAATTATTAAAGATTTGATGTGGATATTTTACGAAAATTTCAATGGAAATTTTGATGAAATTTCAAAAATTTCAATAAATATTATGGAAATTCTATTTGATTCCATTTCGAAGTTAAATTTTATTTCGTCCCCTTTAAAAAATGAAAATATGAAAAAAAATTTGAAGAAATATCAAATATTTTAAAATTTGATTTTGTGAACAATGTACTTAAAACATTATTGAAAAACTAATTATATTAAAAATGAAATTTAGAAGAAATTAAATTCCCTAAATATGTTGGCACTAAATGGTTTACCAATTTATTTATCAGATGGTGTAGTATTATTTTATTGATTATATATAGTTTCACTTATCCTTTTTAAAATTTTACTTCTCCATATATAGATTACAAAAAATTTTCAACTAACACAATAATATCACGTTACTTTTACTATAAACAAATCAACAAACAATTTGCTGTGTATAGAATTTTTATTTTAAAATTTATATATATATATATATATATATATATTTTATATTGAATACGGGATTCAAATTCTGAAATCATTATCATAATAAACAATATTTTTCCATATGTATTTTAAAGTTTAAAACTTCACATATATTTAAAATTCAAAAATATCATCGATATTTTTATACCATTTATTTAACTTTTGAAAAAGTCCAAAGGTGGGTAATGATTTAAGTTTTGAGAGAAACCCACACGAATTCGTTAAGTAATATTTATGTTATTGGTTAAGTAAGTAATATTTATGTTATTGGGGCAACATCCTACCAGAAAGGACCCAGTACTTGTAACCAACCATGTATCTTTTGTGATGTGTTGGAGTCCAACGCCAAAATCTCTTTTCACCATCACTCTCTGACTTTCCTACACGCACATCATCTTCTTGAATTCTTTACGCATATTGGTTTGGTAGATGCAATCAAACCAATAATATAAAAGTCACTAATTATGCTTCATAATAACAATAGGGAATGTGTTACCAAAAATAATAATAATTAGGAATGATGTGATCGCTTTGAGATTTTTATAGCATACGCTTCGTTATAACTAAATATCTGATACCCCTGTTTTACTTAACTATTCGTAATATAATTTTCCTTTTCTATATTTTCCTAATGATAGAGGTTGGGTTGGCTATTTTTGCAATCTTGAATGGTGTGCCTATTTGCATCAACAAGTTAATATGTGTATGTATATATATATATATATATACATTCTATCGGTCCGTCTATGGTGCGAACCATAGTATTGGTGACGATTTTTCATAGTATTGGTGACGATTTTCTAAGAAACCGTCGTTAATATTATAAAAAATCATCACTAATACTGCGGTCCTTATGCGGACCGTCCTCACCATACAATTTTCGTACATTCTATAGAGGATCCAGAAATTTTATATGGAAGGCACTGTGTTCTTATGAAATACATTTTATAAAGCTATGAAATGTATATTATTGTGTTAAAGTAATAATTTATATAAAATAATTTCATTTAAATGGATTTAAAATTTAAGAGTAATTTGTTTGCTACGATTTTGAATCAAACTAGATAAAAAGAAAAAAAGAAAATTGTAAATATATTAACAATATAGAGACCAATAACTAGATAAAAAAGAAAGAAATATGTTAGTTGTTATCATTAATAACTAATAACTATTATCATGTGGTACATGTATAATTTGATAATTTAAATAGTTTTTTAAAATAATTTATTTTTTTCATATTCCAATTTTAGAATAAAAAACTAATACATATAAAATGCTGCCAATTATTAATTGTATGTTAGCATAGATCCCGTTAACAATAAATAGCAAAATTCAACAAGAAAATTTGAATTGAGAAATGATAAAAATTCATTTTACTTATTCAATTTCACATAGAAAGTTTTAAGTAGCTTTATATAACTATTATTAAAAGAATACTCCGAAAATAAAATGAATATAATACATATTTTTTATAAAAAAATAAATAAATAAAGGGCCACTATTTATTTTTTTTATTTCTTTTAGAGGGTTTAATTACCATTAAGGATTATTTAAAGAAATATTACAAATAAAAAATAATAATAATAATAATTATGGGAAGCACTTGCCCAATCCTAGCCTACTGTGGATATTTTTCCTTTGTGATTTTAACTGCAAAAATCCTAGTCTCTATCTTCTTTGAGTACTAGCTAAATCTAGAAATGGTCATCTTCCTTCAATTCTTTTTATCTTTACCGTCTACTTATTTATTTCTGATCCGCTCTTTTCTTATCTTTTATTACTGTTTAGTTCTGTGCTGATGATACTCAAAATATTTGCCTTCTTAATCAGAATTCAACCACCTTACCTATCCATCTATTAGCATTCATATGTTTTTTTTTTTTCTTTTTAAATGAAAAATTATAGTTATGCTGTGGAGCACTAAACTACACCTCAACCATTTTGTTTTCTTTTTGGAAAAATGTATAACAATCTTTATATTGAGAATGCATTTTTTTAAAAAAACCAATTTTCTTTCTTCATAGAACTAATTTTTCTATGGAATAAGTACTCAACTTAAAGTTTTATTTCTTATGTAGTAATTATTGGTGTCTAAATTATTAAAAACTGTAATCTATTAACAATAATATTATCTTTATCAAAATATTTACTAATTGATGTATCAATATTTAATTTATTTATTTATTTATTTATGTATTTTTATCATGGTTACTTAAGTGCATGATCCTACATACGATGGACATTACTACTAGCCTGTCTTTGTAAGAATTGATTTATTTTTTTATTCACTAATTTATTTAAATGTTTATTTATTTATATATTTAAGTGATATAAATATATCAATTAATAATATATTAATATATATCATTTTGTAAATTTTTTCATAAACATTTTAATATCAGTAACATTATTGTTTTATTAATTAAATTAGCTTTTTTTAATATTGGTTAAAAGTTAAAGATAATGTTTAAAATTTCGATATTGATGGAAATATTAAATGTTCAAAATATAAAAATTTCTATGGATATATTAAAAAAGATCGAATATTGATAAAAATTCACAAAAAATAATAGAAATATATGGAAATTTATTTAAAAAATAAAAAAATTTATTGAAACTTTAGAATTAGCTTATTCAATCAATCAATTATCAAACTAATTATAAAAATTATAAATATTGAATAAATATTATATTTCTCTTAATGAATTTAATTTATAATAAATAGTAATGATTGTAAATAAATTATTATTAATAAAAATATTAAAATATATATATATATATATATAAAAGATAAAAAAAATTGTTTATTAATTAAGATAAAATAGTTATTATAATTATATTATATTTCATAAATCTCATCTCAATACTTATAAATTCTTAGGTGATTAAAAATAGTTAGTCTCTTTCTCGTTTTCATTTTAAAATGTGAAACGTAAAATTAATTATTAAAAGACATATTTCCTTAATAATTTTTTTATATAATTATTAATATGTCGACTATAAGGATCTTATATTAAATGTTGTCTTTGATGTTTAGTATAATATATTCTGTCATCTTTGTATTTTTATTTGATTAATGTTATTAATTTAAATACAATCAATATCAATTTTACAAAATATTGTATTTTTATGTTATTATTTTATGTTATTATTTTTCATTCGTATATGATCAACTGTATACTAACTTATAATTATGCAAGTAGATATATACTTTATCAATGAATAAAACATATCAAGGCTATTCAATTTAATTCACTTCATTTTATTTATATCATTAAATATTTGAAAGATAATTAAAAAATAAAAATAAAAACTATCACTAAAATTAATTTAGTAAAATAATTTACTAAACATCAATAATAGTTATAAAACAAATTAAAAAATTTCATAGATATTCTCAAAATTTTCATGGAAATTTTAAAAATTTCTGGAAATTTTATAAATTTACATGGAAATTTTTAAAATTTCAATGGATATTATTGATTTTTGAAGCAAATTGTTAAGAATTTAATATGGATATTTTGATTAAAATTTTGGTGAAATTTTAAAAATTTTATAGATATTATGAAAATTTTATTCGTTTCCATTTGAATCCTAAATTTCTTTTAAATCCCTTAAAAAAATGAAAATTTAAAAAAAAAATTGGTGAAAATTTCATATATTTAAAACATTGGTTCTAATTAGTATATATATGTACAATCAAGGGAAGAAGGAAGTTATGCTGAAAAGGCTTTAAAATATCTTTTCCTACTTAATGGAAAATGATAAACTTGACTTCAAAAGTGTTTTTGGTAAAATTTACTAGTGGATCTTACTATTTAAAAGTTTGTGGATCCATATATTTATTAAATTTAATTTTGTATTGGTTAAAAAAATATTTAAATATGGTTTGATACCTCTTACCTTTAGTTCACACACCTTCACTCTCTTTCTCTTTTACCTTTGTTAACCTCTCTTTTACAGTCTTCTGCATTTTTATATGCATTTCTTTCACTTCCACTTTTCGTTTCATTGACATAAAGGGAGAATTTCATCAACAACTCGAAGTTTGATGAAAATTCATTAACACATTTAAAATATGAAAAATAATCACTTACACTCCTAAGGTTTGGAAAAATCATTATTTATCACTTTAAGGTTTTTGAGTAAATTTATTTATGAAAACTTTATATTACCCTTTAATTTCAAAATGGATATCAAAGCTTTATTTTATGGTCTTTTATATAATATTATATATTAAAAATTGTAATTTATTTATCATTTATTTAATTACATTGTTTATCATTTATATTAGGATTTTATTCTTGTATAAGCGTTTTCTTAAAAAGGAGTAGAATATCTCATTCAATCACTATGTGGAAAAAAAAAAGTAAATAAATAAAGCCCATTTCAATTTAACTCAAAATTATAAGAAATAAAGGAGAATATTTATATAAGATAAGAAAACAATAAATCAGTTTGTTGGAGTATGAAGAAAAACAAAAGGAAAAGAGTCAAACTAGTGCAAATATCTTCGTATTGGCATCTAATAGCATAGGTTTAACTTCAAACTAAATTGGCATCCTCCGAAGTAATATCATTCACACACTACTTCAAGTCGCATGCAAAAACTAACATTCTTCCACCTATCAAGCAAATTAATCTCTCTCTTGAAGATCAACCAACAATATATCTTCAAGATCAACCAGAAATATGTCTTCAATATCAACCAGAAACATGTCATCCTTGACATAGGATAGAAATAAACACCAATAAAAGATAAGAAAATAACATATTAAAGATAAACAAATAGTAAAGAAAGAAAATTGAAGGTAGATGACCATTATAATTCTAGTTTTGACTAGTACTCCCAAAAAAAATAAATAAATAAAGACTAGGGTTTGAGCAGTTAAAAATCACAAAGGAAAAATAACTACAGCAGAGTACAATGGGCCTTTCGCCCAACTGCCCAAGAAATTGCAAAGGCATTGCTTTAAGAAATAAATCCTAATTTAAAAAATAAAATTCGTCTAGACTAATTTTTTTTATACATAATGTTAGTTTACTACAACAATTTATATTATGATTGCTTTCAAAAATATATCTGATTATGCAAAGCAAAATTTCTGGACTATTTTTTTTTTTTTTTTAAAGATTGAATTTGTCATTTGAGGAATAACTGTTATATATATATATATATAGATAGTAAAATTTTATAGTTCAGATGGTTAATATCAAACTTCAATATTGATGATAGTTCTGTATTATTATACATAAATAGTATTGATGATGATTTTTTTAAAAATTATTATTAATATTCGAAATCTACATGTAAACATTCTGCATCATAAACAGACTATATATATATATATATATATATATATAAGTTGATATATAACCTAAATATTCTTTGCAAAAAATATGTTTGGACAGCCTTTGATTAAAGATTTGGATGTGATACGTGGAGATAAAACAATGAAGTTGTTGTGTTGCGCAGTCATACTCATGGTGTTAAAAACAATTAAACGTCCAAGGAATGGCAAGAAGCAAGACTTTGACTTAAATAAGATGGTAATTATATCCTAACCCCCGTTGCAGTTAGGAACTTGGTGTTCATTGACCTAAAAAAAAAAAAAAAACCGCTTTGGCCCAATAATTATTATATAATTTTTGTGTTTTTTTTTTTTTTTTTGGTCGAAATATAAAAGGTTGGTTGAATTTGGTTTAAAATACCTTTGCTAGAAAAATAGAATTTAGCCAACTGTAAAGTATGCACGATTTGGTGTAAAAGAATTAGATGGTTTGAAATATCATCACTCATAACACAACCCAAAAAGAAACAAATTATATGAAATTTAATTTTAATCATTTATTTTCATTTTTTGGACAACGTTTGGAGCTTGAAATTCATGGAAGGAAATTGAAAAAGAAAAAACCACTTTTAAATCGTTAATTTAATTCAAATAATTTTTGCTGAAACTTGTTCTTCCCCTTTCACTGCTTTTAAGTGTCTCTTTATAATTTTAATTTGATTTTCTTGTTCATAAATTGAATCTTCATAATTACGTATAGTAAAGGATGCATAAATATGACCAATATGATTTTAAAAGTCTACCATCTGTATATTAACAAGGGAATAGATCTAATCTTCCAATGTTTTCCATCTTATATATAATGCCTATTTATAAAGCAAAGTTAGTTTTCCTTTGTAAATACATAATTTCTAAAATATTACCTAAATACAACGAATTTGAATTTTTCCTTTCCTTAAGAAATATTAAAGAAACAATCAAATAAAATAAAACCTTTAATTCTTCTATTTGTTAAGAAAAAATTCATTTTTTTGGGCAAACTAATTTGTTGAAAGCTATAATAAGCTGTACAACCACAACCCCCAGCAGTCAATTGAAAACGACTTCAGTTGCTGCGTTTGAAACAAAAAGCCAGCCAATGAAAGCGAAGAACGTGCGAATCTTTGGAAAGAAATGGACCAACCAGAGGCGGCTAGCAAGTCCCATCAGTAACAAACATGGGCCCCCATCACTTCAACTTCACGCTCTGGACCTCTTGGGCCCACCTAACAGTATGCTGTCCCACTCATCCTCGCAAAAATACAACTCATACCTCTTTTGACAATTTAGCATTTTACTTGCAGATTAATTGTTATTTATATTACCCAAAAAAAAAAAAAAGATTAATTGTTATTTAATAACGAAATATTGCATAAAAGGATCCACAATATTTATATAATTTTGTATGTAATTTATTTCCACTGGACCCTCTTTTTATATTTATAAATTATATTTAATTTTTGTGATGAAATGGTACCACATAGTAGTTGAGAAGCATGAATAAATTAAAAAATACACGGAATTGAAGTTCTTTTTTTAATGAAATTTTTGCTTAGATGAGCTTAAATTAAATGAATATTAGTGATCTTTAAATCCTCATATCCATTCATATGCTATTCAAAAAGAATAGTAACAATTTCTTTTTGCACCACACCAAAAAATATGTACACTCATGTTTATAAAAACAAAATACCATATTATTTTTATTGTGGTGTATTTAAAATAAAAATAAGTAAAAATATTCTAAAACCAGGTTATCAAAGTATTATTAGGTAGTGCTAACAATGTAAGGCAGCGATTTTTTTTTTTTTTTTTTTGTAATAAGATATTTGTTTGAGTATGGATATCATTGTTTTTGCCGTTTTGATTCTTGATATAAAAATAAAATGATGGACCATAAATGGGAAAAAAAAAAAAAAAGTAAACCGTTTGTTAAAATTAACCCATTTGGTGAATATGTAGAAGACACTGATTAAACGAAGGAGATGAGATGAATATAGAATTCACTGAAGATGAACAAAATTTGCTCGAGACTACCAATTTGTAACAATAATGCTAGTAATCATGTGAAGCTATAAGAGCTTACAGCTCATATAATCTTTGGATTGATTTATAAGCAAAGTTTTGTACTTTATTTTAATTTGTAATTTTTCTCTTTTCTCCTCTTGGGAAATTTTTATTCGAAACATAGACATTTAAAACTTTGCCATCCAATTTTCACTTTTGCTGCCAGCTATCTATCTAACCAATGAAAGAAAGCCACCAGGACCCAGTTAATGATGTTCATAAATGGTCAAGAACCCACATAATTTGAGATGGTGTTGGGCGATTATGGATGGAATTTCATTCCATGTTATGTCTTTTTTTTTTTAAATAAATTATTATTTGTCATTACTTATTTAAATACTCAATAACTAATGTGACAAATTTTTTTAGATTTAAATTTTACACATGAAAAAATAATGATTATGTCATGAGACTATTTCAAAATCTAAATTCAATTTAAAAGGTCTCACTTATTATTTTTTGTGAAAATCCATCAAAAAATTATTTTTTCTATTTTGAGGTAACATTTTTACCAAAACAAAATGCAATTTCAGTGGAAAGTAATTTGATTCTCAAAGTGAATAAATGTTTTTTTTATTTATTCTCATATTATTTTTATATTTAAAAGTCATAAAACTTGTATTACATCTAAATCGTTTTTTTCCACAAAAAAATTCTCTATATTTTACCAAACAAAAAAAACTAATTTTTTGAAAACTATATTAATTTTGCCAAAATTTGATCCAAAAGGATTAAGATTGTTGGAAATTTAATTAGGAATTTATTTATCTATATACTCTTTTTAGTTTTAAATCAATTCATTTTTTTTTCTTTTTTGCTACTACAATTGAAACAAATCAATTAAGTATCATAAACTCCAAAAAAATAATTAATTATCATAAACATGTGATAATCCATGATGACATACAGCAAACAAGATGTTTTTTCAAAAAAAAAAATGTCAATTCTTTTTTGTGGTTAATTTGGTAATATTTGGGAGTAAGAAGTTTTTTCTTTCAAGGCACTTATCACGGCGCGACAGAGACGTAGGACCCACCCGTAAGGCGGTGTTCCCTCCAACATACCAACCGAATTCATCTCCATTGCTTCTTAGCGTACAAATCACAACTGCCGTGAGGGCCCACCATGTCCACAAAATAGGGCCCACTCAATCATCATAATCTTACTTTGATCATCATCATCATCAACCTGCTCGATAACTCAGAATCATGCATCATTAACCTTAACAAGGACTTACCATTACCATTAGAAAACGAAAGAAAAAGACTTTTATTAACAAAAACAAATAGAATATTTTCTCAAAAAAATAAAATAAATACTATTTCCATGATTATTTTATTAGTGTTTAACGCGTTAGTGTTAGTGTTGCACAAGTTTATGAACAAAAATAACGTAAGGTTTTTTTTTTTTTTTTTTTTTTTTTTGACATGGAAACCTTAGAGAAGGTTCCTGAACATAAATGATTAGCACATGTCGCATTTAATTGTCAATGCAAATATCGTTAAGAAATCAATCTCCATAACATACACATGTATACGTAGATGTTGATTGCCAAGCTAAAATTTCACTATTGTAGGACTATTCTTGTTAATTGATTGTTTACTTATAAAGTAATGAGACTATTATTATTTTTTGGAGGGGGACAAAAAAATGAAATTATTATGTGAATTAAGATGAATAATGGTGTACACTTCATTTTCAGCACTCAATTCCAATGGATTCATGAAATTAAACTAATAATATATGATTGGTTTAACTAAAGAATAGACTTTAACTTCATCATGAAAACATTGAAATTAAAGATTGTTTATGTATTTGTATTGAGTAAAAAAAGAAAGAGAATAAAAAGATAAAAGGAAAATAAAGATGCAGAATATAGAATTTAATAAATCAAAAAGACAAAGTAGAATAAATATATTAAAAAAAAGAAAGAAAGAATATTTAAGTTGAAGAAAGATGAGTTAGAAAGACAGACATTAGACATAAGACATGTTAACTAAACAATAGCTATTCTACCAAAAAAAGAAAAAGAAAAATATTAACCATAGAAAGTAACGAGACAAAAATAAAACCAAAGTATATAATAACGTATGAGGTGCAAATACAACAAGCATTATGCAAGGAATGGTTATTCACTTATTTTAATAAAAATGGATATTCAAGACCAACTTTAGTTTCCCGAATAATAAAAATTATAAAAAAAAAGAAAAAGGAAAAAGGTTTTGGTTATCAATAAACAATTGACATGAATAAAATTGGTATATATATATATATATTTTTCTTTTTTAAATCTAATTTGAACCAGGATATCATATATTGAAGAAATGGATATTAACTTAGATTATTTACGTAAATATTTGTATTTGATATGGCAACTATTAATTGACAAAATGTTAATGTGTGTCTTCGTGTTTTTTCTTCTTTTTTTTTTTTTCCCAGTGTGTGTGTGTATATATATATAATTTTAAAAAGTGAAAAATAAGGATAAAATTTATTAATAATTGTCATATCAAATAGCAATATGTTACTACTTTTTTTTTTTATTTGAAGAAATATATTTTACCATGATAAATGAAAATAGAACAGTGGTGATCTTTAATGAAAATTAATTATAATATTCTAAAATTAACTATGAAATCAAATCAATGCTAATACATGAGTTGATAAGATAATCAGATAGTTATAAAATAGACGAATGCAAATTATGCAGGTGGACCAACATCTACATTTTGAACCCTAATTTAAATAATTATAATAATAATAGATACAATAAGATATCGATAGTGATAATATATGTAATTTTTCATATCTAAAGCTAGAAGTTAAAAATTACATTCCAAGCAAAAAAAAAAAAAGTTAAAAATTACATAAGTTTGTCTGAAAATTTAGAAGGTTGTTGCTCAAGTTGTACTGCTGACTTATTAATCATACAAATATTAATCAACCACTGAACTGGAAAATGCCAAAAAGTTACTGACAATCATCAAGAGACACGTGGCAGAAAAGAGCAGAAGAGCAGTATGGCATATAGATCAGCCACCTTCCACATAAAAAAATTCACATGTAGAAAAGGGACCCACAATAACGGGTATTTCTAAATCGGACGCTAAAGATGTGTTTGGTAGTGCCTGGCCATGTGGGAATAATAAGGTCGAACTTCCCTCATGCTTCTCTGTCTCTACCTTCATAAGCTGTATTTAACAGTAAACCACCATCCAAACAGGGTACAAAATCGCATTTTTACTAAATTACCCAACGCCTATTTAAATCTCTGCCATCCTTCTCTGACTTCCTCACACAACGCTCACCCTCTCTCATCATCTTCCTCACACTCTCTGTTTATATCTTTTGTCTTCTTTTTTTTTTTTTTTCTCTAAGTGCGCACGTTAAGCAGGGAGAGTGCGCACCATAAGCCATGAATCGCAAAGCTATTTTCTTAATAGGTTTTATCTGCATTGTCGTAGCCGGTGTTGGAGGTCAATCTCCGGCCAATTCACCGTCTCAATCACCACCGGCTACTCAAGCTCCTCCCACCCCTACCACACCCACTGCTTCACCTCCAGCCAACAATCAACCGCCGCCGACTCCGGCAGCCACTCCTCCGGCTTCTTCCCCACCTCCGACAACTTCATCCCCACCGCCGGTAACTCAATCTCCTCCTCCTTCCACTCCTCCTCCGGTCTCTGCTCCTCCACCGGCTACTCCTCCTCCGGTTAGCTCTCCCCCTCCGGCATCACCACCACCGGCGACTCCTCCTCCGGCTACTCCTCCTCCGGCGACTCCACCTCCGGCATCTCCACCTCCAGCATCTCCACCTCCGGCAACTCCACCCCCAGCAACTCCACCACCGGCAACTCCACCTCCAGCACCCCTTGCTTCCCCACCGGCCACCGTTCCGGCTCCAGCTCCAAGCAAGAAGAAGGCGAAGTCTCCGGCTCCGTCGCCGTTGGGTCTCAGCCCAGGCAGCAGCCCACCTGCTCCTCCTACCGAAGCTCCTGGGCCTAGCTTGAACACCCTCTCACCTGGCCCATCTCAGGATGTGGTACGTCTTCTTCTACTTCCTTTTTTTTGTGTTTTTTTTTTTTTTTTTTTTTTTTGGTTGTTCTCTGTTCTCTGCAATGGTCCAATGGTTCTCTTCGCAGATCCGAGTTTTGTTTTCGATTTCTTCGTCGTTCGTCCAGTTCATTTCCATTTCATATTCTTAGGTTTAGTCAAAGGGCCAAAATTTTTCAACAGGGCGTAATGTAGTTGGAATCCAGTTGGTTATTCTATCGTAAGCTAGGGGGAGGGTAGCACTGGATTTGCCTTTGTGCTCGTGTTTCGAGTTTTTCCCAGTGTTTGTCGTGCTGGTGTCTCGAGCTTCATGTCTGAATCAATATGTGAGATCAGATGTGCTCAGGTTCACGTGAACTTGAGCAGATCTGATTGGTCAAAGCAAATGAGAAACAACCCCTACCACTAGATCTTTGACTCTTCCAGGGTCAGAGATGCTGACAATGACATGGTCTAAATCTGAAAGTACATGATAGTACAACAGAGGAAATAGAAAACAGTAGGCTTTCTCAGTAAACAGAGTTTTATATATATATATATATATATATTTTAAGCACATTGTAGACTCCTAGATCATATACAATATATTACTTTACTCATATGTAAAGACAAATGTTAAGCACACCATAATATAAAAATTCTCTTTCTTTCTTTTTTTTTTTTTCTTTAATGGAATTTGATTTAACAGCTTGGATATACTTTATAAAATGTTTTACTAAATTTCAATTATTTTCAAGCAAAGAAATTGGTAATGGTTTTTTATTATTATTATTATTTTTTTGTTTTAACATTTTATTTTCATGGGAATTTTGATGAGTTAAAATGGGAAATTAACCCCTTGTTATGATGAAACTTTTGAATGCAGAGTGGAGTAGAGAAGATGTGGAGCATTGGGAGCTTAAGCATTGGATGCGTTTTCCTGTGGTTGATGGTGTAGGGGAGATCAGTGTTGCCTCCCAGTATTATTCTTTTTTCTTGGTCTTGAACCAATGTCTATGTTATTTTATATTGTCTTTTGATATATAATATTATAGTATTATTGGTTGTCCCACTTGCCAGTTTAGCCCACATCTGGATGTTTTTTGGTATTTGAACTACATTACATTTTGTTGAATTCTTTGGGAGAATTTTGAGGGGGAGCTTTTGTATTGTGACTATTGAGGGTTTTGTATTGGATTATTTCGTAGTTCTTTACCTCTTTCTCTCATAATTCCATCTTTTTTCATTCTTTCTACTTTCTTCGCTTTTAATTGCATATGAATTTTTTCACTATTAAATTGTTGGTGTTAAAAGAATATTAATATATATATATATATATATATATATATATTATTTACCATTGCTATAATGGATACAAGAGGATACGATGTATAGTGCATGTCGACAAGGAGACAAATCAACAATTTACAGCAAGGGAGATATTCCCATGAAAATTAAGTTCTTGGATATACGTTTAAAAAAAAATATATATATATATATATATATTTTTTTTAATATGGACAATAATATTCAATTGGTTACCAATCCTCTGTGACAATGAAAAAAAGATCTTTCATTTGTGCGATTATAAATAATTGTGAAGTATATGTGAGATAACTGTCATCCCAGCATAAATAAATTGAGAATGAAACATGTTCTTTCAATATTGTGTGGGAATGTTTTACCAAGTCTGTCATAAAAAAATAAATTATGAAATGTTACTTAACAAATTTGCATCCGAATATTGAAAGTAACCAAAATTGGGAAAAAAAAAAAAAAAAGAATAACGATAACGCAATATGTCTTTTGGACATGTTTTCTATCTTGTCCCTATATCTAATCTAAAGCTAAATGGAAAAGACTTAATAAGTTTTGGCAGATTGCTTTGGTCTATCTAGTCCCTATATCTAATCTTAAGCTAAATGGAAAAGACTTGATAAGCTTAATTATGTTAACCAATTTTCTCAGTATACTTTTTATTAGCTTAAATATTTAGAAAAACATGCTTTAATAATATGAATTAAGAATATTATTTTATAATCATTTCATTAATAGTTGATCAGTAACTTATAAAATTTTACATAGATTTAAAAAACTAATTAGAGGCTTATTAAACTAATATATAAATATTATACTATACTAAATTATTATTGATCATGAGGAGAGTTAGAAGTTGTATTGAATATAACTGTTTTGATGAGGATCAATATAAATATATCAAGGGATAATTGTACTTTTATACTTTTAAAATTATTAAATTTCGTTTTAAGGATTTTAAAATCAATTTTCTAATATTGTTACATTTTATTTTTAAAATCTTTATAAATTGGTCCAATTAGTTCAAATTGACAAAACCATTAAATAAGGGTAATGTGCAGTGCATGTCATCTATAAATTTTATTTCTTAATTTATTTTTAATATTTTGCTATTTCTAATATGATCTACAAATTTGAAGATTTAAAAAAAAATATCAAATATTAAAAAAAAATTAAGAGTCTAAAAAAATATTGCTTCAAAAAAATTTCCAAATGCATGATAAAAAATAACAAATGTTAAAAAAAAATAAAATTTAAGAGCCCAAAAAAAAAATCATATGATTATAGAAAATTATGAGGGTTCGAAATAAATCCTAAATGTTCAAAAAATATTTTTAAGAACCCAAAAAAATTTCCCAGATGTTAAGAAAAAGTCAAAAAAAAAATCCAACAATATCAAATGTTCAAAAAGAATGTTAATATTTTCAATAACTAACTACAAAAATACTGACTTTAAAAGTTATAAATAACATATATTTTTTATTTTAAAGTTAAAATTTTCGCATCTAAACCAATATTGAATTGAAATATTAACTCACTACTTCAATGAGCATCTTGTAGTTCATAAATTTAGAGGCAATATAATCCTTAGTAAAGGCCATCCTACTCAATTTTCTAACATTAAAATATGTTTTAGACGTGGATAATTATTATAATAGATTCTCAACATATCATAAAATTCCAAATTCAGAAAAGAAATGGAATTCTAGGATTCCTCTTGAGGCAAATACTTTTATGCATAGTATCCAGTCAATATACTAGCGGGAAAATATTGAAATCATGTAGATTTCTCTAATATATAAATAAAAAATGATATACATTTTTTTTTTTCGCAATAAAATTTTTTTATACATTAAGTTCAAACTTTGGCATAGAAAATGGCTTTGGAACATAGAGTCAAAATAACAATGATAAGTGATAACTCCCAGATTATGGATTCAGCCCTAAAGTCTTTCTGATTAATGGCAAATCTTCGATCATGGCAAGGAAATTTTATTTATTTATCCGTTGATTAATTATACAAACTCCCTCTCTAGTTTCAGGGTTTTCATATACATCCTCCACATACTTCTCTTGCACTTTTAATTGTCATTCACATAGTTTAAGTCCCTCCTCAAACTTTGAAGTTTATATATATAGTTAACATGATTTAATATTTTTATAAACACAAAAATATTCTCAATGTAAAATATTAAAAGTAAACTTTAGAAATTATTTTAGAGCAACTGAAATAGCTTTGTCTATTACTAATCTTTTTTATAATATCAGAAAAAAAAATATCTACTTAAAAAATCCTTCTTTGATTGATCTATTCCAACACTGTGTCAAACTTATGTAGCAAATATATATATATATATATACATTGTCAATATGACTCTCCACTTCTGAATTTTCCTTAAAAGGTTAATTTTTTTTTAAAAATAAACTAATAAAATATTTGATTATATAATAACCATAATTAATTTTTATCCACATTACCATAGAAATAAAGCTGAAATACAGCTAAATTATTTTTATAATATCAGAAAAATAAATATCTACTTTAAGAAACTTCTTCGATTGATCTATTTCAACACTGTGTCCAACTTATGTAGCAAATATATATATATATATATATATATATATATTGTCCGTATGACTCTCCACTTCTAAATTTTTCTTAAAAAATTAATTCTTCCAAAAAAATAAACTAATAAAATATTTGATTAGTTAATAACCATAGAAATACAGTTGAACTAAATGTGCATTTGTACTATTTAGATTTAGACATTATTACTTTCCATTCCACATATAGAGCAATAGAACATTCACAATTGGAGATGATTTTATAAATAAGATGTGGTTGCCTTAGCATTAGTGATAGCTAATGCTCTTATAACTAAGATTTGGTGGCCTTAGAATTTTTGAAATCCTTAATTAGAGGCCAAAGATTATGCCCTACCCATCGAATTTAAACCTTAAATTTTAAACCTGTTTAAATAAAAAAACTTAAAGGTATCCATCCAAAAATGGAAATAAAAAAATAAAAACAAATATTACAGCATTGATTAAAATTGTTGATTTAACATTAATTTTAAGCTTCAAAGACAAAAAATAATAAAATAAAAAGCAACATATTAAAAGTTATTTAAGACAAAAATATAGTGGGACTGTATCAAATACAATGTAAATTGAAAACTTAAAATAATAAATATAAAAGGGATTATCAAAACAATTAATATATAAATTTTACATAACCAACATGGGCTCTACATATCCAGTCCAGTTCCGTTCAACAAACGAGCCATAGATATCTCCATATCTCCATGATAAATACGCGGTTTGGTAGCCTAAACATTAAAATTGGAGGATAGGCTAAAGATTAAAATTAGAGGGTCAAAATATTGAGGCCTTGTAATTTTTTATTTTTTATTTTTTTGTTATTATTATTATTATTTTATTTTTTGGTGAAGAGAAGGAGGGAACTTTCTGTAGATATTTTTTCCCCTGTTTTCTTCATAGTTATCCTCTTCATTCCTCGCTGATGGATCTCAATTTGAAAGCAGTGAAACAAACCCAATAAAGGAAGCCCAAGTTCTGGTTCTAGAGGTCCAAGATAGTCCATCGGACCTCATAAAACATGGGCTTACAGAGTGAAGTAAGAGTTAAATTTTGTACGAACCCAGATCCACATTCAAAAGCCGAACAAATAAATATATGAATAAATCGTGGGACAGAAATCTAATAATTTTCAAGAAAATCTGTTAAGGAAATAAAAAAGTATTAGTTTTAGATGTCACTGAGGCTAAAATGGTAAATGTATTGAACGGAAGATAGGATTAATGGAATATAGGATTTGTTGGGTTGGTTGATGTTGAAAGTTGGGAGCAAATTAAATGGAATGGGATTCCTGAAGTGGACTTGTACCTAATTATTATAGGTCCAATTTATCTTTGAGGCCCACTGGGTTGGCACCACAGTAAGTAATAAATCGGTGAAGAAAAATATTTGACTGTGAAAATGATGAATATTATTATTTCTATTGTGATTTTTGGAGAAAATTATTTGACATAATAAAATGTTCATTGGCATTTATTTATTTTTATCCCCAAAAGAAGAAAAAAGAAAACAAAGAAAAAATTCTTAAAATGACACCTAATAATAATGATGATTTTTTTGTTTTTCATGTACTTAACAAAATAAGCCGATCTTGGCATTTTCAAATATTTGATAGAAAATATGTATAAAAAAATATTACATATCACAGAAATGATAATAACAGTAAGGATTTTAGTATTTATTTTCTGTTTTAAAGAATATCATAAAAAGAGGAATTCTTAGGTCATGTTTGATTAAAAGAATAGTAATTTTTAAAAAATAAGAATTGATAATTTCTAAAAATAAAAAATAATGGAATAGTATAATTATTCATATTCTTTAGTTTGGTAGTAACAATGAAAAATTGTGCCAAAAAAAAAAGATAAAAAAAATTAGAAGTGTGAAAAAAAAAAAAAAAACATAATGTAACATGATTTATATTTCTCTATTTTAAAGAATATA
Organism: Ziziphus jujuba; assembly: GCF_031755915.1. Taxonomy (NCBI): domain Eukaryota; kingdom Viridiplantae; phylum Streptophyta; class Magnoliopsida; order Rosales; family Rhamnaceae; genus Ziziphus; species Ziziphus jujuba. The sequence goes on along the minus strand of NC_083387.1, from coordinate 13,261,427 downwards.
AATTCTGAACTTTCTAAAAGCAGTAACAATTTTTTATTTGGAAAATTGTGATTTCATAAGAGCAGATAAGTTCAATTTGAAAAATCAAACCAGATTAAGGAGCATTAAAAAGTTTAGGAATACGTATTCTATTATATCATCTTATCCATAAACCAAATATGTTTTTAGGTTAGTATCATTTTTTATAGGAAAACATCTTTTATTGGTCCTTAAATCCCTTATTAGTACTTGAATTACTTTTAATAGTTGATTTAGAAATATATTTATAATTCATACGAGTTTATATATTATTCATATTGTTTTTCTAAAATTTTAGTATTTTATTAAATTCATATAAAATTTATATACATCTTTAAATTTAGTACTTGACGCAATCAAAATAATAACTTCGGATGATTTTCCATCCGGATAGGTTTAGAAGGATGATTTTATCATAAGTATACATGGTTATAATTTAATAGAGAGATGATAAGAACATTGTGGTAAAGCTGGCTTATGTGACATGGCATATCATCTAAATAATGTCATTTAAATATATTTTGAATCTTTGTATATAAAGGCTAAATGGGAAAGTAATAAACCGTCAGACTTGCATGGGACCAACGTTAATTGTTAGAAAAAAGAGTTAATTAAATATTTTTTAAATTTTGATTGATTATTTGTTTTTCCTATGTCACAATCAACATGGATGATATGGCTTACCACATACGTTCTTACTGTATATCAAAACTATGTATATATATATATATAACTATAAAGAATGGAAGTTCCTAATTGTCATAAAACAATACTAGGATACCTAAATTTTTCACCAAATTTTGTTTGCAAAATGATATGATAGAATGTTATTGGGTTCAAATTTCATAATCTAGGTTTTAGTTTTTGTTGACCTCTAATTTCTTTCTACATCATTTACTAAACAAATTTTGGTGGTCTTAACCATATTGAATTCTATATTTAAATATGTAAAAATTTCTAGTATATATTTTTTGTTCTTTTCTTTCCATAATGTAGCAACTACTGCCACACATTTTTTTTAGTTCAATAATGGTAAATTTACTAAGTTTTTTACCAATTGAAAGTAATTAGTGATATGATAATATTTTATTAGTTTACATTTAAAGTTTAGTTATCCATTTTAAAAATTTACTTATTCATAATTAAATTATATTAATTTTTTGACCAAAAATACATTGACACAGTGTTTGGAAATGGGTTAGGTAAACAATTGTTCGTAGTTAAATAATGAGAAAGGTTTTACTGTTCTTACTAAGTTTTTTTTTTTTTTTTTATTGTTTATTTTATTTAATTTTCTTTCCTTACTAAAGAAGTATTTTTTTTTTTCCGGGGGGAGTAAGAAAGGATGAGAAAGTTTTTTTTTTTCCCTTCTTTTTTTGGAATGAGAAAGGTTGAAGGTTCTTTCTCATTTCGCTGAAGTCTTGCAGCCATAGCAATGGTAAGGTAAAGGTCAAAAAACATGTGTCACTCACACGCACAAACAGAAGACCACACACAAATAGAAGACTATAGGGTAAAGTGAGATATTCTTTTTTTTTTTTTTTTTGTATACTTAAAATATATATATATATATATATATGGGTACACAACTAGTACAGTACAATTAATAAGGATCTATTCTAGGGCACTGCTACATTGTCAATAATGTGCATCTATCATTTTCTACTACATGAACTGGAAGTTTCCTTTGCCGACACTATTTTTCTATATATATATATATATATAGCATATATATTTCTAGTCTTACAACCTTATCACATATGGTATTTATAATTTGTATTGAAATGCTCAATTTGTCATCCAAATTAAGAGCATATCCTAACACTCCTGCTATATATGCTGCATTTTTTAATACTAAACTAGCCACAGATTTTGGAGTTGCAAAATCAATGCAAACGCCCATTAAAATATGCCATTCCACTTTATTACTATATAAATATATATACTACATATACCAATGGTTACACTAGCTAGATTCCACCTTAAAAAGAAATAGAAACATATATATATATATATAGAATGGAATGGAAGCATGGGAGTTTGGCTTGCAGTGGTCCATCTTTATTAATTAAATTGATGATATTAATTTATTTTTGTTATTAATTTATTCAATGCTATATTATATTGTTTATTATAATAGTATATTATTTTATGGCACTCTAAAATAGATATGACCTGGCCTTGCTTAATTTTAAGAAATATTTAAAGTGGTAGAATAAAGAAAAATACCATGTTAAATAGTAGTTTAAATTGTTACTGCTAAATTGTTTATTTTTACAAATTTTAGTATAAAAAAAAATAAATATCGCAATAAAAATTTATCATATAAACTAGTAATTATCATTTAAAAAACAAATACCAAGGTTTTAAGATAAACAATACTAATTCCAATTTAAAGCGGAAGCTTATATAAAAAAAACAAGAAGTTATTTTCTTAAAAGTGAGAAAAGCCTGCATGGTAGTATGTCTAATCCGAAAGAAAATCTCATACACAATGTTAGACAATGAGAAATATTAAAGAAACTAGGTGAATGGTATTTTATTACAAGGATTAAAAAACATGTCTTGATGAAAAATTGGATCTTGATTTTCACATGTGAACATAAAAAAAGCCCAACCTGACATGAAATTAATTAGAAAAACACCATTGAAGAAATCTAGAAATCTAATTTTAACCGTTAATTCAAATGGTTAATTATATGTTAATACTTTATATTTTGGTTAGATTTTATATTGGACTATCTAATTTAAAATATTCAAATTCAAATCTTCAATTTACAATTTATTTTAGATTAATCTATTTTTATTCCCAAATTGTTTAATATAAAGTTTAAAAACTAAAAAAATAGATTATTTTTAATATAAAGTTTAAAAACTAAAAGAATAGATTATTGTTAAAAATTTATTTGTGAATTAGATTAATATAAAACAAATCATAAATTGAAAATTTGATTTAAAATAATTCATAATGTTGCAATCAAATACAATATGGATACTAAAATATATTTAACCCTTAATTTAGACATCGAAATAAATATTGTGACATGAAAATAAAGAGGGAGATGGAATATATTCAATATCTGAGCAAATTGTTCGCTAATGTTGATAAAAAGATTTTTGTTCAAGATTCCACCATCACCTAATTACTTTTATATTTTCCATAACCGAAATAATAAATGGAATTTGATGTGACACATTCACGTGTTTTTGTTTGATGATTTATTTATGAAATGGACCTGATACAATGGGAAAACTAGCACACATCAACTCTGGGAATCCGGAATCAAACAGAAGAATGCTTGATATTCTTTCTTCTTTTGATAGGCCTCTTTTTTTTTTTTTTCTTTTTTTTTTTTTTGGGACTCAGATTTGTAATTTCCACCTCCCAATTACCTTTTTTTTAAGCTTTATATGCCCTAATTATAGCTACTCGTTAACAGCCCAACATTATGAATATATATTTTTTTAACCTTTTGTAGTAAAAAATTATTACTTAATTTTTACACACACATGGAGATATCTTGCAAAAAGGGTTAGCAGCATTTTACCCCAAAATATATATATATACATTATGTTTTTAAAGAAAATTATTGTAAATGATAAAAAAAATATTGTTTAATAATAAAATAAATTTGAATCAAACAAGTTATATAAATTGTATATGGTTAATTTCTTCAAATACAACTGTCAAAATACATGATTGTACTTGTATGACAGAAAAATAATAATTCAAAAAGCAATACAATACAAGTGTTCCTTAAAAAAGCAAAGTGGACAAAATAGTATAGTTCAGAACCCGTAAAACATAATTATCTCCTTCATAAACTATAAAAGTAAACCGTTTTAACCATATGCAAAGTTTAATTTTCTCTTTGACAAATCCTGTAAGAGATCACATATTTATTAATGGCGGCCATTTTAAGCTAACCCAACTTGTGCAGAACTAAATGGTACCATTTCTTTTATTGCTTTACTTATCTTCTCTAGCACAAGATGTTAGAATCAGAATTATTTTTTCCCTTTTTGTTATTGACCTACAAATAATGCTCCAAAGGGTATCTTATTGTCATAGACAGATAAGCAATGTGTGCTTAATTTCACAGTTACTTCTTTTTTCTTTGCCATTTCTCTCACAATATAAATATAGGATGGCAGTCCAGCAGAGAAAAATTCGGAAACATATAAATTTATATAAAGAAACAAATATAACTGTCATAGGAAAAATGGGAAGGAAAAATGGTAAAATTTCATTTGCATTGAAAAAGTAAAGAAAGTTTTGTCAAAGATTCCACTTCCTGATTCTCTTTTATGCTGTGTAGGTGTAAGTTGGCTGGCTCTGTCTATGTGTGAATGGAAATAAATCTGAACCGTTATTAATACAAAATTATATTTACAAAGATGACCCACTGTTCAATAACTCAAAAAATAAAATAAAATAAAAAATTCTTTCTTTTGCATTTTGCCCTCAAATTATAAACCTCTCATATTGCTTTCTGAACCATGATTTTACATTTTGCCTTATAAGTACAAAACTCCTCACATTGTCCTCTTAACAATGATTTTTTTTTTTTGTTAGATTAATCCAACATGCTATTTACACTAATAAATTCGGCAAAATTAATCTTGCATACTAGCTATAAATGAAATAAAATAAAGAATAAGATCATTTCTAAACCAGTATATGTTTAATCTCTTTAAGTTCTTTTGCCAAAATGTATTGTTAATTAAGCTTAACTGACAGAAATTTATAATTGTATTATTAATTGGACTTAAGTTATGGGAATTTAGTACGATTTTGTGTTTTGTGGTATGTAAGACAATGCAAAAATTAACATAATTGAGGAGTAAAATGTAGTTGTACCTTTTTTTTTTTAATAATTAAATTCATTATAATTCTTTAGAGATAATACAATAGTAAACCTTCAATTTTCCAATAATGGTTCAAATTTAAATCTCTAGATTTATATAAAATTAAAAAAGAGTAAGAAAAAAAGAAGATACTTATGATTCTTCATCAACAACTTGGAGGCCTATGATTTTCTCCAAAAAACAATTTAGCAAAATGCCATTTCTAGTTCAAACCCATACAGGTTGCAAAACATTTTCGTCAAGATTCTACTTCTTAATTATAATGACAGGTCGAGTTAACGTGGTTGGCTTCCTAAACAGTTGGCTAATGATGATTCAATTATGAACTTTGCCTAACATATGGTCCCTCTTTCTCTATTCCAACTTCGAAGCTTGACCTAAGATGAACTTGGATTTCAAAATCATTCTTAAAAGCTAGCCAAACCTATGGAAATTAAACTAGAGTTTATTTTTAGTTATAATATATAATATATCTTTGAAAAAACAAAACAAAATTATTCTTTGAGAAGTGTAATATTTTGCATTAAGTACATATGATCATTCCTTGCTTTCAAATTGGACTTCCCGGTGGACTTCCCAACTCATTCAATACAATATATAGTGTGAATGGTTTAAAACAAATTGGGATTTTTTTTTTTTTTTAACATTTTTAAGTCAATTTTTTTAAGTACAATTAAAAATTCTCGCCCCAAGAAAGGACAAGGAAGGTAAGCTCTTATTTAAAAAGACATAAATAAAATTTGATAGATTCCATTCCCCATAAACAAACTTGGAGGTATACATTAAATCATAAAGAATACAATTGTATAATCCTTAAATTTCACCAAACCCTAAATTACCCTACTTCCCAGACAGCTTACACCAAATTTTAAGCTTACATGTTTTGACTTTTAACTCCTGGATCTTCTTCCTACTTGTGAATGAAATTCATACCAAGATATGACTCAAACCTAACTTTAAAGGTTTTAAAAACCAAACCGACACTAGATCAAAAGCTCTATAACTCATATGATTCTAACATCTAACCCATAAAACAAGTTAAATAAATAATTAGAATTCCTAGAATAGAGAATTCAAATTCAAATTTTTTTTTACTTGAACAATAATAAATTTTGTTATTGAACCATCTCGAGTAAACAATTTTAGATATTACTTTTATATATTAAATTAAAATTTTAGTTAATAAAGAATTTTGATAATTAGTTAATAAATTGATTTTGCATGAACAAAAGCTCATAAGTTTCACAAAATTGAATGGTTTAAATTGAGTTTTCATAACCATAGGCCAACAACCATAATTTTTCCGACTGTTTAATATATTTTAAGATCCTCATGGTAATGATGAAGGTAACAACCTGCCTTAGATGGTCCACATTATTTAGTTTAACTAAGCGCCACATCCTAACTTAGACTCATAATTGAGCAAGAATTAATTTTAATTTGCCGTTTATGGAGACACTTGAACGATGGCTTAGTGTTTGGTGGTATTATTGCATCTTCGACCTTGTTAATGTGTTATGATTCTAGTTCTAGGGTTCATCTTCTTCTTTTTTTTTTTTTTTTTTTTCCCTCCTGGCCATAAACTCAAAGTGGGGCTCTCTACCAAATGATAGTATGAGAAAGAAATCAAATTCAACCGTTTGCTTTTTTTTTTTTTTAATTATTATTATAATTATTTTTGTTATCGGGGATAACGAGGATTTGTACATAAAATTATTGCACGAAAAAACTAACGTTGGAACTCAACGCTATGCTTAAAATGTTTAAACTAGTATTGTTTTTAAATTCTACCCACATTTGCATATTAGCCCAAGCGATAAATGCTAAAAAGTAAAAACAAACTGCTAAAAAAAGGAGTCTGAAAGGGAAGGATCCAGTGCGTTTTTTGTCTCATAGGTTGGTTTATTCATTTACTCAATAGTGTCATTTAATTGGGAGTCTTCATGTCACATCTACCATTAAAAATCAAATAAGTTTTTGCCCACCAAGAAAGCCTTCATGTTAACAATTTTTGCATTCTTTCAAATAATAAATATTGGTACGTTTATGTAGGGACTGGTAAAGAAAGTCTTTCCTAAATTCAAATCCACCAAAAAAAAAAAAAAATGAAATAAATATAAGCCTCATCGATTGGGACTTTGACCACTCAGTAGTGAAGAAGAAAGCAACTATGAAAAGAAGTGGGCTTTTTTATCACATGGGGTAGTGAGAGGACTTTTATCTCGTGGCCTTGCTGTAATCATATTCCCTACATATATACACACAGACCATCTTGTCCTCAAAAACGATGAAAAAATAAAAAATAAAAATAAAAACCCTAACCCGACTTTCCCAAAACCTAACCCCACCATTTATTTAATCTTTTTGCTTCCTTGCTGGGTTTGATCCCAAGCGGTCAAACAAGGGCTTCAACATCCTGTACAGATAAAGTTATAAGACCCCACTAAAAAACCCTCCTGGGGACAGACTCAGAGAATATATTTAAAAAAGAAAAAAAAATTCAAAAAAAAAAAAAAGGGTTTCAAAAGTCACCCACTGGCCATTGTCACTCAACTTTCAAAACATCAACCCTAGATGCTGTAAAGCACCCAATGAAAGATAAAGCAAAGCATGCATAGTTGAGAAGATTTTATGACTGAAGAGGCGTAATAAGTTTAAGAACAAGCACAGACTCTGGCAATCATTCATGAAGCTTGAATATGCACGGTGAATAGAGACTCTCAAGCCAGATAAGGGAAAGTTGTTGTTTCAAGACTATATTCATGAGAGCATTTAATATCTGATGGAAATAATAATTTTGTTTTTTGTTTACATTTTTTTTATCAGAAGCATTGACAAAAGACCAACAACAATACAACCAATCAACCCAGAGAGACCCATATCCAAAATATGTTGCTTACAAGAAAAAAGAAAAGGAGAGTTTTTCATTCTTTTTTACACTGCCCTGTTTCTATAGATCCAGAAAACATCGTTTCCTTCCCAGATTCAGAAACAACTTTTACATCAATAGAACAAAAGCACAGCAAATATTAGCACACCCGAAAACAGTAAAATTAAGCAAAAAACAAAACATTAGCATCAAGCTTATGTTGGGCCAGTAGCAGTTTTTCCTTAATACTGCTACTTTGGAAATTCAGTAAAGTGAATTAGTGGAAACTATTTGAAGGTTAGAGGTTCTGCTATACCAGAAGCTTCACCACCTTCCCCTCTTTGAATGGAAGGTAAACTAAAAAATTAACCTCCATTTGCTCTATCCCTAATTGGAAAATCGAGCTCCAACTCCTTGTTGGATTCTGCATTGAGTATAAAGATTCATCAAGGTTTTGGGTGAAACCTGTGAATAATTACGCTCTATTTACAGATTAATAGAGGCATAACCAACTTTCCAAAATCTGATTGAAACGCCTGCTTTGTAACTTCTAAACTGTTAGTTGATTAAAACTTGCTACCAGTATAAACAATTGCTCTACTCTGGATCTCCTACCAAATGTTAAACTTCCATCTTCCGTACGATATTATCAACACCACCTTAATGGGTTTTCTCCAATGCTGCAACTTTGGCCCGATGTGCTGAAAGAACAATAGCACCCTTTCCCCTTTCATCCTGAGGGAGCTCACATGTTTCACAGATTGTCCCCGATCTCAAGTCTGCTGGGGGAATGAAGCAGTCAACGGACAAGCCAGGAACATTAAATGCAACCTCTTCAATAGTCCAAGCTTCTTCCATCTTTGTTTTGGTATGGCTCATTGCCATCTCGCCGAATCTAAAGAGGTTCACCACAGAACGCCCAGAGTGAGCTATCATGATCCCTTCAACAGGTCTATAATCATCAAGGAACGAATTGATTGTAGTTTCCCAGTAAACTGCATCACCGCCATTGGATTGGATCCGGGTCAAATGTGAATCCTCCATATGAACAAGCAGTCCTGTCTTCTGGCTGAAATAGCCAAATAAGACATGCCTTATGATCTCTGCAGGGCCTTCACTCCTAGCCTTCAGAGTCTGAGGATCAGCACAAAGCTTAAGGATGAAGCAATCTTCACCATTGATCTTCTTCTCCCCTATGCATCTTGCATCAGCAAACATACTAGCAGTTGTTCTTGGATCAAGACCCTGATAAAGACAAAAGCCAAACCAAAAATGAACAAGCCAGACGACTAATTGTAAAGCCAAAACATAGAAGTATGAATCTGCATAACAAAGTTCACCTGGAGTGCACGACGCAATGGTCTTACAGGCCCTTTGGCAGTATGGGCACCGAGCCATGGTGTATGCCTCCAAACGAGCTTGCCATTGCAACCAGCATGAACTTTACTGCCTCCAACAGCCAGTTCAACATACCACATGTCTGGATTCATCTGCCAAAGCACAAACCCACCTGACTCTGAACATCTAGAGGCATTCCTGTTCTTCATCACCTTCGTGGCAGTTTCAAACTCAGAAGCTACCATCCTGACCTTTCCCATGGCATATGCATTTCGAATTGAGTTTTGCAGCTTCTGCCCACCAGAAGCTGCCGTATATTGCTGCAATATGTACTGAGCAGATGAAGTTTCCTGCAAAGTTACCCATCACAGTTATTTCACTACTTAAATGAGAAAAGCCCAAAAAGCAATCCAGCTGATATTAATTTCCAACATGTGATGCATACAAGAACTTTTTTCTTCCTTGTATATCACTAATCCTCAAGATCTGTTTGTTTGCATAAAAAATGCCAGAAAAAAGAAAAATAAGAGAGAGAAATTTACTACCAAAACTTTTTATCATAGCTAAAAACTCCGGAAATTAAATTAATAAACCAAAGAAGTTAAGGTCTGCCTGAGTAAAAATTCAAAATCATGTATTTCCCAATTAAAAATTCTTTACTTATTGGCCATCATCAACAAGACCAAAAGAAGTTTTGGGGAGCAATCCAAAATTGAATAATCCACATAAATTGATTTTTCTCCATATTTTTACAAAACATAGGAAATTAACAAATAGTGCATATCCAAACTACACTACCTTGCAACAATAGTATATAAGATACCCTTCTTTCATGTTTTTTTTTTTTTTTTTTTTTTTGGGGGGAAAAATAAAGCACAATTATTTTTGTGAAGACAGACCAAACAAATAATTTTATTTTACTTTCTAGAGTCGATAATACCATCACCATCACATAGAAATATTTTTCAAAAGCTCAAAAAAAAAAAAAACTATAAAATAATTTGCATGAAAGAATTCTGACTCCAAACTAAAAACCAGTCCACAGTTTCAGTCCAAAACCCATTACTCTTTTCGATTCAGAACCCACATACTGCCGCAGAAAAGGCCAAAAATTTTCAAATGGGTTTACCGCACAGAGAGAGAGAGAGGAAAGAAAGAAAGAAGAAGAAGATGAAGCTCACAATGGGAGTGTCTTTGATACTAAGGTGAGGCAAAGGGTCATTGGAGCTCACGTGTACGGGAGCAAGAGGAGCCCCCATAACCCCCAACAACAGCCTCAGATCAGACCTCTTGTATGACATTGAAGTAACCGAAGGTGCCCGAGAAAGCTGCCCCCTCATCCACTGCCCCAGACCCGACCCGACCCTCTTCGAATCCCCAATTTCTCCTCCGTCCGGATCCGGTCCCTCCATCAACGGCGTTAACGTCTCGCCCAACGGCCTCATACTCCCGGATCTCGCGATCAAAGCATCCGGATGCGCCACGTGGTTGTGGTGCTTCTTCCTCCTCAGCAGAGCCGCCATAGGCGAACCAGACCTCGCCGGACTGCTCGAACGGGAACGTGACGGCGAAAGGCCACGAACCACCTCCTCCTTTAGAGCGGAGAAGAACCCCTGTTTCTTCTCCATTAATAGAAAACGAAACTCAAAAAACAAAAACAAAATAAAAAACAAAACGACTCTGCAACTTCTTTTACTAACGCCGACCCAGTTCACGAAACGGGTAACAATGAAGGAAAGATCGATGATTTGGTGTAGAGGCTAGAGATTTTCGTGGGTTGGAGGGCGCGAAGAGTGTGAGCAGTGAGAGTTCCTCATAGAGTTTAGAGAGAGAGCTAGAATAGTGGGAAAATGGTTTTTTTCGGAAGCAGAAACGTTTTGGAGAGTGTGAGTTTGTTTTTGGAGAAGATGTGCGTGACTTTAGAGGGAATGAGACTCTTTGTGTGGGGGGTGGTTTCTTTAGAGAGAGAGACAGAGAGATGGGATTAAGAACAACATAAATAAATGAATAACAATTATGGTGGTGATAACGGTTTTTCTATACAACAAAAAGGCCAAAATAAAATTATTTTATTTTATTTATTGCAAGAAAAATAAGGTTTTATTTTCTTTTTCTTTTTTGTAAGTTTATTCACATATGGTAATAAAATAATTATGTTTTTTTGTCCATTAATGTCTCAAAACTTTATTAATTCATAAATAAGTTATACTCAAATATTTGATAAAAGTGAGTCAGTATAATCAACACTCCCTAGATTTGTCAAAATTTCATTAAGACCTCTAAACTTTGAAAAATCATCATTTCCCACCCTCAAAATTGTGTTTTTATTTTATTTTATTTTTTTACTGAGTTGACTTTTGAAAGTCTTTTTTATGTGTATCTGTCAAAATAAACATTAAATTATTATTTTATTGTTCATTTTATTTAAAAATATATATTGAAAATGTCCAATACTAGGTTTTCTTTATATACCATTATAATTTTTCTAATGTTTATTATTATTATATATATAATAAAATGATAAAATATAATTTGATATTTATTTTGATACACAAGGTTAACATATTAATTTTATAGGTTAATCTTGCTTAAAAAAAAAAAAAAAAAGAAGTTAGTTCTAACTTTGGTTAACTTTTAGGGTGTTAAGTGATGATTTGCCAAACCTCAAGGCCTAACAACACCTTCAATGAAGAGTAAATTGTGATAAACAATATCTTTAGAAAAGTTGTTCACGATAATGTTTATTATAAATATTAAATTTATATGACCTAGATATTGTAAAGGTAAGTGTCTATTTTATAGATTGTTTTACATTCTTTATTTTTCATGAAAGCTTAATTTTCTTTAAAAGGTTATTTAAAAAAAAATACGTTGATAGAATGTGCAATTAATTAATGGTTATTAAAAGCTTTTTCTAAACATCAAAGAATGCTTTTTTATTTGACCATACATTTATATATCCTATATGATAACATTATCAATTTCTCTTACAATCCATATTTACAATTGGAAATATTCTAAGTTATATAATTTTTCAAATCTTTGGAATCTTAATAATTTTTTGTCAAATTTTGATAATGTTGATGATATTATTTTTCCAAAAATATATTACATTAAAAAAATAAACAAGGTTCAAATCATGTTCTTACTATTAAGACCAACATCACAATTTTATTTTTCAATCCTCATATTACATTAAAAATCAAAAATTTAAATTATATTATTAATCATCGAATTTCGATAGGATTTATTTTTTTTAAATAGAATTTTAATATATCAATAAATTTATATTTTATCATTTTTAAATTTTAAATCCTAACTCAAACATAGTATTAAAACTATCAAATCATTCTAATTTGAACCCGATTCCCAAAAAAATATAGTTAATAGTGTTTAAACAACTTCCTACCTACCTTATCATATGGTGTCAAATTTGAATAATTGACTAATTTTCAAATTGCTTAAAAAAAAATTTATATAGCTAAATTATAACCTTTTTTAAAACCATAGTTATTGAAAAATTAAAAGGGAGTCAATGTATTGACTACTCTCTATATTTTTGAAGTGTAAGCAAATATAACACATTATTTCTGAAATTCTACTTGAAACCGACTCGAATAAATTTTTAATTTGTTTTATTGGTTTTTAAATCACAATTTACAAAACTGACCACTAACCGGGTGTCTTTATCGCCTTATTTATTATTAATTTTGGTTGAATTATCGCCTCATATTATGTATGGCCATCTTTTTCATGCAAATAGTGAACATATCAATTCAGTTTTAGTTATTCTTAAAATAATAATAATAATAATAATAATAATTTAGTTTTAGTTAGCATATGATATAATGTTGATGTCAATATCAAGCAAAGATGATAGATTCGGATCGAGTCGTTAACTAAACATACCAGCCAATGATCATATAAATGTATACTCACCAAATATATATATATATATATATAATAAATGTCGTCCAGAGAAAAAAAAATCATTATATATAAATATATAATTACATAAATTATGCAAAATTTTATTCTATTTCAAAAATAGGTTTGCTACCAAATGAGTAATCTACCGATTCCACCCACCATTTCAACAATTATAGGTAAACAAAATGATTAACTAAATATATCACCCAATGATTATATAAATATAAACTCACCAAAAATATACATAATATAAATAAATATAAAAAAAATGAATAAATACATAATTAGATAAATTATGTCAAAATTTTATTCTTTTTTCAAAAATAGGTTTGCTACTAAATGAGTAGTCTATTCATTCCATCCACCATTTCAAAAATTACAGGAAAAGAAAATTATTGTTGTTTGCTTTTTCCAATATACATATGTGTTATTATTGTGGAATTAATGAAAAATAATAAATTTGGATTTGATTTTATAATTTTGATAGGAAGGAAATGTAAATGATGATGAAAATAGACATTTAGTTAAACGAGCTAAATCTAAATTGCTCAGTATACATAGTTTTGGTTAGTAGAGTGGATAACTATCATTTTTATAATCATTTATTATTAATTTAAAAAAGATAGCTAAACTTTTATTCTAGGTCCCATTTTTAGTCCGTAATAAAGTTTTTAGATACAATACTGTTCATTTTGAATTAGTTTTCAAATAATCAATTTAAATATTTAGGTTATGTTTGATTTTATAGAATAGATATAAAAATAAAATATCAAACGTAAATGTAAATGACATATTAACAAAGCTAATTTTCATTTGATAATTAAAAAAATATTTTATGAAAATTAGTTTTCAAAGAATCATGTTAATATTTGGTTCATTTAAAAATAATTAAATACGTATAATTAATCATAAATATAAGAAATAAGAAAGGAATATATTTTGAATTAATCACCTTCTCCTACCTTTCCATATTTTTTTTTAAGTCTTAATGATAGACCTCAAAAAAAAAAAAAAAAAAAAACAAAGTCTTAATGGTAATTTCGTAATGCTTGTTAATCAAATGCTATGTCTTCTTCTTCCATTTTACAACAATAATAATAATAATAATAAAATTTAAATCAGATTGATTGTAATTTTTCAAGAAATCCATTGGTAGGTGGTGAAGGTTTGAAACACACATTAAAATCTTCATAATAAACATCAAATAGCGAATAAATTAAAATTGTACCAATTTTAAACCCTAAAATTTCAAAGGCCTATAAATTAAACAAAACCCATAATTTTTCTGTCGCCATTTTTTTATAGCTTCCTAGTAATGTTCAAAGGAAATAAGAGATTTATACCTATAAATTGAAAAGAAAAAAGTTATGAAGAGAATAATAGAATTTCTATTGGAAGCTTAATCAAAAATTTTGGGACAAACAGTTGTATCCTCAGTTCCAAACTACCCAATTGGACTTGTTTTGACCATTTGACGAGCCTTTCTTCCCAGTGAGTTATGACAGTTCATACTGACCCACTTCCTATTTGGATTTTCTTCCTAGCCTTGCACGTGCGGCCCGATGGGGGCCCACTGAATAAATTCTTTTATATTCATTTATATATATATATATTAAAATTAACAGAAAAAAACACTGTAGGGAAAAAAAAAACTCTAAGAAAAAGTAAAAAAAAGTTTTCAAAGGGAAAATAAAAATTAAAAAGAAAAGAGAGAGAGAAACAAACCGATTTGGCAGCTGGCACCCAATGGATGCTACATTGGGCAATATTGAATCATTATATTATATGTAGCAATTTTTTTGTTTCTTTCTTCATTTCTTATGATTTTTTTTTTCTTTTTACATTTTTTTATCATTAATTATGCAACAATTTAGGCCCGTTCCATAACGTTCACGAAAACAATTTTTATAAATTAATTTTGTAAAATAAAAAATAATAAATTAAGAATTTCATATTTTTTGAAGTTTAATAACATATATGGTAATATATATTAAAAATATTTTATAATAATGAAAAAATAAATTTATTATTGGAAATGATAAACATTATCCATCTTGGTGTCTGATATATAAATATTGTATAATCTATATAAATTTGATTTAAAATGATAAATTTTACTCCATAGAAACGATACCAAATTCTCTAAAGATTTGGAACTACTACTATTTACTTTATAAATCTGTTTTTAATTTCAAATCATTTCACTTTGCTTGCACTTCCTTTTTACCTTTTCCAACTCAAACCAGCTTTGAAAATAATATCCTTGATTTTTTTTATCATTTACATTGTATCTTATGCTGTTGTCTCGAATTCATTAAATTTTATAATGTAAATTGTATCTTACGCTATTGTTTCGAATTCATACAACTTTCTAATGTAAATATAAGTGACTAGTTAATTAAGTTCACTTCATTTGACATGAAAATATTTAATTAAAATTAATGGATCATAATGCCGTTATAAATCTATGTATCTTATTTTTGAGTACTGTTAGGGTCATCAAATCTTTTATTACCAAATGATGTTCTATAAGATTAGTATTTGACAAAAATACATATCCAAAATTTATGAAAATGAATTCATTAAGATAGCGTAACACCATTTTGTATCTAAAATTTGGTTACTTTATTGTATTGCTCATTTTTTCAGCTTGTTGAGTTGAAAAAATTGACAATCTAACACTTAGATCGATAAATATATTAAAAAAACTAAAATGATAAATTACAAATATTTTGATTATAATTTCTTACGAATAAAGTTGGGAAAAAAAATCAACCAATTTATTCTCTTATTTTTCTTTTATCATATTTGTTCTTAAAGATATAGCTTTAAACATATATGGTTTGTATATTCTATTTGTTCCTAAGTTAGATGTTAATTTCATCAAGTATTTTAATAAAATGCATTACGAAATCACCAATTTGATATTATATCATAAGGTGATATTACTTTTAAAAAAAATTAACAAATAATTAAACATGGGTGCAAAATATGCATTCTTTGTAATTATGGCCAATAATTTTTGGAGGACGTTGAACACAATATATGATATATAGAATTTATAAACTTGATTGATTTTTTTCTTTTTTATTTGGCAATTGACATGGATGATGTGAATTGTTACATAAGATATCTTTACCATGGTGTCTTTACAAAATCTAACCATTTTCAATCAACTTGATAATATTAAACTCAAATCTCTTATCATAGGCCTTTAAAAAAAAAAAATCTTAAAATTTGTTTAATTGGTATAATCCATCTTTAAAAATTATAATTAAAAAGTTAATCTGTTAGGTTATGGTAGAGTTTGACTATATATATATATATATATGTATATAAATGCCCCTGCATTTCACAAATAATAAAACCAATTTACTACAGTCCCATCGACAATTCAAATTCAATATAATTTTGTAAATGCATGGTCAAATAAATATTTATTTAGTTGATTTATATATTAATACTGTTTTATTTTTCTTTAAAAGCAATTTTTTAGCACATAAATTATCATAAAAGGATTTAATTTATTATGTCTGAACACAATTATTATAAAATTATCATAACTGCTTGAGTTTTATCATAACTGCTTGAGTTTTTCTTATGGTAATATAAAGTGACCACTTGAGTTAGTTTGTCCTATGAGGTACAAAACTTCAAATGCTTTGGGGTAAATAATTTTGTTGGTGAATGGGGTAAATATTTTAAGTATATTACGAGCTCAACATTGACATCCATCCTTATGATGGACATGGAATTGGTCACATAAAACACAAATATGAAAACAAAGATGGTTGGAGGATATAGTTTGGACATACATACAAATGAAATAGACTTCCAATATTTGTAAAGTTTGTCAAATGGTTAGGTTAGAAAGAATGATAATGATCCTTTTTTGTGATTTTTCTTTTTCCTCCTTCATATTTCAAATTATCCTAATCGCCAAAAGAAAATTGTACATGATTAGAAATTGAGGTTTGATGTGAATAGAACCGTAGCAGCATTAGGAAAAATAAACGCCTACAAAAGAAAAGGTCTAAGTGGAATACGACAATTTGGCATGTGAAAGTCTTTATAAAGTTGCAAAGTTTCCATAGTTTCTGGGTCCCCAATTAACGCGTTTCTACTTTTTACGATCTGAGATATTTGCTGTAGCGCATACGGCCTATGTAGCTCCCAATGGCCAATGAACTAGTTGCTTCTTTTTGGTTTCTGCTTTTTAACTTGTTTTTTTCTCTCCTAGCTATACTTTTATTTTCCTGGACAAAGTCAGCCCCTTGCCTATTCGTATGCTATTTTTCTACCCACCATTTCTTCCGCAATGAATAATATTTCTCAACAAGGATATTGTTTCAAAAAATTTGTTTTATCACCATTAGATATAATGTAGAAACTAATGCAATGATATAAATATTGTTTTGATGAGATAACCCAACGATGAAACCATATATTTTCAGAGGATAATGTTAAATTTAAAGATCTCACTCTCAAATTAATTAAAAAAATAAAAAGATAGTTTCATGGTTATAGAGCTTTTTTTTTTTTTTTTTTATCAATATAGGTTTTGATTTAAAAACGATATGCATATCAATTTTGAAAATGGAAGATTCAAATTTGGAATCATTGTTTGATAAAAAGTAGAATAAATTTTTTTTTAACCGAATAGGCACCAGTAAAGCATTTCTTATGGCTGTATGGAATGCTAAGTTTTTTTTTTTTTTTTGTCACAAATAAACATTCATTTTAAAAAAATCTATCATGACTTTGTCTACAATCTATCAAGTTTGATGTGGCAAAAAAATAATAATAATAAAAATAAACACTATCAAGAGGAGATATATCATTGTCAATTGTTATTATTTTTTAAAATTCAAAAATAAACATACACATCATTAAATTTATAATTTCATAAATAAGAAATAAATACCTTTTATAAACAATTATTTAAAATAATAATAATAATAAAGGCACTTAAAAAAAAAAGAGAAAAGGGTGGCATCAGGGTAATTTTGAAAAATGAAATGATTTATTAAAAAAGAAATAATTGAGGGGGCAAGCGGATCTAAGGTAGGTCCGCCTATGAAAACAATATATTAATTACTGGACTGTTTGAAGGGGACACACATGAACAGTCACCTAAGCAACATTGTTAAGCAATAAGCCTACATTGATTAACGATAATGAGATACCATAATTTTAATCTTCCCCTATATAATCTTTGTCACAATCATATGAAGTAGCAGACTTATATAGAATATAGGTTAGGGAGATTTGTGGAAAAAGGCCAGTTTCAGTGTCCTAAAGGAAATGGGATTTTTGCATTTGTAAGTATGTGTATGCTATTTTTTTTTTTGGGGTAATTGTAAGTATATGTATGCTGGGTTGGTAGAGAAATGGTGATTAAAATGGAAAGCAAAAGAACAATGGGGTGTGTATGTGTTGTAGGATGGTCAATTTTGGCTAGACAATATACACAGCTGCTAACTGACACACTACAATTTCCATTCCACTACCTTTGGTTCTTTTGTTATTTACTCATTTTTGGCTTCTTATGTATGATTTCCTTACTCTTTTTCAATAAAATTTCAAATTGTTTTCTTTTACTTATTTTAAAAATAAATTTGTACATGGCAAGATGACAAAATTTTTCAATACACATTTTTCATGTAATATACTTGATGATCACCGCTCAATCCGTATTGAGAAATGCATACGAGATTTGGAGCATGTCAATGCTTTTTTGTTTTTTAGGCATTATATGATGGAACTTAGAACTTATACTGTAAAATTAATGATTTTATAGTCATGCTATTTATAGGACAACAAAAGTACTTCTACATTTTTCTTCAAAAAAAAAAAATAATAATAAATTGTACTTCTTCGTTTATTAAAAAAAGAAAAAGAAAAAAAAAGCTATGTAATAATATTGATATGGAAAACAAGATTAATGGTCCTTTTGATATTGATTTTGGAACTCCAAAAGTGATTATCAAAGAATTTAAAGCTACTTTTAAATGTTGATAAAATTTAAAAATTTTGATTTTATAAGAATATATATTTTTTTACAACTGTTTTTATAAGTAGTAAAAGATTAGCATTTGAGATTTTAAATTTAGTTTCTTTATTTATCTATAATTAAAATACTAATATATACTCTTATTAAAAAGTTAATATCTGAACAACCTTATGACCAATATTTTTTATTCTTTATCTTTTTTTCATTTACTATATATATATATATATATATATTTGGATCAACATTTACCATATTGTGATATAAAAGAAATTGTGTTAAATATTTAATAATATATGTTATTGTAATAAAAATATAATATTACAATTAAAGAGATGATAATAAATAATATACTTAATATACTTTTTAGTCATATATATCACAACAATAGTTAAACATTATTATTTACTAAACATTCAAATATTAATTTTGAATCATACAACAACTATGAAATAGTAATTTACTAAATACTTAAAACGATTATTTTTGCCATACAACTAAAGTTGATTTTTTTATAAGCTAAGCTACACCAATACTAAACTAAACTTTAAAAAAAATATAAAAAAAAAACAGCATTTTCTGTTGGCGAATAATGATTAAAAAAAAAAAAAAGAGTAGCCTTCTAAACAATTCCTTTTTTTTTTTTTTTTTGGGTAAATCCTTCTAAAAAAATTCTTATTGATTTTATAACTATGCTATTTTTATAGTGCAACAAAAGTACTTCAACAAGCTATGTAACAAATATTGAGGAAATTAAAAAAAAAAAAATGCAGCCTTCTAAAAAATTCTTATTTACCTCCGATATATAGGCATAACATTATTATTAGTTTATGCATTTGCTAATTAATTTATAATGATCAAATTTTGAAGTTAATTCACGTATCTATAAGTTGCTTAGGTCAATACTTTTATTATTAATATTCATTAAAATTTGTGGGTTCTATAAATAATTATATAATTAAATTAATTATAAAATTTGTTTCCACTAGAACAGTCAAATAACATAGCCATTCAGAGTTTGAAACCACTTTCAGCATAATATCTATTATATATATGTATATAAAGTTTGGCTTATATTATAATGATTTAATTATTTTGACATTAGTTTTTTTTTCTCTAGCCTTTTGATTATATTAAGGATAAGGATTTAAAATTCAAAATATGGTTAAATATTTAATTTGAGTTTGATTATATATATTTATATATAATTTTGCTACAGGATGTTGACCACTTTGTTAGAGTGGATGACTATTTGATCGCATGTGATTATAATGATCAAATGGTTTTCACTTGCTACATTAGACTTACATTAGATTGATTTGATGGTTTATTATCATGATTTTTTTTTTTCAGTTTTCGAATTACTTCAAAAATTGAAATTTAAAACTATGGTGTAATATGGATTTTAATAAAATGTTAAAAAAACTCTATTATGCAAAGCAAAACATATAAGGATGGATCCAATAATTAATGCATTTTTAGATTTTGATAATAAATAAAAAGGTTAATCACACTTTGATATCATTAACTTGTAGACTTTTGCAATTTAGACCTTTTCACTTAAATGTAACAACTTAAATTTTCAATTTTTAAATTTGTTGCAAATTGGTTTAATCCCTAACTTTGACTAAAAAAATTGATAGCAGTTGTGTCCTGAAATTTACAAAAGTTTGTACGAAAAGAGATTAGAGTATTAATCAACGAAAAAAAAAATCATAACTATTACCAATTTGTTTGATCAAAATTTTAGATTATATCAATCAGTAACAAATGTAAACTTAAAGGTCCGCATTGCTAAATTTGAAATTCGGAGGATCTAAATCATAAAAATTTACAAGAGTTTGTAAAAGTAAATAAATAAATAAAATACTGTTGATCAATAAAAAAAAAAGAGAAAATAAGAATATCATCAATTTGTATGAATAAAATTTGGTATTAGAACAGTCTGTAATAAATTTAGAATCAAAGATATGCATTGTTAAGTTTGAAAATTGGGCATTTAAATTGTAAAATCATACAAATTAAATAATACCAAATCACAATTAACCTTAAATAAAACCTTACCATCGTTAAAATTAATATGAAAACATTGCCTGTATGGTACGGAAGGCAAATATAGTATTCTACTAAAAGAATAATAAAAAAAAGGCAAATATAATTGGGCAAATCCTTTTTCTTTCCCTCCCCGATCCCCATGGATTTGTGCCTCTCGTAAGATTTGATATCTGAAAGGGAGCAATCTGAGTCTTGAAAAGTCCAAAGGATAATATAGGTATATATATATTTATATATGTTGTGAACGTGAAGTTGTTTGTTTTTTTATAGTATTTTGGTTCAAACCCAAATCAATTACAACTTCACAAATACCAAATCTCTATGATAGGATCGTGTTTGGTATGCGTTGGCAAATCATGTGTGAAACTCACCCACCAGTAAAGAAAAAAAAAAAAACAAAAACAAAAATCATGTGTGATACCTCAGACATACTTTTGGATTCTAATTGCCCCACTAATTTATTTTTCTCAATTGGGGTGTTTTGTCCCTCTCATTCACGTCGCTCAGCTAAAAATATCTTATCTTACCTCCTATATAACTCTCCAAAATCTTTGTTCCCAAAAAAAAAAAAAAAAAAAAAAAGGATTTGTGTGCTCTTACTTTATTGTGTTGCATTTCATGATCAATACAATTGATGGGGTGGGGTTTGATTACATTATTTTCTTTCTTTTCGTTTCTTCCCCCCCAAAAAAAAAAAAAAAAAAAAAAAAGGAGCAAAGGACTATAAAATGATGCGGTGAATAGTGATGATACATAACTAGATATTTTCAAAATAAAAATAATTTTGTTTGTCAATCTGGAGTATAAACTCTACAAGTAAATTAAAATGGAAATAACTATTTTAGGTCAATTTAGTTTTGCTTCATGCCGATACTCTAATTACATGATAGTCACTATTTTCCTTTTACAAGGTCTAGAGCTTAATCATTGTTTTCCCAAAAAATGGTTGAGTTGGAATCCTCATACCTCAATTATTTTAAAAAAATTGAAATAAAATAAGTTTAGATTTTATTATCTTATTAGGAAAACCATATAGCATAAATATATATTCAATATTATTATCATTATTATTATTTGTAAATTTAAAACTCCAAACCTAGATTAAAGCTAATTAAAGGGGGAAAAAAAAAAGCAAAAACATTTCGATGAGATATGATGTCCGATCACTATTTGTTTTAAATACAAGGAATGGCATTCTATAGTTTCTTATTAAGGGTAAAAGTGGGCCATGCTTACTATTTACAAAAAGAGAGGCTCAGTGGACAAAATAGTTGTTCCTTATCGACAAAGGCATATCCTCATTTTGCTGCATTATTAGAATGAAAATATTTCTCTGATTTTTCTAGTTTAATTAGCTTCAACTTGCAAGATATATAGAATTTGAAGTTAGAATATTCTGACAGATTAGTAGTAGAAGTACTCATTACAAGTTAAAGCAAATTATTTTATTTTATTTTATTTTTTCATATATCGGCTATCCATTTCATGGGATTTAAAAAAAAAAAAGACATGGGATTTGGTTTTAAGTAATAGATTAATCACAAATTTGGTTTTTGGAACTTTATAATAAGTCTAATAATGAGGTGGCAAGTAAGTGAAGAGAGATTTTCTAATCTATATGCATGTTTCATTAATTTGAACATTATTTTCTTACATATAAAATGTGCCTGCCTTGCCAATTATTTTTGGCCGTTGAATGAATCAGAATTAGTTTATTGTTCTTCTAATATAAAGTGCAACAATAAATTTCGGTTCAGTAATTTTGTAGATCTCCCAACAGTCTTTTTTTTTTTTTTTTTTGGTAATTATAGATCTCCCTAGTCACAAAGGTAAAAGAAATCACATCGTTATAGATATGTTCTTTACCACCTTGGGAATCAAATGGAAACCTTTAGCTAATATGTACGTATTTGCGTGCGATTTACATATTACATAAATAAAGTAATAAAATTTTACCCTTTGTCCCCCAAAAATGGGATGGGTTGACGAAGGGATAATATATGTACATAATTATGTTACAATGCAAAAATCGCAGACACCATGCATACCTTTAAAGGAGAAAGTATTGTGTGGAATAGTTATTTCATGTCAATACACGTATTGTGGTATCAATGTTCATTCATTTCCTGCCATATGTTTTCACCTGATCAAAAAATTACACATATGAAAATATCATATTTTTTTAATTTTTTAACAATGTATTTTTTATTTTACTAGGTTTTAGATGCAGATAGTTTTAAATTTTAGATCAAATTGTTTTAGATGCAGACTTGGTTAGAAATCTACAAATATGAGTTACTAAGTAATAAGACATAACTCTCCAATCTCTTATATATATCCCTTTCTATTGTATTATTATATAAGTTTGTATAGTTATAGTTAAACATAGGGGTGGGCAAAATCCAATCTAACCCGCTCAACCGGTCCAATCCAATCTATTTTTAATGGTTTGAATTGAATTTTCACATCAATTGGATTGGATTGGGCTCAAAATATTATAAATTGTATGGATTGGATTGGTTATGGATTGGAAACATAATTCCAATCCAATCCAAATAATATATTATATAATTAAAAAATAATATATTTTTTATTTTTTTTATTTTTATAAATTAATTTTAATATTTTTTTCTATTTTATATATTAATTTTTTTTCCATTTTTATATATTAATTTTTGATTTTTTTTCTTTTTTTTTTTTCCTTCCCCCAAATCGTGTAAGTAACCCTAAACTAAATACCTTACGGTCCTTACCTCCTCCATTGCTGCCCACCTCCATTGCCGCCCACTTCCAAGCTTCGATTCAAGACTGACGGCTTCAAGCCTTCAAGGCTCCCGGCACCAGCTGCTGCTTCAAAACTCAGGGGTCTCACGGGCACGGCATTTGCTGTTTAATTTTGTCAAGGTTTGTCAATTTCTTCTCTGAATAACATGTTAGGATGATGATGATGATGATGATTGCATCTGCTCATTCTTTTTTTCAGAACCCAGCACCAGTTCCTCCTTCAAAGCTCACGGGTCTCACACTTTCACCGCATCTGCTATTGATTTTTTTTCCAGGTTTGTCAATTTCTTCTTTTAGTAACACGTTGTTGATGATGATGATGATGATGATGATTGCATCTACTCATTCTTTTTTTCAGAACCCAGCACCAGTTCCTGCTTCAAAGCTCACAGGTCTCACACTCTCACCGCATCTGCTATTGATTTTTTTTCCAGGTTTGTCAATTTCTTCTTTTAGTAACACGTTGTTGATGATGATGATGATGATGATGATGATTGCATCTGCTCATTCTTTTTTTCAGAACCCAGCACCAGTTCCTGCTTCAAAGCTCACAGGTCTCACACTCTCACCGCATCTGCTATTGATTTTTTTTCCAGGTTTGTCAATTTCTTCTTTTAGTAACACGTTGTTGATGATGATGGCATCTGCTCATTCTCTTTTTCAGAACCCAACACCAGTTGCTGGCTTGCTGCTTCAAAAATCACGGGTCTCACAGGTCTCACCGCATCTGTTGTTGAATTTTATCCAGGTTTGTCAAGTTCTTCTCTTAATAACATGTCGATGATGAGTGTTGCTGTTGCTTGTGTTGTGATCCATGGGATTTTTCAATCGGTTTTTCAATGATTCATTAGGTTGAAAGATTACAATGCTTTTAAACTAAAAACTTAATCACTGCTTGAAAAAACAGAGTTGTTGTTTTGTTGTCTTAATCTGTTGACATTCTTTTTTTAACCCTTACAAGCATGATGATGGCATCTGCTCATTCTCTTTTTCAAAACCCAACACTAGTTGCTGGCTTGCTGCTTCAAAAATCACGGGTCTCACAGGTCTCACCGCATCTGTTGTTGAATTTTATCCAGGTTTGTCAAGTTCTTCTCTTAATAACATGTCGATGATGAGTGTTGCTGTTGCTTGTGTTGTGATCCATGGGATTTTTCAATCGGTTTTTCAATGATTCATTAGGTTGAAAGATTACAATGCTTTTAAACTAAAAACTTAATCACTGCTTGAAAAAACAGAGTTGTTGTTTTGTTGTCTTAATCTGTTGACATTCTTTTTTTAACCCTTACAAGCACGGCCAGTTATTGTCATGACAAGCAATGAGAAAAGGAACCCCAGATGGTCGAGACTGCACAAAAATATGATATAAATATTAAGAATGATAATTATAGTGATAAATCTAATATTTGAAATTGTTTCAAGTAAGGAATTAAATAATAAAAAATTCACAACTAGAAAACAAAGGAAATATCACTGTAAGGGCTCTTCTTCATCTTTCTGAAAATAAATTGGGCACCACCGCAGCATATGCTTTTATCAAGTAAAGTGATTATTGTCTCAACCAGCAACTTTCACCATTCTGGTTTTTGTACTCACTAAGTTACCAACAAAAAGACTCCAAACCTTCCCTTAAATAAAATGACCCTGTTAACTAAATTTTGATGCACCTAAGAAACCAGTGGGAGTACAAATGAAATTTATTATCCATGAGTCTTTTTTTTGTTTCCTTCTCCATGTATCTAGTTGAATATACATGTGCTTGTGAAATTGTAATATGTGCAAACTGCAAAGTATTGTAAATTTATATATGTAGGAAAGTATTTGAGATTGTATTTGATTGGAAATTTATACTGAAAATATTTGATATTGTAATATTTGTGTTGAGATTTAGTAATTTTTGGTTGGATTTTGTTTTGTGTGGTAGATATGGATAGTGGTAACGACACTGAAACTCATAGTACTCCATCAGAATCAGCAGCTTCTACATCACTTCTTCCACTTCCACCATCTAGTTTAGGGAAAAGAAAACCATCTAGGAAACCATCCATGGTGTGGGATCATTATGAGAAAATGGAGAATTCAGATCCTGATAATCCTAGATGTAAATGCAAATATTGTGGTGTGGACTATGCTTGTAATAGTAAATATGGGACAAGTACTTTGTTGAATCATTTAAATCATCATTGTAAGAAGTACCCTTATAGAGTGCAAGATAAAAAGCAAAAAATCTTAACTTTTGGGGCCCAAAATGAGAGTGATGGGAGCAATCTTTTGGCTGTTGGTTTTAATAAGGAAGCATGTAGGCTTGCATGTGCTAAAATGATAATCTTAGATGAGCTCCCATTTAGTTTTGTTGAAGGTCGTGGTTTTAGAATGTTTTGCAATGTAGCATGTCCTAAATTTGATCCTCCGTCTCGAAGAACGATTGTTAGATATATTTATGCATTGTATTTGGATGAGAAGTTGCAATTGAAAAATACATTTTCTTTGAATTGCCAAAGAATTAGTCTTACCACCGACACTTGGACTTCCATTCAAAATATCAATTACATGTCTCTCACCGCACATTATATTGATTCTAATTGGATGCTTCACAAACGGATTTTAAATTTTTGTGTGATTCCTAATCATAAAGGAGAGACAATAGGGAAGCTAATTGGGAATTGTTTGTATGAATGGGGTATTGAGAGGGTGTTTACAATCACAGTTGATAATGCTTCTGCAAACAATGTGGCAATAGAGTATATTAAAAGGAAATTGAATAATTGGAAAGGGTGTGTATTGGATGGTGATCACTTACACATGAGATGTTGTGCACATATTGTTAATTTGATTGTGTCTGAAGGGTTAAGGGAAGCACATGACTCTATTGCTAGTATTCGTAATGCAGTGAGATATGTTAGATCTTCTCCTGCTAGATTACAAAAGTTTAAGGAATATGCTGCTCAAGAGAAAATTGAGAGCAATTCTCTTGTGTTTTTGGATGTTCCAACTAGGTGGAATTCCACCTACTTAATGTTAGAAGCAGCTTTGAAATTCCAAAAAGCTTTTGAAAGGTTGGAAGAGGATGATGGTCATTATCTATCCTATTTTAGAGAGGACGATGGTGGTAGAAAAAGACTTGGACCACCTAATTTTGTTGATTGGAACAATGCTCTTATTTTTGTGAAGTTCTTTAAAAGCTTTTATGATGTAACTTTAAAGTTTAGTTCTTCACTGCATGTTAGTTCCAATGCTTATTTTCATGAAATTTGTTCAATTCAATCTCAATTAGATGCATGGAGTTTAAGTGGTGATTATCTTTTAAGTGATATGGCAACTAAAATGAAGAGAAAGTTTGATAAATATTGGGGTAAAATGGATGATATTAATCCATTGTTGTTGATTGCTGCTGTGCTTGATCCTAGATATAAATTGGACTATGTGGAGTATTGTTTTGGTGATATTTATGCTGAAGATGTTGCTGGTTTGATGACTAAGAATTTGAAAGAAATTCTAATGTCTTTGTATGATTGGTATAAGGCAAGTGAAGTGATTCTTGATTGCAATCAAAGTTCAAAGGATAAAGAACTTGAGAATTTCCAAATTTAAAAAGAAAAAGGCAGCAAAGGAATCTATTGAGATTAAAAATGAAGTGGATAGGTACCTATTGGATCCTTGTGAAGATATATCAAAGAAGGATTTTGATGTTCTTAATTGGTGGAGGGTTAATGGTACTAAGTATCCTATCTTGTCCAAACTTGCAAAGGATGTGTTTGCAATCCAAGTCTCTACCGTGGCTTCTGAAAGTGCGTTTAGCACCGGTGGAAGGATTCTTGATCCCTTTCGAAGTTCTTTAACCCCTAAGATGGTGGAAGTTTTAGTGTGCACCCAAAATTGGCTTAAAGCTTTTTCGGTTATTGATAGATTCTATATGGAAGATGTGGAATATTATGACAAATTGGATGCAGGTAATATATATATATATATATATATCTACATATATTGTACCCAATTGTTACTTATATATATATATATAAATGTTTAAATATAGTTTATTGCTAATTTTATTGTTTTGATCTTTGTAGAGCTTACAGAATCAACTAAAATTAGTGAACATGTCAACATTGATTAACTTATGATTTACCAAAAATTTAAGGTAAAAAAAAAAAAAAAAGAATTATGCATTGATTCTTGAGTGAATGAATTTTAATAAATATATTATTTTACATTATTTGTTCTAACAATTTTAATTTGATTTTGTAGGAATGAGATAAAGACATTAATACTTGCTATTTGATAAGTGCATGAGATACACATTTGCTACATTTTCTTTTTTATTTTCTATTTAGACTATGTTGTATTATTCTAATTGTATTTTATATTTGAATAATTATAACTTATTATTTATATTTTATATTTGAAAATTTTTTTATTTGTATTATATATTTATAAATTATTAAGTTTCAACCCGATCAACCAATCCAAACCAATCCGATCATAAATGGTTTGGTTTGGTTTGGATTTAACGTTTTAATGGTTTGGTTTGGATTCCACATTTAAAAAACCGATGACTATGGATTGGGTTGTATTTCGGTCCAAAACCGAACCAACCCAATCCATGCCCACCCCTAGCTGAGGTGTAGGCCCATTCAATTAAAGATTATCAATTCATTAAGATTTAATACATCGTCTATGTATATCTATATAATCAGTTTAAAATTCGTAATTTTTAGTAACAAAACAAACTGTTTAATTCTAGCACGTTTAACATGTTCAATTTTTTTATAAAATTTTCACTCAAAAAAATACTTTTTATAAGGAATACTTTTATTGTGATCTAAACATTTTGTTGTCCCCCCCAAAAAAAAAAAAAAATCCCTAAACATTTAACAACAAACAAAAATAAATAAAAGAAAAAAATAAAATAAAATTCTATTTTGCATATGTAAAGTACATGTTTTTTTTCTTGTATAATTTTGGACTTTTTGTATGATATATAATACCTATATGTAATACTTATATATATATATATATATATTGCCCAGGTTAATTTTATTTTGCATAAGCAGGTATTGTATAAAATACAAATACAAATTTATATTAGTTTTTGTTATGTAAAATAAATTTTCTAATATATGTTTTTCTACTGTTTATTTTTATGTTTGTTTTTAACATTTTTTTTTATATATTTCTGCTTTTAATGTAATTGCCTTTCAAAAATATTTAAATTAAAATAAGAATATTCTTTAAAAGGAAACTGCATATGTCAAATATGCTAGAATCAAGCAAATTGATTTATTAGTAAAAAATTAACAATTTTAGGTTGATTATATGGATATACAAAAGTGATGTATTTAATATTAATTGAATGCATTTATAACCGAAGTGGTTAACCATCCTATCGAAGAATTTTTTGATATTGACAGTGTAGGCATCGTCGTATGTGCAGCTCTAGTTGCATGTATTTTTTTGTTAAAGTAATTCACTTGCATATTGTTATACATTGTGTATTTTGATAATTTCTAATATTATTATATTCCCAATTCACCAATATATATATATATATATATATTATTGTATTCCCATCAAATCACCTATTCTTACCTTTAATTTTCTCTGGCTTAAATGACTAGAATCTAACAGCTCAATTATTTACCAATTGAAAATAAAAATAGATTACACAAAAAGACGCGAATAAGAATACATATGGAGGCAAAACAGACTGTATGCATTCAATAGTGCATGGAAGGCAACTTGTGTGTTATTATTTTATTAAATTCGTCTATCTACACATTTAAATTATATAATTTGTTTATAATCGAAGTATTTTGATAAGTTTATTTGATAATTAAATAGAATATTCTCTGGCTATATATGAATGAAGTTAATGGTTATGGATTACTCATAGAGTCAAATCAATGTCTCTTCTAAGCAAGAATATAAATATATATATATATATATACACACACAATCATTTCTTATGCCAAAATTTTGGATAAATTTTTATCTGGAGTGATACATATCTCTTAAAGGAGAAAATATTATATCCAATAGTTATTCCGTGTTAGCCTATATACGGTGATATCAAAATCTATTCATCTTCTGCCATATATTTCCACCTAATCAAAAATATGCTCCATATATTTCCACCTAATCAAAAATATGCTTTAACTCTCTATAAAATGTATTTTAATACCCCTCCTCAAATTTTTAATTAAAAAAGACAAATAATCATTTAAATAAAAAGGGAAAAAGCCTTGGTTTTTTAAGCATGGTGATCTATAGTTCTTTTCCGGGGTCACAACCTGGGCTTTTTCTTTATGGCGGCAGATATGTTGTGGCTATCAACAGTGACGAAGGCTGGGGTGCAACTTAGGTACTTCTTAATGGTGGCCATAGAAGTTCTTGTCGAGGACCATGTGCCTTTTTTTTTTTTTTTTTTTTTTTGGTTGACAACTTAGTAAAGAGTGTGACACAGAGAATGATAGAACAGAGGAATACATTCACACAGTATATAGACCGATAACAAAAATATAAACAAGAGTTTGTTACAAGAGATATATTTAGTTATAATTATACAAACTTATCTAATAATACAATAGAAAGAAATAAGCATAAGAGATTGAACAGTTATGTCTTATTATACCACCCCAAGATTAGAGATCGCTGACAAACACTAATCTTGAACCAAGTAGAGAAAAAAAGTTGCTTAGACAGGAGCTTAGTTAGCACATTAGCTAGATGATCCCCACTTGCAACATGTAATACACATAAAGAGCCATTCTGGACCCGCTCACTCACAAAATGAAAGTTTGCTACAACATATTTCATCTTGGAATAAAAAATAGGATTGGAACATAAATAAGTGGCACCAAGATTATCACAGTACACAACCGCTAGTTCTTTGGGAGAGATGCTAAGCTCATTAAGTAAAGACTGATGCCAACATAACTCTGCTGTGACATTGGCAACAACTCTATATTCTACCTCAGTGGATGATCTTGATACAAACTTTTGCTTTTTAGAGGACCAAAAGATAGGATGTCTATAAGAAAATCAATGTAGGCAATAATAGAGCAACAATCATCTTTGTCACCTGCCCAATTGGCATCAAAGAAGGCATGAAAAGTAAGAGGAGACAACCACCGAAGAAACAAGCCAAGATCACTCGTGCCCCATAGATAACGTAAGACTCTTTTGAGAGTACTGCAACGTATATCAGTGGGAGAATACATATATTAAGCAAGCTTGTTGATAGAGTATTCAATGTCTAGCAGTGTAATGGACAAACACTATAGGCTACCCACTATTTTCCAATAATCTATAGAGTTGTCCAGTTTGTTGTCATTGTGTGTAGAAAGTACTTGACCGGAGGCCAGAGGAGTAGCAATTAGCTTAATTTTGGCCATATTAGTGCAACGTTATTGAGAGTGCAGGAGGCTAGATTTGAAAGGAATTATCTTAACACCTAAAAAATATGAAAAGCACCTAAGTCTTTGAGAGAGAACCGACTTGCATGTGTAGATATGAAAGATTGCAAGTAGCTGGTGTCATTCCTTGTGAAGACAATATCATCGACATATAAAAGCAAATAGATAATTGTCTCATTGGAGCGAAAGAAGAATAAAGAATTGTTTGAAACAGAATTTTGGAAACCAAATTGAAGAATAAATGCTTTTAGAGCAGTATACCAGGCCCTGTGGGGCTTAAACCATAGATGACCTTCTGGAGTCTACAGACACGAGTAGGATGATTAGAGTCAATAAACCCCAGCAAGTTGCTTCATGAAAACTTCCTCATCCAAGCTACCATTTACGAAAGCATTTTTGACATCAAATTGTTTGATTGGCCAATTATTAACTAAGGCAATACTCAAAACAACTCGAATGGTAGCAAGCTTTATTACTAGACTAAAAGTTTCAATATAGTCAACACCAAGCCTTTAAGTAAAACCTTTGGAAACCAAACGAGCTTTCAAGCTTTCAATGGAGCCATTACGTTTGATCTGAAAGACCCATTTACTGCCCACTACATTTTGATGAGGTTGGAGAGGTATAAGCTCCCACGTGTTGTTCTGAACCATGGCATGATACTCCTTGTCCATAGCGTCACGCCAAGCAGGAATTGATAATGCCTTGGAGATAGATTTAGTTTTTTCAATAAACATTGAGGAATCAGACATAGCTAAGAAAAAGTGACGTTTTAGCTTAAAAATCTAGTTGAGTCATCTGGTTCTCATGGCATGGGTTCTTTTTGAAGTTCAGCTAGGTGAAGAGGAAGGTTTCTAG
Organism: Ziziphus jujuba; assembly: GCF_031755915.1. NCBI lineage: Eukaryota > Viridiplantae > Streptophyta > Magnoliopsida > Rosales > Rhamnaceae > Ziziphus > Ziziphus jujuba. The sequence goes on along the minus strand of NC_083387.1, from coordinate 13,229,284 downwards.
TGTGGGGGTGATGAACTGATTGTGCCAAAGAACATAATGGGTGGCACATGAACTAATGAAGATGAATAGCGTACGCGATGAGGTCGAGAGAGAGAGAGAGAGAAAGGACTTGGACGTGGTTACTGACATGGAGGAAGAAGAGGTAGTGTTGGAAATGGAAACTATAGGTGATTGACGAGAAGAATAACTAGTTGATATAGTGAATGGCACTAGGTGATGAGGAGGAGCCCAAAAAAAAAAAAATAGGAAATGAATTTTGAGTAAAAGAGATTTGTATGGAAAGATATGTTCTACAAATTTAACATGTCTAGAGATAAAAACAACTCTTTAAGATGGAGAAAATCATCGATATCCACTTTGTCATGGTAAGTATCCTAAAAAGGTACAAGGTTTGGATGAGGATTCTAATTTGCGAGAATTATATGGCCTAAGAAATGGATAGCATAGACAGCCAAAGGTTCATAGAAAATTATAATTGGGTAATTTATTAAATAATTTTTGAAAAAGTGATTGATTTTGTAAGGTGGTAGTGATCATTCTATTAATAAGAAAAACGACAGTTTGGAAGGCATAAGACCACAATTTTAATGGTAATTTGGCATGCGACAGTAAAGCTAGGCACGTTTCATGAATATGCTTATGGTATCGTTTGGCAAAATCTTTCTGTTCCTGTATAAAGGGTAGTTAAAAAATGTAACATCCCATGAAAAAGGTTTTTAATTTAATGAATTCCCCTCTATTATCAGAATAAAAAGAAATTATTTTTGTTTTGAAAATTTTTTCCACAACCTTTTTAAAATTAACAAAAACTTGAAAAACATCTGACTAATTTTTTATAAGAAACAACCATACATACTTAGTAAAGTGATCAACAAATAACATATAATAATGATAACCATCATGAGATTTTATTTTGAAAGTTCCACATGCATCAAAACAAATGAATTGAAGTGGTTTAGAACCAGTCATAGAAGATACACTAAATAGTAATTTGTGTGCTTTATTATAGTCATATGCATTACAATTAAAATTTTTGAAATTAGACACTGGAAGAGAAAACTGAGACACCGTTTTCCTTATGACCTAAGCGAAAGTGCCAATTGGAGAGAGAGACTTTATTGCATGAAAGATAGAAGGATGAGAGAAGAAGAAATCCTTCATAAACACCATAGAAGGATGAGAGAAGAAGAAATCCTTCATAAACACCATTACTATGTGATCCCCGAAGAAAAACTGACCCCTTCTGCAAATCCTTGATAAGAAAACAATATGGCAAAAATTCAACAGAAGCATTATTGGTCTGACAAAATTTTGAAACAGATAAAAGATTTCTTTTCATTTGAGAAAGACAGAGAACATTAGATAAAATAAAGAAGTTTTGTGGAGTTCTGAGAAAGGTAAAACTTGTGTGAGTTATGGAGAGTTTATTACCATTGCCAATAGAAATTCTGTCAGTGTCATCATACTTCGAATGAATTGCTAGGTTCTGTAAGTTTGTGGCTGTATGATGGAAGGCTCTAGAGTTAAGAAGCCATGTTGAATTTGATGAACAAGAGGGAGCTGATTATTGTCCAAGAATACCAAGACCAGTGGGATTAATGTGATAAGCATGAAGAGGTCGACGACGTTGAAAACCTGGTGGGATAGATCGAGATGGAGAATACATCCACTGTTGCTTAAGAGAGGGACATAATTTTATTGACTGACCAATCTAATCACACAACTTACATTTACCTTTGTAAGTACTTGCACGGCCAAAATTTTGAAGCTTTGTAAATGAAGCTTATGAAAATGAGGTAGAAGATTGCTTAGGTCCTTTCCATGAGAAGTTCGGCCCATTGGACGACTAGTTTGCCACATGCACTATTATGGGAGTTGTGATAGACGATATGGAAAGTCGTTTGAAATAAGAATCATACTCGATCAAATGCTCATGAAGATCATCAAACGAAACAGCAGATTCTCTTGTACAAAAAGCAGTAGAATTATCTTTGAAATTAGATGATAAGCCATTTAGAACGTAGAGAATAAGATCTTCATTTGTAACAGGTAAACGGAGTAATGCTAATTCATTAGCATCGATTCTAGTATCAAGAAGATACTCAGTTATTATTCGATGCCCCTTAAGCTTGAATGAGACGTTCTCGAAGTCTCTTATATGGAACCAGGAAGGCTTGGCAAAATAAGTTGCCAGTTTCTTCCACGCTTCAAATTAAGTTTCTGCACTAGAGACCAGAGACTTCCAGTGTGAGAGAGGCTTGAATAACATTGAGCAAGAATTTATCTTATCATATCCAGAAAGAATACTGAGCATTAGGTTTAATGATAGTGCCAAAATTAGTAATTTCAGTGACTGTCAACGGTGGACATGGAGTCGATTCGTCAATAAAGCATATATATCATAGGCAATTAAAAGAGAATCGAATTGAGTTCTCCATGAAAAGTAGGTATGTCTGTGAGTTTTAAAGGAGCTGATGAAACAACATTTAGAACACGAGATTTTGGCCATGACCAGATGGCTCTTTTTTGACAACAACAGATGAGGTGAGATTTGTCTTGATGGCAAATGAAGAAGGTCAAATTGTTTTTTAGCCATGAGGAAGAAAGAAAGAAACAAAAAAAACTCGTTGGAGTATTATGGGTCTTATATCATAAAAAACATAACATAGAGAATGATAAAACAGAGGAATATATTCACACGGTGCTTTGACTAATAACAAAAATATATACAAGAGTTTGTTACAAGAGATATGTTTAACTAGGGGTGGGCATGGATTGGGTTGGTTCGGTTTTGGACCGAAATACAACCCAATCCATAGTCATCGGTTTTTTAAATGTGGAATCCAAACCAAACCATTAAAATGTTAAATCCAAACCAAACCAAACCATTTATGATCGGATTGGTTTGGATTGGTTGATCGGGTTGAAACTTAATAATTTATAAATATATAATACAAATAAAAAAAATTTCAAATATAAAATATAAATAATAAGTTATAATTATTCAAATATAAAATACAATTAGAATAATACAACATAGTCTAAATAGAAAATAAAAAAGAAAATGTAGCAAATGTGTATCTCATGCACTTATCAAATAGCAAGTATTAATGTCTTCATCTCATTCCTACAAAATCAAATTAAAATTGTTAGAACAAATAATGTAAAATAATATATTTATTAAAATTCATTCACTCAAGAATCAATGCATAATTCTTTTTTTTTTTTTTACCTTAAATTTTTGGTAAATCATAAGTTAATCAATGTTGACATGCTCACTAATTTTAGTTGATTCTGTAAGCTCTACAAAGATCAAAACAATAAAATTAGCAATAAACTATATTTAAACATTTATATATATATATATATAAGTAACAATTGGGTACAATATATGTAGATATATATATATATTACCTGCATCCAATTTGTCATAATATTCCACATCTTCCATATAGAATCTATCAATAACCGAAAAAGCTTTAAGCCAATTTTGGGTGCACACTAAAACTTCCACCATCTTAGGGGTTAAAGAACTTCGAAAGGGATCAAGAATCCTTCCACCGGTGCTAAACGCACTTTCAGAAGCCACGGTAGAGACTTGGATTGCAAACACATCCTTTGCAAGTTTGGACAAGATAGGATACTTAGTACCATTAACCCTCCACCAATTAAGAACATCAAAATCCTTCTTTGATATATCTTCACAAGGATCCAATAGGTACCTATCCACTTCATTTTTAATCTCAATAGATTCCTTTGCTGCCTTTTTCTTTTTAAATTTGGAAATTCTCAAGTTCTTTATCCTTTGAACTTTGATTGCAATCAAGAATCACTTCACTTGCCTTATACCAATCATACAAAGACATTAGAATTTCTTTCAAATTCTTAGTCATCAAACCAGCAACATCTTCAGCATAAATATCACCAAAACAATACTCCACATAGTCCAATTTATATCTAGGATCAAGCACAGCAGCAATCAACAACAATGGATTAATATCATCCATTTTACCCCAATATTTATCAAACTTTCTCTTCATTTTAGTTGCCATATCACTTAAAAGATAATCACCACTTAAACTCCATGCATCTAATTGAGATTGAATTGAACAAATTTCATGAAAATAAGCATTGGAACTAACATGCAGTGAAGAACTAAACTTTAAAGTTACATCATAAAAGCTTTTAAAGAACTTCACAAAAATAAGAGCATTGTTCCAATCAACAAAATTAGGTGGTCCAAGTCTTTTTCTACCACCATCGTCCTCTCTAAAATAGGATAGATAATGACCATCATCCTCTTCCAACCTTTCAAAAGCTTTTTGGAATTTCAAAGCTGCTTCTAACATTAAGTAGGTGGAATTCCACCTAGTTGGAACATCCAAAAACACAAGAGAATTGCTCTCAATTTTCTCTTGAGCAGCATATTCCTTAAACTTTTGTAATCTAGCAGGAGAAGATCTAACATATCTCACTGCATTACGAATACTAGCAATAGAGTCATGTGCTTCCCTTAACCCTTCAGACACAATCAAATTAACAATATGTGCACAACATCTCATGTGTAAGTGATCACCATCCAATACACACCCTTTCCAATTATTCAATTTCCTTTTAATATACTCTATTGCCACATTGTTTGCAGAAGCATTATCAACTGTGATTGTAAACACCCTCTCAATACCCCATTCATACAAACAATTCCCAATTAGCTTCCCTATTGTCTCTCCTTTATGATTAGGAATCACACAAAAATTTAAAATCCGTTTGTGAAGCATCCAATTAGAATCAATATAATGTGCGGTGAGAGACATGTAATTGATATTTTGAATGGAAGTCCAAGTGTCGGTGGTAAGACTAATTCTTTGGCAATTCAAAGAAAATGTATTTTTCAATTGCAACTTCTCATCCAAATACAATGCATAAATATATCTAACAATCGTTCTTCGAGACGGAGGATCAAATTTAGGACATGCTACATTGCAAAACATTCTAAAACCACGACCTTCAACAAAACTAAATGGGAGCTCATCTAAGATTATCATTTTAGCACATGCAAGCCTACATGCTTCCTTATTAAAACCAACAGCCAAAAGATTGCTCCCATCACTCTCATTTTGGGCCCCAAAAGTTAAGATTTTTTGCTTTTTATCTTGCACTCTATAAGGGTACTTCTTACAATGATGATTTAAATGATTCAACAAAGTACTTGTCCCATATTTACTATTACAAGCATAGTCCACACCACAATATTTGCATTTACATCTAGGATTATCAGGATCTGAATTCTCCATTTTCTCATAATGATCCCACACCATGGATGGTTTCCTAGATGGTTTTCTTTTCCCTAAACTAGATGGTGGAAGTGGAAGAAGTGATGTAGAAGCTGCTGATTCTGATGGAGTACTATGAGTTTCAGTGTCGTTACCACTATCCATATCTACCACACAAAACAAAATCCAACCAAAAATTACTAAATCTCAACACAAATATTACAATATCAAATATTTTCAGTATAAATTTCCAATCAAATACAATCTCAAATACTTTCCTACATATATAAATTTACAATACTTTGCAGTTTGCACATATTACAATTTCACAAGCACATGTATATTCAACTAGATACATGGAGAAGGAAACAAAAAAAAGACTCATGGATAATAAATTTCATTTGTACTCCCACTGGTTTCTTAGGTGCATCAAAATTTAGTTAACAGGGTCATTTTATTTAAGGGAAGGTTTGGAGTCTTTTTGTTGGTAACTTAGTGAGTACAAAAACCAGAATGGTGAAAGTTGCTGGTTGAGACAATAATCACTTTACTTGATAAAAGCATATGCTGCGGTGGTGCCCAATTTATTTTCAGAAAGATGAAGAAGAGCCCTTACAGTGATATTTCCTTTGTTTTCTAGTTGTGAATTTTTTATTATTTAATTCCTTACTTGAAACAATTTCAAATATTAGATTTATCACTATAATTATCATTCTTAATATTTATATCATATTTTTGTGCAGTCTCGACCATCTGGGGTTCCTTTTCTCATTGCTTGTCATGACAATAACTGGCCGTGCTTGTAAGGGTTAAAAAAAGAATGTCAACAGATTAAGACAACAAAACAACAACTCTGTTTTTTCAAGCAGTGATTAAGTTTTTAGTTTAAAAGCATTGTAATCTTTCAACCTAATGAATCATTGAAAAACCGATTGAAAAATCCCATGGATCACAACACAAGCAACAGCAACACTCATCATCGACATGTTATTAAGAGAAGAACTTGACAAACCTGGATAAAATTCAACAACAGATGCGGTGAGACTTGTGAGACCCGTGATTTTTGAAGCAGCAAGCCAGCAACTGGTGTTGGGTTCTGAAAAAGAGAATGAGCAGATGCCATCATCATCAACAACGTGTTACTAAAAGAAGAAATTGACAAACCTGGAAAAAAAATCAATAGCAGATGCGGTGAGAGTGTGAGACCTGTGAGCTTTGAAGCAGGAACTGGTGCTGGGTTCTGAAAAAAAGAATGAGCAGATGCAATCATCATCATCATCATCATCATCATCAACAACGTGTTACTAAAAGAAGAAATTGACAAACCTGGAAAAAAAATCAATAGCAGATGCGGTGAAAGTGTGAGACCCGTGAGCTTTGAAGGAGGAACTGGTGCTGGGTTCTGAAAAAAAGAATGAGCAGATTCAATCATCATCATCATCATCATCCTAACATGTTATTCAGAGAAGAAATTGACAAACCTTGACAAAATTAAACAGCAGATGCCGTGCCCGTGAGACCCCTGAGTTTTGAAGCAGCAGCTGATGCCGGGAGCCTTGAAGGCTTGAAGCCGTCAGTCTTGAATCGAAGCTTGGAGGTGGGCGGCAATGGAGGAGGTAAGGACCGTAAGGTATTTAGTTTAGGGTTACTTACACGATTTGGGGGAAGGAAAAAAAAAAAAGAAAAAAAAGAAAAAATTAATATATAAAAATGGAAAAAAAATTAATATATAAAATAGAAAAAAATATTAAAATTAATTTATAAAAATAAAAAAAAATAAAAAAATATATTATTTTTTAATTATATAATATATTATTTGGATTGGATTGGATTTATGTTTCCAATCCAATCCATACAATTTATAATATTTTGAATCCAATCCAAACCATTAAAAATGGACTGGATTGGACCGGTTGAGCGGGTTGGATTGGATTTTGTCCACCCCTAACCTCAGCTACAGATCCGTCTTATTGAATAATTTTTTCTCAATACCACTTATTATATTGTTACACGTGCAATAGATTCACACTTTCTAGTCTTAATAAAGACTGTTTAATAGTAAAATTATTATTTTCTCTAATAAAAATTTATAGATTGAATTTTTCACCTTTAATATCAAACGAAAAATATTTAAAGATTAAAGGTCCGTTTGATATAGCGGATAAAAGTAAAACTTTAATCTGTAGAGTTGTGCATAATAAATATTTCTTAAAAAATTTTTTTATTAAAAAGTTAATAATTATTTGATTGTAAATAAATAAATTGCATTAAATGCTTAATGAGTTTCCATATAAGCTAAAAAAACTACATGAAATGTTCATTTGAATTTTCATATAAACTAAAAAGAAGGATTTTTCTACATAAGTATAAAATTTGGATTTGTTTAAAACAATTTAAAAAAAATTATTTTTTTATCAACAAATTTTTGTTGATTTTTGTCAAATATTCTTATTTGTTGCTAAAAAAACTTTTGACCTTCAAGTAAAGTTTTTAGTTTGAACAAAATTCTGCCAAACAAACACTAAATCCTCTATCTCAAATATTAAAACAAAAAAAAAAAGAATTCTAGGCTCCAACTTTTTTTTTTTTTTTTTGGAAATTATATGCTCTAACTTTAAATTGTGAATATGTCTATTGATTGGTTGACATAGTTAGTTACTTTTTTTTTTTTTTTGGGTTGATGCCAAAAGTTAAAAAATAAATAAATAAATAAATAATTTCTGTGACATCACCTACTCAAATTTTTCATATGGTTTGTTGGAACACTATGTAATATTCTTAAAAAAAAAGAAAAAAAAAGGTTGCTTTCCATTTGTTGCTACTATGTTTGTTATATATATATACTTATAATTTTGACATGAACAAGAAACATCCATGTTCTCATGTGTTGTTTATCAAAAAAACAAAAAAAAACAAAAAAAAAAAAATCCATGTTCTAATGTGTTGCTTGTTAGTGTGGCACAATAATTTATTGTAAAAAAAATAAAAAATAAAAAATAAAAAGACTAGGAAATAAAAAGCATGCATGGCCGTATAAGTTGCCAGGAGGGTGGGGCCCAAGGCCCAAAACCATGATTCCCTTCTCCTTTGGTCATCACCAACAACCTTCCTCTTTACGCGCCAAAGCACGTGCACTACTAATTTTAGCATAAAAGAAAAAGAATTCTCAGACAGAGAAACACTCACACAGACAGAGAGAGACAAACAGAGTGAGAGAGAGAGAGTTGGGCAGCTTCAGGGAAAAGCTAGGTCATTATTTGTGACAGTGAGCTCTACTTTTTTACACCTTTAATTTCTTTTTCTTTTTTTTTTTTTTTTTCTTCCAAAGAAGGGAGTGGGGCTATGGATTGGTCATCTTCATTATCAAGTTGGGCCTGTCAAAATCTTTGGACGGTTGCAGACGCCAGAGGGATATCAAATAACATGGCGATTGGATATCAATGGAATTTTTCCTTTCAACTTTTTTATCCTCCTTTATATTGTCAAAGTTTGCGTGAGGTTGTTTTCTTTGACATATTTTTTTCTTTTCATTATTCAACTTTGTAAGTTGATTATTGATGGGGCTTCCAATTAAGATTGTTGGGCCAAAGTTTTGAAATGGATTTGATGAATCTCCATCCATATTTCCTCTGATGAAAGGGAAATTGTACTTCCCTATCAAAATGAGATACTTTTTTATTATTTTTTTTTTATTTTCATACAAAAATTATTGGTTTAATATCTGTTTTCTATCTTAAATTTTGACTCAAATTCAACCAGATCCTCTTGTTTAAAAAAAATAACATCTGCCTTTTCAATGGTTTTAAAAGATTTTTATCTATTTACCAAAAGAAATACAAGATTTTTTTCTACCTCCAATGATGTGATTTGAATCTATTGAGTTAACATTAATTTCTATCATTGGCATCCCTTATAAGAGTATAATTAACATTTTCAAAGCTAGAGATGACCTTGATCATCCGTTTGTTGTTCTCATAGCTTGTGCATATTTGTCATTTTAACAATTAAAATATATATTAATATACAGTTAATTTCAAATAAGATCTATTTTATTTTATTACAATAAGATTCATTTTTCATGAATATTGGATTCTATTAACAATTAAAAATTAAAATTTAAACGTGGTTAAATATTAATTTATTAATATATTAAAATCCTATTTAGAAAAAGTGAATTCTATCGAAATTTGGTTTATTATTCGGTTATTAATAAATGTAGTTTTAAATCTAGCTTTTGAAGTAATTTGAAAACTAAAAAAAAATATCATATTAATTCTCATAATAAATACCTTATTTTAGACAGACTATTAATATATATCTAATTTGTATTTAATTATCTTTAATTTTTTTATTATAAAATGATATTATATCATTCATTGAATTGCAATTAAATTTGGGATTGAAAAAAAAAAAAAGGCAAAGTATCCAAATTCAGTAAAGCATAGGGTTTTAGAGAAACTATCCCAAAATTGTTTCCATATCTTTGTTTAATGAATATTGTACGTAGAGACAAATCAAAATAATAATAATAATAATACAATAAAAAAATAAAAAAAAATTGATGTTTTGAGTAGTGAGTATATTATTCCACGAACAAGAGGTATTCATCGGTTTAAATCCCATGGATTTGACTAATATTCAATCGGATCTAATATAGGTTGGTTTTTGAATTTTTCAATCCAATTCAATGGTAGAAAAAAATCCAATCCAATTCAATTCAAATTTAGTTGGTTTGGATTGGTTATCTTTATCAGTTTTGGATTTGATCCAATTTTTATCCAATCCAATCCAATTTTCAATATCATAATAACATAATCTTGATGACTAGTTTGGATGGATGCAAGGGCACTGACATGCTACCTGTTATCCAATCGTAATGGATTAAATGATGGTTCAAATGTAATAATAGTCATTCTCATAACGCCGAGATCGTTTCTCAGCAGTTGGCCTCAAAATTTGAAAGATTTCAAAAATTAAGCTTGCTCAGGTAAAATTAATTCAAAGATGGATGATTTCCTAGAAAATTCTAAACAAAAAATTCTATATCGAGCATAATGATTAAAGTAGTGTCTAAATTAGAAACAATATCAGTATAGAATGGTCCTATAATAGGAGAGAAGCATTGAACAAAAAACTTCATACCCAGTGCAATAGCTAAATTATGGACAATATCAACATAACATGGCAAATCCATTACTAAAAATGATAGTAGAGAAGTTCTGAACAAAAAACTTCATATTGAGTGCGATGGCTAAATTTGGGATCATATCAGCAAAAAATGGTAAATCCATTACTGAGTGTAAAATTAAAGATAATATCGGTAGAAAATGATAGATCCGCCAGTAGATGGTGGCTAAATTGGGACAATATCGATAGAAAATAGCAGATCGCTAATGGAAACGGGGTGTCACATAATCAACAGTACAAAAAATTTCGTAATCCGAATTCAAGTTCTACCAAAAACTTCCACAATATTACAATACAACCAAAAATTCAGTTTCCGCTAAAACTTCTATAACATTACAATGAAACTAACAATTTAATCCACTGCCCTAAGAGAAATAATCTAATATGGTATATCCTATTTGAAATTTATAACTTAACCAATAAAAAAGTACACGGTAAAATTTTAATATATTCATAGATTATATAAATTGAGAAAAATATTGGCAGAGATTGATAGGTTTGCTAGCGAACTGTCACATAATCAACAATACAAAAAATCCAAGTTTAAGTTCTACAAAAAATTTCCACAATATTACACTACAATAGACAATACAATTTCCACTAAAACTTCTAAAACATTATAATGAAACTAACAATTCAATCTAATGCCTTAAGAGAAATAATAACATTACAATGAAACCAACAATTCAATTCAATGCCACTACTAGTGCCTCAGTTGCCGCTGGCCCCGCAGGGTGGGCGGGGGGGGTGTGGGCATAGGAGAAAGCAAAAAAAGAAAAAAAAATTCAATGCCCTAAGAGAAATAATCTAATATGGTATATGCTATTCAAAATTTATAACTTAACCAATAAAAATAATACACGTAATAATATTTTAATATATTATATAGATTTTAGATTGGATCGGTTTGGATTATTTATTTTTAAACATCAAAATCGATAATTGATCAAATCCAAATAGATTTTAAAATTTTTAATCTAATTCAATTTAATTTTATTGGATTAATCTAATAAAATTGGATTGTATTAAATCCATCCGTTCTATTGAATTGGTTTTGTCTTTAAACACCCCTACTAAGAAGTAAGATGTTGACGAGTGTAAACAGTTTATTATGTTGTGTTTAGAATCTTCCTTTCAAATGACATTTGTTCATTTTGACAATTTTGGGCCATTAAGTTGGGCTTTTCCAATCCAACAAAAACTTGGCCTGGGCTTAAAATTTTAAATGGAGAGGATGAGATGTAAGAGATGTGTTCGTGGGATATCAATTGCATTTTGCCTATTGCCCACAGCACATTTACCACAAGGCTCGTCTTTCTACACCACCAAAATTGTCTTCATACACAATTTTTTAAATATAAAATTATAAAACTCCATTTTTACATTTGATTAAACATTTTTGTTTATTAAAATAGTTAAACGGTCTCACAACAAGCTAGCTTTCTGTGATACTTTTTAACTGTTGTTATTGCATATAGGAGGGGATTAAATCCAATGGTTAAAATATATATATATATATATATATATTTAAAAAAAAAAAAAACTTGTAGTTATCAACGTGATAGTCAGAAGTTATCAGTGCCGCCACAAATCCTAATGTCATTTGTTATTCTGTTTTCAAAGAGACTCCACTGTTTACCCCATCTATGACGTGTAAGAAGTTCAGGTATAGTGATAGGAATCGGAATTATAGTACATTGGAATAATCTTTGCATTATTTTCTTTTTGGAGATGATGCTGTTGCATCTTTAAATTAAAATTCAGAAAAAAAAGAGAAATAAAAGACTTAATGAATAAAATACTTAAATGAGTTTTTTTGATAAATTGACATGAATTGGAGGTGGAACGAGATGTTTGGGTTTTGAATTACCATTTTCAAATAAATAATAGGCTTGTGGAAGCAAAATTTAGATTTTGAAAAAACAAAAAGAAAATTAAATTTCCATTCATGTGAAACAAAAAGAAAATTAAATTTCCATTCATGTGAAACAAAAAGAAAATTAAATTTTCATTCATGTGAATGCTGTATTTATACACAAAAGATGATGATAAGACTGATTAAGTATAAGACTTGATCTTAACTAAACTGACAAAGCACATAAACATACCAATATACATATATATATATATATATATATATATATGTATATATAATTGTCTCAAAATTGTAGCCGATATTATCTAATTTATTCTATAAAAAAAAAGCAAGCAAAATTTGTGCTGTACTTCAAATTGTAGGCTAAAATTGTTACACTATTTGCAGGCTGCAAGTAAAATAATGTGTGCTTTATATTCAAACTTTTTCTTTGATATCTTTTTTTTTATATATTTTTTATTTTTATTTTTTGTTGGTACTAAAGCACTCTTTCTTTGATATCTTGACAATATATAATCATGCGTGTATATATAGTATTTGGTGGATTAGAAACTGAAGGAAAAAAAGAAAAGGATAATGAATCCCTATACATTTCCTTAGAGGCTGCTAATATCCAATTCAAATTTTAGTCTAGTTTGGATATTGTAAAAAGTTGAGATTTTTTTTATTATTATTTTTTATTTTTTTCCTTAAATGCAATAAAAAATATATGATACTTTACTTTTCCATTCAAAGTTCAACAATGAACTATTTTTTATTTTATTTTTATAAAGTTATTTAGAATACTGATTTATTCTTTTGAGTTGTTGTAACAGTTATAAACTTACCGCTATATATAATAATTTGTTAGCATAGACATCTTCTTATAGAAATCAAAATATTTTTAACTACAATCTTACTAAATTATAAAATTAATTTGGTCCAACAATATAAAGTTTTCCTATATATATATATATATATATGTTTTAATAAAACGATGCTCATACTTGGAACAACAACATTTTTATATTTTTAGTTTCAATTTTTTGTCCCTAAAATATCAATATTTTTGAGTATTATCCTTTGTAGTATAAAATTAATATCAACATATTTCAAATTTGTAAATGGTTCGACATTAGTCCCTAAAAAGGATATGTTCAAATAATTATAACTTTGACCTTTAAAAAATGAGTTATCTTTTCATGACAATAACAAAATTTTGAGTTCAGTGAACTAAGAACTAAACATACTTTTGACATTTAAAAATAAATTATCTATTCATGATAGTATCAAAAACCTGTAATACAGCTAACTAGAATTGAATAGATTTTTGACATTTAAAAAATAAATGAACGTACTTTTGACATTTATGGAATATACATATCAATATTCATGGATTATTTCTTTGATTTCCCTTCCAACTTCTTTGTTAATAGGAGTAGGATTTCCACTTTTTCGGACGGCAACAAAAATTAATTTGTTAGTTTGTGTGCATTTTGTCTGTGCAATTGCTAAATCTGTCTAATTTCCCCTTTAGTATGGTTACCCAATGCTATGGAATGACCTATTCTTATTTTGGCTCTTATACACTTAAAAAATAAATTATCTTTTCATGACAGTAATAAAAATCTTTAGCTTAAATATGATTAAGGTTGGAAAGTTCATTTATATTTAATTTTCCTTTATCAAATACAATTATACTTAAAAAAATTAAATGAAATAGATATATATATATATATATATATATATATATATATATATATATATATATATATATATATATATATATGTATGTATAAATTATATAACATATGAATTAATTAAAGTTGTGTTTTTCAAATCTTTAAAAAAATATTGTAATTAACATTGTCTCTCAATTATACTAAAGGTTGTTCAAATGTTTGGTAGATTCCAGTTAAAATGTTCTAATGCATATCAACCAAATAATATAAATATGTTAATTTAAAATAACTGAACATATTCTTAATATTAAAAAAATAATTATTTTTTATAATTGAAATGAAGAACTTTAAACAATATTGTTTTTTTTTTTTGAATAAATTAAACAATATTGTTTACCTGAAGTCTAACAAGCATTTAATTTAAACAATTTTTACCAATATAAAATATAAATATTTTATTTTCAGTAAAATATATATATATATATATATATGTAGATATATATATATATATATATTTTTTTTTTCCGAAAATTTATATAGTAGTGGTTAAAAAGAAGACCCCTTAAAATTAAAATGTCTTATCATTTTGGACATAGATTGGGTTGGGCTTCAACTTTTGGGCCATAAGGCCTATCATTTTTCTTCTTTATCATGTTTGATCAGCGCCACAAAAAATCCAATCCTATATAGACCATCTCATACCAGACTAGGGTTTCCCAATCACACTCTCAGTTTCGCTCCAAATTTCTTCCTAGGGTTTTTGTGCCGTCTCATCCATTTTTGACAAACCCTACCAAATCTCCCAACTATGGCTGAACGAGGAGGAGAGCGCGGTGGCTTTGGCCGTGGATTCGGCAGGGGAGGACGCGGTGGTGATAGAGGCCGCGGTGGTCGTCGCCGTCCCGGTGGACGCCGTGAGGAAGAAGAGAAATGGGTTCCGGTAACGAAGCTCGGAAGGCTGGTGAAGGAAGGAAAGATCTCCTCCCTCGAGCAGATCTATCTCCATTCTCTCCCAGTCAAGGAGCACCAGATCGTTGATACCCTAGTCGGTCCCAGCTTGAAAGATGAGGTCATGAAGATCATGCCCGTGCAGAAGCAAACCAGAGCCGGACAGAGGACTCGTTTCAAGGCCTTCGTCGTCGTCGGTGACGGCAACGGCCACGTCGGTCTCGGAGTCAAGTGCAGCAAAGAAGTTGCCACCGCCATTCGAGGAGCGATCATCCTCGCCAAGCTTTCGGTTATTCCTGTGAGAAGGGGTTACTGGGGTAACAAGATCGGGAAGCCGCACACCGTGCCTTGCAAGGTCACCGGCAAATGTGGTTCCGTCACCGTGAGGATGGTTCCGGCGCCTCGTGGTGCTGGAATCGTCGCCGCTAGAGTTCCCAAGAAGGTTTTGCAGTTTGCTGGGATTGAGGACGTTTTCACTTCCTCAAGGGGTTCCACCAAGACTCTCGGAAACTTCGTAAAGGTTTGGTCTAAACCCGTTGGTTGTTTTCGTGATTTGTTAATTTGTTTTCGTTAATTGTCTCTGTTTCTAGCTTCTCATTAGTTTGATTACTGTAAATGGGTATAAATTTTGCTTCTCTTTGCTACTAAATGCTATTGGTAATTGATCTTTATAAATTATCTTTTGGAAAACCCACAAATTAGATTTAGGAATGGAATATTGTTATGCTATTGATGCTTCTAAATCGTCTTGTGGAAGACCCAAAATGACATTGGGAATCCCCAAAATCATATTAGGAATGGGATATTGTTATATGCTTTTGTGTAATTGATACACACATAATCATCTTTTGGAAAACCCAGAAATCATATTAGAAATGGGATATTCTTTTTAACGTGAATTTGGAGTTTGGATTGGTTTCTGATTGATTTAGATTTAATGGAAAAATTTGTGGAACACTGGTTTTTTATAGGCAACATTTGACTGCTTGTTGAAGACTTATGGGTTCCTTACACCTGAATTTTGGAGGGAGACTCGGTTCACGAAATCACCATTCCAAGAGCATACAGATCTTTTGAGAAAGCCAACTGGGAAACTTCTTCTTGCCGAGGCTACTGAGAGGATTGATGCTTGAGTTTTCTGGATTCATTTCAGGTTTTAGATAATTATGTTTTTGGAAGAAAAAGGATGTTTTATTAGCTGTTGCTTAATCATGTTTCTCTTTGTTTTTGACTGTTATTAAGTTTTGAAATGAATGGATTTAACGCACATTTTGTTTATGAGGATTTTTACATAATCAATGCTATAAGAATCCTTTATGCCTTGTTAGTCCATAACAACTAATGGGAATATAAATCTATGAATTGGTCCATGTTATGGACCTCCTTGGTCTGTACTGGCTTTATACAATGCAATTATATGCATGTAAATTAATTTCTTTTATGTGTATAGTAATGCCACTTATCAGGAAGTTTGAATTTAGCATTTGGTAATTTGGGTATAATTTTTTTCATAATAGAGTCAAGCGAAGAGACTGCTGGTGGGATGTCAATTTTGTGCTTGTAACTTCATCTTGAAAACAAATGAATTGTCGATTCGAAGGGCATCTTGAAAACAAATGAATTGTCGATTCGAAGGGCTTGAGGATGAGACACTGGAGAACAAGTTGTAGTTATATGTGTCTAGTTTTGTGAATTAAGATGTGAAAACTTCTCCTGTGGGGTTTCCCCTTCTATTTTGATTATTGCTTTATAATTTTCACCATAACCTGTTAAAATGTTACACTAGTCCTAGGATAAGCGGTTGCTCCTTCATCATGACTTAGCTTTGCCATGCTGAGTATGGTTAAGAAGAAGAATATCAGATGCAATAAGAAGAAGAAAGGAATACAATCTTTCTTCAATACCAATTACATCAAGCAAAAATTGGGATAATTTTCAAAGCCTAATGTTCTGAGAAGCGAGATTATCAAGTGAGCAAAAGCCACTAAATTGTGGACTAGTTACATATGTTTCCTGTGAAATGCAAGTACACCATAAGTCAACTGCTTCTCATACGCCTAATAATTTCATAATTCAACACCCGTGGATCAAAATTAATGATTAGGATCAATTCTCTGTATTCAACGTTAGAATAAAGATTCAAAAGTGAACCCGAACAGACGTATTTAGATTTAAAAAATGTCTGCTCTTAGATTTTAAAAATTTAGAGATTTTTAAAATGTTCAATTTATAATTTAATGGATTTAAAATGAGAAATAGATTTTGAAAGATTTAAAAAATTTTAAAATATAAGGTTGTATTTAATTTAAAATTTAATAGATTTAAAATGAGATGTAGATTTTAAAAGATTTGATAGATTATTATGAAATTTATTAGATTTTATAGATAATTTATAAGAATTTAATGAAATTTTTATGATTAAGTTTAGATTTTATATAGATAATTTTTTCATAATTTTTTTTAATTTATTAAAATTTATTATTTTTTAGAATTTTTTAAAATTCATGATTTTTTGAATATTTTTAAATTTTAAAAGAATTATATAAAGTTTTCATTGAATATATTTAATTTTAATGAACTTTTATAAAATAGATTTTAATGGTATTTTATAAAATTTATTAAAATATAAATGGAATATTATTGTATTAGTATAGATTATTTTAAGATATAAATTTAATACTTTAGACTTTTAAATAATCTTAAAATCTTTCAAATTCTATATTAAATATACTTCTGTTATGTGCGACAAGAATTTGGAGAATAAAAATTTGGATCTGTTTGACCACCTGTTTTAAGAACTATTTTTCATTTTTGAAAATAGAAAATTGTTCTCAAAACAAAAATATGTTGTTTGGCCATCAGTTTTCAAAAACTATTTTTACATAACAAATGGAAAATAAAACAAAAAAACATAAAATAATAAAAAGATGTTTTTCATAGTTTTCAAAAAAATTTAAAAAATATTGGTTTACTACATCTAGGGTTGAGTAAAATTCAATCCAACTCATTTAATCCGACAAAACTGATTCACTTTAAGCAATTTGGATTGGATTTTTATATAAATTTGATTGGTTATTGGGTTAGAAATATAAACCCAATTCAATCCAAATTATATATTATATGATTAAAAAATTATATATTTTCTATATTTTTTTTCATTTTTATATATTAATTTTGAATATATATTTTTTAACATATCCTAAATTCCTAAATAAGATGATAACTATTAATGCTTGCTACTTGGTGAAATGCATGATATGTATCAGTTGCTACATTTTCTTCTTTATTTTGCATTGAAGAGTGCTTTTTTTTTTTTTTTTTTTTAACATTAATGAGAATTGTTGGATATTATAAATTGCAATCTTATATTTTATTCTATGTTGAATTACTTTAATTGTATTTTATGTTTGGATAACTACAATTATTATTTATATTTTATATTTGGAAGACTTTTAATTTATATAATATATTTATAAACTAGTAAATTTCAAACCGATTAATCAATCCAAACCAAACCAATTATAAATTGATTGGTCTGGTTTGGATTTAAAATTTTAATTGATTTGTATTGAATTTTCTATTAAATAAACAGAAAAGTATGGATTTGGTTGTATTTTGATCAAAAATCGAACCAGCCTAATCAATGTCCACCCCTAAATATCTGGCACTTAAGCGTTGATAGAAGAGAGTATGAATAACAATTTATCCTGCACAATCCAAAATCGTGTGCACCGTCCTTAAAAGTATGTTTTTGGTTTTTAAAAATTATTTTTCAAATACAATTGGCTAAACACTTATTATTTTTATAAAATAATAAAAATCTGTTTTAGTTCTATATTTTGAAAACAAAAAATAGAAAATGTGGCCAACCAAACCCTTAATAATTTAAAACTCAAAACCACAACATGCAATCTAAATGTTTGACAGGAAACTGAGGAATACAAATTTAATAAATTTGAAACTCAAGAACCATAAGATACAAGAGTTATCCAGCTAAACTTTTTTTAACTCAAAATTCACGACTTAAATATATTTTAAATAGGTAAACCTCGACTTTTGAAGTATAAAATTCCTAGCTTAAGAGACAGAAGGATTCTCTATTGAAAGCTCTGGATTCACATGTATTAGATGCGAGAAAAGAGAGGTTTAAGGATGTGGTGAGGAATCGAAATCGAAGCCTATACTGTTATTCGGTGTTTGAATGGCTACTTGATTTTGGAAGCGTTTTCACTGCGTTTGGTTCCACTTATGTGCTTGGGTTTCAATTGGCTGCAAAATGTGCAGCTGGGTTTGAGATGAGATGGAATCTTTTTTTTTTTAATTTTTAAAAAAAGAAGAAAACTATACAAAAATTGCTATGTTCACATTGGTGCAGATCTGTCTAAAAGTTTTAAAGAAGGTAATGGTATTTTAGGAAACATCTATTTAAAAAAAAAAGCTGACTATGGTAGAATTCTAATGCTTAACATCGTGATTACCCTTCTCAAAATTGTCCATCAACAGATGTAAATATCTATAATTACTTCTTTTTTTTTAACTATAATTACTTTTTTAACTCTCTAATCATCAACTTTATTAATGGTATTTAAAAGAAAAGAGAACGGAAAACAGCAACATTGAAAAACAATATTTTCACACCATGATCCCAAGGACAAGCAGGTGAACCCATCTGAATATCATTAACGAGTTGAGCATTGTTTGATACTTTTTTCTTTTTTTTTGGTTGGCTGAGAGAGCATTGTTTGATACTTTGATTCCATAATGACCCCCTCTAATTCCAAACTTTGTGTAGAGAATAAACCATGAAGAATAGCATATCATTCCATAGCATTTGATTTGATGAAGCTACTATAGGTAGAATTTTTTATTTTTTATATTTTTTTTATATATAAACTATTTACTTACGAGGTAGCAAGATTTCAAAGATAATATAATTTAAGTTTTTCAGAAAAAAAAAAGGAAAAAAAAAGGTTATAATTTAAAATGAAATTGCTTCAAAATAAGTTTAGGGACAAATTGAAAAATAAATGAAAGTTGATGGAGATATTTTATATTTCCAAAAGGATAAACATTATAACGACCAAAATTAGATTAAATATATTGATGAAAAGTTTTCAAATTGCATCTTAAATTACTAATTTATCCATAAGAATAAAACTTTAAATGACTAAAACTATGCTTTATTGTTTGTTCGCACTTCTAATGTTTGTAAGTACATTTGTTCTAAAAGTACGAAGAAAAAGACTATGCTTTATTTATTCATTTATTTTTATTTTTCAATAGAATAACAATAGATGTTACATCTGAGTAAAGATGTTTTCTTTTCTATTTTTTTTTTTTTTGCTTGGAGAAGATGTTTTCTTTTTATAAATAAATAATTAGGACCAAATTATAAATAAATAGTGGTTATGAAAAACACAATTTATTTATAAAATACAAAATAAAGCAAATAATAGTTTAAAAAAATCTTTTTAGAAAATAAAGTAATAATGTAATAATTTATACATCAAAAGTTGGTTTTGTTACCGATCAGAGACCGTTTCTTCCTTCCGACAATTGCAGAGCAACTCACAGCCATGGCCGTCGACATCCAAGCATTAAAGGAAAGGTGCTCACTTTTTTTTTCTTTTCTTTTTCTTATTCAATTCGATGTTTCTTTGCATTTTCGATGATTTGCTGCCAACATTCTATGCAAATTTCGGACAGTATCTTGGTATTTAGCAGTTGTATATCTCAGATTTTGGTTACTCAATTTTAGTTTGGATGGTTATGTTGTATTTGCAATTTCAATTTGTTAGCTTCGATTTCATGGATACTATTGATGCGAGAAAAAAAGGGAAGGAACTTGAGGTTCGAAAATAAAAAAAAAAAAAGGAAAACCCCGCCATTGCTGCTGTGGGTTTTTGGAATGAACAGAAAGAAAAGATTATTTATTTATTTTTTTTTTGGAGAGGATTTTGAGGTTTTACCACTTGGGATTTTTTCCCCCCCCATTTAAATGGAAAAAAAAAAAAAAAAAAGAGAAGCAAAAGAAAGAGGAACTGGAAATAAGAAGTAAGATACAACTATTAAAATATTCTTCAAAGCTTGTAGATTAAATTAGATGATAATAGTTTCTTGATTCTGTAACATGCTTTATTTGCTTAATGGTTTAATTTACTGTACTAATTACTTTATTCTGGCTTTGGCTTCTAGGTATATTAATACTTGCAGGATGCATGGCGTCCTACCAAATAATGCAATTTTGTCTGCTTTTCTCAAGGTTTGTGAAGATTATGGTCATTACAGTTTGGTAACAGGTTAAAATCACATGAATGAGTTAACAATAACTCTGGTCACATGTACTTTGGTTGAGCAGAATTATTTTCCCTCTTGGCGAGGTGGTGATTCAGTGATCATTATATATGTTTCAACATAGGAAATTTTGTGATGGATCTAACTAGTCAGGGTACTCTACCTTTGCTGTCACTTAGTACTTGGGATTCTAGGCTTTATTGGTGGCTTGTGGTGACATTTATATTTTATTCATGACTTTTATTATGTGGATTAATCGTGGATACTTGTATTATGAACAATGTGGAATGTGTTGCTTTTTAACTTGAGTAGAAGCTCTTTATGAATCTATTAATTTGACGAAAACCATTCAAACGTTCTCCTAAGCTGTAACCTTTCAGTTGAACTTTGAATTGGACTATTTAAGCAGTTATGAAATGGAATATCTAAGCAGTTATGAAAGTATTATCTAAATTTTCCTGCACTTATGATGGAAGCCTTTTCTTGATTTTACTTACACTATGCATTTCTTGATTGAGCACTTCAAATCTGATTATTACTTCTGCTCATCATTCAGGCTGAGGTTAAAAGGTTTTGCCATGAGCCATGTAGCTTGGAGATTTTTCTGCACCACCTTAAGGATATTGATTTCCATTCACTACTTGGTATCTGCTTGGAACTTGATGGTTCTGAGATTGAAGCAGTTGATGTATGTAATGGATCATCATGTATGTTGAATGGAGAATATGCTTTGGTATTGATGCGTGCTATCAATAAAAAGCTTCGAGTTGTTGATCTCAAGAAGTTATCTTTCGGGAAGGATTTCTTGCGGTATATATGGTTTTTAATAGTCATTTTATATGTAGATAATTTAATTTATCTTGTAGTCCTTTCATTTGACAGTGCATTTTTCATGTTTTCTTGGTCGAGTTTGGACTGTTAGAAGGTTACAAGCCTTCAAGCATTTACATGTCACTGCTTTGAGTTACAATCATGTTTTTTGCATAATACTGGAACCATGTTATCCAATTTCTCTGATTAAGTATCTTCTTAAATTTAGAAATTCCAATCAACAATTTGGTTGCCAGAATTTCATTTATTTCATACATTGCTGAATAATTGTTTCCATTGAATTTTTAGTACTGCCATTGTCTTGTGCTTGCATTAGGCAATAATGCTACATCCAGAATAAAGTTTGGTAATCTGTCTTTGAGAAACATAGTATAGTGGATGGATGTTTTGAAGCAATATCTCTCATATGTAATGACTAATTTGACTTTCAACTTTAGGGATCTTTCTCAGAGAGGTTTGCCATGCCAAGCTCTAACCCTGTCGTTTTCACATGTTCGGAAACTCAACATGAAGGGAGAGTTCATGCGTATACACACCCTTAACCTTGACTTTAGTAGCTCACTCACTGGTTTTCATGAGGACTGTTTTACTTGCATGCCAAATTTAAAGCACCTCTCTTTGTGTGAGACGAGAATTTCAAATCTTTGGACAACCAGTGCTGCACTTTCTAAACTCCCATCTTTGGTGGAACTTCAGTTCCAGAATTGGTTATGTTGCAAAGATTCTGGTGTTTGTTCCACATCATCAAGTGTTAAGTCAGATAACACAACTGATTCCAGTGAGCCAAACGCTGTTCCTTACTTTGGAGGATTATCTGTTGACATTCAGGAACTTATGGATCATAACTCGAGCACTGCAGGAGTGATCAGGAATTTCTTTTCGTTGAATGAAATGATTGTGGATCGTGAAAATCCACACATGCTTGAGGATTCATCAGATGATAGTGAAACAGAATATTCAAGTTATCGGCAAGAATATGGTTATATGGAGCCATTATCAGATGTATTCCCTGGATGGAATGGACAGGTCCATCCACAGAATGAGGTAAACAGTATGACCTTTTCTTATTGAGTAATGCAAGTTATTCCTATCTTCTTAATAGTAAAAATAATTTTTTTTTTTTTTTTTTGGATGTAAAGTAAATTAGTAATAGAACTTAATTATTTAATGGCATATATTGGTATCTTTTTAGATTTTGGGAAGTTATAATTTCAAGTTTGACAATTGTTACAGGAGATTATATGCATCTGTATTTATCCAGTATTCATAACAGCCAACACCGCACCCATCTAAATCCTTAAAATAACGGATAGATGTTATTATTGTTTTTTAGTCTTGATAAATGTAATTAGAAGTACAAATTGTTTGAAAGATAATATTGCATAACCTAATTCATCGTTGCCGTCATCAACATGTAAGTTGTTTTAACTTGGAGATGTTGTTTGTCAGGTTTCTATTGATACCTTATGGAATCAGAATGAAGAAGAATCATCAGTGGGTTCCTTTACAACAGAAATAGCAGATGTTTCATTGAAGTATATTTCAAATCATGCTTCACCAATATGCTTTGAGAAACATTATAGAGAGTACATGATAGCTTCATTACCTCATCTAAGAGTTTTAGATAACTTGCCTATCAGAAAAATTGATAAGGAGAGGGCTGCCATTACATATTCAGAACACTTTGAGCATCTACCATATAGGAGGAAGCATAAAGAGAGTGTTGTCAGTATTTTACAGAAGCGGGAAATAAAATCAGCCCAGATACCTGCTCGAAACTCATCATATCCTTCTAGAAAGGCACAGCAATTTTACACCAAGTCTCTTTGTGCTGCCAAGGTGGGCTCTTCTGCTTGGCCTTTTATGCATCCACTTTCTATTTTAGGAACTGATATGGGAGATGAAGGAAGAAACTTTCGACCCAGGCAGTTTGAGTATCATCCATCTGACTCTAGCCTAATGGTCTTTGGGACATTGGATGGTGAAGTGGTTGTGGTCAACCATGAGAAGGAGAAAATTGTTAGTTATATCCCTTCACTTGGAGCAATGAATAGTGTGTTGGGACTCTGTTGGCTCAAGAAGTATCCCACCAAGGTATGTAATTAGTGCTTGCATAAACTTAAAAATCAAAATCCATTTGAAAAAAAAAAAAAAAAAAGGTTAGCTATCAAAATCATCTATTTCAGGCAGCTATCATAGTTATTAATCCTAGATGTCATAGGATGCTTTCTATTCTCCTTATCTAAGGTTTGCATGTGATATAAGGAGTTCTGGCTGCTGAGAGAAGCATTTACCAATCCAGTTGTCATATAGAAATAGTTATAATTTCATTCCTTTATGGAACCTGTACTACGTGATGGTACTGGTAACATTCCTTGATGTGCTTGAATGTTACTGTAGGAGTCATCTAAGACTTCATGAGAGAAAATCATTTTTTTTTTCTCTTTTTTTGTTTTCTCTCTATTTTGCCTCTATTCACTTACGTTGTTTGGATTGTCAAAGTGAACTAGAATTGAAATTCTTAGGTGGGACTATTCTGCATTTGATCTTTCCAAAAGCTTTTGGATTTCTTAGAATATGGTTTTCTTTTAAAGAAACTACTTTTAAGATGTGTCTTATTTTTTATTTTTCATTTTTTTCCTCCTTTGTAATAAAAAATTTGATATCAATTGAATTTCTAGATTCTTTGTAACATGGAAATTTCTGATCTTGTTTTGTTTTTCCTAAACTTCATTGTCAGCTTATAGCTGGTTCAGATAATGGTTCGTTGAAATTGTATGATATCCATAATACGCCACATAGAATAATGGGCTCATACAGTAGTGCTGGTTCTGTCACTTTTGACGAGTTTGATCAATTGACATCTGTTCACGTCAATTCTACTGATGAACTTTTCCTTGCAAGTGGATACTCAAGAAATGTTGCTTTGTATGATATCAGTACTGGACGACGCCTACATATGTTCACTGACATGCATCGGGAGCATATTAATGTAGTTAAGTTTGCAAACCATTCGCCTTCTATTTTTGTCACTTCTTCATTTGATCAGGATGTCAAGATGTGGGATTTGAGACAGAAACCATTACGAGCTTGCTATACTGCTTCAAGCTCTAGAGGAAATGTAATGGTTTGTTTTTCTCCGGATGATCACTACCTTCTGGTTTCAGCTGTTGACAATGAGGTAACTTTCTCTATGTATTTTATTGGAGTTGTCAATGGTACCAACATTACCAAATATCTACCCTATACTTGGACATTATGGGTGCATATTGGTGTTCTCTTTTATATGAAGCTAATGGTTTTAGGGCCTTTTTTTTTTTTTTTAAATATAAATTTTTGTTTGTTTGTTTGTTTGTTTGTTTTTCCCTGAAGAAGCTTTTTTAGATGAATGAGAGTGTAGGAATATATTTAGGTCAGATGTAGGGAAGAGGATAGAGAAAGCAGGTTGTGAGTAAAAGAAAGGTAAAGTGGGTGAAGGGTTTTGCTTCTGATTTGAAGTCCCTTGTAGTCTGTATGTGTTTTATTGGAGTTGTCAACGGTACCAACATTACCAAATATCTACCCTATACTTCGACATTATGGGTGCATATTGGTGCTTCTCTTTTAATGGTTTTAGGTTATTTTATTATTATTATAATAATTATTATTATTTTTTTAATTTTTTAATTTTTAAATAAATTTTTGTATGTTTGTTTGTTTGTTTGTTTTTCCCCCTGAAGAAGCTTTCTAGATGAATGAGTGTAGGAATATATTTAGGTCAGATCTAGGGAAGAGGAGAGAGAAAGTAGATTGTAAGTAAAAGGTAAAGTTGGAGAAGGGTTTTGCTTCTGATTTGAAGTCCCTTGTCCATTCTTATGCGAAGATGGCTACCGTAGGTTTTTGTTAACTGTAAGTGTTAGATGGTTGAATCTATATTGCCTAGTTGTCTAGCAGTGTTTGCTGTGGAAGATTATCTACTGTTTCATATCCTCTATGGTAGGATTTTATTGAGAGGGCTTAGGCATCGATAGGGTTTCTTTCCATTTTTATGTTTAGTTTACTCATTTATGTCTTATTTATTAATTTATTTTTATTGGTATGTGTTGTGTATCAATCTTATGTTTTGGCACACATAAAGTTTGGTTACAAATTGTATGTTATTGAATTTAACTTCTAGATGTTGACAGATTAGACAACTTTTGGCTGTTGATGGGAGGCTTCATTTGAATTTTGGGATAGCCCATACTGGAAGTTCTCAAAATTACACACGATCTTATTATATGAATGGACGGGACTATATCATCAGTGGGAGTTGTGATGAGCATGTAGTCCGCATTTGTTGTGCGCAAACAGGGAGGCGTCTTAGGGATATATCTCTGGAGGTATTGAAGTCTGCAAATTAAGTTTTTCTGTTCAGCTTAAGGTTCATATTTGGATATTGCTTCACATTCTCTTATTCAACAAATAAAGGCCATTTAGTTGAGAATGAAAGATGTGATATGCCTGAAATGAACTCTATTGTGTGCTCTACTAACCAGATCTCTTTCTTCTTCAGTTGTTAAAGTATTTTTCATTGGTGAAGTGTGTGTGTGTTTGTGTATGAGGGAGGGAGGGAGAACCAAAGGAAAAAGGAGGAGGGAAGAGTTGATAAGGAAGGACATTAGGATTTTAGACTGCATAGTTCTCATTGCATAACCAAAAAGGACGTCACAATTAGCCTAATGTATAAATAGGTAGTCAAATTCAAATAAGGACTCGACTGATATCCCAAATATTCAATGGATCAAACTCATATTTATCCTACACTTAAAATAGTGCAGGGGCTTGTGATCACATGATAGAGGAGAGACAAGTAAACTTCCTATTCTTGATACCATTAATTACAAACGTGGAATACTATTACATAGCAGATACTTGAAAAGGTATACACATGAAATAAAAAATGAGATCAAAGAATGAATGATTTACTACAACATATGAGGCCTAAAAAATGAGATAAAAGAATGAATGATTTACTACAACATATGAGGCCCTACCAAACAAGGAGCTTTCCCTGGCTCCTCTTTATTGGGTTCAAAAGAAAGTAATAAATATGCTTGAAAGAAGTAAAAGTAAGAAGGATCAAGACTAAATGTGTTCATCTGCTACACTATGAGACACGTGCTACTTGTTTTGCAGGGAAGAGGCTCTGGGACTTCTATGTATGTGCAATCTCTGAGGGGTGATCCTTCACGAGTGAGTTTATCTCTTTGTAAATTCTAATATTTTTTCCGTTTCAGGATTTAGTGATATCCTCATTACTGAATAAACCTCACATTTTCCCTCCAAATGTCCTTGTTCCCAGGAATTCAACATGAGTATTTTAGCAGCCTATATGCGACCAAGCTCGAGGTCTGAAATTTTTAAGGTATAAAATATGCCTTTGTCAATCATTTTTTTTTTTTCCTGTACATTTTACTGTAGATACTAACATTTTCGTTGTGCAATTTGCAGGTCAATATGCTATTATCTAGTGACTATGATAAGGAATACAGTAGTCAGCAACCTCGGCCAATTAATAGCATGGGAGGTTGATAGATGTAGCTTATTCTTTAAATTTAGAATGTTGAATCAGAATCTGCTGTTATTTTTCGTTTCCATTGGCACCATTCTGGTTAAGGGAATTTTTGTAAAGTTTTGATGTTGTATAAGGCTTTGTAGAGTTTTATTATTTGGTTTCATGAACTTCAAGAGGGAGAATTCATGGCAGAAACTAATTGGGATGTTTGTAAATTATGTTTTGGAATTCTCGTCTTTGAGGTGGAATTAATGTATAGAACTAACATATATTTTATCTGCGTGTCTTTCATGGCATGTGGTCTTTGTTTTGTTTAGTTCTTGCGGGATGATAAATTTGGATTTCGTTACATTCAATATTTGGACAGAAATATAATTCTCAACAGGGTGATAACTTGTAAATCTGCTGCAGTGTGTAAATCAAACTGGTACTTGCTAACTTATTTTCTGGTAGCCATTTATTTTTAATGATACAATTGTGGGTCTATGCATTAATTCACATGCAACGAACCACTTCTCTTCTGTTTTATTCTCTGGGGTCAGTGAATTAGCCTCACACACACACACACACACACACACACACACACAAGGAAGCCTTTTCTAAGGCTGGGAGTGCTTTGAGTGGGGTAACAGTGGTAGATAAAGTGTACAATAGGTTCTATAAATGGGTGATGTTATAGTGTAAAATGAGTAATATTTTAAATTTTGAAGTGTTACATATTTTATAGTTTAAAATTATGCATATATAGAATATATTATACATTCCATAAACCATTATTACCGGTCTTATCATCAGATCAGATCAATCTTACCTGGAAATTTCCTTTAAGGCTATATATAGCGGTGGTTTCAAAAAATTAGTTTAGGGAGGGCAACATTGTATAATGAAAGATGTTTTTGAAAGTGATGCTAATATATATTATTACATTCAATATTCTAAAAGGCGTGAAAAAGCGCCTTCTAGGAGTGATACTTTTAGATAACATCTTGTATAGTAGTAAGGTTTAGAAAAAAATAATCAACGCTGTGTTAACTGCCTAATGCATATTTAGGCGCTAAAAGGCACAAGCCTTTCTGTTCAAAATTTTTCTTTTCTAAGATTTTTTTTTTGAAAAAATTTAAAAAACTATTCATAAGAAATTAAAAAATAAAATAAAAAATAAAAAATATTGTTAAAAAATAAAAACTTTTTTACGATTAAGTTTTTTTCTGAAACAAAAAAAAATGATGAATAAGAAAAGGAAGAGTAATAAATTAAAGACTCTACTAGCAAGTGTGCTGGTAATGCACAATCATGGATTGCCAAATATTGTGATGATGATGAAATGAAGAATGATATGTTATCACCTAAAATAGATTCTAAAAATACTGAAGTTGAAATTAAGGAGCCCAAGGAACAGAGTTTTGTATCGGATGGCACGAAAGATGAGTTGAATAAAAATGTAGATATTGAATTGGAGTCCGATAAAGAATTAGAAAATAGTTAGATTATGGTAATAGCTAAAATATGTATTAATCTAGGAATTATTAGGTATTTGTAGGTTTTTAATATATATGTTTTGAAACTAATATGTTGTTAGAAACTTGAAAAACATGAATTTTCATAAATCTATTATGATTAATTATATGCTAATTCATGTTTGTTGCACATACAAAAGTAATATAAACTTATATATATTTTGATATTTAAAATATAAATTACTTTCTTTATTTAGTAGCCTTATAATAGTTAAAATAATAATATAATTGTGAAACGCCTTTTCACGTTTAAGTTGCCTAAGCTCATAAGGCTTAAGGTTTGACCTTGCTGTCTTGCGACGCCTTATGCCTTTTAGATCATTGGTTACATTAGCTTAATAATTATGTATAAAAATATTTTCATATAAATGAATTTTAAATTTTAAATTATAATTTATTTGCTAAAATTTGGAGTTAAACTGAAATGAACTTTTTTTTTTTTTCCCCTCATTTAGAACCTTTAACTTCTAAGCAAAGTTAAAAGAAAGCTAATTAAATTAACAAAAAGAAGTTAGAGGTTTGAATCATATAAACACTAATAATTACTAAAAAAGATAGAAAATTTTGGAGAATTAAGGATAAAAGATAATTTTACTTAATTCCCATCAAAAAGTAGCTTGTAAGGGAAAAGTGTATATATATATATATATATTTTTATATATATTATTTAAAAAAAATACTTTGTTAATATAAGGAGAATAATAATTTTTTGGGTTAAATACACTTTGTATCCCTGAACAATTATACCTTTTGAGCCTTACCACCTAAATTTTGAAAAATATTACATTACCACTTGAAACTATTGCCTTTTTGTTATTGTAGTCCGATTCTTCAATCTTTTTAAAAATAAATTTGGCCAAATTGGCCTATAAGCATTAGTTAAAAAATGAAATAAAATATAATAAAATTGTTTTTCAGTAAAGTTATATTTGTTGTGTATGATTAATTTTATAAAATTCATCTATCAACATGGTATAATTAGACTAAAGTGACTAAAGTTTAGATAGCATTATGAGATTTTCTTAAAATGAATATTATCACTACTGGTTCTTAAACTATATATTCAGTTTTATTTTGGTCCTCAAACTTTTTTTTGGGACAAATTCATCCTCAAACTAACTTCAGCAATGCATTATTTGTTCCTATGCCATTCTCCATCCATTTGTAACCGTTAAACTCTTGTGTTTTACATGTGAGCCAATTATAAGGGACATTTGAAGTCTTTTCTCACCCATTTCCTTTCTTCCTTCTTTCATAGCACAACACCCTCTGCTAATCTCGTGATATCCCAATTAATTTATTCAGTTTTTGCCATTTTTGAACTCAACCAATCATATTCACAATCAGAAACATGAAAAGGAGCTCCACCTTTAGCCTTCAAGATTCACCAAACACTACGAACCCACCACTCGTAATTCATTTTGGAGGTTCTACTAATCTGTATATACGACTTCTAAAAGCTTCAAAGTAGATGAAAGAGATTGCATCAGGGTCAGTTTTGAAAAGATTTTTTTTTTGGTTTTTAAGTAGAATATAATTTTCAATTTTTCTGATTTAATAATTTTGAATCTAACAAAAAAATTCATAATTATTTTTTTACTCCATTTTGTTTCCATATGGATATCAAGGAGTTGATTAATTTACCTAACCAACTATTATCAATGCAAAATCACTATTTCAATAACATAATTTACAAAAATGTAAAAACTATTTAAATTGCCAATTTAATTAAGATTTGATTGGTTGATCCTAGTCTATAATTATGGTTAGCGTTTATGCTTGGATAAAATTTTCACTTTTTCATATTATTTAAAATCTATCTTATAACTAGTAAATTGAAAGTTTGAACAATAAAGATAAGCCACTACTCTTCAATGAATAGAAAAGTTTAAATTTCAACAATATTATAATTATTTTCAATTTATTTTACAAATTTGCAGAGAAAAAAGAGATGGTGCATACAAGGGAAAGGGAAGTTGGTGCATCGGGGGGAGGGAGAGATAAGAGAAGACCTTAAATGTTTTTCATAATTGGCTCATATTTAAAGCATGTGAGTTTCATGTTCTCCAATGGATGGAAAATGACATATGAATTAAAGATAAATTATTGAAGTTAGTTTGAGAATGAAATTATCAAAAAAAATTTAAGAACTGAAATGATATTTCTTATATAGTTTAGGGACTAACGGTGATAATATCCCTTTATAAAATATAGGTAATAAAATACAAAAAGTATTATAGTACAAGGGGACAACGTTCATTTGACCCAAAATTTTTCTAAAATGAAGACAAAGTGGACACCATTTAATTCTTTGGGAGGGGCAATTACATATAATAAAAATAAATATGAATATATTTTTTTATGAATGAAAAAAAATTGAGGGAAAGGTGCTAGTGTTGGAAAATATTAATTTCACAAGGGCAAAAATATATATAAAAAGCAAATAGGAAAACGGTACAAATATATGTTAAAATATATAAATAAATAAAGTAAAAAAAAAAAACATAAACAATTAAACAAATGTATCCTATTAAATTGGACCGAGGCAGGCATAATGCATGTCTTTTAGAAAAGGTATGTTTCCTTTTGACTTAGAATTTTTAGTGCGTTCTTTTTTAGATGTACAATGATCCTTTAAGAATTCTAGGATGTAGCTAAAAATTTTCCATAACCCTTCAATCATCCATAATATTCTAGTATATGTTTAAAAGCAAATAAATATATAGATATAAAGAAGAAGAAAATAGAAACTAAAACATAAATCAGAACATCAAATCATGTTTTTTCCTATGAAAACAACAACAGACATATAGCAATAGAAAAAAACGTTACAAAAACAATTGTAATTAGAACTATAAACCGACTTTAATACTAATAAAATAGTTTTAATATATATAATAAATATAAAAAAAACTATTAAAACTTATTAAGTACAAATTGACAATATAAATATAAAACTGTTATAAACTATTAAATATATAATAGTAAAATAATTAATAACATTAAAATTATTATTAGAAATTTATTTAAAATTATAATTTTAAATAAATTTCTAATAATTCCCCATTTTATTTAAAAATTATAAAATAATTTTAATATACTTGAATATCTTTTATTGTGCAATAGTTGTAGGTAACTTCTATTTTTGAAGCATATTAAGTTTCTATCCGAAGGAAACATAGTGAACTTAGTTTTGAATGAGATTCTTTAAGCTAGATTGCTACTCACAACACACATTGTACAAATAATTTTATCAGGTTTAGTCTGATTTACTCTTTAACGGTCATGTGCATGTATTTTGTTTTAAAAGTGCTTTTAGGAAATAGTTTAATTTCCTACATTAGTGACCTCAATACTACATTTACTTATGTAAAACCTCCGGATAATTTTGTGATCAACATCTTGCAAAACATACATGCCTTGGTCCTATTCAGAGTTAAACCATTCCATAACCGTCACATTTATAAGCACTTATTACCATAAAAATAGAGCCAAGAAATACTCTTTAATAAAATTCAGTGCTCCATATAATCAGCTTTGTTTTTACGTATTGATTTTTTTTTTTATGGGATCTACAATCATAAAGTTGGTGTCAATTGTAGTGATTATATTTTCTAAAGCTTCAATCCAATTTCACTTCGATAATTAATTTAATAATATATATATATATATATATGTATACATACGGAATGTATCAAAAAGTATCCATTAGAAATCCAAAATAAAACCAAATAAGAGAAACCCTTCAGCAATTATAAATCCAAAACAATGTCAACAGAATCCTTCAACAATCAAACGAGAGATATTTAAGCTATTCACAGAAGAATAATATATAAGTTTAGTTTGAAACAGCTGTTAATAAAGAGAATCACTGCTTCTGATAATATAAATATTTTCTGGAATACTCTTTCAAAATTATAATGGTTAGCTTGAGAAAAATTATATAATAATATATTCATTAGCTCATTGAGAAAATAAATTTGATGATTCTAATTACCCATATTTGAAAGAATATCATAAAAACACAAACATACTGCCATAGAAATAATAAATAAATTTATGATATAATATCTCATCAATGCTTCGTACAAGAAATATATATATATATATATATATCAAAAAGAAAAACAAAAATAAAATAGATGATAGGATGAGTTGAACAAAAATATCAAAGAGTGGGTACGATTTGTGCTTTTTTGGTAGGTCGATCGACAGGTCGACATGACAATTACATGTTCTTTAACATTAGAAGGAAGCTATGAGGGTAGAGAGACAGACTATACAAAGTACACTCACAAAAGTGATATTAATTCCTCTCCAAAGTGCTTTTCCACGGTACATATAAGAAGATTTTATTACTGGCAAGTGATGAAGGGCTATGTATTAATGTCTAACTTTGCATGTCAGCGCTTCGTGTAAGATGGTAGGAGCTTTTGGAAATTACAAAACATTATCTTCTATATTTAGGATTTAAGGTAAAAAAATAATAATAATAAAAAAAAAAAGTGTTGGAGTTTGTGCTGTTAGTACATGAAAATATGTAAGCAGTATGGTTGGGGCTTTGTTGGCACGTAAGGCCAAAACAATGACATTACGATCTCTCTTATAAAAGCCACGAGCAGAGTGCTGCAGAAACCGCGTGAGCCAGAGTGCCTGAACCACCGATCAGTGTCACTCACACTGACCGACTCAAATATAATCTGCCAAAATACACACCGACATTCCAGCTGTGCTCTCTTTGTATTTATTGCCATTATTAATACTCTTTCTCTGCTCACTTTTTCACCTCTATACCTAGGAGAAGCTACCAGAAAAATAATTATTACATGTATTGTATACAAATCCTTTTTCTAATTTTTTTCATTACAATAATATCTAACTTATTTATAATATTTATGTGAAAAGAAAAGAAATGTAATGTTTTGAATCACGAACTAGGAAGAGCCCATCAACTTAAAACAACTTTGTTAATGTATACAAAATTATTAATAATCTTGTGAAAATATGGCAATTTAAGTATGGATTTAGTTTCCCATGTAACATTTTAATTAATATATAATTAAATATATTTAATTAACATTTGATATTTTAATATGGATCCCTCCTAATCAAATATCATTACTGTATCAAATAATATAAGGGATGTGAATTCTACAAAATTATTAAATGTGTGATTATAAATACTTTATTCATATATTAATTAAATATATATAAAAAAAAAAGGTTTTTGTATACCTACTTCCTTTCTTTCTTCCCTCTATTAATACCCACCGCTTCTCACTCCCACTTAAACCACCTCATAAACTTAAACAGGCAAAGCCCAGAAAGATGAAGCTCTGCTTTGCTGTTTTTCTTGTGTGTTCTCTTCTCCTCAGCTCCTTCTTGGATCCTGCAATGGCTTTGTCTCGTAAGATATATAACCATTATTATTATTATTATAGAATTTGTTATGTTTTCTTTTGGATATATATATATATTTTGACAATCTTTGTTTTCGAAATGTTTGAAAAAAAAAAAAAAAAGCTTTTTGCAGCAATAAGTGCTCAGAAAGGTGTGGAAGAGCAGGAATGATCGATAGGTGCATGAGGTACTGCGGTATATGCTGTAAGCAGTGCAATTGTGTCCCTTCGGGAACTTACGGGAACAAACACGAATGTCCTTGTTATAGAGACAAGAAGAACTCCAAAGGCAAACCAAAATGCCCTTAAACTACCCTCACTCTCTATCTTTCTTATCACACACAACATTAGAAAGATCAGAGATATGACGCAGAAAGAGATATCAGTTGGGTGCTTTTTGTATAATGTGTTTGGTTTTGAGAAGTTGAAGATGAATGGTGTTTTTGAAGGCTAGTGCATATGCTTGTTCAATAAGAGTTAAAATGGTTCTTACCTTTCTTCTATTGAAAAAAAGAAAAAAAAAAAAAAAAAAGAAGTAGAGAGTTCTCTTATTCAAAATTGAGACCTTGTCTTCATTTCTCATGTGTGTGAAAATTATGTGAAAATTATGGTTAATGAATAATGATTATGCCAGTTTGTTACTATTTGAGTTTTTATAGGAGCCAGTGAAATTAAATACTCTGTTTTTTTTTTTTTTTAGTAGATCTGTATACCGGATTAAGGTTAATATATCTGAAATTTTTTAATTTTTTTAAAAGATTAAAATAAAATTTAAATTTTAAATAAAAATAGGTAGAATTTTTATAATATTTATCAAAATTTTTACGGAGATTTCTATTAAAATATGTAAGTTTTTAACAATTTGATTAAAAAATTTATAATATCTATTCAAATTTTAAAATTTTCATTTTGAAAATTTTTGAAAATATTTGTAAATTTTTTAAATTTTTGGAGATTTCTATTAAAATATGTAAGTTTTTAACAATTTGATTAAAAAATTTATAATATCTATTCAAATTTTAAAATTTTCATTTTGAAAATTTTTGAAAATATTTGTAAATTTTTTAAATTTTTGGAGATTTCTATTAAAATATGTAAGTTTTTAACAATTTGATTAAAAAATTTATAATATCTATTCAAATTTTAAAATTTTCATTTTGAAAATATTTGTAAATTTTTTAAATTTTTTTATAAAAGTTTAAAAATATTATTAATGTTTAATAAATTATTTTACTAAATTAATTTTAGTGATATTTTTTTTATATTTTAATTATTTTTTAAATATTTGATGATATAAATAAAACGAAGTAAATTGAATTCAATAATCTTAATAAGTTCTATTCATTGATAATATACATATATAGTTGCTATACATTTTACATAAGATCAATTTATTAGAATCTTATAATTACAAGTTAATAATTGATTATATTAGAATAAAAAATAATAATATAAAATAATAATATGAAAATATAATATTATGTAAAATTAATATTGATATCATTTGAATTAATAATATTAAGCAAATAAAAATTAAAAAAATAGTAGAATATATTATACTAAACATCAACAACCACCATATTTAATACAATATCCTTATGGTTGATATATAATATCTATGAATATTGATATGATACTTATGAACTATAATGTAATTATAATGATTGTTTTATCTTAATTAATAAATAATTTATTAAATATATATATATATATATATATATAAATATATATTTGTACATTTTTATTAATAAAATTTATTTATGATCGTTGCCGTTTACTATAAATTAAATTGATTATGAAAAGTATAATATCTATTCAATAATTTTGTAATTTTTATAATCAATTTGATAATTGATTGTTTAAATAAGCTAATGCTAAAATTTCAACAAAAATTTTTATTTTTTAAAATAAATTTTCATCATTTTTTTTTGTGAATTTTTATCGATATTGGATACTTTTTGATATTTCTATAGAAATTTTTATATTTTAATTCAATATTGCCATCTATATCAAAATTTTAAATCTTGTATATGATTGAGATTCCAATGGAATACAGATATATGAACAAACCTAACAATTGGGACAATTTTAGTGACATAGTCCAATATTATCCTAACAAAGTGGACCATGGCATAAATAGCAGAGATCTGATCAGAAATCTATTAATAATATCCTGATCAAACTAATTAAATTATGAAGAGTTTAAAAGGATATGGAGTAACTTTTTGTTAATTTTTTATTTTTCCCAAAGAAAGTTTATATTTTAGAATATGCTGTTTAAATCATACTTTTCATGAACGTAAAAAAATATAAATTTCAGTTGAAGAGGAGCTACACTAGATGAGCATAAACCTTTGATAATATCCATAAATAATTTTGTTTTTGAGTAAGAAATAGACATTACCATATGTAAATTGAGATGTATAGTATAATTGGTACTCGATTGCATTTTTCCATCTTTTATTAGAATAAATATGTAGATCTCTTCTTTAAAATTTTAAGGTTGTATGCAATTTAGAGTTTAAATAATTTTAAAATTTTAAAATTATTTAAAAGCTTAAAGGTATTCAATTTAAATTTTAAAGGAGTCTATCCAAATTCAATAATATTCAATTCAAATTTTAATGGATTTTATAAAAGTTTATTAAAATTTAGATGTATTAAATTAGAACTTATTAGAATTTCTTTTGAAATCTAGAGATATTCAAAAAGTTATTGATTTTAAAATATTTTAAAAAATGATAGATTTTAATGGATTTAAAATGATTTTAAAAATGAAATTGTGGAAAAAAACTGTCAATATGAAATCCAGTCTTAATTCTAAAGATTTCATTGGATTCTTATAAATTTTTTATAAAATTTATAGAATTCCATAATAATCCATCAAATTCTTTAAAATTTATATTTTATTTTAAATTTATTAAACTATAAATTGAATGCATTTCCTTAAAATGTATATTCCCACATAAATGACAGTAACAACATATTTGGTTTCTACAATAAGATTTTCATGGAGCCGAATTCTAAATAAAGAAGGGTTTTAAAAGCTAATAAATGTTTTAATTTTATCCATATTTATTTATTTGTTCTTATCTACTTTCATCTATACACAGTTTATTTCAATAAAAACTATAATTTTAAAAAGTTTATATAAAGGGTGGCAATGATGAGACACTTCCTTTATCGATTATCACAAATTTCGATGACAGCAAAATTTGATTAGAAGGTCAAAGTTTCTAAACCGAAATAGAACTTTCATTGATCTCTTCGATAACAAAAAATGCATTTTCTACTAACTATATGTGCACATGTATATGTGTAAGCACGTACACATGCATGTATGTATGCATGTGCATGCTTTAATCTTGAGCAACCTATTCAGTCAAATATCAACTCTAAAAAGTCCTTGTCAAACTTTATCTTATGTTTTATACTTTCTCCATTTTCATCATCTTTCTTTTAATTTTTTTGAAAAATTATTTATTCTTTTTCTCAAGGGTTTTTGTCTTATTTTTTTCATTATCTTCGTTGATCATTTTGGTCCTCCTAGGGTGAGCTTGAATCGCTTTTGGTCCTCTTCGAAAGTGCCCTTGATCATCTTGCTCCTATTTGGGTGGATGGGTGGATTTAATCATCTTCTACAAAAGCCTCTGTTGGTATCAATCCCGAATTGACCCAATGTTCCCCATCAATGTCAAAATCTCGAACACCAACTGGCACCACAATTGGTATAATGCCAAACTTTAGTGACAGCATTAAAAGCATACATGGCACCTCCACTAAAATGGAGACCGATTTGATACCTGGATGAAATTAAATGAAATATCTGCAGTTAGTTACAATATTTAGCATACAAGTTTCAAAGAAAATAATTAAATACCTAGAGTATCCATAAAGAAGTATAAAGGTTCAAATCTAACAATTGAGGCAATAACTCATACCCAGTAATATCCCTTGCTCTCTATGAATTGTATAGAACCAAAATCCAATCTCATAGACTGATTTGCTAAAGGATGCCAAAATCTCCAAAACAGCAAAAAAAGGAAGAATGTGAAAATGTTTTCCATCAAATTCTTTTGCTACTTCCTTGTCAACCTCTGCCAACCTTCCAAAGTGCAGCATCAAATTCATCCACCAGTAATCTAACAAGTACAAAACATGTAGCAGAGAACAAACTACACATCATAGATGCAACAAATCAAACAAAACATCAACATGATCAACATTCAACAATGCTTTGGAATGCCAATAACCAAAAATTAATAAAAATAAATAAATAACAAACAGTAGAAGAATAAGAAAAAGCATATCATTACACAACACAACTACGGTAATAAAAAGATAAGCAATGGCACCAGGCAACTAAGTACAGCAAAGACATACATTAAATAAGTATCACATGCAACTACATAAAGCAATAAATTAAATAACTATCACATGCAAAACCGTGACTAATGAACAGTCGAAGTTTTACCCTTGTTTTGCAAGAGCTCATTTGTTAAATCTATGGAGAAACCACAAACATTACTTAAATTTATAGCATCTAGCTACAATTTTTAGAGCTGTCAAGGAAAAGATTCATACAAATCTAAAAGACCCAAGTATCCATGCAAAACAACGTACACCTAAATGCAGATAAAAAAATTGCCACTACAGTATGCATCATATTTGCAATACCAAATGTAAATTATCAAACACGCAGGAACCTTAAAGGCAACAGATTTTGCATCATAATTAGATGCATAACCATAAGCAACTAACCATCATTACTTAATCAATTTTTCATACCAACCACAAATTTCCAATAAATGGACAAAATTATTCTAAATTTTATAAAATGTTTTAGAGCCTTTAGCAAATATGTTGAAACATTCCTTACATAATTGCCAATGAAGAGTTCACGTTAATATTTAATTTCATTTCTGCCTTGTCATTTTCCAAATAGACCTTTCAACAAAATAACTAACAAATCTTGGGTTCTTATTCAACACATATTCTGCTCGTTAGCCTAAAGCCACTTAAAAAAATGATTACATAACCTCCTGCACCTTGATGTCAATGGAATAGGGTAAGCCGTAAGTCTCAATAGCTCCAAAATTGTCCATGACCCTCCAAATAGAAGTTTGAAACATCCATCTTTCAGAATAACTATTCAAAGGGCAACCTTTTCTTTTATGGAGTTGGGGAACAGTATTACAAACCTCAACTTTAACCAGTTCAGCCATCAAGCTCAATAGGAAAAAAGGAACTCTTGTCCTAATAAAGTTAAAATTACTTTTACATATATATATATATATATATATATATATAATGAACAACAGACAACGAACAACAAAAACCAAATGCAACCCCTAAATCATCATATGAGACGCTTTTGATGAGGGAGAGATAAGAGATACGAGAATCTAAACCTTTTGCTCGTTGTCTTCTCTCCTGAGATAGAAGAAAAACTCCGTGTAAAGTGAACAGCAGACCCAATTCCAAAAACTCCAACGGTTTCATTCACATATAATCACGATTTTCTGTTTCCTTCGACATAAAAACAGAGGGAAAACCTCACAAGACTCTGACTGACAGGCAAACCAATCCAAAGCTTTCGCACTGGAAGGCACAGCGACCTTTAGAAATCCTCATAGAATCACATATGAAATGAAAACCAAACAAAACGACATAGTATCAAAACAACAAAGTGAAAAGACATGGTATGTGAAATGAAAATCACATATGGAATTTTCCAGTACCTGAAATTGAAAGAACCCATTGGAGGTAGAAGGAGGATTCAGCTTCAACTTCCCCACAACATCTTTGATACTCTCTAATCCCTTCTCAATCGTCAATGCCGGGGGTAGAGTATGTGTAATGCAAGTCTCCACCACAAAATCCCCGTCCTCCATTCCCGAATCCTTGATGATTTCCATTATCAGACTGTCAAATCGCACACCGAACACTACCTAAAACAAAAATTACAAAAGCATAAGGAAAAAAATTACAGAAATAGCAAAAACAAAAAAACATAACCCTAATTTCGATTCTCACTTATCCCAAAAGCAATCAAAAAAAAAAAAAAAAAAAACATCCCACAAATGTTTCAAATAAACCTTTGAAACCACTCAAATCGAAAAGTCAAAGGAAAAATGAAGCAAACAGACCAGACATTTTATCAGAGAGGCCAAGTGAAACAGCAAGCTTACGCATCTGCTTTCGCCATGCAGTACCACCCTTGAGCTTCGTATATAAATCCACGTCCTCCTTCTTCACAATACCCTAATTTCGAATTCCAAACCATCAATTTCTTTCTTTGTATGGAATTTTGGTGACCGGAGAAACAAAACGGGGCTGTTTGGCAGAACGGCAACTAGGTGAAGAAAGCTTGATGGATGAATGAGAAGAGATGAGCCAGTTTTAGGGAAGCGTGATGAAGGAGAAGAGAACAGTCGGGTGAAGAAAAGAAAGAAATAACATAAAATAAAAAAAAAGTAAAAATATTTAATTTGGATATAAAGGTATTTTGGGATTATTAAAAATTGAAAGGGTAGAAAAAAAAAAAGATAGCAAATGAAGGGGTAAAAATCGTGAAACTCATCCCTATGGGGGCATTGGGCCAAATTCCCCATTCAAACAAACTCTAGATAGACCTCGGATCCAAGGGTCCAATTTAAACGGACTCTAAATTTAGATGAAGTTGGGATCAATTCGGGTAGATCCTTGACATGTGTACACATATATATATATATATATATATATATATATATATATATATATATATATATATATATATATATATATATATATATATATATATATTGTTTTCTACTTTTTGTTGGTTCTTTTTTATTTTGTATTTTGAAACCTATTTATAAAACAATGGCCAGCCAAACCACTCGAAAGACTTTCGAAAAACAATTCTAGCTTTAAACAATTGTTCTTCGAAAAAAAAATAAAATGTAGCTTTAGACAAATGCAAAAAACAGTTTTAAAGCCTTGGACAAACGGGCCTAATAAGGCGCACATCTATAGCTTGTTGAGCTGGGCCACGGAGAATATATCCGCCCATTAGTATGCATGAGCTGACCCAACATGTTAAGCCAGATAATCAACTACAGGACCCAAATGCTAACGCCGTCGTATTGGCTCTCGTCCTCGCCTACTGCTATAGACCAAAAAGGAAGAGAGCGGAATCCATGTCCGATATTTTGCATTTTGAAACAAAATCTTTGTGCAACTAAAAATTTCGAGCTCAGTAATGGAGAACTCAAAAGTCCAAGAGGTAAATTTTTTATTTTTATTTTTTATATTTTTTTCTCTCATTGTTTTGTATTTTTAGTTTAGATAAATTCTTCACTGTATTTTTTCCCTTTTTTTTTTTTTTTTTTTTTTTGGAATTTTGGATGGTGATTTGGTGGTGGTGGCGCAGATAATAGAGAAGCAGGTGCTGACGGTGGCGAAGGTGGTGGAGGAGAAGCTTGACGATGAGATCGCCGCCATGGATCGGCTCGATATCGACGATCTGGAGGTTCTCAGGGAGCGGAGGCTCCAGCAGATGAAGAAAATGGCGGAGAAGCGTAGCCGATGGATCTCCCTCGGCCATGGTGAGTACTCGGAGATTCCATCCGAGAAAGATTTCTTCTCTGTCGTCAAGGCCAGTGACCGTGTTGTCTGCCATTTCTACCGCGATAATTGGCCCTGCAAGGTATTTTTTGCTCTTGTCTTTTCCAATCTATGTTTTTTGGTCAATGCTGTTGGTTTTTTGGGATTTCCTGTGATTTTTATTTTTATCTTTATTTTTATTTATTTTTATTTTATTTTTTATTTTTTTAATGTTTGTGGTGTTAATGGAAATAAAATTTTAGTTAATTATTAAGGCATGGGAATCAAAAAGTTGAAATTGAAGCTAACCCAACTTTTCAATTATCTGTTGTAGAATTTTGGATTTTGAATTCTAATGCTATCGTTCGCTTGCAAAAGCAATTTGGGAATTTTGTTTGGCATAGTGGGCAAGGAATGGTGTATTTTCTTCTTCGCTTTATTAAAGGGAAAAATGGGAGTCTGAAATCGTGGAATGCTCGATTATCCAGGAGATAGAAAGTCAGTAGCTTCTGAATTTGTTTGGGTGCGAAGAGCCCAAAGAAATATTATATGGTGTGGTTTAGCAGGAATGACTCTTCAGTAATTTACTTTTGCTGTCGTTTTTTGTACTACAGTTTAATTGGCATAAAGCAAATATTTATATGCTAATGGTGATTAATAGGAATGCAATTCACATAATTTAATGGTGTGGTTTTGCTAAGAGAAGGAGAAGTGTATAATTATAAGAGGATTAAAAAAAAAAAGTGACAATTCCCTTTTCTAGCGTTGCCCAGTTACTAGGAGTATGGAAGAAATATAAAGATTCCTCTTTTTGTTTCCTCTTCAGAATTTACGAAGATAAAACAGAATTGATCAATCAAGGGCTTCAACTGATATTTGTGTGCTGATTTCCGCTGAATTACATTGTTTTAACTACTATGGGTTTCGTTACATTGGTTCCTTGCTTGTTACTTGGTTATAAGTTTGTATTATTTGTTTCTTTTCTCTTGTCCAACAGTAGTTAGAGTTTATGTTCTCAGTTACTATGATAGCACATTTCACAAGCCTATGTTTGCGGACAGCATGAACTATCTCAATTTTTTAATTGCTTATGTCTGATTTTATCACTATTAACATGTAAGCATTCTGTCATGTTGAAAATATTTTCAAATCTTTATTCATCTTCTTGGAATCTGGCCTGCTAAAGTTCCTTGGCAGCTGTCTCTAGAAATTTAGAGATTTGCGAATTGTTATACTGTCAAATAACTTCCAGTCTTTTTATCTTTTTAGTTTAATTCTCAATTAATGAGAATGGGAGAAACAATCCATATTTACACTTCACTTGCAGGTAGTGGACAAGCATCTAAATATATTGGCTAAGCGGCACCTAGAAACACGTTTTGTAAAGATCCATGCTGAGAAAAGTCCATTTTTAGCAGAGAAACTAAAGATCGTTGTTCTACCAACCCTTGCGCTTATAAAGAATGCCAAAGTGGATGATTATGTGGTATGTTATATGGAAGTTTCTAATTTACAGACTTATTTGGGGTGAAACTATTATCTTTCAAAGCTAGTGTATTTAACGCATACAATCTGCTTTATGGCTATTAGGTGGGCTTTGATCAACTTGGTGGGACAGATGAGTTCAGCACAGAGGAGTTGGAGGAGAGGTTGGCTAAAGCGCAGGTCATCATTTTTGAGGGTGAATCATCCTCCCTATCGAAGTCTAGTGTGCATGCCAGGAGTGTGCGACAAAGCGCAAAGTCAGATTCATCAGACTCAGAGTAAAACTGCATTATAAATTGTAGCAAATATTTTTGGCTTGGTGATGGAGAGTGGATTCCTTTCCATCATCTTTCATCATATGTTGAGGAAGTAGAGGCGTATCCACCTGCTATCATTTAGTGGTCTAGTTTGTGCTTTAGTAAAATTTCAGATGCATTGTTGTCTACATGGTAATACCATTCAAATCATTGCCTTGATGGTATT
This sequence comes from Ziziphus jujuba, assembly GCF_031755915.1. Lineage (NCBI taxonomy): Eukaryota > Viridiplantae > Streptophyta > Magnoliopsida > Rosales > Rhamnaceae > Ziziphus > Ziziphus jujuba. The sequence goes on along the minus strand of NC_083387.1, from coordinate 13,185,207 downwards.
TAGATGGTACAACTTTTGTATTCAAATGGTTTTGCAAGCTTCCAAGGATATAAAAATCCCTAATTAGTTATAGAAATTTGGAAATTATCTTCCCTAATTTGTTATAGAAATTTGGAAATCATCTTGTGGCTCATCAATTTATTGTTTGATCTGTTTATCTGACTTCAGCAACTAAATTATGTCTCCCACTTTGAATTTGTTTGTGGCTAATATTGTAAAGCAACTGAACAAATTTGAAAGATTGTACATATCAACCAAACTAGTTTGAAAATTTATTCAATTTTGATAAGGCATCAAGTTCTCACAACAACTAACCTGAAACTTATTTTATAACAAGAACGGTAGGACAACATAACAGGACAATAGGACAACATAACAGGAACAATAGGACAACATTCACAGTACTATTAGCTTGCTCTAAGTTAACAAGCTAAATTTCCTAAGCAACAACAAACAGACAAGAAAACATTAACCTAACTAGAAAACAATGTCAAATTAATGTATATATGATACTTCGCGACATGTACTACTCATACACGCTGATGCTTGGAAGCACGAGCTTGTTGCAGAACCCTTTTCCCATGTGGATGGCTGTGCAGAGATTTCTCATGCATTAGAATGAGTCTAACAAGATCACTGTGAGTACGACCCTGTTTGGAAGAGAGGAAAAAAAGAAAAAGAATAAGGGTTAGCTAACAAATTTTTATGAATGTTTTCGAGTAGAACATAATGATAAATCTTACCATTGATACTTCTAAAGCAGACTGAGCAACATAATTCCCATATGGGTCTTGAAGAACATCAAGAAAATGTGGACTATTAATGATCTCATCAACAATTATAGAAGTATATTGCTCTGTTTTACTCTCTTTCAGGCACTTTTCCACCACATTGCTGCCATGCTTGTTCATAGACAGACTCACATATTTCCCTCTGAGCTGTGTCAGTATGTCAGGCAATGTCCCTGGTGCTATTATAAGCTGCACAACATAGTTCCTGCAAAATAATAATAATAAAAAAAAATAGTTGATTCTACTAAATAAACAAATCTAAAAAACAGAGAAAAATGGCTTTTTCTTTTCTTTTTTATCTTTTTCTTTGCAATTTTCAAATAGCCAAAGCTTTCATGCATGTATACAAAGAGTAAGTTTAATGGTGGATAAAAATAATATTATTCGAGTGTCAAAAAGTAGAAAAAGGATGAGAAAGATACCCATAAGGATGTTCTGAGAGGATTTGTGCATTTGATATAATTTCGGCCAAAAGTCTCTTCTTAGCTTCTCCTGTCTGTGGAGCATGATGAGCTGCACAGGCATAAGATACACAAGTTTGTAATATACAACACCCACTTTTATCTGTTGCTATCTCCAGGCAATTTGCTGCTACTTCATCCAAAAGAGGCTGCAATAGAAAAAAAAAAAAAAAAAAAAAAAAAAAAAGACAATAATAATAACGAGAATTTGATTATCATTTATTATTCATTGTTTCTATTTTATCAATTTCTAATTTACTAGTTCGCTCACTATTTTGGTGCTTCCGTAAATTCGTAGGCATAGAATCAAATTAATATCCTAACCATTTAAATTGCTACTAAGCTCTACTTACTTTGAGCATATCAGTTTATGATCAACAGTAGAACATCAATCACAAAACTCAAGATGTGGAGCAGCATATATACCTTATTAACTTCTGGAGATAATTCTGCAAAGCATTTTTGAATGACATGGTTACCATTGGAGCTTTTGGTCAAGGCAACAGTGATACGACTCACAGCCGACATAGCCAAGAACTGTTGCTCTGGGACTTTCAGATAGCCTAGCAGTTTCTGCACAACCCTAGTTCTGCAAACACATATAACAAAGAACTAAAAAATCTCCATGGCATTATCATATAAATTAGTCATATATATATGTATATTATATGACAAATATACCCATGTTCATCAATGCAGACTTCCTTGAATCTTTGCTCATTGCTGATGACTGAGACAAGGATTTCAGACAGTTGATTCGCATTGACAACTTCAATCAGCTTCTGAATAAGATAATTACCAAACTGCTGAACCATCAGATCATGCAAATTATCCTTCACCTCGGAGAAAATCATGTTGATCTCCTCAGGCTTGTCTTTAACAAGCCTGGTTTGCAAGAAACGGCAACCCTCTTGATCTTTAGCCACATAAAACATTCTCCCCCTCACTTGTTCAAGCGAAGAGTAAGCCATATTCTGACGAGAAGAAGAAGAAGACCGAGGGTGAAAACACCTATGATTGTTATACATGCTCTTCCAATCTTCAGACAATCCTGATCCAAACCCATTATTAGAAGAAGAAATTTCCCTAGTACGATATTGTAAACCACCACCACTACCACTAATACCAGACCCAACAACAAGTCCATGATCATAATCATTATTATTAACCATAGAAGAAGGCCTTGTTTGGTACAACCCAGTAGTAGTAATTCTTCCATTATCTAGTCGAGATCGACTTCTGTAGTGATTTAAACCAGCAGGAAAATAGAGAGATTCATAGCCTGCTGTTGTCAATGGGATTCCACCATTATAATAAGGCAATTGAAGTCCCATCGAAGCATATTGAATTCTCAATCGGTACAGTGCCTCGGGAGATAAATCAGTACTATTAGTACTAGTGGAAGAATTACCAAAATAGTCATAAGCAGCACCAGCTGCTGGGTTACTGTTGTTGGTCAATCCACGAATATTATTGAGAAACTGATAATCAGCCGGTTGAAATTGAAACTGAGATTGACGATGAGTGGATAAGGTAAGCCTGGACATAGCAGATTCAAGATCAGTCTCATGGTGCAAACCTAACCCATTGTTACTACTCCTCATTATTTGTTGTTGATACTGCTGGAGAAGATTCGGATCAATCACATTGTTGTTGTTGTTGTTGTTCCGGAGAGAAAATATATCAAACATATCAATCTGATTGTTTCTTGAAGAAGCTGTTGTTGGGTATTGACAGAAACGACTTTGGGGTGGTCTAGGGTTTTGGAAACTAGGGTTGTTTTCCAACATGGGATGGTTGTTTCCAACAGCATACTGTGAAGCTTGGATTTCCGGCGAGAGAGAAACAGCGCCACTGCCACCGCCGCCATTGCCGGCAGAGAAGTTGTTGATCACCGGAATATTGATAATGCTGCCTGAAGAAGAAGAAGAAGAAGAAGGGTAGAAGGGGCTTTCTTCCATATGCCAATTGACGTTGTAATCGTTTTCTATCATCTTCTTGATCAAAAAGAAAGAAAAGAAAGAAAAAGGGTTTTTCTTCTTTTTCTGAAGGAGAAGTGGGATGGGTTTGAAAAAGGGGTTTAGCGAGTTGATTGGAAATTATATAAATAAGGAATCCATATGGAGGAAAAAGAGAGAGTTTCTCGGTGGGAAACTATAAAGGTCTTATAGAGTAACGGAGGAGAGTGTTTTCCTTTTTTTCTTTTTTGTGTTTTAGTTTTTCAATCTCTATTAATTTATTGAGAAATTACATTTATAGAGTTAGAGTTGGAAACAAAACCAGTGTTTTGTTGTACAAGGAATTATGTTTGGATTCAACAACACCACAAAGTTTTAGGGTTTTGGGGAGAAAGAGAGAGAGAGAGAGAGAGCGTGTCTCTGTGTGTATTTCCTGCATGAAATATTATGCACCAAATAGATGATATTATTAAACCCAAAAAACAAAACATAGAAGATATTATTCTTTTCCCACTCTCATTCTAAACGCGTGTAATACAATCACTCGTATTTTTTAGGCTTTTGGAGAAGGAAAAAAAAAAAAAAAGAAAAAAAAAAAAGGAAAAAAAGAGAGGAAATATTGGGAAGTTTGGAAACTTTCTTTATTTAGTTGTTCTGCAAATTTGATTAGTATTTACTGGGGAAATTCTTCTGTTTTTCTTGTTGGTGTTATGTCTTACCCAAGAAACAAAAAAAAGGGGTTGAAATTTCAACATTAATAAGTTTTTGGAAAGAAAAAAGATAATAAAGAGCTTTCCAAAATTGATCACTTTTTAATTGTGAAACAAAAAAGAATAAGTTAGTGATATTAATTACCTTCCTCGAAAATATTCTTTATTTTTATTATATTAACAAAACGTTCTTTAAAATTTTTGTTAATAAGTATTCGTGTTTCAATATTTATTTTTCAGAATAACTGTTTTTTTTTATTTTGAATACAATAGAATGTAATATTGTTTTGATGAGACCTTTTATCGTTAAGATAAATATCTTGTATTTTTGTTGATAGATACTGTTTATCTTCTTTATTATCATAATTATATTAAAAAAAAAAACCTACCATTAAAATGATAATCATCATTTGTTATTATTTCTATCTAATATTAAAATTATTAATAATAACTTAACGATTTTTTTATGTCCAAAAACGGTAGGATGAAAATTTAAAAATATATATCACATTATCAAAAGTTCAAAGAAATATACCCCATATATATATATACTTTTTTTTTTTTTCAGTTTTTCAACTTCTCCTCTCACCACCTTTCTATTTCAAGAAAAGCTCAAATATCTGAATTCATTTTTAAAAAAAAAAAAATGAAAAAATAGTGTTTAATATAAATTTTTTTTTTCTAATTATTGAACAAATGGAAAATGTTTTTTATTTTTTTTTTATTTTTTTGAGTGAGGTGTAGTTTTATGGTTTTTACAAATGGCCTCTATTGTAGGTGATTAAGAAATATGGAGAAGAATTTCATTTGTATGAGCTTCGATACAAATTCCTTATCAAAGTTTGAACCGAACCTTACATGGAAGATCGCATTAGAGATTGAGAAATATGGAGAAAATTTCATTTGTATCAGCTTCCACAAGAATTGGCCATCTAATTATTATTATTATTATTATTATTATCCTACTAATCTTAATTAATTAATAACTTTTTTTTTACGTACTTTAATTAATTAAATTTGATGATCAATTTAATTATATTTTTAAACTAAATTATATATAGCCTTAAATGTATTTGACTTCAACTCAAAACCTTTTCCATTTTTGTATCCTAAACTAGTTTAAGGAAGAAAAACCTTTTTTGAGAGAAAATCGAAAAAACAGTTCCATTAAACAATCCCCTCTCAATGCTTAATGAATAAAAGATAAACCTACTACCATTTAGTCATCATTAAACCAAATATAAAGGATGCTATTATAATAAAACTATCCTAGCTTTTTCATATAAACTTCAAAAAGCTTTCACGACTTGTCTGTAGGCAGTGAAAAAAAAAAAATTTAAAAACAATTTATCGTCTTATTGGCTCAATCTGTTTAGGAGTCTAATATCACGTTCCATGCAAAAGAGGTGAAAACCTTGAGATTTGGCTAAAAGGTTCTACACTCTCCATGAAGATTCAAGAGAAGCCCGGAAGATTTTAGAAGATTCAAGAAAAACTTAGACTAATATAGATGAGAATCTCTCTAGAATAATCCTTGTAAATATCTAGTAGAATACTCTAGAACCTCATTTAGATGTATGCCATGTGTACATATCTAGAACATTGTATTCTTGTGATACGTACCACGCCCTCTATATAAAGGGTTGGACTCTCATTTGTAACATATCCAAATATTCTAGCAATACAAGTATTCTCCACATTCTCTCAAACTCTCCTACTTCCTACTCTACTACTTTTAGCTTCCACATTGTGATATAAGTGCCGCACGGGAGCGTTGAAAAGTTAGGTCTGTGACAGTTGGTATCAGAGCCAATTGCTACTCAAGCATACCATTGGCGTAATGTGGAAGTAGGCAAGATGGCTAGTTCGGAGGTTACCATCAATGTGGAGGGAGCTACTGAAGTGCGAGGTCGTGAAGAGCAACGCAACCCCAATGCAGGGAGGCAGAGGCATAAGTCCAAGTCCAAGGATGTGATGACAGGCGTAGAGTTACGCCTGAAGGAGCATGTCGCCTAGATGGGCTAGAGTCGGAGGACATCGCCTTCAATCAAGCCGTAAAAGGGTTACTCAATGGGTTGGATGATACCTTAAGGAGAGAGCTCCGCTCAACACACGACCAATGTATGGGGGAGGTACCAGACCTTCGTGCAATGTTGGAGAGAGAATTGGATGCTATCTGCACACAAATGGAGGAAATGCGGGGTGATTGGACTCTTTGCAAGAGGACGGTGGCATCGGGAACAACCACCATACGCGAAGGGCCACAAATCGATGTGCCAAAGCCCAAGTCCTACTCTGGGGCAAAGAATGCGAGGGAGCTAGAGAATTTCCTTTGGGGCTTGGAGCAATACTTTGAAGCGATGGACATTGTGGACGATTCTTCAAATATTAGAACTGCCACTCTCTACCTTAATGACACGGCCATGTTATGGTGGAGGAGGAGGCATAGTGACATAGAGCAAAGGTACATGCACTTTCCATACCTTTGATGACTTTAAAAAGGATCTAAAAAGGCAATTTTATCTGGAGAATGCCGAAGATGAGGCAAGGAGTCACCTTCGACGACTCAAGCAAGTGGGCCATATCCGGGAATACATCAAGGAGTTCACCAACTTAGTGTTGGAGATCCCGGACCTATCGGATAAAGACTCCCTTTTCTACTTCATGGATGGACTACAACCTTGGGCAAAGATGGAGTTGAAGATGTGTGGAGTACAAGATCTAGCTAGTACCATCGCAAATGCCAAAAGCTTTATTGACTACACCATTCAAAGGGACTCCTCGAAGCCAATGGAGAAGAAGACCAACTATGGAAAAGGTGGGAGAGAATCAAGCAAGACCAAAGAAAACAAAAGAAAGGAAGGTGCACACAAACCTCAAAGCTCAAAATGGAAGCCGCCGAGAGAAGGTAAGGACACTTCCAAACCTAAGAACTCTTGTTTCTTGTGTGATGGTCCACATTGGGTTAGAGATTTCCCAAAGAGGAAGGCCTTGAATGCCATGACCACTCAATATGAGGAGAGACAAGAGGAAGAAGCCAACATGGACTCCTTGCAAGTGTTGAATGCCACCAAGGCCGCTCCTAAGGATTCAAAGAAAGGTGGCCTAATGTTTGAAGAAGCAAAGATCAATGGAGTGCTCACCAAAGCGTTGGTGGACACGGGGGCTACACACAACTTCTTATCGGTAGAAGAGGCACAACGACTTGGGGTCAAGGCCTTGAAAGAGGGTGGATCAATGAAGGCGGTAAACTCGACTGCGAAGCCCATCCATGGGGTTGCTAGAGGTGTACAAGCCACCATTGGAGAATAGGTGGGCCAACTAAACCTATTGGTAGTTCCCATGGATGACTTCAAGGTTGTTCTAGGCATGGAGTTCCTAGACCAAGTGAAGGCCTTCCCACTTCCATTTGCAAACTCTCTGTGCATCATGGATGGAGGGATGACTTGCATGGTGCCTACGGAAAGGACTAGTAAGATGGAGGTCAAAGCTTTGTCGGCCATGCAATTTAAAAAGGACATTAAGAAGAAGGAGCAAAGCTATCTAGCTGTTATTCAAGAGCTTGATGGCCATAAGGATGTCCCAATATCTTCCAAAATACAAGAGGGGCTAAAGGAGTTTAAGGGCGTGATGCCTAAGGAGCTGCCCAAGAAACTACCACTTAGGAGGGAGGTGGATCACAAGATCGAGCTGGAACCGAGGTCCAAACCACCCGCCATGAGCCCCTATCGCATGGTACCGCCAAAATTGGAAGAGCTTAGAAGGCAACTCAAAGACCTTGTCGATGCGGGTTACATAAGACCTTCGAAAGCTCCATATGGTGCACCGGTATTATTCCAAAAGAAGAAGGATGGGTCGTTGCGGATGTGTATCAACTATCAAGCATTAAACAAGATCACCATCGAGAACAAGTACCCCATCCCTCTCATTACGGATCTCTTCGATCAACTTGGCAAGGCCAAGTACTTCACCAAGCTTGACCTTCGCTCCGGGTACTATCAAGTGCGCATAGCCAAAGGTGATGAGGCCAAGACCACATGCATTACGAGGTATGGTTCCTATGAATTTCTAGTGATGCCTTTTGGTTTGACAAATGCTCCTGCAACGTTTTGCACCTTGATGAATAAGCTATTCCACCCATATCTTGATCGCTTCGTAGTAGTATACCTAAATGATATTGTCATATATAGCAACACTATGGAAGAACACTTACAACACCTTAGACAAGTCTTCCAAGTGCTACGAGACAACGAGTTATATATCAAGCTAGAGAAGTGCTCATTCGCACAAGAAGAAGTTATGTTCTTGAGGTACAAGATCAAGGATGGGAAACTTATGATGGATGAAGCAAAGGTGTAAGCTATACAAGAGTGGGAACCACCAACCAAAGTACATGAATTAAGATCCTTCTTAAGCCTTGTCAACTACTACCGATGGTTTATCAAAGGATACTCGGTGATGGCTACTCCATTGACCAACATGTTGAAGAAAAACCAAGCTTGGAGTTGAACGGAGAAGTGCCAACAAGCTTTTGAAGATCTAAAAAAAGCAATCATGGAGGAACTGGTGTTGTGCTTGCCCGACCACTCTAGGCCATTCGAGGTGCATACGGATGCATCGGATTATGCCATAGGTGGGTTGCTAATGCAATATGGGCACCCAATTGCATTCGAAAGTAGACAGCTCAATGACACGGAGCGGCGTTATACAGTGTAAGAAAAGGAGATGACGACAGTCGTCCATTGCCTGCGCATGTGGAGGCATTACCTTTTAGGGAGCTCCTTACCATTATGACGGATAACATCGCCACCAGTTACTTCCAAATCCAAAAGAAGCTCACCCCCAAGCAAGCTCGATGGCAAGACTTCTTGGTGGAGTTCCATTACAAGATGGAGTACAAGTCGGGAAAGGGGAATGTGGTGGCGGACACACTTAGTAGGAAGGCCGAACTTGCATCCATAAGTCGGCTTGAGTGCACCTTGTTGGATCGCATCAAGGAAGGACTCCCACAAGACCTCATGGCAAAGAACATCATGGCCTTAGTCAACAAGGGAAAGACTAGGTGGTTTTGGGTAAGAGACGACTTGCTTTACACTACGGGGGACCGCATATTCGTGCCAAAGAAGGATAACCTAAGAAAGGAATTGACCAAGGAGTGCCATGACACCAAGTGGGTTGGCCACCTTGGCACTCGACGCACCCTAGCCTTAATAGGAGCCACATATTATTGGCCCCATATGAAGGATGATGTGGAGGTCTATGTGAAGACATATCTTGTGTGCCAACAAGACAAGATAGAGCAAAAGCAACAAGGAGGGTTGCTAGATCCGTTGCCCATTTCGAATGGACCATGGGAGAACGTTTCGATGGATTTCATCACTTGTTTACCTAAATGGGAAGGATATGGTAGCATTATCGTCGTGGTGGATCGATTTAACAAGTATGCTACCTTTATCCCTGCACCTACGGATTACACAGCAAAAGAGACGGCCCAACTATTTCTAAGGCATGTGGTGAAGCTATGGGAAGTACCCAGCGACATAGTGAGTGATCGAGACCCTCGATTCACCGGAAGGTTTTGGACCGAACTCTTCAAACTCCTTGGTTCGGATTTAAACTTCTCCACTAGCTTCCACCCGTAAAGTGATGGGCAAACGGAGCACACTAATGCTTATTGGAGCTCTACTTGAGGCACTATGTGAGTGCCAACCAAAGAGATTGGGCTTAGTTGCTTGATGTGGCTCAATTCTCCTACAACCTACAAAGAAGTGAATCAATTAATAGGAGTCCATTTGAGATCGTGACAGGGAGACAACCTATGACTCCTAATGCCTTAACCTTGAGCTATGGAGGTAAAAGCCCTGCTGCCTACAAATTTGCTAAGTCTTGGGAGGAACAAGCCGATTTGGCTAGAGCGTACTTGGACAAGGCATCCAAGAAGATGAAGAAGTGGACAGACACCAAGAGAAGGCATGTAGCATTCGAAGAAGGGGATTTGGACATGGTGAAGCTACTACCCCAACAATTCAAGTCCCTACGGAAGGTACATAAGGGGTTGGTACGACACTATTAAGGGACCATTTCCTATTGTGAAGAAGGTAGGTAAAGTTTCCTATCAACTACAACTTCCTCCTAAGTTGAAGATTCATCCTGATTTCCATGTGAGTCTCTTGAAACCTTATCCAAGTATTCTAGCGCTACAAGTATTCTCCACATTTTCTCAAACTCTCCTACTTTCTACTCTATCACTCTTAGTTTTCGCATTGTGATAGATTGTGAGCAAGGCTTACTTAGTAAGAGAGGTGCTAAGTACCTCACGGAAGCATTGGAAAAGTTAGGCCCGTGACACTAAGGTAAGAATTGAGAAGGCCCTAATTTTTTTTTAAATAATAACAAATATTCAATTTATATATATATATATATATATAAATATATTATTTTGACATTAAAATATTACTTAGAATACTGTTTTTCTTTTTTCTTTTTTGAAAGAAAGAATTCTGTTTATCACATGTAGAAAGAACAATTTAATGTAAAAGTGTGCATGTTGAATGTGAGAGGATAATGTCAACTTAATTAGCTTGGTTATTTACCATAAGAAAAATTAACTAATTAGAGATATCTGATATAAAAGCTTGATTGATTCCAACACAGGTGTTTTTGAAAAATCGAAATTACTATATATCATAATATATAAATAAATAAATAAATAAATAAATAAAACAAAATAAAAACAAAAACAAAAATACATATAATAGATTTCTTTTGGGGCACCACCTGCCTTACCCCTTAAACCGGCACTAACATGCTCCGCTTTTGTAGTAACTAAGATTAAGCCAATGAAAATAATTATCAACAATAACAAATAATAATAAGTAGTTGAAACTTAAAAACTAACTTACCAAATGTAAGGCATGGTTATGATTCATGAATTTCTATTATAATTATGAACATAATCTTCATGATCATCTCGATCTTCAAGCATCAAAATCCTTGCCCTCAAATTGCTATCCAGGATTCCAGGAATTCTTTTCAAGTGCAGAATACCACCAAAAAGATCTGTTTGGTTGAGACATGGGATCAGGCAAAAGTTCAAATTACTTCATGAAAAATCAATTTTACAAGATTGGTCAACTTAATGCCAACTAAGGCGACTATTATCAAGAAAGTACAAAATAATATAGTATAGAGGCAAAGATGTCTACACTTGGCACAATGTTTTTTTATTCGTGGCAAAAGCAGGACTTGCACAGTTGCAAATAGCCAAGAAGATTCTGAATGAATTATTAGAAATTCAGTGGCATAAGAAGTAAAGTGAAGGGAACTCACACATATCTACGCATATTCGAAGCCTATAATCTACCAACTTAAAATTTAAAATCAGAACCAAACAAAGTACAAACTGAATTACAAGCCTGTTCAGGGTATGTCAATCCACTAAAATTAGCTAAAGCTTTTCCAGGAAAAAGGAATGCATGTATAAATGTAGTTAATGCAGTTTGAACTCATTCATTACAAATTCTATACCATCAATAATGGCGATAGAGATCAGACTACTATGACCAAAAAAAAAAAAAAAAAAACAAAAAAGATGAGCACAGAGAAAGAATACATTTTGAAGGTTTTGGATACAAACAACTAATACCCACATTGACCAAAAAAAAACAAAAAAGAGGAGCACAGAGAAAGAATACATTTTGAAGGTTTTGGATACAAACAACTAATACCCAAATTGACCAAAAAAAAAAAAAAACAAAAAAGAGGAGCGCAGAGAAAGAATACATTTTGAAGGTTTTGGATACAAACAACTAATACCCACATGTAAAACCAAAGGGCTGTCATTTTGTCGGAAATTAGCCCGCTTGCTTCTTCTTCCCAAACAAGTAGAAGATCATAGCCTTACTAATCTCATAATTGTATCACTTCTAGCTCAGTAGCAAGTTCTCTGAGGACTTATTGCCTTCATTTGCATTGTCAATCCTTTCAATGTTTGACATATGCTTTCTATTTGAGGATTTGATGGGCAACCCACAAGAAATTCATGCACAACTCCATCAATGCTGATCCAACTACAACCAGGCTGCTTTACAACCCCTTTTTCCTTCATAATCCACCTTAGCATAGTCACATCAGCCCAGCGATGATCAAATGCCAACGCATTAGCGAACATCACATAGCCAGAAGAACTTTCAGGGTCCACTTGAACTAGCCTTTTGGAAATATCCTTGGCCAACTCTACTTTAGAATGGAGCAGGCAGCCCCCAAGCAGAGCTCCCCATATAAAATTATTTGGGTCGAAAGGCATGGAATTAGCAACCTCATGAGCTTCTTCAACAAGGCCAACTCGTGCAAGGAGGTCAATATAGCAAGCGTAGTGTTCCAGTTTAGGGGAAATGTAAAACCTTGAAGTCATTTCCATAAATATCTGACGTCCTTCCTCTGTCAAACCTGAGTGATTGCACGCACATAAAAGACCAAGGAAAGTTCCAGCATTGGGTTGTAAACCGAACTCTTGCATATTGAAAAACAGCCGCAATGCCTCCCTTCCTTCACTGTTCATTGCCAGTCCCATAATCATGACATTAAATGAAACGACATCTTTGGAGACTATCTGGTTGAAAACCTCCTTTGCCCTCTCGAAATTCCCACATTTAGAATACATGTCGATTAATGCAGTGGCAAGGATTTTGTTTGAACTAATTATGCCATTGCGTCCTTGAGATTCCAAGTACTCATGAACCCACTTACCAAGATCTAAATCACCAATTTGAGCACAAGCTGACAGCACGCTTACCATTGTGACATGGTTAGGCCTATGATTGGGATGTTTAATCATGAGGCGGAACAAACTCAAAGCGTCCATGGGACAGCCATTCTGAGCATATGCACCTACCATGGCATTCCAAGGAAGTACACTTCTTTTTCCCTTATCAGATATTCTATCAAATATTTCCTTGCCATTCTCTACCATTCCCCATTTCCCATACAAATAAACAAGGACAGTATTAACTGAGTCACGACCTAAATTCTGCAAGTCAAGATTGTCGATAAGTTCCAACAGAATAGTCACCCAATTCTCAATTTTAATCATTTCAAGGTTTGAACATGCTGACAAAACACTAACAAGGGTATCATCGGTCGGTTGCAAATTTTTATTAACCATTTTTATGAAAAGCCGCAAAACTTCCTCAATCTCACCTAACTGAGCATAACCAGCAATCAAAGATGTCCAACAAGAAACCATGCTTCTGTCGATCATTTCATCAAACACCCTATGTGCTGAAGCCATGTTTTTAAGACCTTTAGCATACACCATAAGGAGGCCACTACAAACAAAAGAATCATCCAGAAAACCCACTTTTACAACATGGGAATGAACTTGTTTGACACAACCGGCGTCGTTCGAACGAAAACAGGCCTTGAGAAGGAAAGAAAATGTGAAATCATTAGGCGAAAGTGAGAACCGTTTTAGATTTCGGAAAAGGGAAAATGCAAGGGAGGTGTTACCCTCCTCAGCCAAGACCCTGATAATAGCATTGAAGGGAAATATATTGGGAGTTTGGAGCTGATGAAAAACTCTGAGAGCGACGACAGAAGGGTAATGGCCAATGAGACGGGTGGTTATGAGGTTATCTTGGTGTGCACCAGCTTGAAAAATTTGAGCATGGATTTGAAGGACTTGGGAAGGTGGAAGGCGGGCCTGCAGGAGAGCAGACAACTCGGTGGATTTTCTGGGACTTGGATTGGTAAGGAGTGTGTGCATAAAGCGTAGTACGAAGGGACAAGAGTAGGATTTTCCAAGCTTTTGTGGGGAGGGAAAATGTCTAAAGAGTGGGAGCATACTTTGGCAAATTTCTAAATGTAGGAATTTTCATTTTATAAAAGGATCAACATAAACAAACCTATAAACATTCAGAGAAACAGAGGTAATCATAAATTCATAATAGTGGTTCATTCGTCCGATAAGCTTGTGCAATATTTTGGCCAATCGAATACGCCCTTTGTTGTCAGAGCTTATTTCACCAAACCAGGCAGCATTTACAGCAGGTAGATGGATTGGTGAGAACACGATCCTCGTCAATGAAATAGTTCATACAATGAAAAGGAAAAAAGGCGCCACAGGTTTCGTAGGATTCAAATTCTACATGCACAAAGCATATTATCGAATAAATTTGGAAGTTCTCATCAGATTTTGGTTCTTGACTAGAGTGGTTTCTCTCTTTAGTCAATGTTACTCCATTTTGAGAGGGCAGGCATCCATTTTACTATCTCCCTACTTGTACATTCTCTTTGTGGAAATTCTGTCTAGAATGCTCCATAAATTAAAGAGCAAAGGGAAAATTCATGGAATAAAAATTGGCAGTTCAAGCCTACCTATTTCCCATCTCTTTTTCGCAGACGACATTCTGATCTTCTGTACAGCAAATAGAGAGAAAGTCAAAGCAGTGGCCAAGTGCATGCAACAATATTGTGATTGGATCGGACAGCTAGTCAACAAGGTGAAATCTGGCTGCTTCTTTTCAAAGAATGTAACGGGAAGTTTGAAGGCGAGTGTTAAGAATATCCTCAGCATTAAAGAGTTGGCCAACGATGCAAAATATTTGGGAAATCTTCTTTTCATAAGGCAATAGCAAATTGAGGAACCATGAAGAGCTGTGAAACCGTGTGGAAGCGAGACTTCAGGATTGGAAAGCTAAGTTCCTTTTGCAAGCGGGTAGATTAGTTCTGGTCAAGACCGTGGTCTCCTTGATGCCCATTTATACTATGTTTGCGTGCAAGCTTCCTCGAGAATGGTGCAGGAATATTGATAAATTAGCTAGCAGATTTCTTTGGAAATGAGATGTGTCGCATAAGGTGTCCTTCACCCCTGTCTCGTGGAACAAAGTGTGCAGACCTAAAACTGTAGGTGGGTTGGGGATTCGGAAATTAGAAGATGTTAATTTAGCTATGCTCTACAAGCTTGCTTGGTTGTTGGAAAACAGTTTGGACTTACCTTGGGCCAAGGCTCTTAAAGCTAAATACTTCCCCACTACTTGTCTTTTTTTTTTTTTTTTTTTTTTTTTGTTACGCTGTCTCCAAAGACATTCTTGCTCTTGGCAGTGGAAAGGTTTACTAAGCACTAGGCCTATTTTAGCCAAAGGATTATGTTACAGAGTAGGGAAGGGGAATAGCATTGACTATTGGGAGGACCCGTGGGTTCCAAACTGCCCCAACTTTTGGCCTCCACCAAACCCGAATTTACTAACCATGCAATGTGGAATGGTAGAGTTCCTGCTTCTCCCTAATGGTAAATGGAACCTCCCTCTTTTGAATCAGCTTTTTGATAAGGATTCAGTGACTAACATTTCCAAAATTTTTTGGACAAATGGTTCCCTGGAAGACAAATTGATCTGGACTGGAAGCACTTCGGGTAGGTTTCAAGTTAAATCGTTTACAAGTTTCTTTGTCCAGCGGTAGGAAAGAACACAAAGTGGTAGCATTTTCTTTGGTCCAGTAACATCCACGAAAGGCTTAAATTCTTCATGTGGAGGCTCTCTTCACATTGCCTACCCGTGAGATCTGTTCTGATTCATCTCAATTGGAAGTTGGAGAGTCCTAGTTTTCCCCATGAGTGCGCATGTTTAGAGGACAAGGTTCATTTGTTCTTCCACTGTACTATTGCTAGAGCAATTTGGCTAGCTTCCCCTTGGCATATTAAGTGGGAAGATGACCAACATTCTAGCTTGGAAACCTACCTTGGTTGGTTAACAAAACCATTTGGAAAGATTCCAATTCACGAGAGTGACGATTTGAATTTTTTCCTATTTGCGGTGCTAGCTCCTGATACTATTTGGAAAGTCTAGAACAAGGTGGTCATCGAAGGGAAAAGAAGCTTGCTGGAGGAAGAAGTCAGACTTTTATATAGAAGATTTGGAGAATTTTCAAGCAGCAGTCTTCCAACTAGTAACCTGCCAGCTTGCATTGAAGCTTCAGCCTCCTCTTTGTCCCCTCCCCCGAATGGGGTCATAAAATTGAACTCTGATGCATCGGTAGGGAAGGGATTTGCTAGTCTCGGAATTATTGTGAGGAACCATAATGGTAAGAGTCCTAAAAGTTCAAGTGACACAGGAGAAGATAGATATTTCTGAAGCAGCAGAATAGGACAGAATAGGAATGGCAATTTGTCCCGAACGATCTGATATCCGCGGTGCACCTCCCCATCTTCTCAAGAAATCGAGATTGCGGGACGGACTTGAAGCAAAGATTTAAAACTCGAATAGGGGACGGATCGGGGTGGAGGAATAAAAACCTCAGCCGGAATCCGATCCGGTATATATATTTATTTATTTATTATTTTTTATAATTTTATTCATGTAAAATATCAATTTTTTGTTTTTTTTACAAACCCTAACACTAAACTTTCAATTTTGGTGTATTATTTTGTGTATTTTACTGTATTTTCTGTTGAATTTTAGTCATTTTATTTATAAAAGAAATTTTTTTATAGAAATTTTTTGAAAAATTTATATCAATTATAAAAAAAAAAAAAAAAAAAAAAAAGTGGGAAAACCCGTCCTGTCCCATCCTCGATTGGGTAATCCACGTCTTCGCCCCACTTTTAAAGAAACGGAAAAAACCACGAGAACGGGATAAAAAATTCCTTATGGAGACTAAGACGGAATTTTAAAAACCGATCTCGTCCTGTCCTGTCCTGTTGACATTTCTAAAAGAGAAGCTGCAGCATTTTAAAGGCTATGTCTCTGCCTCTTACAGATGGCCATCTCAACATCAGGTGCGAGAGTGATGCCGAAGGCCTTATACAGAGCATTAAAGATCCGAAGAATCATTTTGCTCACTGGTCAGAAATTGGCTCATTTAGCAGCTAGATGGGGCCTCTGAATGACCATCATGGTCATATTTCCCCTTTTTTAATTTCCAATCATTTTTTAATTTCCAATCAGTTTGTAGAAGTGATGATTAATAAAGGTGGCATGCGAACTACATCCTAAATCTGTGGCAACATACCTTCTCTTGTATGTTGCCTCCTTTTGGTTAGTATAACACCCCTTCTGAGCCAAAAAAAAAAAAAATCATAATAGTGGTTCTGAATAATGTTGTTGTTTCAGTAAAACAGAGCTTCCTCCATAAGGCCAGAACCTATACACCTGTATTTTTCAGTTTGTCTTTTTTTTGTGTGTGTGGCTGCATTATCAGTTTTGGATAATATTTGATACACAATTCCGACAATTCCTAGTTTTCAATTCCAGTTCATCAATTACCTTCTAAAATTGATGAATCCCACTGATGTATTTGTATTTCTTTGTTTCTGAAAACAAAAACATAAAAATAAAATAAGAAAGAGAAATATTTGAATTGGAAACCAAAATGGAACCTATATCACCAATTTTTCCCTTCCGTTTTTGTGAATAGTTATTTTTGTATTATATTCATATCCAAACATCCATTTGTTGAGAAATAAATATTCTTTCTTTTATGAGGAAAGACGGTAATAATGATGTATGCTTACAAGAAAAAACCAAAGATAGATGTACGTTTTCTGGACATTACAAATCCCACCCGCAAAAGTGTAAGAAAGACTACACATATCTGACTCCTAACCTCTTGAACATCAAATTTCACATAAACCGATGAGCACATCTATATACAGATGGAAACAACTCTGAAACTTTCAAGCAACTTGTTTGCCAACAGGTTCATCATCACCATCATCTCTTGTAAGGGTAAGAAGTTCCATTAGCTCCATTCGATACTCGAGGCCCTTAAGATAGTGCCCCAACAGCATGCACCTTAGTGTCAAAGAAAGATAAGAATCAGAATTGCATGAGCTGTATCTATCAAATGTTCATTCACTTGTACCAATATTAGTTTTTCTAGGGACACAACTATTGATTGCCTGAAATAACTTTCAAACTCAGAATATAACATAATCTCTGAGTTATGAAACATCCTACAAAACAAACATAAATAAAATAAGATATATGGACTGGGCAAGCCTAACCAGAAGAGTAGACGTGCCAAATAGTCTCGAGTCAACGAAATAAGGGGCTGAAATTGAAGTGAAGTGTCTTCGACAACTTCTGCAAAATCTCCATTCCCCATACTTGCTGCTCCAGTTGAGGTATTCTCTGAGAGCGGAGGCACCTTCGAATGCATTTTAGGAGAAAGTGTTGCAAGAAGACCATGGACAACTGAGTGAATTGTTTCTTTCAATTCAGGAGATGTTTCCGACAGCTCAGCTACCTGTTAACGGAACTGTTTGTTAGTCAAAGGAAAGTGGAAGAAGAACAAAGGATAAACATCAAGGATATCTAAAAAATTCCAGGTGCTAAACAAAGTTGCAAACTCACTCCCAATGATTATAGGAAACTATGCCAAACATATCATGTGAAGGGATCAATTTTGTATAAAATAGTCAAGTATACAACAAACTCATAAAGACAAGTAGAAGTTGCTGTAACCTGATAATTTGCACTAAGGAGCCCAACAGTTAACCAAAAGCCACACCTCATCCCTATAAATCATGGACATGAATTAGACTAAAAAACAGTTATCAGCACATACATGTCAACATATGTACATAGCAGGTGCTCGAAGTGAACCACCACATTCACTTTCTTAATGTTATCCAGCCTAAGGAGCTTAAACCAAGCTAAAGGTTCAATAATTACAATATATTCCATCTGCAGTATGAAAGTCATTGCTAGTAGAGAAAGTAATATAAATAAATTGGGCACACCTGTGCAACATCCAAAGTAGAAAACATGCTTTTTGGAATGTGAATATAAAGGTAAGGATGCTTAACCTATCCATAAGCATCTAATTTTCTTTGTAGGAAAACAAACACAAAATGGACTATAATTTTGTTAGAAGGCATTTTTTCCACCATGGTAGTAAACCCTCATGTTAGACAGAAACAGATAGCATCACGCAAATTTTGGCTGCAGCGTGGAAGGTAAAGAAATTTGTTAGATTTGTAATCTTCAAAAGTCCCAGTTTTCTTTTCTGTCTTATCATCTTAAAAGAAGATGTGAGTACGGTAAATCTTCACGGATCAAAAAAGTTATTGCAGGGAAACTTCATGTATCAAAAGGCTTCTCATATAACATTATAACACCCAGATTTGAAGTCTTCATTTCATTCTCCAGAAGATAGAAAAGCTATTTCTTGCAGTTTCGTAATGGTGTAAAAGTACTAGCACTGAAAAGCCAACAATCTCCAGTAGATGTGAGGCCTGTAACAACCTAATCTAGTGCTAGCAGATAGGTATTGATCAAAAGCTATACAATCTATGATGCTGAATTTATTTTTAAAATGGAAGAGCATAAAACATGAAGAGATTCTGAAGTGCAGCACTTTTCCAGATACCTTTTCTGGTAGCAGTGATCTCAAATAGTCCAGTAAATCATTTTTTTCTTCGCCAACAAACTGTTGCATTTGTAGGGCAGCACTTCGCCTCTTGACTTCATGGAGTTCCTTCAAAAGAGCAAAAAAGAAAACATAACAATGCAATAATGCATGAAAGGCATGCTGTATCTTGTTATCAAAGAAATGAATGGACAAAACAGATTCAAGAATAAAATAAATAAATAAATAAAAAAAAGAAGAACCAAATTCGCATTCAATTCCAAGAGAAGTGGTCTTCAGTTCAAATGAATAACACCCCCTGGTTTACTGATTAAGCTTCTCATGCTCATGAAAATTAATATTCTTTTCTCAAACGTATTCCAAATATATATGCATATAACATGACTCCACAAAGATGATCAACAAGAACCCCAAAGTCATCCCCACAGATATGCAACTTGCACAATTACGTTCAGTTCATTTCATGCAAGAATTAGCTAACATTATCATGTTAAAATTAATTTCCAGAGAAACACCATAACTTCCTCTATTAACAACTACGGTTATGTGGGAGTTTTAAAATTCTTATCATTTCATTTAAAAAAAAAAAATTCTCTTAAATTAATTGGTAAAAATAGGTTGAGTAGACTTACAGAAATGTAGAAATATATTTCATTACTTGATAATAAAATTAAAATAACTTAAACTGCAAAAGATGGTTAGATAAGAAACAGTTTGGTACAAAGAAATAACGACCTATCAGAAAATGAGGCAAATCTCAAAATAAAGGATGAAAGAAATAATAGGAAGAAAAATGGTCCATCACCTCATTAAATGCTAGCAATTAACAAATAACTGTACCAACAAGTGTTAATTAAGCCATAAGTTTAAAGGAATTTATAAAGATTACTAATTAAGAATATATATTTAAGATAATTTCATGACAATTGGCAAGATAGTATTTCTCCAGGAGATTCTCCATTTTATTAAATTTTCAATTGCATGAAGGACTATGCATCATTGGTACATGTTAGCCAGACTTTCACTTGACACTCCCAATCCTTCACCATTGTGCATTAATATAACCTTTTGGGGGGCATGACTAGCAATTTATACACAAGACAAGGATTTGCATGGCTATGACAAAAAGTTGAGTCTGATTCCTTTATTACATACCTTTTTAACAGAAGATAACTGTGATTGCAAATGACGAATATATTGCTGGGCTTCAGGAGATGTATCACCAAAGCCTTGAATATCAACAATCTCAGGTGGATCCTCAATGGTTTTTTCACAATTGGATGATAACTCATCTTTTGCGGATAATTTGATTATATTTGCAGCTTCAAGCAACATCCCTTGTATATCATGTCTAGGAACATCAAACTTTTCTTTGTCAAGATTTTCTTCATATATATCAAGGTTTCTTTCAAGGCAAAGCCGATATTCAGCATTCCGTAAAGTATACCTAAAATAGAAGAAAAAACACATCTCATATGATCTTCTAATATGATAGCTGTTAGTCGCCATAGAATAAGAAAATAGATAATAGACCAAAAAGGTTAATCCAACCAAGCAAGTCTACTGTAGCGTCAGGAATCTTAACAGCTTGTAGGCTGAATTTGTTGCAGAAATGGACGTGAATATCAAACTTATGAATGACTAAAACTAGGAGAAACTAAGGGCACGGAAGAAAGGAAAAATAAACCTGGGGGTTACATAAGGGCACAACCACACCAAAAGGTTGCAAGACTTCACCCTCACTTCTACTCCATCTGCTCAGCAACTAAAGGGAAAAACAGAAAAAAATGTAGATACATTTCACCCTCAAGAACATTAACATACCCTGTCATCATTGAAGAAACTAACAACTTGGAGAGTGGCTCCCATAAGGCCTCGATAAGAACTTGAAATTGGTCAGACGGCAACAGGCCCAACATGCCTGAAATGGTCCTTTTCATGGCATCTACAGTAGCAGGGGGGACGTCTTTCTGGATAAGGCTCACATCCAAAGGCTCTATCTCATGTATCAAATTTGAGAGAATTGATTTCTAGAACAACAGACAAATAATCCTCATCAGACAAAGGGAAGAAATAGGAAAATGATTTTTATCATCATTATGAATAAACATATTGACAAATAATTTCAGTCATCACATAGACGGAAAAACAGTGTCTACCCGGTTACAAGAATTTCAACAATCCAGTTGTGAAGTAGACAACAAACCGCATCAATATATATAAAACACAGGTGTAAAGGTTGCATCCATAATGTTGGACTTCCATGGTATCTTTTCGCTTCCACATTTGCGTACAAAATATGTCATTATACCATATGATTTTGTGGGTTATTAACAAATTCACCCCATATGTCGGTTGGATTCCAGTTTGGTCTCCAAATTTCTTTTTCTCAACGATGTCACCACTACTCTCGACTCTCAAAAACAGGTTCTTCGAAGTAATTGACCACAAGACACTTACATAAACAGACGACATGAACGGTGGATTTTTATGCAACAAGATTTGTTTGAAAAAGTAAACATTTTTTTTTTCATTGTTTTTATCAATTTTATTATTAAAAAAATTAATTTAAAAAAAAAAAATTTGATGTTTAAATAGACTGCCTACATATATACCAGTTTGGCCAATCTCAATGAAACTCTAAACTATTTACCATCAATGTTATCTTTATGAATTTGCTTAACGAAAAGGTTCAGTATTTAAACTGAGACAGTGATATTTGTAATTGTGTAACAAATAGTACAAAATTCACACCCAATTTTTCACAACTCCAAGACAATAGAATTGAAATGAAAAACAAAGAAAAAAAGAAAGCTAAAAGCTTGAGAGAGGAATTGAGATTGAAAATAGATGAACCTTAGAGGAATCGAAACGGGAGCGATTCCTGGAGCTGAGATCGTCGAAAGAAGGAGCAGAGGAAGAGCGAACGAGGGTTTGAATCCTTGAAGGGTTAGTGAAGGAGGGAAGAGGGAAGTATAGCGAAGGTCGACGAAGATGACGATGAAGGGAGCGGGTGAGAGGAAGAGAAGAGGAGGAGAGGAAGGAGGAGGGAATGGTTGCCATTTCAATAAATTCTTAAACAAAAACCACCAACAAACCTCCTCCTCCACCACCACCAACCTTCTCTCTCTCTCTCTCTCTCTCTCTCGCTCTCTGTGTCGCTACGGTTTCTGTCTCTGTCCTCCGTAGCCCCTCTTCTATCTGCAGCCACAATTCCTAGCAGGAACAACAAAAACGAATGAAAACGACGTCGCAACTTTTGCCCATATAAACATAACAAAACGACGTCGCTCTAACTAAACGCGCCGCAACGGCTGTGTATAATAATATAATAAAAATAGAAGAAAAAAGAAGAATATATTTCCAAGTTTAGAGAGCATAAATACTAAAAATTTTATAAGCTCTTTCAATAATATTTTTTTATTACTTTTTATTTTGATGTTTTCTATAAATAATAGGTGTTGTATAACTTTTTATTTTGATGTTTTCTATAAATAATAGGTGTTGTATACCATAAAATAAAATAATAGACTTTTTTTTTTTTCTATAAAAAGTTTGAACCATGAAATGACCGAAGCCATGCTTATAAAATGAGTTTATATCTTAGAATCATAGAGAAACTTAAAAAAACCATATCAGAGGAGAACCCTATGACTTCTAAGGATGGTATATCTTACACGTGCATGCATTTCTTTATCACATGCTTAATTTTTCTCTAACACTTTTGTTATACTATTTTATTAGTATATGTTTATCAATTAATTTATTATTTTATAATATTTATTTTTCAAAAGAAAATTACTATCACACCATTATATAAATTTAAAATTTAAAATAATATTACAAGTATTCTTCAGTCCAGGCATCACAAGACACAAACGACAGATACATATTTGCCGGCATTCGCTAGTAAGTGGTCTTTCCCTCCCGTACGGCCACTAGAATTGACAAAATGGAGAGTGTATAGAGTTAAAATAATTTGGTAAATAGAATCACCTTAGCGAACACATATTCTTCTTGAAGCCCATTGAATGGTCTGCGACCAATTTTTTAAGGCCTGGTTTGTGTACATTTTAATAATTTCTTCGGAGCATATTACCCAAAATAAATAAATAAATAAACAAATAAAATAACAAATTCTTTTGGAGCATTGCTACAGCCACCAATAAATTTGAATAGCAAATCATATGACGGTAAGACAGATGAGATTATTAAGTGGTATGCTCATACTTATGAAATTATGAAGCACTTCAATAACCATATTATCTGGTAATAAACTTTGTTAGCACTAACATTGATATTTTTATATTAAAATATTTATTTGCCTTGCAAGAACATCAAAAAAAAAAAAAAATTGAAAAGAAAACCAGCAAACATACTTTGCTTTTTGTAATCTTTCTACAAAATTTGACATGAAATCCAGTTGAATGAAGCACATGAATGGTGCTTACAATTTAAGTAAAACATTTATTAAACGAAAAAAACACGAAAACAACAAACCAAAAACATAAAAGGTTACCAATTGAGAAGTTATTTGTTTATTATTTTGGAAAGTTAATAAATTCAAACTCATAATCATTATCTTTGTCTGAGAAATAAGTGAATACTTGATCAAGAACGAATGCTTCTTAATTTATAAAAATAAAAACATGTTTTAACGGTTAAACACTGCTTTGGTTTTAATTAAAACATATTGAAATCTCTAAAGTGACAATTTTTTCCTTTAGATATAAGGGAGCATTAATTCGAGCAGTTCGAGGATACTGTAACTTTATAAGAGTATATAGACTAGTACATAATTAAAAACTTTACATTTATAAATTTGTAGACTGCACCAATAATAAACTTTTTGTAACTGTTTGATCTTTATTGAATTCACAAAAAAAGGAAGGAAAAAAAAAAAAAAAAAAAAAGGAGAAGAAGAGTGGTTGATCTTTATTAAGCAAAGGGAAAATTACAATCCGCTCAAAAAAATAAGAATACAGGTAAATTATATCTGCTCAAAAAAATTAAGAATATAGACAAATTATAATTTTCCCTTGATCAACCACTCTTTTTTTTTTTTTTTTTTTTTT
Organism: Ziziphus jujuba; assembly: GCF_031755915.1. Taxonomy (NCBI): domain Eukaryota; kingdom Viridiplantae; phylum Streptophyta; class Magnoliopsida; order Rosales; family Rhamnaceae; genus Ziziphus; species Ziziphus jujuba. The sequence continues at coordinate 13,160,846 of NC_083387.1, read as the reverse complement.
AAAGGGTGAGTGGAGCTGACAAGCACTTGGTGGCTGAAGTTTTGGCCTGATCCATTTGGTACAACAGTCTCTCAGCCCCTACACATGCGCGACGCTTCTCCAACACCGTCGCGAATGTGAAACAGGGAAATGTAGTACTACAAAATACAGACTTGGATACTAATTTTATAAAAGCTGAGACAATTTTGCATTTCATTATAAAAACTGAGACAATTTTGCATTTCACATTCAAGTTGGCCAAACATGTAAAAAAGGGCTACCAATCTACCAATCAAAGCTTAGGGTAAATCCTCAAAATGTGAATTCATAAATAGATATGTATATATATATATATATAATAAATAAAAATAAAACTCATTTTGGCTTTATAGGATTGTCTAGAATAGAAGCAAGGCTTCAGGAGGTAGTGTTTGATTGTATTTTCATCCAGGTCCAGCTGCTAGTTGATATTGTGTTTTTGGTATCCACATGAGACCTTTTAGTGAACTATCGCTTTTTTCCTATTTTGTAAGGAAAAATATCTTCAAAGTAAAATGCAATTCTTGATTCTATAATGGTGTTCACATATATGTCAAGAATATTAGATTTATACAACAAAAATCAATATATGTTACTAAGGTCCCATTTTGACTTTTTTGGAAAAACATACTGCAATTTTGGTAAGACATTCCCAAATTTTCATATACTTATATATAAGTTTTCGACATTTTTATAACTTATATGGTGTTTTATCTAATTTCTTATAAGGTAATTTATTTATAATTAGATTACAAGTCAATATAAAGCTTCTCCCTACAAATCTTAATAAGGAATTCATTATTTCTTTTAACATACGATTTTTGCGTTTAGCTATACTATTTTGTTGTCGTGAATAAGAAGTAAATGTTTGGTGTATAATATAATGTTCTAAACAGAATTCCTCAAAAGGTGCTTTATAATCACCTCCTCTATCACTGCTCAAAATTTTTATTTTCTTGCTTAGTTGGTTTTCTATCTCATTTTTATAACATTTAAACATTCCAATTGCTTAATTTTTACTTTACCATAAATCAGAATAACAAAATCTTGTAAATCATCTATAAAAGTAATAAAATACTTTTTTCCACCTCTAGTTTATATATATTTTAAACCATATGTGTCATTATGAACTAATTCTAGAGCATCTATACCCTTTTGCACATTTTGGAATAGAGTTCTAATTAATTTAGCTTCTACACATGCTTCACATTTATAATCAAAGTCAATCTCAAATTTAAGTGATAAGTCTGTGTTAATTAATTTGCATAGTATATCATAATTACATGTCCAAACCTACCATGCTATAAATTAATGACTCCATAATATAAGTAGAAGAATTAACTTTATTATTATTAATAGGAGGTACAATCATCAATAATTTCATTTTAAATAAACCATCAGATAAATATCATTTTCCTACATACATCCCATTTTTAATGAATATAAATTTGTCAGCCTCAAAACTAACTTAAATTCATTTTTGCTAAGCACAGATCCATATATTAAATTCTTTTTTATTTTAGGTATATGAAGAATATTGTTAAGAGTAAGTTCCTTGTTGGATGTCATCCTTAGAACTATTTTCCCTTCGCTTTCAACCTTAAATGTTGAGGAATTTTCCATAGAAAGATGTTCTCCCGTATACACACCATATTAAGTGGTAAACATATTCCTATTAGAATATATGTGTCTAGTAGCACTAATGTCTACCAGCCACTTTTTGTTATTACAAACCAAATTCATTTTAAAAATCATAGCTGCAAGGTTCATTTCTTCTATGTCAATTAATAACTTGTCTTCTTTTGTCATGTGTACTTGAGATTTAATCTTCTTGTTATCACTTCTTGCTTTCTAATTTCTATATTATTTGCATGATGACCTTGCTTATTGCATACAAAACATTTCTCTTTGAACTATTTTGCATTTTTTAGCTATTATTTTGCCCAAAATACTTTTTCTTTTTCCCATTTTTCTATCCACTCTCAATCACATTGAATTCAGCCTCCAGCTAATGAGCTTTAGTGTTCTTGTCAGAGGTTCGATTGTCTTCCTCAATTCTAAGATGAACAATCAGACCTTATTTTCTTATGCTTATGCTTCAAATAGTTCTTCAAATATTTCTAAGAAGGTAGCAACTTTTGTATAACAGTAGCAGCGTGAAACGATTCACTCAAAGTCATATTTTCAACATGTATTTTATGAAGAATCAATTGGAGTTCTTGTACTTGATTCATAACAATTTTAGAATTACCATTTTGAAATCAAGAAACCTTCCAACCACAAATTTCTTCATGCAAGCATCCTCAGTTTTATGCTTTTTATCCAAGCACTCCTAAAGTTTTTTAGAAGTCCCAATTGGACTATAAACATTATCCAAAACATTGAGGATGTAGTTCTTGCATAGAAAATGTCCATGTTTCCATGCATTCACAATTGCTACAGTTGTCCGATTTGTTTCACTTTCATTAAGATCAGGAGTCTTCTCATTCAAACCTTTGCTAAATTCAGAGTTGTGAGAAAAAAGAGTATCTTTTGTTGCCTCTTTTAAAATCAGTATCATTGAACTTTTCAAACTTTTCTCCATGATTCACTGAGTAGAGATAGAATTTTGGCCTGTATTCACCATTTGTCTGTTAACTTTAAGTCATAGACCAATTACTATCAAAAAATAATCTTTAATCAAACTTTGTTTATTAAACAAAGTTTAAAACAAGCACTGTCATAAACAAAATTAAAGGAAACAAAATAAAAAATAATATCGGTCTTTGCATAAATAGCATACACATACATAAAAATATCAAAACTAGAGCAAGCAAAGAAATTATTCCAAAATTTACATGCATATCTTCACGTTGACAATATGAAAGCTAAACAAGAATAAAATAACTCAATCCACATATACAATTGAATTAACTAAATGTAATAAGTATAGGGACTAAGTAACCAGAAACTATAGTTATATATAAATATAAAGACTGATCAAAGACCCAAATCAATATACAAATATATATATATATATATATATATATATGAGAATTGAATAAAAACCAAAATCACCTGCAGATATTAATATCTATAACAATAATGAATTATATAAAAAAAAACCAATCACAACATGAAGAAAGTATGTTGTATATAGATAGTATAATACTTATATAAAACCAATCACAACCTTGCATGTCGTGATTCGAGAAAACGATCAAGGGTGATGATTCCAATTTGGGGGTTTTTAAGCTAGGTGAGCTCACCAATGCCACTTCTGCCAGCTTGATATGCTACTCTCTTTCTTTCATGGAAGTTCCTCCACATGCAAAGCCGCCGTTTATGGTATTGATGATGTTATCATATTTTTTCTAAGGTTCTTCATCCTTTGTGTCCAGCTTCTTTCCTTTTGACATGAATTCTTTCAAGTATCCTCTCTTGATGAGGGCTTCAATTTCCTACTTCAGCTGTCTGTACTCTATAGTAAGATGACCGTAGTCATTGTGAAAAGCACAGAACTTTCCAATGTCTCGGAGTCGAGGATTTGCTGTCATTTTCTTTGGCCATTTCACGTACTTCTTTTCTTCTAATTGTTCAACCAGTTGTTCTGGAGTGACTGTCAAAGAGTAGTATTTGAAAGGATCGCTATCTTTGTCTTGCCTTCTTCTTTCGACTCTTGTTGCCTTTATTTGGAGTCGAGGGGGTCGAGTTTGTTTCTCCTGAGACAAAGTCTGATCTACCTCCATCATAGATTCTTCTTTCTTAAGATTTCGAGTCCTACCTCTTTTCTCTATCTTTCGGTCTCCTTCCAGGTTAATGTTAGGTCTAAAATATTGATGATTTTATACCATATTTATAGCTTAATATTTGTTAGTTTGTGTTAATTTGTTATGAAAAGATACTTAATTATGTATTTTTCTTAATCTAGGTAAAAGAGGAAGAATTTTAAGAAAACAACCATAAAAATGGATTCTTTGGGTCGAATTATGGTGGGAAGCAAGATTTGAGCTCGAACAAACTAAGCATTAAAAAGAGTTATCATCATTTAAAGTTTGGAATTTATAAAAAGGAATATGCTAGTTAAATCTCCACCATTGATCAAAAGAGGGAATCAAGGCAATTTGAGGGCCAAGATAAAAACAAGTGGCAATAATTGGTTAATTCATCATTAATGAGGCACATGTCATGTCACATGCTTCATTAAGGGTAAATTAGACTAATTAACTATTTTTTAGGAGGAATTAGATAAAAGGAAAGTAGTAGAGACCAAGTAATATACAGTTTCCTTTTTACAAATGAAATTCGTCCAACCCCTTTTATGGCCCAAAAAAGGTATCTTCAAAGACTCCCACATTGAAAATAAAGAGAGAAAAAGATTCTCAAGGCCCTATATATATAGCCCCCACCACATTGAAGGAAGATATACAAGTTTAGAGAGTTATTTAAGAGCTTTTAGGACCCTTAAATAGAAACAAACCAAATTTTGGGAGTTTCTAAGATTCTGTTAAGGGTTCTAGAGTTTTAAAGTTTTAGAGTTTTAGAAGATCAATTGGAGAGCTGGGAGGAGGCAGAGAGACGTGGGCTTGCTTGGAGAAGAAGGCTACGACTTTGAGAGCTCTTGGAGGAGAATTTCTTTAATAGTTTTTATTCTCTTTTCCTTTCTCTTTAATTGTGAATCTTATTATTTTTAATAATTATGGATGTTGAAATTATTTTTACCATGAACTAATTTTCATAGCTAGGGCTATGATGTAGCCCTAACTATGAAGGTTTAATTATTTTAATATATGTTGAGTTTTATTTAATTAGTAATATGTTTTGTTAATAAATCATTGGTATATTTAAAGCTTTCATAGGCCGGAAGGAATGAATGATTTTAATAATATTTGAGCTTGGAAAAGGATAATATTATGGATCTCCAATGATTTACATGAATGCATAATTGATTGGAAAATAGTTATGTCTCATGCCATATTATTTGCTTAATCTATGCTTGATGAATTTGCATGATTTAATTTATAGGCCGGAAGGAATAAATTAGGTTATGTGAATATTATCAATTGTGAGTGGAAACTACTTTTGATTAATTTTGTGATTAAGTGTGGTTAACAAAATTACTAGTTAATTAAATTCACATATTTAAGTAATTAAATTGGAATAGTTAGTGGTGAAATCAAATGTCCTAGTATTTATAATTATTCAATTCTCTCTCATACTTGAAATTGATCTAATTTTAATTGATTGCTTTTGTTTAATTTAGTTTATTTAGTTTTCAATTGCCATCTTAAATTTTAGTTCAAATATTATCAAAACCTAATTATCTTTGGTACTTAATACTTAATCCCTTGGGTACGACAATCCTATTTTTCCACTTTATTACTTGAAAACGATTCGTGCACTTGCGAGTTGATTTTACACATCAGTTAACGTACTTCGTTGCTCGAGAAATTGCTTCGATCATTGTTTTGGGTACCCTTTCTGTAAGCGATTCGTATAAATGAATTTCTCTCAAAAAAATTCCTGAAAGCTTCTATTGCAATTGATTCATTACAATCTAATATACCGACCTTTTCTTTGTTGAATCTTTATGTGTAAGCCTTCAAGCACACATTTCTTCCTTGGGTTATTGTGAAAAGATGGTTTGCTTCTTTCTTTACCTTCATGCTCGAAGCAAATCGCTTTTTGAAATGGTTGATGAGTTCTTTGAAAGAATGAATCAATTCTAGTTTGAGACTGTCAAACCAAGTCAGCGCAGCTCCTTAAGACTTGTAGCAAAAATTTTGCACATTATGGCTTCTTTTCTATCATGGGGTAACCTGAGCAGGAACATAGCGTGACAACATTGTATCAAATATTCCAATGGGTCAGACGTATCATAATAAAGATCGAATTTTAGGAGAACGAATCGAGATGGCAGATTTGTCTTGGCTATCCATCTGACAAATGGAGTATGTACCAGATTTGAAACCCATCGTTGGTCAAACTGGGCCACACCTTTCTATCTCTTGACTTATTCCTGCACTATTTCTCTCAAATCTTCTTTGTCTTCCTGAGTTGGTTTCTTCATTTTTGAAGTCCCTTCATTATGGTCATGTCTCCTTTTTTGTTCTTTGTCGTTATGACTCTTTATGGCGATGCTGCGAAGTGGTTGAGATTTAGACAGCCTGTCTTCATGTGACTTGTCTCGGCTTACCTCTCGCTATTGTTCTGCTAGTACTTCTTCTCTCCTTACTCCTGTAAGGGGAAGTAATTGTTGTAGTTGTTGCATGAACTCTTGGTTCACTTTCCAAGTTTGTTCGTACATAGTTGCCATTTCTTGGACTTTTGATTGGAGTGATTGCACTTCGGTCTATAAAGCAAAAATTTGCTTGCCTTGGGTGAGATTATCTTGGGAAGCCAATGCCAAAATCCTCAATGGATCTTTTTGTTTGCTGTTTTCTCCCCCTACCTGGCGCGCCAAACTGTTGATATTGAAATTTGGATAGCTTCCAGCCAGGCAAAATGCTGAAGTGGCAATTGGAATGTAGGATATGAAACTGCAAAACAAGGGACAGAAGAGCAAAAGTAACCTTGGCACCGATATGGTGTGGTTCCAACCAAAAGCACTCTAACGCTCAAGTCAAATTACGAACTCACAGTTGATGCTAAAATAACTGTAGTTGATTGTATTTTTTTTAGCGTACCTTGAATGGGGGTGCCCTTGTTACCTTTATAACAGTTTTAATATGTTTTGAACCAATTTGAAGCGTATTTTCAGGAGGATTTTGAGGATTCTATTGACCTGCTTTGAACTCCATCTGAATTCTGTTTGAAATGATTCTGCGAGATCTTGACCCATCTTGATTGGATTCTTCTTTCTTTTAGAATTCAGAGATCTTGATATTTACTCATGTATTGTTTTGTTTCTGTGCTTTTTTCGGGTTTTAGGTAGTTTTGTTTGTTTGTTTGTTTTTTTTTTTTTATATCGAATCCCACAATATCATGTCTTACCTTCAGACAATTTGTCTCGACTAATATGTCCGAAGTTAATTATTTTGGATATATCGAACTTTTGATCCGTGTCGTCCCTTTCTTAACCGAGATATGGTAGTCATTAGGATATTACTGCTGACGTTGCTGCTTATTAGATGAACTTTACTGATTTGTCTTGCGACATTTTCGTATTAAATTATTTTACCCATACATTAAATATATTAATATTCATAGCCAAAAGAATATACAGATGACAAGAAATTTTTTTATATAGATGAACTTGTATTCATAGCCGAGTGTCTTTGCCACTACATCTGCTAATTGATTGGCTTATCTAGCAGTTCATTTTAGTGTCCAAGAAGGTACACAAAACCTTTGTCTAAGAAGAACTTCATTGTGATTATCCCATCCACCAGGATCCTCATCTGAGTTGATGCTTTTGATTAGCACTTGTGAATCACAACACCAATATTCAGCATCATTCCAAGCATTGTCATTTGCATAATCATTTTTCCACTTCAAAGATTTCAATTTACATATCACACAAGATATATAGAAAGTTGGATGCAAAAGACAAAGAAAAGTAGTTTACTAATTATCAACTTCCTGTAATTAAAGAGTGTTGTTGGAAAACCAATAAAATTAATTTCACACATTATATTTGAAAGATCTTCTTTATTATGAAAAATATGCTCCTTATAATAAAAGCAAGTAAACAAACATATAAATAAAGAATAGGTTGGAAACTCTCTAACAATGCGCAATTGGGATTAAGCCACGTAGATAAACAAACACAACAAAAACAAAGAAAGAATACTAATAATGCATATAGGAAAATAAAAAAAAATATCAGTATATTGATAGAGATTTTTTTTTTTTTTTTTTTTGTCTTTTCCAAAATCAGAAAAGCAATTGGATAGGGAAAATAAAGGATGGAACTGGCAATCTACATCAAGCGTGACACCGCCAACTAGGAGAGCTATTAAATGAATAACCCAAATAACCAATTATCCCAAACACTTAGAGAAAGGGAATCTATAAAGCTTACACTTTTTACTAAAATTCCAGCACATCGCAGACATATATGCTAGTAAGCTTTTGGTTTTGTTATTTGATGATTCAGAAAAGCCATAAATGATTCATCACCTCCTTATTGGACTTATTTGGGGCAATTTGCAAATAGATAATTACATTTGGTGAGTTTACGAAAAATGGGTCAGTGCTCACACATGCTGCTTTTGCTTTACACCTTTAATTGATGTTGGAAATGGGTCGATGCCCGTGGTCCCTTCTCTTACTAATACACAAACAAGCCATTTCCTTCTCCTTTTCAGTGTTTTTTTTTTTCTTTTTTTTTTTTTTAAAAAATAATTAAGTTTTCCCTCAATCCTACTTTATCAAACATATGTTGCTTTTATGTAGGACTAGTGTATTTTGCATGTCATTCTATGAGGGTTTAAAAAAAAAAGGAAAAAAAAAAAAAGCATCTAATATATTAAAAAAGAAGCACGAAATTAAGAAAAGTTTTTGCTTAATTTTAAAAAGATGATTAATTGTACTTTAGCATACTCTTAATTTGACGTAGTTGCATTTTAAATTCCAAAGTTTAAAATGTTTCAATTAGATTTAGATTGGATTCTTTGATTAGGGGTGGTTAACCACTCAATCCCACTTTAGTAAATGAGATTAAATGCAATTTCGTCCAATTCTTTCAATTTAAACAATTATTTTTAAAAACATTTGCATCTTCTTATCATATATTTTTGGCCTTGCATTTAATGCCATTTATCAAAAATCTTATTGGACAAAAATATAATAAATGGTTTATTGCATTTTAATATCCTCTAATTTGGAGATGTTACATTTTTTACTTTCAAATTTTAATTTATCGCATCTTGATCCAATTTGTGTTTTTTTTTTTTTTTTTTTGGGGCTAACGGCAATTAATGATTGAACCACTCTAAAATGCAAATATTTAAAAGTAGAAGGTTCAAATCACACAAATTTGAAACTAGATAGCCTAAATTCTATAAATAGAACCAAATTGCATTGTAATACTAGTCAAATGAGATAGAGTTGTTTACCTTTAGCAAAAATTCCAATTATGTAAATTGAAACTTGATGACTTAAATTGCAAGATTTTAGATTGGATTGGAAATACAATTTTCCAAAATTAGATTGAAATATAATAAATCCCATAAAATTAACACATTAAAACATATTAAATTGGTTTTAAATTTGAGGATGCAAAGTGTAATTAACTCAAACTAGTCAATATTAAATTACAACTAACACCTTAAAGAACACATTGTCAGAATATTGTTATTGAAATCCAATTCATTAGTGGTGAATTCATTATCCACTGATATTTATGCAAATTTCAATTTTGTGATAATTGGAAGCACCTGAAACTTTTTTTTTCCAGGTGATGGCCTTGGTCTATTGGAGGGTTTTACTTTTGTAGGGACAAGCACTTGAATTTAGTCAAAAAGTTTGTATACATATTTATATATATTGATATATAATTGTGGAAAGTAGCGAGAAAGAAAGACTAATCTCAAAGAGAAAATGATGAGGATGGAAAGAGAGGTGAGGCTCCCACCACCACATGTAATAAAAATAAAGATAATAGTGCACGTTTCACGTATGGTTTTCTTTGGTTTTCACCACCCAATTTGAGATATGTATGGGTGAGTAGGCCTCCTCTTTTCAATTTTTTCTATTTCATCGTCGGCTACTTTCTTATACAAAGAATCTTGAAAGTTTAAAAGGCAAGTAATGGGAATATTAATGATGGTGATTAAAGAGGTGAAATCATGAGAATATTGAATGAAGAATTTGGGACCAAAAATCACTACAATATTGTAACTTTACCCGTCTATTATGGTTTTCTTTTTTTTTTTTTTTTATCTTTCTCTTATTTTGTTTCTCTAATATTGTTTCAGGAAAGAAGATTTTTCTATACATATATATTCATAAACCATCACAAATTTTCATCCTATCAGTAGCTTATCATTAATTATACGATATCCTAAATAAAAAGTGTAAATTATCTTGATTAAGAAAACTTTTTTTTCTTCATTTAAAAAAAAAAATTTAATTTAAGGCCGTATATATTTTCAGGACAGAATTATCTTTGTCTTTCTATATAGCCATATGACAAAGAAGTTTGAATTTATTTTTTATATAGTTTTATTCGGTTTTTCCATGTTGGAGTAGGAGATTTAAACTCAGCCTTTTCTTATGGAAGACGATGAACTTTCTATTGGGAGCAAAAGATGTTTAAATTTGAACGAAAAATATATAAAATGTCAATGGTTATAGTTAAACATATAGCATTTAGCTTTGCAGTGAACTTTCACCCATAAAGTTATAAAAATAAATAAATAAATAATTACATTATGGGATTGATTTACTAAATAAAAGACAAAAAGCAAACAAAATGGAAGACTATTAAATAAAATTAGATAATATGAATTAGTAACATAAAAAGCTGATATGAAATGTAACTACTTCTTTTTCTGAAATTTCTTACTTAGTTGTTTCAAAGCTAAGAAACTTTTGTTTTAAATAACGAGATAATGGATGTTAATCCATTAGAACTGAAGAACCGGCTCATCATCAGTCCATATATAACACATATGTTGTCAGTTTTTTGTTGCCATTCAGAACACTTTCATCTCACAAAACACCTCTCTACACAAAAATGCCTCTCCATCGCATATGATGAGGCATTATTTCATAATTAGTAGTTGACAATTGAAATCTTCATTTATACATACATTATTTGTTTATTCAATAATTTTCTAATGCAGACGTCCGCTTAAAAAAATTGATTTTTAAAAAACCATCATATAAATTTCTATTATTTACTATTATTAATTATGATTTTTTTTAAAATACCATCATCTAAAATTATATTCATATTTTATTACATTTGCATAAAAAAACAGACTGTTTGTTTATTTATATAGAAATTTAATGGAAAAATAAAGCTCCATTTAAATTTTGAAATCCATATCTTTGTATATATATATATATATATATATATTTTGGGAAGTTGGAAAAGGGAATCATAAATAAAGCCAACAACAATAATAGAGGGAAAAGCAGGTGAAAAAAAATAATAATAATTGTGGTGCATATATGATGGGGATAAGCATGTGAAAAAGAACCAAAAGCAAAGGTTTATCCTCTTTCATTCAATTACAAACTTTCCATTACGTGAAAAGTAACAATTGACAAAGGATAAAACCCACAACTTCTTTTCCACAGTTTAATTGAACCCAAAATACAAAACCTGAACAACAAACGTCCTAATCAAACTTACATTTTTATACTCTACTTTTTTCCACAATAATACTCCTACCCATTAAAAAGAAAAAAGAAAAAAAAAAAAAAAGACCTAAAATGTAAATTTTGTTTTCCTAAAAATTAAATTTATAGAAAAATAAAACCTGTATGACAATTGACCACCTTGTTGACTTAAGACACATAACAGTTAATTAGTTTCGAGTGAAATTTATTATTATTATATATTTTTACCGTCTCCTTTCTGGAGTCCAATGTGGCAAGGCGGGGCTAAAATGCGCCGAGACTACTCTAGAATCCAAAAGCTCCATGATGGGAGTAAAATTCACACACCTCGGCACCTTATACTGGTTGATAGACGCCCCTCTTGAGATCGCGTAGTCCATCAGCTCCTCAAACGTGCCGTTTTTCACCACACGTATCTCCAGCGGTCCGATCGAGTTGTCCGCCACTCGGCCTTGTCTGTACACCGAGTTCAGCGATTCCTCCATAGCTAAACAGCACCGGTTCAGCAACTCGCCGCTCGGCGAGTTGGCTTGGTCTTTCACCAGCAATTCCCAGTAGATCACGTAGTGCCCCGGAATCGTCCCCGTGTCGGCGTAGCTCGTGTACTCGACGACGCTGGTGTTGAATTCGGTGAGGAGTTTGGAAGCGTTCTCGACGGCCTTCTGCAATTCGGCCTCGTCGGTCTTGTCGGAATCGATGCTGAGCAAGACGTTCTTCCTCCTCACGAAGTGGAATTGCGGCGCCGAATTGTGGAATCCGGTGACCCGGAGTATGTCGCCGACCCGGTACCGGTAGAGTCCGGCGTAGGTGGTGATAACCAGCTCGTATTCCTTTCCCATCTCGACGTCCACCATGTCGACGAGTTTCGGCGACGAGTCCCCGGACGAGTTAGTAGGCTCGTGGGGGAGGAACTCGAAGTAGGCCATGTTTGGCATTATGGTGTATGAGACTTCGGAGGGTTTGCACATCGGGTTCAGATTGAGTCCGAAATAGCACTCCGACGACGCGTACATCGTACACGCCATCGGCAATCCGCCGCTGTAGTAATCCAGGGTCGGAATGTACTGAGCCATTGCTCCGGTGACGATCACGTCTAGATATTTGGTGTTCGGCCAGATTCTGGTTATGATTCCCTCCCAATTTTCCTTGGAACACTCGCTGGAAACGAACTCCGCAAGTTCCGGGTCGGGTTTAAGGATCCGGACCATGCAGTCCTTTATGGCCGGGTCGGTTATTTTGGGGTTCAGTGTTCCAGTTCTTATGTCGTCGGCGAGTAGCCGCCAGTTGAGCTGGAGGAACCGGATGGCTCGGAGGAGACCAGAAGCGAAAACGGCGCCGAGTCGAAGGACTTGTTGGCGCTCCAAGAGGCCGCAGAGCATCTGGGTGTACATGCTCTGGAAAGAGTCGGCGCAGAGGATGGCTTCATTTGGGCTTGTGTAGACATTGTACGGGTCGTATGGTCGGGTCTTGAAATGTTCGCTCTTGTAGTAGCTGGTGAGGACGGGTCGGGCCAAGAGCCCTCCCGGTGTCTTTGTTTCGGACTTCACGAACAAGAAGTATAGCCCTTTGCCTTTGTCCAAACCCGGCACGTAACTGTTCCATTAAAAAATTACGCGGTCAAACATTTATTTTTTAAAAATAATTAAAAAGGAGAAAAATTGAATAAACAGCAAAGAAATAATAAAATAAAATAAAAAAATCCGTTAAATGCGCTGAAAAAAGTTTTCTTTAACTTACAGGTTCATCACTGGCATGAGCAAGCTGTACAGAAGTTGACGACGATCCAGCTCTTCCTGAATTGTTGGCATGAGCTTTCTTTCACCAGCCGAAGTCCCCGAACTGTGTGAAAAATAATTCAATAAAAAATCAGAATCAAAATTAAATAAAGAAATCTGAGCAATATGACTGAGTCAATGTTATATATATATATTCTCACCTGGTGAGGAATTCGGATACAGGGTGAGCCGACAAAATAGCAGAGCGATCTCCATTTGCAATTCGCTGAATTTCAGGCTGAAGATCCTCATAGGTAATCACAGGCAGTTTGGATTTGTAAGTTTCGCGGTCGTTAGCACCGTCGAGTTTGAACCTTTTCAGGTACTCAGTCTTGGCGTTACGGCTCAAGATTTCGGCCAACACCGTCTCTTGGACGGCGTCGGCATTGCGAGTCATTTCCTCGATGAATTGAAGAGCTTTCGCGTCTTTCTCGCAGGCCGGTGGGCCGAGAGGTGAAGAAAGAGCAGAGTCAACAGCCATTTGTAACGAGTACTGCAAGGTTTCTTTTATGAGAAAAAGAGAATGCGTGTAATATCTAAAGAACAGAGAGGGAGAGAGAAAGAGAGTGTTTCAGAGAGAGAGAGAGAGAGAGAGAGAGAAATTGAAATTGGAAGAGAGAGTTGAAAAGTTAGGTTGATGAGGAAGTGGGTGGGGGTGGGAGGGAGTATTAATAGGGGGAGAAATAAGGGAGCAGGGCGTGTGAGAAGTGCCACGTCATGTGTCGCCACGTAAATGGGGGGGTTTCCATTTAGGAGGAGCAAAAGGATGATTGAAATTTTGGATTGGAGGTAGGGGTAGGGGTAGGGGTAGGGGTAGGGGTAGGGGTAGGAGGGAGAGTAAAAAAACATAAAGACCAAAGGTGCAGGGAAGAAAGGGGACAAAGTGGGGTCCACAACACGTAGACAGGGCCTGAAATGAGGAAGGCATGTGGGGTCAAGATGACCGCCATGTCAGCGGAGCAAAAGGGATTACAAGCGGGAAATTTTGTAAGGGTGTTACGCGTCAGCCCCAACCACGCGTCACTTTTCTGGTAAAAGTGTTGGGTTTCGACAGCGATGGCATGCCGGCGTACCAGGCACCTCTTGTTTTTGTATTCGCAGCCCTTCCACGTGAGCCATTTGCTTCAATTGGTGCCTGTGCCTCCTCTATCTCTCTCTCTCTCTCTCTCACTTCACCGTACCTTCCCAGCTGTTTTAACTTTATTTATTTTAATTTTTCTTATTAAAAAAACAAGCACTAAATAAGTAAACAATTACAAAAAGTGATTGTTTCAACTCTGTCATGAAAGCTTATACCAACTAATTAAATTTGGCAAACTTCTTTTTGTTTTTGTTTTTTTTGGTCATACGTTGTCTAAAACAATTTGAAGATAAAAGTAATCCAAATTCTAGCTCTTCCAAAATCAATTCTAACTTTTCTAGAAATGGTATCTCACTCAAATATGGTTTTGAAAATGATTTCAGAGCTGCCAAAAACAAAATTGCCTTTTTGTTTCAATTTATATTAGAAAAATATCTTTATTTTTATGGCATTTTAGCAATGATAAAAAATGTCGTTTGGGAACAACTTGTACAAGTTAATTTTTGTAATAAAAAAAATGTCGGTATATGTGTTTTAAAAGAGGAAGGACCACTGAGCAGTATGCATTTATTTTAGGTGACCAACATTTTGCATACTATTAATTGAGCTTCAACTTTTTAGATTTTTTATATACTCTTTATAATCTTCTGTATTTTTACTTCTTTTTTTTTTGGGTGGGGAGGGGGGTTTATTTTTATTTTTTAAATATTATGTTAATATCTTTATTAGTTCAATTATATATATATATATATAGAGAGAGTGAGTTGGAAAAGAACCGCCATAGGACTCACAGGATTCGCAAGTTGTTGTATGATAGGAGAACCACGTGTGGGTTAGTTCCTCCATGGTTCCTTCAGTGTTTGACCTGTTGTTTGTTTTGCGGTACAATAATTATGTGCTAAAATTCTAAGCAATCATTCTATATGATATAAATCAATCACCTGATCTTTTCAATCTTATTTATTGAAGCCAAAATTAAAAGCAGGCTTTTATTAAGGAACATCAAAATTTGAAAACAAATGAAAATATCCGTTTTCTTTAATTTTAATTTTAATTTTAATTTTTGTCCAAAACTGGAAACTAATTATCAAGAAAAAGAGATGTGTGACAATATATATACTACTTCCTTCCATTTGGGAAGTTGCTTCTTCATTTATTTATTTATTTATTTATTTTTTATCTTTTGGGATCTCGTGATAAATTCATTAGAAGATTAATTAAGATTCAAAGACGTATATATTAAATTTAAATTTGCTTAGATTTGTATCATATTTTAAACAATTAATGATTAATTTTTCATAATAATATTACAAATTCGTGCATAAAAAAGGTTTAATGGCAAAAATACTTTTTTTTTTATAAAACTTTATAGTTTATATTATTATATTGCAGTTTAGAAATTATTGTTTTAAAAAAAAAATACTATATTGGAATGGAAATATTTGTTGTTTTCCCAGGCCAATCATATTATATATATTTATATATGTATATATATATATATATAAAGAAAAACACTGTACTTTTTTACAAAATATAGATTTTCTACCATACAACCAACATACATAATAAATTATTATCTAAAAGTTCAAACTATCGAGACGTGTCCCATAAAATATGTATTTACACGAAATATTATATTCCAACAGATACAATTAAAGCTTAAAACTGTTCACCCATCACGTTTATGTAATTAAAAGGGACTTTATGGCTTATGCCCCAGAAAATAAAAAAGAAACGAGAGAAAAGAATAAAAGTACACGGGACAATACAGTTGATTATAATAGCACAGACTATTAGTATAGCAACCGTCGCTATCATATAATAATATCGTTTAATAAGACTATATATATATATATATTATAAATAAGAATCTTTATTTTTTTTATTTTTTATTTTCCTGTTAGGTAACAAAATGAAGAATCTAACGTATAATTTATAACATTGTTCAACCGACATTACATTATCCCTCTAGTCCTTCCATGTGACCTCACTCCCAACTCCCCCTCTTTAATAATTTCATTTTCTCTTTCCTTGAGTTTTGTGTGTATAAATATTATATATGTAAATAAATCAATTAATTAATTAATTTATACCAATTTTAGTTTTTGTTTTCTAAGTTTTGGATGACTTTGTGTAACGAATGCCGCATGGAAAGATTTAATTGTTCACGAAATTGTGGAAAATGCTTGTACGTATCCAAAATATGCGTATGAATTTCCATATAAAAGAAATACACGGAAGATCCAAAAAATATATTTTATATATATTTGAAAAAAGTTGGGTGAAAAACTCCAAAAATTGTCATCCGGATAACTAATTTTTATAGACTTTTTATTAGTATTATTATTATTTTTATTATTTCTAACCTACTTTTTTGGTGCACACCCGGTGCAGAAATTATGTAATTGCTGTGGCGTGCACGTACCAACAGCTGCACCTGGGTCGATTTCTTGCCGGTTTTGAAGAGCTCTATCTCTAATGTCAAAATCTTTGGAGGCATATCCTATTCAGATTTTCCAAACCTAGCTGGCTACCACCTTTTGGGTTTTTGTTTTTCAACATAGGTGAAAATGTTTAAATTTACAATAATGCTATGGTCACTAAATTTGAACATGATGTAAATGAGTTCGTATTTTTTTTGTAAATATGGGATATATTTTTTTATTAACTAATTTTTTACTGCATCATTTTCTAAACAAAATTTGATACAAATTTAGTAGTCCTAACATTACTTGTAAATCTCCATGGAAATAATCCAGTGGCAATGTACATTGTTTTCAAAGAAGTAATCTAAAAGTTTAATTCTTACATCTTTAATTTCAAAAGAAAAGCATTATTATTTAATTAATTTGGGAGAATAGAGAGAATTTGTGTTTTGCATTGTTGGTTAGGTTTTTTTTTATGGAATTGAAGTAAATGGGTTGAAGACATTGACTTATGACTTATCAACACAGCTCATCCAGTCATCCTTTAGGAAGAGCAAAGAGACATTGTTAAAAGAGAAAGGGGTTTTGCTTTTTGTTTGTTGAAACAAATTGGGTTATGGGGTCCACTGAATATGTTGCATAATTAGGTTGAGTTAAGCTTATATCACTATCACCATCATAGATTGCTCTGACTACTGTCTTGTTTTGAATTGATCAAATAATCCGAAGTAGACTGACTAACCTTTTATGTTTCACAAACTGAAGAAATTAATAAAAAAATTGATAAAATATTATATATAGTTTGGTTTTTATCTTTATTATGGAAATAACAATTCGAATTAAACACCATTTGGATCGATCTAATTTTCACAATATAGTGTTACTTATTAAAGATGTATACGAATAGAAGAAATTTATTACTTTTACAAAGAAGACAAAATTAGCATTACATTATATATAAAACGTACACCTGTCTAACCAAAGAAAAAATGTATAGTTTCATGTACAGCTTCATCATTAATAAAAAACTAATATATAAATAAGAGGTGATTATATAAGAATTATTCTTGATTTGTGTTGTGAAGAAGTATTTTCTTATTGCAAAATGGAAAGCACATGAATATTCAAAGTAGAGTAATTTTAATAAATTAATAATTTGTCCGTGATTCGTAAAGCTAGCAAGCTCATTGGGAAGTTGAGGTTAGTCAATATTCTGGCACAAAGTTATTGAGGTGTTCCTGACTAGGAAGCTTGCTTACCTATAATGCGTTTGACCTCCTTCTTTTGTTGATCTTGTATTCACAAGGTACAAACTGCAAGTTGGTCAGAATTCCTGCTTTCCAAAGAAATTAAAAACTATTCTTAATCATATCTATATATATATATATATATATATAATTTGACCAAACTTCCATGTTTTATCCACCATTGAATTCGATCATTTTAATAACTATGATTACTTGTTATAAATATTGATAAAAAATCTTGGTAAAAAGAAAACCTACCCCATATACATACGCATACTAAGACAAACAATTTTCATATCACATAATTAAACAATAATAAACATACATAACATCTTATTTTTTAAAAACAATGAAGGGCTCGATACTGGTGTAATGATTTTCTATAAATGGTAAAATTAAAATTCAAATGTTATCACAGTATAAATATATACATATAGTTTTTATATGAATTTCACTGCAATAAGTACATGATAAAGTACATATATAGTAAAGTAGTAAGCTATAACACTTATTACATTACAATGTCTTCTATAATAATATATCTAAAACATAGTTCAAAACAAAATTTTAGATTAATATATAAAGTTGGTTTCTTATGGATCCACTATTACTATTATTCAAAAGATCTATTAAATCAGCATTCAAAAATAATTTTAAAAATACAAATCCAAACTAATTAAACAAATTTAAATAAATACAACGGTTGTGATTAAAAAAAAATAATAATAATAATTAATTTAATATCAATTATCATGTTAATATGATAAAAGACTTATTATATGTATGTTAAGCCAAAAAAAAAAACTTATTATGTGTATAATCATTAAAACATATATAAATCAAACCCGTACATATTTTCGGTGTTGGCATAGCTGGCCGTACATAATTTAGTGTCCGTACTACCAAGTCGAACCTTTACTTGCTAATCTCGATTTTCTCAAAATTCTTGTATAAAATTCACTAAAATGAATATATATATATATATATTCCTAATTCACTACAAATTGAGTTAATCAGTATTTTTTTTTTAATAAAAAAATCGATACTATTATACACCATTTGTCCTATATATCAAGTGAGAGAAAAGTGAGGGATGGAGCCCAACGGAAGAATTTATAGTGTCCCAAAAATGGAAGGTGTGTTTGGGTGGAGAGAATTAAATAATAGAACATCAAAGGTGTTTAAAAGTGGAGCAAACGTGGAAGTAAAGGGAAGGTACAAGGAAAGTGAGAACCAGCACTTAGCTTTTAAATTTTGTTGCCTCACGTTTTGGAGTCAAAAAGTCCATTCCATGCAATAAAATAACCTCTCCACGTGAAACTTTTTTTAAGACCCTCCTCTCCCTATCTAATAAAAAGGTGTATTGCGCACCCCTAGCGTCAAGGATGTTTCCTTCTTCCCTAATTCACGTGGTGTTCATTGTTAATTTAAAAGGCTTTGTGGACTTCTAACATGCGCACATTGGTTCACTACCCTTCCTTGTCTTTTCCTTTTAAATATTTCCAGTAGTAGATTTTTATGTGTTTTTTCCTGGTCAATTTCTTTATCCTAAAAGGTAATAGTCAACACTTACTTCTTTTAAAGTCTTCCAATTTTGGTTAGGTTCTTGCTGTGATATTTCGTCTATATAATAAATAAATGATATCATGTTAACGTTTTAAACAATGGAGGCTTTCATAGTTTTAGGTAGGTAAAAAATGAATAGTAATATTTTGGCACCAGCTGTATACAATCATTCTTCTATTAAAACATTCTAAGGTTCCGTTTGGAAAGTATCAAAAATTAAAAAAAAAATTGATTTCCGAGATTTAGTCTTCTATAATTTAGTTTCATGAGAATTAATTTTTCTATTGATATATTTAGTGAGTAATACAGTTGGAACTTATAAGTAACTAAATTTAATATTATATAACAAACTAAAGGTAAATACGTATTCTTAAAAAATTAAAACTATTTTTTTGGGATTTTTAAAATGAAACATTTATATATGAGAATAACTTTACATATATTTTTTTACATTAATGGGAATCTAATTCCCTGAGTCTATACTTTTTCACCTCATAATAAATATCCAAATAAAAGAAAATCATTACTTTCTCAAGGAATTTAGATTTCCATCAATTTTATCATTACCCAAACATATCATAAGAGTAAAATCATTTATATCTCCTTTGTTAGTTACTAAATCTTATCATTTGAAATAATTCGAAAACTAAAGCTATTAGGATGATAATAATGTTTAGAAAAGTTATTTTTACAATTCCAAAAGGATTCTATATAATCCCATTCTTTTCATACTACAATTTAAATATATAAAAAATATAAAATTACTTAATATAATATTTTTAATACTCAAAGTACCCCCCAATTTATATGGTCTATAAAATCACCTAAACCTCACTCTACGAATCTGGAAGCTAGACTTCCTTCCATGATTGATTAGAAGGCTTTGGGAAAGGAATGATAGTTACCATTCTGGTTGAAACCTAAGCCCCATTCCAAGATTCTGGTTAGAAGGCTTTTGGAAAAAAAGGAAATTGATAGTTAGGATTCCAATTACAAGCTAAACCTCACTCCATAATTTCGATCAGAATGAGTTTGAGCAGAGGAAACTAAATTGACATATTTCATAATGTACGGTACTTAATATCTCTATATTTATACAGCATTCGATACATAAGAACCAAATATTGTAAAATGTTCGGATAAATCCTTTTGAACAATTGAAAAGTGCTCAGTTTTAAACTTCTAAATAAAAGAAGAATTTCAGCACACCATGACCAAAGACAATAATGTTGTTCCGATGTGATTAACCATGGAGAGTTTTGTTCTATGCCAGCCATTGGTAAGTGACCCAAAAAAAAAAAAAAATCCAAACTAAAAATTACAGAACAAAATGATTCATTGCAAAATAAAAAAATTAAAAAAACTAAATACATCTTACTGTTTCATATTTTTTAACTTCCATAATTTCGGTATAATTGTTGTATCTGCAATCTTAATTTATAATAGAGTATGAGTTAGATGAAAAAAAATATATGTTACATATTATTCGACAGGAAGAGTGAGACTGTATAAAGAGATTATTCAAATATGTTTAATTATTAAATATTTTTAATAATAATTTTAAATGAGGATAAAAATATAAATTAATAATTGGACTATATAGAGTCCGTTTAATAGTACGACTAAAAATTCTCTAATGTTTAACTGCTTAATAATATGTAATTATTAAAATGGACATTGAGTATTTACCCTTTTTTTTTTTTTTTGAAGAAAAGGATTTACATATCTTTAGTAGCATTATGAGAAAAAGTGTTGTGAGATTTATTCTTATTTTTATTAATATATGCAATTTTATTAAATATATTATAACACTATTTTTTAATTGATCACTAAAATTATATTAAAATGAAAAATATATATTTAATACACCAAAATTTAACATCTATAAAATTAGAAATTGAAAAAAAAAATGATATTTGCTTTATTATTAAAATTAATATTTTAGTGATAAGCAATTAGAGACTCTAAAAATCAAAATCTCGAAAGTAACATTTTTGCTACTTCTTAAAATCAACTACTAGATGGTATTCATAGAGTGGGGACTTTTTTTTTTTTTTTTTTTTTGTTTTACCAAACACCCAAACTAAATTTTGATTGTTTGATAATCAATTTTGAGACACCAAAAGCAATTCCAGACATGGTCAAATTGATAGTTTTAATATTATTCTTTTTTTTATTAACTTTTAAATCGTTTTAAATGTTGAAATTTAAAAATCAATTCAATAATTTAATATGATTTTGGGGAAAGTACTAATCTTTGTAGAGACCCGGTGGATGACAAATATATTTTCAAATCCTATCCTTTGAAACAAATAAATGGTTTATAAATGAATTCCTGACAGTTGTCAACCTTAATATGAGTCTGTTGATGTAAGTTGATAAAAAGAAAAAATTAGTAGTTTTATATTAGAGCAATTTAAATCTGAAAATCTTATATATATAATTATCAAATAAAAAATGCTAAATAACGAGAAGAAAATAATTAGATTTAAAAAAAAAAAATAATGTGAGTAAAATATTTTACACTAGGCCGTGTGTTACATACAAAAACACTGTATCGTAGTGGATTAATTGTTTTAAATTTAGATCACTTAGAATTAGAAATATGTAGTTTAGTCTAATCAAATTTGACGAATAAGTCAATCAAGCCAAATCCACATGTGATAAGTTAGTCCATGTCCCTTCTTTTTTTTTTTTCTTTTTTTTTTTTTTGTTCGTGAAATATTCCATGGTTGTTAGTTCTGTGCTTTTGGGCTTTCCCCGTTATAGTTAACTAAAATAGAATTTAACATATGGTTGATAACATAATAATTCAAATTTATAATATTACTTATAATAATGTGGTAATTGGTAAATATAGATTGATATATTGCTTTATAAGGGCATAATATATGTTAGATATTTAGATTTGAAAGTTATTATTAGATTCATTGAATTGATATTCAAAGTTCAGGGCATTTGAAAATTGGCCTAAAAGTTGGTAAAGCAAAAGTCATATCCCACCAAACAAATAAGAAGAAAGAAGAATTATTGTGATGATGTAGTAAATGTAGTCATCTTCTCGGTCAGTCAGTCATCCTGTAATTGCGTATTGTTTGAAATTGATCAATTCTCTTTCATTCCTATATGTGAAACTTAACCTAGTTATTACAAAAATAAGAACACAAAGTTAATTCCACATATATATAAATCTTAATTTTATGTCTATATAAGCGGACTATTAAATTTTATATATTCATGACAGATAAATAAATAAGCACATATCTATAGCAAAGCCAGTTTTATATACTTTCTCAGATGATGATTTTGAGTTCCAATCATAGTTTCTTGATATATTATATATAGAAAGAAAGAGAGCAAGACAGAGAGATTGGATTGAACTATTATATCTTTTGCATTTTGCTCCATAAATGAAAAAAAGAAAATAGTTAAATTGTCCCTCAACTATTTTTTCTTGTCACATTAGTCCAATAATGTAATTTTGTATAATGAATTAATTTGCTAAAATTAAACATACACATGAGTGAAATTTTGTAATAAAATAGAATAAAAAAGTTTTAAAATAAAGTTACATATAAGTTGCATATAATTAACTTCGTCAAATGCATTTGCTAAAAATGCATAATTGAACTAAAGTGACAAAAAATAAATAATTTGAGAAGCAATGGGAGACTTTTTATATTTTGAGGAGTTGAGTAAAAAAAACATGTAATAGTTTAAACAACCTAAATGTTGTTAACCACATTCTTATAAAAAAAAAATGAAAAAGAAAAAAAATAAAGTTATTCTAAGTCTATGAACAATAAAGGGTCAAAAGGGGGACCAACTTTTATGAGGACTTCTTTTTTGTTTTTGGTAGTATTATTTTGACTTCATAGTCATTGATAAAATTGTTGGCAATATTTGCAAGATTTCTTCAATATTTTCAGAGTTTCTATATGGTCAACATTGATAAATGAGTGTAAAGAGTATCTGTTAAAATTATGGATGGAAATGTCGAAAATATCAATACATATCGATAGTTTCAGAAAATGTTGATGAAATTTGTGGAATATAAAAGGATTTTTATTTATATTTTGATGATTTATCGGTTTTTAATAGGTATATTGGTAAATGGCAAATTTGACAACCAAAATTTTTTGTTTTCTAACCATTTTAAAGAAAAGAATTAAACTTTTCCATATGTTATTATGTAATACAACTGGTTTGATTATTTTGATAGGAAACAAAAATGAATTTGAAGTGAAAAAATTGAAAGAAATACTAATATTAAAGATCAATACACATATTCTACATAGGATGTAGCTCATAGGGCATGAGCAATAGACATTGGGATAAGAGCTATTGGTAGGCAATATTCAAGAAGGGGTCGTGGAAATCAAATGATGAATTGGTTTAAGGAATATTAGTTTTTCAACTTTTTCAATTCAATGAGCTTAACTACACAAGGTAGTTCATACTATGAAAATGTTAAGATTCCAATTATGTTTCCAATTACTAATAAGAGATCATATAATTTTTACAATTATTATCTTTGGATAATCAATGCCTCCAAACACATGCCATACTCCTCTTCGGATAAACTAATATTATCCTTTATTTAGACATATGATTGAAATTGATAGTAATAAATATTTTTGGCACATTCTTAATTATGTTGAAAATTTCTCCGACATAATGAGCGGTAATACATATTGTCATGATCAACAAGCATTTAGATATGGACATCCATCTAAGCCCTAGAATTTTTTTTATTTTTTATTTTTGTGTTAATTATGTATTATAAAATTATATTTCAAAACTTCATGTATCTTATTCAACCAAAAAAAAAAAAAAACAAATATATGTATCTTAATATAATTTTATATTTACTCTATTTTGATACTAACGAGCAATATATTTATTTTATATATAATATTTTTTAATATTTATTTTATTACCATTATTATTCTAATTATTGTATTTTTATATTTATGAACTGTATTAAATATTATATATGAAAAAATTTATATTCTAAATTAAAATATTGAAAGTTTCCTAATTTTTTAAAAAATTTTGTCGACATCAACATTTTTGATATTTTCACAAAATTAATACCTTATATATTTCTGTCCACCCCAACACTTTTATCACAATTCCTAATTACCACAGAAAAAAAAAAATGAGCCTTTATTATTAGGTTAAAACCATCAATAAAGATATATTTGTTCCATAAATTTCTAGACCTAATGAAAGTGTATACTGTCCTTTAACAAAAAAATCACTGCTTTTGCATAAGATAGTTTTTACTTTGAATCCTCAATTATTAAAAAAATAAAAAAATGTATACATTAAATGAAAAAGGATAACTTTTTTTTTCTTTCAAATATAATCAACATATTGCTAACTAATGCTAACTAAATCAATCTTATTTGATAATATTTAGTTATTTACTGAAAAAAAAAAAGAAAGTTAAACAACGGACCGTTACACATGTAGTGGTGGAGTATTATTATAAGACATTATGACGCTCAAGAATTTCACACTTATAGTTTATTTATTGCTATCTCTTCCTCGGAATATAACATATGGACCGTGTGGTACATATGTACATATAAAAATAAAAAGTCTCAAAACGGTTAAAAATAATTTGAAGTTTGAAGCAAGGAGGGTCACTTACATTTGGTCAAAGTCCAAAATGAGAAAGACTTGAATAATAATTAAAGTAATAATGGGACAATTATTCATTTGACTTTTGTTTTATTTCGAGAGAGACTGTCTGACCTTCGTAATGTTAGTATTAAAATTGTAAGTTTTGTTCACTTATAGCTTACACTTTTTTTTTTTTTTTTAATGATAGCCATTTTTCAGTTAAATAAGAATAATTTTGTTTTTTAAATTGAGCTTAATTTTATGTGATGGATTTCAATTTGGTGTTAAGTAATAAAAACCTTAAGAAAAATAGAAAACCATAAAACAACCAAATATATATAAATACAAAATGATCTTTGGTGATTATTTTTTTAACTTTTTAAATTAAGGATAAATAAGTTTGCTTATTTAGAAATTTTTTTTTTGTTATAATTATTTAGAGTTGTTGTGTTATATGCATTTAATATAATATTTTTTGAAATGACATATAATATAATGATTTTAAATAACTAAATCCATTTATTCTCAACTTAAATATTTTTTAAACTGCAATATGTATATATATTCATATAAAATTCAGAAAATGAAAGAGTAAGGAATATTATTCATCATTGGATACGGTCACCAAATATAAAATGTGTTGGTTGGGAATTAAAGGGTCTAGATGTTAATATCATCATTTTTATTTTATTTTTTGTAAAATAATGATTACCCCTTTGCCTCCTTACCAATCTCACTTTACAATAAATTTTACTCTAATAAAGGATATTATGTTTTTCTTTAATTAGCCAAATTCTTAAAAAATTCAACCAATGGGGAAGGGTTGTAAAAACAATAGGATTAAGTCACTTTAGATAAATAATTAATCCCAAAAGTTCCCAAGAAACAAAATAAAGAGAAATTTGGGCCAAAGCCTTCAATTTGGACCTTATCTGATCCATGTCCGTCCATCAAAGTCCATTGAAAAAAAATGAAGTTGTTAAAATAAATACACGGAAGAATTACCTATGGTCCTTAAGCCGCAGAATTTCCATTCGTAAATGGGAAAAGCTTATTGACAATTACTCATCACCCATCGATGATAGCCTTTGTTGTAATGTGTCTATCTAATGCTTCAATTCTAAACATTGCTTTCCGATGGATACCCTTGGGTGTTGTCGAGCGACTCGAGCCCATTGCTAGGTTTGCTTAATATATATATATATATATATATATATTTTTTTTTTAACAACAATTTCATATTTCTTTGTAATTTTGTAGGAAACAATTCATAATTAGTTTTTTGATCATCTTTTTCTTAGATCGTGAGTTTTTATCTTAAATTATTGTTATGCATAGCACAATAATAGGGGAAAAAATTCAGCAAAACAAAAGAAGAAAAAGAAAAAAATAGTGAAAAAATTTTCAAGAGATATGAAAAAATGGGTAGAGCAAAGAGAGAGACAGATAGAGTATTTCAAAAGAGAGAGAGAGAGGACGAGAGGCGATAAAAGGAAGTGGGTTAGTTAAAATTAGGAAATTTTAGAATTAGATTCTTCAACAATGTAAAAAATAAAGAGCAAATTATTATTATTTTAAAAAACAAATTATTTGAGGAGGGGCATAAATCAACTAATGGTCCAAATTAAAAGCATCCGGCAAAATTACCTGGGAACAAAACACAAAACTAATAAGGTACCTTCTCGTTGCAATATCAAAAATAATTATATAACGTCTCATCTTTATTTAATAAACTGAGTTATCTATTCAAAATTATAAAATCTTAATCTTATGTGTGGTATTATACCTAAGTAGATGTTTTTTTCTTTTTCTATTTAATTAGATATTATTTACTTATTTGAAATGTTTGTTAGCATTAATGGTAATTAACATTTGTTAAATATTTTAAATAATTATAAATTTAATGGCCTTCAAAAAATTGAAGATTCGTTGATTGTTGATAAAAAATTGAAAATTTTTAAAAATTATTGGGGTTTCAAAAAGAAAAGTATTTTGCATAATGAAAAAATTTATTTTTTTATTTATATAAAAAAAACTATATATGTTAATAGATTTATAAAGAGAAATTATGAAAGATAATATTCATAACTATTATATTTATATAATTTTTATGATTTGATAGTCTAAGTATCTATTTAGCAGAGTTTTTTTTTTTTTTTGGACTAAAAACTCTACTTGAAGACTAAAAGTTTTTTTATTAAAAAATAGAATTGTTTGACAAGATTCAACAAGTACTTGTTAATCCAAAAAATAGTTTTTTTAAACTGTTTTAGAGAAGTTCAATTTTTATAGTTTTCTAAAAAAACTTTTTTTTTAAACTTATATGGAAACCAAATAAACATTTCATGCAGCATAATAAGCATTTAATGCAGTTTTTTTATTTACAACCAAATACTTATTAGCTTTTTAATAAAAGTTTTTTTTTTTCAAAAAGATTTATTATACAAAACTCTACAGACTAAAACTCCATTTCCATCAACTACACCAAACGGATCCTAAATAATTATCATTCATTGTACTTTTCCATAAATCATTTATAAAAAAAGAAAAGAAAAAAAGAAGAAAGCTTGAAGTAGGAGTGGCAATTTGGGTCATTACACCGCGACACGATTCGAAAATGACACTAAATTAATAGGTTTACTTTTATCATAAATAGGTTCGGATCATAATCAGATCAACCAGTTTAATATGATTATTAATTCTATCATTTTTGGGTTGACCTGTTTAACTCAAAATTGATCCGTTATAATCCATTTATTAAATGTGTCAGTTTTAATTTGATACGATTATATACATATTACAATCTATTTAAATTTAATTTTAAATTATAATTTTATCCATAATATATTATTTAATAAATAAAAAATATTATAAATTAAAAAACTTTATAAAAATAATTTTTTATAAAAGAACATGTATTGTGGATTAGGATTTGCAAATATAATTTGAGGGTATATTATTATGAAATTTAAATTTAGTATCTTAATTTTTTAATGCTTAAATTATTTTTATGTTGTTTTTTTAATTATTATTTTTAATTCATTTTCAAATAAAGAGCTTGATTTTTAAGTTAGTATAATAGATATATTAATAAATAAGTTAATTTTCAATAAACAGATTGATTTTGAATTAATATATTAATTTTTAATAAATTAATTAATTTTTAAGTTAATAGGTTAATATTTAAGTTAATACGTTAAAAAGTCAACATGATTTGTTAAAATAATCATGTTAAACGGATTATATCAGATTGACCTGTTTATAAATAGATTGGATTATTGTTTTAGATACTTAATATGATTAACAAACTGATTGAATTAAAATTAAATATTTTTTATACGAGATCGATATAAACACCATACATGGACACGAATTATCACTTCTAGTTGAAAGTGGCAGAAAGGCTTGTGATAGAATGGGCTGGAGGACAAAAGGAGCCCAAAAAGGAGTAGGCCGGGCCGAGGGAGGGGATGAGAGAGACAATGGGGAGTGAGGTGAGCTCCGATAAATCCGAAAGTGGTGACGACAGAGAATAAAAAGCGCCGCAAGCGCAAAATAATTAGGCAATAGAGGGGCAGAGGCTAGAGAGAGGTGTGGTCAGGTGGGGAGGGAAAGCCCTATTAGTTGTTAGAGGCGGAACGGTGGCCCAGATTTAAAGGAGTCTGTGTGAAGTGAGAACCGCTTTTTCTCTCGGCGGTCAGAAGAAGTATCGGGAACACCAACACAAACACAAACACACACACACACACACACAACACACACTTTCTCACCCACGCAACCCAACCGAGATCCAAATTCTCTTTTCTTCTTTCCAACTCTTTAACAGATTCACCTGCTAAATGACCAGGTAAACTTTTTCTTTTCAAATTTTTTTTTAAAAAAAAAAATCTTAGACATTGTTGTTGTTTCGAAACAGTAACGCAACCAGGAAGAACATCTTGGGTTTCTTTGTTTTTTTTTTTTTTTTTTTTCTTTTTCTGTTTTCTTTAAATTCCGAACAATACACAACCCGAGCTCAGCTTCTGCTTTTGTTTTCGTTTTTATTGATGTTCTGAAGACAAAATGAAGAAGCATAGCTTGTAGCTGCTTAAGACTGGGTGGTATTTTGTTTTCTTTCTCTTTTGTTTTGTTTTGTTTTTTTTTTTTTTTTCCTCAGCAACCAAACAGAAGCTGAAAACTTAATCTTCTGTACCGTTTGTTTAGGTATGCTAAGCTGAGGTTTTTCCAGCTTGGGAGAGAAAAAGCACGTTCATTTTGAAAATGCGTGACCGTATGTAGTAGCTTGAGTGATAAGGATTTAGGCGTTCGTTGTTACTTTGAATGCGTTTTTTGCATGTGGGAAATGTGAAATGTCACTAAGCTTATGTTCTGGGTTTTTCATTTTACCATTGACAACCTTTAATGTATTTGGATTGATTCTGATTCTGAATTGTAATGTCTGCGGATTTATTTCTTAATGAGATTTAGTTAGTAAGTTGTTCTTAATGTTCGTAACTGGAATTTAGCTGCATAACCATAATGGTGGTCGTGGTGGTGAGCTAGCTTATTTATGTATTTAAATGTACGGGATTGTTGGTGGAAACTACCTTGAGAGGACAGTCTATTTTGGCATTTTATTGTTTGGGTCTAGTTAAGCTCTTGCTTTTATGAGAATGTATCATACAGAAGATTTTCTGACCAATGTACTGCAGTCTCTACTCGGAGAGGTCATATTCTTGACAAGGTTCTTAGCTGGGCACTTCATAGGAGAATAATTATTATATAATAAATCCGAATTAAATATCTAGGACTTTCTGATGCTTTTGTTCGTTTACTCGATAAGTTTGAGGATGGCTACGTTTGAGCTGGTAGTCTTTGGGAGTGATGTAGTGACAGGTTTTAGTTGTTAAGAAGCTTTATCAAAATTCTATAATCCAAAGAAAGTTAACCTGTAGAATCATTATAGTGTCTATAGTAAGTATAGATGGACATGTACAACTTTTCTTGTCTATCTTCAGCTCAATTTGGTTGGTTTGGTAAAATCAAAATCTCCCCTATGTGTGTGTGTGTGTGTGTGTGTGTGTGCGCATGTGCATTTATGCTTGTGGTCATCAACAATATCTTGTGAGCTATATCATTTATTGATTTTATTTTTTATTTTCAGATGTCATCTGTTATTTAAAGTTTTTATCTTCTTGGGAAATTGCCAATTTTATAATTGTTTTGCATCTTACAGGTGTATGGATATACCAACATCACAACTGTTTATAATATAATGGGTGAGAAATACTTTGGATTGTCAATTTTGAGGTGAAACATATTGATACAACATTAGGTCTTTGCTTTGATTGAAGTTCTTTTGTTGTAAAAACCTTAATTTATAACACAGTCAGCTTGATAGTCATCTGTTACTACCCACCGTAATTATATGAATAACATCACCGCCCTCCCTTTCCCTTTCAGCATTGTATCTTCAAATTGAATACATCAATTTGTTTTATTTTATAAACAGATTAAACTACCTATATTTGTGCCCTTTAGCTCAATATGGCTGATGGTGCACATCCAAACGTTTCTCCAGCATCTGTTAGCAGTCAAGCAGCAGAAGGTACATGCCTAGTACAAAGTACATCGGGGCAGATGCATAAATCTGAATCATCAGAAGAATTGCATCAGATTGAATCTGATACTGGAGAAAAGAAACAAGAAAAAATCAGTGTGGCAGTCTCCAGCATTGTTAATGGCCAGCAGCAACCATTTTCTGAAACTGCAAGCAAAAATAATCTTTCTGAGCGGTTGGGATTGCCACTGGAAGAGGTGAGAAAGAGTTGTCAAACTGAAAAAGGTTCATGCTCACAACCAACTACGCTGGAACATAGGCATAAAGGGAGTGTTTGCGCTAAATTAGCAGAAGAACATCAGCCAGGATTTGAACAGACAGATGGAGTTGTATCTGAGGACGTCTGTACTGAACTATCAGAACAACATCAATCTGGTTGTAAACATGATCCAAATGAACCATTGCAGAGCATTACAGCTGTTTCCAGCTCTCTTATTAGTAAAAATTTGGACTCATCTTTTGTAAATGTTACCGTGAATTCTCTTATTGATGAACTTGTACTTCCTCAGAAAGATGTGAGCATGAGTATTCAGACTGGAAACACTTCTTGCCCTCAACATGTAATGTCAGAACAGATATATGAATGCAATGCTGGTAATATGTGTATTGAAGCATCCAAGCAAAATCATCATCTTGGTTCTGACCTCTTACAAAATGATCTGGAAGAAACCAGTTCACCAGTGCCTTCCTGTGTTGTCAACGAAAAATTGGAACACATTTTGGAAAATGAGAATTCGATTTCTGGTGGACAATTGGAACTGTCTTCTGAAAATATGAGCAAGGATTGTGAGACTGGAAAAAGTTCGTGCTGTCAACGTACTACATCTGAGCAGAACTTTGATTCTTCGAGTATATATAGTGAGCTACCCATACAAAAAGACCAACTTATTTCTGTAAAGGTGCAATATTTTCCAGTTTCAACTAGAACTGCAGTGTCTAATAGTATTTTAACTGAACATTTGAGGCCTTCTCCTGTACCTGTGAGACATTTGGAACCAACACTTGGTGATGTAAACAAGGGCCCAAATGATAAGCAACTAGAACCTTCTTCTGGAGATGTGAACAAAAAGTCTAGCCATGAACACTTCCATACACCCCCTAAAAGTGTGATGAATAATTCTAGTCGATTGGGGCGTAGGGATAAACGAACTGCAAAATCAAAAAAGAAGAAGTATATGTTAAGATCATTGGTAGGCAGCGACAGAGTTCTACGCTCAAGGACACGAGAGAAACCTAACGCTCTTGAATCAAGTGCTAATTTGGGAAATGGTAATGGGGCAAAGAGAGGAAGGAAGAGGAGAAACAAAAGAGGGAAGAGGATCATGGATGATGAATTTTCAAAAATCAGAAAACATTTAAGATATTTACTCTACCGAATAGGATATGAGCAGAACTTGATTGATGCTTATTCTGGCGAAGGCTGGAAAGGATACAGGTGCTTATTTTCTACCATAACATTGCTTATGAGCATTACTGATTTTTCTTTGCATTTTCTTTTTCTTACTTGATTTATTGAATGGTATTGGTAAGAAATTGGATCTTAGGACCTGTTTTCTGTCATTTATAATGCTTCATATGGGGTTTGGGATATTGTTGTATTATGTTATAACTTTTTGTTTTTGTCTTAGTTTTGATAATTCTAGTTTTCTTTTGAAATTTCTGGCATTCAGCATGAAGCTTCTTCTGGGTTTTTGGAGATAGAATATTGTAAATCAATGGAATTTTATGTGTGGTGCTATGTATGCTAGTTAAATTATGCTACCATTCTTGTCTCTCTTTCAGTCTCTTTAATATTAAAGGTACTATGTATGTTTTGGGTTCTGGTCCACCAAGGTCACGTGTCCTTCAAAAAATCTTACCTGGCAAAAAATAAAAAACAAATAATAATGGTCAATAATGGAAACCATTGTAATAGGAACTTTCAATGGAGTCTAAATTTGCCAATCCCGATTTGGAAGTGGAATTGGAAAGTTTGTTTCTAAAGGCCATATACAGCAAATTTTTATTTCTATATGCATCTGGTTATAGGTATTAGGATTGTTGAGTGGTGCTACTGGAATTATTAAATAAGAGGCTACTTTGTCTCTAACACCTGGGTGATGTTTATGATGTTATATATTTATTAGTCTGATATTTTTAGTAGAGATTCTTATTCTTCATTACTGTGTAAACTGTTCCTGTATTGACAAGAATTTTCTCTTTATGGTCTGTTTGGTTTTTTTCGCAAATACAGTAATGAATTGCTTAGATGGCTGAATTCAATGAGTTAACCTTCCTTTTTTAGTTTTAGTTATGAGAGGCTGGTGGAAACCAACATTTTATTTTTGGGGGGTCAATTTTAATATAATTGTTTCTTTTTCTTTGAATTGGTAGTTTGTATTGAGTTGTGGCTTCTGACTGCTTCTGCAACTTTGCAGCCTAGAAAAGCTAAAGCCAGAAAGAGAACTTCAAAGAGCTACATCTGAAATATTACGACGAAAATTAAAAATAAGAGATCTATTTCAACGTCTTGATTCACTATGTGCAGAAGGAAGGTTTCCAAATTCTTTGTTCGATTCTGAAGGGCAGATTGACAGTGAGGATGTAGGGGAATCCTTCAACTATAAGCTTTTGCACTCATTAATGAAATTCTGATTCTGCTGTTGACCAAGTTGTTGTACATCTTTAGCTTTTTCTTTGGGTTGAGTTTAAAATGCATTCATCTTTTTTCTTTTGCTAATGGAGAATAACAATATATATATATTTTTTTGGACTATATTAAGCAGATATACTGTGCTAAATGTGAGTCCAAAGACTTATCTGCTGGTAATGATATAATACTCTGCGATGGTGCTTGTGACCGTGGGTTTCATCAGTTCTGTTTAGAACCACCATTATTAAGCGAACACAGTAATTTCTAAACCAACTACTTTAGTTATTTTTTATTCACAATTTCTTGTCCTTTATTTCTGTATCTGGCTGCAGTTCCCCCGGGAGATGAGGGTTGGCTATGCCCTGGATGCGACTGCAAGTTTGATTGCATTGATTTGCTTAACGATTCTCAAGGAACAGATCTTTCAATTAGTGACAGCTGGGAGGTGAAAGACCATAACTTTCAGTATTTTTACCCTATTAATTAACTTTGTATTCTTTCTTTATTCCAGTACGCTTGACATGCTCCTTATATCATGCACAGAAGGTTTTTCCAGAGGCTGCTGCAGCAGCAGAGGGAAAAAATAAGGATCACAACCTTGAACTTCCTTCTGATGAATCTGATGATGATGATTATGACCCTGACGGTCCAGCAACTGATGAGAAGGTTCAGGGAGATGGATCTAGTTCTAATGAATCAAGTTCTAATGAATCGGATTACGCATCTGCATCTGAGGAACTTGAGGCTCCAACTAATAATGAGCAGCACTTGGGTCTTCCTTCTGATGATTCTGAGGATGATGATTATGATCCTCAAGCTCCAGATATTGAGGAAGGTGTTAAGCAAGAAAGTTCAAGCTCTGACTTCACGTCTGACTCTGAGGATCTTGCTGTTGCACTTGGTGATAATAGGTCTTCTGAAAATGTAGGCCCCATGTCACCATCATCAAATTCAGATCCTAAAAAGACTGCCAGGGAATCTGATGGACAAAATAGGCATGTTGGAAAAAATACATCTTTAAGAAAAGAGCTGTTGTCTATTCAAGATGACTCTCTACCTGTTTCAGGGAAAAGACGTATAGAAAGATTGGATTACAAGAAGCTGCATGATGTGAGTATCATCTTACGTGATAAAATTGTTGCTTTTATCATCTTATGTTATAAAATTGGTGCTTTTAAATGTTGTTATGGCTATTCTAGTTTCCTCAAATGGAAAACATGATTCCCATTTCTAAAGTGGGGTAATTTTTTGTTCCATGTTTCTTAATCATCTTGTCATATGGTATATATAATTTTATTAAAATGGGTGAAGTAGTCCTCTGAGTGATGGGTGATGCATGTCCTGCAACTTGTAGTGAGATGTGCAACAACCGATGTTTTGCTGTTGCACCTGTGCACATTTTTTAGACTCACTCACTTTTAACTGATGTTCTGTAATTAGTGAACGGAATTGACTTTCAAACCTCCACTCCCTCCTCTTCCCAAACTCTCAAGATTGCAATTTGTGAGGAATTTGGTTAGGCTCTAAATTTATCTTGTGCATTATGTTTCATGTTGATATCTGTCATTCTTTCTTCCAAGTTCCAACAATGAAAGGCTCTGAGGTTGTTTAAAATAATATTTAAAATCTCCAACCTACTTTGTTTATTGCTTGTCAGTATTTTGCATTTTATCACCTTTTGTTTTCAACACTTAAATTTGTTTATAATTGTTTTATTTCGCTGAAATGTAAAGGAGGAATATGGAAATGTTCCTTCTGACTCAAGCGATGATGAAGACTTTACTGACACTGCTGCACCAGAGAAAAGACAGAAAAGTACTGGACAAGTTAATTCATTGTCACCATCTGAAAATGCTTCAACCACTAAGAATGTAAAGATTACAGAGCCTATAAGTTTTGACATCAGTGAACATGCTCCCAAGAGAAGACGTGGTCGAAAATCTAAGATAGAAAACAAAAACAATTCTCCAAGTAAATCACTTGAAGGCTCTTCTAAGTCTGCTTCTACTAGTGGAAAAGGTAGACCATCATCACACAGGAGACTTGGGGAAGCTGCAACTGAGGTAATATGATGCGAGTTATTGTTTATAGCTTTTGAGTTTAGTTGGTCGCTTTGAGATTTTCTGCTTCCCATTCATAGTAGATTAGTCCAAAATCAAATGCTACATTGATTCTTCATACATTACAGCATTAAGTACTGCTAAGAAAGACTGAAATTTGACATAATCAAGTAGAATGGAAGTTAGCGTTGACCTGAATGTGAGGATGAAACTTGAATTTTGACCAAAACCTTAGCATTTTAGTAGTATGAATGCCCTTTGGATTATTTGGGCCGTGCCTTTTATTTTATTTCATCATTGTTGAATATGTTCAAGATATTTATATCAAATGCTAAGTTATTGTCGGTATCTCCATTGAACTTATAATTTTTTTCAAATTTATAAGCTCATATCAATTTTAGCTTAGCTATCTTCATGCGAGTGAAAGGTAGAGAAATTTTTTTGTTTATATATATATATATATATATATCCAGTTCGGAATGCTGTTTTATAGACCTTGTCCACTTTAACACTCATATGAGGATTTTTGCTAGACAATATTTTAAAGGATCCAGCACCTCACAAACTTCTAACAGATGTGGGGTTCAACAAATTGTTGAGTAACAACTGTTTCAAAGCACTGTTTTCTTAGAATATGTTCGAAGATTATACTTATGAATGTACTTGACATGTTCCTAAGATGAGTGATGATTTAGAAAATGGAGAAGCTGAATAAAAAATATTGAGAGGAAGCGGCTGGTATGAGGACATTTAATTTTCTTTTTTTTATTATTATATTTTTTATATTTTTTTATCATTTGTATGAAGGGATACTAAATTTAATTTCTGAAGCTATTCTAGTCTGAACATCAGATGGATCTATAGCTAAAAGAAAGGTTCTCCTTATGACCTCATTTCGCATCTCTTCCCTGTAATGGGTACATGACATCCTAACTTTTGTAACATGGAAAGATTATTTTTACTCATCTTGGATGGCTTTCTAACCTCTGAACTGAAGATCACTTTCTAGTGACAGATATGATCTAACATGGATTTTGATAATTATTAGTTTAACTATGTCACTTCATTGTCTTCTGCATTCTGGGATTCTCAGAGAAATTTTTTGTGAGAAAAATATGTTGATGGTCATATAGTATTGCAGAGACTCTACAAGTCTTTTAAGGAAAATCAATATCCAGACCGAGCGACAAAAGAAAGTTTGGCCCAAGAGCTAGGAATCACATCTCATCAGGTCTGACCTTATTATGGGAGCAATAATCCCAGTTGCATTACGTTGAAGATTGCTAGTATTATTTAATGTGTTCCTTGTATTTTTATTTCAGGTCAGCAAATGGTTTGAAAATGTTCGTTGGAGTGTTCGCCATTCATCATCTGCAGCAGAAGGTAGAAGTGCTTCAAATACTGGCACTGCCTCACCTCAAACAAATGCCATACCGAAATCAGAAAAACAAAAAAACATCCAAAATTCCACTCAAAGTGGAGCCAACAACAAGAAATTACCCAGGACAGGTGATGGACAAAACTCCACTATCCCCAACACTAGAAAAAGAAAGGGTAGATCAGTTAATCAGGCATCAGATATAGACTCAAGAATAGAGACACCAAAACCCCAAGCTGTACTAGAAACTCCTGAATCAGGTGGCAGAACTAAGACAAGAAGAAGAAGAAAATCTGTTATTTGAATATTCAAAATTTAGATATAGGTGAAATAATTTTGAGTGGTACACCTTTTTAGAGAGAGAGAGAGAGAGAGAGAGAGAGAAGCCGGCCATTCCTTGAAGAATTTAGCCCGAAATAGATGCCATGATTGTTCTGTAATTTGATAATTTGTCCTCGGTTGTTCGTCTTCAGGTAATTGCCTTAATATGCTCCTCATATAGATCTGTATAAAGCTTTTCCTGCAAATCTAGCTCCCCATTATCAGTATCAAATTCCTTTGCTAACAACTCACCCTGACATATTCCTACCCTGATTTTGATTGTTTCCCAAGTCGTTAATAGTCATTTCAATGTCAAATCACTCTTAGTATAACTTATATAAATTTGTCAATTTTGGATATGTTCTATGCCGCTCGGATAGTGCTTTAGAAATGGGGGAAAAATGTTTTAAGTTATGTTTATGGAAGAGAGAATTCTTAAAGGACTCGTATGGTTTTTCTTAGCCTCTCAACGCTGCTGAAGTGTGTTGTTTATTTTTGCTGTGTGGATGCAATGGTAATAAAATTGCATCGCCACAATTGATATATTAAAAAGAGTGAAGTTAGACATCCTATTCTCCTTTTTCTTTTTTTTCTTTTTTTTTTTTTTTTGGTTTTGTTTTGTTTTCTTTTTTTAAAAGAAAAAAGAGAAATGAAAGTTATATATATGAAAAATTGGTATAAAGAAGTGGAGGAACACAGAATATTGTCTATCATAGTTCTTGGTGTCAATGGATTATTTCCCATTAAAAAAAAAAAAAAGGGAAAATGGTGTCAATGGGTTTATCAGCAGACTCTCTTGCATTAAAAAATAAATTAAAAAAAAACCGTATTATTAACTTTTGAGTTGATATTTAAAAAAATAAAAATAAAAACTGCACTTAACATTTGTTGTAAAATTTTGAGCTAAATATGATTTGTCCTGGCAACTAAAATTGTATTATTTTGCTAGAAAAAAACTACTCCAATTTCTGAATGAGCTCCCTATAAATAAGGCCTCGACCAATTCATTTTAATTTAATTAAAAAAATTTTCCCTTAAAGCTGTAAAATAAAAATTTTTGATTTGCATATAAGGTAAACAAAAGCATATTGTAAAGCAAAAGAACAAAAAGAAGATATATTTATTTATTTATTTTGGAGAGCAATTTCCATAAAACTGAAAATATATCAAAGCCCACAATTTGTGGTTCACGGTTGGGTTCCGTTTAGAGGGTTGGTCCATTTAATTTCGATGCCCTCAACAAAACGATGTCGTAGTAGTCAACGTAGCGACGAGAAGGCCATGCAAGAGAGCAAAACGAAGCTTTTTCTTCGTGTAACTGCGATCGAGGCCGAGCGCGGCAACTGGGGATTTTGAAATGGTTAGTGGCGGCATTTTCTCTCTCTAAAACTAAAGAAGCCAAACCGGTCACGCATCCATTGCTTTTCCTTCCAACTCTTTTTCTCTCTTCATTCATAGTCTCAACGCCGTTTACGTTCTGATAAAAAAGCATTGTTAATAATGGGACAGACCGAGCAAGAAAACTGCGTGCCAACCACGTGCTCTTCTTCGAAGAAACGGGCTTCATCGGAGTCGGCGATTCAGCCACAGCAGCTTCCCAATCTCAAGAGACGAGTCGTGCTTGGAGAGCTCACTAACTCACTCAACATTTCATTGTTGGCTCAGAACTCCGATCGGTCTCTCAAGAAACCCAACAGCGACTTGAAGAATAAGGAGGAGGAGGAGGAGGAGGAGGGTGGAGAATTTCTTGATAAGACGGAGAAGATTTCTGTTAGCTCCGTTGACCCACCGAAACGTGTTTACTCGTCTTCTATTTACCAACATCTTCATGCTTTGGAGGTACACTGTATATTCGGAAAATTATAAAAAAAAAAAAAAAAATGGGTGTTTCATTTCTGGGTTTTTCTGGGTCTTTCATTTCTTTTTGCTATTAGATTTTTTTTTTTTCAATTTATGTTTTGACTCTGCAATGCTTCTTGGTTATCTTTTGGTTTTGGTGGATCTTGATTTTCTTTTGAGTTCCTGAAATGGGTTTTTTCTTTTTTTCTTCTGTGATTAGATTTGATAGCGAAATTTCGTTGCTTCTTCTAAAATCGGTGACTGGGTTAAGTTTTGATCCTCCAGTTTGATGTTAAGGTTTGTGGAGTCTGGTCTTTTCTGGTTTTAGAATGGACGTTTTGGATCACCTATTGGGTTGGATGCTTCATGTTGAATTTCTTTTATGGTCTTGGCTTCTAAGTCAGCACCAAAGCATGAACGCTTTTCTCAACCTTTTGAGCAGTGGGTTCATGTGTTCAACTTCGATTGTTGTTACTAGCACAATTTTAGGGGCTATGTTTTGTGCATTTGATTTTAGGAAATGGCAGTTTGATTTTTTCTGGCTTAATTTAAGATTTATGAAGTTAATTCTGCAATAGGCTTTTCTAGGTTTATGATTACATGGTAATTGTTTTATAGTTACCCTTGTTTTATTTTGATAATGGGCTTAGAAAATAAGGGGAAAACAGAGAGCTTAGAAAGTAGTCTCTAGCTCTCAGTACAAAAAGGAAAATGCCGTGATTCAATTGTAGTTTCTTTATCCTACGCTCGTTAATTTGTCAAAGGCATTTTGTATTGAAATTATCCTGCAATATCTTGTTAATTTGTCGAACGCAGTTGCATTGAAATTAACTGATTAAAAACAGTTGGTAATTTAGATGGAGGTGAACAGAAGGCCAGTTCCTAACTACATGGAGAAGGTTCAAAATGATGTTTCTCCTAACATGCGAGCAATCCTAGTAGACTGGTTGGTGGAGGTTTCAGAGGAATATAAGCTTGTTTCGGACACCCTTTATCTCACTGTTTCATATGTTGACAGAGTCCTCTCTTCATTTGCTATTAGCAGGAGCAAGTTACAGCTTGTTGGTGTATCTTGCATGCTTATTGCCTCGTATGATTTGCTATTGCTTTTTTTATGTTTCTTCTCAAACTCGTGTGAGTTTCCTTCTTAAAAAGGTGATCCAAGCATGCTCTTTATTATGCAGAAAGTACGAAGAGATCTGTCCTCCACACGCTGAAGATTTTTGCTATGTTACAGACAACACCTTCACCAAGGATGAGGTATCTATGCCCTTCTGTTTTGTCATTATTTGTTGTTTTGATGTCTGCTTCCCATTTACTTCTTTTTTCGAACATAGTAGGAAAGGGAACTTGAATTTGCATAAACATTTTTTGGGTTTCAAACAATTTTACTTTCACTTCATAATACTAGTGACCAGTTTCAATACACTTCAGTTGCTTTGCTTTGTAAGTTGATTTGCCTTTTAACCTATTTAAGCTTCAACCTGCCATGGGTTTATATTGTAGGTGTTGGATATGGAGAGAAATATACTGAAATTTTTGAATTTTGAGATGAGTACTCCCACGTCAAAGAACTTTCTGAGGCAAGAATACTCTGCCAATTTGTTCCCTTTTTTATATTTTTTTAATACTAAAGTAAATAATATATTTGAAACAAAAAGAATGTCGAACACCAAACTCAAGGAAACATCTACAATAATACAAGAAAAAGATCCCTATTAAAAACCAAAAACCCTAAACAAGCCTGGCTTCAATGATTTTTATATATACCACATATGATTGGTTTTTACTAACTTTTATGTTTTACATTGCATGTCTTGAATTTGCAGAATCTTAAACGGAGCTGTTCAAGAGAATTCCAAAGTAGGCCAACCACTTTAAACCGTGTTGATATTTACTTTTATTTTATTTTTCTTATCCCATTGTTACTGATCTAGCGATATTTTGTGCTTTCCAGTCTTCTGATATGCGTTTTGAATTCTTGGGATGTTATCTTGCGGAGCTGAGTTTGTTAGATTACATCTGCGTGCGTTTCTTACCATCAGTGATTGCTGCATCAGCAATTTTTCTTTCCAGGTTCACTCTCCAACCGGAGGTGCATCCTTGGGTAAGAAAGTATTAAGTGCACTGGAAAGTGAAGTGACCCCAAAACTTTTGTGTCATTGGCTGTCTAGCGGTAACTTCTAAATTAACTATAACATGGAATATATTGGCTTAAAATGTATAAGGAATTGAGTGAAGAAAAGAATCAAACAAAGCGATTCAATATTTTCAGAAGGCAAAACTTTCGATACTTTAGAATATTAAATTAGTGATGGTTAAATCAGAATTGTAGCTCGAGGGAATATGAATGAGATTTTTACATTCTAAGATAATTTGGAGTGTCATGTTTATAGTTCTCCCAATACAATGATGGTGATTTCTTTTATTAAAAGGAAAAAAAATTGTAACAAACTTTGCAGACTCTTGCATTGCAATGCTGTTCGAGCTATAAACCGTCTGATTTGAAGGATTGTGTTCTTGCTATACATGACCTACAATTGAATAGAAAAGGAAGCTCATTCCGATCAGTAAGAGATAAATACAAGCAGCAAAAGGTATTTTAGCTGATATTTTGTATTATGTAATGATCTTATTGAATAGTTGTCTCTAGAGAAATTGCAATTCCTGTGATGGCTGGAGATTACAGGTAGATATGGATTTTCGTGCATTTATTCCAATTGAAGAGTTAGAATTTGATATTTCCGTTTTAGCTGACCAGAATGAATGATTTTTTTTTTTTCTGGACAGTTCAATTGTGTGGCAACACTGTCTCCACCCTTGGAAATTCCTGCAGTCTATTTTGAGCCCATCAACAAATAAGAATCGAGAAGATTCTGAAAGAGATGATTGGAAAGTATGAGCTAGCGGTGTTTGTAAAGGTCTTGTTTTTGTCTTTGGTTCCCAGCCAACCCATTTCATTCTTCAACACCCTTGTCATAATGCTACTGTTGCTTAATTGGAAGGAGATACCTTAATACAGCTAATCTGAACGACGCCGAGGATAACTTTTTGGTCATTTTACTGTATAATGCTGAGCATGAATATTTTACTGATTCATTGGTTCTTATTTTTGGTACCATCAATGTATGTAAATACGAGAATTGGAATAAAGAGTAATATTTTTTTAGACACATTCCAGTATTTTTGTAAAATCGGTTGAAAATATTGTTTAGGGTTGAGACTGCATTTGCACCCGGCTATTGATGTGGCATAGAAGTTATAGTACTTCCCAATTAAAAGAGATTAAGAAGTGTTGTCAGATTCTATCTTTTCCAAGAGAGACTTGTTTTCAAAAGATGTTTAATAATAAATATTTGTATGGTAGAAAATTTTAAGACGACGATCCTTACTTTGAACCTCAAATTATATTATCTAAGTGATTGACAAAATGACATATTATTATTTTGTTAGTTTCTATTGCGTTTTATTTATTATGGTCACTTATTTATATTTAATTTGCATTAATTTTTCAATAAATTAACTAATTGGTATATTATTTTGCCATGTCCTTTGCCTTGGCATTTGCCCAACTAAATAAACAAATTGGTACTTGTAGTAATGCTGCACGAAGAGATTTGGTTACATTAAACCAAAATTTATGAAAAATAACTATATTTTAATCCTCCCCGACAATGTTGTATTTTGAATTTTACCATTTTGCCTCATAAATTACAAAACCTCTTGTATTGCCCCCTCAAACTATTATTTTTACCAGTTTAGCTTAATCATGCAATTTAATCTAATAAATTTGGCCAAATTAATCTTGTATATCGTTTAAAAGTAAAATAAAAATAAAAAAACAAATTATAATCAGAATTATGTGTGTTAGATACGTTTAATTTTCTCAAATTTACTTGTCAGACTAAATGATTGGATTTAACTAAGAGGATAGTAATAGTTTAGAGGGCAAGATGAGGTATTTTATAAAATAAGAATGAAGTGCGAAAAGTAAATTAAAAAGGGTTAAATATAATTATCCTTTATTCCCTTTAAATTAATTTATTTTTTTAGGGTTAGTAGCTCTACTAGTCTCTAAATTATGCTAATAATTGCATTTTGATTTATAAACTTTAATAGTATATTTTGATCTTTAAAAACTATTTTTAATATGATTTTTAACTATTTTGACACATGTTATAAATTTAAAAAATAAAATTATAAAATTAGACAACTTTATTGATAAGAGCTATGCAAATTACGTCATTACATTGTCATATGCATCATATGCTTCAAAATTGTTAAAAATTAAATTATAAATAGTTCAATGATAGTGCAAAAAATTTAAATTTAAGAACCAAAATAAAAAATAAAATAAAAAAATCCAAAATCCAAAGTGCAATTACAAGCATAATTTAGGGACTGATAAAATATATA
Organism: Ziziphus jujuba; assembly: GCF_031755915.1. Lineage (NCBI taxonomy): Eukaryota > Viridiplantae > Streptophyta > Magnoliopsida > Rosales > Rhamnaceae > Ziziphus > Ziziphus jujuba. The sequence continues at coordinate 13,117,586 of NC_083387.1, read as the reverse complement.
ACCCTTACTTTTATGTCAACCATTTAAGTTTAATCTATCGATTAAAAAAGTCTAAATCTTGTTAGGATAGTAAAAAGAATATTCGTTAGGAAGTTTGGTTAGGTTCTTTGCTATTTTGCTAGGTTATCCCTTTATCTATAAACTGAAATATATGATGGGGTGTAAAAGTGAAAATTAAATTTTAAAAATGCATAAATTTCACGAATTTAAAATTTTATAATATAATTATCGAAAGAAATTTAAAAAATATATTACACTGCATATCTTTAAATTTTTTTTTAATTATAATCAAATATTTTTATGAAGTTATAAAAATATAAATACAAAAATATCCAGTTATAATAAAAAAATCTAAAAAATATATAGCATAATATATCCAAATTTCAATTAACTCAACATAAATATATATATATTACACTACATATTTTTAAAGTTTTTTTTAATTATAATAAAATACTTTTATAAAATTATAAAAATATAAATACGAGAATATTCAGTTATAATAAAAAAAATTTTAAAAAATATATAGTATAATGTATCCAAATTTCAATTAACTCAACATAAATATATATATTACACGGCATATTTTTAAAATTTTTCTTACTTACAAACAGATATTTTTATGAAATTATAAAAATATAAATACAAAAAATATTCAATTATAATAAAAAAAATTTCAAAAATATACAATATAATATACCCAAATTTCAATTAACTCAATATAAATATATATATAATTGCAAATTTCTTTCGATAATTATATTATATATTATATATATATATATATATATATATATATATATATTTTTTTTTTTTTCAAAATTTACATTATTATTATTAATATTTTTAGACAAATCCAATTTCCAAATTCCATGGCTTCGGGTTTGGGGAGCGAAGTTGCAGAAGTCAAGAGGCGAGTCTAGGAAGAAAGTAAAACGGTGATTATTTATCGGTGGTATTGGAAGCTAAGCAAAGCAAAGGGCATTTTCCAACTTCCTATCCCCACCGATCCGTATTTATCAGAATTCCAAGACAACCCTGGTTTCATTTTCCGACGGTGGCCGAAAATGGAAGTTGAGGTAGACGATAAGGAACTCAAGGCCGCCGGAGCCGAGCTCCTTTCCGACGGACGCCGTGGCATTCGTATCCATGGTTGGGAGATTGAGTCTCACAAGCGCTCCATTCTCAGCTCCTCCACTCTTGAGCTGTAAGTAATTTCTCGCTTTTTGTTTTTTTATTTTATTTATTTATTTAATTGACTATGTGAAATCCATTTTTATAGCTTTTTTAAGCATGAGAATTTTACATAGCTTTGATCTTTTACAGTTTAATTTCAGACCACAGTTTGTTGGAATTGGATAGGAATATTGGTCAAATTTTTAATAAATTAGGGTATTTGGGTTATCTATTTTTTCGTGAAGCATTGTTGATTATTCATTGCCATTTTGAAAGAATTTTCTGCTCATGAATCCAATACCCATTTTTTCATTTCGCTAGTACTTTAGGATATGCCTGAAGTTTAATCCCTCCTGATGAATTTTAGTTCAACGTAAATGGTTTCTTCAAAATGCTGTAATGGAGGCCTTAAATTTTGATTTTCTAATATAAGTTTTATTTAAAATTTTTATTTTTCTTGATGCTTTGAATGTGAATTCAGGTGGGAACAAAAACTTCAAACATCTCACCTGCCAGAGATGGTATTTGGGGACAGTTGTCTGGTTCTTAAGCACAAAAATAGTGGTACCAAAATTCATTTTAATGCTTTCGATGCCTTAATTGGATGGAAGCAGGAAGCACTGCCCCCTGTGGAAGTTCCAGCTGCTGCAAAATGGAAATTCAGAAGGTAAGCTATGTATCTTTATGTTTCCTCTTCTCTTGAGATTTGAATTCGATTATATATGGTGGGTGAATTTGAAGCACTGAACTGTAGCATGATTTGCTTGAGTTAGAAGCAATGCGTTTTTCCTAGCAATATAGTAATATGATCTCATCTAGTTTATGTATTGCACTTTTTCTGAACAGAAAGTTACTTGAGTGGATTCCATAATCAATTTGCATTATAGGTGTGAAGAAATTTACGTATTTGAATATGCTCTTGTGGAATGTAATGTAATTGTGTGGTCTGAATTTTTCAGTCAAATTGTTTACTAGTAAAGCATTGTTTACCTCTAAAGGGATTTTTTATTGATACTCCTTTTTATAAATTGCAGCAAACCCTCGCAGCAGGTGATACTAGATTATGATTATACATTCACAACGCCGTATTGTGGAAGTGAAGCAATTGAGATGGATACGAGCAAGGTACGTGCTCTTCTTTCTCTATTGGAAAAACTGTTTCCTTGTCCTAGGTAAAATTTAATTTCTAGAGTAAGATAATGCTATATTTGGTTTGATGGACTTGTTATACAGATTGGCTATCTCATGATTATTTGTTTATTAGTTTAATGAGTTTCCATTCCCATTATGTGGACTCTATTATTTTGGTCTCTTGCATCATGTATATAGTTGAAATGAAGTTTTGGCGAAAACAAAAATGGAATGATTATGAGAACTTCTTCTTGTCAGCATGAAATGGGGGATATTTCTGATGGGAACTACAATCTCCAATGGGAAGACTGCAATGAGAAAATCGACGTGGTTGCACTGGCATCAAAAGAACCTATTCTCTTTTATGATGAGGTGGGCACCTATTGTGGTAACTAGAAGCATCTAATTACGTGATTGCCTGTTTGGCTGTATGGATATGTCGTCTATCATATATACCTAATGTTAACTTCCGGCTTTTTATTTGCCTGCCTTAAAGAAGATTATTCTTGCAACTGACAGGTAGTCTTGTATGAAGATGAATTGGCTGATAATGGAGTTTCACTTCTTACTGTAAAAGTGGTAACTTTTCAACCTCTGACTATTTCTGAGTGGTTTACTGTATTCTGTTCCATGAAAATTTTTAATATGGTTGAGGAATAAGGACTAATTGTGTCACTCTTGGATTTTCTAGAGAGTCATGCCAAGTTGTTGGTTTCTTCTCCTGCGATTTTGGGTGAGTTGGTTTCGTAATCAATATTATATCAGTAATCTAGCCAGATTCCCAAGATAACATCTGATATACATGAATTAGCTTTCTTTCTCCTTTTCCTTAATTTCATTGATCTGTTTAGTCACTGATCAAGTTCTTACAGCTTAGAGTTGATGGAGTGCTTATGAGACTAAGGGATACTCGTGTAGAATGCAAATTTGGTGACAACACGAATCCTATAATTCTTCGCGAAAGCTGCTGGAGAGAAGAAAAGTTTCAGTCTTTATCAGCAGTAAGTTTGTGTTCTGTGCGTGAATGCATGCTATATCTCAGTCTTGTCAAAATAAGGATGAAACTGCTCCTTTTCAATTTGCAATCTGTCTCTACTTGGTTTTGCTGGAGTGTGTATGAGAAACTACTAACTACCAACACAAAGTAACAAAGCCAAGGATGCGGAAGGAAAAAAAAAAAAAAAAAAAAGAAAACTGATATTCTTATGTATGTTATTAGTGGATGGTGGGTAGCATTACCTGTTCATGTGGTGCTACACAAGGTAAAGATTTAGTACAGTCTAGGAATTTCGGAGGGATAGGAAACAAGCGGTGGATGTTTTTTGAAAAACTAGGATTGAAAATGAAGAAGACACCATCTAGTTTTATAGGTTAAAAATTGCTAGCATATTAAAATATTGGCATCTCACCATGTCACCTTGAAAATTCTTCCGTGGAAAAAATTATAAATCTTTTTCTTGTCTTCTGAACATTTCAATGAAAAATTAAAATAAGATTTAAGTGGAAAAACTGTTAATAGAAAATTTCAATTATTCTGGTTCTGTATTGGCAATTGATATTAAATTATGCAACTATTTTTGTCAGGATTTTGAAGCTTTAATTTGGATTGAACTTTTTAGTTAACTCAAAAAAATTTGAAAATGAATATATGTTCATTACTAATACAATATTCAACAAAATTTTTGTAACACAAGTGGAATTTATTCATGGAATGTCAAGTTTACTCAAAAGAGTAAGCTTGCTTCATAAGCACTGGCGTATAGTTATTTCATGCTATTTTTTTTATCCTCATTCATGATAGTTTTCGCTGGTCTAGGTTTGATAGGTGAGTCAACTAACTGAATTCTTGATAAATGTGCCTGTGTTTGATCTCTCTTTATAAACTTTTTTCCCATTAATTTTATTTAATGCTTTTATTTTTCCTTTTTCTGTTTTCTTTTGGTACTTATCTGAGTTAGTTAATAATATCAAAAGCACCAAAATTTGTTTCTTTTTCTGTTTCTTTGATTGGTTAACCAAATGGTGCAGAAAGGGTACCCTTCTGATTCTGCTGCCTATAATGATCCCAGCATTATCAGCCAGAGGCTTCCAATCATCCAGCATAAGACCCAAAAGCTTAAAGTCCCTGGTAATTTATGAGGCTGTAAAAACTGTCTTTCTAGAGGATTCTCTATTATGGTCCAAGAGGGTACGGGTTTTTTCAAAAGATTAAATTTTCTTGTTACTCTATCTATCATGTTTAATGAATGATCCTAAGTGGTTACTTTCTAAAGTAGAAGAACAGACATTCAATGATACAAATTTTAGCTTATGATGCCTTATTTTTATATTTGAATCATGGTTTCCCATTGTAACTCTTGGGCTAGGGGAGAGAGGGACCGTGGTGAATTTCTCCTATCATAGAAGATTTGTTCAACGATTTTCCCATTTACACGAATCATAGATCCTAAGAACTAGCTGGGAAATGAAAACACGCTCAGTTTGGGCTTAAAAAAAAAAAAAAAAAAAGAGCTTAGTTCAAAAAGATAGAGGACTGAAAGTTAAAGTGATGATAATTTGATAAACTTTTTGTGGTGATCTAACATAAATATTAGCTGCAACTTATCTTGTACTTTGCAGTAGTAAGCCAAACTGAAGATTCAGCAATATCAAGTTATTGAAAATTTTTAAGAGATCGATATGTAAAACTATGCACACTATGCTTTTGCAGACACATGAATTATGAGTTAGCATTATGAGTCATTTACATGGATCCTAAGAACTAGCTGGGACATGAAAACAAGCTCAGCTTCAGCTAAACGGCACACCCAAAAAAAAAAGAAAAAAAGAAAAAAGAAAAAAAAGAACACTTAGTTAATAAAGATAAGAGGACGGAAAGTTAAAGTGATGATAAGTTGATAACCTTTTTGTGGTGATCTAACTTTAATCTTAGCTGCAACTTATATTGTACTTTGCAGTACTAAGCCAAACTGAAGATTCGGTAATATTAAGATATTGAAAATTTTTAAGAGATTGATATGTAAAATTATGCACACTATGATTTTCCAGACGCATGAATAATGAGTCGGCATTTGTGTTTCAGCTAACAAATAAAAGGCGTTCATGATACATGGACAATGAATATCTCAATGTTTCTTCGAAAGCTTTTTTGTTATTTATGTGATTAAGTTATAGGGTTTGCTCTTTGCCTGAATGTATCTTTTGTTGTTTGTGTTTATCGCAACATGTGAAGTTTATTTTATTACAGATGGCAGTTCCACCCTTTTATTTGGGAGGATAACAAAAGTTAGGATTAAAAAAAAAAAAAGAAAAGAAAAAGAAATTAGGTACAATATAGAGGCACTGATTAGGGTGATTAGAGTACATATACTTTCTTGTGGGCATGAAATTTGCTTATTGTCATCCTTGTCAATTTATGGTGGATCTTATGGATCTACAAATTCAGTATGATAAAAAATACAACCCAGGTGCAAACCTGAGCTTGTGTTCAACCTAAAATTTAAATGTTCAGGTATACATCACATTAACATGTTCATGAATTTCAGAACATATAATGTCAAGTAATTTCACGGCTGGGGTAAAAATACTAATGGATATTTTTTTTCTCTTCAGAGAGTTTTTTTTTTTAATTTTCTGGTGGAGTGGGGTGGGAGGTGGGTGTTGATACAAAATCTGTAAGTTTCCAGATGTGGTAATTTGCTAATACTTTTCTCAAGTCCTTCTGGGCTTTTGCTTAAATCATAGAGAATAAGTTTAATTCTTAAATTTAAGAACAAACATTGCTACTGTCAATAAAAAGAAATGAAGAAGAGAATAAAAAGAAACGAAGGAGAAGAGAAGGAAACCTACAATATTGCTTTATCCATAGATGAATGGTGAAAGAAAACTGTAAGTTGTTAATTAGCGTGCGATAAAAAACCAGACAAACTCAGTTCCATGGAAACATATAATGCTGGAAATTATTGCTTGCCTCATTAGATTTTTTTGGTAGCATTACATGCATAAACAGATAGAAAAAACCTAGGTCCCTTTTTTTCTTTTTTTTCCCTTTTCTGGTTTCTCTAGGAAGAACCACCATCCTGGTATTTAACACTTCACAACAGGCCTTCTACCTATGTTAGTTCTATACTTGATGGAACAAGTTACCTCTTCCAATAGAAACGATGTAAAATGAAAATTCCAAGTGGGGTACAAGATGGATGGATCAGAGTCGGAGATTTAAGTCGAGCTCAAGCTTGAGAGGCTCTGGTTGTGGCTCTGGTACTTGTGGGTCCAAGTGAAAGCTGCCTGGCCACATCAAATCCATGGCATCCTCCAGTGTGAAGGGTGTCCAGACCATTCCAAACCCTGTACTGGCATCATTAAATCTTGCTACAATTGTAGTTCCTTCTCTGGTTGATTTGTGCACAAGTGAATGAGGCCGAGCATGTAACGACCTAAACATAGAAGTATTGATGGGCAAACTGCCCATCATTGATATCATCCTGTGTGACTGATATCTTCTGGCTGCACCTCTCTCTCTCTTGTGGGCGTTCTGGTGACCACCTAATGCCTGTGAACTGTAGAACTTCCTCATGCAGAAGTTGCAAGAAAATACCTTGCCAGAAGCAGGTCTTAATTGTGAGTCTGAGTCACCAGCTGTCGAGAGCATATTCCTACCTAGACTCAGGTTCAGCCACTCTCCTGGATTACCATCTTCATTTTCTATGAGATTTTCATTGCTGTTTTCTAATTTACTTTGCTGTGTATTAGGTGTTATCTCAGTTACTGCATCATCCTTAGAGGTCATTTTGCCCACCCCCTCCCCCTTCAAATTGCTAGTTCAGGTGAGGATCAAAGGAAGTTTAGGGGATAAAGGGGCTCTTTGGAATTGCAACAGCTAAATGTTGGAAGGGTTAGATCGAAGTTGAAGAGACAAAATTAATGGAGCAAGGTATTAGAATGTGAAGTGGTATTGGAATTTTTTATTTATTTTTTTTTCTAAAAAGTTTTTATCTCACCTCAGTGACCCCACCTAGTTATGCTTGGTGCTCTAGGAGACAAGCTTATGTCATCTTTTACTGTTTGCTCTTGTAAAGCTTGGGATTCCCCACTTTCATCTTTTTCCTCTTTTCTTTTCTCCTCAAAGGACACCAAATTTACACTGGTTTTTGCTCAGAGTAACTGAAGAAATACAAGGTTGACAATCCTACAAAATTTTCCATCAGTAGTCAAAATCATAATCTTACAAATTTATTTATTTATTTTTTGTGGTGCTTGCCACGATTGCTTCCGCCCACCAAGCGAATAGATCAGTTTGCATACTTTTGTAGCGGTACAACTATGGTGGTTCCTAGTGTGGGTAGTTCGTTAGCCATTTGATTAAACTAGGAGCTGTAGAATCATTTACTTGGGTAAAGAAGGCTTCAAGTGGTTCTGATAGCATAGCTGATTATCTTCGGTATGAATTGCACTTTGTGTGTGTTTTATCTCTAATAGTAATTAGTGAACCCTTTTTAGCAGAATCAAGACCACTCGCTTCTTTCCCTCTGTAGGAAACACTTGATTTTGCAAGCAAGGAGTTTAGAGTAATAAGATAAAAATCTTGCATGTCAAGTAGGTATAAGATGCATTAAAGATGGCACCCACCAGAGAAAAGGGGCAACTTCCTGAGTAGAGAAGTGAGTGAATCATAAGCTTTGGAGAGTGGTAAATGCAGCTAAATTATTGGCTAGTTAAGTGGTGGTAGGTTTAGTTTTGTCTTTTTCTTATTATTTTTTTTTCTCTCTATTTTAATTTTAATATATATATATATATATATATCCTTTTTTTATTGCCTTTGGACTTGATGTTGTGTGGATATTGGTGAGGGCCCAGAGCATTGCCAATAATTTGATAAAAAAAATTAGGAAAACAAGATTGGATTGTATCTTGCCGTTTTTAGTGTTTCATTTTGGACAAGTGGATCTAGGAAGGTGTCTTCATGTTGGGACTTTGTTTTTTTTTTTTTTTTTTTTTTTTTTTTTTGGCCCTTCTTACAAAAATATAGTGGGCGAGATATAATGCAGAACAAGTGCCTTAAGAGCCACTTGTACTTGCGTTCAGTGCTTTTGTTTGTATAGATCTAGAGAACCAGTAACTCTCAGCACCACGGAAACTCTCTCTTTTGATTTGTTGCTCTGTAATCATCCTGCCGGTAGAAAAAGAAGGTAGTTTCTTAAACATGTTTGGAGATGATACTAATAATAATAATAATAATAATAACAATAATGGAGTAGAGTTGAATTGGTGGAGTTATAGATAAAACCTTGAAAGAATTCTAGCTTATGGTTAGGTGCCTATTCTGCCGACAGTGATGCTGGAGAAATTCTCCTCCTGAGCCTCAGGGAGCAACAATAGTGAAGCTTTGTCTGATTGCACTTCGATCTGTTCACACCAACTGATGAATGAGTACTGTGTCCAACTTAGCTACCATTTAGGTTTCTAGCGCAAGTAGCAAAAGGGAGTGATGAATGTAGCAAATCCCTGAAAGGTGCATAGAAGATTGCCAACTTCGGTTTTAAATTTTTGCATTTTATTAGATTATATATAGTTCTGGATTTCCACTTTATGCTTTTTTAAACATTGCCTTTTAATGATGGAAGCAATGAAACCATTGATGCATCTTCGAGTAAAGTCTCTCAATGATTGTTTGATAGATGATAGTGTGGTTCAAGGAAATATAATTAGTCAGTGTATTTAATGTGATTTTAGTAGTAGCTAGATGCAAAAAGTAAAAAGTTTAAACCTATAACGCCCGTATGCTCAGATGGTAGTTTCCTACTATGGGATAGAATTAAATTCGGAAGTCAACATTAACAAACGAGGGTTGTTTCGAAATCTAAAAGCTTATTATCTAAGAACCCTTTTTTGTTGTTAAAAAACAGAACAAAAAATGAATAGGTTGAGTATTTTTTTTTTTTTTTTTTTTACTTATTTATTTATTAATTTATTTTTCATGAGCATATGATTATAAGTTTATGATTCGGGAAACAAGGTTCTTCGTTGAGTCAATTCAGCAGTGGCCTTTAGAATTGTTATAAAATATGTAAAGCTACTTGGTAAAATTTGAAAATTTTAATTTTATAAGAATTTGTTCTATAAAATAGAAAATTGTTTCCAAAACAAAAATAAACTTGTTTGGTCATCAATTTTCAAAAATAGTTTTAAAAAATAAATTAAAAAAATAAAATTTAAAAAATATTAAAATGATATTTTTTGTTTTTTAGTTTAAAAACTGTTTTCTAATACTACTGACCAAATATTTATTGTTTTCATGAAATAAATAAAAATAGTTTATTATTATTTTATTTTTAAAATAATGTTTTGAAAATTGAAAATTGAAAATATGACCAAATTGGACTATATTACTTGCAACTATTTTTGAAAAGTGACTTATGGGCATGTTTGGCTACCTGTTTTAAGAATTGTTTTTTGTTTTTGAAACAAAAAATTGATCTCAAAACAATATATTGTTTGGTCATCAATTTTCAAAAATTATTTTTAGAAAACAAATGGAAAAGAAAACAATAAAAAAATATTTTTCATAGTTTTCAAAAAAATTAAAAATATGTCAGTTTATTGCACCTGGCACCTAAGCAAAGGAAAGTAAGAATGACAATTTACCTTGCACAACCTGAAAACACATATACCATCCCTAAAAGTATGTTTTTAATTTTTGAAAATTATTTTCAAACACAATTGACCAAATATTTATTATTTTTATAAAACAATAAAAAATTATTTTTGTTCTGTATTTTGAAAGCAATGTTTTAAGAACAAAAAATAAAAAACATGGCCAAATATTAGCTTTTAAAGTTTTGATTTTAGCTCCTCTAATTATTAATTATTAAAATTCTAAATTTAATCCTCATTAAAAATTTAATATCATAATTATCCTAGATTATTGATATTCTACTAAACAACTTTATTATCAACATATTTTATTCTTTAATTTTTTTCCCATTTACTTTAGTTTTTTTTAATCAAAATTTACTATAATTATGATAAAATAAATTGTGTTAAATTTTAATCTATGTTATAATAATAGAAACATAATACTACAAGTAAAAAGATGATAATAGATAATGTATTTTTTAATAATTATATACTGTAACAATAATTAAATATTATTATTTATTGAATATTTAAATAATAATTTTGAATCATACAGAAATTATGAAATAATCGTTTACCAATTATGAAATAACAGTTTACTAAATACTTAACCAAATATTTATTTCTGCAACATAACTAAAGTTAATTTTCTTATAAACTATAGGAATACTAAACTAAGCTTTAATGATAGATTTAAAGCTTATATGGTAATGCACTAGAAACTGTTTTTATTTTGGTTGTGTTTTAAATTAATTAGTAAATTTTAGTGATTTTTTTCATCACCTTTCAATGTTTCTCAGTTTATACTACAGAGTATTTTGTTTCCAATATTGCTCTATGCACTAATATAACCCAAATGTTGGTAAATAAATTTTAAATATAAGCTAATAAAATATTGTCATATCATGTAGTTATAAATTGGGTAAGCAATTTGGTCCCTCTGGTATTACTGTTTTTATAAAATGTGTTTTATTGTTTCAAATATTGATTGATGAATCTGCTAACAAGTTACCATAAATTTAAAATGGTGATGGTAATCCAAATTTACTTGTCAAAATAGCAATTCATTTTTTTAAAAAGAAAAACAATTATAATTCCATAGTTTGCTTACTTTCAAAGGTCTATCTAACAATTGAAATATCCTGTACCTAATTTACAATTTTACATAAATGCAGTATATATATATATATATATATATATTCTCATATAAGATGTTCTTATGGAAAACCGTTAAAAATATTTTTTTATTTGAGTTAGTATTTAAATATGTGTCGAGTTTAAATGATTCTACACATAATTACTTTCTTATGTTAAGGTTTTAGTATTTAACTATACTTATATAAATTTCTAGCATATTCTAAAATCTTATTTTAGGGTTAATAATATGGAAAATCAAGACGATACTGATAGGAGAATGACTTTATGTATAAGGATGAATGACTCTATGTATAAGGATATATATATATATATATATCTATATATATATATTGGATAAAATGTATGAGGAAATTGAAAATTTATTAAAAAATTAAAAAAAAGGAAGTTGAAGGTTTATATTCTTATCAATTAATCATATATATTTAAAAATGACACCACATGAATTCAATATTTTATAAAATATATCTTCTACTAACATATAGAAAAACTCAATTATTATAAAAACATTTCTACTGAAAAAAATTCAAAGTTAATACACTCACCAGGTGAAAATTTTCCCACATATACAAATTTCAACTATTTGTTTCTCCAACGCTGGAATCTACGTTTAGCCAAAAAAGACACGAATGTGGTTTTCTTTATACAAACTTCGGTTCAAAGCACCAACTCTTCACCTTCCAGGGCCAGGAATCCTCAAAGTGAGAAAAAGCTGGTTATTGCTGCTTTTTTAGATGTGATTTGAGAATATGTGCATTTCACTCCAACCTTCCTCTCTATTCATACTTACATAGGTTAAAAGGTTAGAAAGAAAGGAAAAAAGAAAAGAAAGAATTGACAGGGTTAGAATAATCCATCATAAAGTGGAACTTTTTTTCACTTTGCATGATGTAAGTGTATCACTCGTGGACCATCTATGAAAAGTTGGAGGAAAGAAAAAAAAAAAAAAAGAAAAAAAAAAAGATTGATAATAATTTAGTACCCTTTAGTTTGGGGTAATTCCATTTAAAATATTGCAATTCCAATATTCAAATTTCAATTTGTTGCATTTTGATATAAATAGATTTGTTTGACAAAGGATGGTTAAATTATAGACTTCTAAAATGCAAATCCTTAAAATAAGAAAAATTACAATAGCTTAAACCAATTTTCATTTTATATTGGTTAAATGGAATAATTAACCAACATTGGTCAAAAAATTCAATTGTGTTATGAGTATGATGTGATGTCACCATTCCATCATTTCCTTGAAACTTATACAATTATATATATTTATGGTGTAACATATCCATCATTTCTTTAAAACTTATACAATTATATATATTTATGGTGTAACATATGTAACTCATGTAACCATTATATGATCATGAATTTAGGTCATTATTTCTTATAACTTATATTATGTATATAGAGGCCATGAGACATAAAGTGATAGATAATAATAAGATGGAATTCTCCCCACCATTTCTTTACTCTTTTGTATTTTATATTTCATTTTAAGACTTCTATATTCTTTCTAAGTTTTAATTAATTTATAACACGTTATCAGTATATATTTCTACCAGTTTGATTTTTGGTTTAGGTAAGATTATCAAATTGTTGGTTTTAAGATAAGAATGCCAATTTGCTTATATAGATAAATTAATGTATTTTATTTGAAATTTTACTATTGGATGTTCTAACATTATGCAGTTTGAATGCAAATATTTGATCTTGAAGATCAAAATATTGAAAATGAAAAGTTCAAAGATAGTCTTAAAGATCTTATTAAAATAGATAAATATCTTTCTTAAGTTCATTTTTATTGCTATTCAATATGGCCAACAATGAAATCTTATTGTGTTGGAATTTACTAAGCTCAATTTAATATAATATTGTCATCCTTGAAGGGTTGGATAAATTTAATTGGAAGAATTGAATTTTTTTTTTCCCCCTATCAATGAGCCTTGGTAATATATTATGGTATTAAAGCTTTTTAAAGGAAGTGTATTGTCAATATGGACAGTTTAGTAAACTACTATAAGATATGGTCATCCAATTATAGTGAAATGAAAATATCCTTAAAGGATAGTTCAATAACGTATTGTCATTCTCTAAAATGAATATGTATTATTATCATCCTTAAAATATATGTTACTTTTGAATGGTCATTTGATTTGTAATAATTATGAGCATATATATTTTCTTTAATTACAATTATGAGAAAGCAAGATTTTAGTACTAAAAGTGGAAATAAAATGATGATCTAGAAGAAAAAGATTTACATTATTTCCATTGGATGAATGTATATCTATTATTGAAATTGAAATGGTAAGTTATTAATTTTGTCCTTGTACATTCAGACACTTTATTTTTATGTATCATGCCTTGGGAAATAAAAATGATTAATTTATCAACATGATAAAATGATTACATGGTGAATTTTAAATCCAAATGATTGATTCTGAAGATCAAAATATTGCAAAATGAAAAGTCCTCATATGATCTTGAATATCTAAATGAGACAACAAAAATATCTTGTTGATTTAATTTTGTTTTTGTTATTTTTAAAATGTTTAGAAGAGCAAATATACGTGGTGAAAAATTTAACTAGATTCATCAAATCCATGTGCATCATAATATATATACCACAAATGGGAATTGATCAATATGTGATCATTCATCACAGAAGCATGTATTTGAATATACTATTTATATCGAAATTATGCTAGAAGTATATATATTTAGCAATTGGCGATTTGATGATTTGTTAAAACTAATAGTTGATTACTATATAACATGCTTGAAGCATGAATAATCAAAAATCTAAAAGTTTATATTAAAAGGAAATTTATTTACAAATGCAAAAAGGATGTACATCTAATAATTCATGAAATATCTTAAAAAGCCCTAGAAATGGCATATGTAGATAAATATTTGAAGAAAATTCTTCCAAAGAAAATAGTTAAAACTTTTGAGATGCTTAATATTATTGTTGACAATTTGTTTAAAGTAGCTGCATAAAATCATTGCAAATGATTATATGATCTCAATATTATATTAAAGATTGTATCTACACATTATTGTCAATTTAAGAAATGACAAATCATGTAGAATTGCATGAAATTAATGTTTGTGTATGTTCATAAAGATTAAGCCTTGTTGATGGCACAAAATCTCTTGAAGAGATTTGAAAGGAATAATGAAGAAGCATACTAATATATTTTCTGAATGTAATTATATTTCAATATGTTATAAGATTAATAATTTCTAAAATATTTGAATTGCACATATGATATTATAAAATATTGAATTATGAGATTTTGATAATCCTGGAAGATTGGGCTGTTGCATGAAGCTCCTCGAGATGTATACTCGTTCAGTTAAAGTGCTATATAAATTAAACAAATGGATTGTCTTAATGAGTACTCTAAGAATGATGTAACATGTCAATAAAGCAATTTGCTTATATGTATTTACTGTTATTACTATGAGTGTAGCATATTAAAATTCCTGACGAGTTTAATGAGACAGTTTTTCTACTTTTAGGGGGAGAAAATTGAAAGTAGAATAAAGGCATGAAAATCGAAAGTAGAATAAAAGCATGAAATTTTTAAAGTTTCATTAATTTTAAATATTCCAATATATGAAAGTCCTAGAAGAATAATTTGCTAGTATAATTGTAAATGAGATTATATAATGCACACTTGAAATATATTAGAGCTTTTGGGGTAAAAGATAGAGTTTCATAAGAAGAAAATTCACATTCACAATATTTTTGATATATAAATTTCTTGTAACAATAAATAAATTTATTGATAATTGCATTGTTTATATTAAAAATGATTATGATAAATATTTATTTACTAACAGGGTGAAATATGTCAATTTAAAGATTATATATAATATTTGTATTTATATTGACATTACAGAGCATATATATCAACAATACATATACTGTACTCTTCTTTCATCAAGGTTTTAACTTATTGAATTTCCTAATAAAATTTCAACGAGGCAATATAGTAAACATTTTATCATAGATGATAATCATCAATGCTATATTAGTCTAATATATATGTATATAAGGTTTTAACGAAGTAATTTAGTATTCAAACATACTATTTGTGTTATATCAAGATAAATACATTGGTTTCCTGATAAGGTTTAGTAATGTAACTTAGCATTCATACACACCGGAAATGCTACAATTAGATGGAGAAATATAGTGACTCTACTCTTTTTCCTTTCTAAGGTTTTATCCCACTGAATTTTTTTTACAAAATTTTAATGAGGCATATTAACATAATTATTATCATATATATATATATATATATATGGATATTGTGCTCTTTTACCTTCGCCATGATTTTGTCCCATTGAATTTTCTTTACAAAGTTTTAATAGGATATATTCAATGTATGGTGGACGCTAAAGAGGAGTGTTATGAATATGATGTGGATGCCACCATTCCATCATCTCTTTTTAACTTATACAATTTTATGTATTTATGTGTAACATAGGTAACTCATTTAACCATTATATGATCATTATTTTGGATTATTATTTCTTGTAACTTATATTATGTATAGACCTATAAATAGAGGACGAGAGACGTAACGTGATAGAAAACAATAAGATGGAATTATTCCCACCATTTCTTTACTCTTTTTTATTCTATATTTCATCTTATGTTGTCTATATTTTTGCTAAGTTTTAATCAATTTATAACAAATTGGACAAAAATGCAATAAATTAAAATTTAATTATTAAAATTACAACATTCTTAAACTTAGAAGTTTAGGATCCGTTCAGTATAATTTTGTAAAACAATATTCATAAATAATTTTGTAAAATGAAAGTAAAAATTAAAATTTTTTATTCTTAGAATATAAGAACACGAATTTAAAACATTCTATGACAAAAATAGTAAAATTGTATTTGGTAGATATTAAATATGATAGTTATTTTGTTATTGAAAATTATTTAGACCACCTGTTTTTATCAACATTATTTTATTCTTTTTTCAAATGATAATAATATATTTGGGAATTAGTGATTGGAGGGCTTTTATAAGGATAAAAAGTTCTTTTGAAGATAAATCAATTTTTTTTTTTTAAATTTTGAAGGTAATTGATGGCTATTATGGTTACGATGAAGATTCAAATTTGAAATAGATTTATCATGGAGATGATCATGGAATTAGCTTTATTTAGAAAATTTTCATGAGATTAATGACAATAATCCATGAAATTTCAATATTCATCCGAGCAATCACAAGTATACAAATATGAACATCCTACAACATGAATCTAGGCCCTTCTCCGCACACCAAAACTCTACTATGAGAACTTTATTTTAGAATTTCTGTGCAATTTTCTAAATGTTTATTGCCTTTTAATAATTTTATTTTTCTAATAAATTTTTATTTTTTTCCTTATTTTATTTGTGAACAGATTTTTACAGTAAACTAATACAATGGCCGCCTTATTTTATCAGATTTACTTCATGGAATCTCTATTATTTTTATTACCCTTTCGATGGTTCTCTAATTTTATTTGGAGTGGCAATGTTCCTAACATTCTAAATTTCTTGATAAATTTTTTACCAAACAAAAATGATAGACACTACTCATATATATATATATATTGTTATAAATCTGTTTTCCAACTTTTCCAAATACATGTAAAACATCCCTGAAATATTTTCAAAATATAGATATATTCTTGAAAATATATATCCTACTCTTTTTCAAATTCTACATCTCAGATTGAGCTACCAAACATATTTTTCACTATTTTTAATTTTTAAAATGGAAAATCATTTAGCAAAATGTACAGGATATAGCCTTGAACAGTGCAACTATTCCAAAACATTAAAAAAAAAAAAAACAAAAAAAAAAACAAAAAGTACAAAGAACATTGTGATCACTAAAAGTTTTTCATGGGATCAGTTCTTGTGAAACAGTCGTCCACGATATGGACAGATACTGGGCAAGTTGGATTTTGGCCCCTATAAACTACAGTTTCTTTCTACACAAGAATGAAATGAAATGAACTAAAAACTCCATATTATATAATTGCCAATGAGCTGTCTAAAAGACTTTCCATGGGACACATGAAACTGCACAGCCTCTCAACACATTTAAATTATTTACATTTGGCGGCAGACGCCCAACATAAACTGTGCAAATATCACCCACCGCAACAGAAGGAAAGAAAATTGAGTAGATAGTAAAAATGATTATTGCTAGCCTATGAATCATTATAAGGAAGAAAAACAAATGTGCTTGCATAGTGAAGAATGAAACCAATTTCATGTTTCTTGAACAAAATAAATAAATAAATAAATAAATAAAATTATAAAGCCCTTGGAATTTCTTAGAAGATTTTTCAGAATTCTATACCAAAAAATCTCCAAATGAAGAACGGAACTAAAAAATAATATAAAAAATCCTCTTAGGGACAGTGTCATCCATGACATAGTGGGATAAATCCAGATAAGATCTCAGTTTTCTTTGTTTTTGTTTCCTTTTATTTTCCTTTTTATGAGGAAAAGAGGCTTTTTTAAGCACATAAAGTAGTTGAAGTAGCAATAGGGGAAGAGTTCAAGCATGCAATCAAGCATATGATAGAAGAAGAAACCGGTTTGGGCAAAGGACTGTTGGCAGTAGTGCTCTGAGAAACCATAAATATAACCACATTTGGTAGTCCATTAGGTACGCATTAGGCCACTATAAAACTATATCATTCACCAAATATCTTTAAGATTCTTGTTCATGACCAGCTTCTCCAGTTTGGAGCTTCATCCTTCCAAAAAGAGTGGGCCATTGTTGCATAGAATGATAGAGACACCACTAGTGCTCTTCATGCTCCAAATACTCCGTCGGTATTTGGCATCCTATTCCCAATTCATGTGCCTAGTTCTCCAAAACTAACCTTCAAATGAAATGCACTACAACCTTGGTTGGAAAGCCACAAGATAATAGATATTGGCAATGGCATATGAACATATTTATTTTCAAAAAAGTTTGGCCTCATTGGCAATAGAAAACCTAAAAGACACAAAAACATGTCTTTCACTATCACTTGCAACATAAGTACAATGATGAAAATTTCACAGTATCGATAGGTCCAAATCAATGCAATGAAAACATAATGATATGGAGGCAGCTTGAGTTGGGAGTTGCTGTTCAAAAGTCCTATTTCTTTCACTTTATCGAGCATCTTATAGTTACTTCTTGATTATAAAAAGCAAAAATAGATTGCTTAATTCTTGGATTGGCCACAAGCCATTTACGGACAGAATCACTGCCCTTTTGAAGTGCAAACATTTGTTGTCAAGCACTTCTTGTCCACAAGGAACGTAATAGAAAGGTAAAATAACAGAATCAGCAACAATGTTGAAAAGGAATATTAGCACTAGCACATTATGTATCAAAGCTATCAAGAGTGAGAATTGATATTGACTAATCATTGACAGCACAAGTGCAGCACAATAACAATCTAATTACCAATTAAAAAAAGAGGCAAGTACAACTTTGAAGTGAAAGATGCCTGTGAATCCTTCATTCTGAAAAGTCATTCCAGAAGTTGGAATTCCGAAGGTTCTTGAAAAATATTCTTAGAATAATGGCACGCTCTTATTGCAATTCTTAGTTCAAAAAACAAAAGATCCTACAGAATAAAATCTCCTCCAAATTTTGTCGCTCTTAATTATGCCGATACTAGTCTGCTTAGGAACCTGAAATGAAACAACAGGATTTGCAAAAACTATGTAAGAATATCGGATAATACTCTCAAAGAAATTGGAAACAACATCATATTTCAGTACAAATAAGTTATATTCTCCTCCCCAGATCTGTTCTCCTCCACGCAAAGCATGCTTTATTTGATGATACATCAAAATTTCAACATTTTTGGCCCAAATTTGTGAGTAGGAAAATGTCCATACAGAATTGAAGTTCGTATACATAACAATAACTTAAGATTTCGCACATTAATGATTAGATCAAAACTAATCACGTTAGAATAAATGAAGATGTCAACTCATTCATTTTTTCAAATACTTGTGGATTATTAAGCTGTAACTTTGACACAAGAAGTGATTACAATTCATGAATTAGTTTACAGGGTCACATGTGAGATCACCAGGAAAGTAAAAAGAAAATAAAAAGAAAAGAATTTCATATCGAGTAAGTAAGATGATTGGAACTTGAAAGGCAATCTACCAATTCTACAAAATGGGGATTACAGGACACACAAAAGAAGTGCCATGCTTATCTTCCTCATATGAAATCCACTATTGTAAGTCTATAGTGGGGAACAAAATTATAAGTTGAACAAGTCAATGTGCAAAATATAAGAACTTATATATAGTGGACTGAAGTCAATACTATACATTAGCAATGTAATTTCAATGCAATTTATTGAAGTCTTCCCATATATTAGTAACATATAATATATCATATCAGCAACCAAGCATTTGAGAATGTATTACACCGAGGCAGGAGATAACTTGTCACACCAAATACATTTTACCTACCTAAAAACCCTTTGCATTAAACAATTAGAAACACATATTTTCCCGAGGAAATCCGGCTAGTTCAATAGTTTCTCTATCTTCTTAAACATCTGCAGGATCCAGCCATCAGATAGACACAAATCAACCATAACCTACCCCGCATTGCAGAACACATCCAGTTAACAAGCCACTCATGCCTCAACCTTAAAACCAGTTAAAGAAAACACCTTCTGAAAGCAGAAGCACTAGAATAACTCCTAAACCTCAAATGCTTAAAATTTTTAGCTGACAGTAGCAAAGCAGCTTATATGAATCAAAGACATCCAGTTAACAAGCCACTCATGCCTCAACCTTAAAACCAGTTAAAGCAAACAACTTCTCAAAACACAAGCCTAGCATGTTTCTCCTTTAACTCGTAAATCTCAATTGCTTAAAATTTTTAGCTGATGGTAGCCAACCAGCTTATATGAACCACAATGTGGACTATCAATTAAGCAAGATTGCACCATGAAACTATTAGCATAATAATGCAAGCAAACAACTCTAGGTAAGTAAATAAGGTTGGTTAGGCATGCGCATTATTTGACAAAAATGCCTCTTCCTAGTGGTCAAAATCTTATTTCAAGGTTTATTGAAATAAATGATAAGAGAACCTACAATGAAGCATCATTCTCCTGCCTTTTGATGATTGGAAGCCCTTGCGCATCACCCGTCTTTTCCATTCCTCCCTATCAATCCCATCCCAAATCCTTCTCATCAACCAAACTTAACATGGTAATAAACTCCTAATAATTTACACCTTACTCTATGAATTAAAACAAGATTAAGCATATACCATGGACGAAAAAAACTAACTGACCTCCAAGGTTCCTATGATATATCTGAAAGGGTAAAGTTACAAAAAACATGCTTTCACTTTTGTAATGTTTCCTAGAAACAGCAAGACTCACAAAGAAACTACTAGCGATCCTGACAAGTACGGCGGAAGGTACCATGAGACAACTCGCAACAAGCCCGCAAGTTGACAGCCAAGTGAGATGTTGAAGCCATTACTCTACACACTGGCAGAAGAGACTGTATGCATCCCAACTCTCCCAAGTTCCTACAAGAAGTTAAGAAGTTAGTAGATAGGAAAAACATGTGTATTACCAACAAAAGAAGGAAAGGAAAACAGTAATAAGATTTGATATTTTTTGTTAAAAAATGCAATAAATTGCTGGACGCTTTTGCAGTGCAAAACAACAATAATGCGCTAAACACTAAACAGTATAGGAAATCTGTGATCCATTATTTATATGATATAAAAACATATAGAACAGAGAGAATCTTATTATTTTCCCTTTTTATGTATACAAAGTTCACATATTTTGCATCTCAAATTGCAGGACCTAACTTTCTCTTAGAAGATCATGTTTTGTTGAATCCAATAGAAACGGACATGTTTGGTACTCGGATTTCTACATAGTAAAGGAAGAGAAGGAACTTATCAGTCTATCACATGAAAAGTTAAAATTTCTACACTGTACACATTTTATACTTTATGTTTACCATATTTATTTATTTATTTATTTTCAAAAGTCTCTTAACGAAACTATGAAAATTAAAAATAAGCAAACATTGAAAATCAAGTTTACATAACCAAAAAGGGACAAACTTTTTTTTTTTTCCTCCTAGGCTAGAGAAACCAAAAATGCCATTGCCACCTATAAAAGCTCTGAGTTATTTTGGGGAAAGTAAGCAAGACAACAAAAGCTATTCGTTTATTACCTTTCACCTCCATTAACTAATTCAGTAACTCTTTCAAATCCAAAAAGAAATAAAAGTCTAATATATCTGAGAATTAAGAAACCCTATCAATAAGCATATGGAAGTGCAGAACTTGTACAATTTCAACGAATAAGCATTTCCACAGAATACAAAGATTTAAATTTTAAAAATTTATGGCATTTCTCTTAGCGTCAATGTAACTAAAAAATAGTCAACAATTTCCTCAAAGAAATTAGATAGATCTCAAACTCCACAAGCCTTAAAAAAAAAAAGAAAAAAGAAAAAAAGCTAGCATTTTACCACACAAACATACACATTTGACAGCGAAATGTAAAAGTCAATATGTGCTTCATATCCTTTTCCTCCTATAATTTTCATTTATTTTCTACCATTTTCCCGGAAAGATAAATAGGGTGTAGAGTGGGAACCTGGGAGCAGCAAAGGAGAGACGGCGAGATTGGAGACGAGGAGCAGCCATATTGGGCGCCGGCGGACGGAGGCGGGGAAGAGGAGGCGGCGAGCGAAGCAAAGAAACCCTAGCAGTGGAGACGAGCGAACGAGACAGCGATCCAGCTGAGCGCCAAGCCATTTTCGTTGCGGTGGTGAAGCCAAAGTGTGTGTGGCGGGCGAGGGCTTTGTGAGGGTTTAAGGCTACAGTGATTGAGCGGTGGAGTTTTACGATATGTCCCGTAATGCTGACTTACATACAATTCTGACCGTTCGATTCTTCTTTCCTCCCTAATTGTGGACCTTCCGATTTGGTTTTTATTTTAGCTTTTTTTGGGGAAAAAAATTATTTAAAATTTTATAAACCAAAAAGAAATCAATGCCACATACGGTAACTAAATTTTATCATAGTTTAATTTCACATTTTAATTCAAATACCTACTCTCTATCTCTCTTATCACTCTAATGTATTTTTTCGATTAAAATAATATATTATTTTTTTAAAATTTAAAAACACATTCTTAATATTCTAAGGCTTTATTTAACCATTGTTTAGAGGGTTTCGGTTTTGAAGCTTAAAAGTTTTTTGTGAATGTTCAGGTCATTTTTAAAAGTTTTTGAAGCTTAAAAGTTTTTTTGTGAATGTTCAGATCATTTTTAAAAATTTTTATCTGCTTTGAAAAAGAAGTAAAAATTATATCAACAGAACTTTAATATAATTTTTAGAAAGTCAAAAATAACTTTTAAAATTTATTTTAAAAAATATTTTTTGAAAAATAAAAGTTATACAAACAGGATCTTAACATAACTTTTAAAAAGTCAAAAGCAATTTTTAATGCTCAACTTTTCCCCTTTTTGAAAAAACACTTTTAGAAAAAATAGAAACAGAAGCATAAATAAAAGCAGAAACTTTACAAAACAAACCTAAATCAATTTAAAACAATATCATTCAAAAGCCCCTGCTAGTTAGAAAACTTAAATAGCTAACGAGATACTTCATTACAAAAGAAATCTGCATTTTGGATACCAACATGAATTTATAAAAACTAAAACAAACAGCTAAATAAATGACATTAATTCTGCCACATTTATTAGAAAAAGTTGCATGATTGAACTGACAGGAAAATTATAACGTAAGGGGTTTTGTAGTTTGGAAAGGCATAATGCAGAAGGTTGTTTAGCATGGTAAAGGAGGCGAAAATATAGCTGCCCTTAGCTGCCCTTAGCTGCCCTTAATATTCTCACCTAAAATCTCTCCTTTAACTAGTGATTTTAAAATTAAGTAAAACAGGTTACATTCATCCCTCGTAGAATAGCTCAAATGGAAATAGTCAACGAGGAGTTGTACTTTAAATATCCTACCCTGTCTTAAAGAAAAAGAAAAGCTACATTTAAGAATTAGGTTGTCCTACATCTAAGTAGTCCGTCAAATATGTGAAGAATACCAGATGATATATTTGCTGATACTATAGTTCCTCTGTAATGTAATCTTCTAACAGAAGTATGGTCGGACCAAAGACTGACTTCTTGAAGATCTCCTTCTTCCCAGGTTATGTTAATGGTCACCCCACCACGAGCCTTTAACCCTTTTACACATCCATTTGCCCATTTCTCAGTCGGAAGTGCAGGAAGCAAGTAAACATCATTCATGGTGCTTTGTACAAGCATTTCTGTAATGGCTGCAGAAAAACTGAAACAAAAACAATAGCAGAATTAATAGCTTGGCCTTTGTGTAATATTGCAGCTACTGTAACTGAAACCAACATGTTCTTGCACTGTCTAGTTACATTTTGTTCATTCTTGATGTGCGAAGTGAACACAATTTGTTTCTATGTGATTTGAGCGGATGAACAATATGTTGCTCCTCATTTGTAATATTACTGACTTAGTCAACAACAAAGTGAGATTTACCCCTTACAACTTCCCGAGAAGCTATATCACCTACCTTGTAGAATTATTAAACAGCAATACTTTTTTAAAGGATTGTCTTGCCCTTGAGCAACTTACTGACTATAATGTGGGCAAGGATCTTGATATAATTGGATTGAACATTTTATCATTTGAAGGAGACTATTTACAGATTGAATTCTCAAGATTGCATGCTTATATCAATATATAGACACAGAAGGCTGCTTACCCAAAGTTGGCATCAATTTGGAAAGGAGGGTGTGCAGTGAATAGATTACTGTATAATCCTCCTTCAAATTCTTTCTCATGTTCAGGGTCCACGAATTTGATTAAACGTTTGATCATGCGATATGAATGCTCACTACTATGTAGACGTGCCCACGAGGCAATTTTCCATGTGGTTGACCAACCTGGACCATCCTCACCTGTTTTTAGCAATGAAAAGTTGAAAGGTTAAAACAAAAATATTTAACCGTTTAAAACAGCATTCAACGTTGTTAATATATTTGCCTGTGACAAATTATTGACATAGATGATCTTCCATATAGATATAGCACAAATTGCTTGGCAGCTAATGCATTTATAATTGTGAACAGAGACTCAAACAATAGCTTGAGAATAATCAATTTTCTATGGAATGATAAACAATAAAATAGTATACAACTACTATGCAATCTACGGACTAATCTAGAGTCAACTTTTACCAACTTATAGATAATAAAATGTCATCTATACAATACATACAAAGATTTATATGCGGTCGATTTTTACATAATCAAACTCATGGGACAGTAGGAAGATAGATTTCCTCCTCACATCATATGTTATAAACAACTATATACGAAGCATTTGAAAAGTGAAAGGAAATTGAAGACATATACAAGAAATGGTGAATATCATCTTTTAACAAGCTTGTCATATTTCAACCAAATATAAGAGGTGGTAACTCTATTAGTATGATTATTGAAATATATTACAAGAAAATTCCTTTTACAAAAGATCATTCTCATGTAGGCAAATTAGAACATCTTTATCTCTCATGGAGAGACTATGTGCCCAAACTATGGTAAAGAAAGTAAGTTGGCATGTACAAACCTCGTTTTAAAAGGGAAACCTTGGCTGCTTTATATAGGTCTGGAGTTTTAACATTGATTGTGTGCCCTGGAAACAGGCCAAAGAGGTGGGAAAGATGTCGATGATGAACCTCTGGATCTTTAAAATCTTGTGCCTGCCTTAGCAAACATAGAATTATAAATTCTGTGTCTTGAGTACAAAAACAACCATTTTTACACCAAAGACTAGATACAACTTTTGTAATAAATGAAAAAAATTTTATTGCACTATTTACCTACCCATTCCATAATAGAACCATCACTAGCAATTTTCGCTGGACGAAGTCTTGGCTGAGCCTTTTTCACCTTTTTAATAATATCATCCTCATTTTTTTCAAGAATCTGTTCCAACAAAAATTGATTAGCATATAAATACAGGGCACATAAATATTGTATTTTGACAAGTCTAGAGCAAAAGCTTCACCTCAGCAGCAGAAACAATTGCTGAGAAAACCTCATTTATGATTGCCATGTCCATGGTCGATGAGTAGCTTACACAAGCTTGCTTACCATCAGGAGCAATAAAGTAATGTTCTGGAGAAGTTGATGGGTTGGTTTCCAAATATCCTCCAGATCCTTCTATTAACCAATCCAATAGAAACGCCACACATCCTTCCAACAAAGGATATGCCCTGTTTTTCAGAAAATCCTAAATATGCAGAACAGTAAGAATCATTAAGCTGATTTTCTGAACTAATAGAAGTGGTGCAAATTTTTAAGACTGTTGGTCTCCAAGAAGATAAAAGAATTCATAAGCAACACTGAACAACTTCAGGGAACAACAAAGAAAAATAGTCATGTATTTTAGCTCACAGCTTACATTTGGAAGAAGCAAATGAAATAATTTTTTCCCTAGCATGTGGCTTCCACATCTCATAGGCATTTCCAAAAGAATTCTAAAAGCCCCTGTCATAACTTTCATCTTACAGGAAAAGATCTCCATTCTAAAGAATGATGGTAAACAATTTATGGAACGAAACATAATCTTACTTTGTCCATTGTATAATTATAATGCTCCCATAGATGTGTACAAAGCCACGCTCCACCCATTGGCCATAAAGCATACACAACATCACCTTGACATGCTGATGTTCTTGCCCAAATGTCAGACTTATGATGTACAAGCCAACCACTTGTTTTGTAATTCACCTGCAACATGAATGGAGAAAATAAAATAGTAAACAAATTAATTTTCCAAAAATAAATATAAAAATAAAGAGGGCATAAATAATGTAGATGGATTCTGATAATTTAAGTCTCATGCTTGCTACGGTGTGCTGTCAAGCACCATACAAGTAAAAGAAAACCATCATAACTTCAAAGGCAAAATATTAACAGATACACGGAAATATAAGAAACTAATGCATACAAATAAATGAAATGAATTACTTAAGAGAAACTTAAATTATAAAGTAGAGTAATCTCACTTCTGAAGTTTTTTTTCCGTTGATTGACAGAGATGAAATGAAATCAAACAAGGGTTCCTGGCACTCACTAAGGTTGCAAGGAAGAGAAGGCCAGTAGTTCATTTCAAGATTAATATTCAAGTGAGGAGCACAACTGAACAAAAGGTACAAATTGTTAGTAATTGTCTTGATAAAATCTTGATGCAAACGGTTGCAAAGACATAAAGAAATGCAGTCCATGAAATCTAAAGTAGATTTGCTTTTCATTTAAGAATTAATTTTATACGACGTATTTCAATTGAATATAAAAATACGTAGGGAGTAAAGAATGTGAACATACTCCCAAGTTGGCTCCATATCCTTGTTCCATATTCCCTGAAGGTTTGCAACCTGAGTTCCAGGCCGTGAACAAGAAATAAGCAAATAACGACCATACTGAAATAGTAGTCCAACTAGGGACGGATCTTCATTAGTCTGAAAGGATTTCACCCTCTCTGCTGTTGAAAGCGAATCATCTTCTCTTCCCTTGAAATCTAAATTAGTTACAGGAGAGGCAGATTGCTTTGTCCCAAAAACCCTGTTCCCTATAACGGTTTTGGTGCTTTTAGAAAGCTGCAATGAGACACGATGAAAAAGGGTCTGATAGTCATCCAAGTGATGAGCATAAAGATCAGAATATGACAAATTTCTTATTGAATTTAACACACTGAGAGACTCTGAAGTTGGATCCCTCTTAGAATCAGAAGGCTTTATGAATGGTCCATCAAATGTAGACTTAGCCACCAGAAGCAAAACAGCCCAATCTGAACCTTCAACCCTCAACTTCTTGTCATCTAAAACATGTATTACCCCTCTGCTATCACTAATCTGCAAATCAAGAACTGCAGAAAACTGACTTCCTTTTGGATTGTCATTTGCACTAACTTTTCGAAGGATCCTTTTACCACGACAACTTCCTTCCATTATTATCTGATTCTTGCTATTTACACGTGACTGATGGTTTAATTTGCTGTCCATAGACAAAGTGAATGATAAAGACCCAGATTTGCTTCCATAAATCTTTGTCACAATCACTTGATGGGGATAAGAAGCAAAATGTTCTCTGGTAAATTCCACATCACCTACCGAATACTTTACTCTCACTGTTGCACTATCCAGGTCAAGCTCTCTGTGGTAAGTTTCTTCAGAGTACTTAAGATGAGAATCATCAAACTCTAGATTAATGTCACCCAGAAGCTGGTAGGCCTTCATAAACAACAACAACAACAACCGAAAAAAGAAGAAGCAATATCATTAGGATATAATTCCCAAAGCAACTGAAAACTTCCTTTGTCAAAGAACTCACAAAATCAACATGGAAATCATTTTTAACTAATTTAAGAGGGGAAAAAAAATAATTCCTGAAAACCAACATTAAAGTGTGACGAGGAAAAAAATGGTTTTGGACAACATACAATTACTTAAACAATAATTCCCACATCAGAAACGCTCAATAACATCATTTAAATCAAAATTGAGTCCACCAAAAAAAAAAGAAAAAAGAGGGAGGAAAAAACCTCTGACGGAATTCCAGTCAATTTGGCTGCTGCCGTAGTGGCTTCAGAAAAATCACCATCATCAACAAGTTTTCTGACTTGTTCCAAAGCCTCTGGAGCATCAGGATTAGTGTAATTTCCTGGAGTTCCAGTCCAAAGCGTGTCCTCTGCAAAACAATACAAAACCATAATTCAATTAGAAAAATGCATAATACAAGGGGGGCAAAAAAAAAAAAAAAAAAAAAAGAGAGAATTCTGAAACTTTGGAGTTGTTAAGATTGAGTGTTCATTTTTTTTTTTTTTTGTTTTTTTTTTTGGCAACCAAAATTCCATTAAAAATGTAGAAGCTTTATAGTGCAAAGGTTTACCATTGAGCTGGATAAGCTCAGAACTAACACCGCCCCAAACCATGGCACCAAGGCGGCCATTGCCGATAGGAAGAGCATCAGTCCAATGCTTGGCTGGTTCGTTGAAGATTACCTTGAGAGGGTTAGAACTCTTATCGTTCTTCACGGAGGTCGGTGGGTTGCATAGATTCTCTTGTAGAGGCCGCGGCACCACAACCCAACCTCCTTCTTCCATGATTGAAGAAAGCGATAACAAAATTAAGTAAGCTCGCTGTTTGTCTTGTCATATGTACGCAACTGTGTCTCTCTCATTCGCCACTTCATCATCAGATTGCAATCTCCATGAGACTGAAAAGCTAAAGCTGGAGGAGTTTTGAATTGTTGCCGGCCAATCTTACCCGGCTTTTTCCTTTTGGATTTATTCTAATTATTTAATTATTAACCTTTTTTTTTTATTCCAAAAAAAATAATAAAAAAAACCTATATTTTTAAACAAAATGTATTTGTGAATTTTAATTATTTAAATCAAATGTTTTGACATGCTTCAAGTTCAAAGAGTAATTATTTTTCCCACAAGAAAAAAGAAAAAATCATGAAAGAAATGAACAGAGAACAAAAGTAGTTTTTACTTAAAATGTCATTATTGTTATTATTATTTTACCAATGCTATGTGCACCAAAATTGTTCATCAACTTTAATCACCAATACCAGCTAGTATGTCAAAAATAATATATTATTAAATTTGATCGATCACCAACTCTAATTGCTAACTGATATGACAAAAATGCTATTGTGTTATTTTTTAATTTGTTACTAAATTTCATTTTATCTATTTAAAAATTCAATTATTTATATTTATTATTATTATTATTTTGGCAATTTTATCCATATTTAGCCGATATGGCAAAAAGATATGTCATTATTTATTGATGGAAAAATCAATATAAACTATAAATATAAATAAGGATAAATAAAACTAAATACAAATTAATAAAATAATGACATATTATCATTTGATAATAATAATAATAAGAGTCAATGTAAGAAAAGAACACGTTAGCGAATACTGAATGCTTATTGAAAAAATCATAGTCCCTGAACATAACAATTATAATGCATGAAACATATTCAAAAAGATTAAAAATAATAATAATAATAATAATAATAATAATATGTATATAAAACTAAAAAAATAAAATATTGACTTAAAAAACAAAAGGTAGGAATTATAAAGAGCGAACAAATATCAGAGCTCCTCACAGATGAATTTGACCTTACAAATGAAGATTAAGCCACTTCTCAAAGAGATTTTGAGTTCACACACCTTAAAAGTTTATTGAAAGTGTAAACTTTGCCAGATGATAAATTTGCCATGACCGTGAGTCCTCTGTAGTGTAATCTCTTAACCACATTCTGATCCTTGGACCAAAGACCAACTTCATGAAGATCTCCTTCCTTCCAGCAGATGTTGACTGTCACTCCGCCCCGCGCTTTCAGACCTTTCACACAACCATTTGCCCATTTATCACGGGGAAGAGCAGGAAGTAAATAAAGGTCCTTCATGGTACTTTGAACTAGCATTTCAGCAATTGCTGCTGAAAATCTGTCCAAAAATGGGAGAGCAATTATGCTTGTCAAATCTCTTAAACATTTTATCTTACATTCAGAGACAAAAAATACAGGCAATGAAATGTACAATTACCCAAAGTTGGCATCAATTTGAAAAGGAGGGTGTGCAGTAAACAAGTTACTGTAAAGTCCTCCCTCAAAATCAGCCTCATGATCTGGATCCACCAAGACGATCAAATGCTTGATCATACGATATGCATGTTCGGTGCTGCGAAGACGAGCCCATAATGCAGCTTTCCATGTAGTTGACCATCCTGGACCATCCTCTCCTGTATTAACGATTAAATATAAAGGCCACATTAATTAATTGGCGTTACTCAAGTTAGCTAATATAATACCTAACGAAGTACAAACAACCATATAAGATTTTATTTTATTTTATTTTTTATTTTTTTGTTGTTGTTATTTTTGGCTTCCAAACAAGTAAATAAAATAACAGATTGGCTAAACATCTGTAAGACAGAGCCCTGAATAAGATGCAATTCTCGGTCAGACAAATTAATTAACATCTCGCAACAACTACCATTACCATGAGTTTCACATGACAATAGTCCACAAATGGACATCCGGCTCCATATGTTCTTATATTTCAGATCTAGGGTGTCTACAACTAAAAGTAGCAATCATAGACTCACAGGCTATATTTTGTGCGGTCATACATATGAAACCAGACTTGAAGCTCTTGGAGGTCAATGGTGTTTTAACAAGTGATATTTCAAATATATCTATGAATTGTACACTTTGGCATTCAAATTATTCAAATTATTGTCATAAGAAGTGGAAAATTTATTTGTCTAAGAAAGACATTGTTACAGTGAGGGAAGGCACTCACCAAGCCTTCACCGCTTGGTGAGCACCTTCCCCCACCATAGACGAGCTCTACATATCTATATATATAGATATATAAAACTATAAAGTGGGCATTCTGAGACAGTAACAAGCAATATAGTCTGTTAGATTGCATAAATACATACCTCTTTTATAGAGGGTATAATCTATAGCTTTACAGAGGTCAGGATTTTTCTCAATGGTT
The DNA here is from genome assembly GCF_031755915.1 of Ziziphus jujuba. Classification (NCBI taxonomy): domain Eukaryota; kingdom Viridiplantae; phylum Streptophyta; class Magnoliopsida; order Rosales; family Rhamnaceae; genus Ziziphus; species Ziziphus jujuba. The sequence continues at coordinate 13,086,803 of NC_083387.1, read as the reverse complement.
ATTGTGTGCCCAGGAAACAGGCCAAAAAGATGTGATACATGTCGATGATGTGGCTCCGGATCCTCAAAATCTAGTGCCTACCAGAAAACAGAGAATATGTAAGCATATATTTAATTCAGCTGCATCTCAATGTACATGAACATCATTCAGCATACTAAAAAATAATATCTTCACAATGTTCATGGGGGGATACAATAGATATGGGCATACCCATTCCATTAGGGAACCATCTCTAGCAATTTTGTATGGTAAAAGCCTAGGTTGAGCCTGACGGACTTTTCCTATAAGAGCATCCTCACTTCTCCCCAAAATCTGCTTTAAGAAATAGCTGTTGTCAATAAACACAGTTCATGCAGAAAAACAGGAATGCTTTTGCAACTTCAAACAAGAACTCCACCTCAGCAGCAGAAACAATTGCAGCGAAAACCTCTTTTATGATAGCCATGTCCATAGTTGACGAGTAGCTCACACTGGCAGGCTTACCATCTGGAGCAGTAAACATGTGCTCGGGAGAAGTTGATGGGTTTGTTTCCAGAAACCCTCCACGGCCTTCAATCAGCCAATCCAACAGAAATGATGTACATCCTTCCAACAAAGGATATGCCTTATTTTTTAGAAAATCCTATTAAAGTGGAAACTATTAGCAATCATTTACTTACCAAAAATTTAAATGGGAAGAGTAAGAAACACAAAAAAAAAATTAATAATAATAAATAAATAAATAGAGACGCACATTCATTGTTTGCTCCCAAGAGTATCTAAAGCACAACAGGTTCATTGGGTGCCCAGTAACACCCCCAAAGAGCTTAAGACCACTTTGAAATGAACAAGTATAAATTGAAGTAGAAATAAAATCTAAGAAATTCCAAGGGTTATTATTTTGCAATTGCCTGTGCAGATGTGAATCACAAAAGTGTGAAGCTGTTTAACAATTTGCAGGCTTGAAACCCAAGGTATTGCAGTGAGCACCCCTTCCTAGGAAATCAATTAAAATGTTGCCAAGATTTGCATTTTTTAATAATTGTCATACAGCATAAACGTGTTACAATACAAAATCCATATCGGTTGGTAGAATTTGTGACAAGATAATTCTAAGTTCTAACATATAGACTCTCATGCAAATAACTTCATTCAAACAATGAACCTTAACAAAGACATATATGAAGTGCTTATTGCCACCAATTATACACTTTGAAGATTTCGGATGAAGGATCTCCTCAATTATAAGGATTTGTTTGATGCCTTAGAAGCTAAAAGAGTAAACTCCGATCCCAGTAAAAAAGCAGAAAGGAAGAAATTAAATAAGAAAACCATCGGTCAAATCAAGCAATGGATCAACCACAGTGTCTTCCATCATATTGCTAAGGAAACAAATGCATTTGTCCTCTAGAAGCAATTAAAAGACATGTACCAAGTTAAGACTGCTCGAAACAAAATCCTATTGATTAGGTGATTGGTAAATTTAAAATTATGAATTGGAACTTCAGTAATTGAGCATACCAATGAGTTCCAGAGCTTGGTAAATCAATTATTTGTTATGGAATACCAACTAGGGGATGAGGATCAAGCTCTCCCACTTCTAAGCTTTCTTTTAGATATATGAGAGACGTTGGTAGTCTCTCTTAGCAATTCGGTTTTGAATGATAAACTTACTATGTCTGTGATTAAGGATGCCCCATTTAATGAAGAGGCTAGGAGAAAGGACATTGGCATGGACCAGTCATATGCCCTCGTCACAGAAAGAGGAAGACACCAAAGAGATGGTCGAGACAGGAGGAAAGGTAGGAGCAAAAGCAGAGCCAGATCTATAGATGGCAGAAAGTCATCGCATAAATGCTATCATTGTGGCCTGAAGGGTCACTTGAAGAAGAATTGTAGAAAGTTGTTAAGAGAGCAGAAACTCCATGGTAATCAGCCAAAGAAGGATGAAGAGACACTAGTCACTATTACAAGAGAAGTGGCACTCTATTCCACCCAAGAAGAGACATACCTTCATATATTAGCCCAAGATGTTGATTGGGTAGTTGATACTACAACATCCTACCATGTTATTCCACATAGAGATTTCTGCAAAATATATGAAGCTGAAGATTTTGGTACAGTAAAGATGAGAAATTTCAGTTTCGCAAAAATAGTGGGAATTGGTGATGTTCAAGTAAAAACGAATGTTGGTTGTACAATTACTTTGAAAGGCATCCATCATATTCTAGACCTTTAGCTTAATCTACTTTCGGGAGCAGTTTGATGTGATTCCGCCCATGCCCGTTCAACTAACTACCCACTGGTGTACGGGTCCTATACAAATGAAGATGGGGTCAATCACTAGGACATAAGTTAAGAGATTTAAGAACAACTTGGCTAGATTTATTCATGGAGTGATTCAATCTCAAGAGGGCATGACAATACCTGAAGATACAAGATCCGTTTTAAGCCTCCAAGTGGAGATCGATACGGACCCGAGTAGCTATTTTCGTGCAAATTTGGACTCCAGGCAGCAAGGAATGGTTCTAACACTTCATGAAATCAATGAATGTCATTGAGAGGACATGGAATTAAGCCAAGGTAGAATCAAATGCATCTAAAAATGACTTATACAGACAGCTTCTCAATTTGGCCGAAAAATTGCTGTTTTGCCGCTAGCTTTGACTTTCTTCTTATTTGACTTATTCCAATCAAGGGGCAACATGTGGGAATCATTATTAATCATATTTGGTATCCTACATGGATATGAAAGCTGATTTGGAGTCCAAACAAGCTGGAGATTGGTCATAGATACCTTAATAGTCAAACTAGTCAACTAGTTTTCTAATTTGATTTTGACTTTTTGTTTTAGGAAATTAGTCTTTTACTTTGATTTTTATTTACTTATTTGCTGGACAAATAAATTTAGGAAAGTTATTATTTTAGTATTTCAATTGTAAATTAATTAATTTATAATTTAAAATAAAAGAATTAATTAATCCAAATTGGTTTAGGAAACTAAGAAAGATTAGGCAGTTTCCTTTTCTCTACTTTCCTTTTCTCTACTTTCTTTTCCCAACACTTTGTGTCCAGTTTTGAATTAATTTTTTAGGGCTTTTGCTTTGTAATCTTAGCCTATTTTAAAGGCTTATTTTCAATGAGAAATCAAGCTTGAATTTTATATAGAAAATTATTTGTGAGATTGAATTCTCTTTGTTCTTTTGAACACCTAAAAAACTATTAGTGAATGAGTGCTTTAGTTTGACTTATCAAGAGGCCTTCCATCACCTATTGTGGCGTCTTCATTATATACCAAGGTTTCTAATCACAGGTTGGTTAGGGGTCAAGGTAACCATTAGAACTTAAACATAATTAGATTCGAGCTAATATAATACAGATTTAGGCGCAGATCGTCCTAAATTCGTATCATTTGGTATTAGAGCCGAATTTTGTTCAGGTTTGATCTATTTTTATTTGATTTTTTTGCTTTTTGTTAATCTGAAATTTTAGTATTAGGTTAAGGTTGCTTCTATCATCATACACATTCTGCATATTTAAAAAAAAAAAAATTTCATTCCTAGTTAAATTAGGTTTTCCTAGTTTTACCGTATTTTTGTTTTCAAGTTTGTTGATTGTCTTTTATCATTGTTCTGGTTAATTTGGTTTTTGTTTATTTTTCTTTGCTGTTTTAGTCTTAAATATTTGCATTCATTTATTCCAAAAAAAAAAAAAAAAAAAAGGAAACGTCGAACAGATATATAAAAATAAAAATAAAAATGCACAATTTGTATTTTGTTTGGGAGGTCATGGGTTTGGTGATTGTTTGGTGTTGATTTTTGCTAATGTAGTTGTCTTATGTTCTGTGAGTTAAAAAAAAAAAAAAAAGAAGAAGAAGAAGAAGAAGAAGAAGAAAAAGCCGAATATAAAAAAAATAATTTTCGGTTTGTTGAATTTGGTGTTGAAATTTGTTGGTGGAAATTTATTAGAGCTGCTATTTTATTGATTATTTATTCAATATTTTGAGTTGCTGGAGAATTATTTTTGTTGCTGGATATTTGAATTTTGGGTGGTTAAATTATTTGGATTAAAATTAGTTAAAGGAATTGATACAAAACTAGAATTACAAGAACAACAATCAACACTATTCTTTAATTTTGTTCGAATTGATTCTCGTTCGTGTTTGAAATTCTTTTTCTAAAATTGTATTCTTGAATTCTTAATTTCTAACCATCTGGTATAATTCTTATTGATTCCAAAATTTTCCTTGTTAATTTGCCCTATTTTGCCTAGAAAAGCCGAAAACTAGATTTCGCTAATTCATATGGTATTGCTTGCTTTTGCTACTATTTTGTTAATAAGTTAAATTAAAACATACTTGTGATCTAATTGATGTTTTGTGGGTCTTTTATTTAGAACTTTGAGATAATTCATTGAGTAGAAAAAGGCAAAAGTGTGTGAGCTTAAAAGAGGATAAAAGCCGAAACTACTGTGAAAAAACGAATGTCGAGACCTTGATTGAGTGAAACACGTGAGGAAATGATTTTTGGTGAGAATATATTTTATTTTACATTATTTATACTAACATGGCAGATTCAAGGTTGAGGAGAGGAGATCCACCACTACGAATTAATGAAGAAGAATTCGTAAGATTCCATGGTGATTCCCGAGCTACGGGGAGTGGTGAGCAAACGGATATGAGGGCTGTCTTGGAACAATTGCAGTGGATGAATGCTCAATTCAACCACATCAATCAAAGGATGGACATAATAGAAACATCTCATGGAGGTCGAGGAGGCCGAGGGCGACATAGAGAGGAATTTTGGGAAGGTAATTTTGAAGATGATTTCGAGGAAGGAATGGATGAAACACTTGTTGTCCAAGAGAGGTTAGGCCATGGGAGGCGTAGGAGAGAGGAGGTAGATGATTATCTTGGCAACATCAAAGTAAACATACCACCTTTCATGGGGAAAAGTGATTCGGAGGTTTACTTGGAATGGGAGGAGGGTATGGAGATGATCTTCAATTGCCGCAACTATTCGAAGGCTAAGAATGTGAGATTGGCAGCAATGGAATTTGGTCATTATGCACTAAAATGGTGGACCAATGAGCAAAACACCCGAAGGAGAGTTGGTGATGACTCGATCACTACATGGTGACAAATGAAAAGAGCCATGAGGAAGCGGTTCATACCATCACACTATCATAGGTTGCTGCATCAAAGACTTCAATCTTTATCTCAAGGAACTAGGTCCATGGAGGATTATTACAAGGAGATGGAGATGCTTATGATGAGGTTAAGTATGAATGAAGATAGAGAAGCAACTATGGCAATGTTTCTTGGTGGTTTGAATCATGAAATAGCTAATCAACTATAATTGCAATAATATGTGGAATTGGAGGAGATGCTGCATGTGGCTATTAAATTAGAACATCAATTCAAGAGGAGGGGCATAGCTCATGGTTTGGAGGAGTTACAAATAGTGGAAGGTCAAATCCAAGTGCTTGGAGAAGCAATCTCATCTATGATTCAAAGCCAATACCGAAACTAGGTAAAGAAAGTTCAAATCAGCCAAAAAGGGAGTCCAAAGCCGAATCTGTCCAAGCACCAAAGAATGAGGTAAAATCTAATTCTAAACCTTCTAGAACTCATGATTTTGTGTGTTTTAAGTGCCAAGGAAAAGGACACATTGCTAGTCAATGCCCGAATAGGAGGATCATGGTGCTAAAAGGTAATGGCAAACTAGAATCTGAAAGTAAAGAAAGTGATGCTGAAACCAAAATTGATGGTGAAGAAGTTGGAGATGATGGGCATGATAAATCTGAAACTCTCAAGGCATCTAGGGCTGATTTGAGTTTAGTAGCAAGAATGGTTCTAATCGTGTACAAAGATGAGGACCAAATTTAAAGAGAGAACATCTTCCACACGCAATGCGAAATTCAAGGTAACATATGTAGTATGATTATAGATAGTGGAAGTTGTGCAAATGTAATTAGTAGCATGGTAGTTGATAAATTAGACTTACAAACTATTAAAAATACAGAACCATATAGATTACAATGGCTTAATGATAGTGGAGAGATGAAAGTAAATAAGCAAGCTAAAGTAAAATTCAGCATTGATAAATATGTGGATGTTGTGCCTATGCATGCCGGATATATTGTATTAGGTAGACCATGGAAATTTGATAAAGATTCTACTCATTATGGTCGAGAGAATTGTATTATTTTTAGATTTAAAGGTAAGAAGGTCAAGCTGGAGCCATTGACCTCGAAGGAGGTTTTTAGAGACCAACTACAAATGCAACATAGGAAGGAAGCCGAGAGGTTCAAAGAGAAGACTAGTATGGCATCAACGGTTTCACCACCCACTCAAGAGGGAAAAGGTGAGCTTGCTGTCCAAGATAAGTCCTCTAAAACCCAGGTTGAGTGGAAAAATTATAATAAACCCGAGAGTGAGAAACTTGGAGAAACAATCGAGTGTGATGCAAACTTAAATGAAACCGTGAGTGAGAAAGGAAAAGAAAGGAAAGAAAGGAAAAATAAAAATTTTTATTTGAGTTTTAGGGATGCTAATAAAGCCATCTTGAGTAAGAAACCATTGCTGGTCATGAATTATAAAGATGCTTATTTAATGATGCTTTTGTTTAGAACTTTATCTGCATTGTTGAGAGCTTTATTTTGTGGCAATTTGAAAATTAGGAAGAGATTATTTGCTAGCCTTAAAAAGTATAATTTATGCCATAATGAGCATGTATTTTTAGATTTTTTTGTCATAGTGTTTGCCTAGGAGATTTGATTTAGTTGCACTTATGAAAGAAAAGGTTTTCAAAACAAAGAAAGTCAAAGTTTATGTCGCGTGTGGATAGACCTTTTCAAGTTTTAGAGCGGATGAATGAAAATGCTTACAAACTTAACTTATCAAATGAGTATAATGTTAGTGCTACATTTACTATTGCTGAATTATCTCCTTTCGCTGTAGGTGATGACTTTGATTTGAGGGCAAATCCTTTTTTGTGATTCCGTCCGTGACTGTTCAACCGACTACCTGCTGGCGTATGGGTCCTATACAAATGAAGATGAGCCAATCACTAGGGCACAAGTTAAGAGATTTAAGGAAAACTTGGCTGGCTTTATTCATGGAATGATTCAATCTCAAGAGGGCATGACAATACCTGAAGATACAAAACCTATTTTAAGCCTCCAAATGGTGGAGATCGATACGGACCCCGGGTAGCTATTTTTGTGTAAATTTGGACTCCGAGCAACAAGGAATAGTTTTGACACTTCATTAACTCAATGAATATTATTAATAGGACATGGAATCCAGCCAAGGTAGAATCAAAAGCATCTAAAAAGGAATTGTATGGACAACCTCTCAATTTGGTCGAAAATGTGCTGTTTTGCTGCTTATTTTGACTTTTCTTCTTGTTTGACTTATTCCAATCAAGGGGCAATGTGTGGGAATTATTATTAATCATATTTGGCATCCTACATGGATATGAAAGCTAATTTGGAACCCAAATAAGCTGGAGATTGGTCAAAGATACCTTAGTAGTCAAACTAGTCAACTAGTTTTCTAATTTGATTTTGACTTTTTGTTTTAGGAAATTAGTCTTTTACTTTGATTTTTATTTATTTATTTGCTGGACAAATAAGTTTAGGAAATTTATTATTTTAGTATTTCAATGGTAAATTAATTAATTCCTAATTCAAAATAAAGAAATTAATTAATCCAAATTAGTTTAGGAACTAAGAAAAATTAGGCAGTTTCCTTTTCTCTACTTTCCTTTTCTCTACTTTCTTTTTTTCAACACTTTATGTCCGGTTTTGAATTAATTTTTTAGGGCTTTTGCTTTGTAATCTTAGCCTATTTAAAGGCTTATTTTCAATGAAAAATCAAGCTTGAATTTTATACAGAAAATTGTTTGTGAGATTGAATTCTCTTTGTTTTTTTGAACACCTAAAACATCATTAGTGAATGAGTGTTTTAGTTTGACTTATCAATAGGTTTTCCATCACCTATTGTAGCATCTTCATTATATACCAAGATTTCTAATCAAATGTTGGTTAGGGGTCAAGGTGACCATTAGAACTTGAACATAATTAGATCTGGGCTAATAGAATACGGGTTTAGGCACAGGCCATCCTAGGTTTGTATCACAGTCTTTGACAAGCAAGGCTATGACAACCATTTCAGCAATGACGCATGAAAAATGACAATAGATGCCATAGTTGTCGCCTGAGGACATATTTATGGAACGTTGTACAAGATTATGAAGATATGTGTAGACAGCCTTGATATTGTAGAAAGTGAGGTGTCTCAAAATCTATGGCCACATAAGTGAAAAATGATAGTTTACGTTGGCAAGGAAAACGCTTATACCTATTTGCAAAGATGTTTTGTTAGATCCTTATAGTTACTATTTATTTGGAAAGCAATATAGGGTCTCTTTTAGTTCCTCTGCATTGAGGAGATCAAAGTTACTCAGTCTGGTGCACTTTGATGTTTGTGGTCCCATGGAGATGGAATCACTAGGTGACAAAAGATATTTTCAGATCTTTATTGATGATACTTTTTGGAAGGTATGGATATATTTCTTGAAGACAAAGCACCAAATATTAGATTACTTCAAAATTGTTTCATGCCATGATAAAGTGTGAAACACGAAAAAAGCTGAAATATCTCCACTTAGATAATAAAGGGGAGTATACTTCCAAAGAGTTCGATGTCCACTATAGAAGATATGGCATTTGACATGAGAAGATGGTCCTCGCATCCTACAACATAATGGAGTAGCCTAGAGGATGAACCAGACAATTATGGAAAAGATCAAAGGCACGATCAGTATGGCTAAGCTACAAAAGCCATTTTGGGGGGAGGTTGTTCGTACTACTTGCTATTTGACCAATAGATCACCATCAATATCATTGAATTTTAATATTTCAAAGAAAGTGTAGTCAAGTTAAATTCATTCCTACTGTCACTTAAGAGTGTTTGGTTATTTAGCTTATGTACATCTTTCCAAGGAACTAAGACAGAAGCTCGATGCAAGATCTACTCCATGCATGTTTATAAGATATGGAGATGAAGAATTTAGATACAAGTTATGGGACCCAAAAACAAAGAAGGTTATTAGAAGCAGGGACATAGTGTTCCATGAAAACTAGACAAAGAAGGACATTAAAAAGCCCACAATGTCTCCTAATTGTAGTTCTAGTGTCGAAGGTTTTGTTCCTAAACCAATACCACACAAATAGCCACAGAGATTAATGAGGTGCATAAAGATATACGAAAAGCAGACCAGGAGGAAGAATAGGATGTCAAGCAAGGGGAGACTCAATCCTCTTAAGAAGCTGCAAGGCCATCACAACGGTCAGATGATGATACACCTGAAACTAGCAGTTTACAAATTCAAAGATCTGAGCGAGGTTGGATTTCATCAAAAAGATTTCTAGAATCTGAGTATATTCTGCTTACTGAATAAAGGAAGCCAAAGAGTTTCTAGAAAGCTGTTTCTCATTGAGACAAAGAAAAGAAGCTGCTAGCAATGCAAGATAAGATGGAATATTTACAGAAAAATCATACTTATGAGTTAGTTAAGCTTCCAACAGTAAAGAATGCATTAAAAAATAATTTGGTGTTCAAGCTCAAGAAAGATGGTAGTGGAAAGGTGGTGAAACATAGCCTGGCTTGTGGTAAAAGGATTTCTTCATAAGAAAGGAATTGACTTTGATGAGATTTTCTCACCAATGGTAAAAATGACTTTAATTCGAGTCATTTTTATTCAATAGCAAGTCTAAACCTAGAGCTTGAACAAATGGATGTGAAAAAACATTTTTTCATGGTAATTTACATGAAGAAATCTATATGGAGTAGCCAGAAGGATTTGAGGTTTCAGGGAAAGAAAACCTTGTTTGCCAGCTGAAGAAAAAAATATATGGCTTTAAGTAAACACCAAGACAATGTTACAAGAAGTTTGACTCGTTTATGGTGAGTTAAGGTTATCAAAGGACTGCAGCAGACCAATGTGTTTATATTCAAAAATTTCTAGATGGAAATTTTATTGCACTTTTACTATATGTAGACGACATGTTAATCGTTGGACAATATGGAATGAAAATTAATCAACTAAAGAAAGAATTGTCTAAGTCCTTTGATATGAACGAATTAGGATCAATTTAATAAATTTTGCGAATGCAAATAATTCGAGACATGAAGAATAGAAGGTTATAGCTATCTCAGGAAAAGTATGTTGAATGAGTGATAAAGAGATTTAACATGGATAAAGCCAAACCGGTCAACATTTCACTTGCAAATCATTTCAAGTTGAGTATGAAATTATGCCCCTCATCCAATGAAGAGATAGAGGAGATGGCGTCAGTACCATATTCTTCAGCAGTTGAGAGTCTGATGTATGTAAAGGTGTGTACCAGACTAGACATTACTTATACAGTGGGTGTTATAAGCAGATTTCTTTCACATCCTGGAAAGAATCACTGGAAAGCAGTCAAGTGGATTCTCAGGTATCTTAAAGATACATCAAATCTATATTTGTGCTATGAAGGAGGCGATCCAATCTTAGAAGGTTATATAGATGCAGATATGGGCGGATACCTTAATAATATAAAGTCTACTTCAGGTTATATCTACACTTTTGCAGGGGAACTGTGTCATGGCATTCAAGATTGTAAAAGTGTATTGTTTTATCCACTAAAAAAGCAGAATACATTGCCGCAGCAGAAGCATATAAGGAAATGTTGTGGTTAAAGCACTTTCTTACAGAACTGGACATCAATCAAAAAGACTATAAGATACATTGTGACAATTAAAGTTCTATAGATTTGAGTAAAAACTTAATATATCATTCCTGTACAAAGCACATTGACATTTGTTATCATGGAACACATGAAGTAATAGAACAACCATTGTTGAAACTAATGAAGATCCATAGAGAGAAGAATCCAGCAAATATGTTAACAAAATTTGTTGCTCAAGAAAAGCTGAAGCTGTGTAGAAACATAGCTGGAATGGATGGTAGATGACCATCAGTTTTAAATGTGGTTGGAGGGGGAGAATTGTGAAGTCTAGCTACATTGCCAAACCTCACCATTGTTGATAACAGTTGCTTCAATTACCAACATAAAACTAGCTCAACAATTGTGGGCAATTCAGAGAGTTGGTGTTGAATGTCAGAGCTGGTTGAAAAACTAAGACTGCAGCCAACCTTTTGAGCTTATAAATAGGCTCTAGTTCTCATTGTATCCCATCCATCTCAATATCGTTCATCCTAAGAGAGGAGTGCTGAGAGTATTGAGTAAAACTCCAAGAGAGAGAGATTCCAAGTGAGAATCCAAAAGAGAAGTTTTTGTTTTTGTATTCTATTTTCAGAGAGTAATAAAAGTTACTTTTTATTTTCTTCTTATATTTCTTCTCGAGAATGGTCAGAGAACCAGAACAAAATACCAATTATATAGGAAATGATGTTGAACTGCTATATATATAATAATAATAATAATTGGGGTAACAAATGAATTTGAATATATATATATATATATATATATATTTGTTTGGTCCAGTGAAGTTCATTGCATTAAGCTAAAGAACCTTTGGAACAAAGGTAGAAAAGCAAGCCTAATCTTAAAGCATCAGTATTTGCAAAATCAATAAAGCTTTAGGAATGAGACCATTAAAAGAGTCATTAAAAAAGTAGCCACAAATATTTAGGAGGGACTGCTTGGCTACTAAGGGTATTTTTGCTTTTTTGTCTTATGCCTTGGTAGACATAACTGCTAAATAGAGCTCCTTAATTTAAATTTAAATATTGAGACTTTAGATATTATTTATTTATTTAAAATTTAGATATAAGGGTCAAGTTTTTCTTCTTCTTTTTTATCCAAAATGTTCCAAGCTTAATTTATTGACCTTTTTTTTTAAAGTGTTTCTCTTAATGACTTATTGACTTTTTTTAACAAGTAATAAATGATTAATAATCACCACAACTCAAATTTCACCAATTAAGTCAAAAACTTAATTGCTTTGATTTCCATAAGTGCAAAAATCATTTAAATAATAAAGCAAATAAATAAGAGATCATTTTTAGGAGGATTGGTCATTTGAAAAATAATTTTGTTCATTTGAAAAATAATTTCTATTTAACCAAATACTAAATATTTTCACCATTTCACTTTATCTAGAAAACTAATTATATGAGACAATTCAAATTAAACTATGAACTAAATTATCAACTAGAAATTATGCAAAACAAAACCAACACTACATAAATTGTTATTGAAATTTATGAATAAAAACTCTAGGCCTATGATTTCACTTAGACTAACAAATGATTTCTTCATTTGGTTATTAATGGTTAATTCCTTCTCAACAAAGGATTTTTAAATTTATTCATTCCATTTCTCAAGGTAAGTAAAATACAGAGAAAATTTATACAAATTGTGACTTCTTTCTAGTTCTACTACCAATTAATCATATAATTAATTCATTTTCTAATTACCAAGCCAAATTGATGATGAAAAACTCAATCAAAGCTAAGATTAAAATTGCTTAAAGCCGAAATGGGCTTTCTCAAGCTCACAATAGCTCTTAGTTTATATTTCCTTTTCTCAATCTACCAAATAAGCTTACCCAAATACTAATTTTTCAATTTAGACAACACCCAATCAATTTTCTAATCTAATTAGGTATGTTCATGGATTAACCCAAGGAAATTACAAATAATTGGATAGAAATTTTACCATTAATACACCAAACCAATCTATTACAAACAGAATCCAAAATCCATCATAGTCCTAAGTAAAATATCTAACTTGTAATAGAAACAAAGATAGTAGAAATCAAAACAAAATAGAATTCCATAGATTTAAATATTGTCTCAACAAAACACATAAATTTTATTACAAAATATAAAAAAATTTAGAGAAGAGATGAAGAAATTAACAGATTCTCAATGAGTAGTGATTCCTCCAAGCAAATCCAAAGTTATGGGCTCTTCAAAATCTCTAAACCCTATAGCTTTTTTCTCTATTAAAACATTTCTTACTCTATATTATAGTGTCTCCTAATTATTACTACCTTTATCGTTTTTTAGTTTTGCCTTTTTAGATAAATATATAGTCATTTCTCAAGAGAATCTCTAATCTTTTATCTTAGTTTTAATTTCTACCTTTTGATCTTTATCATAAGGCTATTTTCAAAATAAATTACATGACTAATTAATAACTTAACATTGACCTTCAAAAGTCTACATTTAAGCTCACATCAGATTCCTCACATATAGAATTACTTGAATTGGCATGGGAACACACTAAAATGAGTGGACACACCATTTACTTCTTCTTTCTTCAACCAAAGATAGCGTGAGCACCAAATGGAGTGAATAGGCATGCGATGCTTGCTGAAAATTCCCTTTTTAGAGACTTATCTATGGCCTGTACACCTTCTCAATACAAGTGGTTACACTAAGCTAGCATCCATAAGGTTTTATTTTCACGCTTCTAATTGAACTTTCAAGAAATTTCTCCAAAAAACTCAAAAAATTCAATATTTAGCAAATATTCTTCAAAAATCATGATTAAAGCTTTTCATACAAAAAGAGAACAAAACATAAGAAAAAAACCAATAATTTGATAAATAATAAAAATAATTAAGCTTAAATAGGCTACCTTAGTGAATAAAATGCTCACTAATCACATCCCAAATTTAAATATTTACTTGTCCTCAAGTAAACCACCATTTATTCAACTTAAAAACAACAAAACCATTAAAGTGAACAAACAACTAACTTAAAGAATAACAACACACCTAACTAGGAACTTAGATTTTCAAAAACAAATAAATTGACATCAACTTTAAAACAACTTAACACTTTTTGAAAACAATTTTCAAAAACTAGAAAATTTAAAACATATAGTAGGCGTTATGATTGTAATGACATTAAGGGATTCAATTAATAATGTTAAGCAATAATTTTAAAATATATTTGCAACCTAACACCTCGTTTTTCATTCACAAAGATATTGCTTCCAAAGTTTGCGTATGAAATCAATTATAGCATTCATATATATAGCATCTCCCACTTTTCGTTTCCTTTCTTCCTCCCTTTCTTTCCCTCAAATTTTTACTCTACCAAACAAATTTTCGTCTCTACTAAACATAAGTTGATCCGAACTCCATAGCTAGTTTTTTGAGTCAATACACGATCACTACCTTTGGACATTCATATACAAGAGAGAAAAATCACCTCTTCGTTTTCTTCCCTCCCCATTCACGGTACCTTGTGCAACAAATTACAGCATACAATATATATGCTATTTGTTTCCAATCTGCATTCTGTTTATGTTTTAATTTAACTTCAACCATTCCATTAAAGAACCACCCACAAACCCAAAATTGGAAATTTGATGATATATTAATTAATTATGGAAAGTAACCGTATAAACTAAACAATAAGATCAACATACAGGAAGTACTTTTGAAAAATCAAGGAATATTAGTGATTATCAAACAACAAAAGCCATGTATTGAAGCTCAAACTCACCAGAGAGTAAGCACAAAATGAGGATAGTGAATTTTTTTATTTGTTATTTTCTTCTTGTTCTCCACTTCAAACCAGCTGCCACAAGCATTTGAAGACACGAGTGTGGTCGTATACTAGTTTTTGCCATGTGCGTTTAATTATTATTTTTGTATGAATTTTAATTTTTTTAAAAAAAATCTATTTACATTAATTGTTTTTGTTCAAATATGTTATATTAAAAAAAAAAAAAAGCAATACTTTGTAATTTTAACAAGCAATAAATTTTTAATTTAATTTGTCAGTATAAAACAAATTTGCAAAAACTATTAAAACAAATGCATAAATTAATAATATCAAATTTCCAAAAAATTATACAATCATAATAATAAAATTGATAATTTGGTGTAACCCAAAATTTTCTTATATAAAATCTAATTTTTAAACTTAAATTAGTTAAAACTTTAACATTTAGCACCTAATAAATTATAAAAAAATATATTTTAATTCATCAATAGATTTTCAAATTATACATTTATTATATAATATAATGTTTCTAACGATCGGATTCAATTTTCTCAAATATTTTATTATTTATTATTTATTATATTATTTGAATTATTAAAAACATAATTAACTTTTTTTATTTTGTATTTTTTATTTTATTATTTATATATAAATACATATATATAAAAACAAGAAGCATATGTGTAAACAAAGCAGACTAAATACACAAAACATATTCAACTTTTATAAAACCTTTTATAAACTTCTTAATCCACCTATTTTTTACATGATAACAGCAACAAAATTATATATATACAAACTTCTTAGTCCACCTAATTTTTATGAAATAAATCAACTCCAAATCTTCGTTGTAATATTGTTAGAATACATCATATGATATTACATCCATAAATAAAAATATAAATATCATGTAGAATTTTTAAATCTTTAGTTAAAACTGTAACAATTAGCCCATTTTAATGTTAATTTGTAAAAATAAATTGTGAATAATCAAGTGGCCTATTTTATCTCAAGTAGAACTTTAATTTTAGAATTTAAGGCATTACTGCTTTTTACTATTTTTTGGCTTTACATGCCTTAGCTTTTTCTAATGATCTTTCATAAAGGACCATAGACTCAACATAACTATATCACAATTTATTTTTTAATTAACTTTAAAATAGGCTAATTTATAGTTTTTTTTTTTCCCAAAGTCTTAAAATTTATAAAAAGATCTAAATATTTTTACATATGATAGCATAAAACATATCTCCAAGAATGACCATGCGCAAAAACCATAGAATAAAAAATTGAAAAAAGATATGATGAAACTAAATTTAATATACTAAAACATTTTAAATGGTAAATGTTTACAAAATTAAAGCTCATAAAATTTACTTTCAAGCTACAAAATACAATTATAGATACCAATATTACAACAAAATCAATATTCTTTTTTACTCCACAAACTCATAAAATTATGTATATCTAATAATGCTGTGTCATTAAAATTCAATTAATTTTGAAGCTACTTTGTGAAACATGGCAGAACTTTTTCTCCCTTTCCCAATGATTGATTAATAATTATGTAGCAAAAATTACTAACTAATGTAAACAATTCTAATGCAATTTTTTTACTTTTATTTGGTTAGACCTAATTAAGCTTTTCCAAATAACTTCTTGATATAAATTAATGTTTGTCTACAAAATTTTAAAAGAAATATAAACTAGATCATTACCAAAATACATCAGAAAGTAGCAAAATCAAAACCACAACCCCTTTCTGATAACAAAGAAAGCATTGTTAGACATATAGGCATTGTTTACCAATCTTATCTCCATCACTAAACATTGAAATTAAAGGTTTTACTAATTGTTATACACAATAAATAATATACCCAATCAAGAACACAGATAACGTAATAGAAATATACTGCACTTTTAATGCACATCATCATCATCATCACAAAATACATTTCATCTAAGATAAAGTGATACAAAATAACTTAACAATCACAACAATTATATAACAAATGATAGAAAAAAAATACACCATTTAAATTTAAAATATGCAGTCTAACAACTAATTAAAAACAAAAGGTGAATTCCTTACCTTTTAATTCTAATATTCTTATCCAATATTTACATGGCTATTTTTTTTTTCCCATATCCATTTGATTTGATTACATTGCAAAAAAATCAAACACGAAATGTTGTCAATGATAGACAATTCATTAAAAACATAGAATAAAAATAATAAAAGCAAACAAATCTCACATAATAATGTACCAGCCAATTAATGAAAGCCATTGAACTTGTGGATTAAAACACAATCAAATCAAAATAATCTCTAAGAATTCACCAAGGATAATATTGCTTGAAAAACAATATTTTTTGTCAATCTATGATCTCCGATATTAACCAAATCTTCACAATTAAGAAATTTTACACAATCACCAGTTTTAACTCTACATAAAGCTATATGTAACTGTTCATGTGAAAATACAGTTTCTCTCAAATAAACACCGACATAATTCAACATTTGTTTTTACGCTTTTTTGATTGTCATAGCAAAGCACAATTTAATAGGAAATTGTTTTCTTATAAACTGAAAAACATCTTTGACATTTTCTATTGGAACAAATGGTATTCTAGGTAGAAAAACTCTCTTTCCTTTATATTCTCTAATATTTATTTAAACATCTATAACATTACGGTCAAATCTATGACATATCAACAATGTTTCATTGCAAAGTCCCTCTAACGAATTAATATTTCTTAATAATATAACTGGACAATTCACTTTTAATTTTAATTCATGTGGAAGGATCCATTTGGATTCAAAGAATTTAAAAAATCCTCATGAACATCATTTTCATCTTTATTTACAAATTCATTAAAAAATAAAATTTCACAACATCACCAACAAATCGATATGTCAAAACATTATTTATATCATTTACATAGTCATTCCTCGGTGTCAAAATTGCATGATTTGTCATCAAATCTATATTTTGATCATACATTTCTAATATAAGAAAACTATAATAAATCAAAACATTTAATCCAACTTTATCATCCATATTAAATATTACCATTGTCAATGGCAACTGTATATAATCATTCACAATACACTCCTCAAGTCTATCCTCCATTCGCAATAATAATTGACAAAACAATGGATCTTATCGAGCTCACATATTCTTTCTTAATTTTATCTTGATTAAATGCTTCCACAAATAAAACTTGGCCAAACTTGAATTTATAACTTCTTGCCTATTTGCTTATCAAGCTCGCATATTCTTTTTTAATTTTATCTTGATTAAATGCTTCCACAAATATGACTTGGCCAAACTTGAATTTATAATTTCTTGCCTATTTTCTTTTGGAACAACAGATAACATCTGTCGAAAATCACCACAAAAAACAACAACTTTACCACCAAACAGAATATCACAATTGTTTATATTCTGCAACATTTTATCCAATGATTCTATGTACTTTTTCATCATCATAGGAGCTTCATCCCAAATTATCAATTTTGCATCCCTTAACAGTTGAGCCAGTTCTAATTGTTTACTGATGTTACAAGCACTTGTATTTTTTACAATAAGTGGAATCTTAAATCTAAAATGTGCTATTATACCATCAAGTAAAATAGAAGCAGTAACTCTTCAAGAAGATGTAGCAATTGCAATTAAACCCTTTGATGGAATAGCAACCAAAATAGATTTTTACAAATATGTTTTCCCACTACCTCATGGACCATTTATAAAAAAAATAAAATAAAATAAAAAAAATCCGAGCTTGAACTGAAAACTCTATTGAATATCTGATCATATGCACATTTTTTTTTTTTTACCATTTGATGAATTAGCAGCTAAAATATCCTCATTATTTACAATAATTGAAATTTCCTCATTAATTTCTCTATTTCATCATGTATATCATCTATACAACAATCAAAATTAACCATATCATAATCAGACAATTTTTTCCCATTGATTCAACCACTGAACTAATATGCTATAAAACTTTACATTTTATATAATCATCTGTATAAACAAAATTTCTATAATCTTCATAAAATGCTTTCTCAAATTTATTCTACAAACTCTTAGGATTGGCAAGATTGCAACACACCAATATAGTAGTAAATAATATACATAATATATAAGGCATTTCATATAAAGATGCTTCCTCTAAACATTTTTCAACGTCACTATTTATATCTAATAATCCATACAACAATGCAGCATTACGATAAGAACAACATTGAACACTATTTAGAAATTTCAAATTTAAAGGAGAAGTAGGTCCTCTAATATGATTTAGCAATATCTCAAATAATATCTTTCCCCATCTAAAGTACTAACTATGACAAATCTACCAACCACAGCACATTGTTTCTTTCATTTGTCCATAATTTTAATTCTCATTCCCAAACATAATTTGTTGGCATTTCTCTATACAAAAGTTGTCTACTTTCTTGATTTATTTTATTCATAGCCAAAAACTCTATAAGAATTGTTTTACTAAAAAAAAACTATTATTCACTATAGATTGTAAAATATCATAATCTTTAAAAATTACATTTTGTTTATTTTTAAGATGCAGTTGTAATTTCATAGCATGTGGATACATTTCATTTAACAAAAAACTATAAATTCTCCACATTGCTTCCAGTGGTGATATCCATCTAGCACATTAGAAATTTTTTATTTCATCAATATCTTTAACATCATCATTTATACAAATATTTATTGCAATTTTATCATGATCTTTGTTCACATATTTATAAAGATATTTGACTACTTTAATCGTAAAACATATTTCAACATTTAAATAACAATCAAATTTTGCAAGCAAATATAGATTTAAGGAACAACCCAATGATTGTCAAGCACACAATTTCTAACAACAGCATAAACATCACTATCTCTTCTCCTATACATTAGATAATATTTGCCCAAAATAGTATTCAACATAAAAGACTTGGGATATTGATTTTTACATTAATCATTTTTTTTTCATACAAACATTCTTAGGATTCAAAGTATCACAAGGTCCATGCATCATATGTTTAATTACAACAATATGTAAATGTAGATCGCGTTTTTATTAGGAATTTCAGCAAAAATAACTTTATCAAAAATATCAGGCGAAACTAATTTTGCATGAGATTCCAAAATAATCAATATGTGCACATGCGCTAAACCTTTTTTTGAAATTCAATAATATACATAAAAAGCAACAATAGGGCCAAATATTTCTTTTTCAAATAACTCTTTGTTTCAAAGCTTGCAATTTAACTCTAGAAACATGCACAATCTAATTTTGTCTATTTTGGACTTCCTTATTTTGTCCTAATTCTTGCTTAATTTCAATCCAATTTGGATTCCATGTCATAGTAATAAAAATTTCTGGCTTTCCATATACTTAGAACTAATGTCATCGCATCTATATATCTCCTATGCATATCTCTAGGATTTCCTATAAAAGAAGCAAGAAGTATTGTTCTATGTCCATCATTAATACCTCTTTTTTTCTCCAATACTTACACTATCCATTATTCCTTGATACAATTCAAAACAAATCTCAAACTATTTGCTTTGAAAATAGTCAAGCCTGGAAGTTTTTAATTTAACATACATATACATATCTATAACATACCGCTACAAAAGACAATCTGTTTATAAAATCATTGAATCACTTACTTCTTTAATTTGCAACTTGTAGCAATAATACTCATGGTATGAAACCATATCTCTGTTTTTCCTCATACCCATCACTAAAACAAAAAGAAATACAAATATAACAAAACCACATATCAATAAAACATTCATATAAAACAAGAATACAAAATATTTAACACATACAACAAAATAACCACTGACCTTCAGCTTCTTTATCAAGCATTTATGCAACAGAAGACATTTTGGTTGGATCAGTGACAAATTGTCCTTCACACTAAGATTGTCTTTTATTTTTATCTATTTTTTGCATCCTTTGATGCCAACCGATGTTTCCATAAGAAAACATTAAAGGATATTGCAAAGCATCATAACAATTAAAATAATATTCAACTTTATGACTACATCTTGAATGATTATTAATAATAATTTCACAACATCCATTTCCAACATTAGTTCCATTTTCAATCTATATGGCAACCACTTGATATGCAAGAGGAGCATTATAAACTCTTTGATCTAGACTTGTATCCGACTTTATTTGAATGAAAAGTTATTTTTATTTTTATTTTCTATATCTTTAAGACCCAAAAAAAAAAAAAAAAAAAAAACTTAACATAAGGATTCACTTCTAATATTTTGATTAACTTTCGTAAAATATCTATATATTCATTGAATCAACACAACAAAGACAATTTTGTAATTCATGCTCAATATCATAAAAATAAAGTTGTAAGTAATATGGTTGTTTAACATATTGAGGTATTAATTCATGAATATAATGATACATTTGACCTTGAACTCGAAATGTATAAATTCCTTTATTTCTCTTACAAAGATTCTTATCATACTTAACACCAAAAAATATAAAAGCAAATGTATTATTGTATATATGTATGTATGTTCTAAATTCCTTTCCTTGTTCATTGTCATCAGTATAAAGATATGCAATTCATTCGGCATTTTACTATGGACCAACAAAATTTCACCATTGCCACAAAAAAATCCTTTAGGCTCATATTACATTTTATTCACATTATCATATTTGCAAAATGTAGGTTTTTTTTAATACATCAACTTTATCAACTATATTTTCAATATAATTTGCTTCATTTTTCCTTTTTTTTTTTTTGAGATACATAATTAGTCTCACTTTCTTTATTTTCACTAATATTTTCATCATTTCTAATATTAATTTATTCAGACTAACTATAATACCAAAAGGAGTGCATTCCATATTTCCAATATCTATTTGATTAGATGAAGATCCTAAATATGTAATACGATTTTTGCTATAATCATTGACATCATTATTATTACCACATTTTTCCTTTTTCTTTTTAGTTACATCACTGCCTTTATTAATATTACTAATAGAAAGTCTTTAACCATGTCTTTCTCTTTGTTTTTCAACAATCGCTTGTTCTTTCTCCTTTGACATATTGTTGTTTCTTTCTTTCCTTTTTCTACTAATCTCTTCTTGTTTTTTCCTTTGGACATATTCGCATATCTTTCTTTGTTTTTTTGTTTTGTTTTTTTTTTTTTTTTTTTTTTTTTTTTTTTTTTTTTTTACTAATCTCTTTCTTTTATCTTTTGACTAATTTATTGTTTTTTCTTATTAGACATATTGGCATATCTTTCTTTCCGCTTTTTGTTAACTTCTTCTTTTTCTTCTTTTTCTTCTTTTTCTTTTTTTCTTTTTTTGTTTGATATAATAGCATTTCTTTGTCTACATCTTTTACTATTATATTCCTTTTTTATATTTAATAAATCATCAATTGTTTCTTCCATTTTCTTTGATTTTTCCATCTGCAAAGAAGAGCAAACAAATACAGAAAAAAAAAATTTATATATATATATATATATATATATATATATATTATCTTTTTCTAAAAAATCAACATTACTTCCATGTATCTATTAAATCATTCTCTAATTACATCAAAAGAGAAACTAATAAGTTTAAACTAAAACATGAACAAATAAAAAAATACAAATACAACATTAAATATAACAAAACTGCATAAACGAATACATTACAAAACAAAAGAATATTTAATTATACCTTTCAATTTTGAAGCGGTGAGCTTTTCCAAATAACAAAAGCAAAACAACGGCTGAAACCTACATGAGATTATAATAAAAATAACAAAATATAAACGAAGGATCTCTTCTACATTAAAAAATGTCATATCCATTTTTTGTTTTAAGTTATGAAATTAATTAATTCAAACTATTATATTCCAACATCAAAAATCATAAAGACATACCTATATAAATAAAAAACAACAACTATAATATTCAGAAACATGTAACTTAATATAACATTCCACCAGCTATTCAAATTTTCAAATTTTACATTGAAACAAAAAAAAAAAAAAAAAAAAAAAAGAAAATCACATCCAAAACAAGCACGAAATTTGTGTCCGACCGCACCTCAACCCCATACTCCATTCCTATGTATTTTTTTTCTAAATAAAAAATCAAATACAAAAAGTCAAAACCAATATGCATTTTTT
Organism: Ziziphus jujuba; assembly: GCF_031755915.1. NCBI lineage: Eukaryota > Viridiplantae > Streptophyta > Magnoliopsida > Rosales > Rhamnaceae > Ziziphus > Ziziphus jujuba. The sequence continues at coordinate 13,064,093 of NC_083387.1, read as the reverse complement.
TTTTTTAATCCTTGTTTTGCATAATTTTTTAAGAATACCTAAGTACATAAATATATACGTATATATAAATAATTATTTATAAATCAATTAAATAGTATAAAGAAATATCAAATACATTTATTAATAAGTATATTCATAATTATGCTAACTTTTTGATCATATATATAAATCTTATAAAATAAATAAAAAATATCAAAATAATGCATATTGGTCTACCATATTCATTAAATAGATCACAATTAACCATATATATATATATATATATATATTTATAGCTTTAAAAAGCAATATTTAGAAGAAAAAAAAAAACTTTAAAGAGTAATTAAATCCCAAAAAAATATAATTTTTTAAAAAGTAAAAAAATTAAAATAAAAATGACATCAAAAGTGACATCAGCATCCAAATGACATGTTGTTTGGCCCAAGATTGGACCAAATGACATGTCGTCCATCCTTCTTTCAACCATGTGTGGGTTGTCAAATTGACTTATTAATAGGAAAACAAGTTGTAGACTCGCTTTCTGACCAATCGGATCTCGCACTTCCAACCATATTTTTCAGCCAAATCACAGTTGTTCTTTTCATCTCTTCGTTTACGAATGCTACTTCGATATCCATTTCTCCCAAAAGCTGGTTTGTAATGACTCCATTAAAAAAACTTAATTCAACATATATTTATCAAATTTTCAAATTTTAACCAGTTTTCAAACCAAATTAATCGATTTCAAAAAATATTCAAAAAAGTTTTCTAATCATAATTAATCTATATATTATAAATATTTTATATGGATCTATGAACTCTTAGAAGGAAATTTTTTTTAAAATATATATATATATACATTTTATTAAAAAATGTGGAAGACATTGGTTTTACTTAATACAACACACACAATCAATTCAAGTACCAAAGCAGATCAGTTAAAATCAAAATCACAGCACAAAAAATTTGTTTAGCAAACATGGTCAATATCACTCAAAGCTTTTTTTTTTTTTTTTTTTTGCCCTTTTTTGGCAAAGAATCCAAGCTAAGCAAGCCAAGATGAACGAAAACAGCTATCAAAATCGTACGAATAAAAAAGGAATACACACATAAACATCAGCTCAACCCCAATTCTTCCTCTGTCTACTATTAAACCTCAGATTTTGATTTTCCAAACAAAATTGTTTGAAGGAGGTATGAAAGAGGAATGGCTTCTGACAACAAAGAACAATATCAAATAAAAAATAAAAAAAACAAAACAAAACAAATCGATGCCGTTTTAAAAGAAAAAGATAAAAAAAAAATAATAAAAAAAAAAAGACCAAAACGACAAAAAATATGGGAGACGGAAAAATACATTTACCACTTCTCCTTCATATATATAGTAGATAGATATATGTATATTTATATACGTGTAGATCTTAAACTACGTGATTTGTCTTAAGTAAAAGAGCATGCATCTTTACATTTCACAATGCTTAATTATGAATTTGTTATAATAATCAATGTGTAATTATGTCTGTATATATAAACATGGGTGGCTTTATTGCCGCAGTGTCTTTCCAATCGACCACTATAAATGTATTTAGACTCCCCTTTTTGCCCTTTTAAACCTTCTCCTGAATGGTCTCGATGAACAACTTGATTTCTAAAAGAAGAAGAGAAAAAAATAAAAAACAACCATTTTTCATTGTCTACCTCAGCCAACCACTCCCCTATGCATACCTACCAGCCACTGATCTTATCATCTCCCTTGACTGCCACTTGTTTTTTACCCAACTTGGCTTCCCAAACCAAAGTTCTCTTCCTCGGCTTCTTTTAATCGGCTTATTTCTCCAAAATCTTGCTGCTTATGGAGTCATCTTGGCACAAGGGCTTATGAGGTTTTGTTATATGCCTCCAAAAGAGTTTTTATAGCAGATCGAGGGATGTTGTTGTATCAAACAAGCATAACATTGTTTTTATAGAGGAATGCATAAAGCATGAATAGGCAAACAACAAGTATTTCGGATTTGAACTGGGGAGTAACTAAAAATTAAACGTCAGTCTAGATCAATGGGTATAAATTGGAGAGATTAATTGGTATAAATTGGAGAGTGTACTGGGTAGGTTGAAGAAACCAAGAAATGAATTTTTAGAAAAATAGGCTCAGAAGATGAAAAAAAAGCTAAAGGGCAGAAAAGGTATGGTGCAAATATTTATCGTGGCAATAACTCGTCCCCGTAAATGTATATTTCATAATATTTTATCTATAATAAATGTAAGAATACTTATACAGTCAATTTAATACATGTCCAACAACCACAATATCCTCCTTAATTTATGCACGGTTATTAACAAATCAATCCCACTGTTTTCTCTTTTCATTTCATCTATTTTTTCCGTATAATTATAATAATTATTTTATTTTAATTAATAAATAATTTGTCATATATATATATATATTATATTCTTATTAATAATAATTTTTTATTATTATAAATTAAATTAATTAAAAAAAATATAATATCAATTCAATGTTTTTGTAATTTTTATAATTAATTTGATAATTAATTGATTAAATATACTAATATTAAAATTTCAACAAAAATTTATATTATTTAAAATAAATTTTCACCATTTTTTTTAATTTTTTGTAAGTTTTTTTTATCGATAGTTCCATAAAAATTTATATGCTTTCAACTTTCGATATTTTTATCGATATCAAAATTTTGAACATTGAAAAAAATAATGGTATCCGTAACCATATACATAAATAGATTTCGTTGCTTTACAAACGATCCATAGGGAAAGTGGTAAGCTCTGATCTATCCATTATGCAATATGAATTCAGCAGCGTGATGAGCAAAACAACTTTATTATGATGTAATTTGAAAAGATCAAAACCATCGAGGGTTGTAGCTTAGCGGAATGAAATCACTCAGTCTTCACACCTGTGAGTTCGGGAATTGAGATTCGAAACTTGGCAAGCTTTGTTATTATCTCGGATGATCTCATATAGCAATACAGCATAATACAGTGCTATAGCCTGATGCCCATAATGCTATTAGAAGACATCTTTTTTTTTTAAATAACAAAAATAAAAAACAAAAAAAGGTTTAAAAGGATCAAAAGCAATTAAAAGCATAGGCATCAGTGAAGTCTCATTGGGAATTTGCCGAGAAGGAACATGGTAGAATACTTCATTACTTTGTGACTGAATTGTAAACGAAATACGTTATTCTAAAAATAGGACCCCAATGCCAACAAAAGCAACTCAGTAGAAGATTCTAATTGTTTGAAATTAGATGACGATGATGATGCTGATATTAAGGAGGATAAGAAAAGAGATTGACTTATATAGTGTGAATAGAATTGGGGATCAAAGATAATAATAATAATAATAATAATAAATAAATAAAAGGCGTTTCAACACAGCTTTAAAAAAAAAAAATACACTTAAATAAGATATTTTAATTATTTAAATATATATATATATATATATATATGAAACTGTACAGAATTGTTTTTGCATTGCCAAAAAATTACTCATAAATAATATGTTCCTATGTCAATACTCTTTTTCTTTTGAATGAGCTGTTAAAAAGAAAAACGAAATGAAATAATTAATTGTTCCTATATTCTGTTTCAATTTCTATATATTTTGTTCTTATCTTTCCTTTTTTTCTGCTAAAAAAAAAGAGAGCATGTATTGTTTATTAAGTGATCTAATTAAAAGCGAGTTGACTGATTAATTCAGTAAACTAAAATCCTTTTGTCGTTTATTTTTTTAAATTTAACACAAATTATGCAGCACAGATTTTTTTTTTTTTTAATTTAACACAAATTATACAGCACAGATAATATCTTCCCTCTCTCAGTGTACGATAACCAATATTTATCATTTCAACTGGGAAGCATGGACTCACAACTACTAGAAAAGATGTACATACACAAGATTGATATGACATAATAATTAATGGTGATAAAAAGGAAAATACGAAAAATTTACAAGTATTCCATCTCATCCATTCTTTTTTTTTTTTTTCTAGGAAATTCCATCTCATCCATTCGTTAATCTTATAATTTATCCTTTCTAATTCTTCAACGTTAGCAATATAGCCATTTGTCATCTCTAATTCTTCAAAATGGATAAGATTCAAAATTTTATTATCGGTAGAAATATCAAATGTTCAAAATATGAAAATTTTCATGAAAATATCAAAAAGTATCGAATATTAATAAAATTTTATAAAAAAATATGATGGAAATCTATTTTAACAAAATATATTTAAACAATCAATTATAAAATTGATTATAAAAATTACAAAAATATTAAATAAATATTTTATTTTTATTAATCAATTTAATTTATAGTAAGTAGTAACGATCATAAATAAATTATTATTAATAAAAATATGCCAATATATATATATATATATATATTTGATAAATTGTTTATTAATTAAGATAAAACAATCATTACAATTATATTGTAATTCATAAATATCATTTCAATACTAATAGAACTTTTAGATAATTGAAAATTATTAATATATTTTTCATTCTCATTTTAAAATGTGAAATGTGAAAAACAATTATTAAAAAATCTCTCTCCTTAATAATTTTTTATTTAATTATTAATATATCAATAATAAAGATCTTGTATTAAATATAGTTCTTGATGTTTAGTGTAATATATTCTATTTTTTTTATTTACTTAATGTTATTAATTTAAATGCTTACAAAATCAATTCCATATAATATTATATTTTCATGTTATTATTTTATATTATTATTTTTCATTCTTATATAATCAATTATTAATTTGTAATTATGGAATTTTAATGAATTCATCTTATACAAAATCTATAGCAAGTATATATATTTTATTAATAAATAAAATTTATTAAAGTTATTGAATTTAATTTACTTCATTTTATCTATATCATTAAATATTTAAAAAACAATTAAAATATTAAAAAAACTATTACTAAAGTTAATTTGGTAAAATAATTTACTAAACGTCAATAATATTTTTGAATTTTTTATAAAAAAATTTCATAGATATTTCCAAATTTTTCATAGAAATTTCCAAAATGTCAATTGATATTATGAATTTTTTAACCAAATTGTTAAAGATTTGATATAGATATTTTAATGAAAATTTTCAAAAAAAATTTAACAATATTTTTTAAATTTCAATGGATATTATAGAAATTCTATATTTTTCCATTTGAAACTTAAATTTTATTTCAACCTTTTAAAAGAAAATAGAAATTTTGAAAAAATTTCGGATAAATTAAACGTTGACAATGGAAACTATTAGATCAAAAACGGTGTAAAATAAATCATTTTCACCCATGTTAGAACATCTATAAAGGGGTTATTTAAAATAATTTTTTTTAATGATAAAAAACATATTAAAGCATAAATAGTAAAAGTTCTGCAATAATGATTTTTATATTATGGATTTTATTTTTATATTTTTATAAATATTTATTGCTATATTTATTTTTTTATTTAAATTTCTTGTCAATTATATTAATAACTAAAACAGTCGTCAACAGATAAAAACAATAAAATTAATAATTAAAATATAATAGAGATTTGAAAATTTATTCCATAATTAATATAATTATATGTAACATAGATAGAAGATTTGATTATTTTAAAGAGTTAAATTTATTTTTTATTTTAAAAAATATATATTAAAATATACTTTTAAAAGTTTAGCATTTTAAAATAAAAAACATAATAAAGATAAAAAATAAAAAATAAAAATAAAAAAATCCCTTGAAGATGTCAAACAATTTCTTCTCATAAACCAGTTGATTGAAGCAATAGCTATTCATTTCAACATATGTTATAGATCACAGAAAGAACACACCAGATGTAAATTGCTTTTAACAAGTTTATTCCTTAATCTAACATAATTATAGATACACATTATGAGGTTTTGATATACAATATTTATTCCTAAATATCTTATATCATCAATATCATCTAATCCTTTTATAATCAGAAATTGTATTTAGGGGGAATAAGAGGCAAATCAACCTCATCACACCATTCAACACACCGGGTCTCATAATAAGAACTCTGCACCTCATTTGCACAGTAACTTAACCAAACTTGGCCACCTATTCTCCACTTCAACACATTCCCTTCCATCTCTTTGCTCAATCTCCACCCAACTCCTTCTCCGTACTCGTCTCCCGCCATAACCAACCCACCGCTCTTCGTAAACGCTCTATTTGCTCCGCTGTATCTATTCCGCAACCCGTTTTCTTCGCCTCCACCAATACTCGGCTTCCACGTGGCAACTTCTTGACCGGTCCTGCTGTCGCACAGTACCGCTTCGAAAACGGCGGCGTTTCCTTCCGCATCCTGGTCCCACTTCCAATTCCTACTCCTCGTCTTCGTCGACGACCTCGCTACCGTTTTCACCTTCGGAATCTTCGATTTCCCGAAACTTCCCTTAACAACCTTTTGCGTTTCCACTTCTGTCTTGCCCGTGTCCGTGGACAGACCAAGGCTCAATCCGGCCACGTAATTCGCTCCGACTTCTGGCCCGACCCAAACCCGGATCCTCGACGGAAAGTGCTTCTCATCGCCGTAGTCCACGTCGTCGTTTTGGTTGTATCCGAGTTTCACCACATGGATGCGTAGGTTGTCGACCCGTGCGTCTACCTGAATATGCCCGCCGTAGAAACCGACTGTATATTCCAACTGAATAACGGCTTCAAGCTGCTGATGAGCCAAAGCGTACTTTAGCACCGAGTCTCTAGCTCCCACCACTGGGAACTGGTTTTTATCAACGTTGGAGCGCCTGAGTTTCATCCCCGAAACCGGCGCGTAACCCTTTAGTACCCACAATCCGTGGCCTTCCATTGCGTAAGAGAAACCTAGATTCTCAGGCGCCAATGGAGTTAATGTTTGTAATCCAACACCCAGCTCTCTTAAAATACACCATTTTGCTATCATGTACCCGACGGTGCGCATGAAACAGAGCTCTGTATCCACACCTATGGTGGTTAAAAATGTCCGCAAAACCGGTGTGTTTTTGCTGTACAAAGCTTCGAGATTAGGAGCTAAAAGTGAGCGAAAGAAAAGCGACCCAACTTCACTGGGAGCGTTGCACGCGCAGACCCAGAAGAGGCGCGTGATAAAAAGGAGATTAAAGAAGTAAGAGAATGACTCGGGCGAGTAAGAGTCCATGATCCAAGAAACCGGGTCGGGTTTGAGTTTCTGGAGCTGGGAACGAGGGCAGGTGCTGTCGTTGGCGGTGGGTGAGCGGGATATGATCTCCTGGAGGAGCTGAAGTACCAGAGGGAGAAACGACTTGTCGTCGGAGGAGGAGAGGGAACACGTGTCGGAGACCCACAAAGTCTTTTTGGAGCCAAGATTGTGGAAGCCCTGTAAGCACACAGCGAAGTTCACCAACACTTCAGTGTTGGACCCGGTTGCTCGTTGAGCTCTGAGTTGAATAGACCGAGTTGATTCGCCTTGACTGGTCCCTGAACTCGCTAGCTCAAAGACGTGGGGTGAGTCGTCTGACTCAGTACCCCAGTCGCTCGAGTTGGGCAGCTCACGTATCCATGACCAAGTATCCATCTTATGTTATTTTTCTTTGGGATACTTGGAAGCTGGGAAAATATGGAGAGATGGAGTTATTGTACTCGGATTTGCTGGGGGGGGTTTTATGAAGAGAATGAGTGATGGTAAGCTTCCCAACTTGGAAGTAACACAAGCCACGTAAAAAGGAAGGATTAATGAGAAAAGAAACCGGTGGTTCTAAGTGGTTTACTTATGTTTGGTTTGAAGTGTAGATTGGATGCATTAATTACAATTGATTTTCTTTCGTTTTCCTTTGTCAGATTCTCTTATATTTGTTCTCGTTTTTCAGAGTAATCCATGGGAAAGAAAATGTTGGAATGCTGTAAGGATCAGTCTAAGACACACGAAGACTTGGATTCATCTGAGTTCTGGGGTCTGGCGGTTTACACGTGTATTGTACATAGATAATCAGGACAAAACTGCATGTCTAAATTGGAATCACAAAAAACCAAGAAACGTCTATAACGAAAGAGAAGACAAGTTTTGTCTGAAACTTGTGAACATGTGAACCATTTTATTTGTATGTATATATTATCTAATTAAGATAATTCTCTGGCTGTGAGGGCATTTGGTTATTTAATGCAAATATCAGCTATTCTTTCTACGCGAGTTTAATTTGGAGGGGGAAGATTTTTCACAGTTTCCTTTCAGGATGAAAAGCAAAAGTTGCTTTTTTTATTTTTTTGGTTGCATTTAACTAGGAAACCATATTGAGGCGGTGCATGTAGCTGGTAATGGTCTGCATGTCTAATACGTGTATTGACAAGAACCATACAGGAAACTTTGATTTCTCTTAAAGAGTCTGAGTTGACGAATATATATAGTTCGGTTTCAATTTTCCAATTAATTAAAGTGATAATGAGAGGCGGCGCTTATTCAATATATAATTTTTTCCCCCTAAGAAATTGGTGTCTTGTGTACATTTTTTTTTGGCTTGCTGGTGGCTGGTGTACTGCTAGCACATTGTTTTGCATAAAGGAAAATAAAACCATGAATTTTGAAGTGCTTTGCGCGCATATCGATCCACCCAATGATACTTTTTGTTTTTTTTTTTGGGTAAGATATCCACCCAGTGATACTTGTATCTAGCTTGTTTCGGTAATATTTATACTTCTGGTTTTATATTTTTCTTTTTTATTTAAAAGATTACGCACATATGAATAATAAATTATAATTCTTATTTAAAATTATTTTAAGTTTGTTGTTTCTTATTTTGTTTTTATTCTGTTAAAGCTTGAAGCCATATTCTATAAACTAGCCAGTACCCAGGTGAAAAATCACTTAACTTCATTTAAAGTTAAAATGAATTATACACTACAGTTTAAAAGAAAAAAAAAAATTGAAAACATCAAACAAAAAGGCATAAATGTTACCAAACGCCACCTATCCATTACATTTATCGTTATTTCCAAAAAAGAATTTTCAACCTTAAATAATCAAGAAGACAACGATTTCTAATATGTAACTCTTGTCCCCCCCTAAAACTTGATTTGGGTTGCTGTGAGTTATGAAATAAAAGCTGCATGAAGGCACAATTAATTTTGTATCTATAATATATTTCAAAATTGAAAATGTTATAAAATTATAATTTGAATGTTTGGTAAATAACAAGCTTAATTTTTGTAATTGTTCATAATAATCAAAATATGCATAAATTATTATTATTATTATAAATAATATTATTAATATATTGTCGTTTTTAAGAATATAACTTAAATTAATCTAACATATATATATATATATATATATATTGGATAATAAATATAAATCTAATTGGTCAACACATTCATTAAAAAGAGCCACTGTTATATGGATATAAGAGAATTACACTATTAGTTGTGTGTTATATTTGTAATTTTAATATTGAAATTCCAATTGTGCTGGAATATGTGTTACTTTCAAAAAAAAAAAAAAAATTGCAGCTTTTGAAGAAGTGTTTATTGAAACGTTGTGCATTTAGCATCCATTTGATATACTATATCGTATTAATTTGTATTGTATTAGTTTGGTATTGTATTATCATTATATAATATTTAGTGCAAACTGTACAATAAATTTAGATAATTTATATTGTGTTTAATGAAGTATTCTACTATATTGTATGGATTTTCTAACTTTTTAAAACAAAATTGAATAAATTATAATATTTTATTAGCATAGTATCTTATCCTTTATTTTTAATAAATAAAGAAATAAAAATCATAAAATACAACAACTTACTGATAATAATGTGCAAATGCAATAAAACATCTTAAAAAAATATATCATCATCATAGTTATATGCAAGTGCCACATCCTTATTGTTATAAAAGCCATAAGCTTTCTTTGATCCATATTTACTAATAAAAATAAATAAATAACACCAAAATAAGAAAATAAAAAAGAACAAAGCATATAAATGGCTTAAGCATATTAGATAATCATCTAAATAAAACAAAACAAAACATTTCTTCAAAAAAAAATTAAAAAAAAAAAAAGAAGAAGACTAAACTAAAAATATCAAAGCATCTCATATAGACAATTTAGTGACAAAGATTAAGAATTTGAATTACCCCACCTTCAAAATAAGGAATAAAAATGCATACCTTATAGGCTTATACATGTACTTTTATTTTTATTTATCAAAATGATTTCTTATCTAAACTATATAAATTAATATTGTTTTTCAACGGAAAAAATATATAATATTTAAAGAATTAAAGATAATAATAGTATATAGTCAATATTTTAAATTTTTTATTTGGACAAAAATAAATAGTTCAAATTGCACGATATCTTTTATTAAAAAAATGAATATTATATGTAAATAATAAAAATGTTTTATTGCAGAATTTCAAATTAAATAAATGTAAATTGCAGATCACAATGTTTGCCAATATTTATTATTTGTTTAACAATTCAGCTAATTGCATATTATCCTTCTTCTTTTTTTCTTTTTTCTTTTTTTTTTTTGTTTCCCTATAAAATCATCAACATTGCGATGCAAAAAGGCATTAAGTGCACCGTTTTATACAAGCATGTAGAGGGGAGTACAGGGTTGGGAATTTGCCAAATCTATTGTATAACTTTAATACCATGTGGGAAGTTATATACAGGTACTAAACGTAACCTTAGAGTCTAAAAGCAACTCTAATCATGCCATGCTAAGTCATTATATGAATAAAATAAAAAAAATTAAACAACCAAAAAATAAAAAAAGCTAATTTTGGTCGTGGGAATAAGAAAGTCATTATCCACAATTTAGATTCAGTTTAGCATAATTTATTTTTTTCAAAAGCATTTAAAAAATATATATTATTTTTACTGATTTCAATCAAAAATATTTTTGAAGATAGAAATACTTTTTAAAAATTATCCAATTTTTGACTTTCCAAATGATATGCTGAACAGGCCTTAAATTGGGTTGGAGCTAGTAGGCTTCACTGGTAGTTTCATTTGTCGAGCCGACAAAATATGGGTGCGTGCATGGTCCTCCTTTCAGTGTATTGGGGCAGGACCCGACTCGCCGATAGTTGGGTCTTCCATTTTAAAGCATCGGGCTTATTTAGACGAACAAAATTGGGTTGAGTATTATAGGAAAGAGAAAATGGAGAAAGCGTTAAGAATCTACGGTGAGATTCTGAGGTTGGTTCGGCGCTTGCCCAAGGACACCAGGCCTTACTACGCCAAGTATGCCCGCGAGAACTTCGTCAATTACAGAGAAGTCGACGCCAACGATTCCATAGCCCTCGAGGAGCTCTTCCACAGGGCCTACAACCATTCCATCTGGGTTCTCAATAAGGTTCCGCTTCCTCCCCTCTCTCAACTTGTTTATTTTTCGTGTATATTGGTATGAATTTATCTTCTTCGCTGAATATTTTAGATTTTGATTTCTCGAACCAATTTGGGGTTTTCTTGCCATTGCAGTACTCTGTTGATCAATCCGCAGCTGATAAGCTGAAGGAGGTTTGCTGCAATTAGCGCCTGTACATGTCTGCCAACTGTTTGTCGTAATGCCCGAACGGTACTGGCGGACGTACATTTCTTGTTTTGTGAGTGTGAGCTTTATTTGTAGTGTAGTTGACAGAAAGTTTCTAATCAAATAAAGTTTTAGTTTTTGTTATTGTTATTTTTTTTTTCTCCTAATTATTTATTTGGAAGAGATGGTGGAGACTTCATGGTACAGTTGATGACTACGGGTATACAAATTTTGATCTTTCATCTTTGTAATTCTAATTTACGAATTATAAATTATGTCTATGGCATTGCTCATCAATATTCCTGTGCTCTTCTTTTAGTGGGCTTACATATTTTGCTTTCGGTATGGGCTAGGGTCATCAAATCTTTTTCACCAAATTTTGTTTGGCAAATGATGTGACTGAAATTAGGGGCTGGTACGAAGCTAAATTATAAATTTATGGAATGTGAATCCAATAACAATCTGCTACCTTATTTGGTAGACAAAATTTAGTAACTTTAGCATTCTAACATCATTGTTCTTAAATTTGTGTTTTGGGTTGTCAAAGAAGTCTACATTTGGATAGATATTTCTTGATCGGATTTGGAACCATTTAGTTATAGGCTTATTTATTTATGTCGATCGGATTTGGAACCATTTAGTTATATGCTTATTTATTTATGTCACTGGCTTGTTGGATATTGTGGTAGGCTAATTGCACTCAATGACTGAAATGCTAACAGAAGCATTGTTGCCCATATCACTATTTAAATTCAAGGAGTCTATAAAGTTGTTTAATCAATGAGACGGAAACCAAGATATGTAATAAGATTGATCAATGGGAATTTATCTGATAAAGCTTCTAAATCAGGATTTGATAGAGATGTATATATATATATATATATATATAATGCTTATCGCATGTAATATAAACCAAATTATCAATAGTTATTATTCATCCAAAAAAAAATTATCTGTAGTTATTATACAAATTAAAATAAAGCATGCAATTCTATAAAATAACTTTTTGAGTGTTGGATTTAAATTATACCTCCACATTAATGGCATAGCCCGGGGATTCGGGTTTGACAAATATTTAGAATCCACAACCCATAGTTTGGTTAGGACTAAAGCACTCTGCATAAATGGGAATGTCAGTCTCCCATTTCCAGCTATTGGGTTGCCAGAGTGCTTCATTTTGATAAAATAGAAATTCATTGCCACAAGCACAAAAAGCCTCCAAAATGGAGGAATTACAAAGAGAGGCCACCTCCAAGCATGTCGGTAGCCAAAATGTTCAAAAGGTCTCTTGAAAGGTAGTCTAAAGTACCATTACTGTCAAACAGCATGTTGTCATGCAAGGCTTTTTTTGCAAGCATATCTGCAACATTATTGAACGAACTTGAGTCCAAGAGATAGACCAGTTGAAGTTGGTAAATAAAGACCTAAGAAGAATGAAATCATTTCTGATAGACCAGGCTGCAGGATTCTCCTGAAATCATTTCTGATAGACCAGGCTGCAGGATTCTCCTGATTAGTGATGCCTTTGACAACCAAAGTCGAGTCAAATGACCAGCAAATCTTGTCCCATTTCTAATCTGCTGCCATAGTTGCTGCCCAAACAATAGCCTTAAGTTCGACTTCAAACGGAGAATTACAGCTAACCAACTTTGAAGCAAGAAAAAGAAGATTTCCTTTACAAACCTTGGTAACAAAAGCAGTTCCTACTTGGCCATTGACGAAAGCAGAGTCCACATTAATCTTCCACCAGTCTTCCGGTGGGGCATTCCAACTTTCCTTAAGAATTTGGGAGGGATCTTTTCCTTCTTCCCCTAAAGCCAGGAACTCTTCCACCAACCCATTAAAATGAAACACTAAGTCCGTACTTGAGGAGTTCTTGGAAAATATCTTTTCATTTCTATGGTTCTAGGCAGCATACATAAGTGTGGCAGGGAAGATTGTAATTGTTCTTCCTTCCATGCTCTGGAAACAAGCTTCAGGATTAAGGTCTATGCAAAAATCAATAAGATCATCAATGTTTGAGACTTTCCACCAGTCAAGCCTACAACCCCAATTGCTTGCAAAGGCAAGCCTTCGAATACTATGACACTCCTTGAAGATGTGAAATGACGTTGCAACCTCTGCTTCGCAAAGAACACAGCACTTATCGCCCTTTCCTATCTTGTTGAAAATAATGGCAGAGTGCTTCATGTTTTTTTTTTTTTTTTTTTTTTTTTTAATTTTTTTATCTAGTTTTCTTTTTATTTTGGCCTCGTCGGATGATAAATAAAATCAAAGACTGCACTATCTTCACCAAACCATACTGGTACCAGTGATACTTATTAATCGTTTACATTTTCCATATGAGATTTTAATTATTGAAAAAGATTATTATGCTATCCATCGATCCATATTAAAATTGATATTTTTTTAAAATATATAATACATTTTTTTATAAATATCAAATTTTAATATGAATCCGTATACGAACGGATTTCATCTTAAATTTTTACCGTAATTTTTGGATTATTTGATAGTCCATGGCATATGAGTAAAATAATGAAAGAACAGGGGTGTTCACGAGCACCAGAAATTGGCTGGTGAGAGAGTAAGAAAGAGAGATGCAGAATTGCGCTTTGAGCGACGAGGTGTCGTAGGACGCAGCAAGCGATGAAAGCAATTGTCGGGAAAGGGATTTTGACTGTCGTGTCCCACCGAACCTCCATAGAATTTTCCCGCGTGTCTCCTTCATTTAAAGAAGCTGCCACGTGTTGATCACGTGTCCTTTCTCTTTCTTCTCCGCCAGCTATTAATAACCATTCCACGATCATGTCATTGCTCTGCACTAGGAGGATTTTCGATTTTCTCACCGATTTTTCAATTACTTTTTCCCGGTTTCTCAAAACAAGTAAAGGTTAAGAAAATAAGGTGTATTTAATTACAATTTATATTTTCTTGTTCACCCCATATAAATTATTTACTCAATACATAATCATAGCAGTTAATAACCTCAAAGAAAAGTGCAAGTATCTGCTTAGTAAAAATTTTCAATTATATATAATTTTGTACATCAATCAAAACAGGCTGATCACAAATGTACAAAACAATATATATATATATATATATTGATGTTTAATCACGACGTCACCTGTATTACGATAGCATACAAAAAGCTTTTGCCAGTGCGACGCGTCAACAGCGATTCCAAAATTTACCACTATTAATATGCTTTGCTTGTGCAACTGATAATCAGGTGGGCATGGGAACCACAAGGCGGGTTTCACTGATAGAATGTACAAGGCGTTTGTTTCCAAGGAAAGTTGCCACATGGACGAGAAGAAGAAAGCCATCAGTTTTGCCGAAGATAGAAAAAACGGAGGGTCTTTCCCACGCGCTCAAATTAATCAAACACGGGGTCCCCCACAAACAAAGAACGATATATTTGCCAGTCCATCAGCGGGCGTGTATGATATAGCGCGTGGAGTGTACAATCAATATATGCATGCAGAAGGACAATGGGGGTGATGACGGAAGGGAAGGAAAAATTTCGGTTTGGTGTTGCCGTTGGGGCATTGCGTTGGATGACTAAACCACGGTTTTCTCGGGGTTAGGTGGGTTTGACTGAGAAATGCCGAAAACCAAAGCCAAGCTTTGGAAAGCCCAGCAGTCACCCTGCTGAGCCCAACACAATTCATTGGCATTGAAAACGGCTACAGTAAACCAAAAACCACTTCTTGACAGTGCCATCCTCTCCCACTACCCAGCACACACACACATACTGTACCCGAGAAAAAAATAAATAAAAACACAAAAACCAAACAGAAATTAAGTCAGTACCTCTCTCTCTCTCTCTCTCTCTCTCTCTCTCCTTGTCACACATCTCTATCAGCCGGACACACGGTATACCATGACAGAAGCTTCCGTTGTTTTCTCCTGTAAGTTTCTTCCTTTCAATATCGCTTTCTCTTTCTGTTACTCGCTCATTCATCTGTGGTCCTATCTCTAATCTGCTCAGAAACGTTTCGGATTTTGCTGGCTTTTGGGTTCGAGAAGTTGAAGGGGGGCTTTTAATGGCGGAAAACGATGGTTTTGACAGGGACCATTTGGCTGTCACAGCGGGTACTAATTTCTCTCAGTTGCTGTTTGCTGACGATGATTCTTCGGTCGTGGGTCTTGATGTTAACCAGTCTTTCAACTTTGCTTCTTCCTCTGCTTTCTCTGCTGCTGAGAAACCACCCAAAATGCTCTGTTTTGGAAACTACCAGTACAATGAAGACCTGGTTTTTTCTGATACTACAAGGACTTCTCAGAAATCGGGTGTCACTTGCAGCGATTCATCGTCTACTTCGTCTAGCAACCGACTCAGCGTCAACACTTTGTCTAAACCCAACGTCGGTGTTACTCTTTTCTTTCTTCTTTTTTGGGTATTTTATACTTATTGGAAAGTGTTTTTTTGTTTTTTTTTTGTTTTTGTTTTGATAAATGGTTAACAAATTTAGCAGAAAAAGAGAAATGGGTGGGATCAAGAATCGGTTCAATCTACAAGCGCCATGACCACATATGTGATGGCTAGTCAGAAAACCTCTAAAAGGACCAAAACGGAAAACCCAACAACGACCATCCCTGCGAAGGTTAGGAAATTCAACGATGGATAATTTGCATGTCCCTTTCTGCCACATATATACTCCATGCCATATTTTTTTTCTGGGTTTGTTTTTTCTTGCTTGAATTTATAATCAAATAAGGTTTGCTCCTAATCATAGAGGAAGGAGAAGCTTGGAGAACGAATTGCGGCATTGCAGCAACTGGTTTCACCTTTTGGCAAGGTTCAATTGCAATAATAAACTAGCACTACTCAAAGTTGATTTCTACATATTAATCTTTCAGCATTGAAAAATATGTAATACTGTTTGAATTTCTTAGGCTAATTTTCGTGGTAGTCTGAAAATTCATGGGGAATTGGAATTTCTTTATTTTGGGTGCAGACTGATACAGCATCTGTGCTTCACGAAGCCATGGGCTATATCAAATTCCTCCAAGACCAAGTTCAGGTCTTGTGCTCGCCTTATCTGCAACGGCTGGCTTCTTTACCTGTAAGTGTGTATGTCAAAGACAACTTTTTAGATGCATTTTAGGATAATATAGAATTTTAACTTTCCCATCTCTCCAATTACGGCAAAAGTCTTTTTTTTTTTTTTTTTGTTTTTCCTCTCCTTTTTTTGTTCTTGTCTGTCACCTGAAATAGTGAAATTTTACCAAGCGGGTCCCACATGGTATTTGGACGGTTGAGATTTTGCCAGATTCGTCAATGGCGGACCTGTGAAAAATTAGGACTTTTGATCATTGGCTCAAACAATTGAACCGTGACAATACAGTATTTCTTTGTGTGGCAAAAGTTCCTGATTTCAGGGTTTCTTTGTTTTGTTTCTTGGCATTGTGGGGCTTTGAATTGGATAGGAAAGTGAGGGCGGTGAAAATGGTGATGGAGGAAAAGCTAGGAAGGAGCTGAGGAGTAGAGGACTTTGCCTGGTCCCAGTGGAATGCACAGTACATGTGGCAAACGACAACGGTGCTGATTTTTGGTCACCCGCTATGTCCAATGATGTGGTTTCATTATCAACGAAGCAGTGACTGGAAATTTTTCAAAACGTCACTTTTTGGGAATACGGATGAGGTTTCTTCCTGGAAGCTTGCTGAATTTGGTACTTTCATCTTAAAATTACAGGACATTTTAGGAGGAAAAATAAAAGGACAAAGGAAGAATCAGTTCATAAAATGGTAAAAGAGGGTTAAAAAAGGTGTTATTTTTAATATGTTGGAGGACTATTCCTTTATAAAATTGGGTTTGAATTTTTGATTATTTATATTGAAAATGAAAAAAAAAAAAAAAAATGGAAACGGGGGGGTATTTAGGCATTTATCTAACGTGTGTGGCATCGAGAGGAATGGGTTCAGCATGGCAAACACCTGTAAATTTTGTTAGGGATTTAAAAAAAAAAAAAAAAAAATCACCAATGCGCTACGTTGAGAAAGCTTCTCTCTCAGGCTCTATGCAGTTTTCTCACTTTTTTGGCACTGCCTCCAACGTGCTTCCAAATAGTGTGTATGAGGTTCTAGTCCTTTTTTTTTTTTTTTTTTTGGCGGCTCAGCTCAGCTACTTCCTTAAGCTAATTACCCATACTCGCCTGGTTAATTGTTTTACATTTGAAATTTGTTTTCCCAAAAATCCCCCCCAAAAAAAAAAAAAAGAAAAGAAAAAAAGTTGTGCTGATAAAAGATGTATTTAAGTTTTTTAAATTAATTTTTTAAGTGATATTTTGATTGTTATTCGAATTCTACTTCTGCCTTTCTGTCTTTATTTTTTCATTTGTTGTAACGATTTAAGTTCTACTATTACTATATAAATAGAATGGAAACAAAAATGAATTTTGCACGCGCGTTCATATAAGTTAAAAAACATATTTAAATGTTTTTAACGGAATAAAGTGAATGATTTAAATATTTTTAAAATGAATATTTTTAACTTATATTAAAAATATCTATATTTTTTTCTCTTTTGTGTTATGCATTTTTTCCCCATAATTATGTTATATTAAAGTTAAAAACTTTTAACTTCTGTTTATTTTTATTTTTATTCTCTTAATGATTTCACATTCATCAATATACGGTTTTCTTTTTCCTCGAAAGTATGGTGCAAAATGTTTTTTTGGTGGAATTATCGATCCTTTTTGTCTGTGATGGCTTTTATATATGTGCCACATCAAATACAAAATCTCTAATTGGGGACTCCTAGTGTATATATAAATATAATACTTGGAGCTTGCTTCATTCACCCAAAAAAAAAAAAGGAGAATCCTTGGAGCTCCTTATTGGATTCTTTCTTTCACATACGTTTTATGTTATTTTTGCAAGAGTGCAAATAAATACATGGCAGCCCGCTTTCCATTAACAGTATCATGTATTTGTTTTGGGCCTATCAAAAATTTTGTGCAAGTCCCACGACTATTTAAAAAGAAAAAAGTTAAAATTAAAATTTAAGAGGAAAAAAAAAAAAAAAGTCTTCAATTTGTAGCTTATGGCAAAGAACTTTCTTCCCTAAGCTAGAAATGTAATTATTTTTTGGAAGCATCTATTAGTCATTTCAAATCAACGATTGACACAACTCCAAACGTATCTTCTTTTATCTCCAAAAATCAAACCTAAATTAGATTTTCAAATTACAATTCCTCTCCCCACATCCACAAGCGTGAAGATCTACTTCTCTCTCTCTCTTTCTCTCTCATCGTCAACGGCAAGTAGGGCCCAAGAATCTTTCTGCCAAGAGAAAAAGCCTTGCCCACAAATTCTACATGGTATTTTCTCCAAAAACTATTTAAAAAAAAAAAAGAATAAAGAAAATTATAATGGACTTGAAGGGTCTCTCATGAGCCCATTGACAGATGGGCAGAGCGCATCATGCTGAGCATACCACTCTTAAAGAGACATCCAGACAAGCACTGTGGTTTTAGCCCATTGGCCCCACCTAAATTATAGCCTTGATTGAATTCAAGACCTAACCCCTTAAATTAGGATTAATATTATCAAATTTGGGAGGTTAACTTGGGATGTATGCCTTTCATGCCTTATTTTATTTTGAGAAGCACTTTGGATTTTTGTTATTGTTCATTAAAGCGTATACTTATTTAATGTGGAGGGGGAAAAAAATTACCCAAACAAAGAAAAAAAATAGAACAAAAAGAAGACATATATACGTAGTAACAAGAAGGGTTTATATCAAAAGGCCAATAATATATGCTATACAAGTTGCATAAGTCAATTTATGAACTTAAGCAAACATTTAGGTTATGAAATATCAAGTTTTGATTGGGCCATATAAATGTTTGGTTTTAAGAAAAGTCCTAATAAATCATATGTGTGTAGAAAGATTTAAAGTTCAGTAGTAGTTTTTCTAGTCCTTTACGTAGATGATATCTTCTAATTAAAAATGATGTGAAAGTGTTATTAGGCATAAAGAATTATTGAAATAATAATTTGATATGAAAGACTTGGTGAAGTTAATCATATTCTAGGAATTAAACTTTTCAGAGACCGAAAGACTAAGATATTGGCTTTGTCTCAAGCTTCCTACATTGACAAAATATTAGTCAGGTATGGCTTGGAGACTTCCAAGAGGGGATTCTTATCATTCAGACATTGAATATATATTTCTAAGGAGCAATCATTAAAAACTTTTAAGGAGAAATAATTCGTGAGTAAGAAAACTTATACTTTGGCAGTTTGCATTCTCATGTATGCCATTTTATGCATAGGCCATATATGTGTTATGCAGCGGGAGTAGTGAGTATTTTTCAATCAGGTCTTGGAGTGGAACATTGTATTTCAGTAAAACATATACTTAGGTATCTAAGGAGAATTGAGGATTATATGCTTACGTATTCTAGTGGGAGTAATAGAGGAGCCATTAGTTGGAAAAGAATCAAATAGACTTGGGTTGCTAAATCTACCATTAAAACTAAATATGTGCCTTTATTCGAAACTGTAAAGGAAGCTGTATAATTTAAGAAATTCCTTATGGATTTTCAGGTGATATTTTGTAGATCAGTCCATTACCCTTTATTATGACAGCAATGGGATTGTAGCACAATTCAAAAAGCTTAGGTGTCATAAAAGACATAAACACATAGAAAAGAAGTACCATTTGATCTGTAATTTTGGCTAGAGAGAATACATTGTGATTATAAAGATAGCTTCTAAGGAAAATTTGATAGACTCTTTTACTAAAATTATCTCAGTAAGCATCTGAGAAGCACATAAATAGTATGGGCCTGAAAAAGATCCTAGACTTACTTTACAGTTGGTTACATTCGTGCTCCAAGAGCAAGGCAAGTTGTAATTACATTTTTTTAATTTAATAATATGAAGCTTTTCCTAAAATGTTTGTGCACATTATATTTTACTTATAAGGTTTAGATTAATTATGTAATATATGATCGTATGGATTAGTCCATAGAAGATATGATTGTATGTTCTCATAATTAATGAATTGTCTCATATTTAATAAATAAAGTTGGACATTTTATTTAAATTACAATATTTTATGACATAATCTATTTTGGTTATTATAAAATATTAGAATTAATTATGATTATTCAGAGAGGATCAATAGAGATTTAATTTAGGATAAATTTCTACAAAAGGAATTAAATCTCTAGCAATATTGAATACATTATTATTATTATTTTTTTAATTCTAAGTGTATTATAAATGAGTAATTAAGTGATTATAATTTTTAAGTTATCAATAAGTGAGGTTTATAAACAGCCAATATCTTGGTGGATTGGGAACAATGATTTTTTGATTACCAAATATTTATGAAATATACAAAATTGGATTCGTATAAAATATCCTCTAGTTATGTTTCAGTACTCGTATATTGAAAAGTTACTAGCCAATACATTAAATTCGTTAGAAAAACTGATAAATCAAAAGAATAAATAATTAATTGATTAACATAAAATATTATCAATTAATTTTTAATCTTGGAGTTTGAATGTAGATTTTTAGTGAAATAGCATTGGATTATATCAAAAGTCTCAGACTTGCTCATAACAAGAGAAAAATTGTTGGATTTATGCTCTTAGAGCAAACTGATCCATTGATCAGGAATTTTGATTAATAATGGACTGTAGGATCTCCAAACTAGCTCATTATATAAAAAAAAGCTCATTAATTGGGTTCAATGTATTATTAAACCCTAGGAGGCTAGGGTTAGTAATCTATAAATATACTACCTTCTAGTCTCTAATCATATAAGATTTATTTATTATTTTTTAGAAATTAAAATCTCAGTAATAAAATGAAATATCTTGAAAGAAAAATAGAAGTTACATAAACTGTAAAATTTGAGCATGTTTTTCATATTATTATTATTATTATTATTATTATTATTATTATTTATTATTATTTTTTTTTTTTGTGATAAGATACATCCATATGCAGATTTTAAAAATACACCAATAGCATATTTAATTCAATTGGGCAATTTTTGACTTACTTTGTATGATTCCAGGAGGGACAGAGATTGGAAAAAGAAAAAGAAAAAAAAAACTTTATTACATACCAAATGGGACCTCATGTAATTAGATTTGTTAATTTTTTTTTTTTTTACTGTAATTAGATTTTTTATTCTTTAAATTCACATAATTTGCACATTATTTTTAAAATCATAAATTTTATAAATTTTAACATGTAAAATGTATAAACTTTATAAAATGCTGTAATTATGTACTTTTGATTTAAGAAGTTCGTAGGAAAAAAAAAAATTCAACATCGAACGTTTTCTCACAAACGTTTAATAAAATAAATATAAGAATATTTCATTTAGACTACCATGTAGTATGTACTTTTTTGTCCATCACAATCCATTTAGGCCATGTTTGTTACACGGAATTGACCATATCAGGACAGATTATAATCCCAATCTGATATTTAGGAAGCAAAATAGAGAACAGTATAAACTTATCCCGTTAATCAATCTATCCCCTTTGAAGGGGACAAACCTGACCCATCGAAACACTTGGGTCACTTGGCCACTTTTGTCATGCTCTCTCGAAGAAGTTCTCGTCCTCCCACCCGAAGGTGTCTCTCGCCTGACCGTTCGCCTCCTCTCTTCGATTTCTCGCCGGACCGTTCTTCGCCTCTCTCCGATTTGAAACCCCCGGTGAGTACTGTTCTTCTTCTTCGATCCGTTCGTTTTCCTTCTTCTTCTTCTTCTTCTTCATCTGCGTTCTTCTTCTTCTTCTTCTTCGCTCTGCCACCATCTTCTTCTTCTTCTTCGTCGTTTTTCATTTGATATCTTTATCTGCACAAATTAGGGCTTCGATTTGCGAGGAAGAAGGCTTTATTTTGTGTTCTACATCTACAGGTCTTGAATATCTGAAACTACTGCGAATTTGGAAGGTAAGAACGTCAATCTTTGCCGTTATAGTCAATTTTTGTCATCTATGATTGCTATGTGTTTGATGAAATGCTTCCGAGAAGTTATTTGTTCTCTGTTTCTTGATTTCTATAAAAGTGAAACTGGTTGTTAGTAAATCTAAAGGCATTCTAGTTTAGTTTTCTGGTGTTTGAGCTTTAGCAAAAGAAGAAAAATTAGTGTCTGGTGTTTCAAAGACACTTGAATAATTAGTGTCTGAAATGTGTTCTATAGATACTCATTTCATAGTCATGTCAGTACACCCAAAGAGAGGGAATTGTTGTAAATTGAAAAAGGAAGAAAGAACATTTTCCTCCTTTTTCTGGTTCATAGTTTAGTTTGTATGCCTTTGTTTGTGTTCCTGCCAAAGACTTACCAATTGCCAAGGAAGTTGGTGGTTGATTAGCCTTATGCGCTTCTCTTTATGATTCGAAGCAATGGATTTCCATTGCCTATGTTGGACCTGATAAAAGTCAAAAAGCAATATAGAATTGGGGCATATTTACTATTAACAAGAAATATAGAATTATTCCTCTGCTTGCATTCAAAAACCAATTTCTCTAGTTCTGGTTCTCCATCTCATTCATGCTTTTCCGGTCCCTTATTCCTACTCCATGTTATTACTCACTGCTATGCTTGTCAACCTATTTCATCAAATTACATAATTTGAACTTGCTTCAATTTGTTATCTACATTTTCTTGGTAAAATGTATGGTTTCTAATAAAATTGCATATTTGCTATGAATATGAACTCCACGATCCATTCATGGCATTCTGTCTCATCGTTTGTCAAAAAAAAGTAAAAAAAGGCATTCTATCTTATCATCTTAAAAATAATAATAAAAGGGGCCTCCTTATTCCTATATTTTAGAAGGCCCAGTAGCATATTACTTGTTTGACTACTTTCTGTTTGGTGTTTATTACTTATTTGACATTAGTTAATTTTCTTTTTTTTTATTCGTACATGCTATATTACTTACCTTGTTGATTTTTTAACTTTTTGATTACAATTTTGGTTTTAGATAGCTGAAGAGAATCAGGAGCTATGGCCTTAGTGAATTTTCTATTTTTTTGGTTTTGCTTCCTTTTTGTTGAGAAAATTGGTTTACTGCATATGATGAAAAGGTACACTTTTAATCAGTTCAGGAACGGCAAAGCTATAAAGAAGATTCTGTATGCTACAGATGATGATGCAACAGTGGTAGCTGAAGCTCAAGCCATGGTGTCCCACCACCTAAAGGAAGCAGAGCCCTTGAGTCCCATCGTTGAGGTGAAAAAACGAGTTCAGAAGCTTAGAAGAGGAAAGCTATTGTTAATGTTGATTTTGATGCTGCTGGAATCACAACATTGTCTCCAAGGCAAAGGATTTCTGATACTTCTGATGTTCACTGCAATGGATCAGCTCTTATGACCTACTAGATTGTTTTTCTATGTCATATGTTCAAAAAGTCCAGTATAGTGTTGTAGTAAAACAATGTTAATGGACCTAGAATTTATATACTTGGTTGTATGAGAGCAGCTTAGTTGTTTGAGAGCAGCTTCTGCTTTTGTTTGTTTGTCTTGTCTACTTATGATATGTTGTAAGAAATTAATTCTTTATCTCATTTTTGGCTTATGAGATAAGCTTTATGGTTTTATATAGCAAAGTGATGGCTGCGGTTTTTATATTTCACTACTGCTTTGCAGGGCAAAACGTGAAGCACACAAAACATTCAGATAAATTAATTAAAAATAAACCTAGTGTTTCTTATAAAAAACAATAAATAAAACAGATTCTTCTGAAGATTTATTTATTTATTTATTTTTTTGGGTTTTTTTGGTAAATTGAGTGGAAATTTGTTTCTTCAATTAAATTTCTTGGTTTTTCTATGTTGGAAATACCATTAAATTGTTTTTATTTTTAGTTAATTGTTATTTATGAAATATTATATTATAATTTAATTTTAATTTATTTATAAAATTATATACTAATATAATTAGTGGGTGTAAAAAAATATATTAAAATTTTGTATGTAAATATAAATATACAAATTTACAATTTTAATTAAATATAATATTTTTTTAACTATAAATATATTATTTAATATTTTTACTTTTAAAAATAATTATTTTAAATAATTACAAAATCGTTTATCTTGTATGGATAATTAATCTACTAGTCCGAAACAATGCCAAATGTAGAATTGTACTATTCTATTATGTCCGATCCAATCTAATCTGAACCTGTCCTGCAGTGCATCGCAGCAAACGCCACCTTATTAGGCCCAGTAAAAGCTCAGGCCTATTGAAAACCATCCGATCCACTAATCCGACCGTACAAAATCAGTGACCACCACCGACCTCCACCGATCAGGTGGGGGGTATTCGAAATCGAAATGTATAAATATAAAGGGTTTAGCTTTTGCCGCTTCATTTGAATAATGGATTAGACTTTTTAGATAGATAGATAGAGAGAGAGAGAGAGAGAGAGAGAGAGGGACTTCAGAACTGGCAAACAAAGAGTATTTTACACACTTTCGCTCCCCGAAAGAATGAGCTTGGATTCGTCTCGCTCTGCGAGCTCTACGGGCCAGAAATCCAAGCGGAGCTTCAATTCGATTTCTTCCAACCCTTCCAGTAGCAGTAACAATAAGAAGCACAAGAAAAACACCAACCAGAAAACCCTAGGTGCCGTTTGGGGCGCCAAATCTCCATCTTCTTCTCGTTCATCCTTCCGCAAGTCCCCGTTCTCCGATTTCGGCAGGTAGTTTTTTGTTTTTTTCCCCAAATTCTGATTTATTTTTCGGATATTTTGGCCTTTGTTTGCTAACAATTTGAAAAAAAGTTGTCGTTCTTTTGATAATCATTATTAAGTACAGCTAGATCTTTCATTGAACTCTACTTTGATTTCGGATTTTTATTTTTATATGCATTAGCTCGGGGATTGTGTATTGACTGCGTTATTTTTATATTTGTTTGTCAAATTGAATATAGTTATATGGTACATAAGAATAGGAAACTTCATAATCAGTTCGATGCCGAAGCTTCAAGTTCTTCGCATAGTGGATTGAGTTGTGAGAAGCCTATATTTCGAGGGATTTCTATCTTTGTTGACGGTTTCACGATTCCCTCCAGTCAGGTTTTTTATATTTCTAACTAATAGTTTGCCTTCTGTTTGGTTGCTAAGTACTGACAAGTGATAATAAAAAAAAAAAAGAATATATATATGTATGTACACACACACACATATATAACGAAGGGAATGGTGAAAATGAAAAAAATTGGACCCTGCATGAGATTTTTCATTTCATAATTTTAAGCAATTAACTATGTGCCTAACGTGGCTAAACTTAGGTTTCTTGTTTCCTTTCTTTCTTTCCCTTAGTTTTCTTTTGGGTTTTAAATTTATATTTTCTTTGGGTGGTGGATGTTGTGAACTGGGAAATGAGGTTGGAAAGTAAGTGGTGAAACAAAGCATGGAGCTTCAGCTTTCAGTTGTCTTAAATTTATTTTTGTCAATACTTGTCTGTTTCAAGGAGGGTTTATTACGTGTGGTGTTTCTTAATTATTTATTTATTTATTTTATTTTTTATTTTTACAACGAGTTGTTTCAGGAATTGCGAGGCTATATGCTGAAGTACGGTGGTAGACATGAGAATTACTTTTCAAGATATCGTGTCACACATATTATATGCAGCAATCTTCCTGACTGTAAAATAAAGAACATAAGGTTCATATTTAGTGTTTCATTTTTGTATTTCTTTTTTCTAACTAGCTTATAAAAGTTGGGAGTTCTGTTTTTCCTCTTCAATTGCTTTGGTTGACTTTGGGTTGTTCCAACACAGGTCTTTCAGTGGAGGGCTCCCAGTGGTGAAACCCACTTGGATTTTAGATTCAGTTGCTGCTAATAAACTCTTAAGTTGTAAGTTCTTGTTCTTCTTTCCTGATAAGTTTTTGTTTGGACTCATTTTGACATTCTTTTAACTTAGCTTTAGGTCCACTTATTTAAATTTGGCTCTTAAGAAATGACACACTAATGATAAAATGTGGTGGTGGAAGCAATTAAGACTGGCCAAGAGATAACTATGAGTATTCATTTGATGCATTATTTCTATGTAACTATCTATGTCTATGTTGAACACTTGTACTGGTTGGTAGTCTCTTTTATATTTTTGAAACAATGATTTGAAGTATTTAATGCACGATCTGTCTCGGTTACATGGGATTGTTATTCTTATTTTTTTCTGATTCTAGGGTTCCCATATCAACTTGATCAGCTTGTTGATAACCAACCAAGGTTGTTGGACTTCTTTGCTCCAAAAAACAGCCTGGTCTCTAAGGATGCTCTTCTTCAGTATGAAAATGAAGATACATCTTTTAAGGGAAGTGAACAGAAGGATGAAAGTTTTCCTGAAGTGGGTCAACCACTGCTCCACAGTCAGCAAATTAGTGGAGAATCTGATGATATAATGTGTCAAAACACTGATATATTGATCGAGGAACCAACTGTAGGAAGTGAAAAGTCTTGCAAAGTGAAAATAGTAGAGATGAGTAATTTTGATGCAGAAGGTGACAGTAATGTGAAAGATGAGCTTCAAACTAATTTGCATGAACTCTCTGTTAGCAGTTACTGCTCAGACAACCAAGATTCAAAAGGCTTACCAAGTAGATTGTCTTATAGGAGTCATTCAACCAAGGATCCTGACTTTGTGGAAAATTATTTCAAGGTCTTAGTTATTGGCATGCTCCAGACTTTACAACTGTTTATATATGTTTTTTTTTTTTTTTTTTTTTTTTTTTTTTTTTTTCTGGGTAGTAATTTTTACATCACTTTGCTCTCTAGATGTTTCTAATGTATATGTTTATTTCATTTCCTGAACCTTGGTTTCTGCAGAACTCAAGGCTGCACTTTATAGGAACCTGGAGAAATCGGTATCGTAAACATTTTCCCAACCTGTCTAAAGGGTTTAAGAATATGGATTCTAATCCTAATGATCGTACTGGTTCTCAGAAGACTTCCATTATTCACATTGACATGGTATTATTTAAATTCATCTATGGTAGAGTTTGATTCAACTTCAGATATAGCATGTATGGATGTCATTTTCTTCTCGTTTCTTTAAACCACTCCTAATTCATGTCAATTAAGTAAGAACTTTTTTAGATAGATTGATATGGAGATGACTGTCAGTAGAACAACTACTACCTAGATTAGAATTTTTAACTCCCAATGCCAAACTCATTTTTCAGAACTCTCTCAAATGTTTACCTTTACCTCTTGTGCCTAATTGTTCCTGATGTCTACTCTGACAGAGTTGGTCATTTTAATTTTTGGAATATTAGATTCACCTGAACCAATGACAGTCTTCTTATTTATCCTCTGTCTCTTTCTCTCTCTCACTCTCTCGTTCCCTTCCCCCTAAAAATGGACTCTGTATTTTACAGGGAAAAGCACATGTCTGCAAAAGAGGAAAACATACCACATATAATCATATACTTGTTATCATCAACACCAAAAATTTTATTTGTTAGAAAGGTAGAAAGTGGACTATGTATATCAAGATAACACAAGACCTATTAACAATGTTCTTTGCTTTAGGTCTGCCAATAACTGGAGATAGAAAGTGGGGCCTTACTTGTGCACAATTGAGGGGTCATCAAGAATGCTTGAGATAGATTAGATAGTAACGTGTACTGGAGGCAGTTTTTCATGGAGAAATATGATTAAATGTATTTACTCATTAGTTTTTTTCTATATGCTCCATATAAAGCGATGAAATATCTGTTTTTTGATGAGAAAGTTTGAAAATGTAGGGAATTGGTTGAATAAAATACTATTGACGTATTATGGCTAGGAAAAATTTATTATATTTGGAAAGATGGGAATCAGGAATCTGAATGAACATACGTGAGTTGCGATTTTTAGGTACTTTGTATTGTAACAATGTGAAATAATTTTATGCTGCAGGACTGCTTTTTTGTCTCAGTGGTCATCAGGAACCATCCTGAATTAAAGGATAAGCCTGTAGCTGTATGCCACTCTGACAATCCGAAAGGCACTGCTGAAATTTCATCTGCTAACTACCCTGCCCGTGATTATGGTTGGTTTTCGTTGGCTTATCTCAATTTCAGCTGTTTGTACAATTTATTTTGGATAGTTGCATTCTTTATGCAAGGTTTTACTTCTTGTTGTCAGGAGTTAGGGCTGGAATATTTGTTAGAGATGCCAAGGCTCTTTGTCCGCACCTTGTTATTTTTCCATACAATTTTGAAGCATATGAGGAGGTAACATTTGTTTGAAAATTGCATTTTTCTTTTTAAGGGTTGTTTAAGCTGATGAAAAAATCACTTGCCTATTAATGTTTTAGGTTCAGTGTATATTATTTTAGCAAGTTATGTGGGTTTCCTGGAGTTATGTGGTATTTTGGAAAATTTGCAGGTAGCTGATCAGTTTTATAACATATTGCACAAGCATTGCAAAAAAGTTCAGGTCTGCTTGTGGAACAGGTTCTCACATAACACTTTATTTTCAATTTTATTGTTGCTGACATTGAGGCTGATGTTACATATAGGCAGTAAGCTGTGATGAAGCATTCTTGGATGTCACGGATTTGGAAGGTGAAGATCCTGAGCTTTTAGCCTTGACGATTAGAAAAGAGATTTTTGAGTCTACAGGATGCACTGCAAGTGCTGGCATAGCTGGGAATATGTTATTATCTCGCCTTGCCACCAGGACTGCCAAACCAGATGGTCAGTGCTATATTCCTCCTAAGAAGGTATGTAACACTTCAATTTTGCTCATGTTTGCTTGATTCTCTTAGTTCTTGGTGTAGATATGCAATCTTACAAAGCAGTTGTTTACATTCTTCCAAGTATTTTTATATAGTGCTAATCTCTGTAGTATTAAAATCAAGCATGACTTAAATATTTTAAACATTTTTTTTTATTAACTCATAACTTTTTCTTGTGGTTGTAGACACTCTTTTAAATATTCTTCCATTCAGTATCACTTCAAAGGATGGATATTTTGTGGATGCTCTGTCAATTTTTCCTTCATGATTAAATTAGATTTGGTTTTGTAGGTGGATGACTATTTATGCCAACTGCCAATCAAGGAGCTTCCAGGAATAGGGCATGTTCTAGAAGAGAAGTTGAAAAAGAAAAATGTTCAGACATGTGGGCAATTACGTATTCTGTCCAAGGTCTTTTTTTTTGTGGCATGATTCTCTTTATTTCATGTTTTCTAATGATTAATTGTGGTATTATGTGATACAGGATGATTTGAATATTGAATGGCTTTAAAAAATTTTACTCTTTGCTTGGGGAAGTTAGGATGTAGCTAATATCATTTGTTTCAAGATTGGTTAGCATATGTGTTTAAACTTTCATTATTTTGTGCTTAAGAAAAATTAAAGGGAAAAAAACAAAACAAAAAAAAAACTGCTGCAGGAAGGTGTACATATTCATAAGTTAGGTGGAGCTTGAAACTATTTATAAGAAAAATCTGTTGAAGAATGGATAACTGAGGTAATTGGAACCATGCAAGAGGACCTCCAAAAGACAAGGACACATTTAGATTAAAATTTCAAAATCAGAAAACAAGAAAATGAAGAGTAACTTATTGGAAAAAACAGTGAAAAGTGGGTAATTAGAGAACCAATATGATTGGTGAAATGATGACTTACTTTATATGTGTATGCGAAAAACTTACATTACATGTGTATATGAAAACGTAAATCATTTTCATCATGCATAATACTGTATGTTTTATGTTTGCTGTGTTAGGAAATCACTCTTCTTTGAAAGCATGATATGTGGTGGGCCAAACATAGGGTTAAATAACTCTCCCTTCATGTGTAGGCTTTTATATATGAATATGAGTATGTCTTCCAGGAGGTGGAAGATCACTCTTTTTTATAAGCTTGATATGTGGTGGACTAAACATAGGGTTAAACAACTCTCCCTTCATGTTTGGGCTTATACATATAAATATGAGTATGAGATGGAGTTTTTCTTTAAGAGGTGGAAAATTAAATGTTAGATTAGGAATGTCGGGGATGCATTATTTGTTAAGGTAGAAGATGTGGGTTTGGATATGTGTGTATGAGACAATTTCTAAGAGAAACAAGAGTTATTAAACTGGAAGTAGAAGGCGTAACATATGGAATCTTTAAGTTTGAGAAGATTGCAGATGCAAGGATTTGAGCACATGGTTTCAAGCTCAAATACCATGCTGGAAAATCAATTTTCCTAAAAGAAGTTTATAGGAGGTGAGCTGGTGTTGGTTTCTACTTTTAATATATATTAGCTTCTCTTTTCCTGGTAGGTAATAATGGTTGTAATTGCCTCAATGGACTTAAAGCTCTTAATTTAGGCATAAGTTTAGTACTTGTTAACTCTGATATGCATGGCGTGTAAGGTAGGTGGCATCTGAATACTTATGTGGACCTGATTCAGATTGACTTGATCCCCAGTGTGACATGTATACCCCATTTCCATGTGTATTTACTAAACATGTTACTCGTATTCAATTTTTCCAGAAGACATATAGACTTTCATGTATATGTCTTTTTTTCTTTTTTTGGTAAATGACTTTCATTTACATATCTGTATCTTGCTGTTCAGAAGAGATGAATAATTACTTCTGGAATATTATACCAAGCAATTTGTTAGAGACTGTATCTTAATATGGTGTGTTTCATTGAATTTCCTGCTTGACAGTATTGGTAATTGATTTGAGGACATTTTGTGGTTTACTAATCTGCTACCACTTGAATTCTTATATATTTTAGAAAAAAATGGTATTTTAGATACTATTTTGTTAACAATACAAGACGTTCAAGTATTTATTGCTTGTTTTTGGCATATCCAGGACACTCTTCAAAAGGATTTTGGAATGAAAACTGGGGAGATGTTGTGGAATTATAGTAGGGGCATAGATAATCGACATGTTGGGATGATTCAGGTTTGGCAAACTACATAACTCATATCAAGTAATTGTATGCCCGCTTAATTTATTCGTGAGATAGATTTATACTCTTTCAGTCTTTCTAGATACTTACAAATCCATTTCAGTTTCTTGCAGCTTACATGCATGCTATTTGTATTATTTGATGTGAACAATTACTAGCATAATAATAATAATAATAATAATAGTAATAGCAATAGCAATAGCATAAGGTGTATGATATTTCTGAAATTATTAAGAGTTCATTGTTCATTTATGTGGTGCAATTTGCTGTTCGGGTATTGAGCAGTATGATTAGCTTTTTTGTTCGAAGTATTCTTTACTGTTGTTTTTGTCTGTATATTATTATTATTGTTTAAATCATACAACTACCATATTGTCTAAATGTATTTGTAGGAAACCAAGTCTATAGGTGCTGAAGTGAACTGGGGCGTGAGGTTTAAGGATTCAAAAGATGTTAGTATTCTAATGCTTTTTAGGGACTTACATATGCTTATAGTTTCTTTAATTTTTTGATGGCAAAGAGATAACACATTAACTTTTCCAGAGTCAAAACTTCCTTTCGAGCCTTTGCAAGGAGGTGTCATTACGTTTGCAGGGATGTGGAGTGCAGGGCCGCTCTTTTACCCTTAAGGTATATGTTCTCCTTTTTTATTTCTCAGGTATTATATGATTAATAATGGAATGCACTTAATATGCTAAATCTTGAGCAGACATCTCATTTATGTTACTCCTTGGATCTTTGGTTTGACCTAAAACTGGCCATGTTGTGATCTGTGATTTATAATTGTAGATTAAAAAGAGACGCAAATATGCTGAGGAGCCTGTAAAGTATATGGGCTGTGGACATTGTGAAAACTTAAGCCACTCCATTACGGTAGAATATGAAATAACTTGTTTATTTTCCCTTCACAAATATTTGTTGATCTCTATTGCATGCTAAAACTGGTTTTGTCTGTCTTTTCTTTCATGCTTACCTAAGGAGGTTATTCATGTTATAATAGGTTCCGGTTGCTACTGATGATGCGGAAGTGCTTCAGAGAATAACAAAGCAGCTGTTTGGGTTTTTTAACATAGGTAAACCTTACAAGTGAAATTTAGGATTAGATAGCTTGATGTGTATTTTACCAGTTACATTATTAAAAATTTTGGGACTTGAAGATCTTTTGCAAGGGAGAGCAAGAATTTTGCATACTGATATGGCAGATCTAATTTCTATTTAGATCCTGAAGCATCAATATTTTAAGACCCGAAAACAAATCTTTTATTTATTTATTTATTTTTGTCTAGTTTGTTTATTGTTTTTGCTTTTTGACTCTTCTTATTTATTTATATTTACATATAGAGAGGATATGTTGGCAACATGTTTCCTACATAGGGTGTGAACCATGCTGATGCAACATGTGCTATTGGTGACACCTCAATTAATGATTCCCTTAGCACTTACCACATAAGTAGGTTTACAACATAAGTGGGAACTAAGTTTCCAACAAATCAACCGGATATAAGTGATTGACGCCCACTGAAAACCGGGCAACTATGCTCATAATAGCAGCTTTATAATATACATATTGAGATGATATGTTGGAAACATAAGGTGTGAACCATGCTGACGTGGCATGTGCTATTGTTCCCAACATAAGATAGGAATTATGTAGGTCTCCAACATAAGATAGGAATTATTGTTCCCAACAAATCAAAAGTATTATATCAACACCCGAATGGCAAGAATTTTAATTTTAAGTTTTGTTTTTGGGGTGTGGGGTGGAGGGGGAATTTCATTGTAGGAATAATGAGAACTATCAATCAAGGGTAAACTCATCAGTACAAGAATCTAAGGTGATTTTGTTAGGCTTATGGAGTATCTTATTTGCATTATGACATGTAGAGTACTTGTAAGGACATGGTGTAGACCCCCTTACAATAGGTAAACAAATGGTAGATGTTAATTATTCTGACATGCATCAAAAGAGGGGATCAAATGAAAATTAGTAAAAGATTTTGATAAGGGAGCAGCAGCAAGGTTGGCTGCATTTATAAGTACAGGAAACAAATATGGCCATAACTATAATAAGAATTTTCTTTATACCATATATGGTCAAGGAAAAGCAAATGAAAATAATAAATTAAGATGAAAAGATGCAGCTTTAAAGCTTTAGGACCTTGTAGACAGGTTCAAAAAGGGGACAGTATAAAGGCAAAGTTCCTTCACATCCAATTTCCAAAGGCATGAAAGGGGTCGAATTGTTCTTAGTCCTTTAAAATAAATCCTTTTTTGATAAAAGAAAGAAAGAAAAAAGAAAAAAAGAATACTAGTTGTAATTGTCCTTCATCTTCTAGATTAATTGCGTTGGCTGGTGATGGAACATCATTCTTATTGCAGATTCATCATCTATATAGCATGAACAATTCATTGAATTTTAGCTGTTTATTCTCATTTTGATTTTACTAATATTTTGGGAATAGAAAAGTTCTGTTATCAGGTTATTACATGATTTTTGTAATGAAGGAACTGTGTAATATGTTTGGTTTCCAAAACATTTACATGACCTGTTTGTTATTTTTCATTGCATAGATGTTAAGGAAATAAGGGGTATTGGCTTGCAAGCTTCCAAGCTTGAGAGTGTGGATTTCAAGCAAGGTATGTAGTCTTTATTGAATGTGGTTCACTAGAGAAGAGCTGTGGTTCCATTCAATAGATTTAAGTCATGTTACATTTTTTGAATTGTGGCTTTAGCTAGACAGGAAGTTGTCTTTATCGCTTTATAGCTCTACTTTGTCACTGGATTATGTTTTACATGTCTCTCATGGTCAAACTGGCTGTCTTCATTGGTTTGAAGGGGTTGGAAAGAACTCCTTGAAAACGTGGCTCAGATCTACACCAGCAAATCTGGAAAAACCCCGTATTTCTAACTCTGTAATTAAGGACAAGCCAGTTGGAGGTAATGTGAGCTTTTCTGTAATCTTCAACATCAGCAAATAATGTTCCGACTTGGTTGATTTAGTCACTGATATTTTCATTTTTGTTCATATATACTTGTTAGTCCAAGTCTTGGTACATCTCTGCATACATAATAATAAACATGCTAAAATATTGTTTATCTTGATTTGATCAAGGGCAAATTAAATTTGCTCTAATTATTTAGTGGTGTAATTTG
Source organism: Ziziphus jujuba (assembly GCF_031755915.1). NCBI lineage: Eukaryota > Viridiplantae > Streptophyta > Magnoliopsida > Rosales > Rhamnaceae > Ziziphus > Ziziphus jujuba. The sequence goes on along the minus strand of NC_083387.1, from coordinate 13,029,498 downwards.
ACAGATTGTCAGGGTGTTAGTGCTGATGAAATTCTTGGTCAGTCATGTGAAGATATGGTTGGTGCATCATATTCAGTGGATAATAATTCTTCTAGTAGTGGACTTTGTCCAAACAAGGTTTCAGCAATTCCACCTTTATGCCATCTTGATTTTGGGGTTGTAGAGAACCTTCCTCCAGAACTCTTTTCTGAACTTAATGAAATTTATGGGGGGAAGTTAGTTGATTTTGTTCCTAGAAGTAAAGGCAATAGTGAAAGTACCAGTTCTGCTCTATTACACGAAGAAGGTTATTTTCCTTACCTGACAATTATATAGCAGCTGATGTAATATTCTTAGGACCTAATAATTTTGTTTACTCAGGTAAGATGAGTGAGGCAGAGGGACCTGTTTTTTATGATCCAGCCACCCTAAATAAAATATCAAAAGAAGAGAAGGTAAACCTTTGCCTATTTGATCTTTCTTCCACAAGTTATTCTTGTTAATACTTCATGTGACCAGGCAGTGGCTTTTCTCATAATCATATCAAGTGAAAATCTTTGGAAGCCTTATTCTATACAAGTATCTCCTATTTTTAATCCTTTTATTTTTTATTTTTTAATTTCTTTTATTATTTTAAATTCAATCCTCTGTATTGTATATATGTTATATGATTTTGTTTGCCCTTTGTATGTTGCATAATTATATCATTAGTATAATGATTTTGCATGCCCTTCATTCAGTTGCAAAATTGTATCACTGGTAATCTGACTAATTTCTATACAGCTTGAAGTCGTTATTTAATCCTACCTTCTCTCCGGGAAACATCAGTAACACCTCCATCATTAATCAGCCAATACAGGGAATGTAGAAATATGGCTTTAGGCTATCTAGAAGACAAAGTAAAATGGTTTGAATATGACCAGTGGAAAATTTTAGGCCATCAGAGAACATAGAAAAAATATGTGGATTATGGATAGCTTTCCACCTGAGATTCTCCTTGACTCATAGGTCTTGACATTGTGTTAGAATTCTCTTAAGCAATTGATGCAATTGATGTAAATCGGAGATGAATATGTGATAAAATGGAAGTAGAAAACTCTGAAGCTGTGAAACAGCAGCTGATAGATAGAGAAAACTGATAAAGATGGGAGAGGGGAAAATTCAAGGGGGCAAAAAAAGAAGGAAAGAAAGGAAGGAGGCAGACAAGAATAAGGTAAGGCTAAAGAAGTAAAAGAGGATGTGGATATCCTGAGAAGAAAGGAAATAACCATTGTCGGTTCCGCTCCAGTTGCAGACAGAATATCCAGAAAGAGAAATCCCAATACGGGAAAATCTAATGACTGATGCATGTGGGGATCCACATATAGTGACTGTGATTGCCATGTGACTCCTGGAAGCATGGATATGATTATGGAATTAGCTCCATAAGGATCTAGTACAACATGGATAGTTGTGCATGGATTCTGCCTCTGAAGTGCATCCGTTTTTCTCTGAGTAGGAATTTTGCCACTGATGGGTTTTCCTTTCACATGCATACATCGTGCATCATCCATTTTGGCTTTTATATTTGATATAGCTTTTGTTATCTTTTGTTAGGGAAAGCAAAAGCAGCATAAAGAAATACTTTCAATACCATATGTGGGAGGATCTCACATTGCCTCCAATCTCACATCAGGTCTTGAGAGAACTGATTTCATGCCTTCTTCTTTAAGTCAAGTTGATTCCACAGTGTTGCAGCAATTGCCTGAAGAACTGAGAGTTGACATACTTGAGCAGATTCCTGCACACAGGAGGCAAGAGTTCTCTTCAAATACTGCGTTGGGTTCTCTTGGAGAACATCCTTTAGAATCCTTAGGGAACAGGACCACTGATAATCATGTGGAATCAACTTCTGTTTTGAAATGCAATCTTTGGATTGGGAGTCCTCCAAAGTGGGTTGATGAGTTCAAGGAGAGCAAGTATGAAATATTAAAGATCCTTGCCGTTATGTATTATAAATCAGGGTTAAGTGGAAATTTATCTTCAATACTAAGACATACTGTCTTGGATTCTCAACATCTTCTAGATACAGACTATGATGCTTCCAATGAAGCTTTATTCTGCATGTGTGAACTACTAAAGCAGTATATTGAATTAAAGATTGGGCTGGATATTGAAGAGATTTATATTTGTTTCCGCCTCCTTCAAAGGTATTTAGAAAATTCAATGACATTTCATAATGCATTAACTAGGTTTCAGTCTCTCTCTCGGTTGTAAAATGACATCTTCTAATGCATTTGCCTGTGCATTATAGTCAATAACAAAAGTGATGTTGTCTTTTCCAAAAGAAAAGATTACAGTCCTATTGATGCAAAACTGAAGTTGATTAAAATGCATACGCATGGCTTATCCATGGGACGTGGGGTGGTGGGTCTTTTTTGGGTGTGAATTGGTCATTTAGTTCAAGAAATACTAAGTTTAAACTGGCTGTTGCAGTGAGTTTCCCAAGGATGTTTTCAGCTTCTATTATTTTTAAATTTATTTTTATTTTATAGGGTTTTCTTGTTAAAAGTTGTGGCGGCATGTTAAAAGGAACATCAGCATTGGATTTTTGTCATTGAAACTAATTGTTAAGCTAAAAGATTAGACTAATTGCAAATAACATTATATTTGCATGTAAGGCACTGCAAGGAAACAGGTTTGCATGTGTAGAGGATCAAATATGCATGTAAAACGTGATACATTCATGGTAATGGTGCTGGATAAATGTCATTCATGTTTTGGTGCAGTGTTTTGTCTCCCTATTGATTTCTGTTTAAATTTTATTTTTAAAAATATTAATTTTTACTCATATAACAAAGTAATTTGGTTTTATGTATTGGATATTGCATCAGGTTCATGTCAAAGTCAAAATTTTTTGTGCAAGTTTTTGACAATGTCTTTCCTTATCTTCAGGTGAGTAATTACATGTCACTGTTTTTGAAACCATTGAGCTGTTATGCCGATTGAGTTAAGGTTGAAAATGGTTACATGTGTGCATCTGCACCTATGCCCTTGATCGCACACACGCACATACATAGCAAATTTTGTCTTGGGAGTCTTTGGAAAATATTGTCCAAGTCAAATTTTTTCCATTTTTCTCCATAATGAAGTTATACCTAAATATTACTTATGGTAAATATGAGGGAATTAGTTTGAACCTTGTTTCTGTGGTATTGGTTAGCTAACTCAGATGACTACCTAAAATTTGATTGTTTTGCATCCACTAAAAGTAGTTTTTCAACACTTATTCTTGCAATTTTCAGGATTTACTTTGCACGTCCTCTTTTGTTATGTTCATTTCAAGGAATTCATTATTTTTCTTTCCATTTTCCAAATCTTATTCTTGAGTTTCACAGCATTGAAGTGTTTAATGTCATTGTCTTTTGGTGTCATCTTTTCTTGCCATGCTCATATATCTGATTTGTTTTCTTTTATTTCAATCTCTTAGGCATCTTTCAACGAAAACTATGGTGGAAGATTGTACTTACCCTTGGAGTAATGCTTTATCATGTGATATATCTGCATCCAAAGCGTAGAATGATCAGAGGGGAAGGTCGCTTTAGATCCAGCGGGATGTTCCAGTGGCAAAAGTCATTATTTCCTTGGGAATGACCCAAGTTTGAATCCCCCCAACCCCAATATATATTTTTTTTTCAAAAAAAAAAAAAAAAGGGAAAAAAGGAAGGCACTTTAGAGCATCATTTGGTTCTGTCTTGCCATCTTTAAAGTGGATCACCACAAATATATTTAACTTACATGGTCAGTCCTTGATATTCTTTTCAATTTTATGGTAGTTTTTAAGTTTTTTCTATTGAGGAGTTATTTCCAAGTACAATATAAAATTGATTAATATTGCCCTTGTCTTTTTAAGTCATTTGATTTCTGCAAACGTCATTAATGTCTTTGATATGATGAACTTATGGTAAACGCTTGTGGTTTTTATTTAATCAACATATTATTTTTTTCTCTGAAGCCAGGTTGGTCATAGCTTATATATCATATTTCCTCAGATCTGGTGAGATGAGTCCAAAACAAGAGATCCTTCGATTCATTAATCCTGTCTTATATTTCAGGTGATGCTTTTAATAATGTTTTAAAACTGTAAGTAAAAATAAGAATAAAATTATCCATCTAGGATATGTGAAGGTCAATGGTGGTAGCGGTTGCTGTGGCATATTAATTTCTGTTATCTGCAGTCCTATATTTTTCCAGCCTTATGTTTTGTTTATTTACCTGATTCTTTGAATGTTTCAGCTTAGAGAGAGTATATTCTTAGAGAGGCAGACTTGTTGAAGAAGGTTGTACTTGTACCAACATGTACGATAGTTTACATGGAAACATAGTATCTCTGTTTGCGAGCTTTTGAGTAGCGTTCTGAATCATTGGGTTTACTCATATATAAACAGGTCTTGTTACTTTTGTTAACAAGTAGCGTACAGCTAAAAAGTTGGTATACAACTTGATATCCTTTTTAGTAATAAAACTTATGGTTGAACCAAATGCATAATGCTGTTGTTGATAACAACAGTAAATTATTGCATGTGGGACAGCTTAGTGGTAATGTTCACATTCCTCATTATGTGGGGTATTGGATTTAAGTAACATATATATATATATATATATATATATATATATATATAAGACGGTGGATTATTGAAGTTTCAAGTATGGGGTTAGGCTGTCTCATATTGGGACGAGGACTGAAGATTTGAAATTGATAACTGTCTTATACAGCAGTTAAATATGATATATTCAGTAAAAGTTCTCTAATTGTAAAAAATTGTTATAATAATATTCATATTAACACGGTATTTATTATTTTAAACCAAGCAGGGAGTGAACTTGTCGGTGTAGCGAGTAATGTCAACCAGAAATTCTGAAAACCCATGCGGCTCATAAGTCTTGTTACAGGTGCAGTATTTGAAATTACAGAAGGTAGCAATTTTGGAATACAATAATAAGTTTGAATTCTAAAGCAACTTGAACAAAAATTTCCAGCATTTCGACTCGTAGCTGTCTTTGAGATTGCTGGCATGCGGCAATCTTTTCATATGGTCCAGTTTGGGGAACCAAATTGGAAGCCAGAAGACTTAAATTTGGTCAGATTTGCTCATCCATGACCAACGTTGCTATTGATATTTGTGGACCGATTTCTTTTTTCTTTCATTTATCTTATTAAAGCAGGTTTTTTACATTGCTGTCGGTTAATAAATATATAAATGACATTAATTTTGGATATTTTTGACTTCAAATTATCGGAGATAAGGAGTTGTCAGTAATTTGAAAAGCTTAAAAAAAAAAAAAAAAAAAAATTGAAAGTCGTGGAACGCGGGCTTTAAAATTTGAAGGTGGTGGACTGTGGACTTGTGGTGGCTAATCAGTAGGGAGTCTGAAACCGAAACAGACCACCGCCCATCACAATGACTTCAATCTTAAACACCTATTTAAAAAAAAAAAAAAAAAAAAAAAATAGTATTCACGATCGGACTCGGAGGTGTTGAAAATTTATTGCATGGCCACCACGGAAGCCAATTGTTTTCCTTCCAAGTTTATTGACATATAATGCGAACGCTGTTATGTCATCCCGTGTTATTTCTAGTTACCGAATAACTCAGAACTCTAAATGGAAGGCATGTGGATTTTACAAGATAAAATGGTATGTATTTGATCATGAAAGGCTTGTGACATCATTTTTGTACTGATTGTAATTATGTAACAACTTTTTTTTTTTTTTGGTTTATTTGTTCAATATTTTGAATTTTGAATTCTTTTTGGTATATAAGGTTGACTTCGTGTATATTTATTATTATAATATGCGATCAAAAGTAGTCGTTTCCTTTTAAAAATGTAACTTCAAAACTTCGTTTTTCAAAGGTGTTATTGTTCTTTACTTGGTCCATTCTGAAAAAAAAGTATAGTTATTTTAATTAACGGTCAGACTTGTATATTCAACTTCTCGCATATTATGAAGTCCAAAAAAACAGAAAAGAAAAAATAATAAAAAGAAAAAAATTTTCTCATATATTATTATGTAGCTCCATGTTTTCTTTGTTGAAGATAGGTAGTGAAAAAGTTGGAATATAATAAGGAAAAGTTCTTTTGGGTTATAAAGTTGGTGAAAAGGAAACAAGTTTTAGAGTTTTAAAAAAGAAACATTCTGATTTGCGATTTATAAAAAAAAATTAAGATGGTTTGCTAATTTTCTTAAGTCATTAATTCGATAGTCAATCAAAGATTCGAAACAAAGTGTAGAAGGAGAATATGTATAGGGACTACTTTTCCACAGCCACAGGGTGATGCAATTTGAGAAAAAAATTTGATTGCTTGCCTTTATAGTGTGTATCTATATATATATTTTCAATTATATATCTACATAAGCTATTGTAGACGATATCACTCATCAAAAAGTATATAATAAGAATTTATCACTGTAAAATCTACACAGTTAAATATGTAATCAAATTGCAATTATATGTAATTGCGTGTGATCAGATGATTTTTAGTGAAGGTGTTGCCTATAATAATAAAATCATAAGAAACTTGTAAAAAGAGATATATTATGTCAACTTCCATCTAAGAAAAATTTTCTCAATTAGTTTAATCACTAATAGTAATTAGTATAGGACCACATGGATCAGTGAGAAATTTTATATATGTTTTCTGGTTAGTAAGAAAAAAATATATAACGTGGCTTCAACGGAGGTTAGGTTAGGAAATGAGAATGTCGTTTTCCATCTGATATATATGAATTATCTCCATGGGACGTCTGAGTATTTTGATCTTTGACTAGAGGATTGGACCTGATTTTTCTTATATATATAATTTATCTAGGGCTAGTATTCTTTGATTAAGTTATATTCGATTACTATCATGTACGAATACTTATAACCTAAGGTATAGATAAATTATTTTTTTAGTTTGAGAAGAAAATCCATTCAAAAAAGAAAAAAAAAAAACCAAAAAAAAAAAAAAAAAAGAAGTAGAGAATAAATAAACTCATCTTAATAAAAGCAGTATGCCATCTCGCTTGACTAAGAAATTGCACATATGAAAAGGAAAAAGGAGATTTGACTAAGTGAAAATTAGTAATAAAGAGTTTGGAGAATGTCAACTAAAACATGCAGATCATAAAAGAAACTAAGAAAGTTAATAGGCTAAACGAGGAGGGAAAAACAGAGACCAAAACTTATATAATATTATATATATATATATATATATATGTTATAAAAAAAAAAAAAGGAGAAATAATATATAAACTATAAACATATATGAATCAAGATATTGTCCAACAGTTTGAATAGTTCAAATTACCTCCAAAAGATCAGCTACAAAGGTACAAATGCAAGCATATTTTTCAATGGTCAATGCGTGGGTTTCAAGTTTTCCCATAAAAACTCCACATTCAAAAGGTCTGAAAACACGGCCTCCAACCCACCATATCCAAAAGTCAATTCTAAACAAAACAAATATGTGCATCAATGCATGCGGCACTCACTCTATATATATACATATACATATACATACATATCACCTTCTATAAATATATATTTACAATTAATTGATCATATCCAATATTTTTGCCTTTGATCAGATAGCTAGTCTCAAAGTTTTAAGCAAAAAATGAAGTGCTCTCATTCTTTTGTAGTGGCTTTCAATGCCGTTTCTATGATCGTCTTCTTTCTCTTGCTTTCTTTTTCCATGCAAGTCCAGGGCTCAAGACCTCTTAAAGATGAGTCCATTACTTTTTCATTTGTAAAGAGCTTTATTATAAACCAAGCATATTCGGGGCCAAGCCATAGAGGCGCTGGTCATTGAGAGGGAAAGCTAGCTAGCTAGCCAGTTAGTGTGTTTGCTTAACATGGATTTTGGTTCCATGAATTTTCCTTGCGAGTAATATACACTTCTTTTTTTTTTTTTTTAATTAAATCCATAACTTTCCGTCCTGCAGCTTTTCAGCGAAAGAATCATCAGACGATAACGATATAGTAGTCTTCGTTCTGCTTCATCAGACTTTAAGCTCAACAATTGATAAACTACGAAGTTCCAGCATTTTTGTTTCTTGTATTTTTTATTTCGTCTTTCATACCTAAGAGAGTTTTTTATTTTTTATTTTTTATTTTTTATTTTTATTTTTATTTTTTTGTTTTCTTGTATGTGGCCAAAAGAAAAAGGACTGTTTTATGGCCAATAGAAAGGATAACAAATTTGCTGTTCATTATTGTAAATGGTTCAGTTTTATACAACAAATCATCAAAACATAGTAAAAGTACCGTTATAGCTCTTTTTCCATTTGCTAATACTTTGTGTTTGTAGTACCAAAAATACTAAGCCATTTTCCATATGGGATGAAAATTTTTAAATTAAATATCTAATTCGCTTAATTTATTCTGGCTTTCATGCTTTTTCTATGAGTTTTGGTGAAAGGGGACATGGACAACTAGATTAATAATGCTTTAAAAATATATTACGGGAAAGCATATATGCCAACCAAAAAGAGCTTTTGGGGATAGGTATACATATTCAAAACGGTGTGTCACCTAATTGGAAAGACTTTAGTAATGACACTAAGAGGGACGTACGAAAGTGATTATATTTGAATAGAAGATCTTATCAGTTCTCCTATCAATAACACGTTGTTGACCTCATTGTTTATCAACGACTATGTTATTATTTTACTATGGATTAGTTAAAAGAATAAAAAACTTCAATATAAATCAATAAAATAATAATATGTTATTTATTACATAGTTTGTAAAATTGATAATTTTATTTACGCTATAAAAGTTACAAAACCAAAATACTTTAAAATTAATTTTATAAGGTGAAATTATATAAAAATGACTGAGATGAATCATAACTCAACAATATAAATGTATGTAAAGAAACTTATCTTGTCCCATGCTTTTATTCAAAGTGGTTGAAATAGAGCCAAAGTGTTTTAAGGTTAACATTATAAGTTGAATTCTCAAATTTTAACAAGAGATATTAGTACCAGGACAAGATAAAAACTATATGTAAGTTAACTTTGATGTGAATCAAATGGTGATAATCCTTATAGTGGTTCATAATGGTAAAGTTCCCCACTATCAACTGTAAAAATCAACGATGAAAATTCTGTGTTGAAGGACGGTAACCTTCATGAGCCCCACCAAGACGATGCTATGCCATGGACTTCCATGATAACATGGTGATCAGCATGCAACCATGATGGAGATATCTTGACGAGATGATTATCGATTTAAAGAGGCTAATGTGGTGGTTTTTGCTTTGAGGGGATTTTTGGAGTGTGCAAACTAAAATTCAAATTGGCTAAATATGAAGATTTTAAAGGGTACGTAAGAGATTTGGACTATTCACCCTTTATGTGAAAGGTTTAGGTTATTCACCTTCAAAAGTTAATATTCTAAAGTGAAACCTCAAATATTAACAAACCTATGTAGGGAAGTGCTTCATGAACCAAAATATTTGACAAATTATCTTGCTTTAAATAGATACATCCAAACATAGATAAATAATGAAAAGCTATGGATAATTATGTTCATAATTTATGCATCATCAGATGGTTATTTATCCATTTGATCTAGTAACATTTAATCTACAGATTATAAAAAAAAATTCATTTAAAGACTTATTTATTGATCAATAAATAAATAATTAAATTTATTAATAAAGAAAGACTTATTAAATTAAAAAGAATTTTATATAATTTTTAAGAAATAATTTTACTAGCAATATAATATATATTAAAGATTAATTAGGTTTGATTAAATCTATGATTAACAGATTGATTATCACTCAATCAACAAACAAATAAATAAAAGAATTTATAGAGAATTTTAGCATTCAGAAAAGTGTACTAATAGAAAGAATCTCATTGATAAATGCAACAAAACCATTGTTGAGTTGGTTAATTTATTGACCTCTGCTTATAGAAAACTACTTTTAATTTTCGATCAATTGATCAATTTTTATTTCAAATTTTATTTCCTTATTATTTTCTTGTACATCTTGATAAAAGCAAAAAGACTTTAAATGCATATTTAAGGGGAAAAAAAAGCTAACTTTAAAAATATAAAATCTATTAAGTAAAATTTTGTTTATGTATATTATTCTTTTTTTTATAAATTTTATCAAATATTAATTCATATATTTAATGGATGCTAAAAAAATTATTATTTTATCCATTTAGTAAATTTATTTAGTTAGTATACTTATCCAAGTTGAGATTGAACAATATAATATATATATATATATATATAATAATTTGACTCTCTCTCTCTCTCTCTCTCTCTATATATATATATATATATATATATATGGAAAATTAAAGAGATAAAATTATTATTTACCCAAAAAAAAAAAGTGATAAAATAATTGAAGAATATTTGGTACAAATCTCGTACTCGCCAAAGGCCTCACCTTAAACAATTTCTTGTATCCTTTCCGTCGGACCGGTTTGACCCATTCATTCACCCTTTCTAGCCCAAAACCCAGCCCAAATAAAGAACCCAACCAATTAATTAAGGATCCCTATCTCCCTTCTTTCGTGGGGGAGCAAAAAAGCAAAAAAGGTTATATTTTGGGCCAGTTTGTTAACGTTTTGAGCCACAAGAAACACCTCTAAATTTTGAAAATCACTTCCTTGTGAAAATTGGGTTGTTTGGCATTTAAAAGATGGAAGTGCCTTTTTATTTTTATTTTTTGAATAAAAAGGAGCAAGGCTGGTAGGGTATAGATTGATGTACTTTTGCAACCCCAAATGATGGATCTATCCATATTGATTGGATAATCTGTGCATGTATGATCGAATCTCCAACTTAGACAATGATGGTATTTAAACCTTACTCTTTTTTAATTTTTTTTTTTTTTTTGGGTAAATTACGTCCACTGCTTCTGCATTATAAAAGCACTTCACCTTTTTACTCATGTACTAACAAATAGATCAATTAGGCATTTGGACTCTAATCAAAAAGGAAAAAATTTAAATATCATTATTGTCTGGATCAAAAATTCAATCATACTTGTAAAATTATATTTATAGATAAACTGTATACATCTATATTGATAGTTTTACAGGTATAATTAAGTCTTCAATTCAGACAATGATGATATTTAAAATTACCCGTTTTGATTAGATTCCAAATGCCTAATTGATCTATTTGTTAGTACATGAGTAAAAAGGTGAAATGTTTTTATAGTGCAGAAGCAGTAGACGTAATTTACCAAAAACAAAGAAGCGCTAGAAGCAATTCTTGTAAGAATTAATCAGGTTTGTGTTACTATTTTTTTATTCACATAAAGTATAATGATATAAATTGAAGATATGATCTGTTACAAACATAAATCAACCCAGTATTAAGTACCAATATATATTTATATATATATTTGCTAAGTACCAATTTTATATATTATAACTCTGGCTTGTCCTCAAAATATATATCCATATATATGACCTCAGGTCCTCAAATAAATCACAAAAATACAAAACAGAAAACCTTAGCTAGTATACCGATTAAAAAAAAAAAAAAAAGAAGAAGAAGAAAATATATGAATATAGATATTTATATTTCCAGAACTTGTACAAGTCAACTTTTCTAGAGAAATCAGAAGATCACTAGGAACTTTCCCCTCTTTAAAAAATTACTGTATATATATTGCCAATAAAATCGTAAATACATTAAAATTTTACACTTTCTTTCATAAGAAGTAATTAATGAGAGCTTCAGCCTCACTAACTTTTGATACAAGATTCATAAGCGATAGCATAATCGCCAAATTATGACCCTTTATTGAAAAGAGAAAGGAAAATAAGGAAAAAAAAAAAAATTGTACTAAAGTAATGATATGTATGGTTATTCAGATTATTAAGAATTTGTTGCCCGACTTCTTTTATATATTCTTACTTGTCCTAAACAATTTTATTTATTATTTAATATTTATTTTCATTTATTACGAATTGTTCATACGTTATATATATATATAAAAAAAAAAAAGAAGGTGTTTTATTCCTTAACATTTGAATAGAACTTGCATGGAAATTTCAAGACCTACTTGCCCCGGTCTTCAAGCATTTTGAAAATAAAACTAAAACGATGGTAAGAAATTAATTTCTGACTTATATGTGGCTGGTCAGGATAGGAGAATAAAAGTATGCAGTGTCAATGCCTGGACAAATTTCTATATAAACACCACAACCATTTTTGTGAGCAAAAGCCATAAAAACAAAACGAAAACACAAGCTTTCTTTAAAGACAACCATGGCTCAATTCCACCAATCTTTCATCCTCTCCTCTCTTCTGATCCTAACTGCTCTGCATTCCATCCATGCCGTCGAATACGTCGTCAGCAACCTCGCCGAGACAACACCCGGCGGTATGCGCTTCAACAACGAGCTCGGAGTGGACTACACCAAGCAAACAATGGCATCCGCTACAGAATTCATCTGGAACATCTTCCGGCAAACCACGGATGCAGACAGGAAGAACGTCGAGAAGGTGAGCTTGTTCATCGACGACAGGAACGACAATGCCATAGCATATGCCATCAATAACGAAATCCACTTCGGGGATAACTATATCGATAACATTGAAGGGGATATAAAGAGGGACTTCAATGGGGTTCTTTACCACGAGATGGTTCATATATGGCAGTGGAATGGGAACGGCCAGGGAGGCGATACAGCCCGGAACTTGACGGAGGGGATTGCCGACTTTGTGAGGTTGAAGGCCGACTACGTGCCGCAGGGATGGGCGCAACCCGGAGACGGCAATTACTGGAGTGAAGGATATTCGGTGACGGCTCGGTTTCTGGACTACTGCAATGGACTTAGTGATGGGTTTGTGGCTGAGCTGAACAAGAAGATGAGAGATGGTTATAGCGACGACTTCTTTGTTCAGCTGCTGGGGAAGACCGTTGATCAGCTTTGGAGTGACTACAAGGCCCAGTTTGCAGGAAATTAGGCATATATCTTATATAAAATAGAAAGGAGTACTCTTCACTTATATGAATAAAAGCATGAATATATATTTTTTTTTTTGGTGACGTGAATAAAAGCATGAATTAGTGTATCCAGTTATCTGAAAAATCATATATGTACACCTCATAAACTAATTTAATACATAATACATTTATACAAAAAATCCTTAAAAAGACACAGTTCATTGAAAAATAAGTAAAGAAGAAAAATGGCAGCCGATATTGGCTTCCAAAAGTGGAAAAAACGATTTAAAAAGAAGGAAAGAGGGTAAACGAAGAAAATCAATTTGGACAATTTCGAGGTTTTCTCTTATCTAATTTTAAATTACCTATAAGTGGAAAAAAAAAAAAATAATTTCGAAAGACAATCTAATAATTTTTCCCATCTCATTTCAATGTGTTAAATTAATAACTTTTGAAATATAAATATGAATGATATACCAACTTAATAATTTTATTTGATATTACATCTAAAATACTTGATGAGAGAACAATTATATCTACCTTAAACTATGTTAAATTAATTAATTAATTTCATGAACTTTTTTTTCATACACTAATAGTTATTTTCACTTTATCAAAGGTTTTCTATTCACTTATCAATTTTGGAAAAATTTAAAAGATATGCGATAATTTTCTAGCTATAGTGCACGATAAAAATAAATTTAAAAAAAAAAAAAAAAAAACGAAAACATTGGTGGAAATTTCTTAATTATGTGGCTGGTCGTGATTGCAAAGCACAGCCAATTACGGAACTTCTGTTGACCGATCCCAAATAAACCAAGAAAGCTTTCCTTTTCATAATAGTTATCAGAGTCACATGTACCGTTTTCAAGCTGTACACGTAACAATTAACAACCGTCCACATCAGCTCGTGAAATTTGATGAGACAGCCTTTAAAAAAATAATAATAATAGAAAAATAAAAACGCATTTCCAATGGTTTTGTCTTCACTTCTCTCTCTCCTCTCCTTCCCTTCCAAAATGCTAACTTTCTTTTTTCAAAAATACCATGAAACAATGGCTAGCAAATGAAAAAACAACATTGTGGTTCTCTTCTTCAACTATTGGGTTTAAATGGAAAATGCAATTTTTTCACAAACCTAGTAAAATTTTATCCACGAATTGGTTGTGGGTATTGTTGGCTTTGTAGAGTTCCAAGCTCATTGCTGGAATGAAAGTTTGGAGAAGAATCTACGGACTGAGATCCGAATCAAAGCAGAAATTTCAAATTAGAACTCTAAACACATTTTATTTTATTTTATTTTTTTAGATTTGTGGATTGGGGATTAAGGAATCTCAATTGGGAAATTTGGGTTTTTGGCATTCAATTAGATATTATATATATATGTATAGATATGTATTAATATAAACAAAGAGAGAACAGCATACATAAAAAAGCTAACGAGCAATAAGAATTTCTACATATATTTATATATAATCAAAAAAATCATTAACATAACTATTTATAACTTACCGATGTTTATTCGTCTTTAGGTATATCCAATTAAGAGCTAAAGTGATTTATCAAAAACTTCACACATTGAACCTTTTTTTATTTATTTATTTTCTTACGGTGTTGATATTTATACGTTAAAAAGTTATGAATATTAGTACATTAAACTTTGTAGAATTTTATGTGGATATTTACAAATTAAAATGGTGTGATATCCACATTATTAGAATTTGTATATATATAGTACGTATAATCCTACACTAATTATTGGAATACACGATATGAAAAATGTAAATATTTGTTAAATGCATACCATTTAACCAATTTTATATTTGTGAAATTTATGAATTCTTTTTTTTTATTGATTTTTTTTCATTGTTTTAATTAATATTGAATTATAATATATTCTAAACTTAAAAAAAGAAATTCCCTCCGAATCTAATTGATTCCAAGTTTTACCATTCAACAAAACTTCCAAATACTGGTCGAATTTAGGAGTAGAATGGCGCGTTTCCCAGACAGTATACAGTTTCTTTGACTATGAGTCAGTTTGATTATTATTATTATTATTATTTTTGGCAATGATAAATCAGCTTGACTTTATCATCTAGTTAGGCAGGACTGCAGAGACAGATGTTAGGTCATTTAGGAGACTTTTTATTTATTATTATTAAATGGCGTTGGAGTTATGGAGGAGACAGGAAACTACAGCGTTTGTAAGTAGAATGCTTTTAAATTTAAATGAATATTTGAACTGGGTCCCTCTTCCCTTGATTTTTCTCCTTTGTTTTCTACCAGCGGATTTATTGTCCTTTTCTATTGGAAATTTCTAACTAATACGGTATACAGTGTAAAACATAACTAAAACCTTTTTTATAAATTACGTTGAAATTCTACACTTAAAGAAAATCTTCTGCCTCCTAAAATTAATAATCATAATTCTGACCTTACTTCTCCTATATATATATATATATATATATAAAACAACATTTACTTCACATCCACCTTATGCATAATTTTATTATTAGAATTTCATAAATTAATGAATAGACCGTTTTAAAGATTAAAATTTAATAATATATTTATGATTTATTACATTTCTGCACAATTTATTTTATCTAAAATTTTTTTTAATAGATCTCTAAATCTATATTAAATTGTTAATTAATTTTTAAATTATAATATTTGAAGCGATATAAAAATTAATAAAAAAATATTTGATGCTAAAAACTATTAAAATTGATTCGATATGGATCTGATTTTCAATATATATATATATATTAAAAATATTTATATATATAAATTTTATGATACGGTTGTATGTAAACTTTATAGATAAAAAGAATCTATGAAGTATGGATATTGCTATTTTTTAATGTATAAATATCCATATCATAAAAAATTATATATATATATATATATATATATGTCAAAAACTACTATTGTGGAATATGTTCTCTACTAAAATATAGTGCGACAAACATGTATTATTATTCAATTCATGCAATTATATACATGTAAAGAAACCTAAGATATTTAATAAGCTATAACTACCACAAATTAACATTAAGCAAATTAGACACAATTAAATAAAAAATAAAAAAACTAAATACGTTAGCAAAGAACTCTTTAATATGGCCTTTCCTAAGGCATAGATATGGCTTACGATTGGCCTATAATATGTCATACTAAGTTTAAATATTTATATATCTTAAAAATGCAAGACACAAAATCTTTTAGAAATTCCTCATTCTCACAATTGCAGAATAAAATATATATATAAAAAAAGTTCTACTTTAAATCAGCCCTTTTCTCTCTCTCTCTCTCTCTTTTTTTTTTTTTTTTTTTGGCTTTTTAAACTGGTCCTTTTCACAACCCATCAATATATTCTTCCCTTTTAAAAGGAAATTGTTGTGTTTTTTTATTATTATTATTTTATTTATTATGGAAAGAGGGATAATATTTATTAAAAACCTTTCTAATATATTAGTACATGAAATCAACCCTGTAGAAATTGAAGAATATATTTATAAAATTTTATTGAATTATATTCAATTGCTAAAAGTAATAATGTATTTTTGTGAATCAAAAGTAATCAATATATGTCGGTTTTAAAAGAGGACCATTTCCCATATCGTTTTGTCTTTGTCGGTAGAAAGCCAAAGTCCAAGTCAATGTAGACAGCTCTCTAATTGCATCCGGTCCGTAAGATGTGTGGTGTGGATATTACGATATCATTTATTATAATTATCTTAATTAAGTACTTAAATAGTGGATATCTAATACCATTCGATTTGGTTTGTTATATATGTTTCAACTTTCTGATTTTTTTTTTAAAATTTTTTTGGAAAGAACTTTCTCAAATTAAAAATTCGGACTTAATGAATTGGATAATCGCTTGCCAAAGTAGGAGTAATCTCTAATTTTTAATTTTTATTCTACTTATATTTTTACTAGCTGGTTGCAAAAATTCAAAAATACGATTATCTATGTAATGGAATTTTTTTTTTTTTTTTTGGGGTTCGTAATGGATGTTATTATCTCTCTCTATTATAGGAGCAATTTTTTATTTTTTATTTTTATTACAAGAAAATGTTAGTAACGAATGCAATTTTTCTTTTTTGAATACAACTTTGGGGAAGGGAGGATTTTTTTACCCACAATTAAAATCTGGTAGTATAGATGTACTCTTAATGTTTTCATTATTGGGCCAATCCTACCGATACACTAATGGAATTTTTTTAGAACGGCAAATTTTGGCTAAATTTTACATTAGTCACAACCCAAACATAGTTAAAAAATGTTATTATTATTATTTTTAATTATAACAAAGATGTTATTCTTGTTTACAATTATTTATCCAGTATATATATATATATATATATATATATATATATTTTAACATATGTGTGACTAAATTTTTTTTTTTTTTTTTTGGGTTAACCGTAATAAAGTTTTATATATATTTTTTAATTATAATATGTGAGGAGAGATTTTTAGCCAGGTTAAAATTTGAATATTGAATTTAGGGGTGGAAGCCTATGAATATGTAATAAAATCTGACCTAGTTGTAAGTTCTGGTCACAAAGTTGCTTAGTTGTCACGCACTAAACTTAACAAAGTATTTAATTATGAGAAGAACTTTTAAGCACAAGATTTTCACACCAACATTTATGGTCACAAGATTTGAGCAATACAATTAATCATAGAATTTAATATTTTTTAAACACAGACTTTTTTTTTTTTTCCATTTTTGCAGGTTTTTAAATCTATAACGATGTAATTGCCTTATTATTAATTTTGTTTTAGTTATGCAAGCCCTATTAGAAAAATATGTATAGAATCAATTCAAATTATTTCATTAATGTCGGGATCAATGTTAGTTTTTTTTTAAACCTTTGGATCGTGTTAAAAAAAGTTGAGATTTAAAATTATATTTATTAATTATTAGATTTCGATATATTTATTTTTTTAAAATAGAATTTTAGTATGTCATTAAATTTATATATATTATTTTTTAATTTTAAATCTTAATCCTTAATATGATATAAATGCTAATAAAAAAAATATAATATTAAAATTATCACATCGTCCTAATGTGAGCTGGATTATATATATATTAATATTATATATATTTTTTATAATGTGGACATCTACAGTACTTGTTTTATTATACAGATATCTGTAAAGACAAAAAATTATTGTCAATAATATTATACAAAAATGACTATTTTTTTAAAAAACGTTCTATTTACGAATGTAAATACATTAAAAAAAAAATCCACAACTAAGGATATCACTATATATATTTATATAGTTAAGAAATTCACACATGAAATTCACCCATATACGTATGAACCTCTCGGTATACATGTATAACTTATTTTCCATTTGTGTCTCTATTCTATATCCTTCATTTCAATACGGTTAGAATGTTAGTCATGTCTCAAGTGTGAAACTATATAATATTATATCTTCTATAGTCTGTACTTAACGTGGAGACATATACCATCTCGTTATCTCCATCAATTTCGCTCTAATAAACCAAAGCTAGTATTAAAATCAAAGCTCAAATAGTTTATTATTAATATTACTTTTATTATTTTTGAAAGAAAGAAGAATCTAATTGAATATAAAAAAAAAATTGAATAGTCTTGATCACGAATTATAACAAAAACAACAAGGCACTCATAAGGGTCCAAAAAATACCACATAAAACTCCAAAAAGAACCAAATAAACCGATAGAATACAATTTAATTGAACGAGTCAAAAGAATTAGCAAAGAAAGATTAAAACCTAAATCATTTTTTTTTCCATTGACAAAAAAACTTATATTGGTTCAAACCCTTTGTCCGTTTTTTTGGATAAGTTCATTCTTCGGTAATTTAATTAATTTGTTTGGGTAGAGACCAAAAGAAAAGGAAAAGTCAATATTTCTTCATGACCAATGCCATAAATTTCATGTCCACATTATTAAATTTCACAAGTGGTCCGTTACCCAGTTGTATACCAAAATATCTTCCTTTTACTTTCCATATAAACCGTATCCATAAATAACATTTTCTTCATAACCCAAATCAAAGAGATTAAAAAAGAAAAGAAAAAGCATAAACTACCTAAAAAATGGCTCACCATTTTTTTCTCCTCTCCGTCATCCTAGCAGCTGCAGCCATCCACGGTATCAATGCAGTCGAATACGTGGTCACCAATACTGCTGGATCAACAGCCGGCGGTGTGCGTTTCAACAACGAGATCGGAGCCGACTACAGCAAGGAAACACTGATATCTGCCACGGACTTCATATGGAGGCTACTCCAGCAAAATAATGCTGCTGACCGAAAAGACGTGCCGAAAATCAGTTTGATAATCGAGGACATTGAAGGGGTTGCGTTCTCAAGGAACAACGAGATTCATGTGAGTGCGAGGTACATAGGGGGATACTCGGGCGACGTGAAAAGGGAGATCACTGGCGTGCTTTATCATGAGAGTACACATATCTGGCAGTGGAATGGGAACGGACAGACTCCAGGTGGGTTGATTGAAGGAATTGCTGACTTTGTGAGGTTGAAGGCTGGCTATGCACCAAGCCACTGGGTCCAGCCAGGTGGAGGAGATAGGTGGGACCAAGGCTACGACGTTACCGCTAGGTTTTTGGATTATTTAAATGATCTTAGAAATGGGTTTGTGGCTGAATTGAACAAGAAAACAAGAACAGGTTATAGCCCAAATTATTTTGTTGAGCTGCTTGGGAAGACCGTTGATCAGCTTTGGAGTGATTACAAGGCCAAGTATGGAAATTAGAGGGTTTTCTTTTTATTGCTGAAGCTAGATAAATGAATAATATGCTGTATTATTTGAATAAAAAGCTTCTTTATCAATCACGAATATTAAAAATTGTGTTTTATATACGCAGTTTAAAATAAACTTCATAAATAATACATTCCATCCTATTTTTAAATTTTTGGTCAAATTTTGCGTTGAATTCTTTATTGCAAGCTAGCCCTGGACAATTATGTGGGTGTCTCATCTGCTTACATGATCTCAACAATTCAAAGGAAGAAAAAAAAAAAATTACAAAATAAAAAATATCTCAGCCAAGTGAAAATTTTCTCAGCCATCCCTGATAATTTGAACTCAATGCATATACATATGTGTATATATATACATATATATATATATATAGAGAGAGAGAGAGAGAGAGAGAGTGAGAGAGAAAGAAACATTCTCCTACGAACTATTTCCTAACTTATATTGGGAAACAATGCTAATGTAGAGACTGAAAATGGATCAACTAACATGATATTATTAAATATCTAAATGTTTACCTCAAAGATTCACTTTTCTATTTTAGACTTTTAATATTCAAATTTTTTAAAAGGATTAACATGAAAAAAAAAAAAAAAAGATTATTGAATATGGATCTCATTTTTCTTGTTCATATCTTCATGTCGTCTAGGATAAACTAGGAACTGGTTTGCATGAGACCGGTTCCATATACATATATATGTGTGTGAGTGTGTGTGTATAATCAGGTTTAAATAAAATCCTTCATATGAGAACTAATATAAGATTTTTCTTTTTTATTCATTTGATCGCATTAAGGGTTGAGATGTAAAATTAAATTTATTAATCATTGGGTCCTGATATCATTAAACTTATATTTGATCATTTTTGAATTTTAAATTTTAGCTTTTAATGTAATCTAATAATCATTAAATATGGATCTTAGTTTAACAAAGTAAGATACATCTTACTTGAGACTGACTGTATATTTATATATGACCAGACTCAAATTAGGTTTTTAGTATCAAAACTATTGTCAAGACTTTTTTTTTTAGTCTTTAGATCGCATCAAAAGCTGAGATTTAAAATCATATTTATTAATCACTAGGTTCAACATGATTCATTTTTCCTAAATATTGTTTTAGCATGTACTAAACCTATGTTTAATAATTTTTTGAATTTTAAATCCTAACCTTTAATGTGATTTAAGGGTTAATAAAGGAGACCATGATGTTAAAATCATTATATCATCCTAATATGAGTCTGACTCTCTCTCTCTATCTTTGTGTATATATATATATATATATATATATAAACTACACAATTTTTCTATAAAATACATGTATGCCATGCCCTCGATAACATTTACAAGGGCATGCAAGGGCGTGCTTGGTCACATTACATGTTACCCGTCAAATATATGACTGATAATATTTTAACACTAGATATGTCTGGTGGGTTACACGCAATGTGATTGGTGAACAGGTGATCATTGCATACCTGTGATAACAAGGGTGTGCATGTGTATTATAGCCAGATATATATATATATATATATATATATATATAATCAAGCTTATATCAAATGATTTAATGATTTTGCAATTAGAACTTTTTTTTTTGGATTTTTTTAATCATTAGATCACTTTAATGGTTGAAATTAAAATAGTCCACTTGGTCTTATGAAGTTCATTTTTCCCAAATAGGATTTTAGTATGTAACTTTATTCTTATTATGCCATTTATTTATTTTTAATATTAATACTCGAAGTGATCCAATAGCTTATAAAGGAGTACTTGATAATGTTAGAACCATCAGGTTGATCTGATGTGAGCTAAACTTTCTCTCTATGTGTACATGTCTATATATAATTATTTACAAAAATTCTCTTACAAAGAAGCCGTACAAATATTTGTTCAGAATCAAATGTTTTTTTTTTATAAGCTGCCTTATTGAAGGATACAATTTAATTCTGGATAAATCTTGGATAATATTTTTGTAACACCCCGTTTCAAAGTACGCTGGAAATTTCTCAAGTTGACCAGGTTTGACCGTCGTTGACCAAAAAGGGTCAAACTTTAACTTTTTGACTCTGTAAGAATTCTAGTTAAATGAGGCACCATTGCAAAGTACGTATCGACTCGAGTTCGTACACTAGTAGCACGATGAAAACGGAGTTACGGTTTGAAAGTTATGAGCAAAACAAGTTGAGGTCTGAACTATCTAAGGGTGTTGGAGTTGACTTTTTATTTTTGTAAAAATGAGCTTTGACTCATGTATGGTTGCAAAGTACTTATCGATATGAGTTCATAGACTAGTGGCACACCTAATTTGGACATTTCGTTGAAAAGTTATGGACCTGTAAAATTTTTCGAATACCGTAATATTTTAATATTATTTTCGAATATGTGAACAGTGTATGTACCACGTGTCAAAATCTAGCCAACTCGTGAGTGAACAGTGACTCCCAGGAAGGCATTTTGATTGGGCAAATGGTTGTGTGGGGCGTGTGAAGAGTGAGGTGGAGGAGAGAGAAAGAGGAGGGAGAAAGAGATGAGAGAGAGCCACCACCAACCGGCCACCGCCATTTCTTCCATTTCGGTCACCACTCTCATACATGCACCACCCCACCACCTCCACCTCCTCATTTCCGGCCAGCCCACCAAATTCCACGGCCAGTTGACTGCCGACGCACCCGGATCGAGGCTTTTTCAGCAGTGGTGTCGATTGTTTCAAACCCAGATTTCTCCCTATCTAGGCATCCATTTGCCCCACCGCAAGTCCCATCAGTTCACCCATCCTTTGATCTATCTTTCCTCCAAAAATCAAGGCCAATAACCACCAGACACGTTGCCGACGGTGATGGTTTCTGATGACCATGGTGGCTCGTTGGAAAACTTGATTCCGGCGAGTTCCCGATCACACCGCCCATCTTTTTCCACTAATCCAAACCCTCTGAACCCAAATCTGAGGTTAGTTTCCTCCAATTCACGGAGGTTTGTGAGATCCAAGGACCTAAAGACCGAAACATTCCTAGCAAGATTCCGGCCACCTCGAGTCCGATTTTCAGAAGGTAAGGGGTCAATCTTTAATCCTTGTGTAGTAAGCTTCGTTTCAATATATTATTTGTGAATTTTGGTTAACATTTGTATTAAATCCTCCGGGTAACCTTGTATAATTTATCTGATTAAAATATTAATTTAATCGATTTGTGTATTGTCAATGTTCTAGGAACATAGGTGAATAGGATCTTGGTTGAATTGTGTGCTCGAATTGAATGACCCACTTTCAAATTATTTTTGGGAGTTAAATTATGAATATTTTGTGTCAATTGAATATTTGAAAATGATATTTTATGTGTTAAATATTTAGTAAATTTATATTTGAAATTTTGATGCCAAAATTGAATGGAATTAAATATTTGTGCATTATAAAATATTTTGGTTTTAAGGATTTTATGAATTTGGGATTTTGTTAATTATTATTAAATTTCGTTGTTGGAATATTTCATAATTAAATATTTGAGAAATATGTTTTATGTATTTGATATTAAGAGAATTTCTATCTAGAATTATATTGCCAAATTTTGATAATTTTTAATATGTGTTTTGGTGAAAAAATAAACTTGGGAATTTAAAGAAATTGTGGGTTTAAATTCTTTTAATCATTGTTGTTTAATTGAATTTATTATGCATAATCAAGGTGTTTTATTAAATTAATTGCACTTGAATTTTATATGGATTTTAACATTATTTTGACATAGTGGTTTTAAAAATTTCAAGAAAAATATTGGTGTAAGTCATGGTGCTTTCAAATATATATATATATATATATATATATAAGCACTTGAAATATTATCTGATTGATTTTATAGTATGGGAAAAATTATATATTATCGATGGATTTATGCTGGTGATAGTAAAAAAAAATGTGGGATTGTGAATTTAAAAAGCGGTATAATTCCCATGGTAAATTTTGGAAAACTGGGTATTTTAATAATAAATTTAGTTATTTGTCTTAGATGCACTCATATAGTACTAGTGTTCTGTACTGTATATGTGGATGAACGCGCAAGTTGTAATATATCTCATGAGTTGCCATTGAACCGAGGGCAGATAAGTTTGATATTGGCCATAGTCGCCCCTCTCCATGGCAGGGATGATGGTTATAAGCAGCGGCTCTTTCAGGACACCAAAGCGACCATATGCAAGTTTCTCTCTTTAACGTCCCGTCAGACGATGCTCGGAAGGCTGGATATCGTAGGACATCAATGGTATATAGTGTGGTGCGTCAAGTTATTTTCTTGATACAAATTTCAAACCAAAATACTTTAAAATCGTATTTAAAATTAAACGTATTTAATTTTTGTTTTATTGTTTATTTGTTTATTTCAAATTAATATTTTCTAAAATGTATTTATTCATTTTTTTAATCAATTATTTTAAATTGGTGTTTTAGAATTTTATTTTACCATGTTGATATTATTTATTTAAATTTTGAGATTTTAACATGAATTTTATTGTATTCTTTTATCTATTTTAAATTGAGGTTTAAAATCTATTAAAATGTTTCTTTGATTATTTCATTAATTTAATTAATAAATTTTATAATATATATATTGAGTTTATTTTTGTTTATGCTAAATTTCTTTAATACAAGATTAATTATGATTTTATTTTATTTCATCTTATAATATCTTATTCTAAATTTAATAATTGGTTTTTAAAGTGTTTCTAATGTATATATTGAGTTCTAAATTAATATTTGTATTTTATGTGCATGATTATTTTTAATGTAAATTTTATTATGATTTTGCTTATTTTATTTATGACATTTTGTGTACAATTTAATAATTGTTATTAAAAATTAGTCTTGTTTCTTATTATACATTCTAGATCTTTAATTTAATGTATTTTATTTATAATTTATGTAATTAATTATTCCTTAATTTTTAGGGTACAATTATTGGATTTTGTGAAAACGTTTTAAAAGGAAAACTTTTCCAACTGAGTGAACTGTGAGGGTTTTGAGAGAAAATAATATTTCAACTACTTATTATTTATTTGATTATTTATTATTAATTAATCAAGTTCATCTTATTGTTATATTATTATTATTATTATTATTATAATCATATCGTAGTTAGAGTCATTCATTGAGATGATTAGCATTTCATGTTTTTAAATTTGGTTTCCCGAGGCCCAAGTTAGTAGACATTGATCGTTCGAAGGCGAGCTCGATGTCTTTGTTCTTTACTGAAAGTCCAAGACGCTTTCCCTTCTTTTGCTCCCTACCTTGTATTGTTTCTTTTATCCTTTGTTGTATTAAATTTCATATTTAATTGTATCTTGATAAAGCTATGTATACTGTTTTGGACGTTTATATATTTAATTATGCACTGATTCCCTGTTATTCATTTGAAGTGTTACAAATTTGTGAAATTAAATTGTAGTAAGGTGGGAGGAATAAAGTGGTGTATATAGAAATGTGTTTTCAATGTAGGGAATTTGTGGTAAATCCAATCCTTAAGGGAGGTTCTGCCGGATTTTCCATTGAAGGATCTGGTAGGGTTTTCCTGTGATCAAAGCTTGTTTAGGGCTCCGGTGAGGGATCTTGGACGGGTCCTGACAATTTTCCTATTTAAGAGATTCACGATATGTGTATAGACATAGTATTATTTTATTAGCAGCTTCCTATCTTGATAGAAATCGTAATGACCTTTATTATTAGTCATTTGATTTAAATTGCTTCAAACATTGAGATTTAAAGATGTATTGGGGTTTATATTAGTTCAATGAAATACTAAAAATGTAGAAAAGGCACAGTGAACCCAAACTCATTAAAATGTATCTTTAGGCTTCATTTAGGATTGATTTTGGAAATTCAAAACTAATTATTATAAGATCTAAAACTATTTTAAATGTTCGGTAAAATTTAAAATATTGAATTTTCAAGAATCTATATTCATTGCTAACTGTTTTTAAAAAATAGTAAACTACTAGCTTTTGAAATTCTAATTTTAGCTTCTCTAATTATCTATAATTGAAATGCCAGTTTTAGCCGTTATTAAAAAGTTGATATTATATTTATCCTAGATCTATTGATATACTACTAAATAACCTTATAATCAAATTTCTTTATTCTTTATTTTTTTTCATTTACAACAATTTTTTTAATGAACATTTACTATAGTTGTGATAAAAAAAATTGTGTTAAATATTTAGTAATATATATTATAATAATAAAATATAATATGACAAGTAAAGAAATGATAATAATGTATAGTCATTATACACCATAACAACAATTAAACTCTATTATTTATTGAACACTCAAATACAGATTTTGAATCATACAGTAATTATGAAATAATAGTTTGCCAACCACTTAATCAATTATTTTTGCAGCATGGCTAAAGTTTATTTTGTTAGAAGCTACAGCAATATCAAATTAAGGCTTAAAGCAATCCAAAGACTGATAAATAAGGTCATAATAGTTTTCTATAAGGATGGTTCTAATGTGAGAATTTGCATTTTAGATCTCATTACTCAACTTCTAGACGATGATATCACCAACTTTGGAGACATGATCTCTTATTCACTTGTGCTAGTGTCAAAGAGGTCAATGCTTATGTTCTAGCTTTTGAGATGAACCGATGTTCTAACTCTAGGAATGTTCTCTTTCTTAATTATAGAGTACTAGGTTAGGTTGCCATGTGGGTCTCAATCGAGGGTGAATTCCAAATTGCAGTCTCATTCTTCCCTTCATTTGATTCATAATCTTTGCAACTAAATTAATCCCCCATGTGCCAAGACTTGAACCGTGACCATGCTTTTCTACATCATTTTTACACAATCTCTTCAATTTTTATAATTGATAAAGGAAATCTTTCAAAGCCAAATGAGATCGGAAAAATGATAGCTTTCTATAGTAACAAAACTACTAGCCATGTTTTCCTTTGTGAGCATGTTGTAGGACCCCTAAATTTATGAAGCTGAAATGCTCACAGATACCTAAGTTTTTGGCTTTGATCATTCTATTCTCAAAGTGAAAAAGTTATGTGCTAAAGAAAATCATATTACATATATATTTGGTAAAATCGTATGCTTTGTATGTGCATATATTGTAACAGCTCAGACCACCTGCATGTGGATATTGGCCGCTTTGGATCCAGACTGCATGGTTTGTCAAAACGCGTCCACAAGGGAAAGGTATCTATAGGCTTATAAGCCATGCTTCATTCTCTTTTCCAACCGATGTGGGACTTCACAATCCTCTCCCCTTGGGGCCCATGCTTCGTTCTATTTTCCAACCGATGTGGGACTTCACAATCCTCTCCCCTTGGGGCCCAGCATCCTCGCTGGCACACCGATCCAGGTACTAACTCTGATACCAATTGTAACAGCTCAGACCACCCGCATGTGGATATTGTCTGCTTTAAGCCCAGCTCGTATGGTTTTGTCAAAACGCATTTACAAGGGAAAGGTATTCACATGCTTATAAATCATGCTTCGTTCCCTTTTCCAATCGATGTGGGACTTCACATATACTATTAGAATAATTATGTGGACTAAGCATAATCAGGTTATTGGGTCTTAATTTTCCAATAATGGGATTTGATACTGTATTTGACTAACATTACAACAAGGCCCATTAGAGTCACTCTCTCTTTATTATTTTGGTTGGCCCATTAAACCAAAAAAAAAAAAAAAAAAAAAACCTTATATGTTTCTCATGGCCTAATTGTAAACCCTAACATGTTTGTGAACCCATCTTTATTTTACAAATATATTATTATTATTATTATTATTATTATTATTATTATTATTATTATTATTATTTTAGAAAAAGAGATGATACCATTGAATTGAGCCGTCTAGGATTATTGTTTAACCTAAGATCCCGTTTGACAAGTATGTAAGTTGGAAGGGAAATTGATTTTTAGGATTTAGTTTCCTAAGAATTAGTTTCTTGAAAATTAATTTTTCTTATGTTATGTTTAGTGAATAATAGAAAAGTTGGAAATTATAAGTAATTAAATTTAATATTGTATAATAAATTAAGGGCAACTATGTATTTTTGAAAAATTCTAAAACTATTTTATCTGAAATTTTCAAAATAATATCTTTATAGGTAGAATAATCTTCTCACATATTTTTCTACATTGATGGGAGCATTTCAAATTATAACAATAAAAAAAAAGCATTAAACGAAATAATTTGTTAAAAGTTCAAAATTATAATAAATTCCAAACAATAATAATCCAAAAGCAATTGAAAAGATTACTAATTAATATATCAAGAAAAAAAAATTCATTCTTCTAATTAGAAGGTTACCTAGTCTGCATGCTTTTCGAGAGTCATTTTTAAGAAGTCAATCTTTTCTGCTCTAGTATTAAGCAACTTAAGTACTTTGAAATGAGTACGTTTATTCAAGTTTGGGATATTCTTGATAACATTCCAATAACTATGTTCTCTAGCATCTATTGAATCAATAGTTTGATTCAACTTGTCAAAACTTTGGATAAGCTTGCTTAGAACATCTGAATGAGAACTATTAGCCTCAAATAAATTAGATTTTCCTTTAATTTCTACTATCATGTGTATCACTTTGCATGAATGTCTTAGTCAATGAATCATATGTCATGTCATCCAAACCACCAACCCTATTGTCTTCTTCTTCAAATGTTCTAGCACTTCTGTCTTCTCCTAATCCAATTGAGTATCTCCCAGTTGCAGTTCCATTTTCTAATTGCAATTTTTATATCTTCATAGTCCGAAAAAGTTTCTGTAGGATAACTGTCAGGACCCGTCCAGAATTTCTTCCCCGGAACCCTAGACAAGCCCTGATCCCAGGGAAATACCACCGAACCTTCCAACGGAAAATCCGGCAGCACCTCCCCTAAGGGTAGGACTAACCAAAAATTTCCTACACTGAAAACACACTTCTATATTCATCCCCTTATTCCTCCCACGATACTACAATTTGATTCCACAAATTTACAGCACTTCAAAATAACAGTAAATCAGTGCATAGATAATAACTACATGTCCAATACAGTATACAGAACATTATACAAATAAATATGAATTAATACAATGACAGATACGGAAACAATACAAGATGAAGAGGAAAATGGGAAGAAATACTTCTTGGACTTTCGGTAACGAGTTGAGACGTCGGGCTCGCCCCGGACGATCAACGTCTCTCAACCTGGACCTAGGGGAACGGAATTTAAAAACGTGAGATGCTAATCATCTCAGTGAGTGACCCTATCTACTGTACACCTTTGATATTAATAATATAAAAATAAAGGAATTTAATTAATCCATACCGAACAATTACATAAATAAATAAATAAACATTTGAAGGTAATATTTTCTCTCAAAACCCTCACTATTCACTCCGTTGGAAATGTTTCCCTTTTAAAACATTTTCACAAAACCTGATATTCGTACTTCACGAAAACCAAGGGACCAAATAATTTAATAAACAACAAATAAATAAATAAATACCCCAAATATAAATAAACTGCAATAAATTATAATAAATAATTTTGTACTCTTTGGGGTTTGAAACTTCTATCCGAAAAATTTGTACTTGACGTACCACACCATATACCAGTGATGCCCTCCGATACCCAGCGTCCTGAGCACCGACTGGCGAGGAGATTAAAGAGAAAAACTTGCAAACGGCACTTCGGCGTCCCGACAGTACCGCTATTGAAACCATCATCCCGGCCAAGGAGGGGGGCGGCTGTGTGCACTATATAAGACTTGCCTGCCCACGGTCCAATGGCAACTCACGAGAGAAATAATAATACTTGCGCGCTGAACCACATATACATATATCAGAACACCAATACTGTGTGAATGCGTCTAAAATAATTATTAAACCAACCGTACCGTTTTCCAAAATTACCGTGGGAAATATACCAAATTTTCACACTTACCATCCCACATATTTTAATTCAACAAATCGGTACGAAAACATCGATAACGGATAAAAATAATTTTCCTTGCAACACGCGGTTCAATAAATAATATACCACGGGCATAATTATGAAAATTAAACCACCAATTTGAACAAATAATTTTCTTAGAATATTCAAACCAATTATGCCCAAAAATAATATAAAATCCAAACACAACGAATTACTGAAAATACTTGCTCATGTGTAATAAATACCATTTAATCACAATAATAAAAATCGGGGATTTTTTAATAACCAAAAAATTCCATTTAGCACCAACGGGTAAATATATATAAAATAATATTTTTTTCCGACTATATTTAAATTCCACCACATGAGCATAATTTCAGATACCAATTTAACAACAATTAAATATAATTAATTACCCCAAAATATTTATTAAAGGTGGGTCACTCACCTGGAGCACGCAATTAAACCATGATCCACCATGGGATCAATTCCACGACTCACCCGTACTCCTAGAACACAATTCACACACAGTCAAATAAATTAATATTTTATTCGGATAAATAATATCCGGTACCCGGGGGGTCAAACACAAACGTTATCCAAAATTGACAAATTATATGTCTATGAAAATCTTGTGAGATGAAGATCACATTACTGACCTCCATTGAGTTCAATTCGACCGGCGATGGCCGGAATTTGGTTGGAAAGATTCGGCTGAATTTAAACTTGAGGGATCTCTCAAA
Organism: Ziziphus jujuba; assembly: GCF_031755915.1. Taxonomy (NCBI): domain Eukaryota; kingdom Viridiplantae; phylum Streptophyta; class Magnoliopsida; order Rosales; family Rhamnaceae; genus Ziziphus; species Ziziphus jujuba. Next base: position 12,999,099 of record NC_083387.1, on the reverse strand, counting down.
CGGTGGGGATTTTGGGCAATCTAACCCCTGAAATGGACTCAAAGGGGTCAAAAATGGTGGAATAGAGGTATGGATCAGGCTGGGTTGGTCGGAAACGGCGAGAATCGCCGGAAAAACTTAATCGGTCGCCTCTGACTTCACCGGCCCGATCTGGGCACGTCCGGCGGCGACTGGCCGGGAAAATTGGAGGCTGAGGTCGCGAGGAGTTGGGCTTCACCGGTGGCCGGCGCGTGTGGCCGTCCGGCTACTGAAATTCAGCCAAGCGGTCGGTCAAAGAGAGAGGGGGAGAGAGTCAAAGGAGAGAGAGAGAGGGAAAATTCCTGCTGGTTTTTTGACGGGCTCGGGGAAGAAGAAGGGAAGGAAAGGAAAAAGAAAAGAGAAGGTGTTTTCCCACGTGGGGAAAAGAAAAAAAAAGAAAAAAAGAAAAAGAAAAGGAAAAGAGTAAAAAGAAATAATTTAAAATTAATTAAACAATATTAAAAATAATATTATTACATAAAACAACAATAATAAAATAATTTGATATTAAAAATGGTTGACATGTGGCATTTCACCATGGTGACACATGGTCACATTTATTAAGTCACACGTGGCACATCGTTACGCGTTTAAAAATAATATTAAAATAATACAGTATTTGAAAAACTCTACAGGTCCATAACTTCCAAACCACATGTCCAAATCGGATGTGCCGCTAGTCTACGGACTCGTATCAACTAGTATTTCACAACCATGCATGAGTCAAAGCTCAACTTTGCATGAATAAAAAGTCAACTCCGGCACCCCTTGGACAGTTTGGACCTTAACTTGTTTTGCTCATAACTTTCAAACCGTAGTTCTGTTTTCAACGTGCTACTAGTCTACGAACTCGTGCCAATGTGTACATCGTAGCGGTACCTCAGTCAACCTAGAATTCCAACCGGAACAAAAAGTCAACTTTTGACCCCCTTTAGTCAACGGTCAACGGTCAAAGTTGAAAAATTTCCGTTGTACTTTGGGATGGGGTGTTACAATAACTCCTATGCATAGCATGAGACTGAGAAGAAAAAGAAAATTAGTATTAGTATATGAAACATGACATCCTTAGTATATTGTTATACTACTTGATTGGCAAGAATTTCGGATTTCAATATCTACAGCAATAATGAAAGAAATTATAAAAAAAACAAAAGAAAAAACCACCAAGCATCCTCTCTGTTTTGCAAGTCTTGTTAAATTATCAAGAATGAAAGACAATATGCAGCAAAGGTTTCTCAAGGATTTTTTCTTTTTTGTTTTTATTTTTATTTTTTGGTTTACATCTCTAATCAAGAAGCTAGATTTTACAATTAGTCAGCGAAAAAAAAAAAAAAAGGTAACATGTTGAAATAATTTTAAAATAGTTGTTGAAGAAAATTACATCGTTAATCATAAGCAAACATATATACTAATATTAAATCAGTCTTACAAATGATTATCAGGAATACAAGATAATCAAACTACTTAAAATAAAATAAAAAGAAGCGAACAATGCACATTTGAGGCCAATAATGCATACTTGAAGATATTATCAAAACGACATGCAATCACTAATTCAGTACCAATTTACAAAGGGAGAGCTTACTTAAAATGCAACAATTACAGGTCTTGGAAGGTCAAAATGAGTTACCATTGTTTCTCAAGTCATTAACTCATTATTTTTAACTAATAACTTATAATAAATTAAAATGTGGGGATGAATCCATAATATGCCTCCAAATTACCAATAACAATATTAAATATAATAGTAATGAAATATTGCAGTATGTCTCCAAATATTATCAATAACAGTAATAATACAAGTACCAATAACATCCTTAGCTAGCAAGTTTAACAGTGCAATACAAACACTAAACTTTTCGCCTATAAATTAAAAAGTCTCACCTCAAAGTAATCCTCCCGTAATTCATTGGTATGTAGCAGTATGGCATCCCATCCAAATCCAGAGTTTTGTCGCATAAGCTGAGAATAGTTGTTATATTGTCCTTTTAACCATTTCATACGACTTAAATATTCTTTTTAAGTCGTTTGACACCCAAGATTTACAATAAGAACTGGGAGTATCTTTTTTCTACTTTTGCTCACTAAATGAACCATTTTAATCACGTCACCCATAATTGGCAGCATCAACCAAGCCTTATTAACTAATTGTTTTCTTCCATCATCCATTTTCTATATTTTTCCATATTTTTACCTTTCCATTTTTTTTCATTTCCTTGGTTTGAATCTTCGGTTAAATAGACTGCACATGAAATGTGATAAATAATTATAACTCTAAATATTAACTTCAACAATTTAACATATATATCAACGAGTTCAAATAAACTTTCACCACAATTAAAAAAAAAAAAAAAATAGAAGCTCAAATAAGCAAAAACACGAAGACGTACGTACTTTAAAGAAAATAAAACAAATCAAATAGTGACCAAATTTTCTTCATCCTAGGCACAATTTTATCTGTTTGCATGCTTTATGCAGAATATGCAATGGAAATATAAAATTTATAAGGAATTACTCATCTAAATAAGTGCAATAAAATATGGAAATTAATATATGAAAAAAAATTATCAGTAGCAAAAAAATTAAGCATTCACAGTTTACATGGGAAATCATTAATTTGCAGTTTACATGGATAAAAAAGAAAAAGAAAAAAAAAGGTACTTGACAAAAAAGAGCATAACCATTGAGCCAATAAAAGAACGCATCCAAAAAGACAAAAAGCATAAAAGAGTAGCAAAAGTGACAATAATCTTTCAACGTTTTTTTAATTGGCTTTGTGCATATTTCTTCGTTTTCACATATCAATTTTTTTTTTCTTTTTTTTTTCTATTTTTCTTTTACTTTATTTTATTTTTGGCTAAGACGTTTTCACATATCAGTTATGGTACCAAAGGGTCAAAGTTGCAAAAAAATTGAAACATAGGGATTTCATGCTCATTTACGTTGATTTTTCTTAACAAAATTGATTGCATATACATAGTCGTTCACAACAATAACAAAAATTAAAAAAAAAAATAAAATCCTAAAACCGTAAAAAAAAAAGAAAGTATTATGAGAAAACCTAATAAAACTATAAAAAAAATTATATGCAATACAAAATATATATACACACATCAATGTTCTATTATATGAAAATTACCAGAAAAGTTCTGTATTCTTGACTGGACATTTCTCACATTTCTCTTCTTTTTTTTTCTCATGATCGTGATCTTCATTGCTAGATGTGTCGTTTCTTCTTTGAAAAGTCTATTAAAGTTGTAGGGAGAATGAGAAATAAATCATGACTTTGGATACATATACCAATTGCCCAAAAGTCTAGAAAAGTTTACAAAGATCCATTCTCTATAAAAGTAAAATCTATATTGAATATTTCTAATTTTGTGGGCATTTAAAAAGCTACAATTGAATACCTCAAAACTTCTTAAGACTTATTAAAAGTTTATAAAAGTCAATATTAAATACCCCTAATTTTAGAAATGTTTTTAAAAGTTTTAACTAAATATACCTAAACTTTTTAAGCACTTAGACGTTTTTTAAAATCTAAATTAAATATACCTTTTTGAGTTTTCTATGTTTCTAAATCTATGTAAAGGAGAAGAATTTTGGAAAACAACCTCAAGAATTGATTTTTTGGATCGAATTATGGTGGAAACCAAGATTTGAGGTTAATCGGACTAGGATTCTAAAAGATTTTTTGAAGATTCCCCATAAGATCATTCGCTGAGCCAAAGATTTCATGTGGACCCCGAATCGCATCCCCACCCGCGAAAGTTAATTCCTAGACCTATAACTCAAGATGTGTGTAGATTCTTTTTGGATACTTAAGGAAGATTCTAGAAGTTTAAATATTCTAGTTAAATATTCATCAATGATCAAGAGAGAAATCAAGGCAATTCAAGATCCAAAATAAGGACAAGTAGCGGTAATTTGTTAATTTATCTTTTATGGGGCACATGCCATGTTATATACTTTGTTGATGGTAAATTATACTAAATAACAACATTTTTAGAAGTAGAAAGTGATAGAGAAAAAGAAAGTTGTGGAGAGCAAGTAAACTCAAAAAGCCTCTTTTATCCATTAAAACTCGTCCGAACAATTTGTTATGTAAATAAATAAATAAAAATAAGTGTCATGCAAGAGTTTGCCATTAAAAATAAAGAGAAAAGAAAAATGTCTCAACGTCTAAAATACAGTTCTTACCTCATTAAAGGAAGAAACACAAGTTTAGAGAGTTATTTAGAAGGTTTTAATAGAAACATACCAATTTTTTAGAGTTTCTCAAGTTTTTTTTTAAGGGTTTTAGAGTTTTGAAAGATTAATTGGAGAGTTTGGAAAATGCATATATGTGGGAAAACCATAGCTTAGAGAGCTTTTAGATGATTTCTTCACTAGTTTTTTTTTTTTTCTTCTCTTAACATTTTAATTATAAAACTTATTTTTTTTATAATTATGAATGTAAAATTTAGTTTTGCCATGAACTAATTTCCATAGCTAGGACTATGATGTAACCTAGTTATGAAAGTTTAATTACTTTAATGTATGCTGAATGTTATTTAATTAGTAACATGTTTTTGTAATATATTATTAGTATGTTTAATGATTTCATGGGCTGGAAGGATTAATTGATTTTAATAATATTTGAGTGTAGAAAAAGATAATATTATGGATCTCAATGACTTACATGAATCCATAATTAATTGGAACATAATTTTGTTTCATGCTATGTTTAATGAATTTGCATGATTTAATTTATAGGCCGATATGAATATTATCAATTGTGAGTAAAAATTATTCTTGATTAATTTTGTGATTAAGTGAGGTTAACAAAGTTACTAGTTAATTAAATTCACATGATTAGATAATTAAATTGGGATTGGTAATAGGCAAATCAATTGTCCTAGTATTCATAATTATTGGATTCTCTATCTTACTTCAAATTGATTTAATTTTTTAATTGCTTGCTTTTGTTTAATTCTAGTTTACTTAATTGACATTTTAATAGGCAGTTCAAATGTTTTGAAAGCCTAATTATCTTTAGTATTTAACTTTTAGGATATGTTTAGGAGTGATTGAATTACCAAATTGGTAATTTTTTTTACAACAAAATCACTAAGAATGATTTTAGATTTTTTTAGTCAAATACTATAGGAAGTATTTTTATGCTTTCTACAGCGCTTTTAGGCCACCAACTATCACAGCCAAACAGGTTCTTAATCCCTTGGATATGATAATACTATTTTTCTATTTTTATTACGCGAAAATGATTTGTGTAATTGCGAGTTGATTTTATACATAAGAAAGATAGATTTACATACCCCCTGTGGCTGAAGAGTAAAGCTCTTGCATCTGTCCTCATATTTTCCTTGTATTATTTCTACCTTGCTTAGGTCCATGTAGCCAAGGATTGACCTTCTTATAAATCCAAAAAGCCTTTTTCTACCATTTCATAAAGATCTTAAGAAATAAACAGGGTTTTCATTTGAAAACTCTAAAAATCATAATTTTCCCCCATGAGATAAGGATAATAAATTTGGAGAATAATTAATGGTAGGATTTGACGAGGTCATTGTAAAGGGATTTGCTTATGAACAGATTTTGGAAATATGGATGAAGAAGAATTAAGAGGTTAGCTCTAATGCCCAAAATATGTTGGGTGCTAAATAATATTTTAAAGAAATGGAAGTTATAAGTTGCAAGAGGTAGATAATTTAAGAAAATAGAAGAGAGAATGCAAGCCACGGATTGGAGGAGTAATGAGAAAGTACTAAATGAGTAAACTTTTTATTGCTTCATTGCCTTACACGGTTATCACCCTTACATCGGTATTGATAGGAACACAAAAGAGTGTTCCAGCAAGAACAAAGCAAGATATTTTTTTTAAAGAAAGCTGCCATGCACCATGCCTTACCATAATATGAGCCATACCTTGAACAAGACAAAAGCAAATATACATTTTTCTAATCTATGACTTAAAATATGGGATATTGTCCCACTACATGAATTACTTTTTTCACACCATGAACATTTTGAGAAAAAAGCTAAGGCATACTTTCATTCATGTATTACCATTACATTTATACATGATTTGATAACCAATATAGAAAACCGTTAATCATATGAAAACTACTTCTATGCATGGACTAATTGAATATACAAGGAAGGAGTAAGCTGCACATGGAGGAACCTATTGTTGTGGCTAAAATCAGTTGTATATATATTAGACTAATAACTTTAAGACTCTTTACACACACATTTATATAAGCCATTACATATAGCTGGGGGAGCCACACCATACGAACCTTTTGGACTAATCATGACAGACGTAGCACTCTACACTCTTCTCACTGCACTAGCTCTCACTAACTAACCGAAACCCACTCAACTCTTTTCAAACTTTGAGAGCTTAATTATGAACCCAAAACAAGCACTCTTTTCAAACTTTGAGAGCTTAATTATGAACCCAAAACAAGCATACTTAAAAATATATGATAGTAATAGTAGGTCATGTAGCTATCCGACGCGAATTGAGTGATTTATTTGAACTTGATCTTGATTATCTTGAATATTACAATCTGATTCGGTTTACTTAACCGAAAGAACCAAAGAAATATCCTAAAGAATACGAATTCATAGGCTTCACCTAGTTGTAAATGTATTAAGAATATACTTGAAAAAAACAATATTAGAATACAAGTGAATTGAATGAACCCAAAGTCTTAACAAAAGAGAGAATTTACCACTTTTTTTTTTTTTTTTCCCATTAACAAAAACGTTAATTGGATCAGACCGCACCTTGTTTTGTCGGATAAGTTCATTCGTTGGTAATTTAATTTGATTAGGGTAGTGACCAAGGGAAAGGAAAAGTCAATATTCCTTCATGACCAACACCATAACTTTCAAGACCACATTATTAGATTTCACAAGTGCTCCATAAGCAATTTCTGTACCAAAAATATATTCCTGTTATTCTCTCTATATAAACCATAATGAAATATATCACATTTTCTTCATAACCCAAATCAAAAAGTTATTTAAGAAAAAGAAAAAAAAATACATAAAATGGCTCACCATTTGTTCATCCTTTTCTGCATCCTAGCAGCCGTAACCATCCATGGAATCCATGCAGTCAAATACGTGGTCAACAACACTGCGGGATCAACCACCGGCGGTGCCCGTTTCGACAAGGAGATTGGAGCCGAATACAGCAAGCAAACACTGATATCTGCCACGGATTTCATATGGAAGCTATTCCAGCAAAAAAGTGCTGCGACTCGAAAAAATGTGCAGAAAGTCACTTTGATCATCGAGGACATTGGAGGTATTGCGTTCGCAATCAACAACGAGATCCATGTAAGCGCGAGGTACATAGGGGGATACTCCGGCGATGTGAAAAGGGAGATCACCGGTATACTTTATCATGAGAGTACACATATTTGGCAGTGGAATGGGAACGGACAGACCCCAGGTGGGTTGATTGAAGGAATTGCCGACTTTGTGAGATTGAAGGCTGGCTATGCACCAAGCCATTGGCTCCAGCCAGGTGGGGGAGACAGGTGGGACCAAGGTTATGATGTTACTGCTAGGTTTTTGGATTATTTAAATGATCTTAGAAATGGGTTTGTGGCTGAATTGAACAAGAAAACCAGAACTGGTTATAGTCCAAATTATTTTGTTGTGCTGCTTGGCAAGACTGTTGATCAACTTTGGATTGGTTACAAGGCCAAGTATGGAAAGTAGAGGATTTTAGATTTATGAAGCTACATAAATGAACAACATGCTGTATTATCTAAAATAAAAAGCTTGTTAATTAATCAAGAATATTAAAAAGGGTGCTTTTCATATGCGGTTTGTAATAAACTTCATAATTAATAACTTGTAACCTATTTCTAAATTTCGGTCAAATTTCGCCTTGGATTCTTTATTGCAAGCTAGCCTCAGAGAATTATGTGGGTGCCTCATTCGATTGCATGATCCCAGCAATTCAAAGGATGAAAAATAAAAAATAAAAATAAAATTATAAGATCTTGGCAAAGTGAAAGCCGTCCATTATAATATTTACTCAATGTGTGTGTGTGTGTGTGTATATACATATATAAGTGAAAGAAAAGTAAAATCAAGAGAGACTGATGAGGTACTTCAAAGTAATTTATGTTCTAATTATTACTTTTTGCCTTCCGATGTTTCATGTAGGATCTATGCAGTATTTAGGCCATGTTTGGCATGATTTTTGAAAATCCACTTATGACTTTTTAGGGTTCAAAAGTTACTTCTACGAGCATTTGAATGGTTTCCCAGAAGTGCTTCGGGTCTTCAAAAAAGCTTTTAAGCAAAATTACTAAAAATTAGCTTTTCAGAAATCTCTTATGCAAAAGCAAAAACTTTGAAGAAACATAAACAAAAACTATCCTAAACAGGGCCTTGATAGAGAATGTTTATTTTCGTTTGGTTTCTGTTGTCTGCGTCTAGTTTTCCACTTTATTTGTTTACACTGTTTTCTATCTGCTTCTGCATTCAGTACTGAATATCATGGATTCAGCAAAAAATTCTTTGAACCTGTTTTCTCCATGACCAAGCATCCCTAGTTGCTGGGTAAACTAGTTAAATCCTTATAAATTATTAGTCATGGATGATTTATATACCTGTTAGATTCGCAATAGATGATATATTTATCAAAATTTTTTATAAAAAATATCTTGGAGAGCATGGAATATATTATTCCTGTATATAAATGAAAACTTGTATTTAACTTCAATTCCTGCTAAAACTAATAAATATGTGATATAAGTGGACCACTTCCAATTGGCGTTCATCTTCTTGATCGTTAATTTTGTCATGAAGTACTATATTAGTCCAGTTAATGGGGACAGCTCTCTAATTGCATCCACATGGTAAGATGTGACCTGTAGATTATATAATACAAGGCCACTGATTAAGCTCATATATATATATATATATTAATATCTTAATTAAGTGCTTAAGAAGCTTAGTGGATGATTAAATATCATATATATATATATATATATATTAATATCTTAATTAAGTGCTTAAGAAGCATAGTGGATAATTAAATATCATTTGCTTGACATACTATGTTTCAACTTTGGGCTCGTCTCCATAGAAAAGGCAATGGAAAAACCATTATGTTTATATGCATGCATAGCCTTTCAGTTGGTGTATACATGTATGTCCTATATATAGCTTGATAAATTTCCAATTGATATGTGGCCATATCCTTTAATACGGTGAGAATGTTAGTCATGACTCGTGTGAATAAACTTCATTTAGTTAATTAATATATATCTTCTCTATAGTCTGCACTATCGTGCAGATCTACGCCAATTGGCAATTTCACAGATTGTTAGTTCTCTTAATTGTAATCTTTTAACACGAAATCAAAGCTCAAATTATTAAAAAAATTATAATTAAATTGAATAATTAATATTTTGGTCAAGAAATAAGTAACACTGGTGGATACAGTTCGAGTATAAAGCTGGTTAACATTGTTGAATCAGATAATGCTCCACTAGCATTTTTCTTTACAATATCATCCACTAGTTGAGCATTATCTGGTTCAACAATGTTAACCCGCTTTACACTCAAAACTGTATCCACTAGTTTTACTTATTTCTTTGACCAAAACATTAATTGACAAGTTTAATTAAGGAGTGTAACATTGTTGAATTTGCAAGACAAGTTTAATTGAGGAGTGTAACATTTCTCTTATTAAAGTGTGATTGATTGGATCTGCGAACGATCCTTAAAACAACGATCCTTAAATAATTGCTTTCTATCTTTTTAAGATATATGTATTCCTATTTTTCAGTTACTTTTATACGTTGTTAATCTTCCTTTCTTCCAACTTAGTGAAGGCATGTTTGGTATAACTTTTGATTTCACTTATTTATAACTTATGCTTCTTATGATAAACTATGGTCTTGCTTAGCATAGTTTATGGGTTTTAAGGCTCAAAAGGAGCTTATGATTTGAAAAGAAAAGCTCCTAACTAAAGCCAATAAAGTGCAACTTCTCAGGAAACTCTTTTTGAATCAGAGAAAAAGCTATCGCAAGTAATGCCTATTTTCACTGGTTTTGGTTTTAAGCACTTCTATAGGCCTAATGCTCTCCCAGAAAAGTATCCAAACACTCTTTGAAACTGCTTCTGAGTTGCAAAAGCAGAATTACAATGTCAGAAACCTTGCCAAATAAGGCTGACGTATACAATTCATGACAAAAAAAACCCTGTTATACAATTTGATTGGAGAAATTAATCTAAAATAAGTAACAATGAAGATTGGTTTATATACCATTGTCCTTTTGTTGAATAAGGCCAATTAGGGTAGAGACCAAAAGAAAAGATGGCCAACGTCGAAACTTTCACGACCTTATATTGGTAATAATTAAATTTCTACTTGTTCACTCAACAACTTGCTACTATGTCCAAAGAAAAGGAAAAAAAAAAAAAAAATCACGAGCTCGCTACCAAAAATATCTGCCTATTGTTTCCCCTATATATCCATGCACCAAAAAAAAAAAAAAATCACATTTCCAAGAAGATAGGTTCTCATGTCAGTTTGATTGGCCATATGATCAAACATCAAAGAATATATGCTTCCGAGATGACCACCTCTCTACACGATTTGAATTGATGCTATTGGCATCAATATCAAATCTACTAAACTGAAAGGTGAATCATGTATAAGACAAATCAAAATGGAACATAGATCGAATTGAAAGGGGAATCACATCAGGAACATATATGATTAGATGCCTAAAAAAAAAAACTAATCAAACAAGAAGACTAATATGAAAAGGACATTTGCTTCTACAAGTCAACTATCTAATCCCCTTGGGATTAGGAGTTTGAATCCTATTAGGATTCTTAAAAGTCAAAGACACTATATAAACCTGACCATTACACCAAGCAAAGCTACCTAGTTCTAAGTTTACAATGAGCTTTAGAATACTTCAAATTCATTGCTAACTTAAGTATCGGAGTGTCTTTAGCTGCATCATGTTACTGTCCCAATATTCTTCATGTGATTTATACTTTTTCTTGCAGATCAAGGAAGAAGATCCAAGTATTCACAATAAGATTCCAATGTCTAGATTTGTACATCAATAGTTTTGCACGCCAGGTAAGGGTGTTACATTCAACAAAGCTTAACACCTAAAAGAACCTTTAGTTTTTCTTGTGGAAATTTGGAAGCAATGGCAAATGTTTTAGAAATAAGAAATTGTACCAATCAGGAGCCCAGTCACATTAACCAAGAGATTGGATGTGAAGTTTAACAAGTTAACTGAACTACCAATGAGCTTTCTTGCAAGCAAAACTATTAGTGGTGAGAGAGCAATTAGCGAATTTTGTTATGGCTAATTATGAGCAAAGAGCAATCAATTTAACTATTAGTGGTGAGAAAGCAATTAGCAACTTTTGTTGTAGCTAATTATGAGCAACGAGCAATCAATTTTTATTTAGTTGATCGGTTTGCAAATCTTTAACCATTGGCTCTTCCTAGGATTAACCTAGAAGCCCTTGATAAAGATCAAGAAAGGATTTCAGAGAAGATGACCTCAAAAGAGAACATAGAGCTTCAACATTAGAATGACCAAAGGCTAGTGAAGGAATGAGAATCAGAAAGATGAAGTGATGAGAACCCGCCTGTGCCCGTACAACCGACTACCTGTTGGGGTGCTGATCCAATTATGATGAAGACCGGGCCAATCACTAGAGCACAAGCCAAGAGATTTGAAGACAACCTGGCTAGATTCATACAGGGAGTTATCAATTCTCAAAAGGGTTTATCCATACCCGTAGATACAAGACATGCATCTAAGTGGTGGAGGACGATATGGATCCGGATAGCTGTTTTAGTGCATTTTTAAAATCCGGGCAGTAATGAATGGGTTCAACACTTCTTGAACTAAATTAATATCACTAAGAGTTCATGGAAACAAGTCAAGGAAGAAGCAAAAGCAAACAAAGAAACCATTTGCGCATAGGAGGAATTTTTGGTCGAAATTGCTGTATTTGTTGCTGGCTTTATTGTGTTTTGTTGATTAAGCATTTTGTTTTTGTTCCAATCAAGGGAAACGTATGGAAATCATAATTAATCCTATTCGGAAATATACATAGCATATGGGAGCTAATTTGGAGCCTTTACAAGCTAAAAATTGGTCAAAGTTAGTTTAGTAGTCAAACTAGTCAACTAGTTTTGTAATTTGAATTTGACTTTTTATTTTAGGAAATTAGTCTTTTTATTGGTTTTTATATATCTATTTTCTGGACAAATTAACTTAGGAAAGTTATTAGTTTATTATTTCAATTGTAAATTAATTAATTCCTAATTCAAAATAAGGAAATTAATTAATCCAAATTAGTTTAGGAAAGCATGAAAAATTCGGTCAAGCTTGTTTTCTAATTCCTTTGGGCCGAATTTCACCTAGCAAGTTAGGGTTTTTTGTTTTGTGACTTTAGCATATTTAAGGGATTATTTTTCAATGAGAATACACATTTAATATTAGTTAGAAATTTATTTATGAGATAGAATTCTCTTAGTTCTCTTTGAACACCTAAAACACCATTAGAGAGAGAGTGTTTTAGTTTTGACTTATCAATAGGACATCCATTACCTATTATGGTATCTTCATCATATACTAAGGTTTCTAGTCACAAATTGGTTAGGGGTTGAGGTGATCATAAAAACTTGAACTTAATTATGGATTCGGGCTAATATAATACGGTTTAGGAGCAAGTTGACCTAGGTTCGTATCATTTGATATCAGAGCCGAATTTTATTCAGCTTGATCTATCTTTATTTTCTTTATATGTTTTTGTTTTTTTTTTGCAATTTTAACATTAGGTTAAGGTTGTTTCATACTCCTACACATTCTGCATCTTTAAAAAAAAAAAAAAAAATTCTCATAGTCGAAATTAGGTTCTTTGTTTTACTGTATTTTTTGCTTCCTAGTTTGTTGGTTTTTTTTCATCATCTTTGTTCTTGTTAATTTGGTTATTGTTGATTTTTCTTTGATATTTTAATCTTATTTAATTGCATTCATATGTAAAAAAAAAAAAAAAAAAAAAGGAAAAGAAGTGCATTTGCGGCAACAAATTACAAATTTTGAAAATTTGTATTTTGGTGGTCACATGTTTGATTTTTATTGGATTGAAGTTCGCGGTTTGAGTTGATTTTGATACTGTTGGAAGTTGTGTTTGCAATACTTTATTTGTGATAAAAAAAAAAAAAAAGATCTGGAAGCATATTTCACAAATCCTAAATATTGTGCAATTTGTTTTTGTTTGGAGTGTGGTCTTGAGTTTGGTGGAATTTTGGCATTGGAATTACAATATTTGTTGTTGATTTTGCTACTGGAGTGAGTTTATATTCTGTGAGTAACCGAAAAAAAAGAAAAGAAAAGCCGAAGATAAAAAAAAATAAAAATTGAAAAGACCGGTTTTTGGTTACAATTTTGAGTTTGAATTTATTGCTGGAAAATTGTTGGAGCTACTAAGATATTGCCTATTTATTCAATATTTGGTTGCTGAATATTTGAATTTTGAGTGCTTAAAATTATTTGGTTTAAAATTGGTAAAGGATTTGACACAAAGACTTAAATTACAAGAACAACAACCAACAACTATTCCATATTTTGTTCGAATTGATTCTTGTTCGTTGGTTGAATCTCTTTTCTATATTTTATCCTTAAATTTTTGGTTTCTTAATATTTTGGTCAGTTTCTTATTGTTTTTGAAAATTGCTTGTTGAGTTACCTTAGTTTTGGTAGTTAGGCGAGAGTAGGTTTTGTCAATTCACTCGGTATTTTTTCGTTTTAGTTGTTGTTTTGTTGATAAGTTTATTTAAGACATACTTGTGATCAATTTGCTGTTTTGTGTGTGTTTTAATTAGAACTTTGAGATAACTCTTTGAGTGAAAAAAGGCAAGAGAGTGTTAGCTTAAAAGAGGGTAAAAATAGAAAATAGTGTGTAAACACTAGTGTCGAGACATTGTTTGAGTGAAACACGTGAGGGAGTGAATTTGGTGAGGATTTTTGTATTATTTTACTAACATGGAAAATTCAAGGATGAGGAGAGGCGATGGATCATTAAGAATTAATAAAGTCTAGAATCCGCAGGGTTCAAAGGTGATTCAAGAGCAACGGGAAGTGGAGGCGAACAAACCGACATGATGGTGATCATGGAATGACTCCAGCAGATGAATGCTCGCTTTGGTCACCTAGATCAAAGATTGAACAGAGTTGAGAATTTACAAGGTCAACCGAATCTTAGGAGGGCACCACATGGAGGTTGAGGTCAAGGATGAGGTGCTCATGGACATCTTAGGGAGGAGTTTGAAGGAGGTAACTTTGGAGATAACCTTGAAGAGGAGGTTGATGATATTTTTGCACTTTAAGGAAGGACAACCCGTGGGAGACCAGCAAGGGAAGAGGATGATAATCTTGGAAATATTAAGGTCATCATACACCTTTTATGGGAAAAAGTGATCCAGAGGCTTACCTAGAGTGGGAGGAGCAAATGGAGATGATATTCGATTGTCATAACTATTCGGAGGCTAAGAATGTAAAATTGGCAACTTTGGAATTTGGTCATTGTGCACTCCAATGGTGGACAAATGAGCAAAGTACCCGAAGAAGAGTTGGAGATGAACCTATTATTACTTGGTGACAAATGGAAGGAGCCATAAGAAAGAGGTTTGTACCAAGTCATTACCATAGGTTGCTGCATCAAAAACTCCAATGATTATCACAAGGTAGTAGGACTGTGGAGGTTTACTACAAGCAGATGGAGATGCTCATGATGAGATTGAGCATGAATGAAGATAGAGAAGCAACCATGCCAGGATTTCTAGGTGGGTTGAAACAAGAGATAGCCAATATTGGAATTACAACAATATGTGGAATTAGAAGAAATGTTGCATGTGGCTATCGAACTTGAGAATCAATTCAAGAGGAGGGGTACAAGCTCATGGTTTGGAGGTACAACAAGTAGCGGGAGGACAAATCCAAGTGTTTGGAGAAGCAATCCCACATATGACAACAAGTCAAAACTGAAGCTAGGTGATGAGAGCACCAATCGGCAAAAAACTGAAGCCAAAAACTGTCCAAGCACCAAGGAATGAAGGTAAATCTGATCCTAAACCTTCTAGAACTCATGACATTGTGTGTTTTAAGTGCCAAAGATGAGGACACATTTCTAGTCAATACCCGAATAGGAGAATCATGGTCCTGAAAGGTAATGAGGATCAAATACAAACAGAGAACATTTTCCACACCCGATGTAAAATTGAAGATAACATATGTAGTATGATAGTTGATAGTTGATAGTGGAAGTTATGCTAATGTAATTAGTAATTTGGTAGTTGATAAGTTAGGCTTAGCAAACCATTAAACATCCAGAACCATATAGATTACAATGGCTTAATGATAATGGTGAGATGAAAGTAAATAAACAAGCCAATGTAAAATTCAGCATTGATAAATATGTAGATGTTGTATTGTATGATGTGGTTCCTATGCATGCTGGTCATATTTGATTGGGGAGGTCATGAAAATTTGATAAGGATGCCATACACTATGGGAGAAAGAATTCCATTGTATTTAAATTTAAAGGGAAAAAGGTTAAGTTGGAGCCGTTAACTCCAAAGGAGGTATTTAGAGATCAATTGCAACAAAGGAGAGAGGCCAAAAAACTTAAGGAGAAGTCTAGTGTGGCACCACAGTTTCACCATCAATTCATGGGGCTAAAGCTGAGTTTGCTGTCCAAGAACTTGAATTGCCAAGTTCTATCTCTTCTCTTTTATAGGATTTTGAAGATGTCTTTCTAAAGGAGATTCCAAATGGTTTACCACCTATACGAGGGATTGAACATCAAATACATTTTGTGCCAAGAGCTGCAATTCCTAATAGACAAAGGAGTTACAAAATCAGGTAAGTGAGTTATTAGTTAAAGGTTATATTCGTGAGAGCATGAGTCCATGTGTTGTTCCTGTTTTGTTAGTACCTAAACAAGATGGATCATGGCGCATGTGTGTTGATTGTAGACTATAAATAATATTACCATTAAGTATAGATATCTAATTTCTATATTAGATGATATGCTTGATGAATTACATACTGCATGCATGTTTTCAAAAATTGATCTTAGGAGTGGATATCATCAAATTAGAATGAAAGAGGGGGATGAATTGAAAACGGCATTTAAAACTAAGTGTGGATTGTATGAATGGTTAGTGATGCCTTTTGGTTTAACTAATGCACCTAGTACTTTCATGAGGTTAATGAATCATGTTATGCATCCATTTATTGGTAAATTTGTAGTTGTATATTTTGATGATATTCTAGGGTATAGCCGAAACCTTGATGAGCATGTAACGTATCTTAGGCAAGTTTTAAATATTCTTAGGAACAAAAGGTTATTTGTTAACATGAAAAAGTGTGATTTTTGTAAAGATGAATTGGTTTTTCAAGGACTTGTTGTAAGTGCTGCAGGAATTAAAGTTAATCAATCCAAGGTGAAAGAAATCCAAGAGTGGCCGCAACCTACATTTATCACCCAAGTGAGGAGCTTTCATGGTTTGGCTAGTTTTATCGAAGATTCATGAAGGATTTTAGCACCATTGCAGCACCTTTGACTGAAGTTATGAAGAAGAATGTTGGCTTTAAATGGGGGGAAGTACAAGATAAATCTTTTAATTTGTTGAAAGAAAAATTAACTAATGCACCTTTACAAGTTTTGCCTAATTTTTTTAAAACTTTTGAAATTGAATGTGATGCTTCAGGTGTAGGTATTGGAGCTATTTTAACGCAAGAAGGAAGACCCATAACATACTTTAGTAAAAAGCTAAATGGAGCGGCGTTGAAGTACCCGACATATAATAAAGAGATTATATGTTAGTGAGGGCTTTGAATACGTGGCAGTATTACTTAATGCCGAAGGAGTTTGTGATTCATATGGATCATGAATCATTGAAGCGCATCAAAGGCCAATGAAAGCTTAACCGACGACATGCTTAGTGGATGAATTCATTGAGACTTTTCCTTATGTCATCTGCTACAAGAAAGGTAAGAAAAATGTGGTTGCCGATGCATTATCCCAAAGGTACGTATTATTTTCTACCTTATATGCTAGATTTCTTGGATTTAAACAATTGAAAAAACTTTATGAGCATGATAGTGACTTTGGTAAAATATTTAGGAGGTGTACAAAACATGGATTTAATAAATTTTACATTTTTTAGGGATATTTGTTTAGGGAAAACCAACTTTGTGTGCCTAATTTAGCATTCGGGAATTGTTAATGAAGCAAGGTCATGGTGGTGGTTTAATTGGTCATTTTGGTATTTTAAAAATTTTATCTTTGCTGCAAGAACATTTTTACTGGCCTAAAATGATGAGAGATGTGAGAGAATATGTGAAAGATGCTTGGAATGCCGAAAAGCCAAGTCTAAATTGAAGCTGCATGGTTTGTATCATTCTTTGCTGATTTCAACCTTTTCTTGGGTGGATTTGTCTATGGATTTTGTTCTCGGTTTACCTAGGTCTAAAACAGTTAAGGATTCAATTTTTGTTGTTGTGGATAGATTTTCTAAGATAGCACATTTTATTGCATGTAATAAAACTGATGATGCATCTAATGTTGCTAATTTATTCTTTAAGGAAATTGTGAGGTTGCATGGTATGCCTAGAACTATTGTTTTGGGTAGGGATGCTAAGTTCTTAAGTTATTTTTGGAAAACTTTATAGGCTAAGTTAGAAACTAAACATTTATTTTCAACTCCTTGTCATCCACAAACTGATGGACAAACTAAAGTAGTAAATAAGACTTTATCTGCATTGTTAAGGGCTTTAATTAGTAGGAATTTAAGAACATGAAAAGAATGTTTGCCACATGTTGAATTTGCTTATAATAGATCTTTGCATTCAGCTACTAAATATACTCCATTTAAAATTAATTATGGTTTTAATCCTTTGATTCTATTATATTTAACACATTTACCTTTAATTGAACATGCTAATTTAGATGGAAAGCAAAAAGCTGATTTTGTGAAGCAGATTCACGAAAAAACCAAGGCAAATATTGAGAGGAGGACCGAGCAATATGTAAAGAATGCAAACCAAGGCTGAATAAAGGTTGTTCTTGAACTTGGAGATTGGGTTTGGTTGCACTTAAGAAAGAGGAGGTTTCTCCGAACAAAAAAAGTCCAAGCTTATGAGGCGTGGGGATTGACCTTTTCAAGTTTTGGAGTGGATTAATGAGAATGCTTACAAACTTAACTTACCGTGTGAGTATAATATTGATGCTACATTTAATGCTGCTGACTTATCTCCTTTTGCTGCAGGTGATGATTTTGATTTAAGGTCAAATCTTTTTCAAGAGGAGGGGAGTGATGAAAACCCATCTGTACCTGTACAATCGACTACCCATTGGGGTATTGATCCAATACAGATGAAGACCAGGCCAATCACTAGAGCACAAGCCAAGAGACTTAAAGACAACCTGTCTGGATTCGTACAGGGAGTTATCAATTCTCAAAATGGTTTATCCATACCTGTATATACAATACCTGTTTTACGCATCCAAGTGGTGGAGGTCGATATGGACCCGGATAGTTGTTTCAGTGCATTTTTGGATTCTGGACAGTAAGGAATGGGTTCAACACTTCTTGAACTCAATTGATATCATTAAGAGTTCATGGAAAAAAAGTCAAGGTAGAAGCAAAAGCAAACAAAGAAGCCATTTGCGCATAGGAGGAGTTTTTGGCCGAAATTGCTGTATTTGTTGCTGGATTTATTGTATTTTGCTGATTAAGCATTTTCTCTTTGTTCCAATCAAGAGAAACATGTGAGAATCATAATTAATCCTATTTGGCAATTTGCATGGCATATAAGAGCTGATTTGGAGCCTTTACAAGCTAGAAATTGATCAAAGTTTTATTAGTCAAACTAGTCAACTAATTTTCTAATTTGAATTTGACTTTTTATTTTAGAAAATTAGTCTTTTAATTGGTTTCTATTTCTCTATTTGCTGTAAAAATTAACTTAGAAAAGTTATTATTTTATTATTTCAATTGTAAATTAATTAATTCCTAATTCAAAATAAGGGAATTAATTAATCCAAATTAGTTTAGGAAAGCATGAAAAATTTGGCCAAGCTTGTTTCCTAATTCTTTTGGCCGAATTTTACCTAGCAAGTTAGAGTTTATTGTTTTGTGACCTTAGCCTATTTAAGGGCTTATTTTTCAATGAGAAGACAAGTTTAATAGTATTCAGAAATTTATTTATGAGATAGAATTCTCTTAGTTCTCTTTAAAGACTTAAAACACCATTAGAGAGTGAGTGTTTTAGTTTTGACTTATCAATAGGATATCCATCACCTATTGTGGCGTCTTCATCATACACCAAGGCTTCTAGTCACAGGTTTATTAGAGGTTGTGGTCACCATAAAAACTTGAACTTAATTTGTCAATCCTGGCTAATATAATATGGGTTTAGGAGTAAGTCGACCTAGGTTCGTATCATGAAGCCTCAATAAATTAAAAGAAGCACAACTAAACAACCAAAACAAGGGACAAAGGCCACAATTTTTAAAAGTGAAAGCTGTTAAAAGTAAAGTAGTTATTGGGTAATCTCATGAAGTTGCGTTAGACCTAAGAGAGAATAACATGGCAAAAAAAAAAAAAAAGAAAAAAAAAAGAAAGAAATCGAAAACAAAACAAAACAAAACAAAAAACAAAAAACAAAAAACAAAAAAATAAAAATAAAAGACAACCAAACAAAACAAAACAAACCATAGAATCAGGCCATAACCAGAGAGAGTTATTTGAATAGGAAAAAGTAGAGACTAGGAGGCACCACATCACTTGCTGCGAAATAATGTGCAACCTTAAGATCTTCATCAGGCCATAACCAGAGAGAGTTATTTGAATAGGAAAAAGCAGAGACTAGGAGGCACTATATCACCTGCTGCAAAATAATGTGTAACCTTAAGATCTTCATCTAACGATTGCTCAAGAAATTCATAAGCTAAAAAAAGAGAAAGAGGAATGCTTATCGAATGAAGAATGAATAAGCAGGATGGTAAAGTCACCATTCACTTGTTGGATATTGGAAATGAATTCTTCTTCTTGTTTCATCATGCCAAAATTTTTCTATAATGGAAACTCTGATCCAAAAGATCATATTTTGCAATATATGGGTGTAACATCCCACATCGGTTGGAGAGGGGCACGAAGCGGTCTTTATAAGGCTGTGGATACCTCTCCCTTCAAGACGCGTTTTGACAAAACCTTGAGGCTAGGGGGGAGAGAGGGAGTGAACCCTGGGCCAAAGAGGACAATATCTTGATGTGGGTGGATTGGGCCGTTACAGTGGTATCAAAGCCAGTACCTGGATCGGTGTGCCAGCGAGGACACTGGGCCCCAAGGGGGGAGGATTGTAACATCCCACATCGGTTGGAGAGGGGCACAAAGCAGTCTTTATAAGGCTGTGGATATCTCTCCCTTCAAGACGCATTTTGACAAAACCTTTAGGCTAGGGGGGAGAGAGGGAGTGAACCTTGGGCCAAAGAGGATAATATCTTGATGCGGGTGGACTGGGCCGCTACAGACAAAACCTTGAGGCCAGGGGGGAGAGAGGGAGTGAACCCTGGGCCAAAGAGGACAATATCTTGATGTGGGTGGACTGGACCATTACAGTGGTATCAGAGCTTGTCTAGGGTTCCAGTGAGGAATTTTGGACGGGTACTGACATGGAGACTTCGTTGCCATTCGAAATTCCAAGTGAGAAACAAGAAGCAATGATGTGTAAGCTACTTGCTTCTAGTCTCAAATGGTCAGCACTAAGTTGGTTTCATTGTAACACCCCATCCCGAACCATGTTGGAATTTTTGCACGTTGACCGAGGTTGACCGTTGACTGTTGACCGAAGGGGTCAAAAGTTGTTCCGGTTGGAATTCAAGGTTGACTGAGGTACCGTTACGAAGTACACGTTGGCACGAGTTTGTAGACTGGTAGCACGTTGAAAACGGAGCTACGGTTTGAAAGTTATGGGCAAAACAAGTTGAAGTGCAAACAGTCCAAAAGGTGCCGGGAGTTGACTTTTTCTTATTGTGTAATTTTGTGTTGACTCTTGTATGGTTGTAAAGTAGTCATCGATACGAGTTCATAGACTAGCGGCACGCTTGAATCGGACGCTTGGTTAAAAAGTTATGGACGTATGAAATTCACCGGATACCGTATTATTTTAATATATCTGGCTTAAATGCACAGTAACGCCACATGTCAGGTTCTGATTGGTCCACGTGGCATGAACAGTGTCACACAGGGGTTTTTATTTGATAAAATTCTCGGGGAAGAGAGAGAAAGAGAGAGAGGAGAGAGAAAGAGAGAGAGAGAGTCCGCCGGCCGCCGGAATTTTTCAAACTTTCCGGCCGAGTTACTGTGCAGGCGCCGGCCAGCAAGGTTGCCCTCCCCATTTCCGGAATTTTTCCCCTCCACCGTCGGCCACCGCAGATCGGCCCACTTCCGGCCATTTTCCGGCCACACGCGCCGTACACCCTTCACCCTCTCCTCAAGTCCGGCCGACCCACCAAAAATCACGGCCATCGGACCACCGACGCGCCGGGATCGGAGCGTTTTCCGGCGAGGGGCCGGAAAACTTCAAACCGTGATTTCTCCACCGTCTGGCCTCCGTTTTGCTCACCGCCGGTCCCGTTGGGTTGCTCTCCTCACAATCTACAAATCTGCAAAATTTCACGACCAACGGCCACCGCACGCGCCATCGCCGGCGACGGTTGCCGGTGACCGCGGCGGCTCACTGGAAAGTACTGTTCCGGCGAGTACCCAGTTTTCCGGCCGGCTCCAGTCCGCTGTGTTCGACCTCCTGAAGCCGAATCCGGCATCCGTTTTCGCCAATTTACGACGGTTTGGGAGAATTGTGGAGCCGAAATCCGAAAAGCTTCCCGGCGAAATTCAAACCCCGTCGGGTACGATCCTTGGAAATTGAGACCGAATCTGTGATCAGCATCACTCGAGCTTCGATTCGGTATATAACTCGTAAATTCTAGATATCGTTTGTGTTTTGACCCCCCGGGTACGGGATATTATTTACCCGATTAAAATATTATTTTATTTGACTGTCTGTGAATTTTGTTCTAGGAGCACCGGTGAGTCGTGAAATTGATCCCATAGTGGATCGTGGTTTAATTTCGTGCTCCAGGTGAGTGACCCACCTTCAAATTAAATTTCGGAATTTAATTGGTGAATATATTATGTGTGATTTAAATATTTGGAATTTAATTTTTATGTGCCAAATATTTATTTGATTTATTGTGGAATTAATTGTGAAATTATTGGATTTAAGAAAATGTGCATTTTACAAAATTTATGCCATGTGAAATTATTTTATGGATTTGAGGATTTTGAAATTGGTGTGGTTTTAATAGTAAATTGGGCACGATTTGATTTTCAAATATTTCAAGGAAAATATTTGCTTATGTTGGTGATTTCAATTTTTATAAAATATGCCCATGGAATATTATGAGATTTGATTATTATATTTCGAGAATTATTTGTGATATTGGGAAAATATGGATATTTGAATTGATGGATTTGGGAGTTGGTGGATTTGAAAATCATGGAATTTATGGTGTTGATTATAAAAAAATTACGGAGGATTTCCGGGTTCAAGCGGATGGACTATACCCGCTATATTTATGCAAAAATGTGAAATTTGTTATATAATTTAAATTTTTGGATTTTATGATTTTTAGATGCACCGTGCACGTACTGGTGTTCTGTTTATATGTGATATGGTTAGTGTGCACACGGTTATGATTAGCGCGCAGGTGGGTGTGAGTAGCGCGCAGGTGGTTGTGATTAGCGCAGGTGGGTGTGAGTAGCGCGCGGTTGATATTATGAGGTTGTCCTGTGGTTGCCATCGGATGAGGGTAGGCCACCCCCCATGGCCGGGACACCAGGTTAGCAGCGGCGCAGTGGGACGCCACGCGACCGTATGCCGGTTTCTTTCTATAACCTCCTGTCTGGCGGTACCTTGGGACGCTAGGGTACTGTTGGCGCCACTGGTATATAGTGGGTGCATCAAATGATTTTAGAACTGTGTTTTAAAAATAAAATGTTTTGAAACTGTATGGGAATTAAAAATATAATTATTACTGTTCTGGTATTTATTTGGTTGGGGATCTTAAATTGGTTTAATTTTCTCTTTACTTAATTATTCAATAAATTAATTTCCTTTAAATTAAAATTTTCGGATGCGTGACTTACTATATTCTATTTGATATTTAGTGAATTAATTGATGTCTTGGTTTTCGGGGATTACGAACAAAGGGTTTTGTGAAAAGGTTTTAAAAGGGGAACTTTTCCAACTGAGAGAATTGTAAGGGTTTTGAGAGAAATTATTATTTTCCAATTAATTATTATCTATCTACTGTATTACCGTGGTATTATATTGTATAGTAGATAGGGTCACTCACTGAGATGATTAGCATCTCACACTTTTAAATTCTGTTCCTCTAGCTACCAGGTTGTCGTTGTTCATTCGGAGCGGACTTGACCTTCTTCGCTGTTTTAGTTCGGTAGTACCCGGTTACTCTTTTATTGCAGTTGTAATATTTCTTTCACTCTTGTTGTATTTATCTTGCACTGGATTACTGTATTTATTTTGAAGTGTTGAAATTTGTGGAATCAACTTGTAGTATTGTGGGAGGAATAAGGGGATGTTTTTAGAAGTGTGTTTTCAGTGCAGGTAATTTGTGGTAAGTAAATCCCTTAGGGGAGGCTCTGCCGGATTTTCCGTTGGAGGGTCCGGTAGGGTTTCCCTGGGATCAGGGCTTGTCTAGGGTTCCGGGAAAGGAATTCTGGACGGGTCCTGACATTCATCGTCTCAAATCTAAATCCACTAATTCTTCTAAAAAGTTGGTCAAGAAATTTGATCCAAATTTTTCCTCTAGTAAGAAGATTCAAAAAGAGTTAATGATCTTTTCCCCGTTATTCAAAGAAAATGGGAGTCTATAAAGAACATTGTACAAAGGTTCAATGAGGAAAAGGTGCAAATTATCAATTATGAAGAACCAGGAGCTATAACTACGTTCCAAAAAGGAATACAGAGTGAGAGCCTTCTATATGAGTCCCTCACTAGAAAGAAGCCCCAAACCTTGAAAATCCCTAATTCAGGCAAAGAAGTACAATAACCTAGAGGAAGACTAAAGATAGGAAAATGAGATTAGTCAGCTAAAATAGAAGCAAAAAAGAAGGAAGAACTTACTGAAAATAGAACAAAGTTGAGAAGACACTTTAGGAGGACCATGCGAAGAGAATATAATATTTTAGATCCTTTCAAACACTACTTACTTCGTATCACTCCATTGAATATGGTGAAGTATCTTGAAAACAAGGATTATTTCAAATGGCTAAGAAAGACGTATTCAATTCCTCAAACCCAAAACACTTCAAAATTTTGTGCATTTCCTAATGATGTAGGTCATTTAATGAAAGATTACAAATAACACAAATGGGGATAGAGAATTTAATCAAAAGTGGGTACTTGAAAGAATACATGCTAGAGAAAAGAAATATAGAGAAATGATTGAGAAGAAAGGAAGATGGTTCCCATTAGGGAAAGAACCAAAACATAAATGTAACCAAAGATTATACACACCATCCATGGAGGATATGGTAGTGGCAGTCACATGATGTTAGCTAGGAAAAAACATGCAGTAATGGCTAAAAGGTAATTTAATATCGTTGAAGTGTTAGCGGTAACTTCAGTTGCAAATATTGCTTTTATCAAAGAAGACGAAAAAGGGGATGCATATGCCTCCCAATGATGCAATAGTGTTCATATTAGATATCTCGAACTGCCTTGTTAAAAGAATTCTAGTCGACAATGGCAATTCGGTAGATATCATATCCTTATTAACCTTAAGACAAATGGGTTAGAAAGAATAAGAATATAGAAAAGCTTCGTATAGACCTTATAGGTTTTCATTGGTAAAACTAGCACTGTGATCGATAAAGTTATTTTGGAAATCATAACTCATGGAGTTATTATCTATTCAATCATGATGGTGGTAAATGCAACTTCAGCATGCAATGCGATCCCCTTAAAAGCCTTGGAACTCAGAAATCCTAGCAATTAAGATAGAGGATGGAGGCATGGAGCAGATCAAGGAAGTTATTTTGTATTCGTCTCAACCCAAGCATGTTATTCGAATTGGAAAAAAAAAAAGACAGCTATAATGAGAACAAAACTACCAAAATTATTGAAGTCTCACTGTAATTGTTTTGCTTAGAGTATGGCAAATATGTCAGGAATTGACTAGAATCAAACTAAGAGTTGATCCATCTTATTGTTGGATAATCTATGAAATAATGTTTAAAATGGAGGCTTGAAAAATAAAGGAGGTTAAAAAAAATATTGTTTTGGTAAAACAAAAAGAGTGGGCTGAGACAATACAATTAAGAGAAAAGCTAAAAGAAAATACAACTGATCTCATTCTACAAAATAGGATTATATTTGCAATGAGCCTAGATGCATATATATATATATATATATATATATATATATATATATATATATAGGAGAATAGGCGATGGAATTCATGATATATTTGGATAAAGGTAAAGTTAGTAGGAATCTAATTTTCTTGGGAAAATAATAACTTTATGTTGTTTGGATATTTATTCTAAGGTGGAAAAATATGGGTCCAGAAAATTAGATTCCCATTAACGTAGGAAAATATGTGGGAAAGTTATTCCCATCTATATAGGTGTTTTTTGGAGAATCTCAGAGAAAATAGTTTTGAAATTTTTTTAAAATACATATTTACCCTTAATTTATTATACAATCTTAAATTTAATTATTTATAAATCCCAACTTTCCTATTGCTCACCAAACAAACCAAGAGAAAAATTAATTCTTAGGAAATTAAATTCTAGAAAACTAAATCCCAAGAATCATTTTCCTTCTCAACTTTGACATTTTCCAAACGGATCCTCAAATTAAAATTGAATTCTCCTTTGGTAGAGTTCAATTTGAAATTGAATTCTCTTAAAGTGATGGAGTTCAAATTGAATTTGTCCTCTATCATGATAGCTTTCGTTGCTTGGCTTCCACTTTAGGAGAAATTTTTCTGTGCATAATGTGTACCAAGGTGGAATCCTTATCGATACACATGACCAATAAAAAAATATCATATATAACATAGTCATTTAAAAAACCCACTTCACCTTTTTTATATTGCTAACCCCGTTAACCATCCGTTATCCCTTTTCTCCTTTTTTTTTTAAATTTTTTATTTCTTTTTGCTCCTCTTCCACCTTCATTTAGCTCCACGCCGTCTTTTCTGCTCAAAAAAATAGAAATCCTCTGTCCTCTGTTCTCAGATCTTCACGTTATTCCCTCCATATTTGATCTTTTCTCGTCCACACCAATCACTAGATCTACATCATCCTAGGCGAAGTCTTAATTTCCTCTACTTAGGGTTTTCAATTTCTGCCCCTTTTTCATTGATATTCCAATCTCTCTGTCAACATATAGAAATCCTATATTATGGTATCGTTTTCAAGTTCTACGTTCTACATTCTCAAAGGCGACTTTGATGCCGTGCCCACCATGGCCGAAGAAAGCAAGAACCCCGCCCGCAACATACCGTCGGCCTTGTGGGCTCCATGACCCTCACCACCCTCCTCTACTGCCTTCTCGTATCACCCTCTGCCTCATGCAGCCCTTCCACCAGATCGAGGCCAAATCAGTTTCAGAGACATCAGTGTATTCTTCCTCTACAGCTTCTTGGAAAACCATTAGCAAAAAGTAAGTTTCTTAAAATACCACTCTACTTTCTGTTACTGGTTATGAAACAATCAACATATACTTCTGTCTAAAGCGCATAAATAATTGTATGCCATGACCAGTATGAAAAAGAAAAAAATGACCAAATTACATATTGGATTTACTCTACAGTGGAAAATTAATCATAATTTATATCTAAAACATACAAATTCGAAGAACTTGCTAGTAAAAATTCTTTGACAACTCCTTCACAAGTCTGGCAGTAAGTTAACATTGATGAGGCTTTTGTTTATTATTTTATTTTTAATAAATTTTTTAAGTTCTACTCACTAATATGCCAAAACACAAATTGGTACTTGTTTATCTCCTTAGCACAAAACCAACATCATTCCCTCAATTTGAATACCATCTCTTGTATTAAATCATAAGTGCTGGATTTTGTTTACTTTGTCTTGAACATCATCGATCCATATAGGCAAATGGTTTTGTATTTTTTGAAAATTAATGCCATTACAAGATTTATGCTTAAACTATGAGCTCGTAGAGGGTGCAAATGGAGCAAATTATAAGTTTAGAAGATTGTTATGAACTTCAAATCCTTATGTAGCTCTTAGAAAACTAATTTCTAATAGAATTGTTATAGTATGAACAAAAAAATTTAGGACCCTTATCAAATCATGGAATGAATCATTTTTATTTTTATATTTTTTCAAGAATTGAGAATGATTTCTATTGTTTGAGGAAATATCATTAGGATACCAATTTATTGTTTATTAGTTAATTTCTTATATTTTTCATTGCTCAATAATATTGAAAGTTAAGCACATATCTAGTTTTTCTACAGATTCCTAAACATTTGAACATGCACAAGTTTGATTTCTAAACCCACCTTGTGAAGCTCAAGCACTACTCTTGTTGAAGCATGTCGCTGCCAAAAAGTTTCCTCCGAGTGGTAAGCCAAAGTCTTTTAATCTGCTAGATGCTGCCCAATCATGTTGTTCTTGTTAGGAATTCTAGGTGTACAATTTTAGAGTCTTTGTAATGGATTTTTTTAGTGGCTATCTTTCTAATGAAATGTTACAAAAAGATGAAAAATTTGGTATATTGGTTCCTGATTTTGAAACTTTAGTATATGTTTTTGAGTCGTTTGAGGACTTTTAGTGGATGTTTAGAATGAAATGTTTTACAAAGAATGAAAACCAGACCTATTGTGCTCTGTTTTTTAATTATGAATGTATGGGACCTATTGTGCTCTGTTTTTTAATTATGAATGTATGGTTTTCAATCCTTTATATAGATGTTATATTTACAAAGAATTAGAACCTCACCAATCCTTTTAAGACTTGTAAGGATTTGTTTTATAGATGTTGTGTTTACAATATAATGTTACAAGAATATTGCAATAAGATTGTGACAAAATTCATGTGGCGAAATTTGTCAAAGAGACTTCCATTATTAATCAAAGCATAGCCATATTAAACGCCCTGTCCCATTCTCTTTTCACCATAAATTTGACACCATATGCTTGCTACATATTTCATTTATGTGTGTAATGTCCCATTACTTTCCAGCTTTCCCTTATGCAAACAAAATATGCTATGTAACTCTAACGTAATAAGAATTCAAACTACAAAAGTAAAAAATTGGTGAAACAAGCAAATCAATCATGAAAATATTCAAATAAACAACTTTATTATTATTAAAAAAAAAATCTTTATAATCTGTCAAAAATGATGTAAATTTATATTAAATAAGACAATCGATTTATTTGTCAACATCAAAGGAACTTTAGCGGCTCAAGGCTTGATCAAAAGTTTCCCATTCCCATTCTAGTTCTTGAGATGTCAGAGGTATTGTCGGGTTTGAACAGCATTCCCTAATATAAAATCAAAACACCAAATGAGCTCGTAACTTATATAGAAAACTCTAATCATCAAACATACAACATATAAAAGGAGAATGACTTACTTCATTCATCAATATTAGATTTGACTGAGAAAAGTGATATGATAGAGATGGAAGATGGGCAGATGAGTCCTGAAAATAATATTTTAAATATTGAAATTAATACAAATAATAATGAGATACTCCATCAACACTTTGCAACATGGTTGTAAAAGGAACACTTGCATAGCTCTGATTCTAAGTGAAAAATCATAATAGCAATAGTAACAATTTATGAATTTAATAAATATTACTCTCATAACCAAATAAAAAATTAATAAATTAATAATCAATACCTGGTTGCACATTGATACATGAGGAGAGATATTCCATTGATCAAAATGGTTTACAGCCGATTGGCTTGGCTGCTTCTTTTTTCCTATAAAAATTTAAAAAATAATATATTATACAAAAAGCATAATGCAATCTAAAATATATTACAAATAATATTACAACTTCTATTTCAAGTATAAAAGAAAAGTACTCTTACCTGAAGTTGTAGCTTTCTGTGGACTTGACTTTACGTTTCTCAAAATGGTTTATGAGCCGAGAGTTTGATAAGCCTTTCGGCTTTGCTTGTGGTGGATCTAAAACTGGTGTTATATTACTGTCATTTTCTTGATTGACTTCCTTACCTCGTAAATCAATATCCTCCTTAAGCTTGTTCTTTTTAATTTCTCTTTCAATTTCTTCCTCAAGCTCAAGTATTTTTTTTCTTACAAATGGTTCTTGCTACTTGTGTCAAAACCTTTATAGATAGAGTTACTTGCAATACGAATCAAACTATTACACCAAACCACCTTCGAATCCTTTTCACTTGTTGATGAACCAGCGATTCTTCATAATCCATAATCCCATTTTTGGCTTCTTTTGTCCAGCATTTGAAAATATATTGATTTGGAATTCTATTAAAGTTTTTTATGCTAAGTACTCTCAAGGTATGGCAGCACAACATACCCAATGACTTAAATTTTTTACCAGAACAAGAAACAACAACTTCGGATCCACATTCATTAATAAAGTGCACAATACATATTTTCTTACTACCTTATTCACATATTTCAAATTTACTAAATGAATCTCTAGAAACAACTCTTTCCATGTTGTTGCAATACTTCCAAGCAACTCTTTCTCAAAAACTTTAAACATTTTACAAGTATACACTTGAGATGCATGATCCAAAATTCCACTTTTTTCATTACTTTTATAGGTGCACCTTGTTTACATCGAAAATCCTCATTCATCTCTGAAGAATGCATTCCAGCCACCACATTTTCAAAAGCAATCACAAATTTGGTTAGACTTATAATCTTGTTAGCTATGCCATTTAAAACATTATTTGTACTTTCATTTCTCTGGGAAGATTTAATTTCACCTGTAAAGAGATCCTTAGTAAATGCAGTACTCCACTTGGCTCGCACCCTGTATAACATGTTAAGCCAATTATGATCTTTAAGGTTAAACTTCTGAATCATTTTATCCCAACTTTGTTGAAATTCCAATTCTGTATCACAACCTTTGAGGCACTTATTAAACAAATACTTAAACTCAGAATTTGTATTTAATTCCCCCAAATGTGATGGAGCATTCTTTGAAATATGCCATTGACATAGACGATGTCGTGTATTAGGAAATATTCTCTCTATAGCATTTGACATTGCCTGGTCTTGATCTGTAAAAATTGTTATTGGTTGCTTGTGTCCCATTGACTCCAAAAATGATTTAAATAACCATTCAAATGAAGCAGTTGTCTCATCCAATAAGAATGCACAACCAAACATCACATTTTGCCAATGATGATTGACACCAACAAATGGTGCACATATTAAATTGTATTTGTTGGTGCAGTATGTAGTATCAAAAACAAGTACATCTCCAAAACAGTCATAATCAATTCGTGATCTTCCATCTCGCCAAAAAAAATTTGTCATCCTATTTTCTTCGTCAACTTGAATAGTGTAAAAAAACATGGAATCTTCAACTTGTCTTGCCTTGAAAATATTTATTAGACTTTGAGAATCTCCAGCACTAATCACCATCATTTTTTGCTTACTAACATAATTGTAACAATCTCTCTTTGTAAATCCAACATTTTGAATGCCTCCTACTTCTTCTGCAAGGTATGAAAAAGCATCCTTCGTCCTTATTCCGGCATTGACCATGGAATCTATGATATTGGCCTTAGGTTTTGAAATACAATGGCCAGATTTTAATAAATGTCTTTCCGATGGCTTTGCAAGCTCATGATTATGTTCCAAAATAAATGAAACAACTTTCCAAGTTCCATCTTCATTTAGGAAGCGAATAGAAGCTTTACAACCAGTTCTAGTTTCTAATCTTTTTGTTTTTTTCTCCTCAACAAAATCACCATCTAACTTAAAACCTTCTTTAGAACACAAAAATTCACGAGTACGTCTATTCTTTGAACCGGTAAAATATGTGACCCTTCCTTTGCGAATGCTAAAACCAATCTTTAATGCATATGCATTGTAAAGATCGAAAGCTTCTTCTTCACTGTTTACCATCTTTCCCATTAAATTACTATCTTCATTTTCTTTTCGATTTATAAACTCTATATTTCCAATTTCTTCAACATCACTACCAACATATATCACTGTTGAATTTCAAAAAGATTCATAATAAGGAAATATAAATATTCTAAGCAAGCTATGCTTCTAGTAAGCTATAAAATAATAAAAACTCAAAAACATGGAAACAAAATCAAAATTCAGTTCACGGTATGTACACAAGTTATGTTTCTAGCAAGTTTCTTGCGGTTCCACAATATAGGAATAATGAAACAAATTAAAAAAAAAAAAAAAAAAAGAACAAAAAAAAAGAGTTCCTTTTTTGAGAAAGTGGAATTTTGGATCATGCATTTTTCCATCCCCTTTACTACTTCAGACAATTGCTATGATAAATTAAGGAAGTATTATATAAATGTTTTGTTTAAAAATATTTTTTAAAAGGTAAAATTCTGGAGTTGCAGTTTACTACGAAGCCAACTAGCACCTTGTTAGTTGTAGGTTTTCTATTTTCATTTTTTTTTTTCTTAATATCTTGAGCCTTTTGAAATATCAATATAATCACCTTATGTGCTTCTCCAAATATATTTTTTATTTTATTTTTTATTTTACATTATTCGTTTTAAAATCCAACTTATCGACCCCTTTATTTTCAAATTGGTGTACATTGGTCCCAAAAAAAAAAAAAAAAAAAATGAGTTCCTTTTTTGGGAGCTATACACTTGTTTTCTAGGACCTGTACGTTTTCTGGTTTGTTTATTTCTCTATACAGTCAGTTTTATCATAGAAAAATAATTGATAATTGAAGCAAATTAAATAATATCATATAAAAGTTTGATTATACATCATCTTATGCAACAATATATTAAACTAAACGTGTAAACCAGATAAAAGAATAAATATTGAATGGAAATCGTTACTTACCTGGACCAGTAGTGTCCATACTTTTGAGCATGCGCAAGAGTCCAAAAGCAAAAAGATGAAAAGCAAGCTATATGGAAAAACTGAAAGTTCTAGGGTTTCAAAATATATCTCTATTTCTACGTCTTTTATTCCATTATATTTTCTAATATTTGGTTCTTTCCTTATCAAAATAAAATAGAAATGGGATAATGGAGGGTTAACGGGGTTAACAATATAAAAAAGGTGAAGTGGATTTTTTAAATGACTATGTTATATATGACATTTTTTTATTGGTCATGTGTACCAACAAGGATTCCACCTTGGCACACATTGTTCACAGAAAACTTTGTCCCTCATATTAAGTATACTTTTACAAACACTTCTTAAATTGCTGATTTTGCCATGAAATTACAAATTATTTATTATAATTATTATTTAACATTTTAACACTTATAAGCAAATTTAGCAGACGAGAAAAAAGTACATATTCGAAAGGAATCAAATAATCAATAGGGATGTTAATAAGCTTGAAGAACATGATTTAATCTAAGAATTCGAATTTCTAGATTGGCTAGCCAATCTCTTAGTAGTTAAAAGGAAAAATGGAAAAAATGGGATCTGTATAGATTTCACTGGTCTAAACAAGGCCTACTCAAAAATAGTTTTTCGCTTTCCAAGATATATGCTGGATGATACAATTGCAAGACATGAAGTGATGAGCTTTATGGATGCATTCTTAGGATACAACCAAATTTTGATGCGTCCTAATAATTAAGAAACAACATCTTTCATGATTAAAAGAGGCACTTATCGCTACAAAGTGATACCTTTCAGATTGAAAAATGCAGTGGCAACGTATCAAAGGTTGGTGAATCAGATGTTCAGAACCGAAACCACTGATGAACACAAACAAAGAAGCTTGATGTAAAATAAGATTAGACTGAATTTGCAAACATGAAAAAATTGAAGAATGTTTTCTAGCTTCAAGGAGTTTGGTTTTCAAAAAAACTCAAAGGTTTGAAAATGGCAAACATGGAGAAATGGAGGAGAAGATATGGGTTTTAAATCCTAGATGAACAGTTAAGATCTCAAATTTGAAATTCAAACGAACGGTCTATGTTAAAGCAACAATTTAATTTCTCTTTCCATGTGTGCATTTCTGGTTGTAACACGTGTATTCATATCATGGCTGCCAGCTCAACACAATAAGGTTAAGTGCATTTAGTGCTTCTCCACAAACCATAATAATTTATCTTTACTCTCTTAATTGAAACACCTCACGGCTGATAAAAATAGCTTTTATGGTTTCCACTGTAATATCGGCTAAGAAGGTTGTTTCTGAGAAGAATAAATTCTCACATTTGCTTGATTGGTCATATGATCAATTATTTAGATACTATATGCTTCCGAGATGAATTAATTCTTTATACAATCTGAATTGATACG
Source organism: Ziziphus jujuba (assembly GCF_031755915.1). Classification (NCBI taxonomy): domain Eukaryota; kingdom Viridiplantae; phylum Streptophyta; class Magnoliopsida; order Rosales; family Rhamnaceae; genus Ziziphus; species Ziziphus jujuba. The sequence continues at coordinate 12,965,437 of NC_083387.1, read as the reverse complement.
ATTGGAGTTGATATTATATCAACTAAACTGAGAGGCAAATCACGTATTAAATGAATCTAAAGCTGAATGGAACAAGACCAAATTGAAAGGTATTCACGTCAAGAATAAATATGATTGGGATGTCTGAAGAAGACTAATATCGAAAGGACCTTTCTATGAGTCAACTGCAACTCAATAAATAACTCTCTGATTCAATACTCTTTGGGATTAGGATTCCGAATCCTATAAGGATTCTTGAAAATCAAAGACACATTGTTACTTAAACCCAACCGTTACACTCTGCAAAGGTACATCATTCTGAGTCTACACTGAGTTTTAGAATACTTCAAATTCACTACTAAACACAAAAGTGTATTTTGCCAGCATCCCATTAGTACTCTTAACATTCTTCATGTTGTTTACCTTTTCTTGCATATCAAGGAAGAAGATTTGAGTATTCATAATAAGATTCTGGCATTCAGAGTTGCACATCAACAATATCTGCCATAGATTTCATATGGTGGCTGTTCCAGCAAAACAATGCTGCAGATAGAAAGGACGTGGATCATGATTTCGCAACGAATGCCCAGATTCATGTCAATATATACAGGGCACCTCAAGGATTACCAAGGGGAATGCCGTAATTAAAGAAGGAGGTCATGGGGTTTATTTGTCGTGAGATGAGCCGTATAGGGCAATGGAATAATAAAGAACAGATCCAGGTTGGTTGATTGAAGGAATCGCAGACTTTGTGAGGTTGAAATCTGGGTATCTACCAAGCCACTGGGCGTCGCCAGGGGAGGGATAAGGTTGGGGCAAAGGCTACGATGTTACTGCTGGGTTTTTGGATTACTGTAATGGACAAGAAAATGAGAAATGGTTATATTCCAAATCATTTTGTTGAGCTGCCGGGGAAGACCGTTGATCAGCTTTGGAATGATTATATGGCAAAGTATGGAATGATTTTTAGAATAAGATTCTTTGTTATCTAAATAAAAAAGCTTCTTAGTGAATAAAGGTTATTAAGAAGGGTGTTTCACATACGCAGTTTATAATAAACTTTCAAAAAAATAATAACAGCAAAGTGAAAATTTGCTAGTCTAGAGAGATTGATAATGGGTCTAATATTTATTTTTGTTTCAGCTATTTTATTGTTCTTCTTAACCCAAAATCTTGGAATTGACTTATGGAAACTAGGAATTACTTCTCAATACAAACTCACTTATATCGTTTCAATATTACAGTAGATCTGGCAATGTATTGTATTCATATCGTGTTGTGTCATGTTCATGTGAAATTTAATTAATCCAAACACAATCCATTAAGCTTTAATTGAAAACAAATAAATTCGAACTCATTCAATAAATTATTGTGTAACCCGTCATCCAATCCGTTAACCCATTAAAAATTAATATAAATTTAAAAATTTAAATTTTACTTAGCTTTCAAATAATAAAATAATTAAAAAAACTTACAAAAATTTTTGTTTGTTTTTAGATTTTTTAAAAATTAAATTAAAAAAGGACAAACTAATACACGTTTAACAATAAACTAAATAATTTTAATATTATAAAACTTATATGTTTACAAAAATATCTTTTTTTATGGATCCAATGGATTATCATGTATTATCATGTTTTACCCATTAAAATTTGTTAATTTACTGTGTTTTATTGGACGACACTATTACGAACACAATACAATATCATCAACCCAAACCCATAAATTATCATATAAGTTCGTATCGTATTATCGAATCGTGTGAGATTTTACTAAGTCTAAATTCCCTTTCTGTTTGGGGGATTATTCATCAATTTTCTTTTACCCCAGAGATCGGCCCTGTTATTAATTCAGTGACAAACTACTTGATTTATTGCTTTAACTCCAAATCAAGTTCTGAAGTTCTTCCAAGAAGTTATACAAGCTCAATCTCCATCTATATTATTGCTCATTAACAAGCCAACATTACTGGATGGAAGGATCTGCGGATCGAATGACTGAAACGACTTGATCAATGGTCTTGAATTTTCGCCTTTCCTTAAGAAGCAGCTTTGCCAAATGGAGAGCTCGCCTTTCGCAGTTAGCTCGCTTGCCGGGGTCAGCAATTGATTCGAAATCCTCAACATGTGCAACACCAACAATTCTCCTTATCATTTTCGCAGAACCGAATCCAAGTGTGTCATGGAGAAGATCTTCCATATATTTGTTTTGTATAAGATTTTGAAGCTCAGGGTTGTTATAAATTGCAGAAAGGTATGCTTCACCAGAACCATCCTTGTGTTTATCCCATAAGGCTATGAATTTCTTGTGGAAAAGGTTCCAACTCTCTTCAATTGTCCTCAATATCCACTCCTTGTATTTCTGTACCATAATTAAAGTAATAATTTCACATATTTATGTTTACTCAATTAGTATATTATAGGATAATTAGAAATTAATAAGAAAAAATAAAGTGAGTAGTGTAACATACTTTGCGATCGTTGGTAGCATTAGCATGTCCATCTTGTGCAAAATAAGCCAAAATGAGGTTTCCCAGAAAAGCCCCAACATCATAACCCATTGGTCCAACAAAAGCAAATTCAGAATCTATCACTTGGGTCGAGTCACTAGTAACCATTACAGAGCTAGTGTGAAGATCTCCATGAATTAGAGCTTGGGCTCTCTCACAGAACCTAACAGCAAATTAAGCAGAAAACTCTAATATATATATGCTTTTGCAATTTCGAAACAAATAAAATTGGAATTTAATAAACAAGAAATTAATATATTGGTAAATATTATTACTTGGATTTCAACTCAGCAACTTCAATCTTCAAAGCGTTATCCTCTCGAATAGCCTCAGCCTCGGCATCAAGATAAGGGGAAGTCCAACGGTTATGTTCAGACACTTTGTATGGATCGGAGAACACAACCTGCTCAGTCAGCCTGCATATCCCCTCGTTCCCACAGTATTCAGCAACTGCCCAAAAAAACAAAGAAATTAATATGCACAAAAATGATGACTATTTAGAGCTTATATAAACAATATAGTACCCCCACATCGCATTCAGCAGAGCATATGAACCAAGAGAAATTTTATAGTTTCAAGTGCACAAATTTGGCGCGCATTCATTGAATTCGAGTATAAAGACAGACAATTGGCATTTCTTCAAGCAACAAATTGATTTCAGATCATATATATATATATATATATAGAGAGAGAGAGAGAGAGAGAGAGATAGATAGAAAGTGATTCTTAAATAGAATACCGTATGAATCCTAGACAGAAATTAAAGATTTATCCAGATTTTCCATGTCAGAGATTAAAATCATATAATATATATAGTCACATTTATTATATAATATATATATATATATATATATATATACCAGCACGTTTATGGTCGGTGGTGGAATGAAAAAGGAGAGAAGTGTGGAAAAGAGTGTTGGCCATGAATTCCGACATGTGATCGGCCAGCAGTGGATACTCAATTCCGGCAACCAAGCCTTTCCTGAGGATTATATGGGGAGGCTCCAAGTACCGCATGCCGATCAAACACATCGTACGGTCGAAATGATAAACTTCGGGGACATGATCAGGGCACCACCGTCGGTGCTCTTTCAACGACGACGCTTCATAGTATGCTCGTTCCTTCGTCATCGGCCATGATTCCCCTATCAACCGTACGTACGGTACAGCCTTCACAGTTCACAAAGCCCATAGAAAAAAAAAATCAAAAAAAAAAAAAAGAAAGCAGAAATTAAAGTTGCCGGAAAATTATATACCTGCTTGATGACGAGGGAACCGGCGGAACCGATGACGATGTAGACGAAATTAAGGTTGCCATCTCCGACTTCTTTGACGGTCAAACCGTCGAGCTTGTTACCGAGCTTTGAAGAGAGAGAAGGGACGGTTTTTATGTACTCTACCAGGGAGTCCACGTTCAGTGTCCGGAAATCGGAGAACGACATCGTTTGATTCGATTCGACCGGCGGTGAGAGGTTGAGATAGGCAGTTCACAAAGTGAGCTGTTTGTGTTTTTTGGCGGAGCTTGAGAAATCCGAATTTGTATAGAGGGAAAAGAGTAAAAGAATGGAGGGAATGTACTTGGTCGGCTTTTTCTTACCTTTCAATTTTGTCACGTGGTGTGGGCCTGCGCTATTCGGCATGAGTCTTGAGACTTGACTCTTTGCATGTTTGGTGGACGCATGAGCCTTGACTTTTGATCCATGGTGGTTTCTGTTGCAGTTCTAAAACTAAATTTCGATACCCCTAACCAATGTCATTTCATACGGCTGCTTCCTTATTTATTTTTAAAAGATTCTAGAATAATTTACCAAAATCTATGTTATTGCTGCTCTTAAAAAAAAAAAAAAAGGTCTATATTAAATATTAAAATTCATTAATCAATTTATATTTTTAGTAATTTATTGAAATTTTTTTATTATTATTCACTACCTTCGGTAAAATTAGATATTTGTGGGTAATTAATTGTAAGAAAATTAATAGAGTTTCAGATTGTTATGACTTTTTTTTTTTTTTTTTTTTTCGAATAGATTGTTATGACTTTCAGTTACATAAAAAGGTAAAGTAAAATACCTATCTTTTACAATCTTTTTGTCCATGTTGATTAGATCTTACTTACATGGATGAGCTTAACAGAAAAAGAAGTGTTACAACTTCAGTTAACTCTGTATTTCATTTTTCAAGTACTCAATAAAGTTTCTCCCCCGAATGACACTAAAAAAGTTGCTCCAACTATTTATTAAAAAAAAAAAAAAAAGTACCCAAAAAGTTTTTTCTGTTTTTTTTGGCTAAATAAAAAGTTTTAGAAATTTAGTGAATATTACAATTGAGTAGAATAATTGTAGATAGAATCCGCACAGCCACAGAATTTAATATATAATGTTCGCCTTTTGTTTAGTCTTTGTTGTCTGCATCTAGTTTTCCAGTTTGGCTGTTTTGTTATTTTTTATTTCTATCTACTTCTTCTTTCAGCAATGAATATGGACTTGGCAAAACATACTGGTAACCTACGTGTATAACTAGGGATTTAAAAGAAAAAAAAAAAAAAATTGTCCAAACTTGATTTAGTCTACGTCCGACTCTGTTCAATTTCCTTAAGCACATTAAAAAAAAAAAAAAAAAAAAAAAAGGAACTGTCAACTTCTATCTAGGTTGAGTTCTTAACCTTTTAATATAGATCTTGTCTGTGAGCCAGTCCATTGGGCAATCCGTTGGGTCTTCCCGAGATCCAGCCTAATTAGCTAGCTGGATATTATTTATATATATTATTTATATTTTTATTAAATGTATTATAAATATTTTATTATAAATTAAATTATATTTAATTATTAATTATTATAAAAAATAATTTATTAAAAATAATTATAGATTCATCAAATTTATTAATCAAATATTTAATACCCAATTACGATAAAAATAAAAAAATTGATATTTAATAATTTGCATTATTCATTTGATTTAGTTTCTATGATTATAAATTATTTATTAATATATCAACCATTAATAAAATAGCTTGATTATTTAGTATAAAAAATTTAACACTTATAGCATTATCTATGTGTTAAGCTCTTATTTTTATTTAATTATTATAAAGATAATTTAAGCAAAAGAAAAATATTTTTGAATCTAATTTTAAAACTAAGAAAAATAAACATTAAATTTTTGGCTCTCAAATTGGACCTGAATTTTAAATCTAGAGTTTGATATCCAAGCCCTAAACCTAATTTGATACCTACAGGACTGGATAGCAGGTTTTAAATTTGACATATTGATCCAGTCGGGTTGGGCAGCCCGACTTTACACTGTTATATATAAGTATAAAAATACCACAAATCATACAATTAACTTGCACGGCTTTGTATGTTCTCAAGAGAAGCAACAAACCAGGACTGCCACTTATCAATAAGGAAGAAAACGTAGTCATAATGGAACAGCACCATAACGACCATATGCAGTAAGAGCCCGGGTTATTCTTTGATACTAATACTATACTCTTAATGAAACAGAAAAACTCGGGGCCTTTCCACCAGAAAACCCAGATTTAAGCCGGCTGTCAACTCTTTTTACTACAGAGCTACACCATTTACGCGACTTGCTGCATAGCAGTGACGATTTGATCAATGGCATGGAACTTTTTTCTTTCCTTGAGAAGCAACTTTGCCATATCAAGTGCACGCCGCTCACAACTGGCTCGTTTTTTAGCATCACTGATAGATTCAAAATCCTCCACATGGGCTACACCAACAACTCTCCTGTCAATTAAGATTAATTGAAAGCATATTATTACAGATTACTGCAAAAGAAATTTAAAACAATAGCAAACAGATCCTGCAAGATGACCTCAATATGACATGAAATGCATACTACAATCAATTTCTCTGTTGGCCACACATCACTCAACCTAAAACTCAGACATATTATTTGTTTGATGAGTGAAATTAACTGAACTGGTTGAAGCATTGCACCTAATTATCAGAGACTAATTATCTATTTTCTAAAATGTATATATTATAGAGCTTCAAATGTTTGGTTGTAAAATGAAACTAGGTAGTGGATACATTAAGAAAAAAAAATTCTTGTCAGAGCTAAATATGCTAAAAATAGGAACTAGACGATTTAAACGTAGATGCCATAAATTATAAAGAGTAAAGAACATCTTCACTACTCAGGACAAAATGGCCTTTGCTTAGAGGAAGGTAAAAATAGGAAGTGCAAAAATTGAAAATCTTGAACACATTACAGAATTATGTGCTGGGGAAAAAAAAAAAAAAAAAAAAAAAAAAAAGGGGGGAATGCCATTTCTGTCTCACCTTATCATTTTGGCAGCACCAAAGCCAAGGGTGTCATGGAATAAGTCTTCAACATATCTCTTTTGCACAAGATGCTGAACCTCAGAGTTGTTATAAATTGCAGGAAGATAAGCTTCACCAGAACCATCCTTGTGCTCATCCCAAAGTGCTATGAATTTCTTCTGGAAAAGATTCCAAGTGTCCGCAATTGTCCTCAAAATCCATTCCTTATAGCTCTGTACAATAAAAAGGTGAGTTCAAATATATTTCCCCAAAATATATTAGAGAATAATAAAAATTAGTAAGTTAAAATTTTCTAAGAAAGGCTGCTAATATGCATTCCAAAAGAAGTAAAAAATGAAATAAGAAATTGCAGTATTATGAAAATAATGATTAATTGAATCTTTTTGTTTGACCAAGCACTTCATTGCCAAAGTTTTTCAGACTGTCTCCAATCTTCTCCTATGCATTTCATTTGTCACCTCTTCACCTTGAACACTCAAAACTGCTTTTCTTAAATCATTTACAACAACACCGCAAGGTGGAGGTGTTGATTTTGACAGTACAAGAGAGCTAAGTCTCATAAGGAAAATGTTGAGCAGTACAACCAATATGAAATTTCTGAATAACTTCAGACGGTAAGTTAATAACAAGACTGCTCAGATGACTAAGAAGGTAAACTCCCAAAGCAGAAATAGCACTTCACAAAAACTAAAGCACAATAACAACACCAAGCTAAAGAAATGATGTGCCAGTTTAACCGAGTCCATGGGCTACAGTATGAAGAAAACGAAGATATTTAAAGATAGCTTGCTTAAGATAATGGATAAAAGACAAAACAATTTAGACATACTTTTCGATCATTCCCACCATCAGCATGTCCATCTTGGGAAAAGTAGGCCAAAATGAGGTTTCCTATAAATGCGCCAACATCAAAACCTATTGGTCCATAAAATGCAAATTCTGGATCTATAACTTGAGTTGATTCAAGCGTAACCATCACAGAACCAGTATGAAGATCTCCATGAATTAGGGCTTGTGCCCTTTCAATAAACCTTCACCAAAGACAACTCTGATATATTAATTGAGAAACACAAAAAAATAATTGAAACCTTCATAAATGGAGAAATCTCCCAGCTAAATAACATTACTTGGATTTTAGCTCGCCGATTTCAACTTTCAAAGCATTATCCTCTCGTACAGCCTCAGCATCATGATCCAGATAAGGGGTAGTCCAACGGTTATATTGAGACACTTTATAAGGGTCAGAGAAAACAACCTGCTCGGTGAGCCTGCATAACTCCAAGTTCCCACAAAATTCAGCCACTGCAGAAAAATGCTACAAGCATCAGCTACATGTTCTTAAAAAGTATAAATTTCTGAAAAAATACGATACACAGAAGAAAATAAATGGAACAGAAAGTATACGGATGCAAACAATAATTGTAGAAAAGAGATTATACCTGCATGTTTGTGGTCAGTGGTGGAATGATAAAGAAGAGACGTGTGGAAAAGAGTCTTTGCCATGTAGTCGGATATGTGTTCAGCCAACAATGGATACTCAATCCCAGCAATCAAACCTTTCCTCAGGATAATGTGTGGAGGCTCCAAGTAGCGCATGCCAATTAACGACATAGTACGGTCAAAATGATAAACTTCTGGAACATGATCAGGACTCCAATGGCCCTGTTCCTTTAATGCCAATGCTTCAAAATATGCTCGTTCCTTTGTCATTGGCCATGATTCGCCTATACAACGTATGTATGGTAGAGCCTTTGCACACACAAAAACATATACAATCAGCATACAGGTGAAGGGGTATCCAGATAAAGAGTTTGTCGTGTACTACTTACTCTACCATACAACCCATCCAAATAAAATTTTAATAGCCAATTTGTGTAATTTAGAATTTCCTTGAAGATTTTCATTAGCTCAGAATTTAGTGTCTCAAAAGAAGTCCTAACCAAATTGGTTCAGAATTCAATACCCAAATTAACTAATTCTCACCCCAAAAAAAGCAGTTTCTTTTCCAAGTTCAATCGAGATGGTATCCCTAAATCCCATATTCCCATTTCAAAAAACTTGTTCTACTATCATCTATCACAGTCCAAAAAGGTTCAAGAGACCAACACTCAAAAACGTCCCCACTACGCGAGAAAGCATATCACTTTTTGGGTTCCTTTTAGTCTCAAAATACAAAATTGCCAGAAATTTCAATTAACAAAATATTCAACAATTTCGAAAAACACACAGCTAAAAGCAAGTCTTTAACAGAAAAACACTATTTCAATTGCAGAATAAACCATTTGCTCCAAAACACAAAAAAAAAAAGGGGCAAAACCCAAAAAGAATTTTACCTGCTTGATGACGAAAGAACCAGAGGGACCAGCGACGATGTAGACGAAATTGAGGTTACCATCTCCGACTTCTTTGATGGTCAAGCCGTCGAGGTTGTTGCCAAGCTTAGAAAAGAGAGCTGGGACGAACTTTATGTAGTCTACGAGCGACTTCTCATCGAGTGGCCGGAATTCAGTGAAGGCCATGTTTGGCAGCCAAGAAGCAAAGCTTGAGCTTTATACTATTAATGGGGTTTGGAACTGCGATTGCGATGAAAAGAGAATGGTCGTCTTAAAAGCGAGAGAGGACTGTGAGAAGGAGATGAGTGACAAGGCTAAAAGGAAAAGGCGTGGCTAACGTTGGAATTGGACAGTGAAATTCCAAAAGACTTTTTGGGGGGAAGAAAAAATGAGTGCGCGTGGTGCACTGAACCTGGTCCGATTTCGTCATTTTTGATTTTTCACGCTCGCCACTCTCACTCCGATAAAATTGGGAACCGGATTCTCCAATTCACACTGCACGAATTGGATGTTTCCAAACACCAAATCCTCCGATCCAATGGGAAAATGGGGATTGAATTAATTGTTTATTTGTTTTTTTTTTTTTCTCCGAATTAATTTTATATTTGGATTTTTTTTTTTTTCATTTTAAAAGCCAAAAAATTCCTTTTCTGTTTTTTCAAGTATTTTGGAACTATAGGAGATAAAGAAACTAAAAATAAAAAATAATAAACGAACTAACAAACAAAATTTTCTTTTGCCTTCTGTTTAAATAATGTATTGACTTCTTTTTATTATTTTCATTGGAAATTTTTTTTTAATTTTGAAAGAAAATTGTTTAATTATGGGAAAAAAAATACTATATTTTAAAAAAATTAAATTAATTCTTTTTTTGTAAGAAAAGAAAATAAAAAATTAAATCAAAGTGTTGCTTTATTCGAAAATCAGAAAGATATGATATTGAATTTACATTATGTAAATATTAAGTTTTAATTTTATTATTTTATGTTTAAAACTTTTTTTATTAAATTATTTGAAAAGAAATAGACTTTGAAAAGGAAGTGGATAAAATATTCAATGAGAAAGGGATGCTATGCAATTATAATTTATAAGAGATAATTAGATTTTTTTTTTTTTTAATTTTAATTTTTTAATGAGAACAACGGTATTCATATGGGTTGTTGGTGGGAAAGGAAGGTAGCAATTGGATAATAATAGCAGCAGCAGCAGGGATTGAGTTTTGATCACTCATTTCCGGCCCAGCCCACTCAATCTTTGAATGAGATGGCGACGCCGGTAGCGGTGGCGACCGCATTTCTTCTGTGCCTCTCCGCCTCCCAAATCGCCGGAGAATTGGACGTTGACTTGCCCGGGGATTCATATTTACGGCGCGAATCCATGGACAGGTCTCTGTGTGTGCAGCTCATTCAGCCTTCCGGTTATCCTTGCTCCGAATACACCGTACTTTCTCTCTTTCTGTACATATACATATATATATATATATATATATATTTCTCTTAAGCATACTTCATTCTTTATGGCTAGAATAATTACTGAAATTATAAATATTTTGTTCATATTTATCATAGATTTGATGGAATAATTACAAAGATGATTGAATTTAGCTGTTGTGTAGCGCTTTTTTGTGATGTTTGCCTTTGTGGAAATGAAGCAGCGGAACATCTAACTTCTTTAAACAGCAACAATAATTATAAGTTGATGTTTGCTAATTTTCTAAGCAGTGAAACAGAGCTTTATAATTTTAGTGAAATTTTGTTCAGAATTCTGGGCGTATTTGGCTCTTTTTTTTTTATTTTTTCCTAATTTTTTTTTTTTTTTTTGGAGTTATAGAAATTGAACATCCCTATTTGCTGACTGAGATGGGCTTTTTTTATTTTAGATTCAAACAAAGGATGGTTTCTTGTTGGGTCTTCAACGCGTCTCGTCTTCTGCTGGGAGTATAAGACAACAACGGGGCCCACCGGTTTTGCTTCTACACGGACTCTTCATGGTGAAATTTCCTCTCATTCTTTTACCACTTTGTTCCTTTATTTTTGAATAGGAGAAAAGACACAAGTTGTTTTGGAGTTTTGGTTTGTATTGGACAAGAACGTTTAACATTTTAAGTTTACAGATTATCAGTATGATGGTTAGAACTTAGAACTACTTCCTTCAACCTTGCAATCACTTGACACATTATGCTTGTGCAGCTTCAATCTAGAATCCCATTTGCGACATGCAAGTGATCACAGTTTTACAGCTGTTTATTGTTTGCTAGGCTATACAAATTACCTCCCTGTTTATGGAATGGAACAAAATGGTTTCTTCCACATGTTAAAAGTCTTTTTCTGTTCAGTATTCTTCCAAGAGACATTGTTCTAAGTCTTATAGTTTTACACTTAAAATAATGACGCCTAACGCTATCAGTGGTATGCATATGGCTAATCCTTTTCTTTTTCCTCCTTTTTCTCCTTTTGTTTTTATAAAATTTTATATTAAACACTCTTTACAGGTTTAGAGCTATGAAGTTCAAAAACTGCTCTGGCACAAGTTCAATAGTAGTTACTTGAAATGCTTGATTTTCCCTAGTGTCATGTAATAATTGCTAATTGTAATTTGTAAGACTTGTTTACATGTAAACTTGGAGATTTTTTCTTAATGTGGTTAGGAACTGGTTAGCAACCAGGTGATTCTGACTGTTAATTCATGAATAAAAACTTCACAAAACGTAACACTTCATTTGGCTGTTTGTGTATTGGTTGGAAGTGGTTTGCTCGATTGTTGGATTCCCTCTTGTTAACTGGAGAATGTACCAAAGATAAAAACATTTCAGAGGGAAAAAAAAAAAAAAAAAGTGATAATATAAGTGTTAATTAGTAATGTCTCTCAAAAAAACATTGCTAGTTTTTATGTTTGTTCAGAATTCAACTATTTATTGCTTAGATACCGCTCCCTTCAATGAAAGTGCAGTGTTTTCAGTTTCTTTTAGCATTTTTTTTTTCTTGTTTAAAAAGAATTATAATTCAGGTTTGAATTAGTATAACTTAAATACAAAAGTATCTATGTTATACCTACAGATTACAATAAAGTAAAACCAGTTGGTTGCTTCTTGATCTCATTGTCGCCCACTTTGAGTTGTAAACAGGCTGGTGATGCATGGTTTTTAAATTCACGGGAAGAATCATTGGGCTTCATCCTTGCAGATCATGGTTTTGATGTTTGGGTAGGAAATGTCCGTGGAACAAGGTGGAGTCATGGGCACATATCTTTATCCATCAAAGATAAGGTATTTTCCTGTTTATCTTATAAGAGCTTGTCACTATGATATGGTCCTTTGTCTATTTCCCAGTGGTTAAACAAATAATTATTTTTTGTTCGCTTGGAAGCACCCATAACTGGAATGCATGAGAAAGCTTGGGTTTTTTCCCATTTATTTCTTTTCTATGAGTAGAAAACTTTTGATAAATGGAAACTTTTGACAAATGGTTATAGAGTATGCAATCTGGAGGTGGAAAAAAAAAAAAAATGAATAGCTAATGGACTTTCCTGTTTCATTATATCAGGTTGTTCAGGTTGAACAGTGATGGCTCAGGCTCTAAGTAAGAGCAGAAAAGACAGATTGAAATAATGAAACATTTATATAACTGTTAATATAGTATTTCTAGTTCTCTTTAAAAACATTTTATATAAATGATCATGTAAATTCTAGTATTTGTCTGCTAGTTTACAGATCTTAATTGTCATTGGTGGTGATTACTATCATCAATCTGTTTATAGTTGCATGACAAGAACAAGAAATATTCATATCTACAATCGCTAATTATTTTCCGCTTATTGTATTGTGAGTTTGGTGGGCTTATATTTTATTGCAGGATTTTTGGGATTGGAGTTGGCAGGAATTGGCTTTGGATGATCTTGCAGAAATGATCCACTACATAAATTCTATAACAGACACCAAAGTTTTAGTTGTTGGACATTCACAGGTATTCTACCTTGTCTTTTAATTGTATCCTAGCATCCTATTTTGCTACCTGCTTTTCTATGGACTTTGGTCATTTGGTCTTTTCAGGGGACAATCATGTCTTTGGCTGCTCTAACTCAGCCTCATATAACAGAAATGGTTGAAGCTGCTGCTCTTCTATGTCCAATATCTTACTTGGATCATATCACCAGTCGTTTTGTACTTAGAATGGTTCACATGCATCTTGATCAGGTAGTCCTTAGATGTTGTTGATTACTCTATTCAAGTTCGAGATAATAAAATTGATGATGTATGTTCATCCTTGACAGATAGTTCTTGCAATGGGTATTCATCAACTTAATTTTAGAAGGTTGATGTTGTCCTTTTCCCTCTATTCTCTTTGAATATTATGACTTTACAATAGCATTACTTCTATCTTGTCCGCTTTCAGTGAATGGGGCGTTGACCTTTTAGATTCATTATGTGATGGCCGTATAGACTGCAGTGACTTGCTAACTTCCATTACAGGTACTCTTCTATGCTTTCCCTGTATCCATGTGAGTACTTGTGCTGAAACATTTTCTCTCTGCTTTGATGTTCATGCAACAGTTTTTCAAGGAGTGCTTAGTTTAAACATCTTGATTGAACGTTATGTATCTTGCTTGTTAATGTTGAGCGAACCAATCAATTATTTCAGTGTGACAGTTATTTTCACTCGGATAAGATTGCAACATTACTCTATAAGTACTTTTGATCATGTTTCTATGATTGATCTAGCTGGAAATAGATCTGGAGAGAGAGAGAGAGAGAGAGAGAGAGAGAGAGGGAAAAAAAAAAAAAAAAAAAAAAGGGAAGGGGGTTTGGGGGAAGAGAGGGAGGTGCTACTTGAAACAACCATAGTTTTAGTTAAAGGCTTTTCCATGTATTAGCTTTTTCAATTTGAACCTAGTGATATTAAACATCCTTGGAAAGATGCTCCTATTTGAAGTGGACTACTCTTGAGACAAGCATAAATACACATTTATGTGGTGTGTATATAATGTTTTTATATATGAGAGAAATATGAGGAGAAAATGATCTTCATAGAAGTATTGTCTAAGTATCAAGTGTTTTCTCATAACTACTTCAATCTTGTTTAGTTATTATTTCTTAAGTTGGTGGAGAGGGGAGAGGAAGGGGGTGTCCTAATATGTACAAGCAACTTAGCAAGAGCTTTATCGGGAAGGGTCCTTTCTGTTATGATTACACATTTTCAATTTTATACAATTTTTGGATATTAGTACATACAATTAAATTTCTTGGGGAAAAAAATTGATTACATTGCAGGGGAAAACTGTTGCTTTAATGACTCACGGGTGGACTTCTACCTCGAGTATGAACCGCACCCATCATCTGCAAAAAACTTGCATCATCTATTCCAGAGTATGCTCTTTAACATTTATCTTGGTTCCTTTTTCCAGTCTGGTTGTACCTTACCTGCAAATTTCAGTCATCTGCATATAGTGTGATTAACTCTGTTTAGAAGCTCTGAATTACACTTTCTGTGATGCTTGCAAAAAATCTTGAGATTACCATATTGTGGGAAGCTTTTAATATAGATGTCATGGTGTTGAGGCTTTATTATCATGGTTGTTTTAATTTTATCCTAAGCTTGTATGAAGTATGCATAATTCTACAAGAGATCCAAAGATTGTGAATGGCAGGAGGTCCTTGAATTAAGTGGTTGCTTGGCAACAATTCATTAAATAATTCATAAGTTGTTTCCATATTGAGCTTTCTACTCTGGAGTTCAGAAATTTGACTGAAGAAGAGTTAAAATAATAAATTGTCTTATCTATTATGTGCCATGACTCATGGGTGATACGTTTGATATTATCCCTAGTTTTAAGTTCTGTCCGACAATGCCACTCAGAAGATTATGATATTTCCTGACATGAGAAAGTGAAAAAGATGGTCTAGGTGTTCTCCTTTGTTCATGATCGGTATGTATTAATATTTTAACATAATCTAAAAAATCCTTGTTTTCCAGATTTTAGTGTTTTTAGATCAAGCTGATTACATGATGTTTATAAAAGTGACTATAAGCAATTGCAGCTTAAATCTAATGAATACTTTTGTAGAGCTCAATCATGTTCCAGAAAAGATTAGGAACATAAATATATCTGTAATTCTGTTGATACTTCCATATCATCTTAGAATCTTAGAAATTTATGTGCTTTCAGTCAAATCTTATCTCTTAGGCACATCAACTTCTACAAGATTGGGCAATATAATTTGCATTGCACATTATACGGTCTGTTTTCGATGCTTGATCTTGCTGCCAACTACATCACTTGATTAATATCTATCATTGATTAATTAATTTAGATGTTGATGCTACTTGATCTTAATTATTTTTCTTCAACTCTTGCTGCTTATATTTTTGACAATTGCTTTTTCGATTGTCAGTGATTCGTGATGGTACATTTTCTATGTATGACCACGGAATATTCAAAAACCTGAAGCTATATGGACAACTGAAACCCCCTGCATTCAATCTTAGCAACATACCCAAGTCATTGCCATTGTGGATGGCTTATGGGAGAAATGATGCTTTAGCAGACATGGTAGATATCTCACACACTCTTAAAGAATTGCAGTCCACTCCAGAGTTACTTTATCTCGAAAATTATGGTCATTTAGACTTCATCGTCAGCGTAACAGCAAAGGAAGATATTTATGATCACATGATTGAGTTTTTGAAGTCAAGGGGAAAATCTAGCAGCATATGGTGACTGCTTGCCGGAACAAGTAATCACCAAGGTTCATGTATTTATTCCAATGTAAATATCCATATATTGTTGTAAAGAAAATTGTCATAACCGTGTAAGTTTGTTTCTACCCTATTTGAAGATGATGACAATATGGAGTTGGAAGGTTAATTTAAGTTACCCTGCTTTCATTTATATAACATGAAAATTGGCTTTCAATGCATTATTTATCGTTTTATCTTGATGCAAGTTTTTCCCTTTGGAATCAGATAGATTCATACTTAAAAGAAGTTGATAATAAGTTCTTTCAAAATTGACTATTTGTCCCTTTGTTAGAAGTGTTTTTGAAATATTTTACAATCGAGTAACTCGCTTCATGAATGAATCGGATCAAATTGGAAAATGGAATGGTTTGTACAAATTATTACTTTCATCATCATACTACTTTTGGATTGTAGAAATGAGAGATAAACCCAGTACTCCATTGTCAAGCTGTCAATATCATTTATTAAAAGATGGAATTGGCCATTCAGGGCGTGAAGCTGCAGAAATGGTGTTAAAAATATTACAACTGGGGGAGGGGCCTTCCCTATGAACACTGTCTTTGACAAGTTAAAAATTGGATCAAATTGGAAAATGGAAAGATCTAT
This sequence comes from Ziziphus jujuba, assembly GCF_031755915.1. Taxonomy (NCBI): domain Eukaryota; kingdom Viridiplantae; phylum Streptophyta; class Magnoliopsida; order Rosales; family Rhamnaceae; genus Ziziphus; species Ziziphus jujuba. Next base: position 12,948,966 of record NC_083387.1, on the reverse strand, counting down.
ACAGGTTATATTTTTTGTCACCATACTGCTTCTGGATTGCAGTAATGAAAGATAAACCCAGTACTCCATTGTCAAGATGTCAATATCATTTATTAAAGCATGGAATTGGGCATTCATGGTGGGGAAGCTGCAAGAATGGTGTTAAAAACATTGCAACTGGGTGAGGAGCCTTCCCTATGAATACGGTCTTGACAAGTTGTTGAAAATAATATGAATATAATAAATTTAAAATTTTAGAAAAAATGGTAATTCAATATAGTATAAAAGCCAAAGATTTTTAAAATCGTTCAAAACATAACAATTCGATCTATTGAAGTGAACTAGAAGATATTAAAGCATCACCAATGATAAATATCATTTTAATACTGTCATTTTCAAAAAAATTATTGATTTGAACTTTACAATTATAAATATCAATATTGATGCTAAATGCATTAAAAAAAAAATATCATGGCTTAATTTAACATTCATTCTCCAATGACAAATACCAAAAATTAACGATGCCAAATTTTAAATATTAAATGGTAACTTGGATCTATGTTTGAATTACTTTTTTCAAATTAAAAATAAAATAAATATTAACTAACTTAATAAATGATATGGATGAAGCACATAAACTTTATGATAGTAAACCTACTGCCAATTTGGTGCCAAACCCAAATGGTAGACTATGGCTATGTTTTAGCAATGGCAATGCCCAAAAGGTATATGCAATTGGAGATGCTTCTATTTTAGTTTTATTTGTATTCATCATAAAAGAGTTCGAATTAGAACAAAATCATTTTCTACTTTGTCATTTTTAATAGAGTGCCTCTATAATGTTGGTTATATTTACACCACAAATTTTGATACCTATGTTACATTTTATATGTGCTAATTTTTATTCTTATTTTTATTATTTACACTTTTAAATATAACATACATTACATCGTATTATCCTTAATTAATTTTCAAATTAAATCCCAACATTAATACTATAACACTAATTCCCAAATCTCTTTTATCTTCAACAATCACTATTGATATTTCTTTACATGTGCAGCAGCCAAGAATATCTCAACTTATAATTGCATTCACGATCAACTTGTTTCTTTGTGCCTCACTGGTTAATTTCTTGGCTTCTTCAGCTTTCTTTTCTACTTTTTTTTTTTTTTTTTGCTTTGTTTTGTTTTTTTTTTTTTTTTTCCATTTTTCTATAAAAATAACAATAAATTAAAATAAAAAGCTGTTTGACTGGATTCTGTGTTTTTCATATTTAACTATCCTTCTTAGATTAGTTCATTTATAAAAAAGTATTTCTTTCCGTTTTTATTTTTTATTTTAGTTTGTTATATAGAGCTTGGATGAATGAGTTTTAAGAGTTAACAACTTCAGAGTCTATGCATTTCTTTTGAGATACATATACTGAACAGCTTTTAAAACGTATATGGCCAAAACAATTGTTTGGAAGAACAAATAGAATGAAAATTAAACAAAAACAAAAAATTACATTAAAAAAAAAAAAAAACATACAGAGAAAGTAGATAAATTCTAAAAGAAAGCTAAATACTTATATTTATAGGATTTAAATGAATAATTTGCTAATTATTTTTGTTGGATTTTTCATCTTGATTGATAAACTCTATTGTCTTCATTTTTAGGGTTTATTTTTATTTTATTTTCTAAAACTTTATTGTAATTTACATAGCATTTTATTTGTAGCATTTCCTTTGAGATACATATATTGAACAACTTCAAAATGTATATGACCAAAACAATTGTTTGGAAGAACAAATAGAATGAAAATTAAACAAAAACAAAAAATTACATAAAAAAAAAAAACATACAGAGAAAGTAAATAAATTATAAAAGAAAGCTAAATACTTATATTTGTAGGATTTAAATGAATAATTTGCTAATTATTTTTGTTGAATTTTCATCTTGATTGATAAACTCTATTGTCTTCATTTTTAGGTTTATTTTTATTTTTTTCTAAAACTTTATTGTAATGTACATAGCATTTTATTTTTGTTTTGTTTATGAATTTAGGATATTTGTGACTTTTTAAAAAAAGATATTTTTGAAATATTGAAGAATAGTTAAAAAAATTTTGTGGGTATAAAAAACAACCATCCCTGTTGCACCTTCTTCTTCTGCTTGTCTAATGTTTTTTAATCGTTTGTTTTCTTTTTGTCCTTTTGCTTGTATCTAATATATAGTGATATTTTATATTTTTTTAAAAACATTTAATTGTTTTGATTGAAATGTTAGAACTTGAAGACCACGAAACTTTTATTTAGCAATGATTTGTTTTTAAAAAAACACGAGTAAAATGATAAAACTCTAAACATAGGTAACTGGAAGAGCACGTAATCTTTTTCTAAGCAATTTTTTGTTTGTTTGCTCGTTTGCTAAAAGGCGGAGGTTTTTTTTTTTTTTTTTTTTTTTTTTTTTTTGGTTTGCTATCTCCACCATCCCATGACTGGAACCTTGCACTTCTTGATTTGGGTAGCAGCGTTCAACCAAGTGAGCTAAAGGGCAGAGTTTTGGTTTTTGTAAACCAAAACTGCAAGCAAGCACAAGTGTCCATCTCCTGATCCAAAGTTACAATAAAAAACTTGTTCATCAAACTAATGGGCCAACAGCCCCCTGTACATGAATTTAAAGGCCATTTACATAAAACATGGGTCAGTTGATTTACAGCTCTTAGAATCCAACAAAAGGAAGCATAGTAGAAAGACCAAAGCAAATAATTGATATCAGCAAAAAAGGTCTCGGTCAACCAGTGAAGGTGGATCTTCTCCGAAGAGTTTAAGCTGTCAATAAGGTTCTTTGTATCATGTTCACAAATGACTGATCGCCAACCCATGTCTCTGCCAAGCAGCAAAGCTTGAAGAACTGCAAACAGCTCTGCCACCTCAGGATTATCAAAGGGACGTTTTTTCAAGAGAATTTTGAAAGCACTTCCATCATGGATCCTGGATACAATACCACAAAACCTAGCTCCATTCATAACCGCAGCATCAGAATTCAACTTCACTACCCCAAAGTTTGGGAAGAGGAGGGGCAGAAAAAGGCTTTAAGCTCAAAAACTCTGAGAATATTTGTTCAAGGAGTTCATAGCCACCTCAATCTCCGGGGTTTTCGAATTAAAGACAAAGTCATTTCTCAATCTCCAGACAGTATCAAAAGTAAGCACCTCAAATAGGAAAAACTTGTCTCCCTGTTCTTGTTTTTGTTTTCATATATAGAAATTTGACTAAGAGTGCAAAATCTGTCTTTAATAATAATTTTTTACAAAATTTTATATTGTATCTAAAGTCTGGGTTTTAGAAATGCAATAACGTTGTTACAGTAACAACCATAAAAAAACATATTATTCTTACAAGAATTGTCCTTGAAGAGAGAATTTATACTTTTTAATGAGAACTTTGTGATAATTCTTTGAGTGAAAAAAGATAAGAGAGTGTGAGCTTGAAAGAGGGTAAAAGCTGAAACTAGTATGCAAACACGAGTGTTGAGACCTTATTTGAGTGAAACACGTAAGGGAGTGAATTTGGTGAGGATTTATTTTATTTTTGCAATATATTTACTAACATGGAAGATTCAAGGACGAGAAGAGGAGTAGGAGATGGTTCATTGAGAATTAATGAAGATTCAAAGGTGATTCCCGAGCTATGGGGATGGGAGATGAGCACACAAACATGAGGGCGGTCTTGGAGCAATTACAGTGGATCAATGCTCACTCTGATCACCTAAATCAAAAGATGGACAGGTTGGAAACATCACAAGGAGGGTCTAATTTGAGGCAAGAATTTCATGGTGGCTGAGGTCAAGGTCGAGGCGGTCGCAGATGCCATGATGCGAATCCATCCGTACTTGCACAACCGACAATCCGCTGGGGTGCTAACCCAATAAGAATGAAGACTGGACCGATCACTAGAGCTCAAACCAAGAAGTTTAAGGACAACCCGGGACCATTTATACAAGGGGTAGTTAATTTTTAAAAGAGCTTGTCCATACCCAAAGATACAAAACCTGTTCTAAGCATTCGAGTGGTGGAAGCCGATACGAACCTAAGTAGCTGTTGTTGTGCAAATTTAGACTCTAGGAAGCAAGGAATGGTTCCAACACTTCATGAACTCAATGAATATCATTAAGAGGACATGGAATCCAGCCAAGGTAGAATCAAAAGCATCTAAAAAGGACTTGTACGGATAGCATCTCAATTTGGCCGAAAATGTTCAGTTTAGCCGTTGGCTTTGACTTTTCTTCTTGTTTGACTAATTCCAATCAAGAGGCAATGTGTGGGAATCACTATTAATTATATTTGGTATCCTACATGGCATATAGAAGCTGATTTGGAGCCCAAACAAGCTGGAGATTAGTTAAAGATACTTTAATAGTCAAACTAGTCAATCAGTTTCCTAATTTGATTTTGACTTTTATTTTAGGAAATTAGTCTTTTATTTGGTTTCTATTTATTTATTTGCGGGACAAATCAACTTAAGAAATTTATTATTTTATTATTTTCATTGTAAATTAATTAATTCCTAATTCAAAATAAAGGAATTAATTCATCCAAATTAGATTAGGAAATGAGGTGAATTTTGGCCAAGCTAGGTTTTCTATTATTTGGTGGCCGGTTTTACCTAGTTAATTAGGGTTTTATTTTGTAACTTTTTAGCCTATTTAAGGGCTTATTTTATCAATAATATGCAGTACATTATCCATATAGAAAATTATTTATGAGATTGAGTTCTTTTTGCTCTCTTTGAACACCTAAAATACCATTAGTGAATGAGTGTTTTAGTTTGACTTATCAATAGGACGTTCATCACTTATTGTGGCATCTTCATTATACCAAGATTTCTAATCATAAGTTGGTTAGGGGTTAAGGTGACCATTAGAATTTGAACATAATTAGATCCAAACTAATATAATATGGGTTTTGGAGCAGGTTGTCGTAGGTTTGTATCACGCCATAGGGAGGATTTTGAAGGAGGAAATTATGAAAATAATTTAGAGGAGGATTTTGAAGACATCTATGCTCTCCAAGGAAGGCAAAACTGTGGGAGATCAGCAAGGGAAAAGGATGATGATATTAGAAATATTAAGGTCAACATTCCACCTTTCATGGGAAAAATTGATCTAGAGGCTTACTTAGAGTGGGAGGTGTGTATGGAGATAATCTTCGATTGTCACAACTATTCGGAGACTAAAAAGGTAAAGGTGGCAGCAATGGAATTTGGACATTATGCCCTCCAATGGTGGACAAATAACCAAAGTACCCAAAGGAGAATTGGAGATGAACCAATCACTACTTGGCGACAAATGAAAGGAGTCATGAGAAAGAGGTTAGTATCAAGTCATTACCATAGGTTGCTGCATCAAAGACTCCAATCATTATCCCAATGTAGTAGGTTCGTAGATGATTATTACAAGAAGATGGAGATACTCATGATGAGGTTGAGTATGAATGAGGATAGAGAAGCAACCATAGCACAGTTTCTAGGTGGGTTGAATCGTGAGATAGTAATAAATTGTAATCACAACAATATGTGGAACTGGAAGAGATGTTACATGTGGCTATCAAACTTGAGAATCAATTCAAGAGAAAGGGCAAAAGTACACGCCTTGGAGGAGTATCCAACAGTAGGAGGTCAAATCCAAGTGACACATATGATTACAAGCCAAAACCGAAACTAGGTGAGGAAAGCACTAATCGGCCAAGAAAAGAAGCCAAAGCCGAATCTATCCAAGCGCCAAAGAATGAAGGCAAACCTGATCCTAAACCTTTTAAAACTTGTGATATTGTGTGTTTTGAGTGCTAGGGATGAGGATATATTGCTAGTCAATGCCCAAATAGGAGGATCATTGTGCTAAAAGGTAATGCTGAGCTAGAATCCAAAAGTGAAGAAAGTGATGCTGAAACCGAATTTGTTGAAGATGAAGTTAGAGATGAAGGGCATGATGAATCTGAAACACTAAAGGCTTCAAGGGCTGAATTGAGTTTGGTGGCAAGAAGGGTTCTAATCGTGTACAAAGAGAGGACCAAATTCAAAGAGAGAATATCTTCCAAACGTGATGTGAAATTCAACGTAACATTTGTAGTATGATAGTTGATAGTGGAAGTTGTGCAAATGTAATTAGTAATTTGGTAGTTGATAAATTGGGGTTAGCAACCATTAAACATCCAGAACTATATAGATTACAATGGCTTAATGATAGTGGTGAGATGAAAGTAAATAAACAAGCCCAATTAAAATTCAGCATTGACAAATATGTGGATGTTGTATTGTGTGATATTATTCCTATGCATGGGGGCTATATTTTGTTGGGTAGGCCATGACAATTTGATAAGGATGCCATACATTATGGGAGAGAGAATTCCATTGTATTTAAATTTAAAGGGAAAAAGGTTAAGCTGGAGACATTAACTCCAACGAAAGTATTTAGAGATTAACTTTAAATGCAGCAAAGGAGAGAGGCCGAAAAGCTTAAAGAAAAGGCTAGTATGGCACCCATGGCTTCAATAAATATTCAAGGAAACCAGGTCATGCAAGAACAACTAGGTAAGTGTCCTAAACTCAAATTAAGGGGGAAAAAAATAGAGAAACCCGAGAGTGTGAGAAAGTTAGAAAAAGCCGACAATGTGGGCAAAAGTGAGATGGCCAAAAAAGAGGAAGAAAAAGAAAGAAAAGAGGGGAAAAATACAAATTTTTATCTTAGTTTTGGGGATGTTAATAAAGTCATCTTGAGTAAGAAACCATTTTTGGTCATGATTTATGAAGATAATTATTTAAATGATCAAGCTAATCCCGAAGAACTTGAATTGCCAAGTTCTATTTCTTCTCTTTTGCAGGAATTTGATGATGTCTTTCCGGAGAAAATTCTAATGGTTTACCACCTATCTGAGGGATTGAACATCAAAATGATTTTGTATCGGGAGCTCTAATTCCAAATAGGCTTGCATATAGAAGTAATCCCAAGGAGACAAATAAGCTACAAAGGAAGGTAAGTGAGTTACTTAATAAAGGATATATTTGTGAGAGTATGAGTCCACGTGCTGTTTCGATTTTATTAGTTCCTAAAAAAGATGGTTCATGGCGCATTGTGTAGATTGTAGAGCTATAAATAATATTATCATTAAATATAGGCATCCGATTCCTAGGTTAGATCACATGTCAGATGAATTGCATGGTGCATGTATGTTTATAAAAAGTGATTTTAGGAGTGGATATCATCAAATTAGAATGAAAGAGGGGGATGAATGGAAAACCACATTTAAGACTAGGTATGGATTGTATGAATGGTTAGTGATGCCTTTCATTTAACTAATGCACCTGCTATAGATTGTATGAATGGTTAGTAATACCTGTTCATTTAACTAATGCACCTACTACTTTCATGAGATTAATGAATCATGTCATGCATACATTCATTGGAAAATTTGTGGTTGTTTATTTTGATGATATTCTTGTATATAATAGGCATCTAGATGAGCATGTAGAATATCTTAGGCAAGTTTTAAATATTCTTAGGAAGATAAGGTTGTTTGCTAACTTGAAAAAGTGTGATTTTTGGAAAAGTGAACTTGTTTTTCTAGGATTTGTTGCAAGTGCTACAGGAATTAAAGTTGATCAATCCAAAGTGAAAGCAATCCAAGAGTGGCCAAAACTTATCTCCATTACCCAAGTGAGGAGTTTTCATGTTTTGGCTAGTTTTTATCGAAGATTTGTCAAGGATTTTAGCACCATCGCAGGACCTTTGATCGAAGTTGTAAAGAAGAATATTGGCTTCAAATGGGGGGAAGTACAAGATAAATCTTTTAATTTGTTAAAAGAAAAATTAACCAATGCACCTTTTCTAGTTTTGCCAAATTTTTCTAAGACTTCTAAAATTGAGTGTGATGCTTCAAGTGTAGGTATTGGAGTTGTTTTAATGCAAGAAGGAAGGCCCATAACCTACTTTAGTGAGAAATTGAATGGAGCTGTACTAAACTACCCGACATATGACAAAGCGATATATGCTTTAGTAAGAGCTTTGGAAACGTGGCAGCATTACCTAATGCCGAAGGAATTTGTGATCCATACAGATCATGAATCTTTGAAGCATATTAAAAGTCAAGGAAAGCTTAACTGAAGGCATGCTAAGTGGATTAAGTGGTCGTCGATGCATTCTCCCGAAGGTATGTACTATTTTCTATCTCAAATGCTAGATTGCTTGGATTTTAACAATTGAAAAACTTTATAAGCATGATAGTGACTTTGGAGAAATATTTGGGACCTATACAAAACATGGTTTTAATAAATTTTACATCTTTGAAGGGTATTTGTTTAGGGAAAATAAACTTTGTGTGCCTAATTGTATCATTAGGGAGTTATTAGTTCGGGAAGGTCATGGGGGTGGTTTAATGGGTCATTTGGTATTTTAAAAACTTTATCCTTGTTGTAAGAATATTTTTATTGGCCTAACATGAGGAGATATGTGGAAAGAATATGTGAAAAATGCTTGAAATGCCGAAAATCCAAGTCCAAGTTGAAGCCGTATGGTTTGTACCTCTAATTACCGATTCCTTTTTCTCCTTGGGTGGGTTTGTCAATGGATTTTGTTCTTGGTTTACCTAGGTCAAGGAAAGGTAAGGATTCAATTTTTTTTTTTGTGGATAGATTTTCTAAGATGGCACATTTTATTGTATGTAATAAAACTGATGATGCATCTAATGTTGCTAACTTATTCTTTAAAGAAATTGTAAGGTTGTAAGGAATGCTTAGAACAGTTGTTTAGGATAGGGATGCTAAGTTCTTAAGTTATTTTTGGAAAACTTTGTGGGCTAAGTTAGGAACTAAACTTTTATTTTCAACTAGTTATCATCTACAAATTGATGAACAAACTAAAGTAGTAAATGGAACTTTGTCTACATTGTTACGGGCTTTAATTAGTAGGAATTTAAGAACATGGGAGGAATATTTACCCCATGTTGAATTTGCTTATAGTAGGTCATTGAATTCAGCTACTAAATATACACCATATGAGATTATTTATGGTTTTAATCCTTTGATGTCATTAGATTTAACACCTTTACCTTTAAGTGAGCGTGCTAATCTAGATGGAAAACAAAAAGTTAATTTTGTGAAGCAGATTCATGAAAAGACAAAGGCAAATATTAAGAGGAGGATGGAACAATATGCAAGGAGTGCTAATCAAGGCCAAAAACAAGTTGGCTTTGAACCTGGAGAATGGGTTTGGTTGCATTTAAGAAATGAGAGGTTTTCTGAACAAAGGAAGTCCAAGCTTATCCCGTGTGAAGATGGACCCTTTCAAGTTTTGGAGCGGATTAATGAAAATGCTTATAAACTTGACTTACCGGGTGAGTATAATGTTAGTTCTACATTTAATGTTGCTGAATTATCTCCTTTTGCTACAGGTGATGATTTTGATTTAAGGGCAAATCCTTTTTCAAGAGGAGGGGAAAGATGAGAATCCACACGAACCTGCACAACCGACAACGCTGGGGTGCTGATCCATTACGGATGAAGACCAAGCCAATCAGTAGGGCTCAAGCTAAGAGATTTAAGGAAAACCTAGATGCTTTTATTAACAGAGTTATCAATTCTCAAAAAGGCTTGTCCATACCTGAAGATATAAAGTCTGTTTTAAGCATCCAAGTGGTGGAAGACATTACGGACCCAGATAGCTGTTTTCGTGCAAATATGGACTTTGGGCAGCATGAAATGGTTCCAAAACTTCAAGGAATCAATGAATATCAATAATAGGTCATGGAATAAAGCCAAAAAGCAACACAAAAGGGCTTGTGCGCAAGGGGACAAGTTGGCCAATTTTGCTGGATTTTGTTGCTGGCTTTACTGTATGCTGTTGAATTGGCCTTTTCTTTTTGTTCCAATCAAGGACAACGTGTGGGACTCATAAATAATCCTATTTGGCATCCTACATGGCATATGGGAGCTGATTTGGAGCCTTTATAAGCTAAAAATTGATCAAAGATACCTTAGTAGTCAAACTAGTCAACTAGTTTTCTAATTTATTTTTAACTTTTTATTTTAGAAAATTAGTCTTTTATTTGGTTTCTATTTATTTGTTTTCTGGACAAATCAACTTAGGAAAGTTATAATTTTAATATTTTCTTGTTAATTAGTTAATTCCTATTTCAAAATAAAAGAATTAATTAATACAATTTAGTTTAGGAAAGTAGTGAGAGAATAGGCCAAACTTGTTTCCTAATCTCTTTGGCCGGTTTTTGTCTTAGCTTTTTGGGTTTATTGTTTTGTGACTCTAACCTATTTAAGGGCTTATTTTTGAGAAAGAACACACCTTCAATAATGTTTAGAAAATTAATTGTGAGATAAAATTCTCTTTGTTATCTTTGAACACCTAAAACACCATTAGAGAGTGAGTGTTTTAGTTTGACTTATCAATAGGACTTCTATAACCTATCATGGCATCTTCATTATACCAAGATTTCTAATCACAGGTTGGTTAGGGGTTAAGATTTTTTCCATAAAAACTTGAGCCAATTAAGATCCAGACTAATATAACATGGGTTTAGGCACGAGTCGACCTAGGTTCATAACGAAAAGGTCAAAAAAACCAACCTTGATCAGCTTTAAAGATTTATGATCTTCCTTTCTATGCTCCAAAACTTCTACAAAATTCCAAAAATCTTCAAAGTTATTGAATCCCTAACAATCTTAAATGGATACCAAAATCCTAAATTTCAAAATAAAAATAAAAATAGAAGCTCTTAATATTAACCCTAATAGCATTTAGGGCTAGAAGAAAAAGAAGAAAAGAAGAGGAAAACTTACCCGATACCCTAGCGTCTCAAAGTTGAAAATAAACGTGTCTTTTCCTTCCTTTTTATAAAACCAAAAATAAAGTAAATATTTTTTTTTAAGTTCCTAATAAAATAGAAAAATCCTTATAAATCAAACATATTAGGATAAAAACTCTCTTTTTTTTAATAAAAAAAATAATTATAAAACTTTAAAAAGACAATAATATTATATATATATATATATATATGTATGTATGTATTTGTCACGGCTTTCCAATTAGGCAAAATAATTGGTATTGTACTTCTAATCAATGAGCCCTTCAAATTGTTCATTTGCACGACCGCACGGTTAAGAGCAACTTAACATCATTATATTGAGGTTCCAAGTTTTTTCTTCCCCCCACATCCTTCCTAAGACCTTGCATCATTGTAGATCCTCTTTTTTTATGTTCTTCGAATGAAATACTCAATCTGGCATATCATTTGATGATGTCATCATCATTATCGGGGAAGATGTGTTCATCAAACAGTTGCATAAATGTACATGGTATTTATTGGTTTGACAGTCTAACTGCATGCATTTTGTGTCTTCTGTTTCTTTTAAGGTCTCACATGTTTATCGAGAAGGAAATGGTGTGGAGATATTCTTTTGAAGACTGTAATTATTGACTTCGAGTTCAATTGGTCGTTTCATTTGCCAAAGTCATGTATTCAATAACGCACCTTGGATTTATTAGAGAGGGGTCATTAACGTTTTACGTAGTTTTCTTTTTGTATATCCTCCTTTGTATAACTTTTTTTATTTTTGGTTTGCTAAAGTTTTTGGTTTTTGGTGGGTTTACTTTTCTAGATGCTAGTCTCGCTGGAATTTAGTGGGTAGTTTTTTGCCAAAAGCACTTGTTTTGATTACTATTATTATTATTGCCTCCTTTGAATCAGCTTGTTGAGTTGATGGACATTTTAGATGTGGTTTTTGGTAAAGCATTTATATTTATATTTTTGTTAATTGTAAATAATATGCTTTTCACATCCATATTTATAAGGTCATAGATTCAAACACATGATACTATCAAATTTTTTTATACCATCTTTTCCTTAATCTTGAAAGAATTCAATTGCTGAAAAAAAACGAAAGCTAAAAAACTAAGAACATCCTCGAGAAACTCTTTAAGAATAAAAAGCATCTTTCACATAATAAAGAGTATCTTTAAACGTAAAGAGGAAAAATTTTAAAATTTCTTCAAAAATGCTCTTTATATTACATTCTTTATTTTTATTTTATCAATGAACATTTATTGTTATGTATATTTCCTTCCTTTTTTGTTTTTTGCTTTCTAACAATAAATAATAATTAAAATATCTTAATATAATATAGTGGCTTTGAAATTTAATAAATATTAAATAATATTAATATAATATTAGATATAAAGAGTGTGTCTGCCTCTCCAAATTTGGAGAGCCAAACCTACTCTGTATTTTAAAAAATCAAAATACAAAATGGATAAAAGCTTATTTTTAGACATTGGCTCTTCAAAATAAAAAATTTATAATAGATAAAGAATCCCTTGGGGATGCTCTAACACAAGCACTATCATCTCATTTTCGGTTCTTTAATGATACTTCTCTTAAGGTTAAAAACTAAGTAACAATATATATATATATATATATATAAATGGAAAAAAAAAAAACTTAGGGTGTAATTGCCTATCTTAAGTCACATAATATATCATGTTAGGGCATATAATCAATGATCAATATATGACTTTATTTTGGTGAACCATAAATCTAGGGTTCTAAAGTGTTAGCATTAGCTAATGATAGTTAAAGTTTATTAAACATCTCAAAATTTTATAAGTTTGAAAAAAAAAAAAAAAAAAGACAAAATTTGAAATTCTATTTAATTTGCCATTTATGTTTTTTTTTTCTTTCTTAATTTTTTGTAATTAAGATATCTAAATATCTAACAAACTATAATTGTTACCATTTAATATTAATAAAAAGTGCTGAAAAAAAACCAACTAGCTAGCAATTAATCTAACTTTTAAAACTTCTAATTAGATTAAGAAAGTATTGATTAAGTTGATAACAAACTGCAATTGAAGTAAGTGCATTAAATGAATTCCAGACATTTATGAAACATAAATGCACACCGTCAAACCCCAGACGGCATATTTATTTCCTTCGTTTATCTATTAATAACCAAAAAAATTCCAGCCACAGACCGGACCAATATCAATGCTCTTTCCCTTTTTACCCCCTGAAAAAAACAAAAAAAAAAAAAAACAAATAAATGATAACAATAAAAAAATTAAAAATTTACACGGCGGAGAAACTTTCATACATAGAGCACCGAAAATACAAATCCCAAAATTAAGCTAAAAAATATACTTAATTTCCACTTTCTTGACCTAACTTGGAAAAATATATATAGCAAATCTAAACTGCTTAATACGAACATTATTAATTTTATTTCACAGGGCTTTATTTTGATTCAAATTAAGTTTAGGGGCATAAATCACACCCAGAAAAAACCAAAAACAAAAAATAAAAATAAGAATTTTATGTTATCACCGATCGTGCTGTATGGTTCCGAACACAACCTTGTCTCGTTGTACTAATTGACCAATAGTCCAGAGTTCTCCGGTATTCTCATCAAGTGGCAGCTGGCTTTGAATTGTACAAACCAGATCTCTTCCGAATCTCCTCCACAAAATCTTGAATATTCCGATCGGAAGATCCACCTTCCGCAACGGCTTCCTCCGCCGCTTTTTTCCATCTCGTTGCGTTCTCTTTCAACTCCACCGCTCTCTTCCCCACCGTCGCCTCCACCAAAGCTTTTCCGATGACATCCCTCGGTATCACTTTGTTCTCAGCCTCACCACGACACAGTCTCACTCCAACTCCATAAACATCCACCAAGAACTTGGCGTTCGTTACCTGATCGCCCCATTGAGGATAAGCCAGCACCGGAACGCCGGAAGTCAGAGCTTCCACCGTTGAATTCCAACCGCAGTGAGTCAGAAAACACGCTACCGAAGGGTGAGCCAGAACCTGTTCTTGTGGACACCACTGCACTATTTTTCCTCTCGTTCCGATTTTCTCCATGAACCCATCTGGCAAAACATGTAAATCGTACCCGAAAGCTACGTCCGGTGGTTTCATCACCCACAGGAATGAAACCCCGGAGTTTAACAGTCCGTAAGCAATTTCTTCCACTTGCTCTTGCTTGATGTAAGCTATGGTTCCGAATGAAATATATACTACTGAGCCCGGACTTTTCGAATCCAACCAATCAAGACAATCGTCGGCTTTCAACATGTCACCGCGAATATTTGAGACTGAAGCTTTTGGATTTTTGAATAGAGGACCTACGGTTTTCACTTTACAAAACTTTGACATGCCTTCGATGATTTCATGCTCAAGCTCATCGAAAGTGTCTGCTAAAACACAGAAAGATTTCGACAAGTTCTTGAACTGGCCTAGAATGGCGGTTCCTAAGATTTTATAAGGACTAGAGGGATGCAAGAAGCTAGGGATCTCGTCGTATTCGAGAAGTGGAAGATTCGGCAACTGAACATCGACGGAAGGATCTAATTCCGAAGGAAATGGAACCGTTTTATGGAAATAATGATAGTAACAGCTGAAAACGGCACAGGATTGAATCCAAAGAGTTGCACAAGGAATACCAAGATCTTCTGCGACATCGCAGACCCAAGGGATAAAAGGGTTGTTCACGAAGCAAAAAACGGGACGGCCTTCTTTCTCGTGCCTCTTGATGGTTTCGGGTAGGAATTCTTTGCCTTTGAGTTCAAGCTGAGGAACGTAGAAGTCGAGGTCTCGTCGTTTCGGATCGTCTTCTATGCAGTCGTCTTCGAAGAACTCGAACCTGATGAAACCGTTTCCAACGGGAGTCAGTTGGTCGTCGATGATATTGTTGGCTTGTCGTATGTCTTTGCCGGCGTGCTCGGTTGTAGAGAAGGTGATTAGCAGACCTTTCGCTGCTAAGCGTTTTGCTAATCTGAGCATGGGATTGATATGGCCTTGAGCTGGGAAGCAAACTAGAAAGAGATGGATTGGAGGTTGTAGCCCCATTTTTTGAGCTTTTTTCTCTCTTTCCTTTTTTCTCGAAGTAAATGCTTGTTTAGGAGGAGTCTATATTATTATCTGTTTGTGTGTATATATAGATATTTGAATTGGTGTAGATCAATGAAGAAAAATAATAAAATAAGAAGCATGTGCATTTAGCAGGTTTTGCTTCATTAATTACGCAACAAGTTATTATTATAAAAGCTAGGATTTTAATATTATTAATCACCAAAATAAGGCTTTGTTTCAGATGACTTTTGTTTTCATTTTTCCATAAGAACTTCGTCAAAACTACATTTTATTGGCTTAAGTTGGAGGTTTTGCTAGACGTGGATCCCTGAAGGTTTTTCCACAAAACGGTCTAAAATGTCTTAATAAATGGAATCAACTCAATAGAATTAGGTATTTTGTACTGGAAAATTAGGTATTTTGTATTATTATTGTTATTATTATTATTATTATAAAAACGTCATTGAATACTTGTCACAATTATATAATACTTTGTTTTATTTAAATTTTTATAATACATAATAAGAAAAAAGTTTATAAGTTTTCATACTTCCTCTAAGCGAATGTTGTGTAAGAAAGTGCATAATGTCCACTAAAACGGTCATGCATTTTATTATGAATTTCGAAATTAATTATATATCAAACTTGAATAAATTCTAAACAAAGTCCAGTATAGTACTTAAATTAATGTGCTTTGATGTTTGTTATATATTCTCGCATTATTATTAATTATTATTATTATTATTATCACCATTATTTGAAAAAAGAAAAACTGTTCTTTGAGAAGGTTTCCATTGTGGCCGAACGTCAACCGCATGCTCTACCTGTTCATCAACGTCCACTAATTTATGGATTTATTTATAATTTTAGAAATAAATACACGTAGCTGTATTTTTGTCCTGGCCGCTGAAAAGGGGCTGCCACCCCACAAAACATAATAACTGACAGCCTCCTCCTTCAATTAACAATTTTGTACAGATGCTGTTTAATTTTGAACCTTCCCTCATCAAAAATAAAAAAGGCACCTGCCTTCTCGGCCTCCACTCTCTTCACAAATTAATAATGTTTTATTCACAATATATGAAGAATATATTATTCCACGTGCATTGCGAGGATCCACTTAATTAATGCTCGAACAAAGATCATCTTCGTATGTAATTAATAATTAATTTAATTACATTGGCTTTGCCGGAAGCTAAAGAACGATGGCAACAAGACAATAATTGATATTATCAGATACTTTAATGAGTTAAACACATTTTTGGCCTTTTCAAAAATCATTACATTTTTGCATTATGCTTTTTTAATTTTAATTATATATTAATACATTACCTAAGAAATAATTTTTATTATGTCAATATGTTCAATAATATGAATGTTTAAAATAAATAAGGGAAACTGAGAAAATAATTTAAAGGATTTTTTTAGGAAGGTGAGATATTACATATGGGATAGCTCAAAGACAAAATAGTTATTTATTGTAAAAAAGGAACATAAACCGTTGTTTATCCATTTCAAATGATCGTTAGTGTTTGGACCAAAATAACTGAAATGAAAATAATTTAAAAGGCAATGTCAGAGACTTTAAAATATGAAAAGAAAAGTTGAAAGCAAAAAATAATAGGACAAGCAAATATATATTTACTTTTTTTAATACAAGCAATGTATTATTGGATTACGTTTCGTAAAAACGTTTTCAGTATTAATCCTTTTTTTTCTTTTAAATATTAGGGTATCTATTTGAAGTGAAGATTACCATCCCATAAAATAATAGTGATCCCATTAGACTTGTGCAATTACTACCAATAAATACAACAAATATAGTGCAAATGAGTTGCAGTTATCACTTAGCAATGAAGTTCAAGAATATATAGGTCACTAGACTACCATCACATAAAAAAATAATTTTGCGTTAAATTTGTGCAATTACTACTGTTAAAATAAAAGAATATGCAAATGATTTGTAGTTGTCACTTGGCAAAGAAGTTCAAGAACATATAGGTCCAATGATTTGTAGTTATCGCTTAGCAAGGAAGTTCAAGAATATACAAGGCACTAGACTTTTGCTATTATTCTTATTATTAGTATTTTTCTGGTTCCAAGGAGGAAACACCGTAAATGGAGGAAAAGACTCCTACGGTTGTATCCTAGGGTGTTGCCTTATCTTCAGGTTTGAATTTCCTAACTTTCATTGTAAAATCCTGTCCCAATAAATGCCCAAAATTTTAAAATTTTGATCGGATTTGACCAACCGGATTGTTAATTTGTCCAAGTTTGACTTTTTAAATGGTTAAGAATTTTGGTTTGACCAATAAACCATAGCATAAAGTACGTCAATAAAAGCTCGTAGACTAGTTGTACGTCTAATTCTGAGTTATGGTTCAAAAGTTAAGGTTTTACAAAGTTTCAAACATAAGTATTTTATCGATATTCAAACTAATCATGATTTTTGTCTATTAATGACCCAAGGGTCTATATATATGTATATAAAAGAAACCATGTCTTTATTAAACAATTTGAAAAATATTAAAAAAGTCAAAAAAACCTCCTAAGATCTTGTGAAACTCGAACTAGATCAACTTGACCCTTTTTATAACCAAACTAGATTGATCAATTTTCGCTATTTTTTGAACCACCACTATTCATATGTGCTGGCCATCTTGATAGAGGATTGAGCAGCAATAAAATCACCAAATTTCATGTTTTCAATTCATCGAACATGCTCGAATCTAGACAGCGACGTTGCAACGGCTCCATTGCAAGTCTCCGGTGGGTTAGTCAAATTTTTGGCTGTTTTAGCTTAATCCATATCCCTTACCTGCTATTTTGACCACTTGAGCTTGATTGTGACCTCTATTCACCGAAATTCCTCATGTTTTATGAAATTCATCAACATCAAATTTGACCGAATTTTCCATTGTGTTTTTTGACCGCCGGTGACATTTTGAATCAAGATGAGCTTAGATTCTTACCCACTCCATAAGCTTTCCATTGATATTAAGTTTGTAAATTTTAAATGTTTTTGATAATTTTTCCATTTTTAAATTAATTAATTAAATACGGACAAAAATTGGACTGTGCTTGAATTCAATTGGACAAATTGGACAAAATTAAAGTTGGATATGTATAATTAGGTATAATGGAAGGTTTAATTTCATTAAATTGGCCTTCGAATAAAAAATCCCAATTTTGGATACTGAATCCTAAAGGGTTCTAGTATAATTGGACCCTTTGTGTCCAATTTATATGATCTGGGAGTTGTATAAAATATTTTAAGATATTTGGTACTTATAAATGCCTTGGGTTTAAGTTCTAAAGCTTAAGAAATATTTCTATTATATGATACGCAATTGTAAAGAGACTAGAGGTGATCCTGCGAAGGAGTAGAGTAGATTCAATGGTATCTATGAATGATTTATATTTTTAAATGATTTTTGGGCATTATTAGTAGAATTATATATCTATATATATATGGTTTTAATATTTTATATATATATATGATTTGATTTTAATATTAGTGTATATATGTATAAATATGTACTATTACATATATTCATTCATTATCATTTCATGTAACTTTTGACAAAATTTTATTTGTTTTTAATTCAAATGAGTTTGTGGTGAACTTGAAAATTTTGATATTTAAATATTTTGGTATTTGAATTGATGTTTTAATCTTTTTGAAAAGTAATTGATTTTGAGGAAATGGATTTAAAATTGTATATTTTAAGCATATTTAAGTATTTATATTTCAAAATACTTAAAAATGGTTTGTGGTAATATATATGTTCTTGTTGCTATTCATGTTTTGGTATGAAATGATGATTTTGAATATTTAGTATTAGTTGCGATTTACGATATTATATTTATTTGGGAAAAATAAAAAGTATGATTTTGAAAAGATGGTTTATAAATACAACATTGTTGTTTTTAAAAGATGTAGCATATAGCACTAATGGTTCTATTTATGTTATTAGCCACGTATAGGCTTACTCATCATATGTGTAGTCATGATATGAGATGATAATCATGAGTTGTGTGAGATTTTTTCAAAATGATGATGAGTTTTATGCTATTTTCTCAAAGTGATATGAGTTTTGTGCTATTTTCTTAGATTGATGATGATTAGTATGCCATTCTTTCATGACCATAGGATGACAGGTTGTCATAACATGAGAAAATAATGATATATTATATACCATTCTCTTAGAGTGATAATAAGTTGTATGCCACTCTCTCATGATGTTGGCTTCTGTATATCTCTTTGCTGTCTGGTGGTGTTTCCAGACACTGTGCACTATCTGATAACGCTAGGTATATCATATGATACATTGTATATTTTCTTTCTAATATACATATTTTTGTAGTTTTATTACGTTTCATTATTGTTTCTAAATTATGACTACATTGTTTGTTGTCTAGCATTATAGTTATATTTTAGTTGATTACTAATATTTTAAATTATAAATTGCCCATTTATGATATTGATTTAAGATACAAGTCAGGTTTTGTGAAATGGTTTTTAAAAGGGAAACATTTCAAAAAAGTGAAATGAGGTCTTGAGTGAAATGTTTTGAAATTAAATGACTATTTTCATATTATTATTTTATTCTACTCACTAAGCTTGTTTTATAGTTTTATATTTTTAAATTGTTTCTTTAGGCCTTAGTTGACAGGTTACATATACTACGTCTAGCATTTTCATCATCTTCTAGGTATATTATCACCTTATACCTTTATCACCACTGTTATTCCATTATTGATGTATTTTCCTTTTCACATACTTTTGCTGGGTTTATTATTTATGCTATCTTCTATTTAGTTTTAAACTCTTACACTTTTTTAGATTGCTCTGGTAGATTGACCTAATATATATGACCCTTTGTTTTATTTCTCTTTCTTTAGATTTAGATTGGGAATCCTTGATGTGATATTGTTGATTTATGGAAATCTTTTAAAGTATTATTGACATTCTACTTATAGTATTGGTTATATCCATTTATGGGAGGTCCTATTGGACTTTTCAGTACCTATTCAGTGGAGCTTTTCTAGGTGGGACCATTATGGGCATTTAGAAGAAGCAGGGGTGGTCCTATTATTCATGGTAGATTCCTTAATGAAGGACTCATTTCAAGGTCTTCTATTTCCACTCCATTACAGTCGTCATCTCATGAGGTTCATCTAAATTTAGCTTTGAACGTGGTGATTGTTGCTTTTGTTGCATTTGACTTTCCTAGTGTGGGTGTTATAGATCCATAACCTTTAGCAATGTTGCTAATGAAGGAGGACCTTGGTCTTTTGTCCAAGTTAAAATGAAGAAAAAGTCATATTAGGAAAGTAGTAGGCTGTCTAAAAGTGAATGTGATAAAAGGAAACTTTATGGTAGTTAACCTAGATTTGAAGCCCATTATGAAAGCTAATTCTAAGTGTTTTAAATGAAGCTGCTCTTTCGAAATTGCCATGGTATAGGTAACACTTAAACTCAGTTGGTTTTACGTAACTTTTATAAAGATTATAGGCTAAGTTTTAGTTGCTTGGCTGACTTGGTTGAGTTGCAATTTGTTTCATCATTTGGGAGTTCTTTGCCTATTATTTGGGTTTTTGCTTCTAATATACTAACCGATGCCTTTTTGCTTCATGTGAATGAGGCATAGTTTATGGTTAGCTTTTTACATTTGTGGCACAAATATTGTGTTATTTTTGTTTACACTAGTGTATTTTTCATGTTCATAGATGTTCTTAGTGGCAATTTCATCGAAGTTTCTATTCTTCTATAGTGGACCCTTGGACAATTATTGGGGACTTTAATTCAACTCTGAGGGCTTATGAGAAGATTAAAAAAGCTTTCCTATGCTCAACTTGTAAGGAGTTTTGTTTGCCTATTGAAAATTCTAATATTAATTTTATTGATACTAAAGGCTTTTACTTACGCTCGGAGGTGGGGGGGTCAAAAGTTATGTGGAGAGTAGATTGGATAATTCATTTTGTTCTTAGTCATTTCTCCAATTTAAGATTCTATTCAGTGCTTGGTGTTGTCTTGACATTTTTCTTATCATAATCTTCATGTATTGTATTTTGAGAAAGCGTTTATTTATAAACCTAGACATTTTTCTATCCCTTTCAACATGGATGATGGAACCTTCTTTTTTCAAAGTAGCTGAGGATGCTTGATCTACTTTTGTTCATGGAAACCCTATGCGTCGTGTAATATGAAGTTCAAAGTGGTCAAGATTACTATTAATAGTTGGAATCAGGTACTTTTGGTAACTTGTAGTCTCATCTTGTTGATGCTAAGGTTCATTTGTAGAATGCTCATGATGAATTTGCTACTTACATCTTCTTTGATGAATGTTTTCAAGTTGAGCTTAGTGCTCATGAGCAACTAGATTTAGAGCTTAAGCATCAGGACTTACTTTTGAAGGACACATGTTGGCTTAGATGGATTAAGGAATGTGATCAAAATTCTTCTTTTTTCCATTCTTTTTTGTACTTGAGGGTGGGTGCTGATGCAATTTGGTTTGTTTTTTACGGTTTTTTTTTTTTTTTTTGTAAACCAAACTATGGAGGAAAATCAAACCAAATTGAACCAGTTCAGTTCAGTTTAATTTGGTTTGGTTAAATATTTTATTTTTAATTTTTTTAAAAATATTATTATTTTTTAAATATTTGAATTTAATATTATTAATATATTTAATTAAATAATATTGATTATAATAAAATAATAAAAAATTATATATAATATATAGATTCGGTTCGGTTTGGTTAGATTTAGGTTATTTTGTATTATTGTTCACCCAAATCGGATGGAAAAGTGGACCGAATCATTTAATTGAGTTTGGTCCAATTTTTGTTTGTGACCACCCCTAGCTGCAGGCTCAAAAAGTTTCTAAGCCTCTATTTTCCTTGCTGATGGATGGAATATTACCATCAAATTTATTTAGCATCATGTTGTTAGTTACTTCTTAGACTTGTTTAGTTTTGATGGTTCAGTAGCTCATTGTGATGAGTTTTTGGTTCCGAAGGTCATTCAAAATTTAGTTACTCAACAGGATAATGATTTTCTAATTGCTTTTCCTATGGATGAGGAAGTGAAAAGTGTTGTTTTTGCTTTGAATTGTTCTAGTGCTCCATGTCTAGATAGTTTCAATCATTCTATTAGAACTTTTGGAATATCATTGGTCCTAATGTGATTGATGAGGTCAAGTTCTTCATTGTTTTGGGTTTCATAGAACCTAGCTTAAATTATAATTTTTTAATTTTAATTCTTCATGTTTAGGAAGCTCAATATGCTGATAAATTTTGTCCCATTGTTCTTGGTAATTTTTTGTTTAAAGTTGTTACCAAGATCTTTGTAGATAGATTATTTGGGATAGCCTCTCGTCTTGTTTCTTCAAATCAATTTGGTTTTCTTCATGGTAGGAATATGTAGGATTGCATTGCGGTTGCTTCTAATTGTGCTAATATTTTGGATATGAAATGTTTTAGTAGTAACATGGCTATCAAGATTTACATTTGTAAAGCTTTTGACATAATGGGTTTGAACTTTTCACTATCTGTATTGAACTTTTCACTATCTGTATTGAACTGCTTTGGTTTTTGTTCCGAATTCCATGCGTGGATCTTGGCAATCTTAGCTTTTGCTTGGGTTTCAATTTTGAATAATGGTTTTCCTTTTGGTTATTTTTCTTGTTCTTGTAGAGTGAGGTAAAGAGATCTTCTTTCTTTTCTATGGCTTGCTCTTATTAAAGAATTTATTAGCCTTTTTTTTATCTACTTTGGTGAAGTCTAATGAGTTGGCTCTTATGGCAGCAATAAGTTACTCTTATGCTTCCTTTCATTTTATGAATGCAGATGATTTTTTGATTATTTGAAAAAGAAGAGTTCAAAATATTATAATGATGACGATGCTTTCTGAACTTATAGTGATATTTCAGGTCAAATGGTTAATTGGGACAAATTTTTTATTATTTATTTATTTATTTATTTTTTGTACCTGAGACATTCTATTTCTTATTCGATTCAACACTAGTTGATGGAGGTTTCTAGTATGAGGCATGGTATTTTTCCTTTTAATTATTTGAGGGTTCTTTCATTTAAAGGAAAGTCTTCGAAGTTTTTGATAAAATTCTTCATTAATTGGAGGCCTAGAGAGGTAAATTGCTCTATTTGGCTAACATAATTTGTTGGGTTAATTTTGTTATTACTTCAATATTTGTTTACTCCTTTTAAGCTTATAAATGGCTAAGTGGTTTAATTAATTCTATGAATAAGGCTGCTTGGAATATCTGTTGTTGTCCTCAAAAGTTTGGTGGCTTAAGTATTAAGAAGCTTTTCATTTTTAATAAAAGCTTTGCCATGTAAGCTCACGTGGAAGGTCATGACCTCTCCTCCTATTTTGAATTTCTTTAAGCTGGATATGTGGGTAAGAAGTCTTACTATGTTGCTTCCTCTATTTGGCCAGCTATGCATGAGCTACAAGGATCTATTTTTCTATCTACTTGTTGGTTGATTGGTAATGATTCTCAGGTGAATTTTTGGTTTGATAACTACTTAAGTAGGTTTTTGAAGGATGTCTTGAATCTTCAAAATTGTAAATGTGGGGTCCAAATATTTTAGTTTCTCCTTATCTTTTTTTTTCTTTTTTTTTTTTTTTTTTCAGATTTAGGTAATTGGTTATTACTTGGCTTTTTTTTTCCCCCTTAATTTTTATTTCCTCTGCTTTCATATTGCATTGAAAAACTTGGTAGATTGGTCATCTTTTGATCGTTTGATTGGCCGTTCTTTGTTCATCTAAGGAGATGTATTTGCATTTGTTAGGGACTTTCATATTCAAGAGTGGTATAGATATATTTAGGCAAAATATATTCCTCCTGCTATGTTGGTGATTGTTTTGGAATAGGCTTCATAAGGATGGTGTGTTCCATGCTAGGGGATTTAGTTTGGCCTCTAAAAATATCCTACTTGTAAAAAGCATGAAGCTTTTATTTCTCATGTTTTTCTTACTTGTCTTAATGCTATTACGGTTTATAGTTTCATAGAAAATCAGTTTGATACCAAATTAAATGTTTCTTTAACTCTTCTGCATCTCTTCCTTATTGCTTTGAAGCCTTTAAATTCAAGCCTTTTACAAGCATTTATTATTATTGGGTTTTCTTATATTTGGTATGTTCAGAATCAAGGTTTGCATAAGGATATCTTGGTGCCCATTTCTCAGTCTCTTTTATTTGTGAGCTGTGTTATTAAGGAGGTCAATTTATTACAAAATTGTGTGATGTGGAATTTAGTTTAGGATTTGTTACTTTTTTGATGTCTAGGAGTTTCACCTAATCTTAGGAAGGCTTCATGCATTATTTTGATTCATTGGATGCTTCCATTACTAGGATGGCTTAAGGAAAATACGGATGGTGCTTCTATTTGTTCACTTGAAACTTTTAAAGGTGGTAGAGTCTTTCGAAATTGACATGGTTTTGTCCATGGCTTTTTTGCAGTCTAATTTGGGTCTCTCTGATGCTTTTGAGGTAGAGTTATTGATAGTAATGCATGCCTTGGATATTGCTTAAAAGAGAAACTGGGATCATATTTGTTTGGAAAGTGATTTCATGTTGTCCATCTATTGTAGACTTAATCTTCTCATGTTCCTTGAAAGTTGAAGGCTAGATGGGCATCTTGCATATCTTTTATTTCCTCCATTTAGTTTCATCTTTCTCATATCTATAAAAAGGGGTAAAAAGGTGGGAAATTTGTTGTTTAAGACTACTGTGACCCCTTGTTAGAATAACTTGGAAAATTTCCAACAATCCGATGTCCGCTAAATATGCAAGTGTACCATTTCAAACCTATAGCAGTTCAAAGAAAGAAAATATGCACTAGGGCATTCCACTTCAAACTTATAACAGTTTATGAAAGAAAAAAATGTGCGCCAGGATGTGCCACTTCCAAAAAAATAAAAAAATGTGTACCAGGATGTACCACTTCAAACCTATAACAGTTCAAAGAAAGAAAAATATACACCAATTGAATTAGACTACTCAGACAATTATATTGATTATCGGAGAACAAAATAATTTGTAAGGTTCAATTGTCTTAATAATTAAAGAACTTTAAAAAATAAAATTTTAACCAAGAACAATTGATTAGTTAACTAAGAAAAATTGACTAATTAAAGTAAATTATAATAAGAATAAACTTAAATACTCTAGAGTATTGTAGTTGTATTTAGAGGTGTCTATCTAAATGCTGAAGATGCTTCAATATATAGGCAATGAGCTTCTCAATATGCTTTTTGTATTTTCGATATGGGACTTTTCACTTTGCATTACTTTAACAAATTCCATTTATACTTGTGACAATTCAAAACGTTTCACTTCTAAATCATATGGCACAATGCATTCTTCTATAATATTTAACCATTTTTTAACCAATAATTAAAATAATATTTGAATAATCAAATATTAAATTAATAAACATCCAAATTAATTTATGGTCCAGACATTGTCCCCTTACTTTGTAATTTTGTAGTGAAATGCAAGAATTGCAAAGCAAATATTAATGTATTGATCTTGTCATTACAATTGCCATGGCTTACAACACAAATCCTATATGTCCAACCATATATCTAGCCTATTCGACCTCATTTCCATCTTGTCTAACCTAGCCAAACAAATGGATCTGACCATGCATATTTAATTCGGCTTGTTATAACATGGCCATGACCCAACTTTATCCAACTGATCTTAAAGGAGATAATTCAAGCTTTCTATTTAATAAAGGCTGTAAAATTCGGTCCAAGCCTATCTGCTTAAGACTCGGCCTTGAAAAAGCAACCAAAATTGGCTAGCTTTAAAATTATTACCATAAATTGAATTGAATGGCCATGTAAATTTTGGTCTAATTCTATTAACTTGTTGATGTTACATGTGCAGGGTCATGCCTCCTAGCTCCAACATCTGACTCAACATCTCGCAACATTTTCTAGCATTCTTCAATGTTGTGACTCCCACTGAATGGCCATCTTTTTCTATCATGCGTGCCTGATCAGGCTAACATCCAAATGATAAAGTTAGGAGGACAACCATGTTGACCATCACTTCTTCCCTAGTTCCAACTTTGACCATCAAAGACTTGCCAATTGAAGAAACAATTATGTGTTTCTCTGCTAGATTGTTGACTAGTCATTTAAGTACGACCAGACTTCAACATTACTTTTTTACCCATCTCTTTGCATATTTCTTCATTCCAAAAGTGCTAACTTAAGATGAGATAACCATTTTCTTGGCAGTGGTTTCGACTAACTTCTTCAAGTTTTATGGTCTTTCCTCTTACTTGCATAGATGTGACTTCAATTCCTTCAGTATATTATCGTCTTTCTTATTTTCAAGCCATGTTAGTATTTTCAAGGTCTTTTTTCAGTAGTTTTCTCATGAGCATTTGCTTCTTCTACCAGTCTCCTGGTCGTTGCATGCTGGCATTGCATCCATCTATTATGAGTCATGGTAAGTAGCTAATAAGACTTATATCCTACACGATACTAGCTGCCTATTTCTGTAACCGGTGGTCAAAATGTCCTTGGCTTCTTAATTTTCTAAGAAACCGATCTTGTTCAATCATTTCTAGAAAATGTGACTTAGAGCTTAGAGTTAAATTGCCCCTCCGGTATAGACATTCCAGTTTCTAATGTTTATCTTGCACCTTTGGTTTTAGGCGTTGGAACACTGACTTAGGACTACGAGTTCCATAGTTCTTTGTTGGAAACTTTAATACATTCAGCTCACATAGCTTTACGGGTTACTTATTCTCATCTCCAACCTTATGTCTGCAATGGATACAAAGCACCTTAGCTGATTATTCAACATTTTTGGCCAAATACTCCCTTCTAGGTTTATTCTCCTTCTTCCACACTTTTTCTGATGAAGGATATCCTAAATCAACCTTGACTCTAGGTTTGGTTTAGTCTGAAATGTTGGCCGAAATTATGTCCACTTCGGTCGATAGGAAAAGCATCCTTCCTTTTTTTCAGGAACTTCAAGGTGCACTTATCAATTTTCACTATTTGATACATCCACATACCATGCCACTTGCAATATGGTTTCTTTTTCATCTCTTTAGCTGTTGGCAAAACATGGCTATCAGATAATTTAATTACCTTGTCAGCTAATAAATGCTCAAAAATTTGGTCAGCTTTGGAGATGCTAAAATTGTAGACTTTTTATGGCTTGAGACGATTGTTTTTTGTATTTATAACCAATTGAGGAATCTTCTAGTTCCTTGTTGGTCTAGCTAAAGTTTTGCATACATATGGCCTAGTGGCCACTACTTTAGGTACACCGATTTCGATGGTGGCATCCTCGATTCCTTAGTCCTCAATCTCGACCAAATAAATCTCAGTAGTTGGGTTTTTATAGTATGAACCTTGAAATAAGTTCTTCCTCTAATACTCTTCCTTTAGAATACTTTTATACCTAGATGCCCGATAGACTAACTCAAACAAATTGTTAAACTCCTTCCTCTCAAACTTCTTTGAAGCTTGTAACTTCGTCCACCTTAAGCTAGCTTGACAAACTCCCTTTTTTCTGGTATGTTTAGATGACATTTGATTCTTGCCCTCTTGAATCAGGCCAATGAAGTTCTCATCGATTCTTCATCCATCTAATGCAAATGCGACAAGTCAATCATGGAGATCTTCGGCTCAATCCTGTAAAATTGATCATGAAATTTCTACTCTAACTCCTGCCAAGTATAAATTGAATTTGGTTGCAAGTCGATGTACTAGGAGAAAGTAGAACCTGTTAAAGAATTAGCAAACAAGTAGAACTTCAAAAGTCATTAGCCCTAGCTTTTACACACTAGATAATGAAGCGGCCTATATGCTCAATAGTTGATTAATTTTCTTCACCCAAAAATAAGTTGAATTGAGGAAATCTGAATCCCCTTGGAAATTCTATCTGATTAATAGTCTTAGGGTGAGGCCTATGGTAAGATGATCGACCAACTCTTTTGAATATAGAGTCGATCATCTCCTGGATGATGGTCTCAATGGCTTCCTTATCCATTCCATGACCATTTTTCATCCACTTTTGGACATTACATCTGTGTCTCCATGTCGGACTGTGGTAATCAACCTGATATTGATGGTCTTCATTTTGGCCATATGGAAAATTTTGACTATACTGTTTAGCATATCCCCCACCATGGCCTTGATTTCGGATAGGTTGGAAAACATGGGACTGAAAGTTTGTTCTTCCTCCACTATCATTATTTGCGGTCGAAAAAGCCTGCATGCAATAAGGTGTAGCTTGAAAAACCTGCACCACATGAGGTAGGCCTAAAGAGCCTATACAATCTACTATTCTCGATCATTTCTGACATTCTGGCCTTGGTTCTCAGTTGGTCTTTCGACACGAATTAGATTCTAAGCTATTGGGAGAATATAAGGTTGGAATTGTCATTCTGGCATAATCATCCTTCCTACATTTCCATTCATTCTAGCCGGAAGGGCTGGCTCATCAATCCTTGATGTGCTGCCTTCAAGCACAATCGAAAAGGCTTGCACCTGTTCTTCCTGGCTAGTAAATGGCCATGCACCACTTAATGATGCTTGAGTAACCTGCAATTTTGGCGTAACAAATCTATAATGCCTTCCATCATCCATTGTTAGGTCTCCTGGAATGCTTCCATCTTCTTTTGACCTCCTTCAAATCTCGAGATAGCTTACAAATCAACTCCTAGGTGGATATGTCGTTCGTCCTGACACTTGCTAACTCTTTCCTCCTTATTGCTGTCATGAGTGTCAGAATCTTGAGATATTGATCGAGTTTGTACCATTGTCCTCAGTTGAAATCTTATGGTCCCACCAAGCTTGCTAAAAGGATATGTTGGAATATGTTGAAAAATTTCCAACAATCTATTGAAATATGTGGCCACTTCAAACCTGTAACAGTTTAAAAAAAGAATGTGCATAAGGCGTACCACTTTAAATTTGTAATAGTTCAAAAAAAGAAAAAAAGTACACCAAGGCATGCCAATTTATGCCTATAATAGTTTAAAGAAAGGAAAAAAATGTGCATCATGACGTGCTACTTCAATCCTATAAAAATTTACAGAAAAAAAAAATATGCACCAATTGAATCAAACTATTCATATAGTTGTATTGATCATTGGAGAACAAAATAATCTACATGTTCAATTGCCTTAATGATTAAAGGACTTTAAAAAATAAAATTTCAAGTAAAAATAATTGACTAATTAACGTAAATTCTAATAAGAATAAGCTTAAATAGTCTAGAGTTTTGTAGTTGTATGTAGAGGTGTCTGTCTAAATGTTGAAGATGCTTCAATATATAGGTAAGGAGCTCCTCAATATACTTATTGTATTTCCGATGTTGGACTTTTTACCTTACATTGCTTTAACAAATTCCATTTATATTTGTAACTGTTCAAAACTTTTCACTTTTAAACCATATGAGGCAATGCATTCTTTTCTAATATTTAACCATTTTTTATCAATAATTAAAATAATATTTAAATAACCAAATATTAAATTAATAAAAATCCAAAATAATCTATGGTCTAAACACCCATTCCCTTGATTTTTGGCACGTAGAGTTGCCTTTGCTTGTATCCTTGCTCATTTTGATGATTTGTTAGGTGATTATTTATAGATTTTGTACTTAGTTTGTTGGATATTGTTTTATCTTCTCCTTGAGGACTTTGTGTAAATTCTTTCTATTTTAATATATTTTTTCTTTTGGGTAATTTTACAAATGATTTGCATTATCACTTATTGTTGGCTAAGGTTTATTTATTTATTTATTTTAACTATATCACATATATTTCACTTATTTTAATTGTTTATTAGTAATAAAATAAAGTTTATTAAATATATCAATAAATTACCAATGTGAATGAAGGAATAAAAAATATTAAAAACTAACATAATTTCAAATTGTATTTCATTTTATATTTATAACTTTTTGTTTTCCTTGCATTTATAGGTGATTGATATATCTAGCTATTTATTCATTAATATGAATAAACAATTAAAATAAACAAACTATCTTTATTTTAATGGGGGAAAAAAAAAAACAAAAATAGAAAAACCAAAAACCAAAAACAAAAACTAAACACCTTAATAAAAAGCAGGTAATAACGCAGCTCAAGAAGATTAGAGGTACCAACATCCCAGTCTATGACCTGGGTTCGAATCTCACCAGCCAAAAAAAATAATAATAATAATAATAATGTATAGGCCAGACTCACTTACATCCAAAAATGCTAATGTAAACATTACAATTTACAATTGTTGATTATTAAGAAGACCATTTTGAAAAAGTGATTATATGCAAAATTAGTTGTTATTTTTATTATCTGATACTTTTTTTTATCTTATATTTTATTCCGTATATTGGGCTCGCTTTTGAGGTAGATCAGTATTCCCAGAAGGCAATCGTTGGTCCCACAATTTTTTTTTTTAAATTTTTGGTTTAACATTTTTTTTTTCATTCTAAATAACTATGCTTGTTGTTGGATGCAAAAGAAAAGTAAAAATAAAATATGCTTTTTCTTTTTTTACAGGGAAATTAGAACATTATATGATAAAATAGTGGCAAAAGCTACGAAAATGTTAGAGTATCCTCAAAAGACTCTTAAAATATGTCATTCTCTTTATTTTAAAAATACAACATTTAAAAAAGAGTTCCAATGAACTCTTTATTTTGACTTTTTAATATAAAAAATTGATTCCAAATATAGAAAGCCAAAACCACTCTTTGTTTATTTATGTAACACATTTTTCTATATCACTATTATAATTTTTAAGAGTTAGGTAATTCATAGAGAGGGGCTACAAGTAAAATAATAAATGTTTATATAAAAAAATAAAAGTAAAGAGCTTAAATAGAGAGTTTACTAGAGAGCATTTTAAAATTTTACTAGTTATTTTAAAAGATACTCTTTATTATAGAAAATATATTCTTTTACCTTAAAGAGTCAATTGGAAATGCTGTTACTAACTAAGGACTTTAAATATGGTATTATTTCTCATATTTCACTATTAGTAAAATAGTATATGATTTTGTTATTTTTTTTTTCTAAAAAGTTTCCACTAAAACCAATACATTTACTCCAAAATTATAATATTGTTGCAAACCACTTTCATAAAATAAAACAAAAAATTATTTATTCAATACACGACAAGCACGATTGTTTTTGTAACAGTTTTAACCTCTTTTCATTTAAAAACCCTTTTTAATTCTAATATACACAATTTTTTATTTCATTTTAAGCAAATGATGTGTAACATATTTAAACCATACCTTTTAACTTGAACATAACTGAAATAACTACTATTTACATACCAAAAAGGTAAAAATTTTAAATTTATTTATTTCTCTTACCAGTGGAGCTTATGTTAAAACAAAATCGTACGGGGTAAGTTCAAAATAAACAATATCATATTAATAAAGTTGGATCATAAATCTCGGATGCGATAAAATGATATCAGAATCTAAATTAGATTAAAAGTATGCCGGTGAAGATACTGTATCCAAAAATAATGAATTATAAGATTTATACGTTTCAAAAGATATGAGACAAAATAGGGCAAGACCAACGAATAATCAGACATAGTTTGGGAATGACATAGTTAAGTGATATATAAGTTTTGATATTTCTTCTACTAGTATGATGCCTTTTGCACAAATTAATGGGGTTTGGACCAAAGCAAAACCATGCAGACTAGGTGTTAAGCTGCGTTAAACAAAACAATGGACAATATTATACTATTAAGAGCTGCGCCAGCGACACATCAAACAAATAATATCATACTACCATGAAGCCGACTTCTTTCTAATTGCGTAGTCACTTGTAGGAAGGTTTTGAATGAAGCCGAACAGCCTGACGCATGTAGGAAGGACCATCTTTAGTTCCGGGTGGACCTACCGAGGCGAGGTGTAACATGATAATTCATTGGCGTACTTATATTTGCAATAAAAATGAAACCCCTTTTAATTCCAAAATTCACAACTTTTTATTCATTTTAACCAAACGATAATTCATTATTCTACAATAATTTTTCAATAAAATAAAAACCCTTTTAGTTCCAAAATTCACATTTTATTTGTCATTCTAAACAAATCAGATGACTTACTGTATTTTATTATTATTTTGAAGGTATTAATTTTTTATTTTAGATGACATGTTCATGTATAATTTATCAAAAGAAAATAATTAAATTTAAAATTATTTTATAAATACTCACCTTAACATTGTGCAATCGTATGAGATATCAAGGAGGATTAGTTTTTATCAAAATTAGGTCCGTATAAATTTCAATCAAGCTAATACTTAGGTCGGTGGAAAAACCTATTGATACCTTTTATCTTAAGGTAAATATCTTTAATTTGTTAATTTTTTTTTAAAATGGTAGTATATCGAAAAGAAATTGAAACATGAGTAGGTTATGCTGATTTTTTTCAAAATAGAAATATAATATTGAAAACAATCAATATAATAGAGGCTATAGTGATATTCACCATTTATTTTACTATACTAACTAGTATGAAAGAGCATTTTTAATGGTTTTATAAATTACTAAAACGTCTTGCAACATCAATAATATAAACAACCATTTAAAAAAATATATTCTTCAATGGAACTATTCAAAGACTTTGTGATGTGGCATGAAAAAAAAAAAAAAAAAAGAAGACACTTTTTGAAGGAAAAAAATAGATTAACACATGAATAGAAAATTGTTATTTGTTATCACTCGTGAACGATCACCAATACGACTTATATACTAGGTGACAATTTAAATCTAATTAAAATTTGTTATATAAATTGGCAATCATAACTAATGGTGATAAATAACAAAATTCTTGATTAATTAATATTTGAATAGAGCTATTGGAGATTGATGTTTTAATTAAATGTATATTAAATAACGAGCCCTTATTAACTTTTGTATCACATGCATAGCAATTTACATTTTTAATGGAGATGCTCTAGATGTCTTGCTTAAATATTCAAGGTGAACCAATCAAATAATCCCTTATTTTTTCATGCTTTGGTTTAAATAATCTTGTTTGTTATTAAAAATTAAAATTACCTTAAATAATTAAAATATATGGAGTTAAAGTAATAGAAGTGAAAATAAACCGAACCAAACTGGGCTAAGTTGAACCAAACCAAGTGTTAGGATTTTCAAAATCAAATTAATCAGAAAAAAAAAAAACACACACACACACACACAAACTTCAGCTCATAATTAAAAAAGAAAAGAAAAAGAAAATGCTAGACACAAGCTCAAAAAAAGTTTAAAATATGTTATTTATGACTGGGTCGGTTTATTCAATAAAAAGTTGAATTTAGCTAAACCATAAAAAATTTGAATTTAGCTTGACCTCTTATTAGATCAAAGCTTAAAAAATTTGAACATTTAAGGCCTATTTAGTAATGTTTTCAAAAACAATTTTTAATTTAAGGATGACAATTTGAGTTGACATATCATGTTCGTGTCAAATCATTTATTAATTGTGTCAAAATTGCTCAACTTAAACATGATCCGTTTATTAATCGTATCAGAAATTTTCAATCCAAACATGACACATTTAATAAGCAGATAATTTATCACGACCCATATAACCCATTTATTAAGTAGGTCAATTTGGGTCAACACAACCTGTTTACACGAAATTAAACAATTTGTACGAAATTTATTCAAGTAAATAAATTACCTTGTTTAAATTGATTATTTCATATAAAATAAAAATAATTTAATCATTAATTAATTCAAAATTAAAATGTATATGTAAAACCATATAATTATAGTTACAAATTTACAATAATATAACATATGATATGATAATATAACAATCTTATATAATAGTTAAATATATATATATATATATATATAATAAACTTAATACTACTTTTATAAAAATAATATAAAAAAACTTTATTAATAATTATGTTTTTAATTTTCTACGTCTCCAATATTCTTAGGCATATTAATTTTTATTTATTCAATGTCCATAAATCATACATGTGTAAAACATATTATGTTTAAGTAAATAAATTTTATTTTTTATTTTTAATTAATAAAAAAAATTAATAATACAATCTTAAATAAGTTTGATATTTATTAATATAAAAAAGTATTAATCAAAGTTTTATTAATGATAAACTTAATATATTATAGTTATAATTTAAACGGATTATAACTATGTTGGGTTGAATTGACATGTTTAATTAAACAGAACAATTTGGATCAAATTTGGATTAAGTAGGTCAATCAAAAACTAATATGTGTATTAATTGTGTTAAACGGATTGATATGAATTTCATCCAAACCCATTTATAATAAACCAAAATCCACTAACTTCGTGTCATTTTCGAATCGGATCATCGTGTTATGATCTAAATTATCATCCCTAATTTTTATAAATTATCTTGCAAAATGAAAATCATAAATTTTATTTTGCATTTTTCGAATTTAAAAACATATTAATAATATATTCAAAAATATTTTTTAAGAATAAAAATAATAAAATTATGTTTGGCAAATGTTAATAAGATAACTATCTATATGGTAAATAATATATTTGTTTCTGAAAAATGGTAATCTTTATTTGTTTTTATATATCACATATAATAAATATGGTATATATCTATTTAAAATAGAAAATACTTCAAAAATTTTCAAATTCATGGAAAATATCTTTTGAATGTTTTTTAAATTTACCGAACATTGATCTTCAACTTTTTTCAAATTTTAAATTTCAAATAAATCTACTGCATGTATTTTTGGTTATTTTTTAATTTCTAAAATGAAAAATATTGTTTCGTAAAACAATACTGTACCCTTAATTTCTAATTTCTTTTTAATAAATGTATTGATTTATTTTCTTAATGTTTTTATAAAATTAAATATAAATGGTGTATATTTTAATTAATATTCTATATATAAATATTTATATATCTATATATATATATAGGAATAGAGATTCAAATTGTTCCTAAACTACTTAAATTTTTTTATTTATTATTCAAGATTAGTTTATTTTTTGACAAATGGATTGAGAATACTAAAATTGAACCGATTTCAAATCTATCCAACTTATTTACAATCCTAAAAACATTTTTTTAAAATAATTCATAAGGCTAATGGTTTTAGTTAACCATTTTTTATGCCCAAATTCTCCGATCAACCGATCACAAATTTGTCATGAATCTGCATATATAAACTAATCAAAAATAAAAAATCAAAGATATATTTTCCTTTTCCTTTGAAAAGAAAAAGTCCGATATCTTCACGTAATCTTTTTTTATTCTTTTATGTTTCTGGTTTCTTGGTAATAGATCATTATCTTCACGTAATCTCTCAATTTGATTCGCGCATATTCCGCATTGCAATTTCATCGACTTTATAAAATTTTTTAATAAAGACATTAGAAGCGGTAAGCCAAGAAAAATCATGTATAAAAAACAAAAGACATCTATTTCATCAAGGCTGATTTTCCCTTAGTACGTCATCAAGAAAATCACCTTGAAGGGATTGATGGGTCCCACATCCAAATTAATGGACACTGTTCAAACTCAGACTACCATCAGTTGATTAATTTCGTTTGTTTCCTCTCTCATCAATAAAAGATGTACCACATACAGGCACAAACTCTTCACAACCGTCCGATTAAGACTAGTTTCCAGATTCTTTCATTAAGTTTTGGGCAACAAATACCGACAGATTATCACTTTCTATTTCTCGAATTCTTATTGTGTATGAGTCGAATTATTTTTTTATGAAATTTTTTTTTTTTTTTTGCTTTTAAATTATTTTTTTATAAATTATTTTTACTGTCAGATAGACAGGTTATCATTGGTCAAATTTCCGGTTTGGGCTGTTCTAGCTATTATATTTTATAAGCGTAGTGTTGGACCCGACACAAAATGGCTGGAATGATTAACAAAATGGTTAGAATAGACAACAAATAAAATTCGTCTCGTGAAAGCAACCAGCTTCGTTAAAGTAATAATTAACATTTTGAATGAGTGTGTTCCACCAACACGATAAATTCAGCGACAAGGTTATATTACTTTGGAACAATAAATTTTGAATTTGAATTTGAATTTGGATAAAATTATTGGTTAATAACGTATGCAATAAAGTGAGAAAAGAATATAAATTTGATGAGTCACATCCATTTTTAAATTACAAAATTATTGTAACATAACACAAAAATAAGAATAATGATAATAATAATTGATTCAAATAAAATTCATTTTTATTTAAACAATTCATTTGAATAGCTCTTTCTTTCAACGCATGGTTCTTGTTTCTTGTTTCTCTCTTCTTCCTTCTTGTTTGGAGCTCTTTCATTTGTTGGACGATCCTATAAAATAAATTTAATTCATCCATTTTTAGTCTTTCTTCCATCTCTGTTAAAGTTTAACTTAAACATAATTTAATTATTTAAATTTAAAAATATCATCAACTTCTTTTTAAATTTTAAAAATACATCATTCTGTTACCTTTTTTTCATTTGCATCTTTTATCTCCAAATTCCATATAAGAAATATTAATTTTAATTTTCAAAATCTAAGATATTAAATTTCAGTTAATATAAATCTTGTAGAATCTAGATATATATTCTGAAAAAATTGTTGCCTCTCACCACCACTTTCACACTAAAGCTTATCATGAACTCCACCAACACATGGTATTCACTTAGAACATGTTTGGTTTATGGAATAAACATAGAAATAGAATTTCTATTCCGTAGATTTTGTTTTTTCTATGTTTGATAAGTTTTTGAATTTGGCAATAGTTATTCCATATAAATAGATATGCATCCACTTAAATGAATAACAATTTCTCATTAAAACTTCATAATCCTTATTTTTATGTTTTAATTTAGATAAAATTTAAAATATCTTTATTATATTTAAATTTAAAATGATTATCACATACTAAAAACATATAAATAAATATAAAATTTACTTTTGAATTAATTTTTTTTATCAAATTTGAATTTTTTGAAAAAGAAAATATTTATAAAGTCTAAACTTTAATTTTAAGTAAATATTTTTACCAAACATATAAATGGGAATTATCAATCCTTTTTCCATTTTCTATTCCTATGAATAACTATTCCTATTTCTAAAAGAATACGTATTCTGTATACTAAACGTAGGATTACTAAATGAATTTATTTAAATTTTCTGGTATATCACTTATTAAATGAATTTATTTAAATTTTCCTGTTAACTTTACCAAACTAAAAATCTATATATATGTTAAAAAAAAAAATATTCATACAACTCATAATATCCATAATAACTAGGGGCATAAACATGTTTATTGGTTTGCATTAAATGATTTCACTTACAAAAGCAAGAATTCATTATTTATATTCAGTTGTAATTTGGCAAAAGTATAGTTCGACATGACTTCTATTAGCCTTTGGTTTTTAAAGCCTCAAAACCAGCTTCTTAGACTATTTAAGGTTTTAAGAAGAGTTTAAAACCATATGAAGTGTATAATATGTAAAAAAAAAAAAAAAAAAAAAAAAAAAAGCAAAACATTTTTTTTTTTGAAAGAGCAAAGTTCTAAAGAAGTAAAATTAAAAGTTATTATAAACATGGCTTTTGGTTTATATTCATTTTTCAACCAATAATAATAAATATCAAGTGGGATTAGCTTAATTGATAAGCTACTTATGCCTATAACTAGGAGGCCATGAGTACCAGACATTGGGGTTGAGGAAAATTTGTAAATCTTCTAACAAAATAAATAAATAAATAAATAAATAAAAATCCAATGATAGTGATAAACCATTTGCCACATAATTGGTTTGTGTGGGTAAGATTTATTCTAAGCTACAAACCCTTTTGTCAAGTTGAAATGGTGTCTCGATTGGCAAAGGTGTTTTGAGAGACAGGCCTGAGATTTGGTATGGAGTAATATAGGAGGATGTCGAGGAATACAATGACTTGGCTAGTATCTTTGCCTTTTCTAGAAAAGTTGTCTAAGAATGGAATTCAAGTTGCAATTAATGAGAGTGTGACAAAACAGGCAATGGACTAAGATGGGTAAACTTCGATTTTGAATGTTTAAGGCTTTGTAAACACAAATCTCTTGGATTGTCCAAGCTAAAATCGCTATAAGGTTCAATGTTTGTATGTCGCTTAATTGTGAAATCCCATAAAGCGTGCTAAATAAAATCATATGAATCACATGAATTAGGAAGTCGCTCATTTCCTAACATATGGCTCTCAAGATTCGCCTATTAGGGTTTAGTGAGCCTGTTTCCTTGGGGAACAAGGAAATTCAATGCTAATAATATATAAATATATCATTGCATATCTTTACTGGAGTAAGCACAACTCATTTTTAAAAGGGTAATTTTCATCTTTAGCATTCAAAGATCATTGTCTGACTTAAATATTGATGTAATGCTTCATCCTCTCTCCATCGAAGTATTCGTCTTTGGTCCCACTCCAAACGGTAAGAGATTTTTTTGTTTTGATTTTTCAAGAAGTCACCCATCCTAGGGTTGCTTCCATTAGAGCACGCTTAAATATAGAGTTCTTTCAAATGAAGTCAATCGCTCTGAAAAGGCCTCAGTCGTTAAGGGAGTGTATACTTTACGTTTGAACTATTGTTACTTTTCCACACTCCGAATGATGTGGGATTGGACACTAGGTGGCCTTTCCAAGTAGGGTAATCTACCAGTGCCTCGCATCCATCCATACTTATCCTGGTGGTACACTGGCTCACCCTTGGTTTTCACAATTCCCCATAATATATTGTTCATTGATCTTACATTTTCTTACCTTGCATCCATTGAGCCTCATAGGTCTTACAATAACCCCCTTTGGGATCAAACGTCCTTGTTGGCACGCTTTTGATTGGGTACAGACTTTGATACTATTTTTAATACCCCATTCTCTCTCCATCAATATTATCCCCAATTTGCTCATACTTACCTTAGTGGTATTACATTAGTTCACTTTTGGTCATCACAATTCACTTTAGTTTATTGTTCACTGATCTTACCTTTTGTTGCATTACATCTTTCAGGGCTCATAGGTCTCATAATACAATCCTTCAAGATCCAACATCCTCGCTAGCTCACTTATGATTGGGTGTAGGCTTTGATACCACTTGTAACGTCCCACTTTCCCTCCATTGATATCGTCCTCAATTTATTTACCGCACTCTAAATGATATGAGCTTCTTTTGTTTAGACTTCTTAAAGGGTTACTCATCTTGGGATTGCTTCCATTGGAACATACTTAACTTCAAAAGGTCACCTATCTAGGATTGCTCCTACTGAAACACTTTTAACTTTAGAGTTTTTTCAAACCCTGAAGCCAATTGCATAGAAAAAGCCTTGATTGTTGAGAGAGTGTATACTTTACATTTGAACAATCATTGTTCCACACCCAATGATGCGTGATTGGATACCAGGTGCTTCCACCAATAAAGTACGTAGTTTGCTAGTGCCTTACACTCACCCATACTTACCCTAGTGGCATCACATTGGTTCACCTTTGGTCGTCATAATTTGCTTTAGTGTATTGTTCACTAATCTTGCCTTTTCTTACCTTGCATACTTTAGGGCTCCCAGGTTCCAAGATTGAAACCTGGCTTTGATACCAAGTTAATAGGATCGAATATGAGGCCTTCCTGAACAACTAAAATGGTCCTGCCTAGGGAAGCCATATCGAATTTCCTATAAAAAATCCAGTAAAATCTCCCATAATTTAGATATACCCTGATAGTACATATAAAATATCAAACAATCAAAGATAAAGTAAGAGTAATACATATTAGGTTAATCTGCCATAGCAATCTAAGGAGAACAAATGAACAAATGCATAAATATCAAAAGTTGCTCAATATAATGTATACATTAGAATTCAATGAAAGAAAAAATATTCACTATCATTATAATCAAAGGAAAAGAACAATACATCAACAATGGAATAATACATGAAAAATGAAGATACTTGCATGTGATGTACGTAACATGCCAATGAAGGCCTAAGGGAACAATTTAAAACTGTAAAACTATAATACAAGCTCAATGAGTGAAATAAAATTATAATATGAAGATAGTCATTTGTTTCAAATCTTTCACTCAAGACCTTACTTTTAATCTTTTGAAAATTTTTCATTCTAAAAACAATTTCACAAAACTTAACTTTTACCCCAAATTAATATCATGAAATGAGCATTTCATAATTAAAAAAATTTAAAATATTAATAGCCAACTGAAGCATAATCAAGAAAAAAAAATTACACAATGTATGACACCATAAACCACTTTAAGTATCTTGAAATACAAAACATTTATACATATTTCAAAATATATCATATCCAATTTTTTTTATTAAAATCAATTATTTTCCAAAAATATTAAAACATTAACTCAAATACTATGATATCTAAATATCAAGATTTTCAAGTTCACTATGAACTCACTAAAATTCAAAATCATTTAAGAACTTGTCAAATGTCACATGAAATGATAAAACAAATATGTAAAAAGTAAATATTCATATATGTATATATGATAAACATTTAAACCAACACACACACACTATTCAGACCATATAAATATTGTACTAATATGCCCAAAATCATTTAACAATATAAATCATTCATAGTTACTATGGACATTCGCTCCTATTCTTTTGTAAGGTCACTTCCAGTATTTATACGGTTGCTTATATTATAATAAAATATTTTTTAGACTCCAAAAATCAAACGTAAGACATTGGTGTGCATCAAATGTCTTAAAATACTTTATGTAATTTTAAAATTACGTAGCCTGGCTAGTGAAAGATCCAATTATATAGCTAACCTTTAGCATCTGGTATCCAAAATATGGTTTCTCACCAAAGGCCAGTTTTATGAAATTGAATCTTCTAATAAATCCTATTAACATCTAATTATACAATACTAACCTCAATTTCATTTAACTTTATATCAATGAAAGCCCAAAAGATAGATAACATAGTGATTTGCTCATCTTAATCCAAAAATATTGCTAGTGATCGAAAAACATATCGGAAAATTTGGCCAAACTTGATGGTGATGAGTTTCTCAAACCATAATGAATCTCAATAAACAGAGACCTATTCAAGCTTAGAGAGTTAAAATTAGGGGGAAGGGTGTATGGGTTGAGCTAAAATGGCTATAAAGTAGCCAACTTGTTGGAAAATGCTAAATGATCACTGCCAGCTTCAAATGGCCAATCCCATTATATCAGCTAGTGGTTTGGCTTGAAAAGTTGGTAGATTGGTCATTGAAAGATTTGCTAGTTGTCATACACATGTTCATGCCTATAGCCAGAAAATAGATCAAATCGACTTGACTCAATTTATTGTTTAAGCAACTCATTGATCGGGTTAAATGTGTCCATGGGGTCTGGGGAAGTCTTTAGGACTTTATGGATAGCTTCTGATTTGTTTAATGAGGGCACAATTTATTATGTATATATAGACCATTGGATCATAAAAAAGCAAAAATCTGAAATTGTTTTTGGACATTAATATAATATTAATATTTAAACTTTATAGAATCATAACTTTCTAATTGTAACTTGAAATTAAACCCTCCACTAGTCTATGAGCTCATATTAATGAGCCCTATGC
The DNA here is from genome assembly GCF_031755915.1 of Ziziphus jujuba. Classification (NCBI taxonomy): domain Eukaryota; kingdom Viridiplantae; phylum Streptophyta; class Magnoliopsida; order Rosales; family Rhamnaceae; genus Ziziphus; species Ziziphus jujuba. The sequence continues at coordinate 12,907,439 of NC_083387.1, read as the reverse complement.
AATGGTATAAAAGTCAGAAAAAAATTCTAAGGAAAAGTCAAACTTAGTTTCACTTGAAAGTACAATTCGATCAAACTTCGTCAACATGGTCAAACAACCAAAGTTTTCAAATTTGAGGTATTCTTTAAGATAGATTATTACAATTGAATTGTCTTTGGTCGGTACCATATTGGTGCTCAAAAATCTTCACGTTCTTTTTATTTTGTAGGAACTAATCAAGTTTCAACCTCGTTTTACGATAACTTATGGTGGTGTAGATTCTTGCTTCAACAATTTAGCATGCTAGTTAGGGGTGCTCTCACCATATCGTGTGATTTATACAACAAAAGAACCTAGTAAGGACCTTTATAGGTTCAGTTATTGATGATACATGTTTTTTTGCTTTAAAGATTTTGATTCTTAGATTAGATAAAGCTTAATGTACACCAACAACAACAATCACATAGAACAACATATTAAGACTTTACAAATGGTTTGTGCATATATATAGGAGAAGATTAACTTTATTATCCATCTCATTGAACAAATAAATCAATGATTTAAGCAAACCAATGGAATTAATTAGGAGCTCATCAAATGATTGTTCATAGATTTGCCCCCAGAGCAAGATGGGATACCTTTAACAACAAGACTGCCAATCAATCAAGAATAGATGATGTAAGGAATTTCAATTACCATAAAAGAACAAAGTAGACAAGAAAATGAAAATCAAGATTATTTTCCTTTTGATCAAGTTGAACAACATGACGAATGGGTTAAAAAGAATCTAAGGCCAGAGAATACTCAAAATCATGAATCTCATGTTTGGAATTGAGTGGTTGTACCCAAATATGAATATCTTGATTAGGGACAGGAGAACCAACTTCAAAGTTTAGGAGCATTGAATCCAAAGATGTCTAAGCAAATGACTATGAATAATCATCAAGATAAAATGGTCTAATAAGAAAAGAGAAAAGGCCAGCAAGAGACTTACAATAAATATTGAGGAATTGAAAAAGCTGATACAACAATAGGTGCATTTGAGAAAGGATGACCAACATGCAGAGGATGCTTGGATTAACAACTTGCTGTGAAGTCATTTCAAGGATTGGATAATGGGTGTAAGATTCCCATCTCATTTCATCCTACCAAAATTCAAACTTGTTGATGGCTTCTTGGATCCAATAGAGCACATCCAACAATATTGCAACATCATAAGCCAACTTAAAATTTCAAAAGATAAGAGATAAGCCACAATGTCTAAAACCATCTTAATTAGTTAAAAGGACAAGCACTTTTATGGTTTTATAGAGGTTAGATCAATGAATTCATGTTGAAGAACTCGTGAAAGTATTTAAAGCTCAACTTACATCTAGAATAAGAGTAAAAAGTGAGACCAATTATCTATCAATGATTAAGCAATGGAGGTGAAACTCTCAGAACTTTCACTTAAAAGTTTAATTAGGAGAATATCAAATTTGCTAATTACAATGAGTCCATGACTATAAAGGCTTTTCTGAAAGGATTATTTCGAGAGAGTCCTTTATGTGATTCTTTTACTATGCAAACCCGTCAACAATAATTGAAGCATTTAGGGGAGCTAATGAATTTGTCAAACTAGAAGAGGATAAGTGGGAAGATTGAATAGATAAAGGGAAAGAACCATTGAGAAGTCTCAGTAGTAGATTGTGTTCAAGACATATAAGCCTAAATATTCTAGACTAAAAAGATATGTGTCTCCACAAATATATAAGAGGAATATCAATAGGAACAATCAAGTTGAGGAAGGTGCCATAGATTTCTTTAACTATTATTCCTTCAATGTAGCCTTTAAGTAGATGGTGAGGTATTTGAAAGATAAGAGCTATTTGAGGTGGTCACCCAAGATGTCTACTAATTCAAGAATGAGGCATAGTACTTGATTTTATGCCTTTTATAACGACTTGGACATATGACTTAGGACTGCTGCTAGCTTAAATCCAAATTAAAAAACCTGATCAAAATACTATGCAATTGAAAGAATTTAAAAAGAAAGAATTTCAAAATACTGATCAAAATAGGATATTAAAAAGAATTTATGCAATTGAAAGAATTCAAAATGTGGATGATGAAAGACAATGAAGGAAGAGAGAAATATATCCATCAATGCATAATAAGAGTGAAGACAAAGGTGGAAGAAATAATAAGAAAGAGCAAAGGCCTACTTAATGTACCATTCATACTATAGAGGGGAGACTTACAAGTGGAGAAGTGACTATGGCAATTAGGAAAAGGAACATTAAATTGGAAAAAGTGGCCACGGCCAAAATGAAAAATACCTTAGCCTCAAGTACCCCTCATATAACCTTCATAAAGTAAGTTAAAGAAGGTCTACATATGCTTCATGATGATGCCTTAGTAGTTGAACTTTCAATTGGGGATTACATGGTGAAAAGGGGTGCTAATTGATAATGAAAGCTTTATGGACATAATTTTCCTTTAAACTCTTTGAGAAATTTGGTGTGATTAAATGAAGATAAAGGAGGAAAAACTAAGGAATATTGTTGATTAGAATCCTCTTGTACCCATACAATCTACAATTCGTTGGTGTGTTGATCCTATGCAACTAAAGACGGGACCAATTACTAGGGCACAAGCTAAGAGGTTTAAGAAAAACCTGATTAACTCCATTCAAGGTGTTATTAAATCTTGAAAAAGCATAATAAAACCCGAAGATTCAAAGCCCGTATTGTGCATCCAAGTTGTGAAGGCAGAAATGGACTTGGAAGCTGTTTTGGTGCATCTATGGACTCCAGGCAACAAGGGACTAGTTTTTTAACTTGTGAACATGATTAAGTTTACCAAAGGATCATAGAATCATGTCAAGGCAGAAGCAAAACTATTCAATTACCATGTTTGTGCATAAATTTTCATGTTGGTCGAAATTCATCATTTTGGCACTAAGAAGGGCCTTTCTTGTTTTTCAAGCAAGCTTTGATCATTCCAATCATGGGCAACGTATAGGAACCAATTCTAATCCTATTTGGCATCCTACATGGTATATTGGAGTTGATTTGGAGCCTAAATTAGCTGGTGATTGGACTAACATGGTTTAGGTGGAAAACTAGTCAATTAGTTTTCTAATTTGAACCTTGACTTTTTCTTTTAGGAAATAGTCTTTTATTTTGTTTTTTATTTGATTATTTGCCAGAAAAATTAATTTAGGAAGGTAGATACTTTATTATTTTCATTTTAATTTAATTAATTCCTATTTCAAAATTAAAGAATTAATTAGGAAAGTTAGTCAAATTCGGCCACACCTTTTGTTTCCTTATCATTGGCCGGTTTTGACCTAATTATTTAGGGTTTTGTTTTATGACTCTAGCCTATTTAAGAGGCTTATTTTCTCAGTAATACTCAGTAAATCATTCATATAGAAAATTATTTGTGAGAAAAAGTTCTCTTTGTTCTCTTGGAACACCTAAAACATCGAGTAGAGATCGAGTGTTTTAGTATGCTTATCAATAGAACATCCATCACCTATTGTGGCGTCTTTATCATATACCAAGATTTCTAATCACAGATTGATTAGGGATCAAGGTGACCATAAGAATCTGAACTTAATTTCTATCCAGGTTAGTATAATATGCATTTAGGAGCAAGTCGACCTAGGTTCGTATCATTTGGTATCAATGCTGAATTTGTTTCAAGTTTAATCTATCTTATTTTCTTTGTTTTGTTTTGTGTTAGTCTGAAATTTTAACATAAGGTTAAGGTTGTTTCCTATCTATTTACATTTTGCACTAAAAAAAAAAAATTCATTCATAGCCGAATTAGGTCCTTTCTGTTAGCCAAAATTTTACTTTCTAGTTTGTTGGTTAGTTTTGCATATTAGTTCTTAGTAATTTGGTTTATTATTGATTTTTATTTACTGTTTTAATCTAATTAGTTGCTTTCACATATTCAAAAAAAAAAAAAAAAAGAGAGAAAAAAAAGGAAAGAGGAATTTGAAAGCATATTGCATAAATTCTAAAATTTTTGCAATTTGTTTTTGTTTTAAAGTGTGGATCGGGTTTGATAGAATTTTGGCTTTGGAATTCCAATTTTTGATGGTGATTATTGCTACTGGAGGCTGTGTTGATATTTTTCTATGAGTGATAAAAAAAAAAAAAAAACTGGAGGCTGTGTTGATATTTTTCCATGAGTGATCAAAAAAAAAAAAAAAAAAAGGAGGCGTCGAAGGATTTTTTTTTTTTAAAAACAATTTGCGCAAAAGGAGGCTAGTTTTGAAAGATTGAAAAATTGAGTTTGTTTGGCGTGTAATTTCAATTGAGAACTGTTAGAGTTTCTGTTTATTCATTCAATATTGCTGCTGGATATTTGAAGTTTGAATGCTTAAATTGATTGGATTAAAATTGGTAAAAGGATTTGATACAATGACCTAAATTACGAGAACTACATTCAACAACTATCTCATATTTTATTCCAATTTGTTGTTCTTGTCATTATTAAACTCTTTTCTAAATTTTATCCTTGAATTTTTGGTCCAAAATATTTTGGTTTATTCTTTATTGAATCCGAAATTTGCCTTGTTAATTTTTCCTTGTGTTTGGTTAGAAAGCTGAGAATTAGGCATTAACAATACACTCGGCAATTGCTTTTTTTGTTGCTATTTTATTGGTAAGTTAAATTAGGGAATACTTGTGATCTAGTTGTTGTTTAAGTGTGATTTAGTAGAACTTGGAGATATTCTTTTGAGTGGAAAAAGGCAAGAAAGTGTAAGCTTAAAAGAGGATCAAAAGCCAAAACTAGTGTGAAAACATGAGTAAGCAAGACCTTTCAGTCAAATATGTGAGGGAGTGAATTTAGTGAGGTTCTTTGCATTATTTTCTCTAACATGAAAAATTCAAGAATGAGAAGAGGATGAGACTCATTAAGAAATCTTGAAGATGAATTTGTGGGATTCAAAGGGGAATCTAGAGCAACGGGGAATGGAGGAGAACCTACCGAAATGTTGGTAGTTTTGGAACAACTTCAAAGGATGAATGCTCATTTTGATCAACTTGATCAAAGAATGGACAAATTTGAAAATTCACAAGGTAGGTTGAACCCAATGATAGACTTACAACGAGGCTATGATCGAGGTTGAAGAGGCCACAGACGTTTTAGGGAAAAATCAAAGGAGGTAACTTTGGAAAAAATATCTAGGAGGAGTATGAGGACATATTTGCACCCCAAGGAAGACAAAACCATGGAAGGCAAGCCCAAGATGAAGATGATGACCTTGAAAACATTAAGGTCAATATACCACCATTCTTAGGCAAAAGTGATTCGAAAGCTTACCTAGAATGGGAAGAATGTATGGAGATGATTTTTTATTGCCATAACTATTCCAAGGCAAAGAAAGTAAACTTGGCTACTTTGGAATTTGGACATTATGCATTTTAATGATGGAATAATGAGTAAAGTACCCGAAGAAGATTTGGTGATGAATTAATTACCACTTGGCGACAAATGAAAGGAGCCATGAGGAAGAGATTTATGCCGACGCATTACCATAGGATGTTGCATCAAAGATTACAATATTTATCACAAGGAAGTAGGATCGTGGAGGTCTACTATAAGGAGATGGAGATGCTCATGATGAGATTGAGCATGAATGAGGATCTTGAGGTAAGTATGGCATGGTTTTTGGGAGGTTTAAACTGAGAGAAAGCCAACCAAGTGGAATTACAACAATACGCGGAGTTGGAAGAGATGCTACATGTGGCCATCAAAATTGAGAATCAATTTAAGAGGAGGGGTACTAGCTCATGGATTGGAAGAGTTTCAAACAGCTGGAGCATAAATTCATCAAATTGGAGAAGCAATCTAGCATTCAAACTATGGACAAAATTGAAGTTGGAAGAAAAGAGCTCCAATCGGCCAAGGAGGGACACAAGGACCGAACCCACCCAAACACCAAAATCCGAAGGTAAAGCTAATCCTAAACCACCTAGAACTCGTGATATTGTGTGTTTTAAGTGTCAGGGCTAAGGACATATTACCAATCAATGCCTAAATAGAAGAATTATGGTGCTGAAAGGCAACGGAGAGTTGGAATCTAAAAGTGAGGGAACCGAAACTGAAACCAGACTTGTTGAGGAAGAAATTGAAGATGAAGAACATATTGAACTTGAGACACAACAAGTTCCAACGGCCGAATTAAGCTTGGTGGCACGAAGGGTATTGATTGACCGTGTACAAAGATGAAAACCAAGTGCAAAGGAAAAACATCTTCCATACTAGATGTGACATTCAAGGTAACATTTGTAGTATGATTATTGATAGTAGAAGTTGTGTCAATGTTATTAGTAATATTGTGGTGAAGAAAATTAGGTTTAACAACAATCTAACATCCCGAACCATATAAGCTTCAATAGCTTAGTGATAATGGATAGATGAAGGTAAACAAACATTATGGTCGAGAAAATGCATTTGTGTGATGTTTAGAGATCATATTTGATAAGGAAAACCATGGAAATTTGTACCTCATATTTTTGTACCTCATATTGTACCTCATATTTTTGTAGCTCAATGTGTGATGTTGTACCTCATATTTTTGTTGGGAAAACCATGGAAATTTGATAAGGATACAATACATTATGGTCGAGAAAATGCTATTGTGTTCCAATTTAAAGGAAAGAATATTGAGCTTGAGACGTTGACACCTAAAGAATTATTTAGAGATCAATTACAAATGCAACAATGGAGGGAGGCCAAACAGAAAAACAAGAAGGCAAGTATGCCACCCACGGCTTCATTTACCAAACAAGAGAGCAAGTCCAAACCACACAACCAAGGTAAGTTTTCTAAATTTGAGATTGAGAGGAAAAAGAGAGAGGAAGCTTAAAGTGAAAGAAAAAGAGAGAAAGCTGAGAGTTTTAAAGGGAAAGAGAAATCCGAGAGTGAGGAAGAGAGGAGAGAAAAGAAAAAGAAAACTTTTTATCTTGGCCAACGTGAGGTTAAAAAGGCATTTTTGAGTAATAAACCTATGCTGGTCTTGATGTTTAAAAATGCTTATTTAAATCATCTAGCTAACTTTAAAGAGTTTGTATTGCCAAGTTCTATATCTTCTGTTTTACAGAAATTTGACGATGTATTTTCGGAAGAGATTCCTAATGGCTTACTACCTATTCGAGGGATCGAGCATCAAATAAATTTTATTCCCGGAGTTGCAATTCCTAATAGGCTAACATATAAAAGTAATCCTAAGGAGACAAAGGAACTGCAAAGTTAGATAAGTACATTGCTTGAAAAAGGATACATTAAAGAAAGCATGAGTCCATGTGCTGTCCCTATTTTATTAGTATCTAAGAAAGATGGTTCATGGCGTATGTGTGTAGATTTTAAGGCCATAAATAATATAACCATTAAATATAGGCATCCTATTCTTAGATTAGATGATATGCTTGATGAATTATATGGTGCATGCATATTCTCTAAAATTGACCTTAGGAGTAGGTATCATCAAATTAGAATGAAAGAAAGAGATGAGTGGAAAACCGCATTTAAAACTAAGTATGGTTTGTATGAGTGATTAGTAATGCCTTTTGGTTAATCTAATGCATCTAGCATTTTCATGAGATTAATGAACCATGTCATGTGTCTATTCATTGAAAAATTTGTGGTTGTTTACTTTGATGATATTCTTATATATAGTAGAAATTTAGATGATCATGTAGGACACCTTAGGTTGGTTTTAGAAGTACTTAGGAAGGAAAGATTGTTTACTAATATTAAAAAGTGTGATTTTTGCCGAAATGAGCTTGTATTTCTAGTACTTGTTGTGATAGTGTTTAACCCAGGAGATTGGGTTTGATTGCACTTAAGAAATGAGAGGTTTCCGAAACAACGAAAGTCAAAGCTTATGCCTCGAGGAGATGGACCTTTTCAAGTTTTGGAGAGGGTTAATGACAACGCCTACAAACTTGACCTACCAGGTGAGTGTATAATGTGAGTGCTACATTTAATATTGCTGACTTATCTTCATTTACTGTAGGTGATGACTTTAATTTGACTATAAATCCCTTCTCAATGAAGAGAATGATGAGAAGCCACCTATACTCGTACAATCTACACCTCGCTGGGATGCTAATCTTGTGCAACTGAAGACGGGAACAACTACTAGGGAACAAGATGAGAGGTTTAAGGGAAACCTAGTTAGCTTCTTTTAAGGTGTTATTAAATCTCATGAAGGCATGATAAAACCCGAATATTCAAAGCCCGTATTGTGTATCCAAGTTGTGAAGGCATAAATGAACCCGGAAAGCTATTTCGGTACATATATGGACTTCGGGCATAAGGAACTGGTTTTTTAACTTGTGAACATGATTAAGTTCACCAAGGGATCATGGAATCATGTCAAGGTAGAAGCAAAGCTGTTTAATTACCATGTTTGTGCATAAGTCTTCATGTTGGCTGAAATTCATCATTTTGGCGCTGGAAAGGGCCTTTTTTATTGTTCAAGCAAGCTTTGATCATTCCAATCATGGGCAACATATGGGAACCAATTCGAATCCTATTTGGCATCCTACATAGCATATTAGAGCTGATTTGGAGCCTAAATTAGCTGGCGATTGGACTAAGACAACTTAGTTGGAAAACTAGTCAACTAGTTTCCTAATTTAAACCTTAACTTTTTGTTTTAGGAAATAGTCTTTTATTTTTGTATTTATTTGATTATTTGCTGGAAAAATTAATTTAGGAAGGTAGATAATTTATTATTATGATTGTAAATTAATTAATTCCTCTTTCAAAATTAAGGAATTAATTAATACAAATTAGATTAGGAAAGTTAGTCAAATTCAACCACACCTTTTGTTTCCTTATCATTGGCCGGTTTTGACCTAATTATTTAGTGTTTTGTTTTATGACTCTAGCTTATTTAAGAGGCTTATTTTCTCAATAATATTAAGTACATCATTCATATGAAAAATTATTTGTGAAAAAGAATTCTCAATATTGTATTGGAATACCTAAAACATCGAATATAGATCGAGTGTTTTAGTCTGACTTATCAATAAGACATCCATCACCTATTGTGGTGTTTCCGTCATATACTAAGGTTTCTAATCATAAGTTGATTAGGGATTAAGGTGACCATAAGAATCTAAGCTTAATTTCTTTTCGGATTAGTATAATATGGGTTTACAAGCAAGTCGACCTACGTTCGTATCACTTATGGAGTTTAATTGTGAACTAAATATGTCATTGGACATCTGTGGTTCCATGACATGAAGGCTATTCCATCAACCTATCATTAAATGTGAAGCTAGTAATGAAAGGAGGAATGAGGTGCTGGGAAGTAGTCAAAAGAATATGAGCTTAATTTCTATTCGGATTAGTATAATACGGGTTTACGAGCAAGTCGACCTACGTTCGTATCACTTATGGGGTTTAATTATGAACTAAATATGTCATTGGACATATGTGGTTCCATGACATGAAGGCTATTCCATCAACCTATCATTAAATGTGAAGCTAGTAATGAAAGGAGGAATGAGGTGCTGGGAAGTAGTCAAAAGATGGCTTGATCATGCTATGTGGTTATCTTGAAAGGAAAAACTTATAGGGACAAATAGTAATTACAAAATTTTGTGTGTCCTCATAATGCAAGTTAAAAAAGACTATGTGGACTAGATTGAGGAAATTCTTTTAGATCTTTAGAAGCCTGAGAAGATTGTGAGAATTAAAACCACATTAAGTGCAAAATTGAAGGAAGAATTAATTGAATTTCTAAGAGAACATAGCCAATGTTTTCCTTAGAATGCATCAAACATGCTAGGCATTGATACATTCATGATTACCTACAAACTAAACATGAGTCCTAGTCTTAAACCGATGAAACAGAAGAGGAAAAAGTGTGCTCAAGAAAGGAATCAAGTGATTAATGATGACGTGTATTGTCTAGAAGCAAATGATAGTATCTTGATTGGCTCACGAATGTGGTAGTGGTGAAGAAAAAGAATGGCAAGAATAGTTTTTCCCTCATGATGATTGATATGTTGGTGGATGCCACAGTGGGGCATGAGATAATAAGACAAACTTTAATTGAAATTGAGGACATAAGAGAAGCAACAACAATTTTATTGTCCCAATATCAATGACTTACAATACCATATTTTAATATTGAGGTAAAGACAAGATAGTTGTAGTTCGACAATCTTGTGCTCAGAACGATCTTTTGGAAGACTCAAGAAGTAAATGCTGGTAAATTGGGAAACCTATAAGCAAGAGGCTGCTAAACTCTAAGATACAATCTTAAATGCTACAAAATGCTACTATAGTGAAGCAGAGGTCGCCAGAGAAGCTAGAAGATGATGGATTTAGGATATTCAAGCTTGGTTCTTGAGAAAATGGTTTTTATGAAAGAGGTTTCTCCAGATTTACATAGAGATGAAAACTCGAAGGAGCTTATAATGAAAAAGGATTAAAGGAAGGGTTGAGTTAAATTGTTAACGATCAATGATTTTGATTTAGTTCTGGACTTTTCAATAAATGGTTGCAATCAAAAGACTCTTTATTTGAATGATGAGATTTTATGACCAGTTTGGGGAGTGTAACATTTTGAGACATGTTGTGGGTATCAAATATGATGTCTTAATGGCATGATAAGGAAACAATTTAATTTTATTGAAAACTTTATAGATTTTGCCTCAAATTTAAGGCATATTGTATCTTGAAACTGCTCATACTCTTTCAAATGGGAGACATCCTAGGATGTATCAGCGATAAGTGTTCGAGAGGAGTGTCAGCTATTATGCAATGGTTGTCATCTGAATAAAACTAAAAGACACAACTGTTAAATCGGTGTCTTAAACTTTCTGAGAGTGGAAACTGAGGACATGTTGAGGATCAGGTTTTAAGAGATGTGTATTGGATTGTTTCAGGTAAGCTTTAATCTCGGGGTATCCGAAATGTTGTGCTAACATCTCTTTTGGAATAATTTCTACTCCTTTTAAGTAAAAATTTACTTGAAGGATTGGAGAGCTAGCTATGTGGGTAGAATTTATTCGAGCAATATATTCTTCTTCTAAGTTAAACTGGTGTCTCAGCTAACGATGGTGCTCCAAGAGAGATGTCCAAGATTGGGTATGGAGAAATATGGAAGTTATGTTGAGGAATATAATGGCTTGGTTAGTATCTTGGACATTCTGATAATATTTTCAGAGAATGGAATTCAAGCTGCAATTGATGAGTGTCCGACATTACAAACAATGGATTATTATGGTTAAACTCTAACTTTGAGCATCTAGGGACTTGTATGCATGACTCTCTCGGATTGTCCAATATAAAATCATTATAAGGTCTAGGTTTGTATGTTGGCTAGTTGTGAAATCCCATAAAACCCATTGAATAAGATCAATAAAATAAGATTTATTAGGAAAACCATTTATTTCATAATATATAGTTCTTTGATTCAGCCCATTAATATTTATATATATATATATATATAACCTTGTAATAGAGAGCACCATATAGAGAGCCCCAGTGCACGCCTAGTGTCCTAAAACATGTTACGAGATATGTAAATTAAATTTAAGTTAATTTACACATCTCGCAACAAATCTCATGATATTAGGCATGCACAAAGTGGTGCTTTATATACATATATATATATATATATATAAATACATACACACATATATATATATATATATATATATATGTCTTTTACAAGAGTTTTCCCTTCTCTCATCTTAATATTTTGAATCCATGACTTTTAAATTTTGGATATGAATAATTTATCAACTAAGCTAACATTACTTAATATCCATTAAAATTTGATGATTCAGTTCCTTAAAAAATAAGGAAACTCAATACGAATGATCTGTAAATACATCATTACTCTTCTTCACTCAGGTACACATAATACACTTTAGAAATCTTAATTTTCATCTTTGTTATTTAAAGATCACTACTTTATTTGAAAATCAGAGTGTCTTTGGTGGGCATTCACTGATGTCCCAATCTTTACATTCTCTTTGTTTTGCAAAAACTAATTAGGTTTCAACGTCGTTTCATAACGACTCACAGTGGTACAAATTCATGCTTCAATAGTTTGTAAATAATTTAGTATTTGCAGTATTACTCCTCATAACTTAAAAACATTTTTTTCTTATAAGTATGGATGATGAATCTCATAAGAAAAACTAAAATATAAGTTCACTAGCTATGGTACATTTTTTATATTAAAAAAATAAATAAATTAAAATAAGACCGATATTGACTAAAAAAACTACAAATCAAGAGGGAAATAATGCCTTGTTCACTTCCATCTCCCGTTCACTGCTTCAGAGTAAAGAGATGATGAGATGAGAATGCAAAATTTCTGACCGAAGAAAATGGTAAATTCAAGATGGGAAATAAAATTTTTTTTTATTTTTAATTTTATTTTATTTTTGGTATTAAATAAGTGTTAGCTGGTCTTCATAAACTTTTTTTTTTTATTTATTTAAATTCATGAATGCAGTAGTTTAATGGGGACCGCTTTAATTTAAGCCGAAAATAGATGTACAGGTGATATAATAATGGAAATTAATAACATTTTGGCCTTGGCATCTGACTTTCAGTGCGCAACGCCATACCTTTGGGAGCACATGTGAACGTGATTCCGACACCTTAAATGTGCGTTAGTATTTACACTTTTTATTTATTTATTTATTTATTTATTATTTTATTTTTTGGGTTGCAGAATACGCATTAGCATTCACTATTTATTAGGTTGATTTACATTTGTATTTCTTTAATAATTGAAATCTTTTTTTTTTTTTTTTTTTTTGGTTCTATGGGATGTAAAAATATCGACAGTTGCAAATAATAAATATAATTTATATTAAAAAAGATGACAAAGATTCTCAAAATTTTCCAAAATAAATTATAGATTTACAAATTACAAAAATTATATGTTGAATTAAAAATATATAACTTCTGCTATATCATGTTAAAAGAAAATTGCATTTTGATGGATTATTTGTTTTTTGACATCCTCAATTTAGGCCTTTATTATTTTGTCTAAGTAATAAAAGACATCGATTTTCAATTTGTTACAATTTAAACTTTTTTAACATTTCACTAACAAGGCTTAACAATCTTTTTATATAATTAATATTAAAATGTCAAATTAGAAGATATTAAAATGGAAAATTTTAAAAACTAGTTCTTTGTATTTTTAATTTTAATATATATAGTTAATACCAATTAGATGACCTACACTATTTTTTTTTTTTTTTAAATGAAGGGAACCACAATACAAAATTTTATAAATAAATTTACAATGTTATAGTTTAGTATCTTTTAGTTTAAAATTTTAATACTAGTCATGAGAGATAATAGTTAAACTCTGTAGCCAATATTCAAACAAAGTTCAAATTACAACAAATTGAAAAATTGAAGATATAAATTGCTAAATCGAAAAGTTGAAGGTCCAACTCGCAAAACTTTAAAAGTTTAAGATATCAAAGTACGATTAATCTAAATTGATTAAAAGAATTCTAATGATGAGACAACAATAACAATGAATTCACCACTAACCAACAACTTAGAACAATAGCCTTATACATTTCGAAAGAAATGGAGAATTTAAATTTGAATGTCAAATTATGATATGTCAATAAAACTAGATCTAATGTTTAGAATCATGTCATATCATTATTATAAAATAGGAAACACTTGTTAGTTATTGTAATTTTCTTTTATAAATGGTTTAGAATTTAAAATAAAATCGATATCCATATAATATATAAAAGTAAAATAGTGAGCAAAAAATTTTATCACATATCATCGTTATATTCATTCTTTTCCCTCCAAAAATATTAAAAGAAATTAAAATTTAAAAATAAAATTGTCTTAAGAATTCCACAATCTTAAAATCTTTACTATATATAATCCTTATATTCATTTATTTCCTTCCAAAGGCACTATAAAAAATAATAATAATAATAATAAAAAAAATTATTTGAAAAATTTCACAATCTTAATAAAACTTGAAAAAAATAATTTGATCTTAATTTTTAAAAAGTTCCATAACATGTGGGTATTATCAAGATTTGGCTATAAATCTTTGCAATAATGTGTACAATGATTTTAACATAATTTATATAAATAATAACTCCACAAATAATTTACATAAATGATAGTTCCACAAATAAAAATTCCACAATCTTCATAAAGCTTTGAAGGAAAAAATTGATCTTGATTTTAAAAAAGTTCCATAATATGTGGGTATAAAGACTTTATTTTTAGTGATGGAACAAAACTTGGCAAAAGGAATTTTTTTCTCCTTGTTTGGTTTCTTTTTGAATTTTTTAAAGATGAGATAAAAAAAACATGTATATAATAAAATATATTTTTTATTATTAAAGATATTTTACACAAAAACTCTATTTGCTGATACATATTATATATGGATATGTAATAAATATAATTTATTGTAAATATATGATAATTAATAAAAAGATTGATATTTTTATCAGAAATTTAAAGTGAATAATGTATTTTTTCTATATTTTTCAAAAAGTACTCAAAATGTACTCATATATATATATATATATATATGACAAGATTTCAATAATGTGGAGAATTATAATATCGATTTTATATAAAATGTGGATTTCGTATTTAAAAGTATAATTGAATATTTTTGGATTTTGAGTGTAGGGTTTAGGATTTAAGGTAATGTAAATTTTTTTGGGTAACTATACAATATATCAATTTAATTTGTAATTATGATTGAGTTGATTTTTATAATTTTATTTAATTTCTAATCTTGATTATTATCCCACGCTAATTTTATTTTACTAACAAGAATGATAATATCATTAAATAATTATTCTACTATTTAATTATTTTTATTATTATATTATTATATTCTTGAATATAAAAATGGATAAACTTGAATAATAATGATATTGATTAAATTCAAATTTTAAATTTTAAATTGATAATTATCTATAATTTTAATATTTAATATTTAATATTAAATTATTTAATATAAAAGATAATTAAATATTTTTCAAGAAAATATGTCAAGGCATGGTTTGTTACTCATAAATATATATTTGTGCAAAATTTGACTAATATGTACAAGATAAAATATTCTATATATGGTATAAATAATTGTAAATAGAAACAATGAGCTATAACATTTAATGAAAATAATTGTTTTATTAAGAACATTTTAAAATATATATAAAATGAAAGACCTCTAAAATTACAAGAAAAAAAAATATAAGATAACAGAAGAGATTTATGGAAATAAAATTATTCCATTTAAATCGAATTCTTTATATAATTAAATTAAATCTTTTATATGGAAAAATAAAATATATTTGAAATTTATATTTTGATTGAGAGATAAAGATATATTTTAATTTTATATTTCAAAATATAAATTTTAAGAATAAAAATTTAAAAGTCAAAAATTAAATTAAAAACTAAATTGAAAATCAAAATCATGTTTTATTGAAAGTCTCATAACTCTATTTTGTAGATGAATAGAATACAAAGAATTTAGTTTTTTATAATCTTATTTGTATATATCATTGGACAAGTTTTGATATATATTTTTTCATTTTTTCAAATAAAACAAACTTAAGTATATATTGTGGATGAATTTTTATGTGAGATTAATGGTTATCTAGAAATAATTATCATACTTATCATGTCAAAAGATTCAATAGTTATATTAGTTTATAATTTTCAAAATTTACATATATTCCAATTAAAATTTTTTTTTGTGGAATACAATTTATATAATGCTTTAATATTTGATTCAATTATAATTAATTAACTTTTATTGATAATTATCAAAATCATCTATTACGGTTATATTTCGTATGCATTGCATGGGCTTAACACTAGTAATATATAAAAGTAGAAGAATTTTGTACCACGTGTCAGCATATTATCATTTCAAATTCTTTCCAAAATTATCAATAAAAAAATTATTTTTTTATTATTATTTATGATTGTATGAAGATATTAATCAGTATAAAAATGAGCAGCTATTTAAAAGCATGAAATTTTTTTACCTTTATTAATTGTATTCAAAAATATATATTTTTTATTATTATAATATTAGATAATTGATTGACAGTATATATATATATATATATATTTTTTTTACCTTTTATAGTTGTACCTAAATAAACAATAAATATATATATATATATATATATATCTATACATATTTATAATATTATATACATAAAACTTTACTATAATGAATATTGACATGTACATTAAATATAGGTTATAATCAAATTATATGTAATATTAAAATAAAATATATACAACATGTCACAAGTTATATATAAATTAATACTGATCTATATCGTAATATACAAGCCCACACATATGGTAATGAAACTGTATATATATGATATGTATATATCTATCTCTTTTTAAATCAAAATTTTTATTAATTAGGTAATAATAGTAATAATAATAATAATAAAATATAATTGTATTATATTATTAGGATTTAATATAGGAAAATTAATTATTCGTAAAGAATAAAAAAATATATTTTAATTTGAATTTGAATTCCATATATGAAAAATGTTATATAAATATATTTGAATTTGAATTTAATTATATAAATACATTTGAATTTAAATTTAGATTTAAATTTGACTTTTATAGATGGAAAAAATTAAATAGGTAAATATTTTTTAATTTGAATTCCATAAATAATTTACCTTATAACCAAGCAATCTAACATCTAAGATTAAAAACAAAACAAAAAATACATTCAGGATAAAGCATCAGCTACCATATTTTCTTTACCTTTCTTATAGCGGATGATATAAGCAAAAGTCTCATTGAATTCAATCCACCTTCTATGTTATCGGTTTAGCTTCTCTTGGCTTTTGTTATGCTTAAAAGATTCATGGTCCATATGAATCACAAGTTTCTTCGGTATCAAATAATGTTGTCATGTCTCCAAAGCTCAAACTAAAGCATACATTTATTTGTCATAGGTTGGATATTTCAATATCACCCCATTCAACTTCTCACTAAAATATGCTATAGGTCTTTCTTCTTGCATCAAGACAGCTCCAATACCTATACCTGAAGTATCACATTTAATTTTAAAAGTCTTAGAAAAATTTGGTAAAACCAATAAAGGAGCATTAGTTAATTTTTCTTTCAATAAGTTAAAAGACTTCTCTTGTGCTTCTCCCCATTGGAATCCCACATTCTCCTTGACAATTTCGGTCAATGGTGCTGTAATTGTACTGAAATCTCCGACAAATCCTTGTAAAAGCTAGCCAAACCATGAAAACTTCTTACTTTGGTGATAGTAGTAGGTTTTGGCCACTCTTGGATTGCTTTGACCTTGTATTGGTCAACCTTAATACCTGCAACACTGACAACAAATCCTAGAAATACAAGCTTATCTTAACAAAAATACACTTTTTAATATTAGTATACAATTTTTCTTTCCTACCAACTTCTAAAACTAATCTAAGGTGTCCTACGTGATCATCTAAGTTCCTATTGTATACAAGAATATCATCAAAATAAACAACCATAAATTTTCCAATGAATGGATGCATGACATGATTCATTAATCTTATGAAAGTGCTAGGTGCATTAGTTAACCCAAAAGGCATTACTACCCACTCATATAAACCATATTTGATCTTAAATGCAGTTTTCCACTCATCTCCCTCTTTCATTCTTATTTGATGATACCTACTTTTAAGGTTAATTTTTGAAAACATGCATGCAACATATAGTTCATCAAGCATATAATCTAATTTAGGAATATGATGCTTATACTTAATAGTGATGTGCTTAATGGCTCTACAGTCCACACACATACGCCATGAACCATCTTTCTTAGGCATTAACAACACAAGTACAACATATAGACTCATACTTTCTCTAATGTAACCTTTTTAATCAATTTACTTGGCTTTGTTGTTTCTTTGTCTCCTCAGGATTACTTGTATATGGAGGCCTATTAGGAATTGCGGCTCTATGAATAAAATCTATTTGATGTTCAATCCCTTGATTAGGTGGTAAACCACTAAGAATCTTCTGCAGAAAGACATCATGAAATTCCTATAAAAGAGAAGATACATAACTCTAATACAAGTTCTTCAAGGTTAGCTAGATGATTTAAATAAGCATCTTTATACATCATGACTAGCATAGGTTTACTACTCAAAAATGCCTTTTAAATCTCAGCTTGGCTAAGATAATTTTTTTTCTTTTTCTTCTCTTTTTTTTCGTTATCATTTTCAGTTTTCCCTGTATCACTCTCGGGTTTCTCTTTCTTTTTCTTCTCACTTTCAAATTTAGGAAACTTACCTTAGTGGTGTGGTCGACCTTGCTTTCTTGTGATGAGAATTCGCTCATGTCCGCACAACTGACTACCCGCTGGGATGCTTATCCAATACGGATGAAGTCTGGGCCGATCGCTAAGGCTCAAGCCAAGAGATTTAAGGAAAACCTAGCTGCCTTTCTACAGGAAGTTATCAATTCTCAAAATAGCTTGTCCATAGCCGAAGATATGAAGCCTGTTTTAAGCATCCAAATAGTGAAGACCGATATGGACCCAGGTAGCTATTTTCACGTAAATATGGACTCCGAGCAACATGGAATGGATCCAACACTTTATGGATTCAGTGAATAACATTAAGAGGTCATGGAATCAAACCAAGGTAGAATCAATAGCAACCACAATGGGAATTTGCATGTAGAGGAAATAGTTGGCTGGTTTTGCTATATTTGTTGCTGGCTTTACTGTATTTTGTTGATTTGACATTTTCTCTTTATTCCAAGCAAGGGCAACGTGTGGGACTCATAAATAATCCTATTTGGCATCCTAATGGCATATGGAAGACGATTTGGAGCCTTTGCAAGCTGGAATTTGGTCAAAGTTAGCTTAGTGGTCAAACTAATCAACTAGTTTCCTAATTTGATTTTGACTTTTTGTTTTAGAAAATTTGTCTTTTATTTGGTTTCTATTTATTTATTTTCTGGAAAAATCAACTTTGTTATTTTATATTTTCATTGTAAATTAATTAATTCCTAATTCAAAATAAAGGAATTAATTAATCAAAATTAGAATTAGGAAATGAATGGAATTTTGGCCACATAAGAAATTAACATTGTATGGTCGATTTTCTCTTAGATTTCTAGGGTTTATTGCTTTGTGAATTTAACCTATTTAAGGGTTATTTTACAATGAGAATGCACCTTCAATATTATTCAGAAATTAATTGTGAGATAGAATTCTCCTTGAACATCTAAAACACCATTAGAGAGTGGGTGTTTTAGTTTTGACTTATCAATAGGATAATCATCACCTATTATGGCATCTTCATTATACTAAGGTTTCTAATTACAAGTTAATTAAGGGTTAAGGTTTCCATAAGAACTTAAACTTAATTGAGATCCAGACTAATATAATACGGGTTTAGGCACGAGTCATCCTAGGTTTGTATCTTTTGGTATCAGAAACAAGATTTTGTTCAGGTTTGATTTATCTTTATTTGTTTTATTTTATTTTGTGTTAATCTACAATTTTAGCATTAGATTAAGGTTGCATCTATTCTACACGTTCTGCATATTATAAAAAAAAAAAAAATTCATTCATAGCCAAAATTAGGTTTCTTTGTTTACAGTATTTTTGCTTCCTAGTTTATTGGTTGTCTTTCATTATTGTTCTTGGTAATTTAGTTCATTGTTGGTTTTTATTTGCCATTTTAATCTTATTTAATTGCATTCATATAGTTAAAAAAAATAAGGGAAAGAAGTGTACTTGCCGCACCAAATTACAAATTCACAAAATTTTGCAAATTTGTATTTTGTGGTCACAGGTTTGAATCTTGTTGGATTGAAGTTTATGGTTTGAGTTGATTTTCATATTTTTGGACATTGTGTTGCATCATCATATTTGTGATAAAAAAAATGAACAGATAAAAAAAGCCCAAAAAGCCGAGTATAGGCAAAAAAAAAAAAAAAAAAAAAAGCTACACAAAAGGTCGGCTTGTTGAATTTAGAGTTTGAAATTTGTTTACTGGAAAATTGTGATATTTGGAGTTTCCAGAATTTTATATTGCTGCTGGAAATTTTATTTTTGAGTGCTAAAATTAATTGGATCAAAATTAGTTAAAGGATTTGATACAAAAACTTGAATTACAAAGAACAACAATAAAAAACTATTCTATATTTTTATTCAACTTGATTCTCATTCGTGTTTGAATTTCGTTCTCTATATTTATTCCTTCAATTATTACTTCATTAATATTCTGGGAAGCTTTTAATTCATTCCCAAAATTTTCTTGTTGATTTACCTAGTTTGTGCTTCGAAAAGCCGAGAATAGGTATTTTCATTCCGCTCGGTATTTGTTTGATTTAGTTGCTGTTTTATTGATAAGTTTAAATAAGGGTACACTTGTGATCTAGTTGCTGTTTAAGTGTATTTTAATTAGAACTTTGAGTTAATTCTTTGAATGGAAAAAGGCAAGAGAGTGTGAGCTTAAAAGAGGGTTAAAAGTCGAAACTAATGTACAAACACGAGTGCCAAGACCTTGTTCGAGTGAAACATGTGAGCGAGTGATTTTTGGTGAGGTTTTATTTATTTATTGTTTTTGTTATTTATTATAACATCACAGATTTAAGGGTGAAAAAAGGATTCAAAGGTGATTCCTTAGCTTCGAGGAGTGGAGGTGAGCACATGGACATGATAGCTGTTATAGAGCAATCATAGAGGGTGAATGCTCGCTTTAATCACCTAGATAAAAGGATGGACAAGTTAGAAACATAACAAATGGGCTGAATCCAAGGTTTGATGCACATGTTGGCCGAGGTCGAGGTCAAGGTCGAGGAGGTTATGGTCGACCTAGAGAACAATTCTGCGAAGGTAACTTTGGAGATGATTTTGAAGAGGGAGTAGATGATATTTTTGCTTACCAAGGAAGGCCAATTCATGGGAGACCATCAGGAATGAGGATGATGATCTTGGAAATATTAAGGTCAACAACATACCACCTTTTATGGGAAAAAGTGATCCAGAGGCGTACCTAGAGTTGGAGGAGCGAATGGAGATGATATTCGATTGTCATAACTATTCTGAGACTAAGAAGGTAAAAGTGGTAGCTATGGAATTTGGACATTATGCACTCCAATGGTGGACAAAGGAGCAAAGTACCCAAAGGAGATTGGAGATGAACCCATCACTACTTAGCGATAAATGAAAGGAGTCATGAGAAAGAGGTTTGTACCAAGTCATCACCATAGGTTGCTGCATTAAAGACTCCAATCATTATCACAAAGTATTAGGTCCGTGGAGGATTATTACTAGGAGATGGAGATGCTCATGAGAGATTGAGCATGAATGAGGACAGAGAAGCAACCATGAATGGAGAGATAGCCAATTAATTGGAATTACAACAATATATAGAATTGGAAGAGATGTTGCATGTGGCTATCAAACTTGAGAATCAATTCAAGAAGAGGGGCACAAGTACATGGCTTGGAGGAGTCTCCAGCAGCGGGAGGTCAAATCCAAGTGCTTGGAGAAGCAATCCCACATATGATTACAAGCCAAAACTGAAACTAGGTGAAGAAAGCTCCAATCGGCCAAATGGGAGGCCAAAGCCGAATCTGTCCCAGCACCAAGGAATGAGGGTAAATCTAATCCTAAACCTTCTAGAACTCATGAAATTGTATGTTTTAGGTTCCAGGGATGAGGACTAATTTCTAGTCAATGCCCAAATAGGAGAATCATGGTGCTGAAAGGTAACGGTGAGCTAGAATTCGAAAGTGAAGGAAGTGAAGATGAATCCGAGCAAGAAGAGGAAGAATTTGAAAATGAAGTCAAGACCTTAATTGCTTCACATGCTGAATTGAGTTTGGTTTCTAGGAGAGTCTTAACCATATGCAAAGATGAGAATCAAATACAAAGAGGGAACATCTTCCACACTCGTTGTGAAATCCAAGGTAAAATTTGTAGTATGATAATTGATAGTGGAAGTTGTACAAATGTAATTAGTAATATTGTGGTTAAAAAATTAGGCTTAAAAACAATTAAACATATGGAACCATATAGATTACAATGGCTTAGTGATAGTAGTAAAATGAAAGTAAACAAACAAGCCAAAATAAAATTCAGCATTGATAAATATGTGGATGTTGTTTTGTGTAATGTTGTGTCTATGCATGCTGGACATATTTTATTAGGTAGACCATTACAGTTTGATAAAGATACTATACATTATGGTCAAGAGAATGCTATTGTTTTTAGATTTAAAGGTAAAAAGGTCAAGCTGGAACCATTGACTCCCAAGGAGGTGTTTAGAGACTAACTTGAAATACAACAAAGGTGGGAGGCTGGAAAGCTCAAAGAAAGGACCAAGTGTGGCACCTACGGCTTCAACACCCATTCAAAAGGGCAACGCCAAACATGACCAACCAAGTAAGATTTCTAGAACCCAAATTAAGTGGAAAAACCAAGGCAAACCTAAGAGTGAGGAGAAATTTGGGAAAGCCGAGAGGAATTGTGAGAAACCTGAGAGTGAAGGAAATAAAGCAATGGCCGTGAGAGAGAAAGAAAAGGAGAGGAAAGAGAAGAAAAATAAAAATTTCTATCTTACTTTTGGGGATGTAAATAAAGCCATTGTGAGTAAGAAACCATTGCGGGTCATGATTTATAAAGATGCATATTAAAATGATCAAGCTAACCTTGAAGACCTTCCATTGCCAAGTTCTATTTATTCTCTTTTGTAGGAATTTGATGATGTCTTTCGGAAGGAAATTTCTAATGGTTTACCACATATTCGAAAGATTGAACATCAAATTGGTTTTATACTTGGAGCTTCAATTTCTAATAGGCTTGCATAGAGGAGTAATCCCCAGGAGACAAAAGAGCTACAAAGGCAGGTAAGTGAGTTGCTTGATAAAACTTACATTCGTGAGAGTATGAGTTCATGTGCTGTCCCTATTTTGTTAGTACTAAGAAAGATAGTTCTGGTGCATGTGTGTAGATTGTAGGGCTATTAATAATATTACCATTAAATATAGACATCCCATTCCTAGGTTAGATGACATGTTAGATGAATTGCATAGTGCATATATGTTTACAAAAATTGATCTTAGGAGTGGATATCATCAAATTAGGATGAAAGAAGGTAATGAATGGAAAACCGCATTTAAAACTAAATATGAATTGTATGAATGGTTAGTGATACCTTTTGGTTAAACTAATGCACCTAGTACTTTCATGAGATTAATGAATTATGTATGCGTCCATTCATTGGTAAATTTGTAGTTTTATATTTTGATGATATTTTAGTGTCTGGCTAAAACTCTGATGAGCATGTAGGACATCTTAGGCAAGTTCTAAATATTCTTAGGAAGGAAAGGTTATTTGTTAACATAAAAAAGTGTGAATTTTGCAAAAATGAACTTGGTTTCCTAGGATTTGTTGTAAGTGCTGCAGGAATTAAAGTTGATCAATCCAAGGTGAAAGCAGTCCAAGAGTGTCTGAAACCTACGTCCGTTACCCAAGTGAGGAGCTTTCATCTTTTGGCTAGTTTCTAAGAAGATTTGTCAAGGATTTTAGTACCATCGCAGCACCTTTGATCGAAGTTGTAAAGAAGAATGTTGGCTTTAAATGGGGGGAAGCACTAGATAAATCTTTTAATTTGTTGAAAGAAAAATTATCTAATGCACCTTTACTAGTTTTACCTAATTTTGATAAAATTTCTGAAATTGAATGTGATGCTTCAGGTGTAGGTATTGGAGCTATCTTAATGCAGGAAGGAAGACCCATAGCCTATTTTAGTGAGAAATTGAATGGAGCTACACTAAACTACCCAACATATGACAAAGAGATGTATGCTTTAGTGAGAGCTTTGGAAACATGGTAGCATTACTTGACGCCAAAAGAATTTGTGATTCATACAAATCATGAATTTTTAAAGCACATTAACGGTCAAGGAAAGCTAAACCAAAGGCATGCTAAGTGGATTGAGTTCATTGAAACATTTCCTTATGTCATCCGCTATAAAAAGTTAACGAAAATGTGGGTGTCGATGCATTATCCCGAAGGTATGTACTATTTTCTACCTTCGATGCTAGATTGCTAGGATTTGAACAATTGAAAGAAATTTATGAGCATGATAGTGACTTTAGAGAAATATTTAACACCTGTACAAAACATGATTTTAATAAATTTTACATCTTTGAGGGGTATTTGTTTAGGGAAAATAAACTTTGTGTGCGTTATTGTAGCATTAGGGAATTGTTAGTGTGGGAAGGTCATCGTGGTGGTTTAAAAGGTCATTTTGGTGTTTTCAAAATTTATCCTTAACGTAAGAACATTTTTATTGGCCTAACATGATGAGAGATGTAGAGAAAATATGTGAAAGATGCTTGAAGTGTCGAAAAACCAAGTCCAAATTGAAACCGCATGGTTTGTATCATCCTTTTTCGATTTCTACTTTTCCTTGGGTGGACTTGTCTATGGATTTTATTCTTGGTTTACTTAGGTTAAGAACAAGTAAGGATTCAATTTTTGTTGTTGTGGATAAATTTTCTAAGATGGCACATTTTATTGCATGTAATAAAAATGATGATGCATCTAATGTTGCTAATTTATTATTCAAGGAAATTGTGAGATTGCATGGTATGCCTAGAACTATTGTTTCGGAAAGGGATGCTAAGTTCTTAAGTTATTTTTGGAAAACTTTATGGGCTAATTTAGGAACTAAACTTTTATTTTCAACTAATTTTCATCCACAAATTGATGGACAAACCGAAGTAGTAAATAGAACGTTGTCACCATTGTTAAGGGCTTAAATTAGTAGGAATTTAAGAACATGGGAGGAATGTTTGGTACATGTTGAATTTGCTTATAATAGGTCTTTGTATTTAGCCACTAAATATAACCATTTAATATTGTTTATGGTTTTAATCTTTTGACCCCATTAAATCTAACACCTTTACCTTTAAATGAACGTGCTAATCTAGATGGAAAATAAAAAAGCTAATTTTGTGAAGCAGATTCACGAAATGATTAAGGTAAATATTGAGAGAAGGATTGAGTAATATGCAAAGAATGCTAATCAAGGCCAAAAATAGGTTGTTTTTGAACCTGGAGATTGGGTTTGGTTACACTTAAAGAAGGAGAGGTTTCTTGAACAAAGAAAGTTGAAGCTTATGCCGCATGGTGATGGACCCTTTCAAGTTTTGGAGCGGATTAATGAAAATGTTTACAAACTTGACTTATTGGATGAGTATAATGTTAGTGCTACATTTTAATGTTGCTGAATTATCTCCTTTTTGAGGGTAAATCATTTTCAAGAGGAGGAAAATGATTAGAATCTGTACGTGCCCACGCAACCAACAATCCGTTGGGTTGCAGATCCAATACATATGAAGACCAGACCAATCACTAGGGCTCAATCCAAGAGATTTAAGGACAACCTGGCTGCCTTTATACAGGAAGTTATAAATTCTCAAAAGGGCTTGTCAATACCCAAAGATTCAAAGCCTATTTGAAGCATCCAAGTGGTGGAGGCCGATATGGAACCGGGTAGCTATTTGCGTGCAAATAGGGACTCCATGTAGCAAGGAATAAATCCAACACTTTTTGAATTCAATTAATATCACTAATAAATCATGGAAACAAGTCAAGGTAGAAACAAAACCAATAAAAGAAGGCATTTACGCATAGGAGGCGTTTTTGGCTGAAATTGCTGGATTTGTTGCTGGCTTTACTGTATTGTATTGATTTGACATTTTCTCTTTGTTCCAAGCAAAGGAAAGATATGGAACTCATAAATAATCCTATTTGACATTCTACATGGCATATGGGAGCTGATTTGGAGCCTTTACAAGCTGAAATTTGGTCAAAATTAGCTTAGTGGTCAAACTAGTCAACTAATTTCCTAATTTGAGTTTGACTTTTTGTTTTAGAAAATTAGTCTTTTATTTGATTTTTATTTATTTCTTTGCTGGAAAAATCAACTTATAAAAGTTATTATTTTATTATTTCCATTGTAAATTAATTAATTCCTAATTCAAAATAAAAGAATTAATTAATCAAAATTAGAATTAGGAAATGAATAGAATTTCGGCCACAGTAGGAAATTGACAATGTATGGCTGGTTTTGTCTTAGTTTTCTAGCATTTATTACTTTTTGACTTTAACCTATTTTGGGGTTATTTTTCAATGAGAATGCACCTTCAATATTATTAGGAAAAATTACTTGTGAGATAGAATTCTCTTAGTTCTCTTTGAACACCTAAAACACCATTAGAGAGTAAGTGTTTTAGTTCGGACTTATCAATAGGATATCCATCACCTATTGTGGCATCTTCATTCCATACCAAGGTTTCTAGTCATAATTTGATTAGGGGTTGAGGTCTCCATAACAATCTGAACTTAATTGAGATCCGGACTAATATAATACGGGTTTAGACCCTAATCGACCTAGGTTCAGAGACATTTTTTTTCAGGTTTGATCTATCTTTATTTGTTTTATTTGTTTTTATGTTATTCTCCAATTTTAACCTTAGTTTCAGGTTGTTTCATACTCCTACACATTCTGCATCTTAAAAAAAAAAAAGAAAAAATTCATTCATAGCTGAAATTAGGTTCTTTGTTTTACCGTATTTTTGCTTCCTAGTTTGTTGGTTGTTTTCATCATTGCTCTTGTTAATTGGGTTTATTGTTAATTTTTATTTGCTGTACTATTCTTAACTAGTTGCATTAATCTATTCAAAAAAAAAAAAGTTTCAATAGCATTGCATAAAAACCTAAGATTGTGCAATCATTTTTTTTTCTTTTTGTTGGAGAATCGGGTTTGTTGAGTTTGGCATTGAAGTTTGCGGATTGTATTGTGTTTGGTGCTGCTGGAAATTTTTTTTGGTATTATTCTATTTGTGGTTTAAAAAAAAAAGACAAAAAAAAAGACAAAAAAAAAGGCCGACATAAAAAAAAAATGCACAAAAGACTGGTTTGTTGAATTTGGAGTTTGAAATTTGTTTGAGTTGGAAAATTTGAAGTTGTGATATCTGAAGTTGCTGGAATTATCTATTGTTGCTGGTTATGTGAAATTTGAGTGCTACATTTAATTGGATGAGAATTAGTTTAAGGAATTAAGACAAAACTCAAATTACAAAAACAACAACCAACAACTATTCCTTATTTTTGTTCGAATTGTTTTTGTTCATTGTTAGAATTTCTTTCCTTAAACTTTATCCTTGAATTTGATCCTTAATATTCTGGTTTATTCTTGTTCAAATCCAAAATTTCCTCGATTAATTTACCTTTGTTTTGGTTAGTTAGGCCGAGAATAGGTATTTTCATTCTGCTCGGTATTTGTCTATTTTGCTTGCTATTTTATTGATAAGTTTAAATTAAGGAACACTTGTGATCTATATGCTATTTAAGTGTGCTTTAATTAAAATTTTGAGTTAATTCTTTGAATGGAAAAAGGCAAGAGAGTGTGAGCTTAAAAGAGGGTTAAAAAGCCGAAACTAGTGTGCATACACAAGCGTCGAAACCTTATTTGAGTGAAACACATGAGGGAGTGAATTGGTGAGGAATTTTTGGAATTTTTGTATTATTTTTACTAACATGGCAGATTCAAGGATGAGGAGAGGAGATGGATCATTAAGAATTAATGAAGAAGAATCCATGGGGTTCAAAAGTGATTCAAAGACAATGAGAAGTGGAGGCGAACATACCGACATGATGGCGATCATGGAACAACTCCAACGGATGAATGCTCGCTTTGATCACCTGGATCAAAGATTGGACAGAGTTGAGAACTCACAAGGTGAGCCAAATACAAGGTTTGATGTACATGGAGGCCGAGGGTGACCTAGAGAGGAATTCGGGGAAGGTAATTTTGAAGATAACCTTGATACGGAAATTGATAATATTTTTGGAGACTAGCAAGAGATGAGGATGATGATCTTGGAAACATTAAGGCCAACATACCATCTTTTATGGGAAAAAGTGATCCAGAGGCTTACCTAGAGTGGAGGAGCAAATGGAGATGATTTTTGGTTGTCATAACTATTCGGAGGCTAAGAAAGTTAAATTGGTAGCTTTGGAGTTTGGGCATTACGCACTTCAATGGTGGACAAATGAGCAAAGTACCTGAAAGAGAGCTGGTGATGAATTGATTACTACTTGGCAACAAATGGAAGGAGCCATGAGGAAGCGATTTGTACCGACTCATTACCATTGGTTGCTACATCAAAGTCTACAATCTTTAACTTAAGGAAGTAGGACCATGGAGGATTGCTACAAGGAGATGGAGATGCTCATGATGAGGTTAAGCATGAATGAGGATCGAGAGGCAAACATGGCAAGGTTTTGGGTGGTATGAATCGTGATATAGCCAACCAAGTGGAGCTTCAATAATATGTAGAATTGAAAGGGATGCTTCATGTGGCCATCAAAATTGAAAATCAATTCAAAAGGAGGGGAAGCTCATGGTTTGGAGGTAGTTCAAGCAGCGGGAGGACAAATCCAAGTGTTTGGAGAAGTAATCCCACATATGACACCAAGCCAAAACCAAAACATGGTGATGAGAGAACCAATTGGCCAAACAGAGAAGCAAGAGCCGAATCTATCCAAGCACCTAAGATTGAAGGTAAAACTGATCCTGAACCTTCTAGAACTCGTGACGTTGTTTGTTTTAAGTGCTAGAGACGAGGACACATTGCCAATCAATGCTCGAATAGGAGAATCATGGTGCTGAAAGGTAATAGTGACAAGACCCAGCCCGGGAACCCTCCCAGATCTCTCGGATGATCCCGCTTAGTGAAGTTGCACTAGACAATCCCTGAGAATATCCAATGGAACCTTATCTTAAAACGTGGACAATGAACACCAGAAATATCAATAATAGCTCAATATATAAATATAAAATAAATCCACAACAGCACGAGTCCATAACCGGCCTATAGTACCACAGACCATAACTACACACTTAAGTAATATGGTCTCTGCTAAGTCCAAAACATAAATCAGAGCATTCTAAGATTGTTAACAAAGTTTAAAAGTACAAATAAGTGATGAACGAGTCCAGAAAGATAAAGGTAAGATAAGAAAAGTTAAATATTGCTGCTGTCGTGGAAGAACGAAGTGACAACTGAGCGCAAAGTAGACTGCTACTAATTGCCTGGACCTAGAGGAACGAATTTAAAACAAATAAAACGTGAGATAAAGAAATCTTAGTGAGTGGTATAGTATAATAGAAAAATAATAATTTATTTCTGTAAAAATATTTTTCTCAAGACCTCTTTTTCCACTCGTTTGAAAAGTTTCCCGTTTAAAAATCATTTCATAAAATCCGAAGTTGTACCTCAATTTAATATCATAAAACCGATGCTCAAAAGTATAAAGTGAACGATCTTGTAATATTATAAAATGTCTTAATCAAGATATAAATATTGAGCATAAAATATTATAAACGCATTTCCATAAAATAAATATGAAAGCGCAGTAATAACCACAGTATTTCAAAACCAACAATATACTCACACATATACAATGTACCATACGATATACCAATCTATAAACTGTGGGATACAGCCACCTCATGACCTTCAATATATGAAATGTGTCATGGAAATAATAAACCATCAAGACATATCCAACCTCATGGCTCCTGGCAATAATAAACCATTGGGTGAAACCAACCTCATAGCACAATAGCAATAATAATCCGTCAGATAAACTTGATGTCATGGTCTGTGGCAATAATAAACCATTGGATGAGAACAACCTCACGGCATCGTGGCAATAATAAACTGTCAGATAAACTCGGCCTCACGGTCCATGGTAATAATAAACCGTTGGGTGAGACCAACCTCATGGTACCATAGCAAACTCAGTGCACTTTAATATAATACTGAACCAAAACTCTAGTACTATATGGTACATCAATTAAAAATAACAAATACAGTATCTTTAAAACAATCTTATAAGATCATATATACTTTTCCAAACAATACTATATCATAAATCGTAATTTAATATTTAAATTCCACCGTTTATTTAAATATTCCAAAAATTTCAAAACATCAATTCATGCTAAAACCAGAATACCACAGTGAAATATATTCACCATAAACCAATTTTAATCACATAAAATTTTAAAATATTTGAACATACTTAAAATCATGTGACTTTCATTTTGCTTTCTCAACCAAATAATTTCCAAAATGATTTAAAACCTCAATTTGATTTCCAAAATATTTCAATACCACAAGTCCATTTATGAACTCATTAAAATTGAAAATCACTTAAAATATTGTGAAAAATCACATAAAATGATAACACATACATGTGAAAGCAGATATTTATATATAAATAAAATAACATTTCAATCAAATGGTATACATGTAAAATATTTAAACCACATAAATATTATACTATATACCCAAAACATTTTAAAATGATATAACTATTCACAGTACTGCAGATGCTCACTCCTGCTTTTCTGCAAGATCCCCTCCAGGCTTAATTCGAATGCCTGAACTATAGTAAAATATTTCTCAGGCTCCAAATAACTAAACCAAAGACACTTGTATGACCCAAATGTCTTAAATAATTTATGGTACTATAAAATTACATAAATTGGACACCGAACAGTCCAATTATACCATGTACCCTTACGATCTAGTATCCAAAATTGGTGATTTTCACCCGAAGCCTAATCTTTCGAAATTGAACCTTCTAATGGGTCTTAATAATATCTAATTTCACCAATCCAACTCTAATTTTGTCCAATTTAACTAATTTTGTCCAAACATAGTCCGAATTTATTCAAAAATTAACTACTTAACATAAAAATGGAAAAATTATCAAACAACCTCCAAAGTTCACAAACTTTATATCAACAGAAAGCCCAAGAGACAAGGAACCCATCAGTATGCTCAACTCGGTCCAAAGGTTCCTCCGATGGCCGGAAAACTCTGTTGAAACTTCGTTCGAACTCCCCATTGTCGTATCTCTCAAACGGTGAGGAATCTGGGAAAAATAACCATGGAAATGAGCTTAGAGGGTCCAAAAATGGTAGGACAAGTGTATAGGTTGGTCTAAAATGGTCGAAAAATGTGAAAATCCGGCAACCCACCCCGTTGGTTGCCCCTACCTTTTCCGGCCAGATCTGGGCGCGTCCAGCCACCGTTCAGCTTGAAATTCCACGGTTGAGCTTGCCTCCACGTGGGCTTCCTTCCTAGATGACGTGTGTAAGTGGTGGTTAGCCAGAATAGGCAAAAATGGCGATGACCCGGTTTGATGTTAAATAGGTCGAAATGACCCAGTTTGAACCCATAAGTCTTGGGGGAGCATTTCTCGTGTTTTGGGGATGAAATGGGTATTTTAGAAATTGGTTTCCTATTTTGCATGCTTATCAAGGCTTATATAGAGCCTTGGATCACTAACAAATAAAAACTAGGGACTGGTTTAGACACTGATCTAAAACTTATGCTTAAAACTTCTCAAAACCATAACTTTTTATCCATAACTTAGAATTTACGTGCCATCAGTCTATAAACTCATATTGATGAACTCTATACAATGGTACATCAGTCAAACCAAAAAGCTTAATCATAGAAAAAGTCAACTTTAGACCCACATACTGTTCACTTGGTCAAACTTGTACAACAGGGGTATTTTTGTATTGGTTTTTACAAACAGTGAGTTAGAATCTAAAAGTGAAGGGAATGATGGTTAAACCGAGCAAGAAAAGGAAGAAATTGAAGATGAAGTCGAGACCCTAAATGCTTCAAATGCCAAATTGAGCTTGGTGACTAAGAGAGTCTTGACCATGTACAAAGATGAGGATCAAATTCAAAGAGAGAACATCTTCCACACTCGTTGTGAAATCCAAGGTAAGATTTGTAGTATGATAATTGATAGTGGGAGTTGTGTAAATGTAATTAGTAATTGTTTAGTGAAAAAATTAGACTTAGCAACAATTAAACATCCTGAACCATATAGATTACAATGGCTTAATGATAGTGGTGAAATGAAAGTAAACAAACAAGCCAAAGTAAAATTCAGCATTGATAAATATGTGAATGCTGTTTTGTCTGATATTGTGCCTATGCATACCATGGCAATTTGATAAATATACTATACATTATGTTTGAGAGAATGCTATTGTTTTTAGATTTAAAGTTAAAAAGGTCAAGCTAAAACCATTGACTCCCAAGAAGGTATTTAGAGACCAACTTCAAGTACAACAAAGGAGTGAGGCCGAAAAGGTCAAAGAAAGAACTAGTGTGGCACCCACGGCTTCAACTCCAATTCAAGGGGGTAAGACCGAACATAACCAACCAAGTAAGTGTCCTAAACTCAAGCTTGAGGGGAAAGAAAGAGAGAAATTGGAGAGGGTGAAAAGGGATGAAAAAGTTAAGGGTGGGAAAAAATTAGACAAAGCTGAGAACGAAAGTAAAGGTGAGACGACCGAGAGAGAGACAAATAAAAAATGAAGAAAGAGAAGAAAAATCAAAATTTCTATCTTAGTTTTGGGGATGTTAATGAAGCAATTTTGAATAAGAAACCATTTCTGGTAATGATTTACAAAGATACGTACTTAAATGAACAAGTTAATCCCAAAGAACTTAAATTGCCAAGTTCGATTTCTTTCCTTTTGCAGGAATTTGATGAACTTGATTTTTATCAAAATAAACTTGTATTTCTAGGATTTGTTGTGATAGTGTTTAACCTAGGATATTGGGTTTGGTTGCACTTAAGAAAAGAGAGGTTTTCGAAACAATGAAAGTCAAAGCTTATGCTGCAAAGGGATGGACCTTTTCAAGTTTTGGAAAGGATCAATGAAAATGCCTACAAGTTTGACCTACAGAATGAGTATAATGTTAGTGCTACATTTAATGTTGCTGACTTATCTTCATTTGTTGCAGGTGATGATTTTAATTTGAGGGCAAATCCTTTTCGAGAGGAGGAGAATGATGAGAATCTGCTTGTACCCATATAATCGATTACCCGATGAGGTGCTGATCCTATACAAATGAAGACGGGGCCAATCACTAGGGAAAAAACCAAGAGATTTAAAAACTTGACTGGCTTCATACAAGGAGTTATTAAATCTCAAGAGGGCAAGCTAATACCCAAAGAATCAGAGGCCGTTTTATGCATCCAAATGGTGAAGGCTGAGATGGACCCGAGTAGCTGTTTTGTGCATCTGTGGACTTCGGGCAGCAAGGAATGGATTCAACACTTTATGAACTTAATTGATATCACCAAGAGACCATGGAATCACATTAAGGCTGAACTAAAGCTAATCAAAAGCCTTAAATGAGCATAAGTCTTCAATTTTATCGAAAATGCTCACTTTAGGTGCGGCCTTCGACTTCTTTTGTTGTGCAATTAGGTTTGACTTATTCCAATAAAGGGCCAACATATGTGAATCATTATTAATCCTATTTGGCATCCTATATGGAAAATTAGAACAGATTTAGAGCCTTTACAAGCTAGAAACTAGTTAAAGTTAGCTTAGTAGTCAAACTAGTCAACTAGTTTCCTAATTTCATTTTGACTTTTTGTTTTAGGAAATTAGTTGTTCATATGGTTTTTATTTATTTATTTTCTGGAAAAATTAACTTAGGAAAGTTATTATTTTATTATTTCAATTGTAAATTAATTAATTCCTAATTCAAAATAAATGAATTAATTAGTCAAAATTAGATTAGGAGAGGAATGGAATTTCAGCCACATTAGGAATTTGTCAATGTATGGCCGGTTTTAACCTAGCTTTTTAGGGTTTATTTTGTTTGTTCAAAGTCTATTTAAAGGCTTATTTTTCAACGAGAATACGGCTTACATATTATACAAAAAATTATTTGTGAGAAGGAATTCTCTTTGTTCTCATTGAACATCTAAAACACCATTAAAGAGTGAGTGTTTTAGTTTAACTTATCAATAGAAAATCCATCACCTATTGTGGTGTCTTCATCATATACCAAGGTTTTTAGTCTAGGTTGATTAAGGGTTGAGGTAACCATAAGAACTTGAACTTAATTTTTCAATCCGGACTAATATAATACAGGGTTTAGGTATGAGTTGACCTAGGTTTGTATCAGGGGTTCTTATCAGGATGTGCCTTATTTCGAACGTAAGCCTTAAGTTTCTACATGTACCTAATAATTGAAACAAACGATGTAAAATAACATGAAGATGTTAGTATTTGATAAGTAAAGAGAAGAACATCACCTTTCAAATGGGTACATCCAACAGAACTGGCAAAGGCCCGCTATTATTGCCTCATGGACAAGATGAATTGGTAAATGCACCATCACATCAAAGAAGGCAGTGGGAATAATTTCTCCATCTTTGAAGGAACTATAGCGATGTTGATGAGAATCCGCCCATGTCTGCAGAACCGACTACTCGTTGGGGTGCTGATCCAATACTAATGAAATCTAAACCGATTACTAGGGCTCAAGCCAAGAGATTTAAGGACAACCTGCCTGCCTTTATACAAGGAGTTATCAATTCTCAAAAGGGCTTGTCCAGACCCAAAGATACGAAGCTTATTTTAACCATCCAAGTGGTGGAGGCCGATAGAGACCTGGGTAGCTATTTTCGTGTAAATATGGACTCCAGGCAGCATGGAATGGATCCAACACTTCATGGATTCAGTGAACAACATTAAAAAGTCATGGAATCAAGCCAAGGTAGAATCAAAGCAACCACAATGGGCATTTGCGCATTGAGGGAATAGTTGGCCCACTTTACTGTATTTGTTGCTGATTATACTATATTTCATTGATTTGACATTTTCTCTTTATTCCAAGCAAGAGTAACGTGTGGGACTCATAAATAATCCTATTTGGCATCCTACATGGTAATGGGAGCTGATTTGGAGCCTTTGGAAGCTAGAATTTGATCAAAGTTAGCTTAGTGGTCAAACTAGTTAACTAGTTTCCTGATTTGATTTTGACTTTTTGTTTTAAGAAAATAGTCTTTTATTTGGTTTCTATTTATTTATTTGCTGGAAAAATCAACTTAGGAAAGATGTTATTTTATTATTTTCATTGTAAATTAATTAATTCCTAATTCAAAATAAAGAAATTAATTAATCAAAATTAGAATTAGGAAAGGAATGGAATTTCAGCCACATTAGGAAATTAACATTGTATGGCCAGTTTTCTCTTATATTTCTAGGGTTTATTGCTTTGTGACTTTAACCTATTTAAAGGTTATTTTTCAATGAGAATACACCTTCAATATTATACACAAAATTATTTGTGAGAAAGAATTCTCTTTGTTCTCTTTGAACGCCTAAAACACCATTAGAAAGTGAATGTTTTAGTTTAACTTATCAGTAGGACATCCATCTCTTATTGTGGCGTCTTCATCATATACCAAGGTTTCTAATTACAAGTTGATTAGGGGTTAAGGTGGCCATTAAATCTGAACGTAATTGTAATCTAGGCTAATACAATACGGGTTTAGGAGTAAGTCAACCGAGGTTCGTATCATTAGGTATCAGAGACAAGATTTTGTTCAGGTTTGATCTATCTAATTTGTTTTATTTTCTTTTGTGTTAATATACAATGTTAACATTAGGTTAAGGTTGCTTCTATCATCATACATGTTCTGCATATAAAAAAGAAAAAGAAAAAAAAAAAAACGAGTGTTTTGAAAACATATTGCATAAAAATCTAAAAATTGTGCAATTTGTTACTATTGGACTGAGGTCACGGGTTTGGTGAAATTTTGGTGTTGGAACTGCAATTTTTTTGTTAATTCTTGCTACAGCAATTGACTTGATATTCTGTGAGTAATATATATATATATTTATATATATAAAAAAAATATTTTTTTAGAAGTCCGGTTTTTGTTGAATTTGGAGTTTGAATTTGTTTGCTGGAAATTTATTGGAGCTGTTGAGTTGTTGCTTAATTATTCAATATTTGTAGTTGCTGGAAATTTGTATCTTTGAGTGCTAAAATTATTTGGATTAAAATTAGTTAAAGGATTTGATACAAAAACTTGAATTACAAAGAACAACAACTAGCAACTATCCTATATTTTTGTTCAATTTGATTTTTGTTTGTGTTTTAATTTCTTTCTCTATATTTATTTCTTGAAGTATTGTTTCATTAATATTCTAGGCAGCTTTTAATTCATTCTCAAAAAAGCCAAGAATAGGTATTTTTATTCCACTCGATATTCGTTTAATTTAGTTGCTATTTTATTGATAAGTTTAAATTAAAGTACACTTGTAATCTAGTTTCTATTTAAATGTGTTTTAATTAGAACTTTGAGTTATTTCTTTGAGTGGAAAAATGCAAGAGAGTGTGAGTTTAAAAGAAGGTTAAAAGCCGAAACTAGTGTGCAAATACAAGTGCCAAGACCTTATTTGAGTGAAACACATGAAGGAGTGAATTTGGTGAGGATTTATTTTATTTTTGTAATATTTTTACTAACATGGCAGATTCAAGAATAAGGAGAGTGGATGGTTCACTAAGAATTAATGAAAAGGAATCCATAGGATTCAAGGGTGATTTCTGAGCTTTAGGGAGTGGAGGTGACCACACGAACATGATGGCGGTCATGGAGCAATTGCACCGGATGAATGCTTGCTTTCATTATCTAAATCAAAGGATGGACAGGTTGGAAACATCACAAGATGGGCCGAATCCAAGGTTAGATGCACATGGTGGCCGAGGTCGACCTACAGAAGAATTCAGAGAAGGTAACTTTGGAGATGATTTTGAAGAGGGAGTAGATGACATTTTCGCTCATCAAGGAAGGATAATCCATGGGAGACCAGCAAGGAATGAGGATGATGATTTTGGGAATTTTACGGTCAATATACCACCTTTCATGGGAAAAAGTGATCTGGAGGCTTACCTAGAATGGGAGGAGTGAATGGAGATGATATTTGATTTTCATAACTATTCGGAGAGTAAGAAGGTAAAAGTGGCAGCAATGGAATTTGGACATTATGCACTCCAATGGTGGACAAATGAGCAAAATACCCAAAAAAGAGTAGGTGATGAATTGATTACTACTTGGTGACAAATGAAAGGGGCCATGAAAAAGAGATTTGTACTGACTCACTACCACAGGTTGTTGCATCAAAGACTCCAATCATTATCACAAGGTAGTAGGTCCGAGGAGGATTATTACAAAGAGACGGAGATGCTCATGATGAGATTGAGCATGAATGAAGAAAGAGAAGCAACCATGGTATAGTTTCTAAGTGGATTGAATCAGGAGATAACCAATCAATTTGAATTACAATAATATGTGGAACTGGAAGAGATGTTGCATGTGGCTATCAAACTTGAGAAACAATTCAAGAGGAGGGGCTCAAGTACATGGCTTGGAGGAGTATCCAACAATGGGAGGTCAAATCCAAGTGCTTGGAGAAGCAACCCCACATATGATTACAAGCCAACACTGAAACTAGGTGAAGAAAGCTCCAACCGGCCAAAAAGCGAAGCCAAAGCTGAATCTGTCCAAGCACCAAGGAATGAAGGTAAATCTGATCCTAAACCTTCTAGAACTTATGATATTATGTGTTTTAAATGCCATAGACGAGGACACATTGCTAGTCAATGCCCGAATACGAGAATCATGGTGCTGAAAGGTAATAGTGAGTTGGAATCCAAAAGTGAAGAAAATGGGGGTGAAACCAAGCAAGCAGAGGAAGAACTTGAAGATGAAGCTGAGACCTTAAATGCTTCAAATGTGAATTGAGTTTGGTAAGTAGGAGAGTCTTGATCGTGTACAAGGATGAGGATCAAATTCAAAGAGAGAAAATCTTCCGCACTCATTGTGAAATTCAAGATAAGGTTTATAGTATGATAGTTGATACGAATTTAGGACGACCTGCTCCTAAACCCGTATTATATTAGCTCGGATCTCAATTAAGTTCAAGTTCTAATGGAATGGACCTCAACCTCTAACCAACCTGTTGTTAGAAACCTTGGTATAATGTAGACACCACAATAGAGGATGGAAAACCTATTGATAAGTCAAGCTAAAACAACCAATTCTCTAATGGTGTTTTAGGTGTTCTCAAAGAACAAAGAGATAATTAATCTCACAAGTATTTTCTTAATCAAATCAAAGTTGTCTTCTCATTGAAAAATAAGCCTTTAAATAGGCTTTGAAAGAAACAAAATAAACCCTAAAAACCCTAGGAAAACTGGCCACACATATAAAGAAACCTAGTTGGCCGCAACTATACTTCCTTTCCTAATCTAAGTTTGATTAATTAATTCCTTTATATTAAATTAGGAATTAATTAATTTGCAATAAAATAAAAACCTTCCTAAAGTTATTTGTCCAGAAAATAAATAAATAAAAACCCAAAAAGAAATAAAGTCAATTGCCAATTAGGTAACGAGTTGACTTTGACATCTAGGCTAAATTATGTCTTCAACCGAGCTAACTTATGTCTGCCTGATGTCCAAGCTAACTTATGGCCTATCCGAGCTAATTGAAGTCTGTCAGAGTTAACTTTTGTCTGGCCGAGCTAACTAATGACTATCTGAGCTAAGTTATGTCTGGCCGAGCTAACTGATGTCTGTCCGAGCTAAGTTACTTCCGATGTCCGAAGTCCGAGATCAGATGTCCGAGGCAAGGCTCCGATGTCCAAGGCAAGGATGTCCGATATAAAACGTCTGATGTATAAGTATCCGATGTATCAGCCTCCACCACCTGGATACTTAAAACAGGTGTTTTATCTTCAAGTACGGACAAGCCCTTTTGAGAATGAATTACTCTCTGGATAAAGGCAGCAAGGTTGTCCTTAAACCTATTAGCTTGAGCCCTAGTGATCGGTCCAGGCTTCATCCGTATCGGATCAGTACCCCAGCGAGTTGTCGGTGGTGTGAGCTCAGGCGGGTTCGCATCATTCCCCTCCTCTTGAAAAGGATTTGTCCTCAAATCGAAGTCATCACCTGCAGCAAAAGGAGATAAATCAGCAACATTAAAGGTGGCACTAACACTATACTCACCCGGTAAGTCAAGTTTGTAGGCATTGTCGTTTATCCTCTCCAAAACTTGAAAAGGTCCATCGCCCCTCGGCATGAGTTTGGATTTCCTTTGTTCAGGAAACCTTTCTTTCCTTAAATGCAGCCACAGCCAATCTCCAGGTTCAAACACCATTGATTTTCGGCCTTGATTAGCCACCTTTGCATATTGCTCGGTTCTCCTCTCAATGTTTGCTCGTGTCTTCTCATGAATCTGCTTTACAAATTCAGCTTTTTGTTTTCCATCTAGATTAGCACGCTCACTTAAAGGTAAAGGTGTTAAATCTAATGGAGTCAAAGGATTAAAACCATAAACTATTTCAAATGGAATAAATTTAGTTGCTGAATGTAAAGACCTATTATATGCAAATTCAACATGAGGCAAACATTCTTCCCAAGTTCTTAAATTTCTACTAATTAATGCTCTTAACAATGCAGACAAGGTTCTATTTACTACTTCGGTTTGTCCATCAGTTTGTGGATGACAAGTAGTTGAAAATAAAAGCTTAGTACCTAATTTAGCCCACAAAGTTTTCCAAAAATAGCTTAAGAACTTAGCATCCCTATCTGAAACAATAGTTCTTGGCATTCCATGCAATCTCACAATTTCCTTGAAAAATAAATTAGCAATATTGGATGCATCATCAGTTTTGTTACATGCAATAAAATGTGCCATCTTAGAAAACCTATCTACTACAACAAATATTGAATCCTTACCTGTCCTTGACCTAGGCAACCCAAGAATAAAATCCATAGACAAATCTACCCAAGGATAGGTAGGAATCGGCAAAGGCTTATACAATTCATGCGGCTTCAATGTTGATTTTGTTTTTCGGCACTTCAAACATCTTTCACAAATGCTCTCAACATCTCTCCTCATGTTAGGCCAATAAAAATGTTCTTGCAGCAAGGTTAAAGTTTTTAAAACACCAAAATGACCCATTAAACCACCCCTATGTCCTTCCCAAACCAATAATTCCCTAATACTACAATTAGGCACACAAAGTTTGTTTTCCTTAAACAAATATCCCTCAAATATGTAAAATTTATTAAATCCATGTTTCAAATAGATTCTAAAAATTTCTCCAAAGTCACTATCACG
Organism: Ziziphus jujuba; assembly: GCF_031755915.1. Classification (NCBI taxonomy): domain Eukaryota; kingdom Viridiplantae; phylum Streptophyta; class Magnoliopsida; order Rosales; family Rhamnaceae; genus Ziziphus; species Ziziphus jujuba. The sequence goes on along the minus strand of NC_083387.1, from coordinate 12,867,331 downwards.
CTCATAAAGTTCTTTCAATTGTTCAAATCCAAGCAATCTAGTATCTAAGGTAGAAAAGAGTACATACCTTCGGGATAATGCATCGGCAACCACATTTTCTTTACCTTTTTTGTAGTGGATCACATAGGGAAAGGTTTCAATAAATTTAATCCACTTGGCATGCCTTCGGTTGAGCTTTCCTTGACCTTTGAGATGCTTCAAAGACTCATGATCCGTATGAATCATAAACTCCTTTGGCATGAGATAATGCTGCCACATCTCGAAAGCCTTCACCAAAGCATACATTTTCTTGTCATAAGTCGGGTAGTTTAGGGCAGCTCCATTTAATTTTTCACTAAAGTAGGCTATGGGTCTTCCTTCTTGCATTAAGACAGCTCCAATACCTACACCCGAAGCATCACACTCAATTTCAAAAGTCTTAGAAAAATTTGGCAAAACTCACAAAGGTGCATTACACAATTTTTCTTTCAACAAATTAAAAGATTTTTCTTGTACTTCCCACCATTTGAAGCCGACATTCTTCTTGACAACTTCATTCAATGGTGCTGCTATGGTACTAAAATCTTTGACAAATCTTCTATAAAAGCTTGCCAAGCCATGAAAGCTCCTCACTTGGGTGATAGAAGTAGGAACCGGCCACTCTTGAATTGCCTTCACCTTAGCTTGGTCAACTTTGATTCCTGCAGCACTTACTACAAATCCTAGAAACACAAGCTCATCTTTGCAAAATTCGCATTTTTTAATGTTAACAAACAATCTTTCCTTTCTAAGAACTTGCAAAACTTGCCTAAGTTGATCCACATGGTCATCCAAATTTCGGCTATATATTAGAATGTCATCAAAATAAACAACCACAAATTTACCAATAAATGGACGCATTACATGATTCATGAGCCTCATGAAAGTACTAGGTGCATTGGATAATCCAAAAGGCATAACTAACCATTCATACAGCCTATATTTAGTTTTGAATACATTTTTCCATTCATCACCTTCTTTCATCCTAATTTGGTGATAACCACTCCTAAGATCAATTTTTGTAAACATGCAAGCACCATGCAACTCATCAAGCATATCATCTAATCTAGGAATGGGATGTCTATATTTAATGGTGATGTTATTTATAGCCCTACAATCAACACACATTCTCCAAGAACCATCCTTTTTAGGTACCAACAAAACAGGAACAGCACATGGACTTAAACTCTCACGAATGTATCCTTTATCAAGCAAATCACTTACCTGTTTTTGCAGTTCCTTTGTTTCTTCCGGATTGCTCCTATAAGCTGGTCTATTTGGTATGGCAGCCCCTGGAACAAAGTCAACTTGATGTTCGATCCCTCGAATAGGTGGTAGTCCACTTGGAATCTCATTTGGGAAGACATCTCCAAATTCCTTCAAAAGAGAAATCATTGAACTTGGCAATTCAAGTTCTTCAAAGTTAGTTTGATCATTAAAATAATTTTCTTTATAAATCATGACCAGCAAAGGTTTCTTACACTCAATAACCTTATTAATATCCCCTAAACTCAAATAACTATTGCTACTTAACCTTTCTTTTCTTTCTTTTTCTTTTTTTCCCTTGGATTGGTGCAAACCTTAGGATTTCTCTTCCTTCTCCAAGCTCTCGGGTTTGCCACTTCCTTTTCCCTCTCTTTCGGTTTTCCCTTGATCTTTCCACTCAATATGAACCTTAGAAACCTTACCTTGGTCAGCAACCTCAATCTTACCTTCTTAAAAGGATGGTGAAGCCGTTGGTGCCATACTTGCTTTTTCCTTGAGCTTTTCGGCTTCTCTCCTTTGTTGCATTTGTAACTGGTCTTTGTAAACCTCTTTAGGAGATAATGGTTCCAGCTTGACCTTCTTCCCTTTAAACCTGAAAACAATACTATTTTCTAGACCAAAATGAGTAGCATCTTTGTCAAATTGCCATGGCCTACCTAATAGTATATGTCCAGCAATCATGGGTACAATTTCACATAAAACTACATCCTCATATCTTCCTATACTAAATTTTACTTTGGCTTGTTTATTTACCCTCATCTCACCACTATCATTTAACCATTGTAACCTATAGGGTTCTGGATGTTTAATTATTTTCAAGCCTAATTTATCAACTACAAGATTACTTATCACATTAGTACAACTCCCACTATCTATAATCATGCTACAAATTTTACCTTGTATTTCGCAGCGAGTGTGGAAGATGTTTTCTCTTTGTATCTGCTCTTCATCTTTATAGACAGCAAGTACTCTCCTTGAAACCAAGCTCAACTCGGCATTAGATGTATCTACAGGTTCGGCTTCATCTTCATTGCAATCCTCCTCTTGCTCGGTTTCAGCCCCACTAGCCTCACTCTCGGATTCCACCTCTCCATTACCCTTAATTACCATTATTCTTCTATTCGGGCATTGGCTGGCTATATGTCCTCTTCCTTGGCACTTGAAACAAATAATTTCTCTTGACTTTTGAGATTTAGGTTCATATTTTACCTCACCTTTAATGGCTTGGGCAGATTCGGCTTTAATTTCTCTTCTTGGCCGGTTGGTAGTTTCTTCACCTAGTTTCGGCTTCAACTTGTTTTCATAAGTGGAATTGTTCTTCCAGCCACTTGAACTTGTCCTTCCACTACTAGAAACTCCTCCAAACCGTGTACTAACACCCCTCCTCTTGAATTGGTTCTCAAGCTTAATTGCTACATGCAACATTTCCTCCAATTCCAAGTATTGTTGTAATCCAAGCTGGTTGGCAATGTCACGATTTAACCCTCCAAGGAATCTTGCCATTGTTGCCTCCCTATCCTCCCTCATGTTTAACCTCATCATGAGCATCTTCATCTCTTTGTAATAATCCTCAACGGACCTAGTTCCTTGAGATAAAGATTGAAGCCTTTGATGCAGCAACCTATGGTAATGGGATGGCACAAACCGTTTCCTCATGGCTCCTTTCATTTGACGCCATGTCGAGATTAAATCATCACCAACTCTCCTTCTGGTATTTTGCTCATTGGTCCACCATTGAAGTGCATAATGTCCAAACTCCATTGCTGCCAACTTCACCTTCTTACCTTCCGAATAGTTGTGGCAGTCAAAAATCATCTCCATTTTTTCTTCCCACTCCAAATAAGCATCGGGATCACTTTTACCCATAAAAGGTGGGATGTTAACCTTGATATTTCCCAAATCATCATCTATATCTTCCCTCCTATATCTTCCACGGCCAGCTCTATCTTGGACAGTAAAGGTTTCGTCCATGCCTTCCTCAAAGTCTCCACCGAATGGCTCCTCATTAAATTCCTCTCTCGGTCTCTCGCGACCTCCTCGTCCTCCATGGAATTCTTGCCTATTTCTTGTGTTTGGCATTCCTTGTGAGGCTTCTAGCCTTCCCATTCTTTGATTCATATGCTCAACTTGAGCACTAACCCGCTGTATTGACTCCAAAATAGCTCTCATGTCCACTTGGTCTCCACTCCCGGTAGCTCGGGCATCACCATGGAATGCTACGGACTCCTCCTCATTGATCCTCAAGGGTGGATCTCCTCTCCTTATTCTTGATTCTGTCATGTTAGTATAATAATGCAATAGAAAAAAAAAAATAGGACCTTACGATTTCACTTCCTTACGTGTTTCACTCAAATGAGAACTCGACACTCGTGTTTGCACACTTGTTTCGGCTTTTTTTACCCTCTTTTAAGCTCAACACTCTTGCCTTTTTCCACTCAATGAATTATCTCAAAGTTCTAATTAAAACACCCACAAAACAGCAATTAGATCACTAGTATGTTTTAATTAAACTTATCAACAAAATAGTAAGCAAAAATGAACAAATACCGAACGGAATGAAAATACCTATTTTTGGTTTTTCTAGACAAAATAAACACATAAAATAATGAGAACACGTTGGAATTTTTGAAAACTGCACCAGATGGTAGTAGATTATGAGTTCAAGAATAAAATTCCAGAAACAGAAATTCAAATACGAACAAGAATCAAAGAGAACAAAAATATAGAAAAGTTGTTGGTTGTTGTTCTTTGTAATTCAAGTTTTGTATCAATTCCTTTAACTAATTTTAATCCAAATAATTTAAGCACCCAAAATCCAAATATCCAGCGGCAAAAATAAATCCCCAGCAACTCAAATATTGAATAAATAAGCAAAAAACCAGCAGCTCCAACAAATTTCCAGCAACCAAATCAAACTCCAACAAACAGAAATATTTTTCTCTTCTTCTTTTTTTTTTTTTATTCTGCTTTACCTCCTCTTTTTTTTTTTTTTTTTTCACTCACAGAACATAAACAACTGCAGTAGTAAGGATAATTACCAAAATTGCAATTCCAACTCCAAAACAAACACCAAACCCGTGACCTCCAAATAAACACAAATGTGCAGTTTTTTTTTTTTTTTTTTAAATGTTGCCGCAAACTCTTTTGTTTTTTTTTTTTTTGGAATATATGAATGCAAATATTTAAGACTAAACAGCAAAGAAAAATCAACAAAAACCAAAATCAACAAGAACAATGATGAAACACAATCAACAAACTAGGAAACAAAAATACGGTAAAACTAGGAAATCCTAATTCAACTAGGAATGAATTTTTTTTATTTATTTAAATGATGCAGAACGTGTATGGGATAGATGCAACCTTAACCTAATGCTAAAATTGCAGAATAATACAAAAACAAATAAAGCAAATAAAGATAGATCAAACCTGAACAAAATTTAGCTCTGATACCAAATGATACGAACCTAGGACAACCTGCTCCTAAACCCATATTATATTAGCCCGAATCTCAATTAAGTTCAAGTTCTAATGGAATGGACCTCAACCCCTAACCAACCTGTGGTTAGAAACCTTGGTATAATGTAGACGCCACAATAGGGGATGGAAAACCTATTGATAAGTCAAGCTAAAACAACCAATTCTCTAATGGTGTTTTAGGTGTTCTCAAAGAACAAAGAGATAATTAATCTCACAAGTATTTTCTTAATCAAATCAAAGTTGTCTTCTTATTGAAAAATAAGCCTTTAAATAGGCTTTGAAAGAAACAAAATAAACCCTAAAAACCCTAGGAAAAACCGCCACACACATAAAGAAACCTAGTTGGACGCAACTATACTTCCTTTCCTAATCTAAGTTTGATTAATTAATTCCTTTATTAATTAGGAATTAATTAATTTGCAATAAAATAAAAACCTTCCTAAAGTTATTTGTCCAGAAAATAAATAAATAAAAACCCAAAAAGAAATAAAGTCAATCGCAAATTAGGTAACGAGTTGACTTTGACATCTAGGCTGAATTATGTCTTCAACCGAGCTAACTTATAACCTATCCGAGCTAATTGAAGTCTGTCCGAGCTAACTTGTGTCTGGCCGAGCTAACTAATGACTGTCCGAGCTAACTTATGTCTGGCTGAGCTAACTGATATCTGTCCGAGCTAAGTTACTTTCGATGTCCGAAGTTCGAGATCAGATGTCCGAGGTAAGGCTCCGATGTCCAAGGCAAGGGTGTCCGATATAAAACGTCCGATGTATAAGTATCCGATGTATCAGCCTCCACCACCTCGATACTTAAAACAGGTGTTTTATCTTCAAGTACGGACAAGCCCTTTTGAGAATGAATTACTCTCTGGATAATGGTAGCAAGGTTGTCCTTAAACCTCTTAGTACCCCAGCGAGTTGTCGGTGGTGTGAGCTCGGGCGGGTTCGCATCAATAGTTGATAGTGGAAGTTGTGCAAATGTAATTAGTAATATTGTTATGGAAACATTAGGCCTAATAACAATTAAACATCCCAAGCCTTATAGATTACAATGGATTAATGATAGTGGTGAAATGAAAATAAATAAACAAGCCAAAGTAAAATAGCATTTATAAATATGTGGATGTTATTTTGTGTGATGTTGTGCCTACGCATGCTGGATATATTCTATTAGGTAGACCATGGCAATTTGATAAATATACTATACATTATGTTCTAGAGAATGCTATTTTTTTTAGATTTAAAGGTAAAAAAGTTAAGCTAGAACCATTGACTCCCTAAGAGATATATAGAGACAAACTTCAAATACAACAAAGGATGGAGGCCAAAAAGCTCAAAGAAAGGACTAGTGTAACACCCAAGGCTTCAACATCCATTTAAGAGGGCAAGGCCATGCAAGACCAATCAGGTAAGATTTCTAGAACTCATATTGAATGGAAAAACCAAGGCAAACTTGAGAGTGAAAGGAAACTTGAGAAAGATGAGAGGAATTGTGAGAAACCCAAGAGTTAAGGAAAGAAAGAATTGGCCGTGAGAGAGAAAGAAAATGAGAGGAAAGAGAAGAAAAATAAAAAAAAATTTATCTTAGTTTTGGCGATGTTAACAAAGTCATTTTGAGTAAGAAACCATTACTGGTCATGATTTAGAAAGATATATATTTAAATGATCAAGCTAACCCTAAAAAACTTGAATTGCCAAGTTATATTTCTTCTCTTATGCAGGAATTTGATGATGTCTTTCCGGAAGAAATTCCTAGCGGTTTATCACCTATTCGAGGGATTGAACATCAAATTGATTTTATGCCTAGAGCTTTAATTCCTAGTAGGCCTGCATATAGGAGTAATCCTGAGCAGACAAAGGAGCTACAAAGGTAGGTAAGTGAGTTGCTTGATAAAGGTTACATTCGTGAGAGTATGAGTCCATGTACTGCCCAAGTTTTGTTAGTACCTGAGAAAGATGGATGGCGCACGTGTGTAGATTGTAAGGCTATTAATAATATTACCATTAAATATAAACATCCCATTCCTAGGTTAGATGAATGCATGGTGCATGTATGTTTACAAAAATTGATCTTAGGAGTGGATATCATCAAATTAGGATAAAAGAAGGTGATGAATGGAAAACTTCATTTAAAACTAAATATGGATTGTATAAATGGTTAGTGATGCCTTTGGTTTAACTAATGCACCTAGTACCTTCATGAGATTAATGAATTATGTCATGCGTCCATTTATTGGTAAATTTATGGTTGTATATTTTGATGATATTTTAATGCAGAGTCGAAACTTTGATGAGCATGTAGGACATCTTAGGCAAGTTCTAAATATTCTTAGGAATGAAAGGTTATTTGCTATCATGAAAAAGTGTGATTTTTGCAAAGATGAACTTGTTTTCTTAGGATTTGTTGTAAGTGATGTAGGAATTGATGTTTACCAATCTAAGGTAAAAGCAATCCAAGAGTGGCCGAAACCACCTCCATTACCCAAGTGAGGAGCTTTAATGGTTTGGCTGATTTTTATCGAAGATTTTTCAAAGATTTTAGTACCATCACAACATTTTTAACCGAAGTTGTAAAGAAGAATGTTGCCTTTAAATGGGGGGAAGCACAAGATAAATATTTTCATTTGTTGAAAGAAAAATTATCCAATGCACCTTTACTATTTTTGCCTAATTTTGATAAAAATTTTGAAATTGAATGTGATGCTTCGGGTTTAGATATTGGAGCTGTCTTAATGTAAGAAGGAAGACTCATAGCCTATTTTAGTGAGAAATTGAATGGAGTTGTACTAAACTACCCGAAACTACGATGAAGAGATGTATGCTTTGGTGGGAGCTTTGGAAATGTGGCAGTGCTATTTAATGCCAAAGGAGTTTGTGATTCATACGGATCATGAATCTTTAAAGCACATTAAAGGTCAAGGGAAGATCAACCGAAGGCATGTTAAGTGGGTTGAGTTCATTGAAACATTTCCTTATGTCATCTGCTACAAAAAAGGTAAGAAAAATGTGTTTGGAGATGCATTATCTTGAAGTTATGTACTATTTTCTATCTTAGATGCTAGATTTCTTGGATTTGAACAACTAAAAGAAATTGATGAGCATGATAGTGACTTTGGAGAAATATTTAGAACCTGTACAAAACATGGTGTGCCTAATTGTAGAATTAAGGAATTGTTGGTGAGGGAAGGTCATGATGGTGGTTTAATGGTACATTTTGGTGTTTTAAAAATTTTATCCTTGCTGCAAGAACATTTTTATTGGCCTAACATGAAAAGAGATGTAGAGAAAATGTGTGAACGATGCTTGAAGTACCGAAAAGCCAACTCCAAATTGAAGCCTCATGGTTTGTATCATCCTTTGCCAATTTCTACTTTTCCTTAGGTGGACTTGTCTATGGATTTTATTCTTGGTTTAACTAGGTCAAGGACAGGTAAAGATTCAATTTTTGTTGTTGTGGTAGATTTTCGAAGATAGCACATTTTATTGCATGTAATAAAACTGATAATGTATCTAATATTGTTAATTTATTTTTAAAAAAATTGTAAGGTTGCATGGTATACCTAGAACAATTGTTTTGGAAAGGGATGCTAAGTTCTTAAGTAGGCCAAGTTAGGAACTAAACTTTTATTTTCAACTACTTGTCATCCACAAACTGATGGATAAACCGAAGTAGTAAATAAAACTTTATCTGCATTGTTAAGGGCTTTAATTAATAGGAATTTAAGAACATGGAACGAATGTTTGCCACATGCTGAATTTGCTTATAATAGGTATTTGCATTCAGCTACTAAATATACACCATTTGATATTGTTTATGGTTTTAATCCTTTGACTCCATTAGATTTAACACATTTACCTTTAAGTGAACGTGCTAATCTAAATGGAAAACAAAAAGCTAATTTTGTGAAGCAGATTCATGAAAAGGCTAAGGCAAATATTCAGAGGAGAACTGAGCAATATGCAAGGAATGTAAATCAAGGCTGAATAAAGGTTGTTTTTGAACCTGGAGATTGGGTTTGGTTGCATTTAAGGAAGGAGAGGTTTCCCAAGCAAAGAAAGTCGAAGCTTATGTCGCGTGGAGATGAACCCTTTCAAGTTTTGGAGTGAATTAATGAAAATGCTTACGAACTTGACTTACCGGGTGAGTATAATGTTAGTGATGATTTTTATTTGAGGGAAAATCCTTTTCAAGAGGAGGAGAATGATGAGAATTCACCCGTATCCGCACAACCAACTACCCATTGGGGTGCTAAGCCAATATGAATGAAGGCTGGACCGACCACTAGGGTTCAAGCCAAGAGATTTACGGGCAACCTGGCTGCCTTTATACAGGAAGTTATCAATTCTCAAAAGGGCTTGTCCGTACCCAAGGATAGGAAGCCTGTTTTAAGCATCCAAGTGGTGAAGGCTGATACGGACTCGGGTAGTTATTTTCGTGTAAATATGGACTCCGGGCAGCCTGGAATGGATCAACCACTTCATGGATTTAGTGAACAACACTAAGAAGTCATGTAATCAATCCAAGGCAGAATCAAAAGCAACCACAATGGGCATTTACACATAGAGGGAATAGTTGGCCGGTTTTGCTGTATTTGTTGCTGATTTTACTATATATTTTTTATTTGACATTTTCTCTTTATTCCAAACAAGGGTAACATGTGGAACTGATAAATAATCCTATTTTTCATCCTACATGGCATATGGGAGCTGATTTGGAGCCTTTGCAAGCTAGAATTTGGTCAAAGTTAGCTTAGTGGTCAAACTAGTCAACTAATTTCTTAATTTGATTTTGACTTTTTGTTTTAGGAAATTAGTCTTTTATTTGGTTTCTGTTTATCTATTTTCTGGATAAATCAACTTAGGATATTTGTTACTTTATTATTTTCATTTTAAATTAATTAATTCCTAATTCAAAATAAAGGAATTAATTAATCAGATATAGAATTAAGAAATGAATGAAATTTCGGCCACATTAGGAAATTAACATTGTATGGCCGGCTTTCTATAAATTTCTAGGGTTTATTGCTTTATGAATTTAACCTATTTAAGGATTATTTTTCAATGAGAATGCACCTTCAATATTATACACAAAATTATTTGTGAGAAAGAATTCTCTTTGTTCTCTTTGAACATCTAAAACACCATTAGAGAGTGAGTGTTTTAATTTGACTTATCAATAGGACGTCCATCACCTATTATGGAGTCTTCATCATATACCAAATTTCTAATCACAAGTTGACTAAGGGTTAAGGAGGCCATTAAAATATGAACTTAATTTTGATCTGGGCTAATATAATACGGGTTTAGGAGCCAGTCGACCTAGCTTCGTATCTGATGTTTTCGTTCTAAAAGTTAACTCCCCGGAGAAAAAGCATAAATCAATCAATGCTTTTGATACATCTCTATGTAAATATCCATGCAATGTTATCAGTAACAACCTTTGCATGAGGACATAACAATCATGGCTTTTTAGGCTAGTAATCTTATAATCCATCATGTTCACACACTTAGCAATATTAGAAGCATATCCATTCGGGAACTTGAATAAAGTTAAAAATTCACATAAGCTCATTTTACCATCATCGTTAAGCATGTAACAAGCAGCTGGCAACAAAATTACACATCATCTCTATGCATTGGTTGTAAGTGATACGAACCTAGGATGACCTGGGCCTAAACTTGTATTATATTAGCCCGGATCTAATTATGTTAAAGTTCTAATGGTCACCTCAACCCCTAATGAACCTGTGATTAGAAACCTTGGTATATTGAAGATGCCACAATAGGTGATGGATTTCCTACTGATAAGTCAAACTAAAACACTCACTCACTAATGGTATTTTAGGTGTTTAAAAGAACAAAGAGAAATCAATCTTACAAATAATTTTCTGTATAAAATTCAAGTTGTATTCTTATTGAGAAACAAGCCTTTAAATAGGCTACAAAGTCATAAATAAAACCCTAAAAATCTAGGCCAAAAACCGGCCGAATTTCAAATTAATTAATTCCTTTATTTTGGAATTAGAAATTAACTAATTTACAATTAAACTAATAAAATATTAACTTTCCTAAATCAATTTTTCCAAAAAATAAATAAATAAAAACCAAAAGTAAAGGTAATTTCCTAAAACAAAAAGTAAAAATCAAATTAGGAAACTAAAATACTAGCTTTTTGACTAAGTTGGTTTTGACCAATCTTTGATCAATTTGGGCTCCAAATCAGCTTCTATTTGCTTTTTAGGATGTAAATAAGATTATTATGGAGTCCCACACATTTCCTTTGCTTGGAGGAAAGAGAAAAAGCCAACTCAGCAAAATACAGTAAAGCCAGTGGAAAATACAGCAAAACCTGGCCAATTTCTCTCTCATGCACACACCACTTAAATGACCAGGTTAGCTTCAGCTTTGGCCAGTTCCCATGACTTATTAGTGATATCAACTAAATTCAAGAATATTTGACCCCATTTTCTGCTGCCGGGGAATCCATAAATGCACCAAAACCGCGACCTAGGTTTGTATCAATTTTCACCCCTTGTATGCTCAAAATAGGCCTTGTATCTTTGGATATGGACAAGCCTTCTTGAGAATGAATTACTCCCTGAATAAACGCAGCAAGGTTGTCCTTAAACCTCTTAGTTTAAGCCCTAGTTAACACGAACCTAGGACGACATGCATCTAAACCCATATTATATTAGCCCGGATCTAATTATGTTCAAGTTCTAATGGTCACCTTGACCTTAAGCAACCTGTGATTAGAAACCTTGGTATATAATGAAGATACCACAATAGGTGATGGAAGGCCTATTGATAAGTCAAACTAAAACACTCATTCACTAATGGTGTTTTAGGTATTCAAAATATCAAAGAGAATTCAATCTCACAAATAATTTTCTGTATAAAATTTAAGCTTAATTCTTATTGAAAAATAATCCTTTAAATAGGCTACAAATTCATGAATTAAACCCTAAAAACAAAGGGAAAACTGGCCATACAAAGTAGTTTCCTATGGTGGCTGAAATTCTCACTCCTTTCCTAATCTAATTTGGATTAATTAATTTCTTTATTTTGAATTAGGAATTAATTAATTTACAATGAAAATAATAAAATAATAACTTTCCTAAACTTATTTTTCCAGCAAATAAAAAAATAAAAACCAAAAATTAATGATAATTTCCTAAAACAAAAAAGTAGAATCAAATTAGGAAACTAAAATACTAGCTTTTTGACTAAGTTGACTTTGACTATTTTTTGACCAATTTGAGCTCCAAATCAGCTTCATTATGCTTTTTAGGATGAAAAATAATCTTATCATGAAGTTCTACATGTTTCCCTTGCTTGGAAGAAAGCGAAAAAGCCAACTCAGCACAATACAGTTAAGCCAGCACAAAATACAGCAAAACCCGGCAAATCTTGGACCCATGCGCACACCACCTGTTTTTTTGCCTTTGGAGCTGCCTTGAATTTATTTCATGACTTCTTAGACATATGAATTGAATCCATAAATATTTGGAACCATTTCATGCTGTCCGGACTCCTAAAAAGTACCAAAACTGCTACCCAGTCCCGTATCGGCTTCCACCACTTATATGGTCAAAACAGATCTTGGATCATTGGGTATGGACAAGCCCTCTTGAGAGTGAATTACTTCCTGGATAAATATAGAAATGTTTTCCCTAAACCTCTTAGCATGAGCCCTAGTGATTGGCCCGGTCTTCATCCAAATCGGGTCAACACCCCAGCGGATTGTCGGTTATGCAGGCTCAGGCGGAATCACATCATTCCCCTCCTCTTGAAAAGGATTTGTCCTCAAATCTACTTCATCACCTGCAGCAAAAGGAAACAAATCAAAATCTTTGAATGTATCACTCATATTATACTCACCTGGTAAATCAAGCCTGTAGGCGTTTTCATAGATCCTTTCCAAAACTTGAAAAGATCCATCTCCTCATGGCATAAGCTTGGACTTTCTTTGTTCGGGAAACCTCTCCTTCGTTGGTTAAAACCAAAACCAATCTCCTAGGTCAAACACTATCACAACAAATAATAGAAATACAAGTTCATGACACTTTTTAATATTAACAAATAATCTCTCCCAAATTTTCAAATTTCCACTAAGTAAAGCTTTCAATAATGCAGATAAAGTTCTATGCAACAAAAATATCTTTAAATAAGTATCTTTAAAATTCATGACCAGCAATGGTTTCTTACTCAAGATAGCTTTATTTACATCTCCAAAACTTAAATAAATATTTTTATTCTTTCTTTCTTTCCTTTCTTTCCCTTTTTCTCTCTCAGCCATAACACACTTTTCCTCACTCATGGGTTTCTTGCTATAGCTCTCGGGTGTCTCATTTTTTTCACTCCAATTTCGGCTTTCTCTTGGTTTTTCCACTCAATTTGGGTTTTAGAAAACTTACCTGGTTGGTCTTGCACGGCTTGGACTCTTTGGATGGGTGTTGTTGCCATGGGGGCCATACTAGTTCTTTCCTTGAGTTGTTCGACCATCCTCCTTTGTTGTATTTGAATTTGATCTTTGTACACCTCTTTAGGAGTTAATGCCTCCAGCTTGACCTTTTTACCTTTAAATCTAAAAACAATACTATTCTCTCTACCATAATGAATAGCATCTCTATCGAATTGCCATGGCCTACCCAACTAAATATGACCCACATGCATAGGAACTACATCATCCAATACAACATCCACATATGTATCAATGTTGAATTTTACTTTGGCTTGTTTATTTACTTTTATCTCACCAATATCATTAAGCCATTGTAATCTATATGGTTTTGGATGTTTAATAGTTGTTAAGCCGAATTTATCAACCACAATGTTACTAATTACATTTGCACAACTTCCACTATCTATAATCATACTACATATGTTACCTTGAATTTCGTATCGGGTGTGGAAGATGTTTTCTCTTTGAATTTGATCCTCGTCTTTGTATACAGTAAGAACCCTCCTTTTAACTAAGCTCAAGTCATCCCTTGAAGGTTGGAGTGTTTCGGGTTCATCATGCTCATCATCTCCGACTTCTCCATCTTCAATTTCAGTTTCAGCATCACTTTCTTCACTTTCGGATTCTAGTTCGCCATTACCTTTCAACACCATAATCCTCCTATTCGAGCATTGGCTAGCGATGTGTCTTTGTCCCTGTCACTTAAAACACACAATTTCATGAGTTTTAAAAGGCTTAGGATCAGATTTACCTTCACTTTTGTGTGCTTGGACAGATTCAGTTCTAGTCTCTCTCCTTGGCCAATTTAAACTTTCTTCTCCAACTTTCAGTTGTGTGTTGTTTTCATAGGTAAGATTGTTTCTCCAGCCACTTGGATTTGATCTTCCACTGTTGAAAACTCCTCCAAACCGTGAGCCTACACCCCTCCTCTTGAATTGATGCTCCAATTTAATAGCCACATGCAACATCTCCTCAAATTCCACATATTGTTGCAATTCTAATTGGTTGGCTATCTCACGATTCAAACCACCAAGGAATCTTGTCATGGTTGCCTCTCTATCTTCATTCATGCTCAACCTCATCATGAGCATCTCCATTTCCTTGTAATAATCCTCCACGGACCTACTTCCTTGAGATAGGGATTGAAATCCTTGATGCAGCAACCTATGATAATGTGATGGTATGAACCGCTTCCTCATGGCTCCTTTCATTTGTCGTCATGTAGTGATCAACTCATCACCAACTCTCATTCGGGTGTTTTGCTCATTGGTCCACCATTGGAGTGCATAATGACCAAACTCCATTGCTGCCAACTTCACCTTCTTGGCCTCCGAATAATTATGATAATCAAAAATCATCTTCATTCTCTCCTCCCATTCCAATTAAGCTTCCGGATCACTTTTTCCCATGAAAGGTGGAATGTTTACCTTGATGTTCCTAAGATCATCATCTTCATTCCTTGCTGGTCTCCCACAGATTGGCCTTTCTTGAGGTTCAAAAATTTCATCAACCCCTCCTCCAAGTCTTCTCAATGGTTACTTCCCCCGTATTCCTTGCTTGGTCACCCTCGGCCTCCTCGACCTCGACCGCGTCCTCCATGAGCATATAACCTTATATTTGGCACTCCTAAGGATGTTTATAACCTGTCCATCCTTTGATTTAAATGGTTAAATTGAGTATTCATCCGCCGTAGTTGCTCCAAGACAGCCCTCATGTCCGTTTTCTCACCACTCCCCGAAGCTCGGGAACTGCCATGGAATCCTACGGACTCTTCTTTATTAATTCTTAAAGGTGGATCTCCTCTTCTTACCCTTGAATCTGTCATGTTAGTATAAATAATGCAAAATAAAATAAATTCTCATAAAAATTCACTCCTTCACATGTTTCACTCAATCAAGGTCTCAACACTCGTGTTTTCACACTAGTTTCGGCTTTTATCCTCTTTTAAGCTCACACACTCTTGCCTTTTTCCATTCAATGAATTATCTCAAAGTTCTAATTAAAAAACCCACTAAACAGCAATTGGATCACAAGTATGCTCTAATTAAACTTATCAACAAAATAGTAGCAAAAAGAAAACAACACCGAACGAATAAACAAATCCTAGTTTTCGGCTTTTCTAGGCAAAGTAAGGCAAATCAATGAGAAAATTTTGGAATTTTTAAGAACTGGACCAGATGGTAAGAGATTAAGGATTCAAGAATAAAATCTAGGAAAAAGAATTTCAAACTTGAAATTTTTAAGAACTGGACCCGATGGTAAGAGATTAAGGATTCAAGAATAAAATCTAGGAAAAAGAATTTCAAACTCAAACAAGAATCAAATCGAACAAAAATATAGAATAATGTTGGTTGTTGTTCTCATAATTCTAGTTTTGTATCAATTCCTTTGTCCAATTTTAATCCAAATAATTTAAGCACCCAAAATCCAAATATCCAGCAGAAAAAATAATTCCCTTGAAAGTCCAAATATGTAACAAAGAGTCAACAATGCAGGAGTACAAAGAAATTTGCAGCAAACACCAAATTCAACAAACCGAAAAGTTTTTTTTTTTTTTTTATACTCAGCTTTTTCTTCCTTTTTTTTTCACTCATAAAAAGAAAAAAAAAACAACTGCAATAGCTAAGATCAACACTAAAAATTGCAATTCCACGCCAAAAATCCACCAAACCCATGGCCTCCAACAAAAACAAAAGTGCAGTTTTTTTTTTTAATATCTATTTGAATTTTCTTTTTCTTTTTCTTTTTTTTTTGAATATATGAATGCAAATATTGAAGCCTAAAACAGCAAAGAAAAATCAACAAAAACCAAATTAACAAGAAAATGATAAAAGACAACCAACAAACTAGGAAACAAAAATACGGTAGGACAAGGAAAACCTAATTTGACTAGGAATGAATTTTTTTTTCCTTTTTTCTTTTAAGATGCAGAACGTGTATGATGATAGAAGCAATCTTAACCTAATGCTAAAATTTCAGAATAACACAAAAACAAATAAAGCAAATAAAGATAGATCAAACCTAAACATAATTTGGCTCTCATACCGAATGACATGAATCTAAGACGACCTGCACCTAAACCCGTATGATATTAGTCCAGATCTAATTATGTTCAAATTCTAATGGTCACCTTGATCCTTAAACAACCTGTGATTAGAAATTTTGGTATATAATGAAGACACCACAATAGGTGATGGAAGGCCTATTGATAAGTCAAACTAAAACACTCATTCACTTATGGTGTTTTGGTTGTTCAAAAGAACAAAGAGAAATCAATCTCACAAATAATTTTCTGTATAAAATTCAATTATTAAAAAATAAGCCTTTAAATAGGCTAAAGTCACAAAATAAACCCTAAAAACAAAGGGAAAACCAGCCATACAAAGTAGTTTCCTATGGTGGCCAAAATTCTCACTCCTTTCCTAATCTAATTTGGATTAATTAATTCCTTTATTTTGAATTAGGAATTAATTAATTTACAATGAAAATAATAAATTTCCTAAAATTATTTGTCCAGCATATAAATAAATAAAAACCAAAAGGTAATGGTAATTTTCTAAAATAAAAAAGTAGAATCAAATTAGAAAACTAAAATACTAGCTTTTTCACTAAGTTGACTTTGACCATTCTTTGGCCACTTTGAGCTCCAAATCAGATTCATTATGCTTTTTAGGATGCCAAATAAGCTGATAATGAAGTCCCACATGTTTCCCTTGCTTGGAAGAAAGAGAAAAAGCCAACTCAGCACAATACAGTAAAGCTAGTACAAAATACAGCAAAATCTGGCAAATCTTGGACCCATGCGCACACCACCTGTTTGTTTACCTTTGGAGCTACCTTGACCTGATTTCATGACTTCTTATACATGTGAATTGAATCCATAAATATTTGGAACTATTTCATGCTGCCCGGACTCCTAAAAAGTAACAAAACCGCTACCCAGGCCCGTATCGGCTTCCACCACTTGTATGGTCAAAACAGATCTTGGATAATTGGGTTGGACAAGCCCTCTTGAGAGTGAATTACTCCCTGGATAAAGATAGCAATGTTTTCCCTAAACCTCTTAGCTTGAGCCCTAGTGATTGGCCCGGTCTTCATCCGAATCGGATTAGCATCCCAGCAGGTTGTTGATTGTGCATACTTGGGTTGAATCACATCATTAGTGATCAGTCCAGTCTTCATCCGTATCGGGTCAGCACCCCAGCAGATGGTCGGTTGTACGGGTTCAGACTAATTCGCATAATTTCCCTCCTCTTAAAATGGATTTGCCCCCAAATCAAAATCATCACCAACAGAAAAAAGAGATAAATCAGCAACATTAAATGTAGCACTAAAATTATACACATCGCCAAATAAAGTTTGTAAGCATTGTCATTTATCCACTCCAAAACTTGAAAAGGTCCATCGCCACGCAACATAAGCTTGGACTTCCTTTGCTTGGGAAACCTCTTATTTCTTAGGTGCAACCAAATCCAATCTCCTGGGTCAAACACTATCACAACAAGATCTAGAAATACATGCTCATTATGGCAAAAATTACACTTTTTAAAGTTAGCAACAAATATCTTCCTAAATTTCAAATTTCCACAAAGTAAAACTCTCAACAAGGTAGATAAAGTCCTATACAACAAAAACATTTTTAAATAAGCATCTTTATAATTCATGACCAGCAATGCTTTCTTACTCAAGATGGTTTTATTAACATCCCCAAAACTTAAATAAAAAATTTTATTTTTCCTTTCTTTTCTTTCTTTTCCTTTCTCACTCATGGTTTCATTAAATTTCGCATCACTCTCGGGCCTGTTAAAAATTTTCCACTCAACCTGGGTTTTAGAGGACTTACCTTGGACAACAAGCTTACCTATCGCTTCTTGAATGGATGGTGGAACCATTGGTGCCATACTAGCCTTCTCTTTGAGCCTCTCGGCTTCCCTTCTTTGTTGCATTTGTAGTTGGCCTCTAGAAGCCTCCTTTGGGGTCAATGGCTCCAGCTTGACCTTCGTACTTTTAAATCTAAAAACAATACAATTCTCTTGACCATAATGAGTAGCATCTTTACCAAATTTCCATGGTCTACCTAATAGAATATGTCCAGCATAAATAGGTACAACATCACACAAAACAACATCCACATAGTTATCTACGCTAAATTTTACTTTGGCTTGTTTATTCACTTTCCTCTCATCACTATCATTAAGCCATTGTAATCTATATGGTTCAAGATGTTTAATAGTTGTTAAGCCTAATTTATCAACCACAATGCTACTAATTATATTCGTACAACTTCCACTATCAATAATCATACTACAAATCTTACCTTGGATTTCACATCGGGTGTGGAAGATGTTTTCTCTTTAAACTTGGTCCTTATCCTTATATATAGCCAGCACTCTCCTAGAAACCAAGTTTAATTTAGCATTGGATGCATGCAAGGTTTCAGCTTCATCTTCAAAGTCCTCCTCCTCTTGCTCGGCTTCATCATCACTTTCCTCACTTTCCGATTCTAGCTCACCATTACCCTTTAACATCATGATTCTTCTATTCAAACATTGGCTAGTGATGTGTCCTTATCCCTGGCACTTAAAACAAATAATTTCTCTTGATCTTGAAGGTTTAGGATTGGATAGATTTGGCTTTTACATACTTCCTTGGCCGATTGGAGCTTTCTTCACCTAGCTTCGATTTTTGTCTTGCTTCAATGGTGGGATTGCTTCTCCAAGCACTTGGATTTGATCTTCCATGGTTAGAAACACCACCAAACAGTGAGCCTACACCCCTACTCTTGAATTGATGCTCTAATTTAATAGCCACATGCAACATCTCCTCCAATTCTATATATTGTTGCAATTCTAATTGATTGGCTATTTCACGATTCAAACCACTAAGAAACCTTGCCATGGTTGCTTCTCTATCTTCATTCATGCTTAACCTCATCATAAGCATCTCCATCTCCTTGTAATAATCCTCCACATACCTAGTTCTTTGAGATAAAGATTGAAATCTTTTATTCAGCAACCTGTGATAGTGTGATGGTATGAAGCACTTCCTCATGGCTCCTTTCATTTGTCGCGATGTAGTGATCAAGTCATCACCAACTCTCCTTTGGATGTTTTTCTCATTGGTCCACCATTGGAGTGCATTAATGACCAAATTCTATTGCTGCCAATTTCACCTTCTTAGCCTCCGAATAGTTGTAGCAATTGAAAATCATCTCCATATGCTCCTCCCATTCCAAATAAACCTCTAAGTCACTTTTCCCCACGAAAGGTGGTATGCTAACCTTGATGTTGCCAAGATCATCAGCTACCTCCTCTCTCTTATGCCTCCCATGGCCTAGCCTCTCTTGGACAGCAAGTGTTTCATCCCATCCTTCCTCGAAATCATCTCCGAAATTTTCCTCTTCAAGCTTCTCTCTAGGTCGTCCATGGCCTCCTCGATCTCGACCTCGACCTTCATGGAACTTTTGCCTCAAATTTGGTCCACCATAATATGTTTCTATTCTATCCATCCTTTGATTTATGTGGTCAAATTTAGCATTCATCCACTGCAATTGTTCCAAGACAGCCCTCATGTCCGTTTTTTCACCATTCCCCGTAGCTCGGGAATCACCATGGAATCGTACGGATTCTTCTTCATTAATTCTTAGTAGTGGATCTCCTCTCCTTGACCTTGAATCTGCCATGTTAGTATAAATAATGCAAAATAAAATATATTCTCACCAAAAATCACTCCCTCACATGTTTCATTCAATCAAGGTCTCGACACTCGTGTTTTCACACTAGTTTTGGCTTTTACCCTCTTTTAAGCTCATACACTCTTGCCTTTCTCCACTCAATGAATTATCTCAAAGTTATAATTAAGACACCCACAAAACAGCAATTAGATCACAAGTATGTTTAATTTAACTTATCAACAAAATAATAGCAAAAGCAAGCAATATCGAATGAATTGGTGAAATCTAGTTTTCGGCTTTTCTAAGCAAAATAAGGAAAATTAACAAGGAAAATTTCGGAATCAGTAAGAACTAGACCAGATGGTAAGAAATTAAGCATTTAAGAATAAAAGTTTAGAAAAAGAATTTCAAACATGAACAAGAATCAATTCGAACAAAATTAAAGAGTAGTGTTGATTGTTGTTCTTGTAATTCAAGTTTTGTATCAAATCCTTTAACTAATTTTAATCCAAAAAATTTAAGCACCCAAAATTCAAATATCCAGAAACTCCAAATATTGATTAAATAATCAACATAATAGCAGCTCCAAGAAATTTCCAGCAGCAAATTTCAACACCAAATTCAACAAATCGAAATTTTTGTTTTTATTCGGCTTTTTCTTCTTCTTCTTCTTTTTTTTTTTTTTTTTTTGTTTTTACTAACATAAGACAACTGCAGTAGCAAGAATGAACACCAAAATTATAATTCCAACACCAAATAATCACCAAACCCGTGACCTCCCAAACAAAATACAAATTGTGCATTTTTTTTTTTAATATTTGTTTGGCTTTTCTTTTTTTTTAATATATGAATGAAAATATTTAAGACTAAAACAGTAAATAAAAATCAACAAAAACCAAAATTAACAAGAACAATGATGAAAAACAATCAATAAACTAGGAAGCAAAAATACGGTAAAACTAAGAAATCCTAATTTAACTAGGAATGAATTTTTTTTTTAATTTTTTTAAAGATGCAGAGCGTGTATAATGATAGAAGCAACCTTAACCTAATGCTAAAATTGGATATTAACACAAAAACAAAGAAAGCAAATAAAGATAGATTAAACCTGAACAAAATTTGGCTCTGCTACCAAATGATATGAACCTAGGACGACCTGCGCCTAACCCTGTATTATATTAATCCGGATCAAATTATGTTCAAGTTCTAATGGTCACCTCAACCCCTAACCAATCTATGATTAGAAACCTTGGTATATCGAAAATGCCATAATAGGTGATAGATTTCCTTCTGATAAGTCAAACTAAAACACTCACTCACTCACTAATGGTATATCGAAAATGCCATAATAGGTGATGGATTTCCTACTGATAAGTCAATCTCACAAATAATTTTCTATATAAAATTCAAGCTTTATTATTATTGAGAAATAAACCTTTAAATAGGCTACAAAGTCACAAATAAAGCCCTAAAAATCTAGGCCAAAAACCGCCCAACATTAGGAAACATCATGATGGCCAAATTTCACTACTTTCCTAAGTCTAATTTCTAATCAATTAATTCCTTTATTTTGGAATTAGGAATTAATAATTTACAATTAAAATAATAAAATATTAACTTTCCTAAATCACTTTGTCCAGTAAATAAATAAATAAAAACCAAAAGTAAAGGTAATTTCCTAAAACAAAAAGTAGAAATCAAATTAGGAAACTAAAATACTAGCTTTTTGATTAAGTTGACTTTGACCAATTTTTGACCAATTTGAGCTCCAAATCAGCTTCTATATGCTTTTTAGGATGCCAAATAAGATTATTATGGAGTCCCACACGTTGCCCTTGCTTGGAGGAAAGAGACAAAGCCAACTCAGCAAAATACAATAAAGCCAGCAGAAAATACAGCAAAACCCGGCCAATTTCTCTCTCATGCACACATTACTTAAATTACCAGATTAGCTTCGGCTTTTACCAGTTCCCATGACTTCTTAGTGATATCAAGTGAATTCAAGAAGATTTGACCCCATTTCCCACTGCCCGGAATCCATAAATGCACCAAAACCATTATCCAGGTCTGTATCAGCTTTTACCAATTATATGCTCAAAATAGACCTTGTATCTTCGAGTATGGACAAGCCTTCTTGAGAATGAATTACTCCCTAGATAAAGGCAATAAATTTTTTTCTAAACCTCTTAGCTTGAGCCTTAGTGATCGGCTCGGTCGTCATTCGTATTGGGTCAGCACCCCAGCGGGTTATCGGTTGTGGGGGTTCGGGCGGATTCGCATCAATAGGTTATCCATAATATCCATAATATCCATATTCTCCAGGTTTAGCTGAGCCTTCAATGAATCTTTTGTTTTTCCCTCGATGTTCATAATGGTTCCCAAAGCACTTTCACAAACATTTTTTTTTTTTATGAGCATGACATCTAGATTGTGCCAAAGTTGTAAATCTTTCCAATATGGTAGATCAAAGAAAATACTCTTTTTTTTTTTTCAATTCATATTGGATGATACCCACTTCGTCTTATCTGACCTTGTACTTGTTTTACCAAATATTGACTATGATATTCCATTCAATTGATTTAGAACATCTTCTCCAGATAGTAACTTGGGGGGTAATCTATGCTTCGGAAAACCAAAATGTTTATTCTTGCACCATTTTAGTCAAGGGGTAAGAAGTGATGGTGTCCAATGTAACAAGTCTTATTCTCATATTTCAATGAATGGAATGATGCATCTATGTTACAAATAGGACATGCTAATTTTCCTTTCGTAGACTAGTCAAATAGCATTCCATACGTTGGAAAATCACTAATAATCCATGGTATGGCAGCAAGTAATTGGAACAGTTGGTTCAATGATGCATCATATGTTTTTACACCATGATCCCACAATTAATTTAACTCATCAACCAATGGTTACATATAAACATCAATGTCATTAGTTAGACTCTTTTAACCAGGAATCAACAAAGTCAACATAAGGAATGGGTCCTTCATATACAGCCAAGGTAGTAAGTTGTATGGAACAGTAAAAATATGCCATAAGCTGTAAGAACTACTCATGTTGTTTAAAGGATTGAATCCATCAGTTGTCATTCCAAGGTGTATATTTCTTGGATCACTAGCAAACAAAGGATGTTGCTGGTAAAAAGTGCTTGCATGCTGCTAAGTCAGCTAGGTGCCTTAATATCCCATCTTTGACACGCTTATCTATATGCCACCTCATATCTTCAGTGGTCTTGGATAAAATAAACAACCTTTGCAACCTCGGTGTTAGGGGGAACAAATGCAAAACCTTTTTTGGAACTCAGGTTTTCCCATCGGTACACATTTATACCTAGGTGCATTGCAGGTTGGACAATAATCTAGATACTCAATGTCCTTCCTAAATAGTGCACAATCATTGTTGGATGCATCAATCTTTTCATACTTGAGACCCAAATCATGAATCACTTGCTTAGCCTTGTAGTAATTTTCAAGGACATGGGAATTTGGAGGAAGTATAGTCTGGAGAAATTCAAGTAGATGGTTAAATGACTTATTAGTCCATTTATTGACAATCTTCAAATGCTACAGCTTAATCATAAAGGATAGCTTGGATACCTTACACCCTATATACAATAGTTGGGCCTCACATGCAAAGAGTTTGGCAAACCCATTTAATGCCATGGAAACCTTTCCATATGGCGTATTGGATGTGGATGGAGCTACCCAAGCATTAAATAATGATGCATTGTTCAACTTTTACAACACATCCCAAGTTTCGTCTCCAATGAAATTGATGTCATCATCACCCATATTATTAATGGCATCGCTGTTTGGTTCAGGAGCAACAACTGCAAACACGTCTCCATGATATACCCATGGGTTGTATACTTTGACTATGCCATGGATGACCGTGTGGTTAAGGACTTAATTTGTTATAAGCCAACAATAATTATTGCACTTATAGCATGGGCAACGGATTGTATATCTAGTGTCTATGTGAGAAATGGCAAACTTTAAGAACTCAGCGATTCCATTGGCATATTCAAATAGCAATTGATTTCATAATTGCATCCAGCTTTTATCCATCTATCAATAGATTGCAACAACGTTTATTAAACATTAATGTATATATGGAAATGAAGGTCAAAGGCCCAAAGGGAATAACAACAATGGAATAGAAAGACAAGGCATATGTAAATGCAAGGTATGAAGGTGGAACGAAAATAAAGAGTAACTCTATAATTTTTTGATTGATTAAAGCAAATGCATATTCTATCCACATAAACAGTAACAAAAAGTATGCTCCAAAGTATAGAGCTAAAGTATGCAGGTACTAACTTAACTATACAAACTTTTTAGTACTGTTTATAACATCCAACAGCCTATGCATATGAGGTATGCGAACTATATATGTTTGGTACTATTGACTTTCCAATAAACAACTGGACTATGAAACCTACATTTGAATGGGTGCATAAAGTTTACAATGTTCCATAACATGATGCATGGGTTTGTTGACTTAGCAAGGTAAAGTGGAAATGCCAAACCACAAACAATCCAACATGTGAAAACGAAAGAACCCAAATAAATCTCGTGAGTATACATGTGTAACAATAAAACATGGTTAAAAACATTGCCGGGTTCAAATATTATAATGGAATATCACACAAGACCATTACAATAGCTCAAACATTACATTGTATAAATAAGTGGTTACCATGATAAAGTGAAAGAGGATGAACGAAGAGGGTTAGATGTATAAGTTGCAACTAATATTTTAAGTTCAACTTGCAAATGAAAGCACCATTCATATTTGTTGCACCTTTTGCCCTATGAACCTTTGTGTTACCTGTCCACCCAAACTTAGCTTCCATTTAACCTTTAGCAAAGACATAAAACGTTTACAATAAGTAATGCCAAATTTTTCTTAACACGTAGAGAGCAGGAAATACAATATTGGAAATAACACATTCTACATTTAACGTAAACAAATGTAGCATATACGTTAAACAACTTAATGGTCCATGGAAAAGATGGAATATGTTGATATTCTAAGTGGATACATTGACATAATTTGTAGATTATGCATATAGATAAATAAATGTCCTATAGACTTTAACCAATGTGTATGGATTGATTACGTTCAAATTTCTATTTGTCCATGGTTGTAAAGGTGTTATGCCGTTGGTAGATTGCAATAGCTACTATTTATAAGAATGTCTTATTATACACCATGCATCATCACATATTAAGCAGGCATATCATAAATAAACGGAATCGTTAATTCTATCGAGCTGTAACATTCTGTACAATTGATTTAACAAATGATAAGATTAGGTATTAAGTTTTCAATGCACTAAATCAAATCATACTATATTTGGTCAGTAAGGTTATTGACGAAAGTTTTGCAATACACAGATTGACATGTTTGAAGAAACACGGAGCATGACAAGACAAGATGGAAAGGAAAAGGAAAGACAACAGGGAATAAGTTTACAAAAATGGGTCAATAGCAGTAACACAGTGACATCAATAGACACAAATAACCCAAACAATAGGGAACATAAAGAATCTAGATACATTGTACGTTGAAACCTTTTATTTAAAAACCACCACTATTAATTGTTATGAAAACACTAAATAGAAAGTTGAAACATAGTGTTTGAAATTTTAAAAAGATATACTATTATTTCCATGACATATATAATGTTCATTACATACAAATAAAATCCATAGTCTTTGACATCGAGTTAATTGGTTTGAAAATATTAAAGAACATATCATGAAAACTCAAACTTATGCTAAACATTTACAAACAATTGTATCCTTGTATCCAGTTTATGAACCACCAAAATGAAGCTAAAACAATGATGAAATTGGAGCTACACATTTCCAAGGACAATCTAAATACATAGATAAAGTTATAGAAAGGGATTAAATACTAATATCGTATAACGGTCTAGAACATTTTGGTAAGCAATAGAAAGGATCAAGGACTAAAAATTGTCTTGAAATAATTAGCCAGTAAGTTGAAATATGTAGGTGTAACATAATGTTACAATTGGATGGTTATATAAGAATGAAAATTAGCCACATGCTAAGGCGATTAAAACACACAACAGACTATATATTTCAAAATCGCCATCCTACAACAGGCTATCTATACAGAGCATAATGTAAGCTATAAAGAGAGTGGAAAGTATCTGATATATGACTTCCTAAACTAGTCTATATTTTCCTACTTTGAACCAATTCCATTGCGCTATTCCTATGTGGAATGTGTAACTTGATTTGCCCTCACCCATTACCCATTCATAAAGGCACGTTAGTCCTAACAATCCCAATAACCCAATAGCTTTCACTTTTCACTATGCATGCCGAAAATTGTAATTCATAAAAATCAATTAACCTAACAATTTGTTAGCTTCTACAAAGGATAAACACACATGCAGCGCGGTGTACATGGCACATTTACATGTTTAGGTCCAATAACGAATACACTTGAGAAGTATAAGTATTTGGAATGAGGTAGTTACCTTATTTACATGCCACCCATATTTTCATAGAAATGTCCATGAATATACTCTTCCATATTGGCCACCTAAATGTGATATTCATTTGTCAATTAAAGAAGCAATATATTCGTTCTAGCAGAGAAGTTACAATCTGCCTTCAAATGATGCTCTGTACGGTATTGGCCATATAAATATTCATAGTGATAGTAATTCCAATCACATACTACCAAAAAATGGAAGCTAAACACAGAATGATTGAGAGATCAAAAGACCCACCTCTTATTCGAACAATGCCAATGGCTGGAAGAACTAGCTCCACACTTCCCACAGGCCCAATTATGGGAGTTACACTTCCCCTTCAATAATAGTGGGGAAAAAGTGAAGAAAAACATTTTTGGGATGATTTAAAATGAACAGGTAACCATGGTGGAGATCTTAAGAGTGGGTGAAATGGAATGATGGGGGTGAATGCCGAAGTGAATAATTCATATGGATGCTGGTAGTGGATGCTGAAGGAAATGAGCTGCAGTGTATTCATAAGACTTAGAAAAAAATTTTACATTTCGATAGAAGAGAGCCCCCAAACAATGTCGTATAGGAATAACAACGAAAATTATTAAAACAAAACTGTTACTATTCATGTTTAACCAGTCAACATGGTCTATTATGTGACAACATATAAACTTTGTCACAATTACATTGTAGAACATGGCATGCCCATGTCACAGATTGATGGGGCAATTGGAATTGGACATACATGAACGACATCTTTTAAACCTTAAATGAAATTGTTACAATATTAAATGTCACTATTGGCTATTGGTCAGACAACCTGGTCCTTTTTAGAGACCCCATGTAATATGTTGTCACAATAGCATGCGAATATTTGGGGTATAAATTGGTGCGAAGAAATTTTAGAGGTATTAATGATAAAAATCATGTGACAACACAAAAAATGTCACAGAATCTATGAAATTGTGTCAAATAAATTTTTTTTGTCAATAAAAAGGTGTGCTATTGTGACAATACTCAGATTATCAAAATCATTGTCACAGTTTCTAGGCATTTTGTGACAATTTTTGGGGTGACATAAAGAAAATTGTAATTGTTGCTCGTTTTTCTTTTGTAGTGTGGTTTAATAGACAAGCAAAAGAATACATACTTTTGAAAAAATAAATAATTTCAATAATTTTTTTTCTCTTTTACAACAACATAAAAAAATGTATATAGAAATATTTTTATTTTATTTTTTAATTATTAGCTATTTTTTTAAATATATTAAACTATTATTATCTTGCTAATAGTTATATTTTTATCTTATATATATATATATATATGCATAATACATATATTTTTATCCCATATTTTTTAATTTATAACGTATTATATGCATGCATACTAAATTTATAAACCTTTTGTTTATATATTTTTAACCTAATTTTTTTTCCATATTTTCAAAAAAATAAAATAATTTATACGTGTGTGTATATATATATATATATATTGTTTATCTATTTTTATTATTCTGCATTTAACTAACTACGCAAGAAATTAACCCGGCCAAGACAAGGACAACAATCCATGTGAATCACGCTAACTCTAAGATAGCGTGAATCGCAACTTGACTATTGACAGGCGAAGGTCGAGATGAAGGGCACTGACAGGGCATGTGAGTTTTGGTCTTGGACTCTAGTTCGGTACTATATTGATCATGTGGTTAATATTTATTATTAAAACAAGTGGGATGGATGTCTTATCTTTTAGAACAATCCAGATCAAGCTGATGCCAGAGTCTACCTCACAAAATAGGGGAAAGAAACAAAAAGAAAAGGGATAGACGTCTTTAGAATTTTTCCATCTTTTCGGAATGACGTCTTTAGTAAATATTAAAGAGTTGTTATTATTATATATTAGAACCGTTTGTAGTCACAATAATGATAATAAAAGTTTGGTGACTATTATATTTTTCTTCGGAAAAAAAGAATAAAAGAAAAGACAAGAAAAGCTTATTCTTAGTTATTTTTTAGTTTTATTCTTAATTATTGTACTACGCATTAGGGGAACTAGCATCCAATCATCACCTTACACGTACGTGTCTACAATGAAACTAGACAATGATCTTTGGTACTCAATTGGACGTTGACTAAATTACTGAATCGACAATCCCAGTAAGAGCAATGCTTCTTCTTGTCACATCGTCCACGAAAGCCTGAATATTCCGGTCAGATGAGCCTCCCTCGGCCACAGATGCCTCGGCTTTCTCTTTCAACTTCAACACGTTGCGCTTCATTTCATCCGACTTAGGCCCAACCGCCTCCAATAAGCACTTCTCCACCTCTTCTCGGCCAATCAACATGTTTTCTGCATCTCCTCTGCAAAGTCTCAGCCCCACCTTGAACTCGTCCACCAAAAACTTTGCGTTGGTAACTTGGTCACCCCACTGTGGGAAAGCTACCACCGGAATTCCAGAAGCTATTACTTCCATGGTCGAGTTCCAACCACAGTGAGACACGAAACAAGCGACCGATGGATGTGCCAGAACTTTCTCTTGTGGACTCCATTTCACAACTTTGCCTCTATCCCCAGCTTTCTCCAAAAACCCTTCTTGGAAAACAAAAAACTCCTCGTCCGAATCCTTGTTGAATATCGGCCGTGGTGGTCTTATCACCCACAAGAATGAAACACCAGAGTTCAAAAGCCCGTAAGCAATCTCATCAGCCTGTTCCTTCTTCAAACAAACCACACTGCCGAACGAGATGTAGACCACCGACGCTGGTGGCTTCGAGTCAAGCCACTCAAGGCAGTCAGCAGCGGCCTCCATCATGTCTCCGCGAACGTTTGATTCGGCCGCTTCTTTGGTGTTCTTGAACAGAGGACCGACCGTCTTGATGGGACAGAGATTGGACATGTACTCGATGATATCATGCTCGAGTTCTTGGAACGTGTCCATCAATACGCAGAAGGGTTTATCTAAATTCTTGTACTGACCAAGTATGGCCGTCCTTAAGAATGGATATGGAGTGGTAGGGTGCAAGAAGCTAGGAACCTCGTCGTACTTCAAAATTGGCATGCATGGAAGCTGAACATCGATGAAAGGTTCAGTCTCCGATGGGAAAGGGACTAAGCCATGGAAGTAATGGTAATAGGAGCTAAAGCAGGCACAGGATTGCACCCAAAGCAATGCCGAAGGGATTCCAAGGATCTCGGCCATGTCCGAGACCCAAGGAATGAAAGGGTTGTTGATGAGACAAGAAACGGGTCGGCCTTGTTCGGCGTGTTTGTTGATGATGCGAGAAAGCATTTCTTTTCCTACTAACTCGAGCTGGACTAAATATGCATCCAAATCAGAGCGTCTCGGGTCATCATCTTCCCAACCGTCATCGAAGAATTCAAAGCGAATGAAGCCGTCGCCGACAGGAGAAAGCTCATCGGTAATGCGATTGGCTTTTTGCATCTGTTTGCCGACGCTTTGGGTTGTAGAAAAGGTTACGAGCAATCCTTTGGAGGCCAAACGTTTGCCTAGTCTTAGAAGGGGGTTCACATGGCCCTGGCCTGGGAAAGAGACCAGAAAAACATGGGCAAGAGGTTCAGATTCCATGGTTAATTTCTCTACACTTACTGAAGACGAGTAGAGATGGATATAGACAAAGCCTTAGATGATTGATTCAAGGAAATCTTTGAGTTAGCGGTCCGAAATTGAAAATAAGAAAGAATACTAATAATATATTACACCTACCAATAAAAAAATATTAAGACTTATATATATATAATGTGTTTTTTTGTTTAAGGGTGAAAAAAAGTTACTATTTAGGCTGATAATTATGTTCCACCCAAAAACGTTGTTATTTTTTATGAAGGTAGATAACTATGTGCTAATTGAAAATTGGATAATGAGTTCATCTGACGTGAGAGTATTAGCTAAGGAGAGCCCGTGGGTTGCGTCATTCTTTCCTGCTCAGATACACTGGCGGATCTAGAAAAAGATTTCAGAGGTCCACTATATATTAACCTATAAATTATTTTTTATAAATAGCTTAAATTATTATCTTTAATACTAACACATAAACAATTGTTAATAAATAAAAGAAATACTGTTTGAGCAAAATAAAATTATAGAATTAACAAAATCTTAAAAAAAAAAAAAAGAAATGAACAAATAAAATCAACAAAAGATAACTTCAAAACACTTAAATAATAAATTAATTATTAAATATATTAACTAAATTGAAACTAACCCTTCAAATTAAATAATATGAATAAACAGAAGAAAATAAACTTTGAAATTAACCCATCAAACTAAATAATATGAATAAACAGAAGAAAATAAACTAACTTTTTTGTGGGAAATAATGTAATCAAATGGAACTTAACACAACCTTTTTTGAGTAAAAATTAAAATGAGAGGGGGCACTAATGATGTTGTAAGAAAGAAAAGTAGAAGATATAAAAAAATTTTAAAAGAAGAAATAAATTGAGTGGGGTCACCTGCCCCTGGTCACATGTGAAAACACGGTGCTTATATACATATTTAGAGAAAAAATGAATGAAAATTTAATTTCCAAAATTCTAGTAATTGGTTTATTATTATTATTAAAAAACAAATGCCGTACATTAAAAATTAAGAAAGATGCAACATAACAACATCCTTTGGCCCCTGCTCGGTCAATATTCCAGAGGTTATTAATGTATTTCACATTCAACATCAAACCTTGCTAATTAATGCTTAATATACCCACTCATTATCGTATCACCGCGTCCATTGCCCAAATAATACGGTTGTAAACAGACTCAGTTGTTGATTTCACCATCATCATCATCATCGTCATCATAATAATAATGATAAAAGACAATAGTTTAATATGGATCCAATTTTAGCTCGTTTGAATTTATCTCCTAAAAAATGAGTTAATCTTGAAGAATAAATGAAATCCATATATATTATATGCAAATCTATTTTCAATAGTTTGTAAGGAGCTCAAATTTGTATTTATTTAGATATATAAATATTATATTATTAATTTAATCATGTAAAATATTTGTTGTAGAGTTTCACATGTTAATAAAAAAAAAATAAAAAAAGCCTATATAATTGCATATATGTATTGAAAAATTAATGTTGAACATCATTTTCAACATTAAAATTTTTCTAGTGTTTTTAAATTATTTTTTAAAATTTAACAAATGACAACATCAAAATCGTCAATATATATTATATAATCTTTCAAAGTTTTATATTAACTACTGCACGTATAATTAAAAAAATATATAAACATACCAATAATTTTTCTATGAAAATCTCATGATGGTTTTAACTTTAGTACCTTTACCATTAACATTCAAATTGCTTTTAAGATTTGAGATTTATAAATGTAATAGCGGATTCTAAGAATTTTATAAAATATTAAAATAAACTCATATAAATTACAAATATATATTAAAACCTTCATAGCTATCAATGCTTGATAAAAAAAAAACCATGATTCGTTCCAATAATACATTCCAATTTTGAATTTTTGAGTAGTTTGACAAAGATTGATGAACTTTGACGGCCTGTTAATATTTAAGCAGAATCAAATTTGACTTTTTCAAATAAAAAATTTGGCTATGACTCTTATATTAATACGTAGAGCTTGTCAATATAAATTTGTAGACATGTGAACGCAAAAATCAAAACTTCAATCTGAAAGCCATGGTCAAAACAAATTATTGACGTTTTTATAATTACAAGCTGCAAAAATTAGGTTAAATTAGGTTATCTTCTTCCTCTTCCTATCCAAAAATAGCAATCGCCTTAGCTTTCTCTCTTTTAAGCTTTTTCTCTTTGAAAACTCACATTCTTTCAAACTTCTTTCTACCATATTTCTCTCATTTGGTGTCTAATAAATTATTCGTTTAAACCATTGGAAAGCTTTTGTGGCAAGGAACATCTTTGGCACGAACATCTCATCAAAACCTAGATCTGGCCAAAATATCACTGGATCTGGTCATAATCTCATTGGAACTTTATAGATTTTATTTTCTGATCTCCATAATCTAGATACTTTTGGCAATGGAAAAATGTACTTTCCATATAGTTTTGACCTTCTAAGTTCATTTTTGGCATCTTTGAAGATGAAAAGTATTTTCATTTTTCTTAATAATAAAATAAAGTTTCAATAACGCTTTATCTTTTATATTCCAGTAATCTACATTCACCATTAGTTCTATTTAAAAGAATATACGATGGTAATGGAGGTTATCCTATAATGGATCATATTTAAGCTAAAATATGTAAGTAAACTTTTATTTATGAAAATGGTTTTGAGAATTATATGCTTAATTATATATTACTTTATTATTATTTTTGAAATTGTTTAAATTATATGCTTTTTGATATACTATGAAATGATTATCAGATTATCATTTTTTGGTATATTAAATGAATGGTTCAACATAAATATATTTTCGACATATGACTATATAAAAATATATGTTAGTATTTGTGGAAATATTTTATTATGAGATTACAAATATATTGATAAATTATATATATTGGGTTATGAGATGGATAGTGATTTGTAAAATATTGTGTACCATACCTTATCATTGTTATGGATTTGATGGATTTTAGTTGACCATCCTCTACTTGATCAAGTGATTCTTGAAGTTGAATGGAAGGTACTAATCTACAATGCCTCCCAGATGCCAAAGGTTCTATTAACAACTTTCTTTTCCTCCATAATTTGCAACACCTAGGATGTCAAATGTGGACATACGACAAATTTGGTATGCATTATAGTACATAGGGATAGTATATGGTATATTAAGATATTTTATATACATATAAAAATATGGATTTTATTTAAATTATATTATATAGAAATGTTAATTTTCTTTTAAAATTGTGGAAAATTTTGATATTATCTATTTTAGCTTATGTGATACGCAAGCTGTTACATTTCAGGAATAATTATGGTTTGTGTGAAAGCTGGTTTTAAGGCAGGGAAACTTTCGAAGAATGAAAGGATAATAATTATTTTCTTAATATCCTAATTGTTCACTCATTGATTTTATTTCATAGTTTTGTTTTTAAACTTTTTTCCTTAGGTCTTAGCTTACATGTTACATATATCACGTCCATGTTTCTTCATCGTTCTACATTATTTTTGCTTGCTGATGTATTATTCTTTTTTTTTTTTCCTTTTTTTGTTTTTAACTTTGAAGATATTATGTATTTTTTCTTTCGTTGATTCTAAAGTATAAATTGTTTTGAGCACCTTTGGTTTTTTACATTTATAAATTTGTACTCTTTAGATTGCTTTGGTGGATTAACCTAATGTGAATAACTCCTATAATATTATCTTTCTCTTTCTTGGATCTTGAGTTTTTAACCCTTGATATTATGTTGATGATTTTATGGGAATTCTATTAAAAGTGTTTGTAATATTTCATCTGTATTTTTTTGTTATATCCAAAATTACGAGAAAGTTTTACTAGATTTTCGATAGAGAATTTGGAAGGGCTTCCCTAAGCAGGCTTCTCTAGCTGAAATCAATTCAGATTTTCAAAAAGGATCTCGAGAACAGTCTTGTCACATTAAGTCCATCTTGATCTAAGAATTTCCAAATTTATGTTGGGCACCAAATGCTCGATTATATGTAATTTATTGATTAATTATGTTGCTATAATCACAGTAATTGAATGCTCTTTAGATACAAAGTTATTTACCATGATATATGGTAAAATGAAATTGACATAATTATTTTATTGGTTTATATTAAAGTTTAATTATCTCTTTAAAAATTCATTTATCTATATTTAGTTTGTATTAATTTTTAACAAATATAACAATGATATATCACATTTACGATTTCATGAGACAAGCAAATTGGGAAACAAGATTTGTAGCATTATTATGCACAGTAAAACCTCTTTATAGTCTTACTATTAAGACTAAACTAAAAATGGGGGAACATGTGCAGCAATGTGGATGCAAAGTTAGTCTTCCATTTGTTTCAAATCCAATTTGATCAATATGCCCTTGTTTGTTTCAAAAAAATAGGATTTGGCTTAAGATTGCCCATTTGTAATTCTAAGGAAGTCTCTTGTTCAACAGAAAGTTCATTTATATACAATAATCAGATTGGAGCAGCTATAGTTTATTAGAGGACTCAATGTGGTGAGTCTTAAACTAGAAGACCTAAATTGGATAATCTTGAAGACAAAGGGTATCAAAATGCAAGTAACCCTTTTTTAATTTTTTTTTTCAAATATCTATTACAATTTTATTTTAAAATTCTTTTAGACACAAATGTTGTGAAAAAGAAAACATCTATAAAATTGATTGTTGAGATTACGATAGTCACTTTTAGGATAACATAGAATGGTGTAGCAGATGAAAAAATTTGCATTGCATAGTAGTATCAGAAGAGGATCTAATTTTTAGGATAGTCAATATGTTATTTCGAATATCAAAAATTGTTTTATCATCAATAATTGAATTTTAGGTTGGCAATATATTTATGTAAATTGAATCATCAATTTCATTGCTATAACCTTTGTTTTTTTATTTCCTCTCGGTTTCTCTAAAAATACAGTCTCACCTAAATCTAGAGAGTTCTTGATATGATATTATTTTAAAATTATTAAAATAGTTTTTTAAACTGGAATTCGATCACTTTACTAAGATGTAACAGCCCAACCCATCCGCATATGACATTGTCCGCTTTGGGTCCCACTCGTACAGGTTTAAAACGAGTCTTAAGGATTAGGGATCCTACCCCTTCACCTGCCAATCCCACTGGCCCGGACCTCTAGGCCCATTTAAGATACTATCCGCTATGGAAGCAAGGTGGTGAGCCCAAACCATCTCTTCACGGTTTTCTACGCGTCTCTATGAGACCGCGTAACGCATCACAAGAGAAAAGTATCCACACCCTTATAAGGCATGCTTCGTTCTCCTTTCCAACCGATGTGGGATCTCGCAATCCACCCCCCTTGGGGTCAAGCGTCCTTGCTGGCACACCGATCCGGTACTGGCTCTGATACCAATCGTAACATCCCAGCCCACCTACATGTGATATTATCTGCTTTAGGCCTCGCCCGCACAGGTTTAAAATGCATCTTAAGGATTAGGGGTTCCACCACTTCACCTGCCAATCTCACTGGCCCGGGTCTTTAGGCCCACTCAAGATACTGTCCACTTTGAAAGCAAGGTGGTGAGCCTAAACCTTCCTCTCATGATTTTTTGCGCGTCTCTGTGAAACTGCGTAACGTGTCACAAGGGAAAGGTATCTACACCCTTATAAGGTATGCTTCGTTCCCTTTGCCAACCTATGTGGGATCTCAAAAAGAGATTTGTTAAGACAAGTTTTGGGTGGATTCATCCCTTTATGAGGATGATCATGAAGACAATGAAAAAAAAGTGTTGTCCTTACAAGAAGAACCATTAAGATGGTGCAGAAGCTTCTAAAGTTAGGTCTAAGGCTAGAAGAATTCATCATCCATTACCACACATAGCCTTTTTATGTGACTCTTTATTGTTTCATCTTACTTAGTGGATTTTCAATGAAATTGGTGAATGACATTTGTTGTTTTTCTTCTAATAGAGGAGAGTTTCCATATAAAAATCCTTCTGTTTTTTTTTTTATATTTATTTTATTGATTATCTACTTTAAATTCTAGATTTACTATTATTTGTTATTATTGTTTTGATAGGATTGAGATCCAAAATTCTAGTATGTTTTGTTAAATTGTAGGTTGAAGGTTTGGAGATATGCTATGAAGTAGACTTAAGGTCTTGTAGATACTTTGTTCTTCACAATTTGCAAAAATAGATAGTGTTTTAGCTTGAAAAGCATGTTCAACCACCTTTTTAGCTTTTTTTGATCTTTTGTTAAAGTTTTAATATATAATTAAACTTACATAGTCTAAGATTACATTTTTAAATCTTAGTTGTTAAATCATTCTAAAAGCTAATAAGAAAAATCTTAATGGTAAACTCACAAGGATGTCCTAATAGAATAATGATTATACATGAATAATACTAAAGACACCATATAGTCTAGCAAATTATTTACTAAGCATACAGTGTCATTATTTAATTATTTATATTTAATTATATTTATCCTTTAAATGTTGACTTGTCTATATCTAGGTTATATTAATATATTCATCAATCAAATAACGACATGTGTATATTTGATAGATAACTTGATAGATCATATGGTATTTGTAACGTTATTTATTATATATATAATCAAGCTCATATCATGTTAACCAGATGATTTTAGCATTAGACTTTGCAGTATTAGCATTTAGATCACATTAGCGATTGAAATTTTAAAGTTAACTAACAATCGAATATGAATTTAATAATATATGAAAACTTTATTTGGATCTTGTAAGGGTTTTGTGAAGTATAAATATAATTTTAAATTTTAACTTTTAAAGTAAGTCAATATATATAATTGAGTTTCTATGGGAATTATCTCGCAACTTATTCTTAAAGACCTGATGAAGTGCATAGTAAAAAATGGGTCTAACATTCCCTCCTATTAATTTAATTAGTTACCCTTAAAGGTTTACTTTCCTTTACTAAGTTTTCAATTTCTTTTTTCTTTTTTCTTTTTTTCAAAATAAACTAAGTTAAAGAATTATCATATAAAACCAAACGGACTAATCAATATGAACAATATCATGCCTCCTAAAATAGACCGAAATATAGTTAATAGGAAATCATTTCTCTCTATCTCTCTCTATACATGTGTACATATATACATACATAGATACATATAACATAGGAAGCTAATCTACATCTTTGTAAAAGTAAAAACTAAGATGAGATTGCTGAAAAAAGAATTACTTTAACACACCTAAAAATCAAAGGTTAGTTCATGCAATTAACCTATGTACACAAATATATAAATGTATACATAAAGAGTGAGGCTTTTATATAAGAATCGAAGATTTTAAAAAAATTTGGGATTCTAACTCTGATTGTTGGTTAAATGCAACGATTAAGATTAATTTTGAATTACTGAAGCTCATAAGACTTCTCCTTTCTTACTCCACCAATGACACTCTCATTTGTTCCCTTCCCCTCCTTTCCTAAAACATATAAACTCAAATACAAATTCAGGAATCAGATTCTTTTACAATTCCATACCACTACAACTCTAAGGCAAAATATTTTTAGAAATTCACTTTTTCTAGTCCAATGAAACTCAACAACGACTAGCAAAATATGTTGTTCTAGCACCCAAACGAAAAAAAAAAACAAAAAAACAAAAAAAAAAGGACTAGAAAAATATGTTTCTATAAGAATATATTTTTTGTCAAAATATAATTTTTATTTTTAATTAATAAAATTTTCTACTATTGAAGTTGGCTTCCCCTCCCCCCCCCCCCCCCCCCCCCCCCCCCCGCGATTTATCTGTACAACTGAGTTCTATATTTTGCAAATTGCATGTACTTTTGACATACATGCCTACAGTAACGTGAACGTGCACGTGTACAATAACTCAACTATATATATATATATGTACATTTAAGTCCACATAAAGTCGAACTAGTGGTTCTAGTATTAGTTTTCCATTATTAATTCTTATATCACATTAAGAGTAAAGATTTAGAATTTAATTATTGATGAAATATAAGTTTAGAGATAATACTAAAACCTTATTCGGCAAAATAAATCTTATAGGGACCTAAATAACCATAAATGAATTTTTTAGTTCTAGTCTTTGAAGCAATCATAGAACTAAAAAAGGAAATTTTAATGAAAAAAATAATGAGGTTGGCCTCATAGGTGCTTTATTCTAAATATATAAAGCCATGCTCAGATTAGGTTGCTTTGACAGTTTTCATATCATATTTTTCTACATTATCTTTTCAATCACTTAAAGGATGAGATTAAAAATCAACTAGTAATTTAATATGAATTTAATGACATACTAAAATCTTATTGAGAAAAATAAATTTTGTAAGGACTCAATGAATCATAGTTGCATTTTTAAATTTTAATCTTTGAAGCATTTTTTTACATATATACACGATTTTGCTATTATAGGTATCGTTACAGACCTTCTGGAGGTGGACAATCATCTAATCTTGCAATTTTGTATAATTATTGTATGATTGTTTGTAACCGCATTGATCGAGGGATATTCCTTACTGTATCATTTTTGTATAAAAGTGTGAACATGCAAAAGATATTTATATGATTTAGACCATGATTATATATATATATATATATATATAAATTTATAAGAACATGGTTGATCATTAACCAAAATTTAGTTACTGTCTTCTCATATAATGAAGTGAGTTCAAATCACTAGCTTAATTCCAAATATATCTAATAATAATAAAGAAAAAGGCCTCAATGTTTAAGTATACCTTTTTTTTTTTTTTTTTTGGGTAAAAGATAAAAAAGATTCCTTCTAATAGTATTATAAACATTAGACCAAAATGTTGCACGATGATGCTATATCGGCATGAAACCCTTCGAGACAACAACAAGGTTTACTAAAACTCAAACTACAACTTTTAAACTCACAGATGTTATAGTTGAATCCCTTTTTGGCGCTAAGCTATTACCCTTGATGGCAACATCTGGGTATCTTTAAAATATATGGATTAGAAAAAAAAAAAAAACTATTGTATTTTCTATTATTATAAACTTGTTTATTGACTTTTTTTTTGCTCATGTATGAACTGGTGTGGAGCTTCACCATTTATTTATCTATTTATTATTATTATTATTATTATTATTTTTTGCTGAATGGTGTGGACTTACACTCTATTAGTTAATATCAATAGAAACATTTTTTTTAGAACAATATCATTTTTACAGCGAGAGTTATTACTTAATTTTGTTAGCTATAATATGTGAAAAATACTTGATAAGTACTTAGGAAGGTAAAAAAGGAGCAAACTATACTTTTTCAGTATAAACATTTTTTAAAAAAATTGGGGAGGAAATTTTAACATCAATCGGATCTGATTGAATGGAGAACAGAAAAAATTATAATCGAACCAAAACCAAAGGTTATCATTATTGTCTTTTGAACAGTTCAAAGGATAAAATAAACATAGATTTCATTTAAAGGTTTTTCATTGTTTCTAATTAATTAAGGGTTAATTACACTGTCCAATCTCAAATTTTTTCTTATTACAATCGGATACCCTGATGTATGTGATAATTGCAAATTAGTCCCTGCCGTTACCACATTGATGTTAAAATTGATGAAGGAGGGGCATAATAGTCATTTGATACAACTGGGATCTCTAAAACTCTACCACTACCATTCCATACGTCAGATGCTTGGTAAAATCATAAAAACCAAACCCAGCAATATGTAGAGTAATTTTGGAGGGAAAAGGAAAGGATTTCCCTCCATAATCCGGTATAGAGACGATCAAAGGGGGGGTAGAATGCAAGATAGAGGAAGAATCAAGGAAACTAACGAAGGTGAGGGTTTTTCTTTATCTCATTTTTATTTTTGTCATTACATTTCTTCCCGAAAATGGGTAAGGTTTTTGTCTGGGCGATGATTAAAAATGGCTTAGGATTTTCCTTTTTTTGTTTGAAAATTTCTTCAAAATTTGGTGTTAGAGTTCATGCGCGAAAATTTGGTTAGGGTTTTTTTTTTTTTTTTTTAATTTTCTTCACGAATTTCATTTCAGAGTTCATGTGTGAAAATGGTTTAGGGTTTGTTTTGGCCGTTGTTGAAAATGGGTTAGGTTTTTTTTTTTTTTTTTTTGAAATTTTCTTCACAAATTTCATTCCTCTATCTCGATTGTTAGTGATTTTTTCTTTTTTTTTTTACACTTTCACGAGAAAAAAGGTTTAGGTAATTTTTTTACACTTTTGTGAGAAAAAAGGGTTGGGGTTTTTTGGTATGAAATGTTCTTTAGAAAAACAGAGTATTTTTCTCTGGGTTGTTAGTAAAATGGGTTAGGCATTTTTGGCACTTTCTTCATAAATTTCATTACTCTCTCTAGCCGAATGTCTATATAGTTGTTAGTGATTTTTTTTTTTTTGGTTAGATTTTGTTTTTTCTTGACGGAAGATCGAAGAAAAGAAAACTCAATTCCAGTTTCTAGGTTGTTAGTGAAATGTGTTTCCAAGCAAATGCACAATATTCACATCATTTTTTGTGTTCTCTGATTCAAATTTTAATGTAAAAAAGGGCTTCTACTCTTCGATATATTGTTGACAATTTCTGTTATTCTTGATTTTTGGTTTTGATTCAAAGTTGAAATTCAAAAAATAAAGATGTCATGGTCCAGGGATGAAAATTGTTTAACAAGTAATTATTTTGTTTGTTTGATTGTTTTTCTTACTTAGCTTTTTGGTTTAACATTTTAGTACGAAATTGGGTATGATCTGGTATTGGATTTTGATTAGTTAAAAGCTTTGTTTATATCATATATGGAGTATATGGACTACATATGGGTTTGGAATTTTATAGGTGAAACAGGGAAAAAAAAATTTGTTTGATGAATTGTTCAGAAATTTTGAAACATAATTATTTGTAAAGTTAAGATATTATAAAGTTTTATTCAATTGATAAGATTTAACTCATTCATACTATATCATATTCAAGTTGCACCATATGAGAGGCTTGCACTAAGGAAAGGGTTTCAACCTCCAAAAGGTATAAATGCTCACCGTGGACCATCATTAATTGTGTATATGCTTCCTGTTTTAAGTGTATATGCTTTTGCTTACTAATTTGCTGTTGTATATGCTTCATGTAAGTTTTCCAAAATTTCATTATATAAATTTTAGAAACTAGATTGCTTGTTATCAATGTGTTTTCATGTATAACTTAAGTGAGCTGAATTTGACTGTTTGTGCATATGATTGCTGGGACTGAAACTGGATTGTTTGCTTTTATTTAATTTGATAGAGTCATGGTTTTTGAAATAGTTATTCATTGTTTTGGGCAACAGTTTGTGTCTTTTGAGGTAGATGAGGACCGGTTTAGTTTTGTGTATCTATATGACAATCTAAAGTTCATTACGTGTAATGAGAGGTTGATTTTAAGGGAAAAACCCTTAATGGTTGCTAAGTTTAAGTTACCCAGGACAAGAAGGGGTTGGTTCCATGTAAAAAATGATCAGGATTTGCTAGAACTATTCTGATAATTTAGTCAACACAACATCAATATTATCCACTTCCATTGCAACATCTTACTCATGGTTGAGATGGAAACTCAAGAACCTGAGGTTATGGACCCTGTAGAACCAGACCCACCTCAACCTCAACTTGAAAATGAGCTTGAACCTGAACATCAACCTCAACCATACTTCCCTGTCATTCAAGTTTCTACTCCTGCCTCATAAACAGAACCTCAACCCTAACCCTAAACAGAAACATAACCTAAATTTGATTTGGGAATGGATGAACACTTCATCTGGAGCTAGGATGAAGATGAAGCAGAAATAGGCAATGAGGGGTTGGATATTGATGTGGACTTGACTAAGGAGGTAGAGTATGATAACGAATGGCAAGGGGAAGACTCAAACAATGAAGATGGTCAATTTGGTAGTGATGAAAAGGATGAAAATACAGTTGCAAAAATGTCTAGGTTGATGAAGGGAAACCTGTATTAGCCTCTACTAGATGGAAAACATCATTTGTAAATAGGACAAACTTTTGAGTGTGCTGCTAAGTTTAGAAAAGTCCTTACTAAGTATAGCATACAGGAGGGGTTTAACATTTGTAGAGTGAAAAATGAGAACAATACGGTTACTTGTGAGTGTGCTGCTAAGGGTTATGGTTGGAAGGTTCATGCATCCTTCATCGTTAATAATAGTACATTCCAACTAAAGACACTTCAAGAGGATCATTCTTGCATAATGTTGTCTAAGAATCCTATGGTCACTTGTGAGTGACTTTCTATAAAAATAGAGGATAAAATTAGATGCAATCCTAATATCAAAATTAAAGACTTGCAAACTGAAGTTAGAGAGATGATTGGAGTTCATGTTTCAAAGGCTAAGCTATATAGAGCAAAAAATATGGTATTAGAAAGATTAGGAGGGGATCATAGAGCAAGTTATTCTAAGCTCCATGAGTATGAAAATATTTTATTGTGCAAGAATCTGGATACTATGGTACAAGTCAAGTGCCATAGGAATTATATACCCGAGAACCCTATTTTTTTGCTGTTCTTTTTGAGTTTTTCAGCACAGAAGGATATGTTTTTTAAAAGGCTGTAGGCCATTTATTGGGGTAGATGGTTGCCATCTCAAGGGAAATTTGGTGGAGTGTTGTTGACTGTAGTGGTTGTGGATACAAATAAAAGCATTTTCCCGTTGGCTTTCTGTATGTGTGAAAGGGAACACTATGACAATTGGACTTGGTTTCTCAATTTGATAAGTGAGTACATAGGAGTCCATGAAACAAGAAGGATTTGTTTCATGTTTGATAGACAGAAGGGTTTGTTGAAGGCAATTAATGAGGTTTTTCGAACTACCTTCAATTGATATTGTGCAAGGCATATATTTCCCAACTTCAAGTCTTATTTTCCTGGTGTTAAAGTTAGTATCCTATTTTGGGCAGCATTTAGGTCAACAAATATCAAGGATTATAATGTTGCAATGGAGGGTATCAAGGCAGTGGATTTGGGTGCATATACTTGGTTGAAGGACATTCCAGTGGATAATTGGAATAAGGATGCATTTGGGACTAATGTTGAAGTGGATCATGTAACTAACAACCTTATAGAATCATTTAATAGTCAGATTGACAGTAGTAGGAACAAACCGATTCTGCAATTGGTTGAAAGCTTGAGAAGAAAAGTAATGAAAAGGTTTAGAAAAAGGGAACAAAAGGCTAAGGATGGGCTGACAGATCTTTTTCCATCTGTTCAAGCTAAGGTTAACAAATTCCAAAGGGAAGGGAGGCACATTAAGGTTATCCATGCTGGAAATTTAGAGATTGAGATTTTGCATGAATTTGTTATAGGTATTAATTATATATATATTTTTTAATTATGTAATTTTTTTCTTTTACTTTTCTAATTATTTATCTATTTTTG
Organism: Ziziphus jujuba; assembly: GCF_031755915.1. Classification (NCBI taxonomy): domain Eukaryota; kingdom Viridiplantae; phylum Streptophyta; class Magnoliopsida; order Rosales; family Rhamnaceae; genus Ziziphus; species Ziziphus jujuba. Next base: position 12,823,899 of record NC_083387.1, on the reverse strand, counting down.
TAACCTATGACAGTTTTGGTGGATTTCAACAAGGCCTCATGTGACTGTGGAGTCTGACAGATATATGGAATTCCCTACAAACATGCCATGGCATGTATCACTCATTTGGGGGTCAGCCCTATTCCATATGTGGCCAGCTGCTTGTCAAAGGAAGCATATAGGTTGACCTACGCAGCAATACCTGATGAATCATCTTGGCCACAAGTGGAAGCTGACAAAGTCCATCCTCTTGTAAACAAAACAAAGCTTGGCAGACCTAAATTTGCAAGGAGAAAGGAGTCTGATGGGCCAGGCCCACATAAAAGATTATATGTTCTAAAGTGTGGGGTTTGCAAAGCTATGGTTTATAACAAGAGGACATGCGCAAAGGTTCATTTACATGCGAAGAAGAAGAAAAAATTAGATGTAAGAATTTCCTTATTTTTCGATAACTTGTTTTTTTCTAATTATATTTTTCATTACTTTATACACTAATTACATTTTTTTTTTTAATTCATGAAAGGAAAATTTTGGGGATTGTTCAAGCATTGGAAATATAGAGGTCATGAATAATATGTTTTTATTTTAACATTGTTCAATTTGGTATGTTTTTTCAAAGATTATTAATTTCTTTCCTTCGCTTCATTTAAGGGTACTGCTGGAGGTGAATGAAGCCTTATAAATACCCAGGTATAATATGTCTTCTCTTAAATTTATTTTCTGGAAATGACTGAAAATTTGATTTAATCTTTATTGGAAGCTGATTGTTTATTTTTTAACTTAGGAACATCTAATAGTTGATGCCTAGAAAAATGAAGAGGTTGTCAAGATCATAAATAAATTATTTTTTTTGCTTTGTGTACTAATTTTTGTCACTTTGTTTGATAAAAGGGACTTGCTAGAGTTGATGTTGCCCAAGGAACTTCACAGGTATATACTGCTGCCCAAGAAAATGCACATGAATTTTTATATGCTGGAAATTATATTGTCTGCATTTTTTGTTAAAGAATTATCGTGTCTGCATGTTTATATTCATTTTTGTTGTTTGTCTATTGTCAAATTAATTAGGAAACTTGGTCATCCTAGCCTCAAGGCTCATCATCCCAACCCACTGTGACCCGAGTCCTTTGGTTTTCTTAGCCATAACAACAGCAGCAAGTTCAATAATATTTTGATAAATAGTTATAGATTTTGATATCAAGTTGTACATTGAGGGCTTTAGTATATTTAAATGCTTTTTGGTTGTATTGAGGAATGCAATTTGCGATTGAAATTAGATGCAACTTGTTTCTTCAATACATGTTAGTTATAGGAATATTTTGATAGGTGTACATGGTGATTTAATCAAGCAAATGTACATAAACGCTAAGGTACATATAATGCATAGCATATAAAACTGTATCACCTCTTTTTTTGAGACACAGCACACATTTAGATGTGTACAAAATATTAGTCGAATAAGGTTGTACCCTTGTTTATTTTTGTATAACCAATGGCTCATATGACACTTTGAAATATATTTTGTTACTCCTGAAAATTTATTGAAATGTCATTACAACTATTGAATGGATAACAATTTTTTACACTATCATTACAACTATTAAAGTGATAATTCATAAATTTTGATATTTCACAAGTAACAGGAGGTGTGCATGTCATTTTCTAACCGTTACACTCTGGTTATTTATGTTTAAATGCTATTAAAAATTTGTATTTATTCTTATACTTAATATCCGTTGGGCTTCAACCTTTTCAAATTAAAACAAATTTATTTTTTAAATCAATCAAAATCCACATCTAATTAATATATACAAGGGATATTTAAGTAATTATAACTGTCACATAAGAGAGAGAGTACAATTTTATGGATGAAATTTTATTAAAAAAAAGACAGATATAATTATGGTAAATATAAAAAATCCGATTGTAATTAAAAAAACCTCCCAAAATATGCCATGTAATTAATCCAATTAATTAATTATGTAGACGATAAGATGAATAGCATTTCAAACTTCAAAACTTACTTGAATGCCCCAAATTATAGTAGTTTTCGTTCACTGCACTACGAGTAAAATGTCATGGTGCCTATTTTAGCATGAATAATAACAAAACGAAATAGATAATAAGAGACAATATTCTCAAATAAACTATTTAAAAAATTTTATCACTACATTTTGAATCCAACAAAATTTTTATTAATAATTATTATTAATTAGACTATTATAAAAGAATAGCTTCTAATATTTCGAACAGTTCATAGGGACAAAATAAACACCATTAATTTAATTTTTTTTTTTAATTTTTACGACGTAAAAGTTTTTTTTTGTTTCTAATTAATTATGTAGAAGATCAGCAAGATGACTAGCTTTTCAAACTTCAAATTTTTCTTGAACGCACCAAATTATCGTACTTTTCAGCTCACTACACGATGAGTAAAAGGTTATGGTGTCCATTATAACCTGGATAATAATGAAAAAACAGACAATTGAATAAAATAACCTCGATTAAGACTTGTGCGCATTCTTTGATTTAATCAAAAGAGAGGAAGAAAATTTCATGAGTTGACTTGTACTAGTCTTGTCTGATGGAAAATAAAAATAAAAATGTTGGAGGACTTCAAATTGGACTTGTATTCTTAAACAACTGTTGGGTACTGCTACAACTTGTCGGCTACAACAAATGATAGTTTGGGAAAAAACCAAAATGTCCCATTCAACTTTAACTTAATTTTCAATTTACCCTCTAAACTTTATTTTTAAGCAATTTCCCCTTTAAATTTTGGCATAATTTCCACTTACCCTTTATTTAAATTTTTTGTTATTAGACGTTAATGAAATCGAACAATCAATTAAAATTGTTTGTTGAATGATATTATTAAATAAGTGAACCAAAATAATTTATTTTCGATATTATTTTTCAACATCAAAATTGATCAAGAAAAGATTTGATTAAGATATTTAAATTACACAAATAATCAATCTAAATACTAATGATAACAGTATCAAATTAATATTAACATTATACCAAATTTTGAAAGGGAAAATTGCTTAAGAAAATTTGGCAGGTAAATTGAAACTTGAATGAAAATAGATGGGGCATTTGGTAATGTTTTTAAGGGTTCTTATATCTATGCCCTCTTTCAAAATATTTACAACTTGCCCTCTATATTTCATAGTCGCCACTTATGCCCTCGGAATTTTCAAAACCTTTGCAGCAACAATCCCTCTAACATGGTTTGATTTTTTGCTTATTAGAGAGCATGATGCACGTGTTTCAAATTTCTCTTATAATTTTAGGGGTATAATGGCCATTTCAATATCATCTTCTGTCCCTTTAGAAAAATATAAAAAATAAAAAAATAAAAAAATAAAAAAATAAAAAAATAAAAAATAAAAAATAAAAAATAAAAAATAAAACTCTGAAAAATTAGAATTTTATTTTTCTTAAAAAATCTGGATTTTTTTTTAATCTAATAAATCCTCAATCACTAATTTTGACCTGCCCAAGATGACCATTGACAAATATGATATCACTCAGGTTCTCCGTGAATTACAAAAGGATCAAGGTTGTGCAAATAAGCAATCCCACTTAATATTTGGCGACCTTAACCACTACAATATCTACTGATATTTCTGTTCTTACATGTGAATCAAATTATTCCCATATATGGTTTTTTTAATTCAACGAAAGCATTAGATAAAAAAATATATATATTATTCACCTGATTATAGTTTTAAATTGAATTAGTAATTAAATTTCAAATTTTTATTAGATGATGGATTACTCTCTGAGAGTGCCGGAGGTTGACATTTCAGTGATGAAGTTGAAGGTTCTTCAATTAGAATCAATTCAAGAGATGTAGAATCAGATACTGGAATCATGATGGAGGAGGTGAACCTCGAAGTAAAGCCTCTATATATAACTCTTCAAGTGAACGAAACAAAGCATGAGGAGGTGATTTTTTTCTTTTGTTTAAGAAGATAGAGCATGTAACTCCATTTGGGACTTAATGTTGCCGACAGATCATAAGGACCTCCATCATTGGATTGCTCCCAACTTCACTCAAAAGGCTCTTGCAGCTTACATCTCGCTACAGCAGATTATAATCCTTCACCAACTCAAGAAATGGGAGCACCTTTCTTCCCACTCTGATTCCCCGCTTGCTCTTAGGATTCCGACTCGCGATATGAAACTGCAAACTTCGCAAACCGTCTTTGTGTACTTCATTTGGGAATTGAAGGTCGAAGAAGGTTTAATTTTGGTTACAATTTCTTCAATGTTGGACGAGATTGGCATCAAAAAGGGCCAAGCAGCTCTTGGTGTTAGTTTCCTCTTCTTTAACTTCTTTTTCATCATCAAATCTATATAAAATGTTGCGTATTTCCATATAATCTCCGTTTCTTTTTTGTCTTTTTAATATGTTAAAATTAAGCTGTGCTTACAATCAAGTTTGTGAGCCATTTTGATTTTATTTTTTCCAGCGTCTGATTGACTTGTAAACTTGAAGGTTCCTCCCTAAATCATATCATCATCTTGGTTTTTGTGGTAAATTTGTTGTATGATTGGCATAGTTTTTGGCGCTTATTGATTATAAGATGCTTTTGAAAATTAAATTGTTGACCAATTAGGACCGTCAAAATCAGGATCAAGATCAGCACAGTTTATTTTTGGAATGGGGTATTTTTCATATCTTTCTGGTTATTAAAGATAATATCCCATAATTGTCGTCTACCTAATATTCTGTCTATATATTTATATATTGTATCAATAAGTATATTTGATTGTATCTCTATATTTGTTTAATGTCCTGTCAGCTATTTTGTCTCACGCAGATAATTTGTTCCTGTATTTGAACTCTGAATAATTATCAATGTAATATACTGCTCATTGATTCACTAATCAATTTCTATACTGGTCTGTTAGCTCATCTCTATCAGCAGCATCATGATCATCAAATTAATATCTTTTTGCCTCAGTTTCTTTCTGGAATTTCATGCTCTTGTTTTGCTCAATTGGGTTTTCTAATGGACCGATGAAGCTGCAAACAACAAAAATGTGGGGTACTAACAAGAATAGCAAGGCTAAAAGTCAGAGCAAAACAACAAAAAAAATAGATTTTTTTTTTTTTTTGGTAATTTTATCATTAGAAAGAAGAATGAGATGAAAAGTCCATTTTACGCTTTAAATTATAAATGATAAAAAGGTCCGGTGCATTCCATGTGCATTGTAACAGAGAAAAATGAACAGTGTTAGGGTGGGGGATTGTTGCTGCAAAAGACTTGAAAAATTAAGAGGCACAGATGGTAAATATAATGTAGAAGGGTCAATTTGCAAATTCTTTGGTGGTTGAGAGGGTATACGTGCCAAAAATCCTATTTTCGAAGATTTACGTACTTAATTCATTGTCCCATTAATATTTGTGATGACTATTTATTTATTTATTTATTTATTTTTAAGGTGAATTTGTGATGACTCTATTTGGTTTCCATACATTAGTTTTAATTGTTTTTATGAATTAGTTAAATATAATTAAGCCAAATTTTATTTACACCCCTTCAATTTTATTATAATTTTACTTAGACCTCATATTTTTGGAAATCATCATCAAGTCCTTATAGTTTTTTATATTTATCAAAATAGACCTATTTATTAGTTTTTTTAGTTAAAAGCTAAAGGATCATTAAAAGCCAATTTTTTTTTATAGTTGAATAATACTGTAAAAATACAATTGTAACATTTAATTATTAAAATTAGTTGAAAAAATTTGACAAATGAGTACAAATGATAATTTTTTTAAAATATGGTGTCTAATTGTAATTAGAGTAAAATTGAAATGATATAAATGAAATTTTCATTAAAAAGTGTACATATATTAGTTCACTTAAATCATTTCCAATGACTATATTTATTTCTAAATTTGTTTTGCCACCTCAGTAAAATAGATAACTACTAAAAAGAAAAATCTTTCTAATGGGTTTGTTTAATATCTTGTTAAGATGATATAGTAAGAATAAAAATAGATGACTGATGATTGCCACAATATCAAATTTCTAGTAAATTTTGTGAAAAACTTGATTTGCTTTGATTATAGGAAATTCATAGATCATTCAAGTAATAAAAAAAAAATTGAGTAAAAATAAATGTACAGTACCATGAGGATTGGTTTGTTCAATAATTGTAATGTCCCACCACTTTCTCTGCACTGCTATTATTCTCCATTTACCGACTTCATTGCAGAAAGTATGAGGTTCTTGCTTAGACTTCTCAATAGTTTCTTCATTTTAGGATTATTCCCACTAGATGATGCTTAACTCTAATGTTCTTTCGAATCCTGAAGTAAATCGCTTTAAAAAGGCTTCGGTTGTTAAGGAAATGACTAATTTATATTTGAACTATTATTGTTCCACATCCAAATTGAGCTGCCATTGATCATCAGAATCCACTTTAATGTATTATTCATTGATCTTACTCCTTCTTATCTCACAACCTTCAAGACTCATAGGTCTTATAATACTCTTTTTGGTGCCTAGCGTCCTTGCTAACATATTTTCGGCCAAGTACATGCTTTAATTTTATCTGTAATGCCCCACCATTTTTTCTCCACTGATATTATTGTCCATTTATCCACCACACTTTAGACGGTATGGAGTTGTGTTTAAACTTCTTAGGAAGTTAACCATTTTAGGATTGCTCTCACTAAAGCACACTTAACTCCAAAGTTATTTAAAACTCTGAAACTAAGTGCTCTAAAAAGACCTCAATTACCAAAAGAGCTATTACTTTACATTTGAACCACCACCGTTTCATATCTAAGCAATGTGGGATTGAACACCAATTAGCTTTACCCGTAAGGTAGCCTACTAGTACCCCACACCTACCCACACTTACTAGTACCCCACATCCACCTAATTTCATTACTCTCCTTCTCAATGCAATTAAAATATATGAAAAATTTATTTAAATTTGAATCCCTTTATAATTTTGCCAACTAACCATTTAATATATTCCCTTTCGAATTGCCCAAGCTAAATTGGTTCTCACAAACTCAATAGCTAGACTAAGGTTGCCTAAGACCTAAATAGGCTTTCTTAAGCTCACAGTAACTTTTAGATTGTGTTTTTCTAGTTTTCAATATACTAAATTAGACTTAATCAAATACTAATTCTTCAATTTAGACAAAACTCCTCTAATTCTCATTCTAATTAGGTTTATTCTCCAATTAAGCCAAAAAAATACAAATAATTGATAGAAATCATACCATTAATAAACCAAATTAATCCATAAAAAAACAATATCCAAGCTACGTTAAGGACCTAGATTAGAGATCTAACTTTTCATAAAAATAAAAATAACTAAAACAAAAATTAAATAGAATTTTAAAAATCTAACATTGTCTATACAAAATATAAAAATTATATAACAAAATAACCTGGAAATTATAGTAGAGAATAAAGAAGAAAAGAAATCTCAATAGATGAAGGCTCTTCTAAACAAACCCAAAGCCTTGAGTTCTTTAACAACTTCAAATATCTAGAGTTTCCCTTTCAAGAAATACATTTCTCACTCTAAATTGCAGTATAAACAATTCCTCTAATGATAATTGATATGTAGAATGAATCATGATCCTCTAGTCTTGCGAATGAATCATGATCCTCTAGTCTTGCCTCTTTAGGTTAATATATAACCACCTTTTCAATAGTTCTTTTAATCCTTTGTAATGACTCACTTCATAAAATATTCTGAATTTGAATTTGAATTTTATAATAGCTTGATAAGGTTGGACTTGTAAAAGTGACCAACTTTGACTTGTTAGATATGGAATTTGGCTTTGATCAGTATAGTTTTGCATAACATTCATTAATACATGTTCATAAACTAGTGGCATACATGATTCTGTGTTACAGTTAAAATTTTATTGTTCTAAGAAACTTTAAAATATTAGTATTATATGAATGTCCAAAATATTCTCTATCTTTTGTTATATAGTGATCCAAAAGCCTATATATACCTCAAGGCATGCCATGGGATTAAACAAATTATAAAATACCAAAATGCCCTTGAAAATCTAGCTAACACTCGAAAACCCATTTTTTCCATTGGTCATCGCAATCCACCATCATTCACTACCTGTTTTGCATGAAATTGACCCCGAAACCTTTGGAATCTTGCTACACACGCCTGACCATAAACTTGCCCATAAAATTTCCATCAAGCATTCCAATTTTCAAGTTGATTGATCCATAGATGCTCAAAAATTGAAAAGGTTTTCCATAGTCGTGGGATTGCACATGCTTATTGTGCGGCCAAATATTTCACCTCAAATTTCCCTGTTCTCCAATGCTGGTTAGTCTTACTACCCATACCAAATTTTGGCCCATCAAAAGCCAACATTTTCCTAAATTTTTTGGCTAAAATGTTGTTGGACATGCCAGGATCAACCGTTTTTCTGATGGTAGTGTCATTTTCAGTTCATCGGAAAATTGGTTGGATTATAACCTTTTCAATTTGTGCCATACAACCCCTGTATTTTGAACCCCTAAGTTCATATATGCCTCCATTTGTCCAAATTCCTCTCGGTTTGGGAGATCCAGTAAGATCAACTTTGATCAAAACTTCCCTGTAAGATTATAGCCACCATCGATGAAACTAGACCAAGTTGAGCACACCACTATGTTATCCATCTCTTAAGTGATCCATTAATATAAAGTTTGTGAATTTTGAACATTGTTTGATAATTTTTCCATTTTTGGATCAATTAATTAAACACTAGATAAAATTGGATTGTATTTGGATAACATAGGACTAAATTGAAGTTGATTTTGGTAATTAGATGTTAATAAAACCCATTGGAAGGTATAATTTCATAAAATTGATTTTTTCGTGAAAAATCCAATTTTGGGATCTCATATTAAGGGCTAGCAGTATAATTAAATATTTTGTTGATCAATTTTATAATTAGAATGTTATAAAAGTTATCTTAAGACATTTGGTATGCATCAATGCCTTTAGTTTAATTTTTGAAAGTTTAAGAAGTATTCTTGCTATATTTTAAGCACCGGAATGGAGATTGGAGGTGATCCGACAGCTAATCAAGAGTGAACTGTACCTCTGTAAGGGGATTTTTCCTTTTAGAAATATTTTGAGCATGATAAATTTTTAATTTCTTGATTTTGAAGTTCTATGGAAATTTTGATAAATTATAGTTACATAAATTTATATGTTTTTTATATGCATGGATATATATATATATATACATAGATATATAATACACATATATATGGAAATTTTATGGTGAGGACGGTCCGCATGAGGACCGCAGTATTAGTGACGGTTTTTCATAGTACTAACGACGGTTTCTTAGAAAATCGTCACCAATACTATGAAAAACCGTCACCAATACTGTGGTCCGCATGAGGACCGTCCGCACCATAGACAGACTGCACATATATATGTATATATATATATATATAAGTTATCATTTCTTGTGTTTTTAGCAAGTTTTTAAATGTTTTCAAATTTCAATATGTTTATGGTTAAATTGTGGATCTTGGTGTTTAAAAAATTTTGGCAGGTTGATTGATTATTGCTTTACAACTTTATATGATAATATCTTGGCATAAAGGAAATTTAAATTATTTTATTTATTATATTATCTTATTTATATATGATTTACATATGATATGCCAAATATTTACACAGAATTTTTGGATATGGATATAAGAAAATAAATAATGTTTTTTTTAGGGAATAAATGAGAGATGTGGATTTGTGATACTATATGCCAAGTAATACCATGGTTATAGATACATATATGGATATTGTTATGGCTACAATTATGATTATAATATATATATATATATATATATATATATATATATGTTATTAAACCCCCTACTATTATCACGTGATGTGAAGGGCTGATTGAGAGGTCCCAGCTCTACAACGTTTTAGGGACGTCGATGGTCATATAGCAGTTTTACCCTCCAACATTGGCTTTGAGATGCCTTAAGAAGCTAAAGGTCATATGATAGGATTGGATATTAGATATGATATACAAGTTCTAGTTTGTTATGTATTATGGTTATGAAACTATTATTTTTATTTATAGGTTATTTCTAGAAAATATAAATTATTTCTTTATGTACATAAGGATATGATTGGTATTATATCTATAAATATTTTCATATGAAATATAAGGTTTCTATATTTTTTAGAGAAACTCATGTGTTTTGAAAAAGACTTTTTCTAAAACAAGAGGAATTTTCAAAAGGATGAAAGTGAGGTATTGAAAGAAGGGTTTTAAAGATAAATTATTATTATTATATTATTATTTTATTCAACTCACTGAGCGTTTTGTTTTTAAACTATTCACCTAAGCCTTAAATTATTCCCCTAAGCCTTAAATGACAGACGTATATCACATCCGACCATCATCGTTGTTCATATGCTATTCCCTTGCTAATGTATTATTCTTTTGTTTATGGCTCAGATGATAGTAGATATTCTTTCTATCATTGATTTTGATTGATAAATTAAATTACTTTGATGGATTAATATAATATGCATAGTTATTAGTATAATATGACACGTATTGAACCTATTTCGATACAAATCGTCCAATATATTGTAAAATGTATTGTATAGCTTAATACACCAAATTGTATCATTTCGATATAGCTAATACACGTTTTCAATGATAAAGGGGAAAAAAAAAACTAGAAGGAGAAAGGAGTAGGGAGGCAATTCGTGTTGCCGTGTCATGTTTGTGTTAACCGGTTTATTAATCGTGTCGAAATTGCTCAACCTGAACTTGACTTGTTTATTAATATTGTCAGAAACCTTCAACCTGAATATGACCCATTTAATATAATATGCACAGTTATTAGTATCATATAATACGTACTGAACCTATTTCGATACAAATCGTCCAATATATCATAAAATGCATTGTATAGCTTAATACACCAAATTGTATCATTTTGATATAGTTGATACACGTTTTCAATGATAAAGGGGAAAAAAAAAACTAGAAGGAGAAAGGAGTAGGGTGGCAATTCGTGTTGCCGTGTCATGTTCGTGTTAACCCGTTTATTAATCGTGTCGAAATTGCTCAACCTGAACTCAACTTGTTTATTAATATTGTCAGAAACCTTCAACCTGAATATTACCCGTTTAGTAAATAGGTAACCTGATACAACCTGTGTAACTTATTTATTAAATAGATCAATTTGGGTCAACAAGACCCGTTTATACAAAATTGATCCATTTATACGAAATTGATCCATTTACATGAAATTAACTCCATTTACATGAAATTTATCTAATTAAATAAATTACCTTACTTAAATTAATTGTTTTATCTAAAATTAAAATAATTTAGTCATTAATTAATTCCTATAATAATATAACATATGATATAATAATATAACAATCTTATATGATAGTCAAATATGTATACATATATCTACATAATAAACCTAATACTACTTTAAAAATAATATAAAAAAAAAACTTTGTTAATAATTATGTTTTTAATTTTCTACATCTCCAATACTCTTAGGCATATTAATTTTTATTTTTTCGATGTCCACAAATCCATACATGTATTAAACATGTGATATTTAAGTAAATAAGTATAATTTCAATAATTTTTATTTTTTATTTTTAATTAATAAAAGCAAATTAATAATATAACCTTAAATAAGTTTGATATTTAGTAATAAAAAAAATATTAGTTAAAGTTTTATTAATAGTAAATTTAATATATTAAAGTTATAACTTAAACGGATTATAATCGTGTCGGGTTCCAGTTAAACAGGTCAATCCAAAATTGACATGTTTAATTAAACGGATCAATTCAAGTCAATTTCGAATTAAGCAGGTCAACTTAAAACTGTCACGTTTATTAATCGTGTTAAACGGATTAATCCAAATTTGATCCGAATCCATTATAATAAATCAAAACATGTTAATTTCAAATCATTTCAAATCGTGTCACTGTATCATAATTTAAATTGCCACCCCTAGAAAAGAGCAAAGGACAAAAGAAAATGTTGCTATTTATGTAAAATCGTTTTGGGTTGGCTTCTTCGTCAATCGTCTCCTTGTACAGCTCTCCATTTTTGGGCGGTATCTATCTATTTTTTTTTTTCCCATGGTTTTGGTTTTTCAATAATCGTAAACTGTTTTTATCTCTTAGTTTTCCTAGATTGTATGGATCCCTTTCTAGTTGAGTAAGAGTGTAGGCCTCCTATTGGTGGACTTTAGTCAAACAAATGTTCAGGTGACTATTTTTTATTTTGTATTATGCATCTAACCTCCTGAACTTTTTTACTTGATGCAATTGTAAAATACTAACTTTTACCTTTATGAAAAGTAATCGTCTAACATCTAAGACTCTATTATTTATTTACATATTTATTCGACAATAACATCTACGACTTTATTGGAAGCAAAGGGACATCTAAGACCATATAAAAAATTATATTATGTATAAAATATTTTATGCATATTTGTTATTATAATTTTTATATATGTCTTACAATACATGATGTGTTACGATACACAGTATACATTTTTTGTAAAATGATATTAGTTTCGATACACATTTTGACAACCATGCTAATATGTATTACTCATATGTTATTTTTTGTTGATGATTTTGTAAGAATTTTATTAAAAATGTCAATGATATTTTATTTATACTGTTGAATTAATCTAATTTTTGGAAAAGTTTTACTAGATTTTTGGTTGAAAATCCAGTAGAACTTTCTTAGGCGAAACTATTTCGGATGTCCAAGAAATATCGCAAAAGTGGTCTTGTCATTTTTAGCCTATCGAGCTTAATATCCAATCTTTGGTCTCCATCACAAGGTTATCATAAATATAAATACATGCAAGTCACATACCTTATTAAAGAACAAATCCTGATTTCCAAGAATCTATACTCAATCAAAATTGAGCCACACCAAGAGGAACCCACATTGATTGGCGTGTACACTTCAGGAAACAAAGCACACCACTTTTCCTCCTTTCATGACTTCAACGTGGAATTCGCACATTCACAGGTGAAGTGTGCATACCGAAATGTCTAATTATAGGGTCTTAGCTTCATCTCTCTAACTTAGCTCTTAAAAACAGCTTATTTATGCTTCAAAATTTCAACTTTTAGCAAGTGATCTAAAAAAAATCTTATTGAAGTTTTTCCTAAAAAAAATAACCAAACATATAAAAAAATAAAAAGTTTGAGAAATTAAACAAATATTTAAGCTTATCTAAGTTTGACAGTGAGTAAAATGTTCACTAACTCATAAATATTGTCGAAGTGAAGTTCTACATTAAAAGGCTTTGATAGGCATTATAAAATTTCTTTAAAAATAATTTTTTTAAAAAAAAATCAAATTTTTCATTAAAAACTTAATAAAATAAAATTTACATTTATATTGTCTAGATTTAAACTATATCAATTTTAATACTACATATATAATTTGACGATGGTCTTAATTGGAGCCGAAGTTCTCCCCAAAAAGAAAGAAAAAAAAAAAAAGTGGGAAATCCAAAAAGCCCTAAATTATTTTGGGTCAATGCTCTTTTCTCGTGGCTAACAGGAACAATTAAACTACTTTTTTATTATTATATTATTGTGAAATGAAAGTAGTCTTATTTTTTGTTGATATAAAAAGCAAATAAAGTTTTTTTTTTTCTTCTTGCTTTTAAAAGACCAAAAAACAAGCACTCTTTTTTTTTTTTTTTCCCCTTTAATGCCAGACAAATGAAGCACTTGAAATATGCATGATGTAAAGTATTTTTGTTTTATTACTTAAAAGTTGGATAGGGGATATTTTCACAGAGATCAAGGTTTTTTATTTTTTATTTGCTATTTACTTTTTTATTTGTTATTTATTTATTTATTTTTGTGGGAGAAGTACTTTACATAAAAGCTAGAAAATGTGCGAGGCCCATAAGTTCCAACTGCTAAAAAGATGCCATCCCTCAAAACATAACTGAGTGAATAAAACAAAAAGGAATTTCAACCAAGTAAGAAAAAACAAAAAAATCAAACGCAAACGCAAAGAGGAAAAGGCAAAAAAAAAAAAAAAAAAAAGTAAAAAAAATTGTGGAAAATTAAATTGAAACACCCCACAAAAGAGAGATTGGGAACAAAGAAGAAAAAGTCGGCAATATCATCAAAATAAAGGTGACATTATTGGGTTTTAGCGAGCATCGACATTGACAGAGGGAGAGAAAAAATATCTGTATGAATTGTCATGGAAATGCCAGCTTTGTCGATGAATATCGATAGATATTGATGGAAATCTCGAGTTTCTCATGGATATTTGTGGAAATCCGATGGAAATTTCTGTTGTCGGTGGAAATTTAAGTTGTCAATCCATAGGAGATAAATCAATGTCACCACTAAAAAGAAGTAAAATAGCCAATTTTAAAGGAAATTGATCGACATTTGATCGAAATATTTTTGAAATATTGGTAAAAATTGACCAGTATCCATGGAAGTTTCTGCATGACTTGAACCAGATCGACTTCTTCTCATCTTGCTCGAGGGTGGCACAGGGTTAATGTGTCAATGTGTTAGGGTTTAATAAATATGGGTTGAGGAGTTTAAAGTAAAATTAAATGATGGGCTTTGGATTTGAAATTTAAAATAATAATAAAAAAAAGAGAATGGGCTTCTATGTAACACTTCGACTCGAGAAAATGCTCCAAATTTGAATTTTTGACAAGTTTGACCAAGGTTGATTGGGGTTAACCAAGTGGATCCTACTGTTGACTTTTTACTGTGAAAGGAATTTTGTATTGACAATGGAACCATGATAAAGTATTCATCGACACAAGTATGTAGACTAGTAGTACACCAAAATCGAAGCTAAGAATAGAAAGTTATGGTCAAAACAAGATGCGATCCGAATTGATTAGTGAGCTGAAGTTGACTTTTTATCTATATAGATCCTAGTGTTGACTCATGTACTATGTAATAGTGTTCGTCAATACGAGTCCATAGACCGGTGACACATATAAATTGGACTTACAGTTGAAAAGTTATGAACCTGTAAAATCATGCTTAATTTTTTTAGGTTTTGCTATACTAGGTAGTAGAATAGTTGGAAGAGTCCCTGATGAGTGCCATGTGGCCCCAATTAGTGGGATACCATGTGTCACCTACTGATGGTGCCACATGTCACCAACCAATGGTGCCATGCATCACCATAAAAGATAATAATAAAATATATTTTAAAATATTTTTATTTTACCTTTCCTTTTCTTTTTCTGTTTCGTGTCACCTACGGACATGAACAATAGCCATCGGGCAAATATGATAGCCTTTAGGCAAGTGTTAGCCTTTTGGCAAGTATGTAAAATGCCTTCGGACAAATGTAGAAACCTTCAAGCAAGTTTGTTAGCCTTTGGATAAGCGTGGTAGCTTTTGAGCAAGTTGTTCTATTATTGTAATTAATATTATTATTGTTGTTTTATTACCCTCCTACCTACATTATTATTGGTATGTTTGTAAAATGATAAGAAATGTAAAACAACACTAAGTGGGTGGTGTGGGAGGATGTGAAATAAAAAGGTATTGTGTTATGGTTAAGTCATTCCTCTTGTCTATATATTTGTACTTTTTTTTTTATGAAAGTCCTAAAAATTTGTGCAATCGATTGTAGTAAGGTGGAAGGGATAAGGTGATATTGTATAGAATTGTGTTTTCTGTATAGAAAATTTTGTTGCATGTCCAATCCTTAGGAGAAATGCTGCCAAATTTTCTATAAGATGGTCTGGTACGGTTTTTCTTTAAATTAGGGGTTATCTAGGATTATGGAAAGGGATGCTAGATGGATTCTTGACATTCTAATTCTCAGACATAAAATTAGATGGATTGGGCTTTTTAAAGTGAAAGATTTTTCAATCCTCTTAGAAAAATGATATTATTTAATTTTGTTAATACAAATAAATTATAGATAATATAATAGATTGAATCAATTACAAAATATAAAAAATGATGTTTAGTAAAATCCCATTGTTTTGCATATCTATGGAGGAAGCGGCGGGAGGCAAGATAAAGAAGGAGGAGATGATTTTCGGCTTAAACCTAAAAACAATTTGTTGGGCTATAGGAATTTTAGAATGGGCTGGGCTGGACTAATGGGCTTTGATTCACTTAAAATAATAAATTTTGGATTTTCTTCAATTTAATGAAATAAATTTAAAAAAAGGATGAGCAATGATAAAACAAATAAATATTGAGTAATTTATCCAAAAAAACAAAAGAGTAATGAATAATAAAATTGTGCACATAAATTCGTGAACCATATAAATAATTAACTCCTGTTATCTCAATTATGTTGCAATACTTACTATTTATACTTAAATTTTTAGATTTATTATAATTCAATAGAAAATATAATTTTATACCTATAGTTAATGTTTTTTTTTTTGTTTTAGATATCTACTAAATTTACTTGGTCATCTTTATCATCGGTATCCCTATACATTATAAAGTTACCATTTTTTTGTTATTATATAAAGCTTATGTTGTGAATAATGCATTATTAATAGATTTGGTACTTTTAAAAAGGTTTCAATATTCTAAAATTTTAAAATATATAAATTATTTTGGTAACAAAAATATATAAATAAGTTTAAATATAATAAATATATAAATAAATATAAATATATTAATTCCAATTTAAAAAATGATAAAATCAAATTAACAAATAAAGAAAAAAAAACTCATTAAATAGATTCTAAAAATTTAAAAATAAATTATGTATTTATGTTTAAAACTTTTAAGCATGTTAGAAAGTATAGAATTTCAATGCTACATATATATATATATATATATATATTTCAACAATCAACATATATTTACAGTTTTCGTAATTTTATCGATATTTCCATCGATATCAATATTTTCATCGATATTTTTATAAAATTATATACTCGATATTTCCATTAATACCGATATTTTCATCATTGATTGAGAATGAAAGTGCAAATCTTTCTCTCTCTCTCTCTCTCTTTGAGGCAGGGCAGTAGCGTGTATGCTAGACCCGCCAAAGTTAGGCCTAGTTTAATAGTTGAGCCAGCAATGTTATTACCCAATGCTGATGCCTTATAAACTGGTTTAACTCAAAAGTGATTGCATGTGGGTAATATGCATGCACCCAAAAAGCACCCTAAAATGAAAGGAGTTATTTTACCAATTAGCATATATGTGTATATATATATATATATATTTGAAGTTGTTTATGAGAAATCACTTATTTTGCGATTTTTTAGGAATCATGTTCTAAAGAAGAAGTGAGTTTTAAAAAATCATTTACAAACAGACGGTATTTATTTGAAAGTAATTTTAAAATATTAAAAATTAATTTTAGAAAGATAAAATTATTTCATAAAATGTTTGACCAAAAAATATATATAAAAGAGTATATATATATATATATACATGATGATTTTTTATTTGGAAAATCAGCTATTTTGATGATTTAAAATAAATACCAATTAAATGATTATTTAGACACCAATAGTTACCTGTTTGTTTAGAACTCTTTTGTACAACAGTATTTTATTAGCTTATATAATTTAATTTCTCTTTTTAAAGGTTTATTTCTGTATATTTTAATTTAATTTTTTAATGTTAATATATTGCCAAATCATTTTACCTTATCAATTGCTAGTGGAACTATTATGGTTACCAATAAATCAAAATTATCATGTATTTTCTCTTTTATCCAATAGAAAAAAAATATATTTCATCAAATAAAAATTCGGAAGCTGGCAAGCCCACATAACCCTCAACACAATACCTTTTTTACTTTCTTTTTTTTTTCTTTTTTTTTTTTTAATTCTTGTGTGTGTGTGTGTGTGTGTTTTTTTTTTTTTTTTTTTTTGGGGTTTCCATTGTGTGTTTTTAACATAACTAGTACAAGCAAAACATATATGTATGGATATACATTCAAAATATGTATATATATATATATATATATATATTTGCCTTTTATATATAAATATACATTCAAAATATATCGTTCTTTAAATACTATCATTTAAATATATATATAAAAAAATTTATACAAAATTTTTAGTACCTAAAATACTTATCATTCATACAGTCTTAACTAAGTAAAAAAAAAAAAAAAAAATCTTTTTTTTTTTTTTTTTGGTTCCACAAATCATTTACAAATTAAATATTATTCCACAAAAAACTCTTTACCATACTTTTGAACTAAATTGATAGTCATGGAAATTCCATGAATTTTTTTTTTTAGTTAAAACACTTTTGGGCAATGTAAAGATGTATTCGTTGGAGTGTTCAGTCTTAAAATTATCAATGTTTTTAAAGATATTTGATCATATACTTTTAAATATATTTAAGATATTCAGTCGTATATTTCTGAATGTATTTGAGATGTTTAGTCATATATTTCTAAATACATTTGAGATTTTCATATATAAATATGTTCAATCGCTTCTAAATATATTTAAGATGTTCAGTTATATACTTATTAATATATTTAAAATATTCAATTCTATACTTTTGAATATAAATATATTTAATTAGTAAATATCTTTAATAGTAAATTTAGATGAGGTAAAAATATATAATTATAATAGGATTGTACAAAATTTATTTGGTAGTACAACAAGAACTTCTCATATATATATATATATATATATATGAAATTCCTTCCTTGTACCAATAGTTTTGATAAAGATTTTAAATAAATGATCTCAACCTTTAAACTTATATAATCTAATGGTAGACATATACGTTCATTTAAAATAACCTACAAAATTTATTTCCATTTTAAAAACATTGGAAATAAAAACAATATTCATTATAATAAAACTAAAACAAATCTCTAATATTCTCTCTTATAAAAAAAATATTTTCTGTCTTCCCATCTATCTACTACATTATTATTATTTTTTTTTGGGATACTGAAAACCTCTCCCATAAGGTTTGCCAAAAATGTATATTTGGAGATTATTAAATAATATTAAAAATTTTAATTTTTAATACAAAATTATTGTTCTTTATTTAAATTATTTTTTCTTCTTTAATGAACTAATTTTTGAAACTTTCAAATAAGAAATCAGACTACCTGTCCACAAATAATTGGAGAGAGGTAAATCCCTATTTGTGTTTATCATATTGATGTTTTGATTATGTTAGTGTAGTAAAACTAGTGTTTTTTTTTTTTTTTTAAAAAACAGTGAAAAATAATGCTTTTAAGGAGAGATTAAATATATTTTTTTTTTCTGAATAAGAAAACATTACCATTTTTTTTAGAGATAAAAACATATTAACAATTTTTTTACACAAAATTAACGTTCACTGCTAGAATCGTACTGATAAATGACGCAATAAATGTATAGCACAAAATAAACAATGATGTATCACATGGCATCGCCTAACGTCCTGTCGCTAAATTTTTAAGACAATAAGTGACGCAGTATGAGAATCACCTATCTTTTAGTTTTTAACGACGCATAATAACTTTTAGCAATGCATTCTATCTATCAACTTATAGCGACGCTTTACAACAATATCGCTAAAACTATATTAACGACTGTTTCATATAGCGTCACTAAATATATTAATCGCTACTGAGTCGCCTATTTAGCGACGCATTAATAGAGTCGCCTATTTAGCGATACATTAATAGTGTCGCCTATTTAGCGATGCATTGACACTTTTAGCAATGCATTATTTGTTAATGCGTCGCCCCTTAATTTTATTTTTTTATTTTTTTAAATTTTGTGAAAAGTGATTAAAATAGTAAAAATATAAAAGTTATTAAATACAAAAAAACGAAAACTAGCTTCATCCAAAATAATTAGAATATAAAAATTTAAAATTAATATTTTATCATAATAAATTAATTATCAAATAAATTAAATATCATCTCATTAACATATTTTTATATAATTTGTAAGCTATTGTATTTTTCATAAAAAATTTAATATTAATTAAACTTCCATGAATGCATACTCATTAAGATGGAAGTTGATGTCCTTTTGTTGACGATATCACACCCTCATACTACATATGGAAAAATTAAAAAAGTTATTAACACTTATGCAAAATAAATAAAATGTTAATCATTATTAAATTTGTAATTTAGTAAATGAAAATTTAAAAAATATTACCATTGTTCTTAAGATTTGACGAGGCACATTTCTGCCCTCACAGTCATTACAAACATAGTCACTCTCACATTTATCCTCATTATCATTTTTATCGATACTTGGCAACTATATGACAAATGAATTGTGAGCCATCGTAGTATCTCCAAGAACGTCTTCTTCAACAAAAGTATGATGTTGTGGTGAAGTTAAAACAATAGACCATCTTGAATCAAATTCATCTTCAACATACAATACTTGTTGAACTTAGCAAAACAATGTCAAGCAATATCACAAACAAAATTTCTACAAAAGTAAGATTAATAAAACCAACGAACCTAACCTGCAGTTAAAATGGAAAAAAAATTAAAAAAAACAACCCACCTCATGTCTCTGCCAACCACAAAGAAAAAAGAAACTCACTTAAATGATGGAGACAAAGAAAGAAGAAACCTAAAAAACCACGAGGGCGACACAGAGAAATCCAGCTTCCCGGCCTCCGACAACGTAGGCAAATGAAAAATGAAACCCGAAATATCTCACTCTTCAAGTCTCTCTTAGATTGCTTCCAAATATAATATCTATTAGGTAGTGTACTTGATGTATTTTTAAAAAAGAGAAAAAGATTCAAAATAGTGCGTAAAAATTTTCAAAAAATGGCAAAAACACGTCTTTTCTCCCAATTGCATTTTTTTTTCTTTATTAATTTTTTATTTTTTATCTACAAATAAAAACTGAAAATATTTCTTAAAAATGCAAAGTAAAATATCGAAGATTACTGTTTATTTTTCTGTTTTTCAAGTACATATTTATTCTTTATAAAATTTGCATGTCTTTCAAAACATTTTTTTTTTTAATTGAGAGAACAGGCGAAGCATTCTCTTCATGAAGGGTCGCATATTCTTGAATTTTGGGATCAAGCGATGCATTATGGTCGAAAAGCGTCACCTGTTTCATTTTTTTTTATATTTTCTTTATAATCTTTAAATAATTTTTTAATTGTTCATCTACAAATATATTCATGTAGCAATCCAATAAACATAAATTCCACTGGTCTAAAAATAGAAAATAGTTTTGTCAATGCTCTTCTCAGTTATTCACATATATGTGTATAGACAATATACAAAATATCTCAAGACCTAATTTGAGATAGGGTACCGAATATAGAATTCTAATTCAACAAGCATTTATTTACCAATTTATCTACATAAGTATGTTAAATGAGCTTAACTTTCATGTGTTTATGGTCAATGATAGTTTACTTATTTTTAAAAATTGAAAGTCTATAAATTGCTTCTTTTTTTAAAAATAAAAAATGAAAAATAATTGAAGGAACAAGCCACGCAATTCCATTAAAACACATCACCTATTCCAAGTTTTTTGTTAAAATTTTTAATTAGTTTTGTTGATTTCTCATCTACAAATTAAAAAAAAAAGGCATAGTTGCAAAATTAAAAAATTACTAAAAACAACTTTCAAATTGAAAAAAAAAAAGTTAAAAATTGGTTGGGTGAAAGGGCGATGCAGTTGTGGACAAATGCATCACCTTTTCGTCTATTTAGTGACTCTTTCTTAAAAGACTGCATCGCTTAAAACTATATTAGCTAGTTCTTGTTGTATTATTACATATAAGTGATTTGATTTGGTGGTGTGGTGAGGTCTTGGGTTCAATTCTTGTTATGACTTTATTTTGATTTTATTTTTTCTATGGGTTTCTAAACGTTTAAACAAAAAAATTGAAAAAAAGAAAAGAAAATGCGACTCATTTGTTGAAGAATGCATCGCCTGTTCATCTATTTGGGGACTCATTCTTTACATAACGCATCACCTAACACTATATTAACTAGTTTTTGTTGTATTAGTACATACAAGTCATTTGGCCTGGTGGTGTGGTGATTTCTTGAGAGTGTAGGAGGTTCTGGGTTCAATTCTTATCATAGCCCTATTTTGATTTTATTTTTTTTTATGGGTTTCTAAATGTTTAAACAAAAAAATTAAAAAAAAAAAAGAAAAGAAAGAAAAGGCGACGCAATTATTGAAGAATGCATTGCCTGTTCATCTATTCAGTGACGCATTCTTTAAATAATGCGTCGCCTAACACTATATTAGATAGTTTTTGTTGTATTATTACATCCAAATCATTTGGTTTGGTGGTGTGGTGATTTCTTAAGTATGTAGGAGGTTCTGGGTTCAATTCTTGTCATGGTCCTATTTTGATTTTTTATGGGTTTCTAAATGTTTAAATAAAAAAAAAAATTTCAAAAAAGAAAAAGGCGATGCATTTGTTGAAGAATGCGTCGCCTTTTAATCTATTTGGTGATGCATTATTTAATAATGCATCGTCTAACACTATATTAGCTAGTTTTTGTTGTATTTATACATACAAGTCATTTGGCCAAGTGGTGTGGTGATTTCTTGAGTGTAGGAGGTCTTGGATTCAATTCTTGTCATAGCCCTATTTTGATTTTTTTTTTATGGGTTTCTAAATGTTTAAACAAAAAAAATTGAAAAAAAAAAAGGAAAAGGCGATGCATTTGTTGAAGAATGCGTTGCCTTTTAATCTATTTGGTGATGCATTATTTAAATAATGTGTCGCCTAACACTATATTAGCTAGCTTTTGTTGTATTACTACATACAAATTATTGGCCTGGTGGTGTGATGATTTCTTGAGAGTGTAAGAGGTCTTGGGTTCAATTCTTGTCATGGCCCAATTTTGATTTTTTTTTTAATGGGTTTCTAAATGTTTAAACAAAAAAATTGAAAAAAAGAAAAAAGAAAATGAGCGACGCTTTGTTGAAGAATCGTGCATCGCCTGTTAACTATATATATTAAAAAAAAAAAAGGCTCAGTTTCGGTGTCAGGACCTGTCTAAGATTTCTCACCGGAACCCTAAACAAGCCCTGATCCCAGAGAAACCCTATTGAACCCTCCAATGGAAAATCCAGTAGAACCTCCCCTAAGAGTTAGACTTACCATAATTTCCTGCACTGAAAACGCACTTCTATATATATACCGCCTTATTCCTCCACCTTACTACAATTTAATTCCACAATAATCAACACTTCCATAAATTAAATAGCAAACTAATGCAATATTTAATAAAATATATCCAATACAGTATACAGAACATCATAGAGTACAATTAAGTATGAAAGTTATACAACAAAGGATGGAAAAAAAATATTACAATAGAAATAAATGAAAAGAAAGAGAACTTCTCGAAATACGATAGCAACGAAGGTCAAGCTCGCTTCGGACGAACGTTAACCAATCCTTGTACCTAGGGAAATGGATTTAAGAAATATAAAATGCTAATCATCTCAGTGAATGACCCTATCTACTATACAATTATAATAGCAACGATAGTCATAGTACACTTGAATAATTAAGAATAGATAAGTAAATAATTAATAACTAATTGAAAATAATACTTTCTCTCAAAACCCTCACCATTCACTCCATTTCAAAAGTTTCCCTTTTAAAACATTTTTCCAAAATCCAATATTTTATGCCCCAAAAATCAAGGAATAATTAATTAAATAATCCAAATACGAATAAAATATAATAAAATAATTTAAAATACTTGCATTAGAGAAATGTAACATAAAAGTGAAATTCAATATATAAATCGTAAAATTTGATTTAATAAATCAACATAAACAGTATCAAAAACATAATTAAAATAATTACAAATAATTATGTAAAGTAAGTGGTAAAAATATTATAATATTCATTTTGAAATATTCAACCAATCTATATAATATTTTTATGGCAAGATGGATTTTAAAAATATTAATTTAAAATAAGTGACATAAAATATGAATAAATACATTTTAGAAAATACTAATTGGAAATAGATGATAAAAAAAGTAAATACATTTAATTTAAATGTTGTTTTAAAGCTTTAGGATTTGAAATTTATATCTGAAAAATAATACTTGACGCATCACACTATATACCAGTGATGTCCTACGATACCCAGCGTCCCGAGCATTGTCCGGCGGGAGGTTAAAGAGAGAAATTTACATACGGTCCCTTCGACGTACCAACAGCGTTGCTGATTAAATTGTCAACCCGGCAATGGAAGGGGGATGGCTTATGGCCAATATCAAACTTGCCTACCCTCGGTCCGATGGCAACTTATGGGAGACATTATAACTTGCGTGCTCATCCACATACACAGTACTGTATGAGTGCGTCTAAAACAAATAACCATATTATTTAAAAAATAACAATTTTTCCAAAACTCACTGTGGAAATCATACCATTTTTCAAATTGACAATCTCACATTCTTTTCTTTAATATCTCCAGCATAAATCCACCAATAATAATATACAAATAACTTTTCCCAAATCATAAAATCAATCAAATAATATTTCAAGCGCATAATTATATAATTTGAAAGCGCCAAACTTAAACCAATATTTTTCTTGAAATATTAAAAATTGAATCATGCCCAAAAATAATATTAAAATCCAAATACAATTAATTAAATGAAAAAACCTTGCTCATGCGTAACAAATTCAATTTAATCACAATAATAATAATCAAGAATTTCTTAATAAACCAAACTTTCATTTAGCATCAATATATATATATATACATATATAAAAGAAATCATTGAAATTGATAATACAATTTACCACAGTTATAAATAAATTCCACCACATGAGCATATTTTCTAAATATTAAATTAACACAAAATAAATATAATTAATCACCCCAAAATAGTTTTAAAGGTGGGTCACTTACCTCAAGCACATGTATCAATCGAGATCTTTTGGAGGATCAACTCCATTACCCACATGTGCACCTAAAATATCCACAATACACAAAACTAATTATTTTAATATTTTAATCGGGTAACTCCCAAATGGGTACCCGGGGAGCGAAAACAAACGACAACCAAAATTTACGAATGATCTACCGAATCGAAGCTTATGAAATGAGGATTACGAATCTGGTCTCCCTTTCCGGAGCTCAGACCCGAGGTGGCCAGACTATCATCGGAAAGGTGTCGGGTTTTGGATCGTCGGATCGGACAAACCGTCTTGAGTTGGAGGAAAATTACCTTAGATCTGGGTTCAGGAGGTCAGAACTAGTGGGAAAAGATGGGCGGTGCAACTGGAAACTCATCGGAAAATCGATTTCCCGACGAGCAGCCTTGGTCACCAGAACCCATCACTGCCAGCGGCGCATCCGGTGGCCACTGGTCGTGATTTTTGGAGGAAATGTAGATCGAAGGATGGGTGAACGAATGGGACTGGCGGTGAGGCAAACGGAGGTCAAATCGGGGAGAAATCTAAGTGGGAAATTTTCGATGCCGCTACCGAAAAATACCCCGATCTGGGCGCGTCGGTGGTCGGGTGGCTGCGAGATTTGGCGGGTTGGCCGGAAATGGAAGGAGCAGGTGGTGGTCGGGCGCGTGTATGAGTGAAAGGGGCAGAGGACTATGAATGGAGGGTGGCCGTGGGTGGTGGCTTCTCTCTCTCTCTCCACCCCGCTCTCTTTCTCTCTCTCTCTCTCTCACTCTTTCTCTAGTCACATGGCTCACACATGGGTTTGAGCTAATAAGAAGCCATCCTGTGGGTGCCACTGTGCGCTCACGGGACAGGCTGAGAGCTTGACACGTGGCGCACATTTTTCACCATAACACCATTTAATTAAAAATAGTATAAAATAATACTATATCTGAAAAACTTTGCGAGTTCATAACTTTTTAAACTGATGTTCAAATTAAGCGTGCTGCTAGTCTATAGACTCGTATCAATGAGTATTTTACAACCATACAAGAGTCAAATCAAAATTCTACATAAATAAAAAGTCAAACTTGGCACCTTTGTATAGCTTGGATCGCAACTTGCTTTGCGTATAACTTTCAAATTGTAGCTCCGATTTTGATGTGCTACTAGTCTATGAATTCGAGACGATACGTACTTTGAAATGGTGCCTCAATCAACACAAAATTCCATCCAGAACAAAAAAGTCAAAATTTTGACTCTCTCGGTTAACAGTCAATCTCAATCAACGTGTAAAAATTCCGACGTAGTTTGGAATGGGGTGTTACAATTGATGCTCTAATATTTTTACTGGTTAACTATATAAAAAAAAAAAACTAAAAAAACTTAAAAAGAGAATAAGCATTGCACAATCTTAATAGTGCGTCACCTGTTAACTATATAAAAAAAAAAAGGCTCAGTTTTGGCGCTAATATTTTTACTAGTTATTTGTTATTGAAATAAAATTAGATTTATTAAAAGAACTAAAAAAAATGTGAGGAGAGAACAGGTGACGCACAATCTAAATAGTGCATCTCCTTTTAACTGTATATAAAAAAATCAAAAAATAAAACTCAATTTTGGCGCATTAATTTTTTTTACTGGTTATTCATTATTGAAATAAAACTAGATTGATTAAAAGATCTAAAAAGGAAAAAAAAAGTGAAGAGAGAACAAGCGACGCACAATCTTATTGGTGCGTGGCCTGTTAACTATATATTAAAAAAAAAAAAAAACTCAGTTTTGGTGCACTAATACTTTTACTGATTATTTATTATTGAAATAAAATTAGATTGATTAAAAGATCTATTAAAAAAAAAATGAAGAGAGAACAGGCGACCTACAATCTTATTGGTGCGTCGGCTGTTATACATATAACAAAAAAAAAAAAAAAACCAGCTCAATTATGTTGCTCTAATATATTTATGGGTTATTTGTTGTTGAATTAAAATTAGATTAATTAAAAGAACTTAAAAAAAAAAGGGGAAGAGAGAACAGGCGACGCACAATCTATATAGTGCGTCTTCTGTTAACTATATAAAAAAAAAAAAAAAACTCATTTTTGTTGATCTAATATTTTTACTAGTTATTTGTTGTTGAAATAAAATTAGATTGTTTAAAAAAACTAAAAAAAAAATTAGAAAGTAAAGGGAAGAGAACAGGAGACCCACAATTTAGATTGTGCGTCGCCTGTAACGTATATAATAAAAAATAAATAAAAAAACAACTCGGTTATGTTAGTCTAATATTTTTACTGCTTATTTGTTGTTGAAATAAAATTAGATTGATTAAAAGAACTAAAAAAAAAAAAAAAGGTAGGACTGAATAGGCGACGCACAATCTAAATAGTGCGTCGACTGTTAACTATATATTAAAAAAAAAAAAATCTCAGTTTTGTTACTCTAATATTTTTACTAGTTATTTATTGTTGAAATAAAATTGGATTCTTTAAAAGAACTTTAAAAAAATTAAAAAGTAAAGGGAAGGTAACAGGCGACGCACAATCTAAATAGTGCGTTGCTTGTTACCTCTATTAAAAAACACACAAAACAAAAAACCCAGCTCAGTTATATTGCTTTAATATTTTTACTAGTTATTTGTAGTTGAAATAAAAGAATATTATTTAAGAGATTTGCAAGAATAAGCTATACAAGAAAAATTATATAATTGAATAATAACCTTGTATAATTAAATTTTATTGTTATATAAACATAGATTAGTGGTTGGTATTCATTTTTCATGAGTAGCATTTAAACGTACAATACAATTCAGATAAAATATACATGCAGTATTAATGGTGACTCTGGTCAACCCCACATTTAGTGACCCTTAATGGATATGTCACGTGTTTTTTGTTTTTAGCGACCTTTTTGTTGAAAAGGTAGTAATCTTGCCACCTTGTGCAAACCAAAATCCACCAAGGTTTGCACCCTCTTTCTTTCTTTAAAAGAAATATTTTGTTGAATGACCTAATACAATATTTATGTCTATGTTTGATGTTCCTTTTAATGTGTTCTTTTTAATGTCTTTTGAATGCCTAAGTTTTATTGTATTTAGCTTAGGAATTGTCTCTTTGTTGGGTATTGATTTTATTTTGTAAAATGGATGTGTTGGAAATAGTGTTTCCAGCAACATAGGTCCATTTTTGGGGTTAGAGTTCTTTAAGCTTTTAGAATGAGTTTATGATTTTTGGATATGTTGTAATACACATGTAAATGAAAATATAAAAAAAATGACTCAAAAAGGCCTTGGGAAGCCAAAGATATGCAGGTTGCAAGTTGGCATAACTGCTGAGATTTCTAGCAGTTATGGTCCACAGGTTTGAGATGAATTGGAGGCCTTCTCCAATTCTTTTGGACTTAGTCTTCTCCATATTTCATCTTTGATATTTAAAAATTCCACATGCCAAAATTCAAGTAATTTGGATGAATATATCTCAGCCATCCATCTGGTCAAAGTAGTGGTACAGGATTAGGTGGAGACAGTTTTTTGAAATTCAAAATCTCACCAACTCTTGTCATGATTATGCACTCACATGTGAAGCCGGTGGTTGAACGGTTATGCATCATAATTTTGAGTGGGAAATGTGTAAATTTTGAATTTTACAAACTTCCATTTGGTCCCCCACACACCTCATATGTATGAGACAAGTTTTGTATCTATACATGCAACAAATGAATGAAAAGCAAAGATGAATTATTGTGCTGTCTAGTTTTATGTGGCCAACTCTAACATCTTCTCTTATTCTTCATCTTCTTCTTCTTCCTTCAAAACAAAAACCATAACAATCCTAAATATCACCATACCAAAAACAAACACAAAAATCATCCAAACATCAAACCAAAAATCGGATTAAAGGCTGTGCACAAGACCAATACCTTGTGTACAACACTCTTGGCCAAGTGAACCCAAAACCACACCAAACTCCAACACTTTTGAGGTCGACAGTTTTTGGATGCATCGTATATTTGTTAAATTTTCACTGACGCATTAACCTCAGAGTCACGGTTTTGTTTTTTCAGACGCATTTGTTTCATAGCGTCGCTAAGTAAGTGACGCTAGATATCAATTTTCGAGTAGTGGTTGCTAATGAAAATGAATGTTACACATTATATTGTTTTGACAATAATAAATGCTATTTTAAATATGGAAATAGAGTTTAATAAGTGAATATTTTCTAAAAGCAAGAATAGATCTGTGCCATTGGATTATATTAGTTTAAAAGTTGAGCTCATTTGTTAAAAATTTTTGTTAAAACGATTGGTATAATAAACGGGCCACTATATATGTATATGTATATTTACCTTACAGGGCGAAGGGACATGTGTAGAATGTCTTTGTGACTGACCCAAAAGAAATAAAATATATGTTAATTTTCTTATAAGCAATTCAAATAAGATTGACTTAATTGGTATTTTTTTGTAATTTTGAGACACACTTCTTTCTACTTTAAATTAGAAATTGTTGTAATACTCAAAGGAAAAAAGGTTTTACTTTTAACAAAGAAAAATAGTGAAACTAAGAAATTTCACTTAAAAATAATATTATCACACAATTAAAGGCTTATTTAATTAATTAAATTCTATTATTTTTAATCTCTTAGTGATATATATATTCTCAAGATTACAATATGTTTTAAATTAAAAAGAGACGATTTTCACCTTGATTTATTCAAATCTACATCTAAAGATGTATCCCTGTGATTTTACCATAAGGACAAGCCTACAAATACATCTCGGGATAGTTCGATTAGGTGAGTTATTATTAAATACGAGTTTAAAATCTTATATGATCTCCAAATATATGTTCAATAATGCTAGAATGATAGATGTTGTGTCAATATTTAATTAGTTTATTTTTTAATTAATTTATTCACTTAAAGGTTATCTTTTTTACAGTTAAGTTATATGAATATACCAACTAATAATATCTTATATGTCATTTGATAAATAAATTTGGTAAACTTTTGATATCTATATCATTACTGATATATGTTCGAAATATATTTATATGAATCTTCGATTTAGTAAAATCATAAGATATAAGAGTACAATAAAATAAGATACACTTTTTACTAAGCTATTGCATGAGAGAGGAGCCCTTTTTTAGTATGAAATATCCTCCATTGTGCTCCATATACTTCTTCCTAATTGAAAGAGAGAGAGAGAGTTGAAAATACGTTGAGCAAATTGGATTGGGTGAAGGATGCTTATATCAATGTGAGAGAGATCCTCTGTTACAATAGAAT
Source organism: Ziziphus jujuba (assembly GCF_031755915.1). Classification (NCBI taxonomy): domain Eukaryota; kingdom Viridiplantae; phylum Streptophyta; class Magnoliopsida; order Rosales; family Rhamnaceae; genus Ziziphus; species Ziziphus jujuba. The sequence continues at coordinate 12,793,744 of NC_083387.1, read as the reverse complement.
ACAAGGCCCCTTGGAACTTAAACATGGACTAATAAAATTATAATTAATCAGAGTTCGACTGCTTAAATAAGACATCTTATAAACGCTTTATATACTTCTAATATTACAGTCCGCTGAAAACTAATTAAGTAAGCGAGCTAATTATATAAAAACCCATTTTCTTTTCCTTTTAAAACTATTATTAGATCGATATGATGAGGTTGTACGGATTCACATGATAAGTGACTGTATATATTTGATGGAAAAAAAAAAAAAACTGAAAATCTGATAATTACAAGATTATGACAATATCAATACATATTGATGAGAATTTATGGCTATGCAAATAAAGCCCTTGGCGTTAAAATTAACTGGCACATTTATATTTGCATTATGACAAATCTCTATATATAAAGGATCAATTCTTATTTCTCAACCACGTTTTATTACGAAAGTTCACATTACACTAGTTTGATCATATAACCAGACAAACAGACAAAGTGCATATAAGTACTTATTCATACCTTCTTGTAATGGTTACACTAGTATTTTAATGATTAATATATTATTTTCCCCACTTTGGGTACAATATGATCATCCATTATGGGATAATTAAAGAACAGCCTCAGTGTTTTTTGCCTTTAACTTTCCTATGTCCTTCACCAGAGCTAGGACCGGAAATCTTAGCTTCTTGAAGAGTTTGAAGGCTTCCAGATGGCTTCTTATGACCTTCACCGCCGGGGCTTGGTGCCGTGCTGTTGGCAACAACGAAGGAACTTCCAACCGCTTTGATACCCACATACACTTTGTGAGAACTTGAGCCATTGATCAGTGGCCGACCTCCTAAGGAAGGAAGTGAAAAGCTTAAAAGGAGAGAAACAATTAGAACAAAGGAAAAGGAAAGAGAGCCGATAATTCCTCTAGCCATTTTGGTGAGCAAATCAAATGGTGATATGGGCTTTAAATTTCTTTTTGGATTATATAATGCTAAGTAAGCAGATTAGAGTATAATTGAGGAGTGCAAGCCGGATCCTATTTATAATGGTTGAGAGTAAAGATACTGATATGGTATAGGCAAATTGTTTGACTAAAATGTGCATAAATACTGTTCACAAATTCATTCATTTGGCTGAGGGGTGGCGCCACCTTTGCTTTGCCATTTCTAGGGAAGCCACCCACAAATAATAACGTAGGATCTTTGGAAAATGAACTGATGCCAAAGTTTGGCTTCTAAAAGAGACATATAGTCAATTCTGGATATTTGCCAAACAAATTTTTTACACCTTTTACGTTTTCATAAGAGCTTTTAGAAAACTTTTTAGTTTTTGTGATAAACGTTTCTGGAGGCTTAAAGCCTTCCAACCCAAAAAATAAAGAAACAAAAAATAAAATAAAAAAGGGCGTAGTACCGCAAAAGCAGTTTTTAAGTCTCAGGCCAATAGTAGCATTTTAACACAAACATAGAAGCTTGGCAACAAATATTGTAGCTTTGCCACCAGACTGCATTAGAGTCAAATTGACGAGTTAATTCTTAAAAAAAAATATATCACTTGCTTACTATTCGTAAATATTCATATATTGAAGAACTAATATTCCAATTTAAAAATTAGATTTGTAAGTTGATTATTTAATATTTACAATCATATAAATATATACATATAAAAGTTTTCCTATCAAGATATCTTGAGGGTTTCTCATCAACATCTTCTCAATTTTTAAATTGCTTTAAGGGTTAAAATATGTATCATTTTACGCTCCTAGAATTTTTGTATACAAACAATATAGATTACTTTTCTAGTTACAAGATATATGAATAAATATCTAAAAGTCTGCTAATAAATAGTAATGGAAAAATTCATGTCGCTTAAGAAATAAGCTAATTAAAACTAGCAGCAAAATTTATATCTATATATATATATGTAGTCACTTTCCATCAAAACATTTGAATTTTCCATTAAATTTTTTTTATCGATTTTGAGATTTTTTTAAAGATTGAGATTAAAATAAATTTACATGTTCAAAATATGTTTGAAATATATTTATATGAATCTTTAATTTAGTAAAATCATAAGATATGCAAGTAAAAAGGAATAAGATACACTTTTTACAGAGCTGGGAGAATAAAGCCCCTTCTTTGGTATGAAATATCCTCCATATGGTTCATCTGATTCTTCCTAGTTGAAAGAGAGAAAGTACTTTGAGTATATTGGATTGGGTGAAGGATGTTTATATCAATGTTTGAGAGATCCTCTGTTTAAATAGAATACAAAGCCCCTTGGAAGTTACACATGGACTAATAAAATGAGAGTTACATAGGTAATCAAAGTGACTATTAGCTGTAGAGACATATGGAAAATGGCCAATCATACCATATAAGTACTATAGTCAAGTTTCTTTTTTTTTTTTCAAAGACCTAAAAGAGAAAGAGAGATTGTGAGATTCCATATCGATTGGAAAGGGGAACGAAACATGCCTTATAAGGTTGTAGATACCTTTCCTTTGTGAGACCTTTTAAAACTGTGCAGGTGGGGTCCAAAGTGAACAATATCACATGCGAGTGGATTAGGCTGTTACAGTTGGTATCCCGGATCGGTGTGCCAACCAAGACGCTAGGCCCCAAGGGGGATGCATTGTGAGATCCCACATCAATTGGAAAAGGGAACGAAGCATGCCTTATAAGGCTGTGGATACCTTTCCCTTCTGAGACCTTTTAAAACTGTACAGTTGGATTGGGTGGATTGGGCTGTTACAGTTGGTATCAGTACCCAGATTGGTATGCCAATGAGGATGCTAGATCCCAAGGGGGGGTGGATTGTGAGATCCCACATCGGTTGGAAAGAGAAGTGAAGCATCGAGGATGCTGGATCCCAAGGGGGGTGGATTGGGGGGTAGATTGTGAGATCCCACATCGGTTGGAAAGAGCCAGGGGGATGGATTGATCCCACATTGGTTGGAAAGAGAAGCGAAGCATCGAGGATGCTGGATCCCAAGGGGGGTGGATTGGGAGATCCTACATCGGTTTGAAAGAGGAGCGAAGCATCGAGGATGCTGGATCCCAAGGGGGGTGGATTGTGAGATCACACATCGGTTGGAAAGAAGAGCGAAGCATGCCTTATAAGAGTGTGTATACTTTTTCTTTATGAGGGGTGGATTGTGAGATCCTACATCAGTTGGAAAGAAGAGCGAAGCATGCCTTATAAGAGTGTGGATAATTTTTCCTTATGAGACCTTTTAAAACCGTGTGGGCGGGGCCCAAAGCAGAAGAGTTTGACTGCTTAAATTAAGGCATCCTATAAATCATTTACATACTTCTAATATTATAGTCAACTAAAAATTAATTAAGTATTATGTATATAAGCGAGCCAATTATATAAAAACCAGATTTCATTTCCTTCTAAAACTATCATTAGATCCATATGATAAAGTTGTATGGATTGACATGATAAGTAACTGTATATATTTGATTGAAAAGAAAAAAAAAAAACTGAAAATTCGATAATTACAAGATTATGACAATATCAATACATATTGACGAAAATTTATGGCTATGCAAATAAAGCCATCGCCGTTAAAATTAACTGGCACATATATATTTGCATTATGACAAATCTCTATATATAAAGGATCAATTCTTATTTCACAACCACGCTTTAGTACGAAAGTTTACATTTCACTAGTTGGATCATATCACGGGACAAACAGACAAAGTGCATATAGGTACTTATACATACCTTCTTGTAATGGTTACACTAGTATTTTAATGATTAATATATTATTTTCCTCACTTTAGCTAAAATATGATCATCCATTATTGGATAATTAAATAACAGCCTAGTGTCATTTGCCTCTAACATTCCTATGTCCTTCACAAGGGCTAGGACCGGAAATCTTAGCTTCTTGAAGAGTTTGAAGGCTTCCAGTTGGTTCGTGATGACCTTCACCGCTGGGGCTTGGTGCCGTGCGGTTTGCCACAAGGAAGGAACTTCCAACCGGTTTGATACCCACATACACTTTGTGAGAACTTGAGCCATTGATCATAATGTCGGATCTTTGGAAAATGAAGATATAACTGATGCCAAAGTTTGGTTTCCAAATGAGACATATACTGTTAGTTTTTAATTTTTTATATATTAGATATGGGAGTTTCTAATTCTGGATATTTGCCAAAGAACTTTTCGACAACTTTAAATTTTTCAAAACAGCTTTGTGAAACCTTGTTAGTTTTTGTTTTCAACTTTTTTGGAGGCTTAAAGCTTTTACTCAAAAAAAAAAAAAAATAATAATAATAATAATAAATAAATAAATAAATAATGTCATAGTACCGCAGAACTGTTTTTTTAGTCTCATTCGAAGAGTAGCATTTTAACACAAACGTAGAAGCTTGGCAACAAATATTGAAGCTTTGCCACCAGACTGCATTAGTGTCGAATTGATGAATTAATTCTTGAATGTTGCTCTGTATTTATTACTTGCTTACCATTTGTCAATATTCATATATTCAAGAACTAATATTTCAATTTAAAAGTTGATGGTGTAAGCTGATTATTCATAAATTTTTTTAAGAATTGAGATTTAAATAAATTTACATGTTCAAAATATGTTTGAAATATATTTTTATGAATCTTCAATTTAGTAAAATCATAAGATATGCAAGTAAAGAGAAATAAGATACACTTTTTACTGAGCTATTGTATAAGGGAGAATAAAGCCTCTTCTTTGGTATGAAATATCCTCCATATATTATGGTCCATCTGATTCTTTCTAGTTGAAAGAGAGAAGGTACTTGAGAATATTGGATTGGGTGAAGGATGTTTATATCAATTTGAGAGAGATCCTCTGTTTAAATAGAAAACAAAGCACCTTGGAAGTTACACACGGACTAATAAAGTGAGAGTTACACAGGTAATCAAAGTGACTATTAGCTGTAGAGACATATGGAAAACCGGCCAATCCTACCATATAAGTACTATAGTCAATTTTTTTTTTTTTTTTTTTACAAAGTCCTAAAAGACAAAGAGAGACAATCAGAATTTGACTGCTTAAATTAAGGAAACTTATAAATCATTTATATACTTCTAATGTTACAGTCAACTGAAAATTAATTAAGTGCTATGTATATAAGCAGGCTAATTATATAAAAACCAGTTTTCTTTTCCTTCTAAAACTATTATTAGATCGATACGATAAGGTTGTATGGATTTACATGATAAGTGACTGTACATATTTGATGGAAAAAGAAAAAAAAAACTGAAAATCCGATCATTACAAGATTATGACAATATCCATACATATTGATGAAAATTTATGGCTATGCAAATAAAGCCATTGCCGTTAAAATTAACTGGCACATATATTTGCATTATGACAAATCTCTATATATAAAGGATCAATTCTTATTTCTCAACCACGTTTTATTACGAAAGTTTACATTACACTAGTTTGATCATATAACAGGACAAACAGACAAAGTGTATATAGGTACTTATACATACCTTCTTGTAATGGTTACACTAGTATTTTAATGATTAATATTTTATTTTTCCCCACTTTGGGTACAATATGATCATCCATTATTGGATAATTAAATAACAGCCTCAGTGTTTTTTGCCTCTAACTTTCCTATGTCCTTCACCAGGGCTAGGACCGGAAATCTTAGCTTCTTGAAGAGTTTGAAGGCTTCCGGGAGGTTCGTGATGACCTTCAGCGCCGGGGCTTGGTGCCGTGCTGTTTGCAACAAGGAAGGAACTTCCAACCGGTTTGATACCCACATACACTTTGTGAGAACTTGAGCCATTGACCAGTGGCCGACCTCCTAAGGAAGGAAGTGAAAAGCATATGAAGAGAAGAGAAACAATTAGAACAAAGAAAAAGGAAAGAGAGTTGATAATTCCTCTAGCCATTTTGGTGAGCAAATCAAATGGTGATAAGGGCTTTAAATTTCTTTTTGGATTATATAATGCTAAGTAAGCAGATTAGAGTATAATTGAGAAGTGGCAAGCCAGATGCTATTTATAATGGTTGAGAGCAAAGATAGCGATATGGTATAGGCAAATTGTTTGACTAATATATGCATTAATACTGTTGAAAAATTCATTCATTAGGTTGAGGGATGGCGCCACCTTTGCTTTGCCATTTCTAGGGAAGCCACCCACAAATAATAATGTAGGATCTTTGGAAAATGAAGATATAACTGATGCCAAAGTTTGGTTTCTAGAATAGATATATACTTAAGTTATTTTTAATTTTTTAAATATTAGATATGGGGGTTTTCTAATTCTGGATATTTGCCTAAGAACTTTTCTACAACTTTTACTTTTTCATAAGAGCTTTCTGAAATCTTGTTAGTATTTGTTTTAAAATTTTTGGGAGGTTTGAAGCTTTTCCCAAAAAAAAGAAAAAAGAAAAAAAAATGTCCTAATACCGCAGAAGCTGTTTTTAAGCTCATGCCGGAAGCAGCATTTTAACACAAACATAGAAGCTTGGCAACAACTATTGTAGCTTTCCCACCAGACTGCATTAGTGTCTAATGGATGAATTAATTCTTGAATGTTGCTACGTATTTATTACTTGCCTACTATTGGCCAATATTCATATATTCAAGAAATAATATCCAATTTAAAAATTATTGGTGTAAGTTGATTATTCATATTTATATACATATATATACATATATATATATATAAATGTTTTCCTGTCAAAATGTCCTAATGGTTTTCTTATCAGCATCTCACTTTTCAATTTTTGGATTGTTTTAAGGTTAAAATAGAGTTTATTTTACCTTCTTAGGGTTTTAGTACTTCACCCTTTCAAGAAATTTAAGAGCTAGTGGTAAATATGTTGATGGTTTTTCTGCCAGAACTTTCAAGCAATTTAAGAGGTATTGAAAAAGATGTTCATAGTTTTTCTATCGGAATATTCTAATAAAAGCTAATTGTATACATATAATATAGCTAATTAAAACTAGCAGCAAAATTTTTATATATATATATAGTCGCTTTCATCAAAACATTTAAATTTTCCATCAAAATTTTCTTTATCAATCTTGAGATTTTTTTAAGGATTGTGACTTAAATAAATTTACATATTCAAAATATGTTTGAAATATATTTATATGAATCTTCAATTTAGTAAAATCATAAGATATGCAAGTAAAAAGGAATAAGATACACCTTTTACTGAGCTATTGTATAAGGGAGAGCAAAGCCCTTTCTTTGGTATGAAATATCCTCCATTATGGTCCATCTGATTATTCGTAGTTGAAAGAGAGAGAGTTGAAAGTATTTTGAGCATATTGGATTGGGTGAAGGATGTTTATATCAATGTGAGAGAGATCCTCTGTTTAAATAGAATACAAAGCCCCTTGGAAGTTACACATGGACTAATAAAATGAGAGTTACATAGGTAATCAAAGTGACTATTAGCTATAGATTCGTATGGAAAATGGCCAATCCTACCATATAAGTGCTATATTCAATTTTTTTTTTTAGAGACAATCAGAGTTTGACTACTTAAATTAAGGCAACCTATGAATCATTTATATACTTCTAATATTACAGTCAACTAAAAATTAATTAAGTGTTATGTATATAAGCGAGCTAATTATATAAACCCCCCCCCCCTTTTTTTTTTTCCTTTTATAACTATTATTAGATCGATATGATAATGTAATAACCCGTACCAAAATACCTCTGTTGAACAAGTTTGACCAAGTGAACAATATGTGGGTCCAAAGTTGACTTTTTCTATAGTTAAGATTTTTGGTTTCACTGATATACCATTGTATAGAGTTCGTTGATACGAGTTTATAAACTGGTGGCATGCCAAATTCTAAGATAAAAAGTTATGGTTCTGTAAAGTTTCAAATATCAGTTTTATATCAGTGTCCAAACCAATCCCAAATTTTCATCTTTTAGTGACCCTAGGCTCTATATAAATATTGGAAAGTGTGCCTAGTAGGAAACTACTTCCAAAATACCCATTTTATCCCCCAAACCCAAGAAATTTCTCTTCAGACCCACAAATTCAAACTAGGTCTTTTCAAAGCCGTTTTATGCCCAATCAGGTCATCCCTGTTTTGCTCAAATTCGGCCACCACTGTGATGCATGCACCAGCCACCTTGTTACCCACCTTAAGACAACATTGTCGGTCAACATTCAGGCCAAAACGCCCACTAACGCGCCGGGATCGGCCGTTTGATGTTTTCCAGCCATCTTGCCATTTCAAGCTAACTCATACACCTTTCCGACCATTTTCTGATCCTCTGAACTCATTTTTGTGGTCCATTTGCTAAGATTCCTCACCGTTTGAAAGATAAATCAATGTGGACTTTGGCCAAGTATTGCAAGAAGTTTTTTGGCCATCGGTGATACTTTTGGACTGAGATGAGTACACCATTGCATTCCTTATCTCTTAGGCATTCCATCAATAGAAAATTTGTGAATTTTGGAGGTCGTTTGATAATTTTTCTATTTTTAGGTCAATTAATTAAATATCGGATAAATTCGGACTGTATTTTAACAAAATTGGTCAAATTGGACAAAATTGAAGTTGGTTTAGTGAAATTAGATACTATTAGGATCCATTAGATGGTTCAATTTTGAAAGATTAACCTTTAGGTGAAAAATCCCAATTTTGGATATCAAGTCCTAAGGGTACATAGCATCATTGGACGGTTCATTGTCCAATTTATGTAATTTTATAGTGTTATAAATTATTTAAGATATTTGGTTGGTATAAGTGTCTTTAGTTTAGTTTACAGACAATCATGTTGAGTCTGGAGGCGGTCCTGTAAGGAGTAGGAGTGAGCATCTGCAGTACTGTGAGTGGTTATATTTTTAAAATGTTTTGGACATGTAGTATAATATATATGTGGTTTGAGTATTTTACATATACATATCGTTTGATTTAAATGTTCATCTTATGGATATATGAGGATCTGCTTTTACATATATGTGTTATCATTTTATGTGACTTTTGACAATATTTTAAATGGTTTCCAACTCTAATGAGTTCATAAATGAACTTGTGGTATTTAAATATCTTGGTATTTGAATTGAGGTTTTAAATCATTTCAGAAAATAATTTATTTGAGAAAGTAGATTGAAAATTATATGATTTTAAGCATGTTATAATATTTTATAATTTTATGTGCTTAAAATTGGTTTATGGTGAATATATTTAATTGTGATATTTCTGATTTTAGTATGAAATGATGATTTGAAGTATTTAAATAAGTGGTTGAATTTGAATATTAAATTATAATTTATGGTACAGCATTATTTGGAAAAGTATATATGATCTTATAAGATTGTTTTAAGATCTTATAAGATCGTTTTAAGGATATTGTAAAATTTAAGTTTAATGGATTATTATATAGTACCAGTGTCTCGAATCAGTATTATATTATAGCGCGTGGTTTTCCATGATACCATGAGGTTGGGTTCATCCCGATGGTTTATTATTGCCACAGACCATGAGGTGCAGTTTATTATTGTTGTGGTGTCGTGAGGTTTGGTTTATCTCACAGGTTTATTATTTCTACGGGCTGTGAGGTTGGATACGTTCTGATGGTTCATGATTTCCACAATACCTTTCATATATTGAGGGTCGTAAGATGGGTGTATACCACAGTTTATAGTTTGGTATATTGTATGGCACATTGTATATGTTTTGAGCATATTGATGGCTTTAAAATATTATGGTTATTACTACACTTTCATAACTATTTTGTTAAATTGTGTTTCCAATATTTTAAGCTCAATATTTATATATTGATTAAGATAGTTTATAATATTATATTGATCGTTCACTTTATACCTTTTGAGCATCGGTTTTATAATATTGAATTGGGGTACCAATTTGGGTTCTATGAAATGATTTTTAAATGGAGAACTTTTTAAACGGGTGGAGCAAGAGGTCTTGAGAGAAAGTTTTATGGAACTAAATTATTATTTTTCTATTATACTATGCCATTGAGATTTTTTTATCTCACATTTTATTTGTTTTAAATTCGTTCCCCTAGGTCCAGACAGTTAGTAACAGTCTATCTCGCTCACTGCTTGTCACTTCGTTCTTTCCACAGCAACAACAATATCTATCTTTCTTTATTCATCCTTATCTTTTTGGAATTATTTATTTTTGATTTGTAATTCTAAACTTTACAAATACTCTTACATTGGTCTAATCTAATTATTAGGCTCGGTCGAGACCTTACTATATACATATGTAGTTATACCTGTAGTATGATTGGTTGGATGTGAACTTTAGTTGTGGACTTTTATACTGTTACGGTTTTATATATATATATATATATATTAAGGTATTATTGTTAATGCATGTGTTCGGATGTCCAAGTTTTAAGTGAGGTTTCATTGGATATCGTCTAGGGATTGTCAAGTGGGAATTCACTAGGCGAGACCATCTGGGAGATCCTATGAGGGTTTTTGGGGTGGGCCTTTTTAGCTTGGTATCAGAGCTTTAGATTCTAAATTCCTTGGGGTTGTGCGTTGCTATACAACTCATCCTGTGTTTTACCTTCCATATCTACCCTTTCTTGGGTGTTAATTATATTTTAGCTTATTCTTTCATATAAAACTTTTTCCTAATATTGTGAGGAGGTAGACATAGTTTTCAGCAAGCTTAGCTGAAAATTTAGATGTGTCCACTTATTTGGAGCATGTTGTCAAGTGCCTGGCTTGATCAGTCGAAAGGAGTGGGTTTACTAGGTATTTTATTAGTTAAGATGGCTGCAAGAATCCTATGCAATGTCGGGATGAGAATAAGATTACATTAGCTGGCTTTATGCTAGAGGGAAACATAAGGAAGTGGTGGACATATGAAATAACTAGGAGACATCACAGTTGGACATAGTTCAAGACTACATTTCACATCGAATTTTGTCCTCTAAACTTTGTTAAGACTAAGGGACTAAAGTTTCAGACGCTCACTCAGAGTAGCATGATAGTTTCTAAGTACAAGTGGAGATTCAAGAAGCTAGCAGAGTTTTACCCTAATTTGGTTATCATTGAGATTAATAAGAAAAAGAAAATTCTTGATGAATCGAGCAAGCCTATATTGCTGAGTATCTCATGTGCTGTTCACCCAAGTTTCAATCTATGAAAGATATTATCTTGGAGGTAGACAGGCAGACCACGATGTACAAGTCTAAGCACCGATCGGATAATGGCATGTCTTTGGAGATCCATAGCCAGTGATCATCTAAAAAGGAACAACTTTAGTTCAAGATCATTGGATGGTGGAAGATTTAAAGGAGATAGACATAACCCAAGGACAGTAGATCCCAGAGAAGTGACCCATTTAAGGTTTAGGACATTGGACAGTGAAGAACACTAGCCACCATTTTCAGATATCTGCAGTCCGATGTAGCTTATATGGTAAATTTCATGATGGACAGTGCTAGTGGGATGGATTATGATTTCATTGTAGGCAGTCAGAACACTTTAAAAAAGATTACCTTTATCGAGGACATGGTCAAGATAGAGACTTAAGATTGAGTGCACAATTTCAACAAACTGGTGGGTACAAAGCACAAGATACATAGACAGGCCAGACTTCAAGAGGTTCTACCAACATTGGACGGCTGTCTGCATTCACAGCCAGAGACTGAAGACAGAGGGGATGACCATTTACCAGAGACAAGGTATATGCTATGATTAGATAGGAGGCACAGGTCACCCCGATGTTGTGACAAGTACATTATCTATGCTTGGTAGTGATGGATATATTTTATTGGTTCAAAGACCATGAGCTCTTTTATTTTACACAAATATGTTGCATAAGTTGGGATGACTCGAGTTCCTTTGAGATGTCACTTGGAAATTTCCACCTCCACAAGAAGGTTCATTTGACCTAGTCTTACATTCAAGAGTAGTTGTTTTCATTTCATGACAATTAAGATCTTAATATTAGAATCTGGTATAGACCAATTTTAGTTGATGCAGTTTGGTGATCTTGTGTGGGACAACTTGCTGACAATCAAGCGATAAATTTCATAAGTTGGTTTTATGGCATTTGCTTTTGGGTGATGATTTTAGATCTTAGTTTTCATATTTTGTTTCCTTGAGGATTGAGGGTTTTATGTTGACGATGTTTTATGGATCTATAGTGGTTGATATTCTTGATGATAACTTGATCTTCTAAGAAAATAATTTTTGGGGCATGGCTAGAATATAAGAAAGTGATGAATGTTTCCTTATGGTTTGAGGATCTAGTAACTAGTTCTTAATACTTGGTTGTGATATTAGAATTAAGATTTAAATTTCTTTATTGCTTGAGGTATGTATACTTGGAGTTTGTTTGAAATTGGAAGAATGTGAGGTTTGTTCAAGAATAATATTTAAGATGACGAGAGGACTTGAACTTGATCTTTTAGTTTCATATTCTTTAGTGTTGACAATTTTAAGGTTTTTGTTAGGCTTTATAAGCAATCTAAGGTCTCCATTTCAATTAAGTATGAGAAATTTTATTTTATGACTTTGATGAATCTGGTTAAAAGAAAGATGTTTGTCAAGGTTAAGAAAATTAGATAATCAATGAGGACCATAGATCTTATGTCAGGACCCGTCCAGAATTCCTCCCCGGAACCCTAGACAAACCCTGATCCTAGGGAAATACCACCGAACCTTCCAACGGAAAATCCGGCAGCACCTCCCCTAAGGGTAGGACTAACCAAAAATTACCTGCACTGAAAACACACTTCTATGTTCATCCCCTTATTCCTCCCACAATACTACAAATTGATTCCACAAATTTCAGCACTTCAAAAATAACAGCAACTCAGTGCATAAATAATAACTACACGTCCAATACAGTATACAGAGCATTATACAAATAAATGTGGAATTTATACGATGACAGATAAGAAGTAATACAGGATGGAGAGGAAAAAGGGAAGAAATACTTCTTGAACTTTCGGCAACGAACTGAGACATTGGGCTCGCTCCGGACAATCAACGTCTCCAACCTGAACCTAGGGGAACGGAATTTAAAAACGTGAGATACTAATCATCTCAGTGAGTGACCCTATATACTGTACACCTTTAATATTAATAGTATACCAAATAAAGGGATTTAATAAATCAATACCGAATAATTAAATAAATAAACATTTGAAGTAATACTTTCTCTCAAAACCCTCACTATTCACTCCGTTGGAAATGTTCCCCTTTTAAAACATTTTCACAAACCCGATATTCGTACTTCCCGAAAACCAAGGGACCAAATAAATAAATAAATACCCCAAATATAAATAAACTGCAATAAATTATAATAAATAATTTTGTACTCTTTGGGGTTTGAAATTTCTATCCGAAAAATTTGTACTTGACGCACCACACCATATACCAGTGATGCCCTCCGATATCCAGCGTCCTGAGCACTGATTGGCGAGGAGATTAAAGAGAGAAACTTGCAAACGGCACTTCGGCGTCCCGACAGTACCGCTGCTGAAACCATCATCTCGGCCAAGGAGGGGGGCAGCTGTGTGCACTATATAAAACTTGCCTGCCCACGGTCCCATGGCAACTCACGGGAGAAATAATAATACTTGCGCGCTGAACCACATATACATATACCAGAACACCAATACTGTGTGAATGCGTCTAAAATAATTATTAAACCAACCATACCGCTTTCCAAAATTACCGTGGAAAATATACCAAATTTTCACACTTACCATCCCACATATTTTTATTTAACAAAACGGTATGAAAACATCGATAACAAACAAAACCATAATTTTCTCGTAGTACGAGGTTCGACAATTAAAATACCGCGGGCATGATTTACAAAATTAAACCACCAATTTGAACAAATAATTTTCTTAAAATATTCAAACCAATTATGCCCAAAAATAATATTTAAAACCACGTACGATTATTACTGAAATATACTTTACTCATGCATAATAAATACCATTTAATCACCATAAAATAAGAATCGGGAATTTCTTAATGACCCCAAAATTCCATTTAGCACCAATGGGTAATTATATATATAAAATAATATTTTTTCCCGACTATATTTAAATTCCACCACATGAGCATAATTTCATATACCAATTTAACAGCAATTAAATATAATTAATTATCCCAAAATATTTATTAAAGGTGGGTCACTCACCTGAAGCACGCAATTAATCCAAGATCCACCATGGGATCAATTCCATGACTCACCCGTGCTCCTAGAACAAAATTCACACACAGTCAAATAAATTAATATTTTATTCAGGTAAATAATACCCGGTACCCGGGGGGGTCAAACACAAACGTTAACCAACATGGTCGAATAATATACCGAATCGAAGCTCGTGGAACGAGGATCGCATTACCGGTCTCCATCGATCCCAGTTCCGCCGGAGGTGGCCGGAAAGTTTTGGCCGGTTTTGATCTCCTCGTATCTCTCAAACCGCTTCGAATTTTGGAGATTGGAGGCCATATTTGGACTCAGAGGACCCAAAATAGGGGGAAAGGGGTGGCAATTTGGACTGGGCTGGCCGGAAAACACAAGAAAAGAGGAGAGAGAAAATTTTCCGGCCGGCGGCTTCTCCGGCCCGATCGGGGAGCGTCCGGCGGCCGGTGACCGTGAAATTTTGCGGCCGAGCTCGCCTCCTCCCTCCGCTCATCACTGGTCGGTGCGTGTAGCTTATGGGTGGCCGAAAATTTAAAAATACAGTGAGGCCGAGAGGGAGAAAGGAAAGGAAAGGAGGAAGAAAAGAAGAAGAAGGAAGAAGAAGAAGAAGAAGAAGAAGAACGGGGCTGGTCCCCTTTTTTCCCATGTGGGGAAAAGAAAAGAAGAAGAAGAAGAAGAAGAAGAATGGGGCTGGTCCCCTTTTTTCCCATGTGGGGAAAAGAAAAGGAAAAGAAAAAGCAAATAAAATAAAATAAAATAAAAATAATTAAATAATATTATTACACAAAATAATAATAAAATAATATGATATTATACATGGTTGACATGTGGCACCTCACTATGGTGACACATGGTCACATTTATTTAGTCACACATGGCACATCGTTACGCGTTTAAAAATAATATTAAAATAATACAGTATTTGAAAAACTCTACAGGTCCATAACTTTCAAACCACATGTCCAAATCGGACGTGCCACTAGTCTACGGACTCGTATCGACGAGCACTTCATAACCATGCATGAGTCAAAGCTCAACCTTGCATGAATAAAAAGTCAACTCCGGCACCCTTTGGACAGTTTGGACCTCAACTTGTTTTGCTCATAACTTTCAAACCGTAGCTCCGTTTTCAACGTGCTACTAGTCTACGAACTCGTGCCAATGTGTACTTCATAATGGTACCTTAGTCAACCTAGAATTCCAACCAGAACAAAAAGTCAACTTTGACCCCCAATCAACGGTCAAAGTCAAAGTCAACGGTCAACGGTCAAAGTTGAAAATTTTCCTTCGTACTTTGGGATGGGGTGTTACATTTTATAATTATAAGTACTAGGAAGAACAATCTCAATTTTAACTTTGTGATACTGATATTTTATTTGAGGAAATTAGATTTAAATTCTAAATTTTCCTTTTCGTTTTGTTGGATCTTTGAGAAAATTATGAGTTGTTACTTTTGCTTCTAGGTAGTTGAAGAAGCATGAGTTGAATTATCCGACTCATGATTTAGGGCTTGCTGCAGCGATCTTTATATTGAAAGCTTGGAGGCATTACTTGTATGGAGTTACTTGTTGGACCTTTACCAATCATAAGAGCTTTAAGTATTTGTTTACTCAGAAGGAGTTGAACTTAAGGCAAAGGACATGGATGAGGTTGCTCAAGGATTATGATTACACTATTTCGTTGATGTTTAAGTAGCAATAGTTGGGTGCTAATTTGTGGATGCATACTTCATGAGGACTTTTTGCTAGCTTTTGACTACCACCGATACTTATGGATGATGTTCTTGAGGCCCAATTTTAAGATCCTTACTTGATAAGCATGAAAAGGAAAGTTAAACAAGGAGGAAAAGTCAGATTTCACTATTAGAGGCAATTGAGCCTTGGTGATTGGTTCTACACACTATTATCCAGCTAATGAAGAGTTAAAAAGGCAAATACTCGAAGAAGCCCATAATTCTGGCTATGCTATGTACCTAGCTAGTACCAAGATATACTGTACCCTGAAAGAGTAAAACTGGTGGGCAGGGATGAAAAGAGAAGTTACTAAATATGTATCCAAGTATTTCATTTACCAACAAGTGAAGGTGGAGAGATAAAAAGCCTTTTGGACTTCTACAGCCCTTACCCATCCTAGAATGGAAATGGGGGTGCATTATAATGAACTGTATAATGAAGCTTCCTCCCACAACTCAGAGACATGATGGTATTTAAGTGATAGTAGATCAACTCACCAAGTCCGCACATTTCCTTCCCATTCATGAGAGGTTTTCTTCTCAGAAGTTGGGGGAACTCTTTATGAATGATATAGTGGGTTTGCTTGGAGTGCTAGTATCGATTATATCTGATAGAGATCCACGGTTTACTTTAAGATTTTGGTGGAGCTTAATGAATGAGCTGGGTGTCAAGTTGAATTTGAGTATCACTTTTCACCCTTAAACCAATGGACAACCTGAGTGGATTATTAAGACCTTAAAGGATATGTTGAGGTCATGTGTATTCAGTTTAAGGGAAATTGGAATGAGTATCTACCTTTGGCAGAGTTCACCCACAACAATAGTTATCCCTCGAGCATTTAGATGTCACCTTATGAGGCATTGTATGGAAAAAAATATTGGACACCGTTATATTGGAATGCAGAGGGTGAAAGGAAACTTCTAAGCCCCGAGATTGTACAAGCAATAGTGGACAAGGTCAATATTATAGGGGTCAGGTTGAAAGCAGCATAAGATAAGCAAAATAGCTATGCAGATGTACATAGAAAGGATCTAGAGAGTGAGGTTGGTAATTGAGTAAACTTGAAACTCTCTCCTTGGAATGGCATAGTACACTTTGAAAAGCGAGGAAAGCTAAGTCCTTGTTACATTGGATTGTATGAGATAGTTAAGAGGATAGATCCAATGGCTTACTGGTTAGTCTTGTCGAAGGAGCTTTCTCGAGTCTATGATGTATTCCACATCTTCATGCTCTGCAAGTATATCTCAGACTCATCGCATGCGTTGGAGACACCAAAGTTTGAGCTGAGCGATGACTTATCCTACGAAGGGCATCCAGTGCAAATTCTAAGTAGAGATGAGAAAAAGCTTCGCAACGAAACCATACCCTTAATAAAGGTTCTTTGGAGAAAAAACCTAGTTTAGGAGGTGACTTGGGAGCTAGAAGATCAAATGAGGAGTTAGTATCCTCGTCTCTCTCAAAACTAATATATGAATTTTATGGATGAAATTTCTTTAAGGGGGGTAGGTTGTAACAACCAGTGCCAAAATACCCCCGTTGAACAAGTTTGATCAGGTTTGACTAAGTTTGACCAAGTGAACAATATGTGGATTCAAAGTTGACTTTTTCTATGGTTAAGATTTTTGGTTTCACTGATGTACAATTGTATAGAACTCACCAATACAAGTTCATAGACAGGCGGCATGCCAAATTCTAAGTTATGGATAAAAAATTATGGTTCTGTAAAGTTTCAAATATTAGTTTTATATTAGTGTCTAAACCAATCCCAAATTATTATCTGTTAGTGACCCAATGCTCTATATAAATATTGGAAAGTATGCCCAGTAGGAAACAATTTCCAAAATATCCATTTTATCCTCCAAACCTAAGAAATTTCTCTTCAGACCCACAAATTCGAACCAGGTCATTTTGAACCCGTTTTAGCCTAATTGGGTCATCATCGGTTTGTTCAAATCCAACCACTACCATGATGCACACACCAGTCACCCTTGTTACCCACCTCGAGACAACATCGCAAGTCAATGTTTAGGCCAAACCACTAGTCGACATGCTGGGATCAGTCGTTTGAATTCGGCGGTAGCAGTTTGATATTTTCCCACTATCTAGCCATGTTTCAGCCATTTCAGGCTAACCCATATACCTTTCCCACCATTTTCAAACCCTTTAAACTCTTCTCATGGTCCATGTGCCAAGATTCCTCACTGTTTGACAGATACATCAATGTGGACTTTGGCCAAGTATTGCAACAGGTTTTCCAGCCACCGGTGACATTTTTGGATCATGGTGAGTACACCATTGCATTTCTTATCTCTTAGGCGTTCCACTGATATAAAATATGTGAATTTTGGAAGTCGTTTAATAATTTTTCTATTTTTGGATCAATTAGTAAATATCGAATGAATTTGGACTGTTTTTGGACAAAATTGCTCAAATTGGAAAAAATTGAAGTTGATTTAGTGAAATTAGATATTATTAAGATCCGTTAGATGGTTCAATTTTGAAAGATTAGCCTTTTGGTGAAAATTTCAATTTTGGATACCGGGTTCTAAGGGTACATAGCATCATTGGACCGTTTGCTGTCCAATTTATGTAATTTTATAGTGTTATAAATAATTTAAGACATTTGGTGCATACAAGTGTCTTTAGTTTAGTTATTTGAGCTAAAAAATATTTTATTATATTACAAACACTCGTGTTAGGTCTGGAAGCGGTCCTATAGAGGAGCAGGAGTGAGCATCTGCAGTACTGTGAGTGATTATATTTTTAAAATGTTTTGGGCATGTAGTATAATATATATATAGTTTAAGTATTTTACATATACATATCATTTAATTTAAATGTTCATTTTATGGATATACGAGCATCTGCTTTTACATATATGTGTTATCATGTTATGTGACTTTTGACAGTATTTTAAATGATTTCCAAAGCTATTGAGTTCATAAATGAACTTGTGGTATTTAAATATCTTGATATTTGAATTGAGGTTTTAAATTATTTTGGAAAATAATTAATTTGAGAAAGCATATTGAAAATTATATTATTTTAAACATGTTTTAATATTTTATAATTTTATGTGCTTAAAATTGGTTTATGGTGAATATATTTCACGGTGGTATTTTTCATTTTAGCATAAAATGATGATTTGATATATTTAAATAAGCGGATTTGGATATTAAATTATAATTTATGGTACAATATTGTTTGGAAAAGTATATATGATCTTAGAAGATTATTTTAAAATCTTATAAGATTGTTTTGAGGATACTGTATAGTTTAACTTCAATGGATGTACCATATAATACCAGTGTCTCGAATCAGTATTATATTATAGTGCACACGGTTTAACATGGTACCATGAGGTTAGGTTTATTTCGATGGTTTATTATTGCCACGAACCGTCAGGTTGGGTTTATCCTGACGATTTATTATTGTCACGGTGCCGTGAGGTATGGTTCGTTGTACAGGTTTATTATTACCACAGGCCGTGAGGTTGGGTATGTCCCGACAGTTTGTTATTTTCATGATACCTTTCGTATATTGAGGGTCGTGAGGTGGGTGTATCCCATGGTTTATAGTTTGGCATATCGTATGGTAGGTTGTATATATTTTGAGTATATTGACGGTTATCAAATATTATAGTTATTACTGCAATTTCATAACTATTTTATGAATCTGTGTTTATAATATTTTATGCTCAATATTTATATCTTGATTAAAATAGTTTATAATATCATATTGATTGTTCAGTTTATACCTTTTGAGCATCGATTTTATGATATTGAATTGGGGTACCAGTTTGGATTTTATTAAATAATTTTTAAATAGAGAACTTTTTAAACGGATGGAGCGAGAGGTCTTGAAAGAAAGTTTTATGGAACCAAATTATTATTTTTCTATTATATTATGTCACTTATTGAGATTTCTTTATCTTATATTTTATTTGTTTTAAATTTGTTCCTCTAGGTCCAGGCAGTTAGTAGCAGTCTATCTCGCTCATCTTTTGTCACTTCGTCATTTGCACAGCAGCAGTAGTATCTATCTTTCTTTATTCATCCTTATCTTTCTGGAATTATTTATTTTTTATTTGTACTTCTAAACTTTGCACATACTCTTACATTGCTCTGATCTAATTATTAGACTCAGTAAAGACCTTATTATATATATGTGTAGTTATGGCATGTGGTATGATAGGCTGGATGTGAACTTTAGTTGTGGACTTTTATGCTATTGTGGCTTTATATATATATATATATATATTGAGTTATTATTGTTAATGAATGTGTTCGGTTGTCCTTGTTTTAAATGAGGTTTCATTGGATATCCTCTAGGATTATCCAGTGGGACCACCCGGGGAGGTCTTGGAAGGGTTTCCAGGATGGATCTTGTCAAAAAGTTTGTATGGATTGACATGGTAAGTGGCTGTATATTTGACGGAAAAAGAAAAAAACTGAAAATTTGTTAATATAAGATTATGACAATATCAATATATATTGATGAGAATTTATGGCTATGCAAATAAAGCCCTCGCCGTTAAAATTAACTGGCACATATATGCTTGCATTATGACAAATCTCTATATATAAAGGATCAATTCTCGTTTCTCAACCACGTTTTATTACGAAAGTTTACGTTACACTAGTTTGATCATATAACCAGACAAACAGACAAAGTGCATATAAGTACTTATACATACCTTCTTGTAATGGTTACACTAGTATTTTAATGATTAATATATTATTTTCCCCACTTTGGGTACAATATGATCATCCATTATTGGATAATTAAACAACAGCCTCAGTGTTTTTTGCCTCTAACTTTCCTATGTCCTTCACCAGAGCTAGGACCAGAAATCTTAGCTTTTTGAAAAGTTTGAAGGCTTTCAAGTGGTTTATGATGACCTTCGCCGGGGCTTGGTGCCGTTCTGTTTGCAACAAGGAAGGAACTTCCAACCGGATTGATACCCACATACACTTTGTGAGAACTTGAGCCATTGATCAGTGGCCGACCTCCTAAGGAAGGAAGTGAAAAACATATTAAGAGGAGAGAAACAATTAGAACAAAGGAAAAGGAAAGAGAGTTGATCATTCCTCTAGCCATTTTGGTGAGCAAATCAAATGGTGATAAGGGCTTTAAATTTCTTTTTGGATTATATAATGCTAAGAAAGAAGATTAGAGTATGATTGAGGAGTGGCAAGCCAGATGCTATTTATAATGGTTGAGAGCAAAGATAGTGATATGGTATAGGCAAATTGTTTGACTAATATGTGCATTAATACTGTTCAAAAATTCATGCATTAGGTTGAGGGATGGCGCCACCTTTGCTTTGCCATTTCTAGGGAAGCCACCCACAAATAAAAATGTAGGATCTTTGGAAAATGAAGATATAACTGATGCCAAAGTTTGGTTTGTAGAAGAGATATATACTTAATTTTTAATTTTTTTTTGTAAACGAGATATATAGTTAATTTAATTTTGAATTTTTTATATATTAGAGATGGGGGGTTCTAATTCTGGATATCTGCCAAAGAACTTCTTTACGAATTTTACCTTTTGAGAAGAACTTTAAGAGAACTTGTTAGTTTTTGTTTTAAACTTTTCCGGAGGCTTAAAGCTTTTCTGAAAAAAAATATATATATATATATATATATACGTCATAGTACCGCAAAAGATGTTTTTAAGTCACAGGAAGTCTCAGGCCAAAAGCAGCATTTTAACTTTGCCACAAATATTGTAGCTTTGCCACCAGACTGCATTAGAGTCAAATTAATGAGTTAATTCTTGAATGTTGTTGTGTATTAGTTACTTGCTTACTATTGGTCAATATTTATATATTAAAGAACTAATATTCCAATTTAAAAATTAATTGTGCAATTTCATTATTCATATTTATATACATATATATACATATAAAAGTATTCTTATCAAGATGTCCTGAGTGTTTTCCAATTAGAACCTCATTTTTGAACATTTTAACTGCTTTAAGTGTTAAAATATGGTTTATTTTACTCTCCTAGAATTTCAGTACTACTCCAAATTCTTGTATCCTTGAAAAAAAATAATTAAATAAATTATATTTCAGCCTTTCAAGCAATTTAAGAGCTAGTGATAAAATATTGATTGTTTTTCTTTCATAATATCCTAATAAAAGATTAAGTGTATACATATAATAAAGATTTATTTTTTTTAGTTAGAAGCTATGTAAATAAATATCTAAAAGTTAGCTAATAGATATTTTTCTTTTGTTAGATAGCCCAAAAAAAAAAAAAAAAGAAAAAAGAAAAAAGAAGGCTAGAGTTTGGAGAATGTGCACAATACAAGTCCTTCGATGGAACCTATATTTTTATGTGATGACCATTATTATCTAAAATGTCCCTTAAGAAATAAGCTAATTAAAACTAACGGGAAAATTAATATATATATATATATATATATATATATATATATATGTAGTCACTTTCTTCAAAACATTTGAATTTTCCATATAAATTTTAAGCTTTCTTTAAAAGCTAAGTTTTAAATATACATTTGGGATTAGTTTTTATCAATATTTAAATTTCTTCATAAGCTGAGATTTAATGATACATTTGTGGTTGATATGAGTTCTAATAAAGTTTGCTATACCATCCTAAGGTTTTGAGTAATTTATCAGTATCATATGATATCTAAAATATATTTTTAAAATTTCAATTCTTAAAAAAGTCTAACAACTAATAAAAAGGGATCATATTGGATTGAAATATTGAATCTATATATATATATATATGGAGAAAATTTGTGCATACTCTTAATTAAATTGGCCTTGAACATAGCTAGTACGAATGGGAAAGTCCATTTTTCAATGAATAATCTTGTAAGAGGTTTATAGGGATGTATTCAATTTAGAATTTAAAAGTTTTTAAAAGTTTAGAGGTATTCGATTTAGATTTTAAAGAAGTCCATATAAATCTAATAATATTCAATTCAAATTTTGATGGATTTGATAAAAGTCCATTAAAATCTAAGGGTATTCAATTAAAACTTTGTAGAATTCTTTTAAAATCTAGTGGTATTCAAAAAGTCATTAATTTTAAAAGATTTTAAGAAATGATCGATTTTAATGGATTTGAAAGGATTTTAACAATGAAATTGTGAAGAAAATTATCAATATGAAATCTAGCCTTAAATCCAGAGATTTCGTTGGATTCTTATAAAATCTTTATGGAGTCTGTAATATTTCATAACAATCCGTTAAATCATTTAAAGTCTATAGCTCATTTTAAATCCATCAAACTCTAAATTGAATACATCCTCTTAGTGAAATGGAAATTTTTAGGACAAATAATACGATAGATATCATTTAATCTATCAACATAT
Organism: Ziziphus jujuba; assembly: GCF_031755915.1. Taxonomy (NCBI): domain Eukaryota; kingdom Viridiplantae; phylum Streptophyta; class Magnoliopsida; order Rosales; family Rhamnaceae; genus Ziziphus; species Ziziphus jujuba. Next base: position 12,770,527 of record NC_083387.1, on the reverse strand, counting down.
CTATTAAGAGTATATGAGTAATTATTTAATTGGTTTAATTCAGTAATATTTATCCTTTTAAAAGTTCCTTTTTTTTTTCATTTTTAAGTTGTATTAATAAATTGACCAATCAATAAGACATATATTTTTAGTAAATATGTTAATATACTATATGGTACATCCACTGTTACTCTTTTAAAACATAATCAAGCATGGAGATGGATGAAAGACGACAATGACAACCATCATTTGTGGAATTGAGAACTTTTGGAGTAACAGAGGAAAAATGGATCAATTAGTCTTGGTGCATGCATGCAAGTTAAAGTGGATGGACCACAAGGATGGAATGTGCAATTCATCATGGTAATGGGGTTTTGCAGACGATCAAATAGTCTCTACCTTTTCGTCGTGGCATGATTTTCACCAACAAATTAAGCGATTCATGTTTTCAAAAATGAAATGAACGAGAAAGCAACATAAACATATTGAGCTCAAATAATAAAATAAAATACTTGAATTATATCTTAAAGTTATCACTAGCAATTATTATATATTACTCGTCACACAAAGTCATAAACTACCTGTATGCAAAATATTTTATTTGAGTTTAAAAATATTTCTTTACAATAGCTTCTAATCAAGATAACAATTATGTGAACTAACATAATAGCATAAAAGAAAAATGTTCAATTAATTTGTAAATAAAATGGCCAAGAGAAAAAAAAGAGAGAGAGAGAGAGAGAGAGAGAAGTGCTAATTACAATGCAACATATCTAAAGAGACAGTGCAGGAACATATGCCATACGGCAAAGATGCAGACGCCACCTAAAGATTAGATGGCTCTGTTCCATTCTTTTCGTACATTAATTTCGTTTTGAAATTAACTTTGTTTTTTTAGAGGTCAAATATTAACTTTAACAAGAATAGACCAATTATATGCTCCACGATCGCCATGAAACAGTCAAGCAGATTAAGACAGTTATAAAGAAAAGTAGTATGAAGAAAAACATCCTTCAACGCCCACTTGATTTGCAGATCAAAACATGGACCTTTGCCTAAATCGTGAAAGGAAAAACATTAATGCTGTCAAATGTCAACGGCTTTAACGAATGTGCCTGAAAATCTAACCATTAATTGTTAATTTGCGACATGTTTCAAATACAATCTGAGACCTATAAAACATATTTTGTTTAGAAACCTTCTCATTCTTTTTGGAGATAAAATTCTATGAAGATTATAGTGTACCAAAGTGGTCGGCAGCCTAAAACACTCTTTAAGAGCTGCAATTTTCCAATAACGTAGCCTGAAGTCTGGGCTTTTACTGTAATTTGTTTTGAAAAATGATCGCTAGCTGGAAATAGCAAAATGCATTTATACAATCAATTTATATTTCTTCCTGAAATATTTATGTCTTTTCCTTTCAAATTGTAATAACAAGTATTGTCATGTTACATATTTTATAAGTTGTTATTATTATTATTATTATTTGACAAATATCATAATAGCAATTTAAACCAATGGCAAAGACCAAAAAAAATTAAAAAATAAAAAAAAATTAAGCAATGGATATTGATTAACTTTAATATATGTATATTACTAAACTTTAGTTTAGGCAATTCTAATTTATTTTGCGGTTTCTAAATATTTTCTTGGGGCATTCGGTACCCTATATCCTTTTTTTTTTTTTTTTTTCTTTTTTCTCTCAATAAACGGTGAGTTTTAATATTATTTCAGATGGATTATTTTAAAAAATTTGTGTCTTAGCTTCACATATATAATTGGTTCGAGTTCCTATCAACTTTAAATTTTCGAAATAGTTCGCAAATTAATATGGTATTACGCATATATATATATATATATATATATTTGTTCGTATATATCAGAAGTTCAATAAACAAACTATCAAAATCATTTTTTGTTTTGCCTTTTAATTTACCCATAGTCTCTTTTTTTATTACCAAAATACCTTTTATTAAAAGGCAATGCATTTGCATATAAGGCACATTCCATCTAAGATGATTTGACAGTTATATAAAAGACTCAACCTAAGCATGCGGATGGTTCTTCCATCAAAACCATACTTTTCAATCTTTAAATTATTTTAAAAATTAAAATATAAAATTATTTTTAGAGTTTAAATGAATTTAAATATAGTTTATTTTGCCCTCCCTTTCAAAATTGTAATATATTACTTTAGAGCACCAAAATATTTATAAATTTTAACTTTTGAAACAATTCAAAAGTTAACAATAAATATTCTAAAATATTTTAATAAAAGATTGAATATATAAAAAATCAAGATGATAATTTAGGATATAATAGAAGAGTTATTAAAAGTTGAGGTGCAAAGTTTAGTAGCGACTTAATTGATCACAATGAATGATTGAAAATCCCAAGGGAGGAAGAAGTCTAGATTAGTCGGGATGCAACCACAAAAATATTAACGTGAAACTTATTTCTACATGTGGGCCATCAATCAATGCAGAGATCAAGCGGTTAATCTCCTCCAACATGCTGTTTGGCTGTAATGGTAGGTTAGATTCTCTTCCAAGAGTCCTTTTGAACATTTTGGCCACCGACAAGCTTGGAGATGGCCTCTTTTTGTAATTCGTCCATTGTTGAGGCTTTTTGTTCTTGTGGCAATGAATTTCTATTTATCAAAAAAGCGGTTAATCTTCTCCACTTCACGACATCACGACACGCTAGTAACTAATAAAGAGAAATCATTTATTTTCCGAATACCCAAATTCCAAAGCGCATCGCTCCTCCCCCCTCCCCAACATATGATCTTCTTTGTGATCTTATCCACTTTGTTATTTTATGTCTGATGATTTAATCAACTTTGTTATTTTATGTCTGATGATTTAATTTTTTAAACAAAGGGGGAAAAAAAAAGAAAAAGAAAAAAGAATTTATGTGTGAAAGAGTAAGAGATATGAATAATGTTACGTTGTAAACGTGTTTCTATTAGAAGGTGGAAATATGCTATGTGTCAAATGTTAAAAATATTATATCAATTAATGATTTAATTTGATGGAACTTACCTACAAAATCATTTTTTTATTAATACTCATTTTGAGCTTGTTATGATACATTAATGCATATTTAGAGCATTTTACTCATGTGATATCATCTACCTTACTTTAATGAGCCTTTCATATTTAATTTTTATACTGCCTTTATGCTTTTAAGAAATCTTGTTATTAAATTTTCGTATGAAAATGTGTTTGTGGAATGTAAGGAGGGATAGAATAAGAGATAAGTTTGAGGAATTGATGGTGGTTTCTTGTCAGATTTGGTTATTTTTGCAATTATGTGAGATTTGTGGGCTTGATTGAACACAATGTTCAAAATTTTGAACATTAACGGCATATGATTAATCATATTTATGTGTTAATTATAATATTCCAAAATCTTATCCTTAAACACATTACGAGAATAAGAAAAATAAAAACCTCTTTGTTTTGCTTTACTATAAAAAAATTATAAAAAAAAAAAGGAAAGAAAAGTGAACTATATCACCCTTTCAGTGAAAAGAAAATTTGTTATAAATAATAAGTTTGGGGGTGTACATTTAGGAAAAAAAAAATTCAAAAGAAAAATATTGTAGTTGAAGAGAATTACGTTTCTCTAATAAGTTTTCGAGTGTTACATAATTACTATACGAGCATATATGATATGGTGGGGTGTCTTGTCATAAGGAGACAAAACCCTATTCTTTAATGATTATTGAGTGGTATTATTTTTAGTGATAATGAGATTGGAGATTATCTGGATAGGTTGATAGCAAAGAAGAGAAATAGATAAGTTTTAGAGGTTGTTTCGTTTTTTTTTAAGATTTATCATTGTGTTGGAGTACTTGTTACTTGAGCATATGGTCATTGATATTTATTATAAAGTTTTCTTCTAGTGTTTATTTGCTTCTCCCTTTCTTTCTTTGAGCTTTTCCCCTCTATCATTATAATTATAAGCCAATAAAGACATACTGATCCTGAGTTTTGCATTCATTCTACATCAATGGAGGGTTTAGGATCATATGAAGCTAATGCTTAATTTTAAGGCCCTAGCTAATATAAATCCATCTACTGACATGGTATTGAGTGCTTTGACATGATTTTCATACACATACTTTGGGAATAATAGCTTTTAGAAAGAAAATGTGGTATTAGGTTGCATACATACTTTCAAATTATATAGGTTGCATACATACTTTCAAATTATAGTTTAACACTATTGATTGAATACTCTAAGGCTACCATGATTATATTGCCTGCTACTTGTTTTTAAATGTTTTAGTTTTCAAGTTTGCTTTATGAGTTGTTAAATTGTTTTAAAGTTGGTTTTAAATATGGTTTGTTTGCTTAGTAGTTTAGCTGTTTTTGTTTTTGAATAAGTCTTGCCACTCTCTCTTCACCAATATTATCCCTCATTTCTCCACCGCACTTCAAATAATATGGGACTTTGTTCAGATTTCCTATGAGTCACCTATCTTGGTACTACTCCCATTGAAGCATGTTTAACTCCAAAGAGCTTTCGAACCCCAAAGCAAACCGCTCTAAAAAGGTTTTAGATGTTAAGAGCGTGACTATTTTACATTTGAACCATCATTGTTCCACTTTTGAGCAGTGTAGAATTAGCTTTGCCAGTAAAGTAGCCTATTTGTCCCCTGCATCTGCCCCCTTTTATCCTAGTAGCCTTGCACTAAATTGCCATTCATTATCACGATCCACCCCAGTGTATTGTGCATTGATATTGTCTTTTCTTACCTCATATTTTTCTGGGCTTACACTAGATGCACATTGGTGCCTAGCATTTTTGCTGGTACATTTTTAACTAGGTACAAGCTTTGATACCATTAATCACAACCCACTACTCTCTCTCCATTAATATTGTCGCCCATTTATACCCTCTACACTCCAAAGAGTATGGGATTTTATTTATACTTTCCAAGATGTCACCCATTTTGGGATCAATCTCACTGAAGCATGCTTAACTATAAAGTTCTTTCGAAAACTAAAACCAACCACTCTGCAAAGGCCTTGGTTGTTAAGAGAATGATTACTTTACATCTGAACCATCCTCATTCCACACCTGGAAGATATGGGATTGGATACCAATTAGGCTTGGTGGTAAGGTAACTTGCCAGTGCGTAGCACCCACCTCCTCCTATCTTGGCAGCCTTGCACCGAACCACCGGTGATCATCACAATCAACCCCGATGGATTGTTTACCTATCACACCCTTTCTTGCCTTGCATCCTGCAAGGTCATAAGTCTTACAAGGATGTTTTCTTAAGAGTTAAGCAAAAAAAATGAAGATATGACTCTTAGAGTTGAGCTAGGGGATGGCCACTTCATTCATTTGAAGTATACGCACCACATTTTGGCTTCCAAAGTGAGGATACAACACCTAGATCATGCCCACTTTGTCAGGACCTGTCTAAAATTCCTTAGCAGAACCTTAGACAAGCCCTGATCCCACGGAAACACCACCGAACCTTCCAACGGAAAATTCATCAGCAGCATCTCCCCTAAGGGTAGGACCAATCACAAAATTTCCTGCATATAAAACACACTACAATAAACACCACCTTATTCCTCCCACCTTACTACAATTTGTTTCCACAAATTTACAGCACTCCAAAATAATAACAGGGAATCTGTAAGAAATTAAACAAATATCCGTCCAATCCGTATACAGAGCGTTATACAAATGAATATGACTTTAATACAATGACAGATAAAGAAGCAATACAAGATAGAGAGGAAAAAGGGAGGAAAAGCTTCTCTTGGACTTTCGGCAATGAATTGAGACGTAGGGCTCGCTCCGGACGATCAACGTCCACTAACTTGAACCTAGGGGAACGGAATTTAAAAAACATGAGACGCTAATCATCTCAGTGAGTAACCCAATCTACTATATAATAATAAAAAAAAAGGTAAATAACTTAGTTAATTGATTAATAAAAAATAAGTAAATAAATAATAGGTAGTTAAAATAATATTTTTCCTCAAAACCCTCACAATTCACTCAGTTGGAAAAGTTTCCATTTTAAAACATTTTCGCAAAACCCAATCTTTTATGCCCCAAAAATCAAAGAATAATTAATTTAAAAAAAATTATCATAAATTCGCAATATAATTCTATATAGAAATTCTCTTAACATCAAATACATAAAACCTATTTCTCAAATATTTAATTATGAAATATTCCAACAATGAAATTTAATAATAATTAACAAAACCCCAAATTCATATAATTCTTAAAACCAAAATATTTTATAATGCACAAATATTCAATTCCAGTCAATTTTGGCATCAAAATTCCAATATAAATTTACTAAATATTTAACATATGAAATATAATTTCTAAATATATAATCAACACAAAATATATACAATTTACGAACCCAAAATAATTTTGAAGGTGGGTCACTCACCTCGAGCACGCAATCCAACCAAGATCCTCTATAGGATCCATTCCACGACCCACACGTGCTCCTAGAACAACGATATTACATAACTCAAATAAATTAATATTTTATTCGAGTAAATAATACCCGGTATCCGGGGGAGCTAACACAAACGGTATCTAAAATTCACAAATAAGGTGTCTATGGAAAGCTAAGTAGATAAAGATCACATTACCGGCCTCCATTGACCCCAATTACACCGCTGGTGGTTGGAATTTGGCCGGGATGTACTAGCCGAACTTCACCTCCTCATAACTCGTGAACCACTTCGAATTTAAACAATTGGAGACCATATTTGAACTCAGAATATCTAAAATAGGGGGAAAGGGGTGGAAGATTGGACTGGGCTGGCCGGAAACGGCAAGAATCGCTGGAAAAACAAAATGAGCCGCCACCGGCTTCAACAGCCGATCTGAGCGCGTTGCCGGTAGGCCGGCCGCCAAACTTGACCACCAAGCTCACCAGTGATTGGGATTCACCGGTGGCTGGCGCGTGTGGCCGCCCAATGACCAGAAATGGAGAAAACGGCAAGGACCCGAGAGGTGGAAAAGGGAAGGAAAAGAAAGAAGAAGAAGATTCGGGGGGGCTGGGGGGTGTTTTTTCCCATGTAGGGGAAAGAAAGAAAAATAAAGAAAAAGAAAAGAAAAGAAAAAAAGAAAATTAAAATTGAACATAAATAAATAATATTAAAATAATAAAATAATAAGACTATATTATGATAATATAATATAAAATAATAATAAAAATAACATAATATAACATTTTCTTCTGGCTAACATGTGGCATTTTCCCGTTGTGACACATGGCACCCTTTATTAAGTCACACGTGGCACACGGTTTACATATTTAAAAATAATATTAAAATAATACGATATTTAAAAAATTTTTGTAGGTTTATAACTTTTCAACGAAATGTCCAAATCAGGTGTGCCGCTAGTGTACGTACTCGTATCGATGAGTACTTCACAACCATACATGAGTCAAAGCTCAACTTTGCATGAACAAAAAGTCAACTCCGGCACCCCTTGGACAATTTGAACCTCAACTTATTTTGCTCATAATTTTCAATCTATAACTCCGTTTTCAACGTGCTATTAGTCTATGGACTCGTGACAACGTGTACTTCGTAACGGGACCTTGGTCAATGTGAAATTCCATCGGAAGCAAAAAGTCAACATTTGACCCTTTTTCGTTCAACGACAGTCAAACTCGGTCAACCTTGGTCAAATTTGAGAAATTTCCTGTGTACTTCGAGACGGGATGTTACAATCTTCCTCCCTTACAAAAATTTCATCCTCAAAATTTTATACATCCCAGAAACGCATAAGAATATTGGTTGCGAATTTGTGCCTCGAGCTTCCATGTCGCTTTCTCGACTAGATTAATTCACCACGTGACTTTTGACTTGAGAAAATAGTCTTATTGACCCATACGCATTCTTTATGATTTAAAAAATCTGCACTGGTCGCTCCTTACATGATAGGTCTTCTATGTCTTTTTGTAGCTTCAATGCATGAAATACGTTACATACCTGTGTTAACTCTTCCAAAAATACTAACTTGCATACCACAAAACCAATTCTTCCAATAACCCCGTAGAACTAAGGTAACAAGAACTTAACTTTCTTTGTCAGCCATAGCTACGACCCTCTTCTACGGATATAATTTCAAGAAACTCAATCTCGGACTTCAAATTCAAGATCTTTTCCATGCACGTCGGCTTAACTAATTGGTCGATCTTGAGCAGCTTTCAACTCTCTCGGATGGCCTTTTCCTTACTCATAGTCATTCGTAGGTGTTCACATCCAATTCACGTTGGTCGTCATGTGATACTTCTCCTCACGTACTTCACTCCAATATAGTGGGGTTCAACATTGTCTTCCATATAGAATCTCATACGAAGCCACCTCGATGCTCGCTTAGTAGCTAATATTACAACAGACCTTATCAACGACAATTGCTTATTCCCATTTCATTTGACATTACATAATGCACAGTCTCAGCATAACTTCCAAAGTATAAATTCTACACTTTGCTTGTCCAATGACCTGTGGTGGAAGGCGATGCAGTAGTTAAGTCTCGCTCCAAGTGTATCTGTTAACCTTCGTCATAGTCTTGAAGTAAAGCTCAAATCTCAAATAGTCGTGATGGTGATTGATACTCTGTGTAGTCTCATGATCTGCTTTACTAACAGCTTGACCAACTTGTCTCAATGAGAACCACTCTCGTACCAGTAAAAGGTGCGCTAACATTTCTACTTCCCGCTTCCACTTGTCGGCAACTTACGTACCTTGATTCTAATTCGGCAATTTCCTTTATAGTGCCAATCCACCAATAATACTTAGTGAGCATTCGATATATCTTTATACCTTTAGGGTGTATCACATACATCGAATCACGTGCTCTCTTTAGGATTTTTTTTTTGAACTCAACGATATCCTACTCTTCGATCCTCAATTAGCGATACATAAACCTTAAGTCGCTCTTGGAAAAACCATAAAATAAAACAAATAATAAATATATTTTTCAAATATCCCACCAACATAAAATATATACAATTCATCAACCCAAATTAAATTTTCAAATTTCCTCAACAATCAAAGTATAATTTATAAAATTTACTAATTAAATCAATGAAATAATAAATAATAAGTGAATTATTTTAATCAGTTTAAAATACCTTAACTTAGTTGTTAAAATTCCACATTGAAACAAAAATAAAAACATGAATAAATGCATTTTACTAATCATTTTTAAATAAGTAAAATAAATCAATTAAATAATAAAAGAAATATTTAAATCCATTTGAAACATGTATTTAAAATAAGAGTAACAATATAATAAAATTTATTTTAAATCATCCAATCAATTTAAATAATAAGGTCATAGTAAAATGCACTTTAAAACATTAATTGAACAAATGACGAAAACACATTTTATGTAACCTCTCATAATTAAGGTATATTATAAAAACATGTTAAAATACATTTTAAATCAAAATTTTAAATAAATAATAAAATCAATGTAAATGAAATTCATGCTAAAACATCGATTTAAATAAATAATAAAAACATGAATAAAATACCTTTAATTCAAATACCACTTTGAAAAACATTTAATTTTTGATAATCAGTTGGTAAAATATCTTGACACCTTGAGGTTGATCGACACACATCCATACTCGACAACAAGTATTGATTATAGGTGGTGACCTTGTTAAGTCATTGGCAGCTGATACACACCCTTAGGCAATCATCCTTTTTCCCCATGAATGAAACGGATGTCATTCACGATGATATGATTGATCTAGCGAAACCTTTATTCACCAAATCTTGCAGCTAAGCTTTTAAGCTCCTTTAACTCTTATGGAGCCACACGGTATAACGGTAAGGAAAATATATCGGTATCCAAAGCCAATTCAATGGTGATTCGATATCCTTTTTACGGTTGTAATGCAGGTAACTTGTTGGGAAAACGCTTTCGAATTGCTTCCCACTATGAGCAGGTCCAACGCTCACCATCGACTCGGGGCATTAACCGCATGGGCCAAATGCCCTTGACAACCATTCTCCAATAGCTCACTGGAGACGAGGAAAGAAATTAACCACGGTAAAGGCCTCCTAACTCCTCCACGAAGCACCACTCCAGGTAAGTTGAAACACTATAATTTTACTCCTTTATGGTAACTGTCCATAAACATAAGATTCATAACTACTCAATCCATATCTAGGACCACTTCGGATCCCAAAAAGATTCACAGAATTGGATCTGCCCCCATTACTTGACGTTCGATAAAGAAAAGGCAATCCTTGACCATTGACTAGGCCATAGGAATTCCCCGTTAAGATAGGTGATTCTAATTGACACCCTTAAAGATTAGAGTTACTTCAACTCGGGCAATGAATTTGCTTCGAGACAAGAGAAATAATGCTTCAAGACGGGTAAAACGAGAGATTAGATGCAGATGGGGTGCACAACAATGCACAGTCCCTTAGGAATACTAGAACCTAGAGCTCTGATACCAACTGTCAGGACCCGTCTAAAATTCCTCACCGGAACCCTAAACAAGCCCTGATCCCAGAGAAACACCACCGAACCTTCCAACGAAAAATCCGGCAGCATCTCCCCTAAGGATAGGACATACCACAAAATTCCCTGCACATAAAACATACTCCAATAAACACCACCTTATTCCTCCCACCTTACTACAATTTGTTTTCACAAATTTACAGCACTCCAAAATAATAACAGGGAATCTGTAAGCAATTAAACAAATATCTGTCCAATCCGTATACAGAGCGTTATACAAATAAATATGACTTTAATATAATGACAAATAAAGAAGCAATACAAGATAGAGAGGAAAAAGGGAGGAAAAGCTTCTCTTGGACTTTCGGCAATGAATTGAGACGTAGGGCTCGCTCCAGATGATCAATGTCTACTAACTTGAACCTAGGGGAACGGAATTTAAAAAATATGAGACGCTAATCATCTCAGTAAGTAACCCAATCTACTATACAATAATAATAATAATAAAAAGGTAAATAACTTAGTTAATTGATTAATAAGAAATAAGTAAATAAATAATAGGTAGTTAAAAATAATATTTTCCCTCAAAACCCTCACGATTCACTCAGTTGGAAAGTTTCCTTTATAAAACATTTTCGCAAAACCCAATCTTTTATGCCCCAAAAATCAAGGAATAATTAATTTAATAAAAATTTAAATAATCCAAATATGAATAAAATATAATAAAATAAATATGGAATACTTGCATTAAAGAAATATAACATAAAAGTGAAATTCAATATATAATTCATAAAATTTGATTTAATAAATCAAAATAAACAGTATCAAAAATATAATTTAAATAATTACAAATAATCCTATAAAATAAGTGGTAGAAAAATACTATAATATTCATTTTGAAATATTCAACCAATCTATATAATATTTTTATGACAAGATGCATTTTGAAAACATTAATTTAAAATAAATGACATATAATATGAATAAATACATTTTAGAAAATACTAATTGGAAATAGGTGATAAAACAAATTAAATACATTTAATTCAAATGCTGCTTTAAAACTTTAGGATTTAAAATTTATATCTGAAAAATAATACTTGACGCACCACACTATATACCAGTGATGCCCTACGATACCCAGCGTCCCAAGTACTGTCTGACGGGAGGTTAAAGAGAGAAACTTGCATACGGTCGCTTTGGCATCCCGACAACGCCACTGCTTAAACCATCATCCCGGCCATGGAGGGGGGTGGCTTATGGCTAATATCAAACTTGTCTGTCCTCGGTTCAATGGCAACTCACGGGAGACATTATAACTTGCGCACTCATCCACATACACAGTACAGAACACTAGTACTATATGGGTGCGTCTAAAACAAATAACCATATTATTTTAAAAAATAATAATTTTGCAAAACTCATCGTGGGAATCATACCATTTTTCAAATTCACAATCCCACATTTTTTCTTTAATCCTCATCATAAATCCCTCACTTTAAAATCCATCAATTTTACCAGAAATAAATCAATTCCATAATATTTAAATGCATAAAAATATTTTTGAAGCATAATACTTTTAAAACAAATATTTTTCTTCAAATCCTTAAAATCAAGCTGTACTAAAAATGATATTAAAAACTATATCAAATCCGAATGCAATTAAATTCATATAAATCACTATCATAACTGTAACGGCCCAGACCACCCGCATCAGGATATTGTCCTTTTTGGCCCAGGGTTCACACCCTCTCTCCCCCCTGGCCTCAAGGTTTTGCTCACAAAACGCGTCCTGAAGGGAGAGGTATCCACAGCCTTATAAAGACCGCTTCGTGCCCCTCTCCAACCGATGTGGGATGTTACAATAACGCCAACATTAAACTTAACAATAATTTAAATCAAACTTTAAACCATGAATCTTTAAGTCCTAAAATATATTTTTGCACCAAAACACATATTAAAAAAATTATCATAAATTGACAATATAATTCTATTAGAAATTCTCTTAACATCAAATACATAAAACCTATTTCTCAAATATTTAATTATGAAATACTCCAACAATGACATTTAGTAATAATTAACAAAACCCTAAATTCATATAATCCTTAAAACCAAAATATTTTATAATGCACAAATATTCAATTCCAGTCAATTTTGGCATCAAAATTCCAAATATAAATTTACTAAATATTTAACATATGAAATATAATTTCCAAATATATAATCAACACAAAATATATACAATTTAAGAACCCAAAATAATTTTGAAGGTGGGTCACTCACCTCGAGTACGCAATCCAACAAAGATCCTCCATAGGATTCATTCCACGACCCACACGTGTTCCTAGAACAACGATATTACATAACTCAAATAAATTAATATTTTATTCGGATAAATAATATCCGGTATCCGGGGGAGCTAACGCAAATGGTATCTAAAATTTACAAATAAGGTGTCTATGGAAAGCTAAGGAGACGAGGATCACATTACCGGCCTCCATTGACCCCAATTCCGCCGGTGGTGGTTGGAATTTGGCCGGGAAGTACCGGCCGGACTTCACCTCGTCATAACTCGCGAACCACTTCGAATTTAAATAATTGGAACCGTATTTGAACTTAGAAGACCAAAAATAGGAGGAAAGGGGTGGAAGATTGGACTGGACTGACCGAAAACAGCGAGAATTGCCTGAAAAACAAAATGAGCCGCCGCCGGCTTCAGCCACCAATTTGAGCGCGTCGTCAGTAGGCCGGCCACCAAACTTGACCACCAAGCTCATCGGCAACTGGGCTTCGCCGGTGGCCTGCGCATGTGGCCGCCCAATGACCAGAAATGGAGAAAATGGCAAGGACTCGAGAGGAGGAAAAGGGAAGGAAAAGAAAGAAGAAGAAAGATTTGGGGGGGCTGGAGGGTGTTTTTTCCCACGTGGGGGAAAGAAAGAAAAATAAAGAAAAAGAAAAGAAAAGAAAAAAAAGGAAAATTAAAATTGAACATAAATAAATAAATAAATAAAATTAAAATAATAAAATAATAAGATTATATTATGATAATATAATATAAAATAATAACAAAAATAATATAATATAACATTTTCTTTTGGCTAACATGTAGCATTTTCCCATTGTGACACATGGCACCCTTTATTAAGTCACACGTGGCACACGGTTCATGTATTTAAAAATAATATTAAAATAATACGGTATTTAAAAAAATTTTGTAAGTCCATAACTTTTCAACAAAATGTCCAAATCAGATGTACCGCTATTTTACGAACTCGTATCGATGAGTACTTCACAACCATGCATGAGTCAAAGCTCAACTTTGCGTGAATAAAAAGTCAACTCCGGCACCCCTTGGACAATTTGGACCTCAAATTGTTTTGCTCATAACTTTCAATCTGTAGCTCCATTTTCAACGTGCTACTAGTCTATGGACTCGTGACAATGTGAACTTTGTAACAGAACCTCGGTCAATGTGAAATTCCACCAGAAGCAAAAAGTCAACATTTGAACCCTTCTCGGTCAACGACGGTCAAACCCAGTCAACCTTGGTCAAATTTGAGAAATTTCTAGTGTACTTCGGGACGGGATGTTACACACTTCCTCCTATGGAATGCCCACCAAGTTCATCCAAGAAGAAAAGAGTCATGGTGTGCTAACTTGGTACAAACAGTGCCCATGCCAAAGCTTGGCAAAGGAAAAAAGGAAATGGTGTGCCCACCCTTGAAGTGTCCATGCCATGCCTTATTCTTATCTCATGTGTGGAACCATGTGAAGCACATTTTAGCTTAGTGTGGATTCTTGGAGCTCAAGGTTAGATCATTAATAATGCATATGACTTGCATGTTGTTATTTTCATGATAGTCTTGTGATGGAGATCTAAGGATGGAGATTAAGCTCTAAAAGGTAAGGATTAGAGGAAGCTTTTGAGTTTTAGCTATATATTTTCATAAGAAGGCAAAGTTATCTATCATCTTACAATCATTAATTAGAGATACTAAATTTAGAGAGAAAAAATCATTTCTAGAGAGAGAAACTCTAGGGTTTGAAGTTCTTAAATAACACAACGTTTTGGGTTTTGCTTAAAAGAACCTTCATCGTTTAAGAATCTCTTAATCTCTACTCTCTTCTTTGAGTTTCTTAGATATTTGTAATGGAATTTTTGAATATTTGTAACAACAATGTTTAGATATATTGGATTTTATTTCTTTTTGCTTTTGTTGCTTTTGATTTCATAAGATGCTAGATCTTTTATCTAGGGTTTAGATGTAGCTAGTATATTGTTTGTGATTGGTTAATTTGGTTTATTAATGATATAATTTCTATGCAATTATATATTTTCTTGGTTTAATTGAAGAACATACCTAATTAGAATGAGAATTTGGTCAAGTTTTATCTAAATTGAATAATGAGTGATTGGGTAAGCATAATTTTCGTAGATTAAGAGTAGGAAAACACAATTCAATAGCTGTTATGAGCTTAAGAAAGCCTATTTAGGTTTTGAACAACCTTAGTCTTAGCTTTAGTTTGAGTTTGTGAGAACCAATTTGACTTAGATAATTGAAAAAGGGATTAATAATTAATTGGTAGAATTATGAAGAAATTCCAATTTAAGTAAATTTTCCATGTATTTTTTTTTTTTTTTTTTTACCTTGAGAGGGAGTGAATTAATGTAGAAACCCTTTTCTTGATAAGTGGAGAAAGAATTAGTAATTGAAAACCAAATTAAGAAGTAATAAATTGGTGTAAGTTAAATCAAGGACGTCCTAAAACTTTTATTAATAGATTTCAATTACAATTTATGTGGTGTTTGGTTTTAGTTTGCATAGTTTTTAGTTGTTAATTTAATTTATTTTGAATTGTCTTATTTGTTAATTCCCTATTTAAAGTTAATTAGTGAATATCTCTAATACTTGGTTAAAATAGAGAATTTCTATATTATACCAATCAATTGGTTAAAATAGAGAATCTCTATACTATACCAATCTCATGGGATGATACTCTTATTCATTTCACTCTATTAGGTAAGCAATCCATGTATTTATGGGAATCAAAACAATCAAATTTTTGGCTATTTTGGTCAAAGATTTGGGTCATGGCAAGTCTCTGCCGTACTTTTAAAAAGATTTAGCAATTTTTTTAAAAAATAAAAATCTTTGTCAACAATGTAATTTTTTTTTTTTTTTATCAAATGAAAATATAAACAAGCACATCAATGTTATTTGTTTTTTAAATAGAGCCATTAGAAATTGATTTTTAAATTGGTTGTCTACTGAGTAGACATGATGCCACAAGACAATAAACCCTTCCAATTTCTATACCACATGAACAACAATCCATGTGCTCATTAGAAATGTTCTAACTAGTATTGAATAAGAAGATATTATGCTGAAAAGAAAAGTATGTGTTCCAACAACAACAACAAAAGAGATAAGAAAAGAAAAGAAAAAAGAATGCATTTATATTTTATTAACTGCGGATATCATGGCTTTGTGGCTCTTATATGATATTAACCAATTTTTTTTTTCAAAAATTTAAATATTAAAATTCTGTTTGGCATAATTTCTGCTTTTGTTTCTCTATAAGTGCTTTATGAGAAAATCACTCTTTATTGACTCTAATTAGATGTGCTTCTGGAGCACTTCTTGAATATTATCCAAATACTTGTATAAGCAACTTTTAAGCCTTAATAGCCTACTTATGATTTCCCAGAAGTTATGCTAAACATAAATGCTTCCTGAGGGAATCATTCTTCATAGACTTTGATTAGAAGTGCTTCTCACCTCTAAAATCAATTCTTGAAAATTATCCAAATGCTTCTAGAAGCAATTTTTAAGCCTTAATAGCCTACTTATAATTTCCCAAAAGTTATGATGAAAATTACATTTATATTATTCGCAATCCCATTCACATGTAGGCACAACCATTTTTTTGCTTAGCTCATTTGCTAAAAGGAGATAAACTCAGGTGGATCCTAAACCATCTATTTCTACGTAGTCCTTCCACAACCGTTTTCATATATGGCAAAAATAATGATAAAAAAATTAAAACATTAAATCACAACAATTATTTTAAAATCATATCAATCTATTGTTACCACATGTCCAAAAATTATGAAAGAAAAATATAGAAATAGGTGATTCAGAGAATCTTTTCTTGTTGAGTGAGATTGAAATCGAATTTAATAAGCTTCAAAATAAGTGCAATTGATTAGTCACGACTAAAAATAGTACAATTCCAATTCAGTCTAGTCTAACGAGTTTTGAATATACAATCTTAAGAATTTTTAGCTGATACCAACTTATAAGTTTTACCTTTTTCTTGACGAATAAAAATAATAATCAATTAGTATTTCGCCAAGTGCCTTTTACCAAAATTATAACGATAAGTGGAGGTAATCCTTTGATGACGATGGGTTTTGGGTTACGATCATATATTGTTCCTAGGTGACATTTCAATCATTGTTGTCATCATCACGATGCATTTTATATATTCAGGGAAGACATTGCTAGTGCCTAACTTATATGTTCATCAATCGGGTAAAAGTCCATTACTTCTTACAGTAATTATCTGGCAAATACTGTTAGTAATTCCTTTCGCTTCCTATATGTACTTGCATGACTTAATTTGGATTAAAGTGGACTTGCTAGTTGCTTTTAGATAATTTATTTATACGGTTTTCCCTTGGATCAATGAAAGTGAGAGAGATTCTGACTTTGAGTTTGTGAATGCCAATGAAGTCTCAACACAAAATGCTTGCATGAGTTCCTACCTTTTTTTCTTTTTTTCTTTTTGGTCAAATTTACGTGTATACTCTCATGGACGTATATGATAATGATCTATATCAGTTCAAATCCTTAACTATTGCTTTCTGACGAGTCACAATGTTGCGTCTATAAGACTCATTAAGTACACAATTTCATTACGTGACACTTTGGAAAGTGAGAATTTTTATTATGTAGGTGTTGAAATTATTAAACAAACAAAAAAAGAAAAAAATTGATCTTAAAGTCAACAACATGAGATACATACAGATACAGTTTCAGTTACTGTACTATAAAAATCATATAGGAACGGTGTGATAGATGTCCTTATGTTATCGTGAAGAAGAAGAAAATGTTCCGTGTGGGGATCACAAGAAACAAAAGCAATGTAGATCGACCAACACTTCTTATATAATCATAATATATGGGATAACTATACTTTACCCCTTTAATTATACTAATTTTGATTTTGTCCCATATACCATGAAACCCGCCACATTGATCCAATTAGTACTTTCATATCGATTAAGTCCAATCAAGCATTTTAATGAAAAAATTTGATGAAATTAATATATACAAGTGATGTAACTCTATTTAGAAAGTTTTCAATTATATTTTATTTTTCTTTTGAATAGTATGCATGCCTAATTTTGTCAATTTTTTTCAGAAAAATTGCATGATTAAACTAAACTGAAAGAAAAATAATAATTTGGGAATAATCTGAAGGGTTTTATAAATTTGAAGGAAAAGTGCCAAAAATAGTATAGTTGAGAGGGGTAAAAGGCAATTACACCAAAATAATATCGTTAATCTTGTTTAATCCAGATTAAAAGTTTTAATTCTGTTTAGGTTTAGTTCTTTTAATAAAAATTTACTTTTATTTCCAAAAAAACAAAAATAGTAATCCTCATTTGGCTTTGTAAACAAGACCTATCAAACAAGTTGAGAAATTAATATATATATATATAAAAGATTTTTTATTTTTATTTTTTGGTCCACATATTAAACTATAAGAATTCAAATTCATATCATTGTTGAAAGAACAAACAATCTCTTTGCTACTCTTAAGGACATAAATGAGAAAGTTAAAAACTAAAATTTTACCACTTTCCACATAAAGCAATATCATGAATTTGAATATATATATATATATGAGTTCTATTTTTTAATGTATATATATATATATATATAGTTTGTCTCTTATTAGAAAATTATTAATTTAGTTAAATCTATGATTCTTACATTGTAAATGCTTATCAATTGATTGCATTATCAATTACTATTTCAATTTAAATCTAAAGTCTTAAATGTGATATTGCATCCTTTAGTACTTAACGTATAAGAATTTTTCATTTAATAAAATTGACTCAATTGATAAATCACTCACACTTACAACTAAGAAATTATGGCATGAAAAACAAATTATTATAAATAATTAAAAACTAAAATTAAGAATTTCCTAACTAAGATGTGTGTGTGTGTGTGTTTTTATTCGTATAAGTTTTGCTGTAAAAGCAAAGAAATAACTTTCAACCTACTTTTTAAGATTCTAGCTAGTTTGATCATGGTACAACAAAGAATGTTTTGTTTGTGTTTGCATTTCTTCAACATAAAAGCTGAAAACATTTTGCACTACTCTACAACGTTGTCTTCCTTAAAGCCCTATATGAGAAGTATCAAAGTTAAAAGAGAAATTAATTCCCGAGATTTACTTTTCTAGTAATTAGTTTTCTAAGAATTAATTTTTTTTTTTTTGTAAGTAATAGAAAAGTTAGAACTTGTAAGTAATTAAATTTAATATTGTATGATAAATTAAAGGCAAATGTGTATTTTTAAAAAAAATTCTATTTTCTCTAAGACTTTTAAAATGACACATTCATAAGTAGGAACAATATATTTTTTCTACATTAGTGGGAATTTAATTTCCGGACTCATATTTTTCCACCTCACAATTAATATCTAAAAATAAATAAAAAAATCATCACTTTTCCAAAAAAATTAAATCTTAATAATTTTACCGTTATTCAAATAAGTCATAAAAAAATTACTTTAGATCTGTCGTTGAATGTGATAAATGTTAAGGGTTGCTGTTTACCAAGTAGAATTTTAATGTTAACTCATCAATTGATATGATATCTTTAACATCTAACAAGCTCCCACCTTATAAGGGAAAAATATTCCTAACAAAAAAAATATTATTATTTTTATCCTTTTTCTTTAGTGAATATTCTAACTATAATCATGGTATGGAAAAAAAAAAAATGTTTCATATTAGTGTAGGTTTGTATTTCTTCAGAATAAAAATTAAAAACAATTTATACTACTCTATAATGGTGTCCTCCTTGAAAAAAATTTCTAAATGTAATAAGTGTTAAAGGTTGCTACAAACCCAACTAGAGTGCATTAATTCATTAATTAAGGTGATATCTTTAGCATTTAACACATCAGTAAATTTTCAACTTATGTTACAAACATATTCCTAATAGAAAAATATTATATTTAACCTACTTTTTAAGTGAAGATTCTAATTATTTTTTTCATAGTATAACCAAGAATGTTCTGTTTTAGTATACGTTTGTATATCTTCAAAATAAAAAAATGAAAACAATTTGCACTATTCTATGTCAATGTCCCTCTTGAAAAACTTTTCTAGGTCTGTCACTAGATGTGGCAAGTGCTAAGAGTTTAACCATTAAACAAACCGATAAAATAGTAATTAATATGTAAATTTAAACGCTAAATGTGATGTGTCATCTTTTATCACTTGCCACTAAGAGATCTCTTACATAATAAAATCAAACATTCTCTTCCTAAAGAATTTAGTGTACATATATATAATTCATCCGTAGCGTAGACATCTATGCTTTTTTAATATGAAAATTTTATAATATTATTATATAAAGAGAAAAAATATATTTAAAAAGATATGGATATGTGCAGTACACAATAATCTTCTTTGACCATTTTTTTAATTTGTCATAAATTTTCATTTAAAATTTACATCTTAAACTTTATAAAATTTGATTTTCCACGTTTATTTACCTTTAATATTTGACAAAAAGATAATAGTGCAACTATTTTGTAAATTTGAGTGCAAATTGAAAGAAAAAAAAAATTTAATCCAAAATACCAACCCTTGCAACGGTGTCAATTTCTGTTTTTTTTATTTTTTATAAAATAAAAATAATAATTTGTGCATAATTTTTTTAACCTCTAAAATATGCATGAATTATTATTTTTATTATTTGAAAAATTACCTTTACATTTTTATAGCAATCTACGTAATTTAATTATATTTTCAAAATTTTTTATTGATTTTTATTTATTTATTTTTTAGAATATATATTATAAGTAAAGATTTTTATTTTTATTTTTTTACTGAATTATTTTTTTTAAATTCTCTTTAATTATATTTTCCACTTTTCATTACTATTTATTTGGAAATTTTTGAAATTTGCATCATAAATTATATAAAATTTCACCTTACATCTTTATTTCCATTTAATGTTTCACGATGTAAGGATTTTGTTTATTCAGAATGCAAATTGTTGGAAAAAAATTTTTGATGATGCAAAATGTCAATCTGATAAAATTTAGGATACAATAGTATCAATTTTTCAAAAAAAGAAAAAAAAAAGAAAAAGAAAAAACATTTTTCTTCTTCGCCCACTTTTTTGGCACAGTTTTTCTTCTTTCTGCAGTTTTTGTTTTGTATTAATTTTAAATATTGTAGTGTTTATAAATGTTAATAGTTTTTTTTTTATAACATGTTTATGTCTTAATGAATTTCAGTTTTGTATTTGGCTGGCTTTATCTTGAGTGACTAGAATTTCCTGAAGAAATAAATTTATAAAGTTAGGCTCTATGTTGAGTGAATTTGTAAGTATTTATCAATATTAACGATAAATGAATTGACTTTTTAATAATTTTAAAATTTTTAAAATATGTTCACTAATGTTTTTATTCATATCATGTTGGAGGTGAGAAAAAGCAGATGAAAAATTTACTTTTGTTACGTTTATTTATGTCTAGACAATGCTTGGCTATCTTCGAAATATTCTTTTTTTTTTTTTTTAAATTTTGATGGAATAGAAAGATACTAGTAAATTTGTTATTTTCTGTTTTTTATTCTAATGAAAGATATTTCTAAATGTTTTTTAATAAAATCGTAATCATGGTTAGCATTTTTTATGAATTAAAGATTATTTTTCTGGTACAATATCCATTAATATTTGTAATTCAATTGTATTGGATTAATTTTTATCACTTATTTTGGCATATATATCCATATATCATTAATTTTTTATTAGCACTCATTAAAATGAAGAGTTTACTGGTTAGAAAATTTTATTAAAAAAAGGTTTTTTTCTTAAAATAAATATGATTTATTGGCAAAATGAAACCATCAGTTGTTTTGTGGCATGAGTTTAATCCACAAGAAAGCTAAATAAAAAAGTTCTTTATTTTATTTTTAATAAAATAATCCGTCGGTGAAGAAGTTAAAAGAAAGGCCCATATGGACAAATATGAAAAAATAAAGACAACTCATTTCTTTTTCTCAAGAGGATAAAATTGGTAATTAACAAAAAGTGGCATTAAATGCATGGACCCTTTCTTCCCGTGGCATATCGCGCCAGTCGTAATTTCAAGGCAAAGCAACACAAGATTTTTTATTTTATTTTATTTTATTTTATTTTATAAATCCATGATTGAAGTGTTAAATATAAAATTTGTTTTTCCATTTAATTTAATTGACCAACAATTAAAATAATAATATAGTTAGGGTAAGGGAAAACGCTACCTTAAAAAAGAAAAACACATAATGCTTAAATTTACTACAAATGTTGAGAGTTGACAATTGGACAGGCTTTTGCTTGAAGCCAAGATAATTGACCTTGCAAGCCTGCCTCAATTTCACCACAAAAAAAAAAAAAAAAAAAAAAAGGGGGGAAAAAAATTGGTAGTATCAATTTTCTAGGCCGCCGTTTCTGGTCTTTTTCAAATTGAAAGCTGAAATGTACCGAAACGCACCAACAAAGAAAAAGTAAAAAGACTTTTTTTTTCCCCCCCCCTTTCTTTTTTTTAGTTTCAATGCAATTCCTCCAAACCAAACAGTACTCTATTTGTTTTTACTTCTAAAATGTAGCCGCATGTTGCTGCAACTTCGAATAAATCAAAAGTCCCAAAAAGAAAAATAATGATTATACTAGTCTTCATACTTGAGTTCTATAAATAAGAGGTTTCTGTTAAAAAGAACTTCTGTGATTCTACTGATCTAGTCGTCGTTGTATCAATTTCTCTGCTGAAGGCTAACGCATCCTTGTAGAAAATGGCTGGGAAACCAAAGTTGTTAGGCGTCGTTGGTGTTCTTCTATTGTTGAACTTGATCTCCATCAATGTCTTTTATGGAAGCGAAGCTCGGCCTTCATTGAGCAACTTGAAGTTGGCTGCAGAAGACTCTTTGAGAGAGACGAAGGGTCCGATGGAGGGCTTGGCCCTTGGAATGATGAAGCATTCAGGACCAAGCCAAGGCGGTGGAGGTCACAGATCCAAGAAATTAGGTAGGATTCTGATTAAAACAGACTCTGGTCCAAGTCCAGGACAGGGACACGGGTACCCTGGGGGCTCAGGCTTCTAATGGATCAGTAACAATAC
The DNA here is from genome assembly GCF_031755915.1 of Ziziphus jujuba. Classification (NCBI taxonomy): domain Eukaryota; kingdom Viridiplantae; phylum Streptophyta; class Magnoliopsida; order Rosales; family Rhamnaceae; genus Ziziphus; species Ziziphus jujuba. Next base: position 12,747,629 of record NC_083387.1, on the reverse strand, counting down.
CACTGCTAGACCACACAGGGCCTCTAGTTTTGTGCTGAATTTCTTAATGTATTTAACGCATATTACATATTTAGAATATATATATATATACACACACATCACACATGCACTTTTTACTTGTTTTTGTTTTCTGCAAGAACTTAGTACTCTTATTAAGTGATGAAATGAGTATATCTGGAATATCACTTTTATGTAATATTCAAAAGAGAGGCAGTAAATAAGATTTGATTGAATGGAGAGAATATCTCTGCTTGGACGGGTTAATTTCCTTTAAACTCTTCCGTTTTGTAATAATTATATTTGTAATTTTTAACTGTAAAAATCAACCAAAAAAACTGACATATAAAGTCTAAATATGATTCTTTATAATTATAACTTTAACTGTAATTAAAACAAAGCTAAAAAAAATTAAATGAAAATTTTCTCTATTTGAACTATGTATTTTCCTATTATTATTATTATTTAATAATAACAATTTTGGTAGTATTTGGAATTGTTAAAAAGGCGCGAATAAAGCCAATAATGCATGCTTGAAAGATTGTTAATTCTTAAAGGAAATTAAGGACCTTAAAAAGGGTAGATTTACTTTAACCATTGCTAATCGAATATTTGATTGATGGACATATTTGATTGACAGTCATTCGTGGACCAAATTTAAACAGATTCAAACAAAACAAAATAAGAAAAGATGAGCGAATATTTCCACCATCAAGGGAATTTGAAGCTTTCAAGGCCAAATTCCTTCATCAAGTAAATTTGTTTTTCATTATGTCAGGACCTGTTCAAAATTTCTCATCGGAACCCTAGACAAGCTCTAATTCCAGAAAAATCCTACCGGACCTTCCAATGGAAAATCCGGCAGAACCTCCCCTAAGGGTTGGACTTATCATAAATTTCATGCACTGAAAACACACTTCTATACACACCACCTTATTCCTCCCATCTTACTACAATTTGTTTCCACAAATTTACAGCACTCCAAAATAATAACAGGGAATTAATGCAGTATTTAATAAAATGTATCCAATACAGTATACAGAGCATTATACAAATAAATATAAAATTAATACAATGTCAGATAAAGAAGCAATACAAGATGAAGAGGAAAAAAGAGAAAATGCTTCCTAGACTTTCAGCAATGAACTGAGACGTCGGGCTCGCCCCGGACGATCAACGTCTCCCAATCCTTGTACCTAGGGGAACGGAATTTAGAAATATGATATGCTAATCATCTCAGTGAATGACCCTATCTACTGTACAATTATAAAGCAACGATAATTATAGTACATTTGGTTAATTAAGAATAAATAAATAAATAATTAATTAATTAATTGAAAATAATATTTTTTTCTCAAAACTCTCACCATTCACTCTGTTGGAAAAGTTCTCCTTTTAAAATATTTTCCCAAAAAAACTCAATCTTTTATGCTCCAAAAATCAAGGAATAATTAATTTAATAAATAATTAAATAATCCCAATACGAATAAAATATAATGAAATATAATAAAATAAATTTAGAATACTTGCATTAAAGGAGTATAACATAAAAGAGAAATTCAATATATAATTCGTAAAATTTGATTTAATAAATCAAAATAAACAGTACCAAAAATATAATTTAAATAATTACAAACAATCCTGTAAAATAAATGGTAAAAATATTATAAAAATTCATTTTAAAGTATCAACCAATCTATATAATAAAAATACGATAAGATGCATTTTAAAAACATTAATTTAAATTAAATGTCATAAAATATGAATAAATACATTATAGAAAATACTACTTAGAAATAGGTGATAAAACAAATTAAATATATTTAATTTAAATGCTGCTTTAAAACTTTAAGATTTGAAATTTATATCTGAAAATTATACTTGACGTACCACACTATATACCAGTGATACTCTACGATACCTAGCATCCCAAGCACCGTCTAGCGGGAGGTTAAAGAGCGAAACTTGCATACGATCGCTTCAGTCTCCTGACAGCGCCGCTGCTTAAACCGTCAACCTGGCCATGGAGGGGGTTGGCTTATGGCCAATATAAAACTTGCCTGCCCTCGGTCTGATGGCAACTCACGGGAGACATTACAACTTGCACGCTCATCCACATATACAGTACAGAACACCAGTACAGTATGAGTGCGTCTAGAACAAGTAACCATATTATTTTTTAAAATTATAATTTTTCCAAAATTTACCGTGGGAATTATACCATTTTTTAAATTTACCATCCCATATTTTTCTTTAATAACACCAACATAAATCCATGAACAATATATAATTTTTCTCATATCATAAAATCAACTAGATAATATTTCAAGTGCATAAATATATATTTTGAGAGCACCATAACTTAAATCAATATTTTTCTTGAAATCTTAAAAATCAAATCATACCAAAAATAATATTAAAACCACATGAATTTCATATGCAATTTAATTCCACAAATCCTCAATGCCATAAAATAATTTCCACAATGCATAAATTTATATAAATGCATTTTTTTAATCAAAATAAATTTACAAATAAATTCCGTAATAAATCAAATAATATTACTTTTACAATTCCTTTAAATATCAAATTGTCATAAAATCTAGATTTCCATAATTTATCAAAAATCATATATTTCAATTTATTCAAATATGGGCATCAAAATTTAATTCACAATTTATATAACAATTAACATAAAATAAAAACATTCAAATATTAAAATATCACAATATAATTAATTTGACTCCCAAAATTAATTTCGAAGGTGGGTCACTCACCTCGAGCACGCAATTAACCTAAGATCCTCCATGGGATCAATTCCACAATATATCCGTGCTCCTAAAATAACAATATTACACAACTCAAACAAATTAATATTTTATTCGGATATATAATACCCTGTACCCGGGGGGTTTAACACAAACATTAACCAAAATTTAGGAGTAATATACCGAATCGAAGCTTGTGGAACGAGGATCGCATTACCAGCCTTCATTGACCCCAATTCCGCCGGTGGTGGTCGGAATTTGCCCGGGAAGTACCGGTCGAACTTCACCTCCTCATAACTCACGATCCACTTCGAATTTAAACAATTGGAGACCATATTTGAACTCAGAGGACCCAAAATAGGAGGAAAGGGGTGGTAAATCGGACTGGGCTGGCCGGAAACGTTGAGAATCACCAGAAAACTCAACTCACTGCCGTCGACTTCACCAACCCGATCTAGCCGCGTCCGGCGATGTCTGGCAGGAAAATTTGGAGGTTCGCATCGCTGGGGACTGGGCTCCCTCCCTGGCCAGCGTGTGTGGCCATCCGGTGGCCGGAGTCTGAGAAACAGCAAGGACCCGAGAGGAAGAAAAAGGAAAGGAAAAGAAAGAAGAAGAAAGGCTGGGGGGGGTGTTTTTCCCACGTGGGGGAAGGAAAAAAAAAAGAAAAAAGAAAAAGAAATAAAAAGAAAATAAATTAAACAATTAAATAATATTATTGTATAGAATAATAATAAAATAATATGGTATTTAACCATAGTTGACATGTGGCATCTCACTGTTGTGACACACGATACCCTTTATTAAGTTATACGTGGCACACTGTTCACATATTTAAAAAATAATATTAAAATAATACTGTATTTGAAAAACTCTACAGATCCATAACTTTCAAACCACATGTCCAAATCGGACGTACTGCTAGTCTTTGAACTCGTATCGACGAGTACTTCACAACCATGCATGAGTCAAAGCTCAACTTTGCATGAACAAAAAGTCAACTCCGACACCTCTTTGACAGTTTGGACCTCAACTTATTTTGCTCATAACTTTCAAAGCGTAGCTCTGTTTTCGACTTGCTACTAGTCTATGAACTCATGACAATGTGTACTTTTTAACGGTACCTCGGTCAATATGAAATTCCATCAGGAGCAAAAAGTCAACATTTTAACCCCTTCTCGGTCAACGATGGTCAAACTCTGTCAACCTTAATCAAATTTGAGAAATTTTTGGTATACTTCGGGACGGGATGTTAAGTTTGCTTTATCAAGGCTTAAACTCTTAAACCTATGAAAGGGGCATTCAAGCAAAAAGAAGGGATTTCTCTCATACACTTTCACAAGATTAGAAACTATGTTGAACGCTTTAGCTTTTTGCAAACATTTTTCTTACATTTTGTTGTTCTTATTTTCTTTAAATTGCATTATTATTGTTTCTACAATCATTTTCAGTTCAATAAAATCTATTGTTTCTTTTTATCAATATTCTTAAGTTCTTATTTCCTCTTCTCATTTCATTCTTATAGTCTTTATTTTCTTTTGAGTTTTTGTTATTCTACATTTGAGTTTCTCATCTCTTCTTTTCCATAGATCCATTTTTTATTTTACATGCATCTTCGGTTTATATTAAGTTTGTTTTGAAGTTCTTTACCGCAAGGCATAAAAAAGACCTTTAAGATGGGAAGTTCTCTAAAATCATTATGATTGCTTCGTTTTTAGTCTAATTTATATTTCGCATGCAATTTATTAATTTTACCATTTTAATGTTTGTTATTTGCAATTCATTACCTTTTTTCCAATTTTATTTAGAATGGCACACTTGTGCACATTCAAAAAATACCAAACATATTTTTACCATGCTCAATAAGACTCACTTGATTCCAACCAAGATGCAAGTGACTAGATCTTAAAGATAGTAGTTCTAAGAGAGATGGATAGAACAACAAACCTGAGGGATCACAAAGGACCAAAAATCAATGCAGGAATCCATTTCAAAACCTATACTCGAAGATGGAGGAAATGATGAGCTTTATAGTTAAGTTCGTGATTGATTTTCCTCACTAGATACAAGGTGCTTAAGAAGTACTGTTGAAAAATTGGCTTCTAACCTAAATGATCAAGTCCATATTCATAACCAGCAATAGATCACCCAAGTTGCACAAATCAATTAGCGAAACAACAAGAACTATTTTTTAAAATATATTTTGAGCATGTTAAATTGATAATTATATGTTTTTGAATTTTAATGGAATTTTGAGTAATTATATATATATATATATATGAATATAGATCAATTTTATTATTTCATATGATTTTTGGCAAAATTTCAAAGGTTTCTAGACTTTAATATGCTCATGATGAAATTGTGGATCATGATTTTTAAATGTTTTAGGTGTTTAAATTCATGTTCTAGTCCAATTGTTATTAACTTAGTTTTTATGAAATGGAAATAATTGGTTTTAAGAAAGTGAAATTGGAAATGTTGGTTTCTATGGAGTGGTTGATGAAATAGAAAATTGAGCTTATGAAATTAATATATGGATCATATGGTTGAATGATGATATTGGATTTGATTGGATTAATATACCATACAATTCTAATAGTTTCATATTAGGTGGATATACGACTGTTGTGCACACATTTGTCCATCTTTTACTATAGGGAGTGATGATGAGATCTACCATGATGTCTTTAGTTCTCCCACATCCCCATCGTCATGTGGTTTTAGAACGTTAAAGACCACATGACAGTATATGTTATGTAGTATGTACACAAGTCTTTAAAATTGAATTTGATATTTATGAATATGATTTACTTATGAAATTATTTATTTTGATTTGCGTAAATAAAATGATGGTATAATTATGTAGTTTAGTGATTTCCTTAGTGATATCCATATAATTATTTATTTATTTATATGGTTAATTATGCCTTTGATTTACTTGAGTGATTGTATTTAAGTGGTTTAAATATTGATTTATTCATCGGATATTGAATTTTATTGAATAAAAATTTTGGGATTATGAACATAGGATTTGTGAAAGAATTTTCAAAATAGAGAATCTTTCAAAAAGTGAAGTGTAAGGTTTGAGAGGAAAGGATTTCAAAAGCTAACTATGTTTTAATACTAAATAATCCACTCTCTGAGATATCATTATCTTATGTTTTATGGTTTTAATTCATTGCCCAGGACCTTGACTGCTAACTAGCAACTTCCTTCTCGTATCGCATCTTTTGGAGTTATTAACATCAGTAACATTCCATATTTCTTTTATTTTCTTTATCTCATTTGTTTTGTTCATTCCACTTGTATTGATTTAAATTCTATGAAATCTCATAGTTTGCTACAATATACATAGATCGTAATCGTATTAACATTTGGTTACTAGTCATATTACAATTTATGGTTGTGGATTGATTATGGACATTAACTGATGAAATATAGCTTAGAGGTTTAGTTGTTTTTGTAAATATATTTAGAGTGTGATTTATTTGTAGAAATTTTTATGCTATTCACACTTTAGAAGAGGTCCTATAGGATAATCTGTAAGACTGTTTGGTGGGATATTTCTTAGAAAAGGCTACCTAGGAATCCTTCTAAGATTATTAAGGCAAGCTCTATCAGTGTGATATCAGAGCATTAGGTTAATTGTTCATATGGACTCGAACTTATGTGCACATCCTATCTATTTGTTATTTGTTTGATTATTCTTGACATTGATTCTTGTTCTTGGTGCTGGCTTGATGGGAATGTGACATTTGAGTGCATCATTCTTTTCCTTTCTATATGGCTTTACCCATTCAGACAATTGTCTTCTATTTCAATACTTGATTGGTAAAGTTCCAGCATTTGAGTTGCAACACCCTTTGCTTTTTCGATATTTCTTCCTCTTTTAAATTGAATGATTCATTGGGGTGTGACATTAAAGTCATATATCTTTTCTTTTAATTATTATGGTTTCCTTTAATTTTTTATACTAAATTTGGATACTTGTTTGACTTGGTTGTGCATTTAAGCTGCAAAATTTCTTTCATATAAAAATTATTTTATCATGCAATGAGGATGAGGTAGATGCAATTTCTAACAAGCATCAGTAGAAAGATTTGGGGAGCTAGACTATGGGACAATATTGTTGAGTGTTTAGCCTATTCTTGAAAAGGTGGTTTTTTTTAAGACTTCTGTTAAACAAACATAAAGACTTGCTACAATAAATATCAGAGGTTTTATGGAAACTACAATAACCTTATCTTGGCTAGCAGATATGAAAATGATATTTGGACAAAGGCATGGAACGCTCATTTGAAACAGAGTCAAAATAACTAGCTTATGCTAGAAGGAAATGCTTGAAAATGTTAGATGACCAAAAGGACTGTGATTGATAATCACCTCAAATTAAATTCCCGGCCAATCAAGCCAACAACTTATTTGCTTCAATTCTTGCAAGTACACAGATCGCTCAAGTAAAATAGAAAATGAATAAGAGATCATTTCTACCGAAATTGATACAATGTTCATAATTGGTCTAGTTTAAAGAAGTATCAAAGTTGTTCTCTAATTAACTTTATTTAAGAAATATCAACAAAATAATTCAAAATAAGCTATAAACTAATTAACAACTAGAACAATTTAAAATAAAACCAACACCATACAAATTGTAATTGAAATCTATGAATAAAAACTCAAGGAACATGATTTTGCTTAGATTTAAAAAATGACTTCTTAATTTAGTTATTAATTACTAATCCCTTCTCCAATTATCAACAAATGGTTTCTAAATTCATTTACTCCCTCTCTCTCAAGGTAAGCAAAATTTAGGCAAAATTTACTCAAATTGGAACTTCTTACTAAATCTACCATTAACCATGTAATTAATTTCCCTTCCAATTACCAAGTCTAAATTGGTTATTAATTACTCAATTAAACCTAGAATTAGTGTTGTCCAAGACATAAATAGTCTTTCTCAAGCTCAAAATACCAATTAGGTTGAATTTCCTCACCTCCAACTACCAAATTAGACTTATTCAACCACTAATTCTTCAATTTGGATAACACCCAACCAATTTCTCAATCTAATTAAGTATATTCTTCAAATAATTTATTAAAAAAAATACAAATAATTGGACAGAAATTATACCATTAATAAACCAAATCAATTTATCATAAATATGATCTAAGATCCATTAAGATCCTAGATCAAAGGTCTAGCCTCTCATAGAAACAAAAAAATAAAATAAAATAAAATCCCATAAATTTGATAATTGTCTCAAACAAATACAAAAATTTTATTACAAAATACTTAAAAAAATTGGAGAATAGTGCATAGATGAAGAGATCCTCTATAGATGGGGGCTCTTCCAAGTAAACCAAAAACCTTGGGGTCTTTAAGAACTTTAAACCTTAGAACTTCTTTCTCTAAGAATACCTTTCTCTCTCTAAACTATGGTGTGTACTATAATGTATGGTCTCTTTCTCTTTTTAGCTTTGCTCCTTCAAGTAAATAAATATAACCATTTCTAAAGAGCTTCCTCTAATCTATATCCTAGATAGGTTAATCACCAGGCTATCTTCCAAATAGGCACATGTAAGTGACATGATCATTAATGATCTAGGCTTAATTGTAACACCCCGTCCCAAATCGTACCGGAATCCGTGCACGTTGACCGAGGTTGATCGTTGACCGAGCGGGTCAAAAGTTGATTTTTTGCTCCAGTTGGAATTTTGAATTGATCAGGGTACCGTGGCGAAGTGCATGATGCCCCAAGTTCGTAGACTAGTAGCACGTCAAAAACGGAGCTACGGTTTGAAAGTTATGAGCAAAACAAGTTGCGGTCCAAACTGTCCAAGGGGTGCCGAAGTTGACTTTTTATTTATGCGGAAATGAGCTTTGACTCGTGCATGGTTGTGAAGTGCTCGTCGATACGAGTTCACAGACTAGCGGCACGCTTAAAACGGACATCCGGTTAAAAAGTTATGGATGCGTGAATTTTGTCGGATACCGTAATATTTTAATATTTTTGAGTCGATGAACAGTGAAATGCCATGTGTCAGCTTCTAATTGGTCCATGTGGATGAACAGTATCACCACTGTGGCTTTTATTGGATAAAAATCTCGGGGAAGAGAGAGAAAGAGAGAGAGGAGAGAGAAAGAAAGAGAGAGTCCGCCAGCCGCCGAAATTTTTTAAATTTTCCTACCGAATTACTGTACACGCACCGGCCAGCAAGATTCCCCTCCCCATTTACGGCAAAACCTCAAATTTTCACGGCGATCGGCCGCCGGACGCGCCCGGATCGGATGTTCGAAGATCGGCGGCGAGTTTTTCCCTCCATCGCCGATCGACCCACTTCCGGCCATTTTCCAGCCACACGCGCCTGACACCCTTCATCCTCTCCTCAAGTCCAGCCGACCCACCAAGTTTCACGGCCATCGGACAACCGACGCGCCGGGATCGGAGCGTTTTCCTGCGAGGGGCCGGAAATCTTCAAACCATGATTTCTCCGCCGTCCGGCCTCCGTTTGTCTCACCGCCGATCTCGTTGGATTGCTCTCCCCATGATCTTCAATTCTGCAAAAAATCACAGCCAACGGCCACCGCACGCGCCGCCGCTGACGACGGTTGCCGGTGACCGCGGCGGCTCGCCGGAAGTTACTGTTCCGGCGAGTACCCAGTTTCCCGGCCGGCTCCAGTCCACTGTGTTCAACCTCCTGAACCCGAATCTGGCATCCGTTTCCTCCAATTCGTGACGGTTTGGGAGAATTGCGGAGCCAAAACCCAAAAAGCTTTCCGGCGAAATTCCGACCCCGTCGGGTATGATCACCGGAAATTAAAACCGAATCTGTGATCAGCATCACTCGAGCTTCGGTTCGGTATATAATTCGTAAATTTTAGATATCGTTTGGTGTTCGCTCCCCAGGTACCCATTTGGGAATTACCCGAATAAAATATTAATATTTGTGGTTTGGTGTACTGTGGATGTTTAGGTGCACGTGCGAGTAGCGGAGTCAATCCTACGGAGGATCTTGATTGAGATACGTGCTCCAGGTGAGTGACCCACCTTCAAATTAATTTTGGGAATTTAATTTGGTGAATATTATATGTGATTTAAATATTGGAATTTAAATTCTATGTGCCAAATATTTATTTGATTTATTGTGAAATTATTAGTGCATTTATTTTGATTAAAGAAAATATGCATTATATAAATTTATGCCATGTGAAATTTTTTTATGGTTTTGAGAATTTTGAAATTCTGGTGGTTTTAATATTTAATTGGGCATGATTTGATTTTCAAATATTTCAAGGAAAATATTTGTTTATGTTGGTGACTCCAATTTTTATAAAATATGCCCATGAAATATTGTGAGATTTAATTATTATGTTTCGAGAATTATTTATGCTATTGGGAAAATGTGAATATTTGAATTGGTGGATTTGGGAGTTGGTGATAAAGAAATTGTGGAGAATTTTCGGGTTCAAGCGGATGGACTATACCCGCTATGTTTATGCAAAAATGTGAAATTTGTTATATAAATTAAATTTGTGGATTTTATGATTTTTAGATGCACCGTGCACGTACTGGTGTTCTGTTTATATGTGATATGGTTAGTGTGCACACGGTTGTGATTAGCGCGCAGATGGGTGTGAGGAGCGCACAGGTGATATTATGAGGTTGTCCTGTGGTTGCCATCGGATGAGGGTAGGCCACCCCCATGGCCGGGACACCAGGTTAGCAGCGGCGCAGTGGGACACCACGCGACCGTATGCCGGTTTCTTTCTATAACCTCCTATCTGGCGGTACCTTAGGACGCTGGGTACTGTTGGCGCCACTGGTATATAGTGGGTGCATCAACTGATTTTCAGAACTGTATTTTAAAAATAAAATGTTTTGAAACTGTGTTGGAATTAAAAATATAATTATTACTGTTCTGGTATTTATTTGGTTGGGGATCTTAAATTGGTTTAATTTTCTCTTTACTTAATTATCCAATAAATTAATTTCCTTTAAATCATAATTTTTGGATGCTTGACTTATTATATTTTATTTGATATTTAGTGAATTAATTGATGTCTTGGTTTTCGGGGAATACGAACAAAGGGTTTTGTGAAAAGGTTTTAAAAGGGGAACTTTTCCAACTGAGAGACTTGTAAGGGTTTTGAGAGAAATTATTATTTTTCAATTAATTATTATCTATCTACTGTATTACCGTGGTATTATATCGTATAGTAGATAGGGTCACTCACTGAGATGATTAGTATCTCACACTCTTAAATTCCGTTCCTCTAGGTACCAGGTTGTCGGTGTTCATTCGGAGCGGACTTAATCTTCCTCGCTGTTTAGTTCGGCAGTACCTGTTTCTTCTTTTATTGCAGTTGTAATATTTCTTTCACTCTTGCTGTATTCTATCCTTTATAGTACTTCATAAAGCTCTGTATACTGTATGGGACACTTATGTATTTATTTTGCACTGGATTACTGTATTTATTTTGAAGTGCTGAAATTTGTGGAACCAACTTGTAGTACTGTGGGAGGAATAAGGGGACAATTATAGAAGTGCGTTTTCAGTGCAGGGAATTTTATGGTAAATCCATCCCTTAGGGGAGGTTCTGCCGGATTTTCCATAGGAGGGTCCGGTAGGGTCTCCCTGGGATCAGGGTTTGTCTAGGGTTCCGGGGAAGGAATTCTGGACGGGTCCTGACATTGATCTTCAAAAGTCAACATTTCAGCTCCACAAAGGGCTTCTCACGTGTAAGAAAAGCTAAATTGGCATGCGCATTACAACAAGAGAGTGGGCATGCACTTTTCCTTCCTTTTCCTTGGCCAATATGGCATTTACACTTTATTGGACAAGGCAGGCATACCATTATTGCTGAATCTTCTCTTCTATAAATTCAGTTATGCCATGTAAACCATCCTAGATTGAGTGGGCACGCCAACAACCATTCCAAAGGATTTTGTCTTTATGCCTTTAGCTTAACTCAATAAATTGCTCTAAATAACCTTAAAAACTTCAACATTTATCAAATAGTTTTCAAAAACCATAGTTGAAACTTTTCCTACAAAGAGGGCACAAAACATATAAAAAGTAACAAAAAATTTGAGAAATCAAGCAAATAATTAAATTTAAATAGGCTAGATTAGTAAGTAAATGCTCACTAATCACACCCCAAAACTTAAAAAATTTGTTTGTCCTCAAGCAAATAATCACTTATTCAAACTCAAAAACAACTAAACTACTTAAGCAACCAAACCAAAGCATAAAGCTTAAAATAAACTAAAATTAAAAAATTATAACTGTAAAAACAAACTGACTTAACAACAAACTCAAAAACAACTTAAAAATATGAAAAATTAGAAAACAAACTTGAAAACTATAAAATTCAAAAACAAGAAATGGTAGACATTATTATTGTAATGGCCTTAAATTTATTTTTCTTTCTATCAATTGCGACTCCCAAAATAATGTCAAAGTAGTTTTGCAATCCAACACCTATTTTCCACTCATCATATTATCATTTTCAAGTGTGTGTGTGTGTGTATAGCCAATCAATACACTCAACGTCATGCTATTAAATAAACATTAACACTAGCCAACGCCTTAAAATTTTAAGAATTTGAATTTTATATGCTCACATAACCTAACGGTTTCCATAAATGTAGACTATATTCAATGACTTGAATCAATTCATCTTTCTTAGCTTGTAATGATAGGGCTAAAAGTTAGAGACTAAAAAAAGAAAATGAGAGGAAAATAAATACTAGAAGAAAACTTGAAATTAAAAGTCCATTACTATATGCTCAAATGTCATGTAATTTTCTCACTTTCATTTCCCATTTCTTATACTCTCAACTTTTCTTTTTCCATCTCTTCAACTCTCAAGCTTCCACTCATGCTCTTAAAAGTTAAAGGTTTTGCCTCTTTATTAGGAAAACACTTTATAAATCACGCACCATATTCGTGTATGCTTTTCTTGTACAACAAGTCCAAAAACTTATTAAAAAACAAAAAGAACCTCTTCTTCTTTCTTTTTTTAGAATGTCACATCCCAAAAAAATAGTACTTTTGATATATATATATATATATATATTTGTTTCATTCTTTTTTTATTTATTTATTTTTCATATCTAGGAGGGTAGACAATCCATTTTTTAAATAAAAAAAAGAAAAGAAAAGAAAGAACAAAGTATTTTGCAATGTCTTTGGACAACACTTCCTTTACTCAAGCACCACTAATATACATCTCTTACCACTTAACCCACTTTGCATATTTCACTCAAAACACACAAAGAAACACAATTAAAGCCACTCCATCAAACCAAACTTCCTCCCCCAGACTTAATTCAAAGTCCATTCCTCCAAATATGTCATAAGCATATATTCATATGACTTTAACAAAAAACTTTCTTAATCCTGTTAATGTAGGATAAAACCAACATATAAGACTAAAAAAGGTAAGGGAATTGAGGCTATCCAAAGAAGAGTTCTAATTATGCAACTACATGCATTCCAAAAAGCTCAAATGGATATTAGCAGCATGAAAATGTTCTAGGTTAACTTAAAGGGCCTGAATGCAGAAGCATAAACAGCCTAAATCATTTTCTAAGCAAAGCATAAACCTAGGATTTCACCTTGAACATCGATTATATGAGTTTCAGAGCTTAAACCAAAATAATGTACCCCAACTAATACAAATCTACTTCAAAAGCAATCTAAATCATGCGAAAATTGGCTATATGCTTAAAAATTATGAAAGCAATGACATGAGAATGTAATTTTGAAAATTAAATCAACAAAATATCAATCCATTATAAAAAAAAAAAATCACAAATATCATCTCATGTTTTTATCATTGGTCAATAACACTATCTACAAAAACCAAAAACAAACTTCAAAAGTAGAAAACTAAAATAAAAAATAAAAACTATTAACTAAAAAATCTTTTTGGAATCTTAGAATTTTTCAAACACTAAACAAAAACAACGACACTTTCTTCTTCTTCTTCTTTTTTTAAATTTGAAAACTATAAACTTCAAAAATGAAAAAAAAAAATCAAATAAAGATAAAAAAAAAAAAAGAAAAGAAAAATAACTCCAATCAAATGGAAACATCATTAACTACATAAAAACAACATCCGTCAACAAAATCCATCATCAATTCAAAACAAACATCAACCATCGATATAATTCATCAAAAGCAAAATATCCAAAGCCAAAGGTAAAAAAATCATGGAAAGATATAAGAAAGAGCAAAAGGAAATGGAATGATAAAGTAATGCCAATAGCAAGAGAATGAAGCTAACAATACAAGCCATCTCCAAATTAAGCAAATACTTCCCCTAAACTTAAATTCGAACATTGTCCCCAATATTCCAAACAAAAATAAAGAATAAAAGGTGTAGAAAGCCTATTTGGAGGTGAGATATTCCTCACCCATATTCGTAGTCATCATCATCCTCACTTTCATCATTATGGCCATAATAATAGTACTCATCTAAGCTACTATCATCATCAACAATATCCTTGCCACTATCATTTCAACTTTTTCCTTGCTCACTTTCATAAAATGATGTGAAAGGATGAAGGAAACTATCTATGTAAAACAACATCGGGTTATTTAGAGCTTGCTTTCTATCTAAACTCTCTACTTGATCACGAATGGAAATTAGAAAAAAAAAAAAAAGATTTCTTCAAGTTCATTGCTATCTTCCATCATTCCACAAAGTTAACAAGGTAAAGGCACACTCATGTTCAGATTAAGAAAACACATGATTGAGGCTTCATGTTTACTGCATTTCCACATCTTATACTTCTTAATAATTTATGCATTAAACGGTGCTTTCTTCTCAAATGGCTCTAGGATGAACTCTCACTTTGGCATAATGATATAAACCCATTATCAAAGAAGGATGGGTAAGGCTAATTTTTTTTTTTTGTTTTTATATTCTTAATATAAGAAAGAATGGAATCTTAAATAACCTTCCGACATGAAAGCTCATCCCCAAACAAAAGCATTAGCTCAACTTGTTGCAGAGTCATTTCATTCTCATTAACATTAGGTAAGAGGTTTGAACAAATGAATTTATTTTATGCCTTACCAAATCTATTCAATCTATTCTTCAAAATAATAATAATAATAATTATTATTATATCAATCTTTACCTTCAACATTTGTAAACTTTGTCCCAGCAAAACACATATTAGATAGAATCATATCATAATCAAATCCATTGTTCAAGAAATCTAAGAACCCCTCATTTTTCAATGTTGTAAGCTTGTAATACTCATTTATAGCATCACTAAAAAGAGACAATATTTCCTTTAACTTTCACACCATGAACTTTTTGCTTAATTGTGTTAAAATGAAATTATCTAACCAACATGCTATCCATAATATCTGGTCTTGAGTTAACCATTCCAAACATCTATCTAAGATTATATTCTCATTGTTACCATCATATTCACTTTCATCCAAAAGCCTATCTCTCTTCAATCCATCAAATGGTCTTAAAGTCCTCTTTATAAAAATGCATTGTATCTTTCTTTTGATTGTATGTTACTAAACTCCACACTGTGTTTCTTAATAGCAGTTGGAAGACTTGGATTATTTTTCTATTCTTAGCTTTAGTCTCACTTGATTACTTTCTTGAACTAACTTTCTTGCTCATTCTTAAAAATAAGCAAACTGACCAAAAAATGATCCTTAACTTTAAAAACCAACAAATATACTCAAAGACTTTAAAATAAGTCAAGAAATTAAATCTAGCTCAATAAATTCAACTACCAAACCTCACTTTAAACTTTCAATAAACATTTCCTAGGCACAAATTTTCAACTACTTTCAACAAACAAATTCAACTCTTAAAGTAAGCTTAAAACGAAAATTAAAGGTAAAGAGATGACTCAAACTATCCACCCAATCAAGGCAAGTTTGGCACCTCCATCCAAGAAATTCAAAAAATACACCCAAAATTCAACTATATTATCCATTCAGTCAAAAAAATGCTTGTAAAGAATCACTTACTTGGTACTTGGTAATTTAGACTCAAAGAAGGTTCAAATGTTCGAATTAATGATTACCTTAAGCTTTCTCAAAGTAAAATTGATGAACTCTCCAAACTAGAGAAAACTGATGAAGACTTGATAAATTCTTGCAACTCTAAGTTCTTGAATGAAGCATGAATTCTTTGCATATAGGGTCAAGAAATTTGATTTTAGAAATGAAAATCAAATGATAAGAGAATGGGCAATGAAATTTAGAAAGTAGAGGAATGGTTAATGCTTAAGCTCCACAAAGGGTTCCTTATGTGTAAGACAAGATAAATTGGTGTGGGCACACCACTTTCCTTCCTCTTCCTTGCCTAAAATAGTGTATACACTTCATTGGACAAGGTATGTATGCCACTGTTTCTTAATTTTATTTTTTTTGAGACTCAATTATGGCATGTACACCATCCTAGAATGAATAAGCAATGCCAAGAACCATTCCAGAAGGATTTGTCTTCATGCCTTTTGCTTAACTATAAAGAAATTACTTCAAATCAGCTCAAAAACTTCAATATTTATCAAATAATTTTGAAGCTTTTCCAACGAAAAGAGAATCAAAAATATTAAAAATAACCAAAAACTTGATAAATCAAAAAATAATCGAGCTTAGATAGTTTAGATTAGTGAGTAGAAGGCATCATAGTTGGGCACTTTTTAAATGTACCTTTAATACGGATTCCTATCCTTCAATATACGGAGAAGTGAAGTGGCAAGAATTAAAAGGTTAAATCAAGGTAATATGATAGTGTCAAGAATGAGAAGAGAGAGTGATGCAAATCCGCCAGAACCTGCACAATCGAAAACCCACTAGGGTGCCGACGCGATACGGATGAAGACCAGGCTGATCACTAGGGCTCAAGCTAAGAAGTTTAAGGACAAGCTTTCTGCCTTTATCCAGAGAGTAGATCATTCTCAAGAGGGATTGTCCATACCCAAAGATACAAGGCCTGTTTTGAGCATACAAGTGGTGGAAGCCGATACAAACTTGGGTAGCGGTTTTAGTGCATTTATGGTCAAATCTTCTTAAATTCACTTGATATCACTAATAAGTCATGGGAACTTGTCATGGCTGAAGCTAAGCTGGTCATTTAAGTGGTGTTCGCATGAGAGAGAAATTGGCCGAGTTTTGCTGTATTTTGCTGAGTTGGCTTTTTCTCTTTCCTCCAAGAGAGGCCAACATGTGGGAATCCATAATAATCTTATTTGGCATCCTAAAAAGAATATAGAAGCTTATTTGAAGCTCAATTTGGTCAAAGATTAGTTAAAGTCAACTTAGTCAAAAAGCTAGTATTCTAGTTTCCTAATTTGATTTCTGCTTTTTGTTTTAGGAAATTACCTTTACTTTTGGTTTTTATTTATTTATTTGCTGGACAAATCAGTTAAGGAAATTTATTGTTTTATTATTTTCATTGTAGACTAATGAATTCCTAATTCAAAATAAGAGAATTAATTAATCCAAATTAGATTAGGAAAGGGTATAAAATTAGGCAATTTCCTAATTGGATTCTATGTTGGCCGAAATTTTCTAATCCTTTTAGGGTTTTATTTTGTTCATTCAAAGCTTATTTAAAGGTTTATTTTCAATGAGAAATCAAGCTTGAATTTTATACAGAAAATTATTTGTGAGATTGAATTCTCTTTGTTCTTTTAAACACCTAAAACACCATTAGTGAATGAGTGTTTTAGTTTGACTTATCAATAGGTCTTCCATCACCTATTGTGGCGTCTTCATCATATACCAAGGTTTCTAATCACAGGTTGGTTAGGGGTCAAGGTGACCATTAGAACTTGAACATAATTAGATCCGGACTAATATAATATGGGTTTATGCACAGGTCGTCCTAGGTTCATATCAGAGAGTTCTTAAAACTCTTCTCTTATTTAACATCTAATGACCCTATGAAAGAACAAAGGATCCGAGATGGATTTAAGGATCACATCGCACTCAATGTTCAGACTTGTTATCAATATTTCAGAAACACAACATTAAAGGTCGAAAGGTAGTTAGTTATGCATAGATCAAAGTGTTGTTCCTTCAAAAGTTCATTTATAGGAAACTTCCTTCAAGTTTGGTCTCTGACATCACTGCAGGGTGTTTATTTCATGAGATATATACTAGATATTTAGCTCATGTAGTTGACATTTGAGTCAGTGAAGCAAGGTTAAAGGATGTACCAATTATGGGACTTTCAAAATTTATTTCCTAATGAGCTTTCAAGTGTTTTACTAAAAGGGAAACAAACTTCGTAATCGATCTATTTCCTAGTATAGCTCCTATTTCCTGATCACATTACAGAATGGCCCAACTGAGTTACAAAATGTTGAAAACTCAATTACAAGATTATTAAATAAGAGTTTTATTTAATCTGGTGTATCATTATAGGGTGCATTAGTGTTGTTCATGAAAGAAAAAGATAGTTCCTGGAGTTCATGTATACGTCAGTGGCAATTGGATAAGTTACTGTTTGTAATAAACATTTTTTACCTCAAATTGGTGACTTGACCAATTAGTTTCAGGTACTAAATATTCTCGAAAATTGACTTATGGTTAGGCAATGGCAGATCCAATGAGGAAGGGGGTAAGGGTAGTCGGCATGACCTCCCCAAAAGTTTTTCAATTTTCTTTACATATGTTCTATTTGTTTAAACATATATTTAGCCTCAATAAAAATAGCAAAAAACTTTCAATATTTTGGTCTTTTTAGTTTAATGTTTAGCTATTCAAAACACATATATCATAGATATTGTGAAGATAAAAGTAAAATGTGATGTTGATTTTATAGTAGAATAGGTGATAAATATTATAGCCATATATTGTATATGGTATTCTTTCTTTCCAAAAATAAATTAAATTTTAAATAATGTTTATATGTAAAAGTTTTGATAATCCATTTGGCATTTGCTTTCTTTTAAGTTTCCAATTAAAATTATATATATATATATATACAATAATGCTAAAGTTACCAAAATTTTCACTAAATTTATTTACCAATGATGTGGCAGATGATATGATAACATTTAATTAGTTTGTTTTTTTAATCCACGTATTCATTTAAGGGTTCATTTTTTCATATTTAAGTTATATAAATATATCAACCAATAATATTTTCACATTGTTAATCCAAGAATTTAGTAAGTTTTAATTTGTTTATTTTAGTTTATTTTTTCTTAAGCTTGCAATTAATATTAAATTAATGTTTATCTTAATCAACATCGTAATATATTGCTTTTACTTTCTCTTTTTTTTTTCTTTCAAATATTATTTCATAAATACATCTAAGTTTTTTATCTAGATAAGTTTAGAATTTAGAGTGTAAATTTAATGGGTGGAGTATAATCTCCTTAGCTAATGATCTGTGACTCTCTATTAGAGTTAATATATACTCAAATTTGATCCATTAGAAATGGAGTATGTATATAAGCCAACTGACTAAAACTTGCCCTTTCAAATTGGCACCCCTTGTTGAAATTTTTAAATCCACCCCTAAGGTCAAGATGTCATGAATTAATGACCAAGGAATTAGATATTCCTAAGATAGCATCTAGGACCAGATATGGGCATTATGAGATTCTTATGATGTCTTTGATAATCATTTAGAAAGGGAACACTAAAGTTCCTTGAAAAAGGAAAAGACATAATAGAAGTAAACAACACTCATTTCCCATAGAGCAAAGTAAGCATGGTTTCAACCAACATCTCAAATTTAACCAAACCCAAAATCATTGTTTACGTGGGATAAGCATCATTTGGAAGAGTTTGGAATAAGAATACTAGGCTTGGAAGGGAATTTTACACTAAGAAGGCTACCACTAAAGTACTTTATACCCGATGTAAATATGAGGTTGAACCAAAAAAGAAGAGATGAACTACAAAGCACCAACAACTGAATATGACTAGTGTTATATAGAAGATAACATGCCTCACAATCCTAAATCAAAGTTCTTGCACTTAAGATTGAAAATACAAATGGAAGTCATCAAGTTGAATGACCAGCACTAAAAGGGTGCAAGTTGAGCCAAGATCCATATCATTTTCTCCAAAGATCATTAGGTAAGATTTTTTTTTAGAAGATTAAAAAGCCAAGGACTTTTAGATCTCTGATAATTAAAGGAGGTCGATGGTATCAGGTTGAAAACAACTTTTATCAACTACATGCTTGGATCTAAAAGAGGCATTTACAACATCAACTTGTTGAGACTAACATCGGCTAAGAAAGTAGAAAAGATGAAGGTTACGAAAAACGACTTGAAATTGCAAACGAAACTGAAAAAGGAAAGACCATTATTATTCCCAAAAATTGAAGTTTCATCTTCAAAGGAAAAAGGGGTGTTTGAGGAACCTAAACAAAATGGCTGAAACTATGATATAAAAAAAAAAAAAAATCAATTGTTTTAGCTTATAATAAAGCAAGCACTGCAGGATTGAAAGTTCCTTTTGGTCAAGATGTGGCTTATGTAAAAAAGCCAGTGGAAAAGGTAAAATTGACCGAGAAGTATTTGAATACCTAAAAGATTATGAGGATGATAACTTGATGGAAGATGATATGATTGTCACTTCAACAAGAAGTCTTTGATAATCAAGTTTGACACCATGGAGAAAGTGAAATATAACATGATGGTGTTTTAGATATCTTTCAAAGTTGTTCTTAAGTTTCAATTTGCACAAAAACAAGTGTAATAGAGATTGAAGGCATCATGCTTTGAGCTATTTAAAAGCCTAAGTCAAATTCATAAATAGGGAATTGAGATGTACTTAAATACTTGGATGAAATAACCAGGGGCAAGTTGATCACTTTTGAGTTACAAAGGAATCCAAGTCTCATTGCAACAATTTTTTATGTTAAGACTTAATCAATGCAATTAGGTACGTGCCTTCATTGTTCTATCAAATTCTCTCTAAACCAATTTAGGCTGACAGTTGACCTTCTCGATAGAATCCAAGGTTTCTTTTCCATCTACAAATTCGATTCATATCCTTTTTAGCCTTTTGTCTTGGTTTTGGTTAATGGCTTTCCACTTACTCTTCATCCACTCTAAACGATTCAAGTTTTCCATTTAACTACTGACCATTTAGTACTTTTCATTTGATAGATGATTAATTCATACAAGTGTACCCATTTCATGTTTTACTTTTAGCCGGGCCTTTTCCATTTGTTCCATCTAGCATAGGTGCACATGGCTAGGTATGATATGCCAATCTTCAATCCAATTCATTTTTATAGTTTTAGATCTAATTGCTCTTCAAATTGGACACCTCCATCTCTATTTTGATGTTGTTCTTTACTTTGAGCTAGTGGAAGGTGTTGATACTTGTTTCATTGCTAACTTTGATCTTATATTCCCATTATTGAATTTGAGCTAACTTTGATCTCATACTCCCATTATTGAATTTGAGTCTGCTCCTATTTTGGTTTGCTTAGCTCTTGTTACAAATGGTGTCAATCATTACTTCAAGCCAGCTCTTATGTTATTTTTGGCCATTCATGGTTTCTTAATTTGCTTTTAGCTAATTCCACTATTGACTTCGATATGATGTTAGATGATAATGGCTTTAACGATGCGCTAGTTTGCTAGGTTTCTTTCAAAAGCTCTAGCTAAGTTGCTTCTAGGATCCTAAGCCCATATACTTACATATATCTAAAGGAGTAGACTATCAGCATTGTGGGACTTATAAATGACCAATCTTCAATTTGGAGCATCTTAAAATGATTTTTTTAAAAGCGATCATGATTTTTCAAATCTAACCTTACTACATCTTTAAATCTAAACCAGGTACATTATATACCTTATTTTTTAAACTAGACTATACACATTTCTTTGGAGCTCAAAACCACTGAATTTGAAGTTATGTAGATTTAATTAAACATCATAGAACTTGGTTGAATTACAAGAAAAACAATAAGAGGTAGTAAAATGAGAAGAGTACAATTGACAAAAACCAAGATAAAAAGGAGTTTGTGTTGCGATTCTTGCATGTGCTACTTGTAGGAAGATCATACATATGATGTGAGATTGTCTTGAGTTAAAGAAAGAAGGTAAATAGCTTTAGCTTAGGTCTACACTCTAGTATGCAATGAGGATCAAGCACCTTAACAATGTAAAAAAAAAAAAGGTGATAAATGATAGTTTTAAGGATGAGATTTTTCTATTTTTGGGAGAAATGAAAGACTTACAATTTTTGTAGGTAAAAAAACAAGAAGTATTAAATTATCATTGAGTTTACTTGGTGTGATTTACTTTGAAAATGTTTATGTGTTTTTTTTTATGATTGTGTAAAAAGACAATTTTGCTCTCACCTATTTGGCACATAATAGATGTATAATGGTAAATTTTTACTTTTTATTTAATTATTTGTTATTTATTTTTGTGCGACTAAAAATTAGACTTATTGAGGTGGAATAAAGTGTATAAATGGCTAATTTGATAGGTAGATTTATAACTTGGCAACTAAGTTCTGATGTTATTTGTAACAACCCACTAGTCTATTGGGTCTCTTCTAAAAGTGCTAGTTAAGTTGTTTTTCGGGTCCTAAGTCCACATACTTATGCATATTTAGGGTGTAGTTTACTTTATGGACATTGCAGATTTAGACTATAACTTATGCATCATATGGTAAGAATTATGTTTTTGTCTTTCATGCATTTTAAAATTTTTAGCATACGAATGTCTACTTTTTGTAGCATGGAAATTACTAAGTTTGCTTGTAAACGCACCCTATTATTTAATTTTTTTCCTTTTTTAAGAAATGATAGTGAGTAAACTTTTACTAAATATATTACTGGGTCATGGGAAGCATCTTGGCAACACAAAGAGAACTACAAAATAAACATACCTATGAACAAATGTTGCTATCAAATTTGAATTCCTTTTTAATTATTTTAAATTTTAAATATGTTTAAAATTTTATCATTTATGTTCTTAAATTTTTTAAGTTACTTGTTAGTTTTATTTAAGTTTGATTTTGAAAACATTGTTTTGCATTTAAAGTATGAGACTTGAATGGCATTTAATTTATTTTTTAAAAAGTTTAAAATTTCACATTTTATGTATGAATACAAATGGTAGTCACTTCAATTATGCATGACTTAGCAATAAAAGCACATTGGATGATGAAATCTAAGTTTTCTAAAGAAATGAAACTTCATTCTATGGATCATAATGAATATCTTATGGAGGAATCATGCAGTTAAGAAAGTAACAAAGGAGCGAGAAAAGGAAATGAGAACAAAGTATCACCAACTTTTTGAACAACATAACACTAGGTAATTTTGGGGGTGAGATTCTTTTTAAAGGAGGAGACTTATAAGAGCCACAATTCTTGTAGGTTTTAAAATAGAATGCATTAAATGTTTATTGAACTTATTTGATATGATTGTCTTTGGGAAGTTATGATATTATGTGTGATTGTATGAAAATATGATTTTACCCTCACCTATTTGACAAAATAAATAAATAAGGGGTATAACAATCCTTTTCAACATCTTTGGCAAACCAACAAGACGTTAAGTTTTTCATGACTTCATGACCTCCACCATCAAGATGAATGGATGAATTGGTTGATATTGTGAATTGGTTTGGGAAACAAAATCCACCAATTTTTAAAAAATCGAAGAATTCAACCATTGTTAAGAATTGTTTAAGGGATACCAAAAAGGTTATTCACTTTGATGTCATGCTTTAAGACTCCAAAGGTGATTTATACCTCTGATATGTTTAAGGAGAATTTAGGATAGTGGTGAAATGTAACAAGTCGAGTTCATCAAATAGCAACTAATCCAATGACATGGATCGTATATTCAAGTAATTTTTCTTGAACAAAAGTGTAAGAAGGGCAAAAGAAGCTACCTTCATCAACTTAAAGAAGGTGGTATGACTTTAGAAGATGTCTAAAGACCTAAGTCCTCATGTGTAGAAGTTTTGCTAAAATAAAGGAATTTGAGGCAAGGTTAAAATGAATTTTATACTATCCAGTTTTATGGTTGCCAACTTATGAGGATGTTTTACAAAATGCTCACATCATAGCTGATAAAGAGCTTGAAAGGAAGGAGACTAATGTGAATGCAACCTTGGAATCGTAATAATAACAATAAGAGAAAGTATAAGGATGACATTATAAATGAAAAGAAACCACGAAAACAAAGAGTTTAGGTTAAGACTCTTGCATGCCCTACTTGTGAAATGAATTATACAGGAGAGTACTACAAGAAGATTAAAGCTTGTTTCAAGTGTAAGAAAGAAGGTAATCAAGCTCAAAGTAAGTACAACAACTATGGTAAGTGGAATAAATCATGCTTGAAGCTTGAGCTTGATGAGAGATTGTCCTAAGTTAAAGAAATAAGGTAACCAAGCTCAAGCTAAGGTCTGCACTCTAACACACATCGAAGACCATGTACAACAACCTTTTGAAAAATGTAACAATAGGCAATTTTGGAGACAAAATTCTTTTTAGGGGTACGAGTTGTAAGATCACAACTCTTGTAGGTCTTAAAATATGAGACATTAAATGTATATTGAATTCATTTAGTATGATCTACTTTGGAAGTGTTTGGTGTGATGTTATATATGATTGCGTAAAAATATGATTTTGCCCTCACATATTCAACACATAGTATGGGTATAGTAGTCTTTTAATTTTTATTTATTTATTTATTTATTTTTACTAGGAATTAGATTTATTGAGGTGGAAAGGATTGTACCTTTGGCTCTTTATAAAAGATGGATTGATGACTCAAAAACCAAATAAGCTTTAAGAGTAGTATTTAATCAAGTCTATACATATAAGTTAAATTCTCGAATTTCTATAAAAGGCTATAAGTGGAATTACGGAATGGGTAACCTATGCTTGGAAAGCATTATAGGTCAACTTTCCGTAAATTTTACAAAATAAATTTGGAGATTTCTAAAAAAAGTTATAATGAATTTAATAACTATATTTTTCAAAACTAGATTAATTCCAGAAACTAGATTTATTAATAAACAATCTCCAATTCAAATCATGTCAAAACAATTTTTCTAAAATTAGTTATGATTTTTCAAATATGACCCTACTACACTATTTTAAAATTTGAACCATGTTTGAAACCTTGATATTTCGATTTTATTAACTTGTTTTTTGATTTTTGATATATTATTCTTGTAAATTAGACCTATGTATCTTTCTTTTAACTTAGAAAGTATTAAATTTGGAGTTGTGTAGATTTAATTAAAATTTCAAGAACTTTACTAATTTATAAGAAAATTAGAAAGAGACTACTTCTGCATAAGTAGCTTATGTTGAATATCTATTTGACAAATCTATGTTTATTATTTTTTATACTTTATAATAAAGAAAAATTAAGATTTTATTTCACACCATTTGGACTTATATTCAATTTGAAATGGAATTTACAAATTTTTATTTGTCTATTAGAATTTTACAACAGGATCAATAACATGGTTTCATTTATTTTTGTTGATGAGAAATATTTACTCCAAATGATATGAAATTTATTGTGTTGGCCCTTTAGATGTCTTAATATGTATTTTGTATATAATTGATTTTTTTATTGAAGCATGCTTTATGCTAAAAACATATTTCTAAATTCTAACTTACAGTTTAAACAATTTAATTTAGTAAGTTTTGTACTAATATAAGTCCTACATCACTCATAGGATATGCCTTATATATGTATAAATATGTGGGTTTCAGATTGAAAAAGTAATCTGGCTAAAACTTTTAGGAGAGGCCCAATAGACCACTAGATTGTTACAAACATAACTAATAATAATAATAATTAATAAATAAATGAAGTTGGATAATTATAATGGGCTACCAAGGCCATGAGTCATTGCCTTATGGAATTAAAGGTGAGCACGATATGGTTGTATTGCTAAAACTAGATTATTATTGTGATTTTTATTGAATGCCTTCTACTTGAATCTACTTCAAGACATATACAGTCAAAAACCTCAAATTGGATTAGTGAAATTTTAAGCCCAAATATTATATGACTCACACACAACCACTCGATGGAATTAGATAAAATAGGCCACAATCTACTTCCATCATGTGGTTGTGTGCGGGTTAGATAATATTTGGGCTCATAATCTCATGATTCGATCTGGTCCTTTAACTTTATGTCTTTAAAAAAAGTCAAGTGGTGTAGTTTTAGAGAAGGTTTTATACAACCTAACACGGAGAGTGGTAATAATTGGCCATAATCTAATTCAATCAAGTGGTTGTATGTGAATTAAATAATATATGTGCTTAAAATCTCATTGATCCAATGTGGACCTTAGGTTGTATAAGCCTTTAAAGAGAGTCAAGTAATGTGGCTACAAAGGAGGTGTTCAACAAAATCACAATAATAGTTTGGCCATAGCTACACATCCACAGCATATTCATTCATGCCTCGACTCGTGACCTTAACTTCCCATTATGACCACCTACCTAATTTTCTTTTTATAACAACCACTAGTCTATTTAGTTTATTCCAAAAGTGTTAGCCAAATTACTACTGAAGTCCTAGACCCTTGTGCTTACACATATCTAGGGCATAATTTATGATATATGTGGAACTTATATACTATCACGCTCCACTAGATTGCGTTCTTGCATTCAACTGCATCCCAATCCTTTATGGTATTCACATAGGTTTTTGTGGTTAGTTAATTTAGGAGTCCATTTGGACGTCGATGGTCTATTGGTGGTTCGCATAGTCCACAAAGTTTTTTTGTCCTAACCTGGTTATGATACCATTTGTAATGACCCACAATTTTATTAAGCATTTTCAAAAAATACTAGCCAAGTTGCTTTTAGAATTTTAAATCTGCCTACTTATACATATCAAGGGTGTAGTTTGTGAGTGATATGAATATTGTAATCCACTCCTTTAAGAAAGTTTCCCTATCTTATGAAAGGCTTTGTTGCATCGTTCCCTCCTGAACTATTAGGTTAATAGCATTTTATCCCCTAATCTTTCAAATTTGTGTGCGTACCTCATATACTTTTAAAAGTGTGCAATTGTGTCTCAATCCATTAGTTTCGTCAATTAATAGGTGTTAAATAACAAGTGATGGTCACATGAGTTAATTTTCGATTTGATTTAAGGGTAAAAAATTCAAACTATCTTACTCATCTTTTTCCTAATCTCCAATTTCCTAAGAAATAATTTTTTTTTCCTTTTTAAACTCAATTTTTTGGTATGTATTATAAATTTCTCTCTCCCTTCCCCGAGTGCTGTTCTCACCACTCCACCATCACCTCTTAAATCTTTGTTTAAGAAGAAAACCGCTGCAAAGAAATTACAACTTATGGTTCACTTTGCCTCCACTTCCATACTCAATGGTGCAATTTTGGCGAAAGTTATCGCTAGAAAGTGATCGGAATCACAACAATGATTATATAAATTATCATGGAGCTGCAAACCCAACCTATAGCACCTCCACCTCGGCATTTAAATGGATTGTGAGGTGTTGTCCTAAGCTTCCTACAAACCTTGTTGAGTACCTTCACTTTTTTTTTTTCCAAAAGCTTTTAATTGATTCTTTTTTCTTCACTTATCCATTTTAATTCAAGTACAAGTTTGTAGACTAATCTTTGTCTTCTTTTCAAATTTGACTTTAGTTTAGAAATATTACATGTCTATTTCCTATTCGCACTATTTCTTAGATAGCAAGGAATTTCCACATTCTCTACACACTTCAAGAAAGCTTAGATTATTATCTACCATTTTTTTTCTAGTATTTTGTTAATTATTTTATAAAATTCTCGTAACTCATTTCACCTAATTGTTTACATTACTAAGTTTTAACGTCAAACTTGAACTTGTGGAAAAACTCTTCCACATTCTTCCTAGAAAATAAGTTCTAATTCTTTTTTATACTTATAAAATTGTTTGCACTTGTAGCTTGTGGCTACATCTGTGGTCCATATGGCTTGGATTCTAGTAGCTAAGAGTGGTTATTATTTTTCTTTAGAAAGTTGCAAAGCATTAATAATCAAACCAATTCACTGTGCAATTGCAAAAGCCAATTCAATTACAAAGTTCTTCTATGGCTTTGCAATTAGAAAACCCAATTCCTCACAATTTCTTCTTAGTTACTTGAAAATTCAAAGAGAGCCCCATGGCATTAAGCATTATGAAATGGATGCTAAATTACAAAAACGACGACTTAGAAAGGTAACTAATGGGATTTTCAATATAATTGTTTACCTTATGGAAAATAAATTATATATATATATATATATATTAATTTTTGAAATTATTGAAAGATGGAAGCTAAAGACTCGATGAACTTAGAAAACTGAATGTATCTATCAGTTAGTCTTCAAGAGTTGCCAACCAATAAGGAAAAGTGACATTGACCTTTCTCAACAGAATTTAGTTATACAAGGTTTACAATTTCATTCCTGGTTATTGTGTTTTTTTCTTTTCTTTTCTTTTCCATATATATAATCAGTATTTCAATTTTGATACATACAAAAATATTAATTTTTACAAAAACAAAAAAAATGAAAATTTTAAATATATACTAAAGTTGAAGTCTTGGGAAGATGAGGAATAAGAGGAAGAAGATACATTGACTTTTTTGCCCTTAAAATAAGATGTAAAATTAACTTACATGACCATCACATGCCATTTAGCATCTACTTTTAGATGGAGCTAAAGGATTGGAATGCCTCAACATAATTTCCAAAGTATGGGTGGTACATGCACAAATTTAAAAGGTCAAGAGGTAAAATACTACAAACTTGATAATAAAGGGGGTGACAATGCAATAAAGCCCTTATAAAACCACTTTACAAATTCTAAACTACTATTTCCTAATATATATATATATATATATCCAAATCTTAATGCTTAAATTATGAATAGAGTTCATAAAATACTAAAGGATTTCATGTTAAAACAAATAAACTACTTTCCAACCTTGAGTTGCTAATGGCATTTCATCCAGCATAAGCATCTAGATAATTTAGCATGCAATGTGACATACTCAAAAGTCTAAGAAATCCATGGTAAAGTGGGTCAGATTAACTCTGAAAGAAGTGATCCAAAAATGGGTTTAGCCTAAAGTTTCAAGGAATGTCCAACCAAAGATTTTACCAACCCAATGGTAAAATCTTGCAAATAACATGAAACAACTTCTATAGAAAGTAAATAATAGAAATGTGTAAGTATCATGTAGAGTAATGTTTGACCCTGAATTTATCTGGATTATTCCAGTAAGTCATCCTATGATGAATAAAAATATGAACCCTACAACAAATAATATGGGTGTTTTGTATTATATCAAACCCCGTCCCTAATGGTAATATTTCAACTAAAGATTTTGATTCTAGGAGGGACAACTATTATCACAATAGCTGCGATGAAGTAGGCAAGGTTATCAATGTCTAAGGTCATAATAAACATATGATGAGCCCAAACAAGAAATCTAAGAACACCTATATTGATCATGCCATAAACCATGCCTAGATTTCCAAATATTGATTTTTTTTTTTTTTTAAATCGAGACTATATGACTTATGATACTGGATCTGGGTAGAATGAGAAAATAAACTTCAAGATGCTTCGCTATCTACTAATATAAACAAATGAATAGAAGATAGGTGGACTATATCATCAACTTATTCCATTTTTCTATGAAAGCTAGCCATACTTTATGATGACTACTATCATATTTAAGTGCGTTAAGATTATAAAGATTGTAATATTCCTCAATAAGGAAGAATCATCATGATTTATGACTTCAAAAATTTCTTGATTTAAAGTAATCTAGCATCATGATGACATCTTTTTAATTTTGTATAGACCATTGATAATAACCATTTTGAATACTATCAGAGTAGATATTTTCTCCAAAAACCACCCTATAAGACTTTACATCTAGTAAAAGTTTATTGGTTACTCGAATACTTAGTTAAGGTAGTTGATGCTTCATAACGATACCAATGGTACCATCAACATCAAAGAATCCACCTAACCAATTTGATTGAGCATCTAGCGTAATAGGTAGACTTACAAGAATATCATGCACTAAAAAAATATGTTGTCATTGAAGTAGTCATGCTGAATGTATATGACCATTAATACAACTCATTAGTTTAATCATACCAAGTTAATTATTTAGTCGATAATGATAAGCTTTAGAACTTGATTGAATTTTAATAATTCCACCAAGCATATGTTTGATATATCATAGTAATAGTAGATTTTCAAGTCCCTTAGTAATTTTGAGAAGAAGTATATCCTTGTTTACTAACTTGAAGAGTTTTATCACCATCAATAATTCCAATCAGCCACTCACAGAAAGATTTAAGGTAAGTTGTTATGTGTATTCTCTGATATTTTTGCTAGACTTCTTTTATTGGTTACCTATTGGTTGTGTCTTAGATACTCCATTTTTTCTAGATTGGGATTTTACTAGAAAACCACTTATGAACATAGTACGAGTACGATTATGTCATACAAAAGTTTGAGTTGGTTAACAATATGGTAATTGCCTCTGCCGGTACTAGAAATGATAATAAAAATAAGAATGTTGTCACTAGAATGAACCACACAAGTAGAGGTGATTTATGCATATTAATTTTGGGTCCATGCATGTTGGAGATAGTTGTTATAAAATTGATAGAGCCTAAAATGGATGAAACTCTAGATAAATAAAGACTATAAATTGCTAAATCAACAGCTCCTTCACAATGCCTGGTAATACCATTTAAGGAAGGATAGACCATCCGCCTAATGCCACTACCTACTTCTACTAAGACTGAGCTTAATAGGAGAAAAAAACTTGGTGGCAACAACGAGAATGAAGTGTCAATTAATTGTGTAATGCCATGTCAGATGCACCTATAACTATCAAAACTGACTAATTACCAGATCCACTTATCATCGTCAATATAACCATAAAAAAAATATCATTAAAAAAGTGTGAGATGTTATTAAAACATTATAAAGTTAATGATTCCCACCAAGAATTAGATATTGGGGTTATGCTAGTTCCATACAAATCGATACTGAGAAGCATGTTTCCATCACTCAAGTAATAACACCAAAGATGAAATACAGAATCCTTATATTCTTACGGTTAGTGGAGAACAACCATTAGACTGGATTTGTCATAAAATTAAGATTTTTTTCATTTCCTTCATTATTAAAGATGGTCCTTTAGAGAGCCAGGATTCTTAAAAAGGCTGGAGGGAGGTTTGGAAATCTCTCACCTTATTAATGGGACATTGTTTTTCCATTTCCTCTCACCCTCCCCCTTATACTAGCTCAGGAAAGTAACACAAAGATTTTATTTTGAAACAATCTCTGAAGTTTTTCATATTGAGCTCTAAATATATGCTATTAGGATATAATGACTCCTACTAGCTATTCCCCCCTAAAAATTGTACATGCAAATTCCCATGCATACGGCTCAAGTGGTGAAGGCCTTTTTCCTTTGCATTTAGTAAGTGTTTTATTGTAGCCAAGCTTACCATTAGCCAATAGGTGTCTAAAGCCAAGCTTTGATCATGATTTCTCATCACTTTTGGCCACTTTATTTTGTCACCTAAGATCCAAGTCAGCACCAGCAATGATCTTTTGATTCCCCACAACCAGATTGGCTTAGAATCAAGTTACATATCGCATATCTTACCCCCTTTCTTATCATTAATAAAATAGGTTACCTCTTTTCCCCTCTATAATAAGGTAAGCTTTAAAAACTCCTTTCTTTAGCCAAGTGAGCCTTTCCTTTTTAGATCATCTTTTGCTTAATGAGGTACCATCCCCTTTTTAGGTTCCCATTTGGTTTACCATGTTTACAGGTTGAACTTATGGCAGAAAAAAAAAAAAGAAAAAGGCGATGTTGTGCTACACTTTAATGATCTCTTTCCTATCAAGGCATGAACTCTCGTCATGTCCTTAATCACATTCCATGAATTGAAAAAGGGAAGCCTACTCATCCATCAGCACCTCTTATAAATCAATGTTGTTTTATGAAGAATCTAAGCACAGTTCACTCATATTGATGAATCAAGAACTTTGCCGCCACTCATTAAGGTTACATGTTGTATCATACACTTCTTGCAGTATTTCCTGTGCTTCATACCCCCTTATTTATTTCTTCTTAAGGTAAGGTAAAAGGCAAGTCATGGTGGGGTAAAATGTAAAAGCATTTGTTGGTAATCAATTTGATCAAGATGTCATATGTCCTCCAAGTTGTATGGCTTTTTAATTGACAAAACTTCTTGTGTAATTTAGGCCTTTCCTTATGACCATAATTTTTTTTTTATCTCCATTTTAAATTGTTCTCTGAACTTTTTTATCAATATGAAGTGAGTGTAATAAAATATATAAAACTTGTAATTCAAGCAATTCAATCTTATGTGTGTAAGGCAAAAGTCCCCAAAATTTTGTTTTTAAAAAAAAAAAAATGTGTGATCAAAAGATCTAATCATTATGTGTCTCTTAGTGATCATTACTTTTAGCAATCTTTTTATTTAGCTACCTCCTTTTCATGTTCTATTAATCAGAAGCATGCAACAGCGCCATACTAGGAGGGGAAAAAAAATTTTAATCAATATAAAGCGCTAAGGCTCTTCCCCCCTTCCCTTTAGCAAAATTAATAAGAAATAGGACCAAACTAAGAGTTGGCAGCATAAATAAAGATGGATTTATGAATAAGAAAGAAAAGTCCAAAGGAATGGAAAATTTCTTAAATGGGTTGTTGGGTCTGACAAATTGATGGGAAAAGGTATCCTTGTTGTTTACAAACCATTTAATATGTTCCCTTTTTTTTCTCATGGAGGTACAAAACTCCATGCAAAGTGGAAGGATTTGATGATTCTCCATGCACTCACTGGTCCAATGAATGGGCCTCCTCCTCATTATGCAACTCGAACCTCACAATGTTAATGACTTCTTCTTCGATCTGCCCTTGAACTAAATCCACCTCCATCTTTGTTTTTGGCGAAAAGAACATTGTGAAAATAGGTAGCTTCTAAAGCAGATTCTAAGGATGAAGGAACATGTCCTCTATGATGCGAAGGCCCCTCTTCCCTAACCTAGAGGGAGATCAATACATAAGCTTCCTTCTCATTATACAACTCGAACCTCAAAATGTCAATGACTTCTTCTTCAATCTATTCTTGAACTAAATCCACCTCCATCTCTGTTTTTGGTAAAAGAATGTCGTGAAGATAAGAAGTTTCTAAGGCAAATTCTAAGGATGAAGGGACACGCTATCTAGGATGCGAAGGCCCCTCTTCCCTAACTCGAGGGGAGATAAATTGGGGCAATTTGGGTAAAAAATAGGAGTGTAAAACCTTTCCTCATGGATGGTGTCTTAAGATGAAAATACAGATGCTTGAATTTCCTTAATTCTTGCATACTTAAACTAGAGGGATTTGAATAAGTATTTCATGGGTTGGATTTTACTTTTTCTATATAATAAGCATTGTGAACTATCTGCTTCAAAAAGATAGTTGTAAGAATGAATAAACCTTTAACGTTTAATTAGAAGACAAAATAGATAAAAGAACTGCACATGTTTCAAATATTGAAAACATCCTCCATGGAGGCAATTGCAACAACTTCTACACACATCTTGAAAGTAATGACACATACTAACAGCATTGTTCGAACTAAGCACAACTGTTGAGTTAATTTGGAGTATCACTTCAGGATTAATCCCCTAGAAGGTGAATGCACCAAATATTAAAGTGGAGCATCCTTGGCTTAGCATTATAGCATACAGGGCTTCGACACTTCTACAAGATTTCACTAACTCAATGCAACTCACTAGCGA
Organism: Ziziphus jujuba; assembly: GCF_031755915.1. Lineage (NCBI taxonomy): Eukaryota > Viridiplantae > Streptophyta > Magnoliopsida > Rosales > Rhamnaceae > Ziziphus > Ziziphus jujuba. The sequence goes on along the minus strand of NC_083387.1, from coordinate 12,714,046 downwards.
GGAAAGAATAGGATATGAACTAATTGTTAGGAGTAGTCATATGACTTTTTTCCATCTCTGAATTTAAACCTGTTCTCAAGGAAGAATGAAGACAAAAATAAGGCATCTAATCATTTACGACCTAACAATACAAAATAAATAACCTCCTTTTGATGCTCCCTTAGCGGGTGAACTACCAATAGCGATTGAATCTCCTTACGCCTAATTTTGTTCTCCTTTAAAATGAGAGAAAGTAACTTAGTTATAATAGAATATATAGGGCTTTTCTCACTTGTTTAGTATTGCTTTAGCTTCACCATTCATATCTTGTTAGCAAGGTCATGGAAGCAGTAATGAAGCAAACCATGATCCCCACCTTAATCTTTTCCATTACCTAGCTCAAACCAACAATGTAATGATAGAATACCACAGTGTATGATTGGTATAGGCTATGCGCAGGTAGCCCCAACTCTTGTTAGCCTACAATTCTACATTTTGAGATAATAGGTGATTAATTACCTATATGAATTGGTAGCTTTTGTATGCTTTATCGGATTCTAATACCTACCTTCTTTAAGGTTGGTTTTATATACAAAATTTTATCATAATGGGGAACGACCATCCAATTACACATGGAGAGCAGCATAAAAAGGTGCTTGTTAAAACATAGTTAATATTTATATCTTAAGCAATGTCATGCATCTAAGCTAGGACCAAATTTTGTATCTCCTTGAAAAATTTTGAAGGCTTCAAGGTATGTATGTGTCCTTTACATGGGCTAGAACCAAAACTTGCATCTACTTAAAAAGTTTCAAGGTTTCCAAGTTTATGCACTTTATCTAGACTTTTTGCTAAACAGTTCTCAATGATGAATGTACTTCCGGTTTCTTCGACACCCAGGTACACTTTGTGAGACTTTGGGCAATTACAGTGAGCCATCTCCATGGGAAGGAAGTGAAAAGCACAAAAGTAGAAAAACAACTAAAACAAAGGAGAAGGATAAAAGTGCTGATAATTCTTTTAGCCATTGGTATGCAAATCAAATAGCGATCATTAAGCCTTTAAGTTTCTTTTTTGGCTTCCTTTTGCACTTAATATAACTAAGGAGTGCAAAGTAGGTCCTATTTATAATGGTCAAGGGGAAAAATAGTGATACTGTTTTGGGGGAAGAAGGAGAAAAGCAAATTGTTTGACTAAAACCTACAAGTTCATGTAGTAAGATATATATATATTTTTCCTATTCCCTAGCATTGAATTAAAGTTAATTCTTGGATGTTGACATGAGTTATTTAACATGATAGTTGTTCCTACTTATGTCCTTATAGTCAAATTAAAGTTAATTCTTGGATGTTGGTGTATATTAATTACTTAATTAGGACATAAATAGTATTATACTCAAGAAATAATAATGTAAATACTTTTTCTTTTCTTTTTTTATCCTAGGTGTTGGGAGATTCGAACTCAATTATCTACATAGGAAATAGTTGATTTTGCAGCTAGATTGTCTTCTCATGGACATAGTACTTCATTATTTGTATGTGTGTAATTGTAAGGAAAGAGAAAAAGAATCAAGCTCACATTAGTTCGATCTGATAGTTTCAGCATCAAGACTCCTTTTATTAGTTATTAGATCGCTTCAGGGGCTATAAACGTTAATTAATAATTCAAATGGATTTAGTGACATACTAACATACTATTTAAAGTAAATGAATAGTATAGGAACCTAAGGAACAGTAAATACAATTAGGCTCACATCAAATCAGCTTGATAGTCTTATCATCAAAACTTCTTTTATCTACCAATGGATAGCTTAAAAAGGTGAAATTTAAAAATATATTTATAATTTACCAGATCCCTATATAATTCACTTTTCTTAAATATGACTATAGAATGTAAATAAGTTCATATTTGATTATCGATTGATTTTTAAATCTCAGTCTCAGAGTAATTTAATGGCTAATAAATGATGACATGATACTAAAACCATAGATCGAATTGATGCAAACTTGATTATGTGTGTGTGTGTGTGTGTGTGTGTGTGTAAATTTTCTGATTAGAATGCTATGATGGTTTTTCCATCAAGATCTCATTTATCAACATTTCGATTGCTTCAAGAGCTTAAATTTAAACATATAGTTAGGATTTAAATGATATCAGATAGGGTTCACTTAGTTGTTTAAGATTGTTGGTATTTCATCAAACTTATATAGTCCATCAAAACATCCTGAAATCTCAATCATGCCACCAAGATGTCTTAATATGAGACTAATATATATATATATATATATACAATTCATCTACAATCAAGACATCCGGATGGAATTGGTACACATGCCAATATCAAGCAACATATTTCAGGATAGACTTCTACTGCAACATATTGCATAACATTAGCATCCATATCAAATTCCATTAAAATATCCTAATGGTGGAATTTATATATATATATATATATATATATATATATATATATATATATATTTTTTCATATTTATATAGTTATATACCAGAACTTATCGTTTACAAGATAGTTTTGAATTTATACAGGAGATGTACAAATGTTAATACTAATTATATCCCATGTTATTAAATATATTATCTTTCTTTCTAATTACTTTTATTTATTCTTCCTGGGCCATTTTGTTTAACATGCTAATCTTTTAAATTTTTTTAAATAAGAATATAACATGAGAAAGTAAACCCAATCAAAAGTTAGAAGAGAAATTCACTATAAACAAAAAAAAAAGGGAAAGTAATATTCAACACTCAATTCTTAATAAGGAAAAATAAATTTACTTTTAACATAATATAGGTAAATGATATATATATATATATATATATATATAGATTTTTTATCCTAACATTTCATCTCAATCATATATAAGTTCATAAAAAAACACTAATAATTTATCAAAAAAAATTGTTTCCTTTTTCAAATCTCAAAAATAATCAATCATTGAATTTATAAAATGAACTCGAAATTCTAAAATAAATTAATACACGATTGTATTTCAACAAAAGAAATTAATCACAGTTATAAATAATGAATGTTAATAAATAAAAAATAAAAATAAAAAAACAATTTATAGACATGTTAAGAAAGTAAAACATTAAAATCATATACCTCAATTTATAGTGCATAAATAATTAAAAAAGTAAAAATCTAAACTATGAGGCCAAATGCACTAAGAAGGAGAGTAAGAACGATTTTGATTTGTTTATTGTTTTTTGTGGATTTTAGAGTGTTAGTAGGATACAAGAAATATAATTTATTTAAGCTTTTTTTTTTTTCGAAAAGAAAAAGATTACAAATTAACAAACTCTTTAAGGAAATATTTCGAAATTATCAAATTAATTCGGATCCACACAAAAATAGCTAAAATAATTCTACTACAATAGATATATTATATTAACAAGATTATAAAGTATTATAGTATAAAAAGAGAAATCAGTATTATCTTGTTGCCATATGAGGTAAGTTGGGAGATCAATTCTGTAATAATTTTTTTTCCTTGATAAAAAATTACATATATATAAGTCAGTGCATTTTCCGAACAATGCAAATTACAAATTTTGATAATAATTAATATTCATTTCCTCTACATAGGACGGCCATAAGCATGTGCAGGATATGCAACTACATATGATTCCATAATAATGGGGCATCATAAATGTATAATAAATTATATATGTACTTTTTATTATTTAAAGAGTTTTTTTGAAAAGAATTTTCTTTTCAAAATTAGAGGACATAAAATACAGGGATAAAAGGACCCTATAAAAAATTATAAATATTAAATGAATAAATAAATAAGTATATATATATATATATATATAGAAAAAAAAAAACAAAAAAACCAAAAAAAAGAGCATACAATGAACAAATTAAATATGCCTACATGATTAAAGCAAACTATAATGATGCATAATAAATAGCACCATTAGCAAAAATTAATTAATAAAAATATATTTTATAATTTTATATCTTATTTTATAGAAAACGATTGGTCAAAAAAGAAAATAGATATTTGATTTACATATAACCAGTCCAACATACAATACCAAAATGAATAGCCATTGGTTTAAAAAAAAAAAAAGAATATATATTTTATTTAGATCTAATTAGTCTGTAACTAGTCCAACATAAAATACCAAAATCAATAGCCAAAAATAAAAAATAAAAAATAAAAATAGATATTTTATTTCGATCTAATTTGTCTATACCAAAATCAATAACTTATTTTGGAAAATTTTCTGCTTTTAAAAGAAGGGGGAAAAAAATCAGCCTCTCCATAGTTACATGATATACAATCATGTATTAATCATGTATTGCTCTTCTCAGTAAACAACACAATTGTGAAATTAGCTTTATTTTACTATGAATCATGTTCTATTTTTCTAATATTCTTTATTTACTATTACATCCGTTTTGTTTTGTTTTCTTGTCGTTTTGTGTTTTTATTTTTTCTTTTCTATTTCCCATAAAAAGTTAAAATATATCCTAGAAAACAATTACATGAATATGAAAAACGAAAAAAGAAGAGAAAAACTAAAGAGTACTTTAATACAATCTAAAAAAGATGCTCTTGGTAAATTCATTGTTAAAGAACCACAAAATTTAGACTAAATTTATTATCTTTTGTTATATAACTGTGCTTCTAAATATACGAAAGTGGTTTAGTAAAAAAATAAAAAATAAAAAATAAAGTGGCACTTTTTTAAATTTTGTACGGCGCACTTAAAATTTAGGACCAACCTTGCCTACCGAATGTTTTGCACCACACAGGTTAGGACCAAATCTTGTGATTCCTTGAAAAGTTTGAAAGCTCATGCTAGGATCAAATCTTGTAGCTTGTTGAAGATTTTGAAGTCTTCCAGGTTTCATCGAGACTTGGTCCTAGGCAATTTTTAGTGATGAATAAACTTCTTATCACTTTAATACCCGAATACTCTTTGTAAGACGCTGAGCCATTGATCATTTCTATAGCCATTGGTCGGTATGCAAATCAAATGGTGATCGCTAGGGCTTTAAATTTCTTTTCGTCTTGCTTTTATGCTTAGAACAACCAAGGAGAGGCAAGGCAGGTCCTATTTATGATGGTTGAAGGTTAGGAATGGCAATTTGCCCCGCACGACCTGATCCCCACGGGGCACCGTCCCTAACGGAGCAGTTTTTTTCTCGAAAAATCGGAATTATGGGACGGACTCGGAGCAAAGGTTTAAAACCTGAACTGGGAATGGGTCGAGGACGGGGAGTAAACACCCCGTCCCAACCCTGGCCCGGTATATATATTTATGATTTTTTTAAAATTTTTTTTCTAGTTTCATTTATGTAAAATATCATTTTCTTTTTTTCTTACAAGCTCCAACACTAAGCCCTCAACTTTGGCCACCGACATCAATGTATTTTATTATATTTTTGTTGCATTTTAATCACATTATTTACATTTTATTCATTAAAAAAATTATATAAATTTCTAAAAAAAAATTATATGAATGATAAAAAAATTAAAAAAAATTAAAAAAAAAAGCGGAGAAAACCGCCCCACTCCATCCCCCATTGGGGAATCCGCGTCCCTGCCCCATCTATAAAGAAACGGAGAAAACCGTGGGATGGAATAGAAAATTTTCCGCGGGAATGGGGAGGGGATTTTAAAAACTGGCCCTGTCCCTCCCCGTTCACATTTCTATTGAGGGTAAAGATAGTGATATGGTTTCAAGAACAAGGAGAAAGGCAAATTATTTGACTAAAAAGAGCAATATTGTTCAAAATTTCATATAGTAGGATAGATGTACATATCCATATCCCTATAGTAAAACTAAAATCAATGATGTTATATATGTCAAAATATTTATGAAATAACATATGTTAAAATATTATTGATTAACATTTTAATATAACTTAAATATGGATAAGTAAATTTTTAAATGGATAAATGAATAAAAAAAAACTAATTTAAAATTACCACATCATCCATCACACCATTTGGTAAATAAATTTTATCAATATTTTAGTAACTTTAATATTATTAAATTTAAATTAATTCTGGGATGATAGAGCGCATTAATTACATAAGGCAAAAACTGCTCATGTTTATGTCCTTATAGTCAAATTAAAGTTAATTCTTGGATGTTGGTGTATATTAATTACTTTAATTAGGACCTTTATTGTTCTTATTTAATATTATATTCTAAGAATTAACATTGTTGTGTTAGTTTTTTGTGTGTTGGTAAATTTGTATGATTCAAAATACATAGTTGTAAAATATCAATCTCAATCAATACCTAAGCATGAAGATCAAATCCCTATTAGATAAAGTAAGTAACTTAGAGAGCTCATATATATATATCTAGGTGATTAAGCACACACTATTCCACACTATCTATGTTTTTCGCTGACCTTTGCATATTTACTAGTTTTTATACTCTAGGCATTTTGATTATGTTTTGATATGATTTTTACCAAATTTGTTAAAGTAAAAATATCTAGTTTGACAATTTTTACTGTTGTTTGAACAAAGTCACTATCATGTCAGAACAACATCTACCACGCGTCATTTCCTAAGTGGTGAATCTACATTATTTGGACAAGGTGTATATATTGCTCAGACAATGTCCTAGCATGTGTCATACATTTAGTGATGGATCTACGTTGTTCGAACAAGGTGTGTATGTTGTTCGGATAACGTCCTGCAAAGTGTCTTTTTATGGTTGGATTCTAACACCCTTGTTCCAACAACCCCTATGTTGTTCGAATAAGATCCTCATTTTCATTAAAGCCTTATCTTTTCTCAAGTTTGGTGATAGAAAAAAATGGGAGAGAGTTCCATGTTTCCAGATATAGGTAGTTCACCATTAATGGAAATACATTGAGCTTAAGTGATTTTGGACCATAAATTTCATCTTTAAATCACTTCTTAGCTATTATGGGCCGATTCTCTAATCCTCACTTTGTGTTTCAATAATTATTTCTCAATGATTGTCTCAAACATGTACTTTCTTAGTTAGAAAGAGACTTATATATTTCCCACATATTTCAAACGTCCCAAAACACCTTATCCCGTAAATTTGATTGGTACTTTAGGATTTGTTGCAACAAGCTTGGAAGAGTAGAGCCTTTGCGAAGGAGGCTTTGAAGATGGTCTTACATGTATCCTTGAGAGGAGTAGTAGTAGCAATGGTCTGGGCTTAAAGCCACTGCATTTAGTGTCAAAAAGTGAGTCATCAACTATCTCAATGACTAGCAATGTCAATAATATTCCTTACACTTAGATTAGGATTGTCTGTGTGTCTAGCACATGTGATTTTTAACATATAGGGTTTCCACATAAAAAGTCCTTGCACCTGATTTTTTTAACTTTTAGTATTTTACTTTCTTGCATTTAGTTTTACTTACTTTGCTGTGGAGGGCAGAGTCCTCATCTGTTTATTTTTTTGCATTTTTTTTTTATATTTGTGGGAGGAACAAGTTCTCATTATTCACTTTATTATATTTAAATTTCCTGTTTATGGGAGGAATGACTCCTCAATTATTAAATTATAAAACTGTAAATATGTAGTTTGAGACATGGAGATAATATGAAGTAGGTCTAGACTCTTGCTAGTTCTTTATTTCTCAACCATCAAAACGAAGCCTAAGTCATCTAAAAAGCCTATTTAACGCATTTCTAGTATTTTCCAAATTTTCAAATAGTATGAATACTTCTTCTTTTTTATTTTTTTATTTTTTATTTTTTTTTTTATTGTAAGGATTGGAGAATTTGAACCGAGCTATCTATGGGAACTATCAACTTTGTCACTAGATTTACCCCTCCTAGACATGCTACTAGATTATTCATATTATATACTCGCTTTGTCATCCAAACATAATGTACTTTTGTTGGATTATATGTAATTCATCAGTGATGATTTGGTATTGTTGTATTTTCAAAGAGAATTAATTTTAGTTATGTTGTAGAAAGAATCAATTAAATATTTGGTAGAACTACTATTTCATAATTATTGTACAATTTCAAATCAATATTTAAGTGTTAGGTAAATAATTATTTATTATCATCTATTTACTTGTAATATATTTTTTTATTACTATATATAATTTGTATTACTAAATATTTAATAAAAGATTTTATTTTCATCACAACCATATTTAAAGAAAATACATTGAACGTAAATTTCTAAATTTGAATTAAAAATATTTTCAATGTAGACTATTAATAAATTAAAATTAGTATTTTAATTATAGATTATTAGAGAAGATAAAATATAAATCTCGAAAGTTAGAATTCAAAAGTCAATTGCATTTGCCAAAGGATATTGATTCTTGTAAAATAAGAATTTTTTTTCTTATTAATTTACCTAACACTCATACTAGATTGACATTCTTTGATAATCAATTTTAAAGCTTCAAAATTAATTCTAAATAGAACAGAAGTGTAATCCCGCAAACACATAGTGTCTAGATCTTGTTATTATTCGAATATTGAAATGTGATCATATAAATATATATATATATATATATATCTCGAAACATACATTTTGGATGATAATTCTAAATTTATCAAGTAAGAAATATTGTTGTAGATACTTTAGTCCATTACATTAATTATATTATCTTTTTTATTTACTCTTCCTAGCCCACTTTGTCTTACAAGCTAATATTTTAAAAAGAATTTCTAGTTGCACTACCGTTTGAACTTTATATAATCTCATTATTGATTTACATTTCTATCCACATTTAAAATTACTATTAAGGATACTTATTAACTAAATTTATTTAAATAATTTCTTTATACAGTCTCATTATTCTTTTCAAATAATACGTTACATATATACATCTAACTAATACTCCATTAAAAATTAAGGTTGCAGATACAATAATTATTCAAAAATTACGGAAGCCCAAAAATATGAAACAATAAGATATATTTAGCTTTTTCTTCTTCTTCTTGTTTTTCATTTTGTGATGATTGCTTTAGTTTGGATTATTTTTTCTATCATATACCAATGACAAGTTCGGCTTATTTTTTATTCTAGATGTCAAAATACGTCTTTTATTTGGAAGTTTAAAACTAAACATTTTTAATTGTTCAAAAGCGTCCATCTAAACATTATCAAGATGATCGGCTTTTATCTGTCGAGTATTATATATATATATATATATACGGATATTAAATATCTTACGCTATGAAACATGCCAATTTTTTTTTTTAATCATTGATGGATTATATCTAATTGAATGTAAAAAATATGCAGGATGAAAAAGATATAGATAATGGAAGTGTTGGATTATATTAATATTTATGTTGACAATATTTTTGTTACCTTTGTCGTTGTTATAGTTGTTCATGATACCAGGATATCCAATGCTGCCAGTTGTTGATAAATGATTTAAATATCATCAAATATGTGCCCAAAGAGGGGAAACACCATATGCTTTCTAAATAAAAGCTTTTAAGGACTTAATTTCAAATTATGTAGCCACTCATGAGACAATAAATTTAGACAATTTATAGTTTTGAACAAATTAGTTTGCGATTATGATACTAAATGCAATCTCAAAATGATCTTTTTGTACTTTATTTTTAGTAATTGATATAAAGCAAGTCCATTATAGTTTTTTCATTTTTATCTCTAAATAAAATTAGGACATTTAATATCTCTAAATTTCGTTCAAACATTTACAATCGAACAATTTCAACATGTTCAAAAATATACAAACAAATTTTTTTAATGGTATATAAAAGTTTACAATTGAACATTGAAATATGTACCCATGTGGAATTGCATGTTCAGAAGTATACAGCTAAACAAAAGGATAAAGCTCAAAAGTTCACAACCGAACATCTGAAATGCATACAGAAGTTTATGATCGAACTCTCCAAAATTATAAGTTATAATGTTGAAGATGTTCAAAGGTATACAAACAAATATTTTAATGCTGTACAAAAGTTTAAAATCGAACATCTAAAAATGTACCCATGTGGAATTGCATGTTCAGAAGTATACAACTAAACAAAATGATAACATTTAGAAGCTCACAACCAAACATCTGCAAATTTATGATTGAACGTTCCAAAATAATAAGTTATAAATTTGAAGATGTTCAAAAATGAAAATCAACCCTAATTCAAACGAGAAGGAAGGGGAAAAAAAATATTTTAATGAAATTAATTTTAAAGGGACTGTATATAGTTATTTTAGAATTGTGAAAAGAATTTTTATTTGTAAAAGATATGTAATTTTGGAATGGTATGAATTAGAGATATTTTAGGAATAAATAATATTATATTAAATAATTTTATATTTTTTATACCTTTAAATAGTAGTATATAAAGAATGGAATTGTAAAGAGTCATTTTGAAATTATAAAAAAAAAAAAAAAACCACTCTATTTTAAAACTATTTATCTTTACCAACAATCTAATATGAAAAAATGAATCATAACGACCAAAAGTTAAAACAAAAAGTATTAATATTCAACATTCAATTCTTAAAAAATAAACAATATGATTCAATTTTAACAAAATATAAATAAACAAAATATATGCAAAATTTATCATAACATTTCAACTCAATCATATTTCAATCCATAAAAGAACATTAATAATTTATCAAAATAAAATATTTTACTTTTTTCAAGTTTCGAAAATGATCTATGATTAAAATTATCCCACAGACTCTAAATTCCAAAATAAAACAATACATCATTTTATTGCTATTTAAAAAATTAATCACACTTATTATATAATTAATATGAATAATATAATAGAAAACAATTTATCCACATGTTAAAAAATTTGAACATTAAAATCATGATTTAGCCAGAAAAAAAAATTTGTTCTCTTTTGTATAAATAATTAAAAAAGTAAAAAGCTAAAACTATGAAGACTATATGCACTAAAAGCAACTCCAATGGATTTATAAATTGCTATCTATATGGCACAATGATGAAGAACTCCTAGTATATATCACATAAATGTTTATTTGATAGATATCAATCCAAAATCGTTCAGCAATGGTTTTATTTAAATCTCAACTAATTTATAATATGTACATATATAAATATATATAATATTATATGTATATTTATTAAAAAAAAATATTAAGAATTGATAATGAATTATTTATCTATTTTTTGTTTATGAAAAATATCTTAGTAAGGAATATTTTAGTGAACCCCCACTATCTAGCAATCCTTTTGAAAGTAAATAGTGATTTTTTTTTTTTTTTTTAAATCCATGTCTATATTTTTGATATGGTAATAAAAATAAAACAATCCACATAGCAATAAATGATAACGATTGGAAGAACTTCTAATCTCTGTGCCATAAATGTTTACTTGATAAACATTCATCCCAAAAATCATTTTCCAATCGCTTTATTTAAATCCCAATCCATTAATGATGTGTAGATATATTTTCCTTAAAAAATAATAAAATTGATAATAATTTATGTATCTATTTTTTCCTTTTGAGAAATATCTTGTTAAGGACTGTTGGTAAGCCACACTATGTAACAGACCATTTGAAAGTAGACAGTAACATTTTTAATTTTTGATCTTAATCTTTGTCTATAATTTTTTTTGTAGCAATACAAATATAGCAAACCAAAGCCTTTTACTTTCTCCATGCATTTTCTTCCTTCCCTAAGCTAGACCTAATCCTTCCTCTCCAACAAGAAAATTATCTTTTGTCATCTTCTCCTTTGTCCATTGAATATAAAAAGATATAAGAAAGATCAGTAGCAATCCAATAGGAATTTAGATGAATCCGACAAGTTTTCTCTTTTAGGAAAGTTTGTTCTCTTTTGACTTTCAAAGATCTTACCCTCTGCTAGTACCTTCTTAAGGGGTTATGAGAAGCATGATCTCACCCTCTGCAAGTACCTTCTTAAATCCTCATGATGAAACAAAACCTTCAATCTTTCCTTGGGCTTAACCTTCTTTTTTGCACTTTAGTATCAACTTTTTTCCTCTATTTAAAGAGATACTTTTTTCTCATTGAAGGATCCTTTTTACTCCTTTGGGGCTTCTCTTCTTCGAGACCTCTCCTTCATATTATCATTCTTCTTTGTGGCTCTTTTTGTTTTGGGTCTTCTTCCTTTTGGCTCTACTTCTTCTGGACTTTTGGCCTCATTATCTTCTTCTAGACTTCTGCTTCTATTTTCTTCTTTAGGCTCAACTTCAGTTTTTTTCTCGAAAATGACGTTGTCCCTAAGCTCATGGACAACCTTTACACTTGAGTCATCTACAACCACATTGATAGATTCCATAATGGTGGAAATTCTTAATTTGTACACCTTATAAGCTCAATTGTTTAACGCATATTCTAGAAAAATACCAATGTTACTTCTAGCATCAAACTTTTCGAAGTCTTCTTTATCTTTTGAAATGTAGCATGTACTACTAGAATCCCCGAAATGCATCACTGTAGACTTCTTTCCCATAAAGAGTCTTACCTTATCCCTAGTCTAAGGTACACTCTGTTTACAATGTAGATTTTGCCCATAAATTCTTGGCAAGTTTCTTACTAATAAGCATCACTTTAGCAATCTCCCAAAATATCTCATTCTTCTTTCAACACTCTCATTCTATTATGGAGTCCTAGGAGTAGAAAATTCATAACTTATCCCATTTGCAGAATAAAAGTTACTGAACTTTGACTTACCAAACTTTTTTTTATGATCTCTTTTGAAAACGAATAGATTTATCAATAACTACTTTCTTATTCTGACACAAAAACGTAAAGACATCAAAAGGATCATATTTCTCCTTAATAAATCTAACCCAACCATATATGGAGAAGTCATCAACCAACAAAAAAGTGTCACCATTCAACACACTGCATGTCCCTTTTATAAACTGAACATTATACTTGTCATTACAAATTTTACTAATACTTATCAAATTTGCCTTCAATCCCTCAGCATAAAATACACCACCTATTCTAGGAATACCAAGAGTTTTCAACTGAACCATTTCCAAGAACTCTTAATTTGCTTCCGTCATTAAAAGTAACTAAACCCTCACTGTAATCCACAAATCTAACAAAGATAGGCTTTATCTTCAGTCATATGTCTAGAATAACCACTATGAAAATACCCTTCACTTGAGATTGAGTTTTCAAATCAGTATAAATAACCAAACATTTCAAATCATCTTTTGGTCTCAATTCAGTTCTAGTGATGGCCAAATTCTTCTCAGGAGGGGTACTTGTTTTCTTTCTGATTCTTCTTCTATTTGTTCTTGAACCCTAAGAATTCCTTAAATGACTATCAACAACTTGAAAAAACTTTATGCGACTTTCTCATAAGTCCATCCAAATGTGTCCCGACAACCCTAAGTTTACTTTAATTTTCTATTAGTTTTATTTATTGGTAGTCAAAGTTTGTTAGATATAAAACTAAAACTAACACAATTTTAAGATGTGTTTCATTTGCATTTGTTTATTTTCTTCCTCTTTATATTTATAGTTAACAAGGATATCTAATTATCATTAATCAACATGAACATATCATTAAAGTAAATAAAATACATACAATTTATATGAAAAAACCAAAAACTTAATACGTTAATAAATAAAAATAAATAAATAGTGCTATTTTGATCACTTCAATCTTTATGAAACTTATAGAGTTCATCTTTTATTGCAAAAAACTTTTCTTTCATTATTTCAAACCTTTTATGTCAAATTCTAGGCTGTATCTTTTAATAAAAATTAAAGTCAATTACACTTTAGTATTTTTATTTTAACTATATGATACAGTAGGCCCACAAGTTTAAAATGTTTCACATTAAACCTTCAATTTAGAATTTGTTTTATATTAGGCCCTCAATTTTTAAATTGACTTTAGTCCCATTTATTATATAGAATGGTTATTCCTAATAAAATAAAAAATCTATTTATAGAAACTAAAAAAAAAAAAAAGATATTTTTGTAGATATGTTTGATTATTATTTTAAATTAGGTTCAATATTTAATCATTATAAAGATTTTTTTTTAAAATATCAATTTTGATAAAAACTAATGAAAAGTTAAATTTTATAACTATTTATATATTTTTAATTTAGAATAACCAATTTCAATTTAAATATATTTTAAAAGCAAAGTGTGATTTAAGATTAGGCCACGGCTTGATCAAAGTTGTGGATGACAATCATGAAGCTTGATTAGACATGTTAAAAGAAATTTGCACAGCTTGAACAGAAATTGGAGATGTTATATGAATCACAAGCTTGAAAAAAACCCAGATATACATACATGTCAAATAAAAACCAGTTGCAGAAATAACAGTGATAGTTATCAAGCACCAAAAGGAAAAAATAAATTAATGCTTAAAAAAACAAAAAAGGAAAATAATTGGATAATAAAGGACGAAATTCTCTAGTTGTTAGCTAATGATTAAGACCCATATTAAAAATAACAACTATGTCTGAATCTCATCATCCATGAAGGAATCCTTGGATCCCAAATTTTATTGATTTTATTTTCTTATAAATAAAATAATAAATATATGCACATATAAATACGTCTATACGTCGCTAACATCATGGTCGAACTGGTCAACAGGAGGGACAAGAAAATAGAAGTGGGGGTTGTTGGAGCAGAAGAAGTCTCTTTGGATCGAGAAATGGGCAATGGAGTCAAAATCGCTGCAATTCCATTGTCAGAGTCCAAGTCAAGGACCAGAACAGCTTTGATGCCCAAACTCTTGGCAACATTGTCGTTTTACTTCTGGGAACTGGCGTTTTGGATCTCCCTTCCGCAAACTAAAGTGAAATGACGTTCCCTACCCTTGATTATGTATCACTTGACATGCACGTGAGTCTTTGTTTGTTTGATCGACAGAGGGACGCAAGAGATGTATGAATTTGGGATGTAAAATACTAATATGATAATTTTAACAGCAGTATCTGATATTTGCTCTCATTTAATTTCAGTTTTTAATTTTTTGATATTTTAACTGCAATTTATTTTTTTATTTTTTTATTTTTTTATTAAAATTAACAGTTAAATGAGTTATTTTATATTTTTAAAAGAAAAATATAATTTTTGATAAATATATAATGTAATAAAATGTTAAAAAAAAAATTTTCTCTCAAGCCTAATTCGAAAATTGCAAGATTATTTTTTTTAAAAAAAAAATCTTTATTTTTGAATATTAAAGTGAAAAAAAATTAAAAAAAGAAAAAAACTAAAACAATAAATAAAAATATATAAAATATAAGAAAGTTTATGAAGACGATTGAAAATAA
Source organism: Ziziphus jujuba (assembly GCF_031755915.1). Taxonomy (NCBI): domain Eukaryota; kingdom Viridiplantae; phylum Streptophyta; class Magnoliopsida; order Rosales; family Rhamnaceae; genus Ziziphus; species Ziziphus jujuba. Next base: position 12,698,814 of record NC_083387.1, on the reverse strand, counting down.
GTAATTGCACATTAAAAATATATATATATATATATATATACACATTTTATTTTTTTGGAAAATATGCAATTTTTTTCCCCTTTTTTTGGGTCCTTCTTTCTTCTTCCTTTTGTCTACCATGGCCTTCGCAGATCTCTCCCAATTCTTGTTGGTTTTCATTAGAAACAATGATAGATATTATTATTTAAGAAGTTAATTCTAAACTAGTGGATATATATTATGGTCTTCAAATGCTAAATCAGTGGTTTAAAAAGTTAATTATATGTAAGATCTTTAGAATGGAACAAAGAGATTTAAAAATTTCTACAATAAAATTCAAAAAATTATGTAGATAGTTGTGGTAGGAACTAAATTAGTTTATTTATAAATCTATAAATTTTATAAACTGAATGAGCTTATTTATGAATTTAATTATTTAAAACTTTTTTATTTATCTCTTCTATTAATTTTATTTATAAATTTATAAAACATGTGTAAATTTTATTAATTTTCTTATAAAAAAGGGGTATAAATGTAATTGCAGTTACCTCCTCTGAAAATGTATAAACGTTTATTTAAAATAAATACTGCATTTGAAATATAAAATTGAATTAAAGCAAACCTCAAAAACTACATATAAAATTATCCAAACAATTATTTAAAATACAAAATGTCAACTTTGATAAATTTTGAAGTGTAACAGTGGGCGTAAAGTATCTACCTTAATAAAGTTTCATGTGCAAATGCCAATTTCCCAGTTTTTATTTTTATTTTTTATTTTTTAATTATTATCGTATAAAGAACTAAGATGGAACCGAAAACCCTTCCTTAAACCTTGCTGGGCTTTTGTCTTCCTCTTCTGTGAAAGCCCTGAAGCCACAAACAATGGCAAACCCCAAACTCCTCCGCCGAATCCTACTCCGTTCACCACTAAACGACACCGTTTTGGATGGCGCGAGGCTTTTCTTCTCCCCTTTCCACGAGTGGCGTTCTCACTACTCATCCATTGCCCCCGAAACACTCACTCAAGAAGAAAACCCCGGCGACAACAACAGCAACAAATGGTTCACTTTGCCTCCGTACACTTCCACCGTCGACGGTGGAATTCTGGGGAAGGAGATCGCGAGAAACCGATTGGAAAATAAAAACGACGCCGCAATAGGCCGTGGAGCTGCAAACCCCCCATATAGCTCCTCCACCACGGCGCTTAAATGGGTTGTCCGTTGTTGCCCTGAGCTTCCTAGAAGCCTTGTTCAGAAGCTCTTCCGCCTCAGACAGGTTGTGTTTTTTTTTTTTTTTTTTTTTTTTTTTTCCTTCGTGCACGAAATAGCAATAAGAATGTTCTTCCATGGCTTCTTAGTTGTAGAACCCAAATTCATTAGAAGGTTCTTTTGTGGCTTCTCAATTGGAAAGCCCAAGTCCTCTCAATTTCTTCTTGTTTACTTGCAGGTTCGAAGGGAATCCTGTGACATTGGACATTCTGAAATGGGCGATGAATTACAGAAACCCCGACTTCGCAGGGTAAGAAATGGCATTCTCCGTATAACTGTTTTTTCTTATATATATATATGGCATTCTCCGTATAACTGTTTTTTCTTATATATATATATATATATATATATATTTTAAAATTTTTGAAATTATTGAAGGTGACAGCTAAAGACTCTATGAACTTAGGAGACCGAATATATCTACCAATTAGCGTTCAAGAGTTCCCAGTTGATAAGAAAGAATATCATTGCAACGAAGAAGAAGTGAGCTTTATCCGCAGCCTTGAGCTATACAAGGTTTTCAACTTTCACTCTGTAGTCCTTTTTTTTTTTTTTTTTTTTTGGGGCATGGGTATCTTGCTTTAGATAAATATATGAGCTCCATTTGGCTTACTGAGGTCAGGATCCTGCAATTATTGTTGTCAATAAACCTCCTGGAATGCCAGTTCAGGTCAGCTATTTATGGTTCATTTGTGGTTTACTTGCTCCTTAGTTCAGTTGTTGGTAGTGGGCTTTTCTTTATTATATATAGTGATTGAACAGGGAGGGATTGGAATCAAAAGAAGTTTAGATGAACTGGCCGCCACCTGCTTAAGTTATGACTGCTTGGAACCCCCTCGGCTAGTGAGTTTATTTTTTTAACTTTAACTTGTCTGAATTTTTTCCTTTTTTTAAACAGTATTTTAGCATCCTTCAACCATCTTAAGCTCAATTTCTGGGCTTGTGAGTAGTTGTATGATCATGAGAGCTGGGATAGGAAGTATGACATGATCGAAAGTTTTCTATTAGTTCTAACAGTTTAGTAACTTGTATTGCTATCGTACATTTGTTCTATATGTGTAGCACTAGAGGGGCAATCAAAACATATAAAGATTTTGATAAGATGACAATCTTTAATATGCAGAATGTTTTATTTGGTTGTATGCTAAACAAATTGCAAGAAAAGGAGATTTCCTTTCTGTGACATATATGAATGTAATATTTTGATAGACCAGCTTACTTCTTTGAAGCACAATATGAGGGATATTCAAAGAAATTACCATGACAAATTTTTATAGATTCAATTATTTGCGCAACTTTTATGATTTGTGTTGCATGGTCTGGACAACACATATCTTCCATTTAGGCAATCTCATTAATGGTTGCTTGTATAAGTATGTTAACTTTCTTGTGATGAAAAAACCTGTGTTTAGTAGGTACACAGACTTGACAGAGATAGTAGTGGCATCTTGGTGATGGGAAGGACACAAACAAGTGCAACAGTTTTGCATACCATCTTCCGTGAGAAAACCTTTGGAGCATCACATGATGTGGGTAAAGTTGAGTTTTTTTTTTTTTTGGTTCCCTACTGTTCATAGGCATGCTGTGTACAGGAACATTTTCATAGGAAGTTACAAGGCTGTTAGTTTTGTTGATATTATGTTTCAACCTTATACATGTATTATTTTCAAAGGAAATAGACAATGTAAAGAGAATTCTGCAAAGAAGGTATTGGGCACTTGTTATTGGATCTCCAAGACATCGGAAGGGTTTCATCTCAGCACCTCTGAGAAAGGTTAGATTTTGTTTTTTTTTAAAAAAAAAAAAAAAAAAAAAGAAGCTAAAACTGGCTTACCATGTATAAATATCAGTGCATTCTGTGCCATCAAGCCGTTAGTAGCCTAGTTTCTTGGTATCTGGTCCTTGATGTCCTGGGGTTTTTATTGGGAATTTCTTACAGTAAACTAGTTCAACATAATAAATGAAACTTAGCCGGTTGCCTTCATATGTTGTTTGACCATATAATCTTGAAAAGTCTTGTGGGATATCAAACCTAATGAGATGCAGATCTGTATACTTTTTCCATTTAAATATTTTTCACAACTTAAAATAGTCCATTTATATGCATCGTAGATGTGCCTAAGAGAACTTGGTCCTGTTATTAAAATAAATGCATTACTTCTGTTGCTATATTGCATTTACTATTAGTCTAATAATACTAATAACTAGCTCAATGTGGCATATATAATAGCCCGTTTATCATACCTTTTGTGTATGTTGGGGAATTTAAACCATCAGGTCATGCTCATACTATGTTATATTGAGTACAGGTTGTATTGGACAATGGAAAATCAGATCGAATCACAGTAATGCACAATTCCCAAACTTTGGCGTCACAACATGCAATTACAAAGTATAAAGTGATTGGATCATCTCATGGTTAGCAACAAAATTTATTGCAAGTCTACAAAATTATTACATACAGCTTTAAAAACAGATTTACACCAGACACAAGGTAGTAGTATTTCGATGCATGGGAAAAAGAAAGAAGGGAAAAAGTCTGATCTCTGTGTGTTATAATCAAAATTTCTTAAACCTTACGGGCTGCATGATTATTGTGCCCATTTCTCTTGATTCTTTTGATGCTTTTTGACCTGAAATGAAATGGAAAAACTGGAAGGACAGGGGAGGGGAAGGGGGTGGGGGGTGTGGGGGAAAACAAAGAAGAAGAAGAAGAAGAAGTAATGAAAGCAATGTATGAAATTTGAAGAGAACAGTTGATTGGTTCAACTTTCTTGGTCATTTAGTGATACCAAGCAGCTTTTCAAGAGGTTGTGCAGAGTAAAAAGAAAAGAAATGAAAGAAAAGAAATCTGCCATTTAAATATATTTGATCATAGAACGGGTACAAACACTAGCAATGTCTAAATTAATACCTAAATATATAATGCACGTCGGTGAAAGTATATAATACATCCTAAATATTTCCGCTTCGAAGTAGTATATGGTTTACATCCTATATCCATTTTCACGGTAATTTTTTCTCTTTTGAGATGCCTAATGAAGTTATTTTCCACTTTTTTCCTCCAACTATCTCATGAAGATTGTTTTTGACCTCTTTGTCAGTTACTATGATTGTTTTACTAGAAAATTGTTTCTCAATCAACAAGTTCTGTATATGCTGCTTATCCCAATGTTAATTATCCAGGATATACATGGTTAGAACTTTCCCCTATTACTGGTAGAAAGCACCAGGTATGGATCAGAACTCAATACTAATTTTTATGTCTGAAACCAAATTTGTCCCTTATCTACTGACTGAATTTTTGCTCTTCACAACTTCAATCATGTTCTGGAATCACAGCTTCGTGTCCACTGTGCCGAGGTCTTGGGAACACCAATACTTGGAGACTACAAATATGGGTGGCAAGCTCATAAAAACTGGAAACCTTTTCCTTGTTCTAATCATGAAAACAACTCAAATGAAGTTCCGAAAAGAAAAATCCTTCCCTTTGGTCTCGATTTAGATAATGGAGATATTTCTGACAAGCATCCTCGTCTACATCTTCATTGCAAGCAAATGGTTTTGCCTGATATTTCTCTGGTTTTGCAAAATGTGCAACTGTATTCAGACTATGATCTTTCACACCTAGAAAGCATCAAGTTGGTTGCTTCTTTGCCTTCGCATATGCAACGAAGTTGGGAACTTACAAACTCTTAAGTTACAACTAGATCCTCCAAGCTTCATTTATATCCCGTTGAGGTGATTTTAGTGCTCCAACTCATTTTGCCAGGTTTTTTACTCATATTTGTACTTACCCAATACTAGAGACATTGTTATGTTTTCACAGTAGGGTATTATTTTGGGTTCAGACAATTTTAGAAGTTCATATGTGGCCTCGGTAAAAGATTATCATGTACAATGCTGCTCATTACTTCAGCTGGAAGGGAAAGAACAAAAGAGTTCTTCAGTTGGCTGCTAACTTGACATCCAGAGGTTTTTTATGTACGGCCAGGAGGACATTGTTTATTTTCTGGAACAGTTTGTCTAGTGCATGTACTGTCATTATAATTATTCTGTTGTTTTGTACCATGAAAAAATTAGGATAACCAGTTCTTTCATACACAGGAAAACTCTACAGCTAAGTTACTACTCCAGTGGTCGTGTGCAATGGCAATTAGCCAGTAACCTCACATTCTATTGTCCATCTTATCCAGTTTCCTTTGCAGGCCCATCTTTCAGCATAACATGAGTTGTTTGAAGCTTGACTTAATGCTTGGTTTTTACTTCATTTGTACCAACGGTACGTGTAATACCATACCTCTTGTAATTAAGAGCAACAAGTTTGCTTAAACAACCCTCAAAAAGCCATCATATTCATATATTATTAAATAATAATAATGAAAAAGATTACATTGTGGAGTAATGGAATTATAGTTTCCATAAATTATTATTTCACCTCCTTCAAATTTATAGTTTGCCCCATGATATTTGCTTTTTCCAGTAGGTTGACCCATCAAATGTTGATATGTGCAAACAACAGGGTTTATCCGTCTATGGTGTGTACGGAGTGTTGACGGCAGTTGCAGTTGTTGAAAAAACAATCATCAATATTCATGGTCAGCATGGAGACTGTCTATGACTGTCTATACCGTAGAATTTTATATATATATATATTTATATATATCTTTATTTTGGTTGATTTGATATTCATAAGAAGAATATGATCTAATCCAATAATGACATTGACTCAACTAAAATATGACATGTCTAATGTTGACTTTGTCCAAGTCTAAATTTGTAGGTAACCATCCTTCCAACTACTCCATGAGAAAGTTTACATGTTTTGTTTATTCCAATTTAGTGAAGACTGTAAAATGGTGTCAAGAGACACTCATTACCGCTTGCACTTTTGGAGTTGATCTCTTTTCATTTATCGCATCTTGGTTTCAAATTAAAGTTGAAATGTTGTAATATGATTTATAGTCAGGTGAAAACCAGTTGCTTTTAACAGTGTTTTCTTTTTGGCAGCATCATGTGGAAAACCTGCAATAGCATGTTAACATTAGACCAGTAATATAATCAAGAACCAGCAGGAAAACTACAATGTTATCCAGCTTTTCAAAAAAAAATTATTTACAGGTGGTATTAAACAAAGTCTATGGTAGGAAATTGGATTAAAAAATTAATAAAATAAGCAACATTTTGTAGATCTAGATAGAGCAAAAGAGTTGATAATCACCAAATTATTGGGTTAATGAAACCCATTTGTGTTCTACAATTCTTTAGGGTACCTACTAAGCTTTTGGACCTTTTCTCAATTGAGTCTTACAATTTCTTCTTTTTTTTTCTTTTTCTTTTTTTTTTTTTTTTTTTTTTTTTTTTTTTTTTTTCCTTTTTTGGTTAGTTGAAGAGTCGCTGAAAGCAATATAATGATAAGTTAAAGTTTCGTTGCTAAAAAATAAATAAATAAATAGATAACTATTGCCGTGATAGTGTTATAAGAATAAAGAACTTTCGTTGGATATTCAACTTTGAGAGATTTTGCATACCAGCGGATTAGTATGTATTTCCGACAAGTATTGATAATAATATTGGTAATAAATCTCATCATAGATGCGATGTATCTATGTGGTTCATATAATTTTGAACGAAATTTTTTTTTCTTTTTCATTTTTGTGGTTGCAAAATTGTCAACCAGAGGTTGGTGAGATTGATTGGGAAGAAAACTTGGAAGCAAACTTAAGGAAGGCTGTCCATCTCTTTCATCCAACTTACATGTCATATATAGCTAATGTATTTTTCTTTTATTTTTTATCTATTTATTTATTATTTTTATTTTTTTTTGGTAGTAAAGGTTTTTTGACTTCTTATAAGTTTTATTACCATATTGGTGGAAGTTCGTGATTCGAACTTTGAACTTTTACTAAACATCAATAATGGTGATACGAGACTCCCATTTTACATAAACTTGTAAGCCACTTGGCCAAATCTTCCATCTCCAATTGAAGAAATTTACAGGTGTAGGGTCCTGATCATCCAACACAATTTTTGCCTAACAACATGGACCCTTTTGCATAACACAAGTTTATTATCATTTTCATTTTGGACCCTTTCGGTTCTATTCATGACAGCATCCTCTAACAGATAAGTAGAGGATGATGGTAATACTATGAAACGAATATGAGGATCACGTCCATGTTTAGGATGAAAGCGAAAGATCAACAAACAATCAGCTTAGATGGAATTTTTATGATGTCTCTTCCACAGTGAAACACCATTCACCTCGGACATTTATTTCAATTGGATTACATGTCTTAATCTTTTTTTTTTTTTTTTTTTTTTTTAGGTCTTCAATCCTATTATCCTATTATATGGGTTAGGAAGTACCATTATTCATATATTTTTTTTGGAGACATGATTCACATATTTATTTAGTAAATTATTTGTTTCATAACTGAAAAATAGATACATGCAGTAATTATTTTGTTGGTTCGTATTATAATATCAAATAGCATTACTCTTCTTCTTCTTCTTCTTCTTCTTCTTCTTCTTCTTTTTAATGAAAATTTTATATGTGTGCAGCACAATGAAACGAATTAAAACTATTTTTTTTTTTCTTTTATGTTAAAAGTATTTACTTCTCTGATATACTTCTCAACCTCAACCCACTAATCGATAATTTATAAGATTTTTTCTTTTTTTCTCCTTCCAATAACTTATAAGATCTTATACGTAGAGCAAATATATAGTTTAATTATACAAATGAAAACCGTGATTTTAAGATCTAATGCTAAAGGGAAAAGGAAAATGGAAGAGGAAGAGAACTAGAGATTAATTCTCAAGAAAATGAAGCTCATTCCATGTAAATTTAATTTTAAATTTAATACAAGAATATTTTTTATTTTGACAATTTGCACCAATTTATATCTAAGTTATTTTCTTATTCATTGTACAGCATCACATTATCATACAATACAAACAATACAAAGTCTTATCAAAATAGATCAATATTTAATTTATCATAGAATACAAACAAAACAAAATCTTATCAAAATATATCAATATTAAAAATTAAATATTTACTTTCGCACCGCTTATCACGACACTACTTTTTCCTTGCTAAATAACCATTCTGGATATCCCACGTCCAAAATTGACTATTTTGCCCAAATTTTATCATCTCACTGAAGGCCATTCTAATATTTAGAAAAAAGAAGAATGATTCCATAATTTCACTAACTTATAAGAGAGATTGATTTATGACTAATTCTCTCTATAAATATTTTCAAATGTGAAGAATGCTTTTTCTTATGGGGTGTTCGAATAGTAATAAAGTTAGTGGTGTTTGGATAGTTGTAAAATTAGTGGGAATTTAAAATTTTCTAAAAAAATAAATTTTTTTTTATTTGGATAATATTTAAGAGAAGAAATTTATGGATTCTAGTAGAAAATAAATTTTATAATATAAAAAACTGACAGAAAAAATAGATCCTATTAAAAATATATTATTTTAAAATTATCTGAAAAATTGATTTTAAATCATATATTCTTCTATAATTAACCAGACACTATAAAAAAAATCAAAAAAATTTATTTTCTAAAAACTTAAATCCAAAAAACAAATTTCCAAATATCAATTTCCTACTATATTTTTCTTTTTTTTCACCAAACATCCATTAGACTTGTTTTGAGAGAGAGAGAGAGAGAGAGAGAGAGAGAGAGAGAGAGAGAGAGAGAGAGAGAGAGAGAGAGAGAGAGAGAGAGAGAGAGAGAGAGAGGGGTATTTATTTGAATCGTTCAAAAAAAAACAAAAGGGAATCGTTTTATGTAAGTGCCTGTATAAGATGGTCTAACAGAAGAATAAACAGGTCCCACAAACGGGTGAAAAGTCATCGGCCAGTTACTCCGTAATTTAGACCGTGTTTGCGAAGTGACATACACATGACGCAACACAGCCAAAAAAACAAAATCACATACATCCACATTCCAATCCACTTTCATACAACCTAAACGTTGTCTCAATCAAACCGTAAATGTCACCATCAACGGTCATAATCATTGTAAGTGGGTCCCACAATTTATCAATGATCCAAGGTATGAGTAAATGGGTAGCATGTACAACCCATTGGCAAAGGGGCATCCACCACCAACCCCCTTAGCTTCACCTACCGCAATCGTGACCCCAATGCTGAGGTGTCCAACTCTATATTCCGAATGAGTAGCCATTTCGCTTTGTTTCCGTCTATACTCTTTTGGCCTTTTATAAGCTTCGCTTTTTGCATTGTATTCCCCACAGTTCCCGCACTCACACCCCAACTCTTCCTCTTCTTCATCTTCTTCTTCCATCGAAACTCAGCCACGCATACCCACTTTTCTGCTTCTCTATTTTTTTTTTTATTTTTTCTCTGTATTTTCCATCTGCGATCATGGGCGGCCTTGAAACTGAAAGAACCATAAAAGGTTGGGCAGCAAGAGACTCATCTGGGATTCTTTCACCCTATACATACACTCTTAGGTAAGTCTTTCGTGACCATCAATATTTTTCTCCTTTTGAATTATTCTGATTAAATAATCTTCAACCCAAAAAAAAAAAAAAAAAAAAAGTTTGTTTTAAAGATATAAACAAAATCAATGCAGGAACACAGGACCAGAAGATGTATACCTCAAAGTCACTTTCTGTGGAGTTTGCCACACTGATCTTCACCAGGCCAAAAATGATCTTGGAATGTCCCACTACCCCATGGTTCCTGGGTAATTAAAAAAAAAAAAAAAGGCTATCTGTTTTCTCTGTTCTACTCCTTCGCTTCTTAATTATAAAATTTTTTATATTTGTTTATTAATTATGCGTTATATAAAATTGATTGGATGATAGGCACGAAGTGGTTGGTGAGGTTGTGGAAGTTGGATCGGAGGTTACAAAGTTCAAAGCAGGAGACACAGTGGGTGTGGGATGCACTGTGGGTTGCTGCAGAAACTGCCATCCATGCAAAACCGACAACGAGCAGTACTGCAGCAAAAAAATCTGGTCCTATAACGATGTCTATACCGACGGAAAACCCACTCAAGGAGGGTTTGCCGAAGCCATGGTCGTCCATCAAAAGTATATACAAAACCCCCACATGTACCAAATTTCTTATTAAACAAAGAAAATACCATTCCCAATTAGTTGATATTAATTTTTTTTTTTTTGGCTTTTTTTTTTAAGGTTTGTGGTGAAGATTTCCGATGGATTGGTGCCGGAACAAGCGGCGCCGCTACTTTGCGCTGGAGTGACAGTTTACAGTCCACTGACTCATTTTGGGCTGAAACAGAGTGGATTGAAAGGAGCAATATTGGGTCTTGGAGGTGTTGGACATATGGGGGTGTTAATAGCAAAAGCAATGGGACACCATGTGACTGTGATAAGCTCTTCTGAGAAGAAGAAAGTGGAAGCTCTTGAACATCTTGGTGCTGATGATTACCTGGTCAGCTCGGACACCACTCGCATGCAACAAGCTGCTGATTCATTCGATTACGTTATTGATACAGTCCCTGTTTTCCACCCCCTTGAGCCTTACCTTTCTTTGTTGAAGCTCGATGGGAAGCTGATCTTGATGGGTGTTATTAATACCCCTCTGCAATTCGTCTCCCCCATGGTTATGCTTGGTGAGTAGCTATGTTTTTCTTTTCTTATTTATTTATTTTGTTATGTTTTTTATTTAGATATGGAAATTCGTTTCTCGGTTTGAAGATTTTCTATATTGGGTGCTCATTTCTTTTGTTGAATTGTGCTTCTTTTTCTTTTTCTTTTTTTCTTCTTTTTTTTTATTTTTTTTAATTATTATTATTATTTTTTTCCCTGTAGGGAGGAGGATGATTACTGGGAGTTTTGTGGGAAGCATGAAAGAACAAGAAGAAATGCTTGAGTTCTGCAGGGAGAAGAACGTAACTTCCATGATTGAAACCATCAAGATGGACTATATTAATGAAGCATTTGAAAGATTGGAGAAGAACGATGTTAGATACAGGTTCGTTGTGGATGTTGCGGGGAGCAATCTTTAATCAATTAAAGAAAATAAATTACAGGAAATATATATATAAGTATATATATATATATATATATATATATTTATATACTCATTAAGTGAAAAAGCTGCAACTTTGTTTCTTTTTTTTTTTTTTTTTTTCCCTTAATTTCAGAGTGCTCTGGTCTTTCTCTTTTGCTTTTTTACATTGAAACAGTTTGGGTACTCTATTTTCTCTGTTTCCTTGGTTTTTTCTTTTTTCTAATAAAATGTAGAAGACGTGTTGAACAAATTTTTGACGTTTTTTTATTATATAAATATTTTTGACGTTGAGATTAATGATAAAGGAAAAATGAGTGGGATGTGGTCTTTGGATTTGGATTTGGTCGGATATGAGAGTGAAAGATACCAAACCTGGCGTGCCTAGAAATCTGTCATATCGAGGAGCGGGTGAATGTCATTTTTTAATTGCATTATAACAGTAGGACATTTGTCATTTTTATTTTTTTTTTCTCTCCAAACTAAAAAACTGATTTGGAAACTAAACTATTTAAAATTTTTAAAGTCCAAACAAATTCAATTTGTATAAATATAAATTAGTTCAATTTAATTAGATCAAATTTGGAACAAACTAATTTTAAAGTATGGTCCAATCAAATTAATTTTGTCTAAATATACAATAGACAAATTTATGTAGAGCAAAATTTAAAATAATTTGGTGTGACTAACCTCGCATCCAAACAACCCTATAAAGTTTTCATCAAAAAACAACCTAGGAATGAGAAGATGTTTCTTTTTTCTTTTTCTTTTTTTTTTTTTTCTATATTTTGCTAGAACATGATTTCATTCACAGAGCAACAAAGAAACATCCAAAATATACAAGAAGGAAAAACAACATGAGAGAGGGACTTCAATTTTTTCTTACCTAATATGGTCTAAGGGATGAGAAACTGGAGAACATATATCAAGAGCCCATCTAGCTTAGTTATGAGCTAGAGTCTTAAATTCTCTATAACAAATCCACTGAAATGAGCAACAAGAAAAAGTTGTCCTCTATTACCCCAAAAAAAAAAAAAAAAAAAAAAAAAAAAAAAAAGGAAAAGAAGAAAAAGTTGTCATCTCAATAATTTTTTTGGCATGAGAAGTGCACTGCCAGTTTAAAATTAGGAGCCTTAGTTGGAAGAAGACCAAATACCATTAATAATGAATAAAAACATTAGCTTTACTGATGATATGATCCCAGGAATACTTGGCAGCCAACTTAATAGCCAATTTCATGGTCAGAATTCCAGTAAACTTTGTCAAATCTACACAGGAAAAACCAACACCAAGAGAAGCTTTATCACCTTCAATTGTTGCATCTTTATTAAGTTTAATAAAAGTTAGAATAAGGAGGAGCCCATGACTTAGTAGTTAAACCATTACTCTCCAACTTCATAAATTCCAAGATTGATTCACGTTCAAAAATTCCTCAAAATCTCCTTCCAATTATCCACAAATACTGCTCAACATTAGCTCGATTCCCTTTAAAATAAGGTGGTTCCTTTCCTTCTAGATTTGATCAAGAACAATAGCACCATACAATGAAAAAGCTTGTTTTTACTCCTTGGTATGAAAATGAAAAGCATGCCGGTTAACAATAAACCATATCGGCTTTCTAACATAAGAAAACGAAAAAAGTCAAGTCTTAAATTCCGGTCACCCCCAAACAAAATAGCTCTTGCAAAATCACATTTGAGGAAAAGATGATTAATATTCTCTTCTTCTTCACAAAGAGGACAATAAACATTATTAATATGAATTTTCAAGCCAAAACCTGTCTAGAGGGAACACAGTTGTTAGCAATACGCTACAGCATAAATTTCAAACAAAAATAAACTTTTATCTTCATTTTTTGAACCCCAACCATATTATCTCATCTTCATTGTAAGACCAATGCACATGTAAGATTTGTTTTAATAACTATGCATCTATAGGATTTGCTGAACTAAGAGGTTCTCAAATAATTCTTCTAATTTTTTAATGTTCCAATCCAACCAATACCATCATTTGATTTAAGACTATAAACCATCGAAGTAATTGATTCGTTAGGCCCTTTAGGAATAGCCTCTCAAATTGATAATTACTTTTTAAAAACTCATAATCAGATCTCGGTAACTAAATATTTAGAACTTGACAATTTAAAACATACTTTTCCATTTATTTCCTAAATACACACATTGTGTTTTTTTTATTTTACAATTGAATTAATTTAAAAAAGATCTAAAGTTAAGAATTTGTCAATAGATAACGTTGCTCCAATACCCAACCCAAGGGCTACTGTGGTACCAATCAAAAAGATGGTTTTCACTATTAGACGACGAAATGGGTTTTGGCGTAGACCTCCCAAAAGGTAACGAAGGCGTACAAAGGTTTCCTCGGGCCAGACAGAAATTGGCCCTCGAGGGCAAAGGCAGAAAGGAGTTTGATTGCAAGACCCACTGGTCGAGCAGGGACGAAAGTCGGCCTTAGTGATCTGACGGTGCCAATACAATTATCAATTATAAAGTTATAAATCAATTTTATATTCTTTATATGTTTTCTAATTTTTTTTCTTTTTTCCAAAAAATTGTTTTTGCCTTCAGAAAGCTGTAGCTTCCTCTCTACAAACCAAGATCTCTTCCATGGTGGTTGTTAACAATAAAAAATAATTAAAAGGGTTTAATGGGGACGTGGCCCATGGGCCTGATTATGAAATAACGGGGACCAAACACCCTCAACAAACACAACACCAACCAACAGCGCAATGATGGCAAGAAACCCTAATTAAACCAGTAACTAAGGAAACTTTAATTTCTTAGAAGGAAAATCAAAAAAGAAAACACTAAAGAATAAGAACGACTAAAATTATCTAAGGAATCAACGTAATCAACGTAATATCATCTATGTATATATAATCAACGTAATATCTCACTTCCTTCCAAGCAAATATTTACAGCCCATAACAAGCTCATAACGAGGATAATGATTGTAAATACATTCGTAATCCACCTCCACAACAAACTTAAAATCTAATTGCATTATTACTTTCTTTAAACCGGCATACCAAACTAACTCCAAGCCAAGAAATAAACCCCACAACTCGACCAAGACACCACTGGCTTTTCTTAGATTAGTATAAAAACCCACCAACCAATTACCATTACTATCTCTAAAAGCACCACCACAACCAGCAAAACCAAACTCCTTCCTGAAACTAACATCAGTGTTTAACTTTACCCATTCTCCCTTAGGCATCTCCCAATTGATCTTGGAGGCTACAGCCTAGATTCTTGGACAACTTATTTCACATATCAACAATATATATAAGAATAGCACATATTATTTCACATAACAACAATATATGTAAGAATAGCGTCGCCAAAATTACTAGACAAAGTAAAATCATCTTTAAAAAATTACTAGACAAAGTAAAATCATCATTAAGGACCAACTTAAATTGCCATTTCCAAAGCATTAACCAATTAATAAAAATAAATACTATATTCCAATCTAGGAAAGAATTACTTTCATCAAACCAAAAGTGGACTTACTTTTCAAAGCCACATTCAATCAATCCCCATGTTCATACATAAAAAGAATTAGGATCCCTAGTAATAACCCCCAACTTAGACTAAACATAGGAAACATTCTTACAATCTTTTAAAGCATGAAGAGAACTCTCAACGTCAGCACCACAAACACCACAAATAGAATTTTGGGAGGGCCTTCTTGTCCACACTAGATTTATTAGTAAGTAGCTTGTTGTGAACAATGAACCTGCAAAATAGCTATATAAGAGGAATCACCTTCAATTTCCAAACAACACCATAATTGCATTTGATGGGGACCTTCTCCTTATCAACTCTCAAATTATAAGCTGATTTAATAGAGACATTTCTTTAAGAAAAGAAGTTCCATATAACTTTGTCTTCAACAGATTTAGGCAAAAAAATATGAACACCATAGATATCTTGAATAACTTCCTTTTACATAATATTTTCAAGAAAGAAAGACCCTCGCCCCATTTCCTATTCATTTGTGGGTCGAGACCTGAGGGCTTTTTTTTTTTTTTTTTTTCCTCAAGAGGTGATTTCAAGAAGCAACCAATTGAAAAATCGATAACCCACGTGACTCATAGCCTGATGAGAACCCTTCTGTACCTGTGTAAACAATAAATCGCTGGGGTGCTAATCCTATGCAATTGAAAACCAGACCCAATTAAAAAGGCATAAGCTAAGAGATTTAAAGACAATCTAGTTAGCTTCATTCAAAGAATAATTAAATCTCAAGAAGGCATATTAATATCAAAAAATTCAAAACCTGTACTCAGCATCCAAGCTATGAAGGCCGAAATGGATCCAGAAATATGTTTCGGTACATATGAGGATTCTGGGCAGCAAGAGATGAGTTTGTTAACTTATAAACGTGATTGAGCTCACCAAAAGGGCATGGAATCATGCCAAGGCAGAAGCAAGGATGTCTAAACACATCATTTGTGCATGCACTTCAACTTTGGCCGAATTGTGCATGATTGGCACTAGAAAGGAGTTATCTTATCATCCAAGCAAGCTTTGATCATTCCAATCAATAGCAACATGTGGAGACCAGTTCTAATCTTATTTGGCATCCTGCATGACATATTGGATCTTATTAAAGTCTAAATTAGCCAGTAATTGGACAAAGATAGTTTATTTGGAAAACTAGTCAACTACTTTTCCAATTGGAAATTAGACTTTTAAATTATGAAATAGTCTTTTATTTTAGTTTTATTTAATTATTTGCTGGATAAATTTATTTGGGAAAGTTGATATTTTAATATTTTATTGTTAATTAATTAATTCCTTTTGGAAAATTAAGAAATTAATTAATACAAATTGGATTAGGAAAGTTAATAAAATTTGGCCACACTATTGTTTCAACACTTTTGGCCGGTTTTACCTAATGTTTTAAGGGCTTTATTTTTGTAACTCAAGCCTATTAAAAGCTTTATTTTCTCAATAATATTTAGATCATCATTCATATAGAAAATTACTTGTGAGAGAGATTTCTCTTTATTTTCTTAGAACACCTAGAACTCCAATAGAGGACTAATGTTCTAGTCTAACTTATCAATAGGACATTCCATAGTCTATTATAATGTTTTCGATATACCAAGATTTCTAATTGCAAATTGATTAGGGGTCAAGGTGACCATTAGAATCTGATCCTAATTTCGATCCGGGCTAATTTAATATGGGTTTAGGAATAAGTCGACCGAGGTTCGTATCATTTGATATCAGAGCCAAGATTGTATTCGGGTTTGATCTATCTTATTTACTTTGTTTTATTTTTGTGCAAATCTCCAATTTTGACATTAGTTTAAGATTGCTTCTATCTATACACATGCTGCATACCCAAAAAAAAAAAAAATTCATAGCCAAATTAGGTTTTTTTGTGTTAGCCGAATTTTTGCTTTCTAGTTTGTTGGTTGGTTTTGCATATTAGTTCTTAGTAATTTGGTTTATTTTTTATTTCTTTTACTTGATGTTTTAATCTTAATTATTTGCATTCATATATTAAACAAAAAAGAGAGAGGACCTTTGAGAACATATTGCATAAACCTAAAATTTTACAATTTTCTAATTTGGAAGGTGCATTTGGGTTTGACAACTTGTTTGGCATTAAAGTTGTGATTTTTTTTTTATGGTGATTGTACTGCTAGATTTTGTCTTGGTATTATTCTGTTTAGTGATCCAAAAAAAAAAAAAAAAAGGGCCAAAGTTTGAAAAAAAAAATTTGCTTAAAGGCCGGGTTTGAGAAAGTTGAAAAATTGAGTTTGGCTTGGATTTTGAAATTCAATTGTGTTTGCTGAAGTTTCTGTTTGATCATTAAAATTTGGTTGCTAGATATTGGAATATTGTGTTTTAATTGATTGGATTAAAATTGGTCAAGGGATTTGAGACATAAACTTGAATTACGAGAACTACAACCAACCATTATCCCATACTTTATTCGAATTGTGCTCTCGTTAATTGTTTGAATCATTTTTTAAATTTTATCCTTGAATTTTGGCTCTTAATATTTTGATTTAATCCCTTATTAAATCTGAAAATAATTGCCTTGTTATTTTTCCTTGTGTTTGGATAGTAAAGCCAAGACTAAGTTTTATCGTTCATTCAAAATTTGCTTGCTACTTGTTTATGTTGTTGATAGGTTTAATTAGGACATACATGTGATCTAATTACTGGTTTTAAGTTATTTTATTAAAACTTTGAGATAATATTTGAGTGAAAAAATGCAAGAGAGTGTGAGCTTATAATAAGCTTAAAAAGCCAAAACTAGTGTGAAACACGAGTGAACAAGATCCTGTTTGAGTGATATACATGAGGGAGTGAACTTGGTGAGGTTTTCTTGCATTATTTCACTAACATGACAGATTCAAGACTAAGAAGAGGATGTGACTCAATAAGAAAACTTCAAGAGGACTCCGTGGGTTTAAAGGAGAATCTAGGGCATCAGGAAGTTCATCAGCACCTACATACATGCAAGTGGTGTTGGAGCAATTGAAAAGGGTGAATGCTCGATTTGATCAACTTGATCAATGGTTGAACAGGTTTGAGAACTCACAAGAAAGATTGAACCCTAGGATGGAACCACAAGGAGGACGTGGTCGAGGTAAAGAAGGCTGCAGATGTTTTAGGGAGGAATTTGAGGAAGTAGACTTTGGAGACAATTTTGAGGAGCATGACAATATATTTGCACCCCAAGGAATGAAAACCCATGGTAGATAAACCCGAGATAAAGATGATGATCCTCGAAGTATTAAGGTCAACATACCAGCATTTTTGGAAAAAAAAAATGATCCGAAGGCTTACTTAGAATGCGAAGAACGGATGAAGATTATTTTTTATTGTTATAACTATTCGGAGACTAAAAATGTTAAGTTGGCGGCCCTGAAATTTGGACATTATGTATTACAATGGTGGAGCAATGAGCAAAGTACCTAAAGGAGAGTGGGTGATGAGCTAATAAACACTTGATGACAAATGAAAGGAGCCATAAGAAAAAGGTTTGTTCCAAATCATTACCATAAAATGTTGCATCAAAGGTTACAAACTTTGTTTCAAGGAAATATAACGGTGGAGAACTATTACAAGGAGATGGAGATGCTTATGATGAGGTTAAGCATGAATGAGGACTGTAAAGGAACAATAGCTAGATTTCTTGGAGGATTAAACCAAGAGATTGCCAACCAAGAGTTGGAAGAGATGTTGCATGTGGCCATCAAATTGAGAACCAACTCAAAAAGGGTAATAGCTCACTGTTTGTAGGAGTTTTAAATAGTGGGAGGACAAGTTCTACTAGTTGGAGAAGCAATCTTGCGTTTGAACCAAGACTAAAATTGAGACAAGATGAGGGAAGCTCTAGTCAGCCAAGGAAGGACAACCAGGCCAAATCCATATAAACACCAAAACTGAGTGGTAAGATTGATCCTAAACTATCTATAACTTGTGATATTGTGTGTTTGAAGTGTTAGGACCAACGACATATTGCCAGCCAATGCCCAAATAGAAGAATTATGGTGCTGAAGGACAATGGAGAGTTAGAGTATGATAGTGATGAAACTGAAGCCAAAATCGAGCATGAAGAGATGGAATCCGAAGATGAAGAATGTGATGAACCCTGACTCAAAAAGCTTCAAGGATGAACTAAGCTTGGTGGCACGAAAAGTGTTGACCATGTATAAAGAAGAAGATCAAATGCCAAGGGAAAACATCTTCCATACTCGAGGTGATATTCAATGTAACATTTCTAGTATGATTATTAATAGTGAAAGTTGTGCCAATGTTATTAGTACTATTGTGGTGGAGAAATTAGGTTTAACAACAATTAAATATCCCGAACCATATAGACTTCAATGGCTTAATGATAGTGGTGAGATAAAAGTAAATAAACAAGTTAAGGTAAAGTTTAGTATTGATAACTATATGGATGTGGTTTTATGTGATGTTCTACCCATGAATGCGGAACATATTTTGTTAGGTAGAGCATGGAAATTTGATAAGAATACTATACATTGTAGTCGAGAAAATTCTACTGTGTTCCATTTTAAAAGCAGGAAGATTAAGCTCAAGCCATTAACACCAAGAGAGATGTTTAGAGATCAAATGCAAATGTAACAAAAGAGAGAGGCCAAATGGCAAAGGGAGAAATCCATTATGCCACCCACGACTTCAACATGCATAAAAGAAGGCAAAGCTGAACCTAATCACCAAGGTAAGTGTTTTAAACCCAAGAGTGAGAAGAAAAATGGAAAGAAAAAAAAGAAAATAATTTATCTTAGCTAAGATTAGATTAAAAAGGTATTTTTAAGTACGAAACATATACCGGTCATGTTGGATAAAGATACTTATTTAAATCATCTAGCTAACCCAGAAGATACTGTATTGCCAAGCTCTATTTTTTCTCTTTTGTAGGAATTTGATGATATATAACTGGAAGAGATACCTAATAATTTACCACCTATTCGAGGGATCGAACACCAAATAGATTTTATTCCCAAAACCACAATTCCTAATAGGTCTGCATATAGAAGTAATCCCGAGGAGACAAAAGAATTACAAAGCCAGGTAAATGAATTACTTAAAAAAGGTCACATTAAGAAAAGCATGAGTCCATGTGCTGTATCTGTGTTATCAATGTCTAAAAAAGATGGTTCATGGTGTATGTGTGTAGACAACATAACTATTAAGTATAGACATCATATTCCTAGATTAGATGATATGCTTGATGAATTAGATGGTACATACATGTTTTCAAAAATTGACCTTAGGAGTGAGTATCATCAAATAAGAATGAAAGAGGGAGATGAGTGGAAAATTGTACTTAACACAAAATATGGTTTATATGAGTGGTTAGTAATGCATTTTGGGTTAACTAATGCACCTAGTACTTTCACGAAGTTAATGAACCATGTCATGCATCCATTCATTGGAAAATTTGAGGTTGTTTATTTTGATGATATTCTTGTATATAGTAGGAACTTAATAATCATGTAGGATATCTTAGGTTAGTTTAGAAGTACTTAGGAAAGAAAGATTGTTTGCTAATTTTAAAAAGTGTGATTTTTGTAAAGATATGCTAGGATTTTTAGAATTTTTTATAAGTGCTATAAGAATTAAAGTTGACCAATCCAAGGTCAAAACAATCCAAGAGTGGCCGAAACCTACTACTATCACCCAGGTAAGAAGTTTTCATGGTTTGACTAGCTTTTACCGAAGATTTGTCAAGGATTTTAGTACTATTGCAGCACCATTGACTGAAATAGTGAAGAAGAATGTGGGATTCCAATGGGGAGAAGCACAAGAGAAGCCTTTTAATATTTTGAAAGAAAAATTAACTAATGCTTCTTTATTGGTTTTACCAAATTTTTCAAAAACTTTTAAAATTGAATGTGATGTTTCACGTATAGGTATTGAAGCTGTGTTGATGCAAGAAGGAAGACCTATAGCATACTTTAGTGAGAAGTTGAATGGAGTGACATTGAATTATCCAACCTACGATAAAGAGACGTATACTTTAGTTCGAGTTTTGGAGACATGGCAACATTACTTGATGCCGAGGGAATTTGTGATTCACACAGATCATGAATCTTTAAATCACATCAAAAGCTAAGGAAAGCTTAACCAAAAGCATGGAAGGTGGATTGAATTCATTGAGACTTTTCCTTATGTCATCCACTACAAGAAAGTTGATGATTTCGATTTGAGAACAAATCACTTTCAAGAGAAGGGGAAAGATGAGAACCTACCTGTACCTGTGCAATTGAATACCGGACCAATTACAATGGCACAAGCTAAGAGGTTTAAGGATAATCTGATTAGCTTCATTCAAAGAGTAATTAAATCTCAAGAAGGCATATTAATATCAGAAGATTTAAAACTCTGAGCTTCCAAGTTGTGAAGGCCGAAATGGACCTGGGAAGCTGTTTTGGTACATATGAGGACTCTTGGTAGTAAGGGACAGGTTTGTTAACTTATGAATGTAATTGAGCTCACCAAGAGGCCATCGAATCATGCCAAGGTAGAAGCAAGGATTTCCATACACATCATTTACGTACACACTTCAACGTTGGCCGAATTGTGAATGATTGGCGTTGGGAAGGAGTTATCTTGTAATCCAAGCAAGCTTTGATCATTCTGATCAATGAAAACATGTGGAGACAAGTTCTTATCCTATTTGGCATCCTGCATGGTATTTGGATTTGATTTGGAGTCTAAATTAGCTGGTGATTAGACAAAGATAGCTTGTTTGGAAAACTAGTCAACTACTTTCTAAATCTGGAAATTAGACTTTTAGGTTAGGAAATAGTCTTTTATTTTGGTTTTTATTTAATTATTTGCTAGAAAAATTTATTTAGGAAAGTTGATATTTTATTATTTTGAGTGTAAATTAATTAATCCCTTTTTCAAAATTAAGAAATTAATTAATACAAATTAGATTAGGAAAGTTAAGTAAAATTCGGCCACACTATTGTTTCAACACTTTTGGTCGATTTTACCTAATGTTTTTAGGATTTTATTTTTGTAACCTAAACATATTTAAAGGTTTATTTTTTCAATAATATTCAGATCATCATTCATACAAAAAATTATTTGTGAGAGAGATTTCTCTTTATTTTTTTAGAACACCTAGAACTCCATTAGAGAACTAGTATTCTAGTTTGACTTATCAATAGGACATTCCATAGCCTATTGTGGTATTTTCAATATACCAACATTTCTAATCATAAGTTGATTAGGGGTTAAGGTGACCATTAGAATCTAAACTTAATTTCGATCTGGGCTAATTTAATATGGGTTTAGGGGCAAGTCGACCTAGGATTGTATCATAGTCGTCCTTTCACCAGGGATGAATTCAATCAAAAAGCTTTTTTTTTTCATTCCAATTTAAGTTCAAACTCTCTGAATTCCAATTCTTTAGAGACTTGGAGCACCAAAAATCTTCACAAAAGATCACTTCACACTCATTCCCAGTCCTCCATGAATGGCCTTCACTAAGAAGAGAGCTTCCATGATTTAGACTTCTTTGGTTGTAGGAACCACATTACCTTCTTGCAGGCTGTCAAAATTCATCTTGAACCTTATATTTACTCCATAAAAGGTTAATTTAAAGGAAATGATTACTTTGAGAGAATCTTCAACCCAATTTCATTAACACTGCTTTATTCATGGTTTTGGCTTTTTTAACCACCAAGCTTCCATTGGCCTTATCATTATAGATTAAATATTGGCTAAAAATATGTAATTTTCTTTTATTC
The DNA here is from genome assembly GCF_031755915.1 of Ziziphus jujuba. Taxonomy (NCBI): domain Eukaryota; kingdom Viridiplantae; phylum Streptophyta; class Magnoliopsida; order Rosales; family Rhamnaceae; genus Ziziphus; species Ziziphus jujuba. The sequence continues at coordinate 12,676,258 of NC_083387.1, read as the reverse complement.
TGAACTTCATGCCATATAAAATTTTGATTAGTCTGGTCTATATTGTTACAAACTTTCTTAGGAAAGTTAAGAAGTTGCATAGGATAAACTGAAATTGAACTTATAACTGGGATTACATTTGTGAAGAAAGTTTGTAAATAGAACCTATAGTTGGAATTATGAAAATAGTATGTTTTGTTAACTCTGCCATCTACAAATAGATGAACACTAGGATACTTCCAAGGATTATCAGTAATAGGGATGTTAGTGACTCTTCCCACAACAACCTTAGCCTCCTTCCTAATATGACTAGAAAAATAAATGTAGGACTCGTTAAATTCTACTTTTGATTAGAGAGATGTTACAAAAAAGATTCAGACAATTCAAAACCACTTTGAGCTTAAGGAACAGAAGCTTCAAAGAAGAGAACTAAATCATCAACAGATAACGAATGAGTAATTCCAGGGCCTCCTTGTCAAAATTTCACCAGATGCCAACTACCCCGTATCCACTTGGCCTTAATAATGCGATAAAGCTTTTCAAGACCCATGATAAAGACATAAGGAGAAAGAGGATCCCTTTGCCTTATGTAACAAACACCAACTATACCCCTCAAGTCCAGCATAATTGAAGTAACTATCATCTACCTACAAAAAATGCAGAATTTTAAAAACTTTTCATAAATAAATTTATTTTTTATTCAAGTCCTATACCTTGAATGCAAAATAATATTTTCAAAAATAATAATAACAATACGAAGAGTTTACTTAAACAAAACTTTATTCCTTAACATAAAAATATTTAAGTAGTTCTCAAGTATAGCTAAGACACTTTCCATGATCCACTAGGACAAATAAATAAGGCTTACTCATTGTTATACCTAAAATATAATGCAACAATTGGAAAAATGACTGCACAAATTAACTAAGTAATTTTCCAAACTATAAAGAATAGATATGCATATGCCTACAATGTAGACATGCATAAAACAAGCAACATAATTTTTATCATATGATGAATACGTCATTAAATCAACATTCATTAATTATAGTGGGCTTGCAACATGATTCATACCATAAATACAATACCATACACATAAGATATAACAAAACATATAATATCTATATTAATTGTAACATATCTTATCCAATAAATCATAACATAATTACTTATTGGGTTACTAAGTTCATAACATGTTCCATATCATAAATACAATAACATTATGCATGATTCATATTAAAACATATAAAGTTCATAATACATATAACATATATTCAATAGTATATACATGAAAACTTATATATATATATATATATATATATATCAACATATAATTTATCAAATAAATCATAACATACTTAGTCTTATTGGATGTCATATCATAGAGCATAGAAAACTTATATTTGAATTTTTCCATAAGATATAAAACACTCATTTATCATAGAACACGTGACTTTTTATACTTAGATGCAAAGCACCATGGCCATTCATAACCAACTTAAACAATGATATCAAAGTCTCCATCTCTTCCTCCGTTGGTTTGTATCATTAAAACAAATAAAAAGAACACTAGCATAACTTTTAAATAATCTTTAGGGTTTCTAAAAACCTATTTCAACTAATATCAGGAAAGATAATTAAATAATAATAATAAATGTCTCATTTTTATTATCTTATACTAGTTAAATAAATAAAAGCTAAAAAATCTTCTTTTTGTGTCCAAAGTTTGTCCAACTCTAATACCCATATATCCATAGGTCATTGGATCCAATTCAACTTCAAAACCCATTGAAAAATCAGATAAACCCATTAGCTCAGACATATAATCACTAAAACCATCATAACTTTCTCTAAAAAAATTTTAAAAAATCAATATGTAAAATTCGTTGTAAAGTTAACTTTCAAAACTTTTGGTGAATATATAATTTGATACATAAATTTGAGTTGCAATCTTCTAGAATAAATTGGAAAGTTAACCCATCTGCATAGGCTTGATCCAACTCTACTTTAAGTGCTTACTTAGCTTCCAAGTCAACAATGCACCTATCATATACTTGTACACTCCTTTTCACCTTAAAGAAGTCTAATTTCTAGACTTACAATAATAAATACAAATAAATAAATAAAAAGGTAAAAGACCATTATACCTCTACTTTGTGTCAAATAAGCGAGGGAAAAATTGTCTTTTCACACAATCACACAAGCAATCTTTTCATTGTAAATCACACCAAAAAAAAAAAATTTCAAAAACATTTAGTTCTCTTTATTTTAAGGCCTAAAAGAATTGCTGGTGCTACACCATACCCATCTCTTAGACACAAAAGCTTTAGACAACTCACCATTCCAAACAAACTTCACGCTCTCCACATTAATGCTTTGCCAAATTATATCAATCCAAGCTTAAGGAAAATCAACTTCCTTCATGAGTGCCTTAAAATCCAATTAATTCTATTAGAAGCCTTCTCATGATCAATCTTCCACATGATGAAACCTTTTTTCTTCTTAAAATTATTAAAGGAATGTGAGTCTTCCTAAAATGCAACAGCATCGTCCAGAATTTGTCTCCCCATGATAAAACTGAACTGACTTGGACTTATCAAATTTTGGCTAATAGGTGTCAACCTCTATATTATTATCTTACTAACAACCTCATTAAGGGTGTTGAATAGGCAAATAGGCCTAAGCTGAGATAAACTCTGTGGTTTGTCCACTTTTGGAATAAGGAGACAAAAGTTGAGTTTAACACTTTAGAAAACTTACCAAACATGGAAATACCTTTCACCATTTCATAGATATTTGCTTCCATTAAGTTCTGCGATTTGTGAAGGAAAAATAAAAGCCCCAAAAGGATAACCGTCTAACCATGGAGCTTTTCAAGAACCAATACAGAATAATGTTCTTTAATTTCAAGCTCAGAGACTACTTTATCAAATTTGCTTCTGTCACTATTTAGGAAAGTTTGAATTTTGTTGGTTTAGGAAAGCTTGTTAAAGTGTTTTTTTTTTTTTTATTTACTATAACATATCTCTACAAATATTTATGAATTTTACGGGTTTCCATATTTTTCATGTATTTAATTTTTTTATGAAATTTCTATTTGTAATAAATTAGAAAGAAGATAAAACATAAATAAGATGATTTGAAAAATAAATTAGATCATTATACAAACCAAAAAGACTTGATTTTGGTGATGTACAAGTATATCGACAAGAGAAAAAATAAAAAAGATAAATATATTTTTCCACATAAAAGATAAATATTAATATTTTTTTCAATACAAATTCAAAAGTATTTTTTTATGAAAAAATATTTGTTAATTATTTGATATTTAAAAAAAATTATAATCAGGTGCCCTTCTGAAAAAAGCTTTTTGGGTCTGGCATTGCACAATAACATTCCTTTGATCAAAAACACACTTTGTAACAACAACGGAAACTGCAATGGTTTGCACGAGAGTCAAGCCGATTGGCAGATCTAGTTGCCAAGGAAACTCTCTCTTTTTTATTTTTCTTTCTTTTTTTTTTTTTTAAGGAAGAGAATGTTAAATTATGCTTTTTACTCTTTTGATGAACTTAGCACTTAAGAGATGCCTAAAAAGTTTAAGATCCAGAAGGTGCAAGATATTTGCATTTCTCTATAATCCTCTTTGATCAAGCCTTTTTCTATGCGCTTACTGTAAAGTTATTTACCTTTTAAAAAAAACAAAAATAAAAAATAAAATAAAACAAAACAAAACAAAAAACAACAACCTTCCAATAAGTTTCATATATGTAACTAAGTTGCATTTTGTGAACTATATAAATCACAAAATAATTTGTTAACAATTAATATTTCACTATTTCAGTCATGTTCTTCATTTGAGCTAGGACCAAAATCTATAGCTCCTTAAAGCGTTTGAAGGCTTCAAGGTATGTGATTTCCATTCGAGTTAAAACCCAAATTTGTACCAAAATCTATAGCCCCTTGAAGTTTTTGAAAGCTTTTAGGTATGTGCCCTTCACCCGGGCTAGGACCATAATTTGTACCAAAATTTATAGCTCCTTGAAAAGTTTGAAGGCTTTCAGGAATGTTCCCTTCACCCGGACTAGGACCAAAATTCGTACCAAAGTTTGTAACTTTTTGAATTGTTTGAAGGCTTTCAGGTATATGTCCTTCTCCTGGGCTAGGACTAGCATTTATACCAAAATTTATACGTCCTAGAAATGTTTGAAGGCTTCTAGGTATGTGCCCTTCACCTGGGCTAGGACCAGAATTTGTACCAATATCTTTAACTTCTTGAAGTGTTTGAAGGTTTTCAGGTTTGTGCCTTTCACCCAGGCTAGGACCAGAATTTATACTAGAATTTGTTACTTCTTAAAATTTTTAAAGGCTTTCAAGTATGTGTCCTTCACCTGGGCTAGGACCAGAATTTGTACCAAAGTTTGTAGCTCTTTGAAATGCTTGAAGGCTTTCAGGTATATGCCTTTCATCAGGGCTAGGACCAAAATTTGTACCAAAATTTATAGCTTCTTGAAGTGTTTGAAGGCTTTCAGGTATGTGCCCTTCACCCAGACTAGGACTAGAATTCTTACCAAAATTTATAGCTCCTTGAAATGCATGAAGGCTTTTAGGTATGTGCCCTTCACCTGGACTCGAACCGGAATTCGTACCATAATTTGTAGCTACTTGAAAGGTTTGAAGACTTTCAAGTATGTGCCCTTCACCAGGACTAGGACCAGAGTTTGTACCAAAATTTCTAGCTCTTTGAATTACTTAAAGGCTTTCTGGTATGTGCCCTTCACCTGGACAAGGACTAGAGTTCATACCAAAATTTTTAGCACCTTGAATTATTTGAAGGCTTTCTCGTATATGCCCTTCATCAGGACTAGGACCAGAATTCGTACCAAAATTTATAGCACCTTGAACTTTTGTAGCTCCTTGGAGTGTTTGAAGGCATTCAGGTATGTGCCCTTCACCTAGACTATGACCAGAATTTGTACCAAAATTTATAGCATCTTGAAGTGTTTGAAGGCTTTCTGGTATGTACCCTTCACCCCAAACTAGGACCAGATTCATACCAAAATTTATAGCTCCTTGAAATGTTTGAAGGCTTTTAGGTATGTGCCTTTCTCCCAGACTAGGATTAGAATTTGTACCAAAATTTGTATCCCCTTGAAAAAATTTGTAGACTTTCAGGTATATATCCTTCACCTGGGCTAGGACAAGCATATGTACCAAAATTTTTAGCTTCTTGTAGAGCTTGAAAGCTTCAAAAACTATGTCCTTTATCCAAACTTGGTTCTAAATGGTTCCCATTAATGAATGAACTTTTAATCCCTTTGATATTGATATACACTTTGTTAGGCCTTGAGCCATTGATTAATGATCGACCTTGAAAGGATGGAAGTGAGAAGCACAAGAGTAGAGAAACAATTAAAACAAAAGAAAAGGAAGGATAATTGATTATCTCCCTAGCCATTGGTATGCAAACCATATAGGGATCACAAAGGGACTTAAATTTCGTTTGCTTTTCTTTTTTTTTTTTAATGGAAGGATTCCTTTTATGCTTAGTATAATTAAGGAGTGGCAAGACATGCCCTATTTATAACGGTTGAGGGTAAAGATAGTGATTTGGTTCTTAGGGAAAGAGGGAGAAAGGCAAATTGTTTGACTGAAAAATGCAATAGTATTCAAAATTTCGTGCATTAGGTTGAGGGATGGGGCCGCATTTGCATTGCCATTGCCAAAGGAACCACCCATAAATTAAATTACTTAATTAGTATAGATATTATCTTTAAAATAGGACAAATATTTTTCCTTTTTCTTTATTTTATTTGCACGAGGACAAAGATTGTTCTTCTTTGTTTAGGTTCAAATTGAATTTGATTCTTGGATGTTGGTGTGGCCTAATTACTTAATTTGGACAAATATTTTTCCTATTTATGTCTGGTGTGTCCTAATTACTTAATTAGGACAAATATTTTTCCTATTTATGTCCCTAGAGTCCAATCAAAGTTTTTTTTTTTTTTTGGTTAATAAATAATCCAATCAAAATTAATATTTTGAAGTTGGTATGTTAATCACTTAAATAGGACATATATTTTTCCTATATAATATTCCTATATTCAAGAATTAATAGTGCTTTACCAATAAATAAATAAATAATATTGCAAATGACCATCTATCGGTAAATAGTAGATTTTGTTTCTAAATTGTTCATTCTGTACATACTACTTGATATTTAGATATTTATTTATATATATATATATACACATATAGTGGAGTGTTCAACATACAAAGATTTTTGATAAATATCTTTTAACTAATCATATTAGCTTTTGATTAGGTATATTTGAAAGTGGATAAATGTTATAAAATAATGGATAGTTATCATTATGATCTATCCATTTAATGGAAAAATATGATGTTTGTCAAATTTCTTGATACGTGAAACAGACACCATACGATATGTGTATATATATCTATTTCTACATATATATATATATATATATACACACACACACTATCAAACTCAAATCAATTTTTTAATATCATAACTAATACTATAATGTTCTTTTTCAACATTTAGATCACATCAATGGTTGAGATTTAAAATTATATTTAGTAATTAATTGATTGTAATAAGATTCAATTTTCTTAAATATGGTTTTAGTATATTACTAAATCCATATTGTACCATTTTTGAATTTTAAATTTTAATATGATCTAAAGACTAATAAAAAAACATCTTATAGTAAAATTATCATGCCGTCATGATATGAGCCTAATTCTATTAAGAGATACTTATCAATTTATCTTGGAAGACATAGTAATATAGATGCTAACAATAATCCACGTCATTCAATGTTGTATCTTTTTTATTTAATTAATTTTATTTATTCTCCCTTATCCATTTGATTTTAAATGCTAACCTTTTAACTCTTTTTTTTTTTAATTTTTTTTTTTAAAAAAAACTTAATATAAAAAAATAATCTCATAAGGGATAAGAGTTCAAAAAAAATCGCAATAAAAAATATTGATGTTCAACGTTCAATTCTTAAAATAATATTATATAATTCAATTTTAACAAAATAAAATAAATAGAATATGACAGGATCACCTTGGGAACCTCTTGGGATCTTCCAAATGGTCCCACCTAATAAAGTCTCACTGGACAATTCTTAAAAAATATCCAATGGAACCCCATTTAAAACGTGGGCAAATGAACACATGCAATATCAAATAGTACTTCAATATAAAAATAGTATCACTACAGCATACAAATCCACTAGGGTCCACAACTAAAATCTGTCATATATAGGTCATAACTACTCATACAAAATATGATTAAAACTATGTCTAATATTTAGATCAGAACATTCTAAAAGTGTTTGTAAAATTTAGGAATACAACAAATGCAATTAAGTCTAGAAAAATAAAAATAAATAGGGATAGATAAGTACTGTTGCTGATGTGGGAAAACACGAAATAATAGACAATGCGCAAGGTAAACAACTAATTGCCTGAACCTAGGGGAACAAATTTAAAAATAAATAAAACGTGAGATAAGGATATCTGAGTGAGTAATATAGTACAATAGAAAAATAACACTTTATTTCTATAAATCTTCCTCTCAAGAACTCTCGTTCCACTCTTGTGAAAAATTCTCCATATAAAAATCATTTCACAAAATCCGAACTCTTACGCAAATCAAAATCATAAAACTGAAGTTCGAATAGTGTAAAGTGAATGATCATTAATTTATTATAAACTGGATTAACCACGATATAAATATTGAGTATAAAATAATATAAACATAATTCACAAACTAATTATGAAAATGCAGTATAAACCATAAATATCAGTAAATCGATAATATACTCAAAAATATAAATAATGTATCTAGTGTTGTCAAGCGGTGCACAGCATCTTGAAACACCACCGGACAGTAAAAGAAATTAAACTTGTGGGAAAACCCCACCTCACGACCCTTAGAATCCTAAGGCGACGTGGTACTATCAACTTGTGGGTTAAACCCAACTTCATGACCCTTAATGTACGAATGGTATTGTGGAAATAATAAACATGTGGGATGAACTCAATCTCACAGCCCTTAATGAACGAAAGGTACCATGGCAATAATAAAATTGTCAGATGAATCCAACCTCCCAGCCCTTAACATACTACAGGTATCGTGGCAAACATGTGCACTATAAGATAATGCTGATTGATACACTGATACTATATGGTACACCAATTAAAAATAAACAATACAATATCCATAAAATAATCTTTGTAAAATCATACCCGTCCAAACAATATTATATCATAAAACATAATTTCATATTCAAATCCAACTATTTTTTTAAATATCCCAAACATTTCAAATCATCATTTTATGTCAAAACTATAAATGCCACAATGAAATATATATCAATATAAACCATTTTTAAAGCACATATAATTATAAAACATTTAAACATGCTTTAAAAAAAAATATTCAATTGGCTTTCTCAATATCAATATTTTCCAAAATGATTTAAATCCTCAATTCAAATACCAAGATATTTAAGTAACGTGATCCCCAAGTTCACTATGAACTCATCAGAGTTAGAAACCATTTAAAATCTTATCAAATGTCATATAAAATGATAACACATATATGTAAAAGCAGATATTCATATATGCATAAAAAAAATCTTTACATCAAACAATAGACTAGCATATCCAAAATATCTTAAAAGATATAACCACTCACTGTACTGTAGATGCTCACTCCTGCTCCCCTGTAAAATCGCCTTCAGGCTCAACACGAATACTTGTAATATAATAAAATATTTATCAGGCTCCAACAACTAAAGCAAAGACATTGGTGCATTTCAAATATCTTAAAATGATTTATATAACTAAAAAATTATATAAATTGGACACCGACTTGTCCAATTATACCACGTGCCTTATGATCCTATACCAAAAAAGTGGGGCTTTTCACTAGAAGGCCAATCTTTTAAAATTGAACCTTCCAATGGGTCCTATTAATATCCAATTACACTAATCTAACCTCAAGTTTAACCAATTTAACCAATGTCGTCCAAATACAATACAAATTTATCTGGTATTTAACTAATTAACTCAAAAATAAAAAAATTATCAAACGACATCCAAAATTCACAAAATTTATATCAACGAAAAGCCCAAAAGATAAGAAATACAATGGTATGCTCATTTCGATCCAAAAGTGTCAAGGTGGCCAAAAACTTGTTGTAAAACTCAGCCAAACTCCTTGTTGATATATCTCTCAAACTATTAGGAATCTTGGAATTCAGAGTGCGAGAATGAGTTTAAAGGATCCAAAAGTGGGGGGAAGGGTGTAGGGGTTGGCGTGAAACAGCCAAAAAAAGGCCAAATGGTCAAAAAATGATAAATGGCCGTCCTCGGCCTCAAATAGCCGATCCAGCTCATCGACTAGCAATTTGGCCAACTTGGTTGCCAAAAGGTGGGCAATGTGGGTGGCAAGTGCTTGTAGGTAGATGGTGGCCTGAATTTGAGAAAATGACGTGGCCCGGTTAGGAGTTAAATAGGTTCGAGTGACTCAGTTTGGATCCGTGGTTCTAGGGAGAAGTTTCTTAGGTTTGGAGGACAAAACGGGTATTTTGAAATTTTTTTCCCTGTTGGACACACTTTCCAAGGCCTATATAGAGCCTTGAGCCACTAACAAACAAAAATTTGGAACTGGTTTGAACAATGATACAAAATTGATGTTTAAACGTTTCTAGAACAATAACTTTTTATGCATAACTCAGAATTTAGTGTGTCGTTAGTTTATGAATTTGTATCGATATCTTCTACGTAAAAATATATTGATCAAACTAAAATGTTGACCATATAAAAAGTCAAGTTGGTCAAACTATCCAATTTGTCAAACTCGGTCAAAATTTTAAAATTTCGAGCATTTGTTCAGGACTGAAAGTTACAAACTCTAAATTTAGTTCTATAAAAAAATTAATCATAGATGGAAATAATAATATTAATAAAAATTAAAATTAAATAAAAAAAAAAAAAACACACACACACACACACACAAAGCTTCGATACAAGTTAAAAAAGTAAAACTTCATAGATTATAGCGTGTTAAGGATATATATATATATATATATAATGTAGAGTTTTATATTGCCAATAGACTACACAACATGTATAAATATGTCGATTTAAAACTCCAAAAACAACTTGGATAGCACTTTGGGAGATGCCCAATATTGCCCATGAAGCATTACAAACAATACAAGAGCAGGACTAGGCTGGAATAGAACTATAGGACCACTAGTAAATCATCAACGATCCATCGGAAATATCGAAAAGCAATATAATTAAAGCTTTTGAGGAAGTTTTAACAATAAAAAAAATATAAATTTGATAATATTTGATTTACTACTATTGTTAATAAAAATTAAATTTTCATTATTTTTAATATTATAGTAGAATTTTCTTAAATAATCATATTATCTTTAATATATTAAATTGAATTTTGATTATTATTCGTATTAATAATTACATTATCTAAAAGAATTAAGAAGAAGTTGACATTTTTTTCCCACAAAAAACGAAAGGAAAAACTTAACATTGAAAAGTAGAAATTAATATTATTTAAATGATTTTTTAAATAAAATCTGTTCAAGGTCAACTCATGACCAAGCAAAAGTTTAAAAAATAAATAGTGTCATTATTGGTCAACATGTTTAGTTTTTACTTTTTTTTTCTTTTTGTTTTTCTTTATTTTTTTTACCTTATAAATTGTATGGAGATTACTTATTTTAATAGGATCGTGTCCATAACACGAAATGGTGAGGCCGGGTAAAAATAACGATATATTGGTAGAAGGTGTTGATAAATACCAGATAGCATTAATTTAGCGTTGCGAAGACATATTGGGCGAGTCACCAAACAGCCCCACATGACAAACTTAATTGGGATTTTATTAAGCATGTTCTAGTGGAAATTGGGATTGAATACAATATTTCCAAAATTAATCTTTCATTGTGTCTCCACTTCTAGCGATCAAATTATGTGGAATAATTAGCTGACTGAGCATTTCGTTTGTCAAAAAGGTATTCGCTAAGGGTATCATTATGACCATATATTTTTGTTCTCTGGATAGAGGAACTCTCTCATATCATTAAGAAGCCAATAGTATGATTTTAACTGCTGGTCAAAAGATTTTCATCTTGTTTTCATTGATGATTTGATTCTCTTTGGCTGAAGCTTTGATTGATCAGGCCAAAGGTGGTTAAAAGCTGCTTGGATAGGTTTTGTTTAGCTTCTGATCAGTAGGTAAATTTTGATAAAAAGTTTTTGGTTTTCTAAATATTCCTTTTAATCTTGCCTATGATATTAGTACAGCTGTGGTATTCCTCTCACTATGGTTTTAGGCAAATATTAAAGGTTCCTTTTAGCTAATTCTAGGATTAGATACGGAAGGGAAACTATAAGGATTTTATCGATAAGGTTTACTCTGATTACTCAAAAAGCAATTCCCTTCCCATCGCCAATAGATTGGTGCTTATTCAATCTGCCTCTTCCTCAATCCCTATTTATGCCATGCAAACAGCTAAGCTTCCTTTACTTGGACAATGATAGGTCCATTTCACTTGGGACTTTTCCTTTACTTGGAAGACTCCTCCTAAAGGCAAATCACTTCTCCAGTTAGTCAGTCACACTAGGCTGCTTACTAATGATTGTAGGGGATTTGCCAAGATTTAAGGATTTCCTAAATAGAAAGTTCAAAATGGATGCCTAACCTTGCACTTAATTCCGTCAGAGTAGTCTACTCAATACCTATGAAGTTCAAGAAAATTCAACGAGTATTTAATTCCCAAGATTAGAGCAAAAGTTTGGAAAGAGGAATAAAACTCCTCATTGCCGATCAAAACTCTACATATATTCATCTTCTTTGCAAAACGATAGCAACTAAAAATGGCCCGCATTGTTTTTCCATTCTCCAATAGATCTGAGGCATCAAATGCCAAGAAATTCCAAAATCGCATCCTTTGTAGTGAAGAACTCTCTCACTTGCAGAAATGGATTCGATAGAAAACTTTAAAATAATAATAATATTTTAAAAACAAAAAATAAATAACCAACAAACAAAAAACAAAGTGGTACCAAGTTATTGAAGCTTTTGCAAATGCCCTACTCTATGATTATATGTTTACCTTGCTGTTTCAGCAAACATTGCAACCCCCAATTCCCTGATTTTATCCAGATGGTTTCAAAGCTTTTTAGAAAAATAAAAATAAAAACAGTCAGAGCCAAAAGACAAACTTTCTTCAAAGGGGCCAAAAGACTAGGATTTTCTAAACGTATGTATTAGTACAGAACACAGATTTAACATGAAGGGTCAAAAATCATTACATTCAGAATGCATCTCTTCCATTTAATATTCCGATCACCAAAAAAACACTCGATGCCCAATCTTCCTTGGTCCCAACTTCAATCATAGTGGTAAAAGGCCTAGACAAATACTACAGACGCCATTTTCCATGTGATCCTTCCCTTTTACCCTACGATAGAAACAATCAAGCATATCCACCAAGGCTGTATTTTGTCAATGTTGAAGCGGTCCCTGTATTAGCACTCCCACCTCAACATATAATGTTGTCTTAATTGTTCAGGTCCTAGTAAAGTATACTCGATGACCGAAGTACATGTTCATAAAATATCTAGAAGGATTGAATCCACTCAAAATAACTACAAAGTGAAGAGAGAGAGATAGAGAGGGAGAAGGACCAAAAAAAAAAAAAAAAAAAAGAGGAACAATTTTTAGTGCAAGTTTCAACATAACCCAGAGAAGAGATAGAAACAAGAAGCCAAAAGCAACACTTACAGATGGGAGAAAGGACAATGACAGCACCGATTGGATATAGGAAAAAGGTGGTCCTCTCCAGAAAGGGCAATACTGAAGCAAGAAGACAGAACGTTTGTATTAGTTCATCAATGCAATTTAGTGCCGGTTCTGATAATTAAACTTTTCCAACCACATATAGTTTGGAATCTATATATTGGCAAACAGGTGTACTAAATAACATTTAGAATACCAAAGTGTCCGTTTCCAAATTTTTGCAATTTAGAATGATAGGAAACCATTAATACAAGTGACTTACAGTTCGAAGACAAGTTTGATTAGTAATATGCCACTGAGTTAACTAGAAAAGATAAATGAGGCAACATGCAAAAAGTGTGCTACTCTTGCCATCACCAATGAAATCCAGCTGGATCACTAGCAAAAAAGCTACATTACATAAACAGTTTTCTTTCGCTGGGTACGGTTATTTACTCAGTGACTTTCACTTCTTATACTGATATTATTTAAAGTTTCTCATACATAAAGGTATGACTTTCTTTCTACCAAACCCATAAGAAAAACCAGTCAGATATTATAACTTAATTATGATGATCCCAATGATAACACAGAAATCCAACAAATAAAAACTAAACAAATACAGATTTTTCAGTTTCTATTTTAACAACAAAGAACCACATACCTACCATCTGGACCTGTATTCAAAAGAAATTTATCTGTTACCAACAAAGCCTTTAGCTTACCATCATAACCTAAGAAGTTGAGATAATGATAGTACGAAGCAGCCACCATAAATAGCAAATTTGATAGCAATACAGGAATGAAACCATGAGCTACCAAAAGAGGTGACAGAAAATAATGGATCACTGCAAAACAAAGACATCAGTAAATATTATGGTACAATATTTAAGGCTGAATTGAAAATCATAAAATAAAATCCAAATTACTGGTGTGATTACCATAAAGCATCACAAACAATGGAAAGAAAGAGTTGCAGTGCACATCGAATGCATACAGCCTTCAATAACAAAAGCAGGAAAATTTAGTGACCAGGAAAAAAAATAAAAATAAAAAAATCAATATGATTAACTGGCATCACACAAAGGAAAGAAACAAACAAAAACAATAAACAAAACAAACTGTAGATGAAATTTAAAATAGGACAGATTTTCATTAATGCAAAATTGTTCACACAGCAAGTCAGAAACTCGATCACAAGTTAATGTTATCGGTTCAGGAACCAAGGTAAACTGTAAGGTTAGAATCAGATTGCAGTAAAGTTGCAAACAAAAGATTTAAGACTTGCCATTCAACCCGTTGCTCTACCACATGACTGTTAGGAGCCTCTTCCCGAAGGTAAGCATTTGTCAGGAACCTGCATCAATATTGACTCGTGGCATTATAAAGTGCTCAGTACTTCATGAATAGGACTTTGCTTGAAATAAAAAGGAATATGAATTTTATGAGGAAGACAAGAATATGAAGTTTATGAGGAAGTGAAACAAAATTATTAAAGAATATGCAACTTGTTTAATTTAATGAATGAAAATAATCGCAATGTTGCTAGGAATTAATTTTCACAAATTCAGTCCCCAGTTTGGCTCAACACAAATATCACCAAAAAACAAATTAGCTTGAGCTAGCTGGTAGTGACTCAGTAAACAAACAAAGCTTATCCATATAATATTTACATCATTTTCTCAGGCTGTACAATTATCTGAAACAAAGTAACAAAAGCCAAGTAATATACTATGTTTCTCACTGAGTCTGTTAAAGTGATCATGGCATTGCTGAATACAAAATTTTACCTGAAACGAAATTTACTTTGATTTCAAAGCATCTAACCAGTGTTTCCAGATATAAATTGCTTAAAGACTTATCTTATGATTAATATGATTTATAAATTAGTATCCCTATTGACTAATACAGACACCTTCCCATGTACATGACTCAACTACTTCAATTCATCGTGGCCATAGCTCTTTTGCACTTATAAATGAGCACGATGATCTTGCATTTTGAGCAGAATGCTTTTATATACTATATAAATAGCATTTCAGAGTATTTCAGGGCACACATGTAAAAGCAAAGATTTACAAATTTGATAATTTGGGAGAGATTATCTCAAATAAGCTGCTGGTAAAAGTACAGCGGTTGCAAGGGTTGACATGAGTGACTTTGATAATAGCGACACCAACAAAGTACAGAGAGAGAAACTAGACATGGATAAAATATGATCTCTTACAGATACTGACAGAAAATCTCCTAAGATGAATTATATGACACAGCAATGCTGCTGCACCACAAAGAATAATGACTAAATTAGATAGTGCAGCGGCCACTCTATTTTATATCAATTAAAAAGCTCATAATTATCATGATAAGACAATATCTAAAATAACTATTGGAAACATACAATACAACAGCCTCAAAATACATTGATGCCAAAACAAGATTGAATACGGTCCAAAATTTACACATGTACAGTATTACAGTTAGCAGGAAGTGTTCTTACCAGCAAAATGTAGCCAGAAGCATACCAGTTACTAAAAAATGGAAAAGCAATACTGAAATAACTACAAAAACAGCATGAGCAGTGCTATGATCGTACCTGAAATAAATAAAAGAAAGCAACATAAGATCAACAAACAACCATTTACCCCACCAAAAACAAAAACAAAAAAAAAAGAAAAAGATCAACTAACAGCCAACACTTCTTGCATATACTAAATCTTTTTGCATAAAAACTAAAATAAAAATAATAAACGAACAGATTAACACCATAAAAAAATAACAAACAAAACACAAAAGGTTTTCAATGTAGAAGAAATAAGAAGCCCTAATTGCAACTTTGTCTCACATCCAAAGTTTATTAACACATCCAACTTTCCATGTCCTATGACAAAAGAGATGACGAATCTAACTTTATCAACTCCTCTGACAAGAGAAATGCTTGGAAAGAAATTCTTCAGCTAGCTAAATAAGAACTTATGGGTTTTATATTGGTTTCACCACGTTACAAAAACTAGCCATCACATCAATATCCAAGTAATCATAAACTTACGCAACACAATATGCCAAAGTTGCCACTGCCAGTAGAAGGCTGCAGATTACAACAAAAGCAGGGTCATCACGTGCCCATTGATTCTTAGTTTCTGAAACCAAAAGAAAATGAATACCTTTAAATTGCATAAAGAATAGGGGGCAAAAAATATAAACCAAAAAAAAAAAAAAAAATCTAACGATCTTGATTATTAATTTGAAATGAGTCTTCGCTATTATGTTTCAACAAGGGCTACTCAAATTCAAGTAGCTTGTTTGTTACCACAAGTCCTGAAAGATTAATCTGTATTAAATCAAGCTAACCCAATAAACAATTAACATTCACTCACATCTTTGCCAAACCAATACCACTAATGAGGTAAAAAACAAAGTGTCCATTAAACATGCAGCATAATAAATAAACATAAATAGTTACTAGCATAATTCAAACATATGACCAAAAACACAACTAAATTAAATCTACTACATATTAAGTAGCCATAAATCCAACAATTTAAGTTGTAAGTGGATCCAACTATACCTATCAAGTAAACATCTAAACGATTAACATAACTATTAGACTTATACAGGAAAATTTTCAAATTTCAGATAGACAGTAATTTTAACATTTAGGCACCTTTTTCATTCTGCAATTCAATTTACAGTCACCAACCTTGAATTCTATAATTATTTCCCTAAGACTTTATGGAAATGGAGCACTTCCATTAATGTAACAACACAGAAACAGCTTGACACAATTTTCGGTAACTTAAAGGTGAAGCTAGATATTGACCATTAACTTAAGGACAAGCAGATTAAACAAAAGAAGAAAATAAATAGATCACTATAGACATGACATCAAGTAATCCACATGTTAAGAAACTTAAAAATTGCAACCATGTTCCAACTTTCAGTTAATCAAGAAATAATAGCTACAGTACTCGTACCATGTTCCTAAAAGATAATATCCAAACCAAAAAAAAAAAAAAAGAGTCCAGAAAAAAGAAGAATGATGAATTTATTTACAAATCAACGTAATGGAAGCACAAGGCCTAATAAATTATTTAGCACTAACCAGATATTCATGGAAAGAGGACTTACGTTTGTGATATTTAGTGTGCTGATAGCTTCATTCATAGCATTACCGTAGTTCCACATGCAAAATACAAAATTCTAGAATAAGAAAATGGACAAATAACAAACTTTAAACAGTTCAATCTATCACAAAAAGTTAATTACATATATACCCCTGTAATTCAAATGAATCTCATATAAACCATTGTTTTTATATATATATATATATATAATCACAAATGTATTCCTTCCAATTTATCTTTATCGCAATGTATATTAGTCAAACTGAAATAAATAAACCCTTGTCATGCTTGTAACCAAACATAATGCAATATTTGATGGACCATAATGATGAACTTTATAAAAGCAATAGAATAATACTACAAAAACCAAACTATTTTCCCAAATTTTGGATCACAACTCAAACGTCGTTGTTAATACTGAATTTTCTCCTTTTTGGTCCCAATCTTGGGCCCCAATTGTTTTCAACAAATGGGATTCTACCAGATCACTTGCTGTTCAACATTTGGCAAAAGACATTGGTAACTCTAGTATTATTGAATGCCATACCAATGAAAATTGAAAATTGATACAATAGTAACTATGTACAAATTATAAATATAACAAGTGTATATTAGATACTTTTTAAATTTGTTTTACAGTTTCAAAAAAATATATATGCATATAAAAGATTGTATTTGTAATAAACTGAAAATTGATGGCATGTGTAAGAATTTTAAACTAGAAGAGCTGTTTATGTAATTAAACCAGAAATTACTTTTTGACGTGGACTCAAAGAAAAGGATGAATAATTAACAACTAATAATGACAATGAAAACAACATTTATGGTGGTGACAATCCAAAAGGAGGATACCAACTTATGGAGGAGATGATCCAAAAGGAGGATACTTACACAACTTTGGGTGAGGTACATAGATGAAGCATTTGCCAAAAAGTATATTCAATATCCATTTGTTGCCACTACATATAAACCAACCAAAAACAAAAGGAAAATTGTTCAGATCAACCAAAAACATGCAATCAGAATATTTGGAACTACAAGCAGCAGACAATACAATCAGAATGCCAACAAGCAAAACATTCACATTAGAAGAAACTACCAAAACAGACCAATCAATATGGATTTTGACAAAACCAATTGAAGAGACAATAACCAAAAACAGAACCAACCATAAAAAAAACGAACACAAAAATAAGCTAGTAGCTAGAGTTCTCTATGTCCAAAAATTATTTTATCCTGTATCATAATATGTCTGCCCATTAAAGACACTAAACATATAATTCAAGGGGGGATAGGAGATTACAGCAACATGATTGAGATCATGACCTCATCACTTTTAGATTTAACTAATCCATACGCTTGGAGATAATAATCATAACACGTAGGAGATCTGTACCAATTTTTATGGAAAACGAGTTTCAAAGAAGACAGGTGAACACATCCTGTGTTCACTTGGTTTTCACGAGTCTAAAACCAAAAACTTTAATAACCGCCTCTTTCTGGTTCATATATTTGAAACCCTGCAACCATCTAACTATATCTTCGGTATATGATTGATATAACTAATACATTCCAAGCAGGATATAGACAATGGCATGAGATTCAAGGTCAAAACAAGGTGAGAAACTCTTACTCCTGAAGCTTAAAAGCTTGGATATAGCGGAAGGGATTCTAAAACTCAGCCAGACCAGCCCATAAAATTTGAATTCTAGATTACTCAATGATACATCAAGAATAGTAGATAACTTACAAAGAAGCGAGAGATGCATAGGAAAAAACCCACTTATCTGGTCAGTTTTCCAAAACTGTTCTAAGCAAAATAATTAGCTTGATAAACCCTATTACATGTAATTATAGACCTCCATAATCTCCAATGAAAAAGCATCCATGGAAAATCCATGGTTGATAACCTTGAGATTTAGATCACGAAGTAAGAATTTGCAATCTTACATATCAGCAAACGACAATAAGAAATGACAAAATTAATCTGGACGCAGAATTCGTTCGAAGTAGCAACCAAAAAGCCCATTGCCTTTTTTTTTTTTTTTCTATCTCAATTCTCAGCAAGGAAATTCCTACCTACTTCAATTCATTGTTATTGAGAATTTCCGTTGAACAACAGAGTAACTAACAACTAACGCGTACACTTGAATCGTGCATTTTAGGAGCCAACCAAAAGAGAGAGAGAGAAAAAAAAAAAAAGGCCACGAAGCGAACTATACAGAAACTCACATTAATATAGAAATGAAATCCATATCATGGACTATAGGTATGAATTCACGCATAATCTCCATCGTAAACAAAGAATCAAGAGCGGTCAAATCCAAATTACCAATTCGACGATCCAATCCATGATTAAGAGTAAGTTGAAAAAAGGAAAAACAGGAAAAAAAAAAAAAAGAAAAAAAAAAGCGAAAAATTCAGATAGATCAGATCCGGCGAGAGAAAGCACCTTGATTATCCGTCGGAGGTACTGAACGAACATGGGGTTAGTTCGAGATGTAGAGGACGATGACCGCCCCTTCGACACCGTCGGCAACATCTCTCCCTCCTTCTCTCTCTCTTTCTCTCTCTCTCTCTCTCTCTCTCTCTTCTTCTTCTTCTTCTTCTTCTTCTTCTTCTTCTTCTTTTCCTTCCAATTCCAGCAAACTTTTCGCCAATCGAAGATCTTGCACTCTCTCTTCTATGCTCCGCAGGACAGGAAGCAAAAGCGTAAAAACGACGACGACTTCTCTCCCTCTTTCTATCTCACTGCCGGCTTTTAAGGCCCAATTCAACTTTTGATGAAGATGGGCCTAGCTCTTCTCTTTCAGGTAGACCAAGTCTTCAGATTGGGCTTCAACTCCCACGAAAACACTATGACAGGCTTTCTTTTTCTTTTTCTCGACTTTTTAAGCTTTATTTTCCCAAACTACAAAAACAAAACCGCCTCATGAACTATTTATTTTTATGTGAATTTAGTTAGATAATACAACTTTTTCAAATAAATTTGGTAAAATTAGTAACCCATTTTGTGTAAAAGTAAAATGAAATTGAATAAAACAGTTTCTAAACAGAGTTTCATATGAATTGTATGTTTAATTTCATTAAAAATATCTATCGAAATATTATTGAACTTTACTAATAAAAAAGTAATAATATATGGGACAATGTGAGGGATTTTGTAGTATATAGGGCACAATGCAAAGAATTGTATAATTAAGAGGTAAAATGTATTTGCCCCTTTTTTAATGGATCATGGCTTTATATTTTATTGTTGATAATATATATCTTTGAAATTTTTATAATAAAGTAAAACCACAAGTGATGAGAAAGTTCTAACTTTAAGCTCCTATCTGCTCGAAATGCAAGTGTAATTTCTAGATTTTAAATTATACTTATTAAAGTCAAATAAGTCAAATTTCAAAAAAAAAAAAAAAGAACAAAGATGAAAACCATTTCATATTTTCATATAGAAGGTTCTTCTCAATTACATATTATATTTATTTTGTTTTAAAAAATATATATACTATATTTTATTATAGTCAAAATTGTTTCTTTCGTTTATTCGTAAAAGTTAAAACGATATAAGATTAGAATCTTTGATAATGTGAAATAGTCAAATGAGTCTTCTTCTTTTTCTTTTTTACTTTTTTTTTTTTCCTTTTTTTGATAATAACAGCCAAATGTATTGTTGACTCAAAGTTCCCTAGTAAATATGTGTACTTTCATTTTTTTCTATAGAAGTAGTTTCATTATTATCATTCTTCTTGTCATGAATACACAACTAAATTTATTTTTTCTAAATAAAAAAGAGGTCTGTGATAGTATGACAGACATGAGATCAATGGTCTTGTACCACATAGCATTTCAATATAAAATAGCCAAAATGAGATATACTATAATTTTAAGATCTATAAATGTAGTAGTTTAGTTGATTTTCTTTTATTAAGCTACCATTTTCAATAGTTGCACAAGTAACTATTGAATGTCATTGGTATAAATGCATAGCCTGAATCCTAACTAATAACCAATAGCAGAAAAATAATAGTAGAATTGGATGCTAATTAATGCTAGCAAGAAAAATAACAAATTACATTATAGTAGGCAATGGATAATCATATAGCATTGGAGGATTTTGGTAGTTTCCACATAAAAAGTAACGAATGTACACATCTTCTACAAGTACAATTAAGCCGAAAGGTTTATTGTTTTTTTGTTTTTTTTTTTAAGATGTTCTAAACTATATTCAAAATTACAAATTGCCCCCTCAATTAGAATTAGCAGCTATAACTTTAGAAATTTTTAAATGATACTCTAGAAGAACAATTTTATTTTTTTTCTTTGGGTAATATTAGCTGTATTACGCACAAAAGCCCCTCAAAAAGGAGGATTATAGGGGAGATTTTTCTCTCTTTACATCAATATTTGCTAGTCTTAAGAATTTTGAGGGAAGAGAATGCATAGAAGATAGATCAAAAGAAAGGCTACAATTAAAAGATAGAGAATACTTGGCTATCCTATCAGCTAATCTATTAGCAAGCCTAAGTTTCCATTCTAGGGACTTGTTAGACTTAACAAAAAAGGAGCGAGCAGGGAGGATGTTTTATCTAGTATGCCAGCCACAAAGGTAAGAGTGGTCATTAATTTCATTGACAATCAGTTTAGCACCAGTTGACCAGTGGAGGTTCTTCCATTCTTGTTGAGCTGCCACTTCAAATGCCCAAGCCAAGCAGTTAACTTCATCCACATGGGTGGATACACCTAAAACTAGTGTGATGCAATAAAAAAAAAAGTTTTCCTATGAAATCACGCACCACCATTGCATTAGCTACTTATCCTTCTTTATAAGCTGCATCCACATTGACTTTCCATTCTCCTCTATTCAAAGGTGATTATTCCTTTTTCAACTTTTCCAATTTACCATATACTACTTCTTTCTTACCTTTTACATAAAACTCATCAACCAACTAGGGTTGTCGCTTCATAACATTCTGTTGACCTTGAAAGAGGGCTTTATTTTTTAGGTTCCAGATGCTGTAGAGTAATGTCACCAAAATCACCAAACTAAGATTTTTGTTAGAAAATAAGTCTCCTTAGCCTCTTAAAAGATTGATACACCCTTCCAACAAATCATGTAGACTGTTCACTTGCCATCTATCGAAGTTGAAACTCCATTTGTTGACAAAAGCGATAAGTTTTACCATAACACATTGTATGAAGAGGTGAAAAAGGGACTCCGATTCTTCTCCACATAGACTATATATTATATCTCCAATTCCAATTCGTGATGCTATCAACAACTTTGTGGATAGGATACCTATAGATACTCTTCATAAGAAAATCTTCAACCGTTCATGAACTTTGAGCTTCTAAGGTTTCTTCCAGAAAGGTCCTTCTAGCAAATTCTCCATTTCGATAGGTCATATAGCAATTAAGAACTGAAAAATTTTTAAGTTGTTACCAATCCAAAGGAATTTGTTGTGGTAGGATGTCAATGACCATGGTATAGCTAGAATATTATCTGCCAGTTGCCGATCAAAAATACTTCTTATAAGCATCTCATTTCATCCCAGATGATTAATATCCCTAAAATCAGCCACCTTATTCCATCTCAAGGTATCTACTCCCTCCCTTGGTAGTGAAGTGAATCCTAGAAGATTAGGAATCCATGGATCAGTCCAAGGATCTATTCCATAGCCGTCACCGAGTTGGAAACAAGCACCCTTACAAAGCATCTTCCTAGCTTTATAAATACCTTTCCATGTACTTGAACATCTTTTCAAGGAAGATTTTCAAAGAAAGAATAACTTACAAGATATTTAGCCTTAAGAATCTTGATCCAAAGTACCTCTTCTAATGCTAACTTCCAAGCTAGTTTTGTTGACAAGATGAGATTCATATTTTCTAAGATTCAAAAACCCAAACTCCCTGCTTTTTTATTTATTTACATAGCTCTTTACAAGATTTCAGAGCCATAAATGTCCCTTCTTTTTTATTAGTAATCCACCAAAATTTTCGAGCAAGGGAGTCCAACTCATGGCAAACACCAACAAGAAGCTTAAATGTGGACATGGCCAAAGCACGAATGGTTGCTCCATCCTTCTTCTCTTAGATTGGACTCTTTCCTTTTGCATTCTGAAATCCCTGGTTCTATTCCTTCCCGGTATGAAAGAGTTTTCCAAATATATAGACTGACCTCCCAACTCCTTTAATCCAAAAACTTTTATTTTCCTCTTCGTAACTTTATCTAAATTTGTAGAAAAAAGGATTTTCAACTTATCCTTGTTAGCCTCTTGGCCACTCTAACCATAATAAAGGTCGGAGTGTTTCTTAAATGTTGAGGCTTCATTTACATTAACCCTGCACATAATAAGAAGATCATCTACATATATAAGGTGTAAAACGGTAAGGGCATTACAGGAAACTTTGATATCGTGGATAGTACCTTTTTTTTTTTTTTTATTAAGGATCTTGAAAAGAATTCTGAGCATAGGATAAATAGGAAGGATGAGAGAGGATCGCCCTTCCTTAGTGCTCATTCTGACCTTATGTTTCCTACTATACCTCCATTAATTAACAGAGTAGTTTATTGTTCTAACACAGCTCAAGACCATACTACGAATATCTATTGAAAATACCTAAGCCTCTATGGCCTTCTCAATAAAAGGTCATTCAATCTTGTCATATGCCTTCTTAAAATCTATTTTAATCATCAATAATTCGCTCTTACCCTTGTGATGCCTTATCTTGTGAAGAATTTCTTGACTATAGTATTTTCAGCAATCCATCTTCCTTGTACAAAAACTCCCTGGTGTGGGGATATGATTATTCCAATTATGCTATCCAATCAGTTTATAATGATCTTTAAAATAATCTTATAAACAAAATTATGTAAGCTAATTATATGATTATGGTTGAAAGAGGTAGATTTTTCAATCTTTGGTACAAGCACTATAAAAGTTTTGATCACGCTCTATATTATTCTCCTTCGCCGAGAACACTTCTTGACAAATTTAATTGTCCTCTATCGAACAATCTTCCAATACTTTCTGTAGAATATGCTTGGAAATCCATTTGGGCTTGGGCTTTTCAGAAGGTGCGCAGCCCATATTACCTGCTTAATCTCATCTTCATTAGGGATTCTAACGAAATTCTCATATTTAGAATCACCACATGATGGCCTAGCCTATCTAACCCTCTTAGAATGGATGGAAAGTTAGAATGGAACAACTCAAAGAATTGATTGATAAAGTAATCATTTGATGAGAGAGTCCTCAAAAATCCATTCCAATCCAACTCAAATAGTCTCTATCTTGTTTCTTCTGCATCTCATAAGTAAGCTAGTGTGAAAAAAGTTATTATTTTTGTCCCCCTTTTCTAACCATAATTCACAAGATTTCTAGCGATGAACAGATTCCAATATTTTTATTTTTTATTTTTAATCCATAGCTACTCCTGAATTTCCTTTTATAATGCACCATTAAGACCGAATCTCCTCTATACTAATTTCAATTCTTCTTCTAAAGATTAATTTTAGCTTAGGCAAATCCAAATATTTCCTTGTTCCATTTCTTTAAAACTCTATATGTATTTATCAGGCATCTACTGATCTTATGGATATCCATACCCACTCTATTGTCACCATTCCAGGTAGTGTTAATTATACCTGGCAATTCGGGTTCGTGGGTCGTGTTCGTGTCAACCTGTTTAATAATCGTGTCAAAAATACCTAACCCGAACACGACCCATTTATTAATCGTGTCAGGTATGCAAAACACTAACCCGACCTGTTTATAAACAGGTCAACACGACACGACCCGTTTAACATGATTATTTTAACGGGTCATGTTGATCTATTAACCCGTTAACCTGAAATTGACCTATTAACCCGAAAATTAACCTATTAACCCGTTAACCCGAAAATTGACCTATTAACCCGAAAACTAATCGATTAACCCGTTAACCCGAAAATTAACCTATTAACCCGAAAACTAACCTATTTATTGAAATAACTTGTTTAAAATGCCAAAAATTATAATTCACAATACATAAGTCTTAATATGTGCTAAAAAAGACAAATTCAATACACCAACATAAAATTTAATGTCCTAATAATAGTAAAACACCAATACAAAATAAACTAAATGGTATCAAATTGTTATCATAATACATATAAAACCAAAGGAAAAAGGACATAACTATCATTATGCTCCAAATTTATTTATCGATGTCCAGATTCCAAACCAAATATGTCAATTTTTGGTGTTCAACAATCCAGCCTGGGATCATAATATCAAAATAAATAAAAAAAAATCAATTAAATATAATACAAAAGTTAAAATGTTAAAATAAAATAAATTAAATTAAATAAATTTTAACATTGATATTACCTTATGCTTGAGTATTGGTATAATTAGAGCATTGACTTGAAGATTCTTCTTTATTGATATCACAGCTCAAAACATCTTCAGTAAGATCCTCAAGTTGTGCTTGAAATTTTTCTTGCATTCCATAAATTAGTGAAACAAAAAAATCATTAATAAAATAAATTAGTGAAACAAAAAAATTATTAATATATGCAAATGAAATAAAGAAAACATTAATAAAAATAATTACCTCTTTGCCCAAATAACCAATCTCTTGTACAAACTATCGCTTCAACAGTGCTAGGCTTTAATGAACTACGAAATTGATCTAATACTTGTCCACCAATGCTAAAAGCAGATTCAGAAGCAACGGTGGATATAGGGATACTCAATAGATCACGAGCCATTGAAGCAACTTCAGGATAACGAAACTGATTTGCTTTCCAATAATCAAGCACATTCAATTCAATTTTAGTAGCCATCCTTGGCTCCTCTAAATAAAGCTCCAATTGTGATTTTTGTGTATTGGCACCTAACTCTTCAATTTCACAAATATTAAATTCCTACAGTGTTAGAAAATAAAATTTTCAATAAGATTATTTTTCAAAAAATTATAAATAATCACTAATTAACACAAATACAAACAATTAAAATTAATAAAAAATTTAAGAGTTATTTACCTTCAAAATGGAACTAGCTGTCTTTCTAAAAGAAATAACATCTTCTCCAACACCACAAGATGTGTTACTCTTTTCTTTCTCCAAAGAATGTGTAGAAGATGTCAAAGATCTTTTTTGAATATACTCCTTAAATATTGAAAATAATTTTCTCTTCACATGTATAAACTCACTAGAACCACTTGCTCCATAAATTTTTCTATAACACCAATCTACAAATTGAAGCTTATATCGAGGATCCACAACCACTGCAATGGCTAATATCAAACTAAATTCTGACCAATACTTCTCAAATTTTTTAAGCATTTGATTAGCCATGGTTCTCAAGTAATCATCCTCACTTTCAATATTTTCCTTCAATGTAACATAACAAAAGAAAACCGAGGAAAAGTACAAATTTGAAGTAGGATATTTAGTGCCCGAAAATATGCAAGTGATATCATAAAACAAACCCAAGAATCTACTTATCTTTTCAATCTTCTCCCACTCATGACTAGAAGGGCAACTCTTATAATTTGAATCACTTAGCTCCAAATGACAAAAGGCACGTCGATAGTACAATGCACTTTCAAGCATTAAATATGTAGAGTTCCATCTAGTAGGCACATCTTGCCTCAAACCTCTCTTAGAGTCCATTGACAACAATTTAACACATTCTAAAAACTTATGTTTTCTTACTTGTGACCCTCTTACATATTTAATACTTTCCCGAATCTTATGAACAACATTATCAATATCTTTCAACTCATCTTGTACTACCAAATTAATGATATGAGCACAACATCTAAGATGAAAAAAATCACCATCACAAACTACAGCCCCCTTTAATTGCAATTGAGTAACTAACATATCAACAGAGACATCATTGGCAGAAGCATTATCCAAAGTTAAAGAAAATAACTTTGTCTCAATTCCCCATTCACACAACAAAGAGTATAGTTTTTCTGCCAATTCTATACCGGTATGTGGAGGTGGCATATAACAGAAATTTAACACTCTCTTTTGCAAGATCCACTCTTTGTCAATGAAATGGCAAGTAAGACATATATATTCATCAGTAGTTGTAGAAGTCCATAAATCAGAAGTCAAACAAATTCTACCAGGAGTTGCATCCAACATGCATTTTATCCTACATTTTTCCTTCAAATGCATTTTAAAAACATCCGACTTAGCAGTATTTCTAGAAATAAGTTGTATATCAGGGTGTAAATATTGAAATATGGTTCTAATTCCCTCATACTCAACAAATTGGAAAGGCAAATCATGCATGATTATGGCCGAAGTTACCAATTCTCGAAAATGCTCAAAGTCAAATTTAGATGCATTCAATGAGATAGTCCCTCTATCTTGAGATATCAATAATTGACCAATATCACGAGTGTCTCTTTTCACACAATTTTTCAAATGACGCACCAAATTTCCCGTTCCATATTTACTATCACAAAGATAAATGGTACCACAATCTTTACATTTACATTTTTGCTTACCATCAACATCCAAAGGAAGCACATCAAAGTAAGACCAAACCTTTGAAGTGAGTTTTCTCTTGCGTTTCACTTTATGCCCACTTGTGACTCCCTCCATAGGACTTGCAACATCTTCTAAATTAATAGGCATTTCAAAGCTACTTGATTCAAGATTTATTTGAAGTCCATCCATGTTTATCTACATGTTTTCAAACCAAAAAAAATTATATATTAAAATAAAATATTATAACAACCTTATAATAAACATGTATATAATTTTTTGTTTCCAAATCACAAAGCAAAATATATTCACACATATGCACATATATAATTTTTTCATTTCCCAAGCTATAAGAGGTACAAGATGGCTAAATATCTATGCAATCTTCCAAATTAGTACTTCCAAGTTCCAACAATGACAATTTAGCTAATATGCATTATCATTTCTTATTTGAGTCATCAACATTTTTTAAAGTTAAAATTTGTCTAATTCTTTCCTTTTTAATCTATACACTACTCAAGCATATGAAGTAAAATACAATATAAAATGTATTCTAAACTACAAAATAAAAATGAAGCAAGAGAAAATGAGAAATACCACAAAAATGAAGAGGATCGAGAGCATTAACAAATTGTTTCTTGATAAATACCAACTCTAACATAAGCATTTACATATATAGGAGATAGATTAAATAAAAAGACCAAAAAAATCATATTACATTCATTTTATAACCACAAATATTAAGAATAAATATGTAAAAGTAACATTAATTAATTGGAGAGTAAGGAAAAGAAAATTATCTAAAAACCATATCTGTCCATTTAGAACCACAAATATATAGAGCAAATTTATAAGATTAATACCAATTAATTGAAGAAGAAGCAAGAAATAGTAACTCTTCATAAATGTCATCTAATCTTTTATTGAGACTTATATTATTGCTATCATGGGACAAATAGAAACTGTCGCTCTTTCGGCCATGGATGGTTTCCGATCATTTGGCCAAGCTTGCCAAATTGTGATCTACACAACCAGGTTGATTACTATTGTTTTTGTATATGGAACAACGAAAATATCATTAAGAGATCAATTAAAAATATGCTAGAGATATTCAATGTCTTGCTCACCTGAGACTTGAAAAAGAGTGAAATTAAAGAAAGAGTGAAATTAAAGGTTGCACAGGTGGGAACAAAAATTCCCCATGAACACACAAACAAGGAACCACCTCGTCCATTCTAAAAAACACCAAGAAAGCCTTCTCTATAGAAAGAATAGCATCTGAGTTACGCAGGCAGCAGGACTACTCCCGAGAAAAAAAATTACTGGAAGATAGAAGGAATCTGAAATGAATCACCTCTTCATTGTCCAGCCACACATCAGAGAATATGACAACATATCATTAAATGCTTTCTTTTCCAAACCCGCAAGTCTAAGCTATGATAAGTGCATCAGCAAATAGTATTCAATAAGTTCAAATATCTCCAGAAAATGAATCACTGATGTTTTAACTGTGCTGAATGTCAGTAAATAATTGATAGGATACAGTCTACTCTTTTGTTAGTATACAACCACCAAAAAAGCCATATCCAGCAAGCACCTTGAGTGACTTCTCTCTGTCCTCCAGTGGAAGAAATCCACAGGTAATAACCTTCTTTACAAAAAAAGAATTAGCACATCCCAGAAACTCAACCTTATCTAATTTTAATTATTTCGTATATATATTCTGAATAACTTTTCCTTTATCATCACTGGAGTTGGAGGAGTTAGCAAGCAAATGCACATAGAGACTTGTTGGAAAAATTAAATATAGAAGTTTGTTGGAAGTGTTACATTACAACCAATAGTTAGAGAAGTTGGAAAGTTTGCATGGGAAAAAGAGAGAGGAGGTACAAGGGAACGGAACTTTATCCTTTTACATATCCTAACAAATTAAAAAACAAGAAAAAATTATGGCAAACAAAAATAAGATTTTAAGAAAAAAGAAGAATTTTTGTTGATCTATTATCCAAACACTTAGAAAGTATGCTACACACCCAAAATCTATGACATGTAGTTTCTAAGGCATGCCTGACAGAAAAAGGTAGAGATTATTAGGTTCCTTTTTAATCATCAGGGTCGACCAAGATTCAGATACAACCAAATATATCAGTACAAAATGAATTGAAAGTGACAAAAGAGATCTATCCTGGTGGAACCAAGATGGAGATTGGTCTCCTTATCAGTACAAAATGGGATTAGATTGATCAAGTTCTGGGCTGATATATGATATCAGCACATAAATGTCATCTAATCTTTTATTGAGACTTATATTATTGCTATATATGATAATTTATTATATTATACAATTTCTAGTTGGAATTTCAGCTGCACTTTTACGCCCATGGGAAAAAACTTAGGCCGGACCATGGAAGATCCACAAAAAGTGGGGGTTGCAATGTAAGATCGGTAGATAGTGTGAAACATACATTCAAATATTATAGAGATCAATATCTGTTTTCTTTCATTTATGACAATTGCAAAAACAGCTTCACATATATATATATATATATATTTTTTTTTTATGTAACTCAAAAATGCTTTGTGATATGCAAAAATTTGAAAGTTTAGCATGACTCACCGTTCGTCAAGAATCTGCAGAGAACTCTCAAAGACCCTGTAATGCCGAACCCAAATCGTTCTCCTTTGTTCTTTCAACTCTCAGTTGCTTCAACAGTTCAACTCTCAAACGACTCACTGTTCTCCTTTGTTCTTAGAGAAGAAGTAGGAGGTAGAGGAAGGAGGCTTTGATGGCTGATGGAGATTAGAGATGGGGCTGGCTGGTGAGGCAGAGAGAAGAAGCAGGGGGTAGAGGAAGGAGGCTTTGATGGCTGATGGAGTTTGGAGATGGGGCTGGCTGGTGAGGCAGAGAGAAGAAGCAGGGGTAGAGGAAGGAGGCTTTGATGGCTGATGGAGATTGGAGATGGGGCTGGCTGGTGTGGTCTGTGGTGGCTGCGTTGTGTGCTGGAGAATAAGATGCAAAATTGAAAAATAGGGCTTGACTCTCGACTTTTGAGTTTTAGATCTGAATTTTTTTTTTATTAAAAATATATTTTTTGTTTTTAAAAAATTAATAATAGAAAATTATTTGTATAAAATTTTTAATTTCTAATATTTTTTAATTATTAAATATTATATTAGTAATAAAATATTAATTTAATATTAAATTTAAATGGGTTGTAATAGGTGTATAATCGTGTCGGGTTGAAACTGACCCGTTTAATAAATGGATCGTAACGGGTCAATTTCGAGTTAAACAGGTCAACCCGAAAATGACACGATTAATAATCGTGTTAAACGGGTTGACTCGATTATGACCCGAACCCATTTATAATAAACCCAAACCCATTTATTCCGTGTCGTTTTCGAGTCGTGTCACCGTGTCATGACCTAAATTGCCAGGTCTAGTGTTAATTATTTGAACACTCAAAGCTCCCAAAGTCCAAGCTTCGAGGAATCTAGAAGGTCTATTAACTAGGCGATTGAGCTTTTCTATTCTTATCAAAATTGGGCAGTGGTCCAACCTTTTAGCTTGCAGATGCTCCAATGTAGCCATCGAATATGCAAACACCCAATCCTTACTAGTAATATCTCAGTCTAATATTTCCTTTATCAGACCTTGTTATCATTGCCCATTCTTCTAAGTATATCTATAGCCCCTGAAGTCTGGGTTGATAGCTCCTAGAAACTCCATAAAGGATTTAAGATAGAGTTTTCTCTTTTAGATACTTCTATCCCCATATTTTTCCTACTCATGTAACACCTCATTTAGATCACCAAAGAGCATCCAGGAAATTCGTCATTCCTTTATCACGTCAAATAAATCCTTCCAAAGTTTTTTTTTTTTTTTCCACTCAGATACGAAGTGAGAAAGACCATAAATAGACTCCATTTGACTCCTCCATCCCTTTCCATAACATCCCCACCAAGATTCTTTCTGATTTTCAATGTACCTCATATGGAAGTTATCATTCCACATTAGAGTGATGCCTTCTGCTAAACTCTTTGCTTCAATTACTTCCATATTCCAGTATCCTAATTTCCAATCAATCCTTTCCATCTTGTCCTTACTACCTTTGGTTTCCATCAAGAAGATGCAGTTTGGTCTGTGCTTCAAAATAAGTCCTTTTAAAGTACTAAATGTGTCCCTACCTCTCAATCCCCTTGTAGTTCTAAGAAAGAATTCCCATAACCAGGGGAGAGGCATGTATCGGCCCGCCTCCTCAACCTATTAAAAACCCTGTATGGGTTGAGAAGATTGCGCCCCTTCCTCAGTTTAAGAGTTCTTTCCTTTTACCCTCCTCTAAGCTCTCCTCCTAGATTCCCTCTTCGAAGACCAGGATTAACTATGACGTTGATTCTCTTCTTCATGACTTCCTCCATTAAATATAGCTCTGGTGTGATTAACCAATGAGGCATCCACTCACATTCTGGTACTAAGATGGAATTGCTAAGACTTTCAATTTCAAGCTCAAATTGGGGATGGTCTAATTCATTTTCTATGGGTTATTTTAGATGGCCCAGCTAGCCAAGTTGAGCAATTCTTTTACCTATAGCTTTTTCAGTCTCCTCCCTTATCTAAATGCCTCTCCATCCAGCTGGCCTAGTAATAAAGGTAGGTTCAAGGCACAAATCATAATGTTTAGGTTTAAGCCTCTCTAGTAATTCTTATCTTTCACCTACACTGTATTTGGCTATAAATAGAATCAAGCTGGTGGTTCATTCCGAAAGCATGTGGGATTCACAATTTAAACTTTTAACATTTTTTCAATACTGCCTTTTGTAAGTCAAGCTCGTTTCCTAAACAATTCTTTTCTATCGTAAGATGAAATTTTTTTAGTTCCTAACTCATCTATAAGGCATTGAGGTATTCCTAATCTGTATCATCCTTACTAGATTCTCTAAGCAATAGCATCTCCTTTTGTCATAATCTGTGATCCACAATTTCATCAAAATGGTCTCTTTTCGAAAATATCTCCTCTATTTATCTATTGACCATACTATGTAGGAGTTTTCTGCTCCGATCATTTTCTTCCTCTTCTAACTTGACAACCAGTAGACTTCCGACATGCCCCGCCTTCAACCAGTGGCCATAAAGTCTTGTTGATATCCTATTAGCAGTAATGATGGTCATTGGCTTTTCGAAGGGGCATTTACCAGTCATGTGATTCAACATACCACTCTTGTAACAGAAATCCGACAATCTTTCAAATTTAAATTGTATCCAATTCTCATCTCCATCTGGTTGTTCTTGGAAAAAGCCAGCTGGGATGGGACTTTCTACAAAAAGATCTACCTTGAACCTCAAATAACTATTGGCAACCACACATTTTCTTCCTAGGGTCTCCTCGTGAAGGGTACCCATGCTTCTACCAATCATCTCTGTTGTGCCAAGATGTATGTATACTGGTGGGAGTCCATGGACCTGAATAATAAAAGTAGAAGTGTCGAAAGAGATTTCCTTCAGCGCTTTCTGGGCATCCCACCTTTTGAAAACGAGATGGGCACCATTGAAACACTAGGGCCTACCTTCAAAGATTCTATCATAGTTTTCCTTAGTTCTAAAGGAAAACTTAAACAAATTTTCCCCCACTTTATCCACATGAACCATCTTCTTTAATCTCTAAGTGTTTTCCACTATTAACAAAATGGCATATCTCTTGAAAGGCCTTGCTGTGAGGATCTTTCCTACCAGGACTTTATCAAAGACGAGAGGTTCTCCATCTAGCTTCGATTGAAGTTCAAGGATCGAAAGAGTTTTGTAGATCCATCATCTTCCCCTGAATATGATCCATCTTACCATCAAACAGATCTAAGATTTAGCTTGCGAGAAGAGAACAAAACCAGTAAATAAAGAAAATCAGATAGAGCTTTTTATCTGATAGAGGAGCTGAAGTTGAACTCTTAAGAACAAGAGAGGAATCACAGATCTAAATGACAATGCTAGATCAGAGTGATTAGGCTGTCATAGCTAGCAATGAAGGCAAGTAAGAAGTCATCCTCAAGCTAGGGGACCCAAAGACCATAGAAACAAAAACACCAGCCCAGAAAACAAAAACCCCCAATAAAGGAAAAATAAAATGGCAGAATCTCACTGAAAGGAACAAGAGAACCAGCGTACCACAGAGCAAGGAACAGATTTAGCTATCCAGAACAAAGCCAACCAAACCTCGATCTACTCTATAAGAACAATTGTTACTACCATTTATATTTTAGGGATATTGGCACGTGTGGTCCCTAATCTATTGTATAGTTTGCATTTTGATCCATAAATTTTTTTTTAACACTTTGTTTGTTAGTTCCCTATTTTTGTTGCACCACTAATCCCTAAACAAAAATATCCTGTCCAAAAATCTGTTACTAGAGGAATTAAAGTGTAACTTTGATATAATTTAAAGATCACATGTGCAATAAACATTAAAAAATTTAAATAATTGGTAAAAGATATTTTTAAAAATGAAATATTTTTTATTAATAATTATTTAAAAATCTTAAGAAATTATATTTTCTTCATAAAAAAAATCTTGAAAATAAAAAAATTAGATGCATACTAAAATCTTTTGAAATTTTAAAAAAATAAAAATTTTAATATATATATTATTTTTAAAACACTTTATTCTTAACGTGAAATGCCATTTAATAAAGCTTCTTTTTACTATATTTATTTATTGGAAAAAATTATTAAAATTTTATATTGATTTCTTATTTTATATTCTCTTAAAAAAATTTCAAAACTTTTGCAGTCAATTTAATTTTAAATATGGTTTTATATACGAGGTATAGCTTCTACATTTTTATAAGTTCCAAAGATTTTTAAAATTTTAAATTATTTTTGAAAAAAATAATTTAAAAGTTATAAATATATATATACATATAGATTTATTTGCAAAGATTTTTAAATTATATGAAAAATAGATATTTTAAAAATTATTTATATATATATATATATATATATATTTTTTATTCATATTATTGGTGCATATGATCCCTAAGCAATATCGAAGTTGTGCATTAGTCCGTTTTATTGATGGATTTTAGGATAGAAAATTGATTAGAGATTTAGGTCACGTTTAGTATATAAAATGAGTATTCCTAATAAAATAGGAACATATTCATAGAAGTTGAAAAATGAAAAAAGAATAAATGTTATTTTTGATATGTTTGATTATTACTTAAATCAGGTTCGATGTTTAGTGTTTCTAAAGATCTTTTTCTTTCTTAAAATATCGAATTTTACAGTTATTTATGTATTTTTAACTTAAGATAATTAATCTTAATTTGGATATATTTTAAGTATGGTGAAAATCTTTTAAACGAAGGAAAGATAATTACTTTTTAAAAAAAAAAACAGCTATTCCTTCAAATAAGAGAATAAGTATTCCTATGGAATGGATTTTTCTAAAATTTAAATCTACCAAATATAATAGTAGTGAATCTTTTAAAATGGCTATTTTATTTTTATATTTATTCTGTATACCAAATATACTTTTACAATAAAAAAAATTAGAGAGTTAAGGGACTATATTGTCAAAAAAATATTGAAGACCAAAGTATAAAATGTAATATAATTTAAAGACCAAAGTGACAGATTAAACAATGAAATAGAGGCAATATTGGTATTTTAGAAATAATTTGTTCCATCAATACCTTTTGAATTATGTATGAAGTTGTAAATTACTCCATGAACTATGAAACTTGCAAAGTTACACCTGCACTTTTTGTAAATTGTGCACCATCAAAACGATTGTTTGACTCCGTTTACTTTGCATTCAACAAGTTTGTCCAACTCCCTAAAATTGCACTATCACATGCACACACAACAAAAGATCAAAACTTCTAATCAACAAGTTTTACTTTTTAGATTTTTGTTTTCCTTTGTTTCCTTGCTTTGATATATTATAAATCTACTAAAAACATATTTTATTTTGTTCCTTCTATTTAAGAAGATTATTATTGAAATATTGCATGAAAAATTGTTAAAAGGTTGAAGGGTAATGTGGCTAATTGGCAATTTACAACTTTATACTGAGTTTATCTAACCAAAAAAAAAAAAAAAAAACTTTGTAGGGTATTGATATAAAAAACAACAATGTCCCTTTTTTTATACCATATGTGTATGTCATATGACATTTAAATTACAAATATTGTTAAAATTTCTATTGTAGAGTACCATTTTAAAAGTACATGGGCATAATTGCTAACTTTATAGAAGAAGCTACAAAATTTTAGGAATGTTTGGTTTATTGAATAAATATAAAAATAGAATACATATTTCATAGATTTCGTTTTTTCCATGTTTGGGCAATAAGTATTCCATAAAAATAGATATGCTTTCATTTGAAAGAATAACAATTTTTTTAAAAAAAATCTCAGAATTCATATTCTTATATTTAAGTTTTAATACGGATAAATTTTGAAATATAGATATACATTTATTATCACATACTAAAAATATATAAATAAATATAAAATTTAATTTTTACCAAATTTGAACATTTTTGGGAAAAAAAATATTTATAAAGACTAAATCTTGATTTTAAATTAATATTTTCACCAAACATATAAATAGGAATTATCAATCTTTTCCTCATTTTCTATTTCTATGGATACTTATTCTTATTTTTAACAGGATATTTGAATAATGACAAAGTTACTAATAATTTGAAATTATCTGAAAAAGTAAAATTTTCTATTATTTGAATGATTTTTAAAATGATAAATTTATAGGATTCAGCAGAAAATAAATTTCACAATATGAAAAACTAACATGGTAAGTTAACTCTCTCAAATAGGTGTTATTCTAAAGTTCTCTTGAGAAATTAGTTTTACTTTCTTTTTTTTAAATACAATTTTACAATTTAATTTTAATGTACAAGCTTATTTAATTACTTGTAGATCCTATTTTATTATATTATTAACCAAATATTATATAAAGAATCCCAAAAAAACTTATTCCAGGGAAATTGAATCCTAGAAAACTAATTCTCGGGAATTAGTTTCCTTCAATATTTTTCCTTCCACCAAATAGGACGAAATAAATATTTATTCTGTATACCAAATGTAGCCTAAATACTTTCTTAAACTTTGAAAAAATGGCTAAGTTTGAAATTTAATAATATGTTTGGATAATGATAAAGTTAGTGAAAATCTAATTCCCTTGGAAAAGTGATAATTTTTTTTTATTTGGATATTTATTATGAGGTGAAAAAATATGGATACAAATAATTACATTCCCACAAATGTAGAAAAATATATAGGAAAGTTATTTTCACTTATGAAGTTGTCATTTTGAAAATGTCACAGAAAATAGTTTTGGAATTTTTTAAAAATACATATTTGCCCTTATATACAATATAAAATTTAATTACTTACAACTCTTAACTTTTCTATTACCCATAAAACATAATAAGAGAAAAATTAATTTTTATGAAACTAAATCTCGAAAATCAATTTCCCTTCTAAATTTGATACTTCTCAAACGGGATCTAAGAATAAAGGGATTCTCCTATTTCATTTTATTTTAGAAATATTGACATAATTGCACCTCAAATTATATTATATTTTGCATTTTACACCCTAAAGTTTATTTTTATGTTATTTTGCACTCTAAACTAATTCTTTCTTTGCACAATTAGTCTATTTTGTAATTTTTGTCAAACTATTTAACAAACTAAACATGTGCTGCCCATTTGCCCTTATAGCAGAGACAATTAATGTCTTTTTGTTTTTCTTTCTTTTTTTTTCTTGACCTTTTGAATTAGAAAATTATGACTCCATAATTCAAACATCCCTAATTAGGCAACATCCCTAATTTTCTTGTTCTGGATATGATTTGGAACATGATGCGTTCCTTAAACTAAGCTCCATCGCTTTCTTAGGCTTTTTCATGGAAACTCCAGTAGTAGTACTTAACCTGTGTGGCATTGAAATTGAAACCATGAAGGTTGCAAGAAATAGTTGAATTCAAAGTAGAATACATATCCGCCATCTCTTTTATTAATATAAATTATTTTAATCTACTTTGTTATTATTATTATTATTTGGGTTTAGCATTTCTTATTTCTTTGGAATTCGAGTTAAATTTGAGTGGTTCTGGCTGATTTTTAAAACGGAGTAGTGTGAAGGAGGGTGGAGACGCATCGTTTTGCTAGTTGGCACTTTTGTTCTATTTTTCAAAGGTGTGAAAACAAGAAGGAAGAATAAGAAGAATAAAGGGACAGAAATTAGGCCCTCTAAGACTATCATCAGGAGGTGCAGATTGGTAATTGAAATGGAGAAGGAGATGATGGACTTTCCTCAATTTTCATTTTCTTGAAACTAGAAATTGAACAAGGGACTGATCTTTCTCCTCTCTCGATCCCTAACTCTCCTCTATGAGATCACTTCCCCTTTTAAATTTCTAATTTCCTAAATCAAAAGAAATGGTAAAATTACATAAAGTGCCCATGTTTTACACTCATGTTCTTCTTACATGTTCAATCTGTTAACAGAGTGGATGGAAATGGCAAAAAAGACTAATGGTGCGAGGAAAAGAATAGTTTAGGTGTAAAAGGTTAGAGAGAAAAAAAGGGTGCAAAATGTTAAATTTGATATAATTTGGGATGTATTGATGCCAATATTCTTTTATTTTATTTTTTGACATTGGGAGTATGGATCCAAAATAATATTATTGTTAAAAGAAATAGTAGTTTAGGGTTAGCAGTCTATATTTATTAATATATTTTTTATTTTCTTCGGTAACATAAAGTTCTGTATATTTTTTATTTTTTAGAGATTGAGAATTTCAATAAAAAAATCAAACATTTTGAAATAAAATCTGAAACTGTAAGTTTTAATGTGTTCAGATTAACTTTTTTTGTAATTAGGTACATCTACATACATATTTGTTGCGTAAAAAATAATTTAAAAGATCCTGTAGATTCAAAAAGATATTATGTACACTATTACAAGTTAGTAATGAATAATAATAATAAAAATATATATATATATATATATATATATATATCACATATTTCATTCAAATTTGTGCTTCCTGAATTTATTGTATGATTCCATTACATAGCCATATAACTCGTTGAGATTAGAAAATTGTTTATTTTACAATGATACTACACATTTAAAACGTTTTTTTTTTTTTTGGGTGAACTTTCATATGTCAATTTTTTAAATAGTAAGGAAAAAGAATAGTTTATAGTGTAAAATGACAATCTCGATATAGTTTGAGGTGTATTGATGCGAATATCCTTTTATTTTATTTTTTGACATTGGGAGTAGGGATCCAAAGTAGTATTATTGTTAAAAGGAACAGAAACTTTTACCATTACATGGACAGATAACTCTATTTAAAATTAAGAAAATTGTTTATTTTACAATAATACTACACATTTGAAACCTTTTTTTTTTTTTTTGGGTAAACTTTCATATATCAATTTTTAGATAGCAAATTATGTAATGTTATTGGCTCATTTAGAATTTACTTGTCTATGTATTTTTTTTTTTTGGGGTCATCTCTTATCTATGTATTTAATGTATACATTAATTTGTCAATTATCCACATAAAATCACAACAAACTTTGAATATGGCTAAGTTTGAACATTGAAGAATGAATGAGAACCAACTACTTGTACGCCAAGAAAATTTTTTTGTCTTACACCAATAATAGGAATACTACTTCAAAGACAAGTTATATTTATTAATTCTTAACCCCAAAAAAAAAAAAAAATGTTGTATCTACTAATTTGTTACATACCAAAAACATTATTTCATTAGCTTATTTAGAATTTATTTTTCAATATATTGATTTAATAAACTCAAACCAATATTTGTCCAAAATGTTAATAAAAAGTGTAACCATGTCTTTTTGTTTTAAAAAAAGAAGGAAAATAAAAAAACTCTAATCCTCGTGGAAGGTAATTGGTGGGGAAAGCTGGATTACATTGTGGAAGGTAGACATCTCAATCAAGATTTTGATGGTTGGTGGGGTCTTATAGGGAGCCTAGTTGACCGTTTCATCTATGCTATTGGACGGGGAAGTGGCTTTTTAA
This sequence comes from Ziziphus jujuba, assembly GCF_031755915.1. Lineage (NCBI taxonomy): Eukaryota > Viridiplantae > Streptophyta > Magnoliopsida > Rosales > Rhamnaceae > Ziziphus > Ziziphus jujuba. The sequence continues at coordinate 12,636,729 of NC_083387.1, read as the reverse complement.
TCGTTATCCAAATATGTTTGAAAATTCCTTATTCGTTGATTTTATGCTATAGCGATCCAAGTTGACTTACAAGTCTCCTTTTGTCTTTTTTTGTTTTCTATTTATCAATAAAAATTATTAGGTTAATTATACTTCTTTTTAACTTATCCTCAATTTCAATTGATGCTCTAAATTTTAAATTTTTTTAATCGAGTGCCGTTATTTTCATTTTGATTTCAATTTAAACATCATTTTTAATTTTTTCAATTAAAATTGAGAATTTGTTCAAAAAAAAAATTAAAATTGAGAAATTTTATTTTTACTTTCAATATGAATGAAATCTACTAAAAATTTTACTTAAAATAAATATTTTACTATAAAGCCAAAAATACTATTAACTTAAAACATTAAAACTAAATAATATCTTCTGTCGTAAAGGTTAAACATACAATGCCTAAATTTAAATAAAAATAAATCAAGGATCTCAACTGGGAAATAAAATAAAATAAAATAAAAATGAAAGCCTAAATTAGCCAAAATGAAAATTGAGATACTCAATTTTAAATTAAAGCAAACTAAAGGATCCAAAAATGTAGTCAACCCAAAATTATATATCACACAAAGTTTTTGAAGTATAATTGAATTCATCTCGGAGAGCCACACACCAATAATATATAAAAAAAGAAAAAAAGAAAAAAAACATTTTCCCCCAATAAAAATGAAAAACATGGACCATACAAAAATTTATTTTTGTTGAAATTATCTAATTACATCAGCTATTATAACTCCATCCAAATTATTAAATAATTGTATTATAAATTTTTAACAATTTATTTAATGATATTCAAACTAAAAGAGCTTTGTCTTTGCTCTCTTTTTTTTTTTTTTAATAAAAAAAATAGAAAGAGCTCTTAATGGTTTAGAAATGCAATCATAGCGTGTAAAATACAATGTAATGGTAAAAATGTAGTTTTGTTAAAATATTTTAGAATTAAAAATACCATGTGAAATTTACGCTACTACTCTAGGTTCATCACATGAGCTTCTTTTTATTGTTGGTAAGATTAATTTGGTTTTTTTTTTTTTTTTTTTTTTGGCCATATCCCTAAACGAACCAACCACAGCACATTGATCTGTGTTTTAACAACAATTACAAATCATAGAAAATAAAAGCTTATCTTAAATCATTAATATCCAAATTAACTTCTTCTTTTTTTGTTTTTGGAAGAAATATCCGAATTAACGTTGTTTGATTATTTTTTTGAGTAAAAATCTAACCAAGTTTTTGTAAATTAAAAAAATTAGTTTTTGAAATCGAATATTGATGACTTAATATTTTGAGTATGAAATTTACAGTATTCGCATCTGAAAAAAAAAAATGTATTTCATTCAATAAAATATTAGAACTAATTATCCATCCAAATTAATGTAAATCACTCCAATCGGATTGAATTTCATCGGATCAAATGGCAAACAGCAGTACTGGTACGTAGGGTTGAATAACTGTTGTTCACCTTTTTTTTTTTTTTTTGGGCAAAAAATTCTGCCAAAAAGAAAAAAATCTTATAATGTTCCATATAATTATAATTATTATTTTTTTGGGAACATATAAATAATAAATAATAAAAACATTCTTTTAGTTCGAATACGGCTATCTTTTTTAACTTTACTGAAAATAATAATAATAATTCGCAAAACAAGTCAACAGCGTCAATACGGGACGCTCAAAAGTTGTACCACAACTAGTACGACCCGTACCACAATGCACCATTATCACCTTAAAATAATTTAGCCTAATCTCCTTCGCTAACCAAAATTAATAATAATAAAACCAGTTTTTCAGTTAATATCCTGACTTCTTCAAATAAACTCAATTTTATTTATTTAATTATTTATTAATTTTTTGGCAAAACTATTTCAAACCGAAGACACAATTTAAAAAAAAAAAAAAAAAAAAAAAAAAAAAAAAAGACGATTTGTGCAGAGAAGCCGACATACTAACCAAATAACGCAAATGAAAATAACTTTTCAATTATGAAATTTCTTTTCAAAAAAAAGAAAAATGCAATAAAACCAAACATAGAAAACAATTTCTTCAGCTTCTTTTCACAAATTTGTGTAAATCTCTCTAATGTTTCTGTACAGCCTCAAAAAGAAAAGAAAATTAGACCTGTAAGAAAATAAATATATTTTCTTCCCAGATTTCCACTCTAGTACTCTTCTTCTTTAACCTTTTCACTATCTAATTCCGATTTTTCTTTCATGTTTCTTCTGCCTGAATGTTTTAGAAACTAAAATTTGCTTAATCAAGCTTTTATCTCACCGTTCCCGATCACACCCTCTGTTTAAAAAAACTCGCCGTTCTTTTCCAAGTCTGTCATGTAATTCCTCACTTCTTTCCTAATCAACTCCTGCATCTTTGTGAAGAACTCCGATCCAAACGCTACTCTATTCTTCTCAGACTCTGGAGTTTTCTCTCGGCGAGAAGCCGAGTCATTGTTTGGCAACTCGTACGGCTCATTTCCAGGTAAAGACAGAGTGAGCAGAGTCGAAGGCTCATTGCAGTTGTCGTTGACGTTGACGTTGTTCAGATTCGGAGACAAATCTCCGTTCTTCGACAGCGACAGCAACAAATCGGTTCTCGCAGCCGGACCAAAAACCTGAGAGGAAGAGACTAAGGGAACAGGAACAGGAACACCGGAATCGCTCACATCGGATTCGGAATTACTGTCGAGGCTATAACAGATAGCCGGAATCGACACCGGCGCCTCTGTACGGGGGCTCGTAGATTTCTTCTCCATTCGGAAAGGCGCTTCGTCGATCGTGTCGCCGCCATCCTCAACCAGCGACGAGTACTTTCTCTTCAAGGTAGAGTTCCAGTGGTTCTTGATCGCGTTATCCGTTCGGCCATTGAGGAGCCTAGCAATGGTGGCCCACTTGTTACCAAACCTGGCATGCGCTTGTATGATTATATCGTCTTCTTCGGCCGTGAAGGCCCGGTGCTCAACCTCCGGCGAAAGCTGGTTACACCACCGGAGACGGCAAGACTTGCCGGACCTACCGGGAATCGATTTGCTAATCACCGACCAGTTCCGAGCCCCATGACGTTGAACAAGCTTCTTCAACAAATCATCCTCCTCTGGGCTCCACGGGCCCTTAACCCGATCCGCATCTCGGTGAGACGACTCCATTGACGGTGTTTCTTGAACCATCCCTATTCAAATCCAAAACCTAAAAACACAACCAGATCGATCAAAGATTGCACAGAGCTAATGAGAGAGAGACGGTTATTGAAAGAGGAATTTGAGAGAGCCTTGTAATATATGAGCGAGGAAGAGGAAGAGTAAGAGTGGGGTTTATAAGGGAAGGGGTTAGGGTAACTGATAGAGCCTGTTAACAGATTCAGGTAATAAGCGTTACGGCAACCGGTACTGCTCAGTTACCCGTTACGCATTCTAAAGGTTTATAACTACCACGCGTTGCCACGTGGACGCGTAAATTTCTGAGAATCACCGCTAAAATCTCGGGAAGGTGGAATTTCTCGAGAGGGGAAGGTTTGTAGTTTTCCCAAAACTGAATGGGGCAGTTATGGAAGTTAAAACTTAAACTGAGACGGAGAGATGTTCTCTGGAGATTAGAAAATATCGCGAGAAATCGGGGAGGAGATTGGGGGGAGAGATTGAGAAGTGACTTGGAGGGATAAGTTTGACTGAGCCAGGCTGGATAGCATTACGTGAAGGATTTGGTTTACTTTCTTTATCATATATATTTTTTTTTCAAAATAACATATACATACATATATATATATATTTTTTTTTTTTGGGTGGACGGAAGTGCTTAGGTGGACAAAACGACAAGAACGGTCGCATAGTGGGAAAACCGATTATTGTTGTCAAGCTGTCAGTCCAACTCTGCGCACGGACGATGCACCAACGGCATAGTATCCACCGACATCTAAAGTTTTATTTTTTTTATATAAATTTTTATGAAAACAATTTGTTCTTTTTTTTTGGGTAGTTATTCTTTTACGAAAGCATAAATAAAATTTTGAACACCATATTCTCTTTCAAAATCAAAATATGTATATTTTTTTCAAAATCAAAATATTAAATGTGTTGTTGAATCTCTACTAGGCATTTCAATAATAAAAGTTATCATTTTTGGATAATAATCTTAATTTAAATTATCTCATCTTCAATATATAAAAAAAAAAAAATCAAATCAAACTATTAAATATATGTTTAAAATAATTGCAAAGTAAAGAGTCACTTTTGGTAATGTGTTGGGTTTCAATATTTTTGTTTATTTTAAATGTTTATTAATGGTAATTTAAATTTATTAGATATTTCAAATAATTAAGTATATAGATGTAGTTTACCCATAAGAATTCCACGTTGTGGTGGTAGAGACCTAGGCTTGAATCCTAGCACCTACAATTAATATTAATAGCTAATAGTTAATAAAATAAAATAAAATTTTATTTAAAAGCTAATAGTTATTTAATAGATACTGAGTTGTTAACAAAATAAAGTACTGTAAATATTAAATTATTTGACAACATAACTATAAAAATGCTTTTAGATTTAAATGTATATAATATTTTCTTTATTATTATTATACATTCATGATAATTAAAAAAGGTGTAATATCTATTAAAATTAATAATATTTAAACTATTTTGGTAAATATTATTGTTTATAGATTAGATTATTTTAATTTTAGATTTTAGATTTTAGCTTATATATTTAGTTATTTAAATATATAAAAATAAAGATACATTTTTTGAGAAAAAATTAAAAAAAAAAATAATGTTTAGGAATCAAAAGATAAAAAAAATTTGCAATTGAATTTTCATGTAGTGTTAATAAGGATATATTAGATATTTAATTAAAATAACTAAGAATAAACGGTAAGTAATAAAGGTTTTTGGTAATTATGGTAAGTAATAAAGTTATAAATAATTGAGCTTCTTATGGTAGAATTTTTTTAAAGAAACTTCAAATTAAAATTTCTCTAAAATAGTTTTAAAAAAAATTTTTTTAATGAACAAGTACTTGTTAATGCATCCAAACACTTTTTTATAAAAAGAGCTTTTAGTTATCAGTTTGAGTTTTTCAACCCAATAAAAAATTAAAAATAAAAAGAAAGAAGACTATATACCAAACGTAGGCTAAAAACCCTATTGCCAAACGATGTCTTAAATATTTATTGTTCTTTTCATTTAACATTAAATATACAACTTTCAATTTTAGCAATATATATAGGGAAATTTCATCTCCTGAAAATTTATTGACCATCCTAGGTTTTAAAAATTATCGCTTACTCCGTTGAGGGTTTAGATAATTATAATTTATCAAGTTTAGGGTTGATTTTTAATAAAATTAATTTAGGTGTCAAAATAAATACTTTATAATACTATATATTAAAAAAATATCATTTGCTATAAATTTTATTCATATAATGATAAATAATAAATTAAAAAAATGATAAATAAATTATAATTTTCAAAATATATGGTTATATAATGTATTTAGTGGTATATATTTACTAAATAATAGCATGTACTATTCATCAATGATATGATTATGAATCTATACAATTTTGTTTTAATCCTTTTTTTTTTTTTTTTTTTTGGTCTGTTGGAATACAACAAATATCTAATCTTAAGAGTCCATGGGTGTAGATGTTATAAGCATTCCAACCGACCTGTTTCACTTGTTTGATAAATTGGGGAAGATAATTTCATCTCCAAGCCTTGAATCAAGGATTGGATTATCACCAATAATCATTGTAGGAATGGTAACTTGCCCCATCATCCCTGATCCCTGTGAAGACCCAACTTTACGAAGGCATGGAATCTCCGGTTCAAAGGGGAATCAGGAAGAGGACAGGGCAAAAATCCATACATTGAGCTGGGGTCGGGGCTATAAATATATTATTAATAGTATATATTTATATTTTATCTATTTTTCTATCATTAAATATAATTATTTTATATTAATATATATAATATATTTTTAAATATATATATATATATATATTGTTAAAAATATTTTTCAAAATATCTTTTTACTAATTTTTTTCTTATTTCTTTTTGGGGTGGAAAATGGAAAATCCCCATCTTGCATTAACTAAAAAGTAAAAAAATAAAATTGAGGTACAGAGCAAGGATATGAAGGAAGTCGCTCCAACCCTATCCCACCTCATTCCCATTCGTAGCTAATTGAGTTGTTCTAAAGGGATTGGATCCACCTCACTTTTTCTTTTCTTTTTTAATAATTCACTTAATTTATAAATTATCTAAAATTTTCATTTTTCATTATTTGAATTCGTATTTTTGTAGATATAAATAGAATTACTTTACTATTGAAGTTACTTGTTTCGTTGGATCCACCTCACTTGATTTGTTTTAATTTAATTAGGCGTATGCAATTATGCTAAATAACTTATATTTATTATTATTTTTTTTTCCATAAAGAAGTTAGGTTTAATGCTGAAAAAAAGGTTAGGTTTAATAAATTATGTGATTTTTTTAATAAATTGATCATCGAATAATTTGACAAAGACGATATGTCATTTTTTTTATTGGTTAGCAAATATATATAATTTTGATATGAATAAGCAAATCATTTAAGGAATAAATATAATTAAATACCCAAACCAATAAAATAATGTCATTTTATTTTGTTACATTATTTGATAAATTATTTAGTAAACTTTTTAATGCCTTTAGTATTATTGATATTTTTATACCAAAGGATAACATGTAAATAACTCCCAAAAAAAAAGGAAAAAATATATATTTTATAACTTTTTTTTTTTTTTAATCTCATATAAGAAGAAAACATGTTATTTTTGCCACACCGACCTGCTTTTTATCTCAATTAAAATTTAATATTTAAAAGGAAGGAAAAGAAGCCATTTATTCGAAAGTATAATGGAAATTAAGCACTATAAAGTGACTTTCCTCGGTATCTTGAATTCACTTGGCAATTTTTTTCCTCTCTCAACCGCTATAACTTTTTTTAGTATGTTTCTCTCCATAAACTAATAATAAAAAAGTTCCTCAATTAAGCATGAACTACGTATAATATAGATGCAACCAGGTTCACTCATGGCTTTATTTTGTTACAACTAGATTGCCTGAAAAAAACTTTATTTATAGTTGATTGATTTCTATAGGTTTATTTTTTTTAAATAGGTTTTAGTATGTCACTAATTGATTTTTAAATTCTAACTTTTAAAACAATTCAAAACCTAATAAAAGAATACCTAATGTTAAAATTATTAGTTGATGTAAGTCTAACTCACTATGTATGACAAATATAATTTTATTATATAAAATTTGTAAATTTCCTTGATAAAAAATAATAAATTTAGTAGTAGTGGTTCCTAATGAATATCATATTTACAAATAATATATTATTTTTCAAAGTAGAAAACAAGCTGTTAAACGGGATTCAAAAATTAATAAAAAAATCTAATGCTAAAATTATTAGGTGATGTAAGCTGGCCTAACTATGACAAATATAATTTTATTATATAAAATATTTGCTTTTCCTTCATAAAAAATTAATAAAAATCTGTAGCAGTCTTTCCTACTGAATACCATATTATGAACAATAATATTTTTTTTTTTTTTTCAAAATGAAAAACAGACTTTTGTTTTACTTAATATATCATGTCACATAAATAAATTTTCAATTATGGCATAGACTAATATGTTATATATTAGATCCAAATTATTATTATTATTTTTCAAATTGGAAAACAAGCTTTCATTTAAGTTAATATATTGCATCAATAAATTTTCAATCATTATATAAATTGATATGTTATATATATTCGATTCAAGTTATAATTACTATTAGAAGGAAGAAGATTTGAATTTGAAATCATTATTGAAGAAACAATCACTTTATAATTTGATAGTTTCACAAGACTAGAGCAATCCAATTCTATTTATATGTGTTTCCGTAAGACAACTTCGGTGATAACGGCTATCTGGTACTAAAACTAGGTTTTGAATTCACAAGTGAGTTGTGTGACCAAAATATATAAAATCTATATTATTTTGAGTTAATTTGTTTAGCATATAAATAATTAAAATTAGAAAGAAAAAAAAAAAGACAGAAAACTGCATTGGGAATGTTTTCTACAAAATAAAATGGTCAAATTCACTTTACAAGTTGTTAACACAAAAAAAAATAAAATATGGTCTTGGGTCTTATATCATATGTACTGCATTTACCAGGGAATCATAGAGAACAATGGAGGATGTTTCGACTGCCAATTTTATTTAAAAAAACATACATAAAAGTTAATTATATAAAGAAAAGAAAGGGATGGTCGGAGAGATGGTTTTTCCCAAGGCATGGCACATGTTTTGCCTTCATTACAAAATGGTATAGAAGAAAGAATCAAATTTGATTCAAACGTATCCAACACAATTTACTTGTAGGAATTAATTTATAGAAAATAAGACAAGGTTTGGGTACTTGTTGAAGCAAACAAAGCCTTTATTTTAATTAAGAAAAAAAATGGTTAGTTTAATTAATTTTGTGATTTTTAAATTGCATTGGAATGTGGAAATTGCAGTGAAAAATATTATACTAACAGCTATTTGCACGTGGTTGAGAAAAAACTAGGATGTTTCGTTTACTAATTTAGTATGTTTGAAGTACATATATTTTATATATAATTCATTTACCAACTATTAAAATAAATGCCATGTGAAACTGAAAGAAGAAATAATGCCATTTCACCCCAAAAAAAAAAAAAAAGAAAGGAGAAATAATGCCAAAACTTGGTCTATGGTTGCACGTGGTTGAGAAAAAACCAGGATGTTTGGTTTACTAATTTAGTACGTTTGAAGTACAAATATTTTATATATAATTCATTTACCAACTATTAAAATAAATGCTATATGAAACTGAAAGAAGAAATAATGCCATTTCATCCCCCCCCCCCCCCCCAAAAAAAAAAAAAAAAAGAAAAAAAGAAAAAAAGAAAAATGGGAGAAATAATACCAAAACTTGGTCTGTGGTTCTAAAACATTGGAAGAAAAGTTTGGTGCAAAGTCAAGCGCGTTTGAAATTCAAAGAACAGGAGCACGTGCACGTGCAAAATTCAATGGCAGATGAAAGACTAGTGGAAATAGAATAAGGTACAATAGGGTTAATTGCACGTTATATAAATTGCATTAATCATTTTCAAATTTAAAAACTTAAGCAACCCACTAATCTATCAGATCTCTCTAAAATATGTTTGCCAAGTTAATTTTGGAATCTTACATACAACTTTAGAGCATAATCTTATGAGGGACAAATTTGGCTAATGCGAATTAGCCACCTTGATATTAAATTTTTATCATCACTTAAAAAGGAATCTAGCTTTTATATAACTTGTAAAGGTATGGAGTTTTACCTTACAAAATCAATACTCATGGAAGTGACCCGAGTTTTATTTCATATTCTTATCCCTATAGTTAATATCAAATTAGATACACTTTTAAAATTCAAATATCTAAAACCAAGTATATAAATTGTAACAAAGACCAATTCACAATCTTAGGGTGAATATGTGAGAGGTTTACTATTAAATCAATTTTACTTATAATTAATATTTAAAGTTAAGTGAACAAAATATACTGTTAATATAAATTAATTAATACTATTGTATATATATATATATAAATGACTATATAATAGAGAGGTCCTAGTTTTGCTTTCCTTGTAGCGGTGGATTTGCTTGAGAGTTATAGTTTATTTGGCGGATAAACATCAGCTGTCATGATGCCTAACCACATTGGAATACATTAGAAGTTCATTTTCTAAGGCTTGCTTTATCGAATTATAAATAATAATTTAATAAAATATTCGTATTAAAGTTTTTTTAATAAAAGACAAAAGACAAATTTTGTAGGCTGCACATTAATTCATAGCTTCCTGGTTTATATACTCTTCTGATATTTTCTTTTTTCCTTTTTGATGGAATTTTTTGATATCTCTTACTTTATTCTTGAAGAAAAAAAAAGGGAAATCATTTTATTCGACGACACATTTTTAAATGTTATACATACCGAATTAGTGCAGATGGGACGTGTATGAAGAAAATAAAGTAACATGGTGTGAATCGGATTTTTGCTTGAACTGCAATAATTACTTGGACATCAGAAAAACTGCATAAGAGATACTCAAAAAAATTAATAATTAAGTCACAAAGATTTTCATGTTTGATAATGATAACGGCAAGTGGCCTCCTGTCAAAAACATGGTGAAGAACAAGCATCGTGGGGAGCCTATAAGCCTTTTACCGGTGCACGTATTAAAATAAAATGAACCTCAAAATTATTATCAATTTTATGTTCATATTTTGTAAAACTCCTATTAATGTTAAATTTCGACCACTCACAACCAGCTACTTGTATGAAATTTGATAAGTTTAAAATGCTTACCACTGTTCTACATAAAATTATTTCGGAAACATATGATATTAAATTAAAAAATCTATTTTTTTAATTAAAAGCTAACTTAGATATTTGATGAAATTAAAAAATCTATTTTTTTTGAAAAATGCACTACAAGTTAATTTTAAAAAAGCAGCAGGAGGACTAGCTTTATAGGTTCATTTTAGCTTTTGAAAGTCCAATTATTGGTTGTTATGGTTATCATTTTTATATCTTTGATCAACATTCTGAAGTTGAACGAAGATTCGGCCAAAGACACCTCACCCATGACCATAATTTCGATTGTGCCTACCGGTTTAGAAGTCCATGAAAACTTAAGTACATTTTGAGGCTGAATAGTTTTAAATAATATCCAAATTTCATATCTCTGGAGACCTTATGGATTTTATTATTAACTTTGCGTCAAACAAGAGGATAAGCATTCCGTTACCCAAAAAAAACAAAAACAAAAAACGTAAAAACAAAAACAAAAGAGGATAAGCATTAGCCGCTTCTGATCTAGCAGTTTGTAGATGAAGCTCTAGATCCTTCTGGCTTATCTTCTTCGGTTTATCAAATTCAAGTGTAAAATATATATAGAGACTATTGCACCAAACTGCATTTTAATATTGGCGGAGTCGTTAATCACCTTGCCCAAATTCCAAAGTTAGTTTATTATTATTATTATTTTTAATCCCGTTGGGACAGCTTTGTGATAAAAAGCCCACGTTTTATTTTCTTGTGTTAGTATTGGATTGAGTACTCCATGGTGATCCTTATACCATGTGTGTGGCTATATTGTACTCTACTGTACTGTTTTTTATTTTAAATTTTTTTTCATAAATGGGCATAAATTTACATTATTATTGATATTATTATTTTAATTAAAAAAATTGCATCCTACTCAAAGTTATATTATAGAAGTAAGTAATTAAAAAAATAGTTGTATCATTAAAAAATAAATAAAAAAAAATCAATGGAGAAGAAAGAGCTGGTGTTGAAAATTGGGGTCATTTTAGCAATTAGCATCTCAAGCTTAAAAATTATCAATTCATCAAAAAAGCTTATAAACTATCAAGAACAAAATTTACAATTGCGGATCGAAAGCTTGAGTCTTTTAATAACACAATATAATTGCAAAATCATGTTTTTTAGGATTTCTTGGTTATTTTCCGGTAATAAAAATTAGTGCTATCGTTTGTAATATTTGAATTTCAAAACTAGGTGGCATCATCTCTACCATCTCAATCACCAACGTCATCCTCCACGTCACCAACCTATTCCGTAGCTCCTAATCAACTTCAATTCACCATTCACCTGTACGATTTTTGGATAATTAAATTTCAATTCACCTGTACGATTTTTGGATAATTAAATTTCAATTCATTCTCCATTTTTTTTTTTCCTATGTTTGACTAAAAACCAACCAAAGATCCCGGAGATTTGTCTTGGAAGACCCTGTGCCTTTTTTCTTTTTTTTATTAGTTGGGCAAAGATAAATACTGGGTATTGTGGATTTTTGAAGAACAATGTCAGCTACTCTTCGCACTATGACAATGATAGTGAGCAGAGGGCAACCATCAGGAGTGTTTTTTTTTTTTTTTTTTTTTTTTCTTTTAAAGCAAAAAAAAACAAAAAAAGGGTTGACAATAAGCGCCATAACATTTGGGTTCGATTGTAAATTTTGTATGGTCCGACTTAAACCTAAAATTTTTCTCTGAGATAAGTCATACAATGAGGGTTGTACAAAAAACACATGATAATATTAGTTTGTACGTGACGAAAAAGATAGTTCTAATGGTTTAACATCTCTATTTATGTCATGAAAACATGAATTCAAAGGAATAAAAAATTTAGAATAATTTGTAATATTCAAAAAATATTAGTTTGTGCAGACTAATTGTGGGGCCAAATGTGTTGTTGCATTATATAATACAGTCCCGAGATGTTATACTGGTTGCCATGGAGACCGAGAGAATAACACATTCTTGAATATGGTGCTCTATTTATAGTAGGAATGTCAACAGGGTGGGACGGGATCGGTTTTTAAAATTCCTTCATTGTTCCCGCAAGGAATTTTCCATCCCATCCCCATAATTTTACCGGTTGCAGGGCAGGGATGAGAATTTCCTTATCGGGGACGGGTCGGGACGGTTTTTCTCCTTTTTTTATAATTAATATATTCTTTTACAAGTGTATGACTAGGATTTTTTTTCACTTGCAGCTTTAGTAAAGAATGATTGAGATAGAACAGTTCTACCTAACCGCAAATAAAACGCATTCAAAGGCATCTAAAAGCACCATTACTATCAAAGATAAAGATAAAGAGAAACATATCCCAAGTATTAAGAAGCAGCAGTAAGATGCAACTCGTAGGGAAGCAGTTGCTGCAAAGAGAATGTAAGGATGAAAACGAAAAGTTGTTTTTTTTTTTTTTTTTTTTTTTTTGTGCATACCCTCTGTTCAAATTAGTGATATCAACTCTGAACTCCATATCATATATCATATACATTAATTTGAAGGAGTAAACCCTAAAGAAATAAAAATTGAGACAAGAAAAAAAGGAAAAAACAAAAATAAAGGAAAGATCAAAGACAAAAGATCCTCCTAACTTGGTGAATGGTCTAGATCTGGGCGACAAGCCACAGTAACTGAAGCCGGTGAAGGTGAAAGGTGATGAGAGTTGGTGAATGGAATGTTCTGGATCAGTGGATCTGGTGCGGTAGCAGTAGCTTTGAGTGTGACTGTGAGCTTGTGAGGTGAAGCTTTGAAGGTGAAGGTGAAGACTGAAGACGGCAGCAAGAAGAAAATGAAATGGGTTGTTTTTCTCAAGGGTTTTATTTTACATAAATTAAATTATATAAAATAATATTAAATATATATTTATCGGGGCAGGGTTATTATTTCCCGGGTCCGATCTGGCTCCAATTTGGGTTTTAGTGTATTAGCCCGATTCTATCCCGCAACTTCAATTTTTTAAGGAAAAGTTATCCTGTTAGGGACAGTGCACCGTAAATTTCAGATCATACGGGTCAAATTGTCATTCTTAATTTTAGGTACTTCTTTGCCACTGGATCTGTTTTCCTTTGACTTAAATCGAGTCAAAGGTTTTTATTGATGGAATAACATATTCTCCCCCAGAAGCATTTTTGGTAGCTGTTCTACATAATGTTAGCGAAAAAAAATATATATATGTATATACACTATTCCCCTACATAAGTATAGTACTACAAAGTGACAAAAAAAAAATGAAAAGAAAAAAAGAAAAGAGTTATGTAAAAAAAAAAAAAAATTAATAATGGCAAAAGAACCAAATTGTTAACAAATACTTTAATAATTTATATATGGTTGAAAAATTAACACAGAGTAAGTGAAATGAAGGGACTGGGCTAAAGTGAAATTGTTTAATATGTTGAAAGCCCATTAATTGATGTACAAAGAGCCCAGAAATAATTATCCCATTGATAAAGGCATAAAGTTATAATTTTTTCAATTTTCTTTTTCGTGGCGATATTGTACGGTCGTCTTCTACGGGAGAGTCAATTTAAAACGCGGAAAAGCCTATTCGTGTTCGAATCTCTGTTCAATGGCGCTAAATTAACCTCGTTAATCACTCCCTAGACTACACTTTCCTAAAGCTTAGAATCTCGTTATGCAAAGTATAGGATTCTGAGATAGTCGTATATGATTCTGAGTTCGAATCTTTGAAATACGAGAACCAGAATTTAGGGTTTTTTTTTTTATAATTTTTTTCCAGCACGACATGTCGTCGGGAAGACCCAAAGACGGCGATATGCGGATGGTGGTGGCGCCGGATAAAGGTAGCAGCCTTGCTCTACCGCCCAAACCGCCGTCGGCTTCAGGATCAACGGCGCTTGTGGAGTATACTCCGCCTGTGGTCGTGGAGGAGGATGAGGACCTAGAGATTAAGCTCCGTCGGATCCTTGAAAACGTCCCTGTCCGTGTTAGCAATACGTCCGGCAGTTCAGCAGGTTCTGGCTCAGGTGACTTCCATCAGGTACAATTTTTTTGTTTTTTCGATTTTACTTTAACTTTACTTGTAAGCTCGAGTGGAATTTATGGGCATCCGATAATTGAATCGCAATTTCTAGTTATAGGTATATATGTGTATGAGTAAAGGTAGAGTTTTGTATACTGGTAATGACTGCTATATTCCATGTTTGGTTATTGAATTTCTTGAATTTTCATTTGGACTTGTCTGGCATTGATTTGTTATTTAGATATTGGGGGTCCTTGTGAAGCTTTTCTTATATGGCTCACAATTTATTGACCCACTGAGTTTTTTCAATGACTCAGAATTGATACGTAGCCAAGTTGTTTCTAACAAACACACAGTCAAAATTGTCTAGCTTGGGTTAAGTTTGGGTTCTTTTCAGAAGTTAGGTGAGTTGTGAGTTGCAATAGTGGTGCTTTTTCCAACTTTAGAGAAGGCTGGGGATGAGGTAGGTTATAGGGTCAAATCTTGGATTCATTAGCAATTATAGGACTATCATATTAGAGGATAACTAAGTTCAGAAAAATGCTTGATAGAGAAGTTATATCGGGATACTAAGACTTTATGTGAAGTTAAAAAACATAGTTTTGTCATGTATTTGCTTTTACAAGTATTGGACCTTGAATCGATGTAGGACTTTGGTGATGGAGTGTGCTGTTAGCAACAAGTTAAACATGACGTGTTTATAAGTAAAAAGTTTTTTTGCTGTAGCATTGGTCAAAGAAATAAAAGGTATGAGAAAAAATCAGATTGATAGAACGTCCTCCACTCACATGAGGACGTTTAAAGTTTGGTTACTTCTTAACATGTTTCATGTCTAGACTTCTATTGTATTTAGCTTTGACAATTGGTCTCTTGATTAAAGATGTGATGGTTCCACCTTAGGTCTTATGTTTTGCCGAGGGTATAGGATCTTTGATTGTTGCTCCTATTTTGCTTTCTTCTGCTATTGGTGTTTTGGTTTATGTCTTTGTCTGTATGGTGGGTTTTTTGTATTGAAAATCTGCTATTTGGGTGGATAGTTTAGGCATGAGATCATGAAAAGTCTAAAAGCGTGAAGCATCATTTTTCCTCTTATAGCTTGCTGGAAGGAACTGTACTCGGAAATGTTTTAAGAGACTGAGCTCTCTTACTTGTAGTTGTATATCATCTGTTGTTGAAGTTTTTGTATATATCAAGGTTAAACGTCTAGTTTAGGTGCATAAAACTTTGATTTTCAAGAAGTCCAGCATTTCATGTAGTTGTTTGCTTTGGATGTGGGTTTATGCCTATTAAATACATCCTGTGTGTACATGCAGAATTAAGCTTTTGTTTGATTTTTTTATTCATAAAGAACTCCCACATGATCCACTGAACAAGGAAAAAAAAAAAAACACACACACACACACACATACACACACACAAAGGTTTTACTCCAGTTATTTGCAAAATTTAAAAATGCTTTTGCCATGATATTTGAAAATAGTTTCCGAAAATAAAAAAAATAATGTATACAATATATATTTAAGAAAAGAAAGAGAGAAAAAAGGTTGGTGAAAAGAAAGATGAGATAGAGAAAAGGTAGAAGGTCTGCTATGTTTTTTTCTTTTTTAGTTTTTAATGTTAGTTTTAAGATAAAGATAAGTTGTTTGTTTGACTTATTTTTAAAAACACAAAAGTAAAATTTGATTTGGTGTACCAAATATGGCTTTGCACTTGGGTTAGGTTGTTTTCCTAACTGGTGTCCATCTTATTGGCTGAATGAAATCTTTCATTTAGTTGATAATCTATCAATTTATTGCCTTTTGAATTCACTCTACCTATTGACTTGGGACTGTAGCGGAATTTTATGTCTTTCTTTCTTTTACCCTTCTTCTAGTATGAAAATCAACTGATACATCGCACATTCACATTAGAATAGTGTTTTTTGCTCCTTCATTTTTCTTTTCTCCTTTTTGGCGAGTATTTGAAGGTCATGTTTCTTTTTGCTCTCTCTGATATATTTTATGAATTCATATCTATCCTTCATATGTCAAAACTGGACTAATAATGTTTTTGGCTTGAACTTGGTGAACCAAGATGGTTCAAACGGCAAATTGCACTCCATAAAATTTGAAACTTGTTATTACAAACCTTCTCAAATACAAATAATTGTAACATAATCTGCTTAATTGCTGTAAGCTTTTATAACTCACTAAACTTTTTATGCATTATTTGTCTCAGATTGATGTTGTGTTAGTCTTAACGAATGAAAATAGAATTAGTTTCTTGAATTTCCCTGAAATTGTGTTTGCAACAGTATCGGCAGATGAGACGGAAAGAGCAAGATAGGCTTGCTCGGATGGACGTTGATTATCAACGGAGGAAAGAACTGGCTGAATTCACTCTTAGAAGAGAGGAAAGATTGAAAGCTGCTGAGGAAAGAACGGCTAAAAAACGTTTGAAACGTCAAAAGAAAAAACAGAGGAAAAGAGAAAAGAAGAGTAAGGTGGGTGCCAGTGGAGAAGACAATAAGAAAGAAGAGTCCTCAGATGAAGAAGACTCCGAAGATGATGAGGAAGCTGCAAAATGAACAAGTGTACATTAAATATTTGACTTTGTATCTTAAAATTTTGGTTCGAGCTTTGTCATCCCATTGCGTCTCAAAGTAAAGCAACTAAAAACCTTTAAATTCATTTGCATATTTAGGCTTGCTCTGCTGTTTGTAATGGATTGGATTCCCTTGGTTGTAATTGTTTGGAGTCGTAACATTAGATGGATCAGAAAATATTTAGTGGATGATAACTAAATTTTCTGACTTGGCTCACCATTTGGTTTCCCTACCATTAAAGGCATTTGCAAACTTCTGTAGGTTGCTGATAATGCTCTACTTGTTTAGCTGCATCTTAATTGTACAAGTTGCCTAGGCACGGTATTTGAACGAACAGTTGGATCCTTACTCGAACTGAAACCAGTCACATTCCAAAATTATTTATTTATTATTATTATTGTTATTTGGTAAGGATTTTTTTATTTTATTTTATTTTATTTTATTTTATTTATTTATTTTTTTCCTGCTTTGG
Organism: Ziziphus jujuba; assembly: GCF_031755915.1. Lineage (NCBI taxonomy): Eukaryota > Viridiplantae > Streptophyta > Magnoliopsida > Rosales > Rhamnaceae > Ziziphus > Ziziphus jujuba. Next base: position 12,619,247 of record NC_083387.1, on the reverse strand, counting down.
GTCGCGGGGGGACCAAAGATAATATGCTATTGGAAACATACATACTATAAGTTCTCAATAAAAAAAAGAAATATATTTGTATATATATATATATATTGAAAGTGAAGAATAAAAAAATAAAGTATACATAAAAAATAAAATTAATAATAATGCAATATTTATTTTTTTCTTCTCATGTTAACATAATAGTGAAAAAAAAAGGAGTTTCCATTTTAGTTGGATGAAATAGAAAAGCTTTTTCATGCAGAGTGAAATTTACAACTTGTGTGTGTGTGTGTGTCAACGCTTAAAAAGAATACGAAAGTTTGCAATTTGCAATTGATATAAATAAACTAAGAAGAAGCTATACAAAATTTATAGTTTTTGCTAATTAATAAGAAAGGAATGCTTGGCAACGCCAATTTATTTAATTAAAAACTTCGTGATAAAAATTTGATTTCAATTTAATAGTTTCTAAATTTATTGTCTTAATTTTTATTTTGGTTCTTAAATTAATGACTACTCCTAGAAATCTAGAAGAAGATATTTTATTTTTATGTAACGAACAAAATATTTTATCTTTATAGTATATTTTAGGATGTTTTAAAAAGAAAAAAAAAACATTTTACAATTAAATAGTTTTTCTTAGCATTAATTACTTATTAATATTTTTAAATTTCAGAATTATATGTTGAATTCAAAGTTTTAAGTTTGTTACAGATTAGTCCAATTAACTAAAGATATTAATTTGACTGTTAAATGATATTAGCATACTGAAATCATAATTCATTTTTAATAGAAAAATTTTAAAAAAAATGAAAAGAATAAATTTCTTATTTTATTTTATATTTACGATTTTGATTTAAAAAATTCTATCCATATCTATTTTATTTAAATTAAAATTTATAATTAATTAAATATTTATATTATCTAAAATTAGACAAAAATATAAAAATAAAATTGAAATTTCTGGCATAACAAAAAATTTTTATTAGATGAAAATAAAATAAAATAATTTAAATAGACACAAAAATAATATTTTTTTAGTCTAAACCATAAAAGACTAGACCAAAATTACAAAAATAAAAATTAGATTTAAAACTAGACAAAAATAAAAATAAAACTTACATTGAAATTTTTGCTCTACTAAAAATATATTTATTAGATCAAAAATTAAATAAAATAATTTTAGATAAAAAATTTATAATAATTTTTTTATGACCAAATCATAAATATTAGACAAAAAATAAAAATAAATATAAATTTTAGTTTTTAAGCTTTTGTTGCTTTGGTTATATAAAAAATAAAAATAAATTTATTATTATTGATTTTATTTTTTTATTTGGTTTAATAATTTATTTTTATTATTTTTAATGCTTATTTTTTTAAGTAAAAATGTTTCATTATATTTCTAACTTTTCTATTTTTTTAAATAAAATCTACTATTTCATAAATGAGTATAAGTAGATCTACGTCCTTTCCTAAAACTAAAATAAAAAAATCACAAAAATTAAAATTTATTTTTATTTTTCTTATGTTGGACTATTTTTTTTTATTTAGGCATAAAAAATAATTATTAATTTTTGATCCACTAAAATAATTTTATCTAATTTTCAGTGTAATAAAAATATTTTTATTAGACCAAAATTTCAATTTTATTTTAAATTTTTATTTTTGATTTAATTTTAAATTAAAAATATTATACTTTTTTGGAATTTTAATATAAATAAAATAAGATTGAATATAATTTTTTAAATAAAAAATCATAAATAAAAAATAAAAAATTATTTTTTAAAAAAAGATTTTGTTAAATAATAAATTATGATATTTTTTTTAACTGTATAAATTATAATGTTATATGAAGGTAAAATTAACTTATTTATAATAAATTTAAAATTTAATTCAACCAAGTTCAAAGTTAAGAGTTAAATTCATTAAAATTTTTCCTTTTTTTTTTTCCCTCTTTTTTGGCTGATAATTAAGAACATTTATATCTTTTACACTAGCTAATCCTTAATGGTAATTTAGCATTTTAATAATAAACAAAACATTTATTCTTTGGTACAGAATAAAATTTCTCTTCCTTTCGGTGAGTGCCGGTTTGGCATTTTCTTCTACTTTTCAATTCTCTCCCTCTTCTTTTTTCTTTTCTCTGAAAACCCTAATCGCCATGGGAGAATCTACAGGTTCTTGTCGGATTTCCGTTCATGAAGCCCTCGGTGGTGGCGCTGGTACTCTTTTATCTCACTTCTTATCTGTAAATATCTATATTTCTTTGTATACCATATATATATATATATATATGTAATATATTAATACGCATTTTTGTTGTGGTTGGTAATGGCACTTATATATATGGTCGTACTCCGATTCCAAATCGATCCGGTTCACTTCTGTAGACGGCCACGAAGTTTTTAGCACTCAACACATCTGATTCTTCTATAACTATCTGTTAATTGATTATGTTTTGATGGTTTATATGTATATTTTTGTCAATTTTTGAAAACTGAGCTGTGAAATTTGATCGTATTTATATATGTATGTGATTTTAAACGTTTACTTTTTGGTAGTTGCTGATTTGCTGCTGTGGAAGAAATGGTATGGAGGAGTTGTAGTTCTAATCTCTGCAACGACGTTTTGGTTCCTATTTGAGCGAGCCGGTTACAACTTGTTATCTTTTGTGGCCAATGTTCTATTGCTTCTTGTGATCATCCTCTTTTTCTGGGCTAAATCCGCATCCCTTCTTAATAGGTATTTATTTGTCCGTTTTTCACTTTGAGATCCATCTAGCTGTTTTCGTTGCCTTTGTTGTTATACACGAAAAGATTTTTCCTCTGAAATATTTTTAAAGTCAAAGTGATAGCCGTCTGGTGGCAGATGTTATTATTAGGGTCTACAGGTTTCTCCTCTTAGAGATAGCTAACTGAGTGGCTGAACCCAATTGAATGCGAAAAAAGTAATGCAGATTGGGGAATTTATTTAGTAAGCTCATGGTAACTAGAATGTATGAATGAATGTCAAGAATGATGCAGCCCTCAATAACTGCAATGCGGCTGTAACCTTTTTTGTGTGGGGAATGGGGATGTTGCAGAAATGAATAAGTGAAGCAATGAGGTTTCTTTATCTGTAATGATCTTTTAATAAAAGAAAACGTAGTTTTGAGATGATTTGCAGCTCTCCCATACCTTTTTTTTCTGGTGTAAAGATATATACATTTTACTGGAACAGCCATGAAGTTATTAATGTTTTATGCCAGTATTAGTAATATAACTGTGAAAATATGTAGATTGTTTGATAGAAGAAAAAGTTCTAACTTTTCAGTAAAATGGTGGTTCAAAATGAGCTTGTAGAGTATTTTGGAGGTTAATGACGAGGGATATATGTTGCGTTTCAGACCTTTGCCTCCCCTTCCTAATCTGGAAATCTCTGAGGACTCTGTTGTGAGGGTTGCTGATGGACTGCGAGTTTTGATTAATCGAGCATTGTTTGTTGCACGAGACATTGCTGTCGGCAAGAATTTAAAACTCTTTCTTCAGGTTCCGCTCGCATTTAGATTGCTCTTCTGGCAGAAATAATTTTTGTTCATTAAATACACAAGTCCTTTTATCTTTCTGGTTTTGTTTTTTTTGTTTTTGTTTTTTTAATTAGCTATTTGGGATTCTGCAGGTTGCTTTTGGCTTGTGGGTGGCATCTTATATCGGAAGTCTCTTCAATTTCCTCACCCTTGTCTATATTGGTTTGCTTCTTACTGCCAATAAATCTTTTATATCCTCAATCTTGCAAGACTTAATATGTTGACTTATATATATTTTTTTATTGATCCTGCAGGGTTTCTTCTTGGTCTTTCAGTTCCAGTGTTGTATGATAAGTACCAGGATCGTATCGATGACAAGCTTAGTATAGCACATAGGATATTACAGACACAGTACCGGAAAATAGATGAAAGTATTCTAAGGAAGATCCCATTGGCATCAAATAAGGAAAAGAAGATGCAATAGGTAACTATAATCTCTCTCTCTCTCTCTCTCTCTCTCTCTCTCTCTCTCAACAAGAGATGAAAGTTTTGTTATATGTGCTAATCTGGTTAATTAATTGACATATGCGATTAATCAAGTGAACAGGCAGTGGGTTGGTTTTGTTTTCAAAATGTGCTCATTATAGGATGTGTTGGGTGCTTTACTTGGTGTGTTATGAACTTTTATAAAGTCAAAATTGGTAAGTACTTTTGGGTACATCTTTCAGAGTGGATGGATGACTCGATAAATTACATTTATCCAAACTTATGCTTAATTTAGGTTTTCATTTAAGTTGCTATACCGATGAACTTTTTATGCCTAAGATGGTATAGTTTTTGTTCCCTTCTATGTATATTTGACCATATCATTTCATTATTTTAATATTTATGAAAAATATAATTTTGCAAAATCCTTCTATAAGGAGGACGGGAAAGGAGAGGATATACATATTGTATGAGTGTTTCAATAAGAATATTTTGCTAACTTGCTATGGCTTTTTCAGATAGACCATGTTTTCAAAGTGTGTAGGAGATGAGAAAGAATTGCTTTTGACGCATGATCAGTTCATATGTTTGGCACAGGCACCGTTTAGCAATGAACTTGGCAAATTGTGATTAGAGCCTTAGAGACGGGTTTCATCATATGATATTTTTCATTCTCTTTACGGGGGTGCTGTCCTGTGCGTATTAAACAGCCAGACAGCATGTTGATCCATCATGGTTGACCACGTTTGGTGTCAATTTTTCCTTGGACCCGTATGATTACAGATTTTTGTGGCGTGGCGATTGAATAGGTGTTATTCTTTTTCGTTTCTACTGGATGACAAAACCCTAACAGGGAAGTTACTTGCTCTATGATTTCTGTTATAGTCAGTTGTAGTTCTCATTTTGGACTAGTTAAAAATTTGAATATCTCATCATTATTGGGTTTGCGTAAATATCTTTGCTGTGAATTCATTTTGCTTAACGACGCTGTACTTTTTTTTTTTTTTTTTTCAATTATCTTTGTTTAATGCCTGGTAATGAATTTAAGTTCCCGAAAACAGCTTCACAATAGCCGTTAGATAAATACGATGGTAGTCTATTGGGCAGCCTTGGTCCCATGATTTACCAATTAAAGTGTATTTGTTTTCTTCTAATATATATTAATTTAATATAAAGTCCTTAAGTGGAAGAACACGTCTAGTTTTTTCATACAAATTGTTTCTTTCGTAGTAGATACGAAATATGAGCTTCGATTGAGAGGTTCCAACTTTCAACCCTTTAATTTTTTTGTTGCTGGAAGTTAAAGAATGTGCCTGCAACTGTCGTAGTCGAATCTAGCTTGCATTTTGAGCAAAGTTAGGGACTAGGACAGGTTCCACTTTGGAGTTTCATATCTTTCTCAATCTGACCTGTCATAATAGTTAGGCGTGGTTTGTTTTACCAAACTCCCTCTTATTTGTGAAGAGCATGCTGTGTCGCCATGCTAAAATGGACTCTGACACTACGGGACTGGATCTACAGTAAGACAAATTTATATTATCCCTGAAGTCTTACGGTAAGATTCAAGAGAAAAATTGATTTTGTAGCATAGGGATTCAAATTTGAAATGGTTATATGAGAAAGGAATAGCTTTTGCTATTAAGCTAGTTTCAATGGGACAAAGTGTGTTAAAAACTTCAGCTCTGCAAAAAGATGGCAATTAGGTAACAAATTTTGAAACAAGATCGTGATATGGTTCGGACATATTTGTCCATATGAGATGAGCGATGCAATCATGCAACGGAAGGCCTGATGCATCAAAAAGATTGACCTCACGTGACAATTTAATTATGTCATGGGCCGCAGATGTTTTACAACAATAAAAGAGTTTACTATCTTCCTTTACAAAGCTCACACCCCTTGCTGAGTTTGTCCTAAATGGGTATGGATTTTGACGTTGCATCCAATTTTGTCGAATGAATTGGCGAGGTTTTGCCGGAACGATTTCAGCGCCTTTAAAATGACTCACCAAAAATAACACTTTTTATAAGGTGTCGTTTTTGATAGTGTGGTTAGTTTTTAATTTTTATATTTTCTCTATCTAATTGTGGATAATTTGTTCGTTTCAAATATTTATTAATGAATGGTAACTAAAATTTGTTAAACATATTAGAGGACTATAAACTTTTTTTTTTTTTAAAAAAAAAAAGGGAAAACATGCGCACAATTTAAATTTATATTTAATTTCGTGTTTTGTTTTTTTATTATTATTTTTTGTCCTTTAGAGTTAAATATAAGAAAATGTAACTATCACTTGAAAAACCAATCAAACAATTAGATTAAAAAAAAAATTAAAAAAAAAAAAAAACCAAAAACAAAAATCTAAAACTAAAAACCAACCCATTAACAAATGGCACTTCTTTTCTTTTTTCTAATGGTTACTAACGTGCACTCATGGTCCTCAGCTCTTAATTCAGTCACAAAGGGCATAACAGGGTGTAGGTTCTATTTTTCAATATTTTTAGATGTTCTTACATGTAAATTAGACAATCTCTTAGCCCTCTCCTAGCCCCAAAACGCAGTCTCAAAAAATTGATACGATGCGAGAACTGGGAAATCGAACAAGCATTTGTATATGTTATTTCATAAATCTGGTCCCCTATTTGAGCCTCAGTCACTCTGTCATTACTAGACTTGAACTTTTGCCAAAGGAGGTCTAGTTTTGTGGTCCTCGTTTATAAAGTGCATATGTAAATAAGGTGTGAGTTCTGCAAATAAAATGGACAGCTTTGAGCTTGAAATGTAATCTCATGAACGAAATTTGTATCACTCGAGGGTCATGGACCCAAAACAATTCACCTCTAGCTTTGAAATACACCATCTTTAATTACATTTCTTGACTGAATTTATGCTAGTCTGGGGATAGGGATGCCCTCTGCAGCTGGTAACGTCACTGAGCGTAGGAGCTCCAACGAGAAAACGAGCCCCAGGAAATGAGATAGGATAGTGTTTGCAGATGCCTACAAAGATGACATACAAAATTAAAATGTGCCTTTTCACAGTTTAGAAAAACAAGAAGTGAAAAGTTTGGTGTAACCAGTATACAAGTGTAAAAATGGTAAAAACACTAAAGTTTCTTATAAAAATAGTTTTCTGTATTTACGAATTAATTCATTCTAGCAAAATGAAATGTAAAGTTCATTATGCTATTTTCACTTCCTGCTTTCTTCAGAAATATGAATAAATATAAATTCCGTGATAATACTGAATCTGCAAGATGTGTTCAATGTTTGTAAGATACTGCTTCAAAGGTTAAAAGACAAAGACTAGGAAAATGAGAATTTAAACATTCCTTAATGAGGATAATTGCCAATAGATGATCAATGAAAAAATCAAATTCTTTCAAAACTTTCAGTTAAAAGGATCTTAAAACTTTTTTGTTCTATTCTATTTTTCAGGTATGATGAGTCTGAAACTCATAACAAACAAAGATACCATACACAAAAAATGTTGATGGAAATAATATCAAAACATTTATGATGTCTTTGAAGGAAAATTGGAATGAGTAGAAAAGAATACCTGAACCAAGAATACATCCAATGCAAGAACAGGACTGTAACCAGGAGAAATGCCCTGGTAGTATGGATTTGCTGAGGAAGTAAGAGCCTTTGCAACCAATAATCCCACGGTGGCTTGCATGCCAAGAATAGCAGCGCCCATACCCAGGATGTTCACAACTATGCCATTTTTTAAGCTTTTCACAACATCAGCTCGGGGTGGAGCCTAAGAATTACAGCAACACCATTGTTAAATTTAAAAGACCTATAGAGAACATATGAAGCAATTACATTAAATTAATTTCTTAAAAAGCTAATTTTTAAAGCACTCCTACACAAGAAAAATGAACTTTTTTTTTTTTAATAAAAAAGCATGAACTATTTACTGTCACTGACAAGATAATGAGTGTCGAAAAGATTAAAATATATATATAAACATATGAAAATGAAGAATAAAATTTAGAGTCTGCCATAACAATAAAATTAGACACATTCCATCACTTAGAATCTCCTTTCTTATTTGCACTCCTTAAAGGACAAAACTATCAAATCGTTGGAGTTCCAGATTTCAGAAGAAGTTTCAAGCTCTTTCTACAAGCTTCTACATTTATTAGACACCATTTAGATTGAATTATTGAAATGTTGTTCCACCAACATTCTCATGTTCAAGGTTCACATGAGACATACAGATTCCAATTAATTCAAGTTTTACGTTTGCAAATGACCAAAAACCGCAACATTTTCTCATTTACAAAACTCACAAATCATTACCAATGAACTTTAGAAAAGACTCAATAATGCTAATAATTTCTGGAAAAAAGACCTTATAAGGCTTTAGCCACAAGGTCATTCAGTCAGTTCAATCATTTCAACCCCAGTAAAACTAAGATTAAGGAAAGGATAACATAAAAAAAGCATAAAAAATAAAATCACATTTCCTGCAGCAATAGAGCGAAAATGCATATGAACACATAACATTACATGGAATAGTATAAACTTGAATATCACAAATTTCAAGGAGGCACGTATAACTTAATTAGAAATCTATAACGATTGCACTTCGTTCAATTTCAAAATAAGGCAACAAAATATTCATCATAGTGATAAAAAAACACACAATGAAGCAGCATTCCTGCATAGCATACAATACGTATTAAATCTTAAGTCTGTACACAATGACAATACCTTTGAAGGGTCATTTGCAGTTTTCCGGAGCTTCTCAGAAAGCCGAATGTAGCCAAATGACCAAAACACGGATACGAAAGCAGCAGCAATCCCACCAGCGGTAGCGTAAAACGTGGCCGGCGAGCTGACCTTCCCGGTGATAACAACAGAGAAAGAAAGAATCACAGCAGCTACAACAGTGCATACAAGCTGACCCCAAAACCCTAAACTCCCCAACCTCTTGAAATACCTCGAAGTGTTCTCTAATCTCTTCGCTACCTGCTTCATTCATCCAAGCACCGCACTTTAATCAAACATCATTCATCGTGTGATTACCACTTAAAACACAATTTCATTTGGAGGAACATAAAAATCCAAACTTTTTTTTTTTTTCCTAATCTCCAATTTCACTTGGATTCCTATGCATTTTCCAAAAACCCAAGGAATTACCCAAATGGAAAAATCAATTGTTTTGGCTCTCATTGAAATGTCACGCTACATAACCTAGAATCACTCGCTAAGCAATCCAGGGTATCAAAAAAATAAAGAAAATTAAGCTAAATTGAGAATGTTTCACCAGAAATTCGATTACAATTTCGTCGGAAAAAGGGTAAGAAGGAAAAAGAGAACCTGAGCGAGCTTGGCTTTCTCAGACTCGTCATTTGGGGGAGTGGAAGTGGGAGAGATTGGAGAAGCAGAAGATGAAGCCCTCACATTAACAGCAAAGGAAAGTTTTGCTCCTCTGTGCTTCGGAGCACTGTAAGGCGTTGAAGGCGATGACGAAGAGGAAGAAACAGAGTGGAATGCTTTCATAGCTTTGAAGGCGAAGAGAGAATTGGCGGCGGTGAGAGTGAAGTTGGGGATTGATCGTAAATGGAAGCGGTGGTGGTGATGGAGTGTAGGAGCCGCATGCCCGGCCGCCGACAAAGCCGGCGGTGGTGCGGCAGAGTAGAAGCCCGCGCGAGCCGCCGCCGGCAATAAGAGCGTTTGCATAGCAGAGAAAGAAAAAAAGGTCGAAGAGGTAAGAGTAGAGAGCGGTGACGTAGGCCGAGTAGCTCTGCGGTAGCTCAGTGTTGGGGCATTGTCTACATAATGCTTGCTTGCTGATGAGGAAAGTATGCAGAGCAATGAAGCACTGAGAATAATGGGCTTTCCGTTTCGGACTTCAATTTTTTTATTTTTTGTTGGGTTGTGTATGGGTTGGACCTACTGAAGGCTTCTTAAAAAAGGCTGATTGCCATGTAATATTGCACCCAGAGAACTATATACACCCACCATTAGTCCCTTTTTATTTCTTTTTTCTTTGGGTCCACCTTTGAAGTTAAATTACTAAAATTTTCCATTAAATTTTTTCAAGTTTAATTTTGAATTAAATTTGTGTTTTCTCATCTCTTATGAGACACCACATTATCATTACACTCATCACTACCTGACCTATTTGACTTGAAGGTGGATTCACGAGGTTTTTACTATTGCGTCAAAGGCTGCTACATCTTATTTTCATTACACAACATTTTATCATTTCATGGTAAATATGTTGATAGATTTCATGCTAATTTTTTTTCATGTTTAATTTTGAATTAAATTTGTGTTTTCTCATTTCTTATGAGATAACAAATTATCATTACACTCATCACCACGTGACCTACTTGATTTGATGGTGGATTCACGAGGTTTCTTACTATTGCGTTAAAGGCTACAACTTATTTTCGTTACACAACATTTTATTTTATCATGGTAAATATGTTGATAGGTTTCTTATTATTTTACTATATATATATTTTTTTTCTATATTTTACTTAAAAATATTGCGAGGGATGAATAATTTCATCATTATGCATTAAATATAAAACTAAAGATTACTATCAATAATCAGTGCCAATTAGATTATCCAAACATAATATATATATATATATATATAGATTTTAAATATAGATTTTTTGTTTATTTTATTTTGGAATGACCAATAATACAAAAATCAATTATGAGAAATGTTTCTATTTCAGGGAGTTACTCCTAAATAGTGTTCCTTTTGTTTTTGTACGTCTTCTCCAAATGTCCCATGGAAGTTAATTTTTGCTCATCGTGCCCACTGAAATGGAACTCAATAAATTAAATGTAAAATGACCATCAACTGTAAAGTTTCTTTGCTGGCCAGAGGCTATCAAGAGGGAAGTTGGCCAGTGGATTCCCATTTTTTTAGTTGTTTCCTTTTAATTGATAAAGTGTGGCAAATGGTAAGCAGGTAAAAAGGCGTTTTAAACCCTGCCAGTTCAAGTAGTAATCAACAGTCACATCTTTCCAATTACAAATAAATTGCTTTCAGCATGGTAGCAATATATATATATATATATATATGTATATATATTCGCTGGTTGTTAAAAAATAATGTGAATTTGAAAAATGAGACATTTGTCTTCAATGATACTGGACATTCATAATTTATGTAAAATATTATGTGATATTTATTCTCTATTTTCTTAAATTTTTTTTTTTACCAACAATCACATCATTAAAGATTGAAATGACTAATTTTCATTATATTTAAAATCTATAATTTGCAGAGTATGAGACCAACCCCTAGTTTGGACAAACACAAAGACCTAGGAGTCACGAGTGTATATTGTACACCACATATGACTTTTTTTATTTTATTTGTAATATTATAACAACAAGTCATGTACTAACAAATTTTTTTTTTTTCTCTTTTAATATTAAATATGCAAAGTTTAGAATTGGAATCATTATTTACCAAAAAAATAACTTCTAAGACTGGATTGTTCCTACGTGGATAATCTTTTGGAATACGAGCAAAAAAAAATGTGAGAAGATCTCAAAAATTTGGATTTAATGACAAATATTATGAATTACTACTTGAATAATTATATTTTTAGTCTACGTTTGGCACATGTATAGTAAAGAAAATAAGGAGAGACAAGACAAAGGAAGATTCATCCTTTGGCAGGAGGAAGAAAATGAGGAAAGAGAAAAATGAGTAAATATGGATTTCTTTCAAAACCCATTAAATTAATCACTCCAAAAATAAGGGAATTGAAGGAAGGAAGAAAAAATTATTTAGGCAATTTGTACGTATTTATCTCTTTTACAAAATTGTCATAAGAAAACTATTTTCCCATTCTATATCAAACAAAAGAAAATGCAATATATTTTTATTTCCTTCCTTATTATCCCAAATATTTATATATATATAATTTATTTTCTTTCCTTCCTGTTCATGTCTTGCAAGGACAGAATTCCTTTTTTCTTTTCCCTCCCTTCTACGCTACATCCATCCTTCTTGTTTTCTCTTACTCTCTCCAAACAAAAGCTAACTTCGTGAAGAATTGGTGGTACCAGGTAACTTCTATACAAGATTCAAGACATGTTTGCTGATACAGACGATGGTTTTGTGCTAATCTAAATAGCAAGAGCAGAAATGACAGGAATAAAGTAGCTCCAAATATCTGTATCTTATCTATATATATATATATATATAATTACAGTATAAATAATAATTTATAAAAATAGAGTGTGAAAGACAACATCAAAAGCTATCGAATTTACTTATATGATTTTGATAAAAAGGGTTTTAGTAGTTATACCAAATTAACGAATAAATAATTCATCAAAAAAGAAAAAAATTCAATGGTGATTGTCCTTGTTTCTATTGAATAATTCAATAACAAAATCATAACAAAATTACTGTTTTTTTAAAATGTTATATGCAAATCTCATCTTTAAATATCAAATAAAAAAGAAAAATAAAATTAGCTGAATTGTCTCTGTTTGGATATGGTTCCGAATTTAAATCTCAATTTTATTTTATTTTTATGAAAAAAGAAATAATAATAAAGTTAACCGGCAATTGGTTATGATTGGATGCAGTGAGGCAAAGTACCACCCACGACATCAATCAAAGAGTCTCTCTCTCTCTCTCTCTCACTCCATTTACCAAAGTAATTACGAATGTCCCATTAATAAATTTTCCCTGTCTTTCTGTTTCTGGTGTAATTATCACTTATCATTATTCCATCCCCTTCCCAATCTCTCTATTTTTTGGGTCACCAAGTCAGACCACGTGGAGCTGCATCTGCATTGTCGACAAACTAACTTCTCACTTCTCTTGGAAAAACAATGAAAAATCATAATTGGCTCTGAACGTTTAGCCAAAAAAAAAAAAAAGAAAAAAAAAAGAAAAAAGCTCTGAATACCACATATATGAAGTCAAAATAATAATAATAATAATAAAATAAAATAAAAAAGAAGAAGAAGATCTTGACATGGAGATTACAGTCCCAAATAATCTCACTTTTTAAAATAAAAAAAAAACTTTTTATTATTTGTATTGAATTCTAATAAAATACCAATTAAATACACTTTATTAAAATTTAACTTTTTATATTAAAAATCCAATTGAAAAATAAAAACCTTTGGGCCAACCAATTGTGTTGTTATATAATACGGATTCTAATTGATTCGTCACCCACCTGTGATGATAAATATACTTTTTATAATAAAAAAAATAAAAGGTTTTATAACGCTGGTTTTAAAGCTCCTTTTGAAGCTGAACAACCGAGAACCCTTTGGCTTAGTGTCACGGACTTGTTTGTTTACCCTTCAAGCCATGCGGCCTTAGTTGCTATTCCGACCCTTTGTTGCAACTAAGTAAGCTTTTTGCCCACTAAAAGAGAAAGCTAAGCAAAAAAAGCTAGAGCACAAAGAGAGTTTGGGAGAATGAAAGTATATTGCTTAAAAGAGAGCTTTACAAGTGTAGCTTGGATTCTTGAATCCTTAGATGTTCTTGGATTCTTGGATAGTTTGGCCAAATGAGGCCTCCACCTATTTATAGGCATACAAAGTCTAATCCTATGGCTATAATTGCTTTGATCCTACGGTGGAGAATGGGTGTCTAGATCCTTCCCACCTCCTTTACAAAAATATCTAAAGAAACATCTAAAAATGGATATGTATATGGCTTGACCTAGAGTTCTCCATAAGATTCTAGAGAATTCTACACTACTCTAGGTGCTTGGCCCATTGTAAGGCCCAAAATGAAGAGAATGCTCACCAAGTGTTTGATGAAATGCCCCAACCGTGACATTCTCCCCCACCTATGCTGTCGACGTCCTCGTCGAGCTTGCTTCATGGAACCTCTTGATGTGATCTTCAAATTGCCAAAGCGCGGTAGCAGGTTCCCAACTTGCTTCGCTATCGGGAAGTCCCTTCCATTTCACCAAGTACTCATGACTCGGATGGTTGTCCCTTCCACGAACTATTCGATCGGCTAATATGCTATCCACATCTTTGTCATAAGTGTTGTAGACACCTATTGGTGCTCGCTTGGACTCCCCTCTTGTATGGTCTTCCTCATCCTTGTAGTATGGCTTTAGACAACTTACATGGAAGACCGGGTGAAGTTTGAGTGTAGGAGGTAACTCTACCTTATAAGATACCTTGCCCACCTTCTTGACGATTGGAAATGGTCCCTCGTATCGGCGAACAAGGCCTTTGTGTAGCCCTCGGGTAGACTTGTGTTGGGATGAAAGAATTTTGATGAACACCAAGTCTCCCACTTGATACTCCACGTGCCTTCTTTTGGCGTCCGCCCACTTCTTTATTTTCTTGGTGGCCTTATGAAGGTACGACCTTGCTAAGTCCACTTGTTCATGCCAACTTTTGGCGACCTTGAATGCGGCAGGACTCCTTCCTCCATACTTGGTAACGAGTGTTTGTGGAGTGAGTGGTTTTTGCCCCGTGGCTAACTCGAACGGACTTCGATTGGTAGATTCGCTCCTTTGCAAGTTATATGAGAATTGGGCAACATCTAGTAACTTTGCCCAATCATGTTGATTGGCACTCACAAAATGCCGTAGATATAGCTCCTTTAGCTCCGGGGGAGACATGCGATATGGTGCCATTGCGGGTGGTTTGGCACCGGGCTCCAAGTCGATGCAATGATCCACCTCCCTCCTTGGTGGAAGTCTTTTAGGTAGCTCGGGCGGCATGACATCTTTAAACTCCTTAAGGACTTGGCTAATCTCCTTTGGTGGCTCCTTGAGAGTAACTTCTTTTTCCTCACGTAAGGTAGCAAGGAATGTAGCATCTCCCTTCCTTATCCCTTTCTTGAGTTGTATGGCAGAGAGATGGTTGGAAGTTCTCGGTTTGTGCATCGTCGGGACCATGCAAGGGCCTCCCTCCATTATACACACCGTGTTGTAGCGAGGGAGTGGTACCACATTGAATTGTCTAAGAAATTCCATGCCAAGCACAATATCAAAGTCATCCATAGGAGCAATGGAGCAGTTGACTTTACCTTGCCAAGTACCAAGGTGCAACTCCACGTTATGGGCCATGCCATCTAGCGGTTTATCCTCCGCATTCACAGTTTTCAACCACCCTTGACCTTTTTCGAGTTTGAGGCCAAGCCTTATGGCCTCCTCCTTCCTTATAAAGTTGTGAGATGCGCCGGTGTCTACCATGACTTGGGCATCTTTCCCGTTGATACGCGCCGCCACGTACATTAGGGAGTTATTCTTCGTATTGTTGGTTGGGATTGGACTAGCCTTAAGTGAGTTGAGGAGTTGTAGACAACCCATTTGTGTGTGCTCTTGAGTTTCCCTCTCTTCGAGCATGGCACTTAAGGACTTCCTCTTCGGACAATCTCTAGCCCAATGGGGACCATCACATAAGAAGCAATTTTCCTTCGGCTTGAATTCGGGCTTAGCTCCTTTCTTCCAATCTTTGTTAGGTAGTGGTGGTCTTCTTGGAAACTCCTTACTTTGGGGAGTTTTATGGAACTTGGCTCCCCCACCTTTAATATAGTTATTCTTAGGCTTAGGGTTGGAAGACTCACCTCGCCTATATTCGACAAGCGTTTCGGCCGTAGTGAGGGCAGTGGAAATATCTTGTACTCCCCTTCGTTGAAGCTCTTGGCATGCCCACGGTTGCAACCCATCCATGAAGTTGAAAAGGAGATCCTCCTCACTCATGTTGGGAATTTGGAGCATTAACCCAGAGAATTGCTCCACATATTCACGGATGGATCGTTGGTGCTTCAACTCCTTCATGCGTTTCCTAGCATCATTCGCCACATTCTCGGGATAGAATTGCTTTTTCAATTCACTCTTTAAATCTTTCCAAGAATTGATGGCGCATATGCCTTTCTTCATTTCTTCATGCTTTCTACGCCACCATACCGCAGCAAGATTAGTAAGATAGAGGGTAGCGGTGTTTACCTTTTGCTTCTCGTCTTGGAAATCCAAGGCCTCGAAGTACCGTTCCATGTGCCACATGTAGTTGTCAAACTCCTTTGCATCCCTTCTCCCACTAAACTCCTTTGGTTTGGGAGCATCTACCCTTGGAGTAGAGACTATTTGTTTGGTAGTGACGGTGCCACTAGTTGCAGCTCTCTTGCATAACGCCCAATCCTCACGAGTCTCCTCTAAACTCTTCTTAAACTCATCTAATTGAGCTTGCATAAGGGACAAGGTTTCAATTACCTTAGTTTGGAAAGCTTGGCTTTCATGACGCCATGCCTCGGTGTTGGCCTCGTTGGTGCTTTGCATGGTACCTCTAAGCTCCCCCACTTGGTCACCCACACGACCATCGAGCTCCTCCATGCCTTGCTCCATATGATCAAGCCGCTCCAACATGTCGGCAACAGCCAACTCCATCTTGACCACCTTGGTCTCCATGGGGGTGAGAACATCCTTCGACTTTGAACGCCCACGTCCCTTCCTTGCAGCTTCGGGGATGACCTCCCTTCCCCTTGCTTCTTCAATCACAACCTCTGATGAAGACATTGTGCTCTAAATGCTAGCTTTAACCTTGGCTCTGATACCACTTGTCACGGACTTGTTTGTTTACCCTTCAAGCCGTGCGGCCTTAGTTGCTATTCCGACCCTTTGTTGCAACTAAGTAAGCCTTTTGCCCACTAAAAGAGAAAGCTAAGCAAAGAAAGCTAGAGCACAAAGAGAGTTTGGGAGAATGAAAGTATATTGCTTAAAAGAGAGCTTTACAAGTGTAGCTTGGATTCTTGAATCCTTGGATGTTCTTGGATTCTTGGATGGTTTGGCCAAATGAGGCCTCCACCTATTTATAGGCATACAAAGTCTAATCCTATGGCTATAATTGCTTTGATCCTACGGTGGAGAATGGGTGTCTAGATCCTTCCCACCTCCTTTACAAAAATATCTAAAGAAACATCTAGAAATGGATATGTACATGGCTTGACCTAGAGTTCTCCATAAGATTCTAGAAAATTCTACACTACTCTAGGTGTTTGGCCCATTGTAAGGCCCAAAATAGGCCCAAAATGAAGAGAATGCTCACCAAGTGTTTGATGAAATGCCCCAACCGTGACATTAGGCACCAGCCACCTCGGTCATATTTTGATTATTTTACACGAGCACTAAAAGAAAAGAAAAGAACAAAAGTTGGTAAAGTGCCCTTGAAATCCTAGGCTTCAATATATTTATTACTCAGTTGGGAGTTGTTTTTATGTTTTAATTATTATATTGAGGTGGATGGATTTGAACTTTTGTTAGATAAATGTGGGAATTAGTTACTAGGCTATTTTCAAACGGGCCATTTTTTTTTTTTTGGATGAAATGTTCTTAAGGAGACTTGATTGGGAGTTGAAGGTGATTTTCTATGTATTTCAATTGTGAAAGCCAAGCCCCATATATATAATCCTAGTAATATAAATTTCACAAATTAAATGTAATCAGAGAGATAACTATATATATATATATATATATATATATATATCAGCTCATCTCGAAGTTGAGGTCACAGTTAATATGGCAATAGCCAATTCTTGTTAAGTACTCTAGCCCTAATCCGATCCTGATTGTAGGTGGAAAGAACCCAAAAAATAAATAAATAAATAAAATATCACATGCAACATGTTGTGAGAGAAAAAAAAAAAGAAAAAAAAGAAAAAAGAAAAAAAAAAGGAACATATATAAGATTGACAATATAAGCTTATGTAGATAACTACATGAAATAATAACAAACAATAAAACAGAATATGATTAAGTTTGTGAATGATTAGTGAGTGGTAGGTGAATAGTGGCTTAGCAGCTAGCATGCTGGCTTAATCAAATGATTAACAAAATAAGGAACCAACTTGATCAAACTTGAAGGTCATAGGATGAAAAATGGTAGCAAGTTAAAGTAAACGAAAGCAACCTTAAAAAAGAAAAAGCAAATGAGAATATTGAGTGGAATTTCCAAATTTTAAGATAGATTCAGTCTTCAATTAGTAATCTGACCGATCTTTTGAAAAAGAATATGGGTAAAGGGAAGCAATATTTCCATTTGGAAATCTTTTTCTACAGAGCCTCTCTTCTTGTACACGTCGTGACATTTCACACCTAACTCCTTTTTTATTAGGATTTTCTCTGTGTTTAATATATACTCTGCTAGCTAGGGGGCATAAAGTCTTATTTCTTTAAAAGTTCTTGTGGAAATTAATCAAACACAGCTGCCATTTTAGCCGTCTAGACAAGGAAAAAAAAAAAAAAAAAAAGGTGATGGATATTCGTATTTCATACGTCCAAGTATAAATACAATTACCAAATCAACTGATTATGTAGACAAATAAATCATACTAATTCCTCTTCTCAATCAACAATAATTGAAATTATTCCGCTAAATGCGAAATCTAGATTTATCTGATTTAGTAGATTGTTGACAATTTGGACAAGTTTTATGAAATTGTGGATGAGAAAATTTCACTCTATATTTGACAAATTGTGTTGAAGGACCAATTGCTTAATCAAGCAGGCGGTCCACTCAGTAGAGAATTTAAAGTGGTCCTTTATTTGTTTTTATTTTTATTTTTATTTTCGTCTAGACTAATCGAGTTTGCACAATCAAATGTTAGGACAATATTAATTTGTAAATAACCCAAACTACCCAAAAGAAAATATTTGTCGACAGGTTGTGCCTACTTGTTTTTGGAATATTAAGGGGGCCTTATTTTCTATATATATATATTCTCACACATTGATAGAGACATTGCTGAGCTCGAAAAGGGGATCGGAAAACATAAATTCTTTCACTAATTAGGACTTAATTTATAAATGACGATGACGACCGGTCAGTGATACTAGAAATTGTCTCTTCCTTTAGCGGTTGTTTTGGCCATGTGGTGGTTGGGGTTCTTGCTCACACTATATACAACGTAAAATAAACATATTATTACCAAAAAATAAAAAAAAATAAACCTTAAAACAGGTTCTAAATCTAGCCAGCTAGCTAGCTTTGTTATAAATATAGAGACCAATTTGATTAACTTGGTTTCGACTCCGAGACTTTGGAAGAGTAACAGATAATGAGATGAATTATCCAAAAAAGTTGCTTGAGCGTTAAGTAACCAATTATGGAGATAATAAACTCAAGATATGAGCTGAACATGCAAAATAATGTCAATATGTGATGCTATATGGACTATTTTTCTTATCTACCAAACTAATATGACAAATAATGTGATGATGTTCTATTGGATTTCTAAAGTTACCGTGATAAATGAAAAATATCAATTCGTCAATTCCAATGGAGAGATTGTACGAATTTACTTCCATTTTGTCAGGATGAATCCTCTGTCAATTTAATGTTTTGTTTTAAAAATAAAAAATAAAAAATAAACTAGTGCTTTGAATTTATATATTAACGTACCATCATATATATATATATATAAACTAGTGCTTTGAATTTATATACTAATGTACCATCATATATATAGAACCACACCACTTTAAATTTTTGGATCAAAGAACCTAGAGAAATTTAGAATGTTAGTTTTTTTCTTTTTGGGTGAATATAGAAATTTAGAATGTACGTAAACACAAATCGTATGTTATTGAAAGCATTTTAAGACTTTTTTATCGGCATAGAAAGGGATAAAAATATAGACTTACAAAAGGCATAAAATAACAACCCACTCCCAAAAAAAAAAAAATTAAATAAATAAATAAACGTTGATAACCCTATAAGATACAAGCCATGACAAAAGTTCTGTGTATATGCAAACTCTATGTTGCCTGTGGGACTACACCCTTAACCTAGGTTTTTTTTGCTGGAAAAAAAAGAAAAGAAAAAAAGCAAAAACAAAAGGTTCAAATGCCATAACCTAGCTATTTTATTGTAAGAAAAGGTCAAATGGCATTAAATATGGAAAAAAGGGTTTTGGTTAGCCAAAAGTGAAAGGGAAAAGAAAAGAAAAAGTTGCTAAAGTGGATTTGCTGCGGATGCTATACTTCTGTCTGAGCTGGTAGACAAATAGAGCAGTTTTAAGCGGTAAACCAGAACCCAACGCCTCCCCAAGTCACAATTGAAATGAATACTACTCCACCATTCTATCAATCTCACCCATTCTCCATCCTGCACTCCTAGTCCTACTATATTAGTATATTATTCTTATATCCCTTAATCACTTTTCACTTTCTATGTTTTGTTTTATTTTCTTTCCACATTCTTTTCCAACTTCCTAACAATTAAATTTTATCTTCGTATTCTGAATGGTCTTTTTTTTTTTTTTTTTTTTTGGGGGTAATGAACAAAGTATACTGTAATTAAGCTCATCATGATACATAACAAAACTCTAAAAATATCTTCTAATCTCTTTTTTAGTCTCCCAAGTTTTAATTCCCCTACCGACTTGCAAACACTGATACTAGGTATATTTAATGATATAATTAGTCAATAATTTAAAAAGAATCAAACAGGAAACGTACAAAAAACTCTCATGCTTCGATACATACGTCAAGACCCCAAATTTCACATGCTCAATAGTCCAAATTACACGGGTTATAATATTACAAAGAGTCCAGACAAAAACATTTTTTTTTTTTTTAAAATTTTTGGCTGTCATTGAGCCTAACCTCAAAAAAAAATTTAATGACCAAGATTCCATATAAAAGAAAAAGAAAAAAAATCCAATGCAGAATAATGCAAAGAGCACTGTAAATTAAAAAAAAAAAAAAATCATAAGGGACAATTTCCGAAACCCAGTGACCCCCCAGTTAAAAAGTGAAAACTCATTGGATCAAATTTTCCATATCTATACTCAATAGGGTGGCAGACTTACCATCAATGCCCTTTTTTTTTTTTTTTAATAAAAATACTTACCCTCAATAGCTTGCAACATTTTATGGGCTCCAACTCATTTCGGTGTCTTTTAGTAGAAAAATAAAGATTCTCTCCCTGTTTTCACATCCAAATAATTTCCCAAGAAAACCGAGCCCTTTTTTTTTATATTATATATTTTTCACTTAAAAGGCTTAACTAAGTTTTTGACAGGAAATATTCACCCAAAAAAAAGTTTTTGACAGGAAATAGTGGCAGTACCAGTTCTAATAATTTATTATATCTTTCCCATGTTCAGTAAGTTCCATACATTATTATCAAAAACTTCACGGAGTGTGACATTTCTTTGGCTTTTGCTTATGTTAGACACTGCAATTTCTGCAAACTCAATATAATTTTTTTTTTCCTCCATCTTCTTAGTAACCAAACCTTTAATAACCATTCTTCCTTCCTTCCTAATCTCATAAATACTAAAGCTTTTTGTTCTCTGCAACTTCCTTTTTAGCTTCTTTGGACTAAGCTTTTTTTTTTTTTCGAAGACCTGGTTGATTTGGTGAACCAAAACAACAGAGGCTAAACTGTAGTTGGTCACCATCTCTGTTTTTTTCTCTCTGCTTTCTCAGCTCTTTTCCTACACCATGAACACGTAGAAAAACCCCAGCATGCGCAAATCATTACATCAAAATTTCAAGAAAACATGAGCTCGTATACCAAAAATCTCCATTTCTGGTGGAAGGTTGCTTCGTTTTTCGTTCTTCTAATCCTTCGCTCGCTCGCTCTCAACTCAGACGGTGTGTTCCTGCTTGCTTTCAAATACTCCATCTTGAGCGACCCATTGTTGGTCTTGGAAAACTGGAACTACAACGATGTAACACCTTGTTCATGGAGAGGAGTTACTTGCACTGAAATCGGATTTCCCGGAACTCCGGACATGTTCAGGGTCACCGGTTTGGTCCTACCAAACAGTCAGCTTCTGGGTTCGATCGCTGCAGACCTTGGTAAGATCCAGCACCTTCGTAATCTTGATCTCTCTAACAATTTCTTCAATGGGTCTTTGCCCAGTTCCATTTTCAATGCCTCGGAGCTTCAGGTGCTTTCTCTCTCTAACAATGTTATCTCTGGTGAGCTGCCTGAGTCTGTGGGTGGGTTAGCAAGTCTTCAGGTGTTGAATCTTTCTGATAATGCCTTGGCTGGAAAAGTACCAGAGAATCTCACTTCTCTGCAAAATCTTACAGTTATTAGCTTAAAAAGTAACTATTTCTCTGGGAATGTTCCAAGTGGGTTTAACAGTGTTCACGTTTTGGATCTGTCTTCGAATTTACTCAATGGTTCTCTGCCTTTGGGTTTTGGTGGTGGGGGTTTCCGTTATCTGAATCTCTCTTACAACAAGATTTCCGGGAACATACCTCCGGAATTCGCGAAGAAAATCCCAGTGAATGCCACCATTGATCTTTCGTTCAACAATCTCACTGGAGCAATTCCGGAAACACTTGCTCTGCATAATCAGAAAACAGAGTGGTTTTCGGGAAATGCCGATCTTTGCGGAAAACCACTGAAGAATCTCTGCTCGATTCCTTCGACACTTTCCACTCCGCCAAACGATACCAAAGGTACAACATCTTCTCCGGCAATAGCAGCGATTCCCAAAACAATCGACTCGACCCCGGTGACAAATTCGTCGGGAACACCAAGCAGTACGCAGAGTCAACAACAGAGCGGGCTAAAACCGGGTACGATAGCCGGAATCGCACTCGGAGACGTAGCCGGGATAGCCGTCGTCGCAATCATCATTCTCTATGTGTACCAGATCAAGAAGGGGAAAAGTCTCAGACTACCCAGATCAGACCCAGAAAAGAAATTAGGAATTGAAGCGGGACAAGACCTGGAAACCATGAAACCACCCTCTGCTGCATGGTCGTGTTTACCCATTAAAGGAGAAGAGACATCGGAAGCGACGAGCTCCGATAGCGACCCTGAGGATAAAATTGGAGAAGCAAACAATAACAATAACAACCGGCAAACGGGTTTGCTGATGACCGTGGATGGTGAACCGGAGATGGAGCTGGAGACATTGTTGAAAGCGTCGGCTTATATGTTGGGAGCGAGCGGTGCGAGCATTTTGTACAAGGCGTTGCTCGAGGACGGGACAGCGCTGGCCGTGAGGAGGATCGGAGAGAGTCGTGTGGAGAGGATGAGGGATTTCGAGACCCAGGTGAAGCTTATCGCCAAGCTTCGACATCCAAATTTGGTTCGGGTTCGTGGGTTTTACTGGGGAAACGATGAGAAGCTAGTTATCTATGATTATGTATCTAATGGCAGCCTCGCTAGCACCACTGCCAGTAAGCCCCTCTTACCTCTCTCTGTTTCTTTCTCTTCTGCGCACGGTAGCAAATTTACATTGTTTCTGCTAAAACACGCCTCATTTCATTGATATATGTTGGCAGCGTTTCCGTTATTACACTAGAATGCTCCGTTTGTCTTCTTAATCCTTCTTTGTTAAGATTTCATAGGATCCCATTTGATATTGTAATGATATTAATATATATATATATATATATATATAATTCAACTACACGGAAAGCTAAAAGAAATTAAATTGGGCAATTGGATTATTTAATTAATAGTAACTCCTTTAATCCGTATCATAGTATATGCTTCATGGGCAATATTATGTATAGCGTGCATGAGCATATATATATATATATATATATATATAGGGAAATCTGTGATATTCATAGTTCACGTGGTACGTGGACAAACTGTAGTGTGCAAACTGGAACATTGAACAATCTTGCCTGCAGTACACGGTACTGGCTGGGAACTGGTGGCTCTGAAGAGCAAGATGATCCTATTAGATTTGCTATCCACACCAATTCATCTGTCACTTTCGTGCAAAAACGACCCAAGAAACATTTTTCTTTTCTTTGCTTGTTTTCTAGCGGTGAGAAACTCTTGTGAATCCTACTGTTTCGTTACCTTTCTTTATCTTGTTTCTTGTCTGTCTGCTTCACTTTTTTCTTTAATCCCTAAGCTCGTGGGAAGTGAATAATTTTGCTGATGCACTGTGTCTGTTTTTGTGCATATATATATATATATATATATATTTATCTTTTTGATCAATTTGGCATGCATTTTTCTTCGGCCACCAAATATTGTTGGATTAACTTTTGCTAATTTGATTATAGCTACAAAAGAAAGTAATAATTGATATTGGTCACTTACAAGGGTAGCTAGGTAGCATTAGTGCATCTTATCGTACATGAAAATGTTTGTTTATTTTTTTATTTTATTTTATTTTTTTAATCTGTTTCTAACATGTTCAGGAAGAGCAGGCTCGTCACCATGTCATCTACCTCTTGCGGTCCGGCTTCAGATAGCAAGAGGGGTTGCTAGGGGGCTGGCTTACATCCATGAGAAGAAACATGTTCATGGCAATATTAAACCTAGTAACATCCTCTTAAATCCTGATATGGAGCCCATAATAAGCGATTTTGGCCGTGACCGCCTTCTCTTTGGCAACACCCGAGCAAGTGGTTCAGCTAGGCACTTGGGAAGCTACTCGTCCACGAGTCGAGATGGCCAGCAAGATTTTCTGATTGGTGGTAGCCCATCCGGTGGGTCTTGTACAGGTGGTGCATCGCCTTATCAAGCACCTGAGTCTCTGAAGAACTTGAAGCCCAACGCCAAGTGGGATGTGTTCTCATTTGGTATTGTTTTGCTTGAGCTGCTGACTGGGAGGGTTTTTTCGGAGCGTGAGCTAAGCCAGTGGTCCGGTGGTGGCTCGATGGCCGGAGAGGAGAGGAACCGGATGTTGAGAATGTTTGATGTGGCAATTAGGACTGAGGTTGAGAACAAGGAAGATGTAATGCTTGGTTGTTTGAAATTAGGGTTGAGTTGTGCTTGTTTTGTCCCACAAAAAAGACCAACCATGAAAGAAGCTCTACAAGTCCTAGACAAAATCCCTTCTTCCAGTGTATCTCATTAACACTGCTAATGTTGCACTTGGGTCCCACAAAAGTGCTTTTGTTAGGTTAAAGTGCTTTAAATCTTTTTTTTTTTTTTAATTATTATTATTTTTTTCCTTCATGTTTTAGTGACCTTGAATGTTGCATAGAAAGGATGAGTGAATGAATGAATGAATGTTGATATTATATAATTCATGTGACAAAATTGATGTATGAGCATTTTTATTTGTCAAAAGTGGTGTAATCAGTAATGATAAATAATTTATTTATTTATTATAATTATTTTTAATTTTTTAACAAGGGTAAATACGCTTTGTTTAACTTTTCCATGATTTACGCTTTACCTGTAAATTATTATTATTATTGTTGTTGTTGTAGTGGTGATATTTGGTTGGTTATTTTATTTTATTTTATTTTTTTTCTGACAATGCATTTGTAGTTTAGTTTAACTCTGCATTTCAATAGAATTTGATAAAATTAATTACATATCGTACAACTCTTTAAAGCGGCTTTTTATTTATTTATTTATTTTTTTTGGTAATAAAAACGGCTTTTTATTTGATTGTGCAATATGTAGGACTTATTTCGTCTCTTATTAAATTCAATTATTTTATTAGTAAAGTGATAAAGAAATAATAGGTAAAAGCAATATAGGATATTTTAGTTTAAAAAATAAAATACAAAATATATGATAGTTTATGGAGGTAAAGTGCTAGTAACCCTTTTTAATACGAATCTACCACATTCATCATACACGACATCTTTAATAATGGCGGGCAGTTATTACGATATTGCTTAGACAAGAAGCTATACAATGTTTGACTAAAAGATGTAGATCTTCATACCTAGATTGCCGGGTGTCCCAATTTCAATCATCTAATTCTAAGTGGTATTCTTTTACATCTTTTTAGGTTCTTTTAGGTTCAATGTTTCCCCTTCGATGTATATAATGGATATGGGTTTTGTCCATTTGGAGGCATGTCAGTGTCTAACAGAAGCTTAATTAATTAGAGAATGGATGGGGTAAATAAAGTACAAAGAGATGGTGCTTGCCTCTGGGTTTTGGTTGGTAAGAATTTGTATACAAATGCAAACATTTAATGAAGTCCTTGTGAGTTTCCCAAATTCTTCTTATCAATGAACCATGTGCTACAGGGTCCATCAAAATTTGTACTTTTAAACCTTGTCCTTTTTTTTTGTTTGTTTGTTTGTCGTTTTACTTTTCTATTTTTGCATTCGTAAGTCGTTTTAGCTTGGCCGGTGGATCGCTTTGCACATACAAGTGCAGAGTCATTCACAAGATTTGAATGCCACATCAGAATGAAACCAAGCAGACAGGGACGGCAGGCTACTATGGGTTTCTCTTCTCCTCCACACCTTCCATAAGACACAGAGTATTAGCTTCACTTTTTTTTATAATTTTTTATTAGAAAATTCAAATTCAAAATTATTATTCCAAAAAGGAGTATTTTTGCTACAAAGCTATCTCATAAAAGCCTTAGATTTTTTTTTTTTTTTTTTTTGGATAAATTTTAGGATTTAGTTAATAGGAGTGCATCTGGCATCTGTGTTAGGACTATATAACTTGGTTTGAATTTAGATTAGGTTCACAAAAATGTGGGTTTTTTCATCATCCCAAAATACACTATAATAGAGACATTTACAACCCACTTTAGGAAGTGAACTATTTAACAAAATAAACAATTGCATGTTAGTCCTTGAACTTTGGTTGCACACTTGGTTTTGATTTTTTTAGGCATTTTTATCCCAAAAAGTCAATTTCTTAGGCACTATTAGTTCCTAGTCCATTTTCCATCTAAAGATCTGTTAAAGTAGGAGCAATGGCGAACTTAGGAATTTTTTATTTAGGGATACCATTGTATAATAAAATTTAATCATTTTTTATTTTGTGGTCTAAAAAATACTAACATATAAAAAAAGCAAAAATTTGTGCTATATTATACTTAAATTAATTAGAATAATTACTAAATTAGGTAGGGCTTCCTTAACTTTCGTTTTTCTCTAATTTTTTTAGGATAAAAATATAATTATCAATACTTTGGCAAAAACTATTTGACAATTCACAACAAATTTATTATAAATTTATATCAATAAAAATAATTTTTTATTAATGTATCAACATATTTCTTGATGCAAAAGGAAAAAAAAAATTGATTTTGTTAATTTTAAAAAGTAGTGTAATTATTGAATAATTATAGTTGTAGATAAATAATATATTAAAGATACAAATCAATAAATATAATATCGCTAAGAATAAATTTATGATTACATATGAGTCATAAACAAAAAGAAAATATGTAGATAATTGAGGTAATAAATTAAAATAAAAACAAACGTAAAATGATAAGAAAAATTCAAAATGATTTGATGAGGGAGAGAAATGAAGTTGGGGCACAGTCATAATTTTTGTGGTAAAACTGTAAATTGATAAAGAATTTTATAAAAATATAAAAAGAAAAAAAAATTGAGTGGGCCAAAGGTACAATTTTGACATAATTTAAGATTTTATTTGGTATAAATTTTGAAAAATTATTTTCAACTTTAGGCTTAAAAAATACTTATGGAAATAATTGAACAGTTTTTGAAAGTATTTCAGGCCATCAAAAAGCTTCTAACCAAATAAGAGTAATTTCTCGAGTTGCAATTTTGAAGAAGCAAAAAAAGAAAGCTATTCTAAACAGTATTTCACGAGCAATAAACATTAAAAGAAATTAAAAAGAAAACATTTTTTAAAGAAACAGTATTTATTCCATTAATAATTATATAAAAATATAAGTGATTATATTTATTTTAAAGAAACTTTCTTTAAACTTATTTAAAAAATAATAATAATACATTTTTTAGAAAATATTATTTTCCAAAAGTAATTTAAAATTGTTAAAAATTTTATAACCTATAAAATCTAATATTATATTTTTCATAACACAATCATTTTTTTTTCTTTAATAAATTGAGAAAGAGAATTTTATTATCAGACTTTAAATTAAAAATTTAAAAGTTATTATCAGTAATTATTGTCAATTGAATTATTTTAAAAAAATATATAAATTTATGTTGAAAAAAAAAGAAGGATATATGGATGTATAGTTCTAAAACTATATTACATTTAGCACTATGGCTACTAAAACTTTTTTTTTTTTTTTGACAATTTGGTTTCTCGGCATCCTATTTTGTTGCATCATTAGTTGTTGACAATTTTTCATTAAAAAATCATTATTATGAAGGACGAATGTGCAATTTTGGTATTTTTTAGGGATTATATGGGCCAATAATAAAAATAAATAATTTTTTTCCCAAAAATAACTTAAAATATTTTTAAAATCTTTTTAACTAATAAAAAAATCTAAAAATTATATTTTTCATACAAAACCATAATTAAAAATTGAATTCAGTATCAAGTTTTGCATTTTTTAAGAGAATATCAAACTAATTGACTTGGTGACTTATGTTTAATTATAACGCTTCAATTATTTATATATTTATTGAATATTAAAATTTCAACTAATAAAATACAAGCAGATTAGGTTTTTTTTTTTTAAAAAAAAAATTTATATAACTTTATAGTAATAGTTGTTGATGTTATTGTTAAGAAATGAGTTTCCATTGAAACCCAAAAAAGGCCCAAACTGTGAAAACACACTGCAGGCACCAAGAAAAACCAATGATCAAGGATCATAAGAACGATCCTGCAAAATATGCCAGTAATGGAACCAGAAACAATTCTACCAAAAGTTCTAGAATCTAATCCCCACTTAGCTAGTTTATGGGCAGCCGCGTTTGTAGATCTAGCAACATAAAACTGTTGGAGTTATATGAACCTCATATTGAGCAACCCGTTTGTCAAAAAAAAAAAAAAAAAAAAAAAAAAGAACATTAAAAAAAAATATTTATTTATTTGTTTAATTTTTTATTGATTAATAATTAAAAAAAATGCCATTTCAAAATTTCTTGAATTAAATAGTAGTCAGGATTGATTGTATTAGTTTTTCTGAAAACACTTTTATGTCTAATTGGTACTGTAATAATGAATAGGATCAGGATTTCTTATAGATTTATTAAATATATCCATAATAAAAGTTATTTCAGACCATATACAAACTTGAACATATATTAGACTATCAACTGCTGAAGACTAACGAATATTTTTCATTGCCATCATTTTTATCAGTATGTTATATATTTAGATGAAATGATATTTTATTTGAAAAATTCTATACTAAATGAATAATTGATTATGCTAAGTCCATAAAATATCTATATATCTAACAAAAACAACAATAATCAAAAGCAAACTTAACAATAATCAAAAGCAAGCCTAAGTTTACTTTCGATGTTACTAAGGCTTTCTCAACAAAGATGGCAATCAGCCAATGGTTTCTCTAGATTTTTAATCACCAATTGAGCATCAATTTCACATATGGCGTGATTCCAACCTTCTTAAATTGCAAGACGAAGAGCAAGTTGAATCGCCATAGATTCAGCAACCTCAGAATTAGTAACACACTTCTTGCAAGTCCAAAGGCCAATAACTATTCCATCCCTATGCGAGCCACAACCCGAGAGAAGAAAATTCATTCCTCGTAGCAGCATCAAGATTGAGTTTAACGAAACCTGAAGGAGGATATCCCCAACGAACAGGACCATGACTTTCCCTGATTTGGGTAGCATTCCAACTTCATAGCTCCTTTTGAATTCCAGAAAGAAACATCTAGTATCACTCTTTCTAATAATTTTGAATTCTTTACTTTATTTTCAAAGAGAAAAAATATTACCAAATGTCTTTTATTGTTTATATATATATATATATATATTTTGTTTGAAAAAGAAAAAAGTTTACCTAATCAACCAAAATTATAATAGTGCTTTTTCCTTAACAGATCTGGGCCGGAACATGCTCAGGCCTAGGCCTGCATCACCAAGGGAATCATTTTTTGTTTTTTGTTTTTTTGGGTAAAAAGCAAACAATTTGCTAGCCCAAATCATTGCCATTGGTGGTGGTGGACCCATTTAATAATCAAGATCCTACAGTACGACCCGTGTGAACCTTTCCTGCTAGCTACCTACTCAGCTACCAAGGACTCTTTTGTGCGCCTCAAACTACTCCGCTCTATACAAATTCTATCTGTTTGACTACTTTCAGAATCCGATTCCATACAAAGTTGATTTGATACCAATTTTATTTTATTTATTTATTTATTTGTTTTTTGTAATAAACAAATTTAATTTTATTTTAAAACATTCTCCAATCAGCTCTACATTCATTCCCCACAACCAAAACCAAAACCAAAACCAAAACCAAAACCAAAACCGAAACCGAACACCCACCTTCCCGATCGTCAAATGAACCAAAATTTTAAAAAAGTGCTATTCTTTTCGGTAAGAGGTATGGACCTAAGAAATAATATACAAGTAATGAGGTCCACTAGGCCCGTATGACCCAAAAGTTTCTTTGCTTAGAAAGCAAAACTCAAATAATTAGTAGTTAGGATACAGAAAGAAAACTTTAGTATCAAAATCCTGATCAAGAATAAAAATAAGGACCCGATTGTTTGTTTGCTGTCAAAATACTCCACTGTACCGAAATTTAATTTGATTTAAAGACATTTCCCGAGGACATTTTCCACATTCATTTCATTCCCCCCCCCCCCCAAAAAAAAGAAAAAAAAAAAACCCAAAACCCAATCCCACCCCCAAATCGATCCCAGCTGCGATGGAAATTCCAGCCTCGGAACTCAACAACACAGACAAGATACAATCGCCGAATCCGATCGATAGCGCAACAAACAAACATATCTTCATCTTATCCGGGCAGAGCAACATGGCAGGCCGTGGCGGAGTATCCAATCACCACCCACGTCACTGGGACGGCGTCGTTCCACCGGAGTGTCACCCTAACCCTTCCATACTCCGCCTGACCGCCAAGCTCCACTGGGCAACCGCCCACGCGCCCCTTCATTCCGATATCGACAGCAAAAAGACCTGCGGGGTTGGCCCGGGGATGTCTTTCGCCAACGCGGTGAGGGAGCGCGTGGGGCTGGTGGGTTTGGTGCCGTGCGCGGTAGGTGGTACAGCGATCAAGGAGTGGGCGCGTGGGGAGCACCTGTACGAGAACATGGTGAAGAGGGCAAGAGAGAGCGTGAAAGATGGAGGAGAGATCAAGGCCTTGCTTTGGTACCAAGGAGAGAGCGACACGTCGACTCAGCATGATGCAGAGGCTTACAAGGCGAACATGGAGAGGCTGATTCACAATGTGCGTGAGGATCTTGGTCTGCCTTCGCTTCCGATTATCCAGGTTCGTTTAATTATTATCGATCTTCTTAATTCGTTGATTGCTGCTTTTGACTGTATAATTATTTGATATTTGGTATTCAAAATCAAAGGTTGCGATTGCATCGGGAGATGCGAAGTTTATGGACAGAGTGAGGGAAGCGCAATTGGGTATGCAAGTCCACAATGTAGTGTGCGTGGACGCGAAGGGATTGCAACTGAATGATGATCATCTCCATCTAACCACACATGCTCAGGTTCAGTTGGGCCATATGCTGGCTCACGCCTATCTCTCACATTTTGAACCTCCAAAACCTTCTCCACTTTCTTCGGCTTAAAAAAGTTATAACCCGATGCAAATATTCCATCCTCCATCGTCATTGTTCATCCTGATTGATTCAGAGGATTGAGGATTTGAGTTATTCAAAATAGATTCTGAAGCCATATAAATAATTGACATTTTCTTAATCCTTTTTGAGTTTTGATTGTTTTAAATTAGCAACTTATTCAACAATCAAAACAAATTTTATTTTTTGTTTTGTTTTTATAGCCAAGAAAAGGAGAAAAAAAAAAAAGGGTTTAGCCTTTGTATTTAGTTGGTGGAAATCATGGTTTGAATTTTACTAAGCGTAGCTTTGGTACAAACTGCTTTATGGTCTGGCATCAGCACTTTGTCACAAAATAAATTTTGAAATCATAAATACTATGTTTACTTAATAATTTATAGGAATATTTAATTTGTTTAATAAATTATCTAATTTACAATTTAACCTATTCAAATTTTGAACATCCGAATAATTCGAATTCATACTAACTCGTGCTCCCATGGTATAATTTTGAGTACTCAATATTGAAGCTACTGCTTGAATATTTAAATTTATAAAAATAATAAGGTCTATTTTAACTTTTTTATCATAAACTTACAAAAATAATGAGGTGTATTTTAACTTTATTATTATATTTAATATTAAAAAAATTAAATTAAAAGTGGTAAAAAAATATTAAATAAAAAACGCATCTTTTAATACCAGGCTTCCACTTGGACGGTAAAACCAGAGTTGACCCGTCTTTTTTCACGACGCACCGCTGTGGAAGGCTTTTTTCCCACACCTCACTCCAGCCTCGCTAGCACCACTACCAGTGGGCCCTCCTTTTTTTCTCTTTCTCCTGTGTACATTGGCAAGCTTACATTCTTTCTGCTAAAATACGCCGCATTTCCGTTCTTCCAGTAAAATGCGCCGCTCTTCCTCATTCTTTTGGTAAAATAATCCATAGAATACTTCATGGACAACAGTAATATATATAGCGTGCATGAGCATATATAGAGGGAAATCTGTGGTATTCAGAATTCACGTGGTACATGGACAAGCTATAGGGTGAAAACTAGAAAACATAGAAAAACAGTCCTGCCTGCAGTACACAATACCGGCTGGGACCTGGTGGCTCAGAAGAGTATATGATTCTCTTAGATTTGCTATCCACACCAAACGCATAATATATCAATATATATATATATTCCAGTTCATCTGTCACTTTCCTAGGAAAACCACCCGGAAAACCTTTTTTTTTTTTTTTTTTTTTCTTGCTCGTTTTCTAGTGGTGATTACTCTGTTAATCTTACCGTTTCTCCCGAAAACAGCAGTGCACTGCCTCTAATGGAGCCGCAGGATAGGCTCGAGATAAATACTTAGGACCGAAATCGGGATTGAACTGGGATCGGGGAATAAAAAATCCGGCATGTATATATTACTAAAACAAATAATAATGAAAAAAGTAATAAGATTGGCCATTTATATAGGTAGCTAGCATAAGTGCACCTTTTATAGTACATGAGAATATTTGTATTTTTTTTTTTTTTTTTCTAACATGTATTCAGGAAACGCAAGTTCGTCACCATGTCACCTATCTATTGAGGTCCGGCTTAATATAGAAGAGGGGTTGCTGGGGGGCCGGCATACACCCAGGAGAAGCAACATGTTCATGGCAACATTAAACTTGGTTTGGTAGCGTCCTCTTAAATCCTGATATGGAGCCCAAAATAAGCAATTTCGGCCTTGATCGCTTGTTCAGCTCGAGGCTTTAAATATTGATATCCACATAAATATCAAATGTTTAATATACAAAATTATTTATAAAAATATTGAAATTTATTAAATATTAATAAAGATTTATAAAAATTATAAAAATTTATATATATATAAAATTTTATTGAAACTTTCGGACTAATTTCTTTAATACATTAATTAGCAATTTAACTATAGAAATTCAAAAAGTATTGAATGTGTATTTGTGTATATATATATATATATATCTTAATTAATGAACTTAAAGAAAGCAATAACTGATAATAATTATATAAATATAGTATTATTAATAAACAAAATGCAAATATATAATAAAATTATTTATTTTTCAAAACAAAATTTATTTATTATAATACAATTAGCGAATATTTCATCTAAATCAGTCCCACTGACGCAGGATACATCAGACCCGTCTCCCCCTGAGTCAGTTTTGTCCCAAACTCGCCGAAGCTCTCCTCTCTCTCGCTGGTGTCTCTAGCCGGACCTCTGCATCTCTCCGATTAGTATGATTCTTACTCCTACCCTCCATCGCCGAAGCTCTACTCTCTCTCGCTGATTCTTACTCCTACCCTGCATCTCTGCACTTCTTCTTCATCTTATTTCTTCTTCTTCGTGTTCAATATGTTTTCTGTATCTTTGATTTGCAAAAATTAGGGCTTGATTTATATCTGCAAAATGTAGGGTTTTGATAGCAAAATTAGGGCTTCGATTTGCAAGGACCCCAATTTTCTCTTTCTCTTTGTTTATGTTGTCGTGGGTGTTTAAACAGTAAGCTTCCTGTGGTGTTAAATATTTTGAAATTTCGAATCTTGCATCTCTTATTGTTCAAAGAATGATATATCTTTTTGTGGGTTGAAGTAAAAGAGTAACCTTTTTAACAAAAAAAAAAATTCTATTTTTTTTTTCCCCTCTGTTTCTATTTCTGTGCTTTACAGTATAATTTTAGCAAAATTTGGAAGCTGATTGTAACAAATGAAAACAGGGTTTCTTCTGTTCTGTATTTGTACTATCGGAGCATTTCTATCTCTAGAACTCATGCAGAATTAAGGCTGTTCATCTTTCTAATACCTTCCTCATTATGCTTGTCTTCTCAGTTAACTTTATATCTGCAATTTAAAGTGGAGTTTCTGCGTAGAATGAACTGAGCCATTATTGCTCTAATAATCAATATTTATGTATTAGTTATTGTCTTCTGGTTCTTGTTTTCTACATCCTTAATCATTTCTTTTTATGCTCAAATCATTTTAAGGGAGCTCCAAGTATAGCTATTCATGTTTTTTTTTTTCTTTTTTTTTTTTTAATTACAAATGAAAATTTTATAGGATTTCATGTAATAATTTAAAAAATTTCAAGGCTAGGTGTACTAACATCTTTCAGGTATTATGTGGCATGTTGAGCTTTTGAAGCTTATCTTGCTCCCCTATTTAGTTGCGTACTCTGGATTTTGGGAGATGATGCGAATACATAATTATCAAATGCATCAGCAATGCTGAGTTGTCTATTTGCATGTCAGTCTGATCGCAACCTTCATGTAGACAGATGATAAAGTATTAATTTTACTTGGAAGTTTTCATTAAAGGCACACCATCGTTTCTGTTTCCAAAATCCATCATTATACTTGCTATTTTTGTTTTTAAGTTATAAAAGATGGATTTCATGTATTCATAATGTGGAGTTTGGCAAAAAAATTTATGCTTCATTGTTTGTAATACTCTCCCTTTACATTTGTTGCAGGTATCCTTTTTAAAGAGCCGTGTTAACATTGCTAGTGGTACGCCAAGCAGGTTAATCATTAGCATTCAGAAGGATTTTTGTCATCTTGTTTATTCTTAAATAAAATTCCTTTTCTTTCGAAAAAGAAAAAAAAAAAAAACAAACTTGTGATCTAGAGTGAAATATTTTATATATATATATATATATATATGTATGTATATAAATATAATTTAGGAACCTATTTATTGTGATAAAGTACATAAAAAAAATAATAATAATAAAAATAAAAAGGCTTTATACTGGCTATGATAGAGTAGCCCAAGAATTTAAACCCAGCCCAGAAAAGCCCACATCGATTGTCGACTTAAAAGGTGGTTTCTTTTTTTTCTCGGAGACCGACAACGGTACAAGCAGCTTCTACGGTAGAGACTAGAGAAACGAAGCCTGAAGGATTAGTTTTGAGTGTCTTTCCTTGGAAAACCTTTGGAAGCTTGAAAATTTTCAGTGATGGGCAAGCCAACCTCACGGTTATACTCAAAACATATTAGCTCTGTTTGTGGTTTTTCCTAATTAAACTAGATAGTTGATCATTATTTTTTCGCTTGGAAAGTTTGTTTTCCTTTATTTATTTATTTATTTTTTGGTTAAATATTATATGTAGGTTGGAGCCGTCTGTGGCCGACCACAAGTCTAGAGCCGACCGCAAGTTTGAAAAGAAGCTCCAATTTTATGCAAGTAAGTCTGGTTCTCAGTTGCAGTGTTTTTGTTTTTTGTTTTTTGTTTTTTTTTTTGTTTCATACACTTTTTAATGGTAAGAAATATTTGATGCCTAATAAATTAATTTTTGAGAAATTTCAAAAATGTATTTGGGTATTTGATGAAAATTATGAGTTGGGTTGGATTTATGTTTTGCTTAATGAACAGCAAACTGGTAAAGCAACAAAGTAAATACAAATTTTCCTTCTTTTTTTTTTTTGTTTTTTTTTTTCCTCCTCCTCTAAATACATCTGTGCGTTTATTTTGATTATATCAAATTACGAATATGTAAATGTATTTGTTCTTTCCCACTGCCTATTAAAACTCCTGCTTTCCAAATACACAATGCAGGGGTTAAAGATACTGTTGCTGCCTTGAAGGCACAGAAGTCTATCACTCAGGTCGGCATCTTGTTTTCATTATTTTATTTTGTATCAATTTCTTGTTTGTCTTTGCAGTTTTGGAGTTGGGACTGTCCATATATATATATATATATATACACACACACACATATGTGCGTGTGTGGGGCAAAAATTTTCATCTTTTAAGTGTAGGATATATTGAAAATTTTCATCTTGGCATATGATATGTTGAATTTTTAAGAGCTACTAAATGCAGGGAAATCTTGATATGTTTACTCAGTAGTTTTGAGCTTTCTTGTGATGCTAATTTGCTTTGTGACTTTTTTGTACACTGTTGGTGAATTTGTGGATTTGTATGTTCCCTTGTGGCAAATCTCCTCATTGAGGCTTGCTTGCCATTTGGAAAGGATAACATCATTGAAATTGTTAATGAATCATCCCTTTTGTCTTCCTTATATGCATTTCATGTTGCATTCTCCTTCTTCTGTATTGCTGTTATTGGTATTTTGTACCATGCAAGGAAGTGATATCTTTTTTTGATTTGTAGAGCACTATGGAAGGCAAACTATTATATAATACTTTAGGTGTTTGAATTGATTATGCGGAATAACATTTTTCTTGGGATATTTGTGGATTGTATAACTGAGTACTCTTTTGTCAAATGTCAAAGCAAAATGATAACTAGCTATATGTTGCAATTCTATTATGTACTAAATACACAAATGTGGGTCTATAAGGGGTCACTTCTGGCTAGCCAGGTGATGTCTGTTAGTTTAGAGTTCTTCTCTGGAAGCTTAGCATAAATTTAAAGGTTTGACCTAAATTTGAAAGTGAGTTTTTCTCCATTAATATTGAAGTTACATGTTTGTGTGGTTAAATGCCATTAACAATGTAAATACAGACTTTTGAGATCCAATCATTTTACTACGGCTTTGTTAGTTGGAGAATATATAATGGACAAAAACATTGAACCATTATCACTAAAAGTAATTGAAATGAAAAGATACTAAATGAACAAGCTAGGATTCTTTATCATGTAATTGTAAAGAAAGATAAGTCGTTTGAAGCCTGGATAGATGTGTATCGATTAGATGTTATTTACTTCTTAGGGGATAAAAAAGAGGAATAAAGAAAAGGAAGGAAAACTGGGGATTTATTTCACTTACATGATGGTGTGGAAAATTTAAGTTTTCATTAAATCCCTCAAAATCTGAGGATTTTTCCAACTATTAGCTTCTGGTAAAAATATTAGGAAATTTAGAAGGGATTCAAATAGTATAGTAACTCTCGTTTAATGAATTAATTTTGTAATTTTGACACCGAACAACCTTGGCAAGTTACTGAAGCATGAGAGTTGTGGATTTGTTCCTTGGTCCATATTATGGAATATGAAGATTCTTTGCAATCTGATGTAATATTTGTTTAATTTTGTGCCCGTCTGTTAGTTTGTTATTATATTTCAAAGACTTTGACAAGAAATATTTCATTTATTGAATTAAATCCTTCGTATTTTTTTGAATCATTATTATTAACCAAGGAATTATGATCAATTTTTTAAAATATTTGTAATATCATTCACCAGAAGAAGAGACTTAGAAGCCGACAGAAGAAATTAAAAGCATATGATCTCTCTTCACTCAAAGAGTTCCTTCCAGAGTTGAAGGAACCTCAGAAACCTACTCCAGATGAGTTTAAGCTGAATTGCAAATCAAGGCAAAAACTAATGTCAGTTTTCCAATTTCATGTTTTTATCCCTCTTGAGATTTTGCCTTTCATATATTTGAATCTTGTGAAAATAATACTTGGTTTCATTTTGCCAGATTGAAGGAAGGAAAGCGATTGAGCAGTTTTCTTAAGCATCCTGCTTTCCAGGCGGATCCCCTGGCTGCCATTTGTCAACACTTAGAGATGACACAGCCAGTTGTAGATGAGAAACCAAAGAAAACAAAGAACAAAAACGGAGGGAAGAAGAAGAAAGAGAAGAAATTGAAGGGTTCAGCTGGATCTCAATCTATGGAGATGTAATTGACATATAGACTGCTCTTGAAACATTATAGTTGATTTGAGATATTTAAAATCCATGCTGCAATTTTGAAAAATTAATTTTGTCAGGCTGACTAAAACTTGTAACTAGGTTTGTTTATGTACTAATTTTTGAAGACTTTTGTTGTTTGTGTCGATGTATTATTTTTTGACCTATTTTCATTAAGTATAAAGAAAAAGAATTTGGCCCCATTGCATCGTTTAGTATATTTGCATTTTATTACAGAAATTTACCAACTCCTAACCAGAAATTTCTTTGCTTAGTGGTAGTCATGGATGCGGATCTATAATTATAGCTGTAGTCATATTACCGTTTTAATGCAACTGTACTTGCATTTGATTAGAGTCATAGAGCCAAATTTGCTTACTAAATTTAGTATACCAAATGTTGTGACAGTTTATTATTGATTGGCAAATTAATATAACATAAAATCCTAGAAAGGGGACCCAGTAAGAGTATGCTGCTTTTGTATTTGGTAAACAAATTTAGTGGCTCTGTTAAGTGTAATTGTTAGTGATGTTACTTTACAAGAGTTGCATTATTTCCTGTCATAAACATTTCTGCCAAACTATATTAAATAGCAGGATGAATGTTTTGGGATGCAGTTTTCTTCTTGAAATTAACAATTTGTATAGCTAGAGACTATACAATTTGGTTGATTAAAGTAACTTTATCAGTGAAATTCAGACGGTCAGAAACTTTAGTATAATTCAAATGGATACAATAGAAAAATCAACAGCTCCAGTTAACAGTGTAGCAGTACAGGTTCAGATAGCAGGCGCATATAGACATGGGCTATCATATGCTTCTGCACTGCATGCATACAAATAACTGGCTAATGCTGTTACATCTGCATAGCCTGCAAAAGAGCACAAGGACGAGAAATTCCACATCAACTCCATTTTCGGACCATGTTGCAGAGTTTATTATTATTATTATTATTATTATTTTTCCCCCACTAAAGAATTTATGTATTTTAGTGCTTACCAATTTGGTTCTGGTTTGCAATATTCAGCAGAAGAATCTATACAAGATCCTGGATCATCCTGCCTTGTTAGAAATATTCTTAGATAGCCATTCAAGACCCTCATGGAATCCTTTTCCAGAAGTGGCAGAAGTACGCTGGATGTACCTGCACATGAAAAATTAATAAGACCAATTTATACTCCGTTGGTGAATCCCAAACGGTTAAAATGGTTTTAGCCTCTGCATAAGTTCCAACTTCTTTGCCTATGCTGTTGATATTTAGGTAAGCTAGTACATACCAAGGACGGTGGTTGAGTGAGTGTAGGCCGAGTTTATCAGCAACCTCAGCAGCAGGCATAGAATTTGGAAGATCTTGCTTGTTTTCAAAGACCAGGAGTATCACATTGCTTAGTTCCTTCTGCAGAAAAGTAGGAAGGAATAACTCTGTTTGAACTTCATATACTCATTCAATATTACAAGAAAAAGAACAAAAACATCAAAAACAGCCGTCAGATTTCCTATCACAAAAGTCCAACTTACCTTGTTTAAAATACGATGAAGCTCATTCCGAGCTTCTGCGACTCTTTCCCCGTCATTACTCTCCACCACAAAAAAAGTCCTTGTGCATTTTGGTAGTGGTGCCTCCATAGTGGTCTAATCTGTTTACCAGAGGAAAACCACATTTTCTTAGCTATCCCAGAATTTGTGATTGCTTTCTTCATTTATTTTTTCTCTTCAGATAAGATTTACCCTACATTCCTTCGTCCCTCCAACGTGGTATTGAAAACCTTCCACTGATTATCGTCTATATAATGGCAGTTCTTAGTATATGCATGAGTTAGTATCCATGGTATAGCTTTCCTTCCTTTTCCACGTAAAGTAGATCAATAAAGAGGAAGTGAATTAATAAACCCCAAGTGGTGCCAATTAAGCAAAAGAAATCAAGCTTGGTACCTTATCTTGTCCTCCTACATCCCACACTGTGATGCTATTACTTTTATACTTCACTGTCTCCACATTAAACCCTGTTCCATGTAAAATCAAGGCAACGGATCATTAACTTTGTGAATTGGTCCGTTTGAATAAGAAACTTGAAACTAGAGTATGATGATTATTATAGATAGGGGTCCAAATGTGAGCATAAACAATAGACCGGTTCTTACTTTAGGCAACAAAAAATATGAAGAATAAGACAAAAAGTAAATATAAATCTAATCTTTTTCACGATTCTTATACATCTCAACTTTGATAAAATCCAAAAATCCAAGTTATAACCTTAAATTTTCGAAGTTTTTGATCCGGTAGTCCAAACATGCATATTATTGTATTGCACTGATATGAAGATGGTGTTTTTTTTCTGATGCCGATTAAAAAATTCCAACTTTATAGGAAACAGCTAAGAAAATGAAAATTAGTTTTCTGATGCATACTATCTCATCGATTATGAAGCATACACTACCCTGAGTTAGACATGGAAGAAAGCAAGCAAACAGGAAAGACATCCATTAGGAGATAAACCCACAAGCGTTAGCCACACCAAAGGAAAAAGCGTCTGAAAGAGTTGGATACCAATTGTGGGTATTGTTGCAACAGTCTCTCCCAATTTCAGCTTGTAAAGTATGGCTTATTTTCCGGAAGCATCAAGACCCACCATTAAAAATCTTCATTTCATTCTTTGTGAAGAACCTCTTCGCTAGTCGAGAAATGGTTGTACCCATCCCATGAAACAAAAATATTAATAAGGAAACTATCAGGAGAGAAACAAGTTCTATAAACCGAGAAGAAATATCCCTTTGGATAGAAAAGAAAGTATAACATGGAGGAGGATCTATGGAACGCAAGAATCAGTTGCAGGAAGAAATAATGTTATGGTAGGCCTAGATTTGCCATCATATTAAAACTTGTTAATTTAATAGCATAGGCCGCAGTTCATTTACAAGCCATTTATTTAAATTTTATGGTTTGGCTTGATATCATAGTTGCTTAGTGTTAGAAATAATAGAATGATATGTGATTTATATATATATATATATATATGATGATGATGATAAAGTCCCAAAGAACAGTGTTAGATATGTCATCTTGGATAGAGGACAAAAGTAGCTCACCATCCTCTCTTCAATTGACTTGATATTGTCCAAATCTTTGGCAATTAATATTCTTCTTAATTGAATTTGTCTGAGCCAAGAAGGAAACTAAAAATTAAGTTCATTGGCTAACGCTGATTCTAAGCTAAACAACCTAGCTTTCAATCTTTTGTGAATGCTCACAGGTCATCGCTTGCTTTGAGTCGATGTGCTGGTTGTGTGGTTGACATCTGCGAAGATTTGAAAGTTGTCTTTCTCTCATGAGCTATTTCAATAATATGTTTGGCGGATGAGCTATTTCAATGATATGTTTGGCCGACAATAATAAATTTGCATTTGATCTAAGTGTCTTGGAACTAGGACAACTCAAAGTGAAGATTCATCGAAATAGACCAACATTAAATACATCAAACAAGAGAAACATGTGGAATTCCTCCCTCATTGTGGGGTCGGGAGCCAAATAAGCTATTTTGGTAATAAGGTCCCTAGGAAAATCTTTGGCCTTTTGATGTTGGAGATAATATAATAAACATGGATCATACACACATTAAATTTCATTAAACTTAATAAATTAATTTCAAAATCACTAACCGTCAAACGCAATAATTGATAAACTTGATCTGCAATTTGAAAAACCAAAAACACCTAATAACAGTACCTATAATGAATACACTGCTCTCTAATATTTCTCTTACATATCTGCATAATAATCTCTCAAAGCCCTAAAGAAAATACAAATTTTCTCACTTGCTATCAATAAAACCTCATAACCTTAAAAAAAATATAGTGTATATTTTCTTACTTGCTCTATCAATAAAACTTTAGCCTTTTAAATACTGAAGTCATGTGCAAGTTACATGACTTATCCATTATTTTTAATCCACACCAAAATAATAATTTAATAATAATAATAATAATAATAATAATAATAAAGATAAGTTAAATTGGCCTCTAAAGAGAATTAGTTCTACAGTCCAATAGACCAACTGAAATATTATAAAGAACGTGTGCCCAAGGGCTTTACTGTATAAGTTAGTAAATAAGTCAGTTCCATTAATGATTCAAATGAGCCATGTTAATGAATTATTGATTATGTCAAGTCTATACAATATATATATATATATATATATATATATATATATATATATATATATATATATATATATATATATATATATATATATATATATATATATAACATTCTCACATTTAGACTGCATAATCATCATCACATATGTATTATCTAAACTCACTACTATAGAATCTCCCAAAATAGAACATCACTCATGTAAATATAGAGCATGCCGACATGCAACAACAATATGCAGACTAGGTAATAGAAATTCTATCAATAAATTTTTTCAAAACTAGATACTATTTCAACTAAATACTTTGCATATTATAACCTCAGTCTAGGTAGTAGAGGTTTACCTTACCAAGTGCAATCCTCCAACATACAATATTATTTCATCCGAGCATATTTTGTGTCGATAAAATACAACAATATAGCCAAACTAGATAGTAAAGACTCACTATGACACTTGTAAATCAACATACACATGCATACATATTTATATATATATAGACTAAAAGTTTCAAATGAGCCAATGAATATAAGGAGCAACAACATGTGTAATAAATATCTCATAAATAAATAATGATCCACATATGTCAATGTATTTCTTAACAATACAATACTCAAAGAAAATAAACAATACTTAACATGGACATTATTTATAGAATACATAATAAACTCGCACTAACCTACAACAATTTCAACTGCCCAACAATCCGATTCGAGATACATGCTCTTTAAATTTGCTTACCAGTAAGGCCTTGATCAATGAATCTACCACCATGTTATAAGTCAGCGTGTGGATAACAATAATAAGGTCCTGTTCAACTTTATCCTTCACTACAAAATACTTTACATCAATGTATCTCGCACTAGAAGTATCTTTTAATTGCTAGAGAAATATATTACTGCAGTATTATCATAGTATCATGATATGTCTGTCAATGGAGTCAACCACTCCTAAATCATGAATAAAATTTCAAAGTCAAACTGTATGACGAATAGCCTCATAAACGCCACATATTTTGCCTCCATAGTTAAGGATGCTATCACATATTGCTTGGCACTTTGTGAAGACACAACTTCTCCTGCCACGATAAATATATACTAAATTGTAGATTTCTTATCATTTATACTACCTTTATAATTTGCATCACTATAACCAACTACATCAAGAGAGTTGGTATGTCAATATGTTAACATATGATCTTTAGTATCCCAAAGATACTTAAAGACCTTTTTAACTGCTTGATAATGAATAAGACCAAGATTACTAATAAATCTACCAAGCACACCCACAACAAAAGTTATGTCAGACCATGTAAAAATTTGAGCATACATAAAACTACAAACTGTAGAAGAATATAGGCTCTTAAAACACTAGTTCTCAGAAAGTCTTTAAGCTTTATGGCCGTTACATCTTCAAGAGAATAAGTGTGCATATCAAACCTTTTAAGAATTCTATCAATATAGGTTCTCTGAGACAATTGTGACACATAATTAATCCCTTGAGCAATCTTGATGCCCAAAATAAATAAAAAAGCCTCATCAAGATCTTTTATATCAAAATGGTTGTACACCATCTATTTTGTCTAAGCTAATAGGTCAATATCATGGGTAGCTAAAAGTATGTAATTAACATACAATACCAGAAATATGAAATTGCTCTAATTGACCTTCATATATATACACATGTCAATAACATTCTCCTTAAAGTTATTTTCGGTGATCACTTCATCAAACTTGATATACCATTGTTTCGAAACCTACTTAAGACCATAAGAATACTTCTTAAGCTTGCAAACTAAATTATCATTTTCTGCTTGCTGGAAGCCAATTGATTAAACCATATAAACGGCCTCATATAAATTACCGTTCAGAAAAGCAATTATGACATTCATTTGATGTAATTCCAAGTTATAATGAGCCACAATCACCATAAT
This sequence comes from Ziziphus jujuba, assembly GCF_031755915.1. NCBI lineage: Eukaryota > Viridiplantae > Streptophyta > Magnoliopsida > Rosales > Rhamnaceae > Ziziphus > Ziziphus jujuba. Next base: position 12,575,192 of record NC_083387.1, on the reverse strand, counting down.
GATTCTAAAAAAATCCTCTATGGATATAGGAGGGAACGACTCTATTTCATTAATTCCTTTCTTCTTAATAAACTCTTTGGCAATGAGTCTAGCTTTATATCTCTCCACTTGAATGTTAGAGTCTATTTTAGTCTTAAATACTCATTTGCATCCGATTGGTTTGCTACTCTCTGGTAACACAACCAAGTCCCATACATCATTGGATGTTATATATTTCATTTCCTCTTCCATTGCATCCAACCAAAAATTTGAATGTGACCTACTTATGGTTTTTTCATAGGTGACTAGATCCGACTTATCACTATGTCAAGCTTATGCTCCTATAGATAAGCCTCATAGTCATCAGGAATAGCAGATTTTCAAGTCTTTTGTGGCCTTCTCAAAGGCACATCAATATCTGTAGCAGTGGGTACATCCTATTATTCAATAACGGGTTTACTTTAATTGACTGTTAGCTCATCAATGATTGGATTAATAATATCATTATCAAGAACATCAACACAAGGAATGAAAATACCTTTTTCTCTGAATTGGAGCTCCCATGGACCATTACTGTCATCAAATCCAAAATCATTTTCAAAATAAACAGTTCTTTCTGATTCAACTATCCTGATGGTATGAGATAGATAAAAGAATTTAAAATCCTTAAATCCCATATAGTAGTTAACAAAATAACTACTAATGAATTTAGGATCTTACTTCTTAACCTAGGAATTATAGCCTCGGATATCAACTTTGTAACCCCATACTGAAAATAGTGCAAGTTAGGCTTTCTTTCTGATCATAACTTAAAAGGAGTTTTAGGAATAGATTTACTTGGCACTTGATTTAGAATATAAGTCGTTGGCCTCAAAACATCTTCCTATAATTAATCTAGCAAACGAGAATTTCCCAACATGCATCACACTATATCTAAAAAGGTGCGATTTTTTCTTTTATTTGTGCCATTCTGCTGAGAAGTATCAGGCATTGTATACTTTGCATTAATGCGGTACTTATACAAATAAATTGTGAATGGCCTTGGGTTCTATCCAATCTCGTCAAATCTATTGTAAAATTCACCACCACTGTCAGATTTTACATCCTTTAACTTTTCATTTTTTTGAAGCGTAATTTTTACCTTAAACTCCTTAAAGCAACCAAGGAATCTGACTTCTTACAGATAAACTTAATATGTCCATAACAAGAGAAGTCATCAATGAAGGTAACAAAATAACTATAACCATCCAAACTAGTTGGTGTGAAAGGTCCACATATATTAATGTGGATTAACTCCAAAACATCTCCACACCTAGCTATTTTATCCTTCCTAACTTTGGAAGTTAGCTTTCCTCACACATTCAACACAAGTTGACAAGTCGGAGAAGTCAACATTAGGAAGTATTCCATCATTCACCAACCTTTCCATTCTGTGTCTAAAAATATATCCCAAATGCTTATGCAACAATATTGAGGAATTATCATTAATTCTTGGGCATTTGGAGCAAAATAGGAGCAATAACAGAATTAACAGAAGAATTAAGACCATTAGCAAATATATCTAATTGATATAAATTGCTACATAAATTTCCAAAACAACAAGTTTAACATCCTTATATAATTCAACTTTGTTATTACTAAACAAAAAACTGTAATCCTGACTATCCAAAAAAGAAACAAATAACAAATTCCTTCTTATTGAAGGTACATAAGAAACTTCTTGTAACTCCAAAAAATATTCTGTGGTAAGCTTCAATTTGATTGCTCCCATGATATCTACCTTCATTCTTGAGATATCTCCCATGTAAACATGCTGCTCAAGACTGGTTAACCTCCTTTGACTTATCATCCACTGCAATGAATTAGCAATATGAATTATTGCTTTAGTATCCAACCATCCAGTATTCATAGGTACATCAATAATATTGGTCTCAATTATCAAGAGATTATCTTTCTTCTTTCGCCTTCCTCTCAATTTTGAACAGCCTATTTCTTATATCCAATCTTATTGCAATAGTTGCGCTTTCCATTTAAGTACTTTTTCTTCTCTTTCCTATGGATAAGCATCATTCTTGTTCTTTTAAATTTCATACCAAAAAATTTCTTCTTGTTGCCTTTAAACTTTTGTCCATTCTTCTGGAAAAACTTTTTAAACTTGCCCCACTAATGTGATACCATAGCAACAAACCTCAACTTGTTTAACTGAATGTTATCCTCTTCCTTGGCAAGAATGACAGTCAACTTCTCTAAGTTGCATCCGTCTTTCTTGGTATTCAGATTTGACATTATATTATTAAATTAAGACGAGAGATTCCTCATTATAGAATAAGTCAAGAACACCTCTTCGATGTTCATCTTAAGGTCCTTAAGCTTGTTATAATAAAAGGAAAGTAAAATAATGTGCTCCCTCACTTCTTTAACTCCATCATATTTGGTATTGTTCAAAAGATCCAAGTAATGATACTTCTCATTCGTATCAAACTTAATAAACTTCTTTCCTATTTCTTTAAGAAGCTTTTTTGCAGTATCCATCTTTAGAATACTAGCATATGTGAATTCATTTATATAGCTCTCCATCATTATCATACAACACTTGTTAGAATGTTTCCAATCCTCATACAGTTTCTTAACTGCAGTATTATTCTCATCGGTTGGCATATTTGGTGGATCTATATCCAAAGCCATATCCAATTTCCTAAAGGTTAGATTCATAACTAGAGTTTTCTTCTATTTCTAATAATTTTTCATATCTAACTTTATCATGGTGGTCATTGGTAGAATATTTGGGGTGTCATTAGCTGTGAAAATAGTGAACATAATAAAGCATTCAGAACATAAAATAATGCGATTACTATTTTTTAGATCCTCAACATAAAATACAAAATATAAATATTAATAGGGTCTTTGTAACACTAAAGATACTCATACACATATCAGGAACAATTAACCAAATCACCATAATTTAATGCATTGAACTGAGTCATCAACAGGGCAATTCAGAATCTGTGATTTATGGCATTTAATCAACTTCCACTATCATTCCAATCGTCTTACAAAGTAGCAAAAACCACCAATAGAGTAGCTTAATCATCTATATAGACCCTCATTAACAAGTAAGAGAAAATAAATATACTGGTAATTTCATGACATAAGTAAATATCAAAACATCCTATCCACTATGCCAATATTATATTGACACCCATTAACTAGATAAAATTAAATCTTACGATAGCTAGGAACCTAATATTTCATTTACTATGTGAACACATATCATATTGGTAGGCATAATGTAGAAAAAAATAAATGACACGATATATGAGTACTTAAAATCTTATACTAGTATACCAACTAGATACAAAACATCTTTAAGGAAAACTAAAGATATTTAATTTTGACCATATGTGCTTTAAACCAAAATTTGGAATGGAATTTTTTTTGTTATTTTTTGTTATTTATTTATTTATTAAAATTTTGTATTGATTGCTAATGCCAGCATGATTATGTCGATAAACTGACATCATCAGAAGGATTTTGCTAACATCAGCCATACACATCATGCTATGTCATCATACTTATATCAGCAGAATGCCCACATTGTGTTGTCTAATGCCATGCTGATGTCAGCAAGGCCGACATATAGTTTGACATCATGATGACATCAGTAATGCCAAACGACACATCATTTAGACCTTCTTCTAAAACCAACTGTGTTAGCGGGTCAACCTAATTGCTGTAAAATGAGTTGCGCGACTCATTTTCGATCCGATTTGAAAAAAAAGGTTTTTTTGATTGCCATTTCAGTGGCGGTCCAATCATTTGATGATGAGCAAGCAGAGTCCAAGTTCAATTTTTGTCAATTTCAACCCAAAACTAAAGAACAATCAACTTGTATACACACGAGTTCTTTTATGGTTTTCACAATTTTTCTTTGTTTCAAACCAAAAAATTAAAGCCCTATAATTATTCCCTTCCATACAAAGAATATTATTTAACAATACCTAGGTCATGATTTTATCAAAAAATAGATTTTCACAAAAAAATCATAAACAAACTTATTATACAACAACTACATAGAATATATAATAATATATATATATATATATCCAATCAAGCATAACAATTCAAAATCTCCAAATATACAAAATTTAGAGAAGGAAAAATAAAATGAAATATTTATATGGATCACATATCAACGGCCTATATATATATATATATATATATATATATATATATATACGCACACACAACAATAGAACAAACACAAAATGGATAGATCATGGTATTTAATCATGTGTCGACTGTGATACCAATTGTTGGAGAAAATATAATAAACACAGATCGTACATACATATTAAATTCCACTAAATTAACAAATTAATTTCAGAATCACTAATCTCCAAAAGTAGCCATTAATAAAATTAATCTGCAATCTGCAAAACAAAAAATATGTAATAGCAGTGCTTAAAATGGATACATTGCTCTCTAACTCCTCTTTTATAGATCTGTAAAGAAAATACGGCATGTATTTTTCACTCGCCTTCTCAATAAAACTTTAGCCTTTTAAAAATTGAAGCCATGTACAAGTTACATGACTTATCTATTATTTTTAACTCACATAAAAATAATTATTTAATAATAAATATAACAATAATAAAAACATGGATAAGCCAAATGGGCCTCTAAAGAGAGCCGATTCTGTAATCTAATGGGTCAACTAAGGTGTGTACATAAAGACCCTAATACATAAGCCAATAAATAAGTCAAGTCTCATTAATGACACAAATAAACTCTGTAAATGAGTTATTAATTACGCCAAATTCACAACATATTAATATATGAATATATATATATAGGGATATTTTATGATTAAGACAATCTGCATGCAGACAGCATCAAAAGCCGATGCCTTTCGGTGCAGTTTGCATGTGAACGTTCTGCACCGGAGAACTACTTTCTATATATATATATATATATATATATCTAACATTTAGATCTTCATCCGATTAAAGGGTCCAAGACAACAGCAGCATCGGCTGCCAAAAGGTCGATGATATCATAAATGGGGTAATAAAAAAGAATTTTAAGTTGTAGTGAGTTTGTTAATTAATATAAAATATCTTAAAGAAACGATCAACCTCAATGATACCATTGTCATATGAAGATGGATTCAAGAGTGGGTTGCTTAGTTGTTGTCGATGGGCAAGCTGGAATGTCAGAGCTAGTTGAATAAGTACCAATGACCAAGTATGGATAAGTATCAATGTCTTAAGTGTTAGATTTTTATGGATCTAAATATACATAATAAATTCCATAAGTCATAATTTACTAACCTCCAAACGCAGCCATTGATAAATTAGATCTTTAATCCTGCAAAATAGAAAATAATGTAAAGTAGTGCCTATGGACACACTACTCTCAAACCACTCTCAGATCTCTGAAAACCCTAATATCAAAATACCGTATGGCATCAATTGTTTGCTTGCCCTAGACCTTTAAATAGTCTCTGCAAGTCAGACTTATCCATTAATTTTGACACACATAAAATAATAATAATTTGATAATATAATTATACTAGGAAAAATATGGATGAGTCATTGGGCTTATAAAGAGAGTTGGTCCTCCAGTCCAATGGGCCAACTAGAGTCTTATAGAGAGTGTGTGACCAAGGGCCCTACTACAAAATAATAAAATAAGCCAGTCCCATTAATGGCATAAATAGGCCCTATAAGTGAGTAATTGATTATGCCAAGTCCACAAATATTAATTTAATTCAACATTCTCCCACTTGGACTGCATAATCATCATCATATAACCCAAACTCACTTACTATAGAATCTCCCGAACCATAATGCCATTTCATCCAAATATATAGTATACCGACAGGGCACAACAATATACTAGACTAGGCAGTAGAGATTCTCTCAGTAAATCTCCCAAAACATGTTACCATTTCAACTGAGCACTTTGCATGCCATAAACTCAGTCTAGGCAGTAGAGATTTACCTAACCATGTGCAATCCCCCAACACACAAAACCATTTCATTCAAGCACATTGCGTATCGATAGGATACAACAATATACCCAAACTAGATAGTAGGGATTCACCATGGCACCTGTGGATCAACATACACATATACATAGACTAATAGTCTCAACAGGCCTGTAAATATAAGGAGCAATAATATGTGTAATAAATCATCTCATAAATAAATAATGATCCACATACATCAATGTATTAAAATATTTAAAGAAATAAATAATTCTCAACATGGATATTACTACAGAAAACATAACAAACTCCCACTGACCCACAGCAGTCTCAACTGCTTAACAATCCCATACGGGACACATGCTCCTCAAATATGCCTACCGGTAAAGCCTTGGTCAGTGGATCTGCCACCATGCTATAAGTCGGCGTGTGAACAACAGTAATGAGGCCCTCTTCAACTTTCTCCTTTACCACAAAATATTTCACATCAATGTACTTCGCACCAGGAGTACCTTTTAAATTATTGGAGAAAGACACCGCTGCAGTATTATCACAATACATCATAATAGGCCTCTCAATGGAGTCAACCACTCCTAAATCACGGATAAAATTCCGTAGCCAAACTGCATGACGGGTAGCCTCATAACACGCCACATATTCTGCCTCCATAGTCGAGGATGCTGTCACTGACTGCTTGGCACTCCGCCAAGACACAGCACCTCCTGCCATGATAAATATATAACCAGTGGTAGATTTCTTATCATCCACACAACCTTTATAGTCTGCATCACTATAACCCACTACTTCAAGAGAGTTGGTGCGACGATATGTCAACATATGATCTTTAGTACCCTGAAGATACCTAAAGACCTTCTTAACTGCTTGGTAATGAATAGGACCAGGATTGCTCATAAATCTACCAAGCACACCCACAGCAAAGGCTATATCAGGCCGTGTACAAACTTGAGCATACATCAAACTACCTACTGCTGAAGAATAGCGAACATTCTTCATTGCCATCCTTTCTCTATCATTCTTGGGGCACTGATCCTTAGAAAACTTTTCACCTTTCGTAACTGGTACACTTCTAGGAGAACAATTATGCATATCAAATCTCTTAAGAATTCTATCAATATAAGCTCTCTGAGACAATTGCACTACATAATTAGTCCTATCTCGAACAATCTTGATGCCCAAAACAAAAGAAGCCTCACCAAGATCTTTCATATCAAAATAGTTGCACAACATCTGCTTTGTCTCAGCTAATAGGTCAATGTCATTAGTAGCCAAAAGTATGTCATCAACATACAACACCAGAAAAATAAAACTGCTCCCACTGACCTTCATATATATGCATCTATCAACAATATTCTCCTTAAAGCCATTTTGGATGACAACCTCATCAAACTTAAGATACCATTGTCTTGAAGCTTGCTTAAGACCATAAATAGATTTCTTAAGCTTACAAACCAAATTACAATTCCCCGTTTGTTGGAAACCAACTGGTTGAACCATATATACATCCTCATATAAATCACCATTCAGAAAAGCAGTTCTGACATCCATCTGATGCAACTCCAAGTCATAATGCGCCACAATCGCCATAATAATTCTAAAAGAATCCTTTGTGGATACAGGAGAGAAAGTCTCTGTATAATCAATTCCTTCCTTCTGGCTAAACCCTTTAGCTACAAGTCTAGCCTTATACCTCTCCACTTGACCATTGGAGTCCTTTTTAGTCTTAAAGACCCATTTGCACCCAATAGGCTTGCTACCCTCTGGTAACTCAACCAAATCCCATACTCCATTTGATGCCATGGATTTCATTTCATCTTCCATTGCATCCAACCAAAAATTTGAATTTGAACTGCTTATGGCTTCCTCATAAGTGACTGGATCTGAATCATCACTTATGTCAAACTCATGCTCCTGCAAGTAAACCTCATAGTCATCAGGAATAGCTGATCTCCTAGTCCTTTGTGACCTCCTCAAGGGTACATTAGCATCTGCAATAGCTGGAATATCCTGCTCTTCAACAATGAGTTCATTCTGACCAACTACTGGTTCATCAACTACTGGATCAACAATATCTTTATCAGGAACAACTATACTGGGAATGAAAACACTTTCTTCTCTAAATTGAGATTCCCTTGGACCATTACTATCATCAAACCCAAAATCATCTTCAAAATAAATGGCCCTGTCTGATTCCACGATCCTGGTGGTGTGAGAAGGACAAAAGAATCTTGAACCCCTAGATCCTATACAATAGCCAACAAAATATCCACTAATGGTTTTAGGATCCAACTTCTTAATTTGGGGATTATAAATCCTTACTTCAGCTTTGCAACCCCATATTCGAAAATGATGCAAATTAGGCTTTCTTCCTGACCACAACTCAAAAGGTGTCTTAGGAACGGACTTACTTGGAACTTGATTCAAAATATAAGCTGCCGTCCTTAAAGCCTCTCCCCACAAATAATCTGGCAACCTAGAATTTGCCAACATAGACCGCACCATATCCAACAAAGTTCTATTCCTTCTCTCAGCTATGCCATTTTGCTGAGGTGTACCAGGCATCGTATATTGCGCATCTATGCCACACTCACGCAAATAAATAGCGAAAGGCCCTGGGTTCCTTCCAGTTTCATCATACCTACTATAAAACTCACCACCTCTATCAGACCTTACAGCTTTTATTTTCTTATTCTTTTAAAGCTCCATCTTTACCTTAAACTCTTTAAAGGCAACTAAAGAATCTGACTTCTCACGAATAAGCTCAACATGTCCATAACGAGAGTAATCGTCAATGAAGGTAATAAAATATCTATAACCACCCAAAGCAATTGGTGTAAAAGGTCTACATATGTCAGTGTGGATTAACTCCAAAACATCTCCACACCTAGCTAACTTATCCTTTCTTACCTTGGCAGTTAACTTCCCTTTCACACATTCAACACAAGTCAACAGATCAGAGAAATCAAGATTAAGAAGTATCCCATCCTTCACTAACCTTTCCATTCTGTGCCTAGAAATATGTCCCAAACGTTTATGCCATAACATTGAGGAATTGTCATTAACTCTTGGGCGTTTGGAAGCAACAATAGAATTAACAGAGAAATTGAGACCATTATTAAATAAATCAAGCTTATATAAATTGCCACATAAAGTTCCAAAACCAACAACTTTACCATCCTTAAATAATTCAACTTTGTTATTTCCAAACAAAAAACTATAACCTTGACTATCCAAAACAGAAATAGATAACAAGTTTCTTCTTATTGAAGGTACATAAGAAACTTCTTACAACTCCAAAGCATATCCAGTGGAAAGCTTCAACTTGATTGTTCCCACAATGTCCACCTTCACTCTTGAGCTATCTCCCATATAAACATGCTGTTCAAGATTGGTTGGGCCCCTTCGGCTTATCATCCCCTGCAATGAATTAGTAACATGAATTGTAGCTCCAGTATCTAACCACCAAGAATTCATAGGCACATCAATAATATTGGTCTCAATCATTAAAATATTACCTTTCTTCTCTTGCTTTCCCTTTAAGGTCCAACAGTCTATCTTCTTGTGCCCAACTTTATTGCAGTATCCACACCTTCCATTGAAGTACTCTTTCCTTTGTCTAATCTGAAAACCACCATCCCTAGGTCCTTTAGGCTTCATACCAGAAAACTTCTTCCTATTGGGGTTAAAACCCTGCCCAGGCTTGAAACCTTGTCCTGGCTTGAATCCATGTCCCTTCTTTTGGAAAAACTTCTTGGACTTATCTACCTGATGTGAAACCATAGCAACAGACCTAGACTTACTTAATTTAATATCATCCTCTTCCTTGACAAGGATAGTAGTCAATTCCTCCAAACTACAACCTTCTTTCTTAGTATTCAAACTCGACCTTATATTATTAAACTGTGATGGAAGACTCCTCATTATAGAATAGGTCAAGAACTCCTCTCCAATGTCCATCTTAAGATCCTTCAGCTTATTATAATAGGAGGAAAGTAGCATAATATGGTCCCTTACTCCTTTAATACCATCATACTTGGTATTGTTCAATAGGTCCAAATAATGATGCTTCTCATTCATATCAAACTTGATAAACTTTTTTCCTATCTCCTCAAGAAGTCCCTTTGCAGTATCCACTTTAGGAATACTAGCATATATGGCCTCATCCATGTAATTCTCCATCATCATCATACAACACTTATTAGAGTGCTTCCAATCCTCATAAAGTTTCTTAGCTGCTACAGTACTTTCATCAGTCGGAATCTCTGGTGGATCTATCTCCAAAGCCAAATCCAATTTCATGAAGGTCAAATTCATAACTAAGGTTTTCTTCCATTTCTGATAATTTGTCCCATCCAATTTCATCATGGCAGTCATAGGCATAAGATTTGGGGTGCTACTAGCTGTAAAAATAGTAAACAACAAGACATTTAAAAAATTTAAGACAATTCAATTACTATTTTCCAGCCCCTCAACACAAAAACACAAACACAAATATCGCTTAGGGTCTTTGTAGCACTAAAGATACCCTTACGCGGGCCAGGGACAGTCAACCAAATAACCACAATCAAATGCATTGAACTGAATCACCGACAGGGCAACTCAGAACCTGCAATACATGGCATTTAATTAACTTCCACTGCCATTCCAGGCGTCATACAAAGCAACTAAAACTACCGACAAGGTAGCTTAATTACCCGCATAGACCCTGGTTAATAAATGGGAGAAAATAACATATTGGCAATTTCATGAAATAAGCAAATATAAAACATCCCATCCACTATGCCAATATACATTACATTGGTACACATAATGCAGATAAAATAAGTCTCACGACAGGTGAGTACCTAAAATCCCACATTACTATACCAACTAGGCACAAAGCCTCTTTGGGTAAGCTCACACAATCCAATTTTCCAATCACAAATATTTAATTTAATTTAATAAAATTGGAATGTGATAATTAAACAAATAAACAAACAATAAATAAATAAATTGAACAATTGAATCACTAAATTAATTAATAAATAAACAAAAATAAATCAATAAAAATAAATAAGTTTTTTTTTTTTTGGCCTGCTGACGTCAGCAAACGACGTGTCGTGCTGACGTCAGCAGATGACGTCAGCAACCACCCAGAACGACACGTCGTTTCTCTCTTCTTCTTCAGCCAACCGGGTCACGGGTGACCCGGTTCCAGTCCAAACGGGTCACGCGACCCGCGATTTTACCCGGCCAAATCTCACCTTTCCGGCCACCGTTTCCGACGATTCCGGCTGCGTTAGTTTCGTCTTCCCTTGGGCAACGTTTCCCACAAACAAATTTGATTCAAAAACAACTCAAAATAAACATCCAAGCTAGGTTTATTTTCGGCCAAAAACACAAACAAAAACCCATGGAAACATAAGAAATTCGAGCAAATTTTAGTCAAAATTGATGCTGTTTGTTTCGTTTATTCTTGGGAAACTTTTACCCAAATTAATTTGGTCCAAAACACAGAAAATCAGTATGTGAAATTCATGGTCGAAAACCCAGTTTTTTTTTTTTTTTTTTTTTTTTTGAACAAGCCCGATATTTACAAATAAATTTTTTTTTTATTTTATTTTAAGAACAAACAAAAACGACCATGAGTATATATATATATATTAGAACACTGATAATAATGGCAAAAACACAGATCAATATTCACATGCTAACTGCAATAAACTCCAAAGAAATTTACTATGCATATTAACCATGTGCTCTGATACCAATTGTTAGATTTTTATGGATCTAAATATACATAATAAATTCCATAAGTCATAATTTACTAACCTCCAAACGCAGCCATTGATAAATTAGATCTTTAATCCTGCAAAATAGAAAATAATGTAAAGTAGTGCCTATGGACACACTACTCTCAAACCACTCTCAGATCTCTGAAAACCCTAATATCAAAATACCGTATGGCATCAATTGTTTGCTTGCCCTAGACCTTTAAATAGTCTCTGCAAGTCAGACTTATCCATTAATTTTGACACACATAAAATAATAATAATTTGATAATATAATTATACTAGGAAAAATATGGATAAGTCATTGGGCTTATAAAGAGAGTTGGTCCTCCAGTCCAATGGGCCAACTAGAGTCTTATAGAGAGTGTGTGACCAAGGGCCCTACTACAAAATAATAAAATAAGTCAGTCCCATTAATGGCATAAATAGGCCCTGTAAGTGAGTAATTGATTATGCCAAGTTCACAAATATTAATTTAATTCAACATTAAGTCCTTCTGAATGGTTGCGATACCTATCGACATTAATCTAGCTAGTGAAGTTATGTCATAGTTGGAAGGTGAAACTGATGAAAATCCTAGCGCAAAGACACCTCAAGTAAACAACACAGAAGAAATGCCATTTTCATGCGAGATTTAAAGTTCTTGTAAATCTTTCTTAAGTGGTAAATCATACTTAAAATGCCAGAGATGGTTAGTACAAAAGGGGCATTTCTTCATCTACTTTTATGAGTCTGCAATCTTGAGCTATCTCAATGGTGTTAATGTAAAAACAAAGTTAAGAGTATGGATTTTAATGTTTTAAGAAATTGGCTACTAAGAGTTTTACCTCATCTGCTGTGTCTTTGTTGTCTACAAGGCAATGCTGGTGAAGCTTATCACCGAGCTTCGCCATCCGTATTTGGTTCGATGGTTCGCGTTCGCGGGTTTTATTGGGGAGACGATGAAAAGCTTGTTATCTATGACCAAGATTCTAAAGCGTAAAAGGCGCAAAGCGTGGTGAGATGACGATCGAGGTTAAGCCTCAAATCTTATGAGCGCATGCTTGGGCTTAGGCGTTTCATATTTTTATTAGTATTTTAGTTATCTTAATGCTATTAAATCAATAACATAATAGATATAGCTTGAAAGTCAAAAGATTTCTATTAGTGTCGTCTTAATGTATGGAATTAAAATAAGTTAGTGATAACTAATAATAACATATATATGCATATTGAAATATTTTATTTTCAAGTTTACAAAAAATTAAATCTTAAACTTTACAATTTCCAATTTTCCACCCAACAAAAAAAAAAAAAAAACTCTTGAAATCATAAATACTACAATTACATAATAATTTATAGGCATATTTAAAATTACAAAAACAATAAGTTCTATTAATAAGTTCTATTTTAACTTCATTATTATATTCAATATTAAAAATTTAAATTTAAAAATTAAAAATTAAAAAAGGGTAAAAAATGAAAATTAAATTAAAAACGCATCTTTTAATGCCAGGCTTCCACTTCGATGGTAAAATTTTAAACCAGAGTTGACCGCACTTTTTTTACGACTAACCGCTATGGGAGGCTTTTTTGCCACACCTCACTCTAGCCTCGATAACACCACCACCAGTGAGCCCTCTCTGTTTCTCTCTTTCTTCTGTGTACGTTGGCAAATTTACAATCTTTCTGCTAAAATACGCCTCATTTCCGTTCTTCCAGTAAAATGCACCGCTCTTCCTCATTTTTTGGGTAATGTATATGTTTATCTTAATCCTTCTTTTAGAGTCATAGGATCCCATTAGAAATTATTCATATTATAAATATAATAATCCAATTATCCAGAAACCAAAACAAATTAAAATAAGCAATGTATTAGTCAATTATAGCGCGCATATAATAATCCAATAGTAACTCCTTTTATCCATATAATAAACTTCATGAACAACAGTAATATGTGTAGTGCATAAGCATATATAGGGAAATCTGTGGTATTCATAATTCACGTGGTACATGGACAGGTTATGGTGTGGAAACTAGTAAACATAGAAAAACAGTCCTGCCTGCAGTACACGGTACTGGCTGGGACCTGGTGGCTCAGAAGAGTAGATGATTCTCTTAGATTTGCTATCCACACCGAACACATTATATACCGATATATATACCCCAGTTCATCTGTCACTTTCCTAGAAAAACCACCCGGGAAACATTTTTCTTTCCCTTGCTTGTTTTCTAGTGGTGAGAACTCTGCTAATCCTACCGTTTCATCACCTTTCTTTTTTCTTGTTTCTTATCTCTCTGCGTACTTCTTTATCTCTAAGCTCGTGAGAAGTGGGTAACTTTGCTGATGCACGCTGTCTGGTTTGTGCATATTTTTACTCTTATTTTTGGTCATTTGGTATGCATTTTTCTCTGGCCAGCTAATAGCTTTGGATTAACTTTTGCTAATTTGATTATTACTACTACAAAAAATAATAAAAAAAGTAATAAGATTGGTCATTTATAAGGGTAGCTAGCATTAGTAATGCACCTTTTATTGTACATGAGAATATTTGTTTTTTTTTTTTTTTTTCCCCTCTGTTTCTAACATGTATATGATTATTTAGGAAAACAGGCTCATCACCATGTCACCTATCTCTTGAGGTCCGGGTTAAGATAGATAAGAGTGTTGGTGCAAAAATCAACAATCAAAATATTGTGCACCTCTTTCATTATTGATGAATTCCGCGATGTCTATTTGAGGGCGCCGCTCAGAAGAGGCCATTGAATTTTCTGTGAAAAATAAATAAGAAAAAGAGAGATAGTAATAAACTTGCAGAGATTATTCCTTGTTTGATGGCTTAAAGCCTTTATATAAACTTTTAGTTTTAATTAGAATCTACAATTTATTCAGGTTTGGACAATCCAAATAGATTGAATCACACAATCCTAATTATTTTAAACAGTTTAAATTTGCCCTTTTTTTTTTTTATCCAGATATTTTGGGAGTGATAAAATATAACCCCACAAAGAGACTGTTAGGAGGCTGGCATACATTCAGGAGAAGAAACATGTTCGTGGCAACATTAAACTTGCTAACCTCCTCTTAAATCCTGATATGGAGCCCGTAATAAGCAATTTCGGCCTTGACTGCTTATCTTTGGCCACACCAGAGCAAGTTGGTTCAGCTTGAGGCCTTAAATATTGACATCTATAGAAATATCAAATGCACAAACTACATTAATGAAAATATTAAAATTTATTAAATATTAATAAAAATGACGAAAATTTATATATAATAAAACAAATAAAAAATTTTATTGAAATTTTAGTATTAGTTTATTCAATATATTAATTATCAATTTAACTATAAAAATTGAAAAAATATTGAATATATATATATATATATATATAGTTAACGGACTTAAAAGTAAAGGATGGTGGATATAACTATAATAATATTAATAAAAAATGCAAAAAAAAAATACGTATCCAGTAAAATTATTCATTATGATACAACTATTGTAATTACATTACCCATTAGAATTATTATAATTATATTATGATTAATTAATATTATTTTAATACCATATAAAACTCCTTACTGAGTTGGGTTTGAATTTGTTAGTTTCTTGCTGTTGATACCCAATTTTGATTTAAAGCACCTCATAGGTCCAATCAATCTAAAATGCGTGTTTTATTTAAATAAATCCATTTTTATGCAAATGACACTCTCAAAACTACTTATGGAGCATTTGATTGAGTAATTTAAAAAATAAATGAAAATAAAAAGAAGAAAATAAGAGTCATTTAATAAAATTAGTTTTTACGAGACTATGTAAAGTTAATTTAGAATTCCAAAAAGAAACTTGCTTTTGTGGGAAAAACCAAACAATTTGTTTGGTGCACCCATTCAATAATAATGTTCCAACTTTATATCCTATGTGTGTAAACTTTATATATTATTATTGATTTTAAAAGTTTAAATAGTATATCAAGTTATATCTAACTAGTGATTTAAATTTAAATGTTTAGGATTTTAAGCTATAATAGCACATTAAATTGCCACTAATTTTGAAAATTTGAATTATTAGTATGCGGATTTATTATATATATCAAGTTCTATATAATAAATCTCTTGTAAGTAGGAAATCGAAACTTTCCCTTCTAGCTATCTACTTAGCTACCAAGGACTCCTTTGGTCCCTCCAAACTGCTTCAGTTTATACAAATTCTGTTTTATTTTTAGTTTTACTATTGCAATTTGGGAAAGAGATTAAAGTTTGCACTCTAAACCTAAACCCGAAAGTATATTATTAGTAATTTTATTATCATGCCAAGCCTATGAATAATAAAGTACTTTAAGAATTTGCATCCCGACAAATTTAATTATTTATTTTTTTTGACAATATACAAATTTAATTTGATTTAAAATATTCTCCAAACAAGCATTCATTCCCCAAAACCAAAATTAAAACCAATCTCAAATCCAATCATTAAGACTGTAAATGGTTGGAGTAGCTTGTGAGCAGCTCAAGCTCGGCTCAATTTTAGCTCGCTTGAAGTGGACTTGTAAGGAAAACCAGCTAACTTTTAATAAGAAACAAAATTTGGGAGGCAATCTTGAATAATAAATTAAGTTTATGAATAGCTTATGAGTAATTTGAATTTATAATTTATATATATTTATATAAAAATTATGTTATAAATTTAACCAAATTGAATATTTATAATGCCTAAACAATATTTTTTTATATTTTAAATTTATATATTTTTTAAAAACTAATTAATTTTATAAATAAATTAATTGAATAAATAAAATTTATTAATTATTAATGTTAAAATTATTATTTTAAAAAAGTAAATGTTCAATTTTTAAAATTTGTATATTATAACAAATTGAGTCGAATTAAACTCAAATTTTTCATAAACTGTTCAAATCAAACTCGAACAAATTATTTTAAATTTTTATGAGCATGAATTGATATTAAATATTTTTAAAATCATATAATCCAAGCTTGAAAATACTAATATTAGGCTCAACCTAGCTCATTTACAACCTTACCGAACACCCACCCTCTATTCTCAATTGCCAAATGAACCAAAATTTTAAAATAGAGCTTTTCAGTAAGAGATATGGACTGAAGAAATATGCCAATGAGGTCCACTAGGCCTGTATGATTCAAAAGTTTCCCCGATTAGAAATCAAAACTCAAATAATTGAATATTCACCCAAAAAAAAAAAAAAAAAAGCTCAAATAATTGAATGGTGGAGGTGGACCCATTCAATAAAAATGCTCTGATAGTACGACCAGTACGAGCCACGTTATCCTCACACATCGCTGTGAGGTACTTATAACGCATTCACACACACACACACTCACATAAACAATGAAAACGTGATGAAGAAGAAGGATCTTCAACAGAGCTACCTACACAGCTCCCCATGTGAGGAAGAAAAAAGGTACTCGTTTGGTCGTTACCGAAACTACTCCTCTGTGTCTAATTTAATATGGTTTAAATCATTCTCAAAATAACTCCTGCATTCATCCACCAAACACCCAATTTCCCAAAGACCATGGATCCAATTTTTGCGCAGTTGATTCCAATTTTAATGTTTATATCTGAATAAATTTATTCACAATTCTATTAGCTATGTAAGCATTTATTTTATCATGTGTAAATCATTAAAAACTAAAAGAAAAAAAAAACCAGTAATTAAATAACATAACAATAATAACATGCATAAAAAAATATTATATTTAAGTTAAATGTATAAAAATAAAATAAAAAAAAGACACGTAGTACGACATGATTTTTCAAAAAAAAAAAAATGGATTGAATGGATGGGTTTGATTAGAAATTTGTACACTGGTACTAGAAAGCAATAACTCAAATATATTAGGAGGTGGAGCCGTTCGATACAAATGCTCCGACAATACGACGGTACTAGCCACGTGAACCTCATGCAACAGCTGTAAGATTGGAAGCGATTTCAGACAAAGAAAAATCTAACTAACTACAACAAAAACACCATCAATGTGATCAAGAACAAGAAAAAGAAGAAGTACAGTGCAGGTAGCTACCTGTTGAGCTCGCAAATATAAAGGACTCTATTTGTTCCTTCTCAATCTCAAACTACTCAGCATTCTCCAAGCAACTCCTCCTGCATTCATTTTCATTCCTACCAAAAAAACCTAAAAACCCCAATTTCCCCAAACCCCGGCCATGGAAATTCCAGCTTCACAACTCAACAAACCAACCAAAAATATCTTCATCTTATCAGGGCAGAGCAACATGTCAGGCCGTGGCGGCGTATCCAAAGACAAACCAAGAACCTGGGACGGCGTCGTTCCACCGGAGTGTCAACCTAACCCTTCCATACTCCGCCTGACCGCCAATCTCCACTGGGAAACCGCCAACGAACCCATCCATTCCGACATCGACAGCAAAAAGACCTGCGGTGTTGGCCCCGGCATGTCTTTCGCCAACGCGGTGAGGGAGCGCGTGGGGCTGGTGGGTTTGGTGCCGTGCACGGTGGGTGGTACGGCGATCAAAGAGTGGGCACGGGGTGAAGAACTGTACGAGAACATGGTGAAGAGGGCGAAAGAGAGCGTGAAAGATGGGGGAGAGATCAAGGCCTTGCTTTGGTTCCAAGGAGAGAGCGACGCGTTGGCTAAGGAGGATGCTGAGGCTTATAAGGGCAACATGGAGACGCTGATTCGTAACGTGCGTGAGGATCTTGGTCTGCCTTCCCTTCCTATTATCCAGGTTAGTTCAATTATTATTCATCTTCTTAATTACTTGATCGGTTTGACTTTTTATTTTTATTTTTTGATGGATTACTGACACTGTTTTGACTGTCCAAAATTTTATTTTATGGTATTCACGATCAAAGGTTGCGATTGCATCAGTAGATTTGAAGTATATGGCGATAGTAAGGGATGCGCAACTGAGTATGCAAGTCCACAATGTCGTGTGCGTGGATGCCATGGGGTTGCAACTGAAAGAAGATAATCTCCACTTAACCACAGAATCCCAAGTTCAGTCGGGTCATAAGCTGGCTCATGTCTATCTTTCATATTTTGAAACACCAAACCCTCCTTCGCTTTCTTGGGCTTGAATAAAGTTCATCCAGATTGATAGGATTATGGTATGGTTCTTGTAATGGGCTTGTTACTTGGTCTTTTATCTCTTTAAAGCTTTGCTTGTCTTGTCTTTTTCTCTTTTTTTTGGGTGTGGTTAAATAAGCTTTGGTTGTCTTGTAGTTTGAGCTTGGTAAGCCTTGAATAAATTACTGAAGTTTGATAACAATTCCAAAATCATTCAGGTGGGAAAAAGGCCATGGAAATAATTGACATTTTATTACTCCTTGGATGGTTTTAAAATTAGCAAATGATTAAAAATTAATATATATATATATATATATATTTGGTTTTAGCAAGTTGTATAGTTGGTGGAGATCATGGTTTATTTTACTTAGAGAGATTTGGTAGCAATACGTGGCATTAGAACTTTGTCACATCTCATTTTCAAAGTTTGGTCTATAGATAACAAGGGCAACATGAAGAGAAAGTCATAAACAAGGCCTCCAATTCTGCAGATTTGGACTTCTTATGTAAGGCACTCTTGACTTCACGTAAGATTGGTCAATCCAATGGACAAAATAACCAGTTTTTGAAAGCGAAATTTGCATGTTTTATCTTTCACCATGAACAGAAGGCAAATGAACCTTTTTAACAAAACCTTTATCAAAAAGGCAAAATCAAAAAAAAACAAAAGGCCAATCAATTCTTTCTCACTGTGCTCCTTTGAGTAGTGGGATTATTAGAACTAGAATCAAGCACCACCATGAAAAATCATAATCTTGAGTCAACACCTCTGTACAGAAGCAGGAGCCTCTCCAAATCCACCGGTTGCCAACAATATTATCTTACAGTTTGTGAGTCAATGGGGTCAACTGCCTTAATGCAAGGCTATCCTTGAAATTAACAGATTCAAGCAGGGAGTTAACGAAAAAATGCAAAAGGACTACTCCGCAATAATGATACAAGTTCAGGGGGCTCAATATGCAATGAAAAAAAATAAAAATATAAAAAAAAAATGAGAGACCAACGGCCTGTTTAGTCCCAATTCTTTCTGTTTTCAAAATATTATTTTAAAATAAAAAATAAAAAACTTTTTATTGTTATTTTATAAAAGTAAAAGGTGTTTAAGTAAATAATATCTGAAAACAGTTTTCAAAAATAAAAAAATAAAAAATATATTTGACTAAATGGTTTTCAAATTTATTTTTAATAATTTTCGGCATGTTATATGTACAAACATGTAATTTTTGTTTTTTATATTTTCAATTTTTTCAAATCTTGCATCATTATTAGTAATTCATTCACATTATAATATATATATATATATATATATAAATTTTTTTATTGTAGATATTTAATTTTTCATTGTAGTTGGCATTCTGGAACCATGTTTCTCCACTCCATGTATGACCAGCTGCTACGCCACGTTAATCGATCAATTACTGTTTTACTAATTAATTATTAAACTTAATTGATATTATACAATATATATTATCAATGCGTAGATATGAGTTTAAAGCACATAGATACATGTGCATATATAAATAATATG
The DNA here is from genome assembly GCF_031755915.1 of Ziziphus jujuba. Taxonomy (NCBI): domain Eukaryota; kingdom Viridiplantae; phylum Streptophyta; class Magnoliopsida; order Rosales; family Rhamnaceae; genus Ziziphus; species Ziziphus jujuba. The sequence continues at coordinate 12,554,838 of NC_083387.1, read as the reverse complement.
ACGGTTGGGATTTTGGATTGAATTCTACAATCACTATTAAGTTATTACATTCTTCCCGGCCAATATAATATCTCCTACTAGAAACATTCATAAATTTTATATTAGCATAGAAATTAAACTATTAATTTTTATATGCTATTAATATAGTCATGCCATATGGTTAGAGCTTCTTACCACCATTACAAAGAAGAGGGAAAAAAAATATAAAAAATAAAAAAAAATAAATAAATACAATGGAATATAAAGGAAAAAAAATTTTAAAAAAAAAACAACAAGAAGAAAAAAGAAAAAAAAAAAGATATCTCATAGAAAAATGGAAAACAATGAAAAATAAAAAAAATACTGAAGTTAAGAGGGGAAAAAAAAAGAATATTGGATAGAAAATGGAAAATATGGAGAAAAAAAAGGAATATTTTATAAGAAAAAATGGAAAATAAGGAAAAAAAAATGATATAAGAAGTCTTTGCCAAAAAAAAAATGATAAAAGAAGTAAGATAAATTAAAAAAAAAAGGAAAAAAATGGAATATTTTATATGAAAAAATGGAAAATAAGGAAAAAAAATAATTATATATATAAAAAAAAAGATAATTGATATAAGAAATCTTGGCCAAAAAAAAAATGATAAAAGAAGTATGATAAATTAAAAAAAAAAAACTGAAGCGGGAAGATAAGGAAAATAAAATAAAAAATAGTAATAATAAAAAAAGATAATTGATATCACTGATAACAGATGAACGATTAAAAAAAAAAAAAAACATAATAGCCTCTTGTTTAAAAAAAATTAGAAGACGGAAGAGAAAGGCCAAAAAATAAAAATAAAATAAAAATTTGAGTGAACGTAAAAATTCAACCGATCAATCGCAAGACAAAATACACTTCTACCTTTCTCTCTTCACAATTTTCTCTTTTTGAGGTACAACAAAAAATGGAGTATAAATTCTCTCTCTATAATGGAGAGACTTAAGTTAATAAAAAACTATTAATGACGAAGTAGATTAACTTCAGTGGTAAAGCATCTTTATTTGTGTCTATGAGAATATAAAATTGAATAACATAAAATTGAATTATACGAAGATAGGAGAAATAGATAGTTTGTATTTAGGTAATTTATTCAAAAAAAAATAAATTATAATTATTTTTAAATTGTGTAAAAATATAATTTTATTGTTCTCTAAATTTTAATCTTTTATTTGTTTTTTAAAACTGTTTTTTAAAAATTATTAATCAAACAATTTGTTTGTATTTTGAAAATAATTTTTTATTTCTATAATAAAAAACTGTTTTAAAAATAATTGACCAAGCGGGTCCAACATGCCCAACCCATATAGTTTGGGGTACTTATTTCAATTATCATTTTGAAATATAAACGAATTTATAATGAAATAGATAACTTTAATAATTGAGTATTTTATCTATGATTATAAAAATATAAATTCAAATTATCAAAAATAAATTGAAGTTTTAAGTAGTTTGTAAAATAGATTTGTATCCAAAGTACAAACGAATTTAGAATACAATTCCATTTTTAAGACTTAACCAGAAAAAAAGGAAAAAAAAAAAATTCCATTTAGGACTCTTTGGAGACGATTAGGAATTTGAATCCAATATGAATTGTACCAAGCTAACATACATAAACACAGCTAGCAGATTAACCTTGAAAAAGGTGTGCGACTTTTGTAGTTTCTTGGCCTTGACTGTTCAAAGCATTATCTAACTTTAGGATCAGAATGATGACGGTTCACCCTCCTTTTTATTGCCTGTTTTAACGGAATAAGGCTCTGTAGGTGACATAGAACTTGTGCATCCACAATGAAAATTGGATAACCACAATAAAATTGAGTTGGATACTGAGTAGATTTCATGGATAAAATCTTGAACAACACACGTAACAGAAAGTTTATTCAATCAATAGCCCGGTTCAGAGTTCAGACGTACCCAAGTCGCCATTCAGCGACCTCTCAACCATCCCCCACTACTTTTATTGGAGACCAAAGCACAATGTGAAAGAAAGTCCACCTGAGTTGAAGAATTTGGAAACAAACTTTCCATGCGGTAGAGAATCAACGTGGAGGCAGACGTTTCTTTCTTTCTTTGTTTTACTTTGCAGTTCTCTTTTTAATGGGCAATCCAGGAAAAAAAAAAAAAAACAAAACAAAAAAAACAAAATCGTTTCTTTTGATTTTTAATTCCCCAAGTTTTCTGTGCTTTTTTGGGAGTTTGAAAATGTTCGTCATTAAAATTTGTAATATTTTGACTTAATAAGTTTCAGTTGGATAAAAAATTCAACGAAATATATATATATATACACACACACACACACGCACACACACACACGGAGGAATTTTTCAAAAAGAAAAAAAAATATTTATCGAGACCTTTTCAATTTATATTAACTTCAATTTAGTCTTTAAAATTTAAAATATCAATTATTTCTTTTCAGTTTTTAAGCAGATTTTTTTTTCGTTATTTTATTTATACATTTTAAACTGATTTCATCTACATCCATATAAAAATGTCAATTATAATTTTTAAAATTAAATTAAAATTAATATATATATATATATATATATATATATATGAGAGGATCTAGATTAAATACTCCTAAATAAAATGTATATTTAGAGAGGGAGAGGAAACGCATTAATTGCAATTGAATCGAACCGAATTTTGGGATAAATATATACTTTAGCAACGTACAAGTTAATATAACAACGCATAGATGCATCACATATATGGGAAATAACAATTAATTATTAGCATAGAAAATGCGAACATCAACAGAAAATTCCTGATTTATAAATTTATAATAATCTATAAAATATTGAAAAATATAACGTAAAGTGCAAACTTGTTAATATAGATTTTAATATAACTTTTAAAATATTAAATAAGGATACTATCACTACAGGATAAATATGATTCAGGGATAGTATCTTATACCCAAGTTCGATTTTTTTTTAATTTTTTTGGGATAAAATTATATGAAATGAGCACAATAATAATAATTTTATTTTGTTCTTATTTTGTAACAAGTATTATAGAAGATATGGAAGTTATAAGGCTTATTTTCTTGTTACCCAGTTTATATACTTTTTAATCATAAGTCAACGTAGATCAAAATCTGAAAGGAAACTATTTAGCCAAAAAAAATTAAAAAAAAATTGAAATAATACTTAGAATAAAAAAACAAATGAAAGAAAACTAATTAAAATCATCCCAACAATAACTTTTTTCAAGAAAAATGATTTCCTTTAATTTGACTTTGATGGCCATCATTTGTTGGGACTTGGGATGTGTGATACTCATGAACTGAACTTTGAGGTGAGAGTGTTTATTTGCGTTAGTTAGGTACAATTTTCTTCGATTTAGGTACAATTTTCTTCGATTTCGCTGAAAAGTTAGGAACAATCTTCCCGATGTCTATGTTTTGTCGCCCTGAGTTATATTATATATATATATAATTTAGGTCCGTTTTGATAATAAAAAAATTTATGGAATTTATTTTCCTTTCTAAAAAAAAAAAAGTGAATTAGATATTTATTTTAAAATAAAAAAATTTGAGTTTAAAGAATTGAATTTTCATCTAATAGAAATAAAAAAGTTATTCACGTTTACAAACAAAATTTTAATATTAATTTTTTTAAAAAAAATATAAATTTATTTTAATTTATTATATAATATTAAATTTAATTATATACAAGTTTTAATTTTTTTATTTATTATCACATATGATATGAAATAAAATTATTTTTTAAAAATTAAATTTTAAAAATTAATTATCCTTCAATCTTTATGGGATGTTTGGTAAAAAAAAGATATTGAAGAAAACTAATTTTCGGAAATTAGTTTTTTGGGATTCAGTTTTATTAGAATAATTTTTTTTTACAGTGTTTGATTAATTATAAAAAAAAATAGGATTTACAAGTAATTAAATAAATTTATACAATAAAATTAAAAGATAAAATTATATTAAAAAACTATGTAATATCAATTTTTTGAAAATTTCAGAATTCTATATTTTTAGTAGGATCTACTTTATCTGTTAGTTTTCCACATTATAAAATTTATTTTATATTAAAGGCTATAAATTCTTTTTTTTTTAATTATCCAAAGAGATAAAAATTTTATGTTTCCAAAAAATTTTAAATTTCCATTAATTTTATCATTACTCAAACATTTCAATAAAATTTTCTTTTAAAAATTATCCAAACAGAAATTTTTTTTATTTTTTTAAAAAATTTTAAATTTTCACTAATTTTACCATTATTCACACACCTCGTAATACTTTCCAAAAAAATTTAAGAGAGAAAAAAAAAAAGGAAAGAAAGGAAATGAGAAAGATTTTGCAGACATAGACTATTGAAAGAATATTAAAAAAATATAGTAAATGAGGTAAGATTAAATATTCTCACAACATGTTTGTTGGGGAAACTGAACCTGGGACTTTAGATTGGTCATTTGTTTTTTGGGGTTTCGTTCAATTGTTTTTAATTTATAAAGAAATGATAAATTTTCTTTTAGGGTAAGCGAAAACGATTTTTTATTCAAACACCCTCACAGTCTCACCAACCCCCAAGCGAAATGGCAGGTGGGTCCTACTCCCAGTTGGTACTAGATACTGTATTAAGATACTTTATGCTTTTAGGGTTTGGAAGTTTTCACGCGCCGCTCTGCGTGTGAGTTGTGTAGTACAAAGATTTTTACCTACCCCGAAAATCCTCTATCCCCAAACACCAAATAAGACGAGAAAGGGGAAAATATTCCGAAAACTAATATTAATTTTCACTTTTAGATTTTGTTCAGAATAATAATAATAATAGTTATCAGTTTTAGATTAAAAAAAAAAAAAGTTGGTGAATGAGGATATTATTGACGAGTCAAATCCTAATATGGTTTTTATAAAAAGAAAATCAATTTTTTTAAAAAAATATGATGTTTGTTACATTTTTTTTTAAAAATATGATGTTTGTTACTATAATAATTCTCACCATCTTAGATAACAGTGGATTATGTATATATATATATATAAATAAACAATTTATATAGTGGTGAATTCCATATATATATATATATATAGATATAAAACATATAAATATTGAATCTAATGTCATATAAGATGGTAAAATAGTGATAATTACCAATAATTACACATAGTAATTTTTTTTTTTTTTAAGTCTCAGTCGAGATTATTTTTCCGAGTGCAAAAAAAAGAACAAGGTTATTTTCATTTGACCTACTAAGAGAAAATATATATATATATATATATATATATATAAACAATGGTTGATTAAAAAGATTTAGTACTTCAATATTTACATTATAAAAATTGTTATTTTTTTGGTTGAATTATTATCATATTGGTCATTTTGTCTAGTTATGCAATTTTATCTAATAAAATTATAAAAAAATGATCATAGCATAATAGATAAAAACCATAATAAAATAGTTTTAAAATAATGACGTGAGTTTTGTATAACTAATTTTATAAAATTCATACATTTTAATGTATAATTTGATTTTAAAAAAAAAGGACCTAATTTCATGAGACTACAATGATTTTTGTACCCCAAAATTACTATATATAACAATAATGTTAGAAACCAAAATGTTTGTTGGCAGGAGTAGATTCAGAAATTTCATTAAGGGGACCATATTATAACAATATATTTATGCAATAATAAAAATTAGCTTGAAAAAAAAGTGCATAATTTTTTTTCTCGCTAGTACAAAAGAAGAGCTACCAAAAAAAAAAAAAAAAAAAAAGGAAGAAGAAGAAGGAAAGATCACATATTTTCTATCGTAATTGGACTATGATTTTCAAGTTCATAAAAATGATCTATTATCGCATCCACACCAATTTCTTTATCAATGTATACAACTACAGAACATACTAAAATTCCATATTCGATTATATAAATCTGCTAGACTAAAAAAGTTTAACTAAATATTTGTACAATATTAATAAAACAAGATAATAATCTGTAATACTACTTAATTTCAATTAAGTTATATATAATTAATAAAGCAAAAAAACATGTAATTGTCCAAAATTAAGAAAAATAAGACGTTAAAGATTAAAATAAGTACATGTGTGTTTGATATTATATTTCTAGAAATCAATAAAGAACTAGCCTTCTCTTACCCATAATAATAATAATAATAATAATAATAATAATAATAATAATAACGCTCTAACATCCAAGAAATTTAACAAATAAATTACGTAATATGTAATTAGTAAAGTACTAATTCATATTTAGAAAATTAGAAAGTTTACTTTAAAAAAATATAAAGTACTAATTCATATTTAGAAAATTAGAAAGTTTACTTAAAAAAAAAATTGCAGTTTTGTTTATGGAATATTATTAGTAAATGTTAGACAATGAATTATATATAGAATAAAAATGTATTGTTTCTATTTAGATTTTTATTTTGGAGAATAATAAGTTATTATAATTTATATAGTAAATATTTTATTAAAATGGACACTATATGGTAAATATTTAGTGAAAAAAAGGGCTTAAATTGTTTTGTATTGTTCGAGATATAAAAATAATTGTGTTTTATGTGTTCTTTAATTTATTTAAAATGTATTAGATTAAATTAATTAAGAATCTGGTGTGATGTTTTATGATTTATTATTAAAAATTAATCTCAAAAAGTAAAAAAAAATGTTTTATTTTTTTTTATAGTTCATGATATAAAAATAATTGTGTTTTAATTTATTTAAAAGATATATTTGATTAAATTAATTAAGAATTTGGTGTGATATTTTATGATTTATTATAAAAACTCAATCTCAAAAAGTGAAAAAAAATCTTTTTATCTTCTTTCTATAGTACATGATATAAAAATAATTGTATTTTAATATGTTCTTTAATTTATTTAAAAATGTATTTGATTAAATCAATTAAGGACTTGTTTGATGACCTAATCTCAACGAGCAAAAAAGATGTTTTAAATTCTTTTATATAGTTCATGATATAAAAATAATTGTATTTTAATATTTTTTTAAACTTATTATAAAATGTATTTGATTAAAAAAGTCAAAGTTTTTATATTTCCAGAACAAAATTGTTGTATGTAATTTATTTAATGAAAGTGCTAGGAAACAAATAATAATAATAATAATAATAATAAATAAATAAATAAATAAAACAAGTGATAAAAATTCAAAAGCCAATCTTATTTATTTTTAATATGTAAGTACAAAAACTTATATATATATATATATTTGGGCCCTTCTATGTTATTCTTTTTTTAGATACCAATGTGTATATATATATATATATATATATAGTTTTAGTGTGTAGGGAATATAATTTGCTCACTGTTACCTTTTCATTATTATTATTATTATTATTATTGCTATAGGTATATGTATATATATATATTTATCAATATTTTTTATCAGTAGTTTGCTGCTTTTTTGTTTTTACAACGTGCGTGTAGTTTTGATCGATAAGGAACACAGTGTTCATTATATGTTTTTTTTTGGTGAATAGTGTTCATTATATGTAGAACATGAACATCTATTAATATGAAACTGCTAATGATTTCTACTTCTTCAATTAATATTTTAATATTAAATTATTAATTTTATTTAATATCAAAATGATATTATTTTTTTTATACTAAATTGTTAAAGAGGAAAAAAAAAAAAGAACAGAAAAAAATAGAAAAAATAATACATATTTATATATTTACCTAAGCAGATCAATACTGATGCTTGTGGGGAGTGGAGACATTAAAAGGAGTAGGGTAAAATGCCCAATTTTCTTCTTTTGAATGGGAGAAGAAAAAGACACAGGGAAAAAGTAAATTTTGTGTAACGCTTCTGTAAAATCACATAGAAGTGATATAGTATAAATGAATCCTTTATATACATAGGGGGCGTTTGGTACGCCGGATAGGTCCGGATCGGACAGGATCGGACAGGATCGGATAGGATCGGACAGGATAATTAGTGCAGTACTATGTTTGGTATAGTTCCGGACTAAATGATGGACTAATTGTACCATGTTTGGTGCTGAATCAGACTGGATAGGACTATTTTGTAATTATATTTTTAATTTAAAAAAATAAAAATATAAAAAGTTAAATTTATATGAAAAAAAAATTATTACATCTAATTAAAGTTGTAGATTTATATATTTATATATTTATATATTTATACATACATGCAAAATATACAAAATTTGTTGTATGCACCCACGAATAATATTAATATATAACTTTAGAAATAGCTTAAAATTAACTTAAAACATAGTATGCCATAAATAACAATTAATTAAAAATGAATATATTTTAATGGTATGCATAAGACAATTGAATATTTTTTCAACCCATAAATTACATAAATATATTGTTTCCAAAACCAATAAAAATAAAATTTTAGTATGGTAAATCATAAATAACAATTATTCACAAATAAAGAAATAATTAACAGTATATGTAATTAAGAACTTGTTGATAATATAAGAATATCCATATCCAAGTTATACGTATATGTATATAGATTTCACATGTAGCAATTCAAATAACAAGTACTACATAAATATAAATATATTGGATTTTACAAGGATAATTTACTTATAAAACAAATAAGTAAATACACTTGTTGCTAGCAATCCAAATAAAAAACCTACTATAAAACCATTACGCCATTCATTGTTCATTTGAGCATGTGTATGTGCGGTGGTATTTCGTATTAGATTTGCGTCATTACGATTCCGCATCCGTTGTTCTACATACTCAACATATGCAATTTCAGCTTCTTGGGTTGTATTATATGCTTGATATAAATTATCTCTAAATCCTTGCACTTGTTGATGACATTCAGGCCAAGAATTATATATCCCTGGTTCTCTACCTTTAAACACAACATAAACTCTTCGCTTTGCCATTTAATATTCCTGCATATAAGAATACATTATAATATAATATAGTAATACAATTAAAAAATCAATAAATCAACTCAATCACGCGCATATGAATATTCTAAAACATAACACATAATCATAAAATTATCCTTACATGCAAATTTAGAAACAAACATCCACCACCATACAACAAGTTCATAAGTTTCAAACCTAATTGTTCATAATTATCATCCTCCCATACATAAACAGAAATATGTAGTCCACTACTTAACTAAATTAGTTATCCAAAAAGTCATGAGCAAATGCAATCTTCCTCGCATCCGTTTTAATAACCTTAAAAACCTCTATATTCGATGGATCCGATCTCATTGCCTTAGAGATTCTGAGGTTATCACTGGCCTCAAATCCTAACCTGTCAAGCTCCATAGCTAAATATTGTGGATAATAAGCCTCGGATTTTTCCAACTTTGCAGCCAATTTATCAAATAATTTCTCTGCTGCATTGCCTAACCCGGCTACAATGTCATCGTCCTTCGATCTAGATTTTCGTTTACCTCTTGCTTGGACTTGTGTAGATGGTTCACTACCTCCTCGATTCACAGACATTGGAGAATCGACATTATCAATTGGTTCATTTGCAGTGTCCAGATTTATTTCATTTATCATATCAATTGGAGTTTGTGCTCCACGTCCGGTTGCCCGATCCTTCCCAAGAATCGACATTATCAATCCCCCATAGTTTGTATTCTTCATTTGCCAATAGTCTCTAGATAAACATTGCAAAGGGATTAATTCTTTTTAAAATGTTTAAGAAGCATCTGATACGAAAGATCAATTGTCTTTTGAATGTATTCAAGTTGCTGCAGCCTTACAAAGGAACAAGGAGGCATTTTTTAATTAGTTTCAACCACCAATTATTAAGTGCTTTGTTTGATTTTGATTCCAAGAACAATCAATTTTCTAGAATTTAGAGTATTTTATTCATGTTTGCACTCTGCCCTGAGATTACATAATTTTGTATTTTAAGTATTTTAGTATCATTTTCTTGTAAAATTATGCGATGTCTCTGAATGGTTTTGTGTGCTGGTTATATTTGTTCTCTAATGAAACATGAAATTCTAATTATTGAATTTTCTTTCGGTAGGCTGGGCGGTTGAGGTCAGAGAACAACTTGCTTCACATGGTAATTTATGTTTTTGGTTCTGTTTCTCTTTTTTGTTTAGACAAGCATACATGAATGATAAATGACTATTTTGAAAGCATTTAATGGTTAAGAAAAAAAAAAAAAAACATTTGTACACCCACAATCAGAGAACGAAGAAGATTGAAAGATGGAGCACACAGAATCAGAGAACGAAGAAGAAGAAGAAGAAGAAGCATAAGAATTTTTTTCTACACATTTGTACTCCCAGGTTGAAGAAGAAGAAGAAAAAAAATGGCAAAAAAAAAAAAAAAAAACAATGCCAGATCGAAGAGAAGAACGAAGAAGAAGACATTTTTTCCTCCAGATTTGTACACCAGATCGAAAATAAAATTGCAGAAAAAAACAAATTGCCAGATCGAAGAACAAGACAAACGAAGAAAAATATGGCCCGAATGTGTATGGAAGTATGAATAACCAAGAAGAAGAAGAACAATGTAGATGAAGAAGAAGAAGAACGAGAACAGAGAAGAAGAAAAAGAAAAAGTCTTTTCTGGCAGATCAAAAAAGAGAAATATGGGCAGATCTAATAAAAAAAAAAAAATAAACTGAAACATGAAGAAGAAGAAGCAGACAAACAATGAGAAGAGAAAGAAGAAGGCAAACTCACATATTCAGAGCTTGATTTGGGCAGAGGCACGCTTGATCTGGGCAGAGGCACTCGAGAGACACCAGCAACGCCTTCGATCAGCTCCGGACAGAAATTTGACCCAGGGGGAAGGACGGGTCAGCTTAATCCTCCTCTCGGGGGATTATTTTACTGTAGCGGTTAACTTATCCGCTTCTTCGTTTGTTCCTTTCAAACACCGGATTAGGACGCAATCCTGTCGAATCCGGTGAAACAAACATGCCCATAAAGGATTAAAAAGTAAAATTTCATTAGCTTATGAATATATTTTGTAAAAGACAAGTAACTATACTAGGTTTCTTTTACCATATCTTTATGAGATGCATATTGTATGAGGATAATTCAGTTTTTTGGAAGTCGTCGCCCTTGTTGATGGTCCTATATCTGCTCGTGGTTGTCAACTACTTTAATAAATATTATTATAAATAATACTAGCGATGCAGAAGTTTAGGAAAATATTTATTAGATGATTATATATAATATTTTATTAATTTATATTTAGTTACCATTAGAATTAATTTATCTATATATCTATATATGTTAATATTTTAACTAATTAAATAATAATACATAATCTTTTCGTATTATTTTAATAATATATATATATATATTATATATATTTTGTAAACTTGGTTGGAAAACTTTTTGTTTACCTGTATTATTTCTTTATTTTATTGATATCCGTGAGTTTTAATTTATAACTCCCTTATTTATATTTAGTTTATATTAATTTTTTAATTAATAAAATAATGTTATTCTAAAAAAATATTAGTAAATAAACTCAAGGAAAATGCTAAAGGTTTAGTATAAATCTACTAAAATTTATATGGAGTGTCATGTGTTGATATTTATTGATTTATGTTAGTTATTTTTATATTTTATTTATATTTAGTTTATATTAATTTTAATTAATAAAATAATGTTATTCTAAAAAAATATTTGTAAATAAACTCAAGGAAAATGGTAAAGGTTTTGTATAAATCTACTAAAATTTATATTAAATATCACATGTCAATATTTATTGATTTATGTTTGTTATTTTTATCTTTTAAAAGTTTACTTATATACAATTAGATTATGTTAATATACTAATCAATAAAATATTAACATATAACACCACTCAACAACATTACTAAAAACCCAATAACATTACTCAATACATAATTATGAATAATACTAGGAATATGAAGAAATCTTCCAGAATATTTTCCAATAAAATATGGTAAAATGACAGTATGATTATTTTATTAGTTGAAAAAACATATAACATAAATATGAATAAATTCACCATTATGAATAAGATCGCCATTGAAGAACAAATGTAACTATGAGATAATAATATAATGACATTTTATCACTTGTTTTAATAGAATTTGATACTTCTAATATTATTTAAATAATTATTTGCTTAAAAAATTTAAATTGCTTATTTATTGAAGCCGTTAGATTAGAGTTTAAGGTTGGATTAAAAAAATAATAATAATAATCGACAAATCCCAAACATTTTTTTAAAAGTAAAATCAATTTATTTTTATTATATTAATTTAACATTAAATATGAAATAGTAATACTAAATAGGCTTGGAATTGTTATTAAGTTGACATTAAAAAAAGAAAAAAAAAATAAATCGTATTACATCTATATTATCCCTATTTTTAATCTATTTGAAACAAGATTATTTTATTTTTTATTTGTACGCTCAACACCCTTTTTATTGATTAATATAATACATTTGACGAATGCAATTTCTTAATAAGCCAGTTGTTAATTAAAGGGTTAATTACACTTTATCCTCAAATTATTACATTTACAATACTTTTTCCCCATTATTTTGGTATCTCAAATCTAAAATTTTACAAATGATTTACCAGCCGAGTTAATATTCAAATTATTCCATCTTTGCACTTTGTTTCAAAAAAAAAAAAAAAAAAAAAAAAGAAGAAAAAAGTGAGAATGCCCTCATAATTTGTTTTTTCCACATTAGTTCAATTATGCAATTTTTTCTAATGAGTTTGGAAAAGTTGGTCATACAAACAAATCAAAGATGAAATAAAGTATAATGAAATAGTTTTTAAATAGAGTTACATGAAATTTTTTTGGTAAATAGAGTTACATAAATGATTAGTTTTATCAAATTCATCTACTAAACTCGTATAACTGAACTAATGTTACAAAAAGCAATATGAGATTTTATATAGTTTGAGAAGGTAAAGTGTAAAACTTGTAATACTTGAGAAGGCCTGTATTTAACCCTTAATTAAACTACTTAAAAGGTAATGCATAGAAGATTTACATTTATTTAAAAATTATAATATTTGCTTTCATAGTTTTCTTCATTTTAGTTTGATCACTCTATTATGTCGATCAAATAATTTTCAATAGTCGATATTACAGCTTTGTTTGGCATGGCTTTTTAAAAGCATTTGGATAATTTTATAGAAAAGAAAAATATTTCAATTCAAAAGAGTTTCAAATGAAAGCTAATAAAGTATTATATTTTCTCATAAACTTTTCGGGGAGAACCTGAATATTCAAAGAAATAAAAAGTGATTTAAAGTTCTAAACAAAGCCTACAAAAAAAAAAAAATGTTTGAATTGATGACTATTTTAATATAAATTTTTGATAATCTTATTAAATAAAGAATTTTTACAACTCTTAGATAAGTAATAAATATATAAGTTTTCAGCACAATAGCTGACAAATAATACAAAAACTTTTATTTTTTACTTTTTTTTGATAAAAAATTTTAAAAAAACAGAGCAATTTTATTAATGAAATTAAAGATTATCTTTGGTTTCTTCAATTTTTATTTTTATTTTTATTTTTTGGGTAAATCTTTGTTTCTTCAATGATAAGAACCAAAAAGTAAAAAAAAGGAAAAGAAAAACTAAAAATGGGCTGTAATTAAATCCAACCATGCGGTGGCAGCCGCCTAGTGTTGGTAATTGTTGCTTACCCAACCAACTTAGTTGGAGAAAAATCCCAATCTCAAATTCCCCCACTCTTACTATTCAGCTTTGAAACTCACGCGCTATTTCCCTCGCCCAACTTTCCCGCGCCCCTTCCGCTAGCGCGTGTAATTCTCATGTCCTTCAAACACTCCTCCACTATCGCTCAAGCTCAGATCTCTCTGTCTCTCTCTCGCCCTAACTATAAATTCCAAATCTCTCTCTGCATCCACACCCACTTTTAATTTCCTCTACCGGCGCCACTACGCCTTGCTACTTTATACACCCCTAACCGTCGTCAACGCCGCCACAATAATGGCTGCTACGTCAGCTTCCCAAACCGCCACCCTCCATAAATCTTCTTCGTTCAGAAACCCTTCCCTTTCTCTATCCTCCAAGCTTCCTCTCCCTTCTCTGTTCCGCGTCAATGTCACCCAGCGCCGCCGGGATACGAAGCGACTCGTGTTGGTCGTATCGGCTGGATTGGACGCCAAGCCGACGGTTCTCGTCGCTGAGAAGTTGGGTGAGGCTGGTCTCAATCTGTTAAAGGACTTCGCGAATGTTGATTGCTCGTATAATTTGAGCCCCGAGGAGCTCTGCACCAAGATCTCGCTCTGCGATGCTCTCATCGTTCGGAGCGGGACGAAGGTGAGCCGAGAGGTTTTTGAGTCGTCCGGTGGGAGGTTGAAGGTGGTCGGGAGGGCCGGTGTGGGGATTGATAATGTGGATCTGGCTGCGGCCACCGAGCATGGATGCTTAGTGGTGAACGCTCCGACCGCCAACACGGTTGCCGCCGCTGAGCACGGGATTGCTCTCTTGGCTGCCATGGCTAGGAACGTTGCTCAAGCTGACGCGTCTGTGAAAGCTGGTAAGTGGGCTTTGTTTATTTGTTTATTTATTTATTGGGTTTTGATTTGTTTTGGGCATTTTGGATTAGAAATTGGTTTTTCAATTTGGTAATTTTCTTGTTTTATGACGAAAGTTTCTATCTTTTTTGGGCTTTTGAGAAGCATCAAAAGTGCTTTGAAAAGTGTTACAGGTAAATCATTTTTATCGTTTAAATAAAGAAAACAATAAAATTTGTCAGATCTATTCGTTTCATTGGCCGTAGTTGATAGAATTTTAGATTTGACCCAAGATAGAATGGCGAAGCAATGGTGTAATACAACTCTCTCGAATAGAACATTTGAGAATGGCAGTACTGATTACTGAACATAGAATTCTATATGTTTTTTTTTTTTTTTTTTTTTTTTTGGCTTTTTCTCGTCCTGGTTTCACAAAATATGTCATACCCTTCCTTTTTGTATTGTGGCAATCTGTATATGGTTTGCATGTTAGGAATCTTATATTTATCTGTGAGGACTTGGGCTTCAGCTATTAGTTTAAGCATATCCAAGATTTCTTACTTGATGTATTGTTTGGTTTAATCCAGGCAAGTGGCAGAGGAACAAATATGTTGGTGTATCTCTTGTTGGAAAAACACTGGCAGTGATGGGCTTTGGAAAAGTTGGATCCGAAGTTGCTCGGCGAGCTAAGGGGCTAGGTATGCATGTCATAGCACATGATCCATATGCCCCAGCTGATCGTGCCCGTGCCATAGGTGTGGATCTTGTGAGCTTTGATGAGGCCATATCTAAAGCTGATTTTATCTCTTTGCACATGCCTCTCACTCCTTCTACAAATAAGATTCTCAATGAGGAAACTTTTGCCAAGATGAAGAAAGGTGTCCGAATTGTGAATGTTGCACGTGGAGGAGTTATTGATGAAGATGCTCTTGTGAAGGCACTGGATTCTGGAATTGTTGCACAGGTATGTATTTTCCTTTCAATACAAAAATATTTTGTTGACAGGAAAAGTGGGATAACACAATCTCCCTTTTGTAGGCGGCCCTTGATGTTTTCACAGTCGAGCCACCAGCACAAGACAGCAAATTGGTACGGCATGAGAAAGTCACTGCAACTCCTCATCTAGGTGCCAGCACCATGGAAGCACAGGTGATTTGTATGTTCCACTTTCATATTTAAATATGTTAAAACTTTTTTTTGTTTCATTTTGTTTACCTAATAGTGCTTAAATTTGATGTGCAGGAAGGTGTGGCCATTGAAATAGCCGAAGCTGTTGTTGGAGCTTTAAGAGGGGAGCTTGCTGCCACTGCAGTCAATGCTCCTATGGTTCCTGCTGAGGTATTGCTAGTAACCTTTTCATTTTAGAGGTCTTTAATGAAGTTGGTGACAGTGTTTGGCTTGTCTGTAACATGGAGTCTCATCTGTTCCCTAACAGCATTTATCTTTTTGTCTTCCCATCGCAGGTTCTGACTGAACTGAAGCCATTTGTTGAACTTGCTGAGAAACTTGGGAGACTGGCTGTACAGTTGGTAGCCGGAGGAAGTGGTGTGAAGACTGTAAAAGTGACTTATGCTTCTGCTAGAGCTCCTGATGATCTTGACACTAGGCTGCTACGAGCCATGATTACTAAGGGTCTGATAGAGCCCATATCTAGTGTTTTTGTGAATTTGGTTAACGCCGATTTCACTGCTAAACAAAGAGGACTTAGAATTAGTGAAGAACGAATCCTTCTAGATGGTTCGCCTGAGAGTCCACTCGATGTGATAGAGGTCCAGATTGCCAATGTGGAATCTAAGTTTGCCAGTGCCATATCAGAGTCTGGGGAGATAAAGGTGGCAGGTCGGGTTAAAGATGGAATTCCCCATTTGACAAAGGTTGGATCTTTTGAGGTTGATGTGAGCTTGGAAGGTAGCATAATTCTCTGCAGACAAGTCGATCAGCCTGGTATGATTGGAAACGTTGGAAGCATCCTGGGAGAGGAGAATGTGAATGTTAGTTTCATGAGTGTTGGAAGAATTGCTCCAAGAAAGCAGGCTGTGATGGCAATCGGCGTGGATGAACAACCCAGTAAGTCATGTTTGAAAAGGATTGGGGAAATTCCAGCTATCGAAGAGTTTGTTTTCCTCAAGTTGTAATGCGACATTTTGTTCATCCCTATAATATGTTGTATTTTCTTTTGGGAGAGTGGTGTTTTGGGAGGGTGGGTGCCGGCTTTTGCTTTGCTTTGTCCGTTCTTTTTCTAGGTGGGTGTTATTTCTAAATCACAATGCCCGATTTTGATGCGCATTTACTTTTGAATGTTCTTTTGGGTAGATTTAGGGTGATGAGGGAAGAAAGAATAATAAATAATTAAGCTTTGCAATTAAGAGTCTGTACCGTTTTTCTAGGTTTATATATTTGCAATTCAGTGTTTGCATATTATTTGTGGTCTGTCCTTGAATACAGGAATTGTCTATGGAATCTGTACGGTGATTTGGTTCGTTCACAATTTGTTAACGCTGTCAAGCGGGACTACCATATCATAAAGCAGGAAACTAAGATGCATTTTAAAATTGGGTTAAGCAATGAATGTACTCAACATGCTTCAAATTTCTATTGAACAATCTTTGCAAAAACAAAAGAAAACAAAATTAGACATGAAATACTTATTTAAAAACCTCTCATTCTATGGATACACGTCCCTCAGTACCCACATTTGTTCCTGTTGACGAATAGATGTCTGGGGCTACAATCAATAATACACCTCTCCTTGAATTTAAAATACCTGGGTTTTTTATTAGTATTTTTTTTAAAGTAGAAATTTATTACAATAATATGCTTTCTTGGAAGAAGCATGACTCTGTTAATTAACATCTGCATCTGAAATCTTCAACAGCCCAATTTAGTGCGCTACTTGCTCCGAAGTACCAGTCTTTGAAGCCAGTAAAACAACCAAGGCTGAGACCTTTCAATGTACGAACCCAGAAAGGAAAGGAACCTGAGCCACAGTTGTTGGTAGGGAAAGCTGGAGGTTATGAATTGTCAAATAGGCAGCAATACCAGCAGCATAACCTGCAAAAGCAAAACCGCTCACCTGCAAAAAAGAGAGCAAATTAATTTACTAAAATGAACAATGGAACTTCAATTTGTTAACAGTGCATCGGATGCCAGCTGATACCTTCCGCAAGTACCAGAAGAAATCCACCTTTTCCATCCCCATATAAGCAACCCCGGCTGCAGAGCCAATAACAAGCATAGATCCACCGGTACCGGCACAAAATGCAATCAGCTGCCAAAATTCAGAATCTAGGGGGAAGGAGGTTAAATCATACATTCCCATAGTTGCAGCAACTAGTGGAACATTGTCTATGACTGCTGATACAACCCCTATTGCACTGGCAATTAGTTCAACATTTGGAATATGAGCATCCAGGTAATTTGCCAATTCCCGAAGAATCCCAGCTGACTC
This sequence comes from Ziziphus jujuba, assembly GCF_031755915.1. NCBI lineage: Eukaryota > Viridiplantae > Streptophyta > Magnoliopsida > Rosales > Rhamnaceae > Ziziphus > Ziziphus jujuba. Next base: position 12,536,884 of record NC_083387.1, on the reverse strand, counting down.
CAAGCTAGAAAAGAAAATGCCTAATATGTCAATATGCAGGTAATAATATTAATGCATGTGCAACTATGTGTAAAACCAATCACTAAGCAGAAGCAGTGGGGATTTCATGCATAAAAGAGTTCACCAAAATAAAAAATAAAAATAAAAAAAGAAAAAAATTCTCAGAGAACGATCAAGAAGGGCACAAGAATGATTAAAAAAAAAAAAAAAAACAAAAGAAGGCGAAATACAAACTTCCAGCAGCATGATGGACAAAGAAACAGAAAGAAAAAATGCAAGCAGGGAAATACTTATTTCCAGCAGCTGCATTCTTTCTCTTTCTGCACGACAAAATAACAAAATTTTTAAAACCCTTAAAAGTAATACAAAAGAGACAAGAGACCTCCTTCATGATCAGCTGATCATGGTCTTTCTGTTAAATTTTGAGAGGAAGATTTACTGGACCTACTTAATATTTGATAATGCAATATAGTTCTTGCTACAAAAATATTACAAAAAAATCTGAAACAGCATTTGCATAGTCACCTGCTAACTGATAAAAGGATTCCAAGGAAGAAAAGTGCTCCTTGAGTGTCAATCCGTGACAAGGCTTGCGGTACTTTTAACTTTTGCCTTTCAGATTCACCATAATGGATAGCATCAGTAAGAATCCAAAGAACTCCAAGTCCAAGCAGGATACCCATAAAAGGAGGCAAACCAGTTAGGGACTTGAACACCGGAACAAAAATTAAAGCTCCAATGCCTACAGAAAAAACAAGCTGTCCGCGAGGAGCCACCTGTTCAGATGCCAAAACATTGGGAGTATCCTGTGCTCTTCCATTTACTTCACTGGATAGAAGAAGAGAAACTTGTATCAATTATTGATTCCATTCGATTTGATCCTAACATTTCCAAAATCAATTTCACTGACTTATCTCTGACATTGCAAGGAGAATACCTAGTCAACGACATTAAAGCCAGTGGAACAGCTAGAGAAATTGCTGAAGGTATTGCCAAGTTCTGTAAACAAAGGCAAACATTCTATGTTAAGAAAGGTGAAATTTCTTCAAGTATGATAGCCTATATGTATTTCAAGTGGTCTGGAAACTGACGTCAAGAATAGGATACAGATGCTTAGGGAGTTGTAATTGAAGAGCTTATAAATTGTAAACTTTCCTTGTGACTTCAACGCATGGTTTTGAATGCTAACACCACTAAAGTGACCAACATTTATGATCCATCTTGACTTGAAGTCTAATATTATATTTAACAGGTAAGATAAATCTCAATATGCGGGTGCATATCTACTTCACCACCAAAATCACAGTTCAATGACAATCCATCATATTTACTCCTTAGTACTTTCTAAAGTAAACTTCCAGTGACACATGAGAGGGAGGGGGACAGAGAGAGAGTACAAGCCTTTTTTTCATTTTTTTTTGGATATCAAGAGAGAAAATAAGCTCATTCAGTATACTTTTTATGTAAATTTAATAACTAGGTTATACGGTTTAAAAGCTCCAATTCAATAATACTAGACATCAATTAATCATTTATGAAGCACAGATCCCTAACTCTCAATGTAAAAGAATGTAAAGATATTTACAGAAAGTGCAAACATAAAAGAATACCTTCATTGTCTCCAATGTTGATATCTGACCATGTATCCATAGCATAGTAGTGGTGACATCACCAATGGGAGTCCATGCACCACCTGCATTTGCAGCTATAACAACCACAGCGCCCAAAAGCCTGTCAGCAAAAACCATATATACAATGAAGTATTGCAGAGTGAATTAATAATCAGCCCCCCTTTCCCTCCTGTCTCCCAATCATTTCTGCAAGAAAAGAAAAGGCAAAATTGGATAAGTAAAGAAGATAGAAGACAGTTGGCACATACTTGCGGTATTCTGATGGAGGCACTAGTTTCCGCAGTAAAGAAACCATGACAATGGTAGATGTCAGGTTGTCTAGGACCGAACTAAGGAAAAAAGTCACAAAACCAATCTGTGGTTTAGACAATTACTGGTTCAGTGCCATTGAATAATACAAATCAAATCATAGCATAGAAGGACAAATCAATAGATACGAATTCTCCAAAATAATTATTCCACCCTCCTATGGACAAAAGTAGAAGCTAAGCAATGCAGGTAATACAAGTTTTACGCAACTTATATAGTATTGTAATTTCATATGTGATCGAAAGATGTATTTTTTAAAAATGTTTATCATGGACATTGATACAATTCTCTTTAAATCCCAAAGTATTATAGCATCATCATCTATGGTGGATTAAATAACAAATATTCAGGATTCACCAATTATTATTACTTACAATATTTATCTGCGCGGAAATCTAGGAATATGGCAAAGCTACTACAAAACAATCTTCATAAAGACCGTGTTAGGGCCTTTCTTTATTTACATTTAAGTAGGAGTCCAGGCTAGAGTTATAAAGCAATTGAATTTGAGCTTTGCCCCATGGTTTCTATCAAATCATCATAACTCTTCAAATGCACCCAAAACAAATTGCTCATACAATGGCTGTAATCACATGGCACTAGATCATTCATTCTATCAACTTTATTAGTACCCAAAGGATAGGGCAGATATGCAAATTGACAAATGAAAAGGATCCATCAATACATCCATGGAAGCACTCACCACCCAGAGGAGGGTCCGCGGTTTTCGAGTTGTTATATTGTCTGTAACCAGCTTAAATCCTTGATGTGCATCAACTATCTCTACAATGGTCATTGCACCAAGCAAGAAAAACACTATCTGACTGACTTCTGCAGACGCATGTGTTAGCTCTTGAACAGCTATATCAGTTGAGGGAGCCTACAAAAAAAAAAAAAAAAAAAAATCAAACAAGTCAAACAACACTGCACCAAGTAATTAACGATGAAAGTGCATAAAATGGCAATTGTATGTTAACATCTATAGGTATAACTGCATCAATGTTGTAAGAAGCAGAACACTGTGAAGTGTTGGGTCAAAGAAAAAAGGTAAAGCAGCATGCTTTTTCCTACTTAGTGGTAAAACTATATAAAAACATTTTATAAAGAGTAATGATATTTCCTAGAGATAACTTATGCGATAAAGCAAATATTGTCACCTCCACCAAACATAAAGAAGAAAGAAAAAATTCACGTTGTACACAAGTTTTTTTACTGATATCATTGTCAGGGATTTTAAACACTTTATGGTGCAGAACTCATCATAATGACAGATGGGAGAGAAGAGATGACAAAGCACAGTTCTATTTAAATGGTCTATAATTGATGAAAATACATGAGTACAAACTAATTCCAAAAATCACTTGAATCAGGTTTTCCCATAAATATATATATACTTTATTTTGTTGCCCTTATATTTTGATGAACAGAACTTTGAGGATATGGTTTTAACAGCAACACTACATGCGAGTAAAAACATAGATAAAACTCATAGCACGAGCTTCCAATGATCAATTTACATTAAGTTATAGGGTAAAAGAAAATCTTATAATGGACACTGAAACTCTATGGAAGGACTAAAACCTACTAGTTTATAACCACAAGTTCCAAACCAAAACCTTAAAAAGTTATAATCTTTTGTTCAAAGAACACTATTAGCATGGAAAAGAAATCAAACCTACTAAAAATCAATCGTATACAGCCTAAGTAAACAACATCATGCATGTATGGATATATTAAGTGTTAATTACCGATACAAGTAACGGCTGATTTATTTTCTTCCTTTTTCCTTTTTTGCTTGCACATACTAATAGTAAGCGAAGGGACATTATACAAGTTAAAGCCAACTCTAATCTTACGGGTAATTTCAATTAGTATGTATGAACAGAATTTCAATTAGTAAGTAAGCATTTTACCCCAATACTTCGCACTACCCACAAGCTCACAGCCATTAGTAATCCTACTCCACTTTTATTGAAGGCTAGAGATTCTTCAAAAATGATGCCTGCATAACCTATTCCAAAGAGCAATGCCATTGCAACATCCTGAATCATGAGTGTTAGTCAAATAAACTTAAGCTCAATAGAAATCTTCCATAAGAGTGCATTTTTGTGCTCAAAAGGTAAATAAGCTACCATGGGGGGCCCCAAAAAAAGTGACCTGGCAACAACACAAGATATACCTGATTGGCTGCAACCCAAGAATGGTTAATTGCCAAAGTCCCTGTTGCAGCAGCTGCAAATATTGCAAGAGCTTTCAGCAAATCAGTTTTTGGCTGGTAATTCGCTTCAAACTCACTTGAGCTTGTTTCATCAACTGAACATAAAGGATCACATGATCCAGAGGACTCCTGATGATAAGCTAAAAGGTCAAATATGAAGTATGACTATCAGCAGAAGTGCTGTGCCAACGCAACATAAAGGTTAACACTATCAACATCTAATTCATATATCATCCAGTTACTCATATGAATTAGAGGAATTACACAGTTATATCAGAATCGTTTCTTTAAATAAAGCTATTTCAGGATTTTGAAAATTTAGCTCAAACAGCACATAAAGAGGCAATAAAAAAATTGTCTCTTTCCATTAGAGTATTTCACTCCCATAAGCAAAGAACTAAAATAAAATCACGAGCAGATGCAATTGCTCAGTAAAATTGAAATCCCAATTTCAACGGATTAATAAAATTTTCTACAAGAAAGGGACTGAAAGCCTCAACCTTTTACGAACCACCCAATTGCAAATTCAAGCATTCTTTGACAAAATACATATTTTAAATTTAACCAGAAAACAAACACATGGGTATTGTAATTCGTAGGTTTTAGAAAGGAGGAAGACAAAGAAGAAGAACCTGGAACTGTTTCTGGGAGTTGGATTGAAGTTGCTGCTGCCAAGCCTGAGAAGAACTCTTGGCCTTATCTTCTGCTCGAGCCAGCACGCCATTGCCAAGCAACCTAGGGGCTCTTATTCCGGGCACAGATGAACCAAAGCAAGGCTTAGACAGAAATGAGGATTGTGTTTGAAGGAAAGAGGGGGGAGATTGAGAGCTAAGTGAACTGTTTTTGAAATGGTATGACGGGGACAAATGGGTCCCAACAGAGAAGGAAGCCATTAGAGCTAACTTACGAAAGGAAGCTGAAGATTGAGACCAAGACGAAGAAGAAACGAAGCTAAGGTGTTAGCTAACGAGGAAAATGTGAGCAAAATTTCTTGTTGGGTCAGCTAATATTCACGTTGTCATGGGAATTTGGAAGTAGAAGAGTGAGTAATTGGCTTCTAGTAAATGTTTGACCACTCTAATTTTTATATCTCAAAAGACTCAACCCAATTAATCAACTATTTTTCTTTTTTTCTTTTTTGTCCCTCAGTATTACCAAAGTAAAAAAAAAAATATTCAGATTGGAATTCATCTTAGAGCAGTAAATTACTGGGCAAATATGCAGTAAAGCTTTTGTCTTTATATTTTCGTATATATAAAATATTTTACAAAAGATACTTTTATAACCGAAAAAAAAAAAAAATTTGTAGAATTCTATCCACCAAAACTTCGTAAACCTCGAACGTGACACGTGTCAGTTTTGCTACTCTAGAAATGTAAGGTCATCTTGGCGGAGCTGCCTTTTTTTGGTGGAAGATAGAAATCCAGAGAATCTGGGTCTTGGTTTGGCGCCCTAAAGCTTCTCTCTCTGCACACAGAAAATGGCTGTAGCTCAAATTTCTGCCTCTCTCTCCTTTTCCATCCGAGGTACTCCTCTCTCTCTCTCTCTCTCTCTCTCTCGCTCTCTATGTCTTTTTTATCCCTCTCAATTCTGTTCTGTGTATAATTCAAAAAATTTACTCTTTTCTAATTTTGAATGCAAACCAGATGTCTGTACGATTACCTCTGCACCAACTCCTTCTCGGCTTTCCCTTTTGCGCTCTGCTCGAACTGGGACCGCCTTTGCAACCGGCTCTCCTCTCAGTAAGCACTCTGACTCCCTACTTCTTACCCATCTTCAGATAATGAAAGCCTATAAAATAAATGTGATTTTTACTGAATGCAATGTGACCCAGTTGGTTTTTTTACTTGGAGAGTTATCCTTAAGACTAAGCAGAAGTTGGGTTTTTCTTAAGCCTCTTTTTATTGAATGTATTTCAACAAGTTATAAGAAACGAGTAGACTTGGGCTTATAAACAACTTTATAGGAAGTTGCAGTTTTGAAAATAATTTGCGTCAGACTAGATGAGTGGGAAATCACCATTTTATGTGGCTTTCGAACTCGCACTTGTGAAAATTACTCTTTGTTCTACTTAAGATCGAAGTTCAATGTTGAAGGGTTTTAATTTGGAGCAAATTGTTTCTTTCTTCCATTTTTTTTTTTTTTTTTGAGTGTTTTCTTAGGCTTCATTTGTATAATTGGATGTTAGATGGGTTTCCTTCTTTCTGGTGGTTTTCACTTTGATGGTTAAGAAACTTTACGGATTTTATGATACTATTTCTCGTTGTATTTGCAGTTCCAAACTTACCTATAAAATTCAACTCTTTTTTTTTTTTTTTTTTTTTTTTTCCCCCTCATTATTCTTTATATGCAGCGGCATATAAAACTGGTTTTAAATGCCTTCATGGAATGTTGTCTATTTATATATATATATATATATATATTTTTTTTTTCAGTATTACAGAGATCTTATCATCAAAGGAAGCCTGCATGCAACGCAATGCGACTTACCATTAGATGTGAGCAAAATACCCAAGAGGGGAACAGCTTGGATGTATGGCTAGGCCGGTTTGCAATGGTTGGCTTTGCAGCAGCTATAAGTGTTGAGATTGGAACTGGAAAGGGACTTCTGGAGGTATGAGAGAGCTATGGTTTTCAACTCCACACCAATAAAGGCTATTTGCTTTCAATTGTAACCATGGTTTTGTGTATTGATGTTATTCTATAGGTTGATAAGCTGCCATATCACTCAGAATAAATGACCAAACTGATAATTTATTTATTTTAATTTTTATTATTTATTTTTTGGAGTATTAAAGAGGTTGCTATTAGGAAAAGTCATTTAGCAACACTTTCTTGAACCCACCCTGATAAGGGAAAACAAATAGGGCAATGCTTGTAAAGATATGTATTACTAGGGACTGGGTCCACCAAGTCCATTACATGTTCAGAATAGGTAGATGAAATAGATAAATTTTTTTAACTATGGCACTGTTTGACTAAATTTTAAACAGAGCAGTAGTACATTTTCCGGGTCATTTCTTTTGAAAAGATTTCCTTTTTAAAAGGTTGCTCCTTACTTGCGGGTTATGGCTTGTATTTATTGTTGACTTGCAGATTATTTATTACAACTCCTTATTGGAATCGTTTTTGCTTTGCAGAATTTTGGGCTCACAAGTCCCCTACCTACTGTTGCCTTGGCTGTTACAGCATTAGTAGGAGTTCTAACAGCAGTTTTCATCTTCCAGTCCGCCTCAAAAAATTGATCACACGATTCACATCTGAGGTCGCTGCTCGGTGTTTGTATATTTTGTAATTCTAATAAATTTTGAATCATGTATTCTGATATTGGAACATACTTCACTTTTCAGACTGGCTGGTTTAAACAATTTAATGGGTCATCAATTAAGTTGAAAAACAGCTATACTATCAAAAGCAATAACTTTTTGGATGGTTCTATTTTTTGGGTCTATAAGATCCTGCTATGGCCTATTCATGGAAAATTCTCATCTTTGTATGATTCTTCACTACAATGGCCATAGCTTGTGGTGATGGTTAAAGAGGATCATTTTCGTTACATAGCTTTTGAAAAGTCCTTATACTTCTGTAGAGGTTCCAGAAAAAACTGCGGAATTTCCCTATTCAATGTAACCAACCAACGGATGAAATTAAAAGAAAAAAGCAATTTAGAATTGATTCTGTTTTGCCTTTTGCTTTAACCACTAACCACTGTCCCATTCTGGTGTTCGCTTGAAACCCAAGAAATCTCCTCTGTTTTGTTTATTTCTTCCTGCAACTGGTTGTTGCGTTCCATAGATCTTCCTTCATATCACACTTTCTTGCCTTCTATCAAAAGGGATTTTTCTTCTCGGTTTATACAACTTGTTTCTCTCCTGATAGTTTCCTTATTTATGTTTTTGTTTCGTGGAATGGGTACAACCATTTCTCGACTAGCGAAGAGGTTCTTCACAAAGAATGAAATGAAGATTTTAATGGTGGGTCTTGATGCTTCCGGAAAAACAACCATACTTTACAAGCTAAAATTGGGAGCGACTGTTGCAACAATTCCCACTATTGGTATCTAACTCTTTCAGACGCTTTTTCCTTTGATGTGGCTAAAGCTTGTGGGTTTATCTCCTAATGGATGTCTTTCCTATTTGCTTGCTTTAACCATAAGTCCTTCCATGTCTAAGGGGAGTGCATGCTTCATAATCGATGAGATAGTATGCATCAGAAAACTACTCTTCATTTTGTTAGCTGTTTCCTATAAAGTTGGGCTTTTTAATCGGCATCAGAAAAAAAAAAAAAAAAAAAAAAAAAAAAAAAAAAACACCATCTTCATATCAGTGCAATAATATGCATGTTTGTGCTACCAGATCCAAAACTTGGAAAATTTAAGGTTATAACCTGGATTTTTGGATTTTATTAAAGTTAAGGATACATAAGAATCATGAAAAGTTTAGACTTATATTTACTTTCTTCTTATTCTTCATATTTTCCGTGGCCTAAAGTAAGAAACGGTCTGTTGTTTATGCTCACATTTGGACCCCAATCTATAATCATCATCATACTGTAGTTTCAAGTTTCTTATCCAAAGTGAACAATTCGCGAAAGTTAATGATCCGTTGCCTTGATTTTATATGGAACAGGGTTTAATACGGAGGCAGTGGAGTATAAAAGTATTAGCTTCACAATATGGGATGCAGGAGGACGAGATAAGGTACCAAGCTTGATTTCTTTTGCTTAATTTGCACCACTTTTGGGTTTATTAATTCACTGCCTCTTTATTGATCTACTTTGCGTGTTAAAGGAAAGAAAGCTATACGATGGATACTAACTCCTCCATATACTATGAATTGCCGTTATATAGAAGACGATTAGTGGAAGGTTTTTAATACCTTGTTAGAGGGACAAAGGAATGTGGACTGAATCTTTTGTAAAGAGAAAATATACATAAAGAAAGCAATCACAAATTTTAGGATAGCTAAGAAAATGTGGGTTTTCCTCTGGTAAACAGATTAGACCACTATGGAGGCAACACTTCCAGAATGCACAAGGACTTATCTTTGTGGTGGACAGTAATGACAGGGAAAGAGTCGCAGAAGCTCGGAATGAGCTACATCGTATTTTAAACGAGGTAAGTTAGATTTTTGTGATGGGAAAACTGAGGGCTGTTTTTGATGTTTTTGTTGTCTCTCTTGTAATATTGAATTTATTTGAGTATATGAAGTTCAAACAGAGTTATTCCTTCCTACTCTTCTGCAGAAGGAACTAAGCAATGTGATACTCCTGGTCTTTGCCAACAAGCAAGACCTTCCAAATTCCATGCCTCCTGCTGAGGTTGCTGATCAACTCGGCTTACACTCACTCAAACACCGTCCTTGGTATGTACTAGCTTACCTAAACATCTACAGCATAGGAAAAGAAGTTGGAATGTGTGCAGTCTAAAAACATTTTAACCATTTGGGATTCACCAAAGGAGTGTAAATTGTTCTTATTAATTTTTCATGTACAGGTACATCCAGAGTACTTCTGCCGCTTCTGGGGAAGGACTCTATGAAGGTCTTGAATGGCTATCTGAGAATATTCTAACAAGGCAGCATGATCCAGGCTCTTGTATAGATTCTTCTGCTAAATAGTGCAAACCAGAACCAAATTGGTAAGCACCAAAACCTAAAACCTTAGGGGGAATAATAATAATAATAATAATAATAATAATAAAACTCTGCAACATGGTCCAAAAATGGTGTTTACGTGGAATTTCGCTTCCTTGTGCTCTTTTGCAGGCTATGCAGATGTAACAGCATTAGCTAGTTGTTTGTATGCATGCAGTGCAGAACCATATGATAACCCATGTCTATGTGAGCCTGCTGTCTTAACCTGTACTGCTATACTATTAACTGGAGCTGTTGATTTTTCTACTATATCTATTTGAATTATACTAAAGTTTCTGACCATCTAAATTTTACTGATAAAGTTACTTTAATCAACCAACTAATTTAACTGATAAAGTTACTTTAATCAACCAAATTGTATGGTCCCTGGCTATACAAAATGTTAATTTCAAGAAGATAGCTGCATTCCAAAACATTCATCCTGCTATTTAATATAGTTTGGCAGAAATGCTTGTGACAGCAAATAATGCAACTGTTATATGGAGTAAAAAGGTAATATCACTAACAATTATACTTGTCACCAAATTTGTTTACCGAATACAAAATGTTGAATTCTTATTGGGTTCACTTTCCATAATTTAGGTTATATTAATTTATCAATCAATAATAAACTGTTGTCATGATTTTAGGTTATATTAATTTGTTAATGAATAAAAAACTTTCACAACATGTGGTATTCCAAATTTAGTAAGCAAATTTGGTGTCCTAGTATCACTCTATGACTCTAATCAAATGCAAATACAGTTGCATTAAAATGGTAATATGACTACAGCTGTAATTATCGACCCGCATCCGTGATTACCGCTAAGCAAAGGACTTTCTGGCTAGGAGTTGGTAAATTTATGTGATGATTACCTCTAAGCAAAGAACTTTCTGGCTAGGAGTTGGTAAATTTATGTAACAAAATGCAAATATACTAAACGTTGCAATAAGGGCCAAATTCTTTTTCTTTATACTTAATTAAAATAGGTAAAAGAATAACTTAATGAAAATAGGTAAAAGAATAATACATCAGCGCAAACAACGAAAGTCTTAAAAAATTAGTACATGAACAAACCTGGTTACAAGTAGTCAGCCTGACAAAATTAATTTTTCAAAATTTCAGCATCGGATTTTACATATCTCATATGAACAATAATCAATAATGGTTCAAGAGCAGTCCCTATGTCAATTACATCTCCATAGATTGAAGTCCAGCTGACTTCTCTTTCTTTTTCTTCCCTTCATTTTTGTTCTTTGTTTTCTTTGGTGTCTCATCTACAACTGGCTGTGTCATCTCTAAGTGTTCACAAATGGCAGCCAGGGGATCCGCCTAGGAAGCCGGATGCTTAAGAAAGCTGCTCAATTGCTTTTCTTCCTTCGATCTGGCAAAATGAAACCGAGTATTATTTTCACAAGATTCAATATATGAAAGGCAAATCTCTAGAGGAATTAAAACATGAAATTGGAAAACTGATAGTAGTTTTTGCCTTGATTTACAATTCAGCTTAAACTCAGTTGGAGTAGGTTTCTGTGGTTCCTTCAACTCTAGAAGAAACTCTTTGAGTAAAGAGAGATCATATGCTTTCAATTTCTTCTGTCGGCTTCTAAGTTTCTTCTTCGGGTGAATGATATAACAAATATTTTACAAAATTGATCATAATTCCTTGGTTAATAATAATGATTCAAAAAAATACCAAGGACTTAATTTAATAAATGAAATATTTCTTGTCAAATTCTTGAAATATAATAACAAATTAACACAGGGGGGCATAAAATTAAAAAAAAAAACATTACATCAGATTGCAAAGAATCTTTGTTAGTGTAATGTCACTTTTGTTGCTGTCATAAGTTGCTTTGTAATGATTAGTTATTGTACTTTTAGCTTTTTGGTAAAAACATTACTGTATTAGGTAGCCAAAGTATGACTTATCTTTTGACAATATGATTACTGCAGTAGTAAATGAAAATTCGGTGGTTTACTGTTTCTGAAAACTTATGTTTATATGTTCTGTCCAAAAATGAACGTAGTGTGTTCACCACACCAGTTTAAGCTTCTTTTTCTTTCTCTTTCATTTTTGTTGTGTTTTTTGTTCAAAAAATCCTACAAATGGTATCGGAGCTCTTATGATCTTAGTAGAGTTGTGAGTGAAAAAGCAAAAAAAAAAAAAAAAAAAAACAGAAAACTTCCTTCTACCTTTCCTCCCTTTTTTAAAATGGCTTCAACTCATTTTTTTGCTCCATCACCTTCTATATTTTCTAGAGAAAATTATGCCATGTGCTGTATAAAAATGAAAGCTTACCTTCAAGCTTTTGACTCGTGGGAAGTTGTAGAGACCGAAAGAAATCTTCCCCATTTGACAGCAAATCCCATTATTGGTCAAATAAAGCAACATAGTGAAGAGGTTGCTAAAAAGTTTAAGGCTTTATCCGCCTTACATGCTAGTGTTTCAGAAGTGATGTTCACCAAAATTATGGCTTGCACTATAGCTAAAGAGGTATGGGATAAACTGAAAGAAGAATTCCAGGGAAGTGCAAGAACAAGACAAATGCAGGTATTGAACTTAAGAAGGGAGTTTGAAACTTTAAGAATGAAGGATTCGGAGTTGGTAAAAGACTTCATTGATAGACTCATGAAGGTAGTAAACCAAATCAGAATTTTTGCAGAAAAGCTAGGAGATAGAAGAGTAGTGGAGAAAGTGCTGGTAAGCTTACCAGAGAAGTTTGAAGCAAAGATTTCATCCTTGGAGGAGTCAAGAGATTTGAGTCAGATTTCTTTGTCAGAGCTTGTTAATGCTTTATAAGCAACTGGATAAAGAAGATTTATAAGACAAGAAGAAACCTCATAAAGTGCCTTTCTAGCACTACAAAAAGGTAAGGCTCCAACAAACAATAATTAAAGGAAGCAGTAAGGTGAAGGAAGTAATGTCAAAAGAAAACACGGTGTTGGTACAAGCAGAGAGAGTGAAAGAAAGAAGTTTATGAAGTGCTCTCATTGCAAAAAGGACAACCATCTTGAACAATATTGCTGGTTTAGGCTTAATGTTCAATGTAGAGCTTGCAAACAACTTGGACATATTGAAAAAGTTTGGAAAAACAAAGGAGGACCAATGCAATAAGCACACTAAGTACAAGTTGCTGATGAAGCACGGAAAAGTGAGGAAAGGCTGTTTGTTGCTACATGTTTTGCAGAAAACGATAGCAAAGAAGCTTGGTTGGTGGATAGTAGTTGCACTCAACATATGACTCATGATGTTAATCTCTTTAAGACCTTAGATAGAAGCTTTGTTTCCAAAGTCCAAATAGGAAATGGAGATTTTATTCAAGTTTAAGTTAAAGGAGATGTGGCTGTGGAAACTTCAACAGGTACTAAACTCATTTTAAATGTGTTATATGTACACGAAATTAATCAAAGCTTGTTAAGTGTGGGACAAATTCTTAAAAATGGATATTCTTTGAATTTTCAAGATAAGTCTTGCACAATATATGATCAACATGGAAGTGAAATTCTAATATTGGAATGAAAGATAAAAGCTTTGTGGTAGAGTGGAACAAAAAGGGAAACAATGTTTTTTATGCCAAAACTAGTGATGAATCTAAGTTGTGGCATAAAAGACTTGGTCATTTTAACTGACTCTTTGAATTTAATGCATGAAAAGAAATTGGTAGAGAATATGCCTGCTTTTAGTAAAAATCTGGAAGTGTGTGAAGTGTGTTAGGTTGGTAAGCAACAAAGGCTGCTATTCCCTTCGAAAGGCGCTTGGAGAACTTCTGAAAAGCTTCAGTTGATTCATAATGATGTATGTGGACCTATAAGTGAGAATTCTATCAATGTTAGTAGATATTTTATCACTTTCATAGACAATTTCTCTAGAATGTGTTGAGTGTATTTTCTGAAACAAAAATCTGAAGTTGCTGAGATATTCACCAGCTTTAAAGCCATGGTTGAAAATCAAACAAAATGTAGCATCAAGGTGATACGATCAGATAATGGGACTGAATATACAGCTCAAAAGTTTGAGTTGCAATGCAAAGAAGCAGGAATTCAACATAAGTTGACCTCTCCTATACTCCTCAACAAAATGGAGTTAGTGAGAAGAAGAACAGGACTATTATGGAGATGTATAGATGCTTGTTGTTTGAGAAGTAATTACCAAAGAAGTTTTGGACTGAAATAGTGAATACCTCGATGTATTTGCTAAATAGATTACCAATTAAAGCATTAGAGTTCAAAACTCCATATGAGGTGTGGTATGGAGTCAAGCCTACTGTGGAGCATTTGAAGATATTTGGGAGCATTTGTTATACACATGTTCCTGAAATTAAAAGAGACAAGTTGGATCAAAAAGCTGATGTGGGAATTTTTGTTGGTTACATCAGCAACACAAAAGGGTACAGAATATATCATTTGAAGACTAACAAGCTAATTATTAGCAGGAATGTTAAAGTTGATGAAGCTGTTGTTTGGAATTGGAAAAAAAGTGAAGTTCAAGCCTCAGAAAAGAATTTTATCCAAGAACATGATGAAATTCAGGAGGCGACCAATTCAAATGATGAAGATGCTGTTGGAATCCGAGGTATAAAATCCTTGACTGATGTATATGAGAAAAGCATCGGAGGTACAAGATCCTTCACTGATGCATATGAGAGAAGCATCCGAGGTACAGGACCTGTCACTGATGCATCCGAGAAAAGCATCTGAGGTATAAGACCCTTCACTGATGTATCCAAGAGAAGCATTCAAGATACAAGACCCTTGTCCGATGTCTGAGATACAAGACTCCTGTCTGATGTCCGAGATACAAGACACCTGTTAAATGTTTGAGGTACAAGACGCCTGTCCGATGTTTGAGGTACAAGACCCCTATCCGATGTCCAAGATACAAGACCCCTGCCGGATATTCGAGATACAAAACCCTTGACTGATGTATATGAGAGATGCAACTTAGCATTATGCAATCCAATTACTTTCTATGACGCAAATTAGTTTAAGACATGGAGAGAGGCCATGAAAACTAAAATCAGTATGATAAACAAAAACAAAAATTAGGAATTAGTGGACAAACCTCAAGGCAAAAAGGCCATTGGAGTGAAATGGGTCTTTAGGATCAAGCTCAATGCAGATGGTACAATAAACAAGCATAAAGCAAGATTGGTAGTTAAGGATTATGTGCAGCAACCTGGTATTGATTATGGAGATACGTTCGCACCAATTGCAAGATATGAGACAATCAGATTTCTACTAGCACTTGCTGCTCAAAAAGGCTGGAAAGTTTACCATTTAGATGTGAAATCTGCATTTCTAAATGGTTACCTGCAGGAAGACGTATATGTTGAACGACCTGAAGGCTTTGTTGTTCAAGAAAAGGAAGACAAAGTTTATAAACTGTATAAGGCTCTTTATGGCTTGAAACAAGCTCCTAGAGCTTAGTATAGCAGAATTGACTCACACCTTGTTAGAAAGGGATTTAAAAGGAGTGAGAATGAGCATACTTTGTACGTGAAGTTAGGTTCAAATGACGAAAAATTGTTTGTTTCTTTATATGTTGATGACTTGTTTGTTACAAAAGGAGATTCACAAAGTGTGTTGGAGTTCAAATTTGAAATGCAAAAGGTGTTTGAAATGTCAGATTTAGGAGTGATGAACTACTTTCTTGGCATGGAGATATATCAATTTAGTCATGGCATTTTCTTATCCCAAAAGAAGTATGCTGTGGAACTACTCAAAAAGTTTGACATGGAGAAGTGTAATCCAGTTGACACCCCAATGGTTTACAATCAAAAATTTGAACTAGAAGATGGTGTTGCCAAGATTGAAGTTTCAACCTATAGAAGCCTTATTGGAAGTTTCTTGTATTTATGTGCTTCTAGACATGACATTATGTTTTCTGTGAGTTTGCTTTCTAGATTTATGCATGCTCCATCACATATGCATTATTCTGTAGCTAAAAGAGTGCTAAGGTACATTAGAGGCGCTATAAACTATGGTATTTGATTTTTAAAGCAAGAAGAAGGCAAGTTAATGGGCTATGTTGATAGTGATTGGGCTGGTAGCATGAAGTATTCAAAAAGTACTTCAGGGTACTTATTTTCTCTTGGTTCAGGTCCATTTTCATGGAGTTCACAAAAACAAGGTTCAGTTGCTCAATCCACAGCTGAAGCTGAATATATTGCTGCTGCTGCTGCTTCAAATCAAGCTTTATGCCTAAGGAAGTTACTTGTTAATTTAAATGAGAGGCAAGAAGAAGATACCATTATATATTGTGACAGCAAGTCTGCAATTTCCATTGCTAAAAATCCAGGTTAACATTGAAGAACAAAGCATATTCCAGTCAAATATCTTGCTATGAGAGAAGCTGAAAGAAATGGTGAAGTGAAGTTGGTTTATTATGGTTCTGAGGTCCAGCTTGCTGATATTTTGACAAAAGCTTTGTCAAGAAACAAGTTTGAAACATTAAGAAATGATCTTAGTATTTCCAGCAAAAGTGCCAAGGAGGAGTGTTAATGTAATGTCACTTTTATTGCTGTCATAAGTTACTTTGTGATGATTAGTTACTGTACTTTCAGCTTTTTGGTAAAAAACTGTTGTACTAGGTAGCCAAAGTATGACTTGTCTTTTGGCAATATGATTATTGCAGTAGTAAGTAAAAATTAGGTGGTTTACTATTTCTGAAAACTCATGTTTATATGTTCTGTCCAAAAATGAACGTAGTGCGTTCACCACACCAGTTTAAGCTTCTTTTTCTTTCTCTTTCGTTTTTGCTGTGTTTTTTGTTCAAAAAAATCCTACAATCCTCATATTCCATAATATGGACCAAGGAAAAAATCCACAACTCTCATGCTTTAGTAACTTGCCAAGGTTGTCTGGCATCAAAATTAATTCATTGAACGAGAGTTCTAAATTTTCCTAATATTTTTACTAGAACCTAACAACGGTTGGAGCAACCTAAGATTTTCAAGGATTTAATGAAAACCTAAGCTTTCCACATCATCATGTAAGTGAAATAAATCCCCAGTTTTCCTTCCTTATCTTTTCTCCTTTTTTTTCCCCCTAAGAAGTAAATAACATGTAATCAATACACATCTATCCAGGTTTCAAACAACTTATCTTTCTTTATAATTACATGATAAAGAATCCTAGCTTGTTCATTTAGCATCTTTTCATTTCAATTACTTTTAGTGATAATGGTTCAATGTTTTTGTCCCTTATATATCTTTCCCAACCAACACAGCAGTAGTAAAATCGTTGGATCTCGAAACTCTTTGTATTTTACATTGTTAAAGGCATTTAATCACACATGTTTAACTTCAATGTTAATGGAGAAAAACTCACTTTCAAATTTAGGTCAAACCTTCAGATTTATGCTAAGCTTCCTAGAGAAGAACTCTAAACTTACAGACATGACCTGGCTAGCCAAAAGTGACCCCTTATAGGCCCACATTTGCGTATTCAGCACATAATAGAATTGCAACATATAGCTAGTTATCATTTTGCATTGACATTTGACGAAAGAGTATTCAGTGATACAATCCACAAATATCCCAAGAAAAATGTTATTTCATATAAGCAATTCAAAAAAAGTATTATATAATAGTGTGCCTTCCATAGTGCTCTACAAATCAAAAAAAGACATCACTTCCTTGCATAGTGCAAAATACCAATAACAGCAATACAGGGAGGTACCTACCAACAGACCCAAACGGAGGAACCAAAAAAAAAAAAGGGGGGGGGGGGGGGGGGGGGGGGGGGGGGGGGGGGGGAAGAAGAAGAAGAAGAAGACAAAGGGACGATTCATTAACAATCTCAATGATGTTATCCTTTCCAAATGGCAAGCAAGCCTCAACGAGGAGATCTGCCACAAGGGAACGTACAAATCCACAAATCAACCAACAGTGTACAAAAAAGTCACAAAGCAAATTAACATCACAAGAAAGCACAAAACTACCGAGTTAACATATCAAGATTTCCCTGCATTTAGTAGCTCTTAAAAATTCAACATATTATATGCCAAGATGAAAATTTTCAATACGTCCTATAGTTAAGATGAAAATTTTTGCTACACACACACACACAAGTATATATATCTATGTATATGTATATATATATATATATATATATATATATGGACAGTCCCAACTCCAAAACTGCAAATACAAACAAGAAATTGAAATAAAATGAAATAATGAAAAACAAGATGCTGACCTTAGTGATAAGACTTCTGTGCATTCAAGGCAGCAACTGTATCTTTAACCTCTGCATTGTGCATTTAGAAAGCAGGAGTTTTAACTGGCAGTGGGAAAGACTAAATACATTAACATATTTGCCATTTCATATAATCAAAATAAACGCACAAATGTATTGAGAAAAAAAATATATATACAAATTTGTATTTACTTTGTTGCTTTACCAGTTTGCTGTTCATTGAGCAACACATATATCCAGCCCAGCTCATAATTTTCATCAAATACCCAAATGCACTTTTGAATTTTCTCAAAAATGAATTTATTGGGCATCAAATATTTCTTACCATTAAAAGGTTATGAAACCAAAACACTGCAACTGAGAACCACACTTACTAGCATAAAATTGTAGCTTCTTTTCAAACTTGCGCTCGGCTCTAGACTTGTGGTCGGCTCTGACCTACATATAATATTTAATAAAAAAAAGAAAAAATAAATAAAGGAAAACAAAATTTCTAAGCGAAAAAATCATGATCAATTATCTAGTTTAATTAGGAAAAACCATAAACAGAGCTAATATGTTTGAGTCTAACCGTGAGGTTGGCTTGCCTATCATTGAAGATTTCAAGCTTCCAGGAGTTTTCCAAGGAAACCCACTCAAAACTAACTGTATTTTTTCTATCTAAATTATTTTACAAAAATGCCCACATGAAAAAGTAATTTTTTTTTTTTTTTTTGCTTGAAGAAAAAGTAATTATTTTATATGCATTTATGAAGTTTTCATCTCTAGATTTTGAATTGCAATTTATAAATAATCAATTTTTTTTTTCTTTTCTTATCTGTTTGTGATTTCATGACCAATATTCAATAATGCAATCGCTACTAAACTTGGTTTTATTCCATTGCATTAAGAAGATATTATTAAAGAAAAAAAAAGGTATTTATTTTATTTAATTTATTGATGCATGTACAATTTGTGCATGTTCATGAACCACTTTCCCATCCCATCCCAGCTAAATTCAAAAACCAAATTTAAACTGTTTAGATTATTTAAATATTTCATTTTTTAAAACTATCTCTGCTTTTTTATGCTAACCACCTTTGGTATGTTATCTTTAATTTTGATAAATATTCCAAGTAACAGAAAAACCAAAAAGGAAAGATAGATTGCATCTTTTAATAAATATCAACATACTATATCCATAAAATTTGGTAATTAATCAAACTAATATATGACTTTTTTTTTAATAGAAAAAAAATTTGTGAAATTAGATAATATCATAATAATCAGTCAAATGTTTGCTAATGTAGTACAGTGTAAGGCAAACATGGAATGCGGTTGAACCATTTACAGTTAAGAAATATACAGCATAGTTTATTTTATTATATCATTATTTGGTAAATTTTTAGTGAATATGAAATTTCACATAAGTAACTAAAATACCCTTTTTCTTATAGAACTCATCAATTGACTTATTATTTATTATTTATTAAATATTTAAAATGCACCTAATTCGATTAATACTTAATAATTAGTAATATATAGCTTGAACGTGTAAGAAAGAAAATAAAAATAAAAAGAGGGAAACATACAGAGGCAGGGGTATAATCTAGTCGACCATTTGTTGGCTTTGCCTAAGAAGTCGCTGAAAGGGATTGTAGGACAAGTAGAGGTTCTTCACAAGAACGTCAGTGTAAGCATGTGGTAGCTTAAGCTTAAAGTAGCTTCAGAGGTGACGTGCATGTAATCTTCCTTAGGAAACCCGCCCTCCATATAGTTCTTGCGAATCACCTACTTATTTCTAGCCTCTACCTTGCCCTCGTTCATTTTACTCTCTTTCTCAAAAGATTCACTGAATTGCATATGTATGCAACTTAGACAACCTTTCTTATAATGCGCAAATGTGTTTATGAAATTGCTGACTTCATTTTCTATAAAAAATTAATGGAGTCAAGATATATATAACTTGATTATGTAGAAATGTGTAATTGCCTACATTCTTTATTCGTCCTCTCCTCACTCATCAGATCACCATTTTATACTTTTCAATCTTTTCTACATTTTTTGCCTTCTTGTTTTCTCTATTTTTTTTTTTTTGGTATTAATTAGACGGCTAAATTGGTTTTGGCTGTCCCTAACAAAGATTTAAAAAAAAAACATAACAAAGAAAAACTTGAACTGTAAATCCATGGAAATTGACTTGTTAACTTTGTAATTTATTTATTATGTGGTCTAGATGTTACTGTATTGCTTTTACTTAAATTTTTGTTGGAAATTAGAACATTATGAATTTGTTTTCTTTTCTTTTTTTAAAAAAAGTGTCAAGTGTGGTTGTTTTTCTTTACCCCTTTTTTTTGTTTATAATTATGTTCTATACTCATGTTTCTCTATAAACAATTTCTTTTAGGTGTTTGTTGCTTCTTCAACATAAATTTGGCATTGCTTTTGTTAGTCGGGAAGTTTAGTAAGCTTATATATGTGTTTATTTCTTTGCTAGATATGTTTTTTCAAGTTTTAAAAAAAAATTTGCATGGTTTTAATTTTGTTGAGTTGTTCTGTTAGTACATTATTATTGGTTGATAGAGATAATTAGAATATAAATAGCATAGTCCATATTAATATTATTGACAACTCTTCACTGTTTTTTTAGTTTAGAGTAATTAATATTAGTTGATTTTCTTCTTTTCAATCCGAAAAGTAAAATAAATTATAGTAGTTAGTGATGAAATATTCATTAATATTTTTATACGATTAAATTCTTTCAGGTTGGTTCATGTGGAATTTAAGATTCAAAATGTTATACTGTTTATATCTAACACCATTCTTTAACAACACACAAATGTTATCAGGTCAACATATATAGGTGCAACTCATTTTAGGAAGGAATTATTTCACTCTTTTCACTTTTGTACCATATCTAATTAACAAAAGTAACTCAATACATAGAAATTTCCTTTTTTAAAACTATAAAATTACATAGACTTTTGTTTAATATATTAATGCATGTATTCTACAACTTTTAGAATCTGTTATGTTTGGAAATAAGAAAGAATCATAATCAATAATATTTGGTCAGATTAACAAAGATAATGAGGTCTTGGAAGTGAGGCAAAAATGACAAGCTGTGTAGACCTTTCACAACCAAATGATGCCGCAAAGAGATCACAAAAACTGCAAAGTCCTCTCCTACTGATTGATGAGGGCAGTAAGAGAAAGTTTGCTCAACCTAAGGACCAAAAAAGAATGCTAAATTGTCCCATAGGACATTTTTTCGTTTATATTGGGATGATAGAAAACTGTAACTTTTCGTAAATTATTACAAAATACTTTATTTTCAATTATCCTACAATAGTAGCGCTAACATTAATATTTCGAAAATTGCAAAATGTAAAAGAAAATAGTTTAGATATGACCTATTACATTTCTATTAAATCATCCAATTATCTTAAAAAAAATATCAATTGTGTTAAAATATCCTCATTTATTATACAAGTAATTTGTGTTTTTGCTTAGTGAAATAATGTCCTATTTTCTACAAATAAGTCACCTTTGATAGGATGCTTTATATGATTATTTTATTCAAACAAATTTTCTCATTTCTGTTAATATAAAATTGAAATGATGATTAGTAGATATACACTTTTTAAATTATCATGTCATAGCAATTATAAAATCATTTTAATTAGAACTACTCCAAGCAAAAATTGAACTGTTACATATTCAAATTTCACATTAAGCCACCCGTGGCCACACCTAGTATATATATAAAAGAAGAAGAATGAGTGCCACATGTTAGCATACTATCATTTCAATTTCCCTTCAAAATTATCTTTTTTATTTTAATTATATTTATTTATATTTATGATCTTATCTTTTATAGTTGTACATGTATATATATATAAAATAAAATTTTGTTTTGAAATAAATTTTAAATAAATATTTTTTTTTAAATATCGATAACCATAAATTGAACACAATAAAAAATGGTACATAAATAAATATTATTATTATAATAATATTTTTATAGTATTATATATGTTTTTTTTATATTTATATCTAATAGATTTGAGTTTAAGAATGAAGCAATAAAAATATATATTTTTATTATTATAATATTTTTATGACATAAAATGTATGTATATATATATTGTTTCCTTAATTAAATATATTTTAAATATTTTTACAGATATAAATATGATTATATAGAGATTAATAAAGAAATCTTGTTATTTGGATAAAAAAAAATATAGTATTATAAATAATAATTGTTAAATATAGTAAAATAAGATTTATTTTTATATATAATAGATTTATTTTTAAGAATGAAGGAATAAAAATATATATTTTTATTACTATAATATTATATATATATATATATATATATATATATCATAAAATGTAATTTGCATATATATTGTTTCCTTAATTAAACATCGTTTATATATTTTCATATATACAAATATGGTTATATTGAAATTAATAAAGATGTCTTTTTATTTGGATATAAAAACATATAATATCATAAATAATAATTGTTAAACATAACAAAGTAAGATTTATATTAAAAATAAATTATTTGATCTTATTTTATTCACCAATTAATATATATTTTATTATTATATTATAATAATATATAATTGATTGAAAAAAGTATAAGATTTTTTACATTTTATGGTTGCACTCAAAAATATATAAAATGAATTTATGGTTTGAAAAAAATTTAAAATAAACATTTTTTTATTAATATTGATAACAATCTATATTATATATAAAAGTAAGATGGATTGTATAAAAATTCTGCAATATGTCATCATATGAATACTTAAATTTCCCTTTAAAAACATAAAAAAAATTTCATTGATTATTATTAGATTGTCAAACAACCATTCTGAGATTCTATCATATCAAAAATATATATTTGATTTTATTTATTTTTGATAAAATTGACTGTGAAATTACATAAATAATGTTTTATTTTATTAATAGAAAATTTTGAAATATTATTTTCAACATATAATTATTAAATATGATAAAGTAGAATTCCTATTCAAAATATATTATTTTATTTTATTTTATTTTCCAAATAAGCCAAATACATTTGGCTATAAATTAGTAAGCACAACTTTTAGATTGTTTAAAATTTTGGTATTCAATATTTTGGTTATTAGTGTTTTATATTATTTTATTATGGTGTTTTTTATTCTTTCATATTTCAATTTAGATTATTATGGTTTTTCTATTTTTTTAGTACTTAATTTTAATTTACTTTTTTTTATTAGATGGATTCTCATCATGATCGTCCGATTCATGAGCATGGAAATGATCTATGCTACAAATTTTTTGTCAAAGATGACAAATCTCATAACAAAGTTGATAATGCTGAATTAGAATATACTGCAAAAGTTAATCCTGAAAAACAAAAAGTTTTTTTAGAAAGAATACTGATTGATTTTTAATGCACCTTTATGTATGAATTTTTTCAAGATGATGGAGAACAAGAATTTGAAAAGGAGAAGATGTGAAAAATTCTTCAAGTCGAGGCATGTAGAAAAACATGAGACTAATGTTTTGGTGCTCAGGTGATACTGAAATTATCGAATAAGAAGCAACGTATGTATATTAAACGTTTATCTTAATCAATTTAGTTGTGTTTGTTCTTTATGGTGTTTTATTTTTTATTTTGTTAAAATCTATTGTGTCTGAAAATTAATGTTTTGATTTTTATTTGGATTGAAATAAAAATAATGATTTCATTTTATTTACAATATTTTTATATATTTTCAATTTACATTACCCTAAATGTTTTCAATAATCCAATATTTTTCAATTTACATTGTCATGAATGTTTCCAATAATGCAATATTTTCTAATAATGTATATTGCCTTTTTTTCCAAGTTTTGTTACAATATTATGTAAAATAAATATGGTAAAATGAATTTTATATATTCAAATTTAAAATCATGTTTGGCAAAATATTAGAAAATATTTCCAAAGAAATGGTAAAATTATGTTTAATAAGTATTAACTGTAATATAATATATGGAAAATAATATTTAAAAGTATATTGCAG
Organism: Ziziphus jujuba; assembly: GCF_031755915.1. Taxonomy (NCBI): domain Eukaryota; kingdom Viridiplantae; phylum Streptophyta; class Magnoliopsida; order Rosales; family Rhamnaceae; genus Ziziphus; species Ziziphus jujuba. The sequence goes on along the minus strand of NC_083387.1, from coordinate 12,512,840 downwards.
TAAATTAAAGAATTTAAATTGAAATTTTAAAAAGTGGCGTCCAATATAAATTAATTTTTTAAAATAAAATAAATAGTAGTGATTTTAATCTATGTATATGTCAATTGTTTAAATTCTATATATGACAACAAATTTTAACTCAAGTAAAAGTTTTAATGATGAATATATTGAAAAAAAATAAAAAGTTATCTTTCTAATTCTACTAAAAGTTATGATAAGTGTTATAAGTAATGCAATTAAACATAAGAAAAAATAAAAATTAATTTATTTGTTTATGTTTATTTATCTAATATTATATTCAATTACTTTCTAAATATTAATTAATTATCATTTATATAGATATTTAATTATTTTTAAAAATATATATTTTTAATCAAGTGAAAAATGTGATAACAAATTATAGAAAAATACTTTGCAATAAGAAAATAAATTATTAATAAATTATGAAAAATCTACATAAATGTCATCCTTTAATCGATAAGAAGAATTACATCATACAATTTACAAAACAAATTACTTTATATATGACATTGACATCACAAAACAACAAGTCAGGTAACCATTAATTTGAAATTTTAAAATTTAAAATTTGAAATTGTTAACCTATATAAATTTTTTATTTTATAAATTATGAAATTAACTACCCATATTAAATGCTTATTAATTTAAAATTTAAAATTTTTAATATAAGACTTCTTAAACTTTAAAATTTAAATTTAAAAATTTAAAAATTTGACTCACATAAATTATTTATGGATATTATTTATCAATAGTAAATAGTCCATTAATTTAAAATAAGCAATTTCAATACAAAGCTATTTAAATTTTAAATTGTACATACTATTATAATGAGTTTTTAATGTAGGTAATAAAAGATCATATAAAAATGTCAATTATAATACTGAGATGTCAAAATTTAAAATTTGAAAATTTTCATTAATAAAAAGAATATTATTAATCCTAGAACTTTAAAAACAATCCTTTTAACAAAGTAAACATTAGGATAATAAATTATGGACAAATACGCTCCTATTAATAAATTAAAAAAATCCAAGTACTTCATAAATATTAATTAAATATCATTTATATACGGTTAATATTATGATTGGTAATTAAGTTATATTTAATTTCTTTTTTTTTTAAATATGGAAGAAATAAACATAACAATAACTAATTATTTAAGGCATGTTGGTCCAAAATACCCAAATTAGGTTTTTTGGCTCCTAAACATCCAAATTATGATTTTTAAATAGTAATAATAAATTTGATAATTAATCATGTAATTAAAAAAGTCTGAATAAAGCTACTTTTATTTTTTTGGATGTAATCACTGATTCTACATAAGGCAAATAATAACTTTTTAAAATATTTTTTGGAGTAAAATAAAGCTTAAATAAAGCTAATTATTTATTTTGAAAATAAATAACTTTTTTTTCTAAAATAAATAAGGACATAAATAAGGCTAAGTTTATAATAATTAGATTGAAAAATATGGTGACCATACATGGTCATTTTTAAAATTGATTCAAATAACGAAACCAAAAACTTTAATTAGACTAATGACTTAATTTTAGGAATTGCATAAAATTTTCATTCTTGATTTAAAATAATATTTTTGTTCTTATCAATTTTTGAAGCAAGCGATCTTTCAACTCTTAATCAATCAGATATACAACTATTGAACAATATTTTTTTTCTTAATTTCAATTTTTATTATAATATTTTTTTATTATCAAAAAAAGTTATTGTTATTTTCTGTTGTTTTACTTAGTTGACTAAATTTATATTTAAAATCCTTTTTATTGTAAGTCATTTAAACATTTTTAAGTTGTTTGTTCTTAACAAATTAGTACAATCACTTAATTTTTGTTATATTTATGTTGTCCAATTTTTATTATTTTATTATCATATTTTATTTATTTTTCTAATTGAATTTAGTGTGATATGCCCACACCCACTAAAAAAGATGTCCAAACTGTTTGATTTTTGCAAAACTATCAAAAATTATAAAATTGATAATAAATTTAGATTTTGATCTTTATTCATAAAAAATAATATAATTAATTAATTTAATTTGATTAAATATAATAATTATTATAGATCATTTTCAAAATCATCAATTGTAAATAGATATATTATGCACCGCACAGGATCAATTCTAATACATATATATATATATATATATATATATATATTATATTTCACTCTAGATCACAAGTGCTTTTTTTTTTTTTATTTAAAGAAAAGGAATTTTATTTAAGAAGAAACAAGATTACAAGAATCCTGTTGAATGGCAACAAAAGACCAATCTAGTCCTTTTTCCATCTAGGAACTAATATCCATCAACGAATAAAGCATATTTACCAATTCTATGATATACTTTATTAGCGTCTCGACATTCATAAAAACAATGAAATTTAATATACCTAGAAAGTAGATACTGAATCTCCTCAAAAACAATTCACATCCATATAACCCATGAATCGACTAAATCGCCACCTGAGAATCACTCACAATCTGACAATGGAAAAACCCTGAATCTAGAAAAAATAATATAGCATCTCTAATAGCAACCAGTTCAACAATAAAAGGCTTCCATAAAAGATTATAAGGTTGAGCAAAAGCTCCCATAAGTTATGCTTTAGCATTATGGACAACACCACTAACCCCCACCTTACCATCTGGCTTCACAAACCGTAGCATCAATATTAATTTTTAAGTCATTCCCTGTTGAAGGAAGCCACATATGATCAGAACACTAACCCATTATCCGTTCAGTCTTACAATTAGCTTTTATAAATTCAAAATGTAGACCCACAACAAAATTAAGAGGCAACTCATCAAACTTTGCCACTGCAATACGGATAATTGTATTACAATGATGCCAAATACCCCACGAAATTAGTGAAAATCTAACCTGTTGAAAAGAATTGAGTTTTGGAAAACCAACTGCACAAGGTAAACCATTATTACGGGCTCCCCAAATAAAAAGCTTGACTTTATTCATTATCTTCAATCTCCAACTGCACAAAGCAAACCGTTATTATGGGCTCCCCACATAAAAAGCTTAACTTTATTCAATCTCTTCAATCTCCAAATTAACTGCCAAAGCCTAACAGAATTAGGATCACTTGAGCACCCAAATTTGCACCCACTATCCATCTTATATCCCACCCAATAACCAGATTTAACAGACTATGAACCATTATTATTGAAATGCCAAGCAAATCTATCTTCTCTTCTAATACCTCCAACCGGTAAATTAAGAATAATATCAACCTCAAACTTTGGAAAAGAATCATGCATGAGGTTAATATTCCTCCCTCCAGACTTAGTTAAAAGATATGAAACCTGAACTTCCTTACCAAGCATCAGTGGAGATCGAATCTAAAGTGAACCTTTACCTGGCAACCATGCATCCTTATAAATTCTTACATTCCGCCCATCAACAGTTTTCCAAATTCCACCATTCTACAAAATACCTCGACCCCAAAGTAAACTTCTCCATAGGAGAGAAGGATTAGAACCCAATCTTACTTCCAAAAAAGAGTTATTTGGAAAATAATGAGCTTTAAGAACTCTACTAGCTAAACTGTTAAGATATTTAGTTAGTCTCCAGCACTACTTAGCTAAAAGAGCTCTATTAAACTCCTCTAAGGATCTAAAACCCAAACTTCCTATTGATTTTGCTTAACACATCCTAGCCCAACTTATCCAATGGATACCTTTTTTACTTTTAGGAACTCCCCACCAAAACCTAAACATCATTCAATTTAGATCTCTCAACAATCTTTTTGGTACTAGAAACAACTCATATTATAAGCCAGAATAGGCTGAGCTGCAGCTTTTACCAAAACTTCTTTGCCTACCCTATTCAAAAGCTTTTCCTTCTAGCCAACAATTTTAGATGAAACTTTTTCCTTTATTGAATGAAAAATCTGAATTTTTTTATCTTAGAATATTGTGGTATAGGACACACTTCCAGCTGAAATAGAAATTATAAAAATAAGAATTTTTGTGAAAAATTCTCAAACAAAATACTATAAAATAATAAACAATTGTAGAAGGATATTATTATAACAAAAGGATATAATAATTTCTCTCTAAAATAAGAAGAGCACAATTGACAATATTCTCTCTTTTATAATAGGAAAAAACACACACTCTCTCTCAGAAAGGAAAGACGTAAGACAAAATACATATAAAATAATAGACAATTGTAGAAGGATTTTATTATAACAAAAGGATATAATAATTTCTCTCTAAAATAAAAAAAGCACAATTGACAATACTCTCTCTTTTATAATAGGATAAAACATACACTTTCTCTTACAAAGGAAAGACATAAGTATTTAGAAGAAACTATTTTAAAATTCTCTCGCTAATACTCCCTTTCTTTCTCTCTGCTTCTAAGTAATATTTTACACACAAAAAATGGAACAAATTTGCAAAGTATGGAGATGTATGTATATAAGTGTATAAGGCGATGAAGATGGCAGTGTGAGTGTTGGAATTGACATGGTACCTTTAGCTGTTGCAAGCTGTAGATAGCTTGATAGCTTGATTTTAATTGTCAGCCTTTTCACTGTCTTATTCAAGGCTTAATTGATAAGGAAAATGTGGCTTTACTGCCACAATTCTCCCACTTAAAGTCACTTTTGCTGTAGCTTTTCAATCCTTTATACTTTCCATTTTATACCCATGCTGCTCATGTTTTTGCTAGGTCAATAAATGATCTACACTACATAAACTTGTCAGTACCAATTAGCTTTGTCAAAATATCAGCTAAGTTGTCTCTAGTGTGGATTATCTGTAGATCCACACTTCCTTCTTCCACCTTGTCAAGAACAAAGTGAATTGAACTTGTATGTATTTTATCTTTGAGTGATATGCTAGATTCTTTGCTAAATGTAAAACATCTTACTATCACAAAACATAATTATCTTCTCTTTTTGTGTCCAAGCTTCTCTGGTAGCATTTGCAACCAGATTGCCTCTTTGCTTGCTTGTGAAGTTGCAATATATTCTGCTTCCATTGTAGAAGTAGTTACGACAGACTGTAGTTTTGAAACCCAGCTTACAATTCCTCCAACAAGAGTAAACACATATCCTGTGATGGACTTGCTTTTGTCAAAATCACTTACATAATTTAAATCAACATAGCCTCTAATAATAAATTTTGATCCTCCATAATATAATACAGCATTTGAGGTACCATTCACATATCTTAGGATTCTCTTCACAACACTCCAATGCTTTCTACTAGGATCTGCCATGTATCGACTAATCACTACCACTGCTTGTGCAATATTTGATCTTGTACACACCATAGCGAATATTAAGCTACCCACTGTTGATGCATATAGTACTTGAGACATTTTTATACTCTCTTTTTTATTGTCAGAACTCGTATTTGAGGATAGCTTGAAATTAATAAGAGGGGTAAAAATCAGCTTACGATTTTGCATGTTGAAATGCTACAAAATTTTGTTCAAGTAATTCTTCTGAGAAAGCTAAATCTTTTTATTATTCCTATCTCAGTAAATTTGCATTTCTAAAATCTTGTTTGTCGGTTCCAAGTCCTTCATTTCAAACTTTATAGCCAACTGTGCCTTTAAAACCTTAATACAATCTTTGATGGGGCGTGCTACCAATATATCGTCAACATACAACAGTAGAATAATGAAATTACCATCACCAAATCTCTTGTAGTAAGTATAAGAATCTGGACTAAGTCTGTTGTATCCAAGGCTCATGATGAAGGAATTAAATATCTTATACTAACATTTTGATGCTTGTTTGAGACCATATAGATATTTGTTCAACTTGCAAACCAAGTTCTTTTTTTCTTTTTTTTTCAAAACCTCTTAGTTGGAGCATGTAAATCTTTTCTTCAAGTTTTCCATGAAGGAGTGCAGTTTTGACATCCAATTGCTCTAAATACAAGTCCATTGTAGCACATATCTCCATGACTAAGCAAACTGTTGAACAATAGGAGAGAATATCTCATTGAAATCAATACTTTCTTTCTGAGCAAATCCTTTTACCATAAATCTAGTATGATACCGCTCTACTTGGTCATTGTTATCTCATTTGATCTTTTAGATCGATTTGCTTGTGGTAGTGGAACAAAATCTCATGTCTTGTTTTTATGGAAAGTTTCAATCTTGCATTGCGACCATCTACAAAGAATATTCTAGGCTTTTTATAGCCTCATGGAAAGCTGATGGCTTTCCATCTTCTGTTAGTAGACAATATGCAACATTTCCTTCCATAATGTATTTTGATTGCCAAGCTGGTTTTCTTTTCTTCCTAGTTGATCGTCGAACTTGTGGAGTTGTAAACTTAGCTTACTATTGTTCTTTGTGCTCTGGTGCTGCTTCAAAAGAATCTAGAACTTTTTGCTCTTGTCTTTCTTTGACTTGAACTATATTAGTCTTTGATTTCTCTTTTAAAGTGCTATAATTTTCGTTTTCTTGTATTTTATCTTCTGTAGATATCACATCTCTATTGATTATCACCTTGTAGGGAGTGAGATCTCACAGGTGGTACTTTTTAACTTCATCAGCATACTCTAAGAAAATACATTTTTTGGATTTTGGGTCCAACTTTAATGTTTCTTAAATGTTATACATAACATAGTAGGACTTCCAAATGTATCTAAGTGAGATTAATCAGCTAGCTTACCACATCTCCATCGGATTTTTCAAATCAATTGCAGTTGATGGTGACCATTGATCACATAATTGGCAGTCTTAACTACTTCTATCCAAAATGACTTGGCCATCCCTACAGTTCTCAACATCACTCTTATCCGTTCTAATAAGGTTTTGTTCATCTATTTTACTACTCTATTTTGCTGTGGAATGTATGCACCATGAATTGCCTCTTGATACCTTCTTGTTGACAGAAGCTATCAACTTCTTCACCAGTATATTCTCTTCTATTGTCTATCCTCAAACATGTGATCTTCTTTTCAGATTCACGTTCCACTAGCGCTTTGAATATTTTAAAAACTGAAAGTATATCATCTTTCCTCTTGATTGGATACATCCAACATCTCTTGAAGTAATTATTAACAAACGATATGAAGTATCTTGCATCTTCTAGGGATAGAACTAGTGCTTGCCAAATATCGGAGTGAATCAGCTCTAAGATAGCTTTGCTTCTAACATTAGAACTGCTGAATTTTAACATGTACTTCTTATTAGTAACACAATGCTCACAAAAGGATAATGAAACCTTTTTTAGCCTTGGAAAAAGCTTTTGTTCATCGAGAATCTTCAAATCTTGTTCGACATTTGGCCAAGTTTACGGTGACACATCATTGTTAATTCTTCTACAAAACTTGCTGATGCTGTAGATTCTTTTCCTTCTTATTGTATTTCTCTTTTAAGCTGTACAAATCTACAGCTATCTTTTCCGCTTTATCACCATAAGCATGCTTTTAATTATTTACATGATCCCATCTTGAATATGGCTTGCACCCATTATTATCTAATTGTCCCAAAGACAATAGATTTTTTCTTCAAGCCTTCACGTGTTGTACATTCTGGATGGTGCAAATCGTGCCATCATACATCTTCAATTTGCTGGTACCAATACCAGAAATCTCCAAGGCATGATCGTCTCCTATTAACATAGATCCTCTTGAGATATATCTATATTGATGGAACCATTCTCTCCAATGGGTCATATACCATATTGCTCTTGAGTCCATAAGCCAAACATTAGCGAATTCTCTTCTACCTACAGCAACTATTGTTACTTTGCTGTATAAAATTTCATCATCATCCAAGATACTTGCTACACAACTTTAAACTTTTGACGATTCAGCTCCTTTTCCTTTGGCTTCTTCGTTCTTCTTTAAATATCAACACTCCTTTTTGTAGTGCCCTTTCTTACCATATCTATGACACTTGACATTCTTTTTACTTCTAGATTTTAATCTACCTTGATTTTGACTCTCGCTGGGCCAAATTTCCATTGATCTCCCTCTCGTCATTATCAAAGCTTCAACTTGTTGTGAGCTTCCCAGTCTATCTTCTTTGCTCTTATGCCAACTTTCTTCTTCAAGAAACGCGGCTACAATGTCATTGAAGACTAAAATTTATATATTGTTGGTTAAGTTGACAGTGAGTTAATCATATAAATCAGGTAGAATTTGAAGCAGAATTTTAGCACGTTAATCCATGTCTATGTTATACCTTATTATTGTGAGCTGTGAAAATAAAGTATTGAGGGTGTTGATGTGATCGGTCATTGTAGTTGACTCCATCATCCGAAGAGTGTAAAGCGTTCTCTTTAAGAATATTTTGTTGTGTAGTGATTTGGCCTCGTACAATTTGCTAGAGTATCCCATATCTCTTTTGCTGTCTTTTTCTATGCCACACTTGACAATACTTCATCAGCTAGTGCTAGGTGCAAATTAGCAATAGAATTGCCATCCATTTCGTTTAATTTTCTATTGTCTAGGATCTTTGCGGGCCTATCATCAATTGCCGCCAGGCAACTATTTTTTTTTATTTTTAAAACTGGTTTTATTCTTATTTTCCACAATGAGAAATTATTCCAATTGAACTTTTCTATTATGTACTTCACCGCAATTGTTGAAGATGCCTCTTTTTCACTAACTAGATCTAATTGTTGCATAAAAAATTGGCTATAAACCCGGCGCTCTGATACCACCGTTCGGATATTGTGGCATGAGATACACTTACAGCTTAAGTAGAAATTATAAAAATAAGAATTTTTGTGAAAAATTCTCAAATAAAATACACACAAAATAATAGGCAATTGTAAAAGGATTTTATTATAACAAAATGATATAATAATTTCTCGTTAAAATAAAAAGATCACAATTAACAATACTTTTTTTTTTATAATAGAAAAAAATATAAACTCTCTCTTACAAAGGAAAAAAAAAAAAGTATTTAAGAAAAACCCTTTTAAAATTTTCTCTCTAATACTTTCCATGACCATCATCTTTCTAAATCTAAAATCTTTGTACAACAAGAGTACGTATTGTAGATGGAGTATTTGGACTAAATGTGACATTTGTCTTTGAAAATTAATTTATTGACCTGAAGCTTCCTCATATTTCTTTAAAATATCCAAAATTACATCACACTTACTAGAGCCCATCCTAGTAAATAACATATTATCTTGAAAAAACAAATAAAACACCATCGGAGCATTACTTGCAACCCGAATTCCCTTAAGTAAATCCATGGCCTCAACATCTTTTTTTTAAAAAAAAAAGAAGTTTTAAAAAATTTCACGTTGCACAATAAACCATCATTTTATCTATATTTTAATACAATTATAATTTGGATGAAAAAAAAATATATATTTCTTTCTAATAAAAATTATACTGGTACCCTAACAGATGAAAATATATGAAAGTGGAAATGAAATACATCCATAGACAAATGGTTGAGCGTGTAATCAGTTTTTTTTTTAATAATTAACAATTTTATGCTCTCCTTGTTTTTTTTTTGTTTTTTTTCCTCTGCCTTCTTTAGTCTTAAGTTTTTTTTCCCCAAAATACCCTTTATTAGAATGCATGTGACTTCCTCATTAGGCTTTTTACATTCAAATTTTAAATGGTACTAAACTTCTAAAATGATAATTTATGATGCAATGTATGACTTTTTAAAGTTGTAGAGCAAAATGAAAAATACCGTATATTCAAGGGGTATAAAATGCATTTAACCAATGAAATATTTATTATAACTTCTCTTAATTATTTTTGTGAAAAAAAAAATTCTCTTAATTATAATTTTACTCGAAAAATATTATTAAAATGGCATATATAAATTTTTTTTTTTTAAATAATAATTTGAGATTGGCTTAGTTGAAGGGACCATGTGCTTTATGATCCAAGTGGATATCTTTGTCACAGTCTTGAGAGTTGAACTGCACCAACCTTACAATATCAATAAATAATGTGGACGCTTCATCTGCCAAAATTAGGTGCTATGTTATTTCACATGCTCGGTCCATAGATATGCAAAAAATCATATTTGTGTGTGTGTGTGTGTCTCTCTCTCTCTCTCTATATATGTTAGTTCCAATATTACTAATACTGTTTGCACGTCTTTCTCATCATTGATAAATCTTTAAAAAAATAAACCTTGCCCTTGAATCATTGCATAAAATAATCCATTAGAAATATAGTTATGCATGGATGGTTTTTTTTTTATTTTTTGGGGACGTAGCATGGATAGTTTAATTAAAAAAAAAGAAAAAATTAGGGTCAAATATATACCACATACCAAACTACATGCGTACGTTTATTTTGTCTGCTAAAGCATCCATACTTCATTCAAACCATCTAGCTCTACTCGCTAATCAAACTCCTGAATTTGAGGAGGAAACGTAAAATCTAAAATGAATCATCCAAGACCATTGAAGCGGTTTCAAAGTCATTGAAAGGTGTTTCATGTGCCAATTTTTTAACATTAGATTTAATAAATCATCCTGCCCATTTAAATTGTCTAACGTAATGATGTAAATTCGATAAATATTAAAAATATACGTTATAACTGATTTTAACTTTTCATTACCCTGCATCTTTTATACACTATTATATGGTTTCAATAACAACATGATTTGTCAATATGTATAAAATATACAAGTAAAAAAATACAACATGAATTGTCAAAATATATAAAATATACAAGTAAAAAAATATTGTTATTTACACTTATATTTAAAAAATTATGAATTCAAAACATAGGAGGAAAAAAATTGTCAATGATAAAAAAAAATCCAATTGAAACAATTTTCATAAGGTTTAATGAAGAACTTATTTGATTTCTTATAGTAATAGTAAACATATAGACAATAGATTAATTTGATTTTATCATGGTTAATAGTAAAAAAATAAAAGAAATTGAATCAGTCAACGATAGATTATTTATTGTGTGATGTATGCAGTCACTAATTATGAAATTTAATAATCACTCTCCCACCTGAGAAATAATTAATCACTGCAACTTATGAAAAAGGATTGACGAATAATTAACCAATGCTTTTACTAGTCTCTATTTTTTTTACTAGTCTTGATCTTTATGTATATAAATATATATATATATATGTATCTAAATTTGTCAAAAGCAACTGTTAAAATAATTGAATTAGATTTCGTAATCTCAAAGATGGAGTACATGATCTTATCACGTTGAAGACGGATCAGTAGCAAAACCCACTGTTGCCTCAGAATCCTAAGTTGGAGTTCTCTTGCGGTGACAATGTCCATTGTCGGCTCAGATAGATCGATTATATAAATAGATAAATCAAAAACGAAAACAGTAAAGCACAGCTGCCCCAAAACAAAAAATTGTCAAACCATAGGCTCTCATAATTCGTTATAATTGTTGGGCCTTTTTTTTTTTTGGGGTAATTTCGTTATGTTGGTCTTGTGTAAATTGACATTAGATGAAATAGTACCACCGACACTGCCATATTCCACATACCACATTTACCTAATTTACACCAACATACAACTGCTTACCCGCTATTTCTTATTACATTCTCTTTCAAATTATTGGTACTTTTGACCACGCTTCCTTGTTTTTGGCCCACAACAAATTCCAATAAAGTAGCTTTCGTAGTTTTGTCTGCAAATTGGTTAATGTCAACACTTGTCTGTTCATCTGTGGCAGCCTGAATGACAGTTCCAAATCCAAAAATAATCTAAATTTCTACGTTGAACCTCTTTTTATTTTTTATTTTTGTCCTTGGATGCACCATTATTGGTTTTTACACAAACTTTGTTTCCAAAGTTAAAATTTATGAGCGAAACGAAGTTTATTTTATGAGCAACCCATAAGCAATATTCATATGGAGCATTTGATTTTGGTCCAACAACCTCGCCATTATTTATTTTGCGACCCTACGAACATGGTGCATGGGTGGTAGAAATTGGTACCAGAAATCAGAAATAAAAAACTACCTAATTGTACCCACAATTCCAAACATTGATGGGCATTTTTTTATGTACTAAAACTTCCAATCCCAGCCATGGAGATTCAGATAATCAGAAAATATTATATTGTGAGCTAAAATCTTAATTACTGTGTACAAAACTACAAAAATATATATTTTTTATGACAGCTGATAGATGCAAAAATCATTTTACATTTCTTTATTAGCTTAAAACTTATTAAAAAAATAGAAATAAAAATATTTAATCGACTAAGAATCTGGCACTCTCTAAGACTTCGGTTTTCCACCATAGGCTTGTTTGCATATTGAATTGGGTTTCTGGGAAGGCAAACACAGCTGTGAAGCAGTTGGACAGCTTTGCAGGCAATTGTCTCCCAGGCTGCCAGAGACACCCGATTGACCGGAAAAGAATGCCGGCGGTGGCTGTCCGATCAAGAAATTACCGTCCAAGTACAATCTTCTCAACGACTTCTTCTGACTGTACTCCAGTGGTATTTTGCCACGCAACCGATTGTAACGAAGTGAAAGCGACGAGAGCAGAGGATAACCCACGAAATTCACAGGGACGTACCCTTCGATTCTGTTGAAACCCAAATCCACCGCCACCAGGTCGCTGCTGCTGCTTCTTCCCGGGCTCCAGATCTCGACACGTGTCAAGCTGTTATTGGCCAAATCGACCTGCTGGAGCGAAGGCAGTAGAAAAAACCAGGCTTCCAACGTCCCGGTGATCGAGTTCTCACTGAGTTCAACCACTTCCAACCCAGTCAACCCGTCGAACGACGATTTCGTCAGAGACCCAGATAGCGAATTCCCTTTCATAGCAAGCTCAAGCAAGTTCGATGGGAGTTTGGGAATCGAGCCGGTGAGTTTATTGAAACTCAGATCGAGCCGCCGCAAATTGGACAAAGAATTAATAGAACTGGGAAGAAACCCAGTTAGAGAGTTGTGCGAAAGGTCGAATGCCTCGAGCGATTTGAGCTGAGTCACAGACGGAGGGATCGAACCGGAGAACTGGTTGGATCGGAGAGTCAACGTCTGAAGGTTGGAGAGAGAAGAAATCGAAGAAGGAATTGGACCGTAGAAAGAGTTATCAGCGAGGTCAAGAACCGTAAGCTGGGTGAGTTTAGAAATGAACGGAGAGAGAGTGCCGGAGTAACCGGCGGGGTCGAGAGTGATCTGGGTGATCCGAGTGGAGTCCGGACTGCAGGAGAGACCGCAGGTGAAGTGGGTCCGGCGAGGGAAAGCGCATGGGTCGGTGGTGAAGTCCCAGGAAGCTAAGCAGGACCATTGAGGAATGGAGGAGGTTTTAATGGAGGCTTTGAAGGCTTTGAGAGCGGAGACATCGGAGGGAGAAGTTAGGCCATGGACGAGGTGAATATGGGTGCTGAAGAAGAATTTGAGGAGAAGAAGAAGGAGGAGGGAGATGAAGCGTGACATTTTTTTTTTTTTTTTTTGTTTCTGTGCGAATGTAGTAGGGATTCAACAATGGCGAATAGAAAGAGGAAGTGGTTGAGAGCAAGTGGGGGGTGGGTGTAGCTAGTAGTGGAAAGTGGGATTGTTCATTGCTTTGAGAGAGTGTCTGGTTGGAGGGCATTTTGAAATTTTGAGAGGGGTGGTGTTGGTCGTATCGTACACGTAGATATTTAGTTATTTATTTAAATTAATTTTGTTGAAGCAAAAAATAAATAAATAATAAAAAAATATATTTTAAATAGGTAAATTCGTTGTCCTAAGGAAGAGTAATGCGCATGCTTCTCCCGGACTTTTCTCTGTTGGCTCGTCTCCCTAGACTTTATGAAAATATCTCTCTACATAATCCTATGTTTGATTGTTTTCATCTCTTTGCCACCATTTTTACTCTGAATTTTGACCATTCTAGTGCGGCTTAACTTTAATCCTAGAGATATACCCTTATGTCAAGGAAACCCTTTTTTACTTTTTGAAAATGTTAATCTTCAAAAAATTGATGAAAAGCTAATGTTTAAAAGATTGACGAAAATATAATGATTAAAAAAAAAAATTGATCGAAGAAAAGTTAAAAGGATGTAAATATAATAATGTAAGATAATATTTTTGAACCTGAATGGATCCAATTGAACTCATATCAAACATCCAAAGAATTATATGACATTAGCCCTAATTTCAAACATCATGAAGAAGGGTCATTTCGTTATGCAAAGTTATTGATTTTTCTACTTAATTTTGGTGTTTACATGAAATTTTTTTAAATGCAATTAATGTATATATATATAATACGGTTCCTATTCAAAAATCTAGAAATTTAATAAATTTAATTTTAACCATTGAATTACAAAAGATTAAATTTGAATTTTAAAAAACTATGTGATTATTTTTTTAGACGCCCACTTCACCTCAAACTATCTCCAACGTTTTTTCTTCTTTCACATGAATGATTAACAAATTCGTTCCTCTATTAAAACTTCATCGCCTCCAGTTCAGGATAAATGGTTCCATATATATATATATATATATATGTTTACAAACGCTGAAGGCATGGTGATTTAATATACTTTATATAATTAATTTGAAAGTTGCTGTTCTTTTTTTTTTTTTTTTGCAAGACTTAATATATTCGGGTTCCAGATCCAACTAAAGCGGGCAAAAATGCAGTCCAATAAGATGTAACTGGTTGTCATCTAGCTCCAGCTCCAGCTCCAATTTCTCTTCATTCTCAGAGTCACAGACCCATTCCGATTGGGTTGCTGGAAGATACTCCACCCTTTGTATTTTATAGGGTCCTGCCACAAAAGGGTTCTTCTTGATATTGAAGGAGGTTGTTCCATGTTGGGAATGAAAACAGGTATTGAAAGTATGTGGAATCCACTTTTAATTTGGTGTATATTGGTTATGTTTATAGCAGTGGCTGTGGAGTTTTAACATGAGGAATTTCTTATGGGAAGAACAGAAAACGGTGGAGAGGATATGATTTATGAGGTGAGTGCAAAAGGGCGGGGGGGGGGGGTTGGTGTGGGGGAAGTCACATGGTTTTCTAAAACTCAAATTTAATCTGACTTATGATGTAATTCAATAGTCAAAATTAAATTTTTAAATTTTAATAAAATCCAAAATTTTTGGATAGGAGTTTCACTATGCATATTTGTTACAATAAAAAAGAAAGCAATGAACTTTACCCAATGTAGCAATTGGACTATCATAGACAATAAATGAGATTCGGAGTTTAAAATACATTATTCCTGATGATAAGAATAGAATTTTCTATTGGTTTGTTAGGCTCTTAGCCATTTGGTGTGGGCATTGATTGATTGATGGTAACATAAATTTTACTTTTTTATTTTTTTTTCCCTCTTTAACGAAAACATATTTACGCTAAAGTAATGCATTCGATGATATTACCAAAAAAAACAAAAAAATGCATTCGATGTGGACATAAAGATATCAAAAGCAAGTTAACATGATGATGGTTTGGTAACTTTGGTTGGGGTTGTATAGTGCATGCATTTGATTCTTAAATGTGTGTGAACATTGAATTAATTCATGGTCCATCCGCTATGCAAATCCATGAAGATGATTAAAATTAGTTTTTGCATAATGATGGTGATGGGCTAAATGAAGCCAATTTTTTTAGAAAAAAGTGATAAATATGTATATCCAGAAGAAGGGAAAAAAAAAAGAAAAATAAAAAAAAAAGGCCAATTGGAATGATCTTAGAGCATCTTCAATGGATGTGTGCATTAGTTCTGTCAAACTGATGTGGCAACAAAAAGAATAGAAATTGTGAAGGATATTGTCTATTTTTGGAAGTTCTGTTAGATATGCTGAGTCAGCATTTTATTTATTTTTATTGATTTTTGTTAAAAGAAAAAAAAAAACTTCTGTGTGAGTTTTTAATTTTTTTAATTAAATATAATTTTAAAATAAAAAATTACATATTAATATTTTAGGATATTTTAAACAGAAGCCATTGAAGAGAAATTATCTAAAATATTATTTATTAAATAGAAAAAATATTATATAAATATGAACACTTTTCAAAATTAATGCCACATAAATTTCAATAAAAAAAAAACCATTAGAGATGCTCTTAGTGTTCATGTTATAGTATAATATCTTCTTAATTATAAATCAATTTAAATGTGTTCACACATTAACTTTTCATATAATTTTATTATTTTTTTAATATTATTATTTTTTTAATAAAACAATGATTTTTATCATAGATTTCTTCCCATAGTGACTTTTTATATAATTTAATTTCAATCCACATACTATTATTATATTTAAATTAAAAGAATAACAATAATAATAAAAACTTAAATTCAAAATAGGACGACCCAACGACCAAAAAAGCGAAGTTTACAGGAGGTGGCCAAAAATTGCCATAGGTGAACAAAAACTAATCAATGAAAAAGCTAGAGTGAATGAATAAATATAATAAGAGCATCTTTAATAATTCTATTCATTAGAAATTGTTGTGGCAAGCAATTTGAAATTTGTTAAAACTAGATAATATAATATTTATTAATAAATAATGTTTATTTAATTTTTTTTTTAAAATATTATATTTAAAATTTTAAATAAAATAAATTAATATACTATAAGATAAAATGATAGAAGAAAGAAGTAGACGGAATTGATAAAGAAAGAGTGGGAGAAAATATTGAATTCATGAAGTAGAAAGTCTATTAGACATCTTGTACTTTTTTATTATCATCTTATCTTAATAGACTTCTTATACAATATTATTAGAATTTTTTATTTTTATTTTTTTTGAAAAACTGTCAATGTACGCTCTAACTTAAATGTTGGGTAAAAGTAGGGTTGAAAAATCCTAAATTTTGTTTGATTACCCTACGCAAGTCAAAGTTCGCAGACCACACGGAAAAAGAAAAAAATCCAAAAGTTTTAATCTTTATATAAAAAATAAAATAAAATGCTAACCAATATTAAAAATAAAGGTTCAATGTAGTTGATTTTTGTTACAATTAAAATGATATTTGATTGTGTAATTAAAAAACAAATTATATATGATTGAACATTTATGACGTAACACAAGAATGTCCGTGCGTGAGAATTAGCTGCCCGTATGGCCTGAATCGAGTGGCGGGATGCTCGAACCCACTTTGAAAATTCTTGTGGCCCACATCGTAACCTTTCTTGGAGGCTGTTTGGCAGATCTTCAATGATAAAAAATAAATAAATAAACAAAAATGCAAGGTTTTTAGGTTTTAGGAGGGTGGATATCTATACATACATATATATATATATATATATATTAAAAATATATTCATATTTGAAGTAGATGAGTAATTTTATCATCTTTGTTTGAAATGATAATTGTAAAAGTTTCAAAAATTTAAATAAAATTAAAGGATTATATTTACACATATGGATTAATACTTTTATTTTAAGAAAAACAATTCTTTTATTCTATATGGACTAATATACTCTTTTGGGTGTATATGGACTAATACACTCAATGAAATTCATAATTCACAAACATTTCATACAAGTTCAAATATAAGGCATTTCAAAAAAATAAAAAATGGAAAAGAAATGTTCAAATTTAATAATATATTTATAAAAAAATATAAAAGAATATATATATATATATATATATATATATGTCTTTAAGAACACATATATTTTTACAATATCTAATATATATTTTTACCATATCTAATATATAAATCCTTACTCTTTGTGCTACTTTGCGCCGAGGTGTTAGCTATCTCCTCCCTTTCTCTCGCCTCCACGGCCTATCCCACCATCCACGGCACCGTCGACATCAGTATCTCAGTCGTCGACGACGATGGTCTTATCCCTACTTGCTGGGAGGTCTATGGCGGTGGCCGAATCTTCGATATCAGTAATTGGTGCACCACGAACATGCCAGCGTTTGAACCGACGACAGAATCAGCTTATGTGAACGTTAACAAAAATAGCTTATGATAGCTAGCATAAGATGTCTCAATCTTCTATAATTAACTTAGCGTAAGTTGCAATAATAACTTACGTGACATTGTAAGATGTCTCAATCTTCTATAATTAATGTTAAAGAAAAATATAAATACCCCGTTATCCAACTATATCATGTCGTAAAAGTTCCATGAATTATGATAGCTAGCATCACTCGTTTTTAAATTGTAAGTTTTGATTGACTCCTTATCCTACTTGATTATAGTCTTGACCATTTAAATGTCTCCATGTCACATACGCTTGTAGCTCATTAAAGATTAATTTCATGCATGGTTAAAATAATGATTATAGTGCGACAAAGATGCAAGTTCTTTTGAATTTATTAGTTTTCTCGCAATGTTCTTGTTCTAATATGTGGCAAAATATAAAAAACAAAGTTGCAAGTTCTTTTGAGTTAATTACATTATCTCGCAATATTCTTGTTCTAAAATGTGGCAAAATATAAAAAGCCTATATGCATCTTAATTAGGTAATCTACTCTAGATGTATGGTTATACTAACGATGATTGGAGCAACATACAGAGTTTCACTAATTAGTTATATAAAGTGAGCTTATGAAGTAGATCCATGCCTTATGTTGAGATTCATAGCTCAAACAGAAAAAAATGTCTAACCATGAGATGATACTGTTCGGACATATTGATTCTAGATTCAACTAACCTCCTCTGATCTATGTGTTAGGTGAATTTATCCATATCTAACATGTCATAATAGCTTCCCCTCCACAACATTTTTATTCTGTGTGGAGAAGATTGATTAAATACTGTGTAATAAGGCACAAACACAAGTTGTATTTTACTTGGTGACTAGTTTGTCAGTTGCTAGGAACCTTACAAAATCAGCTGGTCCCATTCCATAGCTAGTATTTATTATTCTTGTTTTGTATTTGTATTTGTACTTGGGTACAATATAATCTTCTTATTTTATTCTTCTTTTGCTGAGAATATGATATGAACTTCTTACAACTGAAGTGATGAAGTCCTTAAACATTCCCAAGGGAGTGCGCACGTCCTGTACTTTTCAGGACCTTAAATATTGAATTTATATCAAACCTCCAAAGAATTTGAATGGTATTAGCCCTAGTTTCAAACATCATGAAGCAGGGTCTCTTTATTATGGGAAATTATTGAATTTTCTACTTAAATTTGGTGTTTACATGAAATTTTTTAAACGCAGTGGATATGTATACAATAAACAAATATAGCAATGAGCTTTACTCAATGTAACAAGTGGAATGAGATATACAATATATGAGAATCAGAGTTTAAAATGCATTATTCCTCATGATAAGAAAAGAATTTTTATTCGTGTGTGAGGCTCTTAGCCATTTGGTTTGGACATTGATTGATTGATGGTAACATATATTTTACTCTTTTTTTTTTTTTTTCTTTTATGAAAACATATTTACTTTTAAGTAATGCGTTCGATGACATTACCAAAAAAAAAAAAAAATGCATTCGATGTGGACATAAAAATATCAAAAGCAAGTTAACCATGATGATGGTTTGGTAACTTTGGTTGGGGTTGTATAATGCATGCAGCATTTTATTCTTGAATGTGTCTGAACATTGAATTAATTCATGATCCATTCGGTACGCACATACATGAAGATGGAGATCATTTAGATTGGTGTTTGGATGATGATGGCGATGGGGTAAATAAAGCCAATTCCATTAGATCAGTGATTAATATATATACAAAAAAAAACCAATTTGAATGATTCTAGTGTTCATGTTATAATGTAATATCTTTTTAATTATGAACCAATTTAAATGTTTTAACACATTAACTTTTCATATAATTTTATTTTTTTATATTACAAATAGAAAATTCGAACCTAAATCATTATTTAAAAAAACAATAGTTTTTACCATTGAACTCTTCCCATATTAACTTTTCATATAGTTGAATGTTAATTTCGTTGCACGTGATACTTTTATATTTAAATTAGGCCTGACAACGTAATGTGTTAAATTGTGTTCATGTTACATCGTGTTCGTGTGGAATTCAGTTAATCCAAACATAAGCCGTTAAGCTTTCATATGAAAATAGATAAATCCAAATCTATTCGATAAATTATCATGCAACTCATCATCCAACCCATTAACCTATTTGCGGTAAATACAAATTTGAAAATTTAAATTTCACTTAGTTTTGAAATAATAAAATAATATTTTTTAAAAAAATTACAAAAATTCTTATTTATTTTTATATTTTTTAAAATTTAAACTAAAAAAAGAACAAATTAATACATGTTTAACAATATATTAAGTAATTTTGATATTATAAAATTATATAATTACCAAAATATCTTTTTTTAATGGGTCTAATAGGTTTATTGTATTTATCGTATTTCATCCGTTAAAATCCATTAATTTATTAGATTTTATTGGATGACACTGATACGGATTCGATATAATATCTTCAATCTAAATCCATAAATTATCATATGAATCCGTATCGTTTTATCGTGTCATGTAAAATTTTATCCGACTTAACTTAAATTGAAAGCATTTCAATAACAGTAGAAACTTAAATTCCAGATAGGACCACTGAACGGCCCAAACAGAAATTATATTTCCTTTCGATTACCCTAGACAAGTCAAAGTTCATAGACCCCACGGAGAAAAGAAAGGAAAAAAAAAATCTAAAAATTTAATCTTTATATGAAAATTTTAAAATCTAATAAATATTTTTAAAAAAAGGTTCAATTTCGTCGATTTCTGTTAAAATTAAAATTATATATATATTTAAATTAAATTAAAATTATATTAGATTTAAATGACACAATTTAAGAATGTTCGTGGATGAGAATTAGCAGCCCGCATGGCCCGAGTTAAGCCAAGGGGTAATCGAACCCAATTCGAAAGTTCTTGTGGCCCATATCATAACCTTTCTCATGGGCTCGGAGTTTTTCAGGTTGGTTATGTGGCAGTGTTTTAATGATAGATGTAAATATGATGTTCGAAATAGATGAGTAATTTTATCATCTTTGTTTGAAATGATAATTGTACAAGTTTTTAAAATTTCAATAAAAATTATAGTATTATATTTACACATATGGAACTAATAATTTTATTAAAAAAAAAACAATTCTTTTATTCTATATGGACTAATAAACTCAAATAAATTCATAATTCACAAATATTTAATTCAAGTTCAAATATGAGACATTTAAAAAATAAATAAATAAAAAGAATAAAAGAATATTTATAATTTTTACAATATCAAATATAATAAACATATTTTTTATTAAGTATTATTATTATTATTTTTTTAATATAGGTTGTTGAAGAAATTGAAAATTTACAAATTTAGGATTATCAATAATTCAGTTGGTAAGTTCGCATAGAATCCTACGTCTCTGTTCTACTTTCACTTCCAAACTCCAAAAGGGTCATAAAATTATCTTCTTAAACTCCGAAGCAAACCAAAAATCCTCAACCTTCCAAGAAGAACCATGAAGAAATCCTTACTTTTTGTGCTACTATGCGCCGAGGTGTTTGCTATCTCCTCCCTTTCTCTCGCCTCCACAGCCTATCCCACCGTCCCCGGCACCGCCGACATTGGTGTCTCAGTCGCTGACGGCGATGAAGCTCTTATCCCTACTCGCCGGGAGGTCTATGACGGTGGCCGAATCTTGGATATCAGCCACCGATACACCACGGACATGCCGGCGTTTGAATCCGACGACGGAATCGGACAGTTCCTCTGGCTTCCTAAGAGCATGAAGAATGGCTCGCTAGCAAATAACTCCGAGATGAAGCTGCCCACTCACACCGGCACGCATGTTGACGCTCCTGGTCACGTTTTCGATCACTATTTTGATGCTGGCTTCGACGTCGACACTCTTGATCTCGAAGTACTTAATGGTAATCGCTTTAAAGATTTTATTTTATTATTATTATTTTTTTTACCGACAATTTTGGTTGATTACTTTATTTTACTGTAGGGTATTATTTGTTACTATGTGAGTGCAAATTTGTAATGTTTGGGTATTGGTTTTGGTTTTATTCTTTATTTTGGGTATTGGGTCTTATTTTGGATGTTTGGGTATTGGGTTTGGTTTTGAATATGTTTTAGGTATAGGATCAGTGAATGATTATTTGGGTGCAAATCAATTTAAGATGTGACGAAAGGGTTTTTCTATTCAGTGCTGTTTTCTAGTAATAGTTGATTGCTTGTGCTAAATCCTTGTTTTGCTTACATGGTGAAGAAGACTTGAGCTTTTTGCCTTGAAACTAAAGGACACCTAAGATCACTGTTATTAGTTTGTTCCTTTATATTAGCCTTAAAGGTCATTGTTCATTACGAACTGTGTTGACTTCTTTGGCAAGTCTTTTGGGATTATCTTCCTTTGTAAAACTCTTCATTTATATTGATTTGGCATTCATTTTTCTGTTGTCTGTCATGTTTTCTCTTTATGTTTTCCCCCTCCCATTTTTAACAACTTATTGTCATCAATTAGAAGAAAAAAGGTTCCTTGAAGTGCCATATTGATAATTTCTTGGTGATTATATATGTTTCTTTCAATAGGTCTGGCTTTGCTCGTTGATGTTCCAAGGGACAAGAATATAACTGGTATGTAATTCTATAAGCTCACCTCGATGTGAAAGTTAACTTCATCTTTTTTCCCCTTGCATGGCGAGTTTCTTTGTCAATGCCAGTGAGCATGTAAACAAACGTAATTATGATTTGGCTATTTTAAACGAGTGAACCAAATTTCAACTATACCTCTGAATATGCCTATTGTTATCGTTTTTATGCAGCTGAAGTTATGAAGTTCTTAAATATTCCCAAGGGGGTACGTCGTGTGCTTTTCAGAACATTAAACACTGACAGGTAACTGAGAATAACTATGCTTGTCAGCTTGATATTGCCGTAAACTAAATTGACAATGATATTATATGTTCTGTTGATGCTACTGATTATTTGAGAGAATTTCATCTGACATGTGTAACTATACCTGTAATTAAAAAAATAATATTTTAAAATTTTAAAAATTTAAAAATTTTAAAAAAAAGAAGAAGAAGATTTTCCCTATTTTACAATGAATACTTTATTTAGATTTTAAAGAATCACATAAACTTACTCAACCAACTTATATCAGACATTGCCAAGCTACATTGAACTCTATATTGGTTAGTAACTTGGATCCTACTGATGATGGTGTGGATTCATTAGATGGCTCTGAATAATGTCCTCAGGACAGTGCCATGTATATAGGATGATGATTCATTATGTGGACTGATTGGAAGTTGACCTGTTTGAAGGTATATATGTCAATATGGGAGTGTAAATTGTTATCAAAATTGAAGAAATGCCACCTTTAACCTTAAGCATTTTTACTCAATGTAACTCTTCAATTTAATGACTAATGATAAAAACAAAAAATACAGTTTGTTTATTTCACTATCAATGTCATTTGAAAAGAAAATGCTGGGAATGAGAACACGTCCTCTACCATCTTTCTTCATCTACCTCCACCTATAATTGTTTTATATTTTCTTGTTATTAGTGATTGGAATTCAATGTAAGAACTTATTTCAATTTCAGGCGGCTTATGTTTAGAAAGGAATTTGACTCTAGCTATGTGGGATTTATGAGGGATGGAGCTAAATGGTTGGTAGAGAACACCGACATCAAACTTGTTGGTAAGATATGAATCACAATTTTTTTTTTTACCCAGCAATGATGCTCGTATTTTTCCTCTGTGCCAACCATCTGTGTTGTTTTCTTTCTATCCTGGTGTCAAAGTGGTATAAAAAAATAACCAATAAATTGGTACTTATCATTTATTATTTACTTGCATTTGACAATCGGATCTAGAAGCATGATGGTTTTCACATTTGTTCTGCTGGTAAAATCGGTGGTTTTGTTCATGTTTATAATTTGAATAATTTTTAAAGAACAAAATTTGTTGCATATCTTGCCCTGACCTTCGTTTTAGATGTTATTCTGGCACCATTCTGCTGTAATTTAAAGTGGCAGACTCCCAATTTACACCTCCTCCTTTTATTTGTGTCTTCTTTGGGACCCATTAAGACCACATAAAACAGCAAATACTTTACATGACCATTTTCTTTAAAAACTGAATAGCTCTGTAGTGTTTATTTGAAACTTTTGAATTAATTTGATAGTGCACAAGTCATCAAGATAACTTGGTACTATTTTATGTTCATTTGTCATTAGATAATATAGCTAATTCCTTCCTAATTTTAACTTATTTCCTCTTTGATTTTGAGTTAACACATTTGTTCTTATGAAATGTAGGAATTGATTACTTATCTGTTGCTGCATATGATGATTTACTTCCCTCTCATCTAGAATTTCTTGAAGGCAGGGTAAGAAAATTTTCTATATCAAATAATGGATTTTTCTATGGTTAACTCTCAAGAAAGTTTTTCTGTCCATCCCTATTACTCATGTTGATCAAGTTGCAACTACTAGTTGGTTTTAGAGGGTACTTGACTTTGCATTGCCTCTGAACTAGTAATTCATGTCTTGATTTTATTTTGTTAGTTTTAGATTCGTTTTGTTATGCACATATTTCAAGTAGGATATCTGTTACTATTTACCCAAAAAAAAAAAAAAAAAAAAGTAGGATCTGTTACTGGTTACCAGTCATTTCTCATTCTGGTGTTGAATTTCATCAAATGTTTTTATCTAGGGTGCAACTTGTGATTAAGATATCAGGTTCACATATTGCTGAAAATCAAATTGCATAGTTAAAGGTTTAGGGTTGTCCAACAAGAGCAAATGAATCATGGAGTCAATTGGATTACTCAATGTGAATCACGTGGAGGTTCGTATGATTTGGCCACACTTGTTAGGTGGTCAAGGTTATTTAGTGTTGTATTCCTTTACCTGTTTACCCCGTCTTAATCAAGTTAAATGTATACATGGGTTTTTGCAAATATACTGGCAAACTAATTATTATCTTTCAATCATTTTTGGGCAAGCACAAAGGTGGGCCCAACTCTCAACGCTAACACTGGTTATATCTTTGGTTATATCTTTCAGGAAATCATTCTTGTGGAGGCCCTAAAACTTGATAACATCCAACCAGGGCTATATAATGTCCACTGCTTACCTTTAAGGTTGCTTGGTGCAGAAGGCTCACCAATAAGATGCATTCTCATCAAATGATGCTTTTCCTTGTAAGTTTACACTAACTTTATGTTGTCCCAACTTGTGCATGACCTTTTTATTTTTTTATTTTTATTTTTTTGTTTTTTTGGATGCAAGTTGTGCGTGACGATTTGAAGATCTATATTGTTGCCGAACCATGTTTTATGCTTATTGCTAAACCTGATTTTATCACCTCATGCAGATAACCGGTTATCATTTTACACGTTGCTTGCTTATCTACTTCAATTGTGACCAATGCAGTGAATACATAAAGAATCGTTTCTAACTTTATCAGTTTTTTTTGGTATATCCATGCTTAGATGGTTAAATGTTTTGCAGGAAACAATGATGACTCCAGGACTATGTCGAGTCCGTACAACAGAAGGGCTAATATCAGATTTCACAAACTGTACCATCAGCTGCCTGGTGAAGAAATGCTGCAAAATTTGGACATCAATCTTGTTATGTTTATGTATATAGTGATTACCAATGACTTTAATATATTATCGGTGACTTAATAACCTTATTTTGAGTTTATTAAAAAGCAAAAAAAGACCTTATTTGACGTTCCCATCATTTATAATGTATTTTTGGTAAATCCCATCAACTATGATGTTGATAAAGCTCGTTGCGGAATATGACAAAACTATATATGTCGTGGTTCGAAAGCTGAATATGGAACTTGCCTTTGTTCCACGAGTATTTATCAGTGATTTTTAAATGCTTAAAATAACTTTTTAGAAGATAAACAAATTTTCTATTAATAATTGACCAAAATCATGTAAACACTCAATGTCAGTTTTAGTTTTACCGAATAAATGTATGATAATGTATACCGAATACCATGTGTGCCAATATTCGATTGATATATATTTAATAATTTTTATTTTTATGTTTGTTTGGTATTCTCACATTACTTTTATTTTTATTTTTTTTTATGGGTGATCTTTTTTTGTGTAAAATTAGTTATTTAGTGATTCATTCCGAACCTTTAAAAAGCATGTACAATGTGAGATAGAAGCTAAGTACATTCAATAATGCCTTGATTTCAGCAAAAAAATAAAAATAAAAAAATAATGCCTTGATCTTTTATTTGGATTAAAATAAAAAGTAGGGGTGCAACATAAGGTGCGTTAGCATTGGTGCAATTGGCAGCCTATGATTGTTATATTCTTTTACAATTATTAATTTTAAAAAAATAAAAAGAAATACATATCCATCTTTGCTCTAAATAGAGTGATATATATTGATAATATACAGAGATAGATTCCTATGTAATATATATACGGTAAAATCTTTATAAATGAATATTATATATAACCTTTATAAATATCTATGGAATTATAAAAAATTATTAATTTAAATGATTATCTATTTATTGATAAATAAATAATTTATTAATTTATCGTTCAATAGTTTACAAAGAATTTTATATTATTTTGAAAAATAAATTTATTAAATATATAATATATAATAATAAAGGGAAACATTAATTATGCATAATTAAATGTACAATCACAGAATTCATCATTACGTAATTAATAAATAAAAAAATTTAATAGAGTTTTATCAAAGAAAAGTCTACTAATAGTTCTACAAAAAATCTACTAATAGTTTGAATACATTGATAAATACAAAGAAGATCATTGTTGAGTTGACTAATTAATTAATATCTACTTTGAAAAAAATTATGTTTGATTGTGTATTAATTGAGCAATTCTTATTTTATTTACATAGCAAAATACTTTAAATGCATATTTTGAAATAAAATAAAATAAAAATAAAATTCAAAATATAAAAATAAAAATCTGTAAGTAATTTTTTTTTTATCATGTAGGATAAATATTTTTATTATTATTTACTTTTATAGAAATTTACAAATATTAATTTATATATTCAATAAATCATAAAGAATTTTTTTAAAAAAATTATCATATCATTCATTTAATAAATTTATTCATTTATTATACTGTTCCAACATTGACCAAAAATACTTTTTATTATATTTTTATAAATAAAATCAACATAAATAAAAAGAAAAACTAATAAAAATCTGTCTGGATCCATTATTAGCAGATATTATTAGCGGCAGGCAGCCGACGTGGCAGCTTTACGAGCGGTACCGTATTCAAAACTGCCTAAAAAGAGTGAAAGTCCAAAGTGGAAATCGAATCCACACAATTTCTCATCTCTCTCTCTCTCTCTCTCTGCGACAGAGTTGGCATTCAAGTTTCAACCACCAGTTTTCACCATGAACGGTAGCAGCACTGGTCACACCCCCCATCTCCTCCTTCTGCCACTCTGCTGCGCCGCACTGCTCCACCTACTCGCTTCCGTCGCAGCCGACGATGATGTCCTCCGCCCAGTGCGCAAGGAGGTATACGGAAAGTAAAATATTTGATATAACCCACAGGTACGTCCCGGACATGCCCGGCTTTGACTTTAAGGACGGGCTTGGTGATGGGTTCCTTAGGCTCACCACCAGCATGAAGAACGGCTCTGTTTGCAACTTTTCCGAGCTGAAGTTCAGTGTTCACTCGGGCACGCACGTCGATGCTCCTGGCCATGTCTTCGATCATTATTTCGACGCCGGCTTCGATGTCGATACGCTTGACCTGGAAGTGCTTAATGGTATATATGTACAATTATTTATTTATTTATTTTTAATTTCTTTTATAAATTTATGGAACGCACTGGATGTTTGTTAATTTGTTTGGGTGATTAGGTGCTGCTTTGCTCGTTGATGTTCCGAGGGACAAGAACATAACTGGTATTTATATATATATATATATATATATTTTTTTTTTTTCTAACTTAAGGACTTCTCTATGCCTTCATAATACATATAAGATTTTCATTTTTGCAGCATTTAATAGGAAATTTAGACCCAAAAAAAAAAAAAAAAAAAAAGTAAAGAATTTTGATGCAGTACTGCCCAATGATTACAAGAACAACCGTTTTGACTTATGGTTGTGATAAATACCATTTATATGGGTACTTCAATGTGCTCCATTAAATAATGACCATGTACACGTTGGAATAATAATTTATGTGCATGGTAAGATGTCTCAATCATCTTAATTTGGTAATTATATAAAAAAAATACTTTATTTATATTAATGCTAGCCAATTATACCATGTCACCTCATTAAAATTTCAAAAGTTATGATAGTTGGCAGCATAGCTCACTATTAAAAAAAAGAAAAAAGGATAAAAATTTGGTTAAGAAATATGAAAATAGTAAGTTTATAAAAGTCATTAGATATGTGTATTATATGTTATTTAATGAAAAATATAACCTTAACTATTAAAAACCATTATCAATGGTCATTATTAACTTAATTATCCAAAAAAGAAGTACAATATCAAATATTTAGTTCAATTAATTATTTATACATAATAAAAAGCTATAATTATTAACATGGTAATAATAATTTAGTCTATTAAAAAATGAAATTAGCAAGGTAAGCAGCCAAAAAATATTTAACATAGTAGTTTAACAATAGGGAAAATTTCATCTATATCCCCCAAGGTTTGACAAAAATTCTCATGTTTAGATAATTATCACTTCTCACCTTTAAATTTGATTTTTAACAAAATTGTATCATGAAAATTCTATTTTACCCTTATATGTCAAAATAAATATTAAATTAAAACTCTATGATCTACAATGTATAATAATTTTATTAAAAAATATCATTTAATAGTATTTTTTTATATAGTGAGAAACAATATAAATAAAGATGACAAATAAATTACATTTTATATATATGTAATTGAATACAAAAAAATAAAAAATGAGGTTTTGATATTTAATTATTTTGAAATTAAAGGGCAATACTGTCTTCTTATAAGTTAATTTAGTCTCGAAATTAATTCCAAGGGTGGTAAACCAGTAAGTGAAGATTTTTACATACCTCACGGATGAAATTTTTAACTTACCTATATAATAATAAACGATCAAAAAATGTTATAATAATAGGATTATCTTACAAATCATTTTGTATGTTCTTAATATTTTTTTTTTATAGACAGTAATTACCCTATAATAGAATTTTATACGTGATACGGACCTTTTTTTTTCTTTTTTTCTTTTTTTTTTTTTTAAAATTTCCACCTACTTGAATTTTTCCGGAATTTAATAAAGCTGGCAGTACTTCTTGTTAAATTGATAATTTTTGGTGAACTCCTTATTTTACTTGATTATATTCTTGACCTTCTAAAGCTCCCTGCGGCGCTTAAGAATGTAGCTCATTTAAAGTTTATTTTCATGCATGGTTAAGATAATGTAAACACTTTTGAATCTAAATTGTGGCCAATATAGAAAGCCTATATGCATCTTAATTATGCATCTTAATGATAATTGGAGCAACGTGTAGAATTTCATTATGCTAATGTCTATTGTTATCATTTTCATACATGTAGCTGAAGTTATGAAGTTGTTAAATATTCCCAAGGGGGTACGTCGTGTGCTTTTCAGAACATTAAATACTGACAGGTAAACTGAGAATAACTTTGCTCATCAGCATGATATTGCAGTAAGCTGAACTGACAATACTACTTATGTCAATCTCAGGCGGCTTATGTTTAAAAAGGAATTTGACACTAGCTACGTGGGATTTATGACGGATGGAGCTAAATGGTTGGTAGAGAACACTGACATCAAACTTGTTGGTAAGATATGAATTACGTTGTTTTTTTTTTTGGTTTTACCCAGCAATGATACTCACATTTTTCTTCCGTGTCAACCATCTGTATTGTTTTCTTTCTATTTAACTGATAAATTGGTTCTGATCGTTTAATATTTTCTTTCATTAGAAAACCAGATGTAGAAACATGATGGTTTTCACATTTGTTCTGCTGTTAAAATCGTCAGAGGTGTCCCTGTTTATGATTTTTAATATTTGTAAAGAAGAAAATATTTGTTACAAACTGCAAGCATTTTAATCTCGCCACTGACTTTTATTTTAGATGTTATTCTGGCAACATTTTGCTGTAATTTCAAAGTGCATAGCCTTCCAATTTATAACTCCTTCCTGTGTCCCAGTAATTCCATAATAAAATGAAAAATACTTTACATATTACCATTTTCTTTGTAAA
This sequence comes from Ziziphus jujuba, assembly GCF_031755915.1. NCBI lineage: Eukaryota > Viridiplantae > Streptophyta > Magnoliopsida > Rosales > Rhamnaceae > Ziziphus > Ziziphus jujuba. The sequence continues at coordinate 12,482,700 of NC_083387.1, read as the reverse complement.
TTGAATAGATCTGTAGTAGTATTTTTTGAAACTGGGTATTTATTTGATAGTACATAAGTTATTAAAGATAACATGGTACTGTTTTATGTTTATCTGCCGTTGGATAATATTAGTTGATTTCTTCCTAATTATAAAATTAATATTAGTTAACACATTTGTTCTTATGAAATGTAGGAATTGATTACTTATCTGTTGCTGCATATGATGATTTGCTTCCTTCTCATCTAGAGTTTCTTGAAGGCAGGGTGAGAAAATTTGAGAATAACTTGTAGATTCTTCCATGGTTAACCCTTATAAAACTTTCTCTGTTAATCCCTATCACTCAAGTTGATCAAATTGCAACTACTAGGTGGTACTTGACTTTGCCTAGCCCTTAAACTTGTAATTCTTGTGTTTATCTACTTTTGTTAGTTTTAGATTCTTTTGTGCTGTTATCATATATTTCAAGCAGGAATTCTGTAACTGATTATCAGCCATCTCTGACTCTGGCCCTGACTTTCATCAAAATTTCATCAAATGTTTGTATCTAGGTTATTATCAGGTTCAGATAGTGCCAAAAATAAAATTGCATAGTTAAAGGTTTAGGGTTATCCAACAAGAGCAAAATAACTGGTTAGGTGGTCAATGTTATTGAGTGTTTTATTATTTACCTGTTAGCCAAGTTTTAATCAAGTTAGATGTATATACAGGTTTTTGCCAATGTAGAATGAAACTTTTGGGAAAGCAGAAAGGTGGAGCCAACGCTCAACACTGACATTGCTTATGTTTTTCAGGAAATCATTCTTGTGGAGGCCCTGAAACTTGATAACATCCAACCTGGACTACACAATGTCCATTGCTTACCTTTAAGGTTGGTTGGTGCAGAGGGCTCACCAATTAGATGCATCCTCATCAAATGATATCTCTTCCTTGTAAGCTTAAACAAACTTTACATTGTCCTAAATTGTGTATGATAATTTTTTTTTTTTTTTTTTTTCTGGACGCAAGTTGTGGAACCATCTTTTATACTTATAATGCTAAACCTGGTTTTGACTTAATGCAGATAACCAGTTTAACATTTTACAATTTCCATCTTATCTGCTTGAGTTGTGATCTATGCAGGAAATTTTTTTCTTTTTTTTCTTTTTTTGGGGGGTAATAAAGGCAGGAAATACATAAAGAAATGTTTCTATTTTTGTCCATTTTTGGTGTTGTCCATGATCAATGGTTAAATGTTTTGCAGGAAACAATGATGATTCCAGGATTGTGTCGAGTCCATAGAACAGAGAAGGCTAATATCAGATATCATAAACTGAACAATTTAGCGTGCCTGGTGAAGAAACACTGCAAAATTTCGATTGCAATCTTGTTATATTTATGTACATTGTAATTACCAGTAATGCCTTTAATAAATTATCAATGGCTTAATTCTCTCCTATCGTTTATAATGTTGATGAAACTCATATTCAAAATATGACAAGCTATATATGATGTGGTTCAAAAGCTGAACATGGAACTTTCTCTTGTTCATTCATCAAAAAGTTAAAAATGGAACTTGCTTATGTTCAATGAGACACTGATTATTAAATTTTTTTTTTTTAAATAAAATAAAAAATTGTATATCCATTTGAGCTCTCATCTTGTTAAAGTGGTATACAATAGACCAATCCTAATCTACTTAATTCACAATAAAATTTCCTTTTGTCCCAAATATATATATATATACAAAAATTGAGCTAAAAACCACCATAAAAATTGCACCTCACCTTACTTGATCAATTTCCTACTGTAACTCGATGTGAGGTGCACACCTTATAATAATTTTGTATATGTATAAATATACTGCATTAAAATTAAAATCAATACACAGTATTTTTATTATTTAAAAATAACATCTATATATGATAAAGAACTCTGAGTGACACATGAGAATATTTTATTAGTGGCAGCTCAACGTGATAACTTTATGAGTTTTATACTATAAAACATTCGAACCAATCGAACCCAATCGAACCAATTCTCTCTATCTGGCAAGAACCTATCAGATTTCTCAATCTCAACCAAAGTCCCAACCATGAAGAACAACAACACTAATCACAGACCCAATCTCTTTCTGTCACTCTATGGCGCGCTTCTCTCGTTACTCGCTTCCATCGCCGCCTCATCGCCTGCCGACCTCGCCTACCCCTCAGTCTCCGGCGTCGATTCCGGCCACTGTTCACTTCACGATGATGGTCTCCACCCTGTACGGAAGGAAGTGTACGGAAATGGTAGAATATTTGATATCACACACAGGTACATCATGGACATGCCCAGCTGGGACTCCGAGGACGGGCTTGGTGATGAGTACCTCAGGCTCCCAAGCAGCATGAAGAACGGCTCTCTTTACAACGCTTCCGAGATGAAGTTCAGTGTTCACTCCGGCACACACGTCGACGCGCCTGGACATGTCTTCGATCACTACTTCGACGCCGGTTTCGATGTCGATACTCTTGACTTGGAACTGCTTAATGGTATAGACAAATTTTATTTTATTTTTTTTAAAAAAAGAAAAAGTTCATGGAACGCAGTGAATATTTTTGTTTATTTGTTTGAATAGGTGCTGCTTTGCTTGTTGATGTTCCGAGGGATAAGAACATAACTGGTATGTGTTTTTTCTAACTTTGGACTATTCTATTCCTTTGTAGTATCTAAAAGGAAATTCACCAAAATGACAAAAAAAAAAAAAAAAAGAAAAAAAAAGTACAGAGTTTTAATAGAATAGTCCAAGAAATCAGAAATGAATAATTGGTAAGTTGTTTACTTGTGGATGTAAATCTTTTACCTTTTTTTTTTTTTCTTTGATATTTTGCTTTCATTTTCCTTGTCCTTGTTTCGGTTCTTTTTCTATCTACGTTTAATTTATATTTCCTTGAGAGCCCTGTATCAAGAGATTTGGTGGGTTGGTAAAGAGCTAAAAATTCCTTATAGCTCAACTAACTCGTGAGCTTTCCTCCCATTGGCCGAAGCTTTGGGAAGAAGTGGTACTGTCAGCTTATATTAAGCCAATTACACCTGTCATGACACTCTTAATAATTTCATGAATTGTGAAGAAGCCACTAAATTGTTAAGTTTTGATGAACTCCTTGTCCTGCTTGATTATAGTCTTGACCCTTTAAAGCTCTCTATGGCATATAAGCATGTAGCTCATTTAAAGATTATTTCCATGCATGTTTAACATAACGAGTTTAGTAAAAAAAAAAAATTTTTCTTTTTTTATTTTTTGGGTGCGACAGAGATGCAAGTTCTTTTGAATTACATTTTCTCACAATGTTCTTGTTCTAAAACGTGGCAAAATAAAGAGGCCTATATGCATCTTAATTACGTAATCTACTCTAGATATATTGCTAAAGATAATTGGAGACAAGTAGAATTTCACTATAAATTGAGATTATGAATTAGATACATGCCTTATGATGAGAATCATAGAAAAAAAATATATATATATATATATGTCTAACCATGAGATGATACTGTTTGGACATATCGATTGTAAACTCGATTAACCTCCTAGAATCTATATGTTAGGTGAATTTGTCCTATCTAACATGAGATGATACTGTTTGGACATATCGATTGTAAACTCGATTAACCTCCTAGAATCTATGTGTTAGGTGAATTTGTCCCTATCTAACATGTCATAATAGCTTCACCCCTGCACAACGTTTTTATTCTGTTTAGAAAAGTTTGATAAAATAAAGTGTAATAAGACATAACACGTGTTGTTCGTAACTCGTTTGTCAGCTGATAGAAACCTTACAAAATCAGCAGGTCCCATTTTAAAGCTATTAGTTATTATTCTTGTCTGTATATGTAATTGGGTATAATATGATTTTCATATTTTGTTCTTCTTTTGCTGAGAATATTATATGAACTTCTTACAGCGGAAGTGATGAAGTCCTTGAATATTCCCAAGGGATTGCGTCGTGTACTTTTCAGGACCTTAAATACTGACAGGTAAAGTTACATCAATCATAGTGTTGCGAAACTGCTGTACTCATTATGGACCATCTTAGATGTATGGTTTCTTTTTTCTTCGTTATTAAGTCTCATGGCATTTTTGGTTTTAAATATTGAAACCAATAGATTGACACATGAAGAAGTCATTGAAACCTAAACCAACTGCCAACCAAGAGAAAGAAAATGAGCTTCTGATCTGTATTCTGGATCTGCTTCCTCTTTAGTCAAATTGACAACTCACCCAATTTGATTTTTAACAGATGATTTTTCCATTTCCTGTTTATCAATTAACGTCAGAATTAACACAAGAGGTCCACCGAGTTATAGAAGAACAGAATAATAAAATACAATATAGTCATGCAGTTAGACTTCTAATGTGAAAATGAAGCTAATCTTTTAGCTACCAAGTCCAAGGATATCTTTATGTGTGTTTTAAAATTCTGACCATATTGTTTCTGCTAATATGATGCAATGAATTAGAGGGCTGGACTAGCTACATCTGTGTCAAGTTAATAAGTAGGTAGTAGCATTAGCTTTAAGAATAGTCCTTTTGAGGTGACCTTCCTTGCACACCTTGCCCATTATAGTATTCCTCAGTAGAAATTATCCAGCACTGACTATTCTTTAACAATTGGATGGCTCGTTTGAAAGGGGATAAATGCTAAGTAAAATATGGAAATAAACTACTTTCTGTACTTGTTATCTTTAAAGAAAATATTGGTGAGTTAAATCTTAGTTTTACTCATCAGGAGGCTTATGTGGAAAAAAGAGTTTGACACAAGCTTTGCGGGGTTGACTAAGGATGGAGCGAAATGGTTGGTGGAGAATACAGATATCAAACTTATTGGTAAGGCATACTATATAAATATATATATATAAATTTCCTGCCAATTTTGATCAATATATTAAGGAAACTTTAGTGATCTTTCCAACTAGCTGTGTTGAGCTTCATGCATCCTGTTTAACCATCATGTGGTGCAATAGCTAGTACAACAGCAATGGATTATACCTTGGTTCTCTAGGTTTAGATACTAACTAGAGTTTCCTTTTTCTTACCTCCTTTTTTTCAAGGTTTTTTCTTACCTCCTTTTTTTCAAGGTTTTCTTATTTCAGTTTCAATTTTGCTATTTGTTGAAAAATCTTATTTGTCTCTTCCTTTCTTGTCTCATCCCCTCTCCTCTCTAACTTGCTTTTGCTGGTAGTGCATCACTTCCCTTTTGAGGATGATAGCATGAGACAAGCATTGCCATTCTGCCTTCATAATCAATGAGTGACAATTGCCTGCCATAATATGGCCTCAAGCATCTTATGTAGATTATTAAATGTCCAGTGTTCTTAGAATGAGCAGTATATGGATAAATAATAAGCTAGAAGTTTCTAGAGATTAGAAATGTAAAATCTCCTTCTCTCCCTTTTTCCTTAGATGCAATTCTCGAACCACAGTGCTACAGTTGTTTTGGTGCTATAATTAACTCAATATATGCCCTCTAAGTTGATAAAAACCAATGGTCTATAAGAGGTTTCTTTTGAGATTATCTTATCTGGGTCTAAGACTGTTAAAGTATTTTCATGTATGGGTTACATGGCTAAGTCTTATATTTGATTATTGCATTATAAACTAGAGAAATTTTGCGGACTTGTTCCTGGATTATTAATAGCAAAAATCGAATTCCATATTAACTCCATTCTGCTATTGATGGTAGGAACTGATTACTTATCCGTTGCTGCCTATGTTGAGGCAATTCCAGCTCATCATGTTCTTTTGAAAGACAGGGTAAGTTTGAATTAGAGCTTCATACTTGTTTTTGAAATTAAATCTGTTTGATTGCTTAAAACATTTATCCATTCCGTTTAAGTATATCGTAGTTGTGGGTACTACTAGGCTATAATGAACATGATTTTGATACCAATGCCTTTCATTATTGATGTCAATTGAAGCTGTATTAGTAATCTAGTTGTGGGAACAAAAAGTTGTGGAAATATTGCTAATGCTGATAAAGTTTCTTACATATATTCATCCTGCAAGAGATCTAGAATCAATTCCTGCCTTCACTAAAAATGGATCCTATATGTAGTATCTGTTTGTTTCATTTGGGATATGATATATTGCCTTCAAGTGTCATTTGGGTTATGATATATTGCTTTCAAGTTTCATTTGGGCTATGATATATTGCTTTCAAGTTGATTGGATGACTTTTTAAATTGTCTTCTAAAGAAGGCTTAGTTTATTGGGTTTGAATTTGATGGTAATAATCTCTCTTGCTCTCAATATTAACAATACTGGTTTTATACTTCAGGATATCATTCTGGTTGAAGGTCTAAAGCTTGTTGACGTCCAGTTAGGAATGTATTCTCTTCATTGCTTACCCTTAAGGTTGCTTGGTGCTGAGGGATCACCTACAAGATGCATTCTCATTGGATAAATAATCTTCTGTAGGTAGAAAATGTCAAATCCCCATTTCCCTGTAACTGTATTTAGCCAAATAACTCTGTTTAAAATGATATATTTTTGCTAGCCTATGTTATGTGATGCCTGAATTATAGCATTGAAATGGTCTTACTTTATCCCTTTTCCATTAGAATATATGAATCAAATTTATTTCCTTCAGTTACTGACACAGTATGCTCGTATATTCTTGTTAAATTGTTGCAGCTGGAATCCTTACTGTTTCAAGGAGTTGTGCGAAAGACAACTATACTGGTGTAAATTTGATAGCCTAATAGTACCCAACTACATGGGACGAGAGGGATAAGCAAATGAAGAAATAAAAAGTTTTAGTACAAAAGTTAGCAGCTTAGCTTTTTATATTGTCGCAAAATGAACAAAATTATCATAAGAAATGGTCTAAAATGATGGCAACATCAACTGACTCTACATATACGTATATATGTGTCTGTATGTATAAGAATCAGTTACCATTGGAAGTTAATATATAGTTTTACTGTTCTATGTTTCCAGTAATACTGTGATCTGTGGATCCTTATGTATATTAGTTTGTAATTTCTGTAAGTATGTTAATGATGCATTTTAGATAGCTTTCAATGGAAGTGGAATTTGAAGTCATGTTCATGTAGATACTCGATATATATCTTCTTCTGGTCCTGATGAGTTCTGTTTGGGCATGGTTTTGGTGCTTTTTCCGTAAACAATGATGCAGAGTTGTAAAGCGGTAACACGTCGCCGAGGACTATGGAAGAAGAAAAGGTTATTTAATTATTTATAGGAATATTTTTCCACAAGCTACGTATTATTTAATTGCAGAACCATTTAGATTATTATAATTCACCGTCTTCTCCAGGCCCCATATGGTTGGGAACGTACCTGCAGCAATGCTAATATTTAATAGTGAAAAGTAGGCAAGCATTTGCTGAAAGTGTTCTCTCTATGCTTCATGTATAAGTGATGCTAATCTCAGATGGAAAAAGAAAATGAATACAAAGGGAGTAAAGGTTATTTGACTTTGCAAAGGAACCACGTGATAGACAACTTATCAAGAAGCAACAAAAGTTTTATGATCCGATATATTGGGCATCAATTTTTGTTATTTCAGATACTTTTTATTTCAAATCTATAAATAGGGACATTGGCAATGGCAATTGCCATCAGTAGAAACACCAAAGCTCTTAAATATTGCTAAGAACTTCTTGAGAAACTTAATCATGTCTCGCATCGTATTACAGTTTTTGCCAGTTCTTCTGCTAATGTTGATGGCAATGATGGAGGCTACTCCTCCGGGTATCGCCAAGAACCCAAGCCATTCAAGATGTTTGATCAAGAAATACAAGATGTGCTATAACCTAGAGCATGTCTGCCCCAAGTTTTGCCCGGATGCATGCACCGTAAATTGTGTCTCTTGTAAGCCTATGTGCGTTGATTCCTCCAGCCCTGCCCCTGAAGATTCTAACTCTCCACCTGAGTCACCCAAAACTCCTACCACTCCTACTTCAACTCCACCTCCTTCTAATCCCACCTATCCGCCATCAACACCTTCTCCCAAACCTCCATCTCCATCACCATCAACGCCTTCTACCACCACCCCTGCATCACCTTCACCTCCTACACAACCAAAACCTACTCCTCCAACTCCAACTGAACCATCTTCTCCAGCAACCACACCTTCACCGCCTTCATCGCCAACACCTCCTCCTACTACTCCGTCATCTCCTTCACCTCCATCCAATCCAGCTACCCCACCATCGACACCTTTGTACCCTTCTCCACCACCTCTTAATACTACTCCATCGTATCCAACCCCTCCTAGCTCTACTCCATCTCCACCTAGCAAGTCTCCACCATCATCTAACCCTCCTTCCACTCCATCATCTCCATCTGCTTCTGAAGGAGCCAAGAGGGCCAAGTGCAAGAATAAGAACTATCCACAATGTTACGACATGGAGCATGTATGTCCCAGCTCTTGCCCTGGTGGATGCGAGGTCGATTGTGTCACTTGCAAACCTGTCTGCAGTAAGTTCAACCTCCTACATGCATGCATTTATACAAGCTTTCCATTATTCTTAAAAACCATAAAACTCTAATACGCCATATATAATATATTCTAACTATTGCATTGCAGGGTGTGATCAGCCAGGAGCAGTTTGCCAAGACCCTCGATTCATTGGTGGAGATGGCATAACCTTTTACTTCCATGGCAAGAAAGACCAAGATTTCTGCCTCTTATCCGACGCCAACCTCCATATCAATGCCCACTTTATTGGTCGTCGAAACCAGAACATGAAAAGGGACTTCACTTGGGTCCAGTCCATTGGAGTACTCTTTGGCAACCACCAACTTTACATTGGTGCACAGAAAACCGCCATATGGGAAGACTCGGTGGACCGCATTTCCATCACATTCGACGGCAAGACAATTAGACTGCCAGAATCCGAAGGCGCTAGGTGGCAGTCGGAGAGTGTTCCAAGTGTGTTTGTGATGAGAGCTGCTGAGACTAACGATGTTATGGTTGAAGTTGAAGGAAGCTTTAGGATCACAGCTAAGGTGGTGCCCATCACTGAAGAAGACTCTCAGATTCACAACTATGGGATTACGAAAGAGGATTCGTTTGCTCATCTTGATCTGGGATTCAAGTTCTTCTCTTTGAGCGACCAAGTAAGCGGTGTGTTGGGCCAAACATACAGACCGGACTATGTGAGCCGTGTAAACATTGGAGCAAAGATGGCGGTAATGGGAGGGTACATGGAGTTCAAGACTTCGAGCCTGTTTGCCACTGACTGTGCCGTTGCTCAGTTTAGAGGCTCCAATGGTGAAGCTTCTTTGGAGGATTCGGAGCTGCCAAGCTTGAGCTGTACCAGTGGGTTGGATGGTCAAGGAGTAGTCTGCAAGAAATAAGACTTCGTTTCTGTTTTTTTTGTAATCAGAACAAAAAAACAAAGAGATAAAATAAAACAATATGAAGTTGTTGAATAAAAACTCTAAGAAGTATAAACCATAGCCATTGCTTATTGGAAGTAGAAAAAATACTGTCCAATGCAACTATAAGCCATTGCTTATCGGTAGCTAGCAGAAAAAACTGTCCGATGTAATTTGTCCTTCCTCCATTGACTAATAAAAAGGACTAAAAGCTTTTGCCAAATTTGATTAGATTAATTAATTTGTTTGATTTTGTTTAGGGTTTATTTTTTTTTTTAATGTCTTATAAAATGGTTATTCTGATAGTCATTAATCATTCGTGAAAAAAAAAAAAAAAAAAAGCAAAGACAAAAAATCAACAAATGAAGGGTTAAATATAGGATTCAATGTTCCCTACCACGCAGCCACATTATAAATTGATCACTTTCATTCTTCAACAATTTAAGCATCCATGTTCAATTTCAAGTCATCAAAAAATTCAAACATTGCATTCTTCAATTTTTTTTAATAGAAATAATAATTTTTCATACAAAAATAATTATTATTGATATCCCTTTATAAATAGAAAATAAATAATTACCAAAGTATTAAAGTTACATTTTCAAACCAAACATTCTCACTATATTTAAAGTAAAACAGAAAAAAAATATATATGTTGTTGATATAAAATATTTAATATTATTGTGTTAATATAAATTACTTAATATTATTTATGTTTTGGTAACTCATTAGTTAATAAAATCTAACCCAAAAAAAAAAAAAAAAAAAACTCATTAGTTAATATTATTGATATAAAAATACTGTATGATTATATGCGACGACAAGTTGTTTTAAATGGTACGACATGCAGTTTATATGACATAGAGATGAACCTATCAGAAATTGCCACGGAAACATTTTTTTAATTTATTTATTTTTTGGTTATAAGGGAAGCCGAAAAACCCGTGTCTGGGTTTTATGAACTGGCCATTGCCAGAAAACCTTCTCTCTTCCCTCCATTCGAAGCCCCTGAGAGTGGAGTGAGTGAGAGAGCAAAAAATTGAAACCCTAATTTTAGAGAGAGAAAGAGATTGTTAGAGAGAGAGAGAGAGAGAGAGAGAGAGAGAGAGAGAATGGAAGGGAAATCGTACCAGAGGTTCCCGAAGGTGAAGATCCGAGAAATGAAGGACGATTACTTGAAGTTCGAGCTGCGAGAGACCGACGCAAGCATGGCCAACGCGCTTCGGCGCGTCATGATAGCCGAGGTTCCCACCATCGCCATCGACCTCGTCGAGATTGAAGTCAACTCCTCCGTTCTCAACGACGAGTTCATTGCCCACCGACTTGGTCTCGTCCCGCTCACCAGCGAACGCGCCATGTCCATGCGGTTCTCGCGCGACTGCGACGCCTGTGACGGCGATGGCCAGTGTGAGTTCTGCTCCGTCGAGTTCCACCTCCGCGCCAAATGCCATTCCGACCAAACCCTAGACGTCACCAGCAAGGACCTCTACAGCTCCGATCACACTGTCGTCCCCGTCGATTTCTCCGATTCCGCTGGCTACGACTCATCCGAGAATAGGTATATGTATATATATATATATATATATGAGACTAAGTGTTCTTTCTCTCTTGCTTATGTTTCATTTTTGAAATTGTACTTCTTTTTTTCTGTTTTTACTGTGTATTTGAATTTTTATAATGTAAATGTTCTTCCGTGCATGATAGCATTGAAAATGATTGTTAATTTCCAGTGCAAAAGCAAAACATAGGATGATTTCGGTGACTGGAATCAGTAGTGAAACAGAAAAAACGTATCAAGTAGTGAAACAGTGACTGGAAGTGTTGGTTTTCTTATTGTTATTCTTCTTAAGGAGATAGCTGTTTTTTTCCCATTGAATTTGGGTATTATGTGATTAAGGGGGATTATCATTGTGAAACTACGCCGCGGGCAGGAACTGAGGCTGAGGGCCATAGCCAGAAAAGGGATCGGCAAGGATCATGCCAAGTGGTCACCTGCAGCAACTGTCACCTTCATGTATGAACCAGATATTCGAATCAATGAAGAGCTGATGGATACTTTGACTTTTGAGGAGAAAAGAAATTGGGTTGATAGTAGTCCTACCAAAGTTTTTGACATTGATCCTAATACCCATCAGGTTCTTCTTCTTCTTCTTCTTATTCTTTTTCTAGTTTGTTCTGTTCATGTTCTGTAAGAGTCATAGACTTAGAAGGCTTTATTCTGTAAATACGCTTTAGACTCATTCTGCTAGTGGTTTTGTTTGCTTATTATAGGTCTTCCACTTTTATTAGGGATGTATTATAAAGAATCACTTGAATGATAGTGTATCTTTTGCACCTCTAAAGTAGGTGACAATAGAGAAAATGATAGCCACTCTTTTCCTTTTCGTAAGTCAATTAGGTGTATGCTTTGCCATTGTTACATTTATAGATTCCAAGTTTAACATTTTTGAATTAATAGAACTGCTCAAGTTTTCTGCATTAAAATTGAACCAATCATCCAATGAATTGTACATGTTGTGATATAGTAACGAGAGCCCTTTTTTTTTATTTTTTTTAATGAATAGAACCCTATTTTTTGTTGTGATCAAAGGAAGTGCAAAATTAGTTTGTATGGGAAAATTGTTAAATAAATAAATTTGTAAAAGAAGGAACGAACAGAGAATATTTTCTATACTATTGCATTTAGTGAGAGGAGTATACCTTCTATGATATTTAGATTGGTTCTCCATGTGCTCTAGTGACGGAATTGAACTCCTGCTTCTTTGTCTGCTTCCCTTTCCATAGAGAGAAAACTGATCGGACTTTAATGATTGCTTGTTTTGCAAGCGAACCCAGTTATAATTTGAAGCTTATCATATGTGTCATTTGATTCTTCCCTTCTTTAGGTTTGCAAGAATTGACCTTTTTGGTGGATTATTTTAGGAAACCAATTTTATGTGGGGATGGTGAATACAAATGTGGGCAAGATGCATTGTCCAATAATTTGTGGCCTAAATGAAACCGAGGAATATTCTTTTAAGCAGCATCAGAGAACAAAATTTATAATGACCATGCTAAATGCTTGTAGGTAGTTATCGTCAATTTTAGAGGCTACCAAAACAGAGACATATCGTATGGGTGAATGTGGCTAAGTTGCTTTCCAGGTCTATAGGTTTCATTCTTCCCACCTTGTTAATAAGTGATTTGATGAATATGATAAAAAAAAAATTGTTCTATTGGCTTAATATATATGTACACCCATTGTGTCTTGAGCTTTACATGGTAATTGTATTGTTTATCCCCAATTGTGTAACTTTGCATAGTAATTTTACTTCTATTCCCCATTTAGTCTTTTGGAATGGTGATGACTTAACATGGTTGTTATGAATTGATACTCCTATAACATTTTGTAATTCTGCTGTTATTGTTGTTGTGTTTAGGCACACACACACACACACAGACATACAACAGATTTATTAGCTTAGCTTTTGAAGACTTGAAAGACCGTTGCTTAATGTTCAATCCTTTCCATTATTGCTAAGATATGAGAATGTTTGAACCAGTTCCTGTGCTGGCTGCAGCAAACGAGACTTGGAAAAAAAGGGTCTAAAATATGGTATTTGCATACAAGTGCTTGGCTTTTGAAAAAATATTAGTTGTTTTACATGACAGTACTCTTTGTCACATATTTCATTCAAGGGGTCGCAGCTAATTACATATTCTAGAATTTTGTCAAGGAGGGAGATATTGGTAGTTATTTGTTTTTATTTTAGTCATATTTTTGGGGTATGTGAAATTGGTATTCTGGTTTGTAAAATGTGCCATAATAAATTACAATGGGATGCTCAACTTGTTGAGAGTGGCTGCCAAGCTACATGGCATTTGAGATTATAATGTGACAAAAGTGATTGCATACCCCAATTGTTTCCTTATTCTCATTCAGTTGTTTCTTTCTTTGGTTCTACAAACTCCCTATGTGTTTGAATTTTTTCATTTTGTTGACTTTACGTAGTTCATCAACTTGAATGGAGGCACTTGTAAAGACGCAACCATAGACACAATTTGTCTGGGAATAATGTTCATATTTATTATTTTTTGGTCAGTGACTCCATTAATGTGCACAAGTTCTTACCTTCCAACTATCATTTTATTTTTTTTATTTTTTTTTACCTGCTTAGGACACACAAGATTCCAGTGATTTTCCCATTATTCAGAAAATGTGGAGTCTGAACTCTGTTTCGATCATTGTTATGTGTTGTATTACCCTTATTTCATGAGAATCTTTCAGTAAGGACTAGTTTATGTGTAGCCGATGCATTGGTTGTTGCAATGTATCTGGATGTTTGAGCACAAGTAGTGGAATGCTGTATAGTAGTTTTAATCAGGGCCACTTAGTTCCTGTCTTTGTTTTACTGTTGCATGGATGGGCGTTCTAATAAGAAGAAAAGAAAAGGAGAATCATGGTGATTTTTCTGATGTGATGTTTCTTCACTTCATTTTGCTTCTTCAGTCACACATAAACATAATGAGCTAACTTTTATGCCCCTCTATTTATTTATTTTAAGGTTGTGGTGGTTGATCCTGAGGCATACACATACGATGAGGAAGTGATCAAGAAAGCAGACGCCATGGGGAAGCATGGGCTTGTTGATATTACTGCCAAGGAAGATAGTTTTATTTTCACTGTTGAGTCAACTGGTGCAATCAAAGCTTCTCAATTGCTGCTCAATGCCATAGAAGTTCTGAAACAAAAACTGGATGCAGTGCGCCTCTCAGATGATACTGTAGAAGCTGATGATCAATTTGGTGAATTAGGTGCACATATGCGAGGTGGATAATTCTGGCCGTTTACTAGCTGAGCTCGTCTAATGGATCTTTTGTAGGTTTCTGGAAGATCAACTGACTTGTTTGTGGGACTTGTTTATATGCCTTATTAACTGCAATACTTGTTTTGCTGGTACCGGATGCTAATCTTTCTTTGTAAAGCATGCCTTTCCATTTCTGTGAAACATTTCAGTTCTATTGAGGGGACTTGCCATCTTACTCTTTGAGGTAGAAACATACGAAACAATGATGTCAACATTTCTTATAGCTTGAATTTTTCTACTCAACATTTTTTGGCTGCAGCTCTATGTATAATGAGTGTTGACATATCAAGACCACGGCATCGGAAGGGCAAAGTCATTTAGGCCTCTCTCTAGGGCTATGGCCTGTAGATAGCTGGGCCGAAAGAAACAAAATTTTTAGAGGAGTTTGGCCCATTCCCCCTCTGGCAGACTTTAACTATCTATACCATTCCTTCGCTTTTTTTTTTTTTTTCTTTTATTCTCTCTTTTTTTAATATTTCTAAAATACATTTATATCAAAATTAAATTTTTTTTATCTTTTATTTTTTTTTTCATTTGTTCATACTTTCATTGCCGAAAACTCTTTTAAAGATTTCAAAAACTCTTTCAAAGTCCACTCTTGCAAACCGATTCTTTTCTTTTTATCTTCAAAAAATTCTTTCAAAGTCCATTCTTGCAAACTGGTTTTTTTCTTTTTCTTGATCGAAATGTTTTACTTCTGTTTTTTATTATTTTTTTTTTTTTGTCTTTTCCGCATTTTATTTTTTTTTATTTTTTTTTACTTTCTTTTATCTTTTCTTCTTTTTTGTTTTTTCCTGTTCAAGATTCAGCTTTTCTCTTCTCATTTATCGGTTAACTTCTGTTTTAATTTTTAATTTTTTTTTTGTTTTTTCTTCCTTTCTTTTGTCTTTTCTTCATTTCTTTTTTTTTAATGTTTTTTTTTCTTTTTCTTTTCTACTACCTTTCTACATTTTTTTTCCCCCTTGTCAAAACTCAATTTTTTTTTTTTTCATTCATCAAGATGATGTATTTCTTTTTATATGGTAAAATTAAACAAACGGTGTTTTTGTAAAAATTGATCAAACTAAAATAAAATAATAAGATATAGATGTCTTTTGAAAATTTTTAAAGGGTATAATTAATATTTAGGGGCAAAATAAAAAAATTGATGAATTGAGAGGTTTATATTCTCAAAGTTCTTCCAATTAGGGCAACTAGTCAAATTCTCCAAATTTGTATTTATTTTTAAAATAAGTTTTTTATTCTGTAAAAACATAAAATTATTTTAGAGGATTTTTAAATCATTTTTCTTTCACACATTAAAATGAAAATGAAAAGTTCTTCTAACAATCTAAAGAGAACTCTACATTTTCATTTGTTATATACTATCATTTAAACAAATAAAAAATATTTTCAATATTTTTGGGGTAAAAACGTGAAATTTATAATCGAACTCTATAAAATTTGGTCGGTAGGCTGTTTTGAACTTCTAATTGAAAATGCTTTTAAAAAATATTAATAATTTTGGAAAAATGAAAAAGGATAAAAATGAAAATGATGATGATGAGTGAGGGGGAATATTGGAACAGGTTTCCAAAATGACAGTGTAACATAATTAAGAATGTAAACCACAATTTACGGTGAGATATTAGCACATTTATTGGGTCACTGCAACCTGTATTTGTCATCTTGTTGTGCATTATCCCTAAACTTTGTAGTATCCATCGGATGTATTTAATTCTACATTCGACCAAGTACTACTAACCAGTCTAGAATTTTGCTTTCACAGTTCCTGCTCCTAATAAGACGTAACAATTACAAGAAATTCAAAGTTCTAGAGGCTGACCAAAATTCCCCATTTTTTGGCTTCTACCATTATAATGAAAATTCTATGGTTGTGTAGATGAAATCCAGAAGCCATTCTAGACCCAAATAAGGTAATGTCATTTATGTCTGAACGTTTTACTTGATAATCTGTACTCTCACTCATTTTATTATCATTATTATTTTTTTGGTAATAACTTACTCATCTCGTTTTTTTTTTGGTAAACTTGAAATGGTCATGTATGAATTTGAAAGTAAATTATGTAGAGGTGTAAATAAGCTTAATCAAGTCGGGTATTAGCATCCTTAATTTCTACTCAAACTTACAAAATTTTAAAAAAACTTATTCAAGCTTGGCTCAATTTGCTTATAAAAAACTCAAATTTAATTCCATTCAGCTTATTACAATAAAAAAATCTTAAAAATTTGATTTTTTATGTTAAAGTAAAAATTTTTACATTAATTATTAACAAATTTCATATATCATATTAATTTTATTATATAATTTATTTATTTTAAAAAAAATTACAAAATTTAAAATATAAAAAATATTACTTTTGTATTATAAATATTTAATGTGTTTAAATTCATAATATAATTTTTATATAAATAAATATAAATAATAAATTACAACTATTTATAAACTACTTAAAAGTTTAATTTATTACATAAAGATTGATTTGAGAACTTCATTTACTATTCAAGTTCAATTCATTTTTTTAACTAATTGAGTTTTAACGAAATAAAATTGAACTGAATTTGATCACAGGCTATTCGAATCTATTTACAACTCTAAAACCATGATGATGATGCTCTTGCTTTTGGAGACTTTTTACCTATTTTACCTATGTATATAAAAACGGATTATTCACTTAGATATTAAAAACTTGTAGCAAAAAAACACTTAGCTACACACACGTTTTTTAATTATTTTTTAATTTTTTATTTATTTTTTTTAATCAAATACCTTTATTACAATTGGCTTTGCCTGGAGTTGGACTTGTTTTATGGCCATACGGAGTCATCGTTGTTGGCACAGAGATAGTAGTACCAAATTAGTCACGGGTTTGGTTTTTGTGGTAAAAATAAAATAAAATAAAATAAATTGCGGGCCACTAAAGTATGGATTGCAGGGAGTAGTCAAACCCCACAAAAACCTTAAAGTACTCATAAGTGTAACCATATTTTCACCATGTATTTTTGTCTGAAATGGTATTTTTTGTTTTTTTTGTTTTTTTTTTTGTTTTTTTTTTTTTTGTTTTTGTTTTTAGTATTATTATTATTACTTTTTATTTTTACATTCTGAAAACTTGATGCCTTGTCAAAGGCTGAAAAACATTACAAATGTATTGTCACTATCATTCATATCTTTATTAGAAAAAAAAAAAAGCCAAGGAGTGCTTCAGCCATTACTGGGAAGAAGAAAAAGACTCAGAAACACATGGGGGCTCCTAGAGGTGGAGGAGATAACCCCTTATGCGGTCCTCTTTAAAACTACAAAAGTAATTCGATTTTGTTGTATAGGAATCAGTGTGTGGATTTTGACATTCTAACTAATTTGTTAATTTGCCTATGAACTTTGTGCATATAAATATATATATATATATATATGTGTGTGTTACATATTTATCAAGAAATGATCTCGAAGATGGGTAATTCATCATTTTTCAATGCAAAACTATGAGGGAAAAGAACCAGTCAGTACTGGAAGTTAATATAGAAATCAAATAAAAATCATGAAATGCTCTAAGCCATAGAAGAAAATGCATATTACTGCTTTGACTACAATAGCAAATTGCTTAATGATATTCACTGCTGTAGAAAACACAGTTTTGAAGTTCCTCCTTTTGATATTTGGTTTAACTATGCTTCTGGACCCAGAAATAAAAGTTTGACAGAGGCTTTTCGCTGTCAACTTATTCCATGGAGGACCAAAATTTTGCATAAATGTTAACGTCAAGTGGGCCTTATATATTGGATTAGGGTAAATTCTCTGGCCTTCTCAAGTACAGTAAAACTTTGGTAGATATATCTAGTTAAAATAATAAAATTCTTATGTTTCATACTGCAAATATTCTTCCTAAATGCATAAGATAATAATTTTTTAATAATCATTTAAGACCAATCAAATATATAAATTAATAATTTATTAAAATTGTACATATTATATATATATATATGCAATATATATACATTTAGAATACATAATAGGATATTTTACTTAACAATTTTTATTTCTTTTAATTTGTCTTCTTCTTTTTTTCTTCTTTTTTTCTTTTTTTGTCAAAATATACATTTAAAATTTCTTTTTTCTTATAACTAGGCTTAAAATTTATTAAGTAATTATTTAAAGTTATTAAGGCTTGAAAAGCCTCTTTTGAAGAAACAATTGATAAAACACAATTGTCATTTGGATCACTATCATGGCTATGCATATTCATTACGTTGAATAATCTCTTTATTAGTAGATAATTTCATCGGTGTCTCATTTTCAGTAGAATAATTCAAAAGGTGCTCAGCATGTCTTGGTAAAATGGAAAAATACATTAATAATTAGTAAATTTATTTTTCAAACAGATATAAAACTCTTTTTAAATTAATAAGTTATTCATTTATCGATAAATAAATAATATTTTTAAATTATTAAAATTTCATGGTTCCATAAAAATTTACTTACAAAGATTTTGCTGTATCCTACTTTTTACACCTCAGCTCTCAAATAACAAGATCTTTTTACATTGGTCTTTAAACTATTATTTTTATATCAATTTAATCTAATCATACAATTTTTTTAATAAATTTTGCAAAAATTAATTTTTTATATAGTCTAAATGTAAGGTAAATTAAATAGATTGTTAAAACATTGTTAAATGAGCTTTTAATTGAATACTTTCAAAGTTACATAAGTTATGTGCGTTCAATTTTCTTAAAATGTATGATTAGATTTAGCTAACAGAAAAACGAAAGTTTAGGATATGGGAAGGCCAATGTATAAAATGTTTTATAATATAGAAGCCAACGTGAAAAAGTAGCACATTTGTAAAAAGGAAATTACCCAAAAAAAAAAAAAAAGCACAATTACAATTTTAAAGGGGGTAAAATATAATTATTCCAAAAATTTAATTCGACAAAACCCTTCGAACATGTTTGTATTTATGATAGAGGTTGGGTCTTTCTAGCCTGTCAAAAGATACCCAAATCTTTGTCTGAGGAGCCAGACATGCTTGCAGCATAGCAGCCAAGTTTCACAGATTTGGGACATGCCATGCCTGACCCTCCATGAAAACATCTAAAACTGCTATTGTCCTTTTCTTTCTGACCCTCTAAAGTGACTCTTTGGGACCCAAAAAATATGACCTATTTGGCTTAGCATTAAATTTCACGGCCTTAAGTCTCTCAAATGGGAGATAAAAAATTTATTTCAGTAAGTGTCCCATTTACCCCACTTCAATTAAACACAATCGGGAGGACCACCCCACCACCAAAAAAAAAAAAAAACCATATAACACAGGTCTTGCCATAAATTTCTATATCTAATGAATGTTTCTTGTCTATTCTTCTTTAACAGTTTTTTTTTTTTCTTCCTTAAATACAGTGAGGCACATATTTACAGATTATTTAAAGAAATCCATTTTGAAAATTTTCCTTCAAAGCTCAAGGTTTTATAAACATTCTAAAATTAATTTATAGCTTTTCACAGCATATTTACATATACGTATATATGGTTTTATTTAATAAGGTTTAAACAAACGTTAGAAAGCTAATGGTTATGAGCAACTGGAGCTCAGTTCATTTAGTATGTTTGTTGGGTTTGCTTATTAGTTAAAGAGTTAAAGAGCAACCAATTCTCTACTGACAGATTGCTCAGTTGGTAGGGGCCAACTGGCCGTGACTCGATGAGATTTCTAGTATTTTTTTATTATTTATTTTTCGAATGAAACTTCTTAATTATAGTCTACAGACTTTTTTGTACATGGCAGCTAGTTAAAAGATTAAATTGGTAATGCTTGGGTTGCAAACAAGTTTGAGATTGACCTAGTTTTTACCAAATTAAAGCTAAATCATACTAATTCGAAATATATAAATAAGCTTTTGGAATTGGGTTCGCATAGATTTGGTTGAATTTATTATCAAAAATAAGAAAATTCTAGCTACCGTGCAATGCATCACTCAATACAAACCTTCAAACAAGCTCCAAATTAGAAGCTGCTTTGTTAACGTTTATGTTTTTGGTTTAGGCAATGCATGCGTGAAGCCCATATTAAATTGGCATGATTATTTTAGTATCAAAAACGGTATTATCAAATTCTAAATCGCTTTAAAGGTTAAGATATATAAATATATTAATGATCTAATTATATGAGTTTAATAAAATATTAAAATTCTATTTGAGCAAAATAAATTTTATATAGATTCAAAAAAATATTATTGTATTTTAAACTTCAACCACTTAAAGGGATTTAAAGAGTATTGATAACACAAATTTTGATAATTAAGTCATTAAATTTTCTAAATATAATTCTAATTATGTGTATATATATATATATACATCACGATCAGCCTCTTAACACCATAACCAATATTAGAATTTCATTTATTAACTTTTAAATCATATTAATAATTGAAAATTAAAATTACATTTATCAATCACGGACATTGTTTATTTTTTCTAATTAAGATTTTATATCACTAAATCCATATTTATTATTTTTAAATTTTAAATTTTAACTTTTAATATGATTTAAATGTTATATCAGTTTGATACAAACCTAACTATATATATGGTACATAGCAAAGAATAAGGTATACCATATGGAAAAATCCAATCCTGCATCTATTAAACTTTACAACATTAAAATATAAAAGTTAAATAATTTGCCTAACCAAATTCGACTCAATCAAGAATAGCATCGACTATAATCCAGATCATGTACATATACAAGTAATTAATGAGATCTCAATCTAAAGAAAAAGCTAAGGGGTGGCTTAGAGAATGTTTGAGTCATTTTCAGACATGCATGTATAATATATAACAGAATTTAGACCACACATATATAGAGACATATAAAAACAGTAGTACATATATATATATATATATATAGACTTATATAGAGAAAGAGATAGGAAGGATGCAATAATGTAAAAAGCAGATAAATATAATAAATCCAATAATTTTGATGAATATGGTGCCCCAGCTGAGGTGGTTGGTTTATGTTTTTGGCATTACTTAAGGAGTGTGACCACTTTGAAGTAGATGGATCCCAAATACACCCGGACACATCGGATGCCGATTGTGTAGAATCAATCAATATTAATAATTTACAGAGAAACAGAGAAGACATAAGAGAGGTAGATAGGTAGTCGTTTCTTTGGCATGGAAATGTACAATTATAGGGTTCACGCATTCGATGTGTAATGCAGGCTACATGACACTGCACCTTTGGGGTCCTTCTTTCTGATTTCTTGGGGGCCATTGGCTGCTGCTAGCTTGTGCATCTTGGGGACCATATGTATCTATTTTTATTTGTAATTGGATACTTCTATAATATATGATATTTAATTTAACATTCATGTATAGATATGTTGATGTTTCTTTTTCTATATACATGAATAAATACTACAACACTGAGAGAAATATGCATTTACCATTTACCAACTTTGGTTTTTAATTTATGCTTTACCATTATAAGGGTTATATATGGTGGTCCTACATTTTATTCATAGGCAATGAAAATTAATGGCTAGAGATGTTTTTAGTGGTTTAAGATTTGGGATTTAGAATTTTTAATTAACTTTATTTGCTTTAAAATAAGATTAGTACATGGTGTATATAATGTGTATATTCCAAGGATTTTATGTTTTCAAGGAAACATGTAATTATTCCGATTTCTCTTTATCTTTCCTGTTCTTTACTTTATGTTTTGGAGAGCTTGAATTTCACTAGGAAAAAGGCAAAATAGTTTCTCATGACATTATTTTATTTTTATCTTTTTCTTCACATTTTACTTTAAGTTGAACAATAAAACTAAAATTCCTTCATGTATTTTCGTCTTCATTTTTCCTTTGTTAAGATAGGACAATTATCGCTTTGAATTATTGAAAAGATATAAGAATGCTGAAAAAGCAGACTTATGTACATATATATGTCTATAAATAATGTAATAATATTGTACGTACATATTCTTTTCCAATGTCAAAGTAAGTATTTGGGGGTGATATTAATGAAAGTTGGAATACAAATTCATAACATGTTGGAGTTGGGTTTTGAGTCAAAAGGACCATTGATTATCCAAGAGCCACAGACATAGGCAGAGAGAGAGAGAGAGAGAGAGAGGCTATGAAAATTATCAATTATATGTTTTATTGGTCTTCCCTAAAAGAAGTTTTCCATCTTCTACAAACAACAAAAACTCTACCAAGCCAAAGACATAAACAGTGTGGCTGTGAGTGAGAGAGAGAGAGAGAGTTGGGGCCCACGTACCCTGTTTGTATGGTCCTCTTCTTTGCATGTTTGTCCTTTGAAACTTTACAGCTGTAGCCAAGACACTAAAAATAGAAAAATATACATATACACACACACACACTTTCAAAAGCCACACAGGTTTTCCTTTATTTATTTATTTTTTTATTTCAAAACTCCAATTTCATGTGATTTTATTTAATGAAATAAAATATCAAAGAGGAAGAGAGACTAGGTCAAAAAACAGAAAGTCTTTAAATTTTTTTAAGATCACCAAGCTATGACCAAAGCCATCATATTATTCTACAATTATTGGTATGGGGACAAACTGACCTCATTGATCTTTTGGTCCTTGGTAGCAAGCAGCTGTTTCCCTTTGAAAAAACAATTCCTCCCTTTCTTTTTTTTTTTTTTTTTTTTCTCCTCTCTCTCTCTCTCTCTCTCTCTCTCTCTCTCTCTCTCTCTCTCTCTCTCTCATGAAATCATGGTCACTAGCATGCATCTACTGTCATCTATACTCTACCAACCTTAAAGGTAGAGAAAACCCAAAAAAATAAAAAAATCCCAAAGACAATCCCCCACAAAATCAAAGATTTTGTCTCCCAAATTCAAAATCACCCAGCTTTTGCCTTTTTGCCTTTTTTGTAGGTTGAGTAGTGCTCCATCAAATTACAAACCAAAATCCATCTCTACCTTCCTTGCTTTTCTTTTGTTGGGGAGATGAGGAAGACTTTTTACTTTTCTTTGGTAAGTCCACATATAGCTTGTGGAAGGGTTTTACGAGAAATTGGAGAAAACAATAGGGCAATATAATTAAAAGTATAAGTTTGGACAATGTTCCTTTCATTTCCAATCCAACTCCACCTCATTTTTTGTAATGTCAAATATTCTTGTTTACAAGAAAAGATAATGAATAATGAAAGGGCATTTTCCAAAACATGTGCTTCATCAAGGAATTTTTACTTTGTTTTCAGCATTTCTCGTAGAGATCATGGCAAATTATTTTTCTTCATTGCTTTGTATATAACATTTACATTCTCTTCAAAATATAAATATATATATAGGGATATATATATATATATAACATTTACATTCAGCGATCTCATAAAAATATATATATATATATATAAGCATAAAACACGTGAAAAAAGCAAAATGAGCTTTTCTTTTATTGCTATCCACACACACACAAAAATAAAAAAATAAAAAAATAAAAATAAAAATAAAAAATAAAGGGAAGAGGCAAAGAGAATAAGCAAAAGGGGAAGCATGCTCTGTTAAGAATCCACTAAAATGAGCATCATGAATCTCCACACAAAGGAAAATATGGCCAAGAGGGAGTATAAACTCTTTATGGTAATGGGGTATCACAACTTTCACAATTCTTTACCTTGGAAAGATAATGGGGTTCATTTGTTGGATCTTCTAAGTTTGTCTAATCCCATTACCATTTCAAATCAAAATTCAGATTAAAATCTGATCTAATAAATATATAAACCAACAGATCTACATGATGTAGGTGCATTCCATCTATATATACGTATGGATTTTGATTTGTTGGTAACATATCAAATATTAAATATTAAGAGTTGTTATTTAACTCGTTAGATTTTTAATTTTAAATTATTAATTAGGATGTGATAAATCAATATATTTTTAATAAATTATAGTTTATACATAAACTGTTAAGTTTCATTTTTAGCATCCATATCATTATATCTTTCAACATAATTTGAGAATTACCTCTTAAGAAATCAATTATATATATATAATATGCACCCTAATGATTTTAAAACATGAATTCTCTAGTTCCCTTATTATCTGCTGTTGAATTAATCACAAGAATAAGAACTCATAATCTTAATAATTTTCCTTGTTAGTTTACGATTACAACCATTAATCGAGATTGTATGTTTTATTAATTTTCCTTTTTTTTTTTTGTTTTACTTGAACAAATTTCTGATATTTCGGAATATCAAATCTCATCTTTAATACATTGGTAAAATCCACACTCATCACATCTATATAAAGACCCCACCATTATATTAGAAATGGAAATTGGTATTCCGAAGTATAATAGATTATTTTGTTTGACTAGGGCAAACCATCAGAAGCAATGATAAACAATATATGAGGAATAATTAGGGGAAGGGAAAGACTCAAAAGAAACTGGCATTGGTCAGGACAAGTGGCTTGCTTGGACCTTGAAATGTCTTTGCCAAAATCATAGATTAAGATTTTCCTCCACTACTAAATAAATAATAATAGTACAACAGTAACGGCAACAGAAGTACACATATTAGAACAAATACTAATTTTTTATGACCATAAAATAATGGAACAAATATAATTAAAAAAGACTTTACAGAGAAGTACAAAAGACTTTGGGAAGATAACTTTGGAGGTAGAAGAAATATGCCTCAGAAATACATAAAATATTAAAATCTGATAAGCAACAACACACTGCCCGAATTTTCTATTTAAAGCAGAGCACAGAGTATACAAACATCCAACTTTTTTCCTACTTACTACTTTGACAATTTTTATCTGTTTGATTCTTCAAACATATTTGACAGGACAAACCAAACACCATCTAAATCCCATTTGCACTTTAAATTGAGTTTTCTTATCTTCTTTTTGTTTTTTTTTTCCCTATAAAAAATGTCAAGATTTAATAGGATAATATTTATTAATTAATTAATTACTGATGTATGCATGATTCGTACATTCTATTGGTAAATCATTACTTGAAATGGATTAGGATCTTTCAAATTAGATACCATTTTAATAAACAACCTTATTATAACACCTTTTTATTACCCAAAAAAAACACCTTTTTTTTTTTTCAGGGTATTACCTTATTTATTTATAAAATAAAATAAAATTTGTGATTGGACCAATTTAGCTTTCAAGGGTGGATGGACACCTGGAACCACCACGATAAAGGGTTTGGTAGGGCCACCAAAAAGGGGTAGAAAATCTAAGAGCAATATATAAAGATGATGGTGTTTCTTAGGTAAATAGAGGATTAGGTTTATATTTATAGGGGAGATTAGGGCCACTTTTAACACAGAGAGAGAGAGAGAGAGAGAGGCTCTTGAAACGAGGTCAAACTCTCCAATCAAAAAAGTCTTACTCAAAACCAAATCTCTTCAAATAACCCACTATGCCCGACAAGTTGTTTACCCCTTCACATGCAAACAACCCACTCCCCACCAATTTACCCATTTTGCTCCCCCATTGATGTCAAATTAACAATTAATTTTTTATTTTTGCTAACGCACTTTGATTCTGCAAACATCCCATTTTCATTGCATTTATGCAAAAGGGTTTCGCAGAGAATATAATAATAAAAGGACAATATATATATATATATATAATGCATATAAACAAGCAAAACTTGCTATTTTCTTTTCTTTTTTTTTTCTTTTTAAAATTTATTTATGATATAAATATGTCCAAATAGAGTATGTTCCAAAAGAGAGAGACCCATAGATTGAAATAAAGTGCCCTAAACATATACAGAGAAGTAGCTAGACTAAAACATAATTTATTCTTCATTGCCGCATTTGTTCCTCATCTTCCTGTAAAATGCCTACTCCATCCCCACAACACCAAATTTTCTCCTACAAGTCCATGCCTCCAGGTCATGACTAATTATATAGAATGATGGACATTGTTGGAAATAATTTTCCAATTAATGCAGAGACGTAAAAAAAAGGGCACCTTTTTTTTTTTTTTTGGTTTTTTTTATAAATTGAACCAAAGGATATATTACTGCTAATAAATATGGAATTTTTTATAATAGAATAGAAGAAGAAAAAGACAAAAGTGGACTATGGATATGGAGGGCTTCCAACAACGTCTACAAAGACCCGGTTGAGTGAAGTCAAATTCATGTTTTGGTCCTGTGTTCTGGCTTTCTTGAAGAGAGGCTCTGGGCATGAATATAATGATGAAGATGATCCAATGTTGGACCACGAATCGTTTGAGCTATCCCTATCTACACTAAATATGGCATCAACAAAACCACTTGGGCTACCAGGAATGTCCTCGTCATGCTTTCTCTTCTGTTGGTTGTTGCTGCTGCCGTAATTGTTATTTGCATAATTATAACCCATTGATGATGATTCCACAATGAGACTGTAACAGTCTTCTACTTGTTCCTGTACCAAAAAATTATATATTTATTTATTAAAAAAACATAAAGACCTTGTGCATTAATGGGCTATTTGCTTTGAAGGTTACTGGAACTTCGAAATCTGTATATCATTCATTGAATACAAGATTAAAAAAAAAAAGTGAAGTTAACATATACCTTGCTTGTTTTGAGAACACCCAGAAGCTGATTCTGATATTCCATGGCATTACAAGGCTCAACATGGTCTATAATCCTCATCATTGTTGCAGTTGCCAAAACAGAAGGAAGATAACCCATGAATCTTGAATCTGAACAAAAATTAATTTCAAAACAAAAACCAAAAAAAAAAAAGTAAAAATCAGAAATTCTTTTATGAGAAAATAGTTCTTTATCGAATGCATAAAAAGACAATGTTATGGGTTTTTGCTTTTTTTTTTTTTTAATTTTTTTACCGGAGACTACAGAGAGAAGAAGACGTTCACAGAGTCTGAGAAACTCCCAATGGAGATGGGTTTTCAATCCAAGCCTCCTTATGATATGGTCAAGAAATGAAAGTGGAGTTACAGGGTGCATCTTCCATTGGAGTGTTGAAAGGACCAAAAGCTCCATTCTCTGTATGGTTTTGGCTTCAAATACATACTTCGTGTCCTTCACCTGAAACACAGAAAAATACAAAAAAAAAAATCCAGATTTAGAATCTATCTAAGGTTATCAACAACAACAAAAATAAAAAAAGAAAAAAAAAGAAAATGGGTTTTGATTTTCTCAAAGTTTTTTTCAATTTTAATTTTTGTACGTACTTGGAGGTCCAGAAGAAGAGGTACTTGTGTTTCTTCAACTTTAGCAGCCAAAGAGAGACAAGTAACAGCAACAAGCTGAATCATCCATGGCTTATCTCTCTGAAAATGGAGACTTGAGAGAAACCCATCGAAATAGTTAATGGCTAGAATCGCAGTGAGAGCGGTGAATCCGTAATAGGCATTAACTTTGAGCATCCACTCCACAGCCTCTCGGCGAGCTAAAAGCAGAGACAGATCATTTTCAACGATATTTACCAAACTGACACTGTTATTCTGCTGTTGCTTTTCTTTAGAGAAAAGACTGAGAAGCTCTTCATCTTCCCAAAACAGATCTTGTTCCAACAGAAGAAGAGGAAACAGAGAGGCTCTTTCTCCATTATTATCATCGTCATCATTATTGATAAAACTGCTATTATTGTATAATATATCACTGCTCTGCTCCTCTAATAAACCACCTTCTTCTTCTACCTCCCATTTCTCTTCCTCACAGTAAAGGACATCAAGCAAGAGTGAATGGTTGTGATGTTGTTGCTGTTGATGATCATCATTTGTCTGCTGCATTGCCATCTTCTTCTGTGAAGAAGAGGTTTGGGTGCTCTCTTCTCATTATACAAAAGAAATGCTCATTTTCTCACACCCATCTCTCTTTCTCTTTTCTCTTTCTCTTCCTACCTTTATTTCTTCTATGACTAGGCAGAAAGTTAAAAAAGAAGAAGAAGACGATTGATTTTAGAGCAGAGTGGGTTTCACGCTTGTCCTTTTTATATATATAAATATAAAAATATATTTTTGAAAGAATAAAAAAAATATTGGATTTTGGAAATATTGTTTTATTTTTATTTTCATTTATTATTATTATTATTTTTTTTTTTTTTGGTGCTTTCGGTGTATAATGTTTGGTTGGCGGGCAGAGAAACGTAACGGCACACACACCAAGCCGGACCCCATGAAAACAACCTCTTAGGGAAGGCCGAATAAAGAGTCACTGTGCTGGAAAAAGATTGAAGATAATTACAATCACCTATCGCTCTTTACCATTGCTCTTCTCTGTTCTACTGTTTTTAATCTACCTTTTTTTTTTTGGTTATTTTATTTTATTTTTCAATTTTCACTCTTTTCTTTGAACTTCGAAGAATTTTCTTTTGTAATAAAAAAATATATATATATATTAGAATGCTAGAAGTTTGGCATATTTTTATAATCCCGAACGGTTGATCTATCAGCATTTATGGAACAATTTATAAATAGTAGAGATTGATATATTTTTGCAATTCTCAGTAGTCTACATCAATAGAGTAATTTCTATGCATACATGTATATTTATAATTTTACAAATATAATTGAATTTTAGATCCAAAAGGTGATAGTTGAACATTTATTTTCTTAATCAAAATTTAAGTGTTTTACCTACTCATCCATTAGTACTTGGTATATTTTATGTATTCAATTGGCGGGTTCCATGTTTTTTTTTTTTTCATATGAAGAAGGAGATGTCATTCAGTATTTATAAAAAATAAATAAATATATATAGAGAGAGATTTTTTTGTTAACTTGTTAGTCTAGTTGTAATTCTTCAATGAAAATAGATAGAGGTAATACCAAATATATTGTATAAAGATAAATGCGACATGGATTTATTAAACTGAAGTATTTTACATTCTGTCCAATTAAATTAGACTTTTTAGGTTTAACAAAATTTGCTTGGACTAAATTTAAAATAATTCCGTTCAACTTAGTCATATTCCAAACAAATCCTGCAATTCTCTTTTTCTTGAATAATTATACAATGTCTAATATATATATATATATATATATTGCTATAACGACTAACATAAAACTCGTTTAGAAACGTACGTTTTATCAATGATTTGGATTTGTATGATGAGAGTGAAGTGGTCTCTCAATATAAGCAAATGATGGTGAAAATTACTGTAACATTTTTCTACCTATGTAACTCATTAGAATTACACTCCAAAAACATCCAAGAAAATATGTTATGTGGATGATAAAAATCCTACTACAAACATTATCACAATTCAAACACGGGTGGAGGAAATTTGGAGGGAGTTTTATGGATGCAGCTATTTCAAAATGATGATTGAACCTACATTCTTAAACTCTAAACTCTACTAATTAATATCTTATTAATTAAAACAAATAGTTATTATTATATCGAATATTATATTGTGTGTATTCGGGATTCAATTGCTCAGCTAGTAGTTTGCTATGTAAAATTATTGATATATCATCAATTTAAATTGAAAGAGGGTCGACAATAACACAAAGCATAGCCATCATCCTCCATATGAAACAAGTATTAAGCGACAATAAACCATAAAAGAAAAGGTAGTTTATCTCCTAACTAATATACATTTTTTTTTTTATATATATGATTTATTAACACATAATTATCAAGCACTGTTTCATATACAAACAATTATATAACATGGGTTTGTCATCATTCGAAGCATAATTGATATTTTCATTGACAAGTTTGTCGTATGATGTGACTGATCTATTAAAAGGTTGATAAGGTATACGTGTGTTTGTAATGCAAAGGTTTTTTTTTTTTTTTTTTTTTTTTTTTTTTTTTGGGTAATATGTATTTGTATGTAAATGTAGAGATGATAATATCTTTTCATTCTATTTATTCTTGTTTTGTTTTTTTCGATTTTAGACAGTTCAATATCTGGTGGATTTTTTTTTTTTTTTTGAGATCGCTAAATCATAAATTTTTTTTTTTTTTTGATGGTCATTAGGCTCCTATTAATTAGAGCGGGTCAAAAATGTGTGAAGCTCTTCCACCATCAATTTTTTTCATTCACAAAATTCAAAACCTTAATTAAAAGGAACATACCGTACCACCTGAACCAAGTGGTGTTGGTCATAGTATTCATTTTTCAAGTTTAGAATTTTAATATTCTTATTTAACGTATCAACTATATTCTTAAATTAAAATCTTATATAAAAACAACATAAATATGAAAGGAAATAGATAACAAAGAGAATTAAATAGCTAATATTATATCAATATTTTATTGAAAAATG
This sequence comes from Ziziphus jujuba, assembly GCF_031755915.1. Taxonomy (NCBI): domain Eukaryota; kingdom Viridiplantae; phylum Streptophyta; class Magnoliopsida; order Rosales; family Rhamnaceae; genus Ziziphus; species Ziziphus jujuba. The sequence continues at coordinate 12,452,255 of NC_083387.1, read as the reverse complement.
TTATTTATTAACTGTTATAATTATAATATATATTGTGAAATTCTCTTCTTCTTTTTTTTTTTTTTTCCACATTTTAATTTTTGCATTCAACCCAAATTTATCAATTTTTTAAAAAGTTAGTCTTGGTACATGACAACAGCGGAAAAACATCGATTAACATTTAAACAATAATTATAATCATTGCATGTTTTTTTGGGTGAATAAAAGTTATTGCATTTTTTAAAAAAAAAAAAATTTGGGTGAAGGAGAATGAATAATAATTATTATTGCATTAGAGGGGCAGTAATTGTGGTTTTTGCCATGTAGATTACTATGATTAGAGAGAATAGAGAAAAGCAGCCTAGTCCATTAGATGGAACAACTTAGTCAGAATGTACATACCGTCCACGCGATTCCAGTGGCTTCTCTTCCCACGCGCGACGTTGAGGTCAGAGTGAGAGTGGAAGGGAACGCGTGTGAACCACGTGAAGGAGAGAGAGAATGGTAAAAGGAGAAGGCTGACTTAGAAGGGTAGGAAGTGGAAAGTCATAAATGATACGGTCTTGTCCGAAATGCAGACCACTTATGCATCGTGGGAAAATTTTCAAGTACTCCCGGCGTATGGAGTGCTCAGTACTATTGTCTCTCAATTGTTGACACGTGTATAACTTTTTTCCAATTGGAAAACCGTTTGAAACGGCAACGTTATTTCTGGATGTTCGTTCTTTTTTTTTTTTTTTTTCAAGCAGAATCTCTGGATCATTTACTGGTCCGTGAGTTTCTTCATAAAAGCATTCCTCTATACTTTCTAAAATTATAAAATTATAAAAGAAAAAAAAAATCCTGCTCCCAAAATTAAAAAATTAATAATAAAACATAAATTCTAAAAAAAAAAAAAAAGAAAAATTATTTGTGTTTCCAATAAAATAAAACAAAGGCTTTCAAAAACTTGGCTAACAGAAAAACACCAACTAATTTATTTTAATATAATAATATCATATTTTTATAGTTTGTTTTGATAAATTTCTAAATAGCTAATGTGATTGCTGAATTGATTGGATATTTAATTGTTTTACAAGTAATGATTTTGATTTTTCTATAAATTATATTTTCATCAATTTAAATACAAGTCTATATTTATATAATTGTTTTTTTGTTTTTTTTTACTGCAGAACTCAGCTATTCTTTTCAGCATATTTATTTTTTCATAAAATTTAATTGTGCTTAATATTTTTAAAATAAAATTTAAAATAGATGATTTGTTTCTTTTCTACCACATTTCACCATGTTTGGTTTCATAAAAATTTAAATAAAACTATTGCGGTGCAATTCCAGTTAGCTGGTGGAGTCTGTACTTGTGGAAGGAAGAAAATTGGGACTTAGTTTAGCCTTTATTTGGTGCGGGTTCAACGGGGAAGAAAAAGATTGGGACACAAATAGGAATTGACAACACTCTAAAACGGAAGGAACAGGGAAAAACAACGTTGTCTTGTGCCGTTTTCAAGCGGTTTACGGGATGGAAATTTTACACACGTGTCAAAATTTGAAAGGCGGTAGTACTGAGCACTCCATACGCCGGGAGTACTTGAAATTTTTCCGCATTGCAGAGACTGAGAAAATGGCTTTTGTGAACACAAGCAGCAGTAGTAGTAGTACCCTTTATCGTTATCGTGCACGTAAGCTTTATTTATTTATTTATTATTATTATTTTTTAATTTAGAAACGTTTTTAATTTTAAATTTGAAGCATTTTCAGAATATTTAAAAAAAATTAAAATATTTTATTTAAATTTTTAAAAAATTCATAAAAATTTAATAATATTTAAATTAAATTTTAATCGATTTTATAAAAATTTATTAAAACAAGGATATTTAATTATAAATTTGTAAAAAAAATTTTAAATTTATAGATATTTAAAAAATTATTAATTTTAAAAAATAATGAATTTTAATAGATTTAAAAAGATTTTAAAACTAAAATTGTGAAAAAAAAATGTCAACATGAAATCGAATTTTGATCTTAAAAATTTCATTGGACTCTTATAAATTTTTTATAAAGTTTATGAAATTTCATAACAATCCATTAAATATTTTAAAATCTATAATTAATTTTAAATTCATTAAATTCTAATTACGGTTTTTATTTTTGTATTCCCAATTTATCTGCTAAGTCAATCTTATTGGTTCTTTAAGTACATTTCGATTCATCTTCTTTTTCCAAGGGTTTCATAATTTGACAAATTTAATACACCCTCTTTATCTATTTTCTCTAAAAATAAATCAAACAAATTTAAGATTTATTTATATTTTCAGTCAAATTATTTAGAATGTTTAACACTTATAACTCTCTCTCTTTTTTCTTTTCTTTTCGTTTTTTCGGATAATTTTGTCATCATTTAAGTACCAATTGTTGCATTGGTTTTATTTTGACACTGTTTTTTTTTTTTTTTTTTTTTTTGCAATTAATAATGTTTTCAAATGTGTAATTTATTATGCTCATGTAGACTTATAAATACATTGCAACCTTTCAAGCTTGACTTGATTTTAGACTAACTTTATTTTAATTTTTTTTTTCTTTTTTTGCTTTCTAATTTTGTTGGTAGTTTTGTCATTTAACTATGACAATCGTTGCATTTCTCCTATTTTAGTATATTTTTGGCAATTATTAATGTTTTCAAATGTGCAATTCATTATGCAAATGTAGGCTTGTAAATAAAAAATGAAGGCTTGAAAATAGATTTGGGCAATTCAGCTCTATTTAGTTTTAACTCCATCAAATTTTATTAGTAAAAAAATAGTCATTTTTGAACAAGAAGTGAAATTCGCTAACCAATCTTGAAAAATAAATAAAACTTATGAATAATTCAAATTTGTTATTTAGGTGTTTATATAAAATTATATTATTAGTATAAATACGTTGAATATTTATAATATATAAATAACTAGTAAATCTCTTCTCAAGATGTTTTGGTAGAAAATTCCATCAACATCTTACTTTATCAGTTATATAGACTCTACAATATCTAAGATTTAAAAATATATTTGGGATTGATATAAGTTCCAATAGGTTCACTTTGCTCTTCTGATTGTTTTATTATTTTACTATATTTATATAAAATTTCAATTATATATTTAAATTTCAATTATTAAGACGTCATGATGAGATAAAGATTGTATAAACAATATTTTAATATTTTAATTTTATAAATTCTTTTAAAAATTTAATTCTTAAAAAATAGAATCAAGAGAATTTATTAAATTAATGTAAACAAAAAATTCAAATTTTTAAGTTTTTAAAATTTTGTATTATAAAGAGCTAAGCTAAGTTAAGCTCAAATTTTTCATTTATAAGCCAAGTCAATTTGAACACAATATTTCAAAATTTTGCAAGTTTGAACTAAATTTGTATACATTTAAAATTATATAAACCAAGTTTGAAAATCCTAATATCTGTCTCGACTCATCTAATGTATTTGAAACTCCAATTTCATGAGTACAAGAGAAGTGCCAAAAATAAATGTCAAAATAAGAGCATCTTATTAATTCTTTAGATTGCTTTTTTTTTTTTTTTTTTTTACTACATCATAAATATAAACATTCTTTAAAAAAATAAAAATAAAAAATCTAAAACTATGTTTTGATATGGTAAAAAGAACAAAAAAAAAAAAAAAAAAAGACACTTTCAAAGAGACTAGTTTATTTTTAAAAGGTCTATTAGACAATGTAACCAGAAACATAATTGTTTTTAAAAATATAATATTTTTTTAAATAGAAAAAATTAGATCAATACATCATTATATATTATTATGGTTTATTTAATGAAAAAAAAAGTTATAAATATTATTAATTATTTAAAATTTAAATAGCATCATTTGAGATTGATTTTTGAATTGAGTGTCTACCCTAAATTGACCGGAGAAAAGTAGTGATGTGGTAGACCAAACTTTAGAAAACAATATTTTGAGTGGCAGTAATGGTGGCAGCCAGCCAAACACAACAATATATTCCAGTTCAGTCAATTTAAAAAAAAAAAAAAAAAATGAAGAAGAAGAAGAAGAAGAAGAAGAAAGGGCACAACAATATATTGGTGGTTATATATATCAAAAACATATTTATCCAATTGTAAAATTGTAATGGCATCCTAACCCCAAACACCAAAAATACTAAAATAACCTAATCAATCTGTTCAAAATACAAAAAAGATTAGATTTAGGTGTCATATATTAACATCTTCCATTTTTTTTAAATTTTTTTTTTTTTTGTAAATTTAGGTAGTTTGTTTAGTTTATTTGTTTATTAGTATTAATTAGAGTTTGTTGAACATATCAAATAATATAAATATGAAAGAAGGAAAAAAAAAAAAAAAAACTGGACACTAGGACATTTTTCAGTTGCATGTCATTTTTTATTTATATGTTTTTCTTTTATATTTATAATTAATAGAGATGTCAAACTATCATCAACTAACATTAATAGTCTTCTAAAACAAGCAAATTGTATATAATTTATAAGAAAAAAATAAAAAATAAAAACTAAATACATTAACAAACAATATTATCTTCTTGTTTTATTAGCATTGTTCATGCATGGTTTTCAAATAGCCCCACTTCTTCTTTTCTCTGTCTTTATTCCTAGGCCAAAATCTCATCTTTTTCCAAAATTACCATTTGTATACCTCCAATTAGGTTGGGACCCTTCCACAAAACCTTGTGCTGTCCATGAGCGAGCAAAAAACATCATTTGTGAGCCCAGCTGCTGTAAGATTTAGGACCCAACCTGGCTACAGATTATTGCTTCTAGTATTGAATAATTCAATTTATTTTGTCCCCGTTAAATATTATAATGCAGTAATCTACTTTATGGGATTTTTTCTTTCAGTAGAATGCATGATTGATTGATTTTTCTTTATTTTTCTATTATGGTTGTTTCCTTTAGTCTATTTTATTGTTTTATGGAAGCTGATTGCACACGGCGAAGCAAAAATCATAACTTGCAAATCTCCAAGATATTGACATTCCATACCTTAATTAACTAATCAATTTTTTCTTAGTAAGGTAAAAAAAAGTCAACTCAATTAATAAGCCATATTGGATGGTGAGGCGTTATCAATTTATTGGTTCTTAATGCATAATCCACTTAATTAAATAAAACTACTTTAATTTTTTATTAATTTTGAGTATAAAATAATCCTATGTAATCTAAAATAGTGTTGTTAACAAGTTAGTCCCACAAAGTTTGAACTCGTTGCATTTCTAATTTTCCTTCAAAGAACAACATCAAATTCAAATCCACTATGATTTTCAACAGTCCGATTAATTAGCTCATCATCTTTTTTTAGGTTATGTTCGAATTAAGAAATTACCATTGTTTATGAATATAACTATAGATCATTTTTCTTGATAAAGCAAGGTGGACTTTCTACTCTAAAAATTGAAACCCCAAATGAAATCATCATCATTTGGATTGCACACTGAAAAATGATGTCAATTTCATCCAATCAAAAAGTAAAGGGGATGATATTTGCATATTCCATGGAGAAAAAGTAAGGATCTGTGTACAAATCTCATTGGTACAAAATAAATGATTGAAGAAATAATAAAAATAAAAGTAAAAAAGACTACCCAAGGTTGAAATATTAGCTAGCGCAATAGCAGTTTTTTGCAGCCTGTAATTTGGGCCAACAACATCAGAATGGAAATCGGTTTCGACTTCACTTTTATAACAAGCTCTTTGTTTCTTTGAACTAAAAATGAAGTGTCTTTGTTTTCCGAAAGGCAGCTCATATGCATAGCACAGCAAACAAATCACAAACTCTCTTAGAAATCTTTCTTTGAAACTACTTCCAGTTTACAATGGAAATTAAATTAATCCAAATTCTTCTTTCCTTTAGGCGTCAGAAATCATGCACCAAACTGCTCTGTTGAAGAAGGAGGATTTGACAGTAGGTGGGTGCTTTTTTAAGGATTCAAAGACGTGAAGCACTTGAGTGCATATTATGTCATCCACCATAACTAAAAACGCCTTTTCAAAACTAATTCAAAATATTAACAAAAAAGATAAGAGGAAAAGAAAAAGGAAAAAAAAAAAAAAACCCATTAGTTCTTGACCATAGACCTAACAAGTCCTTCACAACTAGTCTGAAATGACAAGTCGAGCTTGACCCTTTTGACTCAAACCCAAAAACTAGCCTCAACCACTCTCTTCAAAAGTCTCTCTTTGTGGAAGTGGAAGTGGGAACATCCACTTGATGGCTCTTAACATAAAGTGATTTCAAGTGCTTCATATTAATCAAACCAGATGATAGGATGTGATATCCTCCAACCATGATTTCTAGATGTTCATCATCACCTTCATAATTTAGACAATTTTTACAATCTAATTAAATTTTGAAAGATCATGATCATTCATCAAACATCAATGTAGTCAGGGGGTTTGTACCCATGCAAGTACCATGATTAACAATTTTATCAAAAAAAAAAAAAAAAAAGTACCATGATTAACAAGCAAAAAAATAATTACCCTCCAAGGGTAAAAAAATAAATCAAAAACAGCAATCATCATTATCAACCTCACTGAGTGAAAATTGAAGAAAAAAGCGACCCACCAAGCAGAAGACAGACTAGCTTGGATGTCTGTAATATTATTTCCACGCAAGCTGGATTTTGTTTCTTAATTTGGTCTTCTATTTTGATGATTGCTAAGAGTAAACAGTTTCTCCGAGTTCTGTCTAATGTATTCTGGTGCTAAAGATTCTTGCAGAAATTAATGACAAATCATCTTAATGGCTCCGTCCATTTGACATATGGAGCACACTCAGATTAGTGTGATTCCATAAACACCTGAAAAAGATAAAAAAGAACAGACAATTTATTAGACTACTTAAACTGAAATCCATATGTACCCTGCCTGTAATATATATGGCTTATAAATGAAGCTATATACTTGTTACTAATTGATATGCCTATGATTAAACAATGAAGGAAGAAAATGGAATCAAATTTCGACATAGTTGTTTGAAGAATATGAGTTTTTTCTTTAGTTAACAAGGCTGCACGTTATTATGATTTATTTTCTAGATATCTAAAATAACACTATCAAAACTGTTTACAGCAACAAAATAATCAAGCAGTGAAGGAAGGTCACTTACTCGTAGAAATATAAAAAAGTCTTGGTTAGTTGAGAAGATAGCTTTTGTCGATGGAGAGGTGGGAACAAAATACACTGTTTATCAAAGTTGCTAGAAACACAGCCTAGTGGGGAAATGATTGATGATAGTCATAGATTAATGTAAATATGCTATAAAAAATCAATAAAGCTCATCAGTAAAGGAGAAGATACTCATTTGCTTCCAGAAAAATGGTTTTGCACTACATTTTAACTTTTAAGAAAATTTCTATTGGTGATTTATTCACTCTGTTGGTTGGATTTTCTTCAATATTATAAGTCCTTTTTTTGTGGTAGAAAAGAGTACAAGGTCAACCGCCATTTCCACATGCAGGACAATTATAATTAGCCAAAATCTTTGTACATTACAATGGTGCAAATGGGTTAAAGAGTAAGGTACAAATAATCAATCACATTGAATCTCAATCCAGAAAAGAGATTATTCACAGAATCTATCTTTCAGAGAAAAAACAAAAGCTTTCTCACTCTCACAGCACAGGTAAAAGAATTTATGGTATATATTGTTACTTCGGTTAACAAATCAATGACAAATAATAAGTTGGTGAAATTTTTTAGACGTAAAAGAAGATATAACTTCAAGTTTTCTGGAAACCAACCAAGGGAGAGGTCTGCTGTAAAATAAACAAAGCAAATATCATTTCAATTTTTCTCTAGTTTAATGCATAATAAATTGATTGAAGCTTTTCTTATTTTAGATTTTATTATAAGTGTTAAATCTATGCAATGCATGAAGTGTAACCGTAATAAATGATTTCGATAATTATCTATGATGGTTTATTAATTATTTCAAATATTAAAGTATTACATAAACTAATGTTTAGAAATTTTTGTTTTTTTAAGGAATCAAAATGAAATTTATGTTGAAAATGGAAAATGGTAGAATTTCCATAATATCCATCGAAATTTATAAAATTTCATCAAGATTTCCGTGAAAATTTCCGTCAAAATATCCATATCAAATTCTTAACAATTTGATTAAGAAATCCATAATACCCATTGAAATTTTAAAAATTTCCATATAAATTTTCAAAATTTCCATGGTACTTTGAAAATATTTATGAATTTTTTTTAAAAAAAATTCATAAATATTTTTTATATTTAATAAATTATTTTACCAATTAATTTTAGTGATAGTTTTTTCATATTTTAATTGTCTTTTAAATATTTAATGACATAAATAAAACGGAATGAATTAAATTGAACTTTGATAGGTTCTATTTATTAATAATATATATATATATATATATATATACTTGTTATACATTTTATATAAGATGGATTCATTAGAATCCCATAATTATAAGTTAATAATTGATTATATAAGAACGAAAAATAATAATATGAAAATACAATATTATAAAAAATTGGCATTGATAGTATTTAAATTAATGCAAATAAAAATAAAAAGATGATAGAATATATTATACTAAATATCAAAGACAACTACATTTAATACAAGATTTTTACGGTTGACATATTAATAATTACATAACAAATTATTAAAGAGATACATTTTTTAATAATTACTTTTTCACATCTCAAAATGAGAATAAGGAAGAGATCAACAATTTTTAACCGCCTAAGAATTCTATAAGTATTGAAATAATATTTATGAAATATAATATAATTGTAATAATTATTTTATCTTATTTAATAAACAATTTTATCAAATATATATATATATATATATATATATATATATATATATTTTTACATATTTATATTAATAATAATTTATTATAATCAGTACCATTTACTATAAATTAAATTGATTAAGAAAAATATAATATTTATTCAATATTTTTACAATTTTTATAATCAATTTAATAATTGATTAATTAGATAAGTTAATTCTAAAATTTCAATAAAATTTTTTATTTTTTAAAATAAATTTCTATATTTTTTGTGATTTTTTTATCGATATTTAATACTGTTTTATATTTTCATAAAAATTTTCATATTTTGAACTTTCGATATTTGCATCAATATTGAAATTTTAAACCTTAATATAAATAACATTTCACAAATAAAGTTTAAATTGAAATGCATATATATTTTAAAAATTACAAATATAACTTTTGAATCTCTTGATACGATACATTTGGAGTATGTTAATTATAGATTCAATCAACAAATTCACCTACAAAGTATGCGAAAGCTTTTTTTTTTTTTTTTTAAATATTCATCAAAACTTGTACAATAATATATACAAATAAAATTACCATTTAATATTAAAAAAATTATGGATAAACATATTGTAGTCCTTGAAACACAATATCAATGAGTTTGTTTGTCTTTCTACAAATTCTTCGAACTAAACATTGTCATTGACAACAACCTCTCCATTTTAACAAAATTGAAAGAAAAAAAAAGAGTTAGTTATAAGGGTATAAATCATTGCATAATCAATTAATTACAAACTTACCAAACAATTCATTTTTTTAAGTTCAACCAAACTAAAAATATCAGTAATGTGTTGGAAAACTTTCATCTATAACATTTACAGCATTAGTTTTTTGTATAACATAAATACTTATATCCACATTTTTTTCTTTGCTCTACACTTTTCCTATCTTCCCTCCTTTTTTTTTGTTTTTTTGTTATTCTTTTTGTTTTTTCTCTTCTCTATATTTTTTAGCCTTTTCCACTATATTTCCAAAATTCTTTTTTTTTTTTCTAGCTTTTCCCTCTATTTGTAAAGGTAGAAAACTTAGGATAAAACATGATTTTTGAATTTCAATTTGATTTTTTTATAAAGTTAATTTTTGACTTGACTTTTAATTTCTTAAATTTATATTTTGAGATATAAATTTTGAATATACATTTTATCACTCTATCAAAATACAAATTTTAAATATACCTTACAATAAATGATGCTCGCTCAGTTGGTAAGTCATTTATACATACAACTAGAAGATTATGAGTTTGAAATATTAGAAATAAAGGGGGGAGTTATTTGTAAATGATAAAAAAAAAAAAATTATCTATTCACTTAAAAGATTTAATTTGATTGTATAAATAATTTAATTTAAATGGATAATTGTATTTCCCAATATCTCTTTCATTATATTATTTTCTTTTTCTTTTAATTTTAAAGATATTTTTTTTATACATATTTTAAAATTTTCTTATCAAGAATAACCATTTTTCAGTACATTATACAGTTCATTGTTTTTATTTACAATTATTTATACCATATATAGAATTTCTTATTTTGTAGACATTAGTCAAACCCGTAATATAAATATGTATATCTATGATTAAAAAAAATTATGCCTTGACATATTTTTTTTTTTTGAAAATATCCCATTCTCTTTTATATCTCTTTTCATTATTTAATACTCTCTCTTTTAATTTTAGGAATCTTTTCTTTTATATATATTTTAAAATTTTCTTTTCAAGAACAATCATTTTTATTACATTGTACAGCTCATTGTTTCTTTTTACAATTATTTTTTATCATGTATAGAATTTCTTATTTTGTAAACATTAGTCAAACCTGCATTTGAATATGTGTATATGATTAAAAAAATCAAATACATTGAAATATATTTTTTTAAGAAAAATCTTCAAGTCTTTTTTATGTTAGATATCAATAAGAAAACAATTCACGGTTCATTGCCACTCAACAAAATACTTTGGCAGAATCTTACTTTAATATATCAATAAGATTTTGTTACAAGAGAAAACAGAGAAACAAACACTAAAGCAACAACCTATTAAAAAATTTTAAAAAATTAAAAATTAAAAAATTAAAGGAAAAAAAAAGGAAGAAGAAGAAGGAATTAAGGCTGTCAATGTATGGTAAAAACTTAAGTAGCTAGCAGCCATTTAGTACAGAACACAATGGTGCGGACTCTGTAAAGCAACATCAATAGCTAGGATGGTTCACTATCTATCTAATATTTCCTTTGATTGTCCAGAGAACCCAAAGCTCCATTGTTTGTTTACCAAGTAATCGTCCTGAAAATATTCAGCTCCTAGTTTCCAGTCATCTTAAAAGAGTGTTCTTAAACGCAAAAACACTCCTATTCCCTTCAGGTTTTGAGCATGGCAATTTTAAAAACCAACAAAATAGCAAACGAAAGGGATTTCTCCAATTTTTTTTCCCCCCTTATTCCCGAACATCTACATCTAACAATTATGATTGCAAACATCACATGAAAATAACCAAAACTGTTCCTCCTTTGTTTTTTTTTTTTTTTTTTTGGTTTGGCACATTATAAGCTGAAAAGAAATTCTGTAAAAACATATCAATGGCAGTGCAAGGTTTGGTGTACCTTAAAGACTAAAGAGGTCAACTGCCTATTAGCAACAGTCTATAGCCTTCAAGATCCACCACTAGCCGCTTAGTCTTGATAACGGTTTTCACTAAAAACTCGTACTTCACATGCTCTGCCCTTCAAAACCATGTTGGACAGACAAAGAACTATCAATTTTTTTTTTTGAAAAAAGCTTGAGATATTTGATTTATCAACAGTTGGTGAAAAGAGAAACAGGGTATCATTTTAACCAAAAAAAAAAAAAAAAAAAACCCGAGAAACAAGTTATCAAAACATCAACATCCTTGATGGAGAATCACCGAATCATGACCATAAAATCTATACATGATCTTTACTAGCATTAGACGTTGGGGGTACAAAAAGCACAATCTCAATATGATGGTGGTGGTGGATAGATTCCTGGATAAGGACCTGATATAAAAGCAGAAAGCAGAATTTTAGTACAAGAAAGAAATCAAATATTATCAGCTAATAACAACAGAACCCAAAACAAAACAAAAAAAAAAAAAAAAAAAAAAAAGAAGAAGAAGAAGAAGAAGAAGAAGAAGAAGTTACCTGGAGCAGGTGGATAGTAGGAGGAAGCCTGTGGAGGAGGTGGATACGGTGGAGGAGGATATGCAGTTGTCGACTGGTATGGCGGGGGTGGATAGGCGGCCGGGGGTTGAGAGTACAGCGGTTGGGAATAGCCAGCTGAATTAGGTTGGTATGGAGCATAGGTAGATGGAGGAGGATAAACTGATGATACTTGTGGATAAGGAGACAAAGATCCTGGAGGTGGATAAGAAGGCACAGTTGATGGAGGTGGATAAGAAGGCACAGTTGATGGAGGTGGATAACAATGTACAGGTGCTGGTGGGGGTGCAGAATACAGAGGAGCCTGCGTTGTAGGTGGTGCTACATATGGTGGTGCTGATGGAGTATAGCTTGTTGTTGCTTTCTGCAATGAGCCGAAAACAGTAATTCAGTTCAAAATCCACGTCTCCATACTATATAATGCATACCATACTGTCCAAAAATGAGGGAATAGACTTAAAAAGATTTATAACTTACATTTGCATTTCCATAATACAATATGAGTCGTACTTCTCCTGCATATCTACAAGAGAAAGATTAAGCAATCAGCAAAACAGGTTAAGAGTTTTACATTATAAGAAACCAAAAACTGGTCCATGCAAAGGAATGCCTACCGTCTTTTTCATTTTACTTTCAAACAAATTATCTAGGTGTCTCCAAAACATACATCGGTACAACAGCACAGAAAAATTACTTTGTCTAATCATGCCAAAAAAGTGAACCTAGAGGAGCTGAGGTAGCTGTACAAAGATAATTAAATGAGAAAAAGGAAGGCTTATTCACCATAACCCTTTAAAATTTTTGTGTCCCATATCTCTCTCGCAATAATATAAAACATTGACACCATTGAAACTTAAAAAACGTTTTGCACTTTGTTTCTAGCTGACTTTTGTTATTAGTTGTTAAAAATCACTTGCATATGAACAATCTTCGGCAAATAAGAAAACTGTATAGTAGACAACTGACTATAATATAATTTGTTTTAAAATTTTCTTAACATATTCAAAATGGTTAGCAGCCATATTAAAGGGACCCATAATCATCAAAACACAGCAGCAACTAATAGAGAAGTGGACCTCTAAAGAATTTGTCGGTGACCAAGATAGTGTTATAATGAATACTCCTATCAGCCATATAAACAAAATGACCAAAACAGTAAAATTAAAAAAAATAAAATAAAACGTTTGAGAGTTTCATTAGCAATAACTACCTGCCAGTTTTAGTCTGAAGCGACCAAGGACTGTCATCGTAACCTTGTGAAAGAACCTTCTGAAGTTGAACCCTAAAAACAAAGTATATATAATAAATCAAATCTAGGAACCTGAAATCTTAAAAAAAAAAAATTAAAAAAAAAAATTGCAAAAATTAAAATATCAAAAAATAAAATGTGTAAATTTAATTACTTTCCGCTGCCGATGTAGTCGTCGAAAGTGAGGGTGTTGCTGTTCCAAACTACAACGTTCAATTCTCTAAGTCCTTCAATCAATGTAAAAACGAACTTCTCTTGGAATGTGGGATTTTTACCACCATCTACACCAAATCAAAAATTCACAAAAATATGTGTTAAATCAAAATCCTAAATCTCACAACCGAAACAAACTACAATTGGGTTCAAGTTGAATTTCAGATCTGAAATTCCAACATAAAAAAAAAAAAAAAGAACCCACATAACAAAAACAAGAGCTTATGCTAGCACATATAAATAAAACATAAATTGATACAAACCAGTGCAAGTTTTTGTACGGAATTTGGTGCTAGCATATTCAAGACAGACATAAGGGTCTTGGCGTGAGATCCATTCTGTGTCCTTCAACTTGTTACACCCAACAACTGGATCAAGAAAGAAAGTCCCAAAAAAAAAAAAAAAAAAAAAACCACAAAAAAGTAAATTTTTTCGTATTTCCAATAATTATTCAAACAACTAAAAAGATAGAAGAAAAAAGAAAAAAGGGAAACAGATATTCATACCAGTAACCTCAAGAATTTGGCCTTGAATACCATAAACCGACATGGAAGATGAAGAGAAAGCAGAGGAATAGGAGGGTTTTAAGAACATTGACCTTGTACTCCAAAATAAAGTCTATATATATATATATATATATATATCCTTTTTATAGACCCAAAGGTTAAGTTGAAAAACCAGTAACAATTAGTTGTTTATTATTAATATTAAATATAATACTACCAACCCGGTCCCAGAATATTCTAAACCGCGAGTCTTTCTTTTATTTATTTTTTTCTTTTTTTAACTTTCTGAAAAATTTACATTCATACTTCCTTCAAACAACAAAAAAATAAATAAAAAATAAAAATAACCTTCTGGGTATCTATTTGCCACACACAAACCTATGTGTATATATAGAGCGAGCACACAATGAATTGTTGCTTAACAACAAAGGAGGGTATTCTAAAATCCTAATCGGATTTTTCCAACTCAGTTTCCGGGAGATAACGTACGTGTGGCGCACTGACCAAGAAAGCGCGTAAATCTTTTTTATTGCTCTCCAAAGGCTAATTCAGACGTTATTAACACAGTGCTACTTTGAAATTTCCCATAATACCAATTGACACGTCTGCGTGTTGAATTTGCCACGTCTTGTCCTAATCAGATATTGGTCCCATTTTGACCTAGTCTAAGTAATTGCTTACGTAGGTCTTTACAGGTAATTCAATGCGTAATTTGATAAATTTTTTTATTTTTTAAGGGATAAATGCACTTATCACAAATGTGTTAATGTTTTAGCTGGGTCTTTAAAATAAATTGTAGTATACTGATTTTTATGTTTTCAAAATCACTTTAAATTAGTTTAATGGGGATTAATTCTATCAAATTTTATTAATTTGGATAACGTGCACTTCATATGACCTTAAAAATAATTTTTATTTTTTAAAAATTTTATTTATTTATTTTGTGAAAGTTAAAAAAATATATTATTACCTTTTAAAATTACTAAATTTTATTTTAGAATCTCTAAAATTAATTTTTTCATATTGATAAAAAAATATATTAGATGTTTAATAAAATCTAAAAGTTTAAAAATATTAGATGCTAAAAAAAAACCTTTGAGAACATTATAAAAATAGTAAAAGAGAAATTTGATTGGAATATTTGTAATTATATAGGATATTGAGGTGCATTTATCTATTTTCTTTTTAATATATTCGCATTGCAATTAAGTAGTGTTATTTATTTATCCGTACCATTTGCATTTTTTTTTGTTTCATATATCATTATTCATTATTAATTGGTGCTATCTTTTTTTTCAATTTTTAAAATAAAAATATTTGTAAGAAGTATCTTGGTTCTATTCATTTCAAAATATTATATATATATATATATATAGATATATATATATAAATAAATATCACTTTTATTGATATCGATATCATAAACAATATATATATATATATTTTTTTTTGGCAACTAGATTTAGATTGCGGTACATATCAATAAGCATATAATAGTTGACCAAAAGGATGAAAAGGAAACATAAGGGACCCAATCTCCACCAACGATCGAATTTTTAAGGGTTGGTTGCACTTTTTATATCCTTTAATTTTAGAATTTGCATTGGATTAATTAATATGTTAGTACCTTTCAGCTTCAAACTTTTAGATCCCTCAGGAAAGCCTCGTTAGAAGGTAATAATTCTGGATTCAAAATCCCGTAATGAACTTGTCAAAAGTTTCAGGCTTTAGTTTTCTTAATTAGAGATATATGCATTTTAATACCATGTACACAGCTAGTTCTCCCATTAATCAAAAATTAAATTGGAGACCTAAAATAATGAATTTTGAAATTGAACATGGAACATGTAAAATTTTAAAATTAGAAGATATCAAATTGTAAATTAACCATAGTTTTTAATTGAGATTGAATTTCAAAATATAAATAAGAAAAATGAAAAAGTCGCCTAAATTTCGCTGGAGAATCCAGCTGCAGCAGAAAAGAAACCTGCATATGAATATGTGTATATCATTAAAAAAATCAAATCTATTGAAATATTTTTTTTTTAAGAAAAATCTTCAATTCTTTTTTATGTTGGATATCAATAAGAAAACAATTCACGGTTCATTGCCACTCAACAAAATACTTTGACAGAATCTTACTTTAATATATCAATAAAATTTTGTTACAAGAGAAAACAGAGAAACAGACACTAAAGCAACAACCTATTAAAAAATTTAAAAAAATTAAAAATTAAAAAATTAAAGGAAAAAAAAAGGAAGAAGAAGAAGGAATTAAGGCTGTCAATGTATGGTAAAAACTAGTAGCTAGCAGCCATTTAGTACAGAACACAATGGTGCAAGCTCTGTAAAGCAACATCAATAGCTAGAATGGTTCACTATCTATCTAATATTTGATTTGATTGTCCAGAGAACCCAACTTCTTGAGCTCCATTGTTTGTTTACCAAGTAATCGTCCTGAAAATATTCAGCTCCTAGTTTCCAGTCATCTTAAAAGAGTGTTCTTAAACGCAAAAACACTCCTATTCCCTTCAGGTTTTGAGCATGGCAATTTTAAAAACCAACAAAATAGCAAACGAAAGGGATTTCTCCAATTTTTTTTTCCCCCCCTTATTCCCGAACATCTACATCTAACAATTATGATTGCAAACATCACATGAAAATAACCAAAACTGTTCCTCCTTTGTTTTTTTTTTTTTTTTTTTTTTTTGGTTTGGCACATTATAAGCTGAAAAGAAATTCTGTAACAACATATCAATGGCAGTGCAAGGTTTGGTGTACCTTAAAGACTAAAGAGGTCAACTGCCTATTAGCAACAGTCTAGCCTTCAAGATCCACCACTAGCCGCTTAGTCTTGATAACGGTTTTCACTAAAAACTCGTACTTCACATGCTCTGCCTTCAAAACCATGTTGGACAGACAAAGAACTATCAAATTTTTTTTTTTTTTTTTTTTGAAAAAAGCTTGAGATATTTGATTTATCAACAGTTGGTGAAAAGAGAAACAGGGTACCATTTTAACAAAAAAAAAAAAAAAAACCCGAGAAACAAGTTATCAAAACATCAACATCCTTGATGGAGAATCACCGAATCATGACCATAAAATCTATACATGATCTTTACTAGCATTAGACGTTTGATACCACTTGTTAATAAAACATGAAATATGCTGGTACATACACCAGACAGAAAATGAATAAAGACTATTAAGGAATTGTTCTATAAAAAACATTCATATATCATATCTTCATATCTTAATCCATGAATATACAAAGCTATTTATACTAGAAACATAATTTACTAAAACTATGAATATAGACTAGAACAATAAATACATATCAAACTCCTAAGAGACAAGTACATGAATACATGCATCTGTGACAAGTATAATTAAATCCTTAAATAAATAAACCTTATCTTCAAGATACATGGAATAATTCTCAATTAACATTCTCCTCCTTGGGAATTGTTTCATGTACCCCCAACATATTTCTCATATGCTCAAACTTTGCCTTTTGAAGGCTTTTGGTTAAAACATCTGCTACTTGAGCTTCAGAAGGACAATAATTCAACTTGATTTCTTCATTAGCCACCATCTCCCTTATAACATGAAACTTGACTCTAATATGCTTGGAAATGCCATGAAGAACTGGATTTTCAACAAGAGAAATGGCAGATTTGTTGTCCACATTAATGACCATAGGTGAACTAACATTTATGCCCAAATCTGAAAGTATTTTCTGAATCCAGATTGCTTGATTTGCTGCAGAGACAGCAGCAACATATTCTGCTTCAGCAGAGGATTGAGCAACAACTTCTTGTTTCTTTGAGCACCAAGAAAACACACCATTTCCAAGAGTGAATACATAACCTGAAGTACTTTTGCTGTCATCTTCATTTCCAGCCCAATCTGAGTCCGAAAAACCCATTAATTCACCTGAGCATTTTGAACTGAACCATAACCCATACTTGGCAGTCCCTTTCACATATTTCAGGATTCTTTTAGCACATCTAAGATGTTTCTCACATGGTTCATGCATAAATCTTGATAAATAGCTCACAGAAAACATAATATCAGGTCTGGTGTGTGTGAGGAACAAAAGACCTCCAATGATACTCCTAAACATGGTAGCATTTACTTTTTCACCTGTATCATTTTTTGACAGCTTCTCATTGCAGGCCATTGGTGCAGAAACTGGTTTGCAATCTTTCATCTTCCATTTCTTCAACAAATCTTTGGCATACTTGGATTGAGACATTAAAATACCTGTATCTTTCTGCATGATCTCCATTCCAAGAAAGTAGTGCATGATACCAAGATCTGACATTTCAAATTGCTTCTGCATTTCCATTTTGAATTTCTGAATTCTATCCTTGTCATCACCTGTTACTAACAAATCATCAACATACATAGAGACAACAGGAGTTGAACCTTACTTGACATATAATGTTGCCTCATTTGGACTCCTTTGAAAACCACATTTACTTAAATAAGCATCAATTTTTCCATACCATGCTCTTGGAGCCTGTTTCAGTCCATACAAAGCTTTATTGAGCTTTAAAACTTTATCACCTTCAATCTTAGTTGGAAAACCTTGAGGAATGTCCACGTAAATATCCTCTTTCAACTCACCATTCAGAAATGCTGATTTAACATCTAAATGATAAATTTTCCAGCCAAATTTTGCAGCCAAAGCCACCAGCAATCTAACTGTATCTTGTCTGGCTATAGGAGCAAATGTTTCTCCATAATCCAAACCAGCTTTTTGAGCATATCCCTTTACAACTAATCTTGCTTTCAGTTTGTTGACTGAACCATCCGGGTTTCTCTTCACCTTGTAAATCCATTTTAGACCAATTGGCTTTCTTCCTTTAGGTCTGCTCACAAGATTCCAAGTTTGGTTCTTGTTAATCATGAACAACTCCTCCTCCATAGCTTGAACCCATCTAGGATCTTGTGATGCCTCTTCATATGAATCTGGTTCAGAGATAGCTAGATTGCAGCTCTCATATATATCAGCAATACTTCTGGTTCTTGGCTTCAATGGTTCATCTTCATCATCATCATCAAATTCATCTTTGTTATTTTGCTGTTGTTCCTTTAACTCTAGATAAGGTTCACGAATAATATTTTCTTGTTTCTTCAATTTTTTCTCAGCAAAATCCCAATATGTTCCTTCATCAATTAACACATCTCTGCTGATAAGAACCTTTTCTTCTTGAATATCATAAACTTTGTAACCTTTGGTCATAGGAACATAGCCTAGGAAAATCCCAAGTAGTGACTTTTGATCTAATTTGGATCTCTTGGGTGCTGGCACATGAATATAACATCCAGAACCAAAGATTTTCACATGCTTTACTGAAGGTTTATGACCTGTCCATGCTTCAATGGGTGTGACTTCCTTAAAGGCTGAAGTAGGAAGTCTATTCATGAGATATACTGCTGTGTAGGATGCTTCAGCCCAGAATTCATTTGGAAGCTTCTTCTCAGCTATCATACATCTTACCATCTCCATGACAACTCTATTCTTTCTCTCCACAACACCATTCTGTTGTGGGGTGTACGGCGTTGTGAGTTGATAAGAAATACCATACTTATTGCAAAAATCTTTGAATTCCTTAGAGTTAAACTCAAGACCATTGTCTGTTCTGAGAGCCTTGATTTTGCTGTCTATTTGAGCTTCAACCATCCTCTTGAACTTCTTAAAAACATCAAAAACATGTGACTTACTTTTGATGAAATAAATCCAGGTCATACGGGTATAATCATCCACAAATAGAACAAAGTATTTGTTCTTGTTCAAGGATTCTTCCTTCATGGGACCACAAAGGTCACTATGAAGAAGCTTAAGCTTGCTCTTTGCTCTCCATGTTGCTTCAGCAGGAAATGGAATTCTATGCTGCTTTCCCATTTGGCAGACTCCACATATTTCATTTGGAATCATCACTTCTGGCATATTTCTTGCCATACCTTCCTTACATAGTTTAGATAGAGCATTATAGTGAAAATGTCCAAATCTAGAGTGCCATAGCTTGGATTCACCAAGAGTTACATTACATGCATCTTCCTTTTGAATATTAAGATTCAACATGAAAGACTTGTTAACCATGGGCAGTCTTGTAGTTAAAGAGCCTTTCATATCATAAATATAACATGAATTTCTTTTAAATAAAATGGAATAGCCATTCAATATCATTTGAGGAACACTTAGGAGATTATGAGAGAGAGAGGGGACATAAAGAACCTGTTTGATAAGTCTTGGTCCAGACTTGGTTTGAATCAAAACAGTTCCCCTTCCAGCAGCCTCTACAACTTGTCCATTTCCAATTCTGATCTTGAGTTTGATAGATTTGTCTAAGCTTTGAAATAGACTCTCCTCCTTAGCCATGTGACTTGTGCATCCACTATCAACCAGCCATGTATGTAAATCGGATTCGAGTAATTGAAAGGCAAGAAATACATACGCTTCAGATTCTTCTTCTTTTTCTTCTTCTGTGACATTTGCTTGTTGAGTTGTCCCTCCTTTGCCTTGTGCATTTTTCAGTCTGCAATTTCTTTCAAAATGACCCACCTTTTTACAGAACCTGCAATGAATGGGAGGCTTGCCTTTATATCTGCAATCGTCCTCCTTGTGATTTGTTCTGGTACAATGTTTGCATGGTGGAAAACTTGGCTTTTGGTCTGAATTTGCAGAAATCGGCACACCCTTTCCTTTGTCTGAACTTCTTTCCGCAGGTTTCTTGCCATCTTTTTTGCTTTGCTTATTTTTGTGTCTTGCTTGGAATGCTCCTTCAAGATTATCTTCATCATCTCTTATGCTTAGCCTTTTTTCAAAGGCATAAAGCCTACTAATCAGTTCTGAAATACCAAGAGTTTTAGGATCAACAGACTCTTCAATGGCTGAAATCTTTGACTCATACTTTGTTGGTAGGCTGACAAAGAGTTTTTCAATAATATTTTCATCTGGAAAATCTTGACCAAGAAATCTAATCTTGTTTGCCACATCAAGGAGCCTTGAAGCATATTCTTTAACATTTTCTCCTTCCTTCATTTTCATGAGATCAAACTCCCTCTTCAAGGTTCTTAAATTGACAGACTTGACTTGGTTATTACCTTCAAATTCCAGCTTCAATTTGTTCCACACTTCTTGTGGAGACTTAATATTAATAATCCTTGTAAAGACTTCATTTGTGACAGCTTGATGAATGCAGGTCAAAGCTTTTGGCTTCCTTTGGATTAGCTCTTCATGTCTTTTAATCTGAATAAGAGTGGGATTATCAGGTAGAGGAGGAGGATTAGTGTCTTGCTCTACCACTTCCCACAAATTGAGAGCTTCAAGATTGGCTTGCATCTTGAAAGCCCATAAATGATAATTGCTTCCATCAAACTTTGGAGGACCAGAACCAATCTGCTCACTTGAAGACATGCTTGACAGATCCCTCAAGAATCTTGCTCTGATACCACTTGTTAATAAAACATGAAATATGCTGGTACATACACTAGACAGAAAATGAATAAAGACTATTAAGGAATTGTTCTATAAAAAACATTCATATATCATATCTTCATATCTTAATCCATGAATATACAAAGCTATTTATACTAGAAACATAATTTACTAAAACTATGAATATAGACTAGAAAAATAAATACATATCAAACTCCTAAGAGACAAGTACATGAATACATGCATCTGTGACAAGTACATGAATACATGCATCTGTGACAAGTATAATTATATCCTTAAATAAATAAACCTTATCTTCAAGATACATGGAATAATTCTCAATTAACATTAAGAGCCTGGTATGGAAAAATTGATGCTTATTTAAGTAAATGTGGTTTTCAAAGGAGTCCAAATGAGGCAACATTATATGTCAAGAAAGGTTCAACTCCTGTTGTCTCTATGTATGTTGATGATTTGTTAGTAACAGGTGATGACAAGGATGGAATTCAAAAATTCAAAATGGAAATGCAGAAGCAATTTGAAATGTCATATCTTGGTATCATGCACTACTTTCTTGGAATGGAGATCATGCAGAAAGATACAGGTATTTTAATGTCTCAATCCAAGTATGCCAAAGATTTGTTGAAGAAATGGAAGATGAAAGAATGCAAACCAGTTTCTACACCAATGACCTGCAATGAGAAGCTGTCAAAAAATGATACAGGTGAAAAAGTAGATGCTACCATGTTTAGGAGTATCATTGGAGGTCTTTTGTTCCTCGCACACACCAGACCTGATATTATGTTTTCTGTGAGCTATTTATCAAGATTTATGCATGAACCATGTGAGAAACATCTTAGATGTGCTAAAAGAATCCTGAGATATGTGAAAGGGACTGCCAAGTATGGGTTATGGTTCAGTTCAAAATGCTCAGGTAAATTAATGGGTTTTTCGGACTCAGATTGGGCTAGAAATGAAGATGACAGCAAAAGTACTTCAGGTTATGTATTCACTCTTGGAAATGGTGTGTTTTCTTGGTGCTCAAAGAAACAAGAAGTTGTTGCTCAATCCTCTGCTGAAGCAGAATATGTTGCTGCTGTCTCTGCAGCAAATCAAGCAATCTGGATTCAGAAAATACTTTCAAATTTGGGAATAAATGTTAGTTCACCTATGGTCATTAATGTGGACAACAAATCTGCCATTTCTCTTGTTGAAAATCCAGTTCTTCATGGCATTGCCAAGCATATTAGAGTCAAGTTTCATGTTATAAGGGAGATGGTGGCTAATGAAGAAATCAAGTTGAATTATTGTCCTTCTGAAGCTCAAGTAGCAGATGTTTTAACCAAAAGTCTTCAAAAGGCAAAGTTTGAGCATATGAGAAATATGTTGGGGGTACATGAAACAATTCCCAAGGAGGAGAATGTTAATTGAGAATTATTCCATGTATCTTGAAGATAAGGTTTATTTATTTAAGGATATAATTATACTTGTCACAGATGCATGTATTCATGTACTTGTCTCTTAGGAGTTTGATATGTATTTATTGTTCTAGTCTATATTCATAGTTTTAGTAAATTATGTTTCTAGTATAAATAGCTTTGTATATTCATGGATTAAGATATGAAGATATGATATATGAATGTTTTTTATAGAACAATTCCTTAATAGTCTTTATTCATTTTCTGTCTGGTGTATGTACCAGCATATTTCATGTTTTATTAACAAGTGGTATCAGAGCAAGATTCTTGAGGGATCTGTCAAGCATGTCTTCAAGTGAGCAGATTGGTTCTGGTCCTCCAAAGTTTGATGGAAGCAATTATCATTTATGGGCTTTCAAGATGCAAGCCTATCTTGAAGCTCTCAATTTGTGGGAAGTGGTAGAGCAAGACACTAATCCTCCTCCTCTACCTGATAATCCCACTCTTATTCAGATTAAAAGACATAAAGAGCTAATCCAAAGGAAGCCAAAAGCTTTGACCTGCATTCATCAAGCTGTCACAAATAAAGTCTTTACAAGGATTATTAATATTAAGTCTCCACAAGAAGTGTGGAACAAATTGAAGTTGGAATTTGAAGGTAATAACCAAGTCAAGTCTGTCAATTTAAGAACCTTGAAGAGGGAGTTTGATCTCATGAAAATGAAGGAAGGAGAAAATGTTAAAGAATATGCTTCAAGGCTCCTTGATGTGGCAAACAAGATTAGATTTCTTGGTCAAGATTTTCCAGATGAAAATATTATTGAAAAACTCTTTGTCAGCCTACCAACAAAGTATGAGTCAAAGATTTCAGCCATTGAAGAGTCTGTTGATCCTAAAACTCTTGGTATTTCAGAACTGATTAGTAGGCTTTATGCCTTTGAAAAAAGGCTAAGCATAAGAGATGATGAAGATAATCTTGAAGGAGCATTCCAAGCAAGACACAAAAATAAGCAAAGCAAAAAAGATGGCAAGAAACCTGCGGAAAGAAGTTCAGACAAAGGAAAGGGTGTGCCGATTTCTGCAAATTCAGACCAAAAGCCAAGTTTTCCACCATGCAAACATTGTACCTGAACAAATCACAAGGAGGACGATTGCAGATATAAAGGCAAGCTCCCATTCATTGCAGGTTCTGCAAAAAGGTGGGTCATTTTGAAAGAAATTGCAGACTGAAAAATGCACAAGGCAAAGGAGGGACAACTCAACAAGCAAATGTCACAGAAGAAGAAAAAGAAGAAGAATCTGAAGCATATGTATTTCTTGCCTTTCAATTACTCGAATCCGATTTACATACATGGCTGGTTGATAGTGGATGCACAAGTCACATGGCTAAGGAGGAGAGTCTATTTCAAAGCTTAGACAAATCTATCAAACTCAAGATCAGAATTGGAAATGGACAAGTTGTAGAGGCTGCTGGAAGGGGAACTGTTTTGATTCAAACCAAGTCTGGACCAAGACTTATCAAACAGGTTCTTTATGTCCCCTCTCTCTCTCATAATCTCCTAAGTGTTCCTCAAATGATATTGAATGGCTATTCCATTTTATTTAAAAGAAATTCATGTTATATTTATGATATGAAAGGCTCTTTAACTACAAGACTGCCCATGGTTAACAAGTCTTTCATGTTGAATCTTAATATTCAAAAGGAAGATGCATGTAATGTAACTCTTGGTGAATCCAAGCTATGGCACTCTAGATTTGGACATTTTCACTATAATGCTCTATCTAAACTATGTAAGGAAGGTATGGCAAGAAATATGCCAGAAGTGATGATTCCAAATGAAATATGTGGAGTCTGCCAAATGGGAAAGCAGCATAGAATTCCATTTCCTGCTGAAGCAACATGGAGAGCAAAGAGCAAGCTTGAGCTTCTTCATAGTGACCTTTGTGGTCCCATGAAGGAAGAATCCTTGAACAAGAACAAATACTTTGTTCTGTTTGTGGATGATTATACCCGTATGACCTGGATTTATTTCATCAAAAGTAAGTCACATGTTTTTGATGTTTTTAAGAAGTTCAAGAGGATGGTTGAAGCTCAAATAGACAGCAAAATCAAGGCTCTCAGAACAGACAATGGTCTTGAGTTTAACTCTAAGGAATTCAAAGATTTTTGCAATAGGTATGGTATTTCTCATCAACTCACAACGCCGTACACCCCACAACAGAATGGTGTTGTGGAGAGAAAGAATAGAGTTGTCATGGAGATGGTAAGATGTATGATAGCTGAGAAGAAGCTTCCAAATGAATTCTGGGCTGAAGCATCCTACACAGCAGTATATCTCATGAATAGACTTCCTACTTCAGCCTTGAAGGAAGTCACACCCATTGAAGCATGGACAGGTCATAAACCTTCAGTAAAGCATGTGAAAATCTTTGGTTCTGGATGTTATATTCATGTGCCAGCACCCAAGAGATCCAAATTAGATCAAAAGTCACGACTTGGGATTTTCCTAGGCTATGTTCCTATGACCAAAGGTTACAAAGTTTATGATATTCAAGAAGGAAAGGTTCTTATCAGCAGAGATGTGTTAATTGATGAAGGAACATATTGGGATTTTGCTGAGAAAAAATTGAAGAAACAAGAAAATATTATTCGTGAACCTTATCTAGAGTTAAAGGAACAACAGCAAAATAACAAAGATGAATTTGATGATGATGATGAAGATGAACCATTGAAGCCAAGAACCAGAAGTATTGCTGATATATATGAGAGCTACAATCTAGCTATCTCTGAACCAGATTCATATGAAGAGGCATCACAAGATCCTAGATGGGTTCAAGCTATGGAGGAGGAGTTGTTCATGATTAACAAGAACCAAACTTGGAATCTTGTGAGCAGACCTAAAGGAAAAAAGCCAATTGGTCTAAAATGGATTTACAAGGTGAAGAGAAACCCGGATGGTTCAGTCAACAAACTGAAAGCAAGATTAGTTGTAAAGGGATATGCTCAAAAAGCTGGTTTGGATTATGGAGAAACATTTGCTCCTGTAGCCAGACAAGATACAGTTAGATTGCTGGTGGCTTTGGCTGCAAAATTTGGCTGGAAAATTTATCATTTAGATGTTAAATCAGCATTTCTGAATGGTGAGTTGAAAGAGGATATTTACGTGGACATTCCTCAAGGTTTTCCAGCTAAGATTGAAGGTGATAAAGTTTTAAAGATCAATAAAGCTTTGTATGGACTGAAACAGGCTCCAAAAGCCTGGTATGGAAAAATTGATGCTTATTTAAGTAAATGTGGTTTTCAAAGGAGTCCAAATGAGGCAACATTATATGTCAAGAAAGGTTCAACTCCTGTTGTCTCTATGTATGTTGATGATTTGTTAGTAACAGGTGATGACAAGGATGGAATTCAGAAATTCAAAATGGAAATGCAGAAGCAATTTGAAATGTCAGATCTTGGTATCATGCACTACTTTCTTGGAATGGAGATCATGCAGAAAGATACAGGTATTTTAATGTCTCAATCCAAGTATGCCAAAGATTTGTTGAAGAAATGGAAGATGAAAGATTGCAAACCAGTTTCTGCACCAATGGCCTGCAATGAGAAGCTGTCAAAAAATGATACAGGTGAAAAAGTAGATGCTACCATGTTTAGGAGTATCATTGGAGGTCTTTTGTTCCTCGCACACACCAGACCTGATATTATGTTTTCTGTGAGCTATTTATCAAGATTTATGCATGAACCATGTGAGAAACATCTTAGATGTGCTAAAAGAATCCTGAGATATGTGAAAGGGACTGCCAAGTATGGGTTATGGTTCAGTTCAAAATGCTCAGGTGAATTAATGGGTTTTTCGGACTCAGATTGGGCTGGAAATGAAGATGACAGCAAAAGTACTTCAGGTTATGTATTCACTCTTGGAAATTGTGTGTTTTCTTGATGCTCAAAGAAACAAGAAGTTGTTGCTCAATCCTCTGCTGAAGCAGAATATGTTGCTGCTGTCTCTGCAGCAAATCAAGCAATCTGGATTCAGAAAATACTTTCAGATTTGGCATAAATGTTAGTTCACCTATGGTCATTAATGTGGACAACAAATCTGCCATTTCTCTTGTTGAAAATCCAGTTCTTCATGGCATTGCCAAGCATATTAGAGTCAAGTTTCATGTTATAAGGGAGATGGTGGCTAATGAAGAAATCAAGTTGAATTATTGTCCTTCTGAAGCTCAAGTAGCAGATGTTTTAACCAAAAGTCTTCAAAAGGCAAAATTTGAGCATATGAGAAATATGTTGGGGATACATGAAACAATTCCCAAGGAGGAGAATATTAATTGAGAATTATTTCATGTATCTTGAAGATAAGGTTTATTTATTTAAGGATTTAATTATACTTGTCACAGATGCATGTATTCATGTACTTGTCACAGATGCATGTATTCATGTACTTGTCTCTTAGGAGTTTGATATGTATTTATTGTTCTAGTCTATATTCATAGTTTTAGTAAATTATGTTTCTAGTATAAATAGCTTTGTATATTCATGGATTAAGATATGAAGATATGATATATGAATGTTTTTTATAGAACAATTCCTTAATAATCTTTATTCATTTTCTGTCTGGTGTATGTACCAGCATATTTCATGTTTTATTAACAAGACGTTTGGGGTACGAAAAGCACAATCTCAATATGATGGTGGTATATTTCATGTTTTATTAACAAGACGTTTGGGGTACGAAAAGCACAATCTCAATATGATGGTGGTGGTGGATAGATTCCTGGATAAGGACCTGATATAAAAGCAGAAAGCAGAATTTTAGTACAAGAAAGAAATCAAATATTATCAGCTAATAACAACAGAACCCAAAAAAAAAAAAAAAAAAAAAAGAAAGAAGAAGTTACCTGGAGCAGGTGGATAGTAGGAGGAAGCCTGTGGAGGAGGTGGATATGGTGGAGGAGGATATGCAGTTGTCGACTGGTATGGCGGGGGTGGATAGGCGGCCGGGGGTTGAGAGTACAGCGGTTGGGAATAGCCAGCTGAATTAGGTTGGTATGGAGCATAGGTAGATGGAGGAGGATAAACTGATGATACTTGTGGATAAGGAGACAGAGATCCTGGAGGTGGATAAGAAGGCACAGTTGATGGAGGTGGATAACAATGTATAGGTGCTGGTGGGGGTGCAGAATACAGAGGAGCCTGCGTTGTAGGTGGTGCTACATATGGTGGTGCTGATGGAGTATAGCTTGTTGTTGCTTTCTGCAATGAGCCGAAAACAGTAATTCAGTTCAAAATCCACTTCTCCATACTATATAATGCATACCATACTGTCCAAAAATGAGGGAATAGACTTAAAAAGATTTATAACTTACATTAGCATTTCCATAATGCAATACAAGTCGTACTTCTCCTGCATATCTACAAGAGAAAGATTAAGCAATCAGCAAAACAGGGGAAGAGTTTTACATTATAAGAAACCAAAAACTGGTCCATGCAAAGGAATGTCTACCGTCTTTTTCATTTTACTTTCAAACAAATTATCTAGGTGTCTCCAAAACATACATCAGTACAACAGCACAGAAAAATTACTTTGTCTAATCATGCCAAAAAAGTGAACCTAGAGGAGCTGAGGTAGCTGTACAAAGATAATTAAATGAGAAAAAGGAAGGCTTATTCACCATAACCCTTTAAAATTTTTGTGTCCCATATCTCTCTCGCAATAATATAAAACATTGACACCATTGAAACTTAAAAAATGTTTTGCACTTTGTTTCTAGCTGACTTTTGTTATTAGTTGTTAAAAATCACTTGCATATGAACAATCTTCGGCAATAAGAAAACTGTATAGTAGACAACTGACTATAATATAATTTGCTTTAAAATTTTCTTAACATATTCAAAATGGTTAGCAGCCATATTAAAAGGACCCATAATCATCAAAACACAGCAGCAACTAATAGAGAA
This sequence comes from Ziziphus jujuba, assembly GCF_031755915.1. Lineage (NCBI taxonomy): Eukaryota > Viridiplantae > Streptophyta > Magnoliopsida > Rosales > Rhamnaceae > Ziziphus > Ziziphus jujuba. The sequence goes on along the minus strand of NC_083387.1, from coordinate 12,423,441 downwards.
GTGGACCTCTAAAGAAATTGTCGGTGACCAAGATAGTGTTATAATGAATACTCCTATCAGCCATATAAACAAAATGACCAAACCAATAAAATTAAAAAAAATAAAATAAAAGGTTAGAGAGTTTCATTAGCAATAACTACCTGCCAGTTTTAGTCTGAAGAGACCAAGGACTGTCATCGTAACCTTGTGAAAGAACCTTCTGAAGTTGAACCCTGAAAACAAAGTATATATAACAAATCAAATCTAGGAACCTGAAATCTTTTAAAAAAATAAAAATAAAAATAAAAAATGAAAAAATAAAATGTGTAAAATTTAATTACTTTCCGCTGCCGATGTAGCCGTCGGAAGTGAGGGTGTTGCTGTTCCCAACTACAACGTTCAATTCTCTAAGTCCTTCAATCAATGTAAAAACGAACTTCTCTTGGAATGTGGGATTTTTACCACCATCTACAACAAATTAAAAATTCACAAAAACATGTGTTAAATCAAAATCCTAAATCTCACAACCGAAACAAACTACAATTGGGTTCGAGTTGAATTTCAGATCTGAAATTCCAACATTAAAAAAAAAAAAACACAAAACACAAAACAAAAACAAGAGCTTATGCTAGCATATATAAATAAGACATAAATTGATACAAACCAGTGCAAGTTTTTGTACGGAATTTGGTGCTAGCATATTCAAGACAGACATAAGGGTCTTGGCGTGAGATCCATTCTGTGTCCTTCAACTTGTTACACCCAACAACTGGATCAAGAAAGAAAGTCCCAAAAAAAAAAAACCCACAAAAAAGTAAATTTTTTCGTATTTCCAATAATTATTCAAACAACTAAAAAGATAGAAGAAAAAAGAAAAAAGGGAAACAGGTATTCATACCAGTAACCTCAAGAATTTGGCCTTGAATACCATAAACCGACATGGAAGATGAAGAGAAAGCAGAGGAATAGGAGGGTTTTAAGAACATTGTCCTTGTACTCCAAAATAAAGTCCATCTATATATATATATATATATATCCTTTTTATAGACCCAAAGGTTAAGTTGAAAGACCAGCAACAATTAGTCGTTTATTATTAATATTAAATATAATACTACCAACCCGGTCCCAGAATATTCTAAACCGCGAGTCTTTCTTTTATTTATTTATTTATTTTTTTTCTTTTTTTAACTTTCTGAAAAATTTACATTCATACTTCCTTCAATCAACAAAAAAATAAATAAAAAATAAAAATAACCTTCTGGGTATCTATTTGCCACACACAAACCTATGTATATATATATAGAGCGAATACACAATGAATTGTTGCTTAACAACAAGGGAGGGTATTCTAAAATCCTCATCGGATATTTCCAACTCAGTTTCCGGGAGATAACGTACGTGTGGCGCACTGAACAAGAAAGCGCCTAAATCGTTTTTGTTGCTCTCCAAGGCTAATTAAAACGTTATTAATACAGTACTACTTTGAAATTTCCCATAATACCAATTGACACGTCTGCGTGTTGAATTTGCCACGTCTTGTCCTAATCAGATTTGGTCCCATTTTGACCTAGTCTAAGTAATTGCTTACGTAGCTCTTTACAGGTAATTCAATGCGTAATTTGATAAATTTTTTTATTTTTTTTATTTTTTAAGGGATAAATGAACTTATCACAAATGTGTTAATGTTTTAGCTGGGTCTTTAAAATAAATTGTAGTATACTGATTTTTATGTTTTCAAAATCACTTTAAATTAGTTTAATGGGGATTAATTCTATCAAATTTTATTAATTTGGATCACGTGCACCTTATATGACCTTAAAAATAATTTTTATTTTTTAAAAATTTTATTTATTTATTTTGTGAAAGTTAAAAAAAAAATTATTACCTTTCAAAATTACTAAATTTCATTTTAAAGTCTCTAAAATTAATTTTCTCATATCGATAAAAAAAATATATTAAATGTTTAATAAAATCTAAAAGCTCAAAAATATTAGATGCTAAAAAAAAAGTTTAAGAACATTATAAAAATAGTAAAAAAAAATTTGATTGGAATATTTGTAATTATATAGGATATTGAAGTGTATTTATCTATTTTCTTTTTAATATATTCGCATTGCAATCAAGTAGTGTTATTTATTTATTTATCCGTACCATTTGCTTTTTTTTTCTTTTTTTTTTTTTGTTTCATATATTATTATTCATTATTACTTGGTGCTATCTTTTTTTTTCAATTTTTAAAATAAAAATATTTGTAACAAGTATCTTGGTTCTATTCATTTCAAAATATTATATATATATATATATATAGATATATATAAATAAATATCACTTTTATTGATATCGATATCATAAACAATATATATATATATATATATATATCTCGCGTCTATTGATATCGATAACATAAACAATAGTTTAAAAAAAAAAATCGATGTCCTAAGTATATATATATATATATTTGTTTTTTGCAACTAGATTTAGATTGCGGTACATATCAATAAGCATATAATAGTTGACCAAAAGGATGAAAAGGAAACATAAGGGACCCAATCTCCACCAACGATCGAATTTTTAAGGGTTGGTTGCACTTTTTATATCCTTTAATTTTAGAATTTGCATTGGATTATGCTAGTACCTTTCAGCTTCAAACTTTTAGATCCCTCAGGAAAGTCTAGTTAGAAGGTAATAATTCTGGATTCAAAATCCCGTAATGAACTTGTCAAAAGTTTCAGGCTTTTGTTTTCTTAATTAGAAATATATGCATTTTAATACCATGTACACAGCTAGTTCTCCCATTAATCAAAAATTAAATTGGACTAAATTCAATCAAATATAAAATTGGAGACCTAAAATATTAAATTTTGAAATTGAACATGGAACATGTAAAATTTTAAAATTAGAAGATATCAAAATGTAAATTAACCATAGTTTTTAATTGAGATTGAATTTCAAAATATAAATAAGAAAAATGAAAAAGTCGCCTAAATTTGGCTGGAAAATCCAGCAGCAGAAAAGAAACCGAGTGCAGGGGATGTTGGAATACACGATTAGATTACAGGTCAAACCTCGAACGAGCATAAGAACATTAAAAATGGTATACAACAACCCTGTATCGTATGATACATGGCTACTTCTTCATTTTCCATTGAAAGCAATAAAATGAATTGACATTAAATTCAGTTGTAGTTTAATGTAAAATTATTCAGACCTTTTAAATAATTCTAGCTTGACCAATCCAACAAGACAATAATGATGAACAATACCTGAAATTACAAATGGAAAAAATGGACCCAAATCGACCCAGTCATAATTGACTGCTACACCTTCTTGCAATCCATTTTTTCTTTTCTTAAATATGTACAGAACCTAAGAACTAATTTCCAAGCCACAAAGTCAACCCACTCGACCAACTACTCGCTCTCATAGTCTTCGTCATCTCCGAATGTAAACACAGAGGCATCGGCAGCCATTGCCTTGAACTCGCTTTCCGGGTTGGTACCCTCAAAAGCTGGGACACTTCCACCAACAGCAACACTCTTTGACTCATTAGCAGAATGTGCCTGCGTCGATCCTGTGCTTCCAATTGAAGCTTGTTCAGTTGCTCTTGTCAAATTCGCTATCTGATCAGACTTCTTCGAATCAGTTTCAGACTTGGAGGTGGCATTGACAGCTGCACCTTCTGCAGAAGAAGCTGCTGCAGCTCTCCGGCTCTTTGAAGACCCAGCTTCCTCGTCTGAAAAGACATCATCTTGGTTTCCTGAGTTTTTAGTTTGCTTAGGATCAGCACCACCCCCATCAGCTGAGGCAGGATTGGCTCCAGAACTTCCTTCTGATCTATTAGTAGTAGTTTCAGTATTTGGCGTTGCAGGAACGGAGCTATTATAATCTACCAGAACAACCTCAACTTGAAATCCCGGGGAAGGAAGTTTTCTCTGCGGAGAGTCCAAGCCAGACAAAATGAACACGCCAAATACTTCAAATAATTAGAACGTAATTTTAAAAGAGGAAGATGGCAATCATCTAAAACCCAACCCTACATCTTGCAAAGATAATTCTACCTTTCCCAAAAAATTTAAACATGAAACTTAGGCTTAAAGATGATTAAATCTGCTTTTTGCTAGTTAAGCACCAAAAAAAATAAATAAATAAAGATTGGAAACTAACATTTTTAAAAGCTACGAGGCAGACCATTAACAAGTATATTACAGAGTCTTTAAGATGAAAAGGAGAAGGGAAGTTCAGAAAGGCCTACTACCAAAGATAGACTATAAAACATCTTTCTGCAACGCCCCAGAACCTCCTTTACCCCACCACAAAACATTTACCCCTATCTTAAAGAGGAAAGCACCTAAGTTCTACATCCAAGCTGATAAGGTGATGGCTAACAGAAAGGTGTGGTCACTGATTGTTAGAAAAATAAATATTCTCTTAAAATTGATCTTTCTTGATGTGGTTCTCAAGGATCAAGCTGCACTTTCCAGCCCACTAGTTACTCTTTCCTTCATCTAGAATTATTGATCTTTGATGCCAGCAATACAAAGGATGCGTGCAACAACTCCTCCATGCACTCTAAAAATGGATTGGATCTATTGAAAGCTGCTCCAACAGGATCTACGCTTCTCCCTATGTGGATAATCTTGAATCCAGACAAAACCACAGCAAACAAATGAAACTAGGCCGTTGACAGGAATTTCATTCTCTTAATTTATATATATATATATATATATGTATATATATAAGAAGAAAAAACTAGGCTGGTCCATCAAAATGATTTTTTATTTATTTATTTTTTTGACTAAGAAGTTATGGATAACTTGAAAATTAAATATAATTTGAATCAAGAAGTCTGGTTAACATTCCACATTAATACTGTACTTAAGCTTCTGCTTTTCAAATAGGATATTTTCTGAGATTTAAATTCCCTACAGTGATGAAAACTAGCAAATTAGAAATTTCTGGTGAGTTATACACTTCATATATGTCCAAGGAGTAGAAGCTCGGGAAGTGAAGAACGAAGTAGTTTAGTTTTTTCAATTAGAGGCAGTTGTTTTCATATAGTGTGTCTAAGTGGACGGTTTGCTTCAGCAGGGATCAGGAGTCCGACCATCTAGAAACTGTACTGCTAAATTAAGTGCTTAGCATTTACCTTGTCAAACCCGTCCAGATCACTGGTGGTCAGAACTTTTCTATTTTCTGTCATTGTTGTGTTTAACCAGCTGAAATTAAAAACAATAAACCAATAAATAAAACAGAAAAGTTCAAGTGCCAAATGATAAAAGCATAAAGAAAGACTAATGGACTGGAAAGAGGCTCGATTACAAACCAGTAAAAATCTCCTTGACGATCATGAAAGTGAATTTTGAAGTCCCCAACTAACTCTGTTAGTCCAGGCTCCCCAGGCAGAGCAAAAACCATTACCCCCTTCTTTGGAGCACTAAACCAAAAATCTTCAGGCTATGTATACAAGTTTATACATATAATTAGTAGAAGGATACTCCAGAACCAAAGTGGTTAATGAAACATTAACTATACTTTTCATAATGTTTCAAACAATCTAACAATCAATAAGACCTACCGAAAGATCTTTGGTTCTTGGATGCTTTTTTGTGGAGAAGAGAACACCTATGCATTAGCAAAAGCATTAAAAAAACAAATAAATAAACTATTAGCATAATGTCACATTTCCTATACATTATAGATCTAAGGGTGATTAAAATAGTTGTAGTTAAAATTAGTAATCTATACTACTGCAAATTATTGCACTTTCAATTATGAACCCAACACAATATTATTGCCTCCATCGAAGTAAAAAAATAATAATAATAATAAAAATTAAAATTAAAAAAAAAATGGGAAAAAGGAAAGAAAGGAATATGTATTGCAAAAAAGTTGAATGTTAGACATGGTTTTCCTCCCCTCAACAATTTATTTCAAGTACCAGCAATATATGGTTATGGTTAGGATACAAACGCATCCTAGTTGCTCCATTAGATGGATGTTGCATTCAACACCAGGTCAGTATCTTAAACAATAGAATGACATAGTCTAGAAACTATATTATGTTACTATATCATCAGGAGCACAACTACATTTAACTCATAATACTTTACAAGCTAAATTTTGAACCCAGCTTTGAGATCTAGCTGCATACTAGAGCTATCAGCATCTTGGTGGTGATTGGAAAAGACCCACTCTTTAGACAGCAATTACAATGTTAAAAAGAAATATTTGCACACAAGCCTAAATAGAAAAAGGAAAAAGGGGTTTCAAGTATTATTTTAGTGTAACAAAAGCAAGAATGAAATATACTAAGAGAACGATGGGGACAAGGGGCTAAAACAATCAAACAGGCATGCAACAATATACCATTATGATCAGAAACAGTAATGGAAGGCCTGATCCAATAAGGGCATCTGTGAAGCCGAAAACCCCTAAGCATGCACCTATAAAAAATATGAAGGATATGTGATGTTAATATGCATGTGGAGAGGACCAAGAATGAGAGAGAGAGAGAGATTGTATGGTCAGAAGTACCTTCTCCCAGGTGGATTTTCTCCATTGAAGTATGTTAGAATACGTTCAAAATATTTGACATACCTCTACAAAACCAGGAAAGGGAGATATTTTGTTTGTCAGACAGAAAGAAGTCAGAACAGAAAGTAATATAGTATGAGCATATGCAATTCCTCAAAAAGTTATCATAAAGGTAAATAGACTCACAATCTGACTTGGCAGAATAAGTCCTTTTCCATCAAAACATCTTTTCTGGTTGTAGTAGTCAATAGACTCCTCAGCAGTTGGAAAGAACTGCATTAAGAGGCAAACAACTATAAAATGGTAAATATGAAAAAACATCATTATAATATTTTCCAAATGATTCATTACAATTTCTATGGGAACAATATTTTTACCTTCAAATATAGAAGAAGACTAGAAATCATCAGCCCTGTCCTTGCCATTCCAGCCTTACAATGCACAACCACAACATTCTCAATATCTTCCTTCAACCACGAATAAGCACTATGACAAAATGATATTATCAGCTGGGTAGGGGGACAATTATGGTCATCAAATGGGAAACAAGCCACCTGAAGAAAGAATTCATGTCAGTAGGCATTCAGCATAGTGCTTTATCAGGATGTCTTTTATAACATCAACACAAACATGAGATCGGAGAGTTACAATTGATTCATTAGAAGTTTGGAAGTTGAAGGACACCATACTACTACAGGAAATTACATTGATAATGGATACCACATATTTTTGCAACGTTCATTTGGATTTCTGGACTATCTGATTTAATTATAAAAAATACTTGCATGTCTTAGAATTGCTCTTCACTATCACTTCAGACAGCCATTGAGATGTAAAAGTTTAATGAATCTAACATTGGATGAGAAAAAAACATTAGCAAAAACACCCATGAATTCTCTATTTATGCAGTCCTAATGAAACTACAGCTTTAAAGGTTGCACACCAATCATTAAGGTAAAAAATAGGCTGCTATCAAGAATCAAATGGTGGTATTGGCAAGAATTTATCAAGGAGGCGCGAACATTGGATGGTGAATGCCACAATAAATTTCAACCATCAACACTACAAGCATCTCAACTGGTAAATGCTAATATGTTTTCAAGTTGAAGTTACATCCATAATGTTTCCTTTCATCCAATACACATTAAGACCAAATTTCTCAATTATCTGGACAGAATGTCACTGCAACAAAAGAATATTAACTGGTTGTGCTGGATGAAGCTCTAAAACAAGTGCTTATGTTGCCAAAATTAATAACTTATAACAGGAAAGATTCTGTTATCTTCTATGATTATTGAAATTGCAAACAGCATTTTCAGTCAAAGACATCATAAACAAAGCTTCCATGCCTGTCCTCAATAACCATCCACCTATTGTTTACATTGCTAATTTTGTTATTGACAATCATATGACATGCACTTAAAATAGTTAGAGCTAAATAAATTTTTGGCTACCTGACCTGCATTATTTGTATAAGAACTGATTTTCTCAGCACAACACATTTAACCTTGTATACAATGCCCAACTCTGGAAACATATTTTCATAGTAATCTACACAGATTAGGATTTAGTTCAGATATCTAGATTCAACAATAAAATGTTCAAACCATCATCAGCCAATGGAAAACTCAAATGACAAATCACAACTCACCTTTCCTTCAAATAATGATGCATCATACAGCCTTTCAGAACAAAGATTGTATACTTTGTACTTGCCCTGCACATATCACAAGAAAATAACAATGACCAATACATAAAAGAAGCAGTATTTTTGCATTGATACAAAGTACAAGATAATTAAAAAAACCATAGCATTTCATTTCTGCAATGAAATTTGTATCAAGGTAAGCCGAGTAAGGAAGGATAAAAGAAATTCTAGTCCAATAAACCAACCCCAAATTCACATATCAATACATTACTCTAACATGGTCTTATCCAGTTTGACAAGTACTAAATAAATTATAAGTTAAAAAAATTGTCAAGGGCTTGCAGTTAAAACAAGATAAAGAAGTCAACTAGGATTAAGTATTAAGAGTATGGGAACCATGTCAGACGTAGATGTACATGCATCACCTAGAAACAAAAATGTTTTTACCTTGTGATGAGTTTCAAAAAACTTAATCACTTCTTCCATGTGGTTTCTGTAGAACCCCTGTAATGCAAATACAGATGGTTTTTATTGTTGATGATATACAATAATTGGAAGTGAAAGGGTGAGTGCAAAGTACTTGCTAACCTCAACATATCCAAAGAACCCAGAGCTCATATCACCAGCAGGGAAGCCCATAGCAATAATATTCTCAGTGATATACGTCATATCCAAATCAAATCCCCCTTCCTACATACAATGTGAAAACTCAATGCTACACAAATAGAACTAGCATATCATCCAGTCAATAAAAACTCACAAATAGAACTAGCATATCATCCAGTCAATAAAAACTCATTTTACCAATTTTATATCCTATTCCTAGTTTCTCCATTATGGCTTCATTTGAAGTATGAAATTACTTCTCAAGAGTTAATAGAACTGAAATTTAATAGAACTGGCAATATAGGTATTGGTTCATTCTCCTTCATAAAAGAGTTAGGATGGAGCAGAAATTGATAAAGTAAAGGTAAAATTAGTTTCCACAAGAAACTGACCGAGAAAGCAAGTCTTGAGCCATAGTGCAAATGAATAAAAAGAAAACGGCAAAAAAGATAAGTCACCAAAACAAACAACCCACCTGGTACCTTCGTTTATTTTGAGAGACAACATGCCGAGCCTTAACCTGTACAGCCTTCACAGCACTTTTAGAAGAGTCAACTAAACCTTTTGTAATTGTTCCAAATAAACCAGTTTGTGCAGCTTGTGCAGATCCATCAGAACTTTCATCAGGGGGTGAAGCTTTTGGAGACAAGCGCAATCCTAGACCACTTGTAAAACGTGCAAAACCTGATTTTCCGGCATTCCCAGTTGGTGAGCCATCTTGTGTTGTCACTGACACCGAAGACTGAGGAATTTTCAGATTCTTGGCCCATGATGATAGGCCAGAAGTAGACAGCTTAGAAGATGGTACATCGCGGGAAGAATTATCTGACCCAGAATCCGTGGCTGCAGGAGGTTGTACTTCAGGTTCTTTGACAGGAACCGAAGATGGCAAATCAGCTGATTCCTTATTCATTTTACAATCCCGGAAACTTTTATGAAGATTAATGAAAGTTCACACACCAGCATAAAACTTCTCTCTTTAGCTATACCTTGCAATTACAGCTGCAAGTCAAAACAAAATGATGATTTAGAGTAATGTGCAAACATGATCAACAACTTAAGTGATTCTAATTCATATTAATTTCAGTTGAAACAAATAAATGCGTTATCCAACAAAAAAGAAAAACAAGATGAGTCATGTCGAAGGTATGCGGTCCTGCTCTCTCGGTGAGTCCTCCAATTATTGATCTTCTTGATACAAAGATGGGCAAAAAAAGAAGAAAAGGAAAACGCGAAAAAACTAATAAACTAAACTTGCAGGAAGTGTCATTTCTTGGTATTTGCATGCATTATCGTTGCAAAAAAGCAGAAAATAACCTTAATGAATCCAAAATTAACCTAATACCAATTTAGCAGATTGAAATGAACCCAAAACTGCAGTTGAATTACAAATGTAATAACAATAGCAATAAGATGGACAGGGAAAAAAAATTATTAAAAAAAAAAAACTATACATATGCATATATACCTACATATCGGGCAGAGCCACTCAACTATCATTTCCATGTTACAAAGTAATTTTCTTACTTCAACCCAAAATCAAAGCCTAAGTTAAGCAAATTCACAATAAGCCCTTCGATGCCCCATTTCCGAGTGCAGTTAATTCCTTACAGTCTTTTTTTTTTTGGCTCGATTGACTCTAAAAGAATCGAAATTTCAGCTTGGAATCAACTCGAAGACAATGCTTTATTTCAATACCACACCGCAACAAACATCTATGTATATATACATATATAAAGAAATTGAGAATCGCAAAAAAAGAAAAAAAAAAAAAAAGAAAAAAAAGAAACAGAAAAATTTACATCCAAAAGAATAATTAAATCACTTTGGTACCAATTAGAATGCAACACGCATAGAAAAATTGGTAAAATTGAGCAATTTCAGATCTACGGCCATGAACCAACCTTACCGTGATTGACATCGCTAAGAGACCGACAAGATTGACAGACAAAGAATCTCACGCAGTGTACTTAGGGCATCCTAGGGTTCCACAGAAAGAGAGAGATGCAACTTCGTAGAGAGATGCAACTTCGTAGTCCGGCGGGATTTGAAGGTGTCTGGTAAAAGCTAACGTCAGTCACGTGCTTCGTTCGGTCAACGAATCCGACGGTGTGATTAGGCGGACATGTATTGCAAGTGATGAAGAACTTCGGTTTTATATTGTGATCTTACGGCTAGGAAACCACAGTGGGTCGTATACGGTGGTACCGTAACTACAGTAAAGTAACGTTTTTGTTTTTTTTTTTTTCTTTTTTTTTTTCCAATATGAAAAATAAATAGTGACGGTTGGATGAGGACTTGAATGGTTGTGGACCCTACCTGCTATTATTTGATTTATTAAAATCACTTCCATCACTCTGCCTATTTATTGTTAAGGAGTTATCCATTTTCTTATTAAAACTTTCTTTTTAAAAAAACAAAAAAATTCACAAAATACGGCTTTGTCTATCTTTTTCTTTTCCAATCAATGTTTTTTTATTTATTTTTAAAATCATTATGGGCAAATATCACAATTCACAACAGACGAGGCAAAACAACAGCGAGAACAAAAACACTATCGCTAAAGCAGGCCCCACCCTTTGATTAAAAACGCAGCTTTCACTTTAGTCCAAGGCAACAAAATTTCTTCCACTTCTTTTTTTTTTCTTTTTTCTTTTTTTAATAAAAAGAAAAGAAAAGCCGATATTGAAAAAGAAAAGCCTATTTGGGTTATTTAAAAAAAAAAAAAAAAAAAAAAAAGCAGCCTCCAGTGCAGATTCACTATTCCTACGGAATGAAAAGGAATATTTATTGATGGAAAAAAACTATAATTATTCCGCTTAATATATTTGATTAGGGTATTGAAATAGAGCATTTAATTTTTTTTATTTAAAAAATATCAAATGAGATAAAAATCAATTAAAAGTAAAACTTTTTAGTTATTTTATATATTTTTAATACAAGAAAATGTATTTAGGTTTAAATATATATTTAAAATATGATAAAAATATATTTTAAATTGGAATAAAAATATGAAACATTATACCACTTATAAAATTTTTAAAAGAAATAATTATTCCAAAATACGTTTTTTGAAATAGATATTTGTAAAATTATAAATATATCAAATATATAAATAGCTAATATTATCGAATAGTTATTATATTATTATATCGTATATCAAATATATCCTTAATTTATAAGAAAAAGGTAATTTTTATTTAAACCATCTCGATTTTATTATAATTATATTTATAATTTTTAATTATAAAATTTAATTTAAAAAATTAACATGTGAATTCTAAATATAATTATTAATAAATATGGATCTAATTGTAATTGATATAAAATATCTACATGAAATTTTCCCTATAAAAAATCATGATTCTAAAGAACCACCTTCTACCGTCAATATCATAAACAAAACTCCAGTTACCATAGCTTCTCTAAGCACCTAGGAGAGTTTATTTTGATTTTTTATTTATTTATATACTTATTTTGCTGAATAAGATATTGTACCTAATTTGCATTGTGTATTGACATAATTCTTATTAAAATTGGAAGGAACAAGAAAAGACTCTTAGATTATTATTTTTGTAAGTTATTTGATTCCTAGACTAGCAGAATGTATGACAATGTCCATATATATGTAATGATTTGATAAAATCTAGCAGCAAGAAAATTTGATAAAAGTGATCGCTAACAATTACACAAACAATTTGCATAACAATATTTAATTAAAAAAAGGGTTTATTGTATAATTCTTTATCAGTTTTATTTTAGAAAAAAAGTATTAATTCAAGTAAATATTATACATAGAGATTATTATGTGTACAATATCTGCTTTTTTTTTTTTCTTTTTTCTTTTTTCTTTTTTTTTCGGTGGAAAAGTGTACAGCATGCGGGTGATTTCGACGACAACTAAATATTTAATTATTTCACACAATGTCATATATTATGGGTTATTGCTTTTTATTTAAATAAATGATAAATTATTCTGCATGTTATACTTACTTATTTTAAGAAAATAAAGAGAAGGGACGACTGGCGAGATTCTTTTCGCCGTCACCATTCTCGCAGTGACCAGATGGTACCCCTTCATAGTTGTCCCATTGGTGGAAACGTCTTACACTTGTGTTGGTTTAAATTCCCTTTCAATTTTTTGTGTTTACCTAATTGTATGTTGGTAAAATAGTATTTCACAAAAATAAATTAATGATAAATGATTAAAAATAATAAAAATAATAAAAAATAAAAATAAAAAGCTTTTCATTCCAACAGTGGGCAATGAGCCCTGAATAATTGCTATCAGAATTTATTCCACCATTAAAGTTTGACAAACAGTTAATAGCCTGAAATTTCACCCACAAACAAAATGCAACAATCCACGTCAACAAAGAGAACCAATTGCCCATATATACAATTTATGGTGAGAAATAGATTAACAAGGAAATTCAAATAGTTTCTGCTTGGTAAAATAGTTCTGTTATCTACAATAATTCACCATAAATTTAAAAGACATTTTGACTCCCAGGAAATAAACAAGGGGTACACCAAATAATCCTTCTTGTGAATAACAAATTCATGTCCTTCACTTTGCACACCTCCCATTGGGTGTGGTTTTGTATCTAACCAGCCATCATTCTTTCCCATGAAACTCAGTTTCCTCTTCCAAACCACCCAATTCGACCCTAAGGATTTTTCAAGCAACGATGATCTTACCAGCATGCTGGTGGGTTCTAATACTTCTAGCTGGAGCTCTTCTCAGTGCTTTGACTCCAAATGGGTTGTCCTTGCTCTGTTTCATATTTTCAATACACAATGTTAGCAGAATAGGTAAAGAGGAAAAAGCTTCAAATGGAGGTAACAGAAACAAAGAGCTATCCTTACCAATCGGCAAGTTCCGGCATCGAGGTCGCATACAGGATAGTCATGGGGGCAGCAGCTGTAGTGGTCATCACAGCAGGTTGCAGACTCAAGGGGGCAGCATCCCCATCCAAAGCAGTAATCACCATACTGGTAGACGCAGCAGCAAGTGCTTCCCTCAGGGCATGAATAATAATCATCACAAACAGTTGGGGGTTTTACAGGAGGAGATGGTGGAGATGGATCAGGCTTAGGAGGGTTCTGACCCTTCTTGGTTGGATATGATGGCTCTATGGCAATTCCACACTTGCCCGTTTTGGTGCCGGGGACATTGCGCTGCAGCCTGATGTATCCATTCTCACCCCAGCTGGATCCCCATGAGTTCCTCACAATCCAGTAATCAACACCGTTTTCGGTACCATACCCAACAGCAACCACACCGTGGTCTAGTTGTGTTCCACAGTGTCCAGTAAAGACACCCTGAATGCCAGTATATATAGTAAGATGGAACAAGACACTCTTTTAGAAGTGATCAATAATGGAACTTAGTCTAGAGTCTAATTGAAAGAGTATACAACCCCATTCATGAATAAAGATTTGGTAAATTGTAATTTACGGATAGAGACAATAAAGAAAAGAAAAAGAGTAATTTAGAGCCATTACCGATTGGTAGAGTTGGAAATCCCGGCCACCAGCCTCAATGGCAACACTAACAGGTTGATTGGCCACAGCTTTCTTCAAGGATTTCTCATCATTCTCTGGCACATCTTCATAACCATCAATGGTCACAACATGAGCATTCTTCTGCAAAACATACACAATATAAATGAAATGTTTGGGTGCAATAAAAGAAATTTATTGGACTAAAGCTAGATAAAATTTCCATCACAGCACACATACCCTGTTTGGGTCACAAGTGCCATCAAGAGCCTTGTATGGATAATCTTCTTCAGTGTCAATACCACCATTGTTGATGATAAATTGGAAGGCATAGTCCATAAGACCACCATTGCAGCCCTGGTTATAAGAAACATCACAATCAACAAGTTCCTGCTCTGACAAAGAGATCAGTTCACCAGTTACAATTTGATTTATCCCTTCAACTGCACCAATGGTTGAGAAAGCCCAGCAACTCCCTATTCGAATAAAATTATTTTGGGTTAGTTTAGGATTCCAAACAAACATCAAGCAATTACAATCACAATCACTATGCTTATCGCTCTACAAGTAATTTTTCTACACTTTTTCTGATCCAATTTTTATATGGAATAACACCATTCTTATGAGAATTACACAAATAATGCGACTTTAGAATTACGAAATTAACGAATTAAAAAAAGTTTACATAAACATGATTTGTCGCAAACAGATAAATGAAAGACCAACTAAAATTGTCCTACGGAATCTTTCCCAAAATTTCCGGGAAAGTAATATCCGTCCAAACAAACAGACACCTAACTGTAAACATTCCTGTCAGTCAAAGTCTCCAATCCATAACCAAAATTAGGCATGCATGCCTAACACAAAACATGTTCCGATCTCCACGCTCAAAAAACAACCCATTATCAACCCAAAATCTCACACACAAAATAAATAAATAAAAAATAAAATAAAACTTCTAACAAAATTAAAAATAGAAATCAGAAATAAAATAAAAAAGAAAAAAAGAAACTCACCGCATTGTCCTTGATCTTTAACCGAAACAATGGCTCCTTTTTCTCTCCAATCGACAGACTCCGGCAACTGATCGCCGACACGGTAAGCATACCGGTCGCTCTTCTTCTCGCCGGAAAGCCGAGCCTTCCGGTCCATCTTCGCACCCAAATACATAGACCTATACTCCTCATTGGTCAGATCGGCGAACCTATTCAAACCGACCTTATAACTCCGATTCTCCTTATTATGCTCGTCAATAAACCTGAGATTATCCTTGAAGATCTCGAAACGCTTCTCTTTCTCTCCCAAGGCATTGTAAGCCTTGGCGTGCTTAACAAGCCAAGACTCGTACATAACTCTCATCTCCTTCTCGGTCCTTTCGGAGGAGGAAGAAGGAACCGCCATTCCATGTTTCTGATCGTAGTCGATAATGGACATATCGACGGCAAAAGACAAACCCACATAGCAAAAAAGCAGAAAACAGAGAGCGAACGAAGATCCGGAAAAGTTAGCCATGTTTGAAGGAAAACAAAAGATGAAAAAGGTGGGGTTGTGAGTGTGTATTTGTATGGGAACGTATAGAGAGAGAGAGGTATATATAGAGAGAGAAAGGGAAAGAAGTTTGATGGGGACAGAGAAGAAGGAGAAGAGGATGGGTTGGTGAAGGGGATGATGTTATTGATAGGCTACGCTATGGTTGGGATTTTGGGGGTAAAAAGACCGAAACTGCGTTGAAATCGCTGAAGCAGGAGAGAGGAAATTGTACCTGTCACGCAGCTCATTTTTACTGGTGCTGACCCCACCTATATTTGTGATTTTTGTTTTTTTAATTTCGGAGTTAAATATTTATTTCTTAAAAACCTCCTTCAAATTTTATTAAAAAAATACAGTTACATCTTTGAAATTTTATTTTATTTTATTTTTGCATCTCATCTTTGAAATTTTAAAAACAATTCATTATTTTTGCCCTTTTTTTGTGGATAATTAACTTTTTCTATCATTTTTTTTAAAAGTGATTTTCCTTTTTATTTTTTATTTTTTTAACTAAGGATGTGTTTAAGAGTTGATTTTGGAGACTATAAAAGCGTTCGATTAAAAAAAAAAAAAGGCTTTAAAAGCGTTTCAAAGAATATAAAATAACTTCCTATGGTGTTTGGCAAACACAAAATATGTAAAAGTGATTTTTGATAATTTTGAGAGAAGCATTAATTTGATAATTCATTATACATCAAGTTTAGTTTAATAGGGGAATTGATTTCAAGAATCATTATAAAAAATTATTATATATGAATAAAAAAATTATTTTTTGGATATTAGTATAATGCTTATGCTACCAGTATTATAAAAAAAAAAAAAGAAAGAAAAAAGAGAAAGTTACAATACTATTATACTATTAGATACTAAAATATTTATCAAAATTTATTTACAAAACAATAAACATTAAGATAAATATTAAAAATTCATATATTTATACAACTTAAATATAAATAAATAAATTTGTAAATGGATTAATTTAAAACAAATGAACTAATTAAAAAAAATTGAACTTTAAAATGTATTTATTTGTTTTCCTATTTGTATTACAAAAGAAAACAATTTATAGTAAATGATATTTTTTCAATATGCATAAAATTATAAAATAAATGATAGACATATAAAGATCAAATACATATTTATAACCCAAAAAAAAATATATTATGGAACTTTGGAGGTCTTTTTTGTTTTTTTTTTTTTTTTTTTTTTTTTTGGGTGGTAAAAGACGTCCACTTCCATTGATATTTCGTGTGCGTGGGTGTATTTACGGAGTTTGTCGTGGTCTGCTCAGTGGAACGAAGCCACTCGGTGATAGAGTAATAATAGTTTGGGTAAATTGGGTAATTGGATTGTTTTTTTTTTTTTTTTCTTTTTTTTTTTTTTTTTTGTTTCCAGTTAATATGTAATTGAATTGGCTGTGCATTGACAGTTCAGTGTCGCATCATATCAAATATCTATCATGTGGTTGGCTATTTGTTTTGTATAAACTACTTTATCTATCGCCGTCAGAGATTCTTTTATATCCTTATATCTATATATATATATATATATATTATTATAAATTTTCTTATTGTTTTTTAAGATAAATTATTTGTTATGAAAATAATATTTAATTTTTTATTGGAATCTTACAAATTAACAACTTCACAGCTAGCTGGAAACATAGTCAATTATTATTATTTTTTTTACTCTGTTTTTTCAATTGTTTTTTTTTTTTTTTTTCACTCTTTGGTGGCATCAATGAATAGTTATTTGAGAAAATTAAACATTCATTTCACGTTAATAAATAAATAAGTTAGTCAATGAGTTGAGCGTTTAGATAAGATATGCATGACAATTTTTATAATTTCTTTTTGTAAACAAAGATGAAACCAATTTGATCTTCTTCTTTTTTCTTTTTTACTAATCAATTCAAGTCGATATGCATTAAACCAAATCAAGTTAGTCAAAATTAATTTATTGTAACAGTTATTGAGCCAATTAAAATTTGTCAACTTTTGTGAGCAAAATTAAATCATGTGCCTAACTATGTGTTACCCATG
Organism: Ziziphus jujuba; assembly: GCF_031755915.1. NCBI lineage: Eukaryota > Viridiplantae > Streptophyta > Magnoliopsida > Rosales > Rhamnaceae > Ziziphus > Ziziphus jujuba. The sequence goes on along the minus strand of NC_083387.1, from coordinate 12,405,597 downwards.
GGAAAATTAAATTGATACAATTATAAATGCTAAGGTCATATGATTGAGTTTGATTCCATTAGTATATTATTCATATCAACAATTATGAGGTTGTGATTTGATTCACATCACAACTCTATATTTTTAAATTATTTTTCAAACTCAAAAATGAAAAAAAAAATTTTTTAATGAAAAAGACTAAGCTAGTGTACATTTTACACTTTGCTTCTAAGCTCTAAAAATTTCTTAGATTATTTTCTTAAATATTATTTTAATGCGACTGTAATCTATATTTGTCTACTACATTTGACAAAGCTATAATTAATATATCATTCATATTCATAAACATGAGGTTGTGATTAGATATACGCCATGATATTATACCATTAAATTATTATTCAAACTCATGCAAAACAAAAAAAACTAAGCTAGTGTACATTTTACACTTTGCTTCGAAGCTCTACAAATTTCTTATATTATTTTTTTAAATATTATTTTTATGCCATTGTAATCTCTACTATATTTGACAAAACTATAAACACTTCACAAAAATATTTAAAATGTAATTAAATAAATTAGACAGAATTCCATAAGCTACGCTAATTTTATCAATTCTATTTGTTAACTTATGAAATTAAGGTAAAATGATTATAAAAATAGAACAGGAGTCAATTTCAGGGTTAGTTTGGAAGGGAAAGTGCAAAATATACTAAAATCAATAGTCTGGTATGTGAGATTTTATGATCTTCAAGTGTCTCTTTGGAGATAGCCTAATGGTATAGGTTTAAATTCGAACGCTCCATTTCCAATACAAGCAAATATATATATATATATATATATATAAATATGTATATAAATATATATGTGATGATTAATTGAGTAGTTCACAATTACATGTATTTATTATGAATATATGTGATTCATGATTCAAAAAAGTGGCTATTGCAAAAATGATAATAATAACAATAAGCTTGTATAAATTTATTGAATTATGGTGGTGAGCTAAGTGCTAATTAATCATACTTTGCTAGTTTTGAATTCGAAGGTGAAATATCCTACTACTTATTGAATACCAGTCTATAATAAGTCTTTTGTAATGTGATTTTTAAAATCATTGCAAAGTCGATTGCGAATCAGTTAAAGCTTGTTCATCCTTATGCTATCTTTGACGAACAAAATATTCTATACTTGGACAACAGGTTATGGACAATGTAATGGTTGCGTTTGAGACAATGCAAACCATAAGTTGTCAAAAGAATGGAGATAATCATTTGCTTGCTCTTCAACTTATATGGATAAAGTCTATGATCATGCTAAATGAGCTTTTTTTTTTTTTTTTTTTTTTTTTTTTTTTTTTAATAATGATGTAAACTATATTTCGAACTTTTATTTCAAAGTTAAATATTTCTTAAATCGCCTTTAAATTTTGTAAAAAAAATAAAAATATAGCTACATCTTTGAAATTTGAAAATTGATTATATACTCTCCATCATTTTTTAAATTGATTTTTGATTAAAGATGCATTTGAGAGTGATTTTCAAATCTTTAAAGCGTTGTAAAGAAAATGAAATCACTTTCTATGATATTTGATCCAAAAAAATAAAAAAAATCTAAAAGTAAGTTTTAATGATTGTTTTAAAGAAATCACCTATTTAATAATTTTGCAAGAATTATTAATTAAATTTGGTGATTCCCCATAAACCAAATTTTATAGAATAGTTTATTAAAAAAAATTGATTGTTTTGATATTAACATGATAATGATGTTATTTAAATATATTTAAATATTTACAAATAACATTTGTTAAGATATTATTGAATAACATATTTAATTGAAATGCATTTTTATTTGTCTTCCTAATTATATTAGAAAAAGTATATTTAATGACTATTTGGGTGAAGCTTGTTTTTGGGTTGATTAATTAGGGGACTTTTTGATTTATATGATTCTTTTAGTCACTTTTTTCTATTAGGAATTTTTATCGAGTAGTTCATTTGCTTACTCGTTATGCTTTAGATTTAATGTCTTTTGATTCTTGGAGGGTATTAGGGCCTAATTGGCTTTTACTTACTCTACAAGCTGACCGTTGTACTTTGTTGGTTCTCAATGAAAATTTTTTTTCTTGAAAAAAAATATCTCTAATAACCACATAGATAGTAAAAATTAAGCAATGCTACATAACCAATGTGAACATTGTTTAAAAAATTTATTTTTCAATAGTAATATCTAAAATATCAATCTAACCTAATATTAATAAAGTGGATATTTTTTTTTTAAAACTCTGTTAAATATTTTAAAAAGCTAAAATTTCTTTCAAAAGTAAAATATATATATATATATATTTATATGATCAATTAACAGTTATAAATAATTTTTATCTACATTATTATAGGAAAACAATTTTAAATTTTTTATATACATTTATGCAATATAAATTTGTACGATGTTAATTTTTATATCATATAATGATTAATTCATATTCACCATTAAAGATATTCTAAATATTATATAACTGCAATTTATAATAAATGATATATTTTTAATATACATAAATTATAACCTAAACGATAAAATAGTAGTTATATTTATTTTGACATAAAATGATAAAATACATATTTTATATCAAAAAATAATAAAAGTTTGGAGTAATTGATAGAAATTTTCCTTTCTTATTTTGGGTATGTTCAAGTCCCAACCCTAGCCTTCCACATCCTTTGGATTTTGTCTATATGGCATGTTTTGGAAGTTTGTCTGGTCTGTCAAATGGAGTTAAGCAGCTTGGAAATATAATAATAATAATATGTTGGGAAATTTGAGTAATTGGATTGGTTGCACATTTTACTGTCATAAGGCATATCAGCATGTGACATTTTGAGATAGCAACCAAATTTATCAAAATTTAAATCATAAATTTTAATTTATAAATATAATAATTGAGTAGCTTTTTTCACTAAATTATCATCTTCAATAATGGTTTGTTATTTGTATTGTATATACAGCTTTGTCTACCCTGGTTGGAGATTGGGCCTCTACTTTATTTGAAGCCTTAGCTATCAAAGAAACTGGGGTCTTCAATTTTATTATATATAATAATGTTTTAAGATAAATAAATATTAATTCATTTATATCATAACATATTTCACTTAAAAATCATAGGAACAAAAGAAAGACTAATTTTGTGGTGTAAAATGCATAGAGAAAAATCCACCATAATGGCCAAACTCACTCTGGAATCCAAACGATTTCAAATTTACCTTCTACATTGCTAAGATTTCCGCATAATTTCAAGGTGAGAGAGAATGCAAAGTAAAAGAGATGAAGAAGAACTTTTTTTCCTTGATATTTTAGATGAAGAATGATTAATGAATATTGAAGACGTTTCAATGTTAGAAAATTTATTTACCTAAAAGTTGAGAAGAGATATAATCTGAAAATAGGATTGTCAACTCATTAATATGATTAATGTAAAAAAAAAAAAAAACCTCATTAAATGTGATTAGAAATTTACTTTTTCAAAAATAGTTAAAATAATTATATTTCCTTTTTTTGTTTTTTTTTTTTGGAGTTCTCTAATTAGATTAGAAAACTTTTGATAAATTATAAGATAAATTTATCCTTAAAAATCAATTAATAAATTATTTTTAATTACAAAATGGACCTCTTAATTAATACACATAATTAGTTTTGATATATTTAATATATTTAAAATATTTAATTATGGCTTTGGCTGTCTTGGGGCTTAAGCCCCACCTGGCGTTACCCTAGAGACACCACTGGTCAGAGATTCTTTTCTACCCCAATATTTTAAATTTCAAAATGGACCTTTTAATTATTACATATAATTATATTTGATAAATTTAATACAGTTAAATAAAGCTGATTTAGTTAGTATATTATCCATATTTACATTTAAAATATATAATTTTAATACAAACAGCCACAAATTTTCTTTTTTAATGTATACATTATTTTGGATTACAATTTTTGAAAATAATATCCACGAACCTTTTATTCCCAATATATTACTATAAAAATTAGTCTTCTAATTAGTTCATATAACCAATACATTATTACTAATTATATATATATATATATATATTTAATATAATTATATATAAAATATTTAATTGTGTCCCTTGGTTGTTTTGCCGCCACTGGTCACGGATCCTTTTATATCCTCATATATTATTATAAAAATAAACATCCTAATTATTACATATAATTAATTCATTATTTCTAATTTCCACATGAACGTTTTTAATTAGTATATAAAATTATTTTTTTGATATATTTAATATATGTAAAATATTTAATTGGGGCCGCCACTGGTCACAGTCTCGTTGATCCTTTTCTATCCCAATATATCATTATAAAAATAGACCTTGTAAAATATTTTTAATTTCAAAATGGACTTTTTAATTAGTACAAACAATCTTTCATATATTTAATATTTAATACATATAAAATATTTAATGGCTGCTTTTGGCCTTAGGCCACCGTCGCCCACCGCCTTGATGGCTTTACCAGAGCCGTCATTGGTGAGAGAATCATTTATACCCTAATATATTATTATAAAATTTCTTATTATTCTTTATTTTATTTATTTTGCATGTGTCAATTGTTTTTTTAAAGATAAATTATTTTATCATGAAAATAATATTTTACTTTTTTTATTGGAATTTCACGAATTAACAACTTCCCAGTAAGTAACATTTTTTTTTTTTTTAATTTTATATAACTCTTTTGCCTTACCAATGAATAGTTTTTTGAGAAGTTATTTTTAATTACAATTTAAGAGAGGGGAATTTTTATCAAGATAGAGTTTTGCATTCCGGTTTATTTGCATGATAGTTTCTGTAATAAAAACAATTTGATTTGATTTTTTTTATTTTTTGGTTTTTTATGCGTTCATCTTCAATAAAATTTCATAACATTGAACCAATTCAAGTCAATGTGCATTCAAGTTAGAAGTTAGTTTTTGTAAACTTAATCTAACGGTAAAACAATTAAAAACACATGTTAAATCAGGAAATTTGTTTCTATCCAGGGTTAATTTAATAATAATTATAGTTTTTTGGATTTTTTAAACAATTAAAAAGTTCAAGGAAATAAAAAAAGAAAAACAGAAAAAAAAAAAAAAACAAACAAACAAACAAACTTTATAACTAACTTATGTTTGCGTTTTTTTTTTCTTTTCTCATTCTTAACGTTATAATTAATATATATGCCTAATAAACTTTACGTATCATTAACTAATAATTGATTTAAGAAAATTAAACAAAATTAAAAAATAAAAACTAAAAACCAATTATGTTACTAAACACACCTAAATAAACTATGGATGATGAAATAGTTCAATTATTTATTATTCTGATTGGTTCATATTTGCATACTATATTACAATATAATATGAATTATTTAATCTTTTTTTTTCATATATAGTTTAAATGTAAAGGAGGTTTAAACATAAAATCTTGATGGAGGAGGAAAAAAAAAAAAGAAGAAGATAGATTGGTGGAATTAAAAGAAAAATGCAAAATAGTATATACAGAAACAAAGTAAAAATGGGCTTATAAGTGGCCCAAGGGCCAAGCTTGAAGCTGGGTTTTCCCAAAAGGCAGAAACTTTCGCCTGCAGACAATGCCCTCGATTTTCATTCCCACATGCTCTATGTGCTTTCCCAAGAAACAAACAGCAATGTTTCAGCAACCACATCATGAACATGGTAGGTGATAATGCATGATTTTTGGGCCCCCTCCGTGCAACATGGCTATGTAAGTATGTATTTTTCGGTTAACCATTTTCAAAATTATTACATTTGATGCTTAAAATCGTGTCTAAATTGTAAACATTTGTTTCTATTATATATAGATTTATATATATGCTCGCAGTCTGTATGAATTAATGCTGTTTTAGTTTTTCCACGATATTCGAGGTATGGAAGAAAAAAATTTCTTTCAAATAACCAGCTTAATGCTAAAGTAATGGAATATCCCACAACTGCTTGCGTTTATAATTGACTGAATTACAGTAAAAAAGAAACAATAATGGCGCATGTGCATTTGCCGATATTTCTCAGTTTTCGTAGACCTGAAGCAGAATAATTGTGTTGATAATTGATTGAGAATACAATTCTCTTAATTTTCAATTAATTTCGTTGTCTGCTTCTTTTTTGTTTTGTTAGACTAGAGTTTTAATTAAGCAACCTTTCGTCATTATGATCAGGAACAAATAATGTCTTTGAAAATGTGTACACACTTTACTAATTTACTGTTAAGGATGATATTGGTTTCAATAATTTTTGCATCTCATACCTATGAACTGAGAACCGATAAAACATTAAGAATGGTGTCTCTGATTCTCTTGGCCTCTAGGCTCTAAATAAACATTTAAAGTCCTGTTTTGCAGTGTTTTTGAAAAAAAAATTTTGAATTTTAAAAGCTGTTTTTGAAAATATTTGGATAATTTTTAAAAAATATTTTATTTGACAAAGTTTTTTAAAAGCAATTTTTAAACTTTAAAAGCTGTTTTTAAAAGATTTTAGATAATTTTTAAAAAATGTTTCTCACATTCGAAAGTACATCTAACCAAAATCATTTAAGAGGGACTTCATCATGAAGAACTTTTGGAGAAGCAGAAGCAAGCTATGCCTTTGTTTAGCATTGCAGATTTTGAGGCAAAAATAATATTTTTGAAAATATTTGGATAATTTTTATCTCAAAAGCACTTTTAACCATATTACATCATAAGCATTTTTTGGAGAAGCATAAACAAAAAAAAAAAAAAAAAGTTGTGCCAAACCAAGGTTTTAGTACAGTCCATCTCATGCCACAAAAAGCTTCATTCAACGCAAAAAAAAAAAAAAAAAAAAAAAAAAAAAAGGGGAAAACAATAATATAGAAAAACAAATGAAATTCATTTTTATAAACAACTTAAAAGGACGAAACAGAAAATTGAGATGATTGGGCATTAGTGGCCCATGGCAAGAATTTTTCCTCCCATGGCAATAACGTCTCCTGGATGTGGAGGATATACTTGTTATTGCACAGTGCATGAGCCACCTGGATGTGGAGGATAAAGTGTTGTTGCGGAGTGTATGAGCCCCGTATTACCTTTTTATAGTATTCCGAGTAAGGCAGATTGCAGAGCTCTGTTTAAGAGAACTTCAAAGCTTGACATCGATGACTTTGAAACTTTGTCAATGTACTTTTTGAATTCAATCTGATTTCCTACTATGATATAGTTTGTAAGTCTTGACCTTGCTATCTGTATATGGAAGGCCAGGCAAAGAAAAAGGTTCCAAATCACAGGCCACAATTTTGTATGGTTCATAATGGAACAAGCCAAAACTAAGAAAAAGAAATTGTCGAAAAGTACCCAGGAAGCCCAAGTTTAACGCAAATCTGTATCTCATTGAGACATTAAATCTGCCACAGGATAATCCTAGTGACACTGCTGTAGTAAACTGGTGTTTAAGGTAGTGGGATGACCAATAGCAAATAATGCCCATGTGTAGGATGACCATGTAACCTAGTTGTTTAACATTTGAACTCATTTTTTGAAATTCAATTGTTATTCTCTTCCAGAGGATGCAGTGGCAGTAGTTGCCTTCCTTCACACTGTGCCTATTTATTTTTGTTATATAAGTTATGAACTTGATGTGAATCAATGTAGTGCTGTAAAAAGATTAATGTCTTAGAAAAGGATGAAGCAAATAATTGGTTGAAAATTTTGAATATTGACAGGATTGGGAAAATGAAGAAAGATCTGACTCCTTATACGTTTGTGACACTCCAGAAGCTAAGTTTATTTAACCTTAACTCGCATGTCAGAAAAAATTTATTTTGATATATAATGCATTGGGGAGCAGAACAGATAGAAAGACTATGGTTTCAAAATAAAGTAATTTTTTGATAATTTTCTCTCTTCTTAGATCACAGCTATTTTAGAACATGGCAATCACGGTTGGCATCCATTGTCAGTGATAAGACAATGAAGTATAGTAATTCAGAAGTTTGGCTTTTATATGAGATATGGTTGACTCTTTGTCCTCCGCATTCTTTGTCATGGAAATATGGAAGATTTGATATCATCTAGCCAATTTTTGGATAAAAATTAGGTTCATAGCTTTATTGTTTTGTTTTGAATATATACAGCCATACAGCTTTTGCAGTCACGAAAATAAGAAGTCCATTCAGATGTGAGACGTACTCTGGTCTTCAATTGAGTTTTAGGTGATCTTATTCTCTGTCATGGTGATCTCAATCAGCTCTCCCCTGTTACTTAGAAAAGGACTAATGCTACTGTATGGGAACAAGCTCTATATTAAGAAGTCTCCCACCTTTTAATTGTGTATGTGTTAATCATTTCAATGTCTTATTTCTAGTTCTCTTCATTATTCTACCTTTAACTCTGATTTTTGGAGTACGATATTCTTTATTGGAAGAATATTGCTCTATAATGTTTGTTTCCCTTTTTTGGGAAGTGAAAAGCCTTTTTTACACTTGTTAAGCATGCTATCATCCTAGCTGATGATATATATTTCTTTGCTCAATTTGATCTTAGTCCAGTTGTTGATGTGCAGATAGTGTGAAGATTTCAAGTCATTAGATATCAGTGACGTAGAAAGTTATGTTTTAAGGGTCACCTAAAATGGTATCTCCTAGAGCAAAGGTGAGTCTAATAGCCTCAGGAGACTCAGCTAAAATATTAGCCACATAAGTAACAAAGGGACATGTCCTAGACACTGTTTCATTTGTACCTTTCTGCTTGAGCGATGCTTCCCTTGATAACTAATTGTGCGGGTTTTCTTTCACTTTTTGGAGCAACTCATAAAATTTTTGTGTTTAAGGAATTGGATTTTAAGATTTTACGTTTTCTCCATAAAGCTATTAAACTCTTAAAAGGTTTAATAACGACCCTTTTGGGATATAATCAATGGACATAAATGGGGAATTTTTACTAAACAGGTTTTCTCTATTTGTAGGTGAATTATGGTTACCAGAAGAGTCCTTATCAATTAAGTTCTTGTTGAATCGTATTGGAAGTAAAGAGGAAAAAGATTTGTTGACTCATAGACTTGCAAAACCTATTATATTTTTCCATAAAGTTTGTGTTTTAATCATGCTAGAACTGTTGTTTTTTTCATATACATATTTATTTATGTTGCTGAAAAGCTTATTGCCTTAATGCTTCAGAAATTGTCTCTAGTCGCCCGTGAGTTGATATGCATTGCTTTCCATGCCCTTTTTTACTTTTCAAAATGAGTACAATGATATTATTTGATGCATTATTTTTAAAAGACGATGGTTATGTATTACTTATTCTCCACCATTTATTTCTTGAAGGTGATATTTGTATCCATCCAATACGTTCCAATATTTCTTTCAGGCTTTGCTGGAAATCCGTTAAACATAAGCAGCTGATGGGACAGATAAGGGAAAAGTGACGTGACTTAGGGGATATCTTTTATCTGACCTCCTTGTGCTGAAATGAAGACTGGTATGCTTTAGGGGAATGTAATCTCAGATATGACCAACGTTTTTGCTGAGATAATCACTTGTTTAGTACTAATCTTTTTGAAGCAGAAAGGCACAACAGAATTATCTAGGTTCCTTATTTTGCCTGTGGAAAGATTTGCATGGACAGAGGTTTGTGAAGATAATCTGGTGATCAAGACTAAATCATTTTTTAAAAAGGGGGACAAGGTGAAGCACATAAGTTTTTGTGCTGAAAAGCTTTAAGGGCCTTAAAGCATTGGTTGTCAGGAATGTGTTACCTTTTAAGAGTTTGACACCGGTAAGGCTTGGAAGCAACTAAAAGCAAGTAAACTTTTATTATTTATTTATTTATTTGTTTCATAATGGAAGCTTCAATTTATGCCTACTTGAATTTAAGTGCTTCACAATAAAATTTGCCAGCAGAAGCTCTTTTTCAACCGTGGTGGGTGATAAAGTATTTATTCAGTTGGATATAATATGCTTTAACTTCAATATAAACTACTATCCTGAAATAATTTGTTTGCCTAAGAATGAGCTTCCATATGTTTTAGTCGTAGATACTGTTCAGTGGGTTAGGTTTGTGGTCTTTACTGTCATAATGGAGAAGTACAATCTTGATCTTGATCCATATATAATATATTATATTTTTTGAACTATCAGAGGTAATATGCCGTACTGACTTCCATATTTTCGCACACCTAAACGATGTACTTGGCCATGCAAAAGCCGACAGATCATACCTCTCACAGTCACATATGAGGAAGAACCTATTTTTTTATTTTTTTTTTTTGGCTGGTTGGCATTATTTTCAATGTGATAATATGGCATCTGTATTTCCAGAAGATGTTCAGAGAGACTCATCCAAAAGAATGGAAGTCCACATAATGATAATAGTTCTGCCTAGAGGACAGATAGGAGCTGGTATGTGGAAATTGGTTTGGGGCTTCTTTTTTTTTCCCTCTTGTTTAATGGAAATTACTTATTGCATAAAGAATATATTTGTTTTTGATTTTCCAAATATATATGTGTATATATATTTTACGATAGCTAAAGGGCATCGTATAATGGGATTAGTAAGATCTACAGAGAACAAATAATGCTTGACAGCCAAAAGGCATCATAATGTGGGACTGGTAAGATCCATAAACAATAGAGAATGTACCAAAGAGTACAACGAAGAATGTATCACATAATTTTCTTTTATACATGATATTTTTTAAGTGGTCTATTTCAAAAAAAAGTATAAACAAAACAGTGAAAAAAATGTGCATCATATCATTAGTTTAAAATCATTTTAATGATCAACAGCTAGAAACATCATTTTCAATATAGCATGTCATTTGGGACCAGGGACGTTGATTCCCACATGCTTAAAGCTTCATTCATGTCATTTGGGACCGGGTACGTTGACTCCGACATGACTTAAAGCTTCACTTTGTTTTATCAACCCAAAAAAAAAAAAAAAAAAAAAAAAATCCAAATTCGATCTTGTGGTGCTAAAATACATGCTTTTATTTTGATTCACCTTATGTAAAATTGAAAATTTTAAATTTTAATTCAATACAAATTTAGGGACTAAGACCCGGAGTCTTGTTTAGTCAAAATACGCACAAATATTTTTGGGTTTTAATTACTTAACAAAAATAATTATTTGACAAATGACATAACAGTTGCTATACTGTCTAAATTTTGCATCCATACTTTTCAAACCTCATTTTCACTTGTTTAGACTTTTTCCTTTTCTTTAATCATATATATATATATATATATATATTTAGGTATCGTTCACTTTTATTCTAAATACAATTTGAAAAATATTATCAATTTTCTATTGGACTTTAAATTATCATCTTTCTTATCTATTATTTCATTAACACTCATTTGATAAATATTATGCACATCCTTTATATAAGTGTAAATGATTATTTTGAAACTATAGGAATATTTGTATAAATAGATCATATCTTTGAGGATATATATGAAATCAACCATTTCAAATAATAATAATGTTAGCAAATAATAATAATAATAATAATTTGTAGTACATTTTCTTTTAAATGCCTGTTTCTTTCTTTCTTTTTGAAGATTGAGATTCGAGTAGGGAAAAGATGAAATTATTGTCTTTGAGAGCATAGAAATATAAGAATTAATGGCTGTGAAATAATTGGACCATTTCATATTTTTATAATCAAGTAACACTATCTCAGTCAGATTGGCCAATTGATATATGATGCAAGAAAACAATCCCACACGTCACCTTTCAGTACCACTGGCACTTAAATTGTATTCAGATATTCCTTCCTACATACCGAATTATTTTTCATGCATTGTGACGTGGTTGGCATTTCATTTGAAGTGCACATTCTCTGAGCATCTTAAACATGAGGGATTCTTTTGTCTCATTTCATGGAGTCTTTTGTAAACCTTTGTGCACTTGCTAATGGTTATATTTTTCTTATCAAAACGGTGATCTTTCTAGCCATATACATAATCTTATCCCTCCCCAAAAATCTGTTTGGATTTAATTCTAGGGTCTCAGTCGGTCCTATTTAGTGTCATTTTGTGGAAAAGAGCTATGGGTTGCCTTTAGTTCATGCTAGCAAGTTGCAGACAGAAGGTTTCAAGTTGGCATCTGTCTTTGAGTGACCTTGGAGCATCTTTATTTTTCAAGTTTATCACCATACTGTTTATTTTTTGGCTCCTTCTACTCTAATTAAACCTTATAATTTTAATTTTGGAAGTTGAATTATTTCTGTATATATAAAATAACATTGTTGACTGTTGGATTTCGATCACTGTTTTTTTAAGTGCTTAACAAGGACAAACTTTGAAGACTTTTTCAGGGCCTACTAAAACTTTTGGAGCCAAAACAATAATGCAATGAATCTGAGTGAGCAATAGAGAACTAAAGGTAAAGTGGGCTTTTATTGCCAAATCATGATGATCCTACAGCTTTGCGAAGCCAAGAAATATTTCAAACTATTTAAATGTCTTGACTAAAATATGGACTTAGAATCAAGATCATTGGACAAAAAATTAGTGAACATTATCTTCTAATTCTACAAAATGCAAAAATGTGTAGCCCTTTTTCCCCATAGAATGGAAAAATAATGATGAATTTGTTAATTCCTCTTTAGTTAAATTAATCATAATTTGATAAACAATGTCTGAATTCTTTGTTCATTTAAACAAAACAATGATATAAAAAGATTAAAAGGAAGAGTCACAATATTGTTTCTCTGAAAAACGAAAGGCAACAGCATTTCGGCAATGGACAAACTATTTTTGGCAATTTCATCTCTTTCCTCGTGAGTGTTGACTATTCTTCGAAATATAGTCTTCTGTCGGTCTCTCTCTCTCTCTCTCTCTCTCTCTCTCGCTATATGTATATATATAAATATATATGTTGTGTACACCATGTCCAACTATTCTCAACTAGCTTTCCTGGCTAGAAAGATGGGTTCCATCTCATTCTGTGCTTCAATCTTATTCTCATCAATCTTCCTTAATTTATCTTTGCAACATTATTATTATTATGTGGGAGCTGCTTCTGATCAAGTGATCAGAACTAATAGGGAGGCTTTGGAGATCATCATTGGTGGTGGCTCTGATCCTCCTCCTTCTCCTGAACCCGTTTGTCCACCGCCTCCATCTCCGCCTCCTCCTCCATCTCCACCTCCGACACCATCTCCGCCTCCTCCTCCATCTCCACCTCCGCCACCATCTCCGCCTCCTCCTCCATCTCCACCTCCGCCACCATCTCCGCCTCCACCTTCACAGCCGCCACCTCCACCACCATCTCCGCCTCCACGTTCACCGCCACCACCTCCACCACCATCTCCGCTTCCACGTTCACCGCCGCCACCTCCACCACCATCTCCGCGTCCGCGTTCACCGCCACCATCTCCACCACCATCTCCGCGTCCGCGTTCACCGCCACCATCTCCACAACCTTTACAATTTGAAAGCGCCAGAATTAGATTAGCCTACTATGTAATTCAAAAATTCAAAAACAAAGTCGTGAAGGATCCCAAAGGCGTTACCAAGACATGGAATTCAACACATGTGTGCAACTACACGGGCTTCGTCTGCGCGATGCATCCTACATACAAGGTGAAAGCGGTTGCCGGGGTCGACTTCAATGGCTATGGACTGGGCGGTCCTAAGCTTATCCTCGATGAGTTTATCAATGGTCTGGAAGACATTACCATTTTCCATGCCAACTCTAACAATTTCATTGGTACAGTCCCATCGATAACAACCGGCAAACTCAACTACTTGTACGAGCTCGACCTCAGCAACAACAAGCTAACCGGTGATTTCCCATTAGAAGTCCTCCGTGCCAGAAACCTCACGTTCTTGGACATTCGTTTCAACAGATTTTGCGGGAAAGTTCCACCGCAAGTGTTCAACCTCGACGTCGACGTGCTCTTCATCAACAACAACAATCTAGAGCAGCCACTCCCCGATAATCTCGGCTCCACACCAGCTCTGTACCTCACTTTCGCCAACAACAAGTTCACCGGTCAAATCCCCAAAAGCATTCGCCGAGCTTCGGAGACTCTCATAGAGGTTCTCTTCCTCAAGAATCAGCTCTCTGGCTGTCTGCCAATGGAGATTGGATACTTAAAGAAAGCAACTCTCTTTGATGCGAGCTATAACCAATTAACCGGTCCAATACCTCGCTCTTTTGAATGCCTGGCAAAGATGGAGCTTCTCAACTTCAACAACAACCAGTTGTTCGGAGCGATTCCCGAGGAGGTCTGTAAGCTCCCTAATTTGGACAGACTGTCGTTGGCTAACAACTACTTCACTCAGGTTGGTCCGGCGTGCCGGAAATTGATCGAGAAGAAGAGATTGGATGTGAGGTCGAACTGCATTTTTGATCTTCCTAACCAGAAATCGAAGGCTGAATGTGCTCATTTCTTTTCCAAGCCTAACCTCTGTGCCAACCATCACACCTTGACTTACATTCCTTGTCGTCGCCAATGGGTTTCCACATCGGAGTCCAACCAGTCTGAGACTGAGATGCAAGCACTTCGTCCCGCTGCTTCAGCTGCACCGCCAGTATCATATGGAGCTCTTTCCCCACATGGGTTATGATTTTAATGCAGTACTGTGAAGACCCATTTTCAAAATTGAGTTTTGTTGTTTGTCATTGCTGTCTGGTTTATTTTTCCCACCGTTCTCAACCCTATGCAGTGGTCTTCTTTATTTGCTGTATAGTGCTGTATCTGTTAAGTGAATGTAGAAAAAGCCGTCTATGGGTAAAGCCGAAACTATAAATTTACTTCTTTCTGATGGACAACAATTCTCTTTTGAAAATTGTGGGTAGAGATGGATCTCTGTGCATGTGTATGCACGTCTATGAAGTGTCAATATTTCACTATTTTCTTAAGCATTGTAGCCTAGCTTAGTGATCTAAGCATATTAAATTATAGAATAAAGATAATTTTATTAGCATATTTTCTCTTCTTCGTTTTTGTCATTTTATCTAGGGAAAATTTCATTGATCTTATGGGATTTGTTAAACACCATGGGATAATTACACCTTAGTAAATTTTAAAATTACATTATTTTATTTAGAGGGCTGTATAATTTCTTTTTTGACAGCAGATATCTTTATTTTAAAAATTATTACAAATTGGTCTAAATCTATTAAAATTAATAAAAACTGTCTACAACTTTAAAATGAGGTATAGATTTTAAAGATTATTATGAAATTTGATAGATTCCATACAGATTTTATAAGAATTCAACGAAATCTTTAGGTTTAAGGTTGAATTTCATATTTACAATTTTCTTCACAATGATACTATTAAAATCTTTTTAAATCCATTACAATTCATCATTTTTTAAAATCAATGATTTTTTTAATTATCACCAGATTTTAAAAGAATTTACAAAGTTCTAATTGAATACATTTAAATTTTAATGTACTTTTATAAAATCCATAAAATCTGAATTGAATTTCATTAGACTTGTAAGGACTGTTTTAAAATTTAAATTGAATATCTCTAAACTTTTAAAAACTTTAAAAAATTTTCAAATTCTAAATTGAATACACTCCCTTTAAAATTGCATCTTAATACTTTATCCTTTTTTTTTCCATTTTTTTTCCAATTAAATTCAATAAAATACAGTAAACTAAAAACAATTAAAACCAAAACAAAATCTTAAAAATCACCATTTGATCGATCAAACTACATATATGTATATATATATATTTTAAAATATGTATTTTTTAATAAAAAATTTACTTTTCCAAGATATAAATTACATTATTTAATAAAAATTTCTTGATATGTTTCTTTCTTATAGGTCTTTATGTTTTGTTATTTTATTTTGAATCTTCTACAATTCGTACATGTTATTAATTTTATTTTTAAAAAATTATATTTGTATTTTTTAATATTTTCCTAATTTATTAAAAGAATAATAGTCCTCTCTTAAATAAGTTTATAAAATTTTAAACTTTTTTTCAAAATTTTAGTATTAAAAAAATGTTATAAACTTTGGAAAGAAACTTAAAATTTTAGAAAAGTTTTTTAACAAATAACTATTATTCTTTTAATCAATTAGTAAAGTATTGAAAAATGCAAATATGTTTTTTCAAAAAATAAAAATAATAATATGTACATATAATAAAGAGTAAAAAAAAAAAATAGAGACCTATAAAAAAAAGTGATCACGTTATTTTTGTAAAATAATGTAATTTTTTTCTTTTGGAAAAGTAAAATTAATTTTTATAGAAAAAAAAAAAAGGTAGGTGTGTCTTGTTTGGTTTGACTAAATGGTGAGTTTTTTCAGATTTTATTTTGGTTTTAAGTTTTTTAGTTTACTAATCTATTTTAATGACTTTAATTGGAGAAATGAAAAAAAAAGGACATTAATATTAAAGTATAATTTTGGATTGTTTTTATTAATTTTAATAGATTTGAACCAATTTGTAATAATTTTAAAAATATAATATCAAATGTCGAAAAAAAATTGTATAACTTCCTATATGAAATAATATGATTTTAAAGGATACTATAGCATGATTATCTTTAAAATCATCAAGCCTGCTTACGACCTTACTATTTAATCTTTGTTACACAAATTTGACTTTTTGGCTTATAAAAAATCTTTTTTATCCTTGTATAGGAATAAATAAGTATTTAACTAATAATATGCCAATTTTTTCATTGTGTTGAAAGTAATCTAACACATACTGACCAAAGAGAAAAATAATAAAAAAGAAGTAATCTAACACATACAATTCAAATCAATGTAAACTTCAAATATTTTATTAAATTAATACTTTGTCTTTTTTCATTTCTTTTTTTGTTTGGGCCTTTGTTTCTTTTCACCCCTTAATATGAACTAAAAAATGAAATAAAATAATATATAAAATGCAAATTAATGTATGCATCAAATATTTCATTCATTAAGGGCAAAAAAATACTTTTAATTAGTCAATTTTCTTACTAGACTAAGGTAAATTTAGGGTGGCTGTAAATTATAAAAGAATCAACAAAAGCTCTATTGAAGCAATAATCAATTTTTTTTTAACAATCTTATGGGTTTTTAGTAAATTTTTATTTCATAAAATTAGAATTTGAACATTGTTTAATTATTGTAATTGTATATGCTGACCAAAATAGATATGAATGATTATATATATATATATACATTATTACTATCTAACTGTCTTTTTAATTATAAAAAATATAATTAAAATTAATAATATATATACATTTTTTTTCCTCACCCTAATTTCATTAACATGAAAAAAAAAATATATTTAATTTATAACCCTAAAGTTATAAATGGGTAGAAAGAAATTTTGTTATTAGCTAAAAGATATAATTGTAATTTTAAATTGATTATGTCAGGAAAAAAAAAAAACTCAAAAAGCTATCTAGGATTACTTCGATTTTAACTTTTAAAAAGGTGAATTATTATAGAATCTAAAATCTATAAATTTACCAAATATATACTACATTTTATAAAAAAATTGTACTGTAATTTAGAAGTGGAGGTTTAAAAATAACTCCAAACGCATACTAAATGTTAGGGTGGTGAGCAATAAATTTGGAAAACTTGGATAGATGGTTTTTTTTTTGCAAACGTCATGGGGATCCGTGGAATTTTACACTTTATCTATGAACAAAGTGAGTTATCCAGGAAAAAACAAAATGTTGGAATTTGGCAAAAACGAATTAATTATGGAAATTCAAAACATTCTGGCAATTAATTAACGAGAACAAGATATTCTACTAAAAATTAATCAACAATATCTTCTAATTCTACAAAATGCAAAAATGTGTAGCTCCTCTTTTCCTCAAAGAATGGAAAAATAATGATTAATTTTATCAGTTGCCTTTAGATAAATTAATCGAAATTTGATTAGCAATGTCTAATTCTGTATTTATTTAAACAAAACAATATCTAAAGCTTCACCAAACTCAAGTACTTGTACGAGCTCGACCTCGGCAACAACAAGCTAACCGGTCCAATACCTCGTTCTTTTTCACGCTTAGCAAAGATTGAGCTTCTCAACTTCGCAACAAGAAGTTGCTCGGAGCAAGCCCTGAGCAGGTCTATAAGCTGCCTAATTTGGAAAAAGCCCCAAAAGCCCCAAAAGTTAGAAGGCTTCAAGTGAAATTTATGTATCAAATTATTTATTCCCAAAAAGCCCCAAAAGTCTGCCTTCTAAAATATTTTACGGAATAATTTTTTGAAATTTTTAGAGAAAAGTTATAAAAGTTTTGGTACAAGTATATTTGGGCTGACAGGGTTCACCCGATTTTAGATGGGTTTTGTAGTTGGTTTGAGATTTTGGATGACCCATGGTATATGGGTACTAAGGTTGACGAATTTTGGATGAAAAATGGTTTTTGTTTTAAACTTTTATTTATTTAACTAGGATAAGATAATGAAAAAAAAAAAAAAAAGAGATATCTATTATTCCTTTTTAATTATCTTTTCCTAAAATTACTTTAATAAAGTTTCTAAAACCCTAAGAAGTATTTAAAAGTTTACGATGACATTCTCTTTATTTGTTTTCACGATACTATCCTAAAGATGAAGAGAAAGAGATCTCAGAGAAGAGAAAATAAAGAAAATATCGATAGTTTCTCTAAGGTCTCCAAAGGAAGGTTAAAAAAGTTTGAAGGTTTTCGAAGGACTATGTTAGGAATCAAGACTTAGATGAGATTTTTGAATAGTGAGAAAATAGAGTAATTTTCTTTTCTATAGAGAACATTAAAATATGCTTGTTATATTTATGATTTGTTTTCCATGTGATGTATCAATTTAGAATTATTATACGGTTAGTATATGTAACTCATATTGTGATATGAATCATATGAACCTATTAATTGATATGTGTTGATCTCTATTTGCTATTTAAGACATTTTTATAGTTTGATTCTCTTCAAAACATGGTTTTTAAAATTTTAGTTGAGAAACAGTGTCTTGTCTCATCTAAATATAACCTATTTTGACCCCTTTTTTCGATCTTTAATTTTACGAAATGTTTTCTCAAAATTGGATTTATCTTAGACACTACACTTATCAATGATGTTTTCCAATTTGAATCTCCCCCACACATTTTTTCTTTATTTCATTGGTGGGTATTTTAACGTGGTTTTTGAAACACTAAATACCAAGTTTGGACAATGATTAATTCATTATTCAAAACAATGACTTTATTGTTCATTATTTGAACAACAATGTCTTGTTGTTTGAACAATGAGATTTGATCTTTTAAAAAAAAACCCCTTTTCACTTGAGCTGAAAATGAGTGACACTTCACTTGAACTTAAATTGAGAGTCATATGGTTAAAATAGGCTCCTGGCACATGGAACAACAAGATTGATGGCTATTTTATTCAAAACAATTTCAAAAATAGTCCAAGTAAACCTTTTTTATACATAAAGAAAGAAGTACTGCAATTCTTCTTATTTGTTTATATATTGATGACTAAATCTATTTTGGTTCTAATATGAAGATGATGGAGGACTTAGAAGGAAAATTATGCATGAATATGGAATGATTGAAATGGATCTTATAAGATAATTTCTAGAAATCCAAGTTAGGCAAGAGAAAATACAAATTTTTCTTTCTGAAGAGATGCAAATGATTTGCTTAAAAAATATCATATGAACAAGTGAAAACCAGTTTTTGCTCCTATGGTTTTGAATGAGTAGTTGTAGTAAAATGGTAATGAAGAAAAGATGGATGTCATAATCTATAGAAGCTTGTTTGCTTCCCTGATTTATCTCTCCAGCACAAGACTAGATTAAATGCATCCTATTAGCATTATTTCAAGATACATGAATGCTCCAAGCAAGTTACACTTCATGATTGCAAAATGGATTCTAAGATATCTTAGGGGAACTAAAAATTTTGGAATAAAATATGTGAAAGATGATCACTTCAAATTAGTTGGTTTTACTTATAGTGATTGGTACAATCTCTTGATGACCATAAAATGCGTCAGGTCCTATTTTGTTTTTTCATCTTAGATTGTAAAAAATATCATGGAGTTTAAGAAAGCAAAAGGTCATTTCTTTTCCTTGCAGAAGCTAAATACATTTTCATTCATACAATGTGCATATGAAGCTGTTTGTGTAAGCCCTGTGAGTCCTGAAAGATGTGAGACAAGAAAGAATAAGATTAATAAACAATACATTGAGATGGATTGTGATGACCACTTGTAGTTCGTTATGAGTTTGCTAGCATAAGCATAGGGGGATGCAGGGTACTAGTAGACTACCTTATTGGTAGGCTAATTAGTGCCCAATCCAACATAGTTAGAGTGCGGAATAATGATGGTTTAAATGTAAAGTAATCACTCTTTTAACAATAAAGACCTTTTTAGAGTGGTTTACTTGAGAGTTCAAAAGAACTTTGGTGTTAAGCTTGCTCTGGTGGGAGTAATTTGAGAATGGGTGACTCGTTAAAAAGTCTGAAAAAATCCCATACTATTTGAAATGCAGTGAATATATTAGAGACAATATCAGTAGAGTAAGAAAACAATTAAATATCAATGGGCAATGATATCAAAACCTGTACTCGACCAGAAATATGCTAGTAAGAACACTAGGCCCTAAAGGAGGTATATTTTAAGACTTATGAGTCTTAAAGAATGCGAAGTAAGAAGGCATAAAATTATCGAACAATGTACAAAGGTGGATTATGAGACAAGTATGGTTTGAGGTTACTACGATAAGTGTGGGCGGATGTGGAGCACTGGCAAGTTACCTTGTTGGCAAGGCTAACTGGTGTTTAATCCCACATTGTCTAGTTGTGGAACTGTAATGTTCAAATATAAAATATTCACTCTCTTAATAATTTAAGCCTTTTCAAAGCGATTGGTTTCAGAGTTCAAAAGAAATCAGGAGGTATTTCAAGATGGATGATCCCTTATAATGTTTGAACAAAAAATCCATACCACCTGAAATACGGTGGATAAACTGGGGGTAAGATTGATGAAGCAAGAGAGTAACGGAATGCTAGTCGATGAGGTGTTAGAAGTTGGCTAAGGAGAATTCTTAAAGATTTTCATATGGAGCAAATTAGACCTACAAAAATCTATTGTGACAATATGTCACATATAAAGATACGTCATCATTTCATTTGTAAATTGGTGAGTAAGGAAGAAATTCAATTGGAGTTTATCAATAGAAATGAACAGCTAGCAAGCAGACAACCTAATAAATTAGTTATTATGGAGAAGTCATGAGTTCATGACTCAACTCAGCAAACTCTGTAGTGGGGTTAAAAATTAATGTGTAATCTTGTTTTTAGTGTTAGCATTATGTATACTTTTTTAGTTGAGCTTCTAATTAGCCTTTTGGTTTTACTAAATCCTTGATGCTAATGATATCTAAGAAGTTTAGAAGGTTCTTTTAGTCAATAGCACTGCAAATAAAAAAATATAATCTATAAAATGTTTGTTTCATACGAACAAAGCCTTTTGTAGTACCATATTTTAAGTTTAGAGGTGGCAATTCGTGTCATCGTATCGGATTTGTATCAACCTTTTTGTTAATCGTGTTAGAATTCTTCAACCCGAATATGATCCGTTTGATAAATAGGTACCTAACATGACCCGTGTAACCCATTTATTAAATGGGTCAATTTGGGTCGGCATGACTTGTTTATACGAAATTGATTTATTTATACAAAATTGACCTGTTTATACGAAATTGATCCATTTACACGAACTTGACCCTTTTATATGGAATTTATCAAATTAAAAAAATTAACTTATTTAAATTAATTATTTCATATAAAATAAAAATAATTTAGTCACTAATAATTCCTAAATTAAATATATATATATATATATGTAAAACCATATAATTATAATTATAAAATTATACTAATATAACATATGATATGATAATATAACAATCTCATATAATAATTAAATATATATATATATATACACACATAATGTATCTAATACTACTTCTCTAAAAATAATATAAAAAAGTTTTATTAATAATTATATTTTTAATTTTCTACATTTCCAATACTCTCAGACATATTAATTTTATTTTTTCGTTGTCAACAAATCCATACATGTATTAAACATATTATATTTAAGTAAATAAATATTATTTTAATATTTTTTATTTTTTATTTTTTATTTTTTTAATTAACAAAAGAAAATTAAAAATAAATTTGTAATTTAGTAATAAAAAAGTATTAGTTAAAATTTTATTAATGATAAATTAATATATTAAAATTATAATTTAAATAAATTATAAGCATATCAGGTTGGATTGATACGATAATTAATATGTTTAGTTAAAAGGATTAATTTGGATTAATTTCAGATTAAATGGATTAATATAAAATTGATATATTAATTGATACGTTTAGTTAAACAAATCAATTCAGATTAATTTTAAATTAAACAGGTTAATTTGAAATTGATATATTTAATAATTATATTAAACGAATTGATTCAAATTTAATCCGAACTCATTTATAATAAATTAAAATCTACTAATTCTGTATTATTTTTCAATTATATTATTATATCATGATCTAAATTACTCCTATTTAAGTCCCCTGTTCTAAAGTCTAATTTCTATCTTGACCCAAAATTAAGCACTTTCTAGGACGTTTTAATTGACAAAGTCTATAATGACTGTGATGCAAAAGCATTGAGATTGAAAAAGGCATCCTTAGAAAACCTTTCTTGGCATTTGTGTCCAAGGGACCCCATAAGAGCTCCGGAGGAAGAAAATCACTATTGGATAAAGTTATGATATGGATGTGGAAACTTGTACTAAAACCGATGATATTTTTAGATGGTGCCGTGGAATCGCAGTTGGAAAATTGACATATCTGACGCAGGTCCACAAGAAAAGGCCAGGTCCATCAGTTCTTTCCCTGGGACAAGAAAAGAGGAAATGGGTCCCAGCTGCGTTTGCCGACAATTTAATGTTGGGGACATTTTCGACTTATTCTCTAAATGTAAGTGTACAAGTACGTATAAAATATTATATAAGTATTTTAGTATGCTTGCTTCTTCGTTTTTATTTTTTTAATTCTAGGCTGGCATAGGATAACGCATTTTGTTTCCAAATATATATTTGCAAAAGATTTTGGGCCTTGTTAGTTACAACTTGCGTCATGACCCTACATCTTTGCGATGCCAATAAATATCTCAAAAGCTATTTAAATGTCTTGACTGAAAAAATATAGACTTGGAATCAAGATCATTGTACAAGGTCTCTATGCGACTAAAAATTAATTAACAATATCTTCTAATTCTACAAAATGCAAAAATGTGTAGCTTCTTTTTTATTTCATAGAATGGAAAAATAATGATGAATTTTGTCAATTCCCTTTAGATATATCAACCATTATTTGATATTAGCAATGTCCAATTCTATGTTTATTTAAACAAAGCAATGTCTAAAGCTTAAAAGGAAGTTTTCAGCCAAAAAACAAAAAAAAGGTTAAAAGGAAGTGTCATTCAGCCAAGAAAAAAAAAAAAAAAAAAGCTTAAAAGGAAGTGTCGCTGTTTCTCTGAAAACGAAAGGCAACAGCTTCTCAGCCGTGGACAAACTTTTGTAGGCAAGTTCACATGTTTCTTCTTGAGTGTGTTGACTATTCTTCAAAATAGTCTTCCTTTCCGTCTCTCTCTATATATGTCTTTTCTACATCATGTCCAACCATTCTCAACTAGCTTCCAAGAGAAATGGGTTCAATCTCCATCTCCATCTTCGTCTTTTTCTGTGCTTCAATCTTATTTTTATATTTGCAAAATTACAATTATGTGACAGCCGCTTCTGTTCCGGTGATCAGAACCAATAGGGAAGCTTCGAAGGTAATCATTGGTGGTGATCACTCTTATCGTTCTCCTTCTCCTAAACTCACTAAAGGTTGTTCACTGCCTCCACCACCACCGCCATCATGTAATCCTATAAGCCCCCGAGTTCTAAAAGCCACCAAAGCAATTAAAACATTCGCATCTAAAATAGAATGTGATCCCGTAGGCTATACAGAGACATGGAAGGGAGACGATGCCTGTAAGTACAAGGGCTTTGTCTGCGCAGAACATCCCGACGACAATCTGCTAGCAGTTGCCGGTGTAGACTTCAATGGCGCTAATTTCAACGGTCGTGATCTTACCCTCGAAGGGTTTATCGACGAGCTGGAAGACATCACCATTTTCCACGCCAACTCTAACAACTTCACGGGTAAAATCCCCTCCAAAATAGCCCAATTCAGGTTCCTCTACGAGCTCGACCTCAGCAACAACAGGCTAATAGGTGATTTCCCACTAGAAGTCCTCGGTGCCAAGAATCTCACATTCTTGGACCTTCGGTTCAACAATTTTTCGGGCAAAGTTCCACCAGGCTTGTTCAACCTCGACGTCGACGTGCTTTTCATCAACAACAACAACTTAGAGCAGCCACTCCCCGATAATCTCGGCTCCACACCAGCTCTGTACCTCACTTTCGCCAACAACATGTTCACCGGTCCAATCCCCAAAAGCATTCGCGGAGCTTCGGAGACTCTCATAGAGGTTCTCTTCCTCAACAACCGGCTCTCCGGTTGTTTGCCAATGGAGATTGGATACTTAAAAAAAGCGACCCTTTTTGATGCGAGCAATAACCAGTTAACCGGTCCTATACCTCGCTCTTTTGCATGCTTGGCAAAGATTGAGCTTCTCAACTTCAACAACAACAAGTTGTTTGGAGCGGTTCCAGAGGACGTCTGTAAGCTGCCTAATTTGGAAAAGCTGTCTTTGGCGAACAACTATTTCACTCAGGTTGGTCCGGCATGCCGGAACTTGATCGAGAGGAAGATATTGGATGTGACGTCGAATTGCATTTTGGATCTTCCTTATCAGAAACCAAAGGCTGAATGTGCTCGTTTCTTTTCGAAGCCTAGCCTCTGTATCAACCATCAGGTTTTGACTTATATTCCTTGTCGTCTGCCATGGGTTTCGAAATGGAAGTCTGACAGTAGGAGACCAGCACTTACTCCGGCTGTTTCAGCTTCACCGCCGGTATCATATCGAGCTCATTCACCAGATGGGTTATGATTTTAATGCAGTGTGTTATCTGTCACCGTCTGGTTAAGTACTACTACTGTATCTGAAGTAAATGTAGACAAATCCGTCTATGGTGAAAGTAAAAATTTAAAAATTTATCTCTTTGTGATTGATAAAAATTCTCCTTGGAAAATTGTGGATATAGAACGATTATATGTCCCCGGGCATAAATGTGTACGTCTATAAAGTGTGAATATTTCACTGTTTTCTGAAGCATTAATATTGTAATCTAGCTTAGAGATCTAAGCAAATTAAAAAAAAATAGAATAAAGATAATTTTATTAGAATATTTTCTCTTCTTTTTTTCTTTTCATTTAATCTAGGGAAAGTTTCTTTCATATCCTGAGATTTGTAATTAAAAAAAAAAAAAGTTGACTTTTTTTCTTATAAAATATCTGCTTTACATTTATATATATATATATATATATATGGGAACAAATAAATATTGAATTAATAATTTGTCATTTTTTTTTTCAATGTGTTAAAGTAAAGTAACACATAAAATTTTTGATTAAAAAAAAAAAAGTAACACATAAAATTCAAATCAATAAGTAAACTTCAAATATTTTATTAAATTAATACTTTATCTTTTTTCATTATGTGCTATAAAATGAAGTAAAATAACGTATAAAATGCAAACTAATGTAAACTTTAAATATTTCATTCATCATTAACGGCAAAAAATAAAAATTATAAGTCAATTTAGTCAATTTTCTAACATAGATTAAATGTTGGGGTGGTAAGTGATAAATTTTGAAAACTTGGGGTCTTGATTATTTTTTTTTTGGCAAACTTCATGGGGGTCAGTGAAAATTTCCTCTTTATCGATGAACAAAGTGAGTTATCTAGGAAAAAAAAAAAAATGGAATTTAGCAAAGACAAATTAATTATGGCAATTCAAAACAATAAGGCAATTAAGCGCTTTTTCAAATGCTTTAATTGACAAAATTTATACTGATTGTCATGCAAAAGTGTTGAGAATGAAAGGCATCTTTAGAATAGTTCACAGAATTAGTGTCCAAGAGACCCCATAAGAAGAACTCCTGAGGAAGGAAATAATTTATGATATGGATGTTGAAAATTATATTGTTGTTAAAAGCTATGATATTTGTAGATGGTGCCGTGGAACTGTAGTTGAGAAAATTGACATATCTGACACACACAGGTCCACAAGAAAAGGCCAGGTGTATCGGTTCATCTTTCCTTGGAATAAGCGAGGAAAAGGGTCTCAAACTGTTTTTGCCGATGTTTATGATGGTGGGGACACATTCCCTACTGGAAAATATATATATTTTTGCCCAATAAAAAAAAGTGTGTGTGTATATATATATATATATATATTTCGTTGAAAATACATTAAATAAAATGTTATATTAGTATTTTGGGATACTGGCTTCCTTGTTTTTATTTTTTGTTTTTAATTTTGGGTTGGAATAAGATAAAGCATTTTGTTTCCAAATATATATGGCCAAAGATTTATTTTGGGTCCAATTATAAATGGGAAAAAGAAAAGGGTTATTATTGGCATTTGTAATGACTAAATTATGCTCACATTTACTTTTGATCTTTAAATTTAAAATTTCTGTTACATTTTGATTTGAAACTATTTTTAGTGTAAATTTTAGCACAATATGAACCTATAAAATTAGGCAACCTCGTAAGGCTCTGCATGTCTTTTTTTTTTTTTTTTTTGGGGGGTGAATTAAGGCTTCTGTATGTTGTATAAGTATATTATACACCTCAAAATTAGTAAAAGTTAAACAAAAAATAGTTTTAAAATTCGAAGTGTGATAAAATTAAAATTTATAATGGACTATAACGCCAAAAAAAAAAAAAAAAGGATCAAAGTGTAAATGTGAAATATCTGCTAAAAACTACTGTGCTAATAATCCAAAAGAAAGTGAAGGTTTGGCTAACTGGTTGTTGACAGCTCAAATTATCACGCACTTCTTGTTGATAATTAAATAAAATAAGGCTTGATGAGAACAGGCAGTAGAGAGGGACCGAAAGAGAAAGGGACAGACAGTAGAGAAAAGGATCGATGAGAACAGACAGTAAACCCATCGGCTTGGTCCAATTTTGAAGAACAATGTGTTTGAGGGCTTGTGATACCAAAGCAATTGCGCATGTATTTTGGGCCTCGTTAGTTAATATTTTGCACCAGTACCGAGAGCCACTTTTTACACCTTCCAATTTTTTATCCATACATATTTTCCATTCAAAATTACCCATTATTATTATTATTTTCGTTCTCTTCTTTTCTCTTCTGGGGTTAGTTCTCCTTCCTAATATAGGAGAACATTGCTAATTCCTCAGGCACTAGGAAGAACACCAAATCTAGCCACAAACCTCACGTTAGACCACTAGTCATTGGAGTTTTTTTTGGCCGTTTGTTGGTTATGAACGAAACCTATGCTACATGCTGAATGATTGGAAAAATAAATAAAATTTGCAAGTATACAGATCGTTTCAAATAATAAAATAATGAGTTAATAATAAAATAATGAGTTAAGTATTGATCTTATGAGAATTGTTTTTAGACTTAAGCTAAGTACCCCAATAATTGCAACGCGAATTTATTTTGGCAATCAAATAAATGTAAATTAAACTAAAACTAAATATTAAAGCATACCTAAATATAAAAGTATGGATTTTCCTATGAAGAAATGATTCTAGAGCCTTGACTCATTCTAATTTTCCTACGCTCTTCATAATTAGCAACTAAAAGCAAGTTCCTATTAATCCATTATTCAAGGGTTTCTAAATTAATCTCACTACCTCTCTCGAGTGCCTAGCAAGATCATATGAATAATTAATCAAGTTGATACCTTTATTCCTTATTACCTATTCATTAAGCTATCGTCTTATTGATTACTTAGGTACTAATGGCCTCCCGAATCCACAAGTAACCTAAACTCTCAATTAATAGATTGCCTAAGTATTTTTGGTTTCTTGAACTCAATAACAACCTAAGTTATGTTTACCTAGATCCCAATTTACAAATTAATCTCTTCTAACACTTAATTCATAAATCTAGACAACACCCAATTAATTCCCAATCAATTAATTAGAAGTATAAATTCAATAAGTACGAGGAAACACAAATAAGTAAAATAGAAAATTCATTAATAATCAACTAAATATTCAAAATATAGATTAATTAGAAGAGCATCAAGTCCTTAGAAATGAAAATCTAAACACCCATAAAGAAATCCACACAAAAAAACTAAGACAAATTCATAAATGTATTTTTGTTGCAACAAATTCACACACCTATTTATCCAAAAATAAAAAGGGAATAAAGATTGATGAAAGGAGATGAGAAAACTAATATGATGAGTGGTTTGTTAGAATTTTATGGATCTAAATATGTATAATAAATTTCATAAATTATAAATTACTATCCTCCAAATACAGCCATTGATAAATTAAAACTTTAATCCTGCAAAATAGAAAACAACTTAAAATAGTACCTATAGACACACTACTCTCAAATATCTGAAAACCTTAATCTCAAAATACCGTATGACATGTGTTTGTTTGCTTGCCCTAAACCTTTTATAATCTCTGCAGGTCATACTTACCCATTAATTTTTAACACATACAAAATAATAATTATTTAATAATATTATAATAATAGAAAAAATATAGGTAAGTCGATGGGCTTATAAAGAGAGTTGATTCTCTAGTTCAATGGGCAAACTGGAGTTTTATAGAGAGTGTGTGACCAAGAACACTACTAAAAAATAATAAAATAAATCAATCCCATTAATAGCATAAATAGGCCCTGTAAGTGAGTTATTGATTATGCCAAGTCCACAAATTATTTATTTATTTAACATTCTTCCACTTGGACTGCATAATCATTATCATATATATAATCCGAACTCACTTACTATAGAATCTCCTGAACCATAATACTATTTCCTCTAAATATATAGCATGCCGACAGGACACAACAATATACTAGACTAGGCAGTAAAGATTCTCTAGTAAATCTCCTAAAACATTATACCATTTCAACTGAGCACTTTGTATGCCATAAACTCAGTCTAGGTAGTAGAGATTTATCTAACCATTTGCAATCCCCCAACACATAAATACCATTTCATTCGAGTACATTGTATATCGACAGAATACAATAATATAACCAAATTAGGTAGTAGGCACTCACCAAGTCACCTGTGGATCAACATATATATATGCATAAACTAAAAGTCTTAACAGGCCTGTAAATATAAGGAGCAATAATATGTGTAATAAATCATCTCATAAATAGATAATAATCCACATACATCAATATATCAAAATACTTAAAGAAATGAATAATACTCAATATGGATATTATTGCAAAAATTATAACAAACTCCCACTGACCTACAGCAGTCTCAGCTGCCTAACAATTTCATACGGGACACATGCTCCTCAAATATGCCTACTAGTAAGGCTTTGGTCAGTGGATCAGCCACCATACTGTTAGTAGGCATGTGAACAACAGTAATAAGACCCTATTCAACTTTCTTATTTACCACAAAATACTTTACATTAATGTACCTCGCACTAGGGGTACCTTTTAAATTATTGGAAAAAGACACTACTGCAGTATTGTTACAATACATCATAATAGGCTTTTCAATGGAATCAACTACTCCCAAATCATAAATAAAATTCCAAAGCCAAACTGCATGACGAGTAGCTTCATAACACGCCACATACTCTGCCTCTATAGTCGAGGATGTTGTCACAGACTGTTTGGCACTTCGCCAAGATACAACACCTCCTTCCATGATAAATACATACCCAGTGGTAGATTTCTTATTATCCACACAACTTTTATAATCTGCATCACTATAACCAACTATATCAAGAAAGTTAGTGCGTCGATATGTCAACATATGATTTTTAGTACCTTGAACATACCTAAAGACCTTCTTAACTGCGTCGATATGTCAACATATGATCTTTAGTACCTTGAAGATACCTAAAGACTTTCTTAACTACTTGGTAATAAATAGAACCAGGATTGCTCATAAATTTACCAAGCACACCCACAGCAAATGCTATATCAGACCGTGTACAAACTTGAACATACATTAAACTACCAACTGCTGAAGAATAGTGAACATTTTTTATTGTCATCCCCTCTCATCATTCTTGGGACATTGATCCTTAGAAAGCCTTTCACCTTTCGTAACCGGTACACTTACAGGTGAACAATTGTGCATATCAAATCTCTTAAGTATTCTATCAATATAGGCTCTCTAAGACAACTGCAACACATAATTAGTTCTATCTCGAACAATCTTGATCCCCAAAACAAAAGAATACTCACCTAGATTTTTCATATCAAAATGGTTGCATAACATCTGTTTTGTGTCAGCCAATAGGTCAGTATCATTGGTAGCCAAAAGTATGTCATCAACATACAACACTAGAAATATAAAACTGCTCCCACTGATCTTCATATATATGCACCTATCAACAACATTCTCCTTAAAACCATTTTTGATGACAACCTCATCAAACTTAAGATACCATTGCCTCGAAGCCTGTTTAAGACCATAAATAGACTTCTTAATCTTACAATTCAAATTACCATTCCCTGCTTGTTGGAAGCCAACTGGTTGAACCATATACACATCCTCAAATAAATCACCATTCAGAAAAGCAGTTCTAACATCCATCTGATGTAACTTTAGGTTATAATGTGCCACAATGGCCATAATGATTCTAAAAGAATCATTTGTGGATACAGGAGAAAATGTCTCTGTATAATCAATTTTTTCCTTCTAGCTAAACTCTTTAGCTACAAGTCTAGCCTTATACCTCTCCACTTGACCATTAGAGTCTCTTTTAGTCTTAAAGACCCATTTGCACCCAATAGGCTTGCTACCCTTTGGTAACTCAACCAAATCCCAAACATCATTTGATGCCATGGATTTCATTTCATCTTCCATTGCATCCAACCAAAAATTTGAGTGCAAGCTACTTATGGCCTGCTTATAAGTGACTAGATCTGAATCATCATTTATGTCAAAATCATTCTCCTACAAGTAAACTTCATAGTCATCAGAAATAGCTAACCTTCTAGTTCTTTGTGACCTTCTCAAAGGCACATTAGCATCTACAATAGCTGGAATATCCTACCCTTCAGCAACAGGTTCATCCGGATCAACTACTGGTTCATCAACTACTGGATTAATAACATCTCTATCAGGAACAATAACACTGGGAATGAATACATGTGCTTCTCTAAATTGAGGCTCCTTTGGACTATTACTATTATCAAAGCCAAAATCATTTTCAAAATAAACATCCTTATCTGATTCCACAATTCTGGTGATGTGAGATGGACAAAAAAATCTTGAACCCCTAGATCCAATACAATAACCAACAAACTATCTACTGATAGTTTTAGGATCCAACTTCTTAATTTGGGGATTATAAATCCTTACTTCAGCTTTGCAATCCCATACTCGAAAATGGTGTAAGTTAGGCTTTCTTCCTGACCACAACTCAAAAGGAATCTTAGGAATGAATTTATTTGGAACTTTATTTAAAATATAAGCCGCTGTCCTTAAAGCCTCATCCCACAAGTAATCTGGCAAATTAGAAGTTGCCAACATAGATTGCACTATATCTGACAAAGTGCGATTTTTCCTCTCAGCTATGTCATTCTGCTGAGGAATACTAGGCATTGTATATTGTGCATCAATGCCACACTCATGTAAATATATTGCAAAAGGCCCTGGGTTCCGTCCAATCTCATCATATCTGCCATAAAACTCACCACCTCTATCAAACCTCACAGCTTTTATTTTCTTATTTTTTTTAAGCTCCATCTTTATTTTAAATTCCTTAAAAGCAACTAAAGAATCTGACTTCTCACGGATAAGCTCAACATGTTCATAACATGAAAAATCATCAATGAAGATAATAAAAGACCTATAACCACCCAAAGCAGTTGGAGTGAAAGGTCCATACATATCAGTATGGATTAATTCCAAAACATCTCCACACCTTGCTATCTTATTCTTTCTAACCTTAGAAGTTAATTTCTCTTTCACATATTCAACACAAGTTGATAGGTCGGAGAAATCAAGATTAGAAAGTACTCCATCCTTTACTAACATTTCCATTCTATGCCTATAAATATGTCCCAAACGCTTATGCCATAACATTGAGGAATTATCGTTAATCCTTGGACGTTTAGAAGCAACAATATGGGCAACATAGAATTAACAGAATAATTCAGATCATTATTAAATAAATCAAGCTTATATAAATTGCCACATAAAGTTCCCAAACCAACAATTTTACCATCCTTATACATTTCAACCTTGTTATTTCCAAACAAAAAACTAAATCCTTGACTATCCAAAAGTGAGATAGATAGTAAGTTCCTCCTAGTTAAGGGTACATAGGATACTTCTTGTAATTCTAAAACATATTCAGTGGCAAGCTTCAACTTGACTGTTCCCATGATATCCACCTTCACTATTGATCTATCTCCCATATAAACATGCTGCTCAAGATTGGTTGGCTCCATTTGCCTTATCATCTCCTGTAATGAATTAGTAACATGAATTTTTGCTCTGGTATCTAACCACCAAGAATTTATAGACGCATCAATAGTATTGGTCTCAATCATTAAAATATTATCTTTCTTCTCTTGCTTTTCCTTTAAATTTCAACACTCTATCTTCTTGTGTCTAACCTTATTATAGTAGCCACACCTTCCATTGAAATACTCTTTCCTTTCTCCTATCTGATAAGCATCATCATACTTAGTATTATTCAAAAGGTCTAAATAATAATGCTTCTCATTCATATCAAACTTGATAAATTTCTTTCCTATCTCCTCAAGAAGTTCCTTTGCAGTGTCAACCTTAGGAATACTACCATATATAGCTTCA
Organism: Ziziphus jujuba; assembly: GCF_031755915.1. Taxonomy (NCBI): domain Eukaryota; kingdom Viridiplantae; phylum Streptophyta; class Magnoliopsida; order Rosales; family Rhamnaceae; genus Ziziphus; species Ziziphus jujuba. Next base: position 12,372,627 of record NC_083387.1, on the reverse strand, counting down.
TCCATATAGTTCTCCATCATCATCATGCAACACTTATTAGAATGCTTCCAATCCTCATAAATTTTCTAACTGCTGCATTACTCTCATCAGTTGGTATCTCGGGTGGATCTATTTCCAAAGCCAAATCCAGTTTCATAAATGTCAAATTGATAACCAAGGTCTTTTTCCACTTCTGATAATTTGTCCTATTCAATTTCATCATGGCAGTCATAGGCAGAACATTTGGAGTGTTACTAACTGTGAAAATAGTAAACACAATAAAGCATTTAATATATATAAAACAATAAATATTTTCCAGCCCCCCAAAATAAAACATAAAATCAATATCGCTAGGGTCTTTATAGCACTAAAGATATACTTTCGCGGGCCAGGGACAATCAACCAAATAACCACAAAATCAAATGTATTGAACTGAATCATCGACAGGGTAACTCAGAACCTGGGATTCATAGTATTTAATCAACTTTACTGCCATTCCAAGCATCATACAAAGCAACTAAAGCCACTGACAGGGTAGCTTAGTTACTCGTATAGACCCTGGTTAATAAGTGGGAGATAACAACATATTGGCAATTTCATGAAATAGGTAAATATCAAACATCCCATCTACTATGCCAACACACATTACATTGGTACACATAATGTATATAAAATAAGTCTCACGATATGTGAGTTTCTAAAATTCCACATTACTATATCAACTAGGCACAAAGCCTCTTTAGGGAAAGCTAACACAATCTAATACACCAAGCATAGATATTTAATCTAATTCAAAAAAATTAGAATAGAATAATTAAACAAATAAATAAATAAATAACAATTTTTTTTTAAAATTTCGGCTGCTAACGTCAGCAAACGACACTCTGACATCAGCAGAGTCACCATACGACCTGTCGTTCAAGTCTTCTTCAATCCATAAATTATTTATTTATTTAACATGGTCTTCAAGCTTCCATCTTTAAGAAATTTCCAAGACCCCTCCCAGTAATTCTCCAAGAATGATGAGCTCTAAAGCCTCTCTCTCTAACTATCTCTTTATATGAGCCTCCACACTTGAAAACATGATAAAACCCTCCAAAAGAGGCTAATCTAGCCATCAAAAATTAGTCCAATGGCTAAGATTAGTTCTTAGAGTCGACTCATTAAAATCTAGCCGAGGAGTGCATTGAATTTGGAGAGGGGTGTGCTAGGAATTGATTTGGAGAGGCTAAAAACATCAGCATTGATGCTTAGGCATGGTAGGTATTGTTTGGGGTTTGGATTAGTTTTTGAAGAAAGTTTGGCAAGCTAGCTCGCTGTTAATGGCTCTTAAAAGCCATAGCTGTTACCTAGTTGCAATTGAGAGCTCTTTAAAATGATTTTAAACTTCTTTATAATGCTGTAAGCTCTAATAAAACCATGAGATCAAAGAAATCCTTTTTAAAGCTTCAAAAATCATCCAAATTGCAACCAAAAACCAACTCTAAAGCATTCCTACAACATGCACACAAACTTTCTTAAAATAATTTAAAATTTTGAGTTCTCATAATTAATTAAGCTTTATAAAGATATCAATAAGTGAGTAAATGCTTACTTATCAGTTGGCTGTTGCATTAGAGGGAAATATTAAAACCCATACAAGAGATTAAAAATAATAAAAATGAAAATCTACAATCAATGAAGGTAGGCCAACACTGGAACTTGCCAGACACTGCCAAGCCTCTGAGCTGGTTGCCAACAGTCTTCCTACTTGCATGGTTACTGGATGTTGAGGAAATATCAAACCGTAAAACAAGAAAAGGCCGTTTACAAATTCAATATTCAATGGAAAAGAAAAAAAAAGGGTAAAAGGCATGTTAGTAATTTTACAAGAAGATAGGTAAAGAGAGATTTTTTGTTTTTTTTTTTTTTTTTGGGTCTGTCCATTGGACGTTTCCATATCCAATTGGGTATGGACCTAATCTCTATTAGAGGATTAAAACATTAATAGGTATATCATCTTCTAACATCTTGTAACAAAAGCTAATCCAACTTGAACTCCCTAACCTTTGATCTGGGTGTAGAGAGAGATTTAGCACTTCTGGAAAGTTGTACTTACATGATACACTACCAAATTAATTGTATAGTATATATCCGAGGGGAGCAAAATTGTTGTAAATAATAAAAAATAAAAAGAAATTGTTTAGTGTATACATATTACTAAAAAAGAACTACATACACCCATCCTTTCAACTAAACTTACTAAAGACACTCACACTAAAATTTCCTCCCATATACCAGAGTAGAATTTTATCAAAATAGAGGTAAGAATTTAAAAAGGGGAGGAAATATTGGTGTGTGGGTCTAAGAATTGGTATAATAACATTATTATACCTATTAGAGTTTCAAATATATTAACTTCATCCGAGCAATATTGTCTTCTTTTTTAAGGCATGCTTTAAAGATCTTTAAAGCCTATAATCAAATTATGAGATAAGTTGATGTTGTAGAGCAGCATTATTATGTTCCTCATGCTTAAAAGTCTTTAAATTCATATATGCAGAGGAGTGATTCTTTTTCATTTCCAATTGAACTCAGTCTATACACTCCCGTCCATGGAAAGTTACCAAAATACTCAACTTGGAATAAATTAAGAGGAAAAGGCAAGTAAAGAAAAAAAGAAAAGATTTAAGTGATTTGGCAATTTAATATGGAGAGGGAGTATATAGAGTTCCATTAGAATTGCTAATAGAACAATCCTATTTAGTTTCTATAAGGATAGTTATATCTCTAATATCAAATCCCAATATCTCTAATACAACAAGAAAAAGAACAACCTATGTGGAGTTGAATTTCATCCTCTATAGATCCAACCTAACAGAGCCTGAGTTGACTTCGACTGCTAGTCATGTTGGTTTGGGCCAGGCAACAGAAGGCGAACAAAACACATGTTTCGGACCTTTTCAAAATACAAAGCTTGATGAAGATGTTGTTAAATAAATTAATAATTGTGGACTTAGTATAATTAATTACTCACTTACAGAGCCTATTTATACCATTAATGGGACTGGCTTAATTTAATATTTTGTAGTAGGGCCCTTGGTCACACACTCTCTATAAGACTCCAGTTGGCCCATTGGACTGGAGGACCAACTCTCTTTATAAGCCCATTGACTTATCCATATTTTTCCTAGTATTATTATATTATTAAATTATTAGTATTTTATGTGTGTTAAAATTAATGGGTAAGTGTAACTTGTAGAGACTATAAAAAGTTTAGGGCAAGCAAACAAATGTATGCCATATGGTATTTTGAGATTAGGATTTTTTAGAGATCAGAGAGTGGTTTGAGAGTAGTGTGTCCATAGGCACTACTTTACATTGTTTTCTATTTTGCAGGATTAAAGATTTAATTTATCAATGGCTGCGTCTGGAGGTTAGTAATTTATAATTATGGAATTTATTATGTATGTTTAGATCCACAAATTCTAACAATTGGGATCAGAGCACATGGTAAATATGCATAATAAATTATTTTGAAATTTGTCGTTATAATTATATGCGGCCATTGAACTTTGATCGTGTATATTGATGACATGATATTTATTTTATAATTATTCTCTTGTGCTTGTGATTCTGCTATTACATGCTTGTTTCCTAAAATCCAATATGTGATATTCATCTGTGTTTGCGGCTATTGATTGTCTGCAGATCCAAATTTTAAGGATGGAATTTTATTGATTAATTTCTCTTCTCTTGTGCAATAACGGGTTTATATTGAGTTTGTGCAAATTATGTCAATTTTTGTTTTAGTTCGAGTTAAGACCTGGGTTGAAAAAATTCTTCTTTATTGTGTTTTATATTGTTTATTATTTCTAATTGGATTTGAAAATCCTTAAAAAAAAATAAAAATAAAAATAAAAATTCTGCGCCGTATATTGCTTTTGCAAAATTTTGAGAAAAAAATTTATGTTTTGCATGAATTTTTGTTCTGGGTATTGTTGGATCTTGTTCTCTAAACCCTTTTGAATTCGGATAAATAAATTAAAAAAAAAATTGAGAAACCCGGTTTTGGCCAAACGAATAAGTTTTCCTGGGCATTGATTTTGGTTGCTAAAAAAAAAGAAAAAAAAAACATTGCCCAAGAAAAGAGGAATCAAACGGCACCAAAACTGTAGAAAAAGATTGCCGGAAAAGAAATTTCCAGGCGGGTCAAATAAGCGGGTCGGGTGACCCGTTTGGAGTGGAACCGGGTCGCCCGTGACCCGGTTCGCTGAAGAAGATGAAACATACGACATGTAGTTTTTGGCAGCCTGCTGACGTCAGCGTGATGACGTTAGCACGACATGTCGTTTGCTGACGTCAGCATGGTGATGGCAGCAACTGAAAATTTTTAAAAAAAAAATTTTAAAAAAAACCTGTTTTCTTACTTATATTTATTCTCATTTATTTAATTTATTGTTGATTAATTATTTATTTGTCTATTGTTTTTATTTTATTATTATAAAATAAAAATAAATAATTTTTTTTTATTTATTTGTTTATTGGTAATTAGTTCATTTGTTTATTTGTTTAATTATTTTATTCCAAATTTATTGAATTAAATTAAATATCTATGTTTTGGAGAATTGGATTGTGTTAACTTTCCCTAAAGAGGCTTTGTGCCTAGTTGGTATAGTGGTGTGGAAGTACTCACCTATCGTGAGATTTATTTTGTCTGCATTATGTGTACCAATGTAATATATGTTGGCATAGTGAATGAGATATTTTATATTTACCTATTTCATGAAATTGCCAATATGTTGTTATCTCCCAGTTATTAACTAGGATCTATACGGGTAACTAAGCTACCCTGTCGGTGGTTTTAGTTACTTTGTATGATGCCTGGAATGGCAGTGGAAGTTGATTGAATGCCATGAATCGCAGGTTCTTAGTTACCCTGTTAGTGATTCAGTTCAATGCATTTGATTGTGGTTATTTGGTTGACTGTCCCTGGCCCGCGAAAGGGTATCTTTAGTGCTACAACAAAGACCCTAGTGATATTAATTTTATGTTATGTGATAAGGGGCTGGAAAATAGTTATTGTTTTATATATTAAATGCTTTGTTGTGTTTACTATTTTCACAGTTAGTAGCACCCCGAATGTTCTGCCTATGATTGCCATGATGAAAAAAGATGGGACAAACTATCAGAAGTGGAAGAAGATTTTAGTTATGAATTTGATCTTTATGAAATTGGATTTGACTTTGGAGATAGATCCACCAGAGATACCAACTGATGAGAGTAGTGCAGCAAATAGGAAACTTTATGAGAATTGGAGACATTCTAATAAGTGCTGCATGATGATGATATGGATGAATCAATTTATGCAAGTATTCAAAAAGTGGAAACTGCAAAAGAACTTCTTGGAAAGATAGGAAAAAAATTTATCAAGTTTGATATGAATAAGAAGCATTATTATTTGGACCTTTTAAATAATACTAAGTATGATGATGCTTATCAGATAGGAGAAATAAAAGAGTACTTCAATGGAAGGTGTGGCTACTGCAATAAAGTTGGACACAAGAAGATAGAGTGTTGGAATTTAAAGGGAAAGCAAGAGAAGAAAGATAATATTTTAATGATTGTTGCTTCTAAACATCCAAGAGTTAATGATAATTTTTCAATGTTGTGGTATAAGCGTTTGAGACATATTTCTAGGCACAGAATGTAAAGGTTAGTGAAGGATGGAATACTTCCTAATCTTGATTTTTCTGATCTATCGACTTGTGTTGAATGTGTGAAAGTGAAATTAACTTCCAAGGTTAGAAAGGATAAGATGGTAAGGTGTGGAGATGTTTTGGAATTAATTCATACTGATATATGTGGACCTTTTACTCCAACTGCTTTGGGTGGTTATAGGTATTTTATTACCTTTATTGATGATTTCTCTCGTTATGGACATGTTGAGCTTATCCATGAGAAGTTGGATTCTTTAGTTGCTTTTAAGGAGTTTAAGGTAAAGACAGAGCTTCAAAAGAATAAGAAAATAAAAGCTGTGAGTTCTGATAGAGGTGGTGAATTTTATAGCAGATATGATGAGAATAGATAGAACCCAGCAATATATTTACCTGAGTGTGGCATTAATATGCAATATACAATGTTTGGTACACCTCAGCAGAATGACATAGCTGAGAGGAGAACCGCACTTTGTTAGATATGGTGCGATCTATGTTGGCAAATTCTAGTTTGCCAGATTACTTATGGGGAGAGGCTTTAAGGACGACGGCTTATATTTTGAATCAAGTTCCAAGTAAATCCATTCTTAAGACTCTTTTTGAGTTATGGTCAGGAAGAAACCCTAATTTGCATCATTTTCAGGTATGAGGTTGCAAAACTGAAGTAAGAATTTATAATCCCCAAAATTAAGAAGTTGGATCCTAAAACTATAAGTGGGTATTTTGTTGGCTATTGTATAGGATCTAGGGGTTTAAGATTCTTTTATCCATCTTACACCACCAGAATTGTAGAGTCAGATAGGGCTATTTATTTTGAAGATGATTTTGGGTTTTATGATAGTAATGCTCCAAGGAAGCCTCAATTGGGAGAAGAAAATGTATTCATTCCTAGTGTCGTTGTTCCTGATAGAGATATTATTAATCCAGTAATTAATGAACCAGTAGTTAGTCAGGGTGAACTCATTATTGAGGAGCAAGATATTCCAGCTATTGTATATACTAATGTGCCTTTGAAGAGGACACAAAGGACTAGGAGGTCTGCTATTCCTGATGACTATGAGGTTTACTTGCAAGAGCATGAGTTTTACATAAGTGATAATTCAGATCCAATCACTTATGAGGAGGCCATAAGCAGTTCGCACTCAAATTTTTGGTTGGATGCAATGGAAGATGAAATGAAATCTATGGCATCAAATGGAGTTTGGGATTTGGTTGAGTTACCAGAGGATAGCAAGCCTATTGGGTGCAAATGGGTATTTAGGATTAAGAGAGACTCTAATGGTCAAGTGGAGAGATATAAGGCTAGATTTGTAGCCAAAGGGTTTAGCCAGAAGAAGGAATTGATTACACAGAGACATTCTTTCCTGTATCCACAAAGGATTCTTTTAGAATCATTATGGCGATTGTGGCATATTACGACCTGGAGTTGCATCAGATGGATGTCAGAACTGCTTTTCTGAATGGTGATTTGTATGAGGATGTATATATGGTTCAACCAGTCGGCTTCCAGCAAACAGGGAATGGTAATTTGGTTTGTAAGCTTAAGAAGTCTATTTATGGTCTTAAGCAGGCTTCGAGGCAATGGTGTCTCAAGTTTGATGAGGTTGTCATAGAAAATGGCTTTAAGGAGAATGTTGTTGATAGATGCATATATATAAAGGTCAGTGGGAGCAGTTTTATATTTCTGGTGTTGTATGTTGATGACATACTTTTGGCTACTAATGACACTGACCTGTTGGCTGAGACAAAGCAGATGTTGTGCAACCATTTTGATATGAAAGATCTTGGAGAGGCTTCTTTTGTTTTGGGCATCAAGATTGTTCGAGATAGGACTAATTATGTGTTGCAATTGTCTCAAAGAGCCTATATTGATAGAATCCTTAAGAGATTTGATATGCATAATTGTTCTCCTGAAAGTGTACCGGTCACAAAGGGTGAAAGATTTTCTAAGGATCAATGTCCCAAGAATGATAAAGAGAGGATGGCGATGATAAATGTTCGCTATTCTTCAGCAGTGGGTAGTTTGATGTATGCTCAAGTATGTACACAGCTTGATATAGCTTTTGCTGTGGGTGTGCTTTGTAGATTTATGAGCAATCCTGGTCCTATTCATTACCAAGCAGTTAAAAAGGTCTTTAGGTATATTCAGAGTATTAAAGATTATATGTTGACATATCGACGTACCAACTCCCTAGATGTTGTTGGTTATAGTGATGCAGATTATAAAGGTTGTGTGAATGATAAGAAATCTACCATTGGGTATATATTTATCATGGCAGAAGGTGCTGTATCTTGGCGCAGTGCCAAACAGTCAGTGACAGCATCCTCGACTATGGAGGCAGAGTATATGTGGCGTGTTATGAGGCTACTCGTCATGAAGTTTGGCTTTGGAATTTTATTCGTGATTTGGGAGTGGTTGACTCCATTGAAAGGCCTATTATGATGTATTATGACAATACTGCAGCAGTATCTTTCTCCAATAATTTAAAAGGTACCCCTGGTGCGAGGTACATTGATGTTAAGTATTTTGTGGTTAAGGAGAAAGTTGAAAAATGCCTCATTATTGTAGTTCATACGCCTACTTACAGCATGGTGGCAGATCTACTGACCAAGGCCTTACCCATAGGCATATTTGAGGAGCATGTGTCCCGTATGGGATTGTTAGACAGCTGAGACTGCTGTGGGTCAGTGGGAGTTTGTTATAATTTCTGCAGTAATATCCATGTTGAATATTGTTTATTTATTTGAGTATTTTGATACATTGATGTATGTGGATCATTATATATTTATGAGATGATTTATTACACATATTGTTGCTTCTATATTTACAGGCCTGTTGATACTATTAGTCTATGTATATGTGTATGTTGATCCATAGGTGCCATGGTGAATCCCTACTACTTAGTTTGGGTATATTGTTGTATCCTGTCGATACACAATGTGCTCGGATGAAATGGTATTTGTGTGTTGGGGGATTGCATGTGGTTAGGTAAATCTCTACTACCTAAACTGAGTTTATGGCATGCAAAGTACTCAGTTGAAATGGTATCATGTTTTGGGAGATTTACTGAGAGAATCTCTACTGCCTAGTCTAGTATATTGTTATACCCTGTCGGTATGCTATATATTTAGATAAAATGGCATTATGGTTTAGGAGATTATGTAGTCAGTGAGTTTGGATTATATATATATATATATGATGACGATTATGCAGTCCAAGTGGGAGAATATTAAATAAATTAATAATTGTGGACTTAGCATAATCAATTACTCACTTACAGGGCCTATTTATATCATTAATGGGACTGGCTTATTTTAATATTTTGTAGTAAGGCCCTTGGTCACACACTTTCTATAAGACTCTAGTTGGCCCAATGGACTAGAAGACCAACTCTCTTTATAAGCCCATTGACTTACCCATATTTTTTCTAGTATTATTATATTATTAAATTATTAGTATTTTGTGTGTGTTAAAATAAATGGGTAAGTGTGACTTGCAGAGACTATAAAAAGTTTAGGACAAGCAAATAAATATATGCCATATGGTATTTTGAGATTAGGGTTTTTTAGAGATCAGAGAGTGGTTTGAGAGTAGTGTGTCCATAGGCACTACTTTACATTGTTTTCTATTTTGCAGGATTAAAAATTTAATTTATCAATGGCTGCATTTAAAGGTTAGTAATTTATAATTATGGAATTTATTATGTATATTTAGATTCATGAATTCTAACAAATGTATGCTGTTATACAAATGCACGAAAAATCCCATGAACTCGGGACTAGAAAGTTTGTAGACACAAACATATGTGGGACCCACATGATTTGATAGTTTTGTGTCCAGGGACTTTGTAGTCCTGGGATCATGCAGTTTTTCCTCATAAATTGTGGCAAGTACCTACAGAAGGAAAGTTCTTACCAAGTCAAGGTTACCAAGTCAAGGTAACCCTCAAGAACGTTCCACTTAATTTGTTCGTCTCCTATCTCATCAAATTACTAATTGCGCGCTATGTTTTTTCTTTACAAATTGGTTAGGTGGGAAAGAAAATGTGTTTTTCTCGACTTTAGGGTCTCAACTACTCCTAACTAAAATATCATTCCGCAGAAAAGGTCTTTGGAATTTCGCCTTGGGTTGAGACTGGATCTTCTTTATTTCTCAATCAGCAGCATAGTTTTTTATCCTTATTCTGGAAAATATATATATAAATATATATACATATATATTATGCATCCTTTTTGTACTATTCAAACTATCAATGTTGATTTTGAAGTTGAAATATAAGTTAACGTTGTTGAATATTAATTCGATTGCATTCCTTGTTTGCAAGTGGTTAGTAAATTAGCAAAGAACAAAGTTGAAAACTTTTGATGACCTACCTAATACGTTGGACAAATTCAAACGACAAAGCAAAAGGAATTAATCAGAGTTATAAATGGTAATGAGAAAGGAAAAAGGTTCTAGTGGCCTAACATGAACGATAGAACAGAGAATATATAAGATTTTCCAAAATATCTCGAAGAACTATCCGGCCTGTATTAAATATTTACATTAAATAAAAATATACTAAGTTTGATTATTAACTTGAGTAACAAGTCTTTTCCATCATATAAACACCATACCAGCCATTAAGGAACGTGGTTATACTTCCAATTAAAAAATAAATAAATAAATAAAAATTATCAAACTCAGAAGAATATTATTGTTGTCTTTTGATATCCTTAATTATTATTTCCTGTTTTATGTTATTGCGGCAAGCAAATCTTTAGAATATGCTCTTTAAATATTATAAGTCATATGGATTTTATATTCATTTAAAAATTAACAAGCACTGAGAGCTTGCGCAACTCAGAAATGGTCTGCAATGATCTGTCCCAGTTGATAAAATTTCATTGACCTGGATGTAGGCGGCATTCTTCTTGTATCTCCCTTCTCTGAAATGTCAACACTTTCATATAATTAGGTAAACCTAATTAAAACAAGTTAAACAATTATATGCATATAATTTGAGTAACCAACCAAATTTTTTTTTCTTTTTCTTTTTTTTTTTTTTTTTGGCCAGGAGAGTAACCAACTAATCACTAATATTATTATTTGTCCCGTGAATATATTAAAACATTTTAAATCTATATCATAAAACAAAGTCTTCTCAAGCTACATATTGCAAATAGTTTAGGAGTTAAGACTCTCCTATCATGAGCTCAGCTTCTCTATTTTTTTTACTCTTTGCTATCATTGTTTTTTTTTTAAATTATTATTATTATTTTTTTTATGATGACATTATATCAATGGTTTAAGGACCCCAAAAAAAAAAAAAAAAAAAGGTAGAAAATTTGGATCTTAAAACTTTCTCATTACCTCGATTGATGAATTATTCATGTTTGGTTAGGATGACTAACCCCGGTTAAATTATTTAAGTAAAACAACCTAATATTGGAAGTTTCTTTAATCTCATTTCCTATCTTTTTCTCCGACAATTTAATCTGTTTGCTCTCCTTAGTCTTTGACTACTCTTCAAAATATAGTCTTCTTTCTCTCTATATATATCTTTTCTACAGCTGTCTATCGTCAACTAACTTGTTGTGAACAAAGAGAGAAAAAGAGATGGCTTCCATCTCCACCTCTTTCTATGCTTCAATCTTACTCTCATCAATCTTCCTCCATCTCTTTTTCCAACATGATGTGGCTGCTTCTGATTTATCGATCCGACCCAATAGGAAATCTTTGGAGATAGTTATCGGTGGTGGAATTTTTCCTTCTCCACCTGAATATAATCCCCCACCTGAACCCTTCTATCATCCACCACCACCACCACATGTATCGCCTCGAGTTCTATTGGCCTACAAAGTTATTCAAAATTTCAAAAGAAGAATCACTTGTGATCCTAAAGGCATCTTAAAGACATGGGTTGGTTTTGATGTCTGCAAGTACAAAGGTTTCCTCTGCGGGACTCATCCAGTCTACAAGCAAACAGCAGTTTCCGGAGTAGTCTTCAATGGCTTTCTATTCGCCGGTCCGGAGCTAACCTTAGATGGGTTTGTCGATGGTTTAGAGGACATAACAATCTTCCATGCCAACTCTAACAACTTCACCGGTAAAGTCCCAGTGGGGATCAACAAACTCCAATACTTCTACGAGCTCGATCTCAGCAACAACAAGCTAACCGGAGACTTCCCTATGGAAGTCATCGGTGCCACTCAGCTCACTTTCTTGGATCTCCGTTACAATTCGTTTTCCGGTAAGGTTCCACCTCAGGTGTTCAACCTCGACGTCGACGTGCTCTTCATCAACAACAATGATCTCGAACAACCATTACCCCAAAACATAGGATCAACACCAGCTCTTTATCTTACTTTCGCCAACAACAAGTTTACCGGTCCCATCCCGAAAAGCATTAAACAAGCCTCGAAAACTCTCAAAGAAGTTCTTTTCTTGAGGAACAATCTTTCCGGGTGTTTGCCTTATGAGATTGGGTATTTGAAAAAGGCAATCTTGTTCGATGCCAGCCATAACCAGTTGACGGGTCCCATACCCCACTCTTTCGCATGTTTGAGCAAGATGGAGCAGCTGAACTTCGCTAACAACCAGTTGTACGGAAAGATACCGGAGTCGGTATGCAAGCTTCCGAGTTTGGATAAGCTTACATTGGAAAACAACTACATCACCGATGCCGGACCAGAATGCAGGAAGTTGATAGAGAAGAAGGTTCTTAATGTGAAAAAGAACTGCATTCGGGACCTTCCCAATCAGAGATCGGAGGCTGAATGTAATGCTTTCTTGAAAAAGCCCAAGTACTGTGACAATGACCATACGTTGACTTACATTCCTTGTGAGTCAAAGCCTTATGAGCAACCAATTCCTCCGCCCGCTTCGCCGCCGGTTACATATGGAGCTCTTTCACCGCATCCATGATTTGGCGATTTAATCTTTTTACGGTTTAATTTTGGTTGGTTCTTATTTTACCATATAAACTAGAATAATGTGTTTGTTTGAAATAAATGTAGATGATCTATCCTCTCTACATTGGCATACAACATTTTCTGTATAAATAAATCACGTCATGTCCTTTAAAAGTTTTTTTTTTTTTTTTTAATTTTGTTGTATTATTTGACCATTTTATGAAGCAATGGTCTCTGGCTTAAGCAATAAGCATATTAATTATTTATTATAGAATAAAAGATAAATTTTACTAGTATTTTGCTTTTTTTTTTCTTTTTTTTCTTTTTTTATTAAAAAGAGGTCAATATAGAGGGCTGGCTTCTTTTATGCAACAGTCGTGGCCTCGTGGGAAAGCATTTTGATTCCGCGGCGCCAAAATAATTTTTTATTTTTTTTTCCCATGTCTCTAGTAAATTAAAATTTTAAGACTTAGTTTACAATCGGACATTTTCTTTTACTTTATCTATGGATCCCTTGCATAAACTTATTCATTTGGAAGTATTGACAATTAAAAAATCTAAACGTATTATGTTTTGTAATTTTATAATCCACACTCATGTTCGACCTATAAGTCTATTAATGAATTAATAAATTGGTGGAAGGTGGCAGTGTTTCATTTGTTGGACAGAAGAAGGGAGAGGATATTGACACAGGTGATCTCAAATCTCAATCTCATGATAAATACATAACAAAAATATTCTTTTAGAATAAGAAAAGAGAGTCCCATATTCATATTGGGATAATGTTACACCAAAATCGTTAAACTATATGAATTGTATCATTTCCATCTCTAAATTTTATTTTTGACAATCTAAGTTTTTGAATTTGATAGAATTGTACACAGTAAGGACAAAATCAAATTTCCGTCCAAATGCCTCACAAAAAAATGCATGTGTAGGCCACATAATCATTTGATAGGGACATTGAAAGTTATTTGATCTGCAACACTCATGCTATTTAATATCGCAAAACAAAATCAAAGGGTATGAATGACAGAGAGAAAAATTGAAGAAGAATATTTAAGGTTTTCATCATAAGATTCGATAAAAAGGAGAGAAGAGTGCAGATTTGGAAGTCTTGTACGAGCTTACAAGAGTTTTTGAAAGAAAATGAGGATTTTTTTTTCTATTTTTTTACTTTTCTTAGGATATAGTGCCTTTTACTTTGGTTCCAAATTCATTCCCCCCCCCCAACACACACACACACACACACACCCAAAAAAAAAAATAATAATAATAATAAATAAATGTTTTCCAAACTTGTAGCAGAGCAACCTCCTTTTTTTTTTTTTTTTTTGGGCTTAGATGCAAAATTTATTTAACAAAAAAAATAATAAAAAGATCTTCACTATCTTTGTCAAATAACACATAATTTTCATATACAATTTTATCAAGCTGAGAGATTTAATTGTCATAGGAAAAATATATATATTTAGAGACTTAGATGATACAACACAGAGTTAAAAGGGACTTGACAGGACATTATCTCATTTATTTTATCTGCCACCAACTATACTAACGGCGGCATCTTCGACTCACCCTCTATGTAATTCTAATCTAAGTACTGTAGAAAATAGTTTTTTTTAATTACTATTATAGAATAATATTGGAATTTCATTCATAAAAGTCAAAGTATATGAGCCAAAACAACATTAGAGAGCCATGTATTATTCGCAAAGAGAGTGAGTTTAGAGAATGGGCCATCTAGAATTTCTTCCGTTGGAATAATATAAGCTTTTTGATTTTTAATTTTTTTTAATTTTTTATTTTGGGCTTGGAATAATACAAACCAACTTGTAATTTTAATTTTAATTTTTCTTTTTTTTTTGGGGAGAGATAAAGTCGATTTCAACTTATAATTGGGCAAACAAAAATATATAGAAGGTCGTTGAAACTTGGTTATCACATGCCTATAGTGGCTGAGAAAAACTAACAAAGCTTGGTGAGAAGTCGCAATATATGTATACATATATATACAAACTTGAAACTGTAGCATGATCGTGATTGGTAAGGTTCAATTATGAAGAAAGAAAACGTGTGCGAGCGTCCATGTAGATTTAGCAATAATTAGCATATGATTCTCCGATTCTTCAGTCTGTCCGCTATAAGATACGCCACCGATCCAATAGTGGTATTTGGATCTCTGTCTCTTGGTCAAGCATTTGGTTACAACCTCAATATGTCTTCCTTATACAAGGAGTGCCATCCACCCCAAAAAGCCAGAATTGTCTTATGGTAACCATGTTGGTTCGGCCCAGGGTACAGAAGGCCCATGAATCCCTTTGTTTGGACTATCACCAAAATTTTACAAGTGTTTCGGCCTCAAAACATTTCCTTTTTTGGGTACAATTAGACTGCATTAAAAGCCCTTTTAGGCTTCACACATAAGATAAGTAAATGAGGCAAAGTATCGAAGTTGGTTTTACCTAAGACTAATTGATTTGACATTCTCTTATAATGTCCTAAGTTTTGTTTTGTTTTATCTTTAAATTTGGAATACAATATTTTTTAAACTACAGAGCATGGGACAGTAACATCCATGACATAAAAATGTGGATGTAAGAGACTTTAGAATAAGTTTGTTAATTCTTGTCTGATAATGTCCTAAGTTTTGTTTTGTTTTATCTTTAAATTTGGAATACAATATTTTTTAAACTACCGAGCATGGGACAGTAACATCCATGACATAAAAATGTGGATGTAAGAGACTTTAGAATAAGTTTGTTAATTCTTGTCTGATAATTTCTATTTTGCTAGTCCCAAATCTCCTCATCATCAAATATAAGGGAATGTTTAAATGTCTGCATTGAATTGGCTCAGCCCAATCTATAATAACTTTTATGTTCACTCTAACAAGTTGAATACCAATTTAAGACCATTTTAATTAGAGTTTTGCTATTTGACTCATGAATAATACAATATTTAGTAGACTTCATTTATTATTACTTTTCGTTCTTAACCTATCAAAAATAGTAAACTTATGGTTAATTAAATTGCCATGCAATATGTAAGTTCCATCTCTGACTACTATTATACTCCTAATAATAGAAAATAACATTTTCCTCTTAATTATCATGTGCAAAAGATCTCTACATAACTACTTTTTATAGGGGGTTAAAAATGGCCCATAGCCGAGAAGCTAAAATGAGTAAAAAACTTGTCCATGTAGGAAGGATGCAGCTATTTTATTATTATTATTATTATTATTATTATTATTATTATTTTCAAAAGTTGCAACTCAGAGGTAGAATCAATTTTTATGAATCATCAAAAATTGGCTGCAAGAGCACACTCTTCAATATCTACCTGTTTCGTTAGGCTCACCTTTTTAAACTAAATCAGGTTAGATGATGCACAAATTTAGAAACTTTTGTCGGGCTCCATTTGGGAAGACCAATTTAAAATTTAACATAGCCATTCATACATAATAGCGTCAGCATATCCCAAATCCTAAAGTTTTGAGCATCAGGCTAGAGAAAATTTTGCGTGCATCGGTGGTACCATTTTAAATAGTTAAATGCCATGTGTTGTAAACTTGCAAAAGTTTTGTACCATACTACCATGAGTTTAAAATTTATCATTTAAAAATACCACCTCACCATCTTAAATTTAATTTTATTATTTTTTTCAAAAAGATAGAAAATTTGCATTTTTGTGAGTCGTGAGAAACGAACAGAAAAGTTGACAATTGAAAATGAGAGTTATTGTATCCTCTGTGAGAAATATTCATCTTTCCTTATGTGATTAAACAACTTTTATTTGCAAACCCTATAGTAAGCTTGGGTTAAAATTCTAAAATGACAAAGACCTTCTCCATGAAAAAGGATGAAGAACAACTGATTATATGCAAATGTTGCAAAAGCCACGCAAATAATGGGAGACCCCTTTGTAATAAAACACAAACGTTTTTGATGCAGCTGTAATATATTAGTTTCCTGTCTAAACGCAGTGTTTTATTTCCTTTTACTTTTCCTTGCTGATATGGCTTGTTTTGTTATTTTAATTGCTGAGGTGGCTTCATGCCTTTTAACATTTCACCCTGCGTGGTGACAAAGAGGGATATAAACAAAGTAGTTGTAAAAAAAAGACAGATTTGGTAATTTCTGGAAATAGACTGAAAATGCTGGTTTTCTCTCATTCTTCGTGACTCATGCTGGAATTGGACCAGAGTTGGATCTAGACAGGAATGAGAGCCTGAGATCTGCTCCTTGGTAATTCCCTCTAGGATTTTCTGCATCAAATTGGTATCAGAGCCCACAGGTCCCAGGTTATCCTCTCTGAAATTTCCATGGCTGGTTCCGGTGAAAACTCTCAACGAAATTCTGGCGAGGACCCAAGCTCGAAAATGCTCTTATCTGCTGTGGCTAAGTTAGATCAGAAATTTGACACCCTTTCTAATGAGATTCGGCAACTCTGTGCTGCAATACATTCTGGTTTGACATTGAAATCTGGAACTGCTGGTTCTCATCTCCCAGAGCACTCCAGCGACCGATCTGCAGCAACACAGATGCCACAGACGCCCATTCCTTTGGCACATCCAGCAGATCCACTCCTCCAAGATTCGCCTCCTCCTCGAATTCCCAGAACTCAACACCGTCAATTTCTGGATGTTCAGCAACGTATTCCACTCTCAATCGACTCGGACTCGGAAGATGAGATGGAGACAATGGCCATGAATCGAGCCCCTCAAGCTGGTCCTAACAGGTATGCTCGAGACCACCAACCTTCAGACTACCGAATTAAAGTTGATATTCCAAATTTTGATGGGTCTCTGAATATTGAGGATTTTCTTGATTAGGTACAAACTGTTGAGTCTTTCTTTGAGTATATGTCCATACCGGAGGATAAACAGGTTCGTTTGGTGGCTTACAAATTCCGTGGGGGAGCCTCGGCATGGTGGGAACAGGTCCTGAGTAATAGACGAAAACAAGGAAAGGGTCCGATGCAATCGTGGTCACGGTTACGCCGAATGTTACGAGCTAGATTTCTCCCCGTTGATTTTGAGCAAATCCTTTACCAGCAGTATCACCATTGCCACCAAGGTAACCGTTCTATTAGTGAGTATACTGAAGAATTTTATAGACTCAGTGCTCGGGTGAACTTGAATGAAAATGAAGGCCAACTAGTTGCTAGATATGTGGCTGGGTTACTTACTCCAATTCAAGAAAGAATAGAGCTTAGTCCTGTGTGAAATCTGAGTGAAGCTGTCAATTTAGCTTTCAAGATTGAAAAGCAAATTGAGAGGCATGTAACTAAAACACCAGCTAAGTGGAAACCTATGAGTGAATTGTACCCACCAAAAATTAAATCACTATCACCAGCAGCACCTTACCAAAAGGCCACCCCTGCTGATAATTCCATGAAAAATACCAGCAAACCCCAAAACCAACCCAACAGACCTTCAAATCCTTATGCCCGAAACTTTCCACTCAAGTGTTTCAAGTGTGGCCAGTAGGGTCACAAATCTAATGAATGCCCACTGCGTAAACAGGTTAATATAGTGGAGACTCAGGACGATTCGGGAGAAGAGTTTGCCACCGTGGGGGATGAAACCGAGTTGGTGGATGAAGACCAAGGTGAACCAGTTATTTGCATCATCCAGAAGCTATTGTTCTCTCCTAAACACCCCATGGAGCCTCAACGACATTCAATTTTCAAAACCAAATGTACTATCAACAAGAAGGTGTGTGAGGTGATTATAGACAGCGGGAGCAGCGAGAACATAGTGTCCAAGTCCTTGGTTAAAGCCTTGAAGCTTCCTACTATGAGTCACCCGAATCCTTACAAGGTGGGTTGGATTAAAAAGGGCATCGAAACCAAGGTCACTGAGCTGTGTAAAGTTCATTTCAGTATAGGAAAATATTATGCCGATGAGGTTGTTTGTGATGTTGTGGAGATGGACGCATGCCATATTCTCTTAGGCCGACCTTGGCAGTTCGACAACTCTGTAACGCATGATGGTCGACAAAACACACATTCGTTTCAATGGAATGGGAAGAAAATTGTCCTACTCCCTTCCAAGCCTCAAAATGACCCTACTCTGCTGCCCACATCTGGAGTATCACCAGAACAACTTTCGGGAAAGGGTCCTATACTTTTAACAACCTCGGGAAAACATTTTGAACTTCAAGCTAAACACTCACAGATTTGTTTCGGTATTGTAGCTTCACTTCAAGCCCCTGCAGATTCTCAATGTCCACAACCCATTCTCCAACTTCATCAAGAGTTTGCTGAAATCTGTCCAAGTGAACTGCCGGATTCTCTACCACCCATGAGGGACATCCAACATGCTATTGACTAGCTACCCGGAGCCAAACTTCCTAATCTCCCTCACTACCGAATGCCACCAAAAGAAGTTCAAATCCTACAGCAGATGGTTGAGGACTTGCTGAAGAAGAACCTTATCCGAGAAAGCCTAAGTCCTTGTGCAGTACCAGCTCTTCTAGTCCCCAAAAAGAATGGTGAATGGAGAATGTGTATTGACAGCCGTGCTATCAATAAGATAACTACCAAATATCGGTTTCCCATTCCCCGGTTGGAAGACATGTTAGACAAATTAAGTGGGGCTCAAGTGTTCTCTAAGTTGGATCTTCGCAGCGGTTACCATCAAATCTGGATAAGACCTGGAGATGAATGGAAGACCGCCTTCAAGACTCCTACGGGTCTCTACGAGTGGCAGGTCATGCCCTTCGGGTTATGCAATGCACCGAGTACCTTTATGCGTTTGATGAACCAAGTTCTACAACCTCTCATTGGCATCTGTATGGTGGTATATTTCGACGATATTCTTGTGTACAGCCACTCAACCGAAGCCCACATTGAGCATGTGCAACAGGTATTTGTGATACTCAAAGAAAACCATCTGTATCTTAACCTCAAGAAATGCGTATTCATGACCCCAGAACTTCTTTTCCTCGGGTTTATTGTGGGCAAGCATGGAATCAAGGCCGACCCCTCAAAGGTAGCTGCAATCCGTGATTGGAAAACACCCTCAACAGTCACTGAAGTTCGCAGTTTCCATGGACTCGCAACTTTCTATAGGCGTTTTGTGCGCAACTTCAGTTCTATCGCAGGTCCACTAACAGACTGCCTCAAGAAAGGAAAATTCCAATGGGGGCCTGCTCAGCAGCAAAGCTTCAAAACTCTGAAAAAACATCTTACTGAGGCACCGGTATTGGCACTTCCAGATTTCGACAAAATCTTCGAAGTCGAAACGGACGCGTCTTCAACGGGCATTGGGGCTGTCCTTATGCAAGAACAGCGTGCTATTGAGTTTTTCAGTGAAAAGTTGTGCCTGGCCCGTCAATTGTGGTGGGCCTACGAACAAGAATTATATGCTATCGTGAGAGCTTTTAAGCATTGGGAACATTACCTGATCCAGCGGGAATTTGTTCTTCATTGTGACCACCAAGCTTTGCAACATTTCAGTTCACAAAAGCACATCAACAAGATGCACATCCGATGGTCCCAATTTCTTCAAAACTTTCCGTACTCATTCCACCACAAAGCTGGGAAACACAATCGAGTGGCAGATGCTCTCAGTCGCAAGGTGTGCCTCTTGAACAAGTTGCAAATCGAGGTTGTGGGATTCGACGCTCTCCAAGACCAATACCCCGATGATCCCGACCTAGGACACATTTGGCAAAAATGTCGTTTGCATGAGGCAGCCGGTGATTTTCATATTCATGATGGCTATCTCTTCAAAGGGATCCAACTATGTATCCCTCGAACTTCTCTTCGTTTTCAGCTTATAAGAGACCTTCATGGAGGTGGTTTGGCTGCTCATACTGGAAGGGACAAAACAATTTCCTTGCTTGAAGAACGCTACTTTTGGCCTCACCTCAAACGAGATGTCACCAAATTTGTCAAACATTGTGCTGTTTGTCAAGCCGCTAAAGGCCAGCAACAAAACACCGGCCTCTACACACCCCTGCCTGTCCCAAATCATATTTGGGAGGACATTTCACTTGATTTTGTCCTCGGTCTGCCACTTTCACAGCGCAAAGTCGACTCCATTTTGGTTGTAGTTGATCGGTTCTCCAAGATGGCTCATTTTCTTCCTTGCAAGAAAGCTGTCGATGCTTCGTATGTGGCCAACCTGTTTTTCCGTGAAATTGTGAGACTTCATGGCATACCGAAGTCCATCACCTCTGACAGAGATGTAAACTTCATTAGCCATTTTTGGAAAACTTTGTGGCGCAAGTTTGATACTGTGCTTCAGTTTAGCAGTGCTTATCACCTTCAAACGGACGGTCAAACCGAGGTTGTGAATCGAACTCTTGGTTCCATGCTGCGTAGCCTTGCAGGTGACTCTCCAAAACAGTGGGACTCATACTTGCCCCAAGCTGAATTTGCCTATAACAGCATGGTCAATCGTTCCACAGGATTTAGTCCCTTTGCAATCGTCTATACCAAACCTCCCAACCATATTGTCGACCTTGTCTCCACCTCTTTCCCTCCTCACACAGCTGCTGACACTTTGGCCCATAGAATTCAAGATATTCACACCCGGGTCCAGCATAATCTGAATGCCAGCAATGCTCGTTACAAGGCTACAGCTGATCTCCATCGTCGCCATAAGTCGTTTGAAGTTGGTGATCTTGTCATGGTTCATCTTCGGAAAGAGAGGTTTCCTGTCGGTGCCTACAACAAACTCCAAGCTAAAAAGATAGGTCCTTGTCGCATAATACAAAAACTTGGAGATAATGCCTACCAACTTGAGCTCCCTTCACATCTAAAGATTTCCAATACATTCAACGTTGCTGATCTTTTTGAATACCACCCCCCTTGATGTCGCTGATGTTGCTGATTTATCTTCCTCGCTCGTGGTCGAGCCCTCTTCAAGTGTGGGCGAATGATGCAGCTGCAATATATTAGTTTCCTGTCTAAACGCAGTGTTTTATTTCCTTTTACTTTTCCTTGCTGATATGGCTTGTTTTGTTATTTTAATTGCTGAGGTGGCTTCATGCCTTTTAACATTTCACCCTGCGTGGTGACAAAGAGGGATATAAACAAAGTAGTTGTAAAAAAAAGACAGATTTGGTAATTTCTGGAAATAGACTGAAAATGCTGGTTTTCTCTCATTCTTCGTGACTCATGCTGGAATTGGACCAGAGTTGGATCTGGACAGGAATGAGAGCCTGAGATCTGCTCCTTGGTAATTCCCTCTAGGATTTTCTGCATCAGTTTTCATCCAAGCTTTTCTTAACAATGGCCATGGAGAGGCCAAAAAACATAAGTGCAAGAGGCAAAGGGCAAAGGAGAAGGATGCAAACTATTTTTAAAGAAAAAATAAATAACTTAAGATGGTCATGAACTGGACATTTTAAAATGATATGACAAGTTTCAAAGACAAAACATTTAACTATTTGAAATGACACCAATTGATGTGGTACCACGGAAGTATACAAGTTTTTCTTGTCCTCAAATTCTTGTCTCATCCGAACCGTTAATTAGCATAAGCATATCACAAATCCCAAAACAATTGTTGACTTTTTGCTCTCACAATAGCCTTCCTCTTAACGGTATCTCATTTTTAACCCCATGATTAAGATGGCTTTAGGAATTAATTTCCAATTTTTCGTGAGATGAGGCTGACTAGTGTGAGTAATATTCATAGCTAGCACCAAGAAATCCATCATCTTCCCACTCCACTACTTATTGGTTTGTCCACTTATTTCCCTTTACATATGCATGCTTTTATCATTTCCTTTTGAAAATGTGAAAACCCCCTCAACTAATTAGTTTAGTCAAAAAATACAGATCCAATAATCGCCATTATATTGTACGCCAATATCCACTCCATTGTCAACTTGTTCATTGGAACAAAAAAAAAAGGAAATAAACGCATCAGCACTACTATATATGATGGTGAGCTAACTTTTCCCAGCAAGCTTTATAATTAAAATTCACATCAAATGTCTCTCATCCACTACCTAACCACATCGATGGAATTGGAAATTTTTAAACCTTTCTTTTCCATCCATCAATTTAAAGAAAAAGCAGGACAGAAAAAACAAGAAAATTAAGAAGTTTGAAAATTCATCAAAAATGTATACAAATCAAACTCTAGAAGGTTTTAGGTTCGAGAGTCAAGCTAAACCGTTCAAAACAGAGATTTTTGAAGTTAGGTAGGTTCAGCCCACTTAGAAAGTTTTCAAGCTCATGCCTAAAATGCTGAATAAGACTGCTCTACAACAACTATATATTGACAAGTAGTATAAAAAATAGTCATGGTTTTCCTAGTTTAGTTACCATCTTCTTCTAATCTCTATCTCTTTTTCTTATCCTTACCATCTTTATCAACATGGGAAGCTTTTTTTATCTAACACTCACCATCTTCATCTTCTTGCTCTGTTTTCATTGCGTATGTTGCCTAAACATTTCACTTCCTCCATTAATCCCTGATATTTTAAAGTTTTTGGATGAGAGATTAGCTCTTGTTTACCCTATAATACAGGTTTTCAAGAACACAATCACTCTAGACCCTTTGGGAATCACTTCAACATGGGTTGGTTCAGATATATGCCAGTACAAAGGATTTTACTGTGATCACCCACCCGATAATCTCTCTGCTACTGCACTCGCTTCCATCGATTTCAATGGCTTCCAACTCAGTGCTCCGAGTCTCGATGGCTTCATCGATCAGCTTCCTGATCTAGCTCTTTTCCATGCCAATTCCAACAATTTCGCTGGCACTGTTTCCCCGAAAATTGCAAATCTACCATTTCTCTACGAGCTCGATTTGAGCAACAACAACTTCATGGGAACATTTCCTTCGGTAGTTCTCAACATGCCGGGCTTAACGTTCTTGGACATTCGGTTCAACTCCTTCACTGGTTCCGTACCACCCCAAATCTTCATGCAAACCCTAGAGTTCCTCTTCATCAACAACAACAATTTCAAGCTGACACTCCCGGACAACCTCGGTGCCACCACGGCGTTTTATCTCACATTGGCGAACAACAAGTTCACCGGTCCGATCCCGAAGAGCATTGGAAACGCTTCGTCGTTGATCGAGGTGTTGCTTTTGAACAATTTGCTAACAGGCTGTATACCTTATGAAATAGGATTTCTTAAAAAGGCCACGGTTTTCGACGCCGGAAACAACCGGCTGACGGGGCCTTTACCTTGTTCTTTGGGTTGTTTGGAGAGCGTCGAGCAGCTGAACTTCGCCGGAAACTTACTGTACGGGAAGGTACCGGAGGTGGTTTGTGGTTTGGGGAATTTGGTGAACTTGTCTCTGTCTGATAACTATTTCACACAAGCGGGGCCCATATGTAGAGAACAGATTAAGAGAGGGGTTCTTGATTTGAGGAAGAATTGTATACATGACCTTGCTGATCAAAGATCGGTTAAGGAATGCACGGAGTTCTTTTCGCAACCCAGAAGTTGCCTCAGGCCATCATCCACATTCAATATTATTCCTTGTGGGGTTCAGCCCACTAAGCCTCCACCTAGAAGGGGATCTAGAAGAAAATTATTGGTTTCTTACGCTGCTCTTTCCAGAAATAATAGATTGTGAAAGATTAATTTTTGTAATTTGGGATATTTTACAATGGTACTAGCTGGAAAAAATGAAGAAAATTTTAGCTGCAATTAATCAAGCAGAATTTCTTGTGGTTAATTTTCGTTATGATCTATAACTCGTTGACTTTTTAACTAGTATACTATTTGGCTAACAAGATCTTATAATTTTACAGCCAAAAAAAGCATTTCATATATTGGGGGGTGTGTGTGTGTGTATATATATATATATATTCTTCTTCATACCATTGCCTATGTGATGTACATGGATAATATTTTATAATCTAATGGTAGATATATGTTCAAATTAAATAGACATAATTAATTAGCAAATACTTATAAAATGATGGAATGTTATATTAATTATAATTTATTAAACTCTCTAAACCCCGGCTTCCAACTCCAGGGAATAACCTAAATATTTATATTCTTATACATATATATATATATATATATTTGTTGATTACTTATAATAATTCCAATCGTAAATGTCACTCAGTCGGATATATGTAACATTTATGATTTGTTAAATTCATGTATACACACACACCTCCACCTTAGTTTTAGATTTGAAAAATCAAGGATTACGTTTTTTTTTTTTTTTAAAGTCAAATCATCAATGATGGCATGCCACCTAGCACGGTAACAAAAATAATTATTTAGTTTAAGAACAGTATTATCTTCCTGATGCAAAAGTCAAGCGCACACCTTCGGATTACATGCGACCTATATGTATATGTAACATAATTATGGGGTTTATAAAAAAACTACATATACACATATATCCCATAGCCGGAAATGAGTCCTATATAACCCCACACTATAATGATGATAGGACGTTAATATATTTTCGAAGCAAAATTAATGGAAAGCGAGTCATTGTTCTAAAAGCAAATAATTTAGTTAATGATCATGCGCGCATATTGAGATTTGTCCACTTGCATTTTCCTTATGCAAGTTTCTGTTTTCTTCCCATTATATTAACCCAAAAAAAAAAAAAAAAAAAAGAAGAAGAAGAGGAAGAAGAAGAAGAAGAAGAAGTTAGTCGTTGATCATGCGCGCATATTGAGATCTGTCCATTTACATTTTCCTTATGCAAGTTTCTGTTTTCTTTCCGATCATGCGCACATATTGAGATCTGTCCATTTATACTTTCCATGTGCAAGTTTCTGTTTTCTACCCATTATATTAAAAAGAAGAAGAAGAAGAAGAAGATCTGTCCATTTGCATTTTTCTTATATAACTTTTCTTTTTTCTTCCCATTATATTAAAAGGAAGAAAAAGAAGAAAACACTATGATGATTGTAGGAAATTAATATACTTTTGAAGCAAAATTAATGGAAAGCGAGCCACTTCTAAAAGCAAATAGTTTAGTTGCTAGTCATAAGTTAATATATTTTTGAAGCAAAATTAATGGAAAGCGAGCCATTCGTTCTAAAAGCAAATAATTTAGTTGTTGGTCATGCGTGCATGTTGAGATCTGTCCATTTGCATTTTCCTTATGCAAGTTTCTGTTTTCTTTCCATTATATTTTAAAAAAAAAAAAAAAGGTTTAAGTTCTATTGTGATCAAATTTTATGAGCCTAAGTAAAGCCTAGACCTAATAAGACATTTTGCTATTTTTATTATTATTTTAATTACATAAATATATTAAATAAATAAAATAATTTATATTTTCAAAGTTAAAATATATATGTATATATAAGTCTATATCATTATAATATAAAATATATAACATAAACTAGCAAACAAATATTCATAATAAATCTATAAAAACTTTGCAGAGTCCAAATTTTTAACAAAAAATTAAGGAATGTTTATTTTTAATAGATTGATGGAAATTTAATGCTTTCAAATTTTCCAACAAAAAAATTTAATCATATATATATATATATATATATATATGTTATAAATCTATAATTACTTATAACTCTTATATTATAGAATTTAAATGCAACCATAATCTATTTGTTTATATTATAATTCTTATAATATAATATAGTTTATTTATTTATTTTTTCCTTTTAAAGAGGCAAATCATGTAGTATAAAGTGCCAAATATTTTTTTATGCTTTTAACACTAATTTTATTTTTTTAATTTTTTCTAATTTCTTATAAATTTTTTTGAATCATTTAGAAAAAAAACTTAATTTAAAAAAGAATGATGAAAAAGACTCATATCTTATGGCCATAAGATACACATTAGGCAGCCAACATAGCATCCATAAAATTTCGATTCTTCTTTTTCATCCATTGCTTTTTTTATTTTTATTTTATTTTATTTTATTTTTTTTTAGCCTTACGCCAATACAAAACGTTTTTTCCAAGCTGGAATCTCAACATGCCAGAACAAGGCCTAGAGATAGACCTTTTAAAATACTGCTCTTGTCACATATCAATCCATCTGGCATATATTCATCCGGTTTCCGTACAGATGAAAAATTTATAGGAACCATCACAATTCTGGAAGGTGCTTCGCAAGTGGAGAGAAATTTCCTCAATTTTGTACATCCGTCGGACTCCTTTTTCGCACGATATAAAAAGGAACATTTAAAAATTACGAAAGTAAAAATTAACTATAAATAATGGTTGAAAAAGTGAGAAAAAGGAGATTAAGGGGAATATCTTAAATTGAGTGCCGGTCAACATTTCCTAGTTTCATTCGGTTGTTAATTTTGGCAGGAGCAACAAGAAATTAAAAAAATAAAAAAAAAATTTGAAAAGTTCGTCTCACAACTTTAAAAGGATTCCATATTAAATATATATATATAAAAAAATTTCATATAATATTTTTAATATCTAAAATATCCATAACTTATAACTAAATTGAAAAATGCTTTCTTTTTTTTTTTTTTCACAAATAGTTTACAAATCAAACACCAATTTATAAAAAATCTTCGTAACTTTTTTCGATAAAATTGATAGTTATGGAAATTATACAAAATTTTTTAGAACAATTTCGTTCAATGAAATAATGTATTCATTGAAGTATTCCATCTTATAATTACAAACATCTCTAAAAATATTTGATGGTATATTCTTAAACACATTTGAGATGTCTAATCACACATTTCTGAATATATTTGAAATGTTCATCTTTAAAGATATTCAATAACATACTTTTGAATGTATTTGAGTTCAATTGTATACTTCTAAATACATCTAAAATATTCATCGCTAAAAATATTTGATTGCATATTTTTAAATATATATAAAATATTCAATCATATATTTCTGAATATATTTGAATTATTCAATTATATATTTCTAAACATAAAAAATTAATTGATAAATATTTTTGATAATAATTTTAAATAAAAATAAAAATATAAATTAATAATAAAATTATATCGCATACATATAACGTAACGTAACGTAACTAGAAGTTCTAAAAAAAATTATCACTAATGGCTGTGTAATTTGTCATTTACAGCTGGATATATGCAATATAAGATTGGGCCGGCATTGACTATGTGATCCATACATAGAGCACCAGAGAATGTATATAATTGAGCCCCAAGTTGAATCTGAACCAAATGTTTGGTTATTCACAAGGAACCAAATTGGGTCCACATAGGTGTGATATTTTCCTTTAGCTTTTTCTCTTTCACTTTGCAATGGAAAATAAGAAAATGAAAATTTTAAACAAGTAAATCGTTTTTCAAAATTCAAACTCCCGTTTAATTTTCGGACATGACATAAATGTGACCCCAAAAAAACAAAAAAAAAAAAAAAAAAAAAAAACAAGTCCATGATCTTAAAGCCAATCCCTTGGAAAAAAAGCTCACTCACCCAATATTTATATTTTTCTTAATTAATGGGTCATTTTATACGCACCGTTCACTCTCCTGTCTAAAAGTACCACCACCGACAAACTCAAATGTCCGATTCCATCTCTGTACGCGCCGTGACGTTCGCTTTTTATTAGTCACGTGAATCACGTGACCCCATAAACAGTTGATTGCGCTCGGTTGCTTCTTTTGCCTCTCCTTTAACCTCCGATCCCCACAACATGCTCCGTATCTTCTTCAGCCTCACGCGCTTTCTAGGCCAATTATTAGACGCGTTGACCTTCATTTGCGTCGTAGCGCGTGTGGCTATTATTCAAAAAAAAAAAAAATATCAGTTTCATACAAGAGAAGGGGATGAGATGCAGTACTCGCTGCCAAACATTTGTCTGCAACAACAATTGTCACCGACACCTTTCTCCTGATTTTATTTTGTGTGATATTTCTTTGTTTGGTTGCTGAGAAACCGAGGTAAAATAGATGAGAAAATAATATTCTAATTGTTTTTTATTATTATTATTATTTTTTTTGAGGAGGTTGGAGTGTAAGTGCCATGATAAGCTCATCTCAGCTAACTTCGTTATTTTTTAAAAAGAACTGGTCAAATAATGGACTAAGTCAAATGTAGTCTTTCTTTCATAGCTCTTAAAGATTCAAAATACATTTCGCTGTCATTTTTCCCACTCTTTCTCACTAACCAAACAGCAATATCTGCTAAAAAGGCTCTTCAGATATCCAGAAAATGATAATTTCATCATTTTTTTGTTTTAAGATATATATATATATAATCCCCCTTTTATATAATTTAAAAAAAAAAAAAAAACAAAAATAAGAACATAATTACAAACAATAAAAATCCCTTTTTCTCAGTTATCATCGTCTTCGTCACTGGGGTCGTCTTCAGCCGCCGAAGACAACGACGAGGATGGAGTTTTAGACAACGACGACGATGTTGTTGAATTTGTACAAAACGCATAACTCTGAACTCCTTTCCTATCCACCACGAAATGCCCCAACATATCCACATTCTCAACCAAATTCTCTTCGCAGAGAAACTCCTCGCTTGAAATCCTCTCAACTTCCCTATCGAAATCATGAACAAACACATGGGTTTTCGCACCGCCGCCTTTCTTGCTCCTCGCCAGCACTCCCGCCGTGAAAATCGCCGACATCCTCCCCGGCGCCCCCTGAAAATACCCACGTGGACCGTCCACCAGGATCACATCCCAAGGCACCTGATAAATATGGTTCGGCAAATCGTTAATCCCGAGCTTACAATCGGAGAACAGCAAATTCTGAACCGGCCGGCACTCATCCCGAACCCGTTCTTTCGCATGCGAGAGAAGCTCGGGAAAATCCTTCACTTTGGTCGTGAACTGCACGTCGTACGCTTCGATTCCGGGATGTGACTGTTCGAATTTGGAGATCAGAAACTCGCTCTCGTCGAGAATTACGGAGCGGCCGTTGTAGTTGAGAGCGTGCCAGAGGAGGGACTCGTGGGTTAGACCGAAGATGAGGAAGTTACAAGAAGGAGAGCAGCGGCGGAGGGCAGCGGAGATGGAGGCGAGCTCGGCGGAGGACATGTGGGTGGTGGTGGAGTTGGAGATGGAAGCGTAGTGGAGGAGGGCGTCAGCGACGGAGGGAGAGAACGGCGAAGTGGAAGCGAAACTGGGATTGGGATGGTTTGAAAGTGGAGGGGTTGGAATGGTGGAGTTGATGAGAGTGAGAGTGAAAGCCAAGGTGAAGAAGGTAACAAAGAAGATGAGCCAAAGTCGGTGAGAACCCACCACCCCGATTCCACCACCGCCATTTCCGTTCTGTTTGTGGATTGAGGAAGGGTGGAGAAGAATGAGCTTTGTATTTGTGCTGTTGCTCTTCATTTCTCTCTCTTTTTTATTTTTATTTTTATTTTTTATAAGTTTCTGCTGCCCCTGCTGGGATTTTGTTCAACACCTCGAATCTTTCTCTTTCTCTTTCTCTTTCCCTTTCGCTTTGTTTTACATTTTCTTTAAAAAATAATAATAATAATAAAAATTAAAAATAAAAATAAAAATGCGTGTGATTTTCTTGGGAGCTAGAAAGGAAAATGAAAAATCACGGAGGAGATTGAGTGGGACACGTATCTCGAGAGGATGATGTGGGACCCCGGAGGGATTGAAGGAGTTCGTTCGTGAGGAAAGCAATGGGACTAGACTGGGTCTTTATAAAATGTAGGAGAACCAGGAGTTACGTGTAACTGATTGAAATTTGAAAAGGAGCGAATTAATACGACGTCGTTGTAGCCCTCATTGCTGTCTTACAGTATTTTTTTTATTTTTATTTTTTTTGCGCATATTCTTTGCTTATGTTTGTTGTTGTCCTCGGAATTTTAAGTGGTGGTGGTACTCTGAGCTGTGAATACCATAAATGAAACTGTTCACAGAAAACTGGCAAGGAATCATGGCTAGTGTGGAAAATTTAGATATTACTTTAATTTTTAGGGTTTTAGATAATTTCTAATGGTAGGAATAAAGGATTGTGAGCCAGGTTGGAATGAATATTAAAGAGAACAAAAAAAAAAAAAAGAAAAAAAAAGGGCATTTACTACTTTTTGGTATATACAACATATATTTTGTGTATATACTATATGGTTCTAGGCCAACATATTTGCACTAAACATTTCGATTTCGTGAGAGTATGTTAGTATTTGACAAATCTACATTCTTAAATCATAAAATGAATGTAATTACAATATACAATATGGTTTCATAAATTAAATAAACAAAACTTTACATATAAATTTGGTGGTGCTAACTTTATTAAATACATAATAATATGGTGTTTTCAAGAAGAATAATGCTTGGACTGTCAAATTTTAATACCAAATAATGTAATAATTCTTTTTATGGTTGACAGATAATAAACGTAACATTTGTATCCAAAGTTTTATTTAAAAAAAAAAAAAAACAAAAATGGTGATTTTATAATTATTGTTTGAACAAAGGTAGAAACTCGTGTTACACCCCTCTCTTTTTGTATTTAAAAAAAAAAAAAAAAGGCGGAAACGATTAGGAATTTATATATAAGAGATGATATTTTTTTAGTTAATATAGACATTATGAGGAGCAAGTGAGACTAATAAATTAATAATAAATGTTCTATTAATAGAATGAAATCTTGTGTTTTTCTTGTGAAAATGACCGCAGAATGATTGCTAATAATATATTTCTTGTGGATTTAGAAATTAATTGTTGCTACACTATCTGTTCACTTTAAGTGAAAGCGTTGCTTTTGGTAACAAATCTACCATGCCTTCATTATAAATTGCAGCTAAGTTAGCATTGCATTCCTGCATTTCTTTCTTTTCAAAATCTTTTTCAAAGGTAATTTTATGGTCTTTGGATCCCATATCCCTTATAAAGCCCTGAATTATTAATTTGGGCTTATACATTTTAATTTTTTTCTTTCTGTACATTCCAACTTTTTCTTAAATGAGTCATGCGCTGCCACTTCAATAATATTATATAGTTAAAAAATAAAATTTAATATGGTGCAGTGATAATCAATTGCCCTTATCGTATATTTTTTTCACTAAACCAACCTCACTTAACCAGTTATTATATTATTTGAGAAATCTAAATCTGAGATTTTTGAATTTTTTTTCTATATGTTGTTTTAGTAAGAAACAATTGGGTTAGAGAATTAAAATAAAGTGATAATCAATATGCGGTGAGGGGCTTGAAAAGTGAGAAAAGATAAAACCATAAAAGAAATATAACCTTTTTTTTGGATAGAAAGGCGATTTGGACTCAATAAAAAAATTTGCATACTCTATTTCAAAAAATAATAATTAATTAATTGCCCTAATTTTAAAAATAATTTATATATACATATATTTTGAATTCCTTATCTACTCGTAGAAAATCAATAATATCTTTCATTAAATCTATTTCAATAATACAACACTATAACTTTATTAATTTTATTGTATAACTCCACTATTGTTTATTAATCTTATTTTTATTTAGATTTATTTCTTCTTATATGTGGCAAATAATATGGGAGGAAAAAATTCTTTAAATCCTTTGAATAATGGTGAGCATTCATAATTCAACATTTTTATTGAGTGAAGTTAATTCTGTAGTATATCCCTCTCATCTACACTTATGAAGTTATGACTTCAAGGTATGTATCTATTCCTTTTAAATTATAAATTGTTGTACTAATAATAATAATAAAAAAATACATAATTCAACATTTTGTCTTATTTCTTGTTTTTCCTAATAACTATATGAATTTATTTTGTGATTTATAATAGGATAAATTTCACTTTCGTATCCTAAAATTTCAATATTGTACGATTTTTACTTCGAAATTTTAATTTAAGTGAATTAGACTCTGAAATTTCAAAATCCTTTCAATAATGATGAATATACTTATTTCAATTTTTTTCTTGAGTGAAGTTGATTTAGTAGTATATCTCTCACACCTACACTAATGAAATTGAAGGTTCGAGATGCATGTCTCTTTCCTTTAAATTATGAATTGTTGTAATGATAACATATACATATATATATATAGGTAGTTCTATGGTATGATCCGTCCGTATACGGATCTGTATCAAAGTCGATATTTTTTTAAAAAAAAAATAGTATTAGTTTTGCTTTGTATACGTAACAGCAAATCCAATGTTTTTTCTTAAAAACCTTCAGCTTTAATACGGTCTTCATGTGGACGGTCCGCGCCGTGGCCTCACCGTATATATATATATATAAAGGCAAGGCTATAGTGCGGATCAGCACCAAAGTTGACGTTTTTTCAAAAAAATATCAGCTTTTGCTATTACACATACACTGCAAAACCAACATTTTTTTTTCTTTCTAAAACGTCGATTTTGGTTCTAGTTCACATGCGGACCATCCGTACCATAGCCTTGCCATATATAAACATATATATATATATATATGTGTGTGTGTGTGTGTGCGTGTGTATGTGTACACTAAAGCTTTAAAATTTAGTAATTTTGACTCTAAACTTTTAATTTGGGTGATTTGGTTTTTAAAGTTTTAAAATCATTTCAAATTTGTCCAATTTTTTACGACAGTGTTAAAATTAATAATGCTTATGCCAACATGATATTATGTTAACATCATAATTATTTTTAAATAAAATATTTTAAAAATTTTAAAAAAATATATACATACATATATATATATATTTGTTATTTTTTCATTTTATATTTATTGATTTTTATTTGAAAAATTGTATCCATATTCCTTTTTTATTTAAATTAAAATATTTATAATTATAATTAAATATTTTTAGATCTAAAATTATACTAAAAAATTAAAATTAAAATAAAATTGGAAGTTATGGTCCAATAAAAATAATTTTATTAGATCAAAAATTAAAAATGAATTCCCCCCCACCAAAAAAAAAAAAAGACCGAAAATTAAAAAAATAAAAATAAATTTTATAAAAACAAGTTTTTTTTAGAAAAACTTAGAAACAAAAATACTTTGTTACTTTTCCATTTTATATTTATGATTTTTTATTTAAAAATTTGTATTCATTCATTTTTTATTTAAACTTAAATATCTGCAATCATAATTAAAAATTTTATACCTAAAATTAGATCCAAAACTAAAAATTAAAATAAATTTGGAATTTTAGGTCTATTAAAATTATTTTTATTAGACCAAAGTTAAAAATAATAAGACCAAAATACAAAATAAAAATTAGACCAAAGATTACACATCGAAAATAATTTTTTTAGAAAAATTGAAAAAAAATTAGAACATTTTATAAACCAAAATGGAGGCCAAAAAATGAAAAATGGAAAAAAAAAAATGTAAAAATGGCTTCCATTTTTTTTTGGTCTAATTTTTATTTTTTGATTTTGAGTGGCTTATTTTTTGGTTGAATGAAAAAAAAATTTCAAAAATGGAAAAGTAGACCATATTTAATTTCTATATTGGTATTTTGTTTAATAATTCATTTGATCAAATGGAAAAATAAGGCCATTTTGTCTCTTTTTGTTTTGTTTTGTTTTTTTTTTTGTTTTTCTGTAAAATGGAAAAATAACAAATGTATTTTTTTCAAAAAAAAATTTCAAAAAATTATTTTTTTTGGAAAAATGAATTTTGATAAAAATCAGATCAAATTTTATATTTCTGTATTTTGGTCTTTTTTTCATTTTTAATTTTAATTTTAATTTTTGGTCTGGTTTTATTTTTTATTTTAAAATTTTCTTAATTTTATTTTAGTTTTTTTTTAATCTAGTTTTACGTCTAAAATCATTTAACTATAATTGGGGATATCTTAATTTAAATTAAAAAAAGAGTGGATATAGTTTTTCAAAATAAAAGGACAAAATAAAAAAAATAACAAATGTATTTTTTAAAAAAATTTATTAAAAATATTTTTTGATTTAAGAAAAATAATTATAACATCAACATGACTTATTAATATTAACACTTCTGTTAGAAATTATACTAGTTTATAATAATTTTGAAACTTTAAGGCCCTATTCACCCAAATAAAAAATTTAAATTTGAAATCGTATGACCTTAAAATTTTCGGATATCGAAGTCCCTTTCGATGCTACTGTAGTGTATTATTTATTGTTTATTTGCATACATTAACATATGAAGAAAAATATTGCATTTTTTCTTTATTTCGTTTATGCTGGAGAGATAAAAGAAAAGAAAAAAGAAAGTTAATTAAAAATTATATAAAAAAGGGTTAATTAAATATATTAAATTTAGGAGAGTTACCATCCTCATTATTTTCTTCTTTTTCATAATTGGTATTGAGTGGAGTCAAATGAAGGTATAAAAATAAAAAATAAAAATAAAAAAAGAATAGAAGTTCCAATTTCAAAGAATGATCAGCATGCAGAACGAGCAGTGTTAGTGCCTAAAAGAGTTAATATATTTTCTTTTTCTTTTTTTTTTTGTTCATATTCCTAATTTTAATTATTTGTTTGATTTGAGGATTTATGTAACTCTTATTGGATTTAACGTTTTTAAGTTCTGTTTAATATAATTTTGGAGAAGTTAGAAGTAGCATTTAATGTTCAAAAACTATTTTGGGTAGCACTTAAATAATTTTTTAGAAATGCTTTAGATATTAAATGAAGCTTTTAACTAAAATTAATCAAGAATGATTTTTTTAGAAAATACTTTTAAATAAATAGACTGATACAGAATCTTAAATCTTTAATTAAAAAAAAAAGTCTTATAAAAATAATAAAATAAAAATAAAAATCATAGTGAATCATAATTCCTATGAGTGATAAATAAGATTTTTTTCAAAAAAAAAAAAAAAAAAGGTGATATAAATAGGATATTCTTATATTATTATTATTATTATCAATCTTGGGTTTGGCAAACCTTTAATCATCTTCCACATGAGTCATTGTCTGAATATATAGCTTTATTTGCATTTAAAAATTGAGGAGTTTACTTCAATTGTCTCGTGGGAAAGAATTAAATACATTAATCCCGCCATATATATTTTCTTGGAAAACTAAAAACAATACAATAATGGTACTTATGGGTTGGTGTAGTGCTAATTAACTTTAGCTGAAAAAAGTTAATTAATTAATTAATTAATTAAGAGACAATAAGATTAGATAAGCTGGGTTTCCAACCTTTTTAAAGGAAACGGCATCAATCTTGTATTGGTAGTCATAATTGTGCCTAACCCCAAATGTTACCCACAATTATTGATATATTAACAATATAGTCACCAACGTCTAAACATATACGAAATGATATAGCAATTTTATCATTCTTGTTTTGAAATTTTTTTACAATTTGACAACATTTATATATTGTTTTGTGAATCTCAGACTCTTTTTTTTTTGAATTTTCTTTTTCTAATTTTGGTTAAGTAGGAATCTAATTTTTGACCACATTTATATCACTTAAACGTCTGAGTTTTAGGAATTAAACTTCTGCAAGCAATTAAAAGCAAATTGAGGCAGACATTGATGGTTAATTTCCGATTTCCAATTAATCCTCTCCACCTCATAATGAAAATTACATCAAAATAAATCGTTAGTTTTTTTAAGTGTTTTTTTTTTTAATTTTTGGGCAAATAAGTAAATGTCGTACTTGTCCCTACCTAACGAAAGACTGAAGGTCTTTAGTGAAATTATGACCTCTTTTTTTTTTTTTCATCCACACCGCATTTAACGGTTATTGTAGTTTTGGTTGCTATAATTGCTTCCAAACACGTCCACATAAAATTTCAAAGCAGATTAGGTCGTTGAAAAATAAAAACTACGTTGTATTTGTTGATACAAACTTGGAACAGCATCAAATGGATGTGGATAAACCCATCAATTTAATCTTTATTTTCTTAAAAATAGAATCAATTAAAAAAAAACTGGAAACACAAAAATCAATATTAACAACACTATCAAATACTGTCATATTGTTTATTTTGATGCACATTGTTTAAGATATATTAAATAACAAAAATTACTATATATCATCAATAGTAATAAATATTAATAAAATTCACAATTGACACGATAAATATTAATGGATAAAATGTTATGGATTCAGATTTTTATTTGATTTTTAAATATATTTTATTACATAAATTTTAAATAGGTGAAGTGATTAAGATATATAAAATTTCAAATTACTAATGAAAGAGTCGTTGAAATTATTTATTTAAAAATGAAACCGTTATCACGTCGCTTTTGTGACACTTTGGTGGTTACATAATGCTTATAGCATGTTTTAAAACCTAGCCAAATTCCTTAATTAGGTTGGACTGTTGGAGAGACTACTAACTTTTCTGACAAAATAACTAGCTAATAATATATATATATATATATATGCTGGTTGTTGTACGATATTACTAAACTGATATTTAATGATCTCTGGTTTGTTGGTGTTTTGAAATTTTGAAATTATATCGAGCTTATGATTCTCGTATATACTTAAATCCTCCCTGCACTTCATGATCATTTTTTTATTAAGACAATATTGTTTTTTTCCTATATATATATATATATATGTTACTTTATTTATTCATGTCGTTGGGGATTTTTAAAAACTTGGGAAAAAATTAAGTCCGTATAATAATCACGACCAACAAATGAAATTTATGAGTTTCATAGATAATTTGATAATGAAAGGGTATCATGAAGCCATGATATGTTTCAATCATGTCATAATTAATTGTTGAATAGAACACATTTGCACAATTACATGCATTCCACAACTACTTTTTGGTGTGAATAACTAAATAAATAAGTTCACTTAATAATCTACATCCATCGTATTATTATATAATTAACTATTATATTTGAAAGTTAATTGTCTCTTTTCTTTTATCCTATAAAGAACTGTGCATCTATTAGACTAATTTTGAGTTGATGGTCTTACTTTGTGTCTTTAAAATAGGTTGCTCTTTGGAATTTATCTTTTATATATATATATATATATATATAATATAATATGTTAGAGTTTTTATCAAAATATTTACATATTGATTGATCAAATAATATAATAATATTTAATTAATTTTTTTATCTACTCTTTAATGTAAAAATTAATTTTTCTATATTTAAATTATAAATATATTAATAAATAGTATTTTAATATGTGTTATATACTTATTTATTTTTAAAAGAAGATAGTTTCTTTTAATCATTTACAAATAATTTTCTCTTTTATTCCGGATAAATATTTTGATACCGTAGCATTGATGTATTTATATATATATATAAATACATCTTTCTTTTTTGACCTTTAAAATTTAACATTTTTTTTGGTAATATTTTACATGTTATTTCATATTTTGGGTTTTTGTTTTCATTAAATAATATAAATTAGCTGCTAGGCCCAACCCAGCTGGTCGAGTAACTCCAAACTGTGTCTGTACGATGGAGAGACTTCATCTAGAGCTTTTCTATTTAGCTGCTGAACATTTAAAGGTAGAAATAATTGAGCTTCTTTGCCATTTATAAAAAAAAAAAAAAAAAAGAAGCTTCCTAAAGTTTTTTATCCACGATTATGAACAAAAATTAAAGTCCAAAATCAACCTATTATTAGATCCTGGATTTCAAATTTTGTAATAAGAGAATTTCTAGTTAACATGAAGGTACAAGTAATTGAGCCTCTTAGCCATTACTACAAGCTTAAAAAATAAAACCAGCTGATTAGCCTATTTATCTTTTTTATAGGTCTCGGCTTCTGTCTTATTGTGTATGTGTCGGTGTTTGTTTTATTATAAATTCCTCTTAAATCCAGAATCTCCTAAATTCCACAAATGTTTCCACGACCACAAAATACAATTTAAAAAAAAAAATACGTTTCAAAAATAATAATGTTAATTAGTAGTATTATTTAAATATTTAAGAAAATTATGATGTGAAGTAATACAAACGGAGTAAAAGAGCTTACAGTTGAGAATTGGGACCAGAATGCTACTGCTACATCATGAGGACAGGCTGGCACCATTAAATGGAAATGAAATAGGCTAAAAGCTTTTAGCAAATGCACCT
Source organism: Ziziphus jujuba (assembly GCF_031755915.1). Classification (NCBI taxonomy): domain Eukaryota; kingdom Viridiplantae; phylum Streptophyta; class Magnoliopsida; order Rosales; family Rhamnaceae; genus Ziziphus; species Ziziphus jujuba. The sequence continues at coordinate 12,334,198 of NC_083387.1, read as the reverse complement.
GATCATATAGTCTTTGGGGAGTCATTGGGAAGACAGCAAAATGAAATAACATTTTGGTATCATTTAGGGACGGATGAGAGATTCAAACATTCTATTTCACAATCTGGAGAAATGAGGTTTGATTGAAAGGAATTTATATTGATTTCTGCGACATTAGAAATTTTCATAATGGACTTGTCCAATAAAGTAAATTTCAGTCCAATATTGGATATATAGCTTTTAAAACTAATGTGGTAAAGGTGGTATTCGGGTTGATCAACTTTTTTCCAAACAAAGAAATCCAAATGACCTAATAGAAAAATGAAGGAAGAAGAATCCAAAAATTTCAAAATGGTATTCTTCTTGGCTAATACAATATTTAAATTGATTAATGGGTTTGGTTGGAGTGCTCTCACATCAATAACCAACTTTAAGGAAAGCTGGTGTATTTGCCAACCAGTACTAGGAACTTTAACTTTATGTTTGAGTTTGGTTAAAGACTCACTTTTCCCAAACACAATGTTTCTTTGCTCTTGTGAAAAGCACAGCATAATGCGATGGGATCTCAAACCTAAACTAATTGATTATTTACTTAAACAATAACATTAAACAATGATCATGCTTTCCTTTTGTTGCCAACACATGTAGCGCACTCACTACAACAAATATTGGCTTTTGTAATTTATTATTATTATTATTATTTTTTTGTGATGCATGTAAATTTGGTCCCCAAAAAAAATAATAATGATATTAGTTACTCAATATCTAGTTGATCACCGGTTCCATGGATCAGATCAAAACTTTCACTGATCAATTAATTTTGGTAACTAAGATTTTGCAAATTTTTTCTTTCTAATGAAAAAGAATGGTATCTGTGACATTGATTCTTAAATCATGATCAATTGTTAGTTGACTAAAACTTCACTTAGCACCTATAACTTCTTGCATACGGCCCTAGCTTTGCAAGCACCGGCTATACTGACACCCTAAGCATGAACTGTCTTGCGATGAGACCAAAACTACTGATTGGGGCCTGAGCTTTGAAGACAATAATTGAGTTAGGAAATCAGGTAGATATGGATTAATTAGGAAATTTACTTTTAAGTTTTGTACATATTACTTTTAGTTTAAAATTTCCCAACCTCATTTGTCTAATAATTATATGTTTACTTGATTTTACTTTGATCTTGGTTGCTTATAATGTGGGTAGGTTCTATAGGATTTCACTTTCTTGCCTCAATTCAATGCGGTTAAAATAGGGCACTTAAGCTGTTAAAAAAGAGTAGCTCTTTTAGCCTAGTAGCTCTAGGAAGAATCCAACTATACTATCAAAGAGTGAAGGGACCCATGGGAGAATGGGGCCCAAACGTTGTCTTCTGTCTCTTACTCTTTCTCTTAGCATGAGGAAGTTCTTTCCTTATCTTTTTTGATAGTGCTTTAAACCAATGTATGCAATGCCATGTTTGATGGAGTTAATGCCCCATCATTTCCGACCATAGAGAGGAGATGAGGTAAAGGGGCTACCGCCTCAAGGGGAAATAGGGGGTAATGTTACTTATTGAGTCATAGCTACTAAGTCTATGAGTTAGACAACTAGCTGTCAAATGTGTGTTGGATTGTTTTGGATTATGCAATATTTTTGTATCTTGAACTTTATTTTAATTCTCTTAAATTAGGTAAAACCTGAGGTGTGAGATTTTTTGCAAAATTGCATTCTGATAAAAGAATTTTTCGGTAACTGAAAAATATAATTTCTGGAATATAGGAGCTTAATTGCATTTGCTCATCTAATATTGTTACAAATAAAATTTCTACTTTCAACAATTTAAGTTAATAAAAACTCCTTGTATTGATGTTATACTGTGGAGTCAAAGGGGGTCGAAGAATATAATGTTAAAAAAACTAGGAAAGGTAGAAAAGGGAGGTAAATGGGCATGGAGTTTGAGGGGTTGACAATCAATTTACACATCTATATTTGGCGATTCTTATTTATGCTTTGTGATTGAATAGCTTTTTTATCATTAGTTTTTCGCTTTCAAGTTCCTCTGTTTTAGTAAGAAGCATAGTCTTATTTGCTTATGATCTTCTAATAAGGATTGGATTCGAGTTTAGCATGAGTAGTTGGTTGATTCTTACTTATGACTAAGTTGTTTTCATGATGAAAAATTGGCTTAGTTAAATATTTGCCTTACAGTGAGGCAATCTTTATTTTTCTTCAGATTAGACAAAGTGTCTATTTGCTGGTATTCATTACCGGTCCACCTCTTTTTTCTTTTTCCTTCTCCATAATCATGAAAATATGAGCTTTTGGTTGCTACCCCTTGATGTTGTATCCTTTTTTTGAATTTCCATCGTCATTGATTAATTCATACTAGTTAGTTTAACTTTGATTGTTAAAGAAAAAGTTTTAAAAACCCATTTTTATGTGTAAGCATGAGCATTGAGATTAATAATGATCTGGAAGGTTAATTAGGAGATTATTTAACCTATCATAAATAATTGAAAATGGTCTTTCCTCAAACAAATTGAAATTGGCTCTAAATTTTCATTTGACCAACTCAAATGATAACTTAAAATTGTTTTCCAATTCGTGCTTAATTATTTTTGAATTATCTAGAAAATTACATTAACAATTTTTATACAAGATACTAACTAAAACAACTCAAAGTAGCATGATAATGCTCATTGGTCAAAGTCAAACTGAGTAATACCAGGCTGTTTCTTTACTGCAGATTTAATTATGTCAATGGTAACAAATAAATGTATGCTTGCTATCCACTTCCATTACTTGTCAGCTGTCACCATTTAAGTAAGAGTTAGTATATGTTTTTGCTGTCCTTGTTTCACCATTTTCTTAGGAATATTGTGGATTTTAATATTTTATTTGTTTTGTATTATTTTAGGTTCTGATTATTTTTCAGCTTTTCAAATAGGGCATCATGGGATTGATAATAACTGAGGTTCATTTACAGTGAAAGAAAGAAGTTGCCGAGTATAAGGTATCAATTTTTAAGTCAATATGTTGATAGCTGAACATAGAATTTGAAAGCCTGCTGTTGGAATTTTAAAGACTTGGTTCATAATTAGCTGTACTTGAATAGAAAATTTAAGCGCCTGTATATATGTCATTTGCCTAGTTACTGATAAGCCACATATATATGAGTTGGAATTGATCTACTTCGAATGGATAAAGTATTAAATGTTATCTCATATGAAATGGGCTTCTAAATTAAATTATGAAACACAGTTTCTCTTTTTTGGGGTATCTTAGTTCTTTATGTTACAATTCAGTTGCTACAGTAAATTTATTGTAGGATTGTTGTTGAAATTTCCAATGATGTAAAACAAGCATTGTTTAGGGTTTGCTCTTATTTCCTTTTCACATTTTTTCTTGTTTTCCTTTTATCTTCAATGTTAAGTAAGTTCTTATTTTACCCAAAGAAAAAAAAAAAAAAATGTAAGTACGTTATTCTTATTGAAAAGTGCATTTCATTATTTAAGTGGTATTGCTTACTTCAGTTCTAAGTTTTGGGATGTCACCTTGGATATTGTGATCATTTTTGTCTATAGCAGCCAAATGGGCCCACTTTACAATGGAAGAAAAGCTTAAAAAAAAAAAAAAAAGTTTCTAATTAGCAGGACCTAAATTTTTATCCACACTGTTTTTCTTATCTAAGTTACTTAAAAACCCTTTTGACTTTTATTTCTTTGTTTTATGCAATTTTTAATAACAAATCTCCTCTATATTCAAGGATTTTTATTTTTTTAAACCAGAAGAAGAATATCAACGCACATTCGCAGGCAAAAGAGACAGCCGCAGGCTACTCGAGGTAGGCATAGCTTCTGTTTTGTGTGCAATGATTTTTGGTTTGGTTTATTTTGCAATTTTCCTTTTCTCTTCAAGGTGAGATTAATTGCAGATATGAAAAATTTCTTCTATTAGTTAGTTGATTAAATTTCACAGAGAAGAATAACCAATTTTATTGGCCCAGTTTGGTTATTCCTTAATAGATTAATTATGGACCAACGAGAGCCACTAGATATTAACTAGTTTATTAAGCTACTTACTAGGATGGCATAGCAAAGTGACATGTTTTCTTATTCGTCACTTAATGGAATTATTGAAAACACATCTTTAAGGGTTCAAACAAAATTTTTATTCTTCCAGTTATAATCATTTAATATTGATAAAAAAAAAAAAATCTTCCAATTATAATAGTTTGGTTTAATATTGATCCAAAAATACATATATTATTATTTTATTGGTTTAAATTTTAATATGTGTGTGTGTGTGTGTGTGTGTGTGTGTGGATAGGTAAACTTTTAAAAAAAATAAAACACAACTTTAAGGGTTCAGGCCTCAGCCTAGATGAAATTTCTATTCTTCCAGTTATAATAGTTTAATATTGATAAATATATATATATATATATCTATATATATATATATATATTTTATTAGTTTAAATTTTAATATATCCTATATATATATTTTATGTATGGGGATAGGTAAACATTTTTAAAAATAAATACAACTAATTAAAAATAAATTTTAATAATATAATACGTTTATTACTTGTAAAAATATTGGTAGATTTAATTGATACCTATAATATCATTCTTGTATCTTCCTCTTTTTTTTTTTTTTTTTTTTTTTCTTTCTTTTTTTATAAATAATTTTTTTCCAATTATTATTATTTATTTTTTTTTAATAATAATTATGGTACCTCTTAAGGCTCTAACACTCTTGTACGTACATATACACTCAAAATAGTCAAATTTGTGTTTGCCACTTAAAGTGGTTAACTGATTTTGTTGTTTAAGAACATCCCCAATAGCTTGGTGCATCGATATATTTTTGTTGCCACACAAAATACATAAACAACAGAGATTACGGGGCCAAAAAAAAAAAAAAAACTCTTTAATGCTCTTGTTTATTGAATCTATCAAGCAAATATGATAAAAAAAGAAATAAAATAGACACATCCAAGAAGAGTAGGCCTGTAAGATAATGTCACTCACCAAAACAAACTTTATCAATATATTTTTTTAAAAGCAAAAAGCAAATAAATAAGTCATTAATATCAATTGTTAATATTTTTGTAAGGAAAAAAATATATATACACATCAATTAAAATTTAGATATAAACATTGAAGAACATGTTTTAAGTTGGATATCTATCAAGTACAAGATTTATGAGATCTATTGGAGATGCTCTGAGGACTTTTGAGTCTAATTTGTCACTTTAAACGATGGAATGATTTTTCAATTTTTCCAACCATAGTACACATGTTTCATAAACCATATTGATCAAAAAGGTAAACAAATTGTCATGGACTTAACAAAATCCAGTCTAAGAATTAAGTCCAGTCTAAGAATTTGTTTTGGATTTTGACAACCAAGATCGACAAAAACTAAGAATTTGTTTTGGATTTTGACAACCAAGATGGACAAAATTACGAGTACATTGGAAGACTTCAAGATAAAAGGAACTATGATCCATAACTTGCATAAAAACAGAACAATAAATAAATAAATAAATAAACACAAATCATCATCATATTCAGTACGTAATAGTTTGGAACTATTTTAAATAATTTATAACTCAATGCTAGCACATAGAACACCATTCGTTGAAATTTTAAATTCAAAGACTCAGATGCCACAACTCGGAACAAGACATAAAGGGGAGGAGGGTTAACGAAAGATAAGTAATGCCTGTAGCAAGTCATAAAAACTTGATTGAAATCCATGAAAACTGCGATCAATAATCAATGAACCGCATCTCAATAGATCAATCATCCATCTACAATGCAAGAAAAACAAACAATTTTTTATGAAGCTTATTAAGAATTTACAACTATTTTTCCATAAATTGCAAGAAAGAGTAAAACATGAGGTATATCATGAACATTATTCTCAGTTCTTGCTCCCTAGTTGAATGCTATAAAAGTGTCCACAACTGAAACTTCTAAAGGACATTAAACAGGGTGGCGACAAGGCAAGTCTCCAAAATCCAAAATCAGCTAACAAGCAATCATCACAGCCCTAAACAAAAGGCAACCAAAGTCAACAAAAAAGGAAAAAAAAAAATGTAAAAATAATGAAAGCACAAAAGAGGCAACAAATTGAAACTTGTTAATCCTAGTTCATCCCCAATGTCCAGAGCCCTTGACAGTACAAAAGTGGAAGCAAGACATAAATATCCAAAAGCATACCTCAGTAGGAAACAGAATCCAGTACGTACAACATTAACTATGAAACTTGATACCAAAAGCAGCCAATTATTAGCAACAAACATATAGGCTGCTTAGTTTCATCATCAACTAAGTGTTTTAGTTGCTGTAAACATATTATGTTCACTGTCACTGAAGATCGTTAAAAGTTTCCATCTAGACACTTCTTTATATGTGTATGCATTAACCAAAACAATCTCAATCAACCCACTAATCCTTCTTACATTCTCATTCACCGCAAGTCATACTTTCTTTGCTAACCTTTCCTAATTGTTATTTGAACTGAACATGATTGATCTAAATAGAGCACGGTCACTTTGCTTAAATCTTTCCAATCATCACAGAACCATGTGATCATGTATCTAGTATGAAACATATTATACGCACTAGATGTAAGACTTCTACTTCCTAAAGTCCAAAGCACTGACTTGGGTTCATTCAAAAATAAAAATCTGAAATAGCCCGATAGATTTGAACATTTCAGAAGATTAACATAATATTTTAATAAATATCCAAGGCTCCTTTGCTTCATTAGCTATCACGTGAAAGCTATCGCAATATACAAGCCCCCCAAGTAAACATGACGATCATTACATTATGATATGGTTAATTGAACCATCTAACTTTCTAGTCAATATATCATGGTCTTCTGTAAGTTATACATATGTACACACACACATATTATATATTCCAACCCGTCACTGGGTAAATTAATCTTCAACATAAATGCACAAATTTCTGAACATGCAACTTTCTAGAAACCATTATGAGAACTTATTCTCCAAATGATTGAACACAATTAAGCCAAAAGATTTTACAGCAATTGTAGAGCAAATCTTGATTAATAAAAATAATAAAATAAAATAATCAATTCATAATGGTCATCCTCAACATCTGACACTACAATGAATTATAAAACCCATTCAGGAAGCCTATACACAAGTTTAGCTTTCTTTCTACTTCTACAAGAAGTGGAATGTTTTTCACCACCTTCTTTTAGAGTGCAAGTACATAAAACTTTGCTCGAACCCTCTGATATTCATCATACATCATCATTGCAAGCTGAGTGAATACAACAAAACAGTATTATCTTTATATGGTTAAACTGACATCAATAACAACGAACATTAGAATTAAAGTTCAGGTAAAATTCTGCTTTGCATTCTTGCATTGCCAGTCAAGATGTCCATGGTTCATATGAACATAAAGGCATCAGAGATTCAATCCATGAGCAATTAAGAAAATATTAAAGGAATCATGCACACAACTAAGAGATGACATCAAAAATTCAAACCAAATTTTGGGTGATTGGTGTTCATTCATTTTTGGTGCTTCCCAAAAGAAGAAGCTTCTTATGAAAGGAAATACTTGGCCCAATATCAAACAATAAACAAATACAGAAGCAAAATGCAATTAAAAATAATAATTGATTAAGAATTTCTAGAAATTTCATCTGTTACATTATCAACCCTAGAAAGATGGTCCTCTCATCTAGTCTACTCAAGCGAACATTTACCAATGCTTTCAACAGTTGGACAATTAAAAACAAATCCAACTTCTCCATATTTGATCCTTGGTCCTCATCTAGTCTTGTCTTGCCCTACAAAAGAAAAAAGGCATATCCATTCTTTCATTGTGCAAGACGGATGGAGATACAGCCAACAAATTTACTATTCAGTTCCCATAAAGTTAACAGCTTTATGTGCACTTATGCAAATAAGACATCGAACTAGTTACGAAACTCACTTGATTAATACAAAAAGGCCTTGATGGGTGCAATATGACCCAGCAATTCTCCGCTAACAACACGGTTGATATTCGAAGTTTGTATAAAACATAAGTCTTCAGGTCCTTTATATTCATAAATACGAAGGAATTTATCATGGGGCCAACCATATTTTACCCAAAATATGGTCTATCATTTGACAAACAATCTAGTACATTTCAACCATGATTTTCCTTAACCTGTGTCGCAAAACAACATAGTTCCTCTAAATGTAGCTTCTTGGGAACAAAAGTAACCTAGCAACAAGTATGAAATGATGAACCACTGAAGGAACCATGCTGATTTAATTTCAGAAACGGACAACATAAAAAATAAAAATAAAACCAAAAAAAAGAAAAAGAGAAAAAAAAATAGTGAACTGAGCAAAAGATACATATAACAACCTACGGAGTCCAAACCCTCAATGATACAGATACAAAATTCAATAAATACCTTGCATACAAATTAGAAACTTAAGAGGCCGGTAATAGCAGAAATTTATCACTGTATTTCAATTCCAAGATATGAGGAGGTGAATACCTTCAGGAGTCCAACCGTAGGTGCGGCGAGAGACAGAGAGCATGGAAGTTAGCAACGCAGAGGCAGTGGCGGTGTGATAAGGAAGTATCGATTCCACGCAGCAGCAGCTAATTTCCACAGGCAACCTTTTTTTTCCACATTCCGCATTGCCAAAGAGTAAGCACAATGCAAAAACCATATACACATTATGATGACGATGAGAATTAACGAAATGAAATGCGTTTTAGGATGCGTTTTACCTAAAGGTTCGATTAGTGGGTGGGTTTTGGTTTATGTTTTGTTTCGGGATGCGAAATTGAGAAGGCGCTGGTTTGGATCTTACTCCATTGGCGAGCCTTGAAGCTATGGCGCCTCGAGACCCTGCGGATCGGAGGACGGACCTGGCGGCGGAGATGCAAGACATGGCTGAAATTGCTTTGTTTGGCTTTGGGGTTTTAGGATTCGGTGCGTGCGATGGTTTTGGTTCTTTGGGTTTACCAGGGTTTTGCAATTTTGGACCCTTTGGTGAACAAAATTTTATTAATTGAATTGTATTAGCATGTATTGTACTGTATTAGACTGTTACATGGATTTGTATTGTATTATATTGTATTATTAACCGTATTTGATGCAAGATTGTACATACCACATAACACGTTAAAAATGATATTGATTTAATTGGTAAATTATTTATAATTATAATTGAAATATTTTAAAATATTTTAAATTCAAGATACCGAAATGAAAGAGAGAAATTATTAAATTATTGTAATAATTTTAAAAAATAAACTAAATAAATTTATAATACTTTACATTCTTGATAAATAAAGAAAGTAAAAATAATAAAATATAAAAAACTAGTCTTAAAGAATATGTGTAAATGCAATATTTGATACCTAAAATTACATAATAACTATGTAACCATTTTTTTTTTTGGGATATTTATATTATTTATAATATATTAAATTGAATTTAGAATATTGGTCATGATAATAATTTTATTATTTGAAGTTATATAATACTATAAGAATTAAGAAAAGTTTAATATTAAAAAATAAAATTTGAACTATTTTTTAAAATATTATATATACATACATATTTAAAAATTACAATTAATATTAAAACTAAGTCTTCTTTTTTCAATTTAGGATCCCATTAAAAATTAAAATTTAAAATTATATTTATTAATTATCATGCTTCTATAGAATTTATTTTCCTAAATAAGGGTTTAATGATATAATAAACCATATTTGACTAAAACAACCATTTTTGGGGGCATTGTATTTAATATACTAAATTGAATTTTTTATAACTCTTTTTATTCTATTTTAATCATTATTCATAATAATAATAATTACATTATTAAAAATGATGTAATATTAAAATTATTAAGAAAAAGGTAAGATTTTTACAAATGATAATCAAAACTCATATAGAAAGAGTTAAAACAAACAAGCTGTTTTGTTTTGGGGGAAAAAAAAAGAAGTGATTTTTCTTTTTTTAATAACGAAGTGCAGTTCACAAGAAAAAAAAAGAGGAAAAACAAAAGTGCAGATGTTAAAAAGAAAACAGCAGTATTGGTTGAGAAAAAAAAAAAAAAAAACAATAAAAATCGTTGATAGATACTATTAATCACCAATGATAATGGATACTAATAAGATTCATTACTGATATAATATTTATTAATTGATGAAAGAGCCAATTGTATTTTGGTACTTTTGATTTTTAGAATTCTACAATTTAAATTCTAAACTTTTTAATTCAATAATTTAGACTTTTGATGTTACAGTTTGTTATAATTTGGCCTTTGTTTTACATTTTACTACATGGTTTAATTATTATCTTATATGATTAGCATCAAACTAGATTAATTTTTAAACTAGAAGATATTAAGGTTTAAAATAGTAAATTTATTTATAAATTTTGCACTTTGATACTCTTTATTATTTTGTTTGAAAAAAATATTAGTACATGTCTATTTTAAACTATATCGAAATTCCAATTAGAAGATATTAAAAAATATATATTTTTAAATCTAGTTTGAAAAATTTCATTTTAATATCTTTTAGTTTGAAATTTAATATAATTTAAAATCAATCACATGTTACAATTGTTAAGCCTTATTAGGAAAAGTCATAATGAAAAATCAAAGAGCTAAATTGTTGAGTCAAAAAGTGATACTTTTATTTTTCAAATTTTTGAAATTTAATTAGGTCATAAACTTCGCGTTTAAACAATTTAAGCTTTTAATTTTACAATTTGTTATAATTTGGACTTGATTTGACTTTTAATTATAGGATTTAACTATTGCTTCTTATGATCAAATTAGATTGTATCAATTTTCCAACTAGAGGATACTAAAATGTAAAATAGTAAATTTATTTATAGATTTGCACTTAGTACCTTTTATTGATTTATTTATTTTTAAAAAGTTCGTGCAAATCACCTAACCTGAGAAATATTAAAGTATAACAAAATTCCAATTATATAATACTACAAATGTATGTTTTTAAAATTAGTTTTAAAATTTTGCACTTTAATATTTTCTTGTTTAAAATTTGATACAATTTAATATTAGTCATTTGAGATAGTTGTTAAATTCTGTTAGTAAAAAAGGCTTAAGTTGTAACAAAATGAAAAATTGAAGATGTAAATTATAAAACAAAAAATAAGAGCTTAAATTATAAAATCTTAAAAACCCAAAGTGCATGCCAAAATGCAATTAACCCAAGACAAAATGTTTTGGATTTACATTTTTATTTAGATTTTTAGTTTTATTTTATTGAATAAATTTTACACAGGTGAAGTGAGTATGCTATATAAAATTTTAAAATACTAAAGAAAGTTATTAGAATAAAGAAAGTTAATAGAATCACTGAAATTCTATTTATCTAACCATGGAAAACGTATTCCGTTCAACAACAACAAAAACAACAACAAAAAAAGCAAAGTCGTGACACTTACATATGGCTTATAGCATGTTTCAAAACCTAGCTGATTCTATAATTAGGTTAGAGAGACTTTAACAAGTAATTTTTATGACAAAATAACAAGATCATAAAATATATATTGGTTGTTGAACTATATTAATTACTAAATTGTTATTTAATGATTTCTGGCTGGTTGGTGTTTAGAAGTTTAAAATTAGGGTGAGCTTTTGATTCTCATAGCTATAATTAACTTCAAATGAGAGACACTGTCTTGTTAAAAGAATGAAGTGCAAATAGAACATAATGTATATTTTATTTATTTTATGTTACTCGTGATGTAACGGGCTAATATTGGCAAAAAGTCAGTAATAGTCACAGCCAAGAAATGAAGTTATTGGTATTATAATCTAGAAATGATTTCAAAGCATATCATGGAGCCATGATATGTTTCAATCATGTCATAATTAATTTTTGAAGGATACACATGCATTCCGCAACTACTTTGGTGTGAATAACTAGTTTAGTTAATAAACATAATTAATTAATATTTTGCATATTACTTTAATTTGAAAAATTATTTGTTTATTTCCTTTTACACCATAAAGAATCGTTCATGTATTAATTACACGAATCTTTTTTTTTTTTTTTTGGGAATAATTAATTACAAGAATCTTGAAATCGTGCTATTCCTTTTTGTTTTTAAAATGGGATTCTCGTTGAGCCTAATTGATCCAAAAGAGAAATCCAATTATTCCGTTTTTCTTTCCCACTTTAAAATTTTACATTTATTTTATATATTTTACATGTTATTTTATTTTTTTGAGTTTTCGTTTATAATATATACTATAAATGAGTCAATAGGCCCACCCCCGCTGGTGGGGTGACTCCAATTCTCTGTCTGGTATGTGATGGAGAGACTTCATCTAAAGCTTTTCTATTAGCTGTTAACATTAAAACGTACAAATAATTGAGCTTCTCGGCCATTTAACAAAAAAGAAGCTAGTGAAGCTTTTATTTAGGATTTTGAGCAGAGGTTAAAGTCCAGAGACAACCTATTATCCGTTATTGGTTTATCCTATACTTAATTAGAGAAGACAATTTCTAGTTAACATTTAAGGGTACAAATAATTGAGCCTCTCAGCCATTACTACAAGCCTAAAAAAACAAAAGAAACTAGCATATTATCCTGTTTTTCCTTTTATAGGTCTAACTTTGGTTTTATTGCCTATATATGTGGGTCATTGTTTTCTATATAATTTCCTCCTAAATGCAGAATCTCTTTAATTCAACAAGGTTTATAGGTACGTTCCAAATTATATAATATATGCCTAATGTCTCCACAAGGTTCTTTTTCTTTTTTCTTTTCTTTTCTTTTTTTTATTTATTTATTTTTGGTGAAAGTAAATTTCTTGTATTATACTTCATTATTATAATTTTTCTTAAAAAATCAAGTTATTTTTTTAATCAAATTTCATTCAGAATTAAAAAAAAATATAACTCAAAATTTTTAGTAGCATTAATTTTTTTACTTATATTAATATCTATGGTTGCTCTATTTATATTTCGTGTTTTAATAAAAGTCTTGAAATTTATGTGGAGATCAAAATGTAGAAAATCTTAATCTTATGCTGTACATAAGTCCATTTTAATTAGGGGAATTTGGCCCAATGTCCTTCTTTCAAGGCATCTAATGAAATATACCCCTCATTTCTTAGTTTTTTTTTTTATCTGCCCTCTGCTTCCCATTTTATCCCCAATGAAAGTAAAAATTACTTTACTTTCCTTTCTTTATTCCTTCAGTCTGAAAAACCCACAGTCTTTAGTTTCTGCACTCGGCTTTTCTATTTTTCTTCATTCCCCAAAAACCCACACACAATCTCATTAAGAAAAAAAAAAATCCATGCTCCATCTCCCTGCATCTCTTACCTCTTCTCTTGCAAACATATGAAAGACTAAGGAAAAATTGTGTTTGAGGTAAGGATCTGTGTATTTTGATTGTTTTTTTTTTTTTTTAAAGCTTGGGTTTTTGCTTGATTGGTGAAAGGCGAAGACGATGATTGGAATGGAGGAAACTAGTCGAAATCAAGTAGTAGTAGTAGTAGTAGTAGTAGTAGGATATAGAATTTAGTGGTGTGATTAAATATTATGAGTATGCTTTAGGGTCGGTTTCTATATTGCTTTAAGGTCAGAAACACTTCACAAGTGTTTGTTGTATTTTCTGATTGCAACAGAATATTAAAGAAAATTAAAAGAAAAGAAAACCTAAAAAAACAAAATTGAAGAATAAGTAGAAAGCAGTTATGGTTAAAATCTGCTTCAAATGTTGAATCATTTGTTTTCTTGTTTATATGACACTCACCATCCTGCTAGATATCATAATTTAATTACATAACTTCATTTTGATTTTATGTTGGTTTCTTGTTTATGGTTATGAAGGTGAGCGGTAGTTTTGTAGAGGAGCTTCACTTGGAAAGTTTGCAGCATCAAATAGAAAGTGATCTTATGCCAAGTGCCCGATGTGACCAAAGTGATTCTTATGGTATCCTTTTAGTTATATGTTCTATGGCGAATTATATAAGCTAAATTCTTCTTTTTTTGTTTACAATTAGTTAATATTTAAAAAAGATGTTATACCTGCTATATGGACCATGAGGTATACTATCTATGTTGTTTAGTTTGCCTTAATTTCTTTCTGTTTAGTTTTCAGCCAAGGTTGAAATTTCTTAGGCTTGGCTGGTGGAACATTATTAATTTTCAAGTTGACTACAAATATGCAGTTGGGGATAGGATAGGTGAACTGTCTTATACTTACTCCTATTTTATGAATTTGAGGTTGGTTGCGGAGATGTGGTATTAGTTTGCTTGTGGTTTTGTATTATAGGCTAATGGCACTCAAGACTTCCATGAGAAACTGATATTTACAGATTGAGAAACCCATACTATTGGTTACAATTAAAAAAATGTGCTTGAAAATGCCTTAGGTCAGGTGCATATCGTTATCCTGGTGCACTTGATTATGAGGTTGATGTAGTGTCCCTCCTTAACATATGGAAGTTGTGGGTTTTTTTTTTTTTTTTTTTTTTTTTTTTTTTTTTTTTTATGTCTAGAAGTAATAATTGCTGCCCCCACACCCTTTCTATGAATTTCATGTAACAATTGGTGAATCACTAGAGTAGATATCGTGATGGTCTCATAGCAAGAGAAGAAGCTATAGCACAAGAGGGATTTAATATTGGCTTTAAGGAATCAGTCCTTGTTGGGTACAAATGGGGTCTAGTTAGAGGTGATACTAGTTAAAAGAAAACAAAAGAGGAAAAGAATTTGAATGCTCTATTGCTTATAGAGTTTTTAATGAAATTGCTATAAGCATATGATTAAAAAAGAATTTAAATGCTCTGTTGCTCATAGAGTTTTTAATGAAGTTGCTATAAACATGTGATTAACTTCTTTTCTCTGCTACTTTTGTTTTCCTGTTTTGTCCAATCTGCATCCCTATGAACTGCCTTCACTTTAGTTCCTGAGGACTAGAAAGAGAGCATTTAAATTCTCAATATGGTAACCCAACTCTCAAAGACATGAATTGTATGGTTGCTTTTCATAAGGGTTTGACAACATGGGCTAAGTGGGTGGATTCTACTATGAATCATAGTAAAACCAAAGTCATCTTCCAAGGAATTTCTCTTACCCACTACCATTAAGTTTACTTCTTTCCCATCACCAATTTTTTTTTTTTTTGAAAACCAAAAATTAATTTCGTGAATTTCTCTGATGCTTTTTTTTTCTTTCTTTTTTTTCCTTTTCATATTTAGTGGCAAGGGATTGGAATGAGCTAGGGGTGACAAATTGTGGAAATGAGACAAAACTCCTAAGTGGATCAGTTATCGAGGTGGATTGCCTAAGGCATTATATGTGGTGAAAGATGTATTAACTGGAATGAGAAAACATGTTCATCTGCTGGACATAACAACTTTATCACAACTCAGAAAAGATGCACATCCTGGCTTGGCTTTAGGCGCATGGACTGTAACCATTGGTGTATTGCAGGACTTCCAAATACTTGGAATCGACTTTTTATGCATTCCTCATAATTGTCATGCTTGTTCTAGTATTTTTAGTTTATAAAAATGATCATACGGTTACTTAGGTCCTTCCGTCCATAGATCACCATTTTTAAGGGAATCAAGTATCAAAACACGATCGATTTTTTCATTTTCAATGTCAACCAGATATTGAGAGTTAAACATCATTAATGAAACTCTACAATCCTGCATAATTTAGAGTATTTAATATATTCATAATTTGAACCATAAATTTGCACAACTCTTTGATTTTTTTTTCCCTGGTAAATATGTCAATTAATGGCCCACTCTTTAATTCTTTGGTTGTTAAATATGTCATTTGATAGTTTCCTGACCTTGCATGTTACATTAGTATATGAGTCTTTGGAAAATTGCATGGTGACGAAGGAATGAGGCAAGGTTGCATGAGTCAAACATATAAGGGATTCAAAGGGGGTGAGACTAAGACAAAGTTATGAAAAAGTTCTCAAATTGGCATAAAAATTTGATTATCGTAGGGCTTTCGGAAATTACCAATGAAACATACGGTAATCAATTTGTCATTGCTTGAAAAATTACTGTAGGTTTCATCGGTAATTATCGAAACTCCTATGGTAATAATATTTTATCAATTTTTTTGCCCCCACAAGTCCCCTAAGGTGTGTTAAATGCAACAACATGCAAAAATACTTTTTTCAATGATCATAAGGAGAAAAAACCCTAAAATTTCTGAAAAAGTTCTCAAATTGGCACAAAAATTTGATTACCGTAGGGCCTTCGGTAATTACCGATGAAACTTACGGTAATCAATTTGTACTTGCTGGAAAAATTACCCCCAGTAATTCACTTTGTTTGTAATTTTCTCACTTTTTCCAAATCTTTTGTAGATTTTTTTGTCAGAATCATTAATAAAGTTATATTTAGCATGTTCTTGGTAGAAACACACATTATCAAAGGTTGTCGGATTGAATTGTGATGATTTGTTTTGAAAAAATTGAACAAATATAAATTGAGGCCACCAATACAATATTCTTGCCATACCAGTATTTTCTTGTTGACAACAAACCATCAAATATACCATATATGTAAAAGGCTAAAATATAAATATAAATATTTGGACAAACATATGTATATATGGTATAAATATAAATACTACCAACAACACAGTGGCCAAAAAAATATATAATGATAACAAACTCTTATTGATTCGAATTTAAAAGACACATGACAAAAACATTACAAGTTACCATTAACAAAATTCAAATACAATTTTGTATCATACTCAATCTATGTAGTATGCAATTAGAATGATTGTTAAGCTATTCTTTCCGTTGCACTATTCTTAAGGGTTCTCTATGAAGCGAGTTGCAGATTGTCATAGCGGATGAGAGACTTAAGTACAAATTAAATGGGAAGACAAAATAACATGTTAAGAGCCGATTATGTGTTATGGCATATCTTTGAACAAATTGAATGGAAGACACAATAACTGTGATTTTCTTTGTCTTCGAAGTCCAAAACGATGTCGTTTAAGACTGACCCTAGTAGTAATGTTATTCGATTCCTATTTGTATCATACTCGATCTATGAAGGTGTAGAATAAAATTTATTGGATAAAATAAATTGGAAGTCCACAATTAGAGCTTCAACCTTATAAGGACATTCTCCAACCTTATACCAAAACTCCTGTCCTCATAGTAACGAGGTTCTGAAACAAGAAATTTGAAGTCCACAATTAGAGCTCCAATGAAACAAGAAATTTGAAGTCCACAATTTGTAGTGGTACATTTTGAGCATGTAGTTTGAAACTAATTAAATGGGGTCCTGTTCAATGTGTAAAATGAATTAAACAGGGGAAAAGAAGAAGAAGGAAAACTTACTATAGCCTTGAAATCAAAACACAAATAATAGAGGAAAGAAGTAGTAAAACACACTTGCCTTCATGAACATTAAGGTAAGACCCAATTCCATTTGGGCCTGTACCATGCCGATAATCAAGACCATTTTTCCATAGTGGAACTCGAGCAAGAATGTCTAGGGCATTCCCTATAGGAAAATGAACATGTACCTTCCTATCACAAACTTACAAGAATATGGTCAATACATTTCACCTAAAATGAAATACATTATTTGAAAAAGAAAATAAAATACCATTGGTTCCATTAGAAAATCGAGCATTCCCAAGTGCAATATGACCCTTGAGGACCTGCAAAATGAAGCAAACAAAATTACCTTGCAATACTAGAAAAAAATATAATAATAATAATGATAATAAAAAGGAAAAACAAAATAGATTAGCACTTACTGCAGTATAGCATGGTTTCTCATGTTCTGATGGTTTTCCAAAATGAACTGTCTTCTTAAATCAGTTGTTCGATGTAAATACTGCATAAATGCCCATAAAGATAACCACTTATAAGTTAAAAATGTATTAATAGAAAACATAGTCTATCTAGCTAAAATATTTAATAAAAATAAGTGCATGAATGTAGTTTGTAATTTTTACATAATTGTTACTAGTCAAGTACATGTAATAGTTAATTATAGCTAACAAGCCTTCTCTCCTGAGTAAAAAAAATATATGCTGTCTGGATTAAACTCAGCACAAGTTTCTACTTGTGACGCATAATGGATGTTGCTGCATTTGGACCAACCAACGAAATAGTAGGAAAACTTAAGCCTCTAAAATGCTGCAGATATAACAGAAAAGAATATCTCTATCATGACAAATTTTGTAAGAAAAACATATTCCTCTAGTGTATTACATAATTCAAATTTCAGTTGCTAATTAAAGCAAAGCCCTGACATGTAATGTATAATTAAATTAGCTTCACTTTTCAAAGGATTTTTTATCAGACCCATGCTATGCTAACTAGAAAATCTATCAAAATTATCATTATTTGGTCCATAAGATAAGAAACAAACATAAAACTGTTTTGAGGAATGGTACCCCAACATTTTCAGCTATATCACTTTTTAAGAAGAACATTTAAAAGTGGTTGATAAAGTATGAATTAACATATCCATGTCAAAGTTCATTTAAAAGTGGAAAACCCGTTATTTCTCTTCATATGTTGCACAAAACACACATTAGGGGACTTGTGGGAGTTAAAAAATTTATCAACTGTAATTACCGAAAGTCCTTCGATAATTACCGATGAAACCTTCGGTAATTTTTTCATCAAGGGCAATTTGATTACCGATGGTTTCATCGGTAATTACCAAAAGTCCTATGGTAATCAAATTTTTTTTTTGTCAATTTTAGAACTTTTTTTGAACTTTATGGGGATTTTGCTGTTTAGGATCATTGATGAATGTATATTTTGCATATTGTTGCACAAAACACAGATTAGGGGACTTGTGGGAGTCAAAAAATTTGTCAACTGTAATTACCGAAAGGCCTTCGGTAATTACCAATGAAATCTTTGGTAAATTTTCCAGCAAGGGCAATTTGATTACCAATGGTTTCATCGGTAATTACCGAAGGTCCTACAGTAATCAAATTTTTTTGGCAATTTTAGAACTTTTTCCGAACTTTATGGGGATTTTTATGTGTAGGATCATTGATGAATGTATATTCTGCATGTTGTTGCACGAAACACACATTAGGAGATTTGTGGGAGTCAAAAAATTTGTCAATTGTAATTACCGAAGGGCCTTCGGTAATTACCGATTACACCTTCGGTAATTTTTCCAGCAGGGGCAATTTGATTACCAATGATTTCATCGGTAATTACCGAAGGCCTTATGGTAATAAATTTTTTTTTGGCAATTTTAGAACTTTTTCCCCAACTTTATGGGGATTTTGCTGTTTAGGATCATTGATGAATGTACATTTTGCATGTTGTTGCACGAAACACACATTAGGGGACTTGTGGGAGTCAAAAAATTTGTCAACTGTAATTACCGAAGGGCCTTCGGTAATTACTGATGAAACCTCCAGTAATTTTTCCAGCAAGGGCAATTTGATTACCGATGGTTTCATCGGTAATTACCAAAGGCCTTATGGTAATCAAATTTTTTTGGCAATTTTAGAACTTTTTTGGAACTTTATGGGGATTTGGCTATTTAGGATCATTGATGAATGTATATTTTACATGTTGTTGCACAAAACACACATTAAGGGATTTATGGGATTTAAAAATTTATCAACTGTAATAACCGAAGGGCCTTTGGTAATTACAGATGAAACCTTCGATAATTTTTCTAGCAAGGGCAATTTGATTACCGATGGTTTCATCGGTAATTACCGAAGGTCCTATGGTAATCAAATTTTTTTGGCATTTTTAGAACTTTTTCTGAACTTTATGGGGATTTTGTTGTTTAGAGTAATTGATGAATGTATATTTTTCATGTTATTGCACAAAACACACATTAGGGGATTTGTGGGAGTCAAAAAATTTGTCAACTGTAATAACCGAAGGACCTTCGGTAATTACCGATGAAACCTTCGGTAAATTTTCCAGCAGGGCAATTTGATTATCGATGGTTTCATTGGTAATTACCGAAGGTCCTATGGTAATCAAATTTTTTTGGCAATTTTAGAACTTTTTCCAAACTTTATAGGGATTTTGCTGTTTAGGATCATTGATGAATGTATATTTTGCATGTTGTTGCACAAAACATACATTAGGGGACTTGTGGGAGTGAAAAAATTTGTCAACTGTAATTACCGAAGGGCCTTCGGTAATTACCGATGAAACCGTTGGCATCGGTAATTATTGATGCACCATCCGTATTGATTTTTTTTTAAATGTTTTTACTTCTTAAGGTCTGTTTCTCTCTTATTTGGTTTCAGATAAACACTATCTAAATGTTTTTACTTCTTAATGTCTTTTTTTCTTTAATTTTGTCTATGGTTATCATTAATAAAGCTAGATTTAACTCGTTCTTGGTGGAAACACACACTATTGAAGCTGTTGGATGGAATTGTGGTGATTTTTTTGTGACGGTGGACAAATGTCAATTACCAACGATGCATCGGTACTTACCGTTGGGCATTAATAGCATCTTTGTAACAGTAAGAAACTTACAAAATACTGAACACAGAATGATATTTTACTAACACAATATGATAGATGACTTATAAAAAGGAGAAATGCAAATCTAAAAGAGATTGGAAGAAGCTTTCAAGCTAGGAATATTCTCCAATCTAAAACTAACTAAATTTTAATGCATACCATTAAAACAAGTTCAAATGGTCCCAGGAATTTTAATCTTTCATCTATATGATTAAGTTTGGGGCTTTGAGATTTTATATCATAACAGCATATGGTTATATGGATAGGGTCTATTTAAGCATTAAAAGTGCCTTTTTTTTTTAATGATGAATTAAAAAGATATCTCCTGCTAGATACTATTAGGTGGTGTTTGGTATGCAGGATAGGTCCGGATCGGATAGGACAGGTTCGGATCGGATGGGATCGGACAGGATAAAATAATATAGTACTGTGTTTGGTATAATTTCGGACTGAATAATAGAATAATTGTCCCATGTTTGATGCAGAATCAGACTAGATTGAACTATTTTATAATTTTAATTTTAAATTTTTTAAAAATAAAAATTTTAAAAATTATATTTATATTTTCATAAAAAAAATATTATATTTAATTAAAATTATAAATTTATATATTTATATGTACATACAAATTTTAATTTTTTTTAACACCTACAAATTAAATTAATATATACGCACCACCACCAAAACACACACGCACACGCACACACACCCAAAAAAAAAAAAAAAAGGAAAGAAAGAAAAAATTCCTTGCACTCCTTGACGTAGAACATCATCAGCAAGAAGAAAAGCATCCTGAAGTGGTGTTTGCTCATCGGCAGTATCAAGCAGACGATCATTGGGAATCACTATAAGAGGGTCAACATTTTTCTGCAATTTTTCAATAGCCTCCAATGCTTGAAAAGAAACAGAACCAAGGCATAACAATTGTATTGTCCAAATACTTCACAACAGCAAGGTGTTTTGCGGTGGTGAAATGAAGTGGGAATTGGAGGTGAGACCAGCGAGAAACAATGAGAGACAGCGAAATCCTCGGTGAGTTTGGGACAAAACTGACCCAGGGGGGAGAGAGGGTCAGTTTAATCCTTCGATCGGGGGACTAATACGCTGTAGAGGTCAACTTGTCCCAATCTCTATATGTTACTACCAAACACCGGACTGGGACACAATCCTGTCCTGACCGGCCCAGTCCGGTGAAACAAACATGCCCTTAGTACTATAGGCACTATATCAATGGTCCCAGATGCCACATGGCCATTACAGAGGTATAGGACCTTACGAGACGATAAAATGGTAAATCAAAACACAGCATAGTTGAATCGGTTTTTTTCTGCTGCGCTGGTGGTAAAAGTGGCTTGTTGAAATGAAGGGTAGGAACAAATATAGCAGATAATTATGAAACATAAGTACGTTAATAGACAAACCTGCCCTTGTCATCCAGGCCCAATAAATTATCTCCAACTGGCCCCTACAACAAATGACAATTGGATTTTGTTACGTTTGAAGGAGAATGACTATCTACACAAGGAGCAGAGCTCGTTTAGATCTTTATAGAAACTTAGTAATGCCAAAAAAAAAAAAAAAAGGCAAAGAACAAAGGTCCCACCTTAATTAAGCAGATGTTGGGGGACAAAGAACCATTTCTATTCCATGCCACAACTAAGCAAAAGTCCTTGTATCAAATTAAATTATTTTGTTTTGGAAAGGCTAAAGAATGAAGATGATAAAAACAAGCATCATAGAGATATAACGATTGAGAGACACTAATTTTCATTTTCATTCTTTTTGTTCCATAATAGAAAAGAACAAAATAAGTAAAAGAGTACTTACCAACATGTATAATATATTTACATTCTTGTATGGTTCGCATTTTTTCTTTTTTCCCCTCTCTGCAATCTCATAGGTTTAGAAAAATTACCTCTTCAAGTACCTTCTAACCTATATATTAACACTTCTTCATACACTTAAGATATAGTCCTTTCCAAAATAAGCAAAAATTTAACAGCTGGTTTTTATTTCCTTCTAGTGTCTCTATATGCTCTCTCCCCTTTTAGATTAAGAATGGATGCAATATTAAATTTGTTTCACAACTTGAGAAACCAAGTGGATACTGAGAGTATCAAAGTATCTGTTTATATAACAATCAGCGTACTCAGATAACAATATAGGACCCTTCTGAACACATACCACACTCATTCTTGCTTTAACTTCAAAATAATAACTTAAATAAAATAATACAATTCATATTCTTGTGAACAATACAACTGAGGGGAAAGATTGATAGTCTCCTACAGAAAAAATCGTCTGAGATGAATTATCAAAAATAGCACCTCCAAGTGCTTCAAGAATAAAAAAATTTTAAAAGAAAAATTTTAAAAAAAAAATTTTAAAAAAAAATTCAAAATGTTAATGGAATGGCATAAGGTAAAAAATTTGGCATTTTGAGACATATGACATCTTTGTTGCTGCATGCTCAAACTTCTTGATAGTAGCTTCATTCTCCTCCAAGCTAGTCTGAACAAAATACTTGACCCACCAGGATGAACTCCTCATCTTAGCCTTCAAAAAGGAAAATAAAAATAAAAATGCCAGTGTGTCGGTTATTTAGAAAATTAAATTGTTTATAAGATGATATTCAGACTAAAGCAGCCACGAGACACAGGAATATCTGCAGCACAACAATATGAGCTGAAATATTAAGATAAACTAGCCTTTCAAATGAAAACCTTTCATTCCTAAAGCAAAAAAGGTTGTTTTTTTTCTTCGGTAAGCTTTTTAAATTCCTTATATTTTCTTTGATTCCTAAACCTCTCCATCCAATCTCACTATCTCAAGCAAAGAAAGATTATCATGAAAATGATCAATAACAAAATGTCAGCAGTAAATGTAATAGCTTATCACAATGAATTAAACAACTTTTGAAATAAAAGAAAAGCATATGAAAAATAAGTTTCAAATGCAGATATTCTTACCACCCTTCCATATTTGGATTCTGAAACTTTAGCTTTCCGATGACCAGGAGAGCCTGAATGGACATTTCAAAAGATGTCACTAGAAAACAATCATATATTTTTCATCCCAATATAGAAGTTTTACTACCATAAGTATCAAGCAAAGATTACTTTGAAGTTTGAACATCATAAAAGAGCAGTTTTCTCAAAGAACTGATATCATTAAAATACTATGACTGTCTAGTACATTCAAACACATCAAGGAAAATCAAAATTTGCTGTCAAATAGAAATGTGAATATCAGAGAACCTTCTTTTAATTTATTAAATGTTTAAAGCATCTCATAATATTACAACATAATTTATAAGAAAATTTTAAAAACATCCTACCACCTTTTGCTTTCGTTGGCATGTGGGAAGGCATTAAGGAAAAAATCTTAAAGCATTCTAATTTAATAATTGTGAAACTTGGGATTAAGAAAAATGCACCAAGATTGGAAGATAACATCATAATCTCATATAAAATTTGGTTTTCATGGTCTTCACTAAAAGATACTTATGTGCCAATTATCCATATATCTTATGTTCAGGAAGCACAGATTGCCAATTAATGCAAAAAAAAAAAAAAACAGTTACTATAGACTCAGAATAAAGAGAGCATAAAGAGCAGCAACAGATAACCACATAGAAATGCAATTAACAAACAAAATACAGGGTAAAGCCTCTGTACTTTCACAAAATCTATTTAACAGTTGTACGATCTTTTCACCTGTAAAGATCACAAGCCCATCAATAGATACCCTTGCCAGATCTGGGAGGGTCTTGTTAAGGTACCTAGGAGACAAATATTCCAATGCATCTGAAACAATTACAAGAGAAAATGATTTTGGCCTGTATGGAAGTGGAAACTTGATGTCGGCAACAGGCACAATGCCTTTCTTCAGAAGAGCTTTGCAGTTTCTATCAGCATCCTCTATGTCATATGGTTCCACACCCGAGGCTTCAGTTTCTTTCTCCTTTAGCAATTTGGAAACCACTGAACAAGTATCAGGGCCAACATGCAGAATTTTGTGCATGCTGTCACCATATGCTTTTGCTAGAATGGGAATTGCTCGTTGGATCTCCACCGTGCATAAAAATCACCTGGAAATAAAAGGAAGTTAAAATCCTCAAGAGAGGTGACACCATGGAAAGTTAAGCTCTTTTTCAGAAGGAACAATTTCAACTTAATCTACCATGAACTTTTATATAACTCTGCAATTGGGTTGACACTTCTACAATGTTCAAACAAGCGAGCAGCAAATATGGATTTTAAAGTTAGTTACTCAACAATGAAATACATTATGAATTGATTGATCATAGGCTACATTGTTCATGGAAAATATGGTTTAAGCATGGTCGAAGCCTTACTACACAGGAATAGCTAAAGGAAAGCTCTGGGGAAAAAAATGTCATTCGAGACTAAATCATCAAATACATAGTTATGCATCCATAATCACTCCATCTTTGATTTCAAAATCCAAAATTCATGAATAAATTCCAAGTAACACAAAATATGCAGCAACCAACATACGAATCACTGGCAATCTTCAGACAGATTGAAAACAAAAATGTCAAACAAACAAGAAAAAAGACCCCAAAAAAAAAATATATTTACCTTCAACCTTGCCAACAGCCTCCCTAATGTTGACAAATCCACCTGTCATATTAAAGCTGAATTGCAGTCAAGCATAGCGAGTATAACAAAAATATCCCGCAAAGTAGTTCTCAGCCAAAACGTGATTGATAAACAGTCTCCCTAATGTTGACAAACCTGTCATATTAAAGTTGAATTGCAGTCAAGCAGAGCGAGTATAACAAAAATATCCCGTAAAGTAGTTCTCAGCCAAAATGTGATTGATAAACAAATTGTAAGAATTCTATTACGTATAGTATAGAAGCCAGTTACTAAGGCGACAAAAGGAAAATGATAAAACCCATTCGTTATTAAACCAACATGTATGTTATTTCTTAATTCTTATAGACAATAACAAATTGATCATAAATTTTATGATATGATTACAGAGTTTAGATAATGAAAATTTGTGGTGGTCTATAACAAAAACTAGGAAATACACGATCAGACAATCATTTCCAGAGAAGTTCATATTCCTAAAGTGCGGAATTATAAGATGCCATCATCAAAATCAGCTCTTTATGTGTGTTTTGCTTACACGTACGTGTGATAAGTTAACATGGATAGTAACAAGGTAAAAACAACTATACTAAGATACGAATCAATATCTTAAGACAGTGTATTTTATAACAATTGTGCTATCAAATATGGCATAGAAAAGGCTCAAAATTTATGACATACCCATTAAATTGAACAAGCGGAATGGTGACAACACGAATTTGATCTTTGGAAGTGCAATGAAAGCCCATGAAACAACTCCTACAAAAGGCTCTGTTGGTATCAATCTCAATTTGACCCAAAGTTCCCCATTAATGTCAAAATCTCGAACACCAATTGGCACCACAATTGGTATAATGCCAAACTTTAGTGACAGCATTAAAAGCATACAGGCACCTCTAGTATAACAGAGACCGATTTGATATCTGGATGAAATCAAAGGAAATATCTGCAGTTGGTTAAAATATTTAGCATACAAGTTTCAAAGAAAATAATTAAATATCTAGAGTATCCATAAAGAAAAAAAAAACATAACCCTAATTTTGATTCCAACTTATCCCGAAATTAATCCAAAAAAAAAAAAAGAAAAAACCCACAAATATTTAAAAAAAAAAAACCAGAAACCAATCAAATCGAAAAGTCAAAGGAAAAATTTAACAAACAGAGCAGGCATTTTATCAGAGAGGCCAAGCAAAACAGCAAGCTTGGGCATTTGCTTTCGCCATGAAGCACCACCCTTGAGCTTCGTATACAAATCCATGTCCTCCTTCTTCACAATACCCTAATTTCAAATTCCAAACCATCAATTTTTTTGTATGGAAATTTGATGACCAGAGAGATGAAACGGGGCTGTTTGGAAAAAGGACAACTAAGTGAAGAAAGCTTGGTAAATGAGAAGAGATGAGCCAGCTTTGGGGGAAGGGTGATGAAGGAGAAGAGAAAAGTCGGGTGAAGAAAAGAAAGAAAAAACAGAAAAAAATTAAAAAATAAAAATATTTAATTTGGATATAAGGGTATTTTGGGATTATTAAAAATTGAAAGGGTATAATAAAAAAAAAATAGCAAATGAAGAGGTAAAAATCGTTAAGCTCATTCCTACGAGGGCATTGGGCCAAATTCCCTTTTAATTATAAGTTGGGTCTAAGACAGCCCGTTAAACTTGGACCTTTCCCAATGTTATGTGGTGTTTTAAGAGAAACCTTGATCATGAACAATAAGTTTCCTTTCAATATAAACCATGTAACATATTATTTGGCCCAACAATAAATCGTAGCTTACAAGTCCAAAACACATGTGGGGTTGAACAGAAAGAAGATAAGAAAACATACACCCACTTCCATTTGGATTTCTCAAGCCCAAATCTCAACCTAGATAAAAAGAGAAAGGGTTTTTTTGAAAAATAACCACCTCATGAATGGAAACTTGAAAAATAGCAAAAAATATATTTAAAAAAAAAAAACCAACTATGGACAAAAAAACCCTTAACTAAATTCAAAATTACAAAATGTTGTTTCTTTTACCTTTCTTTTTTTCCCCTGCTCAAATAAGCACTGGTTTTCTTTTGAAAAAAACATTTTCACTTTGACACCGATTCCCTTGGCATTTCATTTGGTTTCACTATCTTTTTCTCGTATTGTCTCATCTTCGAAGCTTAAATCAGGTAAAAATTTAGATATGGGCATGTCTTATATTTTCTCACTTTCTTTAAGTTTTTTTTGATATGGGTATGTAATAAATTAGTTTATAAACTTTTATATTTGAATTTAAAGATACTTAGGCGATATATGGTGTGAAAATAGTGAAAAAATTGTATAGATATGAAAAATCGAGAAATTTTGTAAAAGCGGAGGAAAATTGGCAAAAAAGATGAACTTTCGCAATTTTTCACCAGCTTGTCAGTTGTTGCTAGTTTTTCGCCAATTTTCTACTAGTTTTCAGCCAGTTTTCTGTCAGTTTTCCACCAGTAGGACAACGTAATATTTGGCCTAAAAAAACAGAAATGGTATTTTTGGGACAGTTTATATGTTTATTCAATATTATTCATATTTTTATATATTTAATAATTTAGTTTAACGTTATTCATTTAATTTTCTAGTAAAATGGAAGATGACGATATTGTAATTGCAGTTTTATGCAATGAAACATTGGTACAAAATGATGGTGGTCATTGGGAGTATCAAAATGGTAAAAATTTAATGATTTCCATCGGTAAAAGATGCACAAAATCAGAGTTAGAGGATGAGATTTTCAATTCTATTGAAATAGACTGAAATGAATATTTGCTAAAGCTAAAATGAATATATGGACGATGTGCAGAAAAGTTGGATTCTACAAAAATATGTATTGATAGGGACGTGAAATGCTTTCTTCAAGAAGTGAGGAATGGAGGGATGACAATGATGCGGCCTCCATTGTATGTTGAGGTGATTTCGAAAGCTGAACATGTATCTAGAAATGTTTATCAAACGACCTTTGCTTCGGATAGTGGGAGTAATCTTCATTCTTTTACTTGTCCTCCAATTGTCATTCGTCTACCACAAGTTCCCACTACTGAACCTATTCAGGCTACATCTCAGGAAATTATGGTTCATGAAACTTAACTTAGAGATCAAGTTGATGTTTGTGAGTCCTAGACATCATTTAACATCCATGAAGGAGTTGATGTTAGAGGTGACTATGCTAAACGGTTTCCTAACGATGAGGAGTATGAGTAGTTGCATAATATTGATCATTATGAGAATTACAATGCAACAGGGGATGATGTTAGTATACAATCGGATGATGTTGATCATAATGATGTAGATTTTGAACATGAGTTGTTGGACAATAATAATGATATGCATCCTGAAATGAACAATGAAGGAGTTGATGATGTTAGGGTTCATCGTGCTACAAGTGACCACATATCATCGAGCAACAGAAGTAGTTCTATGGCCATATTTTCATCAAAGTTCACTGGCTATGAGAGCATAGTAGTTGGATAATTATTTTGCAACAAACATGACTTACAGAATAAACTGAGTATCTATTGCATGCGGGAAAATAAAGAGTTTAAGGTGACACAGTTAACTACACAACGGTATGGGGTTGTATGCTTGGAAAATACTTGTAAATGGTGACTACGTGCAACCAAATTTAAAAATGGAGAAATATTTATTGTGAGAAGTTTTGATAATGTACACAGTTTCTCGTTAGATATTGTGCATTAGGAACTTAAGCAGACGACTAGCCGGGTTATCGGGCAATGTATCAAATCTAAATATGAAGGGATTGCACATGTTTACAAACCCAAAAAAATTCAACATGATTTTCTGCAAAAATATGGGGTGAATATAAGCTACAACAAAGCATAGAGAGGTAAAGAGTATGTATTTAACAGTGTTAGGGGATCTCTAGAGGAGAATTTTGTTAAGTTGCCTGCCTACTGCTATGAGTTAGTGTTGAAGAATCCTGGGACTCTTACACGTATCAAAACAGACGATAATAACAATTTTGTATATTTCTTTAGGGTGATTGGAGCATGCATTAGGGGAATTATATCCCACATAAGACCCGTGTTGGCTGTTGATGCGACTACATTGAAAGGGAAATACAAGGGGTACATGTATATTGCATTGGGCATGGATGGCAATAAGCAAATATATCCTTTGGCTTTTAGCATTGGAGATGGAGAGAACGAGCAAGCATATACATGGTTTTTCCAAAACCTTAAGGATGCCATTGGAGATTTCCTGGATTTGGTGTTTATGAGTGATAGACACCCTGTTATTGAAAAAGCAATACGTAAAGTTTTTCCCAATGCATACCATAAGCTGTACAAGTACCACATAAGCAGAAATATTAAAGCAAATGGACATACAAAAGATGAAACAATAATACAATGTTTCATGCTTATAGCTAATGCATATTTGGTTGAAGATTTTGAGTTTTATATGGGGAAATTGTGGCAAAAGACAGGAGGGTTGCCCAGTATATCTGATCATGTGACCTTACAAGGTGGGCACGTTCTCTTTCTCTATGTAGAAGGTACACTATCATGACTACCAATATTACAGAAAGCTTGAATGATATTTTGCTAGATGCTAGGAGATGCCAATAGTAGCATTAATTGAGCACATATGGGATTTACTGTAAAGGTGGTTTTATGAGCGACGTATTGCAGGTGCAAAATTGACAAAGCCTGTGAATGACCATATGGAAGAGCAACTCAAACTCCGCAATTTGGAGTCTATAGGACCACGTGTGAAGGCCATTAATATGCATGAGTTTCTTCTAGAATGTGGGAGTTTGATGGGTACAGTTAACCTCCAATAAAAAACATGCTCATGCAAAGTCGTCGATCTTGATCAATATTCTTGTGATCATTGTATTGCTGCTTGCAGAAAACACAAAATTACTCCTTATGGCATGTGTTCTCATTACTACACCGCGAATGTATATCATGCAGCTTACGCTGAGTCCATTACCCTGTGTTAGATGAAAAACAGTGGCATGCTCCGGATGACATGTCAAGTCGTATGTTCTTCCATCACGATGGACATGTAGGCGAGCCGGTAGGCCGATGATGCAACCTATACCATCGCAAGGTGAAGATATTATTGAACGTAGATGTAGCCGATGCGGATGGTGTTGGACATTATAGGCAGAGATGTACAAATCCATTGTTTTATGCTTCGAATTAGGAAGTTTTAATTTAGTGTTGTGGTCTAATATCTTTTGATAATTATTTCATATCTTGGATATTATATTTTCTACTCGACGGTAATGATTTATTTGTGTTGTGATAATTGTATAGTACATAGTTAGCAATTTTTTTTTAGGAATTTAATCCCAAATGAAAAGAGACATTTTGGAGTTGATTTTGAATATTTAGTTTACATCTCATTTTATGAAATGTCCAAATAATTTTGAAAAGAAAAACAAATATATATAATTTTTTCTTTTCTTTTAATTGGTTATTGATTTTAAAAGTCAATACATTTTTTGTTAAATCCATCTTCATCTTAATATTTGTCTCCACTCTCAATTTTTTTACCCAATATTAATTTAAATAATCTATTAGAAATTGATTTTCCAAGTGGAGGAAATTAGTTTCCGATAGGAGTAAATATTTTCCGACAATTTCCAACAGGAGGAAATGTTTTCCGACAAGAGGAAAATGATTTCCGCTTGGAGGAAAAACTTTCCGACAGGAGAAAAATTATCTAGAAGCTTGGATTGACCTGCATATAAGGGGTTTGTGCAAAATGTAATTCTAACAAACATGCCATATTTTGTAGACGGTTAATTAGATATCTTTACATCAAAACTCATCATTATCTTTGATAAATAAACATTAAAATATCCATCATTATCTTTACATTTAAATCCATTGGACTTCCATTCATTAGGTTCGTGACGTATTTTTTCTCCACTCTCCTTTTTTTCACCCCAATATTAATTTACTCACCTATTGGAACTAGATTTTCCAACTGGAGAAAATTGGTTTTCGATAGGAGAAAAATGTTTTTGACGGGAGGAAAATGTTTCCGCTTGGAGGAAAATTTTTTCGACAAGCAGAAAAATTTACAGAAGCTGCAATTAAGCTAGATGTAAGAGGTTTGTGCATAATGGAATTCTAATAAATAAACATGGCACATTTTTTATAAGGTAAATTAGTTATCCTTACATCAAAACACATCATTATTTTCGTTAAATGAACATTATAAGCCATCATTATCTTTACATTTAAAAGGCTAATATAATAAAAAAGATGCATCTATAAATATAACAAAAGTAAAGAAAAATGCATCACCACCCAGCTCATATGCTTAGTTCTTTGTGGTAAGCCTCATGAGCATACTTCCTCCTGAAGAACTCTATGTCATCTTATGTGAAACTCAATGGTAATCTAGCATGTAAAAACTCCATGGACTTGAGTGTAAAAATGCCATAGTCACCACTGCAACAAAACAATTATTACAACTAAACAATAACATTATTACAATCATATTCAATAGTTAATATTTATTCAACAAATATGTAAGTGTTAAGGGGCTTTTTCCATTATTTTGTTGAGGGAAATTTTGTGCCAATTCACAGGTAAACTCATCAACAGAGTCTACAAGATTCGTCCGCTCCTCATAAAAGTATGCAGACCACAATAAATAAGGTAACATAATGCATAATTTCTTAAAATACGTATCTCCCCTGTTTCGGTTGCCAGCCTTATCTGAGTTATATATAGTTATATGATGCTTTTTCAAGTCCACATGCCCTAGAAGCCAATGTATGTTTCTCTTGTTTAGTGGAATCAATAACTGTCAGTAATTATAGGAATCCGGTTAGAGCAACAAATAAACGAAGACAAATAAATAAATAAATAGTTAACATTATACAATTTGGACATGTATATTGTACATGATTTATGCATTTCCATGGCTTCGACTCTTTCATTCGAATCCCTAATACATATTCTTGTATTGCATATGAGAATCGGTAATTAGCTAGATTGGCAATTAACTTTCCATAAGACTGCTCAATGTATACCTACAAGAAAATAAATTATTAGTTATCCAAAATCACAATAGCCAAATATAGGGCACTGCCCTTAAAACTTCTTTACTTACCAAAATCCTCCATCTATCACCTTGAAACTGGGATAAAAAACATTAAGGAATCGGTTGGCACATATACGAAATAAGTAAGGCATGACTTCCATATGCTGCATTGAAATACGAGTTAATTTTAAATTATATCCATGTAGTTTAACAACAATGTACGAAATTTAGCAAATTAAAAAATAAAAATCTTGATAAAAAAATACTTGCATCATGATTCAGCCACTTTTCACTGCTTATAAGCAAATGAAAAAAGACTTTACCCACAGACAAAATGTCCATATTGACCTTTGTTGCCCGACCAAACTTCATAAATTGGTCAAAATTTTCTACAAGTCGAGTGGATACCGGTCTGAATGGGTCGAACTTCAAAGCAGAAGATGGACCTGGTAAAGTGCACTGTAGTTTTTTCCGTAAGCCTCCAACACTGTAAGGAGTAGTAATAGCTACTGCAGCCTTCCTATCCCACCTCCCAATATCTATAATTTGTTTAGTAGCTGCTACATTTCTTGCAGTCTCCCGGCCAAAAATTTGATGGAGACACTGTCTCGATAATCTCAACACTTACTCCTGCATCACCTACAATATCATAAGCATGGCTCATAATGACAAAGGTTCAAAATTGAGCAATTAATAAAGAGATGACTTATCATCTCTAAAATAATCCATTATCAAAATTATCAACAATTCTGAAAAACAATTCAATGCAGCACAAATAAAGATTCAACTATAAGTTCGTTACATTAAAGTAAAATTAGTTTGCATAATATTTTCTATTTTGTTCAGAGAAGCAACTTACATTAATGGGGGACAAATTACCACCAATGCTTCTCTATCTATCTCTCTCTCTCTCTCTCTCTATAAGTGTGTGTGTAATTTTCTCAGCATACATTTGTAACTCTACGATTGTAAAGTTTGTGCTTCAATTTTTTGCTCGGTTCATCACTTGCTCCTCCAATGCTGAAAAATATAGAAAATCAATATTAGTA
This sequence comes from Ziziphus jujuba, assembly GCF_031755915.1. Classification (NCBI taxonomy): domain Eukaryota; kingdom Viridiplantae; phylum Streptophyta; class Magnoliopsida; order Rosales; family Rhamnaceae; genus Ziziphus; species Ziziphus jujuba. The sequence goes on along the minus strand of NC_083387.1, from coordinate 12,300,984 downwards.
ACAAAACTTAAAAATTTATGTATTTCTTAGTTTAACTAAAATGAATTAACTAAACTGAAATGAATTTACAATAAAACATTTATTAATCATGGCAATAATATCACCATACAACTCTGACAATTTTTATCTGCGAAATTATAACATTAGTTGATACATGCCAAGAAAATGTATAGATTCTAGCTTCTATGAAAAAATAAAAGGCATTAAATACTTGAATAATAGTACAAAAGCACTTAGCTTGTCATAGACGTTTCCAAAATGAGCAAAAAATAAATAGAAATAATAATAATAAGAAGAAGAAGAAGAAGAAAAAGAAGAAGTAAACTAACTCCATACAAGCAAAATAAACAATAAAAAGTAACCGACATATTATTATTATCAGTGTGAAAGTTAAATAAACACTAAGGTAGGAAAAAAGCTAAATTCGTTGAAAATGGAATAAAAAATCCAAATCCGTTAGATCTAAAATGACTATATTTTAAATTTTCTATTAATATGAGAGGAAAAAAAGAAATGAAAAAAAATTCAAAGTTATAAACTTTTACATCTTCGGGTAATACTCTTTGATTTCATTAAGATGAGAACAAAGCAATAAGCTAAAAGAATTATATGTCAAATAACTTATTCTTATATACTATTACCAAAAAATACTTTACTCTGATACTTTAATTAATATTTAGTTTCACAAGCAATTGATTTTCAAATATTCAACAAACCTTTCATCAAATTTCCCCCGAACAATAAAAATATTAATAAAAAGAAAACAGCTTCTGTGGAGCATGGTTCATGGATAATATAACACGTGGCTTAGAGTGCATCAGAAAAAATAATTAGGTGAAAAAATTACAAGTTTAAAAAAGAGATTAACAGTGTTTTAAAATTAATAACAACAAGAAGTATATTATTTTAATTTCAGTAATGTCCATTTATAGTGATGAGAATAAAAGGGACTAAAGTATTATTAAAATTCCCCAATACAAATAATAAAAAGACGAAAAAATAAAAAACCTCATGCACACATGTGGATGGAACAAATTGCTTATACCAGAATGTAAGCAACTTAAAGGTCACATACGTTTGAGCAAAATGCAAAGAAAAAACAGAGTAGATTTTTTTTTTTTGTTTGTTTGTTTACCTTAAAAAATTTGGAAGTCCCAGCAGAGCCTCACAGAGAGATTTTCAGAGACCGAGCTTAGATCAATCCCAAATGTAAAACCTCTCTTGAAAATTTCCCTCAAACACCATTCATTTTTTTCCTAAACAAATGAATTGCACAATTTTGTTTCTTCCTTATCTGTACCTCTCTTCTATGCTGAAAACACTTTCAAGTATATAACTTTTTATAACCTATGATCATGGCATTAGATTTTTAGCTTATAGTAATAGAATTTCATTGTTATGTATGGTAAGAAGGGTCAAAGGTGAGGAATATAGCGTCATTGGTATGGTAAAAAAGTGGGGAATGAAACACCATAGCTTCAATTTTTACGCAGTTCCTTTGGATGGGGAAAAAACAAAATTGTGCTTTAGTTTCATATCAAAAAAAGTGTATAAGCAATCTCAGAAAGAAACAAAACAATAAGTCTCGACCATCTAGTTGACTAATCTCTTATCACTCTGATATATCGTTGACTGTTTGTTACCCTATCTTAGCAATTGCTAATTTTTAGATAAAGATTTTAGATGTTTCAAAGAGATTCCCTTGGTTCATATCGTTTTTAGCTATTTAGTGCATTAGAATCTTATCCACTTCTCAACAAGTGTAAAGAAGTAGCTTTCTTTCTTACCATTTTTCATTCTTTCTGTTTTTCATCAAGCTACCATTTTCCCAAAACATATGACCAAAAAGTAGAAAAAGTTGCAACCCAATATATGCTTAACATACTCTAACTTTTCTCTAGCAGCCTAAACCTTTAATGATAACAATTCACAAACAAGTGATTAACAAATTCACAGAATTTCTAGCATAGCCAAAACTTATGAAACATAATAATCTAGCCAATAAGAAACTTTATTCCAACAATTGAGGGGTCAAATAATTTAAGTTGAGCTAAATTGTTTAACAATTTATGATAAATAAACTAATTGATTTCCAAGCATTCTTTACTTCATATCTCATATAAGAGGGCTATGGATAACAATGCAAAATCAGTAGGGACCAAATTGGCTCCTACTTCATATCTCATATAAGAACAGGATAGAAGCAAAAGACCTTGATGACAGCTAGCCAAATGAAACACCTAATAATGAATTACTTAATGGAATCAGTTAAATATTGGACATAGAAAGCCACTGCCTGGTTGTTTATGAACAACAAAAGCTCAACAATAATTTCTACGACCATCAATTTTATGCTTTGCCTTAGCAATTAATTTAATTAAGACAGTGTAATGTAATAAAAATGTCATAACTCAAATGGAAAACTAGCATTCTTTTGTATCATGCATTGCAAGTCAGACTAAATTATCCACATTCAATTAAAATAAAAAATAATAATAATCAACATAGTAAAAGGAAAAATAAATAAAATAAAAATAAAAACACAAATACGAAACAACATTAACTGGCCATGTCAAACCCATTACAAAGATGTAAAAGAAAAAGGGAGAAAAAGGGAGCGAAACTAACCTTTGAAGAAGTTGGACCATGCAGCATAAACAACGGGAAAGGAGGAAGATTTATGGGTCCTGAGCTTCCTAGTTTGGACTTGTGAAAGCAGAGGTTGCTTCTTCAACCTCAATAATGAATCAGAGGAAAGGAACTGTGAGTAGGGTCAAATGCGTTTTGAAAGGGAAAGGGTAAAATAAAAAGGGAGCGAAACTAACCTTTGAAGAAGTTGGACTTTGCAGCATAAAGAATGGGAAAGGAGGAAGATTTTTGGGTTCTCAGCTTCGTAGTTTGGACTTGTGAAAGCAGGGATTGCTTCTTCAACCTCAATAATGGATCGGAGTAAAGGAATTGTGAGTAGGGTCGAATGGTCTATTTCAAAAGGGAAATGAAAGCCCTAGCTATGTTTGAATGGTATGTTTCGAAAGGTAAAGCCCTAGTGTGTTTGAAGGTGTTTCAAAAGGGAAAGGGAAAGGGAAAGCAGAGAAAATAAGTGTTTTCATAGAAAAAAAAAAAAAGATTAAAAAAAAATTAGTAAAAAGGATATTTTAGTCTGGATGTCTTAAAAGTGGGCTAGTTTTTAAAATTTTTTTTTTTGAAAACTAGCCATCGTACAAATCCATTTGTGAAAAATAGCAATTTAAAAAAAAAAAATAGCCAACTTTTAACCCATCAAGACCAAAATACCCTTTTTTTTGTTTTTTAATTTTTTTAATCTTTTTTTATGTTTTTTCCCTATCAAAACGTAGGTTTTTGTTTTTTATTGTTTCTATTTTTTTGTCTCTTATTTCCCTTTCCCTTTCCCTTTCGAAACAAAACTAGGACTTTTCCTTTCACTTTCCTTCTGAAAAACACCATACCGTTCGTCAGAAAAACCATCATGCTCGCCAACGTTTTTAATAGATTGCTTCCGAATTTGCCTCTGTCCTGCTGCTCTTTATAAGATCCAAAGTCGTACATACGGCATACAAGGCCTTTTATCCACCCCATTTTACACTTCATTGGCTTTGATACCTCTTAGGACACCTAAACATTTCTTGCCACCATCAGTGTTCTTGCCACCATTGGGTTTTAAGGTAAACATTTCTCTCTCTCTCTCTCTCTGCTTTCCTTTTCAATAAGGTTTCGATTCTATTTGATGAAATTATGTTAGTTTATTTATTTTGAAAAAAAAAAAACGAATGGAGCTTTTGATAAAAAAAGATGGGTTTTTTAAATGGATAATTGGTGGGTGTGGGTGTTATTTTTTGCAGGGAGACCCAGTGTCTTACTAGCGGTGTGCCGGCAATGGTAATTGCTTTCTCTAGATTCTTGGTTCATTCATTGAGTTGGGTTTTGAAAATTAGTAATTTGAGAAACTCAATTTTACTGTAAAAGATGTTTGGTTTTGAATGACATTTTTTATTAAACTATGTTGTTTAGTTTTTCTTCTCTATCATGTGACTTTTGCTAATCTTGTTAAAAGAAATGTATTTAGAACATACACTTTTGACTGTCCACCGACTAGGCGGAGCTCAGGAAATATGCACCAGTAGTACTAGTTTGATTAGATCTATGAGATATACTTGACCTAGCTTGCCTTATATGTCCCCAGAAGGAATAAATAAATTCCTTATAGTTATCAGCAGACGAAATTAGACAAATTAATAAGACAAGCAATGGAATATATATAAAATAAGATATTATATACATAGAAAGAAGTAAGAACTCTCATTATCTTAAATTCTTTATCCTAGTTTGGAAAACCAATACGAAAACTTGAAAGAGCTAGCCACAACCAATTATCAACCCAAAAAAAAAAAAAAAAACCGTGGCAATCCCTCTTTGTTCGTCTCGTAAATGCCATTTGTAAATAATTCACCTTTATTTTATTCATGTTACTGGGGACGATGATGGTCAGCTTGCAATCCTTAATTGATATTTATTAATATAACAAGGAGGCAGATTGTCAGGTCCAAGGCAGCATAATTAAAATATTGCACATAATTTTTTATGCGATGCTAGTGAGTGAGTGTCATTATCGCTGTATAAAAAAAAGGAAAGAAATAGAGAGAAATGGCACTGGGGATTGGGTGTTATGGTTGAATATTCCTACTTCAATATTTCTACTTCTTGACCCAAAAAACAGAACAAAGCCTTTTATATTGCCCCTTGAAATATATAAAAAGTGAGAAAATCCGGGAATTTTATGCAATGATTTTGTGCTTAATTTTTTTTTTTTATTTTGTAGTTATTTAGTTGTTAGTAGTTCTTGTGGTTTATTTCTGTCGGTGGAAAATTTTCATATTTCTCATATGTTGTGGTTCATTTGAATAAAAATGAAAAAAAGAATATACAAGGAGACATTTACCTATTTGAACCTCCAGGCTCCATCTTATCATTAGCTAGGTAACCAATATTCTGTGGCCTCTCCTATGCACATCTTACACATATAATATGCTAAGCTTGATTGATGCATGGTTAAAAAAGTCACTCATGCACATCTTACACGTATAATATGTTAAGTTTGATTGCTGCATGGTTACAAAAGTCACTCTTTTTCTTTTTTTCTTTTTTTTTCCCGAAATATGAAAGATGTCATTGTTGTTACTCCTTTTTAGGGAAAAAAAAAAGTCGTTTTTCAAAATATGAAAAAAGTCTTTTTTTTTGAAATATGAAAAAATTCATCTTACACATATTTATTGTTTTAACTGGATACCTGTAATTTACTGACAGTTATTAATTCCATTGAACAAGCAAAACAAACATTGGCTTCTAAGGTACGTGGACTTGAAATAGTGTCATATGATTATATATGACTCTAATAAGGCTTGTAACCAAAATAGGGCAGATACGTATTTTAAGTCATTATGCGTAATGTTGCTTTATTTATTGCTGGCTGCATGCTTTTATAAGGAGCGGATGGATCTTATAGAGTTCGTTTATGAATTTACCTGTGCATTGGCAAAAAATTTCCCTCAGCAAACCAATAGGTAAAGCCCCATTAACACTTATATATTTGTTGAATAAATTTTAACTATTGAATATGGTCATAATTATGTTATTGTTTTGTTGCAGTGGTGACTGTGACATTTTTTTGCCTAAGTTTATGGAGATTTTACATGGTGGATTACCATTGAGTTTCACACAAAATGACATATTGTTATTCAGGAGGAAGTCTGCTCATGAGGCTTACAACAAGGAACTAAGCATATGAGTTTGGGTTGTTGATTCATGAACAACATAATATCATTTTTACTTCTTTGTTTTGTTACTTTCATTATGTTTATAGATGCATCATTTTTCTTATATTAGCATTTTAAATGTAAAGATAATGATGGATTATTTTGATGTTCATTTATCGAAGATGCTGATGGGTTTTGATGTAAAAATAACTAATTTACTATCTACAAAATGTGGCATGTTTATTAGAATTTCATTTTGCACAAACTCCTTATATGCAGCTCAATTCAAGCTTTTGGAAAATTTTCCGCATGTTAAAATTTTTTTCCTCCAAGCAGAAATGATTTTCCTCCTATCGGAAAACATTTCCTCATGTCGGAAAATATCGCAAAATATTTACTTCTAGTTGGAAACTAATTTCCTCCACTTGGAAAATCAATTTCCAATAGGTGAATAAATTAATAATGGGGTAAAAAAATTGAGAGTGGAGACAAAATATTATATAAGATGAAGATGTATTTAACAAAAAATGTATTGACTTTTAAAATCAATAACCCATTACAAGAAAAGAAAAAATGATATATATTTGTTTTTCTTTTCAAAATCATTTGGACATTTCATAAAATAAGATGTCAACTAAAGATTCAAAATCAATTTCAAAATGTTTCTTTTCATTTGGATTAAATTCTTAAAATAAAATTGCTAAATACATACTACACCATTATCACAACATAAATAAAACATTACCATCGAGTAGAAAATATAATATCCATGATACAAAATAATTATCACAAGGATATTAATCAAGATCGAACACTTTGTATGAGCATATTTTTGATTGGAGGTTAATTGTGCCCCTCAAACTCCCACCTTCCACAAAAAACTTATGCATATTAACAGCCTTCACACGTAGTCCGATAGACTCCAAATTGCAGAGTTTGAGTTGTTCTTCCATGTGGTCAGTCACAGGCTTTGTCAATTTTGTACCTGCGGTACGTCGTTCATAAAACCACCTTTGCAGTAAATCCCGTATGTGCTCAATCAATGCTACCATTGGCATCTCTCTAGCATCTAGCAAAATACCATTCAAGCTTTCTGCAATATTGGTGGTCATGATAGTGTACCTTCTACATGGAGAAAGAGAACGTGTCCACCTTGTAAGGTCACATGATCGGATGTACTGAGCAGCCCTACTGTCTTTTGCCTCAATTTATCCCATATAAAACTCAAAATCTTCAACCAAATATGCATTAGCTGTGAGCATGAAACATTGTATTATTGTCTCATCTTTCGCATGTCCATTTGCTTTAATATTTCTACTTATGTGGTACGTGCACAGCTCATGGAATGCATTTGAAAAAACTTTGTATATTGCCTTTTCAATAGCTGGGTGTCTATCACTCATAAACACCAAATCCGGGAAATCTCTAATGGCATCCTTGAGGTTTTGGAAAAACCATATATATGCTTGCTCGTTTTCTCTATCTTCAATGCCGAAAGCCAAAGGATATATTTGCTTATTGCCATCCATGCCTGCTGGAATGTACATATATCATTTGTATTTCCCTTTCAAAGTAGTCGCATCAACAGCCAATATGGGTCTTATGTGGGATATAAATTCCCTAATGCATGCTCTAATTGCCATAAAAAAAATATACAAAATTGTTATCATCATCTGTTTTGGTACGTATATGAGTCCAGGGTTCTTCGATACTAACTCATAACAGTAGACAGGAAACTTAGCAAACTTCTTCTCTGGAGATCCCATAACACTGTTAAGTGCATACTCTTTACCTTTCCATGAATTATTGTAGCTTATATTCGCCCCATATTTTTGTAGAAAGTCATGTTGAATTTCTTTGGGTTTGTAAACATGTGCAATCCCTTCATATTTAGATTTAATACATTGCTCGATAACCCAGCTACTCGCCTGCTTATGTTCTCGATATACGATATCTAACAAGCAACTGTGTACATTATCGAAAATTCTCACAATAAATATTTCTCCATTTTTTAATTTAGTCGCACGTAGTCACCATTTACAAGTATTTTCCAAACATACAACCTCATACCATTATGTAGTGGATTGTGTCACCTTAAACTCTTTATTTTCATGCGTGCAATAGATACTCAGTTTATTCTGTAAGTCACGTTTGTTTCAAAATAACTGTCCAACTACTATGCTTTCATAGCCAGTGAAAGTTGATGAAAATATGGCCATAGAACCACTTCTGTTGCTCAATGATAAGTGGTCACTTGTAGCACGTTGAACCCTAATATCATCAACTCCTTCATTGTTCATTTCAGAATGTATATCATTATTATTATCGGGCAATTCATGTTCAAAATCTACATCATTATGATCAACATCATCCGACTGAATACTAACATCATCCCCTACTGCATTGTAATTCTCATAATGATCAATATTATACAACTGCTCATACTCCTCCAACCAGGGAAACAAATGTCGCCGAGACGGTTGAGAAGTCACCAATACTATCGGTTGTCATCCACCGCCAACACCGAAAGAGGGGGGGGGGGGGAGTTTCTATCATGGTTGTCAGAGGAATGTCACCTAAATCGATGCCTATCGCCTGAATCTCCAGGTGTCGGTGGAGTTTCATTTTTTAGGTGGATACGGTGGAAATAAGGTGGAGAAATCAGCGGCTTGTCATCGGTTGTTGGTGGAAGTTTCGGGGAGATCTCGACCGGCGCGTTTGTGTGTTTGAGATCTGATCTGAAAATGGTCTATGTGTTGTGTGCAGTGTATGTGATCTGTTCTATGTGTCTATGTGTTTGTGTGTTTGTGTGTTTAGGCTGAGAAGAGAGAAGAGGGTTGAATGGCCGGTCGGAACTAAAGGGAAAGCCGGGAAAGAGAAGAGGAAGTGATGGCTGGTTAAAGGCAGAGCGAACTCGAGAAGAATCGAGAAGATAGGAATTTTTTTTTCTGTATTGATTATTTTTTTAAAAAAGAAAAAAATGTGAATGAAAGTGTAAACTAGGAATGAAATTATGAAAGTGTCGAAACTGAAAAAAAAAATGTTAAAGAAAGTGTAAATTGTGAATGAATGTGCAAAAATTATTGATTTTTTTGGATTTTTTTCAAAGTGTTAATGGAGTAGGAGTAGGACACCGAAGGGAAAGAAACAAAAATTTGAAATGAAATGATCAGAAGGAATCTATTCAAAGAGAGTTTTTTAGAATTTTGATAAGAAATTTTACAGTTGTGAATGTAATTTACATGTTAACAGTATATACAGATTGAAAAAATCATGAAAGAATTGAGAGGGAAAAATAATACAATAAAATTATTACAAGACAAGACTTTGCCGTCTTTTTTGTTTTTTTTTTTAATATTTTGAATATGTTGTGTACTTGAAAAGTACAAATATTCACGAGTTTAAGTGATTTGTAATGCTGAGCAGGTAAGGAAATGAGTGTAGTATAAAAATACGTGTAGAGCAGCTCAGCCATATTTTTATATTTTGCATCCTTCTTCCTTAGTATAAATTATAGAGAGAGTAAGTTTAAAAGTTTGATAAAAAGAAGTGGAGTGAACGCAAAGTTTTATCTGAATGCAACTAGTTTCCAATATCCTTTATTTCTTTATTCAACATTTATATTCATAAAAGGAAGAGCTTTTGGAAGATCCATGTTAGAAATAAAATCTCAATTCACAATTTCTTGATCCTCAAAAATAGGTACTTTAATAACAAATATTGTTAAGTTATGCTTATTATTTAATATAAAATTAACTATATGTATAAGATATACACCAAATAATTGATTTAATATAAAATTAAGTTTGCTTTATAATGTAATATATTATGCAATTATTAATATATTATTGTTATTATTCTCAATAATATTGTTATTCTTATTCTTATTGTTATTATTTTTATGATCCTTATTATTCTTATTATTATTGTTATTATTACTTTTATTATCCTTATTATTATTAATGTTGTTATTATTGTTATTTTTATTATTATTATCAATATTATTATTGTTATTACTCTTATTATTATTATTGTTGTTGTTGTTGTTATTATTCTACTTATTATTATTATTGTTTTTATTTTTATTATCCTTATTATCCTTATCATTATTAATGTCATTATTATTGTTGTTTTTATTATTAATAATAATATTAATAATAATAATATTATTATTATTGTTATTAATATTATTATTATTATTATTAATGTTGTCATTAATATTTTTTTATTAATATTAATATTATTGTTATTCTTATTAATATTCTTATTATTGTTATTATTATTATTATTATTATTATTATTATTGTTATTAATATTGTTATTATTGTTGATGTTATTATTATTATTATTGTTGTTGTCAATATTATTATTATTATTATTATTGTTACTACTTTTATTATTATTAATATTGTTAATTTGTTATTATTGTTGTTGTTATTATTCTACTTATTATTATTATTATTTTTATTATCCGTATTACCGTTATTATTATTGTTATTGTTATTTTAATTATCGTTATTATTCATGTTATTATTAGTGTTGTTATTAATGTTGTTCTTTTTATTATTATTATTGTTGTTATTATGATTATTGTTATTATTATGGATATTAATGTTGTTATTATTCTACTTATTATTATTATTATTATTATTATTATTATCCTTATTAATGTTGTTCTTTTTATTATTATTATTGTTATTATTATGATTATTGTTATTATTCTAATTCGTATTGTTGTTATTCTTATTAATATTGTTAATATTGTTATTATTGTTATTTTTATTATTATTAGTAATATTATTATTGTTATTACTCTCTTATTATTATTATTGTTGTTGTTGATATTATTATACTTATTATTATTATTGTTATTATTTTTATTGTCCTTATTATTATTAATATTGTTATTATTGTTGTTATTATTATTATTATTATTATTATTATTATTGTTATTAGTATTGTTATTATTGTTGATGTTATTATTATTATTAATGTTGTCAATATTATTGTTATTATTATTATTATTATTATTATTATTATTGTTACTACTCTTATTATTATTAATATTGTTAATTTGTTATTATTTTCGTTGTTATTATTCTACTTATTATTATTATTATTATTTTTATTATCCTTATTAATGTTGTTCTTTTTTTATTATTATTGTTATTATTATGGATATTAATATTGTTATTATTTTAATTCTTATAATTGTTATTTTTATTGATATTGTTAACGTTGTTATTATTGTTGTTTTTATTATTATTAGTAATATTATTATTGTTATTACTCTCTTATTATTATTGTTGTTATTATTGTACTTATTATTATTATTGTTATTATCCTTATTATTATTAATGTTGTTATTATTATTATTATTATTATTGTTATTATTATTGTTGTTGTTGTTATTATTATTAATGTTGTCAATATTATTATTATTATTATTATTATTATTATTATTATTATTATTGTTGTTACTGCTCTTATTATTATTAATATTGTTAATTTGTTATTATTCTACTTATTATTATTATTGTTATTATTTTTATTATCTTTATTATCCTTATTAATGTTGTTCTTTGTATTATTATTATTGTTATTATTATGGATATTAATATTGTTATTATTGTAATTTTTGTAATTGCTATTCTTATTAATATTGTTAATTTTGTTATTATTGTTGTTTTTATTATTATTAGTAATATTATTATTGTTATTACTCACTTATTCTTATTATTATTATTGTTGTTGTTGTTGTTGTTATTATTATTGTTATTAGTTTTATTATCCTTAGTATCGTTATTATTATTAATGTTGTTATTATTATTGTTTTTATTATTATTATTGTCATTAATATTATTATTATTGTTGATGTTATTATTATTATTAATGTTGTCAATATTATTATTATTATTATTGTTACTACTCTTATTATTATTAATATTTTTAATTTTTTATTATTGTTGTTGTTATTATTCAACTTATTATTATTATTGTTATTATTTTTATTATCCTTATTATCCTTATTAATGATGTTCTTTTTATTATTATTATTGTTATTATTATGATTATTGTTATTATTATGGATATTAATATTGTTATTATTCTAATTCTTATTATTGTTATTCTTATTATTATTATTAATGTTGTTATTATTGTTGTATTTATTATTTTGCACATATTATTATTGTTATTACTCTTATTATTATTATTATTATTGTTATTATTGTTGTTGTTATTATTCTACTTATTATTATTATTGTTATTATTTTTTTTATCCTTATTATCCTTACTATTATTGTTGTTATTATTGTTGTTATTATTATTAGTGTTATTAATATTGTTATTATTGTTGATGTTATTATTATTATTAATATTGTCAATATTATTATTATTATTATTATTATTATTATTATTGTTGTTATTACTCTTATGGTTATTATTATTGATATTATTATTATTGCTATTATTATTTTTTCTTGTTATTAATATTGTTATTTTTCTTATTCTTATTGTTGTTCTTAATATTATTATTAACTTAATAATAATTTATGATTATTAAAAAGAAAAACGGAAAGTGGTAGCGGAAAAGCAGATGTAGATTGGTCACATTGTATTCCAATTGAAGGTAACAAGTATGATACAATTTGCAAATATTATAATCATAAAATGCAAAGTGGTGGAATAACAAGGTTAAAGTATCATTTAGCACATTCTGATCCAAAAAGTAATGTCAAAAAGTGCCCCAATGTATCTCCAAAAGTGAAGAAAGAGATTTACCATTATTTGAGAAAGAAAGAACATGCAAAATTGAAAAAAAAGACAATGGAGGAAGATATTCATAATGAATTATAGGGTAAATTAGCTCCGTTTTGGAGTAATTATGATGATGATGATGATGGTGGTGGTGATGATATATGTATATATGTAGCTGATATGCATCATGATGAAAAAGACTCATATAAAGCTGTAGTTCGTGCATCTAAATAAGACAGATGGGAAAAAGAATAAGGAAGAAACTTTTTTAATCCTAGAGGTCAAGTATCAGGATCGTCTCGAGAGGGTGGTAGTCAACCATGTGCTCAATTCCGTTCTTGCAACAAGTGTAAGGGAGCCCATTCGTAGACAACAATCTCAACAATTTTCTCCAGCTGCACCTTCATTTTATAAGTTATCCAGTGCAAAACAAAAAAATATAAAAGATGTATTGAAAAAAGGTGGTGTGAAAGATACATTGGGAAGACTAGTAGCAAAGTTCTTTATTTATGATAATGTCCCACCTGCAAAGGCAAAATCGCATCATTTCAAAAACATGATCGTTGGTGCTCAACAAACAGGTATGGAAGTTCAAATTCCATCTCCATATGAAATTAAGGAAAAATATCTAGACATGGAATATAAAGAGATATAACAGCATATTGAAAAGTTCAAAGAAAGTTGGAAAACATATGGTTGTACAATTATGTGCGATGGATGGACAGGACCAACTAAGCTGTCCATATTGAATTTTATGGTCTATTGCAAAGAGTCATCAGTGTTTCTTAAGTCAGTTGATGCCTTAGATAAAATAAACAACTATAAGTATATATATAAATTTTTGGAGAATGTTATCCATGAATTAGGCAAGAACAATGTTGTGCAAGTAGTCACGGATAATGGTTTTGCATTCGTAAAGGCTGGTAAGAAATTGATGACATAGTATAACTTGTATTTGACACTATGTGGTGCACACTGTATTGATATTATATTTGAGGATATTGGAAAGTATGAAAGTATTGTAAGGATCATTCAGCGTGCAAGAATAATAACCAATTATATTTATAATTATAATTGGTTACTTTCTTTAATGCGAGAGATATATAAAGGAGATATCGTTTGACCAGGAGCAACAAAGTTTGCAACAAACTATATTGCTTTAAATAATCTCCTTAAAAAGAAAGCTTCTCTAAAACAAGTCTTTACCAGCGATGCATGGGCTGGACATCAATTGAATTGAATAAAAGCAGGTAAAGAAGTGGAGAAACTTATCCTTGATAATCATTTTTGAGATTTTGTTACTCACGTTGTTAATTTATATGAGCCATTATATAATATTTTGCGAATTGTTGATGCTGAGTTCATACCTACGATGGCAATATTATATGTTTGTTTTCAAAAAATGAGATATGTAATCAAAAACCCAAGAGGAACTTAGTGGGTTATAGACATTATAGATTCTCGATGGAACAATACACTTTCTCATCCTCTCCATATGGCTGGTAATTTTATGTCAATTACTTATTATTAATTATTATTTTATCTTATAATTTATAGATTCGATTTAATTTTTATTATTATTTTGTAGCATATTTTCTGAATCCACGATTCTAGTATAAAGAAGGAATTGACATTGATTCAGATCTTATACAAGCTGTTCATGATGTCGTTGCAGCATTAGATCCAAATTCGGATCGTATATCTCAATTTGGAAATGAAGTAAGATTTTGTTTATTATTTTTTTTAACTAACATATTAATAACATTTTTTTATAATTTTTTTCGTTATTACATATAGATAATATGTTTTAGAGATGCACGAAAAGGGTTTAGTGATCGTGCAACAATTACTGCCCGAGAGGAAATAATACCTGGTATGTGCATTTCAATTAATTGTTATAAAAAATCATGTACAAAATATTAAAAATTTTATTAATATTTAAAAATTTAATATATTTTGATTTATAATGTTGAAATATATAGCTGAATGGTGGACAATGTATGGTAATAGCACTCCAACACTCAGGAAATTCTGCAATGTGTATTTTGTCACAAACTGTATCATCATCCTCATGCGAGCGTAATTGGAGCACATTCGCTTTAATACACACAAAATAATGAAATAAGCTCGCATATAAAAAATTTCAGAAATTGATTTTTTGCTACTAGAATATGAAATTGTGGATCCGTGATATGGAATTAATAAGTCAACCACAATTAGATTTAGATTATTTGGATCTTTTTTAAATTGGAGCTGATCCCGGTGAAGATGAAGATAATCCTATTATCCAATGGGTTAAGAATTCACACTTAGATGATGATGAAGGCAATCCAGATCCTCGAGTCGTAATGCATGCTTCACAACTAGGGATAAATATTGACAATGTTATTGCTGAAGAAGTTATGAGCAGTGATAGTGGAGGAAATGATTCGTTTGAAGTAGTAAAAAGGCCTTCAACTAGGAGATTTAGTCCTCGTTTAGAAACATTTTGTAGCGGTTATTCTGAACCAAATGAATACGAGGACGAAGATGATGATGATGTCGTTGATCTTGATGATGATGATGATGATGATGATGATAATGGAGGTAATGGTTATGGTGGCAATGGAGGAGGAGAATATAATATAGGTGGAGGTGGGAGTGGAACATATTATCGAGAACCAAGCGAACATCCATTAAGCCCATTTACTGGTGAAGATCAATATGCACATGCAACACAGGATTTTGATCATGGGTCTCGAACAGCAGGCATTTGTTCAAGAAGGCACTATGGCATTTCCATGATGAATCAACATGATGAAGATTACTTTTTAACTCTTTAGATGCAATGAGTTTAAATACACAAGTTAGTTCTCAATATGAGAATTCTGAGATTCCAATTGTGTATCCAATTGGTCAAATGAGATCACATAATCCTCACAGTGATTACGATGTTGATATCTTCAATCATCCCATGTCTCAAAGTGAATGTTATACTCCTCATTGGATAAATCCACATTACCTTCTACTTGGACAGTTGGTTGGAATTGATAGAGAGAGATATACTTGGCACATCCACAATTACATGGAAAATTTATCTAATATGATGAGTTGGAATGCCTATTGTTATATTCGCAAAATATCGAGATATGATCATCAATTTGAAGAACCAAGGAATTCTTTTTGGTATTAATAATGTATTAGGGATTATTTTGAGAATTTCTTGTATCTTACTATTATCTGTTAAATTTTCTATATTTTGGTACTAATTAACTTTATATTTTATTCACTTATAAATAATTTGTAATATTTATAGAATCTTTTATGATTATTGTATTCTAATTATTGTATTTTTATATTCTTTTACTATATTAATTATCTCATATGTAAAAATTTATATTCTAAATTAAAAATTTACAGTTTCTGTTATTTTATCGATATTTCTATCGATATCGACATTTCTATCGATATTTCCGTAAAATCATACCCTCCACATTTCCATTGATATCGATATTTTCTTCACTGCCTCCAACATCAACTCCTTTATGGATGTTAAATGAAGTCCAGGCCCCACGAACATCAACTTGATCTCTAAACTGAGTTTCATGAACTATAACTTTAAAATGTAGCCTCAATAGGTTCAGAATCAGGAACTTGTGGTAGATTAACACCAATTGGAGGACGAGTAAAAGAATGATGATTACTTCTACTATTCGAAGCAAAGGCTATTTGATGAACATTTCTAGATACATATTCAACTTTCGAAATCATTTTAACATACAATGGAGGTCGCATCATTGTCATCCCTCACTTCTTAAAGAAAGCATTTCACATCCCTATCACTGTGTATTTCTGTAGGATCCACATTTTCTACATATCGTCCATATATCTATTTTGGCTTTAGCAAATATTCATTTCAGTCTATTTCAATAGAACCGAAAATCTCATCATCTAACTCTAATTTTGTGTATCTTTTGTCGACGAAAACCATTATATTTTTACCATTTTGATACTCCCAATGACCACGATAATTTTGTACCAATGTTCCATTGTATAAAACCGTAATTACAATATCATCATCTTCTATTTTATTACAAAATTAAATAAATAACGTTAAACTAAATTAATAAATATGTAAAAATATGAATAATACTAAATAAACTTATTAACTGTCCCAAAAAACCGCTTCTATTTTTTTTCTGCCAAATATTACGTTTTCCTACTGGTGAAAAATTAGCTAACGAAAATTGACAAACGGTGGAAAATGGCGAAAGTTGATCTTTTTGGCCAATTTTCCTCCATTTTACTGGTTTTCGCTATTTTTCAGTTCTACATAAATTTTTCCCTTTTCACATTATATGTCACCTAAGTACCTTTAAACTCAAATATAACAACTCATAAACTAATTTATTACATACCCATATTAAAAAACTTTTAAAAAAAACAAGAGTGAAAAAATTCAAGAATAAGAAAAAAGAGATGAGATGAAATGCAAGAATGAGAGCAGATGAGATGAAAAAAGAGAAACTTTTTACCTAAGTTTAGCTTCAAAAGTGAGAAAATACAAGAAAAAAAAGGGGTGAGAGCAAATGAGATGCGGAATTTTTTTCTCTTTTAGATGAACGAGCTATTTGAGAAAGAAGAAAAAAGAAAAGGATAAGAGAAAAACTATTTCGTAATTTTCAATTTAGCCAAGGACATTTTTGTTTACAGTTGGATAGATTTAAAAAAATATATATATATATTTTGCTATTTTTCAAAAATGGATTAATGGGGTGGCTATTTATAAAAAAAAATCCACAACAAAAAATCTGAGGATTTTTATTCGGTTTCCTATGTATAATTCATATTATAGCTAGTTAGAAAGTTAGCTGAGCTGGATAGCTTTTGGTTTAGCTTGTCCATGTGGCTTACAATCATTCGTTTTAGTTAGTCTTCAAAGACGCTTCTATGTTTTGTATAAATAGAAAAACTCTTTGTAAGTTTCATCAACATACGGAAATAGATCAAACATATTTTCTCTCTGTCTCTTGTTTTTACACACTCTCTCTTGTTTATTGATTCTCTTATTATTATTATTTTCCCCTCTAATTTTCTTTTGCTTTCTTTAATTTTGTATTCATTCAATTCTACCAAGCATTCCTTTCATTTCATAGATTAACATGAAGAATAAAGAAGCAGTCTAATTAATACTTGCTTGGTTGTACTACCCATGAAAATAATAATAATTCAATCTTGCTTTCTCATTTGGGACCCTTTTAGTCCTTCAATGAAGTTACCCAAATTAGAGTAGGATAAGCCTCCTTCAACAGCTTTCCTTGCCATTTCACCAAGTACATTTGATCTGCTTCTCATTTCATATACTTTCTCACCAACCCATTTTTTCCTTCACCGCTTTCTTAATCTGTTCCCTTTTCACAAAATTCCCCATCATCCTAATCCATTTACGTGCACCAACGCCAACTCCAATTCTCAAAACATCAGTAATCAATTTCTCGTTGTACAATTGCTTGGCAAAGATCGGCCATGTCACCATTGGAAGCCCCAGCACCGATACCTTCAAGCGCCGAGTTCAGGCCACAGTGAATCAGAATTCCTCCTACAGCTTCACTATCAAGTATCAGAACTTGGGTCGCCCAACCTCTTATGATTAATCCCTTCTTTTCTATTTTTTTTTTGCCCTATGTTGAAAGTTAACGTGAACAAATGAAGAAGGATGTAATAGTCTAAAAAAAAAAGAAGTGAAGTCGCGTAAAAGGCCAAAAAAGAAAAGGAAAAAAAAAAAAAAAAAGGTTCAAAGATGCAAAATATATATAGTTTAGGACGCATTGAAGCCATATTCAAGTGACAATATCTAAGAGATTACATGATCATCATGAATATAACATATATATATAGATATATATATCTTACATCAGGTGGGAAGGTGCAGAAGCTACATCATATGGATCAGTCAGGAGCCATTCAGGAAATTATTAATATCATTGTGGCTTTTAATTCTGATGTGAAGGATTAAATACATATATATATATATATATTCGAAATATAGATTTATCTCCAAAAATAATTGAGCATAAAATAAATAAAATAAAAGAATTGGATTTTTTAGAAAAGAATAGATTGTATTGATTTTTGATACTCTTAACACCCTTACAACACTTATTTATTGTTTTACCTATCTGCCTCTAGCCTTTTTATTTTTTATTTTTATTTTTTAATTTTATTTTACGCAAACTGGAGAAGCAGTCTCTTTAAAGAGGGATGAAATGGCGAGTTTATTGTTTTTTTTTTGGATGGTGAAATGGTGAGTCATTATATCAAAGTTGTCATGTATGTATAAATCTAGCTAATTGGTTTAGACAAGTGTTAGCTTGCTTGTAATATTTCCCATGACTTAGCGTATGTGCTATTTTTTTTTTTTTTTCTTGGTAAATTAGCGTATGCGCTATTGCTAGTGCTAGGCATAAGTGAGGTGCATTAACAAAGTTGCTTGAGCCTCAATCATTTGAATTAATAAAAATTTATTTTAATAATACTAAAGTTATTAAAATATCTATAAAAATATTATAAGTAACATAATTAATGCAACAATATGGAATTGATTTATTTTTTATCCATATATCCATATATATATATATATATATTTAATTGATATAAATATGATAACCAATGATATTAATAATTAATGATAAATGCTTTTGGTCAAATTTTGATCCATATGCAAACGGGAGAAGAGCCTCTTTAAAGGAGAATGAAATCGTGAGTCCTGACTCATTAGATTAAAATTGTCATGCATGTACACTACTAGCTAATTGGTTTTAGAAAGTTTTAGCTTGCATGTAGTCTGTCATAAGCATAATGCTAGCTATCAATAGCGTGCATTAACATGTCAACAATGTCTTAATGCGAGATGGGATTAAAGTACTTGAGATATCAAGCATTTGAATTAATAAAATAATCCAATCACTATAGAAATGTTTATCAAGTGATAGTGTATCCTATTTGTATCGTATCATACCCCTGTGACTCAAACATGATTTATTAAATCTTGTTTGACATTAAATAAATTCAAATTCATTCAGTTAATAATTGTGTAATCTATTACCAATATTTTAACGTGTTATATATATATATATAATGATTCTACGGTCAAAACGGTCCTGATTGTGTTTTATCCAGATAAAAAACGTAAGCGTATTATTGATCATTCGATAAAAACTAACGGTTCAGATTAGAATGTCAATTTTCCTCCCAAAAATGTGTTCCCACATGCCTCCCTTCCCTTCCCTTCCCTTCCCTTCCCTTCCTTTCCCATTTCCCTTCACGTCTACCATGAAAGCAACATTGTCGCCATCCTTTCCCGTGACTTGGGTATTTCACTTAATATATTGTCTTTTTCTTTTTTCCCTTATCAATTAATATCTTAGAAGTGGTTTATAAATATTTACTTAGCCTCCTCCTCCTTCTTCTTCATATTCATCTTCTTCTTTTATTTTTTTATTTTTTTATGTTTTTTGTTTCGCACAAGAAATAGAAAGGAAAAAAAGAAAAAGAAAAAAGGTTTCTGAAAGCAATTGAAAGCAACAATTTTTGTTTTTGTTTATTTTGGGAGGGGATTTGTAACAACTCGTATCAAAATACACATGTTTTAACAAGTTCGACCATGTGAACAATATGTGGGACAAGTTGACTTTTTCAATGGTCAATATTTTTTAGTTTGACTGATGTACCATTGTGTAGATATCGTCAATACGAGTTCACAGACTGATGGCATGCTAAATTCTAAGTTACGGATAAAAAGTTATGTTTCTGATAAGTTTTAAGCATAAATTTTATATCAGTGTCCAAACCAGTCCTCAGTTTTTGTATGTTAGTGAACCAAGGCTCTATATAAGCCTCGATAAGCATGCCAAACAAGAAACCAAAGACCAAAATACCTATTTTATCTCCAAAACCAAAGAAATTCTCCCCCAAACCCATGGGTCTGAATTGGGTTATTTAGACCCGTTTAACATCGAACAGGGTCATTGCTGCTTTTGCCCATTTCAACCACCAACATATTACACGTGTCAGCCAGGAAGGAAGCCCACATCGATGCGAGCTCGGCCGTGAAATTTAACAGCGAACGGTGGACGGATGCACTTAGATCTAGCTGGTGAAGGTGGCGGTGACCAGCGAGGTGGGTTGTCAGATTTTCATGTTTTTCGATAGTTTCAGGCCAACCCATAGACCTTTTTCTATAATTTTTGGCCCTCTGAACTCATTTCTGTGGTTCTTTTGCCCAGATTCCTCATTGTTTGGGAGATACGATGACGGAAAGTTTGATTGAAGCTTCAACCAAGTTTTTCAGCCACCAGAGGAACCTGTGGACCTAGGTGAGCATACTAATGGGTTACTTATCTCTTGGGCTTTCCATTGATATAAAGTTTGTGAATTTTGGAGATCGTTTGATAATTTTTCCATTTTTGGGTCAATTAGTTAACCTTCGGAAAAATTCGGATAGTGTTTGGACAAAATTGGGGTTGCATTAGTGAAATTAGACATTATTAGGACTCATTAGAAGGTTCAATTTCGAAAAATTAGGCTTCAGTTGAAAATCCCCAATTTTGGGTGCCGGATCCTAAGAGTACACAGTATAATTGGACCATTCGGGGTGCAATTTACATAATTTTAGAGTTGTATAAATTATTTTAAGACTTTTGGATCATACAAGTATCTTTGGTTTAGTTATTGGAGTCTGAAAAATACTTTATTATATTACAGACACTCGTGTTGAGTCTGAAGGCGGTCCTGCAGGGGAGCAGGAGTGAGCATCTGCAATTCTGTGAGTGGTTAAAATTTTTAAAATGTTTTGGGTATATAGAATAATATATATGTGTGTTTTGGATATTTTACGTATATATAAATTGATTGAAATGGTTGTTTTATGCATATAAAATATCTACTTTCACTTACACGAGTTATCATTTTATGTGGATTCTAATAAGATCTTTAATGATTTCTAATTTTGATGAGTTCATAGTGAACTTGAGAATTATGTTAAATTAAATATTTTGGTATTTGAATTGAGATTTTAGATCATTTTAGAAAATATTTGATATGAGGAGCAGATTGAAAATTTATATGATTTTAAGCATGTTTAAATATTTTATAATTTTTAAGTGCTTAAAAATTGGTTTATTGCTGAATATATGTCACTGTGGTATTTCTGGTTTTTGCATGAAATTATGATTTGAATTTTTTTTTGAAATATTTGAATAAGTGATTGAATTTGAATATTTATTATGAATTATGATACAATATTGGTTGGAAAAAATACATATGCTTTTACAAGGTTTTTTTAAGGATACTGTATCATTTATTTGTAAATTAATGTATCAAGTAGTGCCAATATCTTTGATCAATATTATATGCGCGGATTTTGCCACGGTACTGTGAGGTTAGGTTTAGCCCACAAGATATTATTGCCATGGACCGTGAAGTTGGATTTATCCCATAGGTTATTATTGCCATGGTACCGTGAGGTTGGGTTCAGCCCACAAGGTACTATTACCACGGATCATGAGGTTGGGTTTATCCCATAGGTTATTATTGCCACGATACCGTAAGGTTGGATTCAACCCACAAGATATTTATTACCACAGACCGTGAGGTTGGATACGTCCTAGCGGTTTACTATTTCCACGATACCTTTCGGATATTAAAGATCATGAGGTGGTGTATCCCACAGTTTACAGATTGGTACATCAAATAGTACATGGTGTACGTTTGAATATGTTGTTGGCTTCAAACATTGTGGTTATTTATGCATTTTCATATTTATTTTACGGAAATATATCTATAAGATTTTATGCTTAATATTTATATCTTCATTAAGACATTTTATAATGTTACAATGATCATTCATTTTATACTTTAAGCATTGATTTTATGATATTAAATTGGGGTACAAGTTCGGATTTTGTGAAATGATTTTTAAACGGGGAACTTTTCAAAGGAGTGGAATGAGAGGTCTTAAGAGAAATATTTTTACGATAAATTAATATTTTTTTTTATTATAGTATGCCACTCACTGAGATTTTTTTATCTCACGTTTTATTGTTTTAAATCCGTTCCCCTTAGGTCAAGGCAGTTAGTAGCAGTCTACCTCGCGCACCGCCTGTTACTTCGTTCCTTCCACGACAGCAGCAGTACTTATCTTTTCTTTATTTTATCCTTACCTTTTTAGACTCATTTATTATTTACTTGTACTTCTAAACCTTACAACTACTCTTAGAATGCTCTGATCTATATTTTGGACTCAGTAGAGATCTAACTATATATACATGTGTAGTTATGGTCTGTAGTATAATAGGCCGGTTGTGGATTTTTATGCTATTGTGGTTTATATTTATATAATGAGGTATTATTGTTAATGCTTGAGTTTGGTTGTCCACGTTTTTAGGTGATGTTCCATTGGATATTCTCTAGGGATTGGCCGGTGGAACTTCACTAGGCGGGACCAACCCGGAGATCCTGGAAGGGTTGTCAAGGCGAGTTCTATCAGCTTAGTATCAAAGATTTAGGTTCTAAATTCCTTAGGGTTGTGCATTGCTGTATGACTCATCATGTGTTGCACCTTCCATACCTACCCTTTTGTTGGTGTTAATTATATTTTGACTGATTCCATCATATAGAACTTTTTTTTTTCTTGATATCGCAAGGAGGTAGACGTGGTTGCTTGCATGCTACATCTGGAAGTACAGATGTGTCCACTTATAAGGTGCATCTTGTCGAACGCTGGCTCGATCACTCAAAAAGAGTGGATTTACTACTTATTCTATTAATTAGACTCGTAGACTTGGAACAGTGGGTTGTAATGGCTCCACGAATCCTAAGCAATGTTGGACGAGAATAAGATCTCTTTAATTAGCTTTATACTAGAGGGAAACTGCGAGGAAGTGGTGGACGTATGAAAGAACTAGGAGACGTCACACTTAGACATAGTTTAGACTGTATTTCAGATCGAGTTTTGTCCTCCAACTTTTGTTAAGATTAAGAGGTTAAAGTTGAGATACCCACTCAAGGTTCAGGACAATAGACAGTGAACTACGGTAGCAGCCATTTTTAAAGATTTAAAGTCTTAGGTAGCTTATGTGGCAAGTTTCATGGTGGGTAGTGCCAGTGGGATGGATCATGCATTCATTACAGGCAGTTGGAACACTTTAAAAAGGATTAACCCTATTGAAGACATGGTCATGCTAGAGCTTTAAGATCTGGTGCACAATTGCAGCAGATGAATGGGTACAAAGTGCATGATACATAAACAGGCCAGACTTTAGGAGATTCTACCAAAGCTGGACAATAGTCTTCATCCACAATCAAAGGCAGAGGTTAAAAGGGATGACAACTAACCAGAAGTAAGGTATATGCTATGATTAGTTAGGAGGCACATATCACCCCGATGTTGTGACAAATACATTATCTATGCTTGGTAGTGATAGATATAATTATTGGCTGAAGGACCATACGCTCTTTTGTTTTACGTGAATATGTTACATAAGTTGGGATGACTTCAGTTCCATTTGGATGTCATTTTGAAATTTCCGCTTCCACAAGAGGGATCATTTGACTTAGTCCAATTTTCAAGGATAGTTGTTTTCATTTTATGGAAATCAAGATTCTTAATATTAGGATCTGGTATAAATAAAATTTGGTTGATGCATTTCGGTGATCTGATGTGGGACAACTTGTTGAGAACTAAGCTATAAATCTCATAAGTTCGTTTTGTGGCATCTACTTTTGGATGATGATTTTAGATCTTGGTTTTGATATTTTGTTTTCTTAGAGATTTAGGGCTTTATGCCAACAATGTTTTATGGATCTAAGGTGGTTGATATTCTTGATGATAACTTAATCTCCTAAAGAATATGATTTTTGGACATAGCTAGAATATAAGAAAGTGATAAGTGTTTTCTTATGGTTTGAGGATCTAGTAACTAGTTCTTAGTACTTGGTTGTGATATTAGAATTAAGATTTCAATCTCTTTATTGATTGAGGTATGTATTCTTGGAGTTTATTTGAAATTGGAGAAAAAATTGAGGTTTCTTTAAGGATGATATTTGAGATGACGAGAGAACTTGAACTTGATCTTTTGGTTTCATATTCTTTGATGTTGAAAATCTTGAGAATTTCTTTTAGGCTTTATAAGCAATCCAAAGCCTTCCATTAGAATAAGTACGAAAATTATTACTTTATGAATTTGATGAAGTTGGTTAAAAGAAAGACATTTAGCGAGGTTAAGAAAATTGGATAATCAATGAAGAACCTAGATCTTATAATTGCAACTTCTAGAAATGTAATCTGAGGCAAAAAGAACAATCTTAGTTTTAACTTTGTGATGCTAGTATTTGGTTCGAGGAAATTAGATTTAAATTCTAAACTTTCTTTTAGCTTTGTTGAATAGATTTTGAGAAAATTATGAGTTGTTACTTATGCTTCTAGGCAGTTGAAGAAACACGAGTTGAATTATCCAACTCATGATTTAGGACTCGCTGCGACGATCTTTATATTGAAGGCTTGGAAGCACTACTTGTATGGAGCTGCTGTTGGACCTTTACCAATCATAAGAGCTTTAAGTATTTGTTTACTCAAAAGGAGTTGAACTTAAAGCAAAGGAGATGGATGAGGTTGATCAAGGACTATGATTGCACAATTCCTTTGATGTTTGAGTTGCAATAGTCTTTGTTACTTGGTGGATGCATACCTCATGAGAACTTTTTACTAGCTTCTGATTACGACTGATACTTTTGGATTGTATTCTTGAGGCCCAATTTGAAAACCCTTACTTGATGAGTGTGAGAAGGAAAGTTAAACAAGGGGGAAAGTCAAATTTGGATATTAGAGCAATGTAGCCTTGGAAATTGGTTCTAGGTATTGTTTTCTAGCTAATGAATAGCTAAAAAGGGATGAAAAGAGAAGTTGTTGAATATATATCCAAGTGTTTCATTTGCCAACAAGTGAAGATAGAGAGACAAAGCCTTCTGGACTTCTACAGCCTTTACCCATCCCAGAATGGAAATGGGAGTGCATTACAATGGATTTTATATTCAAGCTTCCTCCCACAGTTTAGAGACATGATGGAACTTTTTATGAATCATATAGTGAATTTGCATGGGGGGTGCCAGTATCGATTGTATCTAACAGAAACCCACTGTTTACTTCGAGGTTTTGGCAGAGAGTAATGAAGAAGCTAAGTGTTAAGTTGATTTGAGTATCGCTTTTCACCCTTAAACCGATGGACAATCTAAAAGGACTATTTAGACCAAAAAGGACATGTTAAGGTTAGGTGTAATATAGTTTAAAGGGAAATTGGAATGAGTATCTACCTTTGGCAGAGTTCACTTACAACAATAGTTATCACTCAATCATTCAGATGTCACCTTATGAGGCATTGTATGGGAAACAATGTCAGACACCATTACGTTGGAATGAGACAAATGAAAGAAAACTTCTAGGCCCTGAGATTGTTCAAGCGATAGTGGACAAGGTTAATATTATACGGGCCAGGTTGAAAGTAGCATACAACAAGCAAAAGAGCTATACAGACCTTCGTAGGAAGGATCTAGAGTTCGAGGTTGGTGATCGAAAATTCCTGAAACTATCCTTGGAAAGGCGTAGTATGCTTTAGAAAGCTGAGAAAACTAGGTCTTCACTACATTAGACCGTACGAGATAGTTGAGAGGATAGGTCCAGTGGCTTGCTGGTTAGTCTTACTGCAGGAGCTTTCTCAAGTCTATGATGTATTTTCCATATTTATGCTCCACAAGTATATCTCGGATCCATCACATGTGTTGGAGACACCAAAGATTGAGTTGAGGGATGACTTGTCTTATAAGGAGCAGCCAATGTAGATTCTAAGTAGGGAAGAGAAAAAGCTTTGCAACGAGACCATACTCTTATTGAAGGTTCTTTGGAGAGATAACCTAGTCGAGGAGGTGACTGGGGAGCGAGAGGATCATATGCAGAGTGAGTATCCTCACCTCTTTTGAAACTAAGATACGAATTTCATGCACGAAATTTCTTTAAGGGGGTAGATTGTAACAACCCGTACCAAAATACACATGTTTTAACAAGTTTGACAAAGTTTGATTGAGTTTGACCAAGTGAACAATATGTGGAATCAAGTTGACTTTTTCAATGGTCAATATTTTTTGTTTGACTGAGATACCATTGTGTAGATATAGTCGATACGGATAAAAAGTTATGGTTCTAAGAAGTTTTAAGCATAAGTTTTGTATCAGTGTCCAAACTAGTCCCCATGTTTTGTCTGTTAGTGATTTAAGGCGCTATATGAGCCTCGATAAGCATGCCAAACAGGAAACCAAAGCCCAAAATACCCATTTCATCTCTAAAACCAAAGAAATTCTCCCCCATACCTATGGGTCCGATTTGGATCGTTTCGACCCGTTTAACATTGAACCGGGTCATCGCTGTTTTTGTCCATTCTGGCCACCAACCTATTACATGCGCTAGCTAGAAAGGAAGCCCACATGGAGGAGAGCTCGGTTGTGAAATTTCAAAGTGAACGGTGGCCGGACTAGCTAGGATCTGGCCGACGAAGGCGGCAGTGGCCGGTGAAGTGGGCAGCGGCTGACAAAGTGGGTTGCCAGATTTTCACATTTTTATGCCGTTTAAGGCCAATCCATAGACCTTTCCCACTATTTTTGGGCCTTATGAACTCATTTTCATGGTTCTTTTACCCTGATTGCTCACCGTTTGGGAGATACAACGTGAAGTTCAGCTGAAGCTTCAACCAAGTTTTTGGGCCATCGGAGGAACCTTTGGATCGAGGTGAGCATACTGATGGATTCCTTGTCTCTTGACTTTCCGTTGATATAAAGTTTGTGAATTTTGGAGATCGTTTGATAATTTTTCCATTTTTTGGTCAATTAGTTAACTTTTGGATAAATTCGGACTGTGTTTGGACAAAATTGGTCAAATTGGAAAAAAATTGAGGTTTAATTAGTGAAATTAGATATTATTAGGATCCATTAGAAGGTTCAATTCCAAAAGATTAGGTTTCGGGTGAAAATCCCCAATTTTGGGTACCAGATCCTAAGGGTACACAGTATAATTGGACCGTTCGGTGTCCAATTTACATAATTTTAGAGTGGTATAAAATATTTGAAGACTTTTGGGTCATACAAGTGTCTTTGGTTTAGTTATTGAAGCCTGAGAAATACTTTATTATATTATGGACACTCGTGTTAAGTCTGAAGGTGGTCCTGCAGGGAAGCAGGAGTGAGCATCTGCAATTCTGTGAGTGGTTAAAATTTTTAAAATGTTTTGGGTATATAAAATAATATATATGTGTGTTTTGGATATTTTACGTATATATAAATTGATTGAAATGGTTGTTTTATGCATATAAAATATCTACTTTCACTTATACGAGTTATCATTTTATGTGGATTCTAATAAGATTTTTAATGATTTCTAATTTTGATGAGTTCATAGTGAACTTGAGAATTTTGTTAATTAAATATTCTGGTATTTGAATTGAGATTTTAGATCATTTTAGAAAATATTTGATCTGAGGAGCATATTGAAAACTTATATGATTTTAAGCATGTTTAAATATTTTATAATTTTTAAGTGCTTAAAATTGGTTTATTGCTGAATATATTTCATAGGGTATTTTTTATTTTCGCATGAAATGATGATTTGAATTTTTTTTGAAATATTTAAATAAGTGATTGGATTTGAATATTTATTATGAATTATGATACAGTATTGGTTGGAAAAAAAATACATATGCTTTTACAAGGTTGTTTTAAGGATACTGTATCATTTATTTGTAAATTGATGTATCATGTAGTGCCAATATCTTTGATCAGTATTATATTATATTATATTATATTATATTATCTTATAGTGCGCGGATTTTGCCATGGTACCATGAGGTTGGGTTCACCCCATAGGATATTATTGCCATGGGTCGTGAAGCTGAGTTTATCCCACAGGTTATTATTGCCACGGTACCGTGAGGTTAGGTTCAGCCCACAGGATATTTATTGCCACGGACCATCCCGACGGTTTACTATTTCCGCGATACCTTGAGGTGGGTGTATCCCAAGGTTTACAGATTGGTATATCGAATGGTACATGATATACATTTGAATATATTGTTGGTTTTAAACATTGTGGTTATTTCTGCATTTTCATATTTATTTCGTGGAAATATATCTATAAGATTTTATACTTAATATTTATATCTTCATTAATACATTTTATAATATTACAATGATCGTTTACTTTATATTTTTAAGCATCGGTTTTATGATATTAAATTGGGATACAAGTTCGGATTTTGTTAAATGATTTTTAAATGGGGAACTTTTCAAACAAGTGGAACGAGAGGTCTTGAGAGAAATATTTTTACGGTAAATTATTATTTTTTTCTATTATACTATGCTACTCACTGAGATTTCTTTATCTCACATTTTATTGTTTTAAATCCATTCTCCTAGGTCCAGGCAGTTAGTAGTAGTCTACCTCGTGTACCGCTTGTTATTTCGTTCCTTCCACGACAGCAGCTGTACTTATCTTTTCTTTATTTTATCCTTACCTTTCTGAACTCATTTATTATTTACTTGTACTTCTAAACCTTACAGCTACTTTTAGAATGCTCAGATCTATGTTTTGGACTCAGTAGAGATCCTACTATATATACATGTATAGTTATGGCCTATAGTACAATAGGCCGATTGTGGACTTTTATGCTGTTGTGGTTTATATTTATATAATGAGGTATTATTGTTAATATATGAGTTCGGTTGTCCATGTTTTTAGGTGAGGTTCCATTGGATATTCTCTAGGGATTGTCCTGTGGAACTTCACTAGGCGGGACCACTCGAAAGATTCTGGGAGGGTTCCCGGGACGGGTCCTGTCAGGATTGGTCATGGGAATTGAATTTAAAGTATATGGATATATGGGTTAATAAACATTGGGAGATTGTTGAGATTTGCGGTTAATAAAGTATATGTTTTTTTGATATTCCTAAAATAATTAAATTAGAAAAAAATTAATACATGTTTAAATAATAAATATATATATGTATATATATATATATATAAATTTAAAAATTTAAATTTTGACATATCTTTCAAATAATAAAATAGTTTTTTTGATCTTGCATAAAATTTAAGTTTATTTGATATTTCTAAAATAAATATATCAGTAAAAATCAAAACATGTTTAAATAATAAATTAAATATTTTTATAAATATTATGCCTATATAATTACAAAAATACTAGATTTAGTGGTATTTAACCCATTAATACCCAGTACTTATATTGGTTGACAAATTACAAATCTGTCCGATTTTATAAATTATGGTGCAAGTTGGCGCCATTGTGTTGTGTGGGACTTTAACATGCCTACAAACGCTTGTCTCCCCTACGCCTGGCATTTCTCTAATCTCCTATAATCCCTCTCTACAAGTATTTGATTTTTTTGAAAAATATTTTCTTTTTAATTTCTTGTATATTAGGTCTTACTCCATTACATTTTATTCAATTATGGTATCCAAGTATCCTAAACCATGCAAACTTTTATTTGCTTAGACAATAAATCATAGCTTGCAAGTCCAAACAGAGATGGTGGTTAGTTGAACACACATTTTTTCAACCTCTTAATAAAAAAGAAAAGAAAAATTATAATAATAATAAAAATAAAAATAAAAAAATAAAAACTTTGATTTATCGTTCAACCTAAGAAAAAGAGAACAGCCAAAAATCCGAGGATTTTATTTTGTTTTATTTTTCTTTTAAAATTTCCTATTTTATAATTGATGTTGTGTTTCAACTTAACCTGAATAATAGAGTGTTAGTACCAATCCTTTTCCAAGGGTGCATGGACATCTGCATAATATTACTGAAAGTAAGACGCACAATAGATAAAATTAGCGTGAATGCTTACTTGTTTGGTTACCAGCACAACAACAACAACAACAACAAATAAAAATAAAAAAAAGAAGGTAAAGTATCAGTGCTGCTTTCTCAATTGGGACCCTTTCAGTTCTTCGATGAAGTTGCTCAAATCTGAGTAAGATGAGCCTCCTTCTTCAACAGCTTTCCTTGCCATTTCACCAAGTTTATTTGCTCTGCTTCTTATTTGCTCTGCTTTTTCACCAATCATTATCTCCTTTACCGCCTTCTCAATCTGTTCCCTTTTCACAAAATCCCCTACCATCATAACCCATTTCCGAGCACCAACACCAACTCCAATTCTCAAAACATCAGTGATCAGTTTCTCGTTGTAGAATTGGTCAGCGAATACCGGCCATGTCACCATTGGAAGCCCGGCACTGATACCTTCAAGCACCGAGTTCCAACCACAGTGAGTCACAAATCCTCCCACAGATTCATGATCAAGAATCAGAACTTGGGGTGCCCAACCTGTTACGATTAATCCCTTATTTCCTATCCTTTTCTCGAATCCTTCTGGTACCCAATCTTCCTTTTCATCTTCTTCACCTTTTTGCTTCTTCACAACCCAGATGAATTCCTGCTCAGCTGCCTCAAGACCCATTGCAATTTCATGGAGTTGAGAAGCTGAAAAATTAGAGGTAGTTCCAAAGCACAGATAGACAACCGAATTGGGTTTTTTGGAATTGAGCCATTTCAAGCAAGTATGCTCATCAATGGAGGATGTTTTCCCTCTCTGTGATTTATCTTCAATGTTCTTGTTGCAGAGTGAGACAGGGCCAATATGCCATGCTTTTTTCCCCAAAACGTTCCTGTAGTGATCGGCATAGGCGGGTTCAAGCTCGTAGAAACTATTAACAAGTATTCCAAAGCTTCGCTTTTCGGCTTCTTTAGCACTTCGTTGTAATTTCGTGAAGTCGTCGTCTTGGGATCCATCTCGAACACTATCTGGGATTTGGGATTTTACCAGCTCGATTCGGTCGGGCAAACCAGGCAAGACAAAAGGGTCAGTCTCCGATGAAACATTCTTGTGCGGTTGGTGTCGTGCTAAGCTGTCCATGGCACACGCAGCGAAGAAGCTCGTACCATGGAAACTAATCCTAGGAATTCCGTGTTTGGAAGCAATATCAGTAGCCCAGGGGAAGAACATGTCGGCAACTAGGCCTTGAGGGCGTAGCTCTTGAAGAAGATGATCCAAAGGGTGTTGGAGCAAAGAAATGGCGTGGAAGAATTTCCAGTTAGAATCCTCGTTCGTGATCGAATCAATATTCTCAATGCCTTCAGGCAAACCGGCCTCTTTGGCTGGAAATTTGATGACTTTGAGGCTGATCTGGAGGGTAGAGTTGTGGGATTTCTCGATTGTTTTGGTGAAAAGTGGGGCGTTTAGTGGGGTTGTGATAATGGTGGTTTTGATGCCTCTCTGAGCAAAGAGTTTGGCCATGTCTATGGTTGGTAACATGTGGCCTTGAGCCATCATAGGGAAAAAGAGGACATGGACAGGATCGGTTTCGGTGGCCATGATGCTCTGCTATGAGAACAATACCGAATATGAAAAGCAACAAAGCAACAAATGGAGCTAGAAAGCAAGAAAAAAGAAATAGAGGTTTACTCTAACCCTACAAGCTCCTACTTTCTTCTTTGTTTCTTCAAAAGCTCTTTTGGATTCCCAAAGGTCTTGAATTCTATAGTATCTTTCTTTGACTGGTTCTTTGTCTTTTTTTTTTTTTTTGGGTAACGTTGGCAAGTTCTTTCATTCTATATCATTGAAGGTTGAGGCATTCAAAGACAATATTTGTGTATTATATATATTTATATTATGATCATAACAAATGTAGGGCGTATCTTCAACAAGCAACTGAGCCTGAGCCAATGTCTTTTGATGTACTATGTGAATCCCTCATAAGTCAATCTTAGTTATCCTAAAAAAAAAATGTCACTCCAGTTCAATAAGGTTCGGTAGTTTTAGTTTACATGCTAAATGATGCATATGTGATTCCAAAAGAAATGAAAAATAAAAAATGATGCATTTGTGGTTCATTTTGTACAGAGAAAATCGAATTTTTCAATATAATTGTTGGTCAAAAGGTGCCATATATTCATTAGTCTATCTTTTCTGTGCCTGTCTCTTCCTCTTAGAAAATTTTATTTTATTGTTTTTGAACATGGATGTGGCAAATGGTCGTTAAAAATTCGTCATCATCGACGTATCTCTTGTATCAATGGTCAATGATATATTGTACTTTATTATAATAGATGATCTGATATTTGTGGCTTGGACACAATTTGTAGACCAACACTGAGCAGACTTTCTTGCGTTATAAACTTTGACTCAAAATCAAATATCTCAGCAAAGTATTCTATCAAATAGTTTTTTTTTGTTTTATTAATTTACCATTCCTTAATGTGGTTCACTTTACACCCTATTATCGGGACAACCCACAATCCTAATCTATGGAATTTTCAAACTGATAGATTCATAGATTTATCATTGAAAATAACATTTTTAACGTCAGAGGAAATACTACCAAAATTGTAAAAAATCAAACAGCTTTCTGAAAAACATTCAACTCTCTCCACTGTCACGATCTCAACCCCCAATTGTCTTTCGGTAAATATATCCCAACCCTCATTTGTGTAATCATATTCATAACCAAATAGCTAAGTCCTTTTTCTTCTATCAAACTGATGGAAATAAAAAATAAACAAAATAAAAAAAAAGAAACCCAAAATACAGAGAGGAAAGAAAGAAAGGAAGAGAAAAAGTAGAGAATGAGTCTGGGAGTTTTCCTAGAAACTTGGTATTTTTCTTTTCCTTTCAATAATAGACAATATTTATACAAAGATAAGCTGCACACCCTTACATAACAGCTAACCAAATCAGTTAAGTCTCCTAACCAAGTCAGTTAAGACTTTTCAACTAAATCTGCCATATCAGCTTTCTATTAAACAAACAGATGAGGTGGCATGTCATACAAACATTACCCCTCAAACTCGATTTTACCTGATTGAGAAATCAGAAAAAGAATAGTCTGAACATAGAAATTCCCCCTCGAAAACAGACAACCTTGGACATCTTCAAACAACATTCACTACTCTTAGTTTAGATTTCAAGTAGTTTAGACTTCAAGTACAAATATCTGCCAGTACCCAGAGCTTTTGTTAAAAACAAGCAACTTGCTCCTCGGTTGGAACATAACGAATTTCAACTGACTTGTCCAACACCTTGTCTCGATTTCGATATGCTTTGTCCTTTAATGAAGCACTGGCTTTAAAGCAAGAGCTGCAGCACTTAGGCTATCTGTCCATATAAGAGGTCTAGGTAACTGAAGCTGCAGTTCCCTAATCAAATTTTGCAACCAACATAACTCTGAATTTATATGAGCAAGAGCTCTGTATTCTATCTCAGTGCTCGATCGAGCAACTACAGCCTGCTTTTTAGAACTCGAAGAGACTAAGCTCCAATAATGCTTCCATATATCTCAGGATTTGTCATAATGTCTCCTTCATATAAGGAAAAAGGTTTACTCACAACCATTAGAGAAGGTGAAGCTCGAGGTCCGTCCATCTTAATTTTCTTCAAAAGATCATAAGTGTACTTTAGATTTGAGTAAGAAGCATACCTTTGGAATTGCGTTTAAGCTCAGTTCCCAAAAATAAGCTTAAATCTCCCAAATTTTTTAGAGAGAACTGTGAGTTTAAATCTGAAATCAATTTCTTAATAACTGCACTGTTAGAGCCTGTCACAATAATGTCATGCACATATACGAGTACCAAAGTTTAGGCAGATTTTGTATTCAAAACAAACAAAGAGGAATCTGAAATAGAATGAGTAAAACCTTTGTCCAGCAGAGCTTTCTTCAACTTATCATACCTAGCTCTTCGAGCTTATTTTAATCCATATAAAGCTTTATGAAGCTTAAATACATGAGAAGAAAATTGTTTATCTTCATGTCCTTGAGTTTGTGAAAGATAATCCAACTCTTCTACTTTTCATCCTTGGGCAACAACAAGATTGAGAACTAACTTGATAGTTGTAAGCTTTATAACTAGACTAAAAGTCTCATTAAAATCAAAATGTTGGTGAAAGCCCTTTGCTATTAGCCTTTGCTTAATACCGCTCAACAGTGCCATCTGCATTCCTTTTGATATGAAAACCCCCTTATGAACATACTTAACAATGTGCAACTATAATCTATTAAACACCTAATAATTTGCTAATATAAAATTAAATATTTTATCTTAAATGGAGTGAGATATTCTTATAAATTTAAATAAAATGCAACAAGAATAGAAAAGAGTCCTAAAAAAGAACCTAAGTATAATCAAGATTCAAAATTTCGATATCGGTAGAATTATTGAAAGTTCAAAATATAAAAATTTCTATAACAATATCAGAAAGTATTGAATATTGAAAAAAGTTTACAAAAAATGAAGGAAATTTATTTGAAAAAATGAAAATTTTTGTTGAAACTTTAGCATTAGCTTACTTAAACAATCAATTATCAAATAAACTATTATTGATAAAAATATGTACAAAAAAACATATTTTTGATAATTTGTTTATTAGTTAAGATAAAACAATCATTATGATTACATTATATTTCATAAATATCATCTCAATACTCATAGAACTTTTAGATAATTGAAAATTATTAATATATTTCTCGTTTTCATTTTGAGATGTGAAATGTGAGAAATAATTATTATTAATAATTTTTCATGTAATTATTAATATGTCTACTATAAAAATTTTGTATTCAATATAGTTATCATTGATGTTTAGTATAATATATTCTATTATTTTTTTTTTATTTGCTTAATGTTATTAATTTAAATGCTATCAATATCAATTCTATATAATATTGTATTTCTATATTATTATTTTATTTTATTATTTTTCATTCTTATATAATCAATTATTGACTTATAATTATGGATTCTAATGAATCCATCTTATACAAAATACATAGCAAGTATATATATATTTTATTAATGAATAAAACTTATTAAGATTATTGAATTCAATTCACTTCGTTTATATCATTAAATACTTAAAAAATAATTAAAGGGTTAAAAAAACTATCACTAAAGTTAATTTGGTAAAATAATTTACTAAAAATTGATAATATTTTTGAATTTTTTATAAAAAAAATTTCAAATATTTTTATAGATATTTTCAAAATTTCCATGAAAATTTTTGAAATTTTACATACAAATTTTTAAAATTTCAATGGATATTATATATTTTTTTAACCAAATTGTTAAGAATATAATATAGATATTTTGATGAAAATTTTCAAAAAATTTTAATAAAATTTTAAAAATTTCGATGGATATTATAAAAATTTTATCCGTTTTCATTTATAATCTAAATTTTATTTTAATCTCTTAAAAAAATAAAAGTTTCAAAGAAATTTTGAATATTTTAAATTTTGAGTACAATAATGATTTTCTCATATGCTGGGGCTTTTGGACCTTTCCGTGTTATGGCTAGGCATGAGTCCCACACCATGCGGGATTTGAGCTTTGCCATATAATTTGCTTTCCACCTCAAATCTGAAAAACCCTAAATTGACCAGCATTTCGTGGTATATTCTATTTGTATTTCTATCCTATTATGGAAAATTTAATTTATCTGAATATGATCGTTAAATATTAATATCCATTTATTAAATAATCAGATAACATGTCACTAATCTATTAACCCGTTAAATACATATATAAATTAAAAATTAAAAAAATCTAGCATATCTTTGAAATAAAATAATTTTTTATTACATCTTACAAAAAATACATATTTGTTTGATATTTCCAAAATAATTAC
Source organism: Ziziphus jujuba (assembly GCF_031755915.1). Taxonomy (NCBI): domain Eukaryota; kingdom Viridiplantae; phylum Streptophyta; class Magnoliopsida; order Rosales; family Rhamnaceae; genus Ziziphus; species Ziziphus jujuba. The sequence continues at coordinate 12,264,679 of NC_083387.1, read as the reverse complement.
ATTAAAAAAATCAATACATATTTATATAATAAATTAAATATTTTTTTAAATTATACCCTATATAATAATAAAAATATATATTTTTAATTAACTTAATAAATTTATTTAATATTTTATTTATTAAAATTTGTTAATTTATTACGTGATACAAATACAAATATATTCGAATTGCAATTTGTATCTTGTCATTGTCTCGCGTGGGACTTTAACATGCCTACAAAACCCTTGTCTCCCCTATGCCTAGTATTTCTCTGATTTCCTATCATCCCTCTCTAAAAGTATTAGATTTTTTTTTTAAAACAATATTTTCTTTTTAACTTTTTGTATATTAGGTCCCAAACATTATCATTACATTTTATTCAATTATTGTAAGTCCCAAACAGAGATGGTGGTTACTTGAACATACATTTTCAACCTCTTATTAAAAAACTATAATAATAATAATAAAAAAAATTTTAAAAAAAAAATTTGAATTTCTCGCTCAACCTAAGAAAAAGGGAACAGCCACAAATCCAAGGATTTTTATTTTGTTTTCTTTTTATTTTAGAATTTCCTGTTTATGATTCATGTTGTGTTTCAACTTAACATCAATAATGAAGGTGTTAAAGAGCCAATCCTTTTCTTAAGGGCATGGACATCTGCATTGTTTTGCCGATAATAGGACTTACAATAGAATAAAATTAGCGTGAACACTTCTATGTTTTAGCTACCCACAAATAAAAATAAAAATAAAAATGGTAAATATCAGTCCTGCTTCCTCATTTGGGACCCTTTTAATTCTTCAATGAAGTTGCCCATGTCTGAGTAAGATGAGCCTCCTTCTTCAACAGCTTTCCTTGCCATTTCACCAAGCTTATTTGCTCTGCTTCTCATTTCCTCTGCTCTCTTACCAACCATTATCTCCTTAACCGCCTTCTCAATCTGTTCCCTTTTCACAAAATCCCCCACCAGCCTAATCCATTTCCGAGCACCAACACCAACCCCAATTCTGAAAACATCAGTAATCAGTTTCTCGTTGTTGAATTGGTCAGCGAATATCGGCCATGTCACCATTGGAAGCCCAGCACTGATACCTTCAAGCGCCGAGTTCCAACCACAGTGAGTCACAAACCCTCCCACAGCTTCATGATCAAGAATCAGAACTTGGGGTGCCCAACCTCTTATGATTAATCCCTTATTTCCTATCCTTTTCTCGAATCCTTCTGGTACCCAAGTTTCCTTTTCATCTTCGTCACCTTTTTGCTTCTTCACAACCCAGATGAATTCCTGCCCAGATGCCTCAAGACCCATTGCAATTTCATGCAGTTGAGAAGCTGAAAAATTAGACATAGTTCCAAAGCACACATAGGCAACCGATTTGGGTTTCTTGGAATTGAGCCATTTCAAGCAAGTATGCTCATCAATGGAGGATGTTTTCCCTCTCTGTGCTTTATCTTCAACGTTCTTGTTGCAGAGTGAGACAGGACCAATATGCCATGCTTTTTTCCCCGGAACATTCCTGTAGTGATCGGCATAGGCGGGTTCAAGCTCGTAGAAACTATTAACAAGTATTCCAAAGCTTCGCTTTTCGGCTTCTTTAGCACTTTGTAGCAATTTCTTGAAATTGTCGTCTTCGGATCCACCTCGAGCATTATCTGGGATTTGGGTTTTTACCAGCTCGATTCGGTCGGGCAAACCAGGCAAGACAAATGGGTCGGTCTCCGATGAAACATTCTTGTGCGGTTGGTGTCGTACTAAACTGTCTGTGGCACACATAGAGAAGAAGCTTGTACCATGGAAAACAATCCTAGGAATTCCATATTTGGAAGCAATATCAGTAGCCCATGGGAAGAACATGTCGGCAACGAGGCCTTGAGGGCGTAACTCTTGAAGAAGATGATCCAAAGTGTGTTGGAGCAAAGAAATGGCGTTGAAGAATTTCCAGGTAGATTCCATGTTCGTGACCAAATCAAGATTCTCAACGCCTTCAGGCAAACCGGCCTCTTTGGCTGGAAATTCGATGACTTTGAGGCTGATCTGGAGGTTGGAGTTGTGGGATTTCTCGATTGTTTTGGTGAAAAGTGGGGCGTTTAGTGGGGTTGTGGTAATGGTGGTCTTGACGCCTCTCTGAGCAAAGAGTTTGGACATGTCTATGGTGGGTAATATGTGGCCTTGAGCCATTAGAGGGAAGAAGAGGACATGGACAGGATCGGTTTCGGTGGCCATGATGCTCTGCAACAAGAAAAATACCACATAAGAAAGCAAGAAAGCAATAAATAGAGCAAGAAAGCAAGAAAAAAGAAATAGAGCTTTACTATGACCCTACAGGCCCATGCTTTATTTCTTATTTGCTTATTATTTCTTGAAATGCTCTTTTGGATTCCCAAAGTTCTTTTATTCTAAAGTATCTTTCTTCGGCCAGGACTTTTATTCCATATTATTAAAGGTTGAGGCTTTAAAATATCTTGCAAGACAATAGTGGTGTATTAACATATATACCTTTTATCATCATCAAAATTTCCAATTTAAAAAGAGGGCGCATCTCGAATGGACTGTAAGCGTGAAGGATACCTACTCTACTAAGCCAAGCTCTTTTGGTACACTATATGAATCCCTCTTAAGTCACTCTCACTTATCTTAAAAGTAAAAAATTGTCACTCCCAGTTAATAAGGTTTGGTAGTTTTGGTCTTGCATGCTAAATGGTGCATAACTGATTTAAAAAATAATAATTATGCATATGTGGTTAATTTTGTACCAAGAGAAAGCGAATTTTTCAATATAACTGATGATTAAAAAGTCTTATATATTAATATAGTCTTTTTTTTTTTTTTTTTTTTAATGTGCCTGTCTCAAAGTTCTGTTCCTTGTAGAAAATTATATATTATTGTTTTGAATATTGATGTGACAAATGGTAGTTGAATAATCGTCATCATCGACGTAATAGATTTTGTCCTCTAGTATCAATGGTCAATGATACATTGTAATAAATTATCAAATATTGTGGCTTTGACAGAATTTGTAGGCAAACACCGACGTACACTTTCTGGAAGTCAAGAAACTTTGACTCAAAATCAAATCTCTCAGCAAAATATTCTATCAAATATAATTTTTTGCTGATTTATTTTATTTTATTTTATTATTATTATTATTTTTTCTGGTGTGGCTAGGCCCAGAGCCCCTTCCCTTCAATACTCGATCCCCGCATGAACAGGCGTTCCCCGCACTAATGGGCGTGATTGTATCGCTCTGTCGCCAGTGCGAGTCTTACTAATTTATCATTTTTTAATGTGGTTCACTTTACACCCTATTATAGGGACAACTTAAAATCTTAATACATGGAATTTTCAAACTGATAGATTCATATATTTATAATTGAAAACAACGCTTTAACGTCGGAGGAAATACCTCCAAAACTCACTGAACCATTTTGTTCTGAACTGTTCAACCTCCATTTGAATTAGATATTGGTAGGTCTTGACAAAAAATTGTAAAAATCAAATAGCTTTCTGAAAACATTCTACTCTCTCCACTGTCACGATCTCAGCCCTCATTTGTTTTTTATTTTTTTTGGGTAAATATCACTGTGTAGTCATTTTCATTGCTCAAATAGTTTAGTCCTTTTTCTTCTACCAAACCAAGCAATACAAAAAAGAAAGAAATTTTCACCCAAAAAAAAAAAAAAATTACTATGTTGCTGAAAGAAAAGAAACAAAGAAAGGTAGGTATATACCTCAGTTTCATGCCATTTACCAAACAACCAATCCAAATAATTAAATAGACAAGCAAACAAAGAGATGATAAATTATTGTTCCCTCTATTGAATTTCTTTCTCAAATAACTCATAGTTCTCTTACAATTTCACTTTCTAACTACGGAAACTTCTTACAATGGTAGACGTGGACCTCTTTACCTCACACAAAATCTTTGTTGAAGATGCCAATACCTACTCCATAAGACATTGGCAAGCAAATTCCAAACCATCTTTAAGTCTTTCTCCACCCAATTTCCATGGATATTTATTATCATGCGTTATTAGGTGTTCCATTTGGTAGAGGGAAAAAATAAATACATACATACATACACATCTATATATATATATATATATATGTACATATATAGTAAAAAAAAGAGAGGACTTGGACAAATGCCAAATGGTCCTCCACTCTAGGAATTAATTTCTTACACTGACAAAGTTCTCAGTGCATGTTAAGGAAACGTTTCTTCTAGCTTGAATTACGCTCCATCCTACGCAGTTTCAATTCTTCAATGAAGGCATTGAAGTCCAAGTAAGAAGATCCACCTTCCTCTATAGCCCTTCTTGCCATGTCCCCTAATGCCTTGACTTTGCTTCTCATTTTCTCTGCTTCTTCACCCTCCATTATCTGATTCACAGCCTTTGCTATGGTTTCCCTCTTCACGAAGTCCCCCACCAGTCTAGCCCATTTTTGGTTCCCAACACACACACCAATACCAAGTATTTGAGTCACCAACTTCTCATTGTAAAACTGTTCTGCAGAAACTGGCCATGCTACCACTGGCACCCCGGCACATATCCCCTCCATTGTTGAGTTCCACCCACAATGGGTCACAAATCCTCCCACTGCTTCATGATCAAGGATTTGCACTTGAGGTGCCCAACCTCTCACAATTAGCCCCTTTCCTTCCATTCTCTTCTCATATCCTTCCGGTAGCCACTCTTCTTTAACACCTTCATTTTTTCCTTTCTTCACAACCCAAATGAATTCCTTCCCAGAAGCTTCAAGACCCGCTGCAATCTCCATTAGCTGAGCATCAATGAAATCTGTCAAACTTCCAAAACATATATAAACAACCGAATTGCGTTTCTTAGAACTAAGCCATTTCAAACACTCGTGTTCGTCAAGGGAGGATTCTTCCATTTCCCTCTTAGCTTTTTCTTCAAACACCTTTTTGTATAAGAAAAGCGGGCCAATATGCCATGCCTTAAACCCCAAACCTTTACTGTAATGATCAGCATAAACCGGTTCGAGCTCATAAAAGCTGTTAACCAGAACCCCATAGCTCCTACTCTCCACCTCTTTAGCCGCTTTGTACACTTCTGTAAATTCAGTTTCTTCATCATTCTTTACAAAATCCGGTAACTGGTTTCTTGTAAACTTTATCTCACCTGGTAAATTGGGAATGATGAATGGCTCTGTTTCGGAAAAGACGCTCTTGTAGGGCTTATAACGAAAGACGCATAGTGAAGCACATAGAGAGAAATAGCAAGTTCCATGGAAAATCAACCTGGGAATTTCATATCGAGCTGCAATATCGGTAGCCCAAGGAAAGAACGTGTCCGCCACAAGGCAATCCGGACGGTGTTGCTCTAAAAGCTGATCAAGCTGTGGGCCGAGCGTGGTAATAGCTTTAAAGAATTTGGGTTGCAGTTCAGGGGAATTCGCCATGTGAAGGCTCTCGCATCCTTCGGGCAATCCATTCTCCACAGAAGGGAATTTGAAGGTAAGAATGTTTATGTGGGTACCAGAAAAATTAGTTTTTTGAATGGTCTTGGAGAAAAGTGGGGCATGAAAAGGGGTGGTGATGATGGTGGCTTTGGAACCTCGGGAAGCAAAAACCATGGCCATGTCTATGGTGGGTATGATATGGCCTTGAGCCATGAAGGGGAAGAAGAATATGCGAAGCTCATCAAGGGTTCCGCTTTCCATTTGGCCTCCGCAAATTAACCAAAGAGAAGTAGCTGCAGATCAAAGGCTATGGCCTTCACTGCGAAATTATATGTGTAATTAATTGTCAATAGACCTGTCTGTCCTCTTTGGAGGAATTTTTTTGAACTGGTATGAGTAACTAACTTTTATTGGCCTGAGAAGTACAATTTGTTTTTTATTTATTCCAAATTTATTTTTGCCTTTGTGTGCTTTTTCCTTTTGTATGAAGTATTTGACATGTATAATTTTTATTTTTTTGGGGTAAAGAATTAAAGTTCTAACTGAAGAAGACCCGTTTATTAAGGAGGATCTCACATTGGATAAACAACACAACCAAGGAAAAAAAAGAAAGAAAAAAAAAACTGGACTCGAACAAGGTTTTAATTTTGGTTTGGAATTAGTTTTTCTTTTATTTATTTTTCTTGATTTATTTAGATAATAATGAAGATGTGAAATCTTTATAAGCTCCTCCTCTCACAGGGCCCCACATGTCTCTTTGTAAGAGGTGGGAGTTGTGCTCCTGCAAAGTATGATATTTTTTTCCCGGTTACCATTATCTCTTAAATAATGAAGTTAAATATAATAATACCATAGACAAAAATTTTATAATTAATTTATTAAATTATTTTTTTGAGTAGTCAGTCACCTTTATTTTTTAAAAGAATTTATTTATAAATAATATATATATATATATATATTTGTTAATCAATAATATAATGGTATATTATCTGTATCATATAGAAACTATTTTGAAACTTTTAACATTTATAGTATTATTAAATTAAATATGTGTTATCTTATACAAGAGATCTATTTGTGTAGGATGGTATCACATTTCTATGAATTTTTTAATACTAAAATTCTGCATAAGAAATGAAGCTATTTGTACTATATGTCTGTAATTAAATAAAGACACCATGGCCGTTAATATTTATCATCTAGATAGATATAAGATTTTGGTTTTATTATCTCGACAAAACATAGGAGAGGAAGTCTTTGTCTGCTTCAAGCTTAGCCATGTCTTCCTCATTCAAATTAATCCAAGCCTCAATTTTGTTTCCAAAGTTGGTGTCAAAGAAAGCAACCACGTTCTTGGATTTGAAATGAGCAGCACCAAGAAAGACAAGATTCCCCTACTCGAAATTAGTTTTATATAGATCTTAGTAAATGTTATTTTTTCCTTTTTAATTATTTATTACAATTTTCCATTTTATTTTTGTATTTTGAATTCACAACTTTTAAATATAGATATAAATTATTTATCAATTGAATCAATCTTATTAAATCATATAAATATTATTACATATTTGATGACTAGTGATTGATTACTTCATATTATCCATATAATAATTTTATATAAAAATATTCAAATCGTAGTTGGAGATGAGGGTTTGATGCCCATTGGCTTGAGTTTCTTCAAATATTCTACTATGCTTTCTATCATAAAGCAGGCCATTGAAACGTAGTTACTGATGCTTTTAGTCGTAAATATATATTGCTCATTGTCCTCAAGTTCAACTTGGAAGATTTTGCACGTCTTAAAGACTTGTATGCAGAAGATGAAGATTTTTCTTTCATCTGTAAACAATGTCAATTATATAATGCAACGGAGGATTACCACATCACCTAGGGGTTCCTCTTTAAGGGAGACCAACTTTGCATTCCCAAAACTTCGCTTTGTGACTTCATCATACATAACCTTCATTTTGGAGGTTTAGCTGCCTATGCCAGTTGTGACAAAACAACTTCAGCTGTCACTGAACATTTCTTTTAGCCTAACATGAAAGCTTAAATTGCTTCCTTTGCTGTATGTTGACCTGTGTGTCAAATTGCTAATGGACAATCTCAAAATGTAGGTCTGTGCACTCTTTTGCGAGCCTCTGCCACCATTTGGGAAGATCTCTCCATGAATTTTGTCCTGAGCCTTCCCATGATGGTCGGATGAGATGACTCCATCTTTGTTATGGTCGACTCTTTCTCCAAAATGGCTTACTTTCTTCCTTGTAAGAAAGCATCTAATGCAACTTATGTTGCCCTACTTGTTCTTTCGTGAAGTAGGCCGTTTGCAAGCATTAAAAAAAAAAATCACCTTTGACTGTGATTTTGTCCTGAGCCTTCCCATGACAGTCGGCTGAGATGACTCCATCTTTGTTATGGTCGACTGTTTCTCCAAAATGGCTCACTTGCTTCCTTGTAAGAAAGCATCTAATGCAACTTATGTTGCCCTACTTGTTCTTTCGTGAAGTGGGCCGTTTGCAAGCATTAAAAAAAAATCACCTTTGACTGTGATGTTAAATTTGTCAGCCATTTCTGGAGGGTTCTATGAAAGAAATTTGCCATGAAGCTTCAATATAGCAATCCTTATCACCCCCAGATTGATGACCAAACTAAGGTCATCAACCGCCCACTTGAAACATGCTTTGCAGTCTAGCATCGGACAAACCAAAATAATGGGATTCCATGTTACTACAGGTGGAATTTGCTTATAACAATATGGTTAACCGTTCCTACACAAAGGTGCCTAATAACACCATTAATCTTGTCTCTCTCCCACTTTCCTATCACCAAGGAGCTACTACATTTGCAGAAAACTATGCTCAATGTCATAAAGATGCTAAAAAACGAACTGAACAGGCCAACCTTAGGTACAAAGCTGCTGCAGATGCTCATTGTCGACATAAAACATATAAAGAGGGTGATCTCGTTATGGTTTACTTGAGAAAAAGAACATTTCCCAGTTGGTACCTATGGTAAGTTACAACCCAGCAGGTTAGGTCCTTTGCCCATTACCAAACATGTGGAAGACAATGCCTATCATATTGAATTGCCCAGTGATCTTCACATCTCTCCTGTGTTTAATGTTTATTACCTCAGCCCATACCTTCCACCAGATAACCCACCTACTCTCTATTTACAACTCTAGGGTAAGTTTCCTGACATTGAGGAGGAGTTGATGGAGGAACAGCAGCAATAACTACAACAAAACCAGTAACAATGGCAACAAAAGCAGCAGCCGAAATAGCGGTAGAAATGGCAACATAAATAGCAGTAACAGGAAAAATAGTAGCAACAACAGCAGTAGTAGTAGCAGTACCAAAAATAGAGTGAAACAGAGTGCTACAGTAATGAATAATGGAACCAAATTCAAATTATTGTGACGATTGGGAAACATGTACCAAGGGAGCCACACCTACCAGCTTTAATACTGCATCGTTTTAGTTCTTTATGTTAGGTTTAAATGCAACGTTTTGGTAGAAAAACATGTAATAAAGTCAGCTTGTTTACTGTAGATCCACCACCTTTCTTTTGTTTAGTAAAAACCATATAAATTTGAGCACCAAGTTTTGGAAAAGATAGCTTACTGGATTGAATGTTTTTGAAAGATAGAGCGCTATTTTTATTTTATTAACATCTTCTACATCGCTAATTAGAATACTTACAAACTAATTTGTATTTCTAATTTTTTTATAAAATTATTTTTATTAAAAAATAAATATACTCCTTGAGACAAAAGGAAAGAAAAAAAAATGATTTGTGAGTTTTTTTTTTTAAAAAATTCATTATAAATAAATGCAATTAAAAGTGGAAAGATAATTGTAGCTTAACATCTCTCTAATTAAAACAAAAATCAGTATAAATAAGTAATTTTATTTTTTAATTACATTTAATAATTGTACTAAAAGATTTTTTGTATTAAATAATTTTAGTTTGCAGATAAATATTATATTAAAGAAAGTAATTAAATTAATTATATTGCTACAATTTGATTACAAATAAATGATAAATGAATAAAAAATGGTAAACAATTTGGAAATAAATTAAAACCAAAGTAAATGTTAAAGAAAAGGGAAAAAAAATGCAAAAAGACTTGTAAGGAACAGAATTTTATTTTATTTATTTATTTATTTTTTGGGGGTGGGGGCAAGGAGGCAACATTATACTTCTGGGGATAAAATTGTAAATTGAAAAATCAAATTACTAAAAATATAATGGTAATTTTATTAACACTACAGTTTTAGCTACCCACACTATGGTTTTAATAATATCTTTATAGTCCAATTATCAATTTATAAAAAGTAAAACATTCTTAATTAAATAAAAAATTAAATAATACAATAGATTACATTCCAAACTAATTTTGATATAACTCACGAGGCCAAAAAGGAAAGAAAAACCAAATAAGAAGAAGAATTTCAAGAAAAATAGAAACTAAAAAAGGTTTTTCCAATTGAAAAAATCTATAACCAAATGGTATCCACTACACTGCTATTGAAGCAATAGTAATGGCGCTGAACAATGGCTAGTTCCGATGAGAGTGATTATGACGGTAGAAGGGACTGAGGTATAGATGAGGGGCTTTTGGTTTTGCATTTAGGCTTTGTGTTCTCTGCTTTTGGGCTATGTGTTCTCGAGCCCAAAAAAAAATACAATTATTATTATTATTATTATTATTATTATTATTTTGCTTCACAGAAGTTAAAGATACGTGGAAGGACAAGAAAATCACCTGCTTTTGAATCCAAACTGGCAAAACTAGAGAATAGAAACTAAAAATATTTTGGATTGGATTAGAAAATAAAATCTTCAACAAATATTTCGTACAACTGCACTGCTGTGTGAATAATGTTTTTCTCCAAAAAAACAATTGAAAAAGTTCGTGTTTTCATAAGGAATATATGTGCTGTATGAGTTTAATGTTATTTTTTTAAGGATAAACTAGGCAAGTTTTATTAAGTATATGGAGCAAAAATAAAAGTAAATATAAGTAAATATATATATAGAGGAGTTCTATGCCTAGGACGTCTTGATCAAATTGCATGGGGACAAAAAACGTGATTTTTTGTGAGAAACTCTGTTGGCTGTTCGATTGAACGAATGGTCCAGTTTTTTTTTTTGACCAGTCGGGACTTTTTCCTCTCTCTTTCTCTCGCTTCTTCTCTCTCTGTCTTCTTCATCTTCTTCTTCTTCTTCTTCTGTCTTCACTCTTCCTCCACCACCTCTCTTCCTTACTTCAATGCCACCATTTTAATTCTTCTTTTTTTTCTTAACTCTTTCTTCCTCTCTCTCTCTCTCTCTCTGTTTTCTCTTGTTTTCTTCTTCTCTTTCTCACAGAAAACCAGAAAACGCAAAAGTTCAAGGGGAAAAAAAAAAAGCCTAACTGAGAAGAAAATATGTTTTTTATTGGGATTTTGAGGATGCCAATGGGGATTCTGCAAAGTGATTGATGTTTCAATTGTGGGTTTATTAATTTAGGGGTTTAGGTTTGTGATTTAGGGATTTTGTAATTAGGATGGATGAAGCTCAGGGCAACTCCAATTTGCTGCCTCCTTTCCTTACGAAGACACATGAGATGGTAGATGATCAATTGATTCCGTTGTGTCATGAAGTTCCAATAATAAAAGCTTTATTATGTTGAATCCACCTGAGCTTGCCAAGGATTTATTGCCCAATTCTTTAAGAACAATAACTTCAAAATTATTTAATATTTTTTTATGCATCTAATTACACATCCAAAAGAAAAGTTGAATAAAAAAATAAAAATAAGAAGCCTTTAGAATGTTTAAGTTACTTTGTGTGAAAAAAAAAAAAAAAAATTCACAATTTCAAGGTGAACCATTCATAAAAGTAAAACCCAACATCAAACAATGGTTGTAACTTTTGCATCATATGCAAAGACTACTTACACTCACCAAAAGCACTTCTTTCTCTGCGTCAGCCATTTTTTTTTTTTTTTCTATCTTGAATTTTGCAAATCTCATTAAACAACTTGGCAGGTGAATACTTTTCTCTATTCTCTTCCCCATGATGCCTATCTTTTTTTTCTCGTCATTCGTTCTATACCTAGTAGGCTACACTAAAATAGACATAATTTTCTATTTTATTACAAAATTTGCCATTAGTCAGGATGATACACGGTCAGGGTGATCCTAACCTTAGCGATTCCACATATATATATATATATATATATACTATCTTGAATTTTGCAAATCTCATTAAACAACTTGGCAGGTGAATACTTTTCTCTATTCTCTTCCCCATGATGCCTATCTTTTTTTTCTCGTCATTCGTTCTATACCTAGTAGGCTACACTAAAATAGACATAATTTTCTATTTTATTACAAAATTTGCCATTAGTCAGGATGATACACGGTCAGGGTGATCCTAACCTTAGCGATTCCACATATATATATATATATATATAGACCTTCTATGGTCAGGACCGATTTGACGAAAATGATACGGTCCAAAAACGTGAAAAAAATGATCAGCTATTAGATTTCAACTTATCCAGTGAACGACTCAGATATTTCCCTGTCACATGTGAGAAGATTACAACTTTAAAAAAATTTCCTTCAACCTTTCCGCTTCAAAATATCATTTTCTTTCCCACTAGCACCATTGCTTCACACAAACTTTACCATTTTAAAATTTTCAAATAAAATCCTCCATCTCTAACCATTTCAAAATTCCCAAATAAAATCCATTGTTTCAGCCCTAGATATTTTTCTATTGCTTCCATCGCTTGGGCCTTCTTCTCGACAATCCAAAATCCATTTAGAGCTTCGGTTAAATATTAGTATTTGTGAGCCATTTTTTTCTTTAGCCAATTTTTTTTGTTTTTTAAGTGTGAACAAAAAATCAAAAAAAAAAAAAAAAAACAATGACATCGATGACCTGCAAAATGTCACCGGCTTAGGTACCAAACAAGTGGGCATTTTCCTCTAAATTAAGGGCTGCTCTTTCTTGGTGGTCCAAAGTAGTCTTGACGTGGCCGAGAGCGAAGCTCCGATGGTGACTGTATCGCTACCCAGAGCAGAAAGGGCGCCTACGGCCTTGATCATTAAGTCTCGTTTGGTTGGGTTCTTTTGAGTCTTGAGGCCCCGATCTTGATCAGATATGAGGCTGAGAAGTTCCTATTTGGAGAGTTTCGATTGAGCTGTGAGGAATGAGCAGGAGATCATAGAGGAGTTAGAATGATGGGGTTTCAGAGAACAGGAATTGAAATGGTGGTGTTATGGGTTGAATTGAATATTGGAAAGAAAGATATTTGAGAAAGTAAAGTTCTGGAAAATATATATTTTTTTAATTCCTTTGTAATTTTTTTATATTTTTGCAAGTATCATTCAAAATAATAAAATTCAAACTTAACAAAAAAAAAATTGAGAACTAATTGAAAATTACTAAATTGAAAAGATAATAAAAAAAAATTTGAGGGACCAAAGCCAACGCTATTACATTGCAGCAGCGTTGGCTTTGGTCCCTCAATTTTCAATTTTTTTTATTATTTTCATTTTTTAATTCCTTTATAATGTTTTTATACTTTTGTAAGTATCATTCGAAATAATAAAATTCAAATTTAACCAAAAAAAATTGGGGGACTAAAGTCAATGCTATTACATTCCAGCAGAGTTGGCTTTGATCCTCAATTTTCAAATTTTTATTATTATTAATTCCTTTGTAATTTTTTTTATATTTTTGTAAACATCATTCAAAATAATAAAATTCAAACTTTACAAAAAAAATTGAAGACCAATTGAAAATTACAAAATTAAAAAGATAATAAAAAAAAATTGAGGGACCAAAGCCAACGCTATTACATCCCAGCAGCGTTGACTTTTGTCTCCCAATTTTTTACTATTTTCTTTTTTTTTCATTTTTTAATTCTTTTGTACTTTTTTTTTATATTTTTGCAAATATCATTCAAAATAATAAAATTCAAACTTAACAAAAAAATTGAGAACCAATTGAAAATTACAAAATTGAAAAGATAATTAAAAAAAATTGGAAGACCAAAGCCGACGCTATTACATCCCAGCAGCGATAGCTTTAATCCCCTAATTTTAAAAAAAAAAATTATTATATTTTAAATTTTTTTGTAATTTGTTTTTATATTTTTACAAGTATCATTCAAAATAATAAAATTCAAACTTAACAAAAAAATTGAGGATCAATTGAAAAGATAACAAAAAAAAATTAGGAACCAAAGCCAACGCTTTTACATCCTAAAAGCCTTAACTTTAGTCCCCCAATTTTAAAATTTTTTTTATTATTTTCTTTTTTGTTTCTTTTTTTAATTCCTTCGATGAAAATTGAACCAAACAAAAAGGGAAAAAAACTTTTGATGAAAATAGGATAATGAACAAAAAAAAAAAAAAAAGGAGGGCAAAAAAAAAAAGAGGGCTTCTCTTTAAAATTGGACCCAAAAAAGAGAAAATTCTTTTTGATGAAAATATGATAATGAAAAAAAAAAAAAAGAGGGCTTGTGTTTAAAATTGGACTAGAAATGAAGAAAAAATGGGAAGAAAAAAAATGTCACAAAAAGAAGCAAAGCAGATGCTATTTTCTTAACAAGTATCGGCTTTGTACAGGCTTTAGCGATGCTAGTTTAAAATTGCATCGCTAAAAACCAAGTATATAAATTTTACAAACCAAGTATATATTTGGTTTTTAGTGATGCAATTTTAAAATAGTATCGCTCAATCCTATACAATGCCGACGCTTGTTAAGAAAATAGTGTCGGCTTTGCTTTATTTTGTGACAGTTTTTTTTCTTCCCATTTTTTCTTCTTTTCTAGTCCAATTTTAAATATAAACCCTCTTTTTTTTTTCATTATCATATTTTCGTCAAAAAAAAATTTCCTCTTTTTTTGGGTCCAATTTTGAAAACAAACCCCTTTTTTTTTTTTTGATTATTATATTTTCATTAAAAGTTTTTTTCCTCTTTTTTTGGGTCCAACTTTAAACACAAACTTCCTTTTTTTGTTTTTTTTTGTTTTGGTTCATTATCATATTTTCATCAAAGAAATTAAAAGAAAGAAAATAATAAAAAATTGGAAGACCAAAGCCAAGGCTTTTTAGGATGTAAAAGCATTGGCTTTGATCCCCAAATTTTATTTTTGTTATTTTTTAATTTTGTAATTTTTAATTGGTTCTCAAAATTTTTTGTTAAGTTTAAATTTTATTATTTTAAATGGTGATTGCAAAAATATAAAAAAATTTCAAAGGAATTAAAAAAAATAATAATAATAAAAAAATTTAAAAATTAGGTGACCAAAGCCATCGCTGCTGGGACGTAATAGCGTTGGCTTTGGTCCTCCAATTTTTTTTATTGTCTCTTCAGTTTTGTAATTTTCAATTCATTTTCAATTTTTTTTATTAAGTTTGAATTTTATTATTTTGAATAATACTTACAAAAATATAAAAAAATTACAAAGGAATTAAAAAAGAAAGTAATAAACAAAATAATAAAAAATTTTAAAAAATTGAGATACCAAAGCCAAGGCTGCTGGGATGTAATAGCGTTGGTTTTGGTCCCTCAATTTTTTTTATTGTCTTTTCAATTTTGTAATTTTCAATTGGTTCTCAAATTTTTTTATTAAATTTGAATTTTATTATTTGAATGATACTTGCAAAAATACAAAAAAAGTTACAAAGGAATTAAAAAAAGAAAATTTCTAGAACTCTACGTCCTCAACATCATTCTTTCCAATATTCAATTCAACCCACAACACGACCATTTCAATTCTTATTCTTTGAAACCCCACCATTCTAACTCCTCTTTGATCGCATGCTCATCCCTCACAGCTTAATCAAAACTCTCAAAGTAGGAAGTCCTCAACCTCATATTCGATTAAGATTGGGGCCTTAAAACTCAAACCCGTCAAACGAGACTCGATTATCAAGGCCATAGATGCCCTTTCTATTTGGGACAGCGATGCAATCACCACGGCGACTTCGCTCTTAGCCAAGTCGAGACTACTCTAGACCACTGAGAAAGAGCAGCTTTTAATCTGAAGGAAAATGTCCACTTGTTTGGTACATAAGCCGGTGGCGTTTTGCAGGTTATCAATGTCATTTTTTTATTTTTTTTTTGGTTTTTTATTCACACTTATAAAAAAAGGAAAAAAAAAAAAACACCAAAGGCTCTAAAAAAAAAAAAGGCTAATGGCTCAAAAATACTAACCTTTAAACCAAGCTCTAAATGGATTTTGGATTGTCGAGGAGAAGACTCGGGCGGTGGAAGCAATAGAAGGATATCTGGGATTGGAATGGTGGAGATAGTGGATTTTATTTGGAAATTTTGAAATAGTAAAGTTTGTGTGAAATAGTGGTGCGAACAGGAAAGGAAATGATATTTTGAAGTGCGAAGGTTGAAGGAAATTTTTTTGAAGTTGCAATTTTCTCACGTGTGACAAAAAAATATCTGAGCCGTTCATTGAATAAGTTAAAATCTAGTAGCTGGTCATTTTTTCATGTTTTTGGACCACATCATTTTTTATCAGGTCGGACCTGACCATAGAATCTTTATATATATATATATATAGAGATTCTATGGTCAGGACGGTCCTGACCATAATGGGTATGGTTAAAAAACATGAGGAAATGGCCAGCCATTGGATTTTAACTTATCTAATGAACAGCTTGGATACCTCCCTGTCACACGTGAGAAAATTGCAACCATCTCACAATAAAAAATCATTTCCTTTCCCATTTCCTTTCTCGCGCTGCACCATTGTTCACGGACCTCATCATTTCAAAATTTTGAAATCCATCTCTCACCGTTTCAAAATTTCAAAATTTTTAATAAAATCCACCATCTCCAGCTGTTTCAAAATTCCCATTCAAATCCACCATCTCCCACTGTTTTGAAGTTCCCAAATAAAATCCGCTATCTTCCGCTCCAAGCCCTAGATATTCTTTGTTTCCATCGTCCAGGCCTTCTCCTCGACAATCCCAAAGGTTAGTAATTGTGAGCCTCTGTTTTATTTTATTTTATGTGAGCCAATGGCTTATTAAAATCTTCCATTGTCTTATTCAGAAGTCACAGTTGGAGATTAATTGTGTAAGCATGTCAACTAGTAGTAGTGAATTTCAACCAATCTGAATGTGCTTATGTGGACAATATATGCATTTAAAAACGTCAAGGATAGATAAGAACCCAAATCGTTAATTTTGGAAATGCTTAGATGGAGAACAGGTCGTACAGAATTGTGAATGTGTTGAATTGTCATTTGTTTTTGCTCATAAATTAATTAAATTTTCATTTTGTTTTCGTTTTATAAATTCAATTGACACAGGAAAAAGGATGTGGTAAATTCATTTGGGCAAAAGAAGGAGAGTTTAAGGTTGACAAAAGGGATATACTTATCAGTGAAATTCATCGTTTGTCTGTGCAAGTGGAGAAATCTAATAATATTCTTGAAGCAATGCAGAAGAATACTAAGAAGAGCTACTAATATGACCTTAAGACCGTTATAGTTGCGGTAATTTTATTTTGTTTGTTTAAAATGTTTGGCTATTGATCAAGTGACAATATATGTGTGTGTTGGTAAACTAATTATGTATTAAATTATGCTGTGTCCTTGTTAAGAAGCATATGTATCCCAAAAAAAATTGACTTATTTTGTTGAAACTCTGTTAAATTTATCTATGCAATATGACTTCGTTAATTAAATGGCATTTTTCTATTTGTTGTTGATTCTAAATGAATCATATAAAATGGTACTAATGGATACACTTGGTAAAGTTCAGTGCAACTGCAAAGCAATTGTTCAACTTCTATGGGGTCCACCAAGACAAATGGATTGTCTGGCACAATGGAGGGGGCAAGTTACTCATTCAAGATGGTTTAAAATCTTGTTACTCATTCAAGTATACTAATTTTAGCAAGTCGAAGTAAAACATCAAAATGTTTTTTTTTTCCATGGAAAGATTAAAGCCGATGTCTGAGCTAGATTGACTATTTAGTTAATGTTGCACACTATATTGATAAATTTTACATTTAAAATGTGCCATACAATACATTGTTTTAACATCTTGTCACTCATTCAACTTTACTTGTTTAGCATAATAAATCTTGTCTAACCTAAATGTAAATATATTGTGTCTAATCATCAATGGTGCTAAATTTTTGTAATGATTTTAGACAAAATAATGATAAAGGTTTTGAAACAAAAGTTATAAGATCATTTAAAAAAAATTAAAAAACAAATCAAAATTCATAAACTTGAACCAAAGCCGATGTTACATACATGTAAAAGCATCGGCGTATTACTTTTTTTTTTTTTTAAATTTTGTTTTGTTGTTATTCTTCACTATTGTAATTTCCATTGATACTTGTAAATTTTCTAATGATTTTATACAAAATAATCACAAATAATTTAAAACAAAATATACAAAATCAATAAAAAAAATAAAATCCTGAACAAAATCAAAACATTAAAATGTACACCAACACAGACGTTATTTATAAATAATAGTGTCGGCTATTTTCGACTCTGTTATTTTAAGTATTTTTTTCTCGTTATCTTTCACTATTGAAATTTCCATTGATGCTTGTAAATGTTTTACAAAAATTGTTAACAAACCTCAAAATTTACAAAAGTTCCTAAGATTAAATCAATCAGCAAAGCTGTGCTTTTGACATGTAAAAGCTTACCCCTTCATTTTATTACTTGTTTATGAATGGTATCTTTCACCACTCTAATTTCCATTGATCTTGTAAATTGTTTGAATGATTTTAGACAAAATAATCACAAAGGATTCTAAGCAAAATAAAAAAAAAAATCATTAGAAAGAAAAGAAGTTACAACAAAAATGAAATTAAAAAATGGACCACCGTCGACGCAACGTAAACAAACAAGCATCGGCTTTAGAATAAAAATTTTCTTGTTATATCTCAATGTTGTAATTTTGATGATCTTGTTAAATTGCAACATGATTTTAGACCCAAAAAAAAAAATGACATATAATTGTAAAAAAAATATAGAAAATTGTTAAAAAAATAAAATCAAACAAATAAAAAAATCAAAATGTACACTAATGCCGACGCTATTTAGATATTGTAGTGTTGGCATTTGTTTCTTTTTTTTTTTTTTTTTTAAGTACAGGCAAATTGGTGGTTCTCACATGTGAGTTTAAGTTTTTGTGAGGTATTTGTTCCCTAATGATGTCCCGCATTATCATCATTATGTAGTAACCACATTCCGTACTACCAGGCTGCTTAAGAGTCTACGTTTGCCACCATAAATGTTAACGTCATATTATGTAAGAAATACTATACGTGTTTGATAAGTATGTAAACTAACAACAATATTTCTCAATTTAAACCATCCTAATTTACCTGTGTATGTGTTTGCCAGTCAATTTTTTTGGTGGTTACGCTCCTGGTCTCTTTTTTCCATGCAATGAATGCACTATATCAACACATACATTGTAGCATTATTATAATATTGTAAAATTTTTGTAAATTTCATTACATATAAATTATTAAAATTAAGTTTCTATTGAACTTACTTGTCGATCATCTTCCTAAAGTCCTTATGGATTTTATCGTTATGACTTACCAAAGAATCAAAAAACCAAGCTATTGCGTAGAATGGGTTAACAACCCCTAACATCCAATGATTGCTACAAATCAATAATAAATTATTAGTTAATACGTGCATAACTATTAAATTACTTGGATAACTAATTATTGGAACTTAACACCACATACCTTAAACAGTATGGAAAGAACCATAATTGGTTGCGAATTGCAGATCTCCATCTACCCACAATATTTTTAGTTCTAGCGTTTGGGTTTGCATAACCAACCGGTGCAGTTTATGCGGGATGAACAAAGTAAAACTTTCATGCACCATGTGTGGTTTCCAATCCAGTATATAAGTGTCTGCCAAAATCATTTGAAGTATGTACAAGTAAATAGAAAATTTGATATTGATAATTATAATTGATTGAATTGAAATATTAGACACTCTATACATGGATGTAGTTTTGTTACCTAATGTAGAACAATATGTACTCTGCAGATATTTCCCGCATGTTACAAAAAACAAGGATGTCAGCCTTCGTTGTGCATAACTAGTCTACATCTCCCATACTTCCTTTCTCCATGTCAAACATCCAAATATGATTTACATCCATGGCCTCGATCCGGCTTAGCAACACCCAGATGGATGGGGTAAAAACTAAGAGATCACCAAATTGGTCATCCTCGACATGGGTTTCCTCCCCGGGAGGTACACATGTCTCCTCCACATGTGGTACATATATCTCCTCCACAGGTGGTGGGTTAGAACCATATGGAACTTCCTCCACATGTGTCTCCTCCACGTGTGTCTCCTCCACATGTGTATCCTCTACAGGTGGTACACATGGTAGGTTGGACATTCCCTATAAATATCAATAGAACATTATTTAATTATATCAGTACCACCCTACATTGATGAAAGTAATACATGCAAATATCACAAATAATCCCATGAAATTGTACCTCTATATTTGGGATAATGACAAGATTTGAAGGCCATGCAAGTAATGTACATGCGGCTTCTCCGACATGCATATATTTAGATGTTGGAATAGGCAAGGGAACAAATGGCTAGAACACCTCATTTACAGTGACCTTCAAATGATGCAAACCTAGCATAACATCGTCATACCTGTCCGTTGGGAGAGAAAGGACCATAGTGCCACATGCTACAATACTATGGACACTGTCTTGGGCAAGCTGGCATTCAACACTTTGCCTAACAAACAATGTTACAAACTAAGTAGTACATATCTAATTGTACACTTCACATGGATGTGACAATAAGATACACAAGTTCAATAATTTTTAAGTAGTGAAAATAAAAGTAGAAAAATTATATATGATTGATAAATTTAAAGTTGACTTATTTGTGAGTTGTTAAAAAACCTCTGAAATTGTCTTTTGTGGTGGATGGACAGGAGGAGCATCAAGGCCATGATGTGATGGTGTCGGGCAATTGCCAACATCATGGTCATGTATCACACCCTCGTCGTGTGCCTCACTGGGAGATGATTGCTCCCCATGTGTTTGAGGCTTTGATTCGAGGGTAAAACCACATGCATCTGCTAATTTATTGAGCTTGTCAACATTGGGATTCCCTTTGATGGCCTCCCACAGACCATAGAACATCAACTGTAGGTGCTTAATTTTGTCGGACTTAGCCACTTTTTTGGGACGTGGCTTATGGATTTCGAAAAAAATTTTAACGGTATAATGTTTGCCTCGACCCCTAAGCCGACCTTCAGTCTTCTCGGTCCCCAATGCTTGCTAAGGATATCATCCGGAGGGGAGGACTCAATTTTCCCTTTATTGGCTTGGTTCCTTAGGCCATCCTACAAGAAAATAATATAATTTCACTGGATGTCAAAAACAATAATGTGTAGCGTTTAGGCTTACGTAATTAATTTCAGACAATTGTATCATGAATAAAATAACTTACAATTGTTTCCACTACACATTCAACATCTTCATTTGTGAATTTTCCATCCTTTGCCATTCGTGCCCGAGTCCATAGGTCCTTTCGACCTATGTAATCTTGGGTGCATCTTTCCTTTTGCTATGAATATTGAAAATAAATATGAATTTCATGTGTGATTAAATTAAATAATACATGAACTTCAAAACTAACATTATTATTTTTCATACCATGAGCACTTCCAATCTCGCATATCCTAATACACCCATTCGATGTGGATACTTGTTTAATTGTCTTCGTTTGGAAATTTTTTTTACTTATTTCCTACAAAAAATTGACACACATGCAATAAGCTAAATATGCCAGTAAAAATTGAAGTGCATTATGATTTATAAGCATAACTAAACATTAATGGTTGACGCAGACAAAAATACCTGGTAGTCGTCGGTCAACCTTTGGCTTACAAACTCATCTCAAACGTCTTGGGTTATAAAATCATATACTTATGGTCGGTGCATCGAAAATTCAGGCATGCCCAAATACGGTCTGACATAGTTTACATACATATCACTCTTGAATTTCCTCCATTTCATAGCACAATCTATCCGAGTTTGTTTCTTCAAACTCTCATCTTTATTGGAAGATTTCTGCAAATTACAAAATAAAAAACACTTCTAGGTTTCATATACATATTGAATGAGCAATACCAATTCATAACTAATTTAGAAATAAACTTCACATGTATTACCTTTATCTCTTCCTATAGGCTGTTCTTGAGGTCTTCAAGCACGTCTCTCCACTGATGTATAGAAATTGGTATTGTACTTCTAACCAGCGACCTTCCCAGTTGTTCATGTGCATGGCTGCACCATTTATTGCAACTCCAAACTCATTATATTAAGGTGGCTCATCCGTCGTAATACTTTCGATCCTTGTAGGCCCTCTTCCTTTGTGTGATTTGGATGCAGGATTGGGTCCGGCCATTTCACTCGAGGCTGCTCTATCATCATCAGTAGCGGTGAGGCCATTTTTAGCACATGGATCCATAACTAAAGTACTGCAGACAATAGGAATGATGATTGTAGAGGCGTCAACAGATGGCAACGAGAACATCAGAAGTAACCACATTTCTATTCCGGCAACCAGAGTAGTGGACACGGTACGGATCAGATCGTTGATTGAAATACATGCATAAATCAATTTTAAAAAACAAATATTTAAGAAAGCATACGGCAACGCCGACCCTAGCATCTGCTTCCACAATATTATGTACCTTTAAAAAACCTAAACGATGAAGAAGAGTCTAAAAATAAATAAATAAATAAATACATCCAATATGAAGAGACGTAGGTTGGTTCTTCAAGCGTTTGATTTTTTCTAAATGTTGTTTAAAACATTTTGTGATAAATACAGGTAACAAGGAATATTAAAATAAAAAATAAAATGAGACCTAAGCCGACGATAATACATGTAAATAGCGTTGGCATTGGTCAATTTTTTTGTATTCTGTATTTTGTCAATATTTTTAAAGGTAATCTACAATATTTAGGAAAATTTATTTGATATCATGTGGGTTTTAAAATCATTAAGGATAAAAAGAAAATTTAAAATTTAGAAAACATGTTTCTAAGCTGACATTATAACATGCCAATGGCGTTGGCTTTGGTATATTTTTTTTTCTACTTGTGTTGGAAAATGTTGTTATATTTCCTGTATGATTTACTTAACATTTGTTTAAAATCATTTTGTAATTATGTAATCTACAATCTTTAGAAAAATTTATTTGACATCATGTGGGTTTTAAAACCATTAAGCATAAAAAGAAAAATAAAATATTAAAATACATGGGCCTATGCCGACGCTATAACATGCCAACGACAATGGCTTTGTTTAGCTTGATCTACTTTTGAATGCTTGAATATTTTCATAAATGTTGAATAATTTGTGGACACAATCAGCTAAAAGATTTGCTCAGAACACGAATATCATGTCCCATCCAAGTACACGAGTCTAAACTTGCCAATCTTGGAACATTGAAAAAATCTATGTAATTAACTTTTGACAGAGAAACCTAAATTTTTAAGCAACATATCAATTTCAATCACCAACGCGTGGGATTTGAAATTAATGATCACATACGATCTTAACGAAAGTCGACGCTATGGACATACTTGCATCGGCTTTGTAGGTTTCTTACTTAATTGTTCTTACTTAATTGTTTTCCTTATTATCCTTCGCCATTGGAAATTACAATCTTTTAATGTCGTTTAAATTGTTCCATCCATATATAAAAAAAATCCAAGAACAGAACATAGGGTTTCATTCTCATCCCAAATACACTAGTTACCAGATGATCGTTCCTGGGATAGAGATGCACGTTTGCTTGAGGCGTTATAATGGTACAACTTATATTAAAGTTCATAGGAATTGTTCATTGTTATTTTCATAATAATCCTAATGCTGTTTGGTTTTTTTTTTTTTTTTGGGTGTTATTTTCATTTTGGAATTGGCACCATGTGGTGTTTAAGGAAGTTGAGAAGCTTCCTCATCCAGACATTGGTTCTGAGAAGTACAAGCTCATCCTGATTATTGGAACAGATTTTAAAATCGAGGATTTCGACAGGGTCGAAGGGATTCTGGTGCGTAGAGATGTGGAATTGAAGCCAGAAATACAGACAATGAATGAGAGTTGTCTGTTATAGAAAGAAAGGGATTTTCAGAGAAGTTTTGTCTACTCTCATTGGCGCCTTGCAACTCCATGTGCGTGTTGACCTTCTTTGAAAATCCCTTGCTTAGTAGAATAGACAAATCTTCCTTCATTGTCTTTATTTCTAACTCTTACTCTTCGTCTCTATCCACCGAAATCCCTTCGACCATGTCGAATTCCTCTGTTCTAAAAGCTGTTATGAGAATCATGATGAGCTTGTTCTTCTCATAATCGATGTTTGGACGAGGAGGATTCTCAACTTTCTTAATAACCTCATGGTGTCAATTCCGAAATGAAAATAAGACAAAAGCCGATGCTAGTAAATGCATGTAGCGTCTGCTTACGTGCATGTTGTAATTCCCATTTATTATCTTTGTGAATACGGTTCTAATTTTGTTAATGTTTTGTAGACGTTGTTTAAAACGAGCCTAATAAATAACTAAAAAATGATTTCTTAAAAAAATAAAAAATAAATAAATACCAATGGATAAGCAGGAAAGAATATTTCTGAAAAAAAAAAAATTACTGATGCTACCTAATCCCTATAGCAGCGTCTTTAATTTGGTAAATTTTAGAATAATTTGATAATTTTTACTGACTGCGTACATTTTGTGTAAAATCCTAGGTCATTATGTTGTTCAAATCATTAACAAACTTTGCAAGCTAAATGCAACTTACAAGACATAAAAAAGGTGAAACTGATGCTATGTCACAATGATAGCGTCGACATTAGTTCATGTTTTAATTTATGGATTATCTATGTGAATGGAGTTTTATTTTTTCAATGCTTTTGTATATCTTGTTTAAAATCCTTTGTAATGAAGTTTTCTTTTAAATTTTAAAAATATTTACAACGTCATGATGGTTTTAAAATCATTAAATATAACAAGGAAAATAAAAATTAAGGAGGCATAAACGACCTATCACATGTCAACCGCATTGGCTTTGCTATTTTTTCTTTTTCTGTTTGTATTTGTTAGGAATTACTCTGCATAATGGTTAAACAGGTAAGGTTTCTAAAAAATTAACAGCTTAATAGTTATGTTACAAGCCACATGCGTATGGATGGGACAAGTTCTTTTCGCTTTTGGGGACATCGATCGGTGAAGAATAGTAAGCGTCATTAATATTGATGGAGTGGACACGTTTTCCATCCCAGGGTTTCTTTAATTATTTATATTTGAATAATTAAGTAGGCAATATTTTTTGAGCAAATAAGAAATGCCGACGCTAATACATCCATTACCGTTGGCGTTTATATGTTCCATTTTTTTAAAGATTGAATATTTTCGTAAATTTTGAATTATTATAAAATCATTAAAAAATATGGTCAATATCAATTATAATTACAATAATGATGGATAAGAAGGACTATTACATTAAAAAAGAAAATTTACAATCACTAAGTTGATGCTATGTTGTTTCGTTACGCTGGCGTTTATATGTTCCAAAAGTTTGAATGTTTTCCTAAATCTTGAATTCTTATCTAAAATTGTTCATTATCAATTCTAATTACAATAGTGATGGACAAGGAGGACTATTATATTAAAAAAAAAAACACAAAGTCCTAAGTTGACGCTATCATACATTACTAAGGCAACGCTAAATGTTTGCATTAACGTCAATGTTTATCAGATCGACTTTTAAATGTTTGACTAATTTCCAACATTTTGTCTTTCTTGTTGACCCAGTCAGTGAAGAGATTTGCTATTGCCAATTTTGGAAAAGCGAATAAATCAATAAATCTAAGTAATAAATGTTCAACAGAAATCCCTAAATGTTTATGCAACATATCAAATTGTATCTGACCAAATTGGGTTTCGGTGCAAATCGAGGACACTGGTCAGCACTATTATTATGCACGTTTTTCGATCCACAATCTTCTCTTTTGCTGTGTTTGCTACTTCACTGTGTCAACTATTCGTTATAATGATACAACCTACATTAAAGTTCAAATGACTTGTTCATTGTTACATTCAGAATAATCCTACTGCTGTTTTGTTTTCCTTTTTTATTTTTATTATTCCAGCTTTGGTTATATTTTCATTTTGGAATTGCCACCAATGAGGTTCTTAAGAAAGTCGAGAATCCTCCTTGGCAAGGCATCGATTCTGAGGACAATCTCATCATGATTCTTCGAACAGCTTTTAGAACCAAGGATTTCGATAGGGTCGAAGGGATTCTGGAGGGTAGAGGCACGGAGATGAAGCCAAAAATAGAGACAATGAAGGAAGATTTGTTTGTTACAGAAATAAAGGGATTTTTAGATAAGGTTTAACAGGAGATGGAGTTGAAAAGCGCAAATGAGAGAGCAGAAAAACTGCCTATACCATAAATTATGGATGCGTAAAAGTAGGGTTAGGCAGTTATGATACCATACCATAAATTATGCGTAGCTGTTCAAGCTTGATGCCTAAGCTGACGCATTGTTTGATCGTCACGTCCCCATTTTCCTAGCAGAAATACTTACAACCATCAAATGAAATTACAACGGTGAGGGGACACATTCAAAAATAAATCATCCATGCAAATTGGGACTAGGCCGACGTATGGTTATGAGCATAGCATCATCATTGAACCTTTTTTAAAAAATAGTCATTTTCATTTTATATTTTCCTTGTTTTTTATATGATTTGCAAGACTTTGTCTAAATTCCTAAGTAATTATTTTGTCCAAAATCAGTAGAAATATTTACAAGTGTCAAACGAAATTACAATGGTTAGGAGAAACGATTGAAAGTAAATCAACCTAAAAAAGGGGCGTAGGCTGACGCTGTTAAATGTCCCTAGTGACGGCTTAGGTGTATCTTTCAATTTGTAAAAATAGTTTAATTTTTATTTTATTTTATTTTATATATTTTGTTTAAAATCCGTTATCAGTATGTTGTCAAAACAATTACCAAAATTTACAAGATCCATGAAAGTTACAAGTGGGAAGGCTAACGAGAAATCTATTGAGAAGTTATAATGGATATTATACAAAAGATACAAATTAATTAACAAAGGAAAAAAGTTGCAACATGTGAAAACAGGTAATTATGACAATAGATATTAGTACCTAGATACGAGAAGATGTGATTACATCAGAACATGAAAGGGTATTACTAACGTGTAGGGCCTGATTTGCTTCCCTAGTCCCATGGTGCGTGTTGAGCCGTGGACTTTATGGATGCATAAAAGTAGGGCGACGCAGTTATGCTGCCGTACTATACATAGGGCATAGCGGTTCAGGCGATTGCCTGTTTCCTTCCTTTATTTTATTCTCTTTCTACTTTCTGGATGTTAGAAGGGGCATTGCTTTGGTTATCTTTGGCTCGGCTAGGCAATGAGATCATTATTGCCAGTATCATCTACGTTTTCACTAGAGAGTGGACACGTTTGGAGGATGCTAGCACTGATGGTCTTATTCTCTTGTTGACAGTCATTGGGTACTAGCAATGTTGATCTTTATGATTGAAGGCTCGTAACAGGGTCTTCGATCTTATTGGGTGGGCCGAGGGAAGTGTGGGTACTTTTGCTTCCAAATCAACAAAGTTATCCACACTTTCTATATTGGCAGAAAGGGAGGTGGAGACATCCCGCAGAAGATGAAAGCTTTGTATCCGAGTTGGGCCCTTCTCATCCGATAGAATACGAGAGTCGAAGAAGAAATGGTCTTCCATTGCAGAGAAAGAACATAGAGTCAGAGGTCTTCTGTGAAAACTGTCGACCCAAAAAAATTTATTCTATATTTTTTATATATGAATATTACAAATGCCGTGGGGTTTGTATGTTCATTTGAATATTTTACTGAGAATAAACGAAATCATTTAATTGCATTGCTTCTGCTGTGTCTTTAGAATAATTTATGTGTAGCATTTAAAATAATACGAATACATCCATTACAAAGGAATTTCAACAAACGTTATAAAATCATAAAAATTACAAATTCTTAATAAAAGTAATTAATTAACAAAATGCCAAAGCCATCGCTATTAAGTGACCGTACTGTCAGCTTTTGAGATAATTAACTTTGTTGAATGTTATTCTTTACTTTGTTTATTAATGATAGTGTACCATTTGTTTACAATGGTGATAGGAAGTAAGAGAAAATAATCAAAAGAAAAATAGGAAACTAAAACGATATGGACTTGTAAACGTAGTGTCGGCATTTGGCCCCTTAATAAACATAAAATTTCTTTTCGTTCTTGCTTTAGTTTTTGCAGGATTTTGCAAAGTTTGTTTAAATTCCTCAGTAACTATTTTGTCCAAAATCGGTGCAAAAACTTACAAGAATCAACTGAAATTACAAAGGCAATACAGTCAATAAATTATCGTAATTTTGTGGATGTAAGCCGACGAGTGGTCATTGATCTAGCATCGGCGTTATCACATAAGACGACGATGAAGTGTCAATGTAGCATCGGCATTGGTCCCCTAATAAACATAACATTTCTTTTCTTTTTTTTCTTGCTTTATTTTTTACAGGATTTTGTAAAGTTTGTTTCAACTCAGTAACTATTTTACCCAAAATCGATGCAAAAACTTACAAGAATCAAATGAAACTACAAAGGCAATACAGTGAATAAATTGTCCCAATTTTTTGGACATAAGCTGATGAGTAGTCGTTGATCTAGCGTCGGCATTATTATATAAGACGACGATGAAGCATCAACTTAGCGTCGGTGTTGGTCCCCTAATAAACATAACATTTCTTTTCTTTCTTGTTTTATCTTTTACAGGATTTTGCAAAGTTCATTTTAATTCTTCAGTCACTATTTTGTCCAAAATCGGTGCAAAAACTTACAAGAATCAAATGAAATTACAAAGGCAATACAGTTAATATATTATTCTAATTTTGTGGTCGTAAGCCAATGAGTGGTCATTGATCTAGTGTCAGTGTTGATACATAAGACGATGATGAAGCGTCAACGTAGCATCGGCGTTGGTCCCCTAATAAATATAACATCTCTTTTTGTTCTAGCTTTATTTTTTACAAGATTTTGCAAAGTTTGTTTAAATTCCTCAGTAACTATTTTGTCCAAAATCGGTGCAAAAACTTACTACCATCAAATGAAATTACAATGGTGAAGGGAAATAAGCGAAAATAACCATATGACAAACAGGGTACTAAAACGACGTGGACTTGCTAATGTAGCATCGGCATGGATATAAACCGACGTTATAGCGTTACCTTCATGTCAGCGTTGTTCCACATTAAAACATTTTGAATTATTTTATAATTTTCCCATTTTTTAAATGAGATTGAAAGTTTTGTTTAAATTTATGTGTACTTAATTTGACCAAAATCAATGCAAAAACTTACAAGAATCAAACGAAATTACAACGGCAATACAGTCAATAAATTATCCAATGTTGTGGCCATAAGCCGACGAGTGGTCATTGATCTAGCATTAGTGTTGTTACATAAGACGATGATGAAGCGTCAACGTAGTGTCGGCATTGGTCCCCTAACAAATCTTTTTTTTTTCTAGCTTTATTTTTTACAGGATTTTGCAAAGTTTGTTTCAATTTCTCAGTAACTATTTTGTTCAAAATCGGTGCAAAAGCTTACAAGAATGAAACAAAATTACAAAGGCAATACCATCAAAAAATTATCCTAAATTTGTGGACGTAAGCCGATGAGTGGTTGTTGATCTAGCATCGGCGTTGTTACATAAGACGACGATGAAACATCAACGTAGCGTCAGCGTTGGTCCCCTAATAAACATAACATTTTTTTTTCTTGCTTTATTTTTTTATAGGATTTTGCAAAGTTTGTTTCAATTCCTCAGTAACTATTTCGTCGAAAATCGATGCAAAAACTTACCACCATCAAACGAAATTACAATGGTGAGGGGAAATAAGCGAGAATAACCATACGATAAATAGTGTACTAAAATGACGTGGACTTGCTAACATACCGTTGGCGTGGATATAAACCGATGTGCTAGTGTTACCTTCATGTCGGCGTTGTTCCATATTAAAACATTTTGAATTATTTTATAATTTATCCATTTTTTAAATGAGATTGAAAGTTTTATTTAAATTTATGTGTACTTATTTTTATCAAAATCAGTCGAGAAATTTACATGCATCGATCGAAATTACAAAGGCAAGACATTTAAAAAATTATCCTAAATTTGTAGCCATAAGCCGACGAGTGGTCGTTAATCTAGCGTCGGCGTTGATACATAAGACGACGATGATGCATCAATGCAGCATTGGTGTTGGTCCCCTAATAAACATAATATTTTCTTTTGTTCTTGCTTTATTTTTTATAGGATTTTGCAAAGTTTGTTTCAATTCTTCAGTAACTATTTTGTCCAAAATCGGTGCAAAAACTTATAAGAATCAAACGAAATTACAATGGTAAAGATAAATAAGCGAAAATAACCATACAACAAAAAGGAGACCAAAGTGACGTGGACTCGTTAACGTTGCATCGACGTGTATATAAACCGATGTTCTAGTGTTACCTTCACGTCGGCGTTGTTCCACATTAAAACATTTTGAATTATTTTATAATTTTCCTATTTTTTAAATGAGATTGAAAGTTTTGTTTAAATTTATGTGTACTTATTTTGACCAAAATCAGTTGAGAAATTTACACGCATAAAATGAAATTACAAAGGAAAAATAAAAAAATTATACTAAATTTGTGTCCATAAGCCGATGAGTGGTCTTTAGTGTAGCGTCGGTGTTGACGTATAAGACGACGATGAAGCATCAACGTAGTGTCGGCATTGGTCCCTTAATAAACATAATATTTCTTTTTGTTCTTGCTTTATTTTTTACAGGATTTTTCAAAGTTTGTTTAAATTACTCAGTAAATATTTTGATCAAAATCGGCTCAAAAACTTACAAGCATCAAACGAAATTACAATGTTGAGTGGAAAGAAGAAATAAAAGAAATTTTCATGTAATTATTTTGTCTACAAGTCAATAGCATCGGCTTAGTCCTCTTCAATATCAAAAAAATTGTTATAATTCTTGGTGTTTGACCGCTAAGGCAATGGCACCAAACTAAGGAAGCAATTATTTCCGTGTCAGTTTTGTAGGCCTAGTAGTCCACATGCAGAGGTCATCCTGATGCAAACCCGCCCGAGCTTGCACCACCGACAACTCACTAGGGTACTGATCCGGTACGGATGAAGACTGGACCAATTACTAGGGCTCAAACTAAGAGGTTTAAGGACAATCTTGCTGCCTTTATCCAGAAAGTAATTCATTCTCAAAAGGGCTTGTCCATACCTGAAGATAAAAGACTAGTTTTAAGTATCCAAGTGGTGGAAGCTGATACATCGGATACCCATACATCGGACATTTTATATCGGACACCCTTGCCTCGGACATCGGAGCCTTGCCTCGGACATCTGATCTCGAACTTCAGACATCGGATGTAACTTAGCTCGGATAGACATCAGTTAGCTAGGCCAGACATAACTTAGCTCGGACAGACATCAGTTAGCTCGGCCAGACACAAGTTAGCTCGGACAGACAGACATCTGTTAGCTCGGCCAGACACAAGTTAGCTCGGACAGACATCAGTTAGCTCGGCCAGACACAAGTTAGCTCGGACAGACATCGGTTAGCTCGGATAGGCCATAAGTTAGCTCATACATCAGGCATACATAAGTTAGCTCGGTTGAAGACATAATTCAGCTTAGATGTCAAAGTCAACTTGTTACCTAATTTGCGATTGACTTTATTTTTTTTTGGGTTTTTATTTATTTATTTTATGGACAAATAACTTTAGGAAGGGTTTTATTTTATTGTAAATTAATTAATTCCTAATTTAATATAAAGGAATTAATTAATCAAACTTAGATTAGGAAATGAAGTATAGTTGCGGTCGACTAGATTTCTTTATGAGTGTGGCCGGTTTTTCCTAGGATTTTTAGGGCTTATTTTGTTTCTTTCAAAGCCTATTTAACGGCTTATTTTTCAATAAGAAAACAACTTTGATTTGATTGAGAACATCAAATTGACTTTGTTCCAGGGGCTGTCATACCAAATAAACCAGCTTATAGGAGCAATCTCGAGGAAACAAAGGAGCTGCAAAAACAGGTAAGTGATTTGCTTGATAAAAGATACATTCGTGAGAGTTTAAGTCCATGTGCTGTTCCTGTTTTGTTGGTACCTAAAAAGGATGGTTCTTGGAGAATGTGTGTTGATTGTAGGGCTATAAATAACATTACCATCAAATATAGGCATCCCATTCCTAGATTAAATGATATGCTTGATGAGTTGCATGGTGCTTGCATGTTTACAAAAATTGATCTTAGGAATGGTTATCTCCAAATTAGGATGAAAGAAGGTGATGAATGGAAAACCGCATTCAAAACTAAATATGGGCTGTTTGAATGGTTAGTTATGCCTTTTGGATTATCCAATGCACCTAGTACTTTCATGAGGCTTATGAATCATGTAATGCGTCCATTTATTGGTAAATTTGTGGTTGTTTATTTTGATGACATTCTAATATATAGCCGAAATTTGGATTACCATGTGGATCAACTTAGGCAAGTTTTGCAAGTTCTTAGAAAGGAAAGATTGTTTGCTAACATTAAAAAATGTGAATTTTGCAAAGATGAGCTTGTGTTTCTAGGATTTGTAGTAAGTGCTGTAGGAATCAAAGTTGACCAAGCTAAGGTGAAGGCAATTCAAGAGTGGCCGGTTCCTACTTCTATCACCCAAGTGAGGAGTTTTCATGGCTTGGCAAGATTTTATAGAAGATTTGTCAAGGATTTTAGTACCATAGCAGCACCATTGAATGAAGTTGTCAAGAAGAATGTTGTCTTCAAATGGGGGGAAGTACAAGAAAAATCTTTTAATTTGTTGAAAGAAAAATTGTGTAATGCACCTTAGTTAGTTTTGCCAAATTTTTCTCAGACTTTTGAAATTGAGTGTGATGCTTCGGGTGTAGGTATTGGAGCTGTCTTAATGCAACAAGGAAGACCCATAGCCTATTTTAGTGAAAAATTAAATGGAGCTGCCCTGAACTACCCGACTTATGACAATGAGATGTATGCTTTGGTGAGGGCTTTGGAGACATGGCAGCATTATCTCATGCCAAAGGAGTTTGTGATTCATACGGATCATGAGTCTTTGAAGCATATCAAGGGTCAAGGAAAGCTCAACCGAAGGCATGCTAAGTGGATTGAATTTATTGAAACCTTTCCATATGTGATACGCTACAAAAAGGGTAAGGAAAATGTGGTTGCCGATGCATTATCCTGAAGGTATGTACTCTTTTCTACCTTAGATGCTAGATTGCTTGGATTGAACAATTCAAAGAACTTTATGAGCATGATAGTGACTTTGGAGAAATTTTTAGAACCTGTTTGAAACATGGATTTAATAAATTTTACATTTTTGAGGGATATTTGTTTAAGGAGAACAAACTTTGTGTGCCTAATTGTAGTATTAAGGAATTATTGGTTCGGGAAGGACATGGGGGTGGTTTGATAGGTCATTTTGGTGTTTTAAAAACTTTATCTTTGCTGCAAAAACATTTTTATTGGCCTAACATGAGGAGAGATGTTGACAGAATTTGTGAGAGATGCTTGAAGTGCCGAAAAACGAAATCAACATTGAAACCGCATGGATTGTATAAGCCTTTGCCGATTCCTACCTATCCTTAGGTAGGTTTATCTATGGATTTTATTCTTGGTTTGCCTAGGTCAAGGACAGGTAAGGACTCAATTTTTGTTATAGTAGATAGGTTTTCTAAGATGACACATTTTATTGCATGTAACAAAACTGATGATGCATCCAATATTGCTAATTTATTTTTTAAGGAAATTGTGAGATTGCATTGAATGCCAAGAACTATTGTTTTGGATAGGGATGCTACGTTTTTAAGCTATTTTTGGAAAACTTTGTGGGCTAAATTAGGTTCTAAGCTTTTATTTTCAACTACTTGTCATCCACAAACTGATGGACAAACCGAAGTAGTAAATAGAAACTTGTCTGCATTGTTGAGAGCATTAATTAGAAGAAATTTAAGAACTTGGGAAGAATGTTTGCCACAAGTTGAATTTGCATATAATAGGTTTTTAAATTCAGCAACTAAATTTACTCCATTTGAAATTGTTTATGGTTTTAATCCTTTGACTCTAATAGATTTAACACATTTACCTTTAAGTGAGCGTGCTAATTTAGATGGAAAACAAAAAGCTGAATTTGTAAAGCAGATTCATGAAAAGACACGAGCAAATATTGAGAGGAGGATCGAGCAATATGCAAAGGTGGCTAATTAAGGCCGAAAATCAATGGTGTTTGAAACTGGAGATTGGGTGTGGCTACATTTAAGGAAAGAAAGGTTTCCTGAACAAAGAAATCCAAACTCATGCCGGGGGGCGATGGACCTTTTCAAGTTTTAGAGAGGATAAACGACAATGCCTACAAACTTGATTTACTGGGTGAGTATAGTGTTAGCGCCATCTTTAATGTTGCTGATTTATCTCTTTTTGCTGCAGGTGATAACTTCGATTTGAGGACAAATCCTTTTCAAGAGGAGGGGAATGATGCAAACCCGGCCGCGCTTGCACCACTGACAACTCACTGGGGTACTGATCCGGTACGGATGAAAAATGGACCGATCACTAGGGCTCAAGCTAAGAGGTTCAAGGGCAATCTTGCTGCCTTTATCTAGAAAGTAATTCATTCTCAAAAGGGCTTGTTCATACTTGAAGATAAAAGACCTGTTTTAAGTATCCAAGTGGTGGAAGCTGATACATCGGATACCCATACATCGGATATTTTATATCGGACACCCTTGCCTCGGACATTGAAGCCTTGCCCCGGACATCTGATCTCGGACTTCAGACATCGGATGTAACTTAGCTCGGACAGACATCAGTTAGCTCGGCCAGATATAACTTAGCTCGGACAGACATCAGTTAGCTTGGCCAGACACAAGTTAGCTCGGATAGACATCAGTTAGCTTGGCCAGACACAAGTTAGCTCAGATAGACATCAGTTAGCTCGGATAGGCCATAAGTTAGCTCGAACATCAGGCAGACATAAGTTAGCTTGGTTGAAGACATAATTCAGCCTAGATGTCAAAGTTAACTCGTTACCTAATTTGCGATTGACTTTATTTTTTTTGGGGTTTTTATTTATTTATTTTACGGACAAATAACTTTAGGAAGGTTTTTATTTTATTGTAAATTAATTAATTCCTAATTTAATATAAAGGAATTAATTAATCAAACTTAAATTAGGAAAGAAAGTATAGTTGCGGCCAACTAGGTTTCTTTATGTGTGTGGCCGGTTTTTCCTAGGGTTTTTAGGGTTTATTTTGTTTCTTTCAAAGCCTATTTAAAGGCTTATTTTTCAATAAGAAAACAACTTTGATTTGATTGAGAAAATACTTGTGAGATTAATTATCTCTTTGTTCATTGAGAATACCTAAAACACTATTAGAGAATTGGTTGTTTAGCTTGACTTATCAATAGGTTTACCATCCCCTATTGTGGCGTTTACATTATATCAAGGTTTCTAACCACAGGTTGGTTAGGGTTTGAGGTCAATTCCATTAGAACTTGAACTTAATTAAGATCCGGACTAATATAATACGGCTTTAGGAGCAGGTCGTCCTAGGTTCGTATCACATCCCTTAAGTTGCTAATGCAGCCTTGCATAACAAAATGTTGAAGACTATAAGGACTACTTTCGAATAGGCATCAGGGACAAGATATTTAATAGGCATACAACAGTTATAAGCTAGTTTTATACCTGCAGAATTAAAAATGGTCAGCGTCAGGTTCCAATTCTGATCCTTGTTGACAAATATTCTCTTGTTGTGAGGACCTACATAGAAACCATAATAGTTTGTACATGATGTGATTGTTCCAATTGCATAAAATCAGTAAATAATACAGCTTTTTTGTCTTGCCGATTGCTAAGGACTGAACAGTTTCTTTTGTCCTGTGTTTGGTCAATTTTTCCACATCCATTGCAACATCGACCTCTATACTTAGCATCATTTGTTGCCTTCTCTTTCCCCCTTTTAATCTTCTTCCACATCCCTTTGCTCTCACCAGAGATGGGTCTTTAAGAGCTGTGTCATTAACATTACTACCTTTCTCAGAAATGCCTCCACTCTTTGTGCTACCAGCTATGGATTTAAACTTATGGACCACACTTTGCAGAGCATCATTCACAATTATAGCTGCCTCTTCATTTGACATGATGTTATCAATGAGTTCTAAGAAATGTTTGAATAGTTTACTTCGTCACGTTAACATTGAACCACCTTTTCCAATTATCTCTAAGCCTTCCTTGTCATATATTATTTGAAATTTTGCAGCTCTAGTCCAGCTTTTCATTATATATTGATTCGGCAGAGGAGTATCACCAAAGAGTAGCGAAAATGCCAAAATATGTCTACATGGAATCCCGTCACTCTCAAACATTTTACAGCTATACGATGCATAGTCCAAAACTTTATTATAAGTAATTTCCCAAACCCTTGAAACACTTCCATTTGGACAACTTTGGACTGTATACATTTTATGTGTATCATTTTCACTAACAATTTGTGGCATTGTTACTAAGCTATGCCACAACTCATCTTGAAACTTATAAAAAATCTTGCATGTATATATCTCAGCCATTTGCTTTTCCATTTCCAATGGCAGTTTCAAAATAGGCTTCTCATTAATATCAACATGATCAGCACTTAAGTCTTCGTGACGTTGATGTGCAAGTGTCCTATTTAATCGAAGTATAAAATCTATCAACAAATTTTTCTTCGAAAAGTACCTCTTGAAAAATGCATGAGAGCTTTCTGCACGTTGGCTACTTGACATTCCAGCTAAGAATACATG
The DNA here is from genome assembly GCF_031755915.1 of Ziziphus jujuba. Classification (NCBI taxonomy): domain Eukaryota; kingdom Viridiplantae; phylum Streptophyta; class Magnoliopsida; order Rosales; family Rhamnaceae; genus Ziziphus; species Ziziphus jujuba. Next base: position 12,228,259 of record NC_083387.1, on the reverse strand, counting down.
ATTAACATATGCTGGCACCCATCTTGAATGCAGTTTTAATATACTTTAACCATTCATTGTCATGTAGGTTCGCCTTTTTGATGATAGAAGCCCATTTTCTTTCAAACTCTTCCGGACATTCTGATTCTCAAATGTAGTCTTGGAACTCTTTGTAAAAATCCCTGTAAGTGATTGCATTTAAATATATAGAAAACTTCTCAAGTATGTGCCAATTATAATACCTATGGAATGTATTCGGTACGCTCTGAGCTACAGCCTTTGTCATTGTAAAATCTTGATCGGTGATAATCATCTTTGGGGTGTTTGCAGGCATGCTCTTCTTTAATAGCTCAAATAACCAAACAAAAGATTTAGTTCTTTCATCGCTTAAGAATGCATATGCAAATATCACTGTTTGACCATGATTGTTAACCCCCAACAAAGGTGCAAATATCATACCATACTGATTAGTGCTGTAAGTTGTATCAAATACCACTATATCACCAAAACATCCATAAGCTCTTCTACAAACCAAATCAGCCTAAAAACAACGCTTCAATTTACATTCATCATTTGCATTTATTTCAAACATAAATGATGCATCCCTTTCTTGCTTTGTTAGAAAATATTTCTTCAATAGTTCTGCATCTTGTCCCCACATTTCATTATGCAACTTAGCTTCGTAGTTATAAATATTCTTCTTTGTACACCCAATATTCTCTAGACCCCTAACTTCAAATTCAAGAATACTTATTTGTTGGTGAGTTGGCATGTTTGCTGCTGAAAACTGCTGTGTTAGTGATTTTTTGGTTTCAGACACATTACGATGTGACCTCAATAAATGTACTTTTTTAGGGCTTAATAATGGATGACTGTGCTCTTTAACAAATACACTAATGACATATTTCCCCATTTTGGACATAACTACGGCTAATTTTACCTTACAATTATCTCTTGTTATTCCCTGACACCTTTTTTTCTCACCGCCATTTTCAAAAGATTCTCCTTCTTTATAACAAACGAATTCTTTCCTTATAACTTCATCGGTACCTTTACGTCTTACTGGAATTGCTATGAACACTAAATCCCACCTCTTTTTTGAATGCTTAATGTAAAACTCATGTGCCTCTATCAATAGAAACTCTTGTCCAACCATTGGTTTTAACTTTTCCGACACATGGGGAATGTAAACATCATCAACGTCATTAGAGCATGACAGCAAGGATATTTCTACATCGTCAGCATGATGATTATTTGCTTCATACTGTAAATCATTCACGTTGCCATCTAAGATAATAAAATCAACATATGATCATTATTAATTTCCATATAATACATTTCAATCCACTTCCAAATCACACTTACTGACTACTTATAATTTATATAACATGCTATTAATCATTAATGCCACAGGGAAGGGATGGAAGCATAGAGTTTACAAAAATGAAGCTCACAAGGAAGGGATGGAAGCAATCAAAATTAATAGATGAACATGTATAAAACAGGTGAAACCTTGGCTTCCCGCAATTGGAGCTTCCTCTTATCCTCTCTCTATGCTTCTTTCCCTCTTTTTTTTCCTAAATCGGAAACAAAAAGAAATTCATTAATACACATTGTCAGAATTTAAAATTTTTATCTGTAAATCTAATCGGATTATACTTCATGATTACGATACAGGAAATGAAATACTAACCTTTAACCCCGAGTATGGTACTGACGGCGATGGTGCAGTGTTCGGAACGATGGCTAATTCGAAAGGATTTGGGATTTTTAAAATGGTCAACACATTTTTGAAATGTTCAACTCGGGCCTCTCGGCTACACCGTTTGGTGAAAAATTTATAATGATGGGTGGGAGATTTTAAACGGCGAGATCTGTGTGAAAAGATGGTGCGCACAAGGCAGGAAATGAATAGCTGGAATGTTAAAGGAATGTAAAATTTTCAGCAATTATTTCTCATATGTGACAAAAAGTAATCTGAGTCGTTCACGAGAGTCCTTGTAATCCGATGGCTAAGTAATTTCTTCCGTTTTTGGACTGCACCATTTTTGTCCGATCGATCCTGACCATAGAAGGACTATATATATATATATATATATTGTTAATAGAATAATCCAAAATATAAAAAAGAAAAAAAAAATTGAGGGGTTATGTGACCCCGAGCCCTCGGCATGTTTATCTTATCTTGCATGTGATTCATTCTGGAGGAGGCTTAGCATATGTAGTTTACATGACACTTTTTTTTTTTGTTTTTTTTTTTGATAACATGAGTTGTATTTAAATGAATTGTATTAATAATAGGAAGCTCAAGAATTTCAAGAAGCTTTTATACTTTTTTTTTTTTTTAAAGGTAGACCGAAGAAGATTTTATACATTAATATTTAGGGAAAAGCTCACCAATAATTATGTTTTTGGTCAATATACAATGCGAAGCATGGTATTAAATAATTCGATTAATAAGATTGCAAATCTGTTCATGATTTTGATCATATTTACAAAGTTCTATTAATATATTAATTATGATTTTACCATAATTACAAAGTTCCATTAATAATTTAATTTATAATTTAGAGTGATATAGCTGTCATGTTTTGGAAATTAAAGAAATTAAATTTATATGACTTTTATTTCAAAATTAATTACCTGATCAAATTTTGGTAAATTATATTGTACATGTTACAATAAAATCAATAGTAATACAGATATTAAATTGTTTATCAGATGAAATTTGCTGTTGGAAACTAATTTGTTAATATATTCAAGTTTTTTATTTATTAAATTCAGAGAGATATATCTGTCATGTTTGGGTAGAGAAATTAAAATAAAAAAGTAAAAATGTGCGGCCTGGAAATGGTGCGTGGAAAATTAGTCCTTGCTAGCTAGGCTAAACTTACCGACCGTGAACATGAACATGTACAGTCCACATTAGGGAGATCATATATTATATATTGTTAGAATTATCATACAATTCTAAATGAAGGAAATATGACTCCAATGCACCATCTAGAAGTATAATTGTGAGGGAAGAATGCTACTTTGACCAACATTACTTGTCGTACTGATTTAGTTATTGTGTTCGAGTCGTTATGCAGGTTAAGATTAATCAGTCTCACACGCATCTTCCTAAATAAAAACCAGTCTTTAGCCTCCTATTTCCTTTGTGCATATCGTGTTTCTACTGGAGAAAACGAAAATGGCATCAGCAAGCGCCCACCGAGTCTTTCAGGTGAAACGCTGTGAACCAGAACTAGTTGTTCCTGCAAAGCCAACACCTCGTGAAGTTAAGAAACTCTCAGACGTTGATAATCAGGAAGGCATGAGGTCAAATCTGACTCGTATGCTCTGTTTCTACAAGAATAACAATATTGATCCATCAATGGAAAGGAAAGACCCAGTCGAGGTGATTAGGGAAGCACTTGGTAGAGCATTGGTGTATTACTACCCATTTGCTGGAAGGCAGCGACAGGAAGCTTATGGTGAATTGCAATGGCCAAGGGATCTTGTTCATAGAGGCTAATGCAGATGTCACGTTTGAACAATTGGGCCCCTCAATTCAACCCCCATTCCCATTTCTTGATGAGGTTTTGTATAATGTTCCAGGTTCTGATGGCATTACTGACTGTCCTTTATTGTTGATTCAGGTAATTAAGTAATGCTTAATGCATCATTAATATTATTTTTTTTCCGCATATATATATATATATATATCTCTTTCATTGAGCAAAGTCTTCCTTTGTTTATATATATATATATATATATATGTGTGTGTGTGTGTGTGTGTAGGTGACTCGTCTCAAATGTAGAAGTTTTATTTTGGGAGTACGTTTAAACCACACAATGTCCGACGCATTTGGCACTTGTCAATTCATGAACGCGGTAGCAGAGATGTCACGAGGTGCACAGCACCTCTCTGTTCCACCCGTGTGGCAGAGGGAGCTCTTAGATGCCCGAAATCCCCTACGGAATTCAGCTTCTGCTTGTATAAATCATGAATGCAAAAAAGAAAATACCGGTATTGATCTGCGGAAGGATCAAACTGGTATGGTTCAACACTCATTCATTTTTAGTCCCAAACAAATAAGAGCAATTCGGAAACATCTTCCTCCACACCTTGCTGCTTCTTGTTCTCAATTTGAGTTGCTAACAGCTTGTATATGGAGATGTAGAACGCTTGCACTGAATCTAGATCCCGAAGAGGTTGTTCAAGTTACTTGCGTATTCAGTGGACGGGGCAAGAGCTTTGGTTTAAGTCTACCATTAGGGTATTATGGTAATGCAGTTGCCTTTCCAGCTGCGGCTTCAAAGGCTGGAGTTTTATGCAAAAATCCGCTCGGATACGCGGTGGAGTTAGTGAAGAAGGCTAAGTCTGAAATGAATACTGTCAAGCACACAGCTGAGTCCGCCGTAGATCTCATGTTAATTAAAGGACGGCCTGCAGTTTATATCGAAGGGAACTATTTTGTTTCAGACTTAACAAGGATTGGATTCGGAGAAATAGACTTTGGGTGGGGGTATCCAGAATATGCTGGACCTCCCCGGTCATACCCTTTCAATTGCTATTATATCAAGTACAGAAGCAAAACCGATGATGATGATGATGGGATTTTGGTGCCAATATGCTTGCCATTGACAGCTATGGAAAGGTTTCAAAAAGAGCTGAAGGAAACGATTGAGGGCTCTAATACGTGCCAAACACTCCAACCTGTTAACATTAAATCCATGCTGTAAACGGCAAGCTAGCTACTTTCTTTGATTCCATATTTAAAAGCCATATAGTAAGTGATACTCATGTGTTGGTTTTTGGGAGGATCACATTGATAGTCCCTTTCTGATTCTTGGAAATAAGGTGGGGGACGTCGTTTATGTAATTTTTGTCGTTAATTGAATATTCCCTACTCTTTTTTGAAGAATATTTACTAATATCAAGCTGAACTAGCTCCATGTTCTTTTTATTGGGAAATCAAGCGAGATTTTAGTTAATTTAGAAGTATTTTACTGTAGTGCTGTAAGCTTATTCTCAAAAGATTATAAAAAGGCAACAAATAATTAGGTATTATTTTATTTGGTCCTTTTTCAAGTTACATAATTAATCTGTCAATCATTAACAAATTAACTATGCCTCATTTACACACAAAGAGGTGGAGCAAATGAAAGGAAGCTACATGTTGAATTTCATCATTTTGCGAGTCTGAGATTGTAGATTTGATCTTTGACAAATCCTATGTGCGTTTTATGTTTACTAGACTTAGAATTCTCAATTTTTGACATTTACAATAGAAGAAAAAGTCATGGACTAGCATTTACTTTTAAAATAAAGGGCATCTTTTCCACATTTAGATTTTTTATTGGACTTTTTTTATCTTCTTTATTCCCAACCAATCCATTCTCTTCTCTATATAAACCCAAAAAACTCCAGACTTCCTTTCCCCATATAAAATAACAGGCGCTTTTTTATTCCCCATCGATGCCACAGATGAGTAGGCTTTGAGCTAGAAAATTTTTCCAAAGGTTAACCATAAAAATATCTATTAATAAATATAACCATCTCACAAATTATTTTAGAAGATATGATGAAGTATATATTAAAAATTTTAATTCTTATATTTAGAAGGGTATTAATAAAAATAATTTTTCCAAAAAGATTAACTTGTAAAATCAAAAGAATTAATCAATGTTTCATTTTTTAATCTCCACATCATCATATTTTCTAAAATGAACTGGAATATATTTTCAATGATATCAATTTTGAGTAAGAAAAACTCATAAAAAGTTCTCATTTTTTTTATTTAAGGAATTCATATTCATTTTCTATCAGTTTTCATATTTAATTTTTTTTTTTGTATTAATATATCTCTATGAGTGTTTTAAGTTTAATAAAAAATTTCAAACAATAATATATATATATATATATAAAAGGTATTGATTAAATCTAATAAAAAATATATTATAAAATATTTATATGTTAAAAATATTCATATTGCTTTAAAATAATACAATATGAAAAAGATATAAAGATGTAGGTCTCACATCACATCATCAAAAGATGTAGAGATGTAGAATCTCACACATACTAATGTTTTTAACTGAAATAGCTCCGGCGGACAGGATTGGAGAGAGAAGAATGAATAAAATATCTGGATTGTTTTGAGTTTTCTTGTTTATTTCTATTAATTTATTGCTGTTTACCAATTGAGTCATTCTCTCTGCTGTATATATCCCGACAAGCTCAAAGCTTTATCTGTGCAAGTATTTCATTTCCATCTCCTAAAACAGACAGGAGAGTACATTTTTCGTTTTGCAATGGATACAATAACGGCGATCAAGGAGGAGCAAGAGGAAGTAGCGTTTGAGTTCTTAGGCCAGTCCGGATCTGCAAAGATGGCCGCATTGATAGATTCCTCGGCGAAGATATTGTCCCTTCAATCCCCAATGCCGAATCCAACGGCATCCTATCCAAAGACGTTGTCATTCTCTGGAAACTTGACTATCGGCTAGCCTCTTCCTCCCCCAAACTACAGACTTCTCCTCCACCCATAACTGCAAACTTCCATAACTCGTGTTCATCCATGGTGGCTCTTCTAGAAGATGTGTTCATGGAGCGTCCAAAGGTCTGTGTAAGTTCTCTTTATCCTAATCATGTGTGCAAGCTTTATAAAGCATTTTATGGACTGAAACAAGCTCCTAAAGCTTAGTTTGACAAATTAAAAGGAGCTCTCTTTCAAGGAGGATTTGTAAATACAGTTGCTGATTCCTTTTTATTCATATTGAAAACTGAAAGTGTGTATGCTATATTACTTGTCTATGTTGACGATATAATTATCACAGTTTCAAGCCTTACTTATATATCTCAAATTTGATTCAAGATCTCAACAAAGAATTTTCTTTAAAAGATCTTGAAATCTACACTATTTTTTGGATATAGAAGTATTAAGAACTGAACATGGTATGTACTAATCACAGACAAAGTATATTAAGGACCTGCTACACAAAACAAGAATGAATGATGCTCATAGTTACTTTACACCAATAAATTTCAGGTTGTGCATCTTGCATCGCCACCCTTTTCTGTGCGGTTTGCCACAACCATGTGACTTCCATTGTAGCCAAATCCAATGTCCATCCCTTGTCCCTGCATTTTCGTAGGGCATCGAAGTACACATTCCCCATCACCTATGAAGACGCCTAGGACGCCCTCCAGTGGGCCATTTCCCACTCTGCCAATAGTGGTCCAGAAGAGTGGCTTTATGGCCATGCTGATTTTCAATGGGGTTTTTTATGAGAATCTGCCGAGCCCGCACAACTAACAACCTGCTGAAGTGCTGACCCGATACGGATGAAGATCGGATCAATCACTATGGCTCAAGCCAAGACATTTAAAGACAACCTGGCTGCCTTTATACAGGGAATAATCCATTCTCAAAAGGGCTTATCCATACCTGAAGATACAAGGCTTTTTTTAAGCATTCAAGTGGTGGAAGCTGATATGGAACCGAATAGCGGTTTTGGTGCATTTACAGATTCTGGGCAACAGGAAATGGGTTCAAATCTCCTTGAATTCACTTGGTATCATTAAGAAGTCATGGGAACTAGTCAAGACCTAAGCTAAGCTGGTCATTTAGGGCTTGTGTGCATGAGAGAGGAAATTGGCCGGTTTTGCTGTATTATTTGCTAACTTTACTGTATTTCTCTGAGTTGGCTTTTTTCTCTTTCATCCAAGCAAGGGCAATATGTGGGACTCCACGATAATCCTATTTGGCATCCCAAAAAGCATATGGAAGCTTATTTGGAGCTTAAATTTGTCAAAGATTGGTTAAAGTCAACTTAGTCAAAAAGATAGTATTTTAGTTTCCTAATTTGATTTCTACTTTTTGTTTTAGGAAATTACTTTTAATTTTGGTTTTTATTTGTTTATTTGCTGGAAAAAATAACTTTTGAAAAGTTAGAATTTTATTATTTTGGTTGTAAATTAATTACTTCCTAATTCAAAATAAAGGAATTAATTAATCAAATTAAGATTAGGAAAGGTTGCAAATTTCGGCCAACACTTTAGTTTCCTAATGCTAGCCGGTTTTGTCTTAGTTTCTAGGGTTTTATTTTACAGCTTCTCCATTCTATTTAAAAGTTTGTTTTATCAATAATATTCAGTACATTATTCATACAGAAAATTATTTGTGAGATTGAATTCTCTTTGTTCTTTTTGAACACCTAAAACACCATTAGAGAATGAGTATTTTAGCTTGACTTATCAATAGGATATCCATCACCTATTGTGGCATCTTCATTATACCAAGATTTCTAATCGCAGGTTGGCTAGGGGTTAAGGTGACCATTAGAACTTGAACATAATTAGATCCAGGTTAATATAATACGGATTTAGGTGTCGGTCGACCTAGGTTTGTATTATTTGGTATCACATATCTGATCTATCTTTATTTGCTTTATTTTGTTTTATGTTAATTTACAATTTTAGCATTAGGTTAAGGTTGCTTCTATCATCATACACGTTCTGCATCTTTAAAAAAAAAATAATAATAATTTCATTCCTGGTTAAGTTAGGATTTCCTTATTTTACCCTATTTTTACTTCCTAGTTTATTGGTTGTTTTCATCTTTGTTCTTAGTAATTTAGTTTATTATTGATTTTTCTTTACTGTTTTTGATCTTAAGTATTTGCATTCATATAGTCCCAAAAAAAAAAAAAAAGGGAAGAGAAATTGCGGCAACATATAAATTTTACAAAAGAATTGTAAATTTGCATTTTGTCATTGTTGGTCACGGGTTTGGCAGTTTTTGGTGTTGGAATTGCTCTTTTTGGTGTTGATCTTTGCTACTGGAGTTGTTTTACCTTCTATGAAAAAAAAAAAAAAAAAAGAAGAAGAAAAGCCGAAAAAAAGAAAATGAATAAAGAGAAATCGGTTTGTTGAATTTGGTGTTTGCTGGAATTTTTTTTGAACTGTTGAATTGTTGACTATTTATTCAATATTTGGAGTTGCTGGAGATTTATTTGCTGCTGGATGTCTGAATTTTGGGTGCTAAAAATATTAGATTAAAATTAGTTAAAGGATTTGATACAAAAACTTGAATTACAAAGGACAACAACCAACAACTATTCCTTAATTTTTTTGTCCAAATTGATTCTTGTTCATGTTTGAATTTTTTTTTTCTAAATTTTTATTCTTGAATACTTAATTTCTTACCATGTAGTCCAGTTCTTTTTTATTCCGAAGTTTGCTTTGTTAAATTGCCTTATTTTTGTTTAGAAAAAGCCGAGAATTAGGTGTTTAAAAATTCACTCGGTATTGTTTGCCTTTTGCTACTGTTTTGTTGATAAGTTTAATTAAAACATATTGGTGATCTAAATGCTGTTTTGTGGGTATTTTAATTAGAACTTTGAGATAATTCTTTGAGTAGAAAAAGACAAGAGAGTGTGAGCTTAAAATAGGGTAAAAACTGAAATTAGTGTACAAACACGAGTGTACAAACATATTGCCAACCAATGCCCAAATCAAAAAATTGTGGTGTTAAAGGGTAATGGTGAGCTAGAATTGGAAAGTGGAGATGAAACCAAGCAAGAAGAGGAAGACTTTGAGGATGAAGCTGAAACCCTACTTGCACCCAATACCGAATTAAATTTGGTTTCTAGGAGAGTGTTGAGTGTATACAAGGATGAGGATTGAGTTCAAAGAGAAAACATCTTCCATTCCCAACATGAAATTTAAGGTAATGTATGTAGTATGATAATTAATAGTGGAAGTTGTACAAATGTAATTAGTAATATTGTGGTTGATAGATTAGGCTTAGCAACAATTAAACATCCCAAATCTTATAGATTACAATGGCTTAATGATAATGGTGAGATGAAAATAAATAAACAAGCCAAAGTAAAATTTGACATTGATAAATATGTGGATGTTGTATTATGTGATGTTGTTCCTATGCATGCGGGTCATATTTTGTTGGGTAAATCATGGCAATTTGATAAGTATGCCATACATTATGGGAAAGAGAATTCCGTTGTATTTAAATTTAAAGGGAAAAAGATTAAGTTTGAGCCATTAACTCCAAAGGAAGTATTTAGAGATCAACTTTAAATGTAATAAAGGAGGGAGGCCGAAAAGCTAAAAGTAAGGACTAGTATAGTCGAAAAGATTAAAGAGAGAAAGCCGAGAGAGAGAAAGAGAGAGCAAAACCCGAGAGTGAGAGTGGAAAAAGTGGTTCTGTAAGTGGGAAAGAAAAAGAAAGAAAAGAAAAGAAAAATAATTTTTTTCATCTTAGCTTTGGTGATGTTAATAAAGCCATCTTGAGTAAGAAACCATTCCTGATCATGAATTATAAAGATGCTTTTGTTGTATAGAACTTTATCTGCATTATTGAGAGCTTTGCTATGTGGAAATTTGAAACTTTGGAAAATATTATTTGCTAACTTTAAAAAGTGTAATTTTTTTCATAATGAGTATCTATTTATAGATTTTGTTGTGATAGTGTTTGATCCAGGAGATTTGGTTTGGTTTCACTTACAAATAGAAAGGTTTCCAAAACAAAGAAAGTCAAAGCTTATGCCGCGTGTGGATAGGCCTTTTCAAGTTTTGGAGCGGATTAACGAGAATGCCTACAAACTTGATTTAACAGGTGAGTACCATGTTAGTGCCACATTTAATGTTGCTGACTTATCTCCTTTTCTTTAGGTAATGACTTTGATTTGAGGACAAATTCTTTTTAAGAGGAGGGGAATGATGAGAATCCGCTCAAGCCCCTGCATTCGATAGCCCGCTGGGTGGCTGACCCGATACAGATGAAGCTCGGGCCAATCACTACGGCTCAAGCTAAGAAGTTTAAAGACAACTTGGCTGCCTTTATACATCCATTCTCAAAAAGGGCTTGTCCATACCCGAACATACAAGTTCTGTTTTGAGCATTCAAGTGGTGGAAGCCGATACGAACACGGGTAGCGGTTTTGGTGCATTTATGGATTCTGGGCAATGGGAAATGGGTTCAAATATTCTTGAATTCACTTGATATCATTAGAAAGTCATGGAAACTGATCAATACCAAAGCTAAGCTGGTCATTTAGGGCTTGTGCGTATGAGAGAGGAAATTGGCCGATTTTGCTGTATTATTTGCTGGCTTTGCTGTATTTCGCTGAGTTGGCTTTTTCTCTTTTATCCAAGCAAGGAAAACGTGTGGGACTCCATGATAATCCTATTTGGAATCCTAAAAATCATATGGAAGCTGATTTGGAGCTTAAATTGATCAAATATTGGTCAACGTCAACTTAGTTATAAAGATAGTATTTTAGTATCCTTTATTTGCTGCAAAAATAACTTTAGAAAAGTTAAAACTTTATTATTTTGGTTGTAAATTAATTAATTCCTAATTTAAAATAAAGGAATTAATTAATCAAATTAAGATTAGGAAAAGTTGCAAATTTTGGCCAACACTTTAGTTTCCTAATGCTGGCCGATTTTGTCTTAGTTTCCAGAGTTTTATTTTGTAAATTTTCCAACCTATTTAAAGGTTTGTTTTATTAATAATATTTAGTACATTATTCATACAGAAAATTATTTGTGAGATTGAATTCTCTTTGTTTTCTTTGAACACCTAAAATACCATTCGTGAATGAATGTTTTAGCTTGACTTATCAATAGGATATCCATCACCTATTGAGGCGTCTTCATTATACCAAGATTTCTAATCACAGGTTGGTTAGGGGTTAAGGTCACCATTAGAACTTGAACATAATTAGATCCGGACTAATATAATATGGGTTTAGGCACAGGTAGACCTAGGTTCGTATCAGTTTTGGTCTCTTAGGTTAGCTTTGGGGCCAATATTGCCCACAACATCATGGTCGATGAGCTAAACAACAGCAACAATGGGGTGGTGAGAATTCGTGGGATTGTCCTATTTTAACTCTATTTTACAAATGGCGTGCCTTTTAAGTTACCGGTAATCATCTTTCCATAGAGTAGTGGCCCGGAAGACATGTCGTTGAACCTAGTTGAAGGATTTGAAACCGACAAGCTGGGGATGCAGTAACATGCTAATATTGGTGTCCAAGGATTATCAATTAAAGGATTGGGGTTGGAGTTATGAGGCATTGAGGAAGAGTGGGTGGGATGGAGTGGTGGCAATTATGGAGACTGAAGCCAGCGATCATGCCTTTTATTTATTAAATCCAAATTCTAAAGAGGCCATGTCCATGATGGACAAGATCATTTCCTTCTTGAAACAACTTTTTTAAAATAATACACCAATATTAATAGTATTGTGGAAAATACTAGTTTGTATAATAATATTACCCATTTTCTTTACTAAAACTAATAATAATAATAATAACAACAACAACGACCTCTCACTTTCATTTTCTTTACAATGCATTTTTGGTGGAAAAATGCTCCAGCACGTAGTGATAGGAACCACTCTCATGGAAATCATCATTTTCTTATTATCTTAAATTGTTCTTTAACTAATTGTTCGATATCCTATCTTATTGCTCTTCCTTTTTTAATTTACTTGTCTCAATATACATTTCGTCTCAACTTCAAATCCATCATTTTATCTACTTCGTACACTAAGTCGCAAAATTTAAGTTCTACATGTTTGTCTAGTATTCATTCTATTTATGAATAGAGTGCCTTTCACTATGGAAAATAGGATGTGAATTCATAAATTTTGTTTAGAATTTCCTAGACCGGAGAAAAAGTGGATAATAAATCACAATAGGTCGTTATGTGGGAAAGAAGTTGACTTTTTTTTTTTGGTAAATAAAACCTGAACCATTATCATTGATGATAAACCAAAAGTTACAAGAATCAGCTTGAAGAATAGAGGTGAGCCACACAAGACCCATTTCAAGCTAGGAATCATAAGAATCTAACCCAATTGCATGTTGAGCAATATGGAGATCAATTTGATTGTCAATACTAGGAACATAAGCACACTCAAATGAACATGAAATTGAGGAAATAATGGATCTCATCAATAAGATAACAATTAGGACCCAAACTATGACCAGACTCATTAAATAAATTATGAACAGCTAACCATTTGACAATCTGATAAAACCACACCTCCAAAAAAACTAGTTGCCATACTAAAAACAAAGATTCACAAATAGTTAATAATTCAGCAGAAAGAACTATAGGACTTTTGTGAATAGAAATTATAAATATTATTTATTTATTTTGTTACCAAAATACTTAAAATATTGGAATTTTATTTAAAAAAATAAATAATAAGAAACAATGTTTTAATGAAAGAACATGACTTCATAATGGAAATGTGTCTCTTATTAGAAACGAAGCAACTTTTAATGCTTCATATTCTGAAGCATTGAGTTTCTTCATGATAGATGCAATCTTTCCTATAAATAACAATGATTTCTACAACTGAAATATAAGAATAGAAAGAAATATTTGTTATTTTATTTTATCATTCATTCATATAAAATAGAAAAAGAAAACACACAACAGTTGTTCGTTATTTTTGAGAATTTGGAGTAATACTAGAAAGTAGTCGTTGTATTGTGGAAAATATTCTCCATATTTTAGACCCTTGAGTACCGTTGTGGGGCGAAAATTGTCTTAAGGCTAACGAATCATATTTTTGCCTCGACTAAAATTATCAGGTTTTTCTATCATTTTCTTCTTATATGTGCATCTGGTGTTTATATATTTTGTAGTAGAAACCATATTTAGAACAACGAGATCATCCCATGTCTTATCAAATGGCTTGCTACTACATCCATTAAATCACCATCCATATTCTGAACAACTACACCAACACCTGCTTTGCCCACAGCCGAACGAAAATGATATGTTATCTAAAACTTCTACTTAGGAATAAAAACAAAGAGAAAATATTTTGGTACTTTGAGGGATCAACTCCTCTCAATACTCATAAGTGAATAAAATGGTTTCTTTCATAATCCCTTATTCAACAGCTTACATGCTTTTAAAGGAATAACCTAACATTACAATGTAAAAAACATCTAACTAATAGCAAAGAAATAGGAAACTAACAAATTAAGCAAATCAAATTAAAGTCAAAGTAACAATAGAATAACTGATTAACCCCAATACCTGTTCCTTGTGCTTGAACTCTTCAGGAATATTGGTGTAACAACTCTTTCCCCCTTAAGGAGCACCCTTGTCCTCAAGGGCAAATTCTACAAAACATTCTTGAATTGTCTCCATGATCTCCCAAGTAGATTGATGTGGAAATAGCCCCTATCAGTGTACAAGAACTTCATTTTTTCCATTCCTTTTTCTTTGGTCCAAAACAACATGAGGTGTAGGCACAAGCAAGTCATCTTGATCTAACTCTGGAAGTGATTCTAACACTGTTTGCTTATCACTAATTTGATTTTTAAGTACTGAAACATGAAATATAGGATGTAATCGAGAGGTAGATGGTAAATTAAGTTTATAAGCTACCTTCCTAATTTTTCCAAAACTTTAAATGATCCGAAAAACAGAGCTGATAACTTATTTTTTCTTATAGCAAGTGATGATTGTCTATAGGGTTGTAATATTAGAAACACCATGTCTTCTACATTAAACTCTCTTTCTCTATGTTTTGAGTCATGAAGTTTCTTGATCCTTGCTTGAGCCCAATATATATGATCACGTGCCTTTGCCAACATGTGATCCTGTTTTACGAGCTTTTCTTCAACAACTCCCACCTGAGTTGTACCTAAAATGTAATCCAACAATCTTGGAGGTCTTCTTCAATACACTACTTCAAAAGATGTCTTTTGTATTGTTGAATACCAGCTAGTATTATAATAGTATTCTGCCCAAGATAACCATTTTTCTTACCTATCCTCTCTCACCACAGCTCATAAAGGACGACCATGAAAATAACTTACGTGTTGATCATAACATAATAATCAGCTATCTTGTGGCCAAGGAGGGGAGTGGGTGATGCTTACTATGCAAATATACTTACTAACCTTTCAGTCCATGGCTTCCACAAGATGACCATAATATAATAATCAACCATCTTATGACCAACGAGGGGGGCGACTAATGCTCACTCTGCATTACACTTGTCTATCTTTATATCCATTGCTCTCACAAGATGACCATGCATACTTGCGCGCTTATGAATAATACAGTACAAAATACTAGTACTGTATGATGTATCTAAAAACTATAAAAGTTTACAATATCATAAATATCGAAATTTGATAAAATACAATCGGGATTATACACTTTTACTGAATCTATAAAATTTCATATTTCCTTTTAAACAACTGCATAAATCCAATGATTTTAGAAAATTAATTACTTCTACCATAATTTCAATTTTACAATTATTCAAATAAACAAATATATTTTTATACACTAAAAATTATTATCTTTCTTAAATCCTTAAAATTAATTTATGCAAAATCATATTAAATCACATGAAATTTCTCACAAAAATAAATGCACATAAATATATTTTATTTTACATAATAAATTTAATTATAGGACATAAAAATAAATCTAAACATAATTTAGCATAATAATTTTTTTAAAACCATAAATATCATTTTATGCAACAAATACATTTAAATTACATAAATTCTACACAATAAAATTAAATAACCAATTTTCTTAAATTTTTAAATATACGTAATAATTTTTTTTCAAAATTTCTAATAATACAATATATATATATATATATATACATTCATCTATATACATGCATATATATTCATACATGAATGTATCTAGTCATAAACACAATCTTTTCAGCTAGCATATACAGGCTCATATAAATATATATATATATATATAATGAATATTCATATATGCTCAGATATACCTTTACATAATCATATATGTTCAGACATATACATAGATATTCATAGATATATATATATATATATATATATGTATATATATGGAAATTCTATGGTGAGGACGGTCCACATGAGGACCGCAGTATTAGTTACGGTCTTTTATAGTATTAACGACTGTTTTTTAGAAAATCGCCACCAATACTATGAAAAACCGTCACCAATACTGTGGTCCGCATGAGGACCGTCCGCACCATAGACGGACTGTATATATATATATATATATCCACAATAGATATTCATATATATATATATATCCACAGTTCTATATATATATATATGTGTGTGTGTGTGTGTGTGCCAAAAGAGTACTCACCATATAATTATGTATGTGTATATATATATCTATATATATCTATATATGTGTATATATAAGAATAGGACTGCCGTACTCTTTAATTAAAAAAAAGTTATATTCTTTAATTAAAAATGACAGATGGCACTCTTCATCACGGTACTCTTCCATCATGACATATGGTATTTTTAAACATTGATATGTGACACATTCCAACAAAAAAGTTGTTTTTTTTTATTAAAGATAACATATAGCACTCTTCCAGCATGACATGCCGTACTCTCCCATCATAACATATGTCATTTTCAAACATTCATATGTGACATCTTCCAATAGATGACATGTGGTATAGATAATAAACTTTTTTAAATATTCCATTACTCCGTAAAGTGAGTTGTAGAAAATATAAACATGATTTTACGAACTCATAACTTTTCGATCGTCGATTTAAAATAAACTTCCGACCGTTCTACGGACTTATATCGATGAACACTATTATATAATTTATAAATCAACATCGAAATTCATATAGATAAAAAATCAATTTTAAACTCACCAATAAATCCAAATCATAAATTATTTTGATCATAACTTTCTATTTTTAATTTTAATTTTAACATACTACTAATTTACGAACTTATATGAACGAATACTTTACTATAATACCTCGATCAACACAAGTTTCCTTTCACAATAAAAAAAAAAAAAAAAATCATCTATAAAATTCACTTGAT
The DNA here is from genome assembly GCF_031755915.1 of Ziziphus jujuba. Taxonomy (NCBI): domain Eukaryota; kingdom Viridiplantae; phylum Streptophyta; class Magnoliopsida; order Rosales; family Rhamnaceae; genus Ziziphus; species Ziziphus jujuba. The sequence goes on along the minus strand of NC_083387.1, from coordinate 12,211,405 downwards.
CAACCCTAATAACTTTTAATCAAAGTTGAACAAAAATTCAAATTTAAAATTATTTCTCAACTTGTAATGTTTCATGCAAACAGAAAATCAATTGAAAAAGTCAACATCAAAAGAGAATATTGATAAATATCACTGCCACCTCTAGTTAGACCTCTCTGCTCTCTCTAATAATCCACAACTATCTTGATTTTTCCTAACAATAGCAGCTGAGGTCTAGAAATTGATGAGAAAAATTCTATAATTAAAATATTAAATCTAGAATCATCCAAATTGGTGAAAGAAACCGATTCTCATAAGCATAAAAGGATTATCTCTGAGTTTTTTTTGGATACTTATCCAATTAAAAAAGAAAAAAGAAAAAAGTGAATGATCGTAAGCGTGCTGTCTTAAGTAAGAAGAATGTTAGTAAGTGGGTTTGTGTCCGTAAGCAATCGTGTCTTAATGTGAGCCATTAAAAGTCAAGTGAGTGTTCATTCATGTGAATTTTTTTTTATTTTTTATATTAGTTAGTGTGAGTTGCACGCTTGTGTATGTACTAATTTTCTATCAGTTAACGGAAGTCGATTTTTTGTTTAGTGGTCTGTCTCCAACAGTGTCTGCTGGTTCTGTTCGTGTATCGCACGTCTCATGTCGAGATCTGATTGCTGATGCTCTTATCAAGCAATTTCCTAGACAACGATTCCTTACTCTTCGCTCCAAGGTTGGAGTTTTTCTAAGACCCTCAATTGTTATAGGTTATAATAGCGTATTGTAACTAATATTGTTGTAATACTTTCTCTTTTATCACTTATACATAGCCTATTCGAGGTGGACTTGATTACTTACAACTGCTGTAACTACAATCAAATACTCTCCTTATATTTATTTTGGTTTTATTCATCTACAATGGCTGAGCCTTTTACGACATCTACATCTCTTATAGTCGACATGGTGTTGGCCGTCGGCTTCAGTGTACAGGAAGTGGCGATCCTTGGGCTGAGGAGGGAAAGAGCTGAGAGACCCAAAAAGAAGGAGAGAGAATAAATCTAGAAAAGAAAAAAAAACATTTTCAGGTTTTAAGTTTTAAAAGGGGTAAGATGAGAAGCATATAACCAAAAGTTGAAATTAGCATGGAAAGGAAGAAAACTCCCGTGGCAATAACGCCGGTCTGATTAAACTGATGGGCTAATAAGCAACTTTTACTCCAACCAAGAAGGCAGAATTACAAATCCCACAGTCGTTAGGGGATTACCCGCATCTATCATTTCTTCTGATTGTTTATTTTGTTGAGGGTAGATCAATCACTACACTTATATTAATTACTAACACAAAACAAATGCAAAAGTAAAACATTCATATATTCAAGGGTACCCACACGCATAATAGCAATTTAAACTCTTCAACACCACTCTTTATTCTTTACTGACTCTAACATAATAGCTCTTTCTCCAGAGCCTACTCTACTCTATTGAGTAGCTCAGATTACCTGGCAGCCTAATTTTTTGTTTATATAGCTTGTCCATGTCGGTTTAACAACTTACTCAAAGCTTCTGGCTTTCTCCTTAAAGTCGGTGCGCCACACTGCAACTTTGGATATTTTTTTCCACCAATTCCAAAACTTTTTGTGCATGTATATCAAATATACTAGATAATTCTAGAAACCAAATCAATGTTGAATATCCTTCATATTTTATATTGGATCATTCTTCTTTTCTTTTTCTGATTAAAAACAAATTTTCGCTGAATTTACAAAAACTAAAATTTTAAATGTTACAAGTCAATCAACGTGGTGGTCAATTTCCATGTACATGCCCGCAATTAATGACCGCTGTCTAAATGTTACAAGTCAATCAACGTGGTGTTAAATTTCTATGTACATGCCTACAATTAATGACCGCTGCAACTTTGCGGTCAAAATAAAAAATACGAAGTCTTTGGGGCCACGAAGAAACTTTCATTTCTTGTCTGACGTCCCTTGAATAAGACTAAATCGGTATGATTTTTAACGTTAAATTAATTAAAATTGAAAGAAAAGCTTCAATACATACAAATTAATTAATGAACCCAATAATAATTAATTCAAAATGGGAATCATAAGGTGGTCTATCGTGGCTTCAATTTGTTTCATCTTGCACAGTGAGATTAGCGCTCTCTCTCTCTCTCTCTCTCTTCCCCAATTAATACTTTCATTTCTCCCTTATGTGTATGTAAACAAACAAAAAAAAAAAAAAAACATTCTTCCCCTTCACAAATATTATCTCAAAACATTACATATACATTGGGCACCATTATTCTACATTTCCAAGCAAGATGCTGGTCTGGACAAAAACAAGTCCATTCTTTTGGTACGCATAACGGTAAGCAGCACGGAGGACAAATCCCGTTCTATTAATAAATAATCAAGAAGTGTAACTGGCCTCTGTCGCCAAATTTTTATTTTACTTTATTTTTGTAAGAAAGAGATAAACCAGCTATCGAGTTTCTTCACTTCACTGAATAATCCTAGTGTCTCTTCTAGCTTGCATCACATGAGATTTTGTGCAGTTTCAACCCTTCAATGAAAGCATTCAAATCCAAGTATGAAGACCCTCCTTCCCTGATGGCCATCCTTGCCATTTCCCCAAGAGCCTTGGCTCTGTTTCTCATTTCCTCTGCTTCTTCACCCTCCATAATCCTACTCACAGCCTTCTCTATGGCTTCCCTCTTCACTCCAACCAATGTCAACCTAGCCCATTTTTCAGCTCCAACCCCAACTCCAATTCCAAGTATTTGGGTCACCAACTTCTCATTGAAAAACTGCTCGGCGAAAGCCGGCCAGGTGACCATTGGCAACCCTGCACAAACTCCTTCCATTATGGAATTCCAACCACAATGCGTCACAAATCCTCCCACTGCTTCGTGTTGAAGGATCAGCACTTGGGGTACCCAACCTCTTATGATCAAACCTTTCCCTTCCATTCTCTTCTCAAATCCTTCAGGCAACCACTCTTCTTTTACCCCTTGAACATGGTTGCCTTCATTCACGACCCAAATGAATGAATGCCCTGAAGCTTCAAGACCCAATGCAATTTCCATTAGCTGAGCATCACTGACATATGGCAAGCTTCCAAAACATACATAAACAACCGAATTGGGTTTTCTTGAACTAAGCCAATTCAAGCACTCACGTTGATCAGTGGAACATTCCTGTTCCACTCCCCTGTTTGTTTTCTGTTCAGATAGCTTGTTGCATAGGAAGAGCGGGCCAATATTCCATGCCTTAATCCCCAAAACCTTCTTGTAATGATCAGCATAAACAGGTTCGAGCTCATAAAAGCTGTTAACCAGAACCCCATAGCTCCGCCCCTCCACTTCTTTACTTGTTTTGTACAATTTCTCGAACTCAGTATTGACATCTTCCATAACATCGGGTAACTGATTTATTGTGAACTTCATATCCCCTGGCAAATTTGGAATCTGGAATCGATCTGAATCCGAAGAGACTATCTTCTGAGGCTCATAACGATGCACACATAGGGAAGCACAAAGAGAAAAATAACAGGTTCCATGGAAAATCAGCCTGGGAATCCCATGTCGAGCTGCGACATCAGTAGCCCAAGGAAAGAGCATGTCGGCTACAAGGCAGTCGGGACGATGTTGTTGCAGAAGCTGTGAAAGTTGTGGACCAAGCTTGGTGGTAGCTCTAGCGAATTGCTGCTGCAGACCATGGGAAAGAGCCATGTTAACGCTCTCGCATCCTTCAGGTAATCCATTCTCCACACAAGGAAATTTGATGGTAAGAACGTTAACATTGATGTGGGAATTACCAGAAAGTTGGGTGCTTTGGAGGGTCTTGGAAACAAGAGGGGCATGGAAAGGGGTGGTGATGATGGTTGCTTTTAAACCTCGAGAAGCAAATAGCATGGCCATGTCTATGATGGGTATCAAATGGCCTTGAGCCATTAAGGGGAAGAAGAATATGTGAAGCTGATCATCTGTTTTTTCGCTTTCCATTTTGGCCTTGAATTTTCAAGTAGATGAAGGAGAAGTAGCTGAAGTGAAGAGGCTGCGGATATGGGGTTTGTTTAATTTTGGGTATTTAATCTTATTATTAAAAATAAAGGCAAAATGATAAGGTATGCTTTTGATTTTATGTGGAGAGGAGCTCTTTTTATTATTTGTTTGATTTGTTGAATTGATTAAGAACTGAGTGGACTTTTACTTTTATTATTATTATTATTTTGTGTGTTTGGCAAAGGTAATTTATTTAAGTTTTTTAGATTTGTAATGCTGCCTTGCTGAAAAGAATCAAAGGTACAGAGGGCATGTGCTGCATATGGACATGTATTTATTTATTTATTTATTTTGTTAGGTCCCCAGCCAAAAACAACCCCCCCCCCCCACAAAAGACTGGACCCAGCATCCACTGGCCGGGGCTGTGGTGCTCTAACCATTATTCCACGCGAGTCTATGTCCATGTACTTTATGGACCGCATTGAAATAAAAATAAATAAATAAATAAATTTCAACAGATTTTGTACATCTATGACTTTTCACATTAAGAAAAGCAGATTAGATAAAAGAGCATCATTATTGAAAGTTGAAATTTTAAATATATTCAAGAATTAGCATTATTTTCTTAACCGTATACGGATTGGTATCCATGTCACATATCTATTGTTGAGCTATAAGGATTATTTTAGTATATATATATTGTTTATAATATTTCTACATGAAACAAAATTAGAAATAGAGGTATGTAGACTTGATTAACGGTGCAAGTGACACAGTCATTGTTTTCCTCTAACATTAATCCAGAATTTAAACCCCCCATTTCAGTACCAAAAAAAAAAGAAAAAAAAACCCACGAAATACAATGCAATTACTTCGGAGGCAATTACTTTGATCTCGATCATTTCATTCGAGTTAATTGTGATATGTTGTTTGAGGCTTACAAGGTTCTGAAAACTTATAGTCGGATTAGGGTTGCATGTCCGCTCCACATAGTTAGCTGTGTACTTGCTTTGTTGTTCTAAAGATGAACAGTACCTCGGTTGCTCAACCATGATCGCATTGTCCATAATGAAATTGACTATTTTTTATTTATATTTATTTATTTAATTTTACAAGGAAAAGGGGTCAAAAGATCCCAAACAGACAAAAATAAAAAAACTGAGCTATTTTTTGTTGGTAAATGAAACCCAAAAAAAAAAAAAAAAAAAAAAGAAAAGAAAAAACCCACTAAGCTAATATATTGCGAGGTCTGGCAATCCCAGAGCAATCCTCACCTAAAATATGAAAAATAGAACTATAAAGGGTCATTAAGCAAGTGAGCACCCAAACTCTAAAATTTATGCTGAGAGAAGCAAAAACATCAACTAACATATTCTTTTCCGTGTAAATTATTAGAGAGCTTGCCTTGCCAATTCTTCTTGTGCGATTATGAAACTTGATTTTTCTAGAGAAAGTTACAGAAAATCATAAAGAAAGAAAAAAAAAGGGGAAAATAAAGCAAACGCAAAAGGAAACTACAGAGAATTTGCCGTATGTAATTTTCTTGGAATTTTCCAGAATTCTTGATTGCTAATAATCTAAGCTGATTAGCTTATTATATAAAGCTAACACATAAGTATTCTCAGCTTAACAAACATCACAGCAAACTAATACATGAGAATTTTTTTTGTACACAATATGTACCAAGGTGGAATCTTTGTTGATACATATGACCAATAAAAAAATACCATATATAACATAGTCATTTAAAAAATCCACTTCACCTTTTTTATATTGCTAACCCCGTTAACCCTCCGTTATCCCTTTTCCTCTCTTTTTTTTTTTTTTTTTTTTTTTTTTTAATTTCTTTTTGCTCTTCTTACACCTTCGTTTAGCTCCACGCCATTTTTTCTGCTCAAAAAAATAGAAATCCTCTGTCCTCTGTTCTCAGATCTTCACGTTATTCCCTCCATATTTGATCTTTTCTCGTCCACACCAATCACTAGATCTACATTATCTTAGGCGAAGTCTTAATTTCCTCTACTTAGGGTTTTCAATTTCTACCCTTTTTTCATTGATATTCCAATCTCTCTGTCAACATATAGAAATCCTATATTATGGTATCATTTTCAAGTTCTACGTTCTACATTCTCAAAGGCGGCTTCGACATCGTGGCCACCATGGCCGAAGAAACCAAGAACCCCGCCCCCAACATCCCCTCAGCCTTGTGGGCTCCATGACCCTCACCACCCTCCTCTACTGCCTTCTTGTTGTCACACTCTGCCTCATGCAGCCCTTCCACCAGATCGACGCCAAATTAGTTTCCGAGATATCAGTGTATTCTTCCTCTGCAGCTTCTTGGAAAACCATAAGCAAAAAGTGAGTTTCTTAAAACACCACTCCACTTTCTGTTACTGGTTATGAAACAACCAACTTATACTTCTGTCTAAAGCGCTTAAATAATTGTACGCCATGAACAGTATGAAAAAGAAAAAAAGGACCAAATTACATATTGGATTTACTCTACAGTGGAAAATTAATCATAATTTATATCTAAAACATACAAAAAATTCTTTGACAAACTCCTCTACAGGTCTGGCAGTAAGTTATCATTAATGAGGCTTATTTTTATTATTTTTTTTAAATAAATTTTTAAGTTCTACTCATGAATGTGCCAAAACACAAATTGGTACTTGTTTATCTCCTTAGCACAAAACCAACATCATTCCCTCAATTTGAATACCATCTCTTGTATTAAATCATAAGTACTGCTTGATTTATTTACTTTGTCTTGAACATCATCGATCCATGAATAGCTACTCCCAGCTTTTTGTCCTTAATCAAGCAATAGTTAAGATTGGAATTCCACATAAACATGGTTATCTTTTGTTAGGATAGAAATGCTAATCAGCTTCTTAGCTATATACGGTAGAATCAACACATTTTGCAAGACAAAAGAACAAGCCCCATAATAAGGAATTAAAGTGTATCCAACACCAAGTATTTTAAGACCTTGTCCTTTACATACTAAAAGTTGATTCTTACCATTATCCAAGTGTTGAAGTGAATTGGTACCATCTCCAACAACATGATTTGTAGCTCCACTATTAAGGTACCAATTTGGATCTTTTGCACTAATTGATGTAGTAACATTAATCACAGCAGAAGAATCTGTTGAGGGAAAATAAATAGCTTCTATTATATTAAAGACATTTACAACACAACTACATAGACACATACATAATAACACTTGGGACTCTTTAACACTTAAAACACCCGATATACTTTAATGACTCTAACATACTTTACTGACTCTAACATGAGAGCTCTCTCACTCTAGGAGCCTACTCTATCCACTTGAGTAGCTCACATTACATGGCAGTCATCTTCCCTTTATATAGCTTGTCCATGTCGGTTGTTGACATTCTCAAGGCTTCTAGATTTCTCCACAACATTGGTGCTCCACATTGCAATCTTAAATATTTTCTTCACCAATTCCAAAGCTTTACTTGCTGTCCATGTATATCAAACATAATAGAGAATTCTAGAAATCTAAGTCAATGTTGAATATCCTTCAGAATCTTGACCAATATATGGCATTCCAAAAGGTACAATAGATTGCATGCCAATTATAAATGCCTGATTTGGAGAAAACATAGTTGGTTGACCTCCTTGTTTCATACTTAAAGCAGAATTAGCAAACTGATTATAGCTTGTAACTTGTGGTATTGGACTTGTGTTCGAGTTGATATTCAAATATCCACATCCTGGAATACCAAATAGATAGCAATATGGCATCATGGTTTAAGTAAACTGTTGAAAACCAGGCATATTATGTACTGTTTTTATAAGAGTAGGCCATGAGGATTAGGAAGATAAGATATATGTGCCATCCCTGATAACTGAATATTAGAAAAACCTAGCATGTGTGAGTGTTGATAGCCAGACGTCGGATAAATAGCATTGGCTTTTTGGATTGCCTATTACGTAGTGACAAACGTAGCTGTATGTCCCATTCTTTGACAAAGTTGACACTGAGGTCTTCCTTTACCACCTCTTACTCTTCCTCGAAAAGAATACTACCTATTATAATCGGGTCTGCTTTGATGCTCATAATAGTTATTTTGTCTGTTCTTATCACTATTATAGTTTTTAAAGCTATTCTTCCCTCGATTACTTAGGCTACTTTTGTTCCCCAATCCTTGTTCAAGTCCTTCATCGAATGATGACAAATTGACACTCACATTATCAAGAATTGGCACTGGATGATAAGTATTTTGAAAGTTTCCAATTGAGCCAAAAGAATTAGCACTAGAATTAATCATATTGGCATGTGTAGTGCCAGAACTGCCAAGACCTTGATTAGAGGTAGCAAATTGAAAAGCTAATTTCTATGTCCCAAAATGTTATACCAAGATATTTCATCTAATATTCTAATAGATAAAACGGACAGTTGGCAAAAACTTCTTTCTTGTGAATTAAGTACATAGGAATGCTTTAATACCACTATTGAAACTTAATTCAGTACTAATATAACTCACAACAGGAATAAAGGAAGAAAGAACACACAAATTTTACGAGGAAGAACACATAAATTTTACGAAGTTCAGTCCAAAAATGGCTTACACCCTCGGTGAACTCCATCCAAGAAGTTCTTGCACTATATACAAAGATCAATACATTATTAAAGCATTTCCTTTTGGTTTATATAGATTCTTTAAACTTAGAAACCCCTTTTCCATCCTAACTTTTCCTTGCAAATCACTCACCCAAAATAATCCTTAGCAGTATTAAGAAAAAGAGAAAAATGATGAACGAGAGGTTACAAGAAGAAAGGGAAAAAAGAAGAAGAATAGGTCTTTGAAGTAAACTTATGGCTTTTATTACATCTCCTCTGTTTTTGCTGTCATTCCTCTTTTATAAGCTTCCAAAAAGAAAATACTGATTCTTACTGAGTTAGCTCCAAAGCGCACAGCTCCACTTAAACATCTTGTCTAACACTTTTAACTATAACGACGTCTGGATAGAGTTGCATGCGGATCAGCGAAAAGTAGATGCTATATAAGAAAAAAATATCAGCTTTTCTAAAAAACATCGATTTTGTATCGGCTTTGCTTCTGGTCCGTATGCAACTCCATCCGGATGGTCCAAATCATAGAATCCTCCTACATATATATATATATATATATAATAACTATTAATTTTTATTTTAGCCTCTCAATTGAATCATAATCATAGCATCATCAATCTTTAGTGAAAGAGATAATGATATGAGGTGGATTACTTGGCTAAAAAAAGGAAGAATCAAAGATAGAACAATGTTCTGCAACAAGTAATTGAGATCTTTACAATGCCATCCTCATAGATTACGGAAATAAGATTTCTAATGCCAAGAGTCATTAAATGAATGTTCTATAACCGTATATGAACTTGTACATGAAGTAAATTAATTACACAATTTATATATATATATATACATATATGTTAAATTTATGGAGAGGATATTTTTAGCTAAGCCTCGTCAAATTCAAATATTAAAATTACAAATTGGATATCATTGTAATTTGAATTGTCGCCAAATAAATTTTTAAAGTATTACTATTCTAAGTTGAACAATAAAATTAAAAAAAAGGAAATTATTACATTATAAATTAGTACAAATACAAAGTGGTATGATTGCATATATGACAATATATAAATTAATTACATTATTCTACCTACAAACGACATGCACTGATTGTACCACTCTACGACCTCATATAAGATTGTAAGAAAAAAGTGAAAAAGAAAACCGTAGAAAATTTTTTAAATCCGATTGTATTGATAAAATCTGAAATTACAAAGACTTTTATATTAGTCTGCGTGATATAACAAACTCTAAAACAGAAAGCTGAGATGGCATTCTGATATTTTTAACTCATAATGCTGACACATAATGCCGATGTGTACCAGTCTTGTATCTTCAACTGCCTTTCTTTTCATTCGTTTGTACCACAAGGTATGGTACTGCTATGATGGGCTTGGACACCCATCTTTCTCTATAAGTTTGGCAGAATTGAAGCCCATGTAAGCATTATTATCCAAAAACAGCCCATATAAGCATCTGTAAGCACTTGCATGCAGTTGAATCTGCCATCATGACATAGATATTAATTCTCATTAGAAAAATAAATAAAAAAGAATAATTATATTTTAATATCTTTTAAAATTATTTAATTTTGATTTTGAATTCTAAAATCAATTTATACTTTTATTTTCAAAATATTTACCAATTGATTTAATTTGATTAAAATTAGTATAAATAGTTGTATATAAGAATACATGTGATGCACATGTGACCCTCAAATATGATTTTTTATTATTTATTTCTCAAGTTTTTTTTCCTAACTTTTCCATTTAAAAATTTTAAAAAACTCGGAAAGCTCAAAAAAAAAAAAAATCTAATATTCAAAAAAATTTCAAAAGCATAAAAAAAAAACTAGATGCTTAAAAAAAAATTGAAAGCTAAAAAAATATCAAATGTTAGAAAAATAAAAAGCCTGAAAAAATATTAAATGCTTTAAAAATTTTGAGAGGAGAAAAATATTAGACATTCATAAAAAAATTAGGTCAAATAAATACCAGATGTTCAAAAAGCATTTTCTAAAATCCAAAAAAATATAAGGTGGTTAAAAAAAAATTTTTTGATTGCCTGAACAAAATAGCAAATGGTAAAAAAAAAAAAAAAAAAAAAAAAAAAAAAAGCTCAAAAAAATACAAAATGTTAAAAAAAAAATCCTAAAAGCTGGAAAAATAACTAGGTGGTTAAAAAAATTATGGGTGCCCCCAAAAAATCAAATAGTAAAATATAATTCTAAGAGCTTGAAAAAATATCAAATGATCAAAACAAATTTTGAGAGCATAAAAAAGATTCCTAGATGGATTAAAAAAAAATTGAGTGCTGTTAAAAAAAAAAAAAATCAAAAGCACGAAAAACATTTAATATTTTTATCAAACTTTGAACAAATTTTGTTTACTATTTATTTATTTTTGGAGGGTAGTCAATTGTTTTTTAACTATTTCCTTTTTTCAAGTCTTCAAAATGTTTTTTATGTTACAGTATTTTTATCATGCTCTTGAAATTTATTTCACCACTTAATATTTTTTTGGAGCTCTCAATTTTTTTTGAATATATAGTATTTTTTAAAATTCTTAGAATTGTTTTAAATAGTTGATGTTTTTTGGATCCTTAGAATTGTTTTTTAACCAGCTGATATTGTATTTGCGCTTTCAAAATAGTTTAAATATCTGGTACTTTTATCAGGTTTTTAAATGTTTTTTTAACCATATAATATTTTTTATTCTCTCAGATATTTTTAAACATTTAATATTTTTTTAGGTTCTCAAAACTTTTTTATTTTAACATATTTTTATTGTGATTTTTAAAATTTGTTTACCATCTAATATTTTTTTTGAACTCTCATATTTATGTTAACATCTGGTATTTTTTGGATTTTTAGAATTTTTTTTAAACATCTTATAATTTTTCAAACACTCGAAATTTCTTTTAAACTTCTCATTTTTGGTTGAACTATCATCGAAATTTGTTCTAATCATTTGATATTTTTTTAGACTCTCAGAAATTTTTTACCATCTAATATTTTTATACTATTGATATTGTTTTGGGGTTTCGGATTTTTTTTTAACATCTTGTATTTTTTTAAGCCCTAAAGTTTTTTTTTATCATCTAGTATTTTTTTGAGCACTAGGAATTCTTTTTAAACATCTAGTATTTTTCTTAAACTTTCGGATTTTTCTGAGCATCTGATATTTTTTGGGCTTTCAAAATTTTTTTGAATTTTTTAAATGGAAAAATTGGAAAAAAAATTGAAAAAAAAATTTTAAAAATCATATTTGGGATCACATGAGTGGCACATGCCCAATTTAGTGGTTCCGGTCCGTTTTAATAGAATTGGATCAATTGTAAATATTTTGAAAATCGGGATACCATTATAATGAAATTGATTTTAAAGCCTCAAAACAAAATAAAAGGATTTTAAATGATACTAAAGTGTAATTATTTTAAAAAAAAAATTCTCAAATTACATATAATAATTGAATGATTATTAAACTATAAATTATACATATCTCATTCGTATTTTTTATACGCGGCTGAAGTCGCAGCAATGCTGGCAAGTGCCATGCTTGCTTTCCTATCCATGTCGAGGTTCGAATGTAACCGAGCGGCAATGCCGCTAATTACCAAAAAAAAAAAAAAAAAAAAACCATAATTTCATACTTTTTCTTGGGGATTTGTGGCACAATTAATCTCTAAACTATGCTCAAACATTTGCATTACAAATATGAAGGTATATGAATAAATAAAATATTAGAAAAGTCACCAAAGACCTTCTTCAACCCACAATCATTTCATGACATTGTTAAAACGACCTTTTCAGTGGAATTGACTTGTAAAACTCAGAACGAAACAATATATATATAGAAAAGCAAGCCTAGTCAATAAAATAACAGAACTCTTCTAACTTGAATGACGGACCATCCTACGTAGTTTCAATTCTTCAATTAAGGCGCTCAAGTCATTCTGAAGACCCACCTTCTTCGACAGCCTTTCTTGCCATTTCCCCAAGAACTCTGGCTCTGCTTCCTCACTCTCCATAAATGGCCTCACAGCTTTCTCTATGGCTTCCCTCTTCACAAGTCCCCCATAATTATACTCTTCCGCTGGTTACCGACACCGAACCCCATTCCAAGTATTTTGAGTGATCAGCTTCTCATTGTAAAATTGCTCAGCCCAGACTGGCCATGTGACCATTGGCAACCCTGCGCAAGTGCCCAACCTCTTATGATCAGTCCCTTTCCTTCATTCAGGCAACCAGTCTGCTTTAACACCTCCTTGCTCTTCTTTCTTCACAACCCAAATGAATTCCTGCCCTGAAGCTTCAGGACTAAATGCAATCTCCAATAGCTAAGCATCGTCAAAATCTGCCAAACTTCCAAAACAAACATAAACAACTTAAATTGGGTTTCTTCAAATCAAGCCAATTCATGAATTCTTGTACATCAATGGAGGGTTCTATTCCCCCGTTTGCTCCGGCAAGGTTATTGCATAATAACAGAGGCCCGATGTGCCATGCCTTAATTCCCAATTCCTCCCTGTAATGATCAGCATAAACCGGTTCGAGCACGTAGAAGCTGTTAATCAGAATTCCTTAGCTTCTCTTCACCACTTCTGGAATTTCGTTGTAGAGTTTTAACAATTCCGATTCCTCATTGTCCTCTCTAAGAATTTCTGGTGATTGGGTTTTTGTGAACGTGATGTTATCACCTGGCAAACAGAGAATGAGGGACGAATTTGAATCAGAAGAGACGGTCTTTTGAAAAGATACAAGCATAAGGAAACACACATAGAGAAAAAAACAGGTTGTATGGAAAATCAACCCAGGAATCCCATGTCGAGCCGCAACGTGGGTATCCTAAGGAAAGAGAATGTCGGCCACAAGGCAGTCGGGACGGTGTTGTTGTAGAAGCCGTTCAAGTTGTGGAGCAAGCATGGCAGTAGCCTTGTAGAATTTGGATTGCAGATCAGGGGAAGAGGCTATGTGAACGCTCTCGCATGCAATCCGTTCTCCACGCATGGAAATTCGAACGTTAAAACATTGATGAAAGAATCTTAAACGCCGATGTTTTGGAGAAAAGAGGGACATGGCAAGGAGTGGTAGTAATGGTTGCTTTCAAACCTCGAGAAGCGAATAGCTTGACCATGTCTATGGTGCGTATGATATGGCCTTGAGCCATGAAGGGGAAGAAGAATATTGAAAGTGATGTGTTCTACTTTCCATTTTGGCTCTTTCTGAAGTTGCTACTCAACGAAGGTGAAGCAGTAGCAAAATTGCAGGTCTCCCAAAAGCTTTGTAAATGCTATGGAGTGTGGACCCTTTTTTCTTATTTTATTTTTTATTTTTTGTTTTTTGACATCTTACTGTCTATAGTAATTACTTTTTGGTTTCTGAATTAATATTTATATTGGTACTGTGACAGCCTACAGTGACAAGAATCCTCCACCCAATATCTGAAAAAAAAAATAATAATAATAAAACCAAACAAACATGGATCATATTGATATTATACCTTTCAATTAAAATGGTAATTTTGAACTGTATTAGTAAAATACATAAATTTTAAAGGGTAAAACCCACAAACCTAAATCCCGTATCCATAGCTTCTTCAATGCAGCTACTTTCTCCTTGGGTTACTTGAAAATTCAAGCAGCTAAATAGAATATGAAAAGTTTTTAGATTAGACTTTATGTGTTGATTGATATATTTTTTCTTATTCAATATTGTTTTTCATATTGAATTAGAAATGAATAAGAATGATAAAACAAAAATTAGAAATTTTTTTAAAAGCAAAAACAAAAGATAAATCTTTTTTTTTTTTTTTTGGTTGGTTAAATGACATTGGTACCCAACACTAGCATGTGTCCCAGTTAAAATGGATATTAGATAAAAACTCCCAATCCAAATCTCTTATAATTTAGGTTTATAATGTTGAGCAACCAGCATTGTTCGACAATATATACTGTTTCCAATATTGTTACCACATGAAATAAAATTAGAAATTAGAGGCATTTTAATGTTGTTGTTCCAGGTTATTCCTCCAACCAAACAAACCTCTAATTTCTTATAAAACTGCCTTGAAAGCACATAAAATTCCAAAAGAAAAAACATTGAAAGCACACATACATATAGTCTAGCTTGAATCAGGGACCATCTTACGTTGTTTTAATTCTTCAATTAAGGCATTTAAGTCTGAGCAAGAAGACCCACCTTCTTCAACAGCCCCTTTTGCCATTTCCCCAAGGGCCCTAGCTCTGCTTCTCATTTCCTCTGCTTCCTCACCTACCATAATACGACTCACAGCATTCTCTATGGCTTCCCTCTTCATACAGTCAACCATAAACATACTCCATCGCCGATTATCGATACTGACACCGATTCCAAGTATTTGAGTGATCAGCTTCTCATTGTAAAACTGGTCGGCCAAGACTGGCCATGTGACCATTGGCAACCCTGCACAAATACCTTCCAGCGTTGAGTTCCATCCACAATGTGTTACAAATCCACCCATAGCTTCATGTTGAAGGATCAGCATTTGGGTTGCCCAACCTCTTATAATCAGTCCCTTTCCTTCCATTCTCTTCTCAAATCCTACGGGCAACCACTCTGCTTTAACACCTTCATGCTTTCCTTTCTTCACAACCCAAATGAATTCCTGCCCTGAAGCTTCAAGACCATGTGCAATCTCCAGTAGCTGAGCATCGTCGAAATCTGCCAAGCTTCCAAAACATACATAAATAACTGAATTTGGTTTCTTGGAATTAAGCCAATTCATGCATTCGTGTTCATCAATGGAGGGTTCCATTCCCCTGTTCGCTCTGTCTTCTTCATCCATCTTATTGTATAAGAACAGCGGGCCAATGTGCCATGACTTAAATCCCAATCCCTTCCTGTAATGATCAGCATAAACCCGTTCGAGCTCGTACAAGCTATTAACCAGGACCCCATAGCTCCTCTCGTTTGTTTCATTAATTTCTCTGAACAATTTCACAAATTGGGTTTCCTCTGTTGAATTAAATTAATATTTGTGGACTTGGCATAATCAATTACTCACTTACAGGGCCTATTTATGCCATTAATGGGACTGGCTTATTTTATTATTTTGTAGTAGGGCCCTTGGTCACACACTCTCTATAAGACTCTAGTTGGCCCATTGGACTGGAGGACCAACTCTCTTTATAAGCCCAATGACTTATCCATATTTTTCCTAGTATAATTATATTATCAAATTATTATTATTTTATGTGTGTCAAAATTAATGGATAAGTCTGACTTGCAGAGACTATTTAAAGGTTTAGGGCAAGCAAACAATTGAGGATATACGGTATTTTGATATTAGGGTTTTCAGAGATTTGAGAGTGGTTTGAGAGTAGTGTGTCCATAGGCACTACTTTACATTGTTTTCTATTTTGCAGGATTAAAGATCTAATTTACCAATGGCTGCGTTTGGAGGTTAGTAATTTATGATTTATGGAATTTATTATGCATATTTAGATCCATAAAAATTCTAACAATTGGTATCAGAGCACATGGTTAATATGCATAGTAAATTTCTTTGGAGTTTATTGCAGTTAGCATGTGAATATTGATCTGTGTTTTTGCCATTATTATTAGTGTTCTAGATATATAAATATATACTCATGGTCGTTTTTGTTTGTTCTTAAATAAAAAAAAAAAATTATTTGTAAATATCGGGCTTGTTCAAAAAAAAAAAAAAAAAAAACTGGGTTTTCGGCCATGAATTTCACATACTGATTTTCTGGGTTTTGGACCAAATTGATTTGGGGAAAAGTTTCCCAAGAATACACGAAACAAACAACATCAATTTTGCCTAAAATTTGCTCGAATTTCTTGTGTTTCCATGGGTTTTTTGTTTGTGTTTTGGCCGAAAATAAACCTAGCTTGGATGTTTATTTTGAGTTGATTTTGAATCAAATTTGTTTATGGGAAACGTTGCCCAAGGGAAGACGAAACTAACGCCGCCAGAATCGTCGGAAAAGGTGGCCGGAACGGTGAGTTTTGGCCGGGTAAGCATAGCGGGTCGCGTGACCCGTTTGGACTGGAACCCGGTTGGCTGAAGAAGATGAGAGAAACGACGTGTAGTTTCGGGGTAGTGCTGACGTCATCTGCTGACGTCAGCACGACACGTCGTTTGCTGACGTCAGCAGGCCAAAAAAAAAAAAAAACTTATTTATTTTTATTGATTTATTTTTGTTTATTTATTAATTAATTTAGTGATTCAATTGTTCAATTTATTTATTTATTGTTTGTTTATTTGTTTAATTATCACATTTCAATTTTATTAAATTAAATCAAATATTTATTATTGGAAAATTGGATTGTGTGAGCTTACCCAAAGAGGCTTTGTGCCTAGTTGGTATAGTAGTGTGGGATTTTAGGTACTCACCTGTTGTGAGACTTATTTTATCTGCATTATGTGTACCAATGTAATATATATGGGCATAGTGGATGGGATGTTTTATATTTGCCTATTTCATGAAATTGCCAATATGTTATTTTTCTCCCACTTATTAACCAGGGTCTATATGGGTAATTAAGCTACCCTGTCGGTAGTTCTAGTTGCTTTGTATGACGCCTGGAATGGCAATGGAAGTTAATTAAATGCCATGTATTGCAGGTTCTGAGTTGCCCTGTCGGTGATTCAGTTCAATGCATTTGATTGTGGTTATTTGGTTGACTGTCCCTGGCCCGCGTAAGGGTATCTTCAGTGCTACAAAGACCCTAAGCGATATTTATGTTTGTGTTTTTTGTGTTGAGGGGCTGGAAAATAGTAATTGAATTGTCTTAAATTTTTTAAATGTCTTGTTGTTTACTATTTTCACAGCTAGTAGCACCCCAAATCTTATGCCTATGACTGCCATGATGAAATTGGATGGGACAAATTATCAGAAATGGAAGAAAACCTTAGTTATGAATTTGACCTTCATGAAATTGGATTTGGCTTTGGAGATAGATCCACCAGAGATTCCGACTGATGAAAGTACTGTAGCAGCTAAGAAGCTTTATGAGGATTGGAAGCACTCTAATAAGTGCTGTATGATGATGATGGAGAATTACATGGATGAGGCCATATATGCTAGTATTCCTAAAGTGGATACCGCAAAGGGACTTCTTGAGGAGATAGGAAAGAAGTTTATCAAGTTTGATATGAATGAGAAGCATCATTATTTGGACCTATTGAACAATACCAAGTATGATGGTATTAAAGGAGTAAGGGACCATATTATGCTACTTTCTTCTTATTATAATAAGCTGAAGGATCTTAAGATGGACATTGGAGAGGAGTTCTTGACCTATTCTATAATGAGGAGTCTTCCATCCCAGTTTGATAATATCAGGTCGAGTTTGAATACTAAGAAAGAATGTTGTAGTTTGGAGGAATTGACTACTATCCTTGTCAAGGAAGAGGATGATATTAAATTAAGTAAGTCTAGGTCTGTTGCTATGGTTTCACATCAGGTAGATAAGTCCAAGAAGTTTTTCCAAAAGAAGGGACAAGGATTCAAGCTAGGACAAGGTTTCAAGCCTGGGCAGGGTTTTAACCCCAATAGGAAGAAGTTTTCTGGTATAAAGCCTAAAGGACCTAGGGATGGTGGTTTTCAGATTAGAGAAAGGAAAGAGTACTTTAATGGAAGATGTGGATACTGCAATAAAGTTGGACACAAGAAGATAGACTGTTGGACCTTAAAGGGAAAGCAAGAGAAGAAAGGTAATATTTTAATGATTGAGACCAATATTATCGATGTGCCTATGAATTCTTGGTGGTTAGATACTGGAGCTACATTTCATGTTACTAATTCATTGCAGGGGATGATAAGCCGAAGGGGCCCAACCAATCTTGAGCAGCATGTTTATATGGGAGATAGCTCAAGAGTGAAGGTGGACATTGTGGGAACAATCAAGTTGAAGCTTTCCACTGGATATGCTTTGGAGTTGCAAGAAGTTTCTTATGTACCTTCAATAAGAAGAAACTTGTTATCTATTTCTGTTTTGGATAGTCAAGGTTATAGTTTTTTGTTTGGAAATAACAAAGTTGAATTATTTAAGGATGGTAAAGTTGTTGGTTTTGGAACTTTATGTGGCAATTTATATAAGCTTGATTTATTTAATAATGGTCTCAATTTCTCTGTTAATTCTATTGTTGCTTCCAAACGCCCAAGAGTTAATGACAATTCCTCAATGTTATGGCATAAACGTTTGGGACATATTTCTAGGCACAGGATGGAAAGGTTAGTGAAGGATGGGATACTTCCTAATCTTGATTTCTCTGATCTGTTGACTTGTGTTGAATGTGTGAAAGGGAAGTTAACTGCCAAGGTAAGAAAGGATAAGTTAGCTAGGTGTGGAGATGTTTTGGAGTTAATCCACACTGACATATGTGGACCTTTTACACCAATTGCTTTGGGTGGTTATAGATATTTTATTACCTTCATTGACGATTACTCGCGTTATGGACATGTTGAGCTTATTCGTGAGAAGTCAGATTCTTTAGTTGCCTTTAAAGAGTTTAAGGTAAAGATGGAGCTTCAAAAGAATAAGAAAATAAAAGCTGTAAGGTCTGATAAAGGTGGTGAGTTTTATGGTAGGTATGATGAAACTGGAAGGAACCCAGGGCCTTTCGCTATTTATTTGTGTGAGTGTGGCATAGATGCGCAATATACGATGCCTGGTACACCTCAGCAAAATGGCATAGCTGATAGAAGGAATAGAACTTTGTTGGATATGGTGCGGTCTATGTTGGCAAATTCTAGGTTGCCAGATTATTTGTTGGGAGAGGCTTTAAGGACGACAGCTTATATTTTGAATCAAGTTCCAAGTAAGTCCGTTCCTAAGACACCTTTTGAGTTGTGGTCAGGAAGAAAGCCTAATTTGCATCATTTTCGAATATGGGGTTGCAAAGCTGAAGTAAGGATTTATAATCCTCAAATTCAGAAGTTGGATCCTAAAACCATTAGTGGATATTTTGTTGGCTATTGTATAGGATCTAGGGGTTCAAGATTCTTTTGTCCTTCTCACACCACTAGGATCGTGGAATCAGACAGGGCCATTTATTTTGAAGATGATTTTGGGTTTGGTGATAGTAATGGTCCAAAGGAATCTCAATTTAGAGAAGAAAGTGTTTTCATTCCCAGTATAGTTGTTCCTAATAGAGATATTGTTGATCCAGTAGTTGATGAACCAGTAGTTGGTCAGAATGAACTTATTGTTGAAGAGCAGGATATTCCAGCTATTGCAGATGCTAATGTACCCTTGAGGAGGTCACAAAGGACTAGGAGATCAGCTATTCCTGATGACTATGAGGTTTACTTGCAGGAGCATGAGTTTGACATAAGTGATGATTCAGATCTAGTCACTTATGAGGAAGCCATAAGCAGTTCAAATTCAAAATTTTGGTTGGATGCAATGGAAGATGAAATGAAATCCATGGAGTCAAATGGAGTATGGGATTTGGTTGAGTTACCAGAGGGTAGCAAGCCTATTGGGTGCAAATGGGTCTTTAAGACTAAAAAGGACTCCAATGGTCAAGTGGAGAGGTATAAGGCTAGACTTGTAGCTAAAGGGTTTAGCCAGAAGGAAGGAATTGATTATACAGAGACTTTCTCTCCTGTATCCACAAAGGATTCTTTTAGAATTATTATGGCGATTGTGGCGCATTATGACCTGGAGTTGCATCAGATGGATGTCAGAACTGCTTTTCTGAATGGTGATTTATATGAGGATGTATTTATGGTTCAACCAGTTGGTTTCCAACAAACGGGGAATGGTAATTTGGTTTGTAAGCTTAAGAAATCTATTTATGGTCTTAAGCAAGCTTCAAGACAATGGTATCTTAAGTTTGATGAGGTTGTCATCCAAAATGGCTTTAAGGAGAATGTTGTTGATAGATGCATATATATGAAGGTCAGTGGGAGCAGTTTTATAGTTCTGGTGTTGTATGTTGATGACATACTTTTGGCTACTAATAACACTGACCTATTAGCTGAGACAAAGCAGATGTTGTGCAACCATTTTGATATGAAAGATCTTGGTGAGGCTTCTTTTGTTTTGGGCATCAAGATTGTTCGAGATAGGACTAATTATGTAGTGCAATTGTCTCAGAGAGCTTATATTGATAGAATTCTTAAGAGATTTGATATGCATAATTGTTCTCCTGGAAGTGTACCGGTTACGAAAGGTGAAAAGTTTTCTAAAGATCAGTGTCCCAAGAATGATAGAGAAAGGATGACAATGAAGAATGTTCGCTATTCTTCAGCAGTAGGTAGTTTGATGTATGCTTAAGTATGTACACGGCCTGATATAGCCTTTGCTGTGGGTGTGCTTGGTAGATTTATGAGCAATCCTGGTCCTATTCATTACCAAGCAGTTAAGAAGGTCTTTAGGTATCTTCAGGGTACTAAAGATCATATGTTGACATATCGTCGCACCAACTCTCTTGAAGTAGTGGGTTATAGTGATGCAGACTATAAAGGTTGTGTGGATGATAAGAAATCTACCACTGGTTATATATTTATCATGGCAGGAGGTGCTGTGTCTTGGCGGAGTGCCAAGCAGTCAGTGACAGCATCCTCGACTATGGAGGCAGAATATGTGGCGTGTTATGAGGCTACCCGTCATGCAGTTTGGCTACGGAATTTTATCCGTGATTTAGGAGTGGTTGACTCCATTGAGAGGCCTATTATGATGTATTGTGATAATACTGCAGCGGTGTCTTTCTCCAATAATTTAAAAGGTACTCCTGGTGCGAAGTACATTGATGTGAAATATTTTGTGGTAAAGGAGAAAGTTGAAGAGGGCCTCATTACTGTTGTTCACACGCCGACTTATAGCATGGTGGCAGATCCACTGACCAAGGCTTTACCGGTAGGCATATTTGAGGAGCATGTGTCCCGTATGGGATTGTTAAGCAATTGAGACTGCTGTGGGTCAGTGGGAGTTTGTTATGTTTTCTGTAGTAATATCCATGTTGAGAATTATTTATTTCTTTGAATATTTTAATACATTGATGTATGTGGATCATTATTTATTTATGAGATGATTTATTACACATATTATTGCTCCTTATATTTACAGGCCTGTTGAGACTATTAGTCTATGTATATGTGTATGTTGATCCACAGGTGCCATGGTGAATCCCTACTACCTAGTTTGGGTATATTCTTGTATCCTATCGATACGCAATGTACTTGAATGAAATGGTTTTGTGTGTTGGGGGATTGCACATGGTTAGGTAAATCTCTACTACCTAGACTGAGTTTATGGCATGCAAAGTGCTCAGTTGAAATGGTAACATGTTTTGGGAGATTTACTGAGAGAATCTCTACTGCCTAGTCTAGTATATTGTTGTGCCCTGTCGGTATACTATATATTTGGATGAAATGGCATTATGGTTCGGGAGATTCTATAGTAAGTGAGTTTCGATTATATGATGATGATTATGCAGTCCAAGTGGGAGAATGTTGAATTAAATTAATATTTGTGGACTTGGCATAATCAATTACTCACTTACAGGGCCTATTTATGCCATTAATGGGACTGGCTTATTTTATTATTTTGTAGTAGGGCCCTTGGTCACACACTCTCTATAAGACTCTAGTTGGCCCATTGGACTGGAGGACCAACTCTCTTTATAAGCACAATGACTTATCCATATTTTTCCTAGTATAATTATATTATCAAATTATTATTATTTTATGTGTGTCAAAATTAATGGATAAGTCTGACTTGCAGAGACTATTTAAAGGTCTAGGGCAAGCAAACAATTGAGGATATACGGTATTTTGATATTAGGGTTTTCAGAGATTTGAGAGTGGTTTGAGAGTAGTGTGTCAATAGGCACTACTTTACATTGTTTTCTATTTTGCAGGATTAAAGATCTAATTTACCAATGGCTGCGTTTGGAGGTTAGTAATTTATGATTTATGGAATTTATTATGCATATTTAGATCCATAAAATTCTAACATCCTCATCATCCGTATCAAAATCTGGTAATTGGCTTCTAGTTAAGCTAATCTCACCAGGTAAATTAGGAATGAGGAAAGGATCACAATCAGAAGTAACATCCTTGTGAGGTGCATAACGATACACACACACGGTAGCACACAGGGCGAAGAAACAGGTTCCGTGGAAGATCAACCTCGGAATCCCATACCGTGCTGCGACATCTGTAGCCCAGGGAAAGAGCATGTCAGCTACAAGGCAATCGAGACGGTATTGTTGTAAGAGCTGGTCAAGTTTTGTGCCAAGAGTTGTAGTAGCTTTGAAGAATTTGGATAGCAGATCAGGTGTGGAAGCCATGTCAAGGCTTTGACACCCTTGTGGCAATCCGTTCTCGGCACAAGGAAATTCCAACGTTAGAACATTGATCAAAGAACCATAAACGCTGGTTTTTTGGATGGTTTTGGAGAGAAGATGAACATAGTAAGGGGTGGTGATAATGGTTGCTTTGTGACCTCGAGAAGCAAAAAGCTTGACCATGTCTATGGTGGGTATGATATGGCCTTGAGCCATGAAAGGAAAGAAGAAAATGTGAAGCTGATGGGTTTTTTCCATTTGGTGTTTTGCAAAACTTTGCCAATCAATGAAGGAGGTGTAATTTCAGGCTTGCAGGCCACCAGAGGTTTGAATCGTGGTCAAACTGTGGTGGACCTTTCTTGTTTTACTTCTATTACTGACAAACTGACATCTCACTTTAATAATGGTATAATGATATACTACTGGTTTCTAATTTTTTTTTTTTGAAAAAAATTTATAGATAATTTTTGCATATGCCTTTACAAACATAATATTCTCTGCTGTTAAATTAAGGGAGGAAGCCATTATTTCTTCTAACAAATTGTAAGCAATATGATAGAACAAAATAACAATAACAAAGATAACTAAATAAATTATTCGAGTAATATTATTAATTTTATTTATGCGCAGCTGGTGTAGTGATGAACAGCTAATGGGAAGAAGGAAATGAAATGGAAATGTTATTTTGTTTCTATGGATTAAATCCAGGTTTGATACAGGTTTTCAGAGTTTGAAAATTGATGGAATCATGCTGATTTTGTTAAATGTAATTATGGGCCAAGATTTTTTATTGGTTTTCTTTTTTTTTAGCTTGGATTTGAGATTTTTAATATTGTGTTGTTGGTTTTGCTTAAGGAAAACAATATAACATTGATAGAAATATTAAAAATCTGGAACTACAAAAATATTCAAACCAACAGAAATTTTGAAAAAAAAATTTATATATTTTATTAAAAATATAGAAACTTGTATTTGAAATGTTTAAAATGGTAAAAATTAATCATCAAAATTACAATTAGGATAATAATATTGATTAGATAGCACGTAAACAAGAAAAAAAAATATAGCAAATGATGTATATTTGTAACATGTATGATATTGAAATTTAATAAATATGATAAAATTTTTTGTATTTATAATATATTTTATAAATTTTAATGTGTGAAAATTTTTTGGTATATTTCAATTTGGGTTAATTACATTGTGCATCCTCGAGGTTTCCCTTAATTATATCTACCTTCAATGTTTCTATAATTACATTGCACACCTTCAAAGTTTTCCTTAATTACAATCAGATACATTTATGTTTCTATAATTATATTGCACATTCTCGAAGTTTTTTTCTTGATTACAATAGGGTACCTTTATGTTTTCATAATTACATCTGTCTTCCTTCT
The DNA here is from genome assembly GCF_031755915.1 of Ziziphus jujuba. Lineage (NCBI taxonomy): Eukaryota > Viridiplantae > Streptophyta > Magnoliopsida > Rosales > Rhamnaceae > Ziziphus > Ziziphus jujuba. The sequence continues at coordinate 12,187,127 of NC_083387.1, read as the reverse complement.
GACAAAATTTTATCAATAAAAATGTGCTCTTTTTCTTATGTAGTAATTAAAATTTTATTAATTGTCCCTTGTGTATATTAATTAAACATGGATTTTGATTGATTTGAAAAATAAAGTTTTTTTTTTTTTAATTTGAAAAGGTTGAAGCACAAAGGATAGTAAGTACAAGAATAACTATCAATTTTTAATGGCATCCTCTAGAATGTTTAAAACATAATTTTTACGTTTTCTAATTTTTTTTTTTTAAAATTTGTTTTCAAAACTTGTTTTTGAAAATGAATAGCCAAACTTGTGATATGTGCACTGGGGGGATTGGTGGACTTCATGTTTTCAACAACTACAACAGGGGTTATCTTGGTAATATTATATATTTTTATAAATTATGTATTTCCTGGTGATTCTAGCTTATAGCTATTTTTTTTTCCTTAATTTTTTTTTTCTTGGTAGAACTGGTTATGTATGATATTAAATATCGTAAAGTACAAGAAACATTTTTATTCTATAGTCATGGATAGCCTGCGTAATTTTTAATAGTTATATACAGAAAAGAAACTTTATATATATATATGTATAATTAAGGATCTTAGTCCTAAAATCCCACATCCATTTATTGCAAAATACATGTTAGTATTATCTTTTCATATTTGGCTAATTTCCTAAAATTTTTCCATGAACAACTCCAAAGGACGACTCAAATTTGGCCAAACAAGAATGGCCAAATTTGTTTGGCCATTCATTTTCAAAAACAAGCTTTGAAAACAAATTAAAAAAGAAGATAAAAATGAGAAAACATAAAAATTATGTTTTAAACATTCCAGAGGGTACCGTTAAAAATTGATAATTATTCTTGTACTTACTATTCGTTAAACTTCAACCCTTTTATATTAAAAAAATTTTATTTTTCAAATCAATCAAAATCTACATTTAATTAATATATACAATGGACAATTAATAAAATTTTAACTGTCACATAAAAAAAAGCGTATATTTTTTATAGATGAAATTTTGTTAGAAGGGAGAAGGATGTAATTATAGAAATATGAAAATATCTAATTATAATTAAGGAAAAAATCTCGAAAATATGCAATGAAATTATAAAAATATAAAAATATCTGGTTGTAATTAAAAAAAATTTTAAAAATATATAATATAATTATAAAAATATTAAAAATATCTTATTGTAATTAAGAGAATCTTAAAAAATATATAGTATAATTAACTCATTTGAATTTGAAATAAATATTTTAAAGTACAAAGGAAATAAACCTAAACTTAGGCCTAGAGCGCAAACGGTGCCTTTACCAACAATTGAAAAAAAAAAAAAAACTAGATAAAAATAAATAGATAAAAATTCTAGCTTTTAGGCAAAAACATAGAAAAATAAAAAATAAAAACTAAAAATCTAGCTTTTCTTTTACCCATCCACGTGGCATGTGTCATACCACCCATCTATCCATCATATCAAGTCTTAATCAATGTCAGAGTCCGTGCAATTTATCTTCCCCTTTCTCCGTAATTTCTTCATAATACTGAAATCGTCTAGAAAATCGTAGATTATGTATATATATATAGTTTTTTTAAAAAAATATTAATTTTATTGTGTACTTATATATATGTATGTTACAAAATTGATTGATGTTTATTTTTTTAAAATGTGTTGATTTTTTTATACGATCTGTATATATGAACAATTCACATCATAATATATATATATATATATATTTTCTTTTATATCTCTTTATGATTATCGAAGTGGTCGATTGCTTTTTTTTTATTTTTTATTTTCTATCATTTTGTCCATAAATAAATAAAATAATTTTTTTTTTTATAAAAATAGCATAGTGCAAGGAGCTAAAAAACCTAAAATTTAGTCTATAGCTGAAAATTCAATAGAAGATTTAATAATGACCATCAACTAGATTACCAAAAAAAAAAAAAAAAATTTAGGACTTCTTTAAAATGATACAGATGAAGATGTTGATGTTGTGCATCATGAAAATAATAAAATTGAAAACTTAAATGATTGAATTGATTGTAGGTCCATTCCCTCTAATATTTGTGGTTCAAGAATTTGAGATAATCTTAATATAAAATCTAGAGATTTTTTAGTAGGAAATGGTCCTATAAGAGATTTTTTTTTTTTTATTGGGAAACACTTCTAAAAATAAATTTTCTAGATAAGTATTGATTATAGGAGTTTATTTCGTAATTTTGCTTCTAGAAATGCAAGAAGAATTATTTTTATAAGATTTGTTGCATTTTCGAAGTTTACACGTTTATCTTTGGCAACATTTAAAAATATTATTAAAATAAGACAAAACAATAGCAATAGAAAAACGAGAATGGAAACAAAACATACAGATTTATGTGGAAAATGCTTGATGAAAAAAAACCATGGACAAAAAGAAATAAAATTTTATTGATCAAGATTGGTAAAAAAGATGAGCAAATAAAACAGCTAAAACTCAATATATCCGAAAACCCCCCCAAAACATAAAAATATATTGTACGGAATAAACCTTAAAACTGTACAGGTCCGTACCACAGGGGCACTGCCCCCGCATCTCTGTCGAGTTCAATGATGAGCTACAGTCTAAGGTCTATCAGCCCTCAACCTCCGCTACCACCACAAAGCACCAACTTTTCTCATAAAATAAATTTTACCAAACAAGTCACACCGTGAACTTTTTAGGTTGAGGTCAATAAGAATTCGAATCACCAACTCTAATCAAAAATAATAATTTAAAAAATATATTACAATTAACAAAATAACAATCTAGAAAAATAAATCAAAAATTACATCTTAATGTCTTAGGATCTAAGATGTGTTTTATATAATATTTTTAAAACAGATTAACTAATAACATTATTTTTTAAAATACAAAGGATGATTAAAAGCAAATGGTATGCACATTTGAAGGTTTTCTACATTGAGCTTGAAAATTTGCATGAACTCTATTACACTAGAAAGCATAAAGCTTTTAAGAAAATTATGGAGAAATGAAAAAATAAATAAACAAATAAAAGAATTTGATTTATTGCTGTATCTCAATTGAAAAAATGAAGCGAACTTATAGACTTTGTGTAGAAAACAATTTCACCGCAATGTCATGAACCATGCACAAAAAAAAGGCTTTCTCGAGGCTTAGCTGGAAAATTCTACACTTTTCATTCAAGATGGGTCCAAAAGGTTCTAGAATCATGGAAAACAACCTAAGCTTAGGAAGGTTCAAGAACATTGGAGAACAACCTAGACTTATGTAGTAACAAGCCTTTCTAGAATATTCTAGGATTATGTAGTAAGGTAGCTTTCTAGAATAGTCTACATAAATATCTAGGAGAATTATCTAGAACCTTATTTAGGATCATGTCATGTGTATGTCATCTAAAATGTTGTATTCTTATGATACGTGCCAAGCCCTCTATATAAAGGGTTGGCCCACTCATTTGTAATCAACCATGTAACCAAGCTTCCCGTAATACAAGCATTCTCTACATTCCCCATACTCTCTCAAACTCTTTAAAGCTCTCCTACTTCAATTCTACTTTACTATTTTTAGCTTCCACATTGTGTTAGCTTGTGGGCAAGGCTTACTTAGCAAAAAAGGTGCTAAGTGTCCCATGGGAGCGTTGTAAAATATAGACCCAAGACAGTAGGCCATTAATTCCAAAATGTTCAATAATTAACCTAAAAATGATTAACTATAAACATAAAGAAAAAATACGTTTTGACTTTTTTAGACTGTTACAAACATTTTTCCATCATAATTACTATTAAAACGTTTCAACAATAATTATGAAATCGTTCAACCATAAATCTCGGACGTTATAAAACATTTCTTTTAACTATTATACTTATTATTAAAACTCTTTAAATATACACGGGCATACTAGCATAGTTTAGGTATCAATTTTTATTCACCCAAGCATCATTTGAGCATATAATATGTATTAAGCCTCAAAATGGTCATCTATCATAGTTATCAAGTGATGTTTTCCCAACAAAAATAAAGAAAAGCACCATGTCCACATACTTTTTTTTTTTGGGCCCCTTGTTTTTAATGGGAAATGCTTTAATTATAATTTGAAAAATACAGAGAAACATAGGAATATATAGTCCCCTTCATGAAAAGCACAACTTTTCTATCTTAGAACAATGAGCAAAATGAGTTAGAGCGTGTTTGGTAGCATTTTTTAACTTCAAATAAGTGCTGTCCAAGGAATAGGGGAAAAAAAAAAATCTAGCTAAATGTTTTGAGCATATACTCTACATTAAACCTCAAAATGGTCACTTACCACGCTTATTAAACCATGTTTTTCCAAAAAGATTAAAAAAAAAGAAAAAGAGAACCACTATGTATGCATACTTTTTTTTGCCCCCTGTTCTTAATGGTGAATGATTTAATTATAATTTGAAAGATAAAAGAGAAACATATGAAATGGATAGTACCAGTTTATGAAAAGCACCAATGCTCTGTCTCAGGAACCGGTAAGTTCAAAACGATGAACAAAATGATTTAGAGAGTGTTTCGTGGCATTTTTGAAGCCCTAATAAATGTTGTCACCTGTAAAATTAGGAAAAAAAAAAGAAAAAAGAAGAAAAAAAAGCACCTAACTCCATGTTTAGCTACTCTTTAAGTCCTTTTTAAAATAAATAAATAAAAAGACCCCTAGTGCTTGTAAGATAAGCTCTCAGACCTCTCCGTGGAACCTTATTAGAATCCTAGGTTAGCTCTGATTAGTAAAAACCTCTGAAAGTTATATAGAAAATTTACCAGTATCTTCTTTTATAATAGAACTTGTTCTAGAAATCTATGCACAAAAAACACACTTCAAATGTATAACCATTTTATTCCTTCTCCTTACTACGCAAATTTTCTACAAGATTATAACACCTCAAAAAAAAATTAAAGTAATAAAGCACATAATAATTATTAATAAATAAACAACAATTAATGAGTCACCACATTCACAATTCAGTACCAAACCATTTTAGAAATTATTTTAAGAAGTAAAAGTATAACAGATATAGGAGCAATAATAATAAAGAGATAGAGAAAAAAAAAGAAAAAAGAAAAAAGAAAAAGAATTCTAATTTAGTTGCAGCAGCGAAAATAGATAGTCAGACAAACTTGCAACTGGACAGTCAATTTATTTATTATTTAAATATAGGGAATAGATTGGAAAATATGGAAAAATTAATGAGATGTTAATTATCTCAATGAATAGCATAAATTTAATTACTAACAATAATATTAGGTAAACAAACAAACAAATAAATAAATAAATAAATAAAATTGAAAAAAATAAATAAATCACTCAATCAATAACTAGGAAATTAAGAATTTAATGACGGCCAAGGTAAATTAAGGAATTTAAGAAAATATTTTGAAATATGATTTTCTCTCAAAATTTGTACTTGCTCACTTAATTTGAAAGATTCTCTATTTAAAAATTATTTTTTACAAAAAACTCATAATTTTGTATCCCCGAACATTTAAATATTTTTATGAGAAATAAAAATAAAAATAAAATAAGATAAGGTGAAATAAAATAAAATTTAAATAAGATTACAATAGATAAATATCCCAAAAATATTTGTTTGAAATAAATGAGTAAAATTAAAGGAAAAATAAAATAATATGGTATTATATTAAACAATTAAATATATTTAATAAATGAGCAACTAAACAATTTATATCCATAGTTTAAATAAATAAACATTTCCTAAAATTATTTCTAAAAAATGTATCAGGTGTTTACTTTATGCACAACACCATAAATCAAGTGGTACCAAGTGGAATTTGGCATCTCAAGCACCGCTTAACAAGGAGATAAGGAGAGATATCTGCAATCAAACATCTTGGCCTTCCTAAGGGTCGGTGCTTACAACCTATCATCTTACTGCTAAAGAAAGGACAGTTAATGCTCAATATGCAAAGTACGTATTAACCTCTCTCACTTAGCTCTTGTAGAATGACCAAATAATACTTACATGCTAACCAATAAATATGACAGAACATAATACTAATATTGTATGGTGCATCTTAAAATAGTAGAAATTTACAAATTTATCACAATACTATATTGATAAACTTTGACCTGGTGTTAACAACTTTCCAAACCCATAAAAAAATATTTAATTAATTTAAAACGCATTTATGAAACTCACAGCTTTTACCAAAAATAATTGATCAAAGAAATATCTCTCTCTCTCTCTCTCTCTATATATATATATATATATAACAACAATGGTGCTATACCACCCAACAAGGGCTTCTCCAACTCCATTAACAACCCCTTTGCCGCATGCCTATTGTTCAAGCCCTCAATCAATTTCGGCATCTTCACAGTATTTTTCCCAATCACCATTTAGATTTTGGAGCTTCTCATCATGTGGCTAATGACCTTCATAATATTTCTGGTCGCTTTGACTATGTTGGAATAGATGATATCGTAATTGGTAATGGTGAAGGTCTTAATATAACCGATGTTGATTCTATACATATTTATGCAAAAAATCGTTCCTTCTTATTATCTAATTAGTGTGTACCACATATATAAAACAATTTAGTTTTTTTATCTCTAAATTTTGCACAACTAATAATGTCAAAGTTGAATTCTCATCAAATGTTTTTTGTTGGGAAGGATTTGGCAACGGGATCGATCCTACTCCAAGGACCAATGAAGGTGGTACTTATGAATGGCCATCATCTAAAAATTCATCCACCATTGTTTGCATTCTCCAATATATAACTTTTAATCAAGATTGGTACAGTTAATTAGGATATGGCTCCAATAAAATTTTAAGATATTTAATTTCTTGTTATTCTCTTATAGTTTGCTCATCCAATCAATTTTGTTGTAATTCTTGTCAATGCTACAAAAGTCATAAACTTTCTTTTAATCTTCTATGACTAGTTCTACACCATTACAGCTGAAATATTTAGATGTATGGGGTCCTACACCAATAACTTTTATGGATGGTTACAAATATTACATCAACAAAATATTTGTTGATCATTATACAAAATATATTTAGTGTTCTCAATGGAATAGAAATCAATTTTATACTCTGTTTTTATTAAATTTAAAAACAACGTTCAACAATATTTTCAAAAACAAATTATTTCATTTTACTCTGATAATGGAAGAAAATTCTTTGCACTGAAATCTTATTTTGAAACAAATGTAATCACTTATTTTCTATCACTTCCCACACTTGAACACAACGGTTATGCAGAACGTCGTCATTGTTATACTAGAGAAACAGGTATAGCTTTGCCATCTCATGTTGGTGTATTTAAAAAATATTGAACTTATAGTCTTAGTGCTGGTGTTTATTTAATAAATAGGCTTCTAGCACCTATTTCGAATCTAAAATCATCTTACCAAATGCTTTTTCAAAAATCTCCCAATCGTAGCAATTTTAAAATGTTTTGGTGTCTCTATTATCCTTGGACAAAACCATATAACATGCATAAATTAGAGTCAAATTCCAAGCCTTATCTTTTCCTAGGTTATATGAAAAATCAAAGTGGTTATTAATGTTGCAATATTGTCAATGATTAATGTTTTTTTATCTAGGCATGTTGTCTTATTTTCCATATAATTCAATTATCTCTTCTAATAAATCTAACAAAAGTGGCATGTGGTGAACTTCAGGTTTGTCATGTTTCCAGTCAAGAGCAGCTAGTTGATACTGTGACAGCCCAAACCACCCGCATGTAGATATTGTCCGCTTTGGACCTAAGGAATTCTCTTACAACCCAGCCTTCACGGGTTTAAAAAGCGTCTCAGTGGTTAGGGGGAATCCTCTTCCAACCCCTACCTGCCAGTCCCACTGGTCCGGGCCTCCCAGGCCCAACCAAGATATTGTCTGCTTTGGAAGCTAGGTGGTGAGCCCAATCCTACCCCTCACGGTTTTACTTTCCCTCATAGGAATGCATCTACAAGAAAAAGGTATCCACACACTTATAAGCCATGCTTCGTTCCCCTTTCCAACCGATGTGGGATCTCACAATCCTCCCCCCTTGGGGTCCAGCATTCTCGCTGCCACATCGATCCGGGTCCGGCTCTGATATCATCTGTGACAGTCCAGACCATCTGCATATAGATATTGCCTGGGGAATCTTCTTACAACCCAGCCCTCAAGGGTTTAAAACGCATCTTAGTGGTTAGGGGGAATCCTCTTCCAACCCCTACCTGCCAGTCCCACTGCCCTGGGCCTCCTAGGCCCATCCGAGATATTGTCCGCTTTGGAAGCTAAGTAGTGAGCCCAATCCTACCCCTCACGGTTTTACTTTCCCTCATGGGAACGCATCTACAAGAGAAAGGTATCCACACGCTTATAAGCCATGCTTCGTTCCCCTTTCCAACCGATGTGGGATCTCACAGATACTCTCACCAAGCCATTGTCAAGGCAATATCTTCAATTGTTACAGTCCAAGCTAGGTGTGATTTTTAATCCCATTAGCTTGAAGGGGCTGTGATAAAGATTAGTGCAGTTATTGTTACATTATATATCCTTATCAACACTTGTAAATTAGTTTAAGTTGTAAGTTTGATTTAGTTTTATTGTTAAAGGGCACTTATCTATAGTAGCCGATTGTTATTATACTTGTATTTATGCTGGTCTTTACTCATGAATAAAGTGAGCGCTTCCATAAACTTGTGTGTCTCTTTACTTAAACTATTTAACCTGTTACATCGCGTACATAGAGATCTAAAAAATAACAGATATTCTTTATCACGTAAGTTTGTAAAATTAGAAATACTTGCATATTTGCCAATATTATTTGCAGTTTAATAAATGTATATTACATATGGGGGTTAACACCATAATACTGATTAGGAGTTTTTAAAAAATAAATTTAAGGGTTAAAACTATGGGACACCTACTTATTTTATTTTTTATGGGTTTTAAATTTAACATACATTAGTACATGTAATTGGAATAATTGTCCAATGGTAAATATGTTCTCAAATGATGATCTAGGATTCAAACCCCCCTTACTCTAGATAAAAAATTGATAAATTGTATGAACACAGCTATGTCGGCTGGGAAATTTAGGTGGAACATGTGTATCAAAGTGCTCATTTATGGAAGTAACTAGCCTTGTCATTTTGAACCACAACCATTGCTAATCAGCCTCATTTCTTCAATAAACGCATCCAAATCCAAGTAAGAGGACCCACCTTCATCCATAGCCCTTCTTGCCATTTCCTTAAATGCTATGGCTCTGCTTCTCATTTCTTTTGCTTCTTCACCCTCCATAATCCTACTCAGAGCCTTCTCTATGGCTTCCCTCTTCACACTGTCCTCGAGTAATCTACAACATTTCCGAGTGCCTACCCTAACACCAATTCCAAGTATTTGAGTCACCAACTTCTCATTGTAAAACTGCTCGGCCGACACAGGCCATGTCACCATTGGCACCCCTGCACAAACCCCTTCCAGCGTTGAGTTCCAACCACAATGAGTCACAAATCCCCCAACTGCTTCATGATCAAGAATTAGCAATTGGGGTGCCCAACCTCTCACAATTAGTTCTTGCCCTTCCATTTTCTTCTCAAATCCTTTTGGCAACCATTCTTCTACAACCCTTTCTTCATGCTTTTCTTTCTTCACAACCCAAATGAATTCCTGCCCAGAAGCTTCAAGACCCATTGCAATCTCCATCAGCTAAGCATCAGTGAAATCTGCCAAACTTCCAAAACATATGTAAATGACTGAATTGGGTTTCTTTGAATCAAGCCATTTCAAGCACTGGAATGCATCTATGGAAGGTTCAATTCCCCTGTTTGCTCTGTCGTCAGCCAGCTTATTTTATAAGAAAAGAGGGCCAATGTGCCAGGCCTTAATCCCCAAACATTTTGTATAATGATCAGCATATACAGGTTCAAGCTCATAAAAACTGTTAACCAGAACTCCATAGCTATTCTCCTCTGCTTCTTTAGTTGTTTTAAACAATTTTGCGAATTCTGTTTCCCCTTCATTCTTTGAAAATCAGATAGTTGGTTCCTTGTGAATTCAATATCACCTGGTAAATTTGGAATGAAAAACGGATCTATATCAGAAGAGACATTCTTGTGAGGTGAATAACGATATATGCAAAGGGAACCACAGAGAGAGAAATAACAGGTTCCATGGAAAATCAGCCTAGGAATCCTATATCGAGCAGAGACACCGGTAGCCCAGGGGAAGAACATGTCAGCCACAAGGCAGTGTGGACAGTGTTGTTGTAGAAGCTGGTCAAGTTGTGAATCGAGCATGGTGGTTGCTTTATAGAATTTTGGTAGCATATCATTAGAAGAAGCCATGTGAAAGCTCTCGCATCCCTGTGGCAGTCCGTTCTCCACACAAGGAAATTCGATAGTAAGAATATCGATTTGGGTTCCAGAAACTCTGTTTTTCTGGAAGGATTTGGAGAAAAGAGGGACATGATAAGGGGTGGTGACATTGGTTGCTTTGGAGCCTCGAGAAGCAAAAGGCTTAGCCATGTCAATGGTGGGTATGATATGGCCTTGACCCATAAAGGGGAAGAAGAATATGTGGAGCTGATTGGTTTTGCTTTCCATTTTGGTCTCTACAAGTATACGATGATGGAGAAGAAGAAGAAGAAGAAGAAGAAGAAGAAGAAGAGCACAGAGGGTCAGGCTAAGATACAGGAATTAATAAACGGAGATAATGCGAAAAAATTAATGACATCCACGAAACTTGATAATGTCTTAGTTTGGTCGATGTTCTTCTAATTCATAATTATGATTTGACATATCAAATAACTATTAAGTCCGTCACAAAAAATAGCTATATCATTATATCATTCCACTTTTAGCGTTAAAACGTAATTTATCCAAAATAAAATAAAAAATAAAAAATAAGAGTTTAAACATAATTATATATAATAACAGACTTTATTTGTTCAAAAAGATGTAAAAAATTTTTGATGTCTGAACATTTTGCTGTTGAATATTCTTTAATAGTCGGTCAGGATAGATATTACTAATTAAGAATTCACACATGTTAAGAAGGTAACTAGGTTAACATTATATTTGCTTTTAAATTTAGGACAGCTAATCACGCTGCACATATAATTGCAAACTTTTCGTTATCTTGTACTGATGCTAGAGTTTGGGTGGTGGATGTGCCTTCGTGGCCGTTGATGTAATTCCAGTTGTTCTTATAATTTTTCATTTCCACTAGAAAATGTATTAATTGCACTAACAGAGAAACATTAGGATGGATTATCGTGCCATTGACAACCTAAGCAATTCAGTCCTGATTTTCATTTATCAACTTGATAATTCCCTATCAAGTCCTAAAAAAAAAAAAAAATGGTAATCAAGTTCAAAATAAATAAATAAATAAATAAAAATTAAAAATCGCATATATATTGCATAAGTTTTATAGTACGCGCCAGTTCTGCATTATAAAAAATGCACTATTAGTTTAGTATTGACAATAAATTTTGATTGTGCATCCCACACAATGGGGAATTAGTGCGTTTTTTAACAGAATTTCAAACTTATATGTATATCTATAATTTCCTTCATGGCTAGGTTAGTTTCACCAAATGGATTTAACAGTCCTCACTCACAACAAATTTCTATTCTAAGTAAATGGGAATTCAATTTTGAACCTTATTTGAATGAGAGAGGTTGGCAACTTAATATATGCCCCTCGCAATTGAATTGTAAATAAATTCGATCGACAATTTGATATCCTGGCACTATTATAAAGTCAAATATCCACATATTCAGGCATACTTTTTGTTATTGGTGTTTCCATGTTGCCTAAATTTGAATTTTAAAGGATATATATGAATATTGGACTCGAAAGTGGTAAATTTTTTATGCATGTTAACCAAGTTCAATTTTTGTTTTTTCTTACTAAATTGTATGTAGCTTGCATATTTTAACTGTTTGTTAGTGTTAATACTAATTAATGATAGTAAAAATTTGTTAAACATTTAAACAAACAACAAACCTAACGAGGAAAATTAAATAAATAAACATAAAATAAAACACAATTGGAAATTGTGTTTGGTCTGTAGTTTTTTTTTTTTTTAATTTCTTTATTCACTTTGTTGGTTAATTGACACGTCTAACAAGTTCTAACTACCACTAATACTAACAAACAATTTAAATAAGCAAAGCAAACACAATTTGGTGGGAAAAGCAAGGGCAAAAAAGAAAACTGAAGAGGTTAACAAGTAGCATCTTAGACTAAAAATTCAAGATTTAATTAACTTGCTTTTTCTACATACAAATTTTATATCAATAACCAACATGTTCTAATTCGCATATGTATATAATATCATAACCATATCATGACTTATGTGATATATAAATTCATAATTCGCCAAAATATATACATATATATGTATGTATATATATAAATTCATATCACTAAAACAAAGAAAAAAAACTTTTCATCAAAAAACAAAAAAATAAAATAAAAAGAAGCAAAACTGATACAAAAATTTTAACCCCTGTACGCTTATGATTAGTTTTCCAAAACCCAAAATAATATTAGCTAGTAGTGAACTAATATGGTCAAACAAGAAATTTTTTCTGTTAAGCAGCGTAATAAATTCCTAATCACTTATTTTAAAATTAAACTTTCTTTAGGGCCAAGGAACGGCTTCATTCTTGTTTGACCCTCAACCAGAATTGAATTGGTATTAATCTTAATATTAATGTAAAAGTGAAGCAACAGCCAAAACATCCATGAATCAACGATTGATTTGATTTATATCGAATAAGAACTCAATTTAAAAATAAGTAAATATCTTCATTTGGTACAAGTAGTATTTTAAAAACCTGCTAAACTACAAGAGTCTATTAGAAAGTCAATACCTTTTCATTGTCGGAGAATATTTGACTGGACAACGCTTGATAATTTATGTTGTCCAATTATCATATAATCAAGGATGAAATATCCCATAAATTAAATTCAATTACACACTAATTAGGATATAAGAAGTCCGACATCACCCAGTAGAAAATGACTATATGTATGCCAATATACTTATGAAATATTACATAAAAGAGAAACTATTTATTACATAGTCAATTGCACAGCATCACAATGAAGAAACGTGGATCAAACAATTATTCAAAGAAACTTGAAAAAGCATATTTTATGGTAGTTAGTCCTTATTTGAACCAGAAGCAGTGCTCTGGACCTTCAATTCTTCAATCAAAGAAGTCAGATTTGTAAAAGAAGATCCACCTTCCTGGATGTGAAGTCCAGCCGCACCACCACTGCACCGACAGTGTGAAGACTGCACAGCCACCATCTTTGACAATGGTTGCTGCCTTTAACACCGAACTCCAACTTGCTCAACAATTGTGGGCTACTGTCAGAAGCTGTTGAAGATTGTGGCCATGCAACCGACCTTGTAACCCTATAAATAGGCTCCATCCCGTTGCATGCAAGCCAAGCCAAGAGAGCAAGCTCAATATTATCCCAAGCGAGGAATATTGAGAGAAAACTCCGAGAGAGAGAGTGTTTAAGTTCCAGAGAGAGCTTGAGAGAAGAGTGAGCAATTCCAGAGAGAATTTGACAGTGTAGAGAGAGGTTCCACGTGAGAATCTCCACGAGAGAAGTTTTTTATTTTTGTATTCTATTTCCAAGAGAGTAATAGAATTTTTTTTATTTTTCTTATCATATTTCTTCTCTAAAGTGGTCAGAGAACCACAACAAGTGGTATCAGACCTCCAGGTCGAGAGCTTGGGTTCAAAATTTGAAGAAACAGAGCCTCTGCTCTTCAAGTTGGTGTTTCGAAAAGTAGCTCAAATAATTAATTTGACAATACCAAGTGAAAGTAGTCGACGAGACGAGAACACACAAGTTCGCCGGAGAGAAAGAAAGCGTCTCACGCGCCCGCATGGGCCGTCTGAAATTTTTTGCAGCAGTTCACGCGCCGCACGAGCTGTCTGGAGGTTGAAGACGACCACGCCAGCAGACACGTCAGCGCACCCAGCCACGTCATCTGCCACGCCATCCGACACGTCGTCAGCCACGCAATCGCCATGTCATCAACACAATCTGCCACGTCATCAGAAGTTTCTGAAATTACGGAACAGCCCCAGAATTGTTGGAAATTACAGATTGACCCCTGTAGTTTCTGTATTTACAAGTTGATCCAGAATTTTTGTGAAATTACATTTTTGCCCCAAAATTTCTGGTAATTATATTTTGACCCCGGAAGAGTTAAGTCCACCATTTTCGGCCGTTCCGGACGTAACGGTTAACTCTGTTTTGCCAAATTCAGCTCCGTTTTTGGTCAAGCCATAATGTCAATTGAAGAATCATCTTCGGGAGCTATGGTTAAGCTCACTGCCACAAATTATACACTTTGGAGACCTCGGATGGAAGATCTCCTCAATTGTGAGGATCTGTTTGATCCTATAGAAGTTAAAGGAGAAAACCCCGATCCCAGCAAAGAAGCAGAATGGAAGAAATTAAACAAGAAAATGATCGGTCAGATCAGGTAATGGATCGATCACAGTGTCTTCCATCATGTAGCGAAGGAAACGGATGCATATGCCCTCTGGACAAAATTGGAGGACATGTACCAGGCCAAGACTGCTCGGAACAAATCCCTGTTGCTTAAGCGATTGGTAAATCTAAAATTACAGAGTGGAACTTCTGTAGCCGAGCATACCAGTGAGTTCCAAGGCTTGGTAAATCAACTATCTACTGTGGATTACCAACTAGGGGATGGGGATCAGGCCCTCCTACTTCTAAGCTCTCTTCCAGACAGTTGGGAGACATTGGTAGTCTCTCTCAGCAATTCGACCCCGAATGGCAAACTTACTATGTCTATGGTTAAGGATGCCCTATTTAATGAAGAGGCCAGGAGAAAGGACATTGGCATGGATCAGTCACATGCCCTCGTCGCAAAGAGAGGAAGACAGCAAAGAGGTGGTCGAGATAGGGGGAGAGGCAGGAGCAAGAGTAGAGGCAGATCTACAGACGGTAGAAAATCATCATATAAGTGCTATCATTGTGGCCTGGAGGGTCACATGAAGAAGAACTGCAGAAAGTTGTTAAGAGAGCAGAAACTCCAAGGTAATCAGCCGAAGAAGGATGGAGAGACACTAGTCACTGTTACAGGAGAAGTGGCACTCTGCTCCACCGAAGAAGAGACATGGCTTCATATATCAACCCAAGATGTTGAGTGGGTAGTCGATACTGCAGCATCCTACCATGTCACTCCACACAGAGATTTCTTCAAAATGTACAAAGCAGGAGACTTTGGTACGGTAAAGATGGGAAATTCCAGTTTCGCAAAGATTATGGGAACTGGTGATATTCAGGTAAAAACGAATGTTGGTTGTACAATCACTTTGAAGGATGTCCGTCATGTTCCAGACCTTCGGCTTAATCTACTTTCGGGAGCAGCCTTAGACAAGCAAGGCTATGACAACTACTTCAGTAAAGGCACATGGAAAATGACGAAAGGTGCCATAGTTGTCGCCCGAGGACATATTTGTGGAACGCTGTACAAGACTCATGTGAAGATATGTGCAGATAGCCTCAATATTGCAGAAGGAGAGGCGTCTCAAAATCTGTGGCACCAGAGACTCGGTCACATGAGTGAAAAAGGATTGTCCACTTTGACAAGGAAGAAGCTTATCACTGTTTGCAAGGATGCTGCGCTAGATCCTTGTAATCACTGCTTGTTTGGTAAGCAACATAGAGTCTCCTTCAGTTCCTCTACATCAAGAAGATCAGAGTTGCTTAGTCTGGTGCACTCTGATGTTTGTGGTCCCATGGAGGTGGAATCATTAGGTGGCAACAAGTATTTTCTGACCTTCATTGATGATGCTTCTCGGAAGGTGTGGGTATATTTCTTGAAGACAAAGGACTAGGTATTGGATTACTTCAAACTGTTTCATACCATGGTAGAGCGTAAAACAGGAAAGAAGCTGAAATGTCTCCGCTCAGATAATGGAGGCGAGTATACTTCCAAGGAGTTCGATGCCTACTACAGAAGACACGGCATTCGACATGAGAAGACGGTCCCTCACACCCCACAACATAATGGAATAGCTGAAAGAATGAACCGAACCATTATGGAAAAGGTCAGAAGTATGATCAGTATGGCTAAGCTGCCAAAGCCATTCTGGGGAGAAGTTGTTCGTGCCGCCTGCTATTTAATCAACAGATCACCGTCAGTACCGTTGAATTTTGAAATTCCGGAGAAAGTGTGGTCGAGTAAGATTCCCTCCTACTCTCATTTAAGAGTGTTTGGTTGTTTAGCTTATGTACATGTATCCAAGGAGCTCAGATAGAAGCTCGATGTAAGATCTACTCCATGTATCTTTATAGGATATGGAGATGAAGAATTCGGATACAGGTTATGGGACCCGAAAACAAAGAAGGTTATTAGAAGCAGGGATGTAGTATTCCATGAAAACCAGACAATGGAAGACATTGAAAAGCCTAGAATGTCTCCTAATTGTAGTTCTAATGCCGAGAATTTTTGTCCTAATCCAGCACTAGCACAAATAGCCACAGAGGATAATGAGGTGCATGAAGATATACCAGAAGCAGACCAGGAGGAAGAAGGGGATATTGAGCAGGGGGAGACTCAATCCTCTCAAGCAGCTGCAGGGCCATCACAGCGGTCAGATGATGGTACATCTCTTGAAACCAGTGGTTTACAAGTTCGGAGATCTGAGCGAGGCCGAATTCCATCAAAGAGATTTCCAGAATCTGAGTATATTCTGCTTACTGAAAAGGGGGAGCCAGAGAGTTTCCAGGAAGCTGTTTCTCATCAAGAAAAGGAAAAGTGGCTGCAAGCAATGCAAGATAAGATGGAATCCTTGCAGAAAAATCATACTTATGAGTTGGTTGAGCTTCCAACAGGAAAGAAGGCACTAAAGAATAAATGAGTGTTCAAGCTCAAGAAAGATGGCAGCGGAAAGGTGGTGAAACACAAAGCCCGATTGGTGGTCAAAGGATTTCTTCAGAAGAAAGGAATTGATTTTGATGAGATTTTTTCACCAGTGGTAAAAATGACTTCAATTCGAGTCATTTTTGGTTTAGTAGCAAGTCTAAACCTAGAGCTTGAACAGATGGATGTGAAGACAGCATTTCTTCACGGTGATTTACATGAAGAAATCTACATGGAGCAGCCAGAAGGATTTAAGGTTTCAGGGAAAGAAAACCTCGTATGCAAGCTAAAGAAGAGCTTGTATGGCCTCAAGCAAGCACCAAGACAATGGTACAAGAAGTTTGACTCGTTTATGGTGAGTCAAGGCTATAAAAGGACTGCAGCAGACCAGTGCGTTTATATTCAAAAATTTTCAGGTGGAAACTTCATTGCACTTTTGCTATATATGGACGACATGTTGATCGTTGGACAAGATGCAATGAAGATTAGTCGGCTGAAGAAAGAATTGGCTAAGTCCTTTGATATGAAAGACTTAGGACCAGCTCAACAAATTTTGGGAATGCAAATAATCCGAGACAGGAAGAATAGAAGGTTATGGCTATCTCAAGAGAAGTATGTTGAACGGGTGATAAAGAGATTCAACATGGATAAAGCCAAACTGGTCAGCATTCCACTTGCAAATCATTTCAAGTTGAGTAAGAGATTGTGCCCCTCATCCAAAGAAGAGATAGAGGAGATGGCTTCAGTACCATATTCTTCAGCAGTAGGAAGTCTGATGTATGCAATGGTGTGTACCAGACCAGACATTGCTCACGCAGTAGGTGTTGTGAGCAGATTTCTTTCAAATCCTGGAAAGAAACACTGGGAAGCAGTCAAATGGATTCTCAGGTATCTTAAAGGTACATCGAAGCTGTGCTTGTGCTACGGGGGAGGTGATCCAATCTTAGAAGGCTATACAAATGCAGATATGGCCGGAGACCCTGATAATAGAAAGTCTACATCAGGTTATCTCTACACTTTTGCGGGGGGAGCTGTGTCATGGCAGTCAAGATTGCAGAAGTGTGTTGCTTTATCCACTATTGAAGCAGAGTACATAGCCGCAGCAGAAGCGGGTAAGGAAATGTTGTGGTTAAAGCGTTTTCTCATAGAATTGGGCATCAAGCAAGAAGACTACAAGATACATTATGATAACCAAAGTGCCATGGATTTGAGCAAAAACTCAATGTATCATTCCCGTACAAAGCACATTGACATCCGCTATCATTGGATACGCGAAGTAATAGATCAACAGTTGCTGAAACTAATGAAGATCCACATAAAAGAGAATCCAGCAGATATGCTAACAAAAGTTGTTGCTCAAGAGAAGCTGAAGCTATGCAGAGACATAGCCGGAATGGATGGCAGATGACCATCAGTTTAAATGCGGCTGGAGGGGGAGAATTGTGAAGTCCAGCCGCACCACCACTGCATCGACAGTGTGAAGACTGCACAGGCACCATCATTGACAATGGTTGCTGCATTTAACACCGAACTCCAACTTGCTCAACAATTGTGGGCTACTGTCAGAAGCTGTTGAAGATTGTGGCCATGCAACCGACCTTGTAACCCTATAGATAGGCTCCATCCCGTTGCATGCAAGCCAAGCCAAGAGAGCAAGCTCAATATTATCCCAAGCGAGGAATATTGAGAGAAAACTCCGAGAGAGAGAGTGTTTAAGTTCCAGAGAGAGCTTGAGAGAAGAGTGAGCAATTCCAGAGAGAATTTGACAGTGTAGAGAGAGGTTCCACGTGAGAATCTCCACGAGAGAAGTTTTCTATTTTTGTATTCTATTTCCAAGAGAGTAATAGAATTTTTTTTATTTTTCTTATCATATTTCTTCTCTAAAGTGGTCAGAGAACCACAACACTGGACTGCATCACTTGCCAATACACGAAGTGCCTTGGCTCTACTTCTCATTTCCTCTGCTTCTTCACCTTCCATAATCCCATTCACAGCCTTCTCTATAGCTTCCCTCTTCACACAGTCCCTTGTCAATCTAGCCCAATTTTCAACTCCAACACCAACCCCAATTCTAAGTATTTGAGTTACCAACTTTTCATTGTAAAACTGCTCGGCAGCGACTGGCCATGTGACCATTGCCAACCCTGCGCATATTCCTTCCAACGTCGAATTCGAACCACAATGGGTGACAAATCCCCCAACTGCTTCATGTTGAAGGATCACCACTTAAGGTGCCCAACCCCTTATGATCAGGCCCTTTCCTTCCATTCTCTTCTCAAATCCTTCGGGCAACCAATCTTTTTCTTTCTTCTCTTCATGCTTTTCTTTCTTCACAACCCAAATGAATTCCTTCCCGAAAGCCTCAAGACCCATAGCAATCTCCATTAGCTGAGCATTATCAAAGTTTGCCACACTTCCAAAACATACATAAACAACCGAATTGGGTTGCTTAGAATCAAGCCACTTCAAGCACTCATGTTCATCGATGGAGGATTCTTGTCCTCTCGATGCCTTGTCTTCTTTGCCTTGGCTGCATAGAAAAGTTGGGCCAATATGCCAAGCTTTCATCCCAAGGAAGTTTCTGTAATGGTCAGCATAAGCAGGTTCAAGTTCATAGTAGCTATTCACAATAATACCAAAGCTAGTAAGCTCAGATTCTTCAACTTTTCTTGCAAAACCACTAACCTCTGATTCTTCCTTCAGGAAATCCGGAAGTTTTTGTCTGGTAATTTTGATCTCGTCTGGTAAATTTGGAATGACAAATGGTTCTGAATCTGACGATACCTTCTTCTGAGGTTCTTCCCGAAACAAACTTGTATCAGCACACAGAGCAAAAAAACTTGTTCCATGAAATACAAGCCTGGGAATCCCAAATTTTGCTGCAATTTGATTAGCCCATGGGAAGAAAACATCGGCAACAAGGCAAGTTGGACGATGTTTGAGAAGGAGCTGCTCGAGTGGTTGCTCAAGCATGGTGGTGGCAACGAAAAGATTGTCCATCATCTCTATTGTTGTTAGAGAATTGATGTTCTCATATCCTTCAGGCAATCCAACCTCCTTGCTGGGAAATTTAATAAGAACAACTCCGATCTCCAAATCCAATTGTCTGCTTCTTTCAATGGATTTGACGATGTTGGGTGCGTTTACAGGGGTGGATATTATGGTTGCTCTGCAGCCTCGAGAAGCAAATATTTTGGCTATTTCTATGGTTGGAATCATGTGGCCATGGGCCATAAATGGGAAGAAGAGTATGTGCGGCTGGATATCCATATTAATGAGAAAAAGAAATGGATTTTTAGTGCTTCATTTGAAAATGAAGCCCAAAGAATGATATATAAAGGAGGAGCTTGTTTCTTGGGAGGCAAGGAACATATTAAACAAATTTTAATTTAAGTTCTTCTTTGTATTTGGTTTCATTAATTTTTATAAAAAGTTAATTTTGAATAAATGGGTAGGGTTAGCTATTGGGGAGAGTATGGTGTAAAATGTGTTATAGGCTAGTGGCTAACCAAGTTGCATTATGCAGTAGTTGAGGCATATCCATCTAAAGTTCTGTCTATTTGAGCAGATCGTTTAAGATGAGTGTGATCTCGGCTTCTAAAAGGTTGTAAGAAAAATTTCCAAATTTGTTGATAGATTGTGCATTTATATTGCATTTTATAACCGTTGGCCACCAACTGTCATTTGATTTTTCTTTTAATATATATTAAAATTCAAATAACAATCGCAAATGTTTAAAATTTATGAGTCATTAACGGCATTTTGAAAATCATATTAATTTTCAGTAATAGATATTAACGCTTGAGTATTTTATGAAACATTCTTTAAAAAAATAAAAAAATAAAATAAGCAGTTTCATGAAATTTTAGAAATATAAAACGTGTATTTGAAAATAAGACTATATTTCGGAGGGTCTAAGTGAAATTCCTCCTTTGTCTATATATGGATTTTATATCAATATCCTCTCTACTTTAATTATGTATAAAGAATGAAAAACAAAAACATCACAACCCATATTATGTATTTATATTATATGATACAAATAGCCTTTTTTTTTTTTTAATTCAATTACACTAATTTCCATTGTAAAAAGAATGGGGAGGTGTCTTAAATCCACAGTGTTATGACAAAAGTGTTAAGGGCTTATTAGTAATTCAATCTCATTTCATTATAATACAAAAATTCATATGACTAAAACACAAAACTTATACAAAAATTTTAACGCCAGCATACATATGGATTAGTTTTCCATAACCCAAAATAAAATTGGCCAAGTCAATCAACATGATGCATACCAAATTCAACGGAAGAAAAAAAAAAAAGTGGTATTTATGAAAAAGTCAATCAACGTGATCTGTGGCATTACTCCTGTTCAGTATTTTAAATTTCTAATAACTTATTTTATTAACTCAAGTTTCTTTTGGGCCAAGGAATGGCTTCAGTTCTTGTTTGACCCTCAACCTGAGCTAAATTGGTGGTAAGAATTTGAACATTAATTTAAAACCAAAGCAAAAGCTATAGCATCCCTACTGGTGGTAAGAAGCATCTTGGCTTATGGATTGTTAATATATATATTTTTTATCACATCAGAGAAATAAATAATCATAAAAAAATATTTTCCTATAGATCTGTTTAAAGACCCTATCAAGTTAACATGACACAAAAAAAAAGAAAAAAAAGAAAAAAAAAGAAGAAGATACCTTTACGATGACTGTCTACTTTGAGAAAGTCTAACATGAATTAGTATGAAATTTAAAAAAAAATAAAAAAAAAGATTATCAAGAATATAATATTTTTTAAAAGGAATAAATAAATAAACACATCAATATTAGATAGAAGCGTTGAAGACTTATTTTTAAATTAACAGGCTATTATAAAGATATCCTTACTGCATAGACAACAAGTTCCTCCAATTGTTGTGCCATATAGATTGTATTTTACATTCCCAATGGAAATACTCCAATGAATTCAATTTGTAAAACGTACCAAACAACCAGAGTCGTTGACAAAGTCAAAACCTTTTTCATATGCATGAAAATCAAGATATTTAGTACAACATTACATACAAGACACTTTATTGAATACATATAGCTAATTGTGTGTACGGTGTCTGAAAATTTGTTTCCTAGAAACTGGAAAAGCATACTCATGGTAGTTGGTCTTTCCTGTTTGAACCAGACCCAGCACGCTGGAGTTTCAATTCTTCAATTAAGGCACTCAAATCAGTATAAGAAGATCCACCTTCCTTGACTGCCTCACCTGCCAATACCCCAAGTGCCTTGGCTCTGCTTCTCATTTCCTCTGCTTCTTCACCTTCCATAATTTTATTCACAGCCTTCACTATAGCTTCCCTCTTTACACTGTCCCCTGTCAATCTAGCCCATTTCTCAACTCCAACACCAACCCCAATTCTAAGTATTTGAGTCACCAACTTCTCATTGTAAAACTGCTCGGCGGCAACTGGCCATGTGACCATTGGCAATCCTGCACATACTCCTTCCAGAGTCGAATTCCAACCACAATGGGTCACAAATCCTCCCACTGCTTCATGTTGAAGGATCAGCAATTGGGGTGCCCAACCCGTTATGATCAGTCCGTTTCCTTCCATTCTCTTCTCAAATCCTTCAGGCAGCCAATCTTCTTCTTTCCCTTCTTCATGCTTATCTTTCTTTACAACCCAAATGAATTGCTTCCCAGAGGCCTCAAGACCAATCGCTATCTCCTTTAGCTGAGCATCGTCGAATTTCGCCACACTTCCAAAACATACATAGACAACCGAATTGGGTTTCTTAGCATCAAGCCACTTCAAGCACTCGTATTCATTAATGGAGGATTCTTTTCCTCTCAGTGCCTTGTTTTCTTTGCCTTGGCTGCATAGAAAAGTTGGGCCGATATGCCAAGCTTTCATTCCGAAGAAGTTTCTGTAATGATCAGCATAAGCAGCTTCAAGTTCGTAGTAGCTATTCACAATGACACCAAAGCTAGTAAGGTCTGATTCTTCGACTTTTCTAGCGAAATCTGTAACCTCTGATTCTTCCTTTAGGTGATCTTGAAGTTGCTGTCTGGTAATTTTGATCTCGTCTGGTAAATTAGGAATGATAAATGGTTCTGAATCTGACGATACCTTCTTGTGAGGTTGTTCCCGAAACAAACTTGCATAAGCACACAGAGCAAAAGAGCTTGTTCCATGGAATACAATCCTGGGAATACCATATTTTGCTGCAATTTTATTAGCCCATGGGAAGAAAGCACTGGCAACAAGGCAAGTTGGACGATGTTCAGAAAGGAGCTGTTCGAGTGGTTGATCAAGCATGGTGGTGGCGACTAAGAACTTCTGTATCATATGTTTTGTAGTTAGAGAGTTGGTGTTCTCACATCCTTCAGGCAATCCAACCTCCTTGGAGGGAAATTTGATAAGAACAACTCCAATCTCCAATCCCAATTGTCTTGTTTCAATTGATTTGATGGCATCAGGCGCGTTTGCAGGGGTGGATATTATGGTTGCTCTACAACCTCGAGAAGCAAATTGGTTGGCCATTTCTATGATAGGAATCGTGTGGCCATGTCCCATAAATGGGAAGAAAAATATGTGAGGCCGGATATCCATATTAATGAGAAAGAAACAAATTTCTAATGCTTGATTGGATGGAACATGAAGCTCAAAGAAAATATGACATATAAGGATTACCTTGTTACTTGGGAGGCAAGGCACATATTAAATAAATTTTAATTTAAGATCTTTCTTGCATTTTCTTCGTTGCTAGGCTAATGTCACCAAAATGGATTTAATAGGCCTCTTACTCAACCACTTTAGATACTACCTTCTCGGATAGAACCTTAAGGCTTAACAACTTGATCATTTGTCTATTTATAGGTTTTATTAATAACGAGCACCCTTCAATAAAAAATAATATCACAACCTCTATTATGTATTTATTTATATAATCCATCAATTCATAGACTGACATGCCTAAATCAAAGTTATACAAAAAATTTTAATTCCAGTACATATGGATCAGTTTTCCAAAACCCAAAATGCTATTAACCAAGTCAATCAACGTGGTCGAAGACATTTCTTCTGTTCAGCATTTTAAATTCCTAATCACTTATTTTATTAACTCTACTTTCTTAAGGGACAAGGAATGGCTTCATTGCTTGTTTGACCCTCAACCTGAGCTAAATTAGTAAGAATTTCATCATTAATTTAAAATTTGTTAAGCTTCAAGTAATTTATTGACGTGAACAAATTTGATTCTAATTGAATAAAATCACCAAACCAGCAACAACTACAAGCAAATACTAGCATATATAGATGAAAATCAGATCTGCTCTTCCACTAGCTAACAAACGTGATAGACAATATAAAACCATATCCAGCAGTGTATCAAAGAAACCATCAACATATATCAACAGATATATTATGAAAAGAAGCTAGCAAAACACAAAGATGTAGCGTTGTTCGATTATCACAATGAGAATCTGCATCCAACGGCCAATTTTTATTGATAAAGAAGATTATTACAAGCATAAACACACAGCCCTGTTCTTGAAAAAACCTGAAAGAACAGGCCCTGTTTTCGGTCTTCTTTTTAACCTCTTTTTTCTTTTCAACTCACCAAGAGCAGTTCACATGCTCTCATAAATAGAAAAATATTATTTATAGAATTGGATCAATTGTAAATATTTTAATAGAATTGGATCAATTGTAAATATTTTGAAAATCGGGATACCATTATAATGAAATTGATTTTAAAGCCTCAAAACAAAATAAAAGGATTTTAAATGATACTAAAGTGTAATTATTTTAAAAAAAAAATTCTCAAATTACATATAATAATTGAATGATTATTAAACTATAAATTATACATATCTCATTCGTATTTTTTATACGCGGCTGAAGTCGCAGCAATGCTGGCAAGTGCCATGCTTGCTTTCCTATCCATGTCGAGGTTCGAATGTAACCGAGCGGCAATGCCGCTAATTACCAAAAAAAAAAAAAAAAAAAAACCATAATTTCATACTTTTTCTTGGGGATTTGTGGCACAATTAATCTCTAAACTATGCTCAAACATTTGCATTACAAATATGAAGGTATATGAATAAATAAAATATTAGAAAAGTCACCAAAGACCTTCTTCAACCCACAATCATTTCATGACATTGTTAAAACGACCTTTTCAGTGGAATTGACTTGTAAAACTCAGAACGAAACAATATATATATAGAAAAGCAAGCCTAGTCAATAAAATAACAGAACTCTTCTAACTTGAATGACGGACCATCCTACGTAGTTTCAATTCTTCAATTAAGGCGCTCAAGTCATTCTGAAGACCCACCTTCTTCGACAGCCTTTCTTGCCATTTCCCCAAGAACTCTGGCTCTGCTTCCTCACTCTCCATAAATGGCCTCACAGCTTTCTCTATGGCTTCCCTCTTCACAAGTCCCCCATAATTATACTCTTCCGCTGGTTACCGACACCGAACCCCATTCCAAGTATTTTGAGTGATCAGCTTCTCATTGTAAAATTGCTCAGCCCAGACTGGCCATGTGACCATTGGCAACCCTGCGCAAGTGCCCAACCTCTTATGATCAGTCCCTTTCCTTCATTCAGGCAACCAGTCTGCTTTAACACCTCCTTGCTCTTCTTTCTTCACAACCCAAATGAATTCCTGCCCTGAAGCTTCAGGACTAAATGCAATCTCCAATAGCTAAGCATCGTCAAAATCTGCCAAACTTCCAAAACAAACATAAACAACTTAAATTGGGTTTCTTCAAATCAAGCCAATTCATGAATTCTTGTTCATCAATGGAGGGTTCTATTCCCCCGTTTGCTCCGGCAAGGTTATTGCATAATAACAGAGGCCCAATGTGCCATGCCTTAATTCCCAATTCCTCCCTGTAATGATCAGCATAAACCGGTTCGAGCACGTAGAAGCTGTTAATCAGAATTCCTTAGCTTCTCTTCACCACTTCTGGAATTTCGTTGTAGAGTTTTAACAATTCCGATTCCTCATTGTCCTCTCTAAGAATTTCTGGTGATTGGGTTTTTGTGAACGTGATGTTATCACCTGGCAAACAGAGAATGAGGGACGAATTTGAATCAGAAGAGACGGTCTTTTGAAAAGATACAAGCATAAGGAAACACACATAGAGAAAAAAACAGGTTGTATGGAAAATCAACCCAGGAATCCCATGTCGAGCCGCAACGTGGGTATCCTAAGGAAAGAGCATGTCGGCCACAAGGCAGTCGGGACGGTGTTGTTGTAGAAGCCGTTCAAGTTGTGGAGCAAGCATGGCAGTAGCCTTGTAGAATTTGGATTGCAGATCAGGGGAAGAGGGCCATGTGAAGGCTCTCGCATGCAATCCGTTCTCCACGCATGGAAATTCGAACGTTAGAACATTGATGAAAGAATCTTAAACGCCGATGTTTTGGAGAAAAGAGGGACATGGCAAGGAGTAGTAGTAATGGTTGCTTTCAAACCTCAAGAAGCGAATAGCTTGACCATGTCTATGGTGCGTATGACATGGCCTTGAGCCATGAAGGGGAAGAAGAATATTGAAAGTGATGTGTTCTACTTTCCATTTTGTCTCTTTCTGAAGTTGCTACTCAACGAAGGTGAAGCAGTAGCAAAATTGCAGGTCTCCCAAAAGCTTTGTAAATGCTATGGAGTGTGGACCTTTTTTTCTTATTTTATTTTTTATTTTTTGTTTTTTGACATCTTACTGTCTATAGTAATTACTTTTTGGTTTCTGAATTAATATTTATATTGGTACTGTGACAGCCTACAGTGACAAGAATCCTCCACCCAATATCTGAAAAAAAAATAATAATAATAAAACCAAACAAACATGGATCATATTGATATTATACCTTTCAATTAAAATGGTAATTTTGAACTGTATTAGTAACATACATAAATTTTAAAGGGTAAAACCCACATTTTAAAGGGTAAAACCCACAAACCTAAATCCCGTATCCATAGCTTCTTCAATGCAGCTACTTTCTCCTTGGGTTACTTGAAAATTCAAGCAGCTAAATAGAATATGAAAAGTTTTTAGAATAGACTTTATGTGTTGATTGCTATATTTTTTCTTATTCAATATTGTTTTTCATATTGAATTAGAAATGAATAAGAATGATAAAACAAAAATTAGAAATTTTTTTAAAAGCAAAAACAAAAGATAAATATTTTTTTTTTTTTTTTTTGGTTGGATAAATGACATTGGTACCCAACACGAGCATGTGTCCCAGTTAAAATGGATATTAGATAAAAACTCCCAATCCAAATCTCTTATAATTTAGGTTTATAATGTTGAGCAACCAGCATTGTTCGACAATATATACTGTTTCCAATATTGTTACCACATGAAATAAAATTAGAAATTAGAGGCATTTTAATGTTATTGTTCCAGGTTATTCCTCCAACCAAACAAACCTCTAATTTCTTATAAAACTGCCTTGAAAGCACATAAAATTCCAAAAGAAAAAACATTGAAAGCACACATACATATAGTCTAGCTTGAATCAGGGACCATCTTACGTTGTTTTAATTCTTCAATTAAGGCATTTAAGTCTGAGCAAGAAGACCCACCTTCTTCAACAGCCCCTTTTGCCATTTCCCCAAGGGCCCTAGCTCTGCTTCTCATTTCCTCTGCTTCCTCACCTACCATAAGACGACTCACAGCATTCTCTGTGGCTTCCCTCTTCATACAGTCAACCATAAACATACTCCATCGCCGATTATCGATACTGACACCGATTCCAAGTATTTGAGTGATCAGCTTCTCATTGTAAAACTGGTCGGCCAAGACTGGCCATGTGACCATTGGCAACCCTGCACAAATACCTTCCAGCGTTGAGTTCCATCCACAATGTGTTACAAATCCACCCATAGCTTCATGTTGAAGGATCAGCATTTGGGGTGCCCAACCTCTTATAATCAGTCCCTTTCCTTCCATTCTCTTCTCAAATCCTACGGGCAACCACTCTGCTTTAACACCTTCATGCTTTCCTTTCTTCACAACCCAAATGAATTCCTGCCCTGAAGCTTCAAGACCATGTGCAATCTCCAGTAGCTGAGCATCGTCGAAATCTGCCAAGCTTCCAAAACATACATAAATAACTGAATTTGGTTTCTTGGAATTAAGCCAATTCATGCATTCGTGTTCATCAATGGAGGGTTCCATTCCCCTGTTCGCTCTGTCTTCTTCATCCATCTTATTGTATAAGAACAGCGGGCCAATGTGCCATGACTTAAATCCCAATCCCTTCCTGTAATGATCAGCATAAACCCGTTCGAGCTCGTAGAAGCTATTAACCAGGACCCCATAGCTCCTCTCGTTTGTTTCATTAATTTCTCTGAACAATTTCACAAATTGGGTTTCCACATCATCCGTATCAAAATCTGGTAATTGGCTTCTAGTTAAGCTAATCTCACCAGGTAAATTAGGAATGAGGAAAGGATCACAATCAGAAGTAACATCCTTGTGAGGTGCATAACGATACACACACACGGTAGCACACAGAGCGAAGAAACAGGTTCCGTGGAAGATCAACCTCGGAATCCCATACCGTGCTGCGACATCTGTAGCCCAGGGAAAGAGCATGTCAGCTACAAGGCAATCGGGACGGTGTTGTTGTAAGAGCTGGTCAAGTTTTGTGCCAAGAGTTGTAGTAGCTTTGAAGAATTTGGATAGCAGATCAGGTGTGGAAGCCATGTCAAGGCTTTGACACCATTGTGGCAATCCGTTCTCGGCACAAGGAAATTCCAACGTTAGAACATTGATCAAAGAACCATAAACGCTGGTTTTTTGGATGGTTTTGGAGAGAAGAAGAACATAGTAAGGGGTGGTGATAATGGTTGCTTTGTGACCTCGAGAAGCAAAAAGCTTGACCATGTCTATGGTGGGTATGATATGGCCTTGAGCCATGAAAGGAAAGAAGAAAATGTGAAGCTGTTGGGTTTTTTCCATTTGGTGTTTTGCAAAACTTTGCCAATCAATGAAGGAGGTGTAATTTCAGGCTTGCAGGCCACCAGAGGTTTGAATCGTGGTCAAACTGTGGTGGACCTTTCTTGTTTTACTTCTGTTACTGACAAACTGGCATCTCACTTTAATAATGGTATAATGATATACTACTGGTTTCTAATTTTTTTTTTTTTTTTTTAAATTTATAGATAATTTTTGCATATGCCTTTACAAACATAATATTCTCTGCTGTTAAATTAAGGGAGGAAGCCATTATTTCTTCTAACAAATTGTAAGCAATAGGATAGAACAAAATAACAATAACAAAGATAACTAAATAAATTATTCGAGTAATATTATTGATTTTATTTATGCGCAGCTGGTGTAGTGATGAACAGCTAATGGGAAGAAGGAAATGAAATGGAAATGTTATTTTGTTTCTATGGATTAAATCCAGGTTTGATACAGGTTTTCAGAGTTTGAAAATTAATGGAATCATGCTGATTTTGTTAAATGTAATTATGGGCCAAGATTTTTTATTGGTTTTCTTTTTTTTTAGCTTGGATTTGAGATTTTTAATATTGTGTTGTTGGTTTTGCTTAAGGAAAACAATATGACATTGATAGAATATTAAAAATCTGGAACTACAAAAATATTCATACCAACAGAAATTTTGAAAAAAAAAATTATATATTTTATTAAAAATATAGAAACTTGTATTTGAAATGTTTAAAATGGTAAAAATTAATCATCAAAATTACAATTAGGATAATAATATTGATTAGATAGCACGTAAACAAGAAAAAAAAAATATAGTAAATGATGTATATTTGTAACATGTATGATATTGAAATTTAATAAATATGATAAAATTTTTTGTATTTATAATATATTTTATAAATTTTAATGTGTGAAAAAATTTTGGTATATTTCAATTTGGGTTATTATACTGTGCATCTTCGAGGTTTCTCTTAATTATAATTAGATACCTTCAATGTTTCCATAATTACATTGCACATCTTCGAAGTTTTCCTTAATTACAATCAGATATATTTATGTTTCTATAATTATATTGCACATTCTCGAAGTTTTCCTTAATTACAATCACATATATTTATGTTTCTATAATTATATTGCACATTCTCGAATTTTTTTCCTGATTACAATAGGGTACTTTTATGTTTTCATAATTATATCTACTTTCCTTCTGACAAAATTTTATCAATAAAAATGTACTCTTTTTCTTATGTAGCAATTAAAATTTTATTAATTATCCCTTGTATATATTAA
Source organism: Ziziphus jujuba (assembly GCF_031755915.1). Classification (NCBI taxonomy): domain Eukaryota; kingdom Viridiplantae; phylum Streptophyta; class Magnoliopsida; order Rosales; family Rhamnaceae; genus Ziziphus; species Ziziphus jujuba. Next base: position 12,156,957 of record NC_083387.1, on the reverse strand, counting down.
TTAAACGTGGATTTTGATTGATTTGAAAAATAAAGTTTTTTTTTTTTAATTTGAAAAGGTTGAAGCCCAAAGGATAGTAAGTACAAGAATAACTATCAATTTTTAATAGCATCCTCTAGAATGTTTAAAATATAATTTGTACGTTTTCTAATTTTTTTTTTTTAAATTTGTTTTCAAAACTTGTTTTTGAAAATGAATGGCCAAACTTGTGATATGTGCACTGGGGGATTGGTGGACTTCATGTTTTCAACAACTACAACAGGGGTTATCTTGGTAATATTATATATTTTTATAAATTATGTATTTCCTGGTGATTCTAGCTTGTAGCTGTTTTTTTTTTTTTCCTTTAATTGTTTTTTGGTAGAACTGGTTATATATGATATTAAATATCGTAAAGTACAAGAAACATTTTTATTCTATAGTCATGGATAGCATGCGTAACTTTTAATAGTTATATACAGAAAAGAAACTTTATATATATATATATATGTATAATTAAGGATCTTAGTCCTAAAATCCCACATCCATTTATTGCAAAATACATGTTAGTATTATCTTTTCATATTTGGCTAATTTCCTAAAATTTTTCCATGAACAACTCCAAAGGACGATTTAAATTTGGCCAAACAAGAATGACCAAATTTGTTTGACCATTCATTTTCAAAAACAAGCTTTGAAAACAAATTAAAAAAAAAAGATAAAAATGAGAAAACATAAAAATTATGTTTTAAACATTCCAAAGGGTACCGTTAAAAATTGGTAATTATTCTTATACTTACTATCCGTTAAACTTCAACCTTTTTATATTAAAAAAATTTTATTTTTCAAATCAATCAAAATCCACATTTAATTAATATATACAATGGACAATTAATAAAATTTTAACTGTCACATAAAAAAAAGAGTATATTTTTTATGGATAAAATTTTATTAGAAGGGAAAAAGATGTAATTATAGAAACATGAAAATATCTGATTATAATTAAAAAAAAAATCTCAAAAGCATGCAATAAAATTATAAAAATATCTGATTGTAATTAAAATTTTTTTTAAAAATATATAATATAATTATAAAAATATTAAAAATATCTGATTGTAATTAAAAAAATCTTAAAATATATATAGTATAATTAACCCATTTCAATTTTGAATTTGAAATAAATACTTTAAAGTACAAAGGAAATAAACCTAAACTTAGGCTTAGAGCGCAAACGGTGCCTTTACCAACAATTGAAAAAAAAAAATAAAAAATAAAAAAGGTAGGAAGAAGGGAATTTTGCGTTTCCAAGCCTTGTATCAAAAAATAAATAAATAAAAATTCTAGCTTTGAGGCAAAAACATAGAAAAATAAAAAATAAAAACTAAAAATATAGCTTTTCTTTTACCCATCCACGTGGCATGTGTCATACCACCCATCTATCCATCATATCAAGTCTTAATCAATGTCAGAGTCCGTGCAATTTATCTTCCCCTTTCTCCGTAATTTCTTCATAATACTGAAATCGTCTAAAAAATCGTAGATTATGTATATATATATAGTTTTTTAAAAAAAATATTAATTTTATTGTGTACTTTTATATATATATATATATATATATATATGTATGTTACAAAATTGATTGATGTTTATTTTTTTAAAATGTGTTGATTTTTTTATACGATCTGTATATATGAACAATTCACATCATAATATATATATATATATATATATTTTTTTTTTCTTTTATATCTCTTTATGATTATCAAGTGGTCGATAGCTTTTTTTTTATTTTTTATTTTCTATCATTTTGTCCATAAATAAATAAAATAATTTTTTTTTTATAAAAATAGCATAGTGCAAGGAGCTAAAAAACCTAAAATTTAGTCTATAGCTGAAAATTCAATAGAAGATTTAATAATGACCATCAACTAGATTACCAAAAAAAAAAAAAAAAAATTTAGGACTTCTTTAAAATGATACAGATGAAGATGTTGATGTTGTGCGTCATGAAAATAATAAAATTGAAAACTTAAATGATTGAATTGATTGTAGGTCCATTCCCTCTAATATTTGTGGTTCAAGAATTTGAGATAATCTTAATATAAAATCTAGAGATTTTTTAGTAGGAAATGGTCCTATAAGAGATTTTTTTTTTTTTTATTGGGAAACACTTCTAAAAATAAATTTTCTAGATAAGTATTGATTATAGGAGTTTATTTCGTAATTTTGCTTCTAGAAATGCAAGAAGAATTATTTTTATAAGATTTGTTGCATTTTCGAAGTTTACACGTTTATCTTTGGCAACATTTAAAAATGTTATTAAAATAAGACAAAACAATAGCAATAGAAAAAAGAGAATGGAAACAAAACATACAGATTTATGTGGAAAATGTTTGATAAAAAAAAACCATGGACAAAAAATAAAATAAAATGTTATTGATCAAGATTGGTAAAAAAGATGAGCAAATAAAACGGCTAAAACTCAATATATCCGAAAACCCCCCAAAAACATAAAAATATATTGTACGGAATAAACCTTAAAACTGTACAGGTCCATACCGCGGGGCACTGCCCCCGCATCCCTGTCGAGTTCAATGATGAGCTACGGTCTAAGGTTTATCAGCCCTCGACCCCCGCTACCACCACAAAGCACCAAATTTTCTCACAAAATCAATTTTACCAAACAAGTCACACCATGAACTTTTTAGGTTGAGGTCAATAAGAATTCGAATCACCAACTCTAATAAAAAATAATAATTTAAAAAATATATTACAATTAACAAAATAACAATCTAGAAAAATAAATCAAAAATTACATATTAATGTCTTAGGATCTAAGATGTGTTTTATATAATATTTTTAAAACAGATTAACTAATAACATTATTTTTTAAAATACAAAGGATGATTAAAAGCAAATGGTATGCACATTTGAAGCTTTTCTACGTTGAGCTTGAAAATTTGCATGAACTCTATGACACTAGAAAGCATAAAGCTTTTAAGAAAATTATGAAGAAATGAAAACATAAATAAACAAATAAAAGAATTTGATTTATTGCTGTATCTCAATTGAAAAAATGAAGCGAACTTATAGACTTTGTGTAGAAAACAATTTCACCGCAATGTCATGAACCATGCACAAAAAAAAGGCTTTCTCGAGGCTTAGATAGAAAATTCTACACTTTTCATTCAAGATGGGTCCAAAAGGTTCTAGAACCATGGAAAACAACCTAAGCTTAGGAAGGTTCAAGAACATTGGAGAACAACCTAGACTTATGTAGTAACAAGCCTTTCTAGAATATTCTAGGATTATGTAGTAAGGTAGTTTTCTAGAATAGTCTACATAAATATCTAGGAGAATTATCTAGAACCTTATTTAGGATCGTGTCATGTGTATATCATCTAAAATGTTGTATTCTTGTGATACGTGCCAAGCCCTCTATATAAAGGGTTGGCCCCTCATTTGTAATCAATCATGTAACCAAACTTCCCGTAATACAAGCATTCTCTACATTCCTCAAACTCTCTCAAACTCTTTCAAGCTCTCCTACTTCATATTCTACTTTACTATTTTTAGCTTCCACATTGTGTTAGCTTCTGGACAAGACTTACTTAGCAAAAGAGGTGCTAAGTGTCCCACGGGAGCGTTGGAAAATATAGACCCAAGACAGTAGGCCATTAATTCCAAAATGTTCAATAATTAACCTAAAAATGATTAACTATAAACATTAAAAAAAAAAATACGTTTTGACTTTTTTCGATTGTTACAAACATTTTTCCATCATAATTACTATTAAAACATTTCAACAATAATTATGAAATCGTTCAACCATAAATCTCAGACATTATAAAACATTTCTTTTAACTATTATACTTATTATTAAAACTCTTTAAACATACACGGGCATACTAGCATAGTTTAGGTATCAATTTTTATTCACCCAAGCATCATTTGAGCATATACTATGTATTAAGCCTCAAAATGGTCATCTATCATAGTTATCAAGTGATGTTTTCCCAACAAAAATAAAGAAAAGCACCATGTCCACATACTTTTTTTTTTTTTGGGCCCCTTGTTTTTAATGGGAAATGCTTTAATTATAATTTGAAAAATACAGAGAAACATAGGAATATATAGTCCCCTTCATGAAAAGCACAACTTTTCTATCTTAGAACAATGAGCAAAATGAGTTAGAGCGTGTTTGGTAGCATTTTTTAACTTCAAATAAGTGCTGTCCAAGGAACGGGGGAAAAAAAAAATCTAGCTAAATGTTTTGAGCATATACTCTACATTAAACCTCAAAATGGTCACTTACCACGCTTATTAAACCATGTTTTTCCAAAAAGATTAAAAAAAAGAAAAAGAGAACCACTATGTATGCATACTTTTTTTTGCCTCCTATTCTTAGTGGTGAATGATTTAATTATAATTTGAAAGATAAAAGAGAAACATATGAAATGGATAGTACCAGTTTATGAAAAGCACCAATGCTCTGTCTCAGGAACCGGTAAGTTCAAAATGATGAACAAAATGATTTAGAGAGTGTTTCGTGGCATTTTTGAAGCCCCAATAAATGTTGTCACGGTAAAATTAAAAAAATAAAATAAAATAAAAAGAAGAAAAAAAAGCACCTGACTCCATGTTTAGCTACTCTTTAAGTCCTAAATAAATAAATAAAAAGACCCCTAGTGCTTGTAAGATAAGCTCTCAGACCTCTCCGTGGAACCTTATTAGAATCCTAGGTTAGCTCTGATTAGTAAAAACTCTGAAAGTTATATAGAAAATTTACCAGTATCTTCTTTTATAATAGAACTTGTTCTAGAAATCTATGCACAAAAAACACACTTCAAATGTATAACCATTTTATTCCTTCTCCTTACTACGCAAATTTTCTACAAGATTATAACACCTCAAAAAAAAAATTAAAGTAATAAAGCACATAATAATTATTAATAAATAAACAACAATTAATGAGTCACCACATTCACAATTCAGTACCAAACCATTTTAGAAATTATTTTAAGAAGTAAAAGTATAACAGATATAGGAGCAATAATAATAAAGAGATAGAGAAAAAAAAGAAAAAAGAAAAAAGAAAAAGAATTCTACTTTAGTTGCAGCAGCAAAAATAGATAGTCAGACAAACTTGCAACTGGACAGTCAATTTATTTATTATTTAAATATAGGGAATAGATTGGAAAATATGAAAAAATTAATGAGATGTTAATTATCTCAATGAATAGCATAAATTTAATTACTAACAATAATATTAGGTAAACAAACAAATAAATAAATAAATAAAATTGAAAAAATAAATAAATCACTCAATCAATAACTAGAAAATTAAGAATTTAATGACGGCCAAGGTAAATTAAGGAATTTAAGAAAATATTTTGAAATATGATTTTCTCTCAAAATTTGTACTTGCTCACTTAATTTGAAAGATTCTCTATTTAAAAATTATTTTTTACAAAAAACTCATAATTTTGTATCCCCGAACATTTAAATATTTTTATGAGAAATAAAAATAAAAATAAAATAAGATAAGGTGAAATAAAATAAAATTTAAATAAGATTACAATAGATAAATATCTCAAAAATATTTGTTTGAAATAAATGAGTAAAATTAAAGGAAAAATAAAATAATATGGTATTATATTAAACAATTAAATATATTTAATAAATGAGCAACTAAAGAATTTAAATCCATAGTTTAAATAAATAAAAATTTCCTAAAATTATTTCTAAAAAATGTATCAGGTGTTTACTTTATGCACAACACCATAAATCAAGTGGTACCAAGTGGAATTTGGCATCTCAAGCACTACTTAACAAGGAGATAAGGAGAGATATCTGCAATCAAACATCTTGGCCTTCCTAAGGGTCGGTGCTTACAACCTATCATCTTACTGCTAAAGAAAGGACAGTTAATGCTCAATATGCAAAGTACGTATTAACCTCTCTCATTTAGCTCTTGTAGAATGACCAAATAATACGTACATGCTAACCAATAAATATGACAGAACATAATACTAATATTGTATAGTGCATCTTAAAATAGTATAAATTTACAAATTTATCACAATACTATATTGATAAACTTTGACCTGGTGTTAACAACTTACCAAACCCATAAAAAAAATATTTAATTAATTTAAAACGCATCTATGAAACTCACAGCTTTTACCAAAAATAATTGATCAAAGAAATCTCTCTCTCTCTCTCTCTCTCTCTATATATATATATATATATAACAACAATGGTGCTATACCAACCAACAAGGGCTTCTCCAACTCCATTAACAACCCCTTTGCTGCATGCCTATTGTTCAAGCCCTCACTCAATTTCGGCATCTTCACAGTATTTTTCCCAATCACCATTTAGATTTTGGAGCTTCTCATCATGTGGCTAATGACCTTCATAATATTTCTGGTCGCCTTGACTATGTTGGAATAGATGATATCGTAATTGGTAATGGTGAAGGTCTTAATATAACCGATGTTGATTCTATACATATTTTTGCAAAAAAATCGTTCCTTCTTATTATCTAATTAGTGTGTACCACATATATAAAACAATTTAGTTTTTTTATCTCTAAAGTTTGCACAACTAATAATGTCAAAGTTGAATTCTCATCAAATGTTTTTTGTTGGGAAGGATTTGGCAACGGGATCGATCCTACTCCAAGGACCAAATAAGGTGGTACTTATGAATGGCCATGATCTAAAAATTCATCCACCATTGTTTGCATTCTCCAATGTATAACTTTTAATCAAGATTGGTATAGTTAATTAGGATATGGCTCCAATAAAATTTTAAGATATTTAATTTCTTGTTATTCTCTTCTAGTTTGCTCATCCAATCAATTTTGTTGTAATTCTTGTCAATGCAACAAAAGTCATAAACTTTCTTTTAATCTTCTATGACTAGTTCTACACCATTACAGCTGAAATATTTAGATATATGGGGTCCTACACCAATAACTTTTATGGATGGTTACAAATATTACATCAACAAAATATTTGTTGATCATTATACAAAATATATTTAGTGTTCTCAATGGAATAGAAATCAATTTTATACTCTCTTTTTATTAAATTTAAAAACAATGTTCAACAATATTTTCAAAAACAAATTATTTCATTTTACTCTGATAATGGAAGAAAGTTCTTTACACTGAAATCTTATTTTGAAACAAATGTAATCACTTATTTTCTAACACTTCCCACACTTGAACACAACGGTTATGTAGAACGTCATCATTGTTATACTAGAGAAACAGGTTTAGCTTTGCTATCTCATGTTGGTTTATTTAAAAAATATTGAACTTATAGTTTTAGTGCTTGTGTTTATTTAATAAATAGGCTTCTAGCACCTATTTCGAATCTAAAATCATCTTATCGAATGCTTTTTCAAAAATCTCCCAATCGTAGCAATTTTAAAATGTTTTGGTGTCTCCGTTATCCTTGGACAAAACCATATAACATGCATAAATTAGAGTCAAATTCCAAGCCTTATCTTTTCCTAGGTTATATGAAAAATCAAAGTGGTTATTAATGTTGCAATATTGTCAATGATTAATGTTTTTTTATCTAGGCATGTCGTCTTATTTTCCATATAATTCAATTATCTCTTCTAATAAATCTAACAAAAGTGGCACGTGGTGAACTTTAGGTTTGTCATGTTTCCAGTCAAGAGCAACTAGTTGATACTGTGACAGCCCAGACCACCCGCATGTAGATATTGTCCATTTTGGACCTAAGGAATCCTCTTACAACCCAGCCTTCACAGGTTCAAAACGCATCTCAGTGGTTAGGGGGAATCCTCTTCCAACCCCTACCTGCCAGTCCCACTGGCCCGGGCCTCCCAGGCCCAACCGAGATATTGTCTGCTTTGGAAGCTAGGTGGTGAGCCCAATCCTACCCCTCATGGTTTTACTTTCCCTCATAGGAATGCATCTACAAGGAAAAGGTATCCACACGCTTATAAGCCATGCTTCGTTCCCCTTTCCAACCGATGTGGGATCTCACAATCCTCCCCCCTTGGGGCCCAGCATCCTCATTCGCACACCAATCCGGATCCGACTCTGATATCATCTGTGACAGCCCAGACCATCTGCATATAGATATTGTCTGCTTTGGGCCTGGGGAATCCTCTTACAACCCAGCCCTCATGGGTTTAAAACGCATCTTAGTGGTTAGGGGGAATCCTCTTCCAACCCCTACCTGCCAGTCCCACTGCCCTGGGCCTCCCAGGCCCAACCGAGATATTGTCCGCTTTGGAAGCTAGGTAGTGAGCCCAATCCTACCCCTCACGGTTTTACTTTCCCTCATGGGAGCGCATCTACAAGAGAAAGGTATCCACACGCTTATAAGCCATGCTTCGTTCCCCTTTCCAACCGATGTGAGATCTCACAGATACTCTCACCAAGCCATTGTCAAGGCAATATCTTCAATTGTTACAGTCCAAGCTAGGTGTGATTTTTAATCCCATTAGCTTGAAGGGGCTGTGATAAAGATTAATGCGGTTATTGTTACATTATATATCCTTATCAACACTTGTAAATTAGTTTAAGTTGTAAGTTTGATTTAGTTTTATTGTTAAAGGGCACTTATCTATAGTAGCCGATTGTTATTATACTTGTATTTATGCTGGTCTTTACTCATGAATAAAGTGAGCGCTTCCATAAACTTGTGTGTCTCTTTACTTAAACTATTTAACCTATTACATCGCGTACATAGAGATCTAAAAAATAACAGATATTCTCTATCACGTAAGTTTGTAAAATTAGAAATACTTGCATATCTGCCAATATTATTTGCAGTTTAATAAATGCATATTACATATGGGGGTTAACGCCATAATACTGATTAGGAGTTTTTAAAAAATAAATTTAAGGGTTAAAACTGTGGGACATCTACTTATTTTATTTTTTATGGGTTTTAAATTTAACATACATTAGTACATGTAATTGGAATAATTTTCCAATGGTAAATATGTTCTCAAATGATGATCTAGGATTCAAACCCCCCTTACTCTAGATAAAAAATTGATAAATTGTATGGACACAGCTATGTCGACTCGGAAATTTAGGTGGAACATGTGTATCAAAGTGCTCATTTATGGAAGTAACTAGCCTTGTCATTTTGAACCACAACCATTGCTAATCAGCCTCATTTCTTCAATAAACGCATCCAAATCCAAGTAAGAGGACCCACCTTCATCCATAGCCCTTCTTGTCATTTCCTTAAATGCTGTGGCTCTACTTCTCATTTCTTTTGCTTCTTCACCCTCCATAATCCTACTCAGAGCCTTCTCTATGGCTTCCCTCTTCACACTGTCCCCGACTAATCTCCAACATTTCCAAGTGCCTACGCTAACACCAATTCCAAGTATTTGAGTCACCAACTTCTCATTGTAAAACTGCTTGGCCGACACAGGCCATGTCACCATTGGCACCCCAGCACAAACCCCTTCCAGCGTTGAGTTCCAACCACAATGAGTCACAAATCCCCCAACTGCTTCATGATCAAGAATTAGCAATTGGGGTGCCCAACCTCTCACAATTAGTCCTCGCCCTGCCATTTTCTTCTCAAATCCTTTTGGCAACCATTCTTCTACAACCCCTTCTTCATGCTTTTCTTTCTTCACAACCCAAATGAATTCCTGCCCAGAAGCTTCAAGACCCATTACAATCTCCATCAGCTGAGCATCAGTGAAATCTGCCAAACTTCCAAAACATATGTAAATGACTGAATTGGGTTTCTTTGAATCAAGCCATTTCAAGCACTGGAATGCATCTATGGAAGGTTCAATTCCCCTGTTTGCTCTGTCTTCAGCCAGCTTATTGTATAAGAAAAGAGGGCCAATGTGCCAAGCCTTAATCCCCAAACCTTTTGTATAATGATCAGCATATACAGGTTCAAGCTCATAAAAACTGTTAACCAGAACTCCATAGCTATTCTCCCTTGCTTCTTTAGTTGTTTTAAACAATTTTGCGAATTCTGTTTCCCCTTCATTGTTTTGAAAATCAGATAGTTGGTTCCTTGTGAATTCGATATCACCTAGTAAATTTGGAATGAAAAACGGATCTGTATCAGAAGAGACATTCTTGTGAGGTGAATAACGATATATGCAAAGGGAACCAGAGAGAGAGAAATAACAGGTTCCATGGAAAATCTACCTAGGAATCCCATATCGAGCAGCGACACCGGTAGCCTAGGGGAAGAACATGTCAGCCACAAGGCAGTGTGGACAGTGTTGTTGTAGAAGCTGGTCAAGTTGTGAATCGAGCATGGTGGTTGCTTTATAGAATTTTGGTAGCGTATCATTAGAAGAAGCCATGTGAAAGCTCTCGATTCCATTTTGTGGGAATTTGATGATCTATAAACCGTCCCTAACGAACGATCGGCTTCTCTTAAGGAGAAACTAGCGTTTAAAGTGTACCCTTTAGGGTACTACCTTAGCTTACTTTACTAACGCGAAGGATTTTGTCTCAGTATTTTATTATTATGTACTATTATATGCATGTTACTAGTATTATTGTAGTTTATATTTGATTAATTACTTCTATTATATGATGAGGGTTCCGTAGTAGGTACGAAGTAGATACGGAGGTGAAGGAAAGTAAAGGTGGCTCTTGGCACCCCCGTTGAGCAGTGGCCCTTTCACTCGGCACCTCACCTAAGGATCTTATCTAACGGCAGCGCATAAACTCATTTGAGAAAGACTCATGTATGAAAGAGGGAGGCAATTCACACTCACCGAAACTAGCCCATAAATGAAGTTCAAAAGTAGTATAAACTCGATCGGCATTGTGAAGTTTTTTTATAACTTTGAGGTGTTCCCTGTACTGTAGTTCAGAAAGCTGATTGAGGGCAAAATCTCTTCTTCTGTCTCACTCATTCCGGTTAGCTAAACTTATCCTGAGCAATTTTCGTACCACTTGAGTAGGGGAGCTCAATCTTCGGCTTCGAAATATCTCCCTTCGGGAGCTATTTCTCGTCCCTTTATGTAACTCAATCCATTATAGGGCTATTGGTTTTTTTTTTAGAATAGGCTCTGAGATAGAGGAGACTTTAAGGAGATTTTGATGCTGGATTCGTGTTTTTTGTACTAGTCTTTATGAGAGAAGTGGTACATTTCCCCTCTCTAGCTCTTCCCGTATCGCTTCTCTCCTAAAGACTAGTACAAAAAACACGAACCCAGCAAAGACGATTCGCTCAGTTATTTCTATGCAGGATTTGAGGTACTACGTATCTACTACGGTGTTACTTCATAACACCTCCGTATCTACTTCGTACCTCGACTCATCGTGAACTGGGTGACTTTTCACTCCCCTGTGGCAGTCCGTTCTCCACACAAGGAAATTCGATAGTAAGAATATCGATTTGGGTTCCAGAAATTCTGTTTTTCTGGAAGGATTTGGAGAAAAGAGGGACATGATAAGGGGTGGTGACAATGGTTGCTTTGGAGCCTCGAGAAGCAAAAGGCGTAGCCATGTCAATGGTGGGTATGATATGGCCTTGAGCCATAAAGGGGAAGAAGAATATGTGGAGCTGATTGGTTTTGCTTTCCATTTTGGTCTCTGCAAGTATATGATGATGGAGAAGAAGAAGAAGAAGAAGAAGAGCACAAAGGGTCAGGCTAAGATACAGGAATTAATAAACGGAGATAATGCGAAAAAATTAATGACATCCACGAAACTTGATAATGTCTTAGTTTGGTCGATGTTCTTCGAATTCATAATTATGATTTGACATATCAAATAACTATTAAGTCCGTCACAAAAAATAGCTATATCATTATATCATTCCACTTTTAGCATTAAAACGTAATTTATCCAAAATAAAATAAAAAATAAAAAATAAGAGTTTAAACATAATTATATATAATAACAGACTTTATTTGTTCAAAAAGATGTAAAAAAATTTTGATGTCTGAACATTTTGCTGTTGAATATTCTTTAATAGTCGGTCAGGATAGATATTACTAATTAAGAATTCACACATGTTAAGAAGGTAACTAGGTTAACATTATATTTGCTTTTAAATTTAGGACAGCTAATCACGCTGCACATATAATTGCAAACTTTTCGTTATCTTGTACTGATGCTAGAGTTTGGGTGGTGGATGTGCCTTCGTGGCCGTTGATGTAATTCCAGTTGTTCTTATAATTTTTCATTTCCACTAGAAAATGTATTAATTGCACTGACAGAGAAACATTAGGATGGATTATCGTGCCATTGACAACCTAAGCAATTCAGTCCTGATTTTCATTTATCAACTTGATAATTCCCTATCAAGTCCCAAAAAAAAAAAAAAAAAAATGGTAATCAAGTTCAAAAAAAATAAATAAATAAATAAAAATTAAAAATCGCATATATATTGCATAAGTTTTATAGTACGCGCCAGTTCTGCATTATAAAAAATGCACTATTAGTTTAGTATTGACAATAAATTTTGATTGTGCATCCCACACAATGGGGAATTAGTGCGTTTTTTAACAGAATTTCAAACTTATATGTATATCTATAATTTCCTTCATGGCTAGGTTAGTTTCACCAAATGGATTTAACAGTCCTCACTCACAACAAATTTCTATTCTAAGTAAATGGGAATTCAATTTTGAACCTTATTTGAATGAGAGAGGTTGGCAACTTAATATATGCCCCTCGCAATTGAATTGTAAATAAATTCGATCGACAATTTGACATCCTGGCACTATTATAAAGTCAAATATCCACATATTCAGGCATACTTTTTGTTATTGGTGTTTCCATGTTGCCTAAATTTGAATTTTAAAGGATATATATGAATATTGGACTCGAAAGTGGTAACTTTTTTATGCATGTTAACCAAGTTCACTTTTTGTTTTTTCTTACTAAATTGTATGTAGCTTGCATATTTTAACTGTTTGTTAGTGTTAATACTAATTAATGATAGTAAAAATTTGTTAAACATTTAAACAAACAACAAACCTAACGAGGAAAATTAAATAAATAAACACAAAATAAAACACAATTGGAAATTGTGTTTGGTCTGAAGTTTTTTTATTTTATTTTATTATTTTATTTCTTTATTCACTTTGTTGGTTAATTGACACGTCTAACAAATTCTAACTACCACTAATACTAACAAACAATTTAAATAAGCAAATCAAACACAATTTGTTGGGAAAAGCAAAAGCAAAAAGAAAACTGAAGAGGTTAACAAATAGCATCTTAGACTAAAAATTCAAGATTTAATTAACTTGCTTTTTCTACATACAAATTTTATATCAATAACCAACATGTTCTAATAAAGATATGTATATAATATCATAACCACATCATGACTTATGTGATATATAAATTCATAATTCACCAAAATATATACATATATATGTATGTATATATATAAATTCATATCACTAAAACAAAGAAAAAAAACTTTTCATCAAAAAAGAAAAAAAATAAAATAAAAAGAAGCAAAACTGATACAAAAATTTTAACCCCTGTACGCTTATGATTATTTTTCCAAAACCCAAAATAATATTAGCTAGTAGTGAACTAATATGGTCAAACAAGAAATTTTTTCTGTTAAGCAGCGTAATAAATTCCTAATCACTTATTTTAAAATTAAACTTTCTTTAGGGCCAAGGAACGGCTTCATTTCTTGTTTGACCCTCAACCAGAATTGAATTGGTATTAATCTTAATATTAATGTAAAAGTGAAGCAAAAGCCAAAACATCCATGAATCAACGATTGATTTAATTTATATCGACTAAGAACTCAATTTAAAAATAAGTAAATATCTTCATTTGGTACAAGTAGTATTTTAAAAACCTGCTAAACTACAAGAGTCTATTAGAAAGTCAATATCTTTTTCATTGTCGGAGAATATTTGACTGGACAACGCTTGATAATTTTTGTTGTCCAATTATCATATAATCAAGGATGAAATATCCCATAAATTAAATTCAATTACACACTAATTAGGATATAAGAAGTCCGACATCACCCAGTAGAAAATGACTATATGTATGCCAATATACTTAGAAATATTACATAAAAGAGAAACTATTTATTACATAGTCAATTGCACAGCATCACAATGAAGAAACGTGCATCAAACAATTATTCAAAGAAACTTGAAAAAGCATATTTTATGGTAGTTAGTCCTTATTTGAATCAGAAGCAGTGCTCTGGAGCTTCAATTCTTCAATCAAAGAAGTCAGATTTGTAAAAGAAGATCCACCTTCCTTGACTGCCTCACTTGCCAATACACCAAGTGCCTTGGCTCTACTTCTCATTTCCTCTGCTTCCTCACCTTCCATAATCCCATTCACAGCCTTCTCTATAGCTTCCCTCTTCACACTGTCCCCTGTCAATCTAGCCCATTTTTCAACTCCAACACCAACCCCAATTCTAAGTATTTGAGTTACCAACTTTTCATTGTAAAACTGCTCGGCGGCGACTGGCCATGTGACCATTGCCAACCCTGCGCATATTCCTTCCAACGTCGAATTCCAACCACAATGGGTGACAAATCCCCCAACTGCTTCATGTGGAAGGATCACCACTTGAGGTGCCCAACCCCTTATGATTAGGCCCTTTCCTTCCATTCTCTTCTCAAATCCTTCGGGCAACCAATCTTCTTCTTTCCTCTCTTCATGCTTTTCTTTCTTCACAACCCAAATGAATTCCTTCCCGGAAGCCTCAAGACCCATAGCAATCTCCATTAGCTGAGCATCGTCGAAGTTTGCCACACTTCCAAAACATACATAAACAACCGAATTGGGTTTCTTAGAATCAAGCCACTTCAAGCACTCATGTTCATCGATGGAGGATTCTTGTCCTCTCGGTGCCTTTTCTTCTTTGCCTTGGCTGCATAGAAAAGTTGGGCCAATATGCCAAGCTTTCATCCCAAGGAAGTTTCTGTAATGGTCAGCATAAGCAGGTTCAAGTTCATAGTAGCTATTCACAATAATACCAAAGCTAGTAAGCTCAGATTCTTCAACTTGTCTTGCAAAACCACTAAGCTCTGATTCTTTGTTCAGGAAATCAGGAAGTTTTTGTCTCGTAATTTTGATCTCGTCTGGTAAATTTGGAATGACAAATGGTTCTGAATCTGACGATACCTTCTTCTGAGGTTCTTCCGGAAACAAACTTGTATCAGCACACAGAGCAAAAAAACTTGTTCCATGAAATACAAGCCTGGGAATCCCAAATTTTGCTGCAATTTGATTAGCCCATGGGAAGAAAACATCGGCAACAAGGCAAGTTGGACGATGTTCGAGAAGGAGCTGCTCGAGTGGTTGCTCAAGCATGGTGGTGGCAACGAAAAGATTGTCCATCATCTCTATTGTTGTTAGAGAATTGATGTTCTCATATCCTTCAGGCAATCCAACCTCCTTGCTGGGAAATTTAATAAGAACAACTCCGATCTCCAAATCCAATTGTCTGCTTCTTTCAATGGATTTGACGATGTTGGGTGCGTTTGCAGGGGTGGATATTATGGTTGCTCTGCAGCCTCGAGAAGCAAATATTTTGGCCATTTCTATGGTTGGAATCATGTGGCCATGGGCCATAAATGGGAAGAAGAATATGTGCGGCTGGATATCCATATTAATGAGACAAAAAATGGATTTTTAATGCTTCATTTGAAAATGAAGCCCAAAGAATGATATATAAAGGAGGAGCTTGTTTCTTGGGAGGCAAGGAACATATTAAACAAATTTTAATTTAAGTTCTTCTTTGTATTTGGTTTCATTAATTTTTATAAAAAGTTAATTTTGAATAAATGGGTAGGGTTAGCTATTGGGGAGAGTATGGTGTAAAATGTGTTATAGGCTAGTGGCTAACCAAGTTGCATTATGCAGTAGTTGAGGCATATCCATCTAAAGTTCTGTCTATTTGAGCAGATCGTTTAAGATGAGTGTGATCTCGGCTTCTAAAAGGTTGTAAGAAAAATTTCCAAATTTGTTGATAGATTGTGCATTTATATTGCATTTTATAACCGTTGGCCACCAACTGTCATTTGATTTTTCTTTTAATATATATTAAAATTCAAATAACAACCACAAATGTTTAAAATTTGTGAGTCATTAACGGCATTTTGAACATCATATTAATTTTCAGTAATAGATATTAACGGTTGAGTATTTTATGAAACATTCTTTAAAAAAATTAAATAAAAAAAAAAAAAGCAGTTTCATGAAATTTTAGAAATATAAAACGTGTATTTGAAAATAAGACTATATTTCGGAGGGTCTAAGTGAAATTCCTCCTTTGTCTATATATGGATTTTATATCAATAGCCTCTCTACTTTAATTATGTATAAAGAATGAAAAATAAAAACATCACAACCCATATTATGTATTTATATTATATGATACAAATATTCTTTTTTTTTTTTTTTAATTCAATTACACTAATTTCCATTGTAAAAAGAATGGAGAGGTGTCTTAAATCCACAGTGTTATGACAAAAGTGTTAAGGGCTAATTAGTAATTCAATCTCATTTCATTATAATACAAAAATTCATATGACTAAAACATAAAACTTAATACAAAAATTTTAACGCCAGCATACATATGGATTAGTTTTCCATAACCCAAAATAAAATTGGCCAAGTCAATCAACATGATGCATACCAAATTCAACGGAAAAAACAAAAAAAAAAAAAGTGGTATTTATGAAAAAGTCAATCAACGTGATCAGTGGCATTACTCCTGTTCAGCATTTTAAATTTCTAATAACTTATTTTATTAACTCAAGTTTCTTTTGGGCCAAGGAATGGCTTCAGTTCTTGTTTGACCCTCAACCTGAGCTAAATTGGTGGTAAGAATTTGAACATTAATTTAAAACCAAAGCAAAAGCTATAGCATCCCTACTGGTGGTAAGAAGCATCTTGGCTTATGGATTGTTAATATATATATTTTTTATCACATCAGAGAAATAAATAATCATAAAAAGTAGATCTGTTTAAAGACCCTATCAAGTTAACATGACACAAAAAAAAGAAAAAAAAGAAAAAAAAAAGATACCTCTATGATGACTGTCTACTTTGAGAAAGTCTAACATGAATTAGTATTGAAATTTAAAAAAAATAAAAAAAAGATTATCAAGAATATAATATTTTTTAAAAGGAATAAATAAATAAACACATCAATATTAGATAGAAGCGTTGAAGACTTATTTTTAAATTAACAGGCTATTAAAAAGATATCCATACTGCATAGACAACAAGTTCTTCCAATTGTTGTGCCATATAGATTGTATTTTACATTCCCAATGGAAATACTCCAATGAATTCAATTTGTAAAACGTACCAAACAACCAGAGTCGTTGACAAAGTCAAAACCTTTTTCATATGCATGAAAATCAAGATATTTAGTACAACATTACATACAAGACACTTTATCGAATACATATAGCTAATTGTGTGTACGGTGTCTGAAAATTTGTTTCCAAGAAACTGGAAAAGCATACTCATGGTAGTTGGTCTTTCCTGTTTGAACCAGACCCAGCACGCTGGAGTTTCAATTCTTCAATTAAGGCACTCAAATCAGTATAAGAAGATCCACCTTCCTTGACTGCCTCACCTGCCAATACCCCAAGTGCCTTGGCTCTGCTTCTCATTTCCTCTGCTTCTTCACTTTCCATAATTTTATTCACAGCCTTCACTATAGCTTCCCTCTTTACACTGTCCCCTGTCAATCTAGCCCATTTCTCAACTCCAACACCAACCCCAATTCTAAGTATTTGAGTCACCAACTTCTCATTGTAAAACTGCTCGGCGGCAACTGGCCATGTGACCATTGGCAATCCTGCACATACTCCTTCCAGAGTCGAATTCCAACCACAATGGGTCACAAATCCTCCCACTGCTTCATGTTGAAGGATCAGCAATTGGGGTGCCCAACCCGTTATGATCAGTCCCTTTCCTTCCATTCTCTTCTCAAATCCTTCAGGCAGCCAATCTTCTTCTTTCCCTTCTTCATGCTTATCTTTCTTTACAACCCAAATGAATTGCTTCCCAGAGGCCTCAAGACCAATCGCTATCTCCTTTAGCTGAGCATCGTCGAATTTCGCCACACTTCCAAAACATACATAGACAACCGAATTGGGTTTCTTAGCATCAAGCCACTTCAAGCACTCGTGTTCATTAATGGAGGATTCTTTTCCTCTCAGTGCCTTGTTTTCTTTGCCTTGGCTGCATAGAAAAGTTGGGCCGACATGCCAAGCTTTCATTCCGAAGAAGTTTCTGTAATGATCAGCATAAGCAGCTTCAAGTTCGTAGTAGCTATTCACAATGACACCAAAGCTAGTAAGCTCTGATTCTTTGACTTTTCTAACGAAATCTGTAACCTCTGATTCTTCCTTCAGGTGATCTTGAAGTTGCTGTCTGGTAATTTTGATCTCGTCTGGTAAATTAGGAATGATAAATGGTTCTGAATCTGACGATACCTTCTTGTGAGGTTGTTCCCGAAACAAACTTGCATAAGCACACAGAGCAAAAGAGCTTGTTCCATGGAATACAATCCTGGGAATACCATATTTTGCTGCAATTTGATTAGCCCATGGGAAGAAAGCACTGGCAACAAGGCAAGTTGGACGATGTTCAGAAAGGAGCTGTTCGAGTTGTTGATCAAGCATGGTGGCGGCGACATAGAACTTCTGTATCATATCTTTTGTAGTTAGAGAGTTGGTGTTCTCACATCCTTCAGGCAATCCAACCTCCTTGGAGGGAAATTTGATAAGAACAACTCCAATCTCCAATCCCAATTGTCTTGTTTCAATTGATTTGATGGCATCAGGCGCGTTTGCAGGGGTGGATATTATGGTTGCTCTACAACCTCGAGAAGCAAATTGGTTGGCCATTTCTATGATAGGAATCGTGTGGCCATGTCCCATAAATGGGAAGAAAAATATGTGAGGCTGGATATCCATATTAATGAGAAAGAAACAAATTTCTAATGCTTGATTGGATGGAACATGAAGCTCAAAGAAAATATGACATATAAGGATTACCTTGTTACTTGGGAGGCAAGGCACATATTAAATAAATTTTAATTTAAGATCTTTCTTGCATTTTCTTCGTTGCTAGGCTAATGTCACCAAAATGGACTTAATAGGCCTCTTACTCAACCACTTTAGATACTACCTTCTCGGATAGAACCTTAAGGCTTAACAACTTGATCATTTGTCTATTTATAGGTTTTATTAATAACGAGCACCCTTCAATAAAAAATAATATCACAACCTATATTATGTATTTATTTATATAATCCATCAATTCATAGACTGACATGCCTAAATCAAAGTTATACAAAAAATTTTAATTCCAGTACATATGGATCAGTTTTCCAAAACCCAAAATGCTATTAACCAAGTCAATCAACGTGGTCGAAGACATTTCTTCTGTTCAGCATTTTAAATTCCTAATCACTTATTTTATTAACTCTACTTTCTTAAGGGATAAGGAATGGCTTCATTGCTTGTTTGACCCTCAACCTGAGCTAAATTGGTAAGAATTTCATCATTAATTTAAAATTTGTTAAGCTTCAAGTAATTTATTGACGTGAACAAATTTGATTCTAATTGAATAAAATCACCAAACCAGCAACAACTAGAAGCAAATACTAACATATATAGATGAAAATCAGATCTGCTCTTCCACTAGCTAACAAACGTGATAGACAATATAAAACAATATCCAGCAGTGTATCGAAGAAACCATCAACATATATCAACAGATATATTATGAAAAGAAGCTAGCAAAACACAAAGATGTAGCGTTGTTCGATTATCACAATGAGAATCTGCATCCAACGGCCAATTTTTATTGATATAGAAGATTATTACAAGCATAAAACCCACAGCTCTGTTCTTCAAAAAACCTGAAAGGACAGGCCCTGTTTTCGGTCTTCTTTTTAACCTCTTTTTTCTTTTCAACTCACCAAGAGCAGTTCACATGCTCTCATAAATACAAAAATATTATTTATTATCACTGATAAATGAATATTAATGGAATTTATATGTCAAATATTAATTTAAATGATAAATATTAAAAAATTTATTTTTTAGTGTTTTATAATAAAAGTAATATCACTATAACCCCATTATTTCACTATTTTTTAATACTACATTCATATTATTAAAAATATCAATATAACCTCCTTACATTTAAATTTTGTTTCAATATAACATATATATATTTTAAAATTCTTAATAATAAAATTAAAAACTGACTCATCTACCAATCATTTAATAAAATTCTTTTACTCATTTTTAAAGAAATAGAATAATAAAAATTAATAAATGAAAATGATCAAACTCATAATTAACCTTTTTTTTTCTAAGAAAAAGAAAATAGTTTCAAATGCATTCAATGTGAATAAGTTTAATTCTTAAATTTGTGTTTAAGGCAATAATAGTTATTATGTATAATTTGTTACCCCTCTTTTTTTCTTTTTTTCTTTTTTTGGTTGATAAATTGGAGAGGGGATTTTGGCATCATCATTTTAAAGATAAAGCAATTTTAGAATAAGTGTGTACATATGTTTGTTTTTTTTTTTTCTTTTTTTTTTATTTCTTAGAAAAAAAAAACAATAGAATTGAAAAAAAAAAAAGGGTCAAATGAAGAGCAAAAGGGTCAAATTTTAACCTTACATGTCAGAGTTTTAAAAAATTATGTTATATCGTAAGAAAAATAAAATGCGATGAGGTTGTATTAATATTTTTCATAATAGAAATGTACTTTTAAAAAAATAATAAATTAAAAGATGCTATAGTAATAGTTATTCTAAAATAAAAAATAATAAAATTAAATATTTCCAATTAAATTTTACCAATAATAAAAAATAACAAATATATATATATATATATATATATATGAATTAGCTTTCTTTTCAAGCTAAGTCTCTCTCCCACAAACTTATGTAAAAAACACGTGTAACAGATTTTAATACATATCTAAAAAAGCTAATAAGTCAACCAAGTCTTATGCTTACTCATCCAGTACATAATGAATTTATGGCCACATCGCTTCGACAAAATCGAAGCAAAAACTATAATATGCATGCCATGTACTAAAGAACTCAATTTGTATCAAACAGGAATTCAAATTAACAATTAGAAAAAACTATCCATTTAGTATAAATAGCATCTCCAAAACCTGGTAGGCAACCGGAGTCTATGACAAAATCAACACCTTTTTTCATATGCATGAAAATCAAAATATTCAGTACAATATTACATTAATACACTTTTTTGAATACTTACAGGACACTTTGAAACAGAAAACTGAACTTAATTGAACTGAATTATTTAAAGTCTTATCCAACCATATTGAACTAAATTTAAATAGCACAACTCTTTA
Organism: Ziziphus jujuba; assembly: GCF_031755915.1. Taxonomy (NCBI): domain Eukaryota; kingdom Viridiplantae; phylum Streptophyta; class Magnoliopsida; order Rosales; family Rhamnaceae; genus Ziziphus; species Ziziphus jujuba. The sequence continues at coordinate 12,135,611 of NC_083387.1, read as the reverse complement.
TCAAAAAAAAAAAAAAATTTAAATAGCACAACTTGATTCGTATGGAATTTAAAAAAGTGCAGTCTGGTCTAATCCAGTTTTGCATCTACAGTCAATCATTCAATTGTAAATTGTCCAAACAATTTTTTTCCAAAAAACTTGAAAAGCATAATTATGGTAGTGAGTCCTTGTTTGAAACAGATCCTGTGCTATGGAGTTTCAATTCTTCAATTAAGGCACTTAAATCGGTATAAGAAGATCCACCTTCCTCCACTGCCTCACATGCCAGTACCCGAAGTGCTTTGGCTCTGCTTCTCATTTCCTCTGCTTCCTCACCTTCCATAATCCTACTCACAGCCTTGGCTATGGCTTCCCTCTTTACACAATCACCCATAAACATACTCCATCGCTGATTACCAACATCAAATCCGATTCCAAGTAATTGAGTGATCAGTTTCTCATTGTAAAACTGCTCGGCCGAGACTGGCCATGTGACCATTGGCAACCCTGCACTAATACCTTCCAGAGTTGAGTTCCATCCACAATGGCTTACGAATCCTCCCACTGCTTCGTGTTGAAGGATCAGCATTTGGGGTGCCCAACCTCTTATGATCAGTCCCTTTCCTTCCATTCTCTTCTCATACCCTTCAGGCAACCACTCTTCTTCTCTCCCTTCTTCACGCTTTTCTTTCTTTACAACCCAAATGAATTCCTTCCCGCAAGCCTCAAGACCCATCGCTATCTCCATTAGCTGAGCATCGTCAAAGTTTGCCACACTTCCAAAACATACATAAACAACCGAATTAGGTTTTTTAGAATCAAGCCACTTCAAACACTCATGTTCATCAATGGAGTCTTTTCCTCTCGGTGCCTTATCTTTGCTGCATAGAAAAGTTGGGCCAATATGCCAAGCTTTCATTCCAAGGAAGTTTCTGTAATGATCAGCATAAGCTGGTTCAAGTTCATAGTAGCTATTCACAATAATACCAGAGCTAGTAAGCTCTGATTCTTCAACTTTTCTAGCGAAAGCACTAAGCTCTGATTCTTCCTTCATGTGATCTGGAAGTTGTTGCCTGGTAGTGAATATCTCGTCTGGTAAATTAGGAATGGCAAATGGTTCTAAATCTGACGATACCTTCTTCTGAGGTTCTTCCTGAAGCAAACTTGCATAAGCACAAAGAGCAAAAAAGCTTGTTCCATTGAATACAAACCTGGGAATCCCAAATTTTGCTGCAATTTGATTAGCCCATGGGAAGAAAACATCAGCAACAAGGCAAGTTGGACGATGTTCAAAAAGGAGCTCTTCAAGTGGTTGATCAAGCATGGTGGTGGCAACCAAAAACTTGTCCATCATCTCTTTTGTTGTTAGAGAATTGGTGTTCTCACATCCTTCAGGCAATCCAACCTCCTTAGTGGGAAATTTAATAAGAACAACTCCGATGTCCAAACCCAACTGTCTGCTTCTTTCAATTGATTTGATGATGTTGGATGCGTTTGCAGGTGTGGATATAATGGTTGCTCTGCATCCTCGAGAAGCAAACAGTTTGGCCATTTCTATGGTTGGAATCATGTGGCCATGTCCCATAAATGGGAAGAAGAATATATGAGGCTGGGTATCCATATCAAAGAGAAAAAGATGTGAATTTTTTATGCTTGATTGGAAAATGTAGCTCAAAGAATGACATATAAATAGGAGCTTGCTTCTTGGGAGGCAAGGAACATAATAAATAAATTTTTAATTCAAGTTGTTTCTTGCATTTGGTGTAGTTTTTATTAGTTTAATAAGTTGATTTTGAATAAAAGCTTTGAAAATCCAGTAGCTTTGAAGATCCAGTAGCTTCTCTAGTTTATTGTTTGTCATGACCATGGCTAGTAAAAGTTATTTATCTATTGAATCTGAGAAAATCTAGGATCCATTTCAACTAGTGTTTCGCCAGTGAAAAAGTAGACTTACTAAAATTAACTATACATGTGACCAAAATTAACAGATAAACTGTCAATGAAATTAATCAAAAATAAATAAAAAAGCATGTATAAAATTTTCTTTATCGCTAGGTTAATGTCACCAAAATGGTTCTCTTCCACAGCCACTTCAAATACGACTTTCTTGAATAGAACCTCAAGGCTTAACAACCTGATCATTCTTCTATAGAGAGATTTTATATCAATAATTACCCAACTTTAATATAATAATAGTATTTATGTTGAAGGATCAATATTGACTTAGAAGGCTCTAGAATTAATTAGTGTATTTGATATACTTGGTTGCAAGTAAGTGGTTGGCAAGTAAGGCATTGGAATTTGTGAAGCAAATATATAAACTTGACAAAAAGAGCATCGGTAGAAGATTCAAGAGATTATAGAAGTAGGCTTAAACAGTTCATGATTAGTTAAAATCCAATTCGATTTTAGCTCGTTTAAACTTGAGTCATAAAAAAATGAGCCAAGCTTCAATAAAAAATAAAGTTTACCAATCAGTTTTGTACAATAAATTAAGCTCGTGAATAATTTGAAATATTTTAAATAAAATTATATTCAAAATTCTTATACATTGAGTATTTATAATGTAATAATATTAATAATATTTTTTATATTTTAAATTTATAAACTTTTTAAAATTAAATTATTAATAAAATAGTCAAAATTTATTAATTATTAATGTTGGAATTTTTATTTTAAAAAAAAAAATTTAATTTTTAAAATTTTATAATGTAACAAGCCGAGTTAAGGTAAGCTCAAATTTTTCATGAACAGGTCAAGTAAAGTTTGAGCAAGTAATTTCAAAATTTTATGAGCTTGAGTATTTTTAAAATCATGAGAGCCGAACTTGAGAATACCAATACTTGGCTCAACTCTGCTCATTTATACGCCTTCTAGAGAGAGAGCTCTCATGTTAGAGTTAGTGTAGAGTGCTAGGTGTTTTTTTGTTAAGTATCCCAAAGGTTTGAGTGGTGTGGATTTCGCTGATTATATGTATGAGTGTTGTAAGTTATTGTCTATGTAAAAGTTTTGTAAAAGTCATTAATACAACATAAGTGACTTTTCCTCCAACATATGTGATATTTTATGGTGTAGAATCCATATTTTTTTAACTGCAAACATCTATAAAAATGATAGTTTTTAAAAAAATCATCATCTTTGTTGATGGTATTGATGACAATTTTATCAAAAAATGTCCTATCTATTGACATCTGCACCATGAAAAAACTCTAATATATATGTATATATATATATTTATATTTTTTTGGTGAATATATATACATGTGTGTGTGTGTGAGTATTTATATATATATATATATATATCCCAACCGATATTATGTATTCATATGATACACAAATTTATATGACCTTTTTTTATCATATAAATTCATGTGACTAAAACAAGGTAAAGACTTACACAAAAATCTTACGCCAGTATGCATATGGATTAGTCTTCCAAAACCTAAAATGCTATTACCCAAAGTCGATCAACGTAGTTTAAGGCATTTTCTTCTCTTCAACATTTTAAATTCCTAATCACTTATATTATTAACTCAATTCTCTTTAGGGCCAAGAAATGGGTCATTTCTTGTTTGCCCCTCAGCCTGAGCTAAATTGGTAAGAATTTTAACCTTGATTTAAAATCGAAGGAAAAGCTATGACATCATGCATGAACTAATGAATTCAATTTATATCAAATAGGAGTTCAATATAACATTAAGAAAGCACCATCCATTTAGTACAAGAAGTATCTAGAAAAACCTGCTAAACAACCAGGTCTATGACAAGCCAAAACCTTTTTCGTATGCATGAAAATCAAGATATTTAGTACAATATTCCATGTAAGACACTTTATTGAATACATATAGTCAACTGTTTGAACGGGGTCTGGAAGTTTGTTTCCAAGAAACTTGAAAAGCATACTTATGGTAGTTAGTCTTTCTTGTTTGAACCAGAACCAGTGCTATGGAGTTCTAATTCTTCAATTAAGGCACTCAAATCAGCATAAGAAGATCCACCTTCCTTGACAGCCTCACTGGCCAACGCCCCAAGTGCCTTGGCTCTGCTTCTCATTTCCTCTGCTTCCTCACCTTCCATAATCCTACTCACAGCCGTGGCTATGGCTTCCCTCTTCACACAATCCCCCATAAACATACTCCATCGCTGATTTCCAACACCAAATCCAATTCCAAGTAGTTGAGTGATCAGCTTCTCATTGTAAAACTGCTCAGCCGAGACTGGCCATGTGACCATTGGCAACCCTGCACAAATACCTTCTAGAGTTGAGTTCCAACCACAATGGCTTACAAATCCTCCCACCGCTTCATGTTGAATGATCAGCATTTGGGGTGCCCAACCTCTTATGATCAGTCCCTTTCCCTCCATTGTCTTCTCATATCCTTCAGACAACCACTCTTCTTCTCTCCCTTCTTCATGCTTTTCTCTCTTTACAACCCAAATGAATTCCTTCCCGGAAGCCTCAAGACCCATCGCAATCTCAGTTAGCTGAGCATCGTCGAAGTTTGACACACTTCCAAAACATACATAAACAACCGAATCGGCTTTCTTAGAATCAAGCCACTTCAAGCACTCATATTCATCAATGGAGGGTTCTTGTCCTCTCAGTGACTTATCTTCATTGTCTTTGTTGCATAGAAAAGTTGGGCCAATATGCCAAGCTTTCATTCCGAAGAAGTTTCTGTAATGATCAGCATAAGCAGGTTCGAGTTCATAGTAGCTATTGACTATCATACCAAAGCTAGCAAGTTCTGATTCTTCAGCCTGTTTAGCGTAAGCGCGAATCTGATCTGATTCTTCCTTCAAGTGATCCGGAAGGTTCTGTCTAGTCAGTTCGATCTTGTCCGGTAAATTAGGAATGGCAAAAGGTTCTGAATCTGACGATAGCTTCTTATGAGGTTCTTCCCAAAACAAACTTTTCGAAGCACACAGAGCAAAAAAACTGATTCCTTGGAATCCAATCCTCGGAATCCCAAATTTTGCTGCAGTTTGAGTAGTCCATGGGAAGAAAACATCGGAAACAAGGCAAGCAGGACGGTGTTCCATTAGAAGCTGCTCGAATGGTTGCTCGAGCATGGTTGTGGCAAAGGCAAACTTGTGCATCATCTCTTTTGTTATTAGAGAATTGGTGTTCTCACATCCTTCAGGCAATCCAACTTCCTTGCTGGGAAATTTAATAAGAAGAACTCCGATATCCAAACCCGATTGTCTGCTCCTTTCTATTGATTTGATGATGTCAGGTGCGTTCGCAGAAGTGGTTATTATAGTTGCTCTGCAACCTCGAGAAGCAAATAATTTGGCAACATCTATGGTGGGAATCGTATGGCCATGGGCCATAAATGGGAAGAAGAATATGTGAAGTTTGCCATCCATATTCATTTGGGTTTATTTGGAAGATAAAGCTGAAAGGTAAAGAATGTATTATTGAGGGAAAGAGGAATTAATTGTTTGTTGGGAGGCTAGCCACGTGTTAAACTGAACAAATTGACTGTTCAAAACGATTGAAGATTGATAGATATTGCCACTGCTTTGACTAGAATCTTCTTCATGGACTTCTGAGTCTTCGATGAACGTAGTTGTCCGTATATGTAATATAGTTTATTTTAGAATATGGCTACTTAATCATCCGCTTACTTTTCTTATGTAGTTAAATTAGTGTTAATCACTACTGTTCAAATAATAGTTCTTATTTATAATGATAATTATATGTCCCATGATCAAGCATATCTAAGTTTTTTTATTTTTATTTTATTATTATTAGTATTATTATTATTATTATTTGCTCATGTGAATTATTCTAATACTTCAGTGTGTAGATTAGTTTATTTATTTATTTTGTAAAAACAATATTAGGATTAGTTATTTTTACTAGTTCAATTTTTTATTTTATTACATTTTAATTAAAGAAAATTACGGAAACATTTAGGATATGGACTGTACACCATTGTAAAAATTCAGCAATACAATCCTCATTTTCTAATTCAGAAATACAATCCTCATTTTCTTTGCTCAATTACATAGTTTTCCTTTGTTATTAAAAAGAAAAAAGAAGTTAATTTTCTTGATTGCCAAGTTAATGTCATCTAATTGCTTGGATTCTCTTCCAAAATAATATAAGCTGTCTTATGTAAATGGAGATTCAATCTTGGGTATTATTTTACTCTTATAACGCTTTTTTGGTGAATATTTTTACTCTTGTATGGATGCTGAATGTTATTTGACTTATCATTTTAATTGAAGAAGTATAGTCTTATTTTTCTTTTTTATTAAAAAAAAAAGTTAGGCTCTTTAGTATTTTTTTTTTTTTTTCAACTAAGAAAAAACCCATTCACTTGTAATTAAAAAGACGTAAAAAATAAAAATAAGATGAAAAGATAAAATAAGTTTTTCAAAGGAATCCAATATCCTAATAGGTCAATTAGTGATACAGAATTTCAATAATCATAAACACTAAATTTATTTACTTTCTCTCTTAAATAGAGAAAATTGACACCAAAAATCCCTAAATATTAAGCACTAAGAACCCATAACAAGTAATGCTTGCTATATAGCACTAGTCAGGGACGGACACAAGTGGGGTATAGGGCACCCCTAACATGTATTTTTTTTTTTTTAATTTTAATTCTCTTTACGTTGTTACTAATTTAACCCTCATAATCCAACTGTGCCACTCCTCACCAACTCTCCCATACAGTAATTTTCTTTTCTTCTCTATGTTTTCCGTTTTAGTGTGCACTTGGGGTTACTTTTAAATCCCCACTTTTGGCTTATACGAGAATTTTTTATTAAATATAATTTTTGATAAACTTATAAATTTTAGATTTTTTTAATAGTCTATCATTTTCAAAAGTTAGAATTTGAAAAGTAGTTAGGAATAGCTTTCAAATTCCACTGCTAGCATAATTAGAATTTTTTAATTAAAATTAATATTATATCCTTTAACTAATAATATTTTTTTTTATCCATATATATATATATATAATAACATTATATATATATATATACACATAAAAAACTAATCCTTCATATCTGTTTCGGTCATTATATACAATTAGAAAGGTTAAGTAAATTTTTTACTATACTTTTAAATTCTAATTTTGTAGCTTTTAACACTCTTAAAATAATAATTTACCAAACATTAAACAGATTATAAGAAAAACTAATTGTCGCTTCAATAAAAAGCTTTTGCTGATTCTTTCATAATCTATAGCAATCCCATACTAAACCTTAATATTTTCTCACATATGGTATATTTATCTACAGTTATAACTATTTAATATAATCAAAATATTTTTTGAAGTAATTATAATTGAAATATATATATATATATATATGAATATATAATTCTTTTAGCAAAACAAATCAAGCTTTTATTCTATATATGTTATATCATGAATTAATAACTGCACCCAATCTCCATTACTTAAGCACTACATTAAATATATTATTTGTCATTATGATTATTTAGTAACAAAAGAAATATATAATTAAAACAAAAATATGATTATCGCAATATTTTTTTTTTAATTACACAAAAATTGAGTTACTAAATTTGTGAATTTAATTACATATTTCTTCCAATTAGCTTTTCTTCATAAAAATATTTAATTTACTTTAATTAGTTAATTACTATCAAAACCAACTTTTTTTCATCTTCAAAGAGTATAAATATATATTTTGTTTATAAATTTAGAATAAATTTAGCGTGAAAAGCAAATCAAATTTGCTAAAATAATTGAAATTATATTTTTCTCTCAAAATTTTTGAATAAAAATGAAAAAGAATATTTAATCCTACCTAGCTTAGTGAAGATTTCAATTTTTTTTTTTTATAAATTATTGAATATTTTAATTAATTAGAGTATGATATAGCAAAAGATATTTGGATGTTTCAATTTCCAAAATATAAATTTGACAACAATGTAATACCAAAAAAGAAAAAGGAAAAAAAAATCAAATACTTCCATATATTAGATCAAAAAATAAAAAATAAAAAAATCAAATACTATCATATATGGTGTCCTCACTAAGAAAAATTTCTGGAACCATCACTAGCCATAGTGGCTAAAAGTTACCAACGTTAATGTACCTAATATTACCCAGTCTGACTAACTTAAATACAACAAACAAATCAATAAATATATTATTTTAAACTAAAAATTGAGACCATAATATTCTTTTTTTCAACCATGTTTGGTGGGAAATGGAGAAATTAAGAGGGATTGATAGAACATGATAGGATTAGACATGAGGAAAAGAAAAAGTGATCTGTGGTATTTTTTTTCTTTTTCGGTAATATATGCGTGTGTGTATATATATATATATATACACAAAAGCATACATTAACCTCTTTCCCAAAAAAATAAAAAATAAAAAAAAGATACTACCCTATGAATATACAAGATCTACATATAGAGAAAAATTCTATAATGCATTTGGCATCCTAAAAGTTTATAGATACATATAAAAAATAGACTTCCAATATCAAAAGACTATGACAATCGTCTTTTATATATGAATCCATCAATTTTATCGCACCAAAAGTGTGTATATATATATATATATATAGACCTGCTACGATGAACGTAAATACTAAAATTATAATGAGGGTCATCTAAAAGTATCTTGATATAACTAATAAGAAGTTTAGTTACGTATATGATTGGGCAATACCACAATAATTTCCGCATTCACGTTCATAGTAGAAATTTTACACACACACACACACATATATATATATATATATATACATCAATAACAACCTTAATTAAAAAACAGTATCCCAACCATGTTATATTTATACATTTTTAAATGTTTGCATCAATCATTATTTTTCTCACAATAATGAGTTCCAATTTTCATAAACCAACAAAAACAACAACAATAATTTCCGCATTCACCTACGTCCACAGAAGAAATCATATATATACACGTATACATATATACATATATATATATATATATATATATCAATAACAACCTTAATTAAACAACAGTATCCCCACCATATTATATTTATACATTTTTAAATGTTTGCATCAATCACTATTTTTCTCACAATAATCAGTTCCAATTTTCATAAACCAACAACAACAACAACAACAATAATTTCCGCATTCACGTACGTCCACAGTAGAAATCATATATATATACACGTATACATATATATATATATATATATATATATATATCAATAACAACCTTAATTAAAAAACAGTATCCCCACCATGCTATATTTATACACTTTTAAATGTTTGCATCAACCATTGTTTTTCTCACAATAATCAGTGTCATAAACCAACAACAACAACAATAACATCAACAACAACAACAATGATACAAAAACCTTATGAGTGCATGTATTCCTTTCAAAATAATAATAATAGTAGTTATAATATGCACATGGCATTTCAGTTTCGTCTTTTCGATGACCTTAAAATTAGTCGATCAACGGGGTCAAAGAATTTATTATTCACTATTAGTGTTTTTTTTTTCTTAATCATTATTATTCACTTATAATAATAATTCACTTTAGAACAGCTTCATTACTTGTTTGACTATAGATTAGAAGAAAATTGGAAAAAAAGTTATGTCAATAGGATCTATCAAGAAGTTGGGCAAATTTCATTAAATTGCACTCTCTCTCTCTCTCTCTCTCTCTCTCTCTCTCTCGCCTCAAATAATTTCATATCGCAGAAGTAGTATCTGAAAAATCTATAAAAAATTAAACTAGCAAAGTATGCCAAAGCCGATAAATCTTATTCTTAAGACTGAAAATCTAGATATTTTGTAGGATATTACATACTGTACAATTTCAATTGTGAGAGAGTCTAAATGAAAAATAAAATAAAATAACCCTGAAACATTTAATTTTATATTGATGCAATAAAAAGTTAAACTCAGAATCATTGTCTCATGAAACAAAGACTGTTATCATGAAACTTGGAAAACACAAGGATTGTTTAGTCCTTGTTAGAACCAGAACCAATGTTGTGGAGACTCAATTCTTCAATTAAAAAACTCAAACCAGTATAAGAAGATCCACCTTCCTTGACTACCTCACTTGCCCATACCTGGAGTGCCTTGGCTCTGCTTCTTATTTTTTCTACTTCCTCACCTTCCATAATCCCAATCATAGCCTTCTCTATTTATTCCCTCTTCACACCATCCCCTGTCAACCTAGCCCATTTCTCAACTCCAACTCTAACTCCAATTCCAAGTATTTGAATCACCAACTTCTCATTGAAAAACTGCTCACCTACAACAGGCCATGTCACCAGAGGCAACCCTGCACATATTCCTTCCAGTGTCGAATTCCATCTGCAATGTGTCACAAATCCGCCCACTGCTTCATGTTGAAGGATCAGCACTTGGGGTGCCCAACCTCTTATGATCAGTCCCTTTCCTTCCATTCTCTTCTCAAATCCTTCCGGCAACCATTCTTCTACTTTCCCTTCTTCATGCTTTTCTTTCTTTACAACCCAAATGAATTGTTTCCTTGAAGCCTCAAGACCTGTTGCGATCTCCATGAGCTGAGCATCATCAAAGTTCGCCATACTTCCAAAAAATAAATAAACAACCAAACTGGGTTTCTTTGAATCAAGCCATTTCAAACAAGGATGCTCATCAATGGAGGATTCTTGTCCTCTCTGTTTCTTATTTTCTCTATCTTCACTGCATAGAAAAGCAGGGCCAACAGGCCAAGCCTTTAATCCGAGGACATTTATGCAATGATCAGCATAATCTGGTTCGAGCTCGTAGAAGCGATAACACCATAACTGCTCAGCTCTACTTGTATAGCTATCCTGGAGAAACTAGTAAATGCCGTTTCTTTTCTCATAAAATTTGGAAGTTGCTGTCTTGTAATCTTGATCTCGTCCGATAAACTAGGAATCAGAAAAGGTTCTGAATCAGACAACAAGTGCTTGTGGGGCTCATGCAGCATCACATTTCTTTTACCACTCAGAGAGAAATAGGAGGTTCCATGGAATACAATCCTGGGAATCCCAGCTTAGCTGCAATTTCGGTAGACCATGGGAAGCAACCGTAAAAAACAAGGCAATCGGGATGGTGTTCCGTAAGGAGCTGCTCGAGAGGTTGGTCAAGCAAAGTGGTAGCCAGGAAAAACTTTTCCACCATCTCATTTGTTGTTAGAGAATTAGCACTCTCACATCCTTCAGGCAATCCAAACTCCATAGAAGGAAACTTGATAAGAAGAATTTCGATCTGCAAATTCAGATTTGTGCTTCTTTCAATTACTTTGCGGACATCGAGTGCATTGGCAGGAGTAAAGATTATGATAGATTTTATGGATCTAACTATACGTAATAAATTTTATTAATCATAAATTACTAACCTTCAACCGCAGCCATTGATAAATTAAATCTTTAATCCTGCAAAATAGAAAACAATGTAAAGTAGTGCCTATGGATACACTACTCTCAAACCACTCTCAGATCTCTGAAAACCCTAATATTAAAATACCGTATGGCATATGTTTGTTTGCTTGCCCTAGACCTTTTATAGTCTCTGCAAGTCACACTTACCCATTAATTTTAACACACACAAAATACTAATAATTTAATAATATAATAATACTAGGAAAAATATGGGTAAGTCATTGGACTTTTAAAGAGAGTTGGTCCTCCAGTTTAATGGGCCAACTGGAGTCTTATAGAAAGTGTGTGACCAAGGGCCCTACTACAAAATAATAAAATAAGTCAGTCCCATTAATGGCATAAATAGGCCCTATAAGTGAGTAACTGATTATACTAAGTCCACAAATTATTTATTTATTTAACATTCTCCCACTTGGACTGCATAATCATCATCATATATACAATCCAAACTCACTTACTACAGAATCTCCTGAACCATAATACCATTTCATCTAAATATATAACATGCCGACAGGACACAACAATATACTAGACTGGACAGTTGAGATTCTCCCAGTAAATCTCCCGAAATATGATACCATTTCAACTAAGCACTTTGTATGCCATAAACTCAGTCTAGGTAGTAGAGATTTACCTAACCACGTGCAATCCCCCCAACACACAATACTATTTCATTCGAGCACATTGTGTATCGACAGGATACATCAATATACCCAAACTAGGTAGTAGGGACTCACCATGGCACTTGTGGATCAATATACACATATACATAGACTAATAGTCTCAACAGGCCTGTAAATATAAGGAGCAATAATATGTGTAATAAAATATCTCATAAATATATAATGATTCACATACATCAATGTATCAAAATAATAAGTAATACTTAACATGGATATTACTGTAGAAAATATAACAAACTCCCACTGATCCACAACAGTCTCAGCTTCCTAACAATCCCATACGGGACACATGCTCCTCAAATATGCCTACGGGAAAGGCCTTGGTCAATGGGTCTGCCACCAGGCTATAAGTAGGCGTATGAACTACAGTAATGAGGCCTTCTTCAACTTTCTCCTTAACCACAAAATACTTAACATCAATGTATCTCGCACTAGGGGTACCTTTTAAATTATTGGAGAAAAATACTACTGCCGTATTATCACAATACATCACAATAGGCCTCTCAATGGAGTCAACCACTCCCAAATCACGAATAAAATTCCGAAGCCAAACTGCATGACGAGTAGCCTCATAACACGCCACATACTCTGCTTCCATAGTCGAGGATGCTATCATTGACTATTTGGCACTGCGCCAAGATACAGCACCTCCTGCCATGATAAATATGCACCCAGTGGTAAATTTCTTATCATCTACACAGTTTTTATAATCTGCATCACTATAACCAACAACATCTAGGGAGTTGGTACGTCGATATATCAACATATGATCTTTAGTACTCTGAAGATACCTAAAGACCTTCTTAACTGCTTAGTAATGAATAGGACCAAAATTCCTCATAAATCTACTAAGCACACCCACAGCAAAAGCTATATCAGGTCGTGTACATACTTGAGCATACATCAAACTACCCACTGTTGAAGAATAGCGAACATTTCTCATCGCCATCCTCTCTTTATCGTTCTTGGGACATTGATCCTTAGAAAATCTTTCACCCTTTATAACCGGTATACTTCTAGGAGAACAATTATGCATATCAAATCTCTTAAGGATTCTATCAATATAGGCTCTTTGAGACAATTACAACACATAATTAGTCCTATCTTGAACAATCTTGATGCCCAAAACAAAAGAAGCCTCTCCAAGATCTTTCATATCAAAATGGTTGCACAACATCTGTTTTGTCTTAGCCAATAGGTTAGTGTCATTAGTAGCCAAAAGTATGTCATCAACATACAACACCAGAAATATAAAACTGCTCCCACTGACCTTTATATATGTGCATCTATCAACAACATTCTCCTTAAAGCTATTTTGGATGACAACCTCATCAAACTTAAGATACCATTGCCTCAAAATCTGTTTAAGATCATAAATTGACTTCTTAAGCTTACAAACCAAATTACCATTCCTTGTTTGCTGGAAGCCAACTGGTTGAACCATATACACATCTTCAAATAAATCACCATTCAGAAAAGCAGTTTTGACATCCATATGATGCAACCCTAGGTCATAATGTGCCACAATTGTCATAATGATTCTAAGAGAATCATTTGTGGATACAGGAGAGAATGTCTCTGTGTAATCAATTCCTTCCTTCTAGCTAAACCCTTTGGCTACAAGTCTAGCCTTATACCTCTCTACTTGACCATTAGAGTCTCTTTTAGTCTTAAAGACCCATTTGCACCCTATAGGCTCGCTACCCAATGGTAACTCAACCAAATCCCAAACACCATTTGATGCCATAGATTTCATTTCATCGTCCATTGCATCCAATCAAAAATTTGAGTGCGTATTGCTTATGGCTTCCTCATAAGTGGCTGGATCTGAATTATCACTTATGTCAAAATCATGCTCCTGCAAGTAAACCTCATAGTCATCAGGAATAGATAACCTCCTAGTCCTTTGTGACCTTTTTAAAGGCACATCAGCATCTACAATAGCTAGAATATTCTGCTCCTCAATGATGGGTTCATCCTGATCAACTACTGGTTCATCAACTACTGGATTAATAATATCTCTATCAGGAACTACAACACTGGGAATGAACACATTTTCTTCTCTAAATTGAGGCTCCCTTGGACCATTACTATCATCAAACCAAAAATCGTCTTCAAAATAAACAGCCCTGTCTGATTCAACAATTCTCGTGGTGTGAGATGGACAAAAGAATCTTGAACCCTTAGATCTTATACAATAGCCAACAAAATACCCACTTATAGTTTTAGGATCCAACTTCTTAACTTGGAGATTATAAATTCTTACTTCAGCTTTGCAACCACATACTCGAAAATGATGCAAATTAGGCTTTCTCCCTGACCACAACTCAAAAGGAGTCTTAGGAACAGATTTACTTGGAACTTGATTCAAAATATAAGCAGCCGTCCTTAAAGCCTATCCCCACATGTAATCTGGCAAGCTAGAATTTGCCAACATAGATAGCATCATGTCCAACAAAGTGCGATTTCTCCTCTCAGCTATGCCATTCTATTGAGGTGTACCAGACATTGTATATTGCGCATCAATGTCACACTCACGTAAATAAATTGTGAATGGCCCTGGTTTTCGTCCAGTCTCATCATATATGCTATAAAATTCATCATCTCGATTAGACCTCACAACCTTTATCTTCTTATTCTTTTGAAGCTCCATCTTTACCTTAAACTCTTTAAAAGCAACTGAAGAATTTGACTTCTCACGGATAAGCTCAACATGTCCATAACGAGAAAAATCATCAATAAAGGTAATAAAATACCTATAACCACCCAAAGCAGTTGGAGTGAAAGGTTCACATACATCAGTATGGATTAATTCCAAAATATCTCCACACCTTACTATCTTATCCTTTCTAACTTTGGAAGTTAGCTTCCCTTTCACATATTCTACACAAGTTGACAGATCAGAGAAATCAAGATTAGGAAGTATTACATCCTTCACTAACCTTTCCATCCTATGCCTAAAAATATGTCCCAAACGCTTATGCCACAACATTGAGGAATTATCATTAACTCTTGGACGTTTAGAAGCAATAAGAGAGGCAACAACAGAATTAATAGAAGAATTCAGACCATTACTAAATAAATCAAGTCTATATAAATTGCCACGTAAAGTTCCAAAACCAACAACTTTATTATCCTTATACATCTCTACTTTATTATTCCCAAACAAAAAACTAAAACCTTGACTATCCAAAAGTGAGATAGATCACAAATTCCTCCTAATTGAGGGTACATATGAAACTTCTTGTAATTCTAAAACATATCCAGTGGCAAGCTTCAACTTGATTGTTCCCATGATATCCATCTTCACTTTTGAGTTATCTCCCATATAAACATGCTGCTCAAAATTGGTTGGCCCCCTTTGCCTTATCATCCCATGCAATGAATTAGTAACATGAATTGTTGCTCCAGTATCAAACCACCAAGTATTCATAGGCACATCAATAATATTGGTCTCAATCATTAAAATATTACCTTTCTTTTCTTGCTTTCCCTTTAAATTCCAACACTCTATCTTCTTATGTCCAATTTTATTGCAGTAGCCACACCTTTCATTGAAGTACTATTTCCTTTCTCCTATCTAATAAGCATCATCATACTTAGTATTATTCCAAAGGTCCAAATAATAATGCTTCTCATTCATATCAAACTTGATAAATTTCTTTCCTATCTCTTCAAGAAGTTCCTTTGCTATATCAACCTTAGGAATACCAGCATATATAGCTTCATCCATGTAATTCTCCATCATCATCATGCAGCACTTATTAGAATGCTTTCAATTCTCATAAAGTTTCCTAATTACTGCACTACTATCATTAGTTGGTATCTTGAGTGAATCTGTCTCCAAAGGCAAATCTAATTTCATAAATGTCAAATTCATAACCAAGGTCTTTTTCCACTTCTGATAATTTATCACATCCAATTTCATCATGGCAAACATAGGCAGAACATTCGGGGTGCTACTAACTGTGAAAATAGTAAACACAATAAAACATTTAATATATATATATATATATATAAAACAATAACTATTTTCCAGCCTCTTAACACAAAACATAAAATATCAATATCGCTAGGGTTTTTGTAGCACTAGAGATACCCTTTCGTGGGCCAGAGACAATCAACCAAATGACCACAATCAAATGCATTGAACTGAATCACCGATAGGGCAACTCAGAACCTGCGATATATGGCATTTAATTAACTTCCACCGCTATTTCAGACGTCATACAAAGCAACTAAAACCACCGACAGGGTAGTTTAGTTACCTGTATAGACCCTGATTAATAAGTGAGACAAAATAACATATTGGCAATTTTATGAAATAGGTAAATATAAAACATCCCATCCACTATGCCATCATACATTATATTGGTACACATAATGCAGACAAAATAAGTCTCACAACAGGTGAGTACCTAAAATTCCACACTACTATACGAACTAGACAAAAAGCCTCTTTAGTGAAAGCTAACTTGTTCCAATTCCAAACATATACATTTAATATTAATTCAAGCAAATTGGAGTAGAATAATTAAACAAATAAATAAATAAAAAATAAATAAATAACTTTTTTTTAAATAATATTGAACAATAGATAAATAAATAAGCATACAAACAAATAAATAAAACAATATATATATATATATTATTTTATTATTATTATTATTTTTTTTTTTTGAAATTTTGGCTGCTGACATCAGCTTTCTCCTTCCTTCAGTCAGGTCGCCGGTCGACCCGGTTTTCTGGTTAGTGGGTTGCCCGACCAGCTTGACAAACCAGCTTATAAAACACAATTCCGGTCATCATTTTCTACAATATCGGCGCCATTCTTCTCCTTTCGGTGTGGGCAACAATTTTAAAGTATCAATTTGGATAAAGGAGAGCTTAAAACAAACACCCAAACTTAAGATTATAATCGGCCAAAACTCAAAAATAAACAACCATGGAATCACAAGAAATTCCAGAAAATTTTGAGCAAAATAAGTGCCTTTTGATTCGTCTCCTTTTGAGAAAGTTCGTTCAAAAACGCAGAAAAATAAACACCTAACACAAGAATTATTTCAGCCAAAACTCAAACAAACACCCATGTAATTCCAAGGAAATTGCAGAAAAGTTTTGGGCAAAATTGATCCCATTGTTGTCATCTCATTGTTGGCATCAATTTTGGCCAAAAATTAACCAAAAACAATTCACAAATCCAGGTTGCATTCGACCACGGTTTTCTCCAATTTTTTTTAAGGTTTTTTTTTAGGTCCAATTCGAGATTTTAAACAATACAAAACACATCGAAAAACAATTTTCCACCATGCCCAGGTCTTAATTCAAACTAAAACAAAGTTTACGTACTTTGCACAAATTTAATTTAAAACCCGATTACCACTAGTTTCGCAATCACATTTTTTTTTTTTGTTTTACAAATAACAATCGGGCATGTATTATGTTTCTTCACACATCAAGATTATAGCTTCACAGATCCATGCACGCAGAAAGAAAATAAAATAAAGAACATATATTTGAATCCCACATATCATTCAATGGCCACATACAGTTCAATCCGATCATCATAGATACAACGAAGACTAATCACAAAAAAAAAAAATTATTATGCATATTAATCATGCTCTGATACCAATTATTAGAATTTGTGGATCTAAATATACATAATAAATTCCATTAATCATAAATTACTAACCTCCAACCACAGCCATTGATAAATTAAATCTTTAATCCTGCAAAATAGAAAACAATGTAAAGTAGTGCCTATGGACACACTACTCTCAAACCACTCTCAGATCTCTGAAAACCCTAATATCAAAATACCGTATGGCATATGTTTGTTTGCTTACTCTAGACCTTTTATAATCTATGCAAATCACACTTACCCATTAATTTTAACATACACAAAATATTAATAATTTAATAATATAATAATACTAGAAAAAAATATAGGTAAGTCATTGGGCTTTTAAAAAAAGTTGATCCTTCAGTCTAATGGGCCAACTGGAGTCTTATAGAAAGTGTGTGACTAAGGACCCTACTACAAAATAATAAAATAAACTAATCCCATTAATGACATAAATAGATCCTGTAAGTGAGTAATTGATTATGCTAAATCTACAAATTATTTATTTATTTAACAGATTATAGATGTTTGGCGACCTCGAGAAGCAAATGGTTTTGCAATTTGTATAGTTGGTATTAGGTGGCTAGGAGCCATAAACGGGAAGAAGCATATGTGAAGCTGGTTATCCATGTGTAAACAGAAAAGCTTGAATGTGTGGACAAGTGTTTGTGAGGAAGTAAGGGATATGAATTTTTTATGGCTTAATTGGAAGATGAAGTTGAAACAATCAAATATATAAAAAAAAGGGACCTTCGTCTTTTTCATGACTGGAAAACAGTTTCTTCTAAAGTTTGCTAACATAATCGCTTGCGTCAGATTGAAGACTTCTAAAGAAAATTTTATGTTAGTTTGACTTCTCAGTTTACTATGAGTCATGAGCAGTAAAGTGATTTTGCTACTTATTTTCTTTTTTGGTAAATCAAAGTTAGTTTGCTACTTGATTGAATAATCTAAGGTGGATTATCAATTATTATTTTTATTTTTAGCCAGAGTGCAAATTGAATTTGCTAAAGTTTTGCATACTTGTATCATTCATTAACCAAAAAAGAGAGAGGGGGGGAGGGGAGGAAGGATAACAGTGCCCTTTCAATATTGGCGCAAAAATTAGTGCAACTACCATAGGTCACATAGTGGTTATCTTATTCATCCATATTTTTTAATCATTTGGTTTATGACACCGCCTTTGAAAACCTCCAACTAAGGATAGAAGACAAGAAAAATTTTTTGCCTAGGTCGAAGAGCCAAGTGACCTCAATTCTTCAATAAGAGAATTTAGATCAGAATTAGATGAACCACCTTCTTCAACAGCCCTTCTTGCCATCTTTCCCAAGCCTCTGGCTTTGCTTCTTATTTCCCCTGCTTCTTCACCCACCATAATCCGAATCACTGCCTTCTCCACTGCTTCTCTCTTCACGCTGTCCCCTACCAATCTAGCCCATTTTTTAGCACCAACACCAACCCCAATTCCAAGTATTTGAGTTATCAACTTCTCATTGTAAAACTGCTCGGCCCACATCGGCCAAGTGACCATTGGCACCCCTGCGGACACTCCTTCCAACGTCGAGTTCCATCCACAATGAGTGACAAATCCACCAACTGCTTCGTGATCAAGAATCAGCACTTGTGGAGCCCAACCTCTTACAATTAGTCCCTTTCCTTCCATTCTCTTCTCAAATCCTTCTGGCAACCATTCTTCTTTTCTTAGTTCCTCTGCCTTGTCTTTCCTGACAACCCAAATGAAGTTCTGTCCTGAAGCTTCAAGACCCTCTGCAATCTCAAGCAGCTGAGAATCATTGAATTTGGACATGGTTCCAAAACACACATAAACAACTGAATCGGGTTTCTTCGAATCAAGCCACTTCAGACAGTATTGATCATCATCATGGCAATCAATGGAGGCTTCCATTCCTCTACTTTCGTTGTCTTTTCCAATTGTCTTATTGAACAAAGAGATTGGACCGATATGCCAAGCCTTTCTTCCAAGAACCTGCCTGTAGTGATCTGCATAAGCGCATTCAAGCTCGTAGAAACTGTTAACAATTACTCCATAGGACTTCAACTCAGACTCTTTACCTTCTTTGAACAATCTGGAAAATTCTGTATCACCGTTTCCTTCAGCATAAGTTGGTAGTTGGTTTCTTGTCAACTTGACCTCATCTGGAAGTTTAGGAACGTCAAAAGGTTCTGAATCAGCCAGCACCTTCTTCTGAGGCTTGTTCATTAATACGCTGAGCGAAGCACAAAGAGAGAAAAAACCAATCCCATGAAAGACGAGCCTCGGAATCCCGAATCTAGCAGCAACATCAGTGGCCCAGGGGAAGAACACGTCGGCCACGAGGCAGTGAGGATGGTGTTCATGAATGAGCCGCTCAAGCTGGTTTTCAAGCATGGTTGTGGCTTTGAAGAATTTTTGCTGCATTTCTGGAGTTGTGGCCATTTCGGAACTCTCGCATCCTTCGGGGAGTCCAACCTCTGAAGCTGGAAATTTGATTAGAACCACTTCGATTTCGATACCCATATCTTTGATTCTTTGGATTTTGTTGGAGTGAAGTTGTGCATTGAGAGGAGTGGAGACTATGGTTGTTCTTAAACCTCTCGAAGCAAACAGTTTTGCCATGTCTATGACTGGTATAATATGGCCTTGAGCCATTAAAGGGAAGAAGAAAATGTGAAGCTGAGGGGATGAGCTTCCCATTTGGATTTGCAGAACAAGGATGATGATGAACTATATAGAGGACTGCTTTAGGTGTTGTTGGCTTTCATTCTGATTATATTCTCTGCCTTTATTTATACAAATTAATCAGTCAGGGAATAGCAACGGAGCAAGGGATAAAGATTACATATCAAGAGTAGACTAAATAGCATTAATTTAGTATTTTATTGGAAAGCCTGGATCTACTTTTGGAAAAACATGTACAAAGATAAGATTAATATTGTTTTTTATATTGTTTTTTTTTTTTTTTAATCACATCTAAAAAGACATTGTTTATTTGTTACTTTTTAGATATTCTTGGTAAATTTGTTTATCTATCTCATTTAATTATTTTGACAGAGTGGTTGGGTAATGGACTTTAGTAATTAATTCAATGGACCGAAGAGATTGTAATAATACTGAAATACCGAGAAAGCAAAGTCGATCATATTTTCTTCTCCACCCACTACTGAAGTGAAAAAATGGCAACTTATATTCTTTTATTCCTTAAGCTCGTTATGCCTTTAATAATTCCACACAAGCACTTAATAGCAACAACAACCCTAATTAAAAACTACCAAATTCTTTTTTTTTTTAAATTGAGTCTTAGTCACAACTGAACAGGAGCTTTGAAAAAATTAGCACACCTAATTTGAATCTGATTCAGAAATATTGCAGTTATAAGATTAGAAGCTATGTGTTTGCTATTAGTTTCAAATTAATTTATTCGAGAAAATAACTTTACTAAAAATAAATTAAAAAGCAACTGCTAATACCAAATACTTTTGAATCATTGTATAGACTTGAAATTATGAAATATATATTTAAGCAACCAAAAAGAAAAAAAAAAAAATCATCAATATAACCGAGTTGGACTGCTTGGCAAGACATGATTCTCTTCCATATATAGTCCACCGACCACGTGGACCCTTATCTTCAAATATTTGGAATGGACTGCATTATTAATTTTTCGTACTTTTCATCCCCATCTTTACGCAAGGACATTTTAGTAACTCTTGGACAATATTATAACCCCTACTGAAAATAACTCTTGAAACAATATTATAACCCTTTTTTTTTTTTGTCTTTGGTGAATGAAATCTAATCCAACTATTAAATATTATCATTAGGAAGAACAAAAGTCTGTTTAATTTTTTTTCTAAGTTCCCTTTTTTTTAACAGGATTAAATTCTGTTTAATTTTTTTTCTAAGTTCCCTTTTTTTTTAACAGGATTAAATTTTTTTAACAATTAATCTAATAAAATAATGAAACTAAATGATATATAAAAAAAACATTGGATTATACAAAAATCAATTCTTTTGCACTTCTTAATCCAAGTTATATAAACTGGACGATAGAATCTAATAGATAATACCTACTAAAGTTATATATCTATTTTTTCTAATTTTAGCAAGCTTCATGAAGCGAGGGCTCTCAATTCTTCAATTAGAGCACTCAAATCGGAATAGGATGAGCCTCCTTCTTCAACGGCTCTCTTTGCCATTACTCCAAGAGCCCTTGCTTTTTTTCTCATTTCCTTTATTTCTTCACCACCTTCCATAACATATTTCACTGCCTTTGCCACAGCTTCCCTCTTCACACTATCTCCTTCCCATCTCACCCATTTCTGAACACCAACACCAACTCCAACTTTCAGCACCTGGGTCAACAGCTTTTCGTTGAAAAAATGGTCAGCGAACACTGGCCACGTCACCATCGGAACCCCAGCACAAACTCCTTCCAAAGTTGAATTCCATCCACAGTGAGTCACAAACGCCCCAACAGCTTCATGATCAAGAATCAGCAATTGTGGTGCCCAACCTCTTATTACCAACCCTTTCCCTTCCATCCTCTCTTCGAATCCTTCAGGCAACCAATCTTCATTTCCATCTCCATTTTTGGTCCCACACCTCACAACCCAAATGAATTGCTGGCCTGAAGCTTCAAGACCCAATGCTATCTCCACGAGCTGGGAAGCACTGAATTTGGCTATACTTCCAAAGCTCACATAAACAACCGAGTTGGGCTTCTTCGAGTTCAGCCAATTCAAGCATTCTTCTTCATCAATGGAGGTTTCAACCCCTCTCTGTGATTTCTCTTTGTTTTCTTTATTGGAAAGTGAAAACGGACCAATTTGCCATGCCTTCACTCCCAATACCTTCTTGTAATGATCAGCAAAAGCCGGTTCGAGCTCGTAGAAACTATTAACGACAACTCCATAGCTTCTCACCCCGGATTCTTCAGCCTCTTTCAGCAACTTGGTCATTGAGTTGTTTACATTTTGTCTGATGAATTCAGGAAGTTGAAACCTTGTCAACTTAATCTCGCTTGGAAGATTAGGAATGAGAAAAGGTTCGGAATCCGATAAGACTTTGTTATGAGGCTCGTAGAGCCTGATGCTCTCCCAAGCAGATAAAGAAAGAAAACTCATTCCATGGAAAACAATCCTCGGAATGCCGAACTTAGCGGCAGCATCCGTTGTCCATGGAAAGAACATGTCGGCAACAAGGCAAGTCGGGAGGTGCTCGCCTAGAAGCTGCTCGAGAGGCTCTCGGAGAGTGGCGGTGGCTTCGTAGAAAGGGATAACCAGTTCTTGGGATGGGACAGAGTCGACATTCTCGCAGCCTTGGAACAATCCAGACTCTTTGGAAGGGAATTCAATGGTTTCGATATGGATTTCTTGGGCGAGAAATCTGGTTCTTTGAATGGTTTTGGAGAAGAAAGGGGCATTAAGCGGGGTTGTGATAATGGTGGTCTTCACACCTCGAGCTGCGAATAGTTTGGCCATGTCTAGAGCTGGTATCATATGGCCGTAAGCCAAGAAGGGGAAGAAGAAAATGTTAAGCTTCTGGTTTTTCCTACCCATTTATTGTCAGCTTGTGAATTATAAGCTAATTAAGCTAAATAGCATAGAAAGAAGAATAGAATTTTGGCTGAGTTTTCTAGCACTCATATATACATGGTCGAAGATGGAAGGGTTAAGAAAGAATGAGAACGTTTTGGATGTATTAATTAATTTTATGATTTATAACTTCCAAAACATTGAATATCATTAAGGTATTAAACAGGATCTAGAGATTTTACGTTTCAAGTCAAGAGGATATGACAAATGTTTTAAGTTAACATTTTTTTTAATCAATATTTTAAAGTGAACATAAAATTAATTAAAAGAGAAAATTTAATGTGTGTTAACACTAAAAAACTACTTCATTTTCTTTCATATTCAAAATTACATCATGTTTAATTAGAAAGGAAATGAGAACGCATTAAAATACGACAATGATCTGACTTTCATTCCCTCCATCCCACTATGTGATGGAAATCTTCTTTTTCCATTTTTTGTCCCGACTCTTACCCAACCGTTAATAAAATTTTATATTATTTTAAAAAAATGTGATTATTTTTTTCACTTGCTTTATTGTATTTATTTATTGATGTTTTCAAATGTAGTTCATATCAGGATGGAGACAGATAAAAAAAATTTAAAAATAAATAAAAAATAAAAGACAAAGATCTAAGCTTCCCAATATAAAATAATAATAATAATTATTATTATAAAGAGTGACTGAACTTAATAATATTGTATTTTTTTATATAATTTAAATAATTAAAACTAGTACACTTTTTTTTTTTTTTGTCTCCCAGGATCATAATAAGATGCGGACCGACCTGCACAGATTTGGAAACCGTCCCAATAATTGAGTCATCAATGGGCGTTCCATCGCCCTGCTCTCCAATCCATACAGATATAGAGGCGTTCCTTCCACAGCAGTACTCCCCCCTAACACAGATGTTACATTAGCGTAAGTCAGCCCAGACTTTATTCCTTGATTATTACCCATAATTATAGGATAAGTAACTGATGATTCGACGGTTTATTAATTTATAAATATTTAACGCTGAAAAAACTTTAATGTTAACATATTAAATTGTCACGTCAGTAACAATGTCCATTATGAGTATAAGAATTCTACTTTTAGTTTTACTATTGGAGCTTAAAAAAATGAGCTCTACGAGATCTCTTGCTTGATTTTGTTATATGTTTTTGTATGTTTGATTTTTAATATTTAATAAAAGTGATGGTTATATGTAATTCTGTAAAGAGATATGATTACATGTTATTTATTTGATTGACAACAAACAATTAAAATTAAAAATCAAGCATACATAAACATTAAAAAAATAAATAAAAGAAAAAGAATCATGCAACAAATTGATAGCTTCCAAGTTTTTGGTTTTAAAAATGAAAATTTTGTACAAGTGTGCCGTGATCACCTAGGCTTAGGAGAAATCGAGGCTGAGCAACTGTAAGTGTAAATTAGTAAAGCTATGTATTGATTGGGTTGGGTAAAAGAAAAAGATTTGAAGTTGTTATTGCTTCCTACTGTTGAAAAGTCATGATCAATGCCTAACTTTGAGTGTCAAACCTTTTTTCTCTTGGTAAATTGTTTTTAATTTTTTTTCTTTTTCAGATTGATTGGCTCGCCTTCTCATCTCCGCCGCTTCATATCCACCATCCATCAGCCTTCTCACCGCCATCTCCACCTTGTCTCTCCCTATCACTTCCTTCCTTTCCACATTCCACGACGCCCACTCTTTGTTCCCAACTTCAATCCCAATCCTCAACACTTCACTAATCAGCTTCTCATTGTAAAATTGCTCCGCCAACATCGGCCAAGTGATCAGCGGCTTTCCGGCACATCCTCCTTCCAGCGTCGAGTTCCATCCGCAATGCGTCATCAAACCACCAACATAAACATGGTCTAATATCAGTAGCTCCGGTGCCCATCCTCGCAATACCAATCCTCTCTTGCTTTCCTTCATTCTTTCTTCAAATCCCTGTGGAAGATAACTTTGCTTGTCTTTCCCATCACTTTCGTCGAACATTTTCCCTACAACCCAAATGAATGGGTGATCGGAAGCCTCTAGGCCATGTGCGATTTCTAGGAGTTGCTTGGGAAGCAAGCGAGCCAAGCTACCGAAACGGATGTAAAGAACAGAATTGGGTTCCTTAGAATTCAGCTAATTCAAGTAGCTTTGTTCATCTATGGAGCCGGTTTGTCCTCTTTCAACCTTATCAGAGACATTTCTGTTGCACAAAGAAACTGGTCCTACAAGCCATGCTTTCTTTCCCACCTCTGTTCTAACATAGTCCGCGTAGTCCGGCTCCAATTCATAAAAACTGTTTACTATAACACCAAAGCTTTTGTCCTCTGATTTACCCATTTTATCAGAAAATTTGGATCTCTATCTAGCAAAGAATGGAAGCTGAGACTTACTCAATTCGATTCGATCAGGCAGACCTGGCACGACGAAAGGCTCGGAATCCGAACCCACTTCCTCGTCCGGATTGTACCGTCTTATATTCTCCCCAACACAGAGAGAGAAGCAGCCATTGCCATTGAAGACGATCCTTTTAATGCCGAGCTCGTCAATAACATCGGCGGCCCAGCGATGAAACACGTCGACGACAATGCAGTCGGGATGGTTTTCCATCAGGAAGAACCTGAAAGGTTCTTGGAGAATCGAAGTGTCGGTTACAGGAGGAGCCGACATGTCTGCATTGGGGGATGCGGCATCGTCAGGTAATAGGAGAGCATGGATGGTGATCGGAAGACCGGATTTTATCCCGGAAAATGGAGTTTCCGAAACGAAGCGAGTTGGAAAGCGTGGTTACAATGGTGGCTTAGGCTCCATGTGAAGTGAAGACCCTGGCCATGTCTATCATGGGGATTTGGCGGCCTCCGCCGAAGAATGGAAAGAAGCACATCTCAACAGGAGCTTCTGGGACGTCCATTGCGATCCGATACTCAACTCTGTGAGAAAGATGAGAGTGACAAAGTGTTGGAACTCTTATTTATATGTAATTATAATATACAGGATGACAACTTCGCTATAAGAAATTTGGTTAGGAAAAAAACTTGCAACTCTAAGAATCTTTTTAATTAATATTCAAATTAAATTTGAATATTAAGTCAGTATTTGTTTCTATAAAAATTGAAAAATTGAAAAAAGAAACATTGATTTTGTGTGTGTGTGTGTGTGTGTGTGTGTGCGCGTCACTGCTGACGTACTTACTACACAAGTTTTCAGTTTGTCTTGTTAGACATGAGCTGCACTTGCCAACTTGGTGGTGACATTATGAACATCCACATCATAAGTAGTGGAGATTTTAGAGATGGGAAATTTGAATGATATGATTTTCATTTTAACGAAGACAATAAAGATGGACATCCTACATGTCAGAAAAAAAGTCTCTATGTGTATACATGGCTGAAATCCTATCATACATGAATCCTGATTCATCACGGCAGCTGATTTTATTTGCTCTTGTTTAGAATTAAATTTTGATGAATATTTTGATAATTTTAATATTATTGATTTTTTGTTAATTGTAAATTGTTTGTTTTGTACGGTTGACTTGACTTACAATGGAAACCAATATTTTTTTTATTGATAGCTTCTATATGATCACTGTCAAGATATTGTTCTATATTTACTGCCAAAATTTCGCATCAAATTTTTTGTTTAGGTATGTTGGGAAAATTTTATGTGTCACCAGCGGTTATTTTAAGTGCAATCCGATAAACATGGTTATATTTTAATGACCTATTTTTATGGATTCGTTTTTTCTTATTGTAAATTTTTTTTTTTTTCATATATCGATGATGGAGCATAAGTGAAATCTATATAGCAATTTAATTGGTTGTTTAAAAAAAAATTACCTCATCACATTAGGTTTTTAGTATAAAAAAGTCAATATAATTAAATACATTCATATCAATAACAACATATAACAAAACTTTTCCTTTTTAAATTTTTAGTTTTAAAAAGTTAAACAAAATTTGAATGCAGTTATCAATTGTCTAATTAACAAAGGATCCCATCAATGATGATAAATATTAAAACTTGTTATTTAAAAAAAAAAAAAAAAACAAAATCAAAAAGCTCTACTTCTATTTTGTTCTAAGAATAATACTAGAAGTATCAAATAAACCTAACAAAATGTATACTAAGTGTCAAGTACTAATATTTGATTGCTTATATTTAGTTATACTTATTTTTTTAAAAGTTTATTTATTCATAATTTATTTATATTAATATGTTAAGAGCATCTTCAATGGTAAATATGTATTATTATGGAGGAGAGAAATTAATATTGTCTAAAACTATGTGGCATCAATATACAATCAATTTCAAAATTGTTTTCCAATATCATTATGCATAAACATTATTTATATCTATTACTTAATTAAATACTTCATTATTTTTTTTAAAGAAAAGTTTTATTTTTAAGAAAATTTCAAAATTTCTAATAGACCCTTTAGACTTGACATTGTCTATTTTTTCTTTCCATATTAACTTGACAAATTGTTTAGAGAAATTCATTAGAGAGTTTTTTAAATAGATATCTATTTTTTTAAAGTAACAAAAAATATAACAATAAATATAGCCATTTGAAGTGCTTTAACCTTACACATGCCATTGGATGTAAATTGTGGTAGATTTATTTGGTAGCTTTAGCATTACCTTTTTTTACAATAATAATATCAGAGTTATTAAAATATTTATTAAATTTATTTATAAATAATATGTTAATATTCAATTAATTTATTTTTTATTCACTTATACATACATAAGTTATATAAATATGTTAAAACATAATCTCTTAACATGTGTCTTTTGTCTTTGCTCAATAATTATAATATATTACGAAGAGGAGAGGGTTTTACCCGTTAAACCTAGAATTTAAAAATGCATTTTTAATAATTTTATTTTACAAATAAATTTAATAAATATTTTGATATATAAAATTTATATGTTTCAAAAATTTAAAATTCAAAAAATTTATTTTTAATAATTTTATTTTGTAAATAAATTTTATAAATATTTTAATACATAAAATTAGTGTGTTGAAAAAATTTAGACGTCGTTTATTTTCAACCCAAAGTAGTTTAAGTTTTGGAACTGAATGGTGCCGTAATTTGGACCGTCTGGTTTGGCCCATGATTATAAGGCTTATAAATGGGCTTAGATGAGAAAACTTTGCACCTATCGGCTAGCATATACTCTCGCCCAACATTTTTTCTTTTTTTTTTTTTTTTTTTTTTTCTATTTTTATGATGAACACCAAACATATTTTCTTATCGAGTTAAAAGGATTGTGATTAAGTTTAAGAAAGCTTAAAATGGAAGTTTAAG
Source organism: Ziziphus jujuba (assembly GCF_031755915.1). Classification (NCBI taxonomy): domain Eukaryota; kingdom Viridiplantae; phylum Streptophyta; class Magnoliopsida; order Rosales; family Rhamnaceae; genus Ziziphus; species Ziziphus jujuba. Next base: position 12,107,034 of record NC_083387.1, on the reverse strand, counting down.
CAATATAAGTTATTTTCAAAAGGGCAGTCGTGCAAATTTAATGTGGCATATTTGACATTTCAATTTGTCTTATATAAGAGGCTAGTATGATGAGAGGAATGGAAATAAGGCTAGTAAGTATGAGAAGGTTGAAATGGATGGGTTTCAGTATTCGATTTGGAATAATCCCCATGCGCTCGGGCAACTTTTTCCTCGTCGACAATTCCCGCCCTACTTTGTTGACTGACAATGAATAAGGCATACCATTGCGATCTCATTTTGATGTTACTTTATATTTGTGAATGTCTTCCTCGATTCGTTGCCTCCACTGGTTGCCTTTTTCAAGGGAAAAAAACAAAAATTAACAATTTTTTTTTTTTTAGCTTGTTTGCATGTTTTGAACAATAAAGGTCGATTGGAGATATTAACCACGCACACACACACACACATATATATATATATATATATATATATTTTATTCCTAAAGTTAAAGTCCTATTAGAGTGGTTGATTTCCATCCAATTAGTCTGTGTACAGTTCTTTATAACATTATTGTAAAGACTATTGTCAATAGGTTCAAAAGTTATCTTTCACAATTGATTTTAATTGAGCAAAGTAGTTTTGTTCTTTATCGACAAATTATGGATAATATTATAGTTGCTTTTGAGATGACGCACACTGTTAGGAGTTGTCAAAATGGCAACGAATCTTTATGTGCTTTTAAATTGGATTTGAGTGAAGCATATATTAGGGTGAAGCGGCTTTTTTCAAAAAGGTTGATGTGAAATATGGGAATTGCTAAACAATGGATAGATCTTATATGGAATTGTATTTTGATATCATATTCTGTCCATACTAAAGGTCTGCTTATGGTAAGATTTTTTCTACTAGAGGTTTAAGATAAGGTGATACATTATCTTTCTTTCTTTTTCTTGTATGTGTGGAGGGTCTATTATCTCTTATTAAGAAAGCTGCATCTATTGGTTATATTCAAAAATACATATGACTTTAGGTGCTACTTGGGTCTCTAATCTCTTTTTCACATATGATAATATTTTATTTTTCAGAGTTGGGATGTATAACATTACTATCTTGGTTATTTTGAAGAATTATGAATTGGTTAATGGACAGCAAGTGAATATGTGTAAGACAACCGTGACTTCTAGTCCTAATTCTAGCCAGTAACTTCGTGAAATGATTAGAAATTTGTTTCAGATACAGAACAATGGGGGTCATGATAAATAGCTTGGTTTGCCTACACTAATTGGGAGAAATAAATTAAAACATTTTCAAGTAGAAAGGATAGGGTTTCAACTAAATTGAAAGTTTGGAAAAGAAACTTCTTTCTAAAGCAGGGAATGAAATTTGTATTAAAGTTGTGGTATAGGCTATTCCAACTTAATGAATTGTTTTGAACTACCTAAAACTTTGGTTAAAAGTTTAAATAGCTTAATGGTTCAGATTTGGCGGGGTTTTTTTAGATAATAAAAAAGGAATTTATTGGAAAAGTTGGGAGGTTCTTTGTCAACCAAAGGTATTGGATGGTTTGGGATTTCATTCTTTGAAAGATTTTAATAAAACTCTTTTTGCAAAGTGATGTTGGAGAGTTTGATAACAATAGGGTAGCTTGGCTTCACAAGTCCTTAAATTTCGCTATTTTCCTATTACTTCTTTCGTGATGGTAGGTAGGGTTTCAAGGCCTTCTATATTGTAGCAAAGTTTAAGATGGGAGAGAGAGATTTTGGAGAATGGGTGTGCATGGAGAATTGTGATAGTTCAACTATTAAGATTTGTAAGAATTCTTGGTTGCCAAGCATGGAGGGTCATTGGGTTTTATCTCCAAATGTCTTAAATGAGGATGCATGTGTGCAAGATTTGTTTACCCCTTTTGGAAGTAGGAATATTAAAGTGGTTAATGATACTTTTTTTCACTATTTGAAGCTGAAACCATCCTTAAAATTCCTATTGGGGTGTTGGAAGACTGGATACATTTGGCATGGCATTATCATAACTCTAGTCTCTGTACTGTTAGAACAGTGTATTCAATGGCTCGTAAAATGGGTGGTGGATCACGATTTGGCAACACTAGTTTGGAAGAAAATAGGTCATGGTGGCGGTTGATGAAATGACTAAAGATCCCAAGTAGGATTAAAAATTTTCTTTGGAGGTGATGTAATGATGCTTTGCCATGTTTATTTGGGTTGATGCATCGAAAAGTCATTAAGCATTCAATTTTTAGTTTATTTAAGGGAGAAATTGAAGCTATTTTTCAGGCTTTATGGAAATGCCCAAATGCAAGGCTTTGTTGGTAGGAGATGGAATTTTATCATGTTTTGAAACATGTCAATTTGCAATCTTTTCCCTATCTTTGCTATTGGGTTTTACATGATTTATCAAAGTTTGAGCAAGAACATTTTGCTTATGTGGCATAGGAAATATGCAATTGGTGGAATGCTATCATTCATGGACATCAAGTGAAGAATAACAGTTATTTACCTGAGAGTTTTGTCGGCTGCATATGGGGTATCTAGAAGCTCAATGTTCAAGACACCAATTTTGGGTGGACAGGAAGTGGATTATTTGGAGATTACCTACAGCTAGTTATGTTAAAATTAATGAATGTGGTTAATTGGAGGAAGCTTATAAAGTTACAGGGGTTTTGGTGATGATAAAGAATTTAGATGGTGCTTTAATGGCTGCTCTTGCTTCTCCTTTTTCTCAAGTGTGTTCTTGTTAGTGTAATGTCACTTTTGTTGCTGTCATAAGTTGTTTTGTGATGAAATTAGTTACTGTACTTTCAGCTTTTTGCTAAAAACACTGTTGTATTAGGTAGCCAAAGTATGGCTTGTCTTTTGGCAATATGATTACTGCAGTAGTAGGTGAAAATTAGGTGGTTTACTGTTTCTGAAAACTTGTGTTTATATGTTCTGTCCACAAATGAACGAAGTGTGTTCACCACGCCAGTTTAAGCTTCTTTTTCTTTCTCTTTCGTTTTTGCTGTGTTTTTTGTTCTAAAAATCCTACAAATGGTATCAGACCTCTAATGATCTTAGTGGGGCTGTGAGTGAAAAAGCATAAAAAATTATACAGAAAACTTCTTTCTATCTTTCTTCCCTTTTTTAAAATGGTTTCAACTCATTTTTCTGCTCCATCACCTCCTATATTTTCTAGAGAAAATTATGTCATGTGGTCTATAAAAATGAAAGCTTACCTTCAAGCTTTTGACTCGTGGGAAGTTGTAGAAACCGATAGAAATCCTCCCCCTTTAATAGCAAATCCCACTATCGCTCAAATAAAACAACATAAGGTTGCAAAGAAGTTTAAGGCTTTATCTACTTTACATACTGGTGTTTCAGAAGTGATGTTCACCAGAATTATGGCTTGCACTACATCTAAAGAGGTCCTGGGACAAGCTGATAGAAGAGTTCCAGGGAAGTACAGAACAAGACAAATGTAGGTATTGAACTTAAGGAGAGAGTTCGAGACTTTAAGAATGAAGGATTCTGAGCTGGTAAAAGACTTCATTTAATGACTTATGAAGGTAGTAAACCAGATCAGAATTTTTGGAGAGGAGCTAGGAGATACAAGAGTAGTGGAGAAAGAAAGAAATTTATGAAGTGCTCTCATTGCAAAAAGAACAACCATCCTGAAAAATATTGTTGGTTTAGGCCTAATGTTCAATGTAGAGCTTGTAAACAACTTGGACATATTGAAAAAGTTTACAAAAACAAAGAAAGACCAGTGCAACAAGCACACCAAGTACAAGTTGCTGATGAAGCACGGAAAAGTGAGGAAAGGCTATTTGTTGCTACATGTTATGCAGAGAATGGCAGGAAAGAAGCTTAGTTGGTGGATAGTGGCTGCATTCAACATATGATTCATGATGCTGATCTCCTCAAGACCTTAGATAAAAGCTTTATTTCCAAAGTCCAAATAGAAAATGGAGATTTTATTCAAGTTCAAGGCAAAGGAAATGTGGCTGTGGAAACTTCAACAGGTACTAAACTCATTTCAAATGTATTGTATGTATCCGAAATTAATCAAAGCTTGTTAAGTGTGGGACAAATGCTTGAAAATTGCTATTCTTTGATTTTTCAAGGTAAGTTTTGCACAATATATGATCAACATGGAAGTGAAATTCTAAATGTTGGAATGAAAGATAAAAGCTTTGTGGTAGAGTGGAACAAGAAGGGAAATAATGTTTTTTATGCCAAAACTAGTGATGAATCTAAGTTGTGGCATAAAAGACTTGGTCATCTTAACTATGACTCCTTGAATCTAATGCATGAAAAGAAATTGGTATAGAATATGCCTACTGTTAGCAAAAATCTGAAAGTATGTGAAGTGTGTCAAGTTGGTAAGCAACAAAGGCTGCCATTCCCTTCGAAAGGTGCTTGGAGAGCCTCTAAAAATATTCAGTTGATTCATAGTGATGTATGTAGACCTGTGAGTAAGAATTCTATCAATGGTAGTAGATATTTTCTCACTTTCATAGATGATTTCTCTAGAATGTGTTTGGTGTATTTTCTGAAACAAAAATCTGAAGTTGCTGAGATATTCACCAGCTTTAAAGCCATGGTTGAAAATCAAACAAAATGTAGTATCAAGGTGATACGATCAGATAATGGGACTGAGTATACAGCTCAAAAGTTTGAGTTGCAATGCAAAGAAGCAGGAATTCAACATCAGCTAACCTCTCCCTATCTTCCTCAACAAAATGGGGTTAGTGAGAGGAAGAACAGGACTATTATGGAGATGTGTAGACGCTTGTTGTTTGAGAAGCAATTACCAAAGAAGTTTTGGGTTGAAGCAGTGAATATCTCGGTGTATTTGCTTAATAGATTACCAACTAAAGCATTGGATTTCAAAACTCTATATGAGGTGTGGTATGGAGCCAAGCCTACTGTGAAGCATTTGAAGATATTTGGGAGCATTTTTTATGCACATGTTCGTGAAATTAAAAGAGACAAGTTGGATCAAAAAGCTGATGTGGGAATTTTGTTGGTTACAGCAGCAACACAAAAGGGTACAGAGTATATCATTTGAAGACTAACAAGCTAATTGTTAGTAGGAATGTTAAAGTTGATGAACCTACTGTTTGGAATTGGGAAAAGAGTGAAGTTCAAGCCTTAGAAAAGAATTTTATCCAAGAACATGATGAAATTCAGGAGGAGACCGATTCAAATGATGAAGATATTGTTGGAATCCGAGGTACAAGATCCTTGACTGACGCATATGAAACAAGCATCCGAGGTATAAGACCTTTGATTGATGCATCAGAGGTACATGATCCTTCACTGATGCATCCGAGGTACAAGACCCCTGTCCGATATCCGAGATACGAGATCCCTGACCGATGTCCGAGATATAAGACCCCTGATCGATGTCCGAGATACAAGACCCATGTCCCATGTCCGATGTACAAGATCCCTGTCCGATGTTCGAGATACAAGGCCCCTGACCGATGTCCGAGGTACAAGGCCCCTGTTCGATGTCCGAGATACGAGACTCCTGACCGATGTCAGGGGTACAAGACCCTTGTTCGATGTCCAAGATATAAGAACCCTATCTGATGTCCGAGATACAAAACCCTTGTCCGATGTCCGAGGTACAAGACTCCTATCTAATGTCCGAGATACAAGACTCCTGACCAATGTCCAAGGTACAAGACTCTTGACCGATATCAGAGATACAAGATTCTTGACTAATGTCTGAGGTACAAGACCCTTAACTAATGTATATGAGAGATACAACCTAGCATTGTCTGATCCATTTACTTTCTAAGACGCAAATCAGTTCAAGACATGGAGAGAGGCCATGAAAACTGAAATCAGTATGATAAACAAAAACAAAACTTGGGAATTAGTGAACAAACCTCAAGGCAAAAAGACAATTAGAGTGAAATGGATCTTTAGAACCAAGCTCAATATAGACGGTATAATAAACAAGCATAAAGCAAGATTGGTAGTTAAGGATTATGTGCAGCAACTTGGTATTGATTATGGAGATACTTTACACCAGTTGTAAGACATGAGACAATTAGATTTCTACTAGCACTTGCTGCTCAAAAAGGCTGAAAAGTTTACCATTTAGATATGAAATCTGCATTTCTAAATCGTTACCTGCAGGAAGAAGTATATGTTGAACAACCTGAAGGCTTTGTTGTTCAAGAAAAGAAAGACAAAGTTTATAAACTGCATAAGGCTCTTTATGGCTTGAAACAAGCTCCTAGAGCTTGGTATAGCAGAATTGACTCACACCTTGTTGAAAATGGATTTAAAAAGAGTGAGAATGAGCCTACTTTGTACGTGAAGTCAGGTTCAAATGATGAAAAATTGATTGTTTCTCTATAGATTGATGACTTGTTTGTTACAGAAGGATATTCACAAAGTGTGTTGGAGTTCAAATCTGAAATGCAAAAGGTGTTTGAAATATCAGATTTAGGAATGATGAAGTACTTTCTTGGCATGGAAATATATCAATTTAGTCATGGCATTTTCTTATCCCAAAAGAAGTATGTTGTGGAACTACTTAAAAAATTTGACATGGAAAAGTGTAATCCAGTTGACACTCCAATGGTTTACAATAAAAAAATTTGAACTCAAAGATGGTGCTAGCAAGATTGAAGTTTCAGCCTATAGAAGCCTTATTGGAAGTTTGTTGTAGTTATGTGCTTCTAGACCTGACATTATGTTTTCTGTGAGTTTGCTTTCTAGATTTATGCATGCTCCATCACATATGCATTATTCTGCAGCTAAAAGAGTGCTAAGGTACATTAGAGGCACTATAGACTATGGTGCTTGGTTTTTGAAGCAAGAAGAAGGCAAGTTGATGGGCTATGTTGATAGTGATTGGGCTGGTAGCATGGAGGATTCAAAAAGAACTTTAGGGTACTTAATTTCTCTTGGTTCAGGTTCATTTTCATGGAGCTCATAAAAACAAGGTTCGGTTGCTCAATCCACAGCTGAAGTTGAATATATTGCTGCTACAGCTGCTTCAAATCAAGCTTTATGGCTAAGGAAGTTGCTTGTTGATGTCAATGAGAGGCAAGAAGAAGCCACCATTATATATTGTGCCAACAAGTCTACAATTTCCATGGCTGAAAATCCAGGTCAACATCGAAGAACAAAGCATATTCTAGTCAAATATCATGCTGTGAGAGAAGCTGAAAGAAATGGTGAAGTGAAGCTGGTTCATTGCAGTTCTGAGGTCTAGCTTGCTGATATTTTTACAAAAGCTTTGTCAAGAAATAGGTTTGAAACATTAAGAAATGATCTTAGTGTTTCCAGCAAAAGTGCCAAGTAAGAGTGTTAATGTAATGTCACTTTTGTTGCTGTCATAAATTGTTTTGTGATGATTAGTTACTGTACTTTCAGTTTTTTGTAAAAACACTGTTGTATTAGGTAGCCAAAGTATGGCTTGTCTATTGGCTATATGATTACTGCAGTAGTAGGTGGAAATTAGATGGTTTACTATTTCTGAAAACTTGTGTTTATATGTTCTGTCCACAGATGAGCGAAGTGTGTTCACCACACCAGTTTAAGCTTCTTTTTCTTTTTCTTTCGTTTTTGCTGTGTTTTTTGTTCTAAAAATCCAATAGTTCTCCATTGACAACTAAGCAATGGGCCTTAAAGAAAGGTATTTCTTTTGCTAGACCGGTCTGGTTTTACTCAAGGTGTGGTCGAGAGTGATTCATTATTTTTGATTCAAATGATTATGAGTGAAGGCAATGATTTAGGTGTTAATTGTTATTGAATCGAGGATATTCATAATTTGTTAGCTAGTTTTGTTAATTTATTTTGTTACTATGTTCCTAGAATAGCTAATTGAGCAGCTTATGTTGTTGCTCATCATGGTTTCTCTATTGATTCTTATGTTGGTTGAAAGAGGGCCAGATTGGCAGAGAAATTCTTGAGTACACATTATGTATCAATTAAAATCCATATTGATGCACATAACCAATTAAATATTGACATATATAAAATTGAATCATTGTCATTTAATAAAAATCCATATCATCATTTTGAAAAGAAAGTATTTATTTTGTCATGTATAAAATAAATATTTTTGGAAAAAAAAATTATCAAAAGAAGTTTAAAAAGAACAATTTTCCCTAATAAAAGAATAATGAAATATAATTATTCTTTAACGGCTGGCTTCTATTTTATCTTCTGATTTTATCTTTTTTTCTAATAAACATCTCCTTTGAGTCCAAATAAGAAAAAGGTTATAAAGGCGTGAAATTTCACAATTGATTTTAATAACAAAAGTTTTATGCTAAAGTCATACACTTTATTTATTTGGTTATGTATTTAAAAGGTAAAAATGAGATTTTGCAAGTCAAAATGGTCAATTGGTTAACTTAATGGATATGCAGGGAAGTGTTATGATGAATTTTAAAAATGATGCTATATAAGAATTAATTTTCTTTTTTTTTTAAAATTATCTAAGTGTATTTATGCATTAGAATAAATGCATTTTTTCCTTATTATGTCATTATTTACCAAAATATTTATCAAATGATACAAATTTATTTATCAAATAACATATATAAATCATGCATTTTTCTATTTGATATTAGTATTGAATAAATTTTAATTGAAATATTTAATTTTATTATATTTTATACTAAAATTCTAAAAAAATGAATCACTTAATTGTAATAATTTAAATTATCATTGTCATATAAGTTTTATTAATCATCACTCATCAATAATGATCTATAATAGTTTTTTAAAATATTTTTTATTAACATATTTATATAACCTAAATATAAAAAAAATAAAATTTTAAATCAAAAAATAAATCAATTAACTGTTTTCTCATCCTCTTTGTATTATTTAGTAACCAAAATTTAATATATATTTTCATTAAAATAAAACTTCTAGGAACTACATCCTCAACAACGAAAGCTTTTTTAGCCATTGAGGCCTTCTTTTCCTATCAAATCATTAATTTGGCCAAATGCATTTTATTCGAGTAGATACAGTGCTTCCGGCAAGACTTCGAACTTAATAAATGTTGCGGGAATGTAGTTCTCATGCGTTCAAAAGTGGATTTTTTTTTTTTTTCTATACATAGGAAAGAAAAAAATATTAATCGAGTCCTTTTCTCTATGGCATTTTTGACAAATTAAAGTCTGTTTTTTTTTTTTCTTCTTCTTTTTTTTTTCTTTTCTGACATTCTATATAATTTATAATTAGGGAAATAAACGGTTTACGAGATAATGTTTTGATTGGATTAAGTGCATCTCAAATGGAAAATGTAAACCGAGAAAAATTGGCAAAAAAAGAGTGCTCGCTAAAAATTATAAGAAAAAATATAATTCATTAAATCATCCAATATAATCAATTATAAAACCAACAAGATAAGATTGATATAATTTTCTAATATGTTCCAATATAAATCAATTATAAAATCAACAAGATATGATTGATATAATTTTCTAAGATGTTATCTCAATAGGGTTTGGATTTTTCCTGTCCTCATCAATATTCACTATTGATATTAGACCATCTCATTTGTGAATATTAACAAAGAAATAAAATAAATAAAATATATTGAATAATTATTTTTCAAAATGAAAAGGGGATTTATCAGTGATTGGACAAAGATGGAAATATGAAAATGAAACCAAAAAATCTTTATCCTCTTAGGTGCTCATTCTATACATCCAATGTTATAGGACTAAATAAATTTGGGCTTTTTTTTTTTCCCCCTTTTTGATAATAAAATAAAAGGTCTGGTTATTGAATTTTAGTTTCTTTACTTTGGAAAAGTTGCAATTCGGTCCTCAAATTTGAAGTGTTGCAATTTAGACCCTTAAATTTCTCTTTTTTTCTTTTTTTTTCTTTTTTAGGTTTTGGTTTAATTGGATTTTTTTTCACAAATTGTGATTAAGGGTTCAAAGATATTAAATTGCAAAATCTTCAAAACTATAGATCCAGAATTGCAACAAATTAAATTAGAGAGCCTAAATAGAAATCAATTGGATTTAATTTTATTTTTATATTATTCATGTGAGTCGCGTGGTTTAGAGTCATTATTGGTTAACACAAAAAAAAAAAAAAAAAAATCCAATTAGATCAAAATACAACAACTTAAAATTTGAAAGCTTAAATTGAAACATTTTAAATTTGAAGATTGATAATGCATGCAACTCTTCCAAGTTTCAAAATACTAAATGTAATTATCCCTAAGACTCCATTCAATAAATGGTAAAATTAGTAAAAATCTAATTTTTTTTATGAAAGTAACGACTTTTTTGTGTTTAGTCATTTATATGGAAATGAAAAAGTGCAGGCCTAGGAATCTAACTCTCATATTTAAAGAAAGTTTGTGAGAAATTTATTCCTATCTAGATCACGTTTAATTATGTCAAAGTTAGTAGAAATTTAAAATTTTATTGAAAAGTAAATTTTATAATGTTTGGGAAGATTTAAAAAATGAAAATTTGTGCATCCATGGAAATCAAATTATAACAAATTGTACCAATTGGTATCTAAATTTTATAAGTTTGACCATTTCTAGTCTATATTCTCTCTAATTCCTCACCATTTAAGAGATCTGTTAATGAGAAGTTTTGCCAAAATTTTAAGTCCATTTCCAATCAACACTAGCTTGTCTTGGTGAGATGAGTATACAATCATGTTGCTCATTTCATAAGTTTCCCATTGACATATGGTGTGCCAATTATAATTAATTTTTGAGTGAATACCAATTTTGGTCAATTTGTGTATATACACAATGAAATTAAATTGAAATTGGACAACTTGAAACTAAATTCTTATTGCTAATCTGTTCTTAGATGTTATTAAAAGCTAGTAAACGGTTCAATTTTATAAAATTGACCATATATAAGTTTAAAAACATTAATTTTGGATATCAAATCCAATAGATTCACAATATAATTAGACCGCTTTTGTGATGAATAAATATTCCCACCACAATGCCTCTAGGACATTAAAAGGTCGTGACAAATTTTCACTCTCCTCATTATCTTGTAGTGCTATAAAATACCAAAGGCTACTTGAAAGCACAAGGTATATAGTATGCTACACTAATGGTAACTAACTTGGTACATGCAAAATTTTTTTTCTACATAATAAATAGTGACTGAATAATTATATGTGATTTATGTAAAAGTTGCAGCTTTAAAATTCTTTTAATGTATGGTTTATGTTATTTATTCTTCAAGTATTAGTTTATTTAAAAATAAAAACCTTTGAAGTTATGAATATGAGTTTTGCAAAAGAATTTTCAAAATGGAGATCTTTTCAAAGAACGAAAATATGAGCTTTTGAGAAAAAGAAATTTCAAAGGTTAAACATTTATTTTTCCTATATAAATTAGTCCACGTATTGAGATATTTTTTACCTCACATTTCATTGTATTGATTTGTTCCCTAGATAAAAATTGTTAGCTGGTAGTTTATCTCATCATCATCCTTCCAACTCCTTTCCCACAGCATCAATATTTAGCTTCCCTTGTCTTTTTACCTTTATTTATGTAGAAATATTTGTTTAGTCTATATAATGTAAATTTATAAAATACTTTTAGAATAATGCTCCGATATAAATTATAAACACAGTAGTGACTATAACTGAGTATGTGTGGTACTAAACATGTAGTATAACTATGTTGTTTGTTGTTGTTGAATTGTAATAAGGAGATTTGTGTGTTGTTGTGGATAAATATAAATATATGTGCATATACATATATATATATATATATTGTATTTTATTTGCAGGAAAATTTCAAGTTTCCATATTTTAAAGAAAATCCTACCAAATTTTTTGTAAGAACTGTTGGTTGAACTTTACATAAACAAGGCTATTTGGGAATCCCAAGAAACATGCAAAATAGGATGTAAAGTTATTCCTACTAAAACTACGTCGTTTTCATATTTCCTAAAAATCTTACTTTATATATATATACTTTTTTAGAAGCAAATTTATCATCAATTTTAATATACAGTTACTTCAAGATCTTAAATTTTTCAATGCCAACGAAAAGTAACAAAATAAATTCCTAATAAACTAATTCTCGAAAAAATTATTATTGGAAATTAGTTTTTCTCAAAACCTTGATATTTTCTAAACAGAACAATAAAGTGATGTTATTTTTAGGAATCCTTGGAAAACTAGCATTGTGATTTTTTAAAAATACAAATTTACGCTTCAATTATAGCATAAAACTTAATTTAATTATTTTCACGTTCTCATATTCCTATTGCTAATTAAACATTTCTAAGAGAAAAATTAATTCCTAAAAAACTAAATCCAAAGAGTCTCAAATAGGATCTAAAGTAAATATCAATCTTGCATGGAGAAAAATATGCAAAATCTCTATTAAAAACATCTCAAATGAAAATGTAGAACGCTAACCAAAAAAAAAAAATTTAGACATAGTCAAAGTGAAACTTTTTAAAGAACGTTGGACAATATGACCCTGCAAAATTAAAAATAATAATTTCAAGTAAGAAAAAATAAGAGAGTAAAATAAACAGATAACATCATAATTAATTGTGTTTTGGAGAAAACCATCGAAGATTGATTTTATTTTTTTTCACCATTGTAAATTTTTATTACAACTTAAGCGAGGAGGAATTTTCACCCAAATTGAGATTTTAACGTTAAATCAGAAAATTTATTTTTAATGCTTTTGCTATTATACTAAATATAGAATACCAGTTTGATTGTACATTAAGTAGACTTCTATCTGACGGACAATATATTACGATCACAATTTAGAGTAGGTAGGCAAACTCTACTCAAACTTAACAGCCAAAAAAAACGAAAGTCTCTTATCTGAAAACATAATTCAAAACCCAATTGCTGCTTACATATATAGTGGAATGGGCTTAAACATTTCTGCCAAAAAAATAAAGGTGATTAAATGCATTCCCATACATAGCCATATGAATCGTCTTCATCACCAATTGAAAAAGACTCAAAAAAAAATAAAAATAAAAAACAGACAGAAAATAATTTTGGTTGGTTTTGGTATTTATAGACTAGTAAATTCATCACATAAATAACAAATAACGAAAAACAAAAAAAACAAAAACAAAAAACAATTAAAAACAAAACAAAACAAAAACAGACAGAAAATAATTTTGGTTGGTTTTGGTAGTTACAGACTAGTAAATTCATGACATATTCGTACCCATCTCAAGAGTTCTTTCTGATGATCATCATCATCATCATCATGAATATCCAATCTTTTCACTGGTTGCATAACGCCATTACTTTCCCGGCGAAACTTACTGAGCTCTTGTATAAAAGCATCAATACTAGCATCAGAAGATCCACCTCTTTCCACCGCTTTCTTAGCTTTTCCTGCAAAGTCTTGAGCCCTCTTCCTCATCTCAATCACTTCAACTTCTTCACCATCCATCAAATAATCAACCACATCTTTTACCTTATCTCTCTTCACCACCACTCGAGACTCTTCCTTCAGAGGAACCCATTCTTCACTTCCAATGGAAATTCCAATCCTTATCACATCGATTACGAACCTTTCATTGTAGAATTGCTCCGAAGCAAATGGCCAGGTGATCATCGGCAGCCCCGCGGTGACACCTTCTATTATGGAGTTCCATCCACAATGGTTCATATAGCCTCCAACTGCTTTATGCTCCAATATCAGCAGCTGCGGAGCCCAACCATAAATGATAAGGCCTCTTTTCGATTCTTTCATTCTTTTATCGAACCCTTTTGGAAGCAAATCTTCATCTTTCTCTCCTTGCTCCTTTTCGGTCGATCTTAAAATCCGTCCGATCACCCAAATGAATGGATGTTTGGAAGCTTCGAGACCATAAGCGATCTCTAGTAGCTGAGATGGAGTTATTCTTGGCATGCTTCCGAAGCTTATGTAAAGAACCGAACCGGGTTCTTTGCAATCGAGCCAATTCAAACAAGTTTGCTCATCAATGGATGTTTGTATACCTCTTTCGAGCTTATCGATATTTTTTCGGTTACACAGCGAGACCGGTCCAATATGCCATGTTTTCCTTCCCATTTCTTTGTTGAAAAAATCTGCGTAGCTTTTCTCGAGCTCGTAGAAGCTGTTTACAACGACACCATAGCTTTTTAGCTCGCCTTCTAATGCTTCTTTAAGAAATAATGAGAGGACATTTTCGGTTTTCACGTAATCCGGCATCATTGATCGCTTTAACTCTATCCTGTCCGGTAAACCTGGTAAGATAAAGTATTCTGTTTCCGAAACCACTTTCTCATGGGGTGAATACCTTCTCAGACTCTCTTCAACACAATGGGAGAAGCAACCGGTGCCGTCGAAGACGATTCTCGGGATTCCGAGACCGTTGGAGACGCAGGCAGTCCACGGATATAGCCGGTCGGAAACGAGACAGTCGGGTTGAGTTTTACGTAGGAGCTTTTCGAGCGGTTCTTGTAGCTTCATTGCAGCCATGAAAAGCTTCGTGAACATGTCCCCTGAGGTTGTACTGAGCTCGTTTTCGCAACCGTCGGGCAATCCGAACTCTTTGGCCGGGAAATCTATTGTGAGAAAGCCAATGTCGCGGCCTAGTTGTTGGTCCCGGTGAATAGGTTTCCGGAAAAGAACGGCATTGTGAGGGGTTGTAACGATGGTGGCTTTCACTCCATGAGATGCAATGACTCTGGCTAAGTCTATCATGGGTATTAAATGACCCCCTAATATGTAGGGAAAGAAGAACATTTTCAGCTTCGGAGCTTCTGAATCCATGAAAAATGAATATGTGGTATAATAATAATAATAATAAAAAACAAGAAACTCTTTCTATATATACTGGTTTAATTAATAGATGATAGTCATAGCGCAAAACTTATCCTCACATATATATATATATATAAATATATATTAAACAAAAAATGAAAAATGAAGAAGAAGAAGGTTGACAGGTTTTATACTTCCTTTCGTGTCTTATTACTGTTTCTATATGACATATATTATAAATATGTATATATTGAATGAAAACAAAAGTGTATTTAAACAGAAGACAGGAAGTCAGGAAGTGGGACAGCGATTATGATAATCCCTTACACAGTGTATTGTGCGTCATCAATTCTCAATGATTTGTGCTTTTATTTTTCTTTTTTTCTTTTTAATCTCCACTTGAAAAATTGAACTTTAAAAAAAAAAAAAAAAAAAAAAAAAAAAAAAAGGAAGAAAACGTGCATAAATGTGATTGATTTTTCAAAAGGGGTTTGTTCTTTGTGGTTGTGGTCAGTGGTCCATGGGAGGTAGAAAGAAAGATGCTGCCACTAGCGGATTTAATGGGAACTATTTCCTACAAAATTGTTTTGGTAGAATCTATCTTCTATCTTCTAGCTTACGATCGACGATAGAGCATAGCAGATAAGTAACACCCCATTTAACAGTTTAAAATTGAAAATCTAAGTTTGGGATATGATAACCCTTGATCACGTATCCATTTTTTTCATTATAAATTGAGAAATAGTTTATAAAAATATTAATATAAAGGATATTTTCAAATTAGAATGGATTTAGAAAACATTTTTAACAAATCACGAATGAAATTCTCACAATACATTTACGGTTTAATTATACTTTGATGCCCTTTACTTGTAGTGTTTTGTAATTTAAACCCTTACTTTTTAAAATAGCAACTGAAATATTTAAATTTTCAATTTGTTGCAGATTATCCAATTTACAAGTTGGCCAAACAAATTGTTAACAATCCTGTCCATAAACTTTTTTAGAATGGATTGAAAGCAATTAAATATGTAAGGATAGAGATTCAGGTGTTGATAAAGGAGAAAGAAAGCACCACATGGACGAAACTATTACTAACTTGTTTGGCCAAATTAAGGATTAGACCAATTTGTAACAAATTAAAAAATTAAGGATCTAAATTACTAATTTTGAAAGTTCAAGGCATAAATTACAAAATTTTGATAATCGTATATGCCAATATGCAATTGACCTAAAATGTAACTATTGGTTAATTGAGGATAAGCTCCAATTCACCATTGGATTATCCATCCAGTGGTTAGTTTAATTTGTCAAATCCTTTGTACATGGAATACTCCCTTATACATATACAAGGTGGAAATTTGCTGACATGGCAAGTGTAAATGTTGACACATAAGTTGATGATTTAAATATAAAACCTAGTTGGAAAAATAACAACTATTAGTATTTCTCAGTGAGTTTCTACCTTGGTACTTACTACATATATAAAGGAATATATTCCGAAAATATCATAACTATATACATTTTGATATGGTAAAGTATATTTTGATATATAAAAATTTTATGAGGATCTTATGGTGAGGACTCGCCATGTCAACAGCCACATTGAAAAATAAATTAAAAAATAAAAAAATAGACAATGTTCAATTAATCACACATTATAATTATCATAGACCTATGCAAATCTATCAAAAATGTTATTTCAATTTTAGGTTTTAATTTTAAAAAAATAAAAATAAAAAGTTGTCAATTGCATGACATTATTATGTTGGTGTGGACCTAGAAAGTCTTTTCCATAAAGTTCTTATAGAGTCGTGTGGACTTAGAAAGTCTTTTCCATAAAGTTCTTAATAGTCTTGTTAACATATAAAAATTTACTACGTATATTTGCCACATCACAAGATTTCTCATTATAAATTAAGATGTAATTCCTAGAGCACTTATATATATATTCAGGCTTAAATCAGATTTTAATATCAGAATTAACGTCAAAATTACTTTTTTAGCCTTTAAAAGACTAAAATTTAATTCATTTATTAATCATATAGTTATGATAAGATTCACTTTTTTAAATAGAATTTTAGTATGTCAGCCTATATTTAACCACTTTTAATTATAATCTTAATTCTTATTGTAATCCAGGGATTAATAAAAAAATATACGATATTAAAACTATTAGGTCATTTTGATGTAAGCATAAATCTATATATATATATATATATATATAAAATAGGATTTTCATATGTTTGATAACACAATTCTCAACATGTTAATGTGATAAGTGTTAAAAGTTGCAATTTGGTTAACCAATTTTTTCTTTTTTTTTTTTTTTTTTTTTTTGGTTTTAGATCAATATTTGAGGTGACAACACTATATATATATATATAATTTTAATATGTTAAAACATAATTCTCACCTTATGTTGAGAACTTGTTAGTATGACAAGTCTTAAGGGCTTTTACTTGCACAACTAGGTTTTAGATTTAATTCATAAACTGAGGTGTTACATTTTGTTGAAATATAAAGATAATAAATAAATGAAAAGGAACGTTGGAATAGTAGGGACTGGTGTACCTTTGCAACCTAAATGGTGGACCCATTCACATTGACTATATAATCAGCATATATTTATTTTTATAGTTTCATAGATATGACAAAGCTTTCTTTCCAAACAATGGAATTTTTATCTTGGCCAGAGTCAAAGTCTTTTGCCAACATATCTATTAGCACATGAGTTAAAGATGTCACATTCTCCATTTGTCATGATATCATGCTTCTAATATAATGTAACTTTATATATATCTATTATGTAGTCAGTCTTAAGTAAATTTTACCTTATTTTATTAAAATAAAGTGTGTATTTGATAACTATTGGATCACATGAAGGATTAGGATTTAAAATTTAAAAAGTGATCAAATATGAGTTTAGTAATATATTAAAATCATATATAGGGAAAGTGAATTTTGTTGGAATCCCGATAATTAATAAATGTAATTTTAAAACTTAGCTCTTGATACAATCTAATGGCTGAAGAAGGAAGAGATCATGTTAATTCTCATATTAATTGCCTTGTTTAAGCCTAGATTTATATACATATATAGGCTTATATCAGGTCGACTTAGTTAGCTTTTAAATTAATATCTAATTTATCAACCACTACATTATTTAAGGACTAACATTTAAAAATGTATTAGAAGTTTGCTAAATTCATATAAATTCACTTTGGTATACAGGGGTTCATTTTAGAACTATAAGTGGAACTAATGCAAGTATAACTTATATATCTATAAGTTAGTATTATTTTCATTTTACTTTCCAAACTATGATACATTTCTTATTTTGCCCCCTAAACTATAAAAATTTTAAATTACCCCTCCAAACTTTTTTTTTTTGGTCATTTTAATGCAATCAAGCATCTTTGACAAATAAATTTGATAAAAATTAGCTACACATAGCTCATAATATTTTATTTTAAAACAATTTTATAATATCCTATTATACTTTTATGTAGTATGCATAACTAATTTGCTTAAATTCATTAGAAAAAAAATCTCTTGATTGGATCAAGGTGATACAAAAACAATATTTTAGGAATCAATTGAACAAATTTCATAGTTTGGGGGAAAAGTGAGAAATGTGTCATAATATGGGGGTAAAATGATATTTGAATATATAGTGTTTCTCCCATTCGATGACACTGTCCGAAATTCGTCCAAGACAATGCATATGTAGGCACACAGCGGACTTATTTACCCTCATGAGAGAAAAATTATATATATATATAGTCTCCTATCCCATCAGAGAAAAATTATATATATATGTATATAATATTTCTCCTATCCCACTTATCAGCCTTTGAATTGCTTCAAAAATTAAGATTTAAATGAACCAATATTGTTTTCCTAGGATTTTAGTACTTTATCAAACTCATAAATCTATGTACTAAGACATCTTTAATCTCAACCGTTGAAACAATTTAAAGGCCAATGATAAAGATCATGATGGAAAATTGTTGTGGAAAAAATCAGCTAAAGACACGTGGCACAATTATGACTATTCATCTTCAAGACCAATAAATATGGTGATGATGATAGTTAACTAGACAAAGGATTACTCTCATCTACTAACTAGTGATTGGTCTCTTCTACTTGGCCAGGAATTGGTCTCGCCTACTTGACCAAGAACTAGTCTCTCAACGACTGGATATAAGTTCTACTATCGATATCATGGGTGTTATGGAGCGCAGTCTTTGTACATTTGAAATTCAAATGATAACAAATATGATTTGTATTTTAATTAACTATATTTTATTTGAAGAATATAGTATCTAAGGTTAACAGATAATATCCCATGATTGTCTCTTGGTTTGAACTATAATTTAATGAATTCAAATTCAAATGGCACCACCATCTTCAAAGGCTCAAATGCTCCTATAAATAACTCTCACTTCTCCAAGAATGATACGACCTAAAAATTCTCTATACTATCTCTTTTACAAAATACCATAGTTGAATTCTAACTTAAACTTCAAAGTGCCTTTAGTCGGTACCATACCAGTAACCCAAGGATTTAACTTTGTCTTTGGTTATAGATTAGTGGTCTGATAGTAATAAGAAGCGATACAGTAGTGGTCAGATGAATGAGTAGTTAATTTGACAAACCAATGGTCGATGCGACAGTAAACCAGACGGATCAGTCGATTTAATGAACCAATGGCCGATGAGACAATGAAATTGAAGGAGACATTGGAAGATGAAATTTTTGCATCAACAATTTATGATAGAACCTCTAATCAAAGAATGTTCTACGATGAGTTCACAACAATATGTCAAGAATGTTTACGATGGTGTTCAATCGAACACGAATCCCATTAAACTGAGGACTCATTGCCACCTCTTGCTCAACTGAGGGCTACGAGTGAAAGAACGAGGGGTCCAAGCCTTTCACGAGCCAAAAAGAAGAAAACATTGAAATGCGATTATATTGCATGACTTACGACACTAGATAATGAAATTAGGTATCTCAATCAAATCGTGAGATTTCTACTTGAAAAAATATATCCTAAACAAGAAGAACCACCTTTTGTTCAAAATGAGTACGGAGACAGAGATCCAAGTAGTGAGGGAGAAACTGTCGATCCGTCATACCTAAAGCAAAAATTAACTACTTTCCAATCTACCAGAACGTAGCAAAGACTGGTGCAATTCAGCCTATATCATCAACTATAAGCAAAGTGTCGTGGTTGATCCGATGGATCTGGAGGATCTGTAGTTTGTTCTACCATTGAAGCTGATCAATGAAACAAAATGGAGGAAGATCTAAGATAGCTAATAGAGCAGGTAAGAAGTATGAGGCTCGATGATGCTTTTAGACTAGCTAAACCAAAAACTGATAAAGTATAATCATCATTCATAGAAGAGATTCTACATGCACCACTGCCATCCAAGTTTCAACTGCCACCAATTATCATGTATAATAATGGTGTTGGTGATCTAGTTGAACACATGAAGTCATTCCATAAATTGATGGATATTCATGAAGTAGACCACTTAGCCACATATCGAGTATTTTCATTCATGTTGTTTTGAATAGCAATTAAATGGTTCAGAAAGTTAAGACTAAGATCTATTGGTTCATTTTCTCAACTAAACCAAATGTTCATGGGTTAATCTGTTAGAGAAAAGGCATTAAAAAAATTCGATGCCCATCTCCTTTTGGTCAATACAAAGGACAAAGAATTTTTGAAGGATTATATTTTTACAATTCAATGCTCAAGCAATACAAGTCATGACTAGATTGCTAAGAAAGCACTTCCAACAATGATGGGAAGCATCAGCACCGAGAGGTTTCTTTGGTCATTAGGTGAGATACCACCGAGAAACTTTTCTAACTCACTTAATAAAGCACAAATATTTATAAATGCAAAGAAATTAGTTAAGGCAAAGAGAACAAAGAAAGGAGAATAAAAGCCAAAACTTATTGTAATGGCCGAACAAACTAGCACCACATCCTGAGGAAATTACTACTACTTCCACAATGATCAGAATCACACCACTTGTAAATGTTTTAACCTTAAGGATAAAATTGAGAACCTAATCCAAAGAGGCTATCTATGTCAAAATGATGATTGACAAGGTCTTGGTCAATGAGGTCTTGGTGGACAACCAGGTTTTGGTTGATTTTTTTTTTTTTTAAAACAAATTTATTAGTATGGTTTAGATCCAATTTAATAAATTTTTCATCTTCTTATTAGAGTATGTAAGACTTCAATTATTAAATAATGTCAATAATATTTTGACCTTATATAAACTTGAATGAGGGATGGAAGGATTACCCCTAATAAAAGACTATTAGCACAGACTAGCAGTTAGTGACTAGTACCATGATCTGCTACTAGCATAGACTAGCTGTTAGTGACTAGTACCATGGACTACTCCTAGTCAAAAAATAAAAATAAAAAAAGGACTTCAGAGTTGGATATGCTACTCAGATGCTAACAGTGTTGTTTCTACTAAATGGTTGATATTAATACTTGACCATGATTATAAGTGTCCTACTCAATTGTGGTTAGTGTTTTACTACTCAACTATAGTTGGCATTCTTCAACTACTTCTCCAACTATATGACTATAATATGGTGATCATCAACTACAATTTATAGTCTTTTATTACTCCTTGGTACTTTTTACTACTTGCTATTGCAACCTAATAATCAACTTTCATAAAGTGATTTTTTATTTATTACTAAATTTTTATTTAAGTTGGTAAGACCTAACCTTGATCTAGTGAGCACACTCACTATAATAACCAAGATTGTAAGACCTAGCTTTAATTTGGCGAGCACGCTCTACTCTATTAAATTAAAATGGTAAGTCCTAACCTCCTGATGGGCACATTCACTATAATAAATGAGGTGATAAGACCTAGCCTTAATTTGGCAGGCACATTCTAATAACTTTATAGATTGTAAGACCAAGCCATGATTGGCAGGCACACTCACTATACTCTACTAAATGAGATGGTAAGACCAAGCCATAATTGGCAGGTATGCTCGCTCTATTCTATAAAATGATATGGTAATACCAAGCCATAATTGGCAAGGACGTTCATTTTACTAAATGAGATGGTAAAACTGATTCTTGATTGGCTAGCACGCTCGCTCTAATAAATGAGATGGTAAGTCCTCATTGATTTAGTGGGCTTGTTGAAATGATGAATCTACTATGTAATGACAAAGAGCCAATGGTTGACAAATGAATAAATTATGATTTCATAAATAGCCACTACTATAGGTCGACTCAAATCTAGTCTTTTAAGTGTCATCCATAACTATTGGTCATCAACTATGACAAACCAATCTTCAACTACAGTATATGTCAAATTCAACCAAAAGCCACTTGTGCACATTTCAACAAGAAATTATTCAGTGGTATAAAGTAGTTAAGGGCTTATGTTGTGGGATAAACAAGTTCAAGACACGTGACACAATTATAACAATTTAACTTCGAAACCAAATATCGCAATGATGACGGTTAACTAGACGAAGGATTGGTCTCATCTACTCGACCAAGTATCCGTCTTGTCTACTGACCAATGATTGGTCTCATCTACTTAACCAGGAATTGGTCTCAAAATGACTAGATATAATTTCTACTATCGATATCACACGTTTTATAGAGTGAAGTTTTTGTATACTTAAAATTCAAATGATAACAGATATGATCTGTATTTCAATTAACTATCTTTTATTTGAATATTCGGTATCTATAAATAACTAATAATATCTCATAATTTTCTGATGATTTTAACTATAATTTGATAAATTCAAATTCAAATGGCACAGCCATATTCAAAGGCCCAAACGCTCCTATAAATAGCTTTTACTTTTTCAATAATGATACAACATAAAAATTATCTCTACTATCTCTTTTATAAAACACCATAGTCGATTTTTGACGTGAGCGTTGAAATGTCTTTGACCAGTGCCACACTAGTACCCTAATTGGACATGAAAAGAAAACACTAGAAAAGAGAATGTTGGAGAGCTTGAGAACTCATTGCTTTAGTGACCTTGACCAAGGACCTCACGATGTATGGATGGGCTAAAACAAAATTGAAAGCCATTCCAACAGACTCAAAGATGGGATTTGCCCTTTTAACTTTGTATTTGGTTGCAAATTAGTAGTCTAATAGTGATGAGAAGTAGTTGAATAGCAGTCAAACGGAGTAATAGTCGATCATATGAACAAGTAGTTAATTCAACGAATTGGTGATCGGTGCAATGGTTGACCAAATAGACAATTAGTCAATTTGATAAACCTATGGTCAGTGGGACTATCAAATTGAGGGAGATATTGGAGGGTGAATTTTTTACATCAACAAAAACATCAAAACATTATGATAAGAGAATGACTAGGAAATTATTACATCAAAACCATCCTAATGGAAAACCATCAATACCTCCCTTATCAAGCTTTAAATTACTTCAAAGACTGAGATTTAAAAATGTATTTAAAATTTATATAAATACATATAGAGTTTATTTTGCCTTTCTACAATTTTAACATTTCACTAGATTTATATACATTTCAAATTTCAATCTTTGAAGTAATTCAAAAACTAATAATAACTGCAATGAAGGTTTTCCATGATGGTCCTGGTCGAAGAAGGAGTTTATTATAAATGTATACTACAAATATATATATTAATCAGATGCTAGCTAGAGCTAATTTGAGAAAGGGTTTTGTATCCACAAACTATTTGTTCACTACAAATACAGCTAGCAGGCTTGCGACCAAAACTCGTTAGGTCTATTCGTCATTACTAAAGACTAGGGTCGAAGTCGAACACTCGTTTTCGAACACCACGTATAGAAACTGATATATCATGAATAATGAAACTGGCCCTCGGTACTTCAACGAAGCCATAATAATTCACGACCAAAAACAAACTACACCACACTAATTAAAATTAAAAAGCTTTCTCCCCACTTTCTGGACTGTGTATGTGATGTTTCTCTATCATGGTTTTTACCTTTCTATCTGCCAACTGCATAAATAGATAAATAAACAAGTAAAGGCCTACCTTTTTAGAAGAGATCAACAAGGAAAAATCAAAACTCAAAAGAAAGAAATAAGAATCACATTCACCTGAATTTATTAAAGTATCAAAATATATGAAATACTGTTACAGGGAAAGATTTCCTTTTCTCCATTTTTTTCTTTTGGGGTTTGGACAATCTAACTGATATAATCAGAGGTGGTTTTGACTGTCTGATTTCCTTTACTATAGCATTTTCAATTATATGAAACCCACTTAACTTAAACAAAAAAAATACTTGTATGGTCAATATTAAAAAATAAAAAAAATAAAAACCTTTACGTACAAAGCACATGACCTTGGCCATCAATATGTGCAAGACCATGGAAAATTGCAGCCCCCATCAATTCCTGAACATCTTGAGGTCCTCCCATGCTTGCTAATTAATGGCATGTCTCAACCAATTATGAGATGGAATCTGCCCATGGCAACAATGTAAAGGGACAACGCGTTGGATGCCTCAAGCTACTTCCTTTTTCTTTTTCGTTTTTTTCTCTTTTTTTTTTTTTTTTTTTTTTTTTTTTTTTTGGTTCAGCTGATTACATGGCTAGCTTCCTAGCCTAACTAAAACTTGATAAATAAATATTCTAAGCTCACCATTTCATAATAACCTCAATATATACTCCTTTCCCTTCTTTTTTTTCTTTTTTTTTCTGAATTAAAAAAAAAAATTATCCATGCTATTAATATAATAAATATTAAAAGCAATACTCATTCATTTCATTATACTTTTAGAGTGTTTGAGTTTATTATGAAATACTTTTAGAGTATTTGAGTTTATTCTAACACTATGTTTTGATTGAATTAATGGCGGAAAAGAAAAGATTAGTTTAATGAAGAAAGAAAAATAAAAGAAAGAAAATAATAATATTTATAAAAGTTATTGTTTGAATGATTACTAATGGAAATGAAAGAAAAATAAAATAATAAAAAAACAAGTAATACATGTTTATGTTGTTCACAAAGATACCTTCATACAAAATTCTCAATTATAAATTAGCTTTTAATTAATAAAAATAATTTTAAAATATTAAAAAATTTTATTAAACTATTTTCCTTTCCATCCGTTTTTTTTTTTTAATTTGGATGGAAAATTGAATTGAATAAAATAAGTATAATCAATTCAATTATTGTCTTTTCGTTTCTTTATCATTTCTTTCAACTCATTTTAATAATCCAAAAAAAGAAATCAAATATTTTCCTTTTCTTTATTTCCTATTCCATCAATCCAAACATAATATTAAAAAGTTTATAAAAGCTAAAACTTAAGTCATTAAGGTGTGATTTGTATTTTAAACACTCTCATTCTAAATCTGAATGGGAGTCGTCTTTTAGATCTCTAGTATATCTACGGAAAAATTAGTGATGATACAAGATCTCTAGTACTTTTTAGGACTCCATTAATTCTGTGTATTGGACTTGTTCCCATTGTTAAAAGGTTGGACGTTATAAAAGGCCAGCACCATGAAAATATATATTAAAAAATAATAATAATAAGAGAATCTTTTCTTTTCTTTTTTTTGCTTGAAATGGAGGTTATATTAAACCAAAAAGGAAGGCAACAAAGATACAGCTAGGCATGTTGCCCTGAATCAGGGAGTGAACTACAATTCACAATCTTAATTCATAATATTAGTAAAAGTTTTAGACCAAAAGAAAGGAGAAATAGGACCATTGAAAGCATTAACAAGACCCCAACGAGAAGCTGCATGGGCTAGCCTATTGATGTGCCTTGGGACCCAAGTAAAGGTGATGGAGTCAAAAAGATAACGTTGATCCTTGATTTTCCTAATAAATCCATCAATTGTCCAGTGACTGAGACAAATATCTTGGTCATTTAAGCTCCTGATAATATTTTTTGCATCACTTTCAACACAAAGGTAACGAAAACCAGTTGCAGTTGCTAAGGAAATGGCTTCAAGAACTGCAACAGCTTTGGCTGCTTCAAGGAGCTCTATTCTCTCCTTATAGACATAGACTTTAATGACTTCTCCAAGATGGTTCCTCGCTACCACCCCAATACTCCCTAAACCATTCTTCACAGAGGCATCAGCATTGATTTTGATGGTACCCAGAGGAGGGCAAAGCCATTTGGTTACTGCTGCAGAAGGAAGGGGAAGGAGATCGTTGGCCATTTGAGATGTAGTTGAAAATTCTTTAAATCTGCTATACAGGACTCTCACTTCTTCCTTAAGGTTGCACTTTTTTTCCTTCAAATAATAGTCTGTTTTGCACTTTCTAGATTGAATCTAGGATTAAAACAGCAAACAAAAAGAAACTTTTGTTGTCTTGGTTATGCACTGGGAGCCGCTCTGAAGGATTTGATAACCAATCAAGATAGTTTTCTATATTAGTGATTTGGTAGCACTCTCATCTAATACTCCATGGCGATGCTAGCCACAAGGCTTTGGCAACGGAACACTGGAAGAAGAGGTAAGTTTCACTCTTTAAACAGTTACATCCATGGGGACAATCAGAATTAGTAATATCCCAATTTCATCGGATGAGCACTGAGCTAACTGGGACACTATGGGTGGATAGTCGCCACATAAAAAACTTAAGTCTATCGTGAATTCCACTAGACCATAAGAACTTCCACCACTTTGAGTCCAGTGGCAATCGAATTGAGGAGTTTAGACACTGATTTGATTTGGATTCTACCTGATGAGCTGCCTGTCCAAATAATTTCGTCTTCCAAATCAAGATTCACCCAAAATATCTTCTTTATGTTATTAACAGAGTCTTTATCGAAGAGCTGGTTCAACATATCCAGATTCCAGTCACCATTGAGGTGTAATAGAGAATCTATTATTCCACAACGGTCAACCATTTCGTGAGAGCTACGGTTTGGCCAAAAGTTAGGGTTACTAGGGATCCAAAGTCCTCCCAATAATTGATTTTGTTTCCTTTTCCCACCCTATAACAGATTCCTTTGGCCAGAAAAGGTTTGGTGCTCAAGATTCCTTTCCAATGCCAAGAGGTTGACTTTTTTATCTTGCTTTTCATGAACATGGAGGGAAAATATTTTTCTTTTAAAGCTTGAACCCAAGGCAACTTCACATTGGTTTCCAAGAACCAACCTATTTTGCTAAGAAGTGCTAAGTGACATCCTCAAGCTTCCTTAAGCCAAGGCCGCCAAGAAGTTTTGGCTTGCATACCTTCTCTCAAAAGACAAGGATAAAGAAACAACCTTGAGTGATTTACCCCTTCCATTGAAACCTCTTGACGAGTTTGTCTAAGTTTCTGCACCACTCCTTTAGAATTTTACAACTTAACACGGCATAAATAGGTATAGAAGTGATCACAGACTTGACTAAAGTTTATCTACCTGCTTGGGAAAGAAGTTGAGTTTTCCATCCATGGAGCTTAGATTCTATACGGTGTCTCAAAGAGCTTTGACTTACTCTTCTCAAAGAATAAAGGGTTACCCAAATACCTAGTATCCTTAGGCAGTTATTTTATATTGAGAATACCTTTTATAAGGGCTTTAGTTTTCCCGTTGACATTCCTTGAAACTAGCAACCCAATTTTGCAATGTTGACCATCTACCCAGTCCAATGACAATATTGTTGCAGACATCTATTCATGGCTGAAATGTCTTCTTTGGTAGCTCTACAAAAAAGCATAATGTTATCAGCAAAAAAGATATGTGAAATGGGGGGACTAGTTCGTCCGAGCTTGATGCTATGAATTTTGTTCTCTATTTCGAGTTTATGAAGCATTCTGGATAATAGTTTGACAAACAGGATATAGAGGTACAGAGAGATGGGGTCGCCTTGTCTAAGTCCTCTTTCCATCTTAACGCTCCCACAAATACTACCATTAACAAAAAAGGGACATTGTTAATGGAATAGCATTGACTTAACAAACTCACTACTTGTGCAGAAAAACCGAAGATAATGAGGATGTCAATGGAGACTTCCCAATTGATTCTATCATATGCTTTGTGCATATCAAACTTGATTCCAACAAATCCAAGATTGCCTTTCTTAGTCTTCATTGAATGAGTGATCTCATTGACTAGCAGCGAATTTTCTCCAATCCACCTTCCAGGCACAAAAGCAGCCTGATTGGGAGAGATCATCTTGTTGAGAAGAGGGCGGATGCACAAGGACAACATTTTTTAGATCATTTTGTATACTGTGTTGCAAAGACTGATAGGGCAGATGTGATTAAATTGAGAGATAGGGTTGACCTTAGGAGTAAGCACAATAAGAGTCTTATTAAGAGCAGCTGGTATACGTCCTAGGACAAACGCATTCTAGATGGTTCTAACAACATCCCTACCAACAATGTTCCAAAACCTCTAGAAGAATATAGCCGGCATCCCATGAAGACCAAGGGCCTTAATAGGATTCATATTCATAAGTACATTGAAAATCTCCGTCTCTAAAGGCACTGTTGAAATGCATAAGTTTTTAGCAGTGGATACTACAGGTTGGATAAACTCATTTAAGGCTGGGTAGCTTGACACCTCTTCAGCACGTAAGAGGACAGAGAATTTCTCAATTATGAAACGAGCAATGTCCTCTCAATTGGTCAGCCAAGCTTCTTGGTTATTTTTTATAGGCGCCATAAAGTTCCTCCTACAAGCAGTCACTGTAGAAGTATGAAAGAATTTTAAGTTTCTACCTCCAGCTTGGAGCCACAGCTTCTGCCTCCAAATGAGCTCTAATCAGCAACACCATTCATCCAATTCCTTCTGAAGATTGATTTCACACTCAATGTTGAAATCTAACGATTCCAGACTCTAGAGAAAAGATAATTGGTCTTCTAATATCTTGATGTTAGTTTGGCAGAAGCCAAAAGATTCCCTGTTCCAAATTTTCAAAGCTTTTGCTATGCCTTGTAACTTCGCCGTTAAGGAAATTCTTCTGCCATTTCTCTCTGTTTTAGCCTAGACGATGTTAATAACTTCTTCACACGAAGGATCACGAATCCATACTTCCAAGAATCTAAATGGTTTCGGAGCCTTATTGTGGTCGACATGAGAACATAACAAAATTGGAGCGTGGTCTGATATGGTGGCAGAGAGGTGGAAAACCCAGCGCAGTTTAAGAGAAGTCTCCATCTGGGGCTCACTACAACTCTATCCATTTGTTCCCGAATATTAGCACTCCCCTGCATCTATTACACCACGTGAACGGATTTTCGACAAACTCCAAGTTAATGGCCCCAAGGTCACTCAAAAAGGATTTTAAGAAAAAGTTCATCTTTGAAATGACCCTTCTACCATCCCGTTTTTCTGTTTGATCCACCACATTATTGAAATCTCCAATACATCCCCAATCATCTAGCCCACATGAATCACAAAGCGTGAGAGCATCCTAGAAATCTTTTCTTAAAGCCCGGTCAACTGGGCAATAACAACACCACAGATTCCACCTTATACCCTGCGGGGTAGTAGCCTGAACTCTATGATCCAATTAGAGCTAAAAATAATTTCCCAATTGCACCTTCCTTTTGGAAGAGAGCAATACCTCCATAACCGTTAATAGCTTCCACAATATGACAATGATTGAATATTAGAGATTTAGATAATTTTTCCATTTTAAGCACATGAGCCTTGGGCCGATAAAGAAGGGACTCAAGGGGGAAGAATTTCTGATGAGGCCCCGAAGGCCACGCACTACTGAGGGTCTTCCCAGCCCCCAACAGTTCCACGAAATCAACTTCACTGGGGAGGTGGGGGTATGGTAAGGCCCGCCTCCTCAGCCATGAACAGTTCTAGGAATAATCTCCATCAGTGGGGAATTGTCCATCTTCACTTTGTTGTCTTCTAGCTGCAACTTTCAATCTCACCCTTCGTTGTTCTGAGAAATGGGAAGATAGGGAATTTTCGGGGTCTATCAAAGGGGTATTTGGACAAGAGGATGGTTTTGCTTATAGACCCTCTTCCCACTAAGCAGGCCTGTGGTAGCTTTGAGGCAGCACCCACATCCATTTTAAAGGCCTTGAAAGGTTCCTCGGGCCCTAAGGATGTGGCTTTTCTTTTCAACACCAAATGGTTAAGGGTTGTATTTTTGGGCCTTCGAATGGACTCTTTAGTTATCGAGGCCCGTGGGTCCAGCCCAAATGAAAATTCTTTAGAGGCGAGATTTGAAAATATGAATCCTGCGCCCGACATACCGTTATCAGAGGATGATTGCGCTTTGTCAGATTGACCATGCCCTTCGCATGCTTGTCTCAAAGTGATTGGACTTTCTTGATGTGACGTGTCTGAGTTTGGGTTGTGGTCTTCAACTCGAACTTGGGGTTCAGTCAACTTATCCTGCCTCACCAAATCAGGCTCCTCCTCGCCTATGTCATCTTCATTGTCCTCCGCTTTATATATTTCAGCCCTAGCATCTGTGTTCATTTCCTTCTCAAAGGCGTTAAAGATTTCTCGTCTAGGTATTTCAACTCTTCTTAGCCGAGGGCCTGCAGCCACTACAGTGAAGGCATCAACCTCTGCTCTCATCCATGGCCCATAGAGATCTTCTTTCAAGAGTTGGTTATTCACCAGAGGCTGCTTACAAGATGATTTCCGATGTCCTAAGAGGCCGCAGTTATAACAGAACTCAACGAGTCTTTCATAGCAGAATTGGATCCAAACTTTTCCTTTTCCAATCTTCTGAAAAAATTCCGGTGAGGAGAGGGGTATTAACATTAATTTCCACTTGGATCCGCGTGTATTTGGTACCGATGATGTTGGCTCGGGTTGAGGACTCGTAGCTGATAACTTTTTTGAAGAGACTTCCAATTCGTTCAGCATTCGCCTTAGTCATGAATTGAAGGGGAAGCCTGTGAATTTGAATCCAGAAGGAAGAGAAATTGAAGTTGATGTCGTTGACAGCCATTTCAGGCCCCCCATTCTCTCAGAAGGAGATGTGAGTCGTTGATGGACCATGGCCTCCTTTTCCAAATTCTACTTCTGTTAGAGGTCGTCTTAAAGGTGAAGAGAAAGATGCTAGGTTCTAATCGCTCCACGGCCACCGATTCCTAAGTGAACCATACCCTTTTGATAATCATTTGAACTTTACTAATATTAATAATCTTATCAGAGAGTATTTTCCCACTAAGCAGCACTGTGAGATTTGTCTTGCACTCAACTCATCTGCTATCAGTTGTAGCTCTGGAAAGTCTGAAGCTTAGTCCTATGCACTATTATCCATCTGACCAGAACGGAAAACCGACCCAACACTTGGCAACGAGTTTCGGAATCTCCACTATGGGGATAGTTATGGAGGTATATTCAAATATCTAGTTGCTTGAAGTCTCAAGAAGAGGAACAAAGCTTGGCAATGCTTCTGGAAGAAGGATTGGGTTGAGAAAATAGAAAAGCTAAAATCATGAATGGAGATAATGAGGTGTAAGAGAGATGGAGATGGAAACAACACCAGTAATAGCCTCTTGCATACGCCTTTAATTCTTTCTTCACTTGTTTGCTTCATGTGACCCATTAAAGAAAAAAAAAAAAAAAAAAAGAGAATCACTAGAGAAGGATGTAGATTATGCATTCAAGAGGACAGAACAAGTTTAATAATTACATAATTTCTCTCCTTGTATAGGCATGACATACTTTTGTATGTTTTAATTTCTATTGTATGTATTCCACATGCTTGATACATGCTAATGTTTTGTTAGGTACATACTCCTAACATAAGTTGAGAATGTATTACATATTAACTGTTGAACCTATCACATTAATTAATGATATAAAGCTAAAATGCTAATTGGACGAGTAAGAAGCTTAGCAATCACCATGTTAATAGATATCCAACATAAAATGAAAATTATGTTCTCAACAATTCAAAATTAACGAGATATATATAGATATATAAATTTTGATTAAGTGGATGCATCCATGTCCACATGCGAAAATGACTAATATATGTATAATAGTTATTCTCCGATCAAGATGGTTTTGTCATCATGACCTTCATTGTTAACACATCGATTGATCATGCGAAAATGACTAATATATGTATAATAGTTATTCTCCTATCAAGATGGTTTTGTCATCATGACCTTCATTGTTAACACATCGATTGATTGAAAGCTAATATTTAAAAATGCAATCTTAGACTATATGAGTCAAATAGCATATTAAAATTTTAAGAAGGCAAAATGAACTTTACATAAACTCATTTAAATCCTACATGCATTTTTAAATATTGATTTTTAAAATAATTTAAAAGTTGATAGAAGAAATCCTAATAATTTTCAACAAAACAATCATAATAAGAGAATTCTTATGTTCATATTCATATTGTTATTTCTCATGGACAAAATTTGTCTATGATTTCATTGGATTACATGTAATTGTCAACAAAAAAATATAAGGCTCCAATTACACGCAACAGAAAGGAATTCTAAAAAATAATTATCTCTTGAATTATATGATGGTGATGCAAAAAATGTTAAAAGATTACCACTTTTCCAACTAGATTTTTCATTTCAAATAATTTATAAACGTGCCAAGAGAAGTTGCATCACCTAATCCCTATTTAAATAGGATAGATAGGTCCTGGAAAAACAAGGCATATTGTGTATAAATAATAAATCTGCCACCATGCACATATTTTGGTAGACTAGACATATATCTTCAGACTACCAGATGAAGAAAGTTCAGTACCTTTTTCTTTTTCTTTTTCTTTTTTTCTTTTTTTCCCCCTTCTTTTGAGATGCTCAAAAGAATTTCATAATCAATTATAATGCAAAATTTCCTTATTCACAAATATATGGTCGAATTAATTAGCTTGCTGGCAAACAAGTGAGCCCCCACCAACTTGTACATCGTCTTTTAATAATATCGAGCCTGAAATTGACAAAAGCGCCGGGAAAAATAAAACAGGAACAGAGCAAGTTTGGTCGACATGTTTCATAGGGCCCTTGAGGCACTAACACAGCATTCTCTCACAAGCTTTATATAAACATCAAAGATATTCAAGATCCAAAACAGTTCATATCGCAGAAACTGATCAAATTATAAACTTTTTTCATATCTAAAAGAAGGTCCATGTGTTACGTGTACCTCTTGTCTCTTGATAGATTCCCTGTCAGGTCCACCGTCAGCAATTGGCAGCCGACCTAACCCCCTCTTTACATGGGAATCTAGCACCCTAGGTATGCCGGATTAGGTCACTTCAACTTCTCCATCAACCCCCTGTTCTGACCTTTGCTTTTGCAGAGAAATCCCAGGCTATTGAACGCGTGGCTAGGAAAGTTTAACAGGTCCATTTCTAAGCACTTTCATTCTTCCACCAAGATATGCTCATCATCATGGTTTCATCCTTATCCAATATTTCACGTCATTAAGTTTAGCACAATGCAGCCAGATAATTTATATGCCCTATAAGCTCGGTACGAAGAAACAGAGAGACATCCTCAACTCAAATCTATAAATAAAATTTGCTAATTGATTAAGAGCAATATTCACTATTCCGCAGTCATAATTGTGCAACTATTACACATAGCTGACAGAGAAATGCAGTTTACATATTACAAAAATCTGACACAGGACTGTTCTAGTTCAAGTGTGAATCTTAACACACCTTGATCAAGTACATATACAAGCCTAAAGAAATATGAAATTTATAATTGCAAATGCAAGTTTTTTCTATTTAGAAACAAACGATGAGGCATGAAGACTCCATGGGCAGGATAAGTTGATTTCTTCTTCAAAGAATCCTTTCGAATTCAATAGTCCGCCTAAATAATAACATGCAAACATTGTGCTACCCGTGTATTGCAGAAAGAATTGCAACATAGATGCGTCCACAAAGCTATGTACTTTTAACTAGTTCGTTACAGATATAGCAGCTCTAACACATTCACCTTGACTATCCTGATTTCTCGTTAGCACGTTTTATTTGCAGGGCAGCTCTAACAACATTACCCCTTGTAATGATACCAACCTTTTAACATGAAAACAGAAAACAATCAGATTGCTGAAGTTGAATATCCAATAAATCAGAGTTGAAATTAAAATTCATTGGAACAAACTTACCAGCTTGCCATCACCATCTACAACTGGCAGTCGCCGATATTTTGTTTCAAGCAATAACCTGAAAAAATATAGAATCATTTTAAACAACTATTATAGTTTATTAAGCAAAAATTATACCATAATATAAGTGCATCAGGCTGAATCTAGAACAATATAACAAATGCATAATGCCGCTGATAGATTTAATTCTAAGCAGATGCTTTTTGCAAAAGAGCTTGTTACAACTTTTAACAGAATGATTTTTTAAGATTTTTGAATTTGGAAAAAAAAAAAAAAAAAAAAAGTTAAAAACTTATTAGTTCTATCTGGATGGAAAATATCTGACTGTCGTTTTCAAGCTTCACTCCCAATAATACCCTCTCACTCCTTATATGCTCTTTTGTACCCTACCTAAATAAAAATCACTTCTGAAAAAGAAAATTTGCATGCAAATCAAAACCCCTGCCTGACCCAACTCCTTCTCCACTATGCATCTTTTATATCCACACAACTGTTTTCCACCAATGACACTCATTCAGTTGAAATGGCACTTCCACAATAAGACAACTAGAACGAACAAAAAATGCCAGAATGGCTTGGATTTGGAATGGGAGAAAGTGTGTCCCTTAAGGGGTGGAGGATTCATCAGAGATGCTATTAATGCAGTAGGGTCAAGATGCAAACATTGCTTGTTAAATATGAAAAGAAATGTGAAATGTGATGATGCAAAATTATGGAGTAGATGTGGTGGCATCACTGATAAGCTTATGGGTGGTCGATATTCTTATGAGACTTAAAGCTGTGGTGATCAAAATCTTTCCTTAAATGAAACAAATAAACAAATTAAAAAAAAAAAAAAAAAAAAAAAAAAAAAAAAAAAAACCAATTCTATAATTGTAGGAAAACTTTGACATTTCTTGAACAACTAGACAGACATATGGGAAAAAGTCAACAAATACGTTACCTAGCAGCATCTTCTAAATTGGTTGTTTCACGAACAACAAGTGGAGCAGTTGTCATCAAGTCACCAACAACTTTACCATTGGTCTTGCTCAGCAGTTTTTGTATCTCATTGAATGTCTGCCAAACACATTCAAAATTATTAACCATATTAAAAAGGCCATAAATTACTATGCTCAAGGACATCAAAACCCAAACGCTATTGATGCAGCTGCAAAAGTTGCTGACAGAATTTTTACTAAAATATAAAAGAGATTTTGACTATTAAGTAATTGCTAGTGACACCTTGCTTTGCCAAACTGCAATACAATCTACCTAGTAATTTGTAATAACTACTATTCAGTACGTTAACTGTGCATTATCTATCGTATGTATGTGCCAAGCCAACACCAAGATCACTAGAAGCCTTGTACTCCAGAAAAGATGTTTAACACAGCCCGCCTTGCAAGAGACTGTCATCATGTTTACAGGTGTGAGTTTTCACTAGAGCTAAGTCTGCTACTCAGTGAGGGGTGTGGGTATATTACACCTGATACAGACTTTACGTGTCCTAACTGTTTTGCATACAGAAAATTCATTAATTTCATCAGAAGCAACAACATTGACCTTGTAAAGTTCTAACAATTTTCAATATCTGGTACAAGATAAGCAATGCAGCAAAGTCAACAACTTATAACCACAACAACCAGAAGTTGAAAAGAACATTTTTTACTTACTTTCCATGAACTATCAACATTGGGAAACAAGTTTGTGTCATTTTGACTGCCACCTAATATCAAAATGTAATAATCATAATGAGGATATTGTTGAAAGTAATAATGCAAAAATGTACCAATGTAAGTTTCCAATTCCGTTTAAATAACATGAAGCAATAGCATACACTGAGCAGAACCCTCATGTAGATGAATACATCAAAAGTTATTCAGGCAAGCTTTCTAACTAAATACTACATAATTCTTATTACGGACTTATAATTTTAGTAAATTCTTATGCAATTGCCAACCAATGAATTTACCGAGTTAGATGATAAGTTGATAAATTTCTCTGCCTTTCTCACTTGCTTTCAAAATAAAGTGATATATAGACTTGCTTCCCTCAAATCCAAGACTTAGAAGACATAATCATCCTACAAGACATTACTCAAACACTTATCCTTCTACTTATTATTTTTACCTCTTTATTTACTTCTCAAATGTTGAGGTTTACAATGACTCAAAGGACAGGCAGAAGAAAATAACCATCCCATAAGGACCAAAATAAAGTTTAAATAAAAGGGTAAGTACAGTCAAAATAGTTTTTTACATCAGACAATTAAATTCTTATATCCAGTTATTTTTCGTGCAATTGAATATCTTACCATATCTCTTCCACATTTTCGTTTGTAATCACTCTAGATTTGTATTTTGGGGTAAAAGCATTAGACATTCAAATATGTTAATATGGCTATGAACCTACTTTTCAACATCAAATTCCAAGGTACCTTTGCCCAATGTTCTCTGAAAAATTGTATAATACCCTCCAAGAGAGAGCTTATAAGTTGTACTTAGATCTTACGTTACGTCTAACCCAGAATGCTTTATCTTTTATGATATGTCAAACTAGTAAATATCATCTTGATACAAATCCAAGCAAGGACATAAAGCAAAACAAAAATGACAGAAAAGATCAAACCTGGCTTCATAATTTTTATATTACCTGATATGGAATCTAGTGCTAACAAGTCATAATCTGAAACAACACCAACCTGCAGCAGCAAAATAACTTCAAAGACTAGTATCGAAAGCAATACAAATTCCAAGATAAAGCGATATAGGACCAAGAAAAAGAGAGGGAAATAGAAAAAAACATGAGAGAAAAACAAAAGGGAGAAAATAATAGTGTTCAATATTCAATTGACAATCAATATACTTGTCTAGAGTTACAAGAACTCTATCTAAACTTTTAACAACTATAAATCAAAACACAATACTATCCCACAAAATAAATTCCTAAATCACTTAAAACCTCGATAGACCATAATTATGTCATAAAATCCTTATACATATTGTCCACATCATAAAGCCTTTAGCAGCCACGTCACACAGAGTCAAAATAGAAGTACAAGTACAGGGAATAATTGAAAACAATATGAGGCCAAACATAAGGAAACATGACTTGATACAGGGATATATTATAGGTTTAAGATTACATTTTCTTTCTTTAAGAAAGCACAGATTATTGTTCTACTCTATTTATGTTTATTGCTGTCTCCAACCATGGTTTATGTAAAATTTTTGAAGACCCTCTTATTTAGATTGTGTCCTAAAATTGGATTTCAACACGATAGTAAAATTAACCAACCCTGTTTATGAAACTTTGTAGGTTCTAAAAATATAATTAAAGAAGAAAGTTGCTAGCATATTTCTTTGGTTTTCTAGCACTATCTCTTCCGAGCAAACTTAACTAAAGGATATTGTACTGGACCCTCTTATGGACTTTAGGGTTATTCAGTTGCCATCAGAAACAAAAGCTTAAGTTGTCAAAAAAAATAGCTAAGCAATGTATATCAAGCCAACAACATAGTAACATTTCAACTCATGGACCACAATCATATCAATAATTGGAACACAAATATAGCCTTCAAACATGCAGAATAAGAAATAACCCATGCTAGCATGTTTATTCCTTTTTCTATACTTCTCTTTCAAGCAAACTTAACTAGATGATATTGTACTTGAACCACTTATGAACTTTAGGGTTATTGCTATTGAAAATGAAAGCTTAAATTGTCAAGAAATAGCTAAAAATGTGTATCAAGCCAACAACAACGTAATAACGTTTCAACACATTCACCGATCATGTCAATAACTGGAACACACATTCAGCCTTCAAACATCAGACTAAGAAATAACCATAAATGGGGTCAACTAAGATTTGGATATAGAAACAAATGGATAACCAAGGCTACAAATCAACTCTCCCTAGTATATTTCGCAGCATTGAGAAAATGTAATCAACTAAAAATATTCACTCACTAATTCAAGAAAAAGGAATATAAAATAGCATCATATAACAAAGATTCTACAAATTATACCGGACATAGAAATATGACTACTCCGTCATACATCATTCAAAATCAAAAAACAGAATTACCAATTTCCAGTCATCATCAATCACAGGGAAACCTGTTATTCTCTTCTCAACAAGTGCCTGCAGGGCTGTAACCACAAATAAAGCTGGTGAGATCCAAACACCATTCAAAATGCAAGACAATTTTAGCAAAATATAACTATAAGAAATTTCTCATACCTTCATCAACAGTTGTTGATGGTTTAACAACATGTAAATTGTCTTTCTTTGTCATAAAATCACCAACTGTGTACGTTCCATTCCTTGGCTTAAAAAAAAAAAAAAGCAAAAAGAAAAAAAAAATCAACAAAGCCAAATTAGAAACACAGTGGTCAAAGAAAATTTTACAATTTACTAATAATAAACAATTCAGTGAGGAGTGAAAATTCAAAGAGAATATAAATTCTGGACATTACCTGCTTCAATATTCATCAATTATCTCTAGTCAAGACTAGGTTATCAAAAATAGCTTTCTTGCTCTTTCGCTTCCATTCATTAAACACAATCTTTATAAATTCTAATTATATAAGTGTTTGTGTGTTTGTGTTTAAGCAAAAGCTAGACACCAAGATTTAAAAACAAATGATTAATTAATTAATCCTGGAAAACGTTTCAAACTTCAAAGCATTCCCGGCAAAAATAACTAACAGAAGCAAAGCAAAGCCGCGAGACATACCGGCACGGAGTTGACGACGTGAGAACCGGAGGAAGCAACGACGGCGGAAGGGCGATTCCCGGAAAAGCCGCGTGAGGAAGTGAGACGGTGTCGTGTGGATAGGGAAGGCGGGATAGGCAAAGGTCTCGGGTGAGAATGAAGGCAGGGGAAGAGAAAAGAAGAAGGTAATGAACGATGATGATTACGAAGAAGAAGAATAGGCGAGTTGGCAGAACCAGAAGTCCTGGCGAGGGCTTCACCATGATTTGGCAAACAGATCGAGCCCATCATCTGATTTCTGTTGTGTCTGCTTCACCTCTGCTCTGCTGCTTGAGATTCTATCTTGCAGTTTTTTTTTTTTTTTTTTAATTTTTTATTATTATTGTTGCTTTATAAAAATAATATTTAAATTATTATACTTTATAAAAAATGAAAAAGGACAATATTATTTAATAATTTAAAAAAAAAAAAAAAGAAGCTAAAAAAGAAATAAAATACTAATTTTAGGCAAATTCAATCGAAACGAAAACACCGCCTCCTTCTTTCTTCTTGTTGATTGGAATTAGGAAACGAAGGAGAGCGACGTTTGGTCGGTGGTATTTTGTACTTTTTCTTTTTTAATAAAATTAAAATGGAAAACGGTGAATGAATTTTCAAAATATTTTAATTTTCCAGAGTTGAGAAGACTTTAACAATTCCGTTACGGAACGGTACAGTAGATTCAAACATAGACAGCCAATGCCGAAAGCGTGTGCCGACGCGTCACTCTCTTATTCGAAATTTGAACCACTTTTTTTATTTTGATGGTGACGGGGACCAGTGAGACGGCGCCGTCACTTCTGTACCAACAAAAAAAAAAAAAAAAAAAAAAAAAGAATTTGTGTTTTGTTCAACGTTCAAATATTCTGGGTCCGTTTTCAACGTTCAAACGCCAAATCCCGTCTTCTACATTTTTCTTAAATGGAATTTAAGAAGTAGATTTTATATATCGTCCTGTTCTAGAATTTTATGTTGTATGTAACATATTGATTTTAAACAATATTTTAAAAAATAAATTTTTTTATTTTTTTTGCTGAAAAAAATAATGTATGATACCTATAAAAAAAAATAACAATAAGATACGTTTTATATTTTTTTTTATGGAAAGAAATTAGTTGTTTTAAATGATGGAAACTTGCTTGTTCTGCACCGTGCTGACAGATCTCCAATAGAAATATAAAGAGTGAAAATATATATATCACATTAGCAATAAAAATAGTATTTTTTTAAAATTATTTTTCAATAGTAATATTTAAATGAATGTCATTATCTATATATGTTCAAAATAAATATCTATTTTAGAAGTTAGGTTAAATATTATACATTTTTTAAAAAAATAAAATTTTTTTAAAAGTCAATTTTTTTAAAAAAATTAAAATAAGTTATTAGATATATAATTATTTAATAAGCATAATCGGTTTTGTGCAGGATATTTATTAGTGAACATTTTTAAAATTAATTAAATATTTATGCCATTTATTTTTAAGGATTGAAAAAATATGGATTTATAGAAATCGGAAACAAGGAAAGTGCAGCAGAAAGCCGTTCTCACCCAAAAAAAAAAAAAAAAAAAAAAAAAAAAAAAAACCCCAAAAACTTACTCTATATATTTTTCTAAAATCAAATTTATCTTTAATTTTAAAATACCAATAAATTTAAAGTGCCAAAAACAAGGACAGTGAGGAGGAAAGTTGTTCCCAACCTTCCACCAAAAAAGTGCCTAAAACTTACTTTAAATATTTTACTAGATAATTTTATCTTTAATTTTCAAATACAAATTATTTTAACTACTTACATGGTATAAAAATTTTTATTTTTATTGCTAACCAAACATTATAAAAACAAATTCCCAAAAAATTGATTTTTAAGATACAATTTAGTGTAGATTGAATGTCGAATGAGTTGTCCCACAAGTTTAACACTTTCAAATAGATCCTAATGATATATAATTATCTTTATTTATAAAAAAAAAAAAAAAATTATCCATATCCAACACTATCTTTATCTTTTACCTAAATAATTTATTGCCTTAAGGCAATATTTCTCTTTTAATTAAACATTTCTTTCTCCTAATTAAACCTTAAATCATATTTCTCTCTTTCCAATCAATTTTAGATAAACTATTTTTGTGATATCAAAATGGTAAATGAATCATGTTTGTTGTGGGTTTTTTTTTTTTTTTTTCCCTTCCTAGGGAAAACTCATATTTGTTAGTATAATATAGTGAGAAGAACATACTTATATTTTATTTTCATTTTTGTATTTCCAGTTATGCTCAAGCTAAATAAATCCATTTTATTTATTCAGTATCTCCCATCTATTTGACAATCTTACTGTCGATAAAAAATTAAGAAATACGTGAAGGAAAAATTTAATGCTAGATGAACAATTTAGAATTGTAGTTTAACATTGTAGGTTTTTTTTGTTTTTTTTAAATAGACATTGTAGTCCTTAAACGACAATTCTTGGTACACCTTCGTTTTTTTTTTTTTTTTTTTTAAAAAAAGAAAAAGAAAGAAAAGAAATTGTAGTCTCAATGTTTATGAGGAAAGACTTCTTTTTAATTTGGTGCTTATTTTTTGGACCTTTAGAACTGATAATTATATTAACAAAGATGATTCATTTACCATATTTTTAATATTGTAAAAATGGTTTATTTAGAATTGGAAGTCTATAATCGGAGGTTGATGAGAGAAAAATATGGTTTAGGATTTAATTGGCAGAGAGGAAATATTTAATTAAGAGAGAGAAACATTGTTTAATTTAAAGGAGTAAATTTTTTAGGTAAAGGATAAAAGGTGTTCGAATATGGATATAAAAAATTTGTAGGTACTTAAAAGCTAAATACATACCATTACGTCATATTAATCACTTAGGCTTCTAGTGGGTGGAATCTATAGATCATTAATGGCCATTTCAATTCTAATGTTGCTTCCTTAACCCTTCAAATAGCTATTGGAGTGATTTCTCATCAAGATCGCCAAGCATGGAGATGGGGTATATTCTGTTAAAACTGGATATCTGGTAACTCAGAATTTTCAATTACGAAGCTATTCTTCTGGCTTTCTTGGTTAATCAAGTAGAGGTTGGTGCAAGAAATTGTGGCAATGAATGTTCCTAATAAGCTAAAGTTGTTTGTTTGGTAGGCTTGTTATGATATTTTGCCCACTGGCCATTCTTTGGTTTCTAGAGATGTTTTTCAGAGGGGATTTATAGTTTTTGTAAGCATGTCAAGGGAGACAAAATGCATGTGTTTATGGAGATGTGAAAGTGCAATGGGAGTTTAGAAGCCGGTGCATTCTTTCGATTAGTGTGCAAAAGACTTATCTGCATGTTTTATGATTTGTTAGCTTGGATAACAAACCATATGTTAGCTTGTCCTTTAGAAAGGTTCGTTTTTACTTGCTGGGCTTTATGGAATCGTCAAAATGCAAGAATTTTTGGCTGTCATGTCAAAACTGATGTAACTCTTCTTGTGGGTGTTGAGGATTATCGTAGAGAATTCTGCAATACAAATTTACCTCCTCCTCCACAAGCTAGGCCTCCTTTAAAGCATATGGTGTGGATGCGTTAGTGGCGAAATGAGATCATCGTCAATGTAGATGTAGCAATTGATCCTAAAGGTCGGAAATCGGTAGTAGGGATTTGTTGTTCGCAATTGGATTAGTAAGTTGATTGGGTGTTGGCTCAGCCTCTGCCTCAGTTAACCTCTCCACTATCCTAGAAGATTTTGTAGCTATGGCAACAAGGATAAGTTTTGGTAGAGAATTGAGGTTCAAGATTTTGTACTATTTAGAGCCCGTAAAAGTGCTGCAAATTTGGTGAATGGTGATCAGATTAGCTTTCTTGAGGATTATTTTGTTTTTATGGAGATTAAAGGTCACTTAAGGATCATGCCTTTTGTTGCTTGTGAATTTACCTATAGAGAGGCCAGTGTTGCAACTGATTAGTTGCTAAACAAGTTTTTATTTATGATAATATTATTGTTTGGGTTGAAAATGGCCCTTCTTGGCTCTCAGATGCTATTAAGATGTCAAAAATCACTGTTTAACCCGATCCCTGTAAGGATCCGCCATCAATGAGGCTCTTCTCACAATTAAAAAATAAATAACTAAATAATCATATTAGTTAAGAAACTAGATTATTTATTAAAAACTTCATCAAAAGCTTTATATGAAGAATGCTCTTTTACCTTAGCATTTCTTTTATGTCATGATTAGCTATATATTTTGCTTTCTATATTTTAAGTTGTTTTCTTATTATCATTACTATTGTTTTTAAATTGCCAAACAAAAGGGTAATGCTTTAGTCTTGAAACAGGAGCAGCAACTTGAATGTTCGTACAAACATCAACATACAAAGCATTATTACAATCCAATCGGAATGTAATCGTGAAAACAAAATGCCATATAAGTTATATGAATAGTATTTTAAAGAAATTGGTTTAGAATGATAATTTTTAAAATAAATATCAAGTTGATATAGCTAAAACATTTTAAAATGAATGTCTACATTTAAAAACTGTTAATATTATCAGATTTCCTAAAATAAAAAATTCTATAAAAAAGAAATTATTTAAAAAAAAGAAAAATAATAACTAATAGCTATAAATAACTTTTTTGTATAATACCATTGGAGAACTATTTTAAACTTGACTATCAATTTATATCATCTAAGTTTGAATAATGTCAATTTTTTTGCCATATAAAGAACAATCCACATTTGCAAAGAGCATCTCCAATCAAAATAGAGATTGTGGAACTAGACATGACAAATAAACAAAATAGATAGTATTTAAAACCAAAAAAAAAAAAAAAAAACTACTTAGTTTCTATTTTAATGTTAAACTGATATGATCTAGACATTATTAAGGTAAATGTTCATATTAAAAACTCTATCAGACATATTTTATTTTCTATAAAAGTCAAAATTTTCTTAAAAAATTATCTTTTTTTAAAAGGAAAATAGTTGGTAATATATGTAATCAATAATTATGAATAGCTTTTTGCATATTACCACTTGTTAAATTTTTGTTTTGACTGTACATTTATGCTAGTTATATATCAACATTGTTAATTTTTCTTCTATATATATGTAGTTCACATTGACCATTACAGTTGCTCTTATGAGTACCTTATAGAAAAGAACTTATTGTGTTTGTTATAGTATACCATATAGAAAACAGTTTTGAATCAATATAAAAAAGAAAACGTGAAAATGGTTCAATTAATCATTAATAATATTTAGAGGAATAATTTTTCATTCTCATCATTTTTTGTTAAACGCGTGGCACGTGAAGCCAATTTCCTTCAATTTCTCTTTGCACTTTTTCATTTTCTTCTGGGTTTCTCTTACTTGTCAATGGAGGTTGAATCCATGGGTGGCAAAGAGGATGCTACTGACTTTGTTCCTCAAGCTTTAATGGTGGACAAAGGTGGCATCCAATCTGATAACTTCTTGAATCTAAATGGTGGATCGATTGATTTTTGGGCAGCTTTGTTAAAGAAACAAGGAGCTCATTTTGATCAAATGGATGATGATCTAAGTGAGGATCTGAGTGATGATGATTTTGATCTGAAAGAATTTGAGATCACTAAACTTCCTGAAGATTCATTGATTTCTAACATGAGGCTTTCTAAGTAGGAGCATAGGAAGTTGTGGAAGCCATGGGTTAGATTGTTGATTATCAAAGTTATCAGGAAGACTCTACCCTATAACTTCATGGTTCAGTGATTGCACTCACGTTAGAGAATTCAAGGTGATACGAAGGTGACTGAAGTGGGGAATGGTTACTATTTGGTCAAGCTACCTTGTAGGAAGTTCAAGCACTTGTCTGAAGGACCCTGGGTGATTGCAGGTCATTGCTTTTTTATGTGAAGTTGGAAATTTGAATTCGATCCCTTCGCTGATAAGATTCATTCTATGGCTTTACGGGTAAGGCTTCCTTATCTCTTCCATTCAAATATTACAATACCTCTATCTTTACTCATCTGGGAAATCTCTTGAGGAAGACTTTTAAGATTGATCGAACTATTGAGATGGCTAGCAAGGGTAAGTTTACTCATATTTATGAGGAAATTGATGTCTCTAAGCCCTTA
Organism: Ziziphus jujuba; assembly: GCF_031755915.1. Taxonomy (NCBI): domain Eukaryota; kingdom Viridiplantae; phylum Streptophyta; class Magnoliopsida; order Rosales; family Rhamnaceae; genus Ziziphus; species Ziziphus jujuba. The sequence continues at coordinate 12,062,408 of NC_083387.1, read as the reverse complement.
ATTCCCAAACTTATTGTTGGAGGACATCTTGGACAAGTGGAATATGAGGGTGTAAGCACAATTTGCTTCAACTATGGTTGTATTTATCATCATGAATCAGTTTGTGACAAACTGGGTGCCTCTAACAATATGGATTTGTATAAGCTCACTCTAAGGAAAAGTAACATGAAAAGGCTGAAGGATCAATATTGACTTAGAAGGTTTTAGAATTCACTAGTATATTTGATATACTTGGTTGGCAAGTAAAGCATTGGAATTTGTGAAAAAAAAAATCTAAAATTGAGAATGAGAGCAAAGCATAGAGGAGAAGTCTGGAAGCTTTGAATAGGCCAAAGCGACCGACTTTGTCAAGTAGAAAAGGAATCGTTGGCTTCCATGCTTGGTGAGCTACACAAATGAGCTCCAAGGAGACTTTCGGTTGGTGTGAGTGAAGAGCTACTCAATTTAAGTAAAGTAGGCTCCTAGACAAAGAGCTATCATGTCCAAGTTAGTAGTGTCAAGTATTTAGGTGTCAAGTGTTTCATAGGCTATTATTCTATGGGTCCCATTAAATGTATAAATATTTTATGTTTTATCTATCTATTTCCTTTGTCTGTACTATAAAGGACAAGAGAGCAGCGGTTTTTGGTCCTTTTTTATTATTCATTTTGGTTCAAAAACGGCACTCTCCTATACGTTTTTGCCCCCCTTATTTCCATGTGTCAAGGGATGATTGCTCACTCTCAACATAATCTAAACAACTGGTTTCTTCCAGACATGAAGTGGTAGGAAATCACTGAAAGCTTTCCCTTCCTCGACTTCATGAAAAGGTTGATAAGACACGGTAGCTGTTGACACTGTTGGTTGTCGTTGCCATGAGCTGGTCATTGCTGGTGGTAACTGTTAGTAGCTGTTGTTTCTGTTGGTAGCTGTTGGAAACTGTTGCTGCTGTTGTGTGTAAAAATAGTCAATAGGAAGAGTCACGGGTGCAAAAAGGCACAAGAATAAATAAAGAGATGTGTAAGTTTTTTAATTAAAAAACAACATTGTTCAAAGGTCTTCTTCAAACTGTTATTTTCATCAAAGGCATCCCTTGTCTCCCCTTTTGCAGACATATAAATGACATTTCCGCAACTGTGACTTTGAATTCATCGAGGACTTGGCCAATATATATAAATAGGTTTGGCATCTAATTTCTCCAATGAAGAGATATGAAGCCTTCACGAACTGGGTCTTCATTTTCCAACCAAAGCTTCTGTCGGTCAGCAAATCTTCTGGCTTATTTCCTTTGTTTCACGGTGACTATTATTTCTTCTTTAATTTCTCATCCCTTTTTCCTTTTTTAACTATTATTGATTTAGCTTTTGACTGTTTTATGATTATGATCAATCAAGGTTTTCTTTTTATTGCTGTAGAACTTTATTTTATCTGAAAAAACTATCAATTGAACTGTAAATGGTTAAAAATTACTAGAGAAAGTAATTTGTGCTGCCAGAAATCTATAACCTGAAAAATAAAGTAAAAAAGTGATGGGTTCTGTGTTTGTGAAATTGTCTTAGTGAACAAGGAAATGGATTTTAGTGTTTGTTGTGAATTGTTTTATTTGTCAACCAACAATTTAACAAACTACATGAACCATAATTGTAAACCAACCTAACAACTGCCTCTTCCAATTTTCCGAGGGTCAAAGGACATTTGATTGTAATTATTACTCTTTTTCTTTCGACAATTCAAGCTCTACTCGAGAGCTGATTTAAATAGATACATATAAAGAAATTAGTAAAATACTCACTTTTTTTTTATATATATAATTGGAAAAGATTATTAGTTTAAGACTTGAAGTAGCCAAAAAACTAGCTGCCTGATAATTTAGTGAATTGGCCAACAAGTTGACCCACTGCACCAGATGCATCTAATATGAACACCTTTTTTCCTTTCTTAAGATTAAACTCCTTGGAGAATCCAACATGAGCAGACAAGCTGGGCATACCTATATATATACCAGTAATCCATAATATATATTATATATTAATAGCTAATTGATTTGGAAAACTAAATAATTAATAATTAATGAATGGAAATGGAAGAAATTGGGCATGTACCAAGAATTTCAAGAATTCCAGCAAAGTAAGAAAGAGGCACATTAGTATGGTGGATCTTAATGAGGTTTTCAAGTCTCTCGATAAGGCTATATTCTTCCCACCTTGTTATTCCCCAAAATAAGTCACCATCTTTGTAGTCTGGATGTCCAGCATCCAACACTCTAGACACTTAGAACCCACTTAACAGCTGCATATGCATATATGTGCAATGATTAAGTAGTTTTCAATATTAATTAATATTATCAAAATTAAACTATTATGTCTCCAAATATATGTGTATATATATATATATATAAAATAAATAATCGTAACATTATTGTTTAAATTTAATAATTGGTAATGTATAGCTTGAACATATAAGAAAGAAAATAAAAATAAAAATAGGGAAACATACAGAGGCAGGGGTATAATCTGGTCGACCATCTGTTGGCTTTGCATAATAAGTCGCTGAAAGGGATTGTAGGACAAGTAGAGGTTCTTCACAAGAACGTCAGTGTAAGCATGTGGAAGCTTAAGCTTAAAGTAGCTTCAGAGGTCACATGCATATAATCTTCCTTAGGAAACCCGCCCTCCATATAGTTCTTGAGAATCACCTATTTATTTCTAACCTCTACCTTGCCCTCTTTCATTGTACTCTCTCTCTCAAAAGATTCACTGAATTGCATATGTATGTAACTTAGACAGCCTTTCTTATACTTATAATGCACAAATGTGTTTCTGTAATTGTTGACTTCATTTTCTCTAAAAAATTAATTGAGTCAAGATATATATACTTGATTATGTAGAAATGTGTAATTGCTTACATTTCTTAATTAGTCCTCTCCTCACTTATCAAATCACCATTTTATACTTTTTGATCTTTTCTACAATTTTTGCCTTTGTATTTTCTATACTTTTTTTTTTGGGTATTAATTAGACGGCTAAACTGGTTTTTTGGCCACCCCTAACAAAGATTTAAAAAAAATAATAACAAATAAAAACTTGAACTGTGAGTCCATGAAAATTGACTTGTTAACTTTGTAATTTATTTATTATGTGGTCTAGATGTTGCTGTATTGTTTTTACTTAAATTTTTGTTGGATATTAAAACTTTATTTTTGTTGGATATTAGAACATTATGAATTTTTTTTTTTTTTTAAGTGGCAAGTGTGGTTGTTTTTCTTTACCCCTTTTTTGTTTGTAATTACGTTCTTTTTCTCATGTTTCTCTGTAAATAGTTTCTTTTAGGTTTTTGTTGCTTCTACAACATAAATTTAGCATGGCTTTTGTTAGTTGGGAAGTTTGGTAAGCTTATATATATGTTTCTTACTTTGTTAGATATGTTTTTTCAAGTTTTAAAAATTTTTTACAAGGTTTTAATTTTGTTGAGTTGTTCTGTTAGTGGTTGATAGAGATAATCAGAATGTAAATAGCATGGTTCATGTTAATATTATTGACAACTCTTCACTATTTTTTTTAATTTAGAGTAATTAATATTAATTGGTTTCCTTTTCTTCAATCCGAAAATTAAAATAAATTATAATTGTCAGTGATGAAATATTCATTAATATTTATACGAGTAAATTCTATTAGGTTGGTTCATATGGAATTCAAGATTCAAAATGTTATACTATATATATCTAACACCATTCTTTAACAAAACATAAATGTTACCAGGTCAACATATATAGGTGCAACTTATTTTAGCAAGAAATTATTTCATTCTTTTCACTTTTGTACCATATCTAATTAACAAAAGCAACTCAATACACAGAGATTTCCTTTTTTAAAACTATAAAATTACATAGACTTTTGTTTAATATATTAATGCATGTATTTTACAACTTGTAGAATATGTTATATTTGGAAATAAGGGAGAATCATAATTAGTAATATTTGGTCAGGTTAACAAAGATAATGAGGTTGTGAAAGTGAGGCAAAACTGACAAGCAATGTAGACCTTTCACAACCAAATGACACTGAGAAGAGATCACAAAAACTATAAAGTCCTCACCTGTATGATAGGACAAAAAAAAAAAATACTTAATTTGTCATCATGGGACATTCTTTTCATTTATATTAGGATGGTAGAAAACTGTAACTTTTTGTAGACTATTACAAATACTTTGTTTTCAATTTATCCTACAATAGGAGCACTAACATTGATATTTTCAAAATTGCAAGATGTAATAGAAAATAGTTTATGTATTACCTATTATATTTCTATTAAATCTTGCAATTATCTTAAAAAAGTACCAATGATGTTAAGATATCCTCATTTATGATGCAAATATTTTGTGTTTTTACTACTTATTATCTTTTTTACCTTTTTGCTCAGTGAAAGAATGTCCTATTTTCTACAAATAAATCATCCGTGATAGAATGTTTTATATGATTATTCTATTCAAACAAATTTTCTCATTCCTATTAATATAAAACTGAAAAAATGATTAATAGATATATATTTTTTAAATTATCATATCATAGCAATCATAAAATCATTTTAATTACAACTATTCCGAGCAAAAAATTAACTATTAGATATTCAAATTTCACATTAAACCACGTGCATCGCACGTGGCCATACCTAGTATTTTATAATAGAAATGGTTCTCCCTCTACAATTTGGTATGAGAGCTTGGTTAGTTTTAGTTCGTTTGTAGTCTAGTGGATCAAATAAGTTAGTCAATTTTGGTGTCTTGCTTGGTATAAAAGAGTGGCATGTAAGAGTTTGTTAAGGATCAAGGCATGAGCATTGGCGACCACAATATTGGAGGAGATGATCAAAGATCGCGGTGATGCATGGGAGGCAGTCTAAGACTGCGGTGGCAAGAGGTGGTCAAGAATCGTTGTTAGTGGAGCTTCATATGATCGTGCACAAGTTGGGACTGTGGAGCTTGTTGTTTGGGACCAAGCTTGTTTAGTGCGTGAGCAAACTGCCAAACCACGATGGATGTCCTACAAAAGATGGAAGGTGTGTGGTAACTCAGTAGTATTGATTATAATATATGTGGTCATTGTATATGGAGTTTTATTTGCAGGGATAGGATCTTTGAAAGATTGTTGGAGGCAATAAGGTTATGTCGCTGGTGAATGTCACTGCTTTGATGAAGTGGAAGATCAAATCTAGTAAGGCATGTTGGCAATTAAGACCAGTGAAGCAAAAACCATCGAGACGGGCAATATATCAGCGACAATGTCGTCTGTCGGTCACCGGTGACACCGATAGGGGGAGGAAGAAGTTTCTGTCAGAGGTGCCAGAGAAATGTCGCCGGAGTTGAAGGATGCCATCTAAATCATCAGAAATCGGTTGGAGTTTTGGTTTTTGGGTGGATACCGATGGAAACAAAATGGATAAGCCGGTTGTCGGTGGAAATCTCTGTCGGGCCTCTCTCATCTGATCCTTGGTGGAAATTTATTCGGTTTTTCAGCCTCAAACTCTCGGCCTTCCTCAACTTACTGTGTCTCTTCGCAAACCCAATTCACAAAATTGACTTTTAGCTTGAAAGGTCAATGCTTTATATCTTTTTGCGTTTGTTTTCTATGCTTTATATATTTGAAAAATGATTTGGTTGGAGTTTTGAGAATGTTTAATCTGAATGGGAAATTTTGGGGGGTGTTCAGATAATCAGGAAATGGAAGAAGAAAGGTCTTGGCTCTGATGGGAAACACAAAGTTGTAAATTTTGTTCCACTGGTTCACAGCTTGAGCACCAAAAAAATGTTTGCTATAGCTGATGATGTCTTGCTTGAGTGACAAATTGTATAAAGATAGTGAAGTTAAAGAAGCCCAGTTGGTGTTTGATGAAATGGGGAAGTGGGTTTTGCATCCCATTGTTGTTAGTTTCAATACTTTGATTAATGGGTACTATAAATCAAGGAATTTAGAAGAGGGTTTTAGATTGAAAAGAGTTATGGAGGAGAGTAGAACATATGCCAATGTGTTTACTTACAGTGTCTTGATAACTGCATTATGTAAGGAATGCAGGTTGGACAATGCAAATGAGTTGTTTGTTGAAATGTGTCACAGGGGTTTGGTTCCGAATGATGCTACATTTACCGCATTGATTGGTGGGCAGTGCAAGTGTGGGAGGGTTGATTTGGCCATGGAAACGTTTCAGGAAATGTTGAGGAAAAATATTGAACCTGATTTGGTGACATAGAATACACTTATAAATGGCCTTTGCAAGGTTGGGAATTTAAAAGAAGCCAAAAAGCTTGTTGATGCAATGAGTATTAGAGGGTTGAAGCCTAACAAGATCACTTACACTACACTTTTTGATGGATGATCATTGATCGGTTTTGTAAATTGGGTGATGTGAAATTGGGATTTAATTTGCTTAGGGAGTTTTAGAAAGATGGACATGTCCCAAGTGTTGTAACCTATAAAATGCTTATGAATGGACTTTGCAAGAAATGACAGATAAAAAATGCTAATATGCTCTAAGATGCCATGCTTAATTTAGGAGTGGTTCCATATGACATTACCTACAATATTCTCTTAGAAAGGCATTGTAAGCATGGAAATCAACAAGGTTTTCATACACTGCGAAGAGAGAATGGCCTAGTTTCAAATTAGGCAGTTTAGACTTCACTTATAAGTGAATTCAGTAAACATTGTATTTTTTATACTTACAATAATTTTAAATATTTGTGGACTATGATATTGCTTATATTCTAATTATTATATTTTTTTACATTATTTTGCTATATTAATTGTCTCATATAAAAAAATTTGTATTCTAAATTAAATTTTTATAGTTTCTATAATTTTATCGACATTTCCATCGATATCGACATTTCTATCAATATTTCCATAAAATCATACCCTCGACATTTTCATCGATATCGATATTTTCATCACTGATTAAAACTTCCATGAAAGAGATAATATCGAAGCCTATTGGAGATGCCAAGACAGCAAAGGAAGCATGGGATAATTTTTCAGCACTCAAGAAGAAAAGAAAGAATGGCAAGTCAATATTGAGGTGTAGAATTGAAGGATCAATATTGATTTAGAACGTTCTAAAATTAACTAGTATACCTGATATACTTGGTTGGCAAGTAAAGCATTGGAATTTGTGAAAAAAATATAAAATTGAGAATGAGAGCAAAGCATAGAGGAGAAGTCTAGAAGCTTTTAGCAGGCCAAAGCAACCGACTTTGTCAAGTATAAAAGGAATCTTTGGCTTCCATGCTTGGTGAGCTACACAAGTGAGCTCCAAGGAGACTCTCGGTTGGTGTGAATGACATAGCTACTCAATTTGAGTAAAGTAGGCTCCTAGACAAAGAGCTATCATGTCCAAGTTAGTAGTGTCAGGTGTTTAGGTGTCAAGTGTTTCATAGGCTATTATGTCTGTGAGTCCCATTAAATGTATAAATATTTTATGTTTTATCTATCTATTTATTTTGTATAAGTCATTAATATAATAGAAATGGTTTATTTCTCCCTCAACAGAGCTTCTATTCTTAAGGATAGTCAGCAAAGCAAAGGTCAATTTGGGCCATGGATTTTGGTTTAACCTATAAAGATTTGGCAAAGGCAATCCTCGGAAATCTACCTCAATCCTAAACCTTACTCTAAATAATGCTTTCAATGTGCTTGATAGTATTGATAATGCTAAAGAGGGCCAGGTGGCAGCTTCTTAGGAGTTGTTTCTTCAAGATAATATAAAGCACCCTCTTGAGGCTTCAAAGCCAAGCACTAGAATTTTTGCTAACCAATTTGGTTCCTCTAAAACTCTATTTGATATCTCTAATTTTCAGGTTAAAAAGCATTTTGTAAGGTTTTGTTGCCTTTGGGAAAGGGAAAGTTCATAAAAGAAAAATTGTTTAAGATAGTCAAGGGCTGAACTACACAAGACTGCTTAAAACTATAAAAGAAAGCATGACAGAAGGCAAGTTAAGCTTGAGAAATCTGGTGCTCATAGACCTTTGGAGGAGAACTCTCCTACTAGTTTCAAAGAGAGTATGGGCCTAATAGCTCTTAATCTCAAGAATAATTTTGAAGGTGATCTTGGTTCTAAGAAGAAGATGAGTTATTGAAGGTTATTTAATCCAAAACCTCCTGATATTGGTCAGAATGATGTTCAGATTCTAGAATTTGATTGTATTTTTTTATAGCATGCTAAAAGTAAAGCTTTTGATGAAATTGTTGTTACAGATGCCTTTTAGACTTTGGTCTCTATCTCTTCTTTATTTCTTAATCATGAATATTCTTTTGTGGAATGTATGGGGTGCTGGTATTGTTGTTTTTGCTGGATTTGTTCGAAATTATATTTCTCGATATGATGTTTACATTTTGGTTCTTATGGAGACTCGAGTTAGTGGTATTCAAGCTGATAAGAGTACTACTAATATTGGACAGCCTAAAGTTATAAAGATTGATTCCATAAGGTTCTGTGGTGGTATTTGGCTGCTATGGAAGGATAAGAGATTAGATATTGAATTAATCTTTCCTTCCAACCGAATAATAAATGTGCTTATTAAAATCATGGAAGATAGGGTAAATATATTTTCACTGCTCTCTATGCTTGCCTAGTTCCTCATATTAGGAATAAAATTTGGGGTACTCGTAACGATCAATAAGATCAATTCCTTTCTTTTTGGGTCATCCCTCTCTTGTGGATGCTAAACTCAAACCCTTTCATTTTAAAATAGCCTCAATGCAGCATGATCAATTTAATAAGTTTGTCATTTTGAAATTCCACAACTCTAATGGTCAGGTCTTGCAGCAAATTGACTTATTTCAATAGAGCATGAGGAAATGGATGCTAGTATCATATACACAGCGGAAGCCTGATCGAGATTGAATAAAGTGTGCAATAAATTATGTCATTATCCATAAGTTTACTAACCTTTAGCGTAGAACCTTCCAAACTATTTTCTAAGTGACAGATTTGCGTGTGGGTGCACCTGATCACAAAAGAAACAAGCAGATTAATCTGAAAAAACCTCTGAAACTCACAGTTTCTATTTTTTCTCTCAAGGTGTTTTATTTTCTACTGAGATTCTAAATCTCTAGAAAATAATACGTTAAACTTATTAACTGGAGGGTAATAAACAGTATATTTATAAACTGCTAACCCTAATCCTCCTAGGGTTTAATAACACCTTAGGCCCAATTAATGGGCTCCTTCTTGTATCTTAATAATCAATTACATAGGCTCTGTCAATTAATGAGCTGGTTTGGGGATCCTATGGCTCATTATTAATCAAGGCTCCTAATCATGGATTAGCTTGCTCCAAGAGCATTAATCCAACAATCTCCCACTTGCTCTGAGCAAGCCTGGGACTGTGATCTTATCTGGTGCTATTCCACTAAAAGCCCAGATGTGAACTCCAAGATTAATAATATTTATATTAAATGTATTTTTCCTTTGTAAAATATTAATAATTAATTGATAATAATTTCTGTCAATCAATTAATTATTTATTCTCTTAACTTATCAGTTTCTCTAACGGATCCAATGCACTGGCTAGTGACTTTCAACATCCGAGTACCGAAACATGTCAAGAGGTTATTTCATACAAATTCCTTTTTGTATATTTCATAAATACTTAGCAATCAAAGGACCATGATTCCCAAATCATCAAGATATTGGCCGTTCAAAAATAGACCTCACCTATTGATAATTCAAAGAACCATAGTCACTTAATTACCTATTATAATATACTCAGGATTAAGAAAAATAACATATCTAATATCGCCTGAGAATTAATACATTTCACAGAAATTTATCCTTAATTAAATCTCTTACGATCCTCTCAGAATGACCATAATTCATTCAAATATTTTATAATAACCAAGACAAATTATTTCATAAAATATTGCAGTCTAAATAAAGTGCCCAACTTTATTTAACAACTGTGAAATAGTTCATTAATTATGAGAACCTATGACCATGTCTTCTATAGACATATCCATATGATCATATACTACATAATTAATCTGGACCTTATACGTAAAATAAAACGTGCATAAGAATTGAAAATCCATACATTAAATCAGAAAATGAAATTACAATTAGTCTTGCTGCTAGAGCATAAATGTAACCAACTCCCACTTACTCTAAAGTAAATCTGGAATCCTCTTAAGACCCATACAATTTACATGCTTCTCAAACACACGTTCAAGAAGAGTCTTAGTAAAAGGGTCTGCTAGGTTCTCCTCAGATCCTATCTTAGTAACCACTGTATCTCCTCTATCAATGAAATCACGGATCAAGTGGTACTTTCTTAATATGTGTTTCTACTTTTTGTGAGGCCTGGGTTCTTTGGACTGTGTTACGACCCCATTGTTATCACAGTAAAGGGTAATGGGCCGATCTGCACCTGGTATCACATGGAGATCTAAAAGAAATTTCTTAAGCCATACAGCTTCCTTTGCAGCTTCAGATGCAGCTACATATTCAGCTTCAGTTGTGGAGTCAGCAACACAAGTCTGTTTAACACTCCTCCAACAAATGGCTCCTCCATTTAGGATAAACACATATTCTGATGTTGATTTACTAGAATCAATATCCCCTTGAAAATCAGAGTCCGTATAACCAAGGGTTTCAAGACTCCCACTGGAATACACCAACATATAATCCCTCGTTCTCTTTAAATACTTGAGTATATGTTTCACGGCAGTCCAGTGTTCTGATTGGTACCGGCTTACTACTCCCACCCCATGGCAGATATCTAGCCTGGTATATGGCATGGCATACATGAGACTACCAACAGCCGAAGCATAAGGTTTCTTACTCATGAGTTCTTTCTCTTCAGGAGTTTTTGGTGATTGCTCCTTAGAAAGATGAATTCCATGTCTGAAGGGTAGAAGTCCCTTTTTGGAATTTTCCATGCCGAACCTGGTCACTATTTTATCAATGTAGGAAGCTTGGGATAGAGCTAACATCTCTTTTTCCAGTTTCGTAAAAGTTTGATTCCTAGAATATAGTTAGCTTCACCCAAGTCCTTCATATCAAACTGCTCTTTCAGGTAACCCTTTACGTCTGACAACACTTTCACACTGTTTCCAATTAACAAAATGTCATCTACATAAAGAACCAGAAAAACAACCACTATTCTTTGAATCTTTTTATACACACATGGTTCATTAGGGCTTTTCTCAAAACCATATAATTTGATAACTTGATCAAACATGATGTTCCATGATCTGGATGCTTGCTTAAGTCCATAAATAGACCTATGTAACTTGCAAACCATGTGCTTTTGACCTTTTGTTATTAACCCTTCCGGTTGCTGCATATAAATTTCCTTTTCCAGCTTCCCATTTAGAAAAGCTGTTTTGACATCCATTTACCAGATCTCATAATCGAGAGCTGCTGCTACAGCTAAGAGAATCCAGACAGATTTAAGCATGGCTACTGGAGAAAAGGTTTCATCATAATCGATGCCCTCTTTCTAGGTGTAACCTTTTGTCACCAATCTAGCTTTAAAGGTTTCAACCTTCCCATCTGGTCCTCTCTTTCTCTTGTAGATCCACTTACGCCCAATTGGTTTTACCCCTTTAGGTGCTTCTACAAGAGACTGGACTGAGTTAGAATCCATAGATTCCATCTCACGGTCCATGGCCTTTCTCCATTCTCGTACATCAACATCCTCCAATGCCTCTCTGTATGTGGTAGGGTCGTCATCAGGACTATCCAAAATGACTTGATAAGTCTCTCCTAATAAGGCATACCTTGCAGGTTTACGTATCATTCTCCCACTACGAGTTTGCTGCACTGGTTATTGTACATGTATAGGAGGATCCAAGTTTTGTGGTTCAAGTGGATTATCAATCTCTTCATTATATCCTTGTTCTTGAGTTTCTTGAATTTGGTCCCGAGCTATTTTATGTGTTTGTTCACCTTCGGGTACATTTTGTACATTTTCCCCTCTTTGAACATCAACAAGAAACATGGGTGGAAAAATAGGAGTTTTTGGTGGATCTCAAATTGAGTCAAGCTCTTCAAGAACCACTTTACTCTTAGCTTTAAAATTGTTCATATAATCCTCTTCTAAGAAAGTGGCATTAGTATTTACTATCACCTTTTTTTCCTTTGGATTGTAAAATATTCCACCTCTCGTTCCCATAGGGTAGCCAATAAATATACACATTTCTGTATGAGATTCCAATTTATGAGATTTTTATGCTAAAACATGTGCTGGGGCACCCCAAATCCGAATATGGTTTAAGCTGGGCTTGCGCCCTTTCCATAATTCTGTGGGTGTCTTTGAAACAGATTTAGATGGATCCAAGTGTAGTATGTATACAGCTATTTCTAAGGCATATCTCCAAAACGATTCAAGTAATGATGATAACTAAGCATCGACCTCACCATATCTAAAAGGATTCTATTTCTCCTTTCAGAGACTCCATTTTGCTGGGGCGTTTCAGGAGATGATAATTGAGAAATGATCCCCTCTTTAGCCAAGTAAGATTTGAACTCTCCAGACAAGTATTCACCGCCTCGGTCAAACCGAAGCTGTTTGATATGGACACCTAATTGCTTTTCTACCTTAGCCTTATACTCTCGAAATTTATCAAAAGCTTCAGACTTATGGCGCATTAGGTAAACATAATCATATCTTGAGTAGTCATCAGTAAATGTGATGAAATACTCATACCCGCCTCTTGCTTGAACGCTCATTGGTCCACATACATCAGTATGTACCAATTCCAATTGTATGGTGGCACGATTTCCTTTGGCCTTGAAAGGCCTCTTTGTCATTTTACCTTCTAAACATGATTTACATACTAGTATAGGTTCAAAGATCAAGGAATTTAAAATTCCATTTTTAACCAAACCATAAATCCTATTAGAATTAATATGACCCAATCGTAAATACCATAGATAGGTTTCATTTGAAACCTTCCTTTTCTTAGATAAGGGAAGTTGCTCATCATCATTAATTTCAATGGCATTAATACTATAAGAAAAAAGAGTTAAAAAATATAGACCATTCATCAATAATCCGGAACAAATAAAAGTATTATTACTCTTTATTGAAACTGAGGAATTAAACTGTACTATTAAACCATGTTCAACTAAACAACTAACAGAAACCAAATTCCTCTTAAAATCTGGAACAAATAAATAGTCTAATAAACTTAAAATTTTATTATCAAAATATAACTCCACTAGTCCTACTGCCATTACAGAGACATATTCTCCGTTTCCCAACTTTAAGCTTCTTTGTCCTTTATTGAGTGGGCTGCTTTGTTTGAACCACTGCAAAGAGTAACAAACATGGTTAATGGCTCCTGAATCAATGATCCATTTGTCATTGTAATTCTCCACTAAACAAGCCTCAACAACATTTAGACTACCCATACCTGATTTAGGACAGTCCTTTTTTCAGTGACCTTTCTGTCCGCACTTGAAGCACTTGCCTTTCGGCTTCTTCATTGCAGCCGGTTTGACAGCTGGACCTATTTCCTTCTGCTTCTTGTTCTTCTTTCCACCCTTAGGCTTCCCTTTAGGCTTTGAAGAACTTTCAGCATGATAAGCACTTTCTTGCTTCCCGAGAGACCTTTCAGCACTCTCAAGCTCGTGCATCAGTTCAACAGGAGTAAGCTTTAGTTTGTTCATATTATAGTTCATTTTGAACTGACTAAAGCTATTTGGTAGAGATTCCAAGATCATGTCTATCTTCATCTCTTGTTCCAGCTTAGCCCCCATCACTTCCGCAGTACTGATGTGCGCCATCATCTTTAAACAATGGTCCCGCACACTTCTTCCAGTCATGCGAGTGTTCATTAATGCCCCTATAGCTGCTTGTCTAGCAGTATTGCTACTTTTAGCAAACATCCCATCTAGAGTCTGAATCATTTCTGACACACACTCCAGACTATCAAGTTGCTTCTACAAATGTTCTACAACGCTGGCAAGAATATAACAGCGAGTTGTTATATTTGCCCGTTGCCAATCTGCAAATTGCTTCTTAGTTTCCTCTGAAGCATTAGCAGCGGGCTCCTGGGGTTTCGGAGTTGTTGTAATGAATTTAATTCTCTCAAAATCAAGGACAATATAGAGATTGGTTTTCCATAGGTCGTAGTTATTTCCATCCAATGGTTTTTTATTCAAAATTGTAGCTAGAGGGTTAAAGGATGCCATTTTCTGAAAATTAAAATGCACACATATTAACACTTAATCAATACAACAAACATACAAATATGTAGATCCCTTAAACTACTTATTATTAATATTTATTGCAACAATAATTTAATTTCCATTACAAATACTTACGTTGGGTAAAACATTTGTAATAAATTAAATTTTGAACATGGTATATTTTAATGTCCTACTAAGTTAGCTCCCAGGAAAGGTGAGGTGGGTTTCAGACTCCTTAAAAAACTACCTCCTTAAACAGAGCCTTCTTAGATAACCCCAAAATATACCACTCAAAATTGATTAAAAAATTAAAACTTTTTGAACCCGATATGTATAGTGTCCTACCAAGTCAACTCCCAGGAAAGGTGAGGTGGGTCTCAGACTCCTTAAAAACCTACCTCCTTAGACAAAGTCTTCTCAGATAATACAAACACACATTATTCAAAATTAATTTTAAAATCAACCATTGTTTCAATAATCTTTGGGCTTTTAATAACACTAACAGAGCCTCGTTGGGAGGATTACTAATGTCATTAAAATTGAATGTAATAACCATTAATTTTAATTTCAAAATTATCTTTAATATCTAAGTATTGTCGACATTGGGCCGTACAACCTTATTAAAATTTTGAAATTATTTTAAATCCAATCCAATAAAATCTGGTCATGTTTATCCGTTGAGGCATCACATAACCATTTTATTATTGAACCCTTAATGGAGCCCGCAGGTCTCAAATTAATTAAATTAATTCTTTAAAACCTTCACCCATTCAATATTTTACATTAATTAATTAGGATTTTCCATAATAATATTATCTAGATAAAACAAATATTATTATGCACATGTATATATCAAATGATGCATGTACATGTATATATCAAATGATGCATGTACATGTATATATTAAATGATGCAATTATATGGCACCACCTATTCTAAATGACATGTTAAGCACATATCACATGTTATATCCCTATAATTTAAACAATTATAAACATAGAATAATTAATAGGCCATAATCCATGGTTTCCTAGAAAAGAAAAATTACAAGCCCAATAGGCCCAAAAAGTTCAACTTAATATCTTACCCGTACTTCTTCTTTTCTTCAGATCTTGCAAGTCAATGGGGTGTGGGTCAAGTTAGAATTGGTTTATAGGGTTTTTAGCCCAAAAAACACAAAACCCTAACAAGTCCCCTATTGATCCCGAGCACCAAAATTGCCGCCAGTCGCCACACAAAACTCGGATCACCATGAAATTTTACAGGAAGGTAGATACCCAAGTAAAGAATCTACCCACAAAACATCATCAAAATTAGATCACGCACGCGCCTCCACGTGCCTGGTGAATTCAGGCGCGTGAATCCCACTCTCAGCCGCTTTGAGTGGCGCGTGCAGGTGCTTCCGGCGATCGTTCTCTTCCCACCGATCCTCCTTCGTGTCCTTCAACTTCTTATGATGTTGATCTATCAAGCCGCAGCTCCAATATACATGAAAAATGATGAACAACAACGAGTATACAGTTTTTTTTCGGGTACTTTTACATATTTTTCCAATAAATCCGAATTTACATTAAAAAAAAATTCAAATAAAATTGCAGGAAAAATAAATAAGTAAATCAATCAAGGAGGAAACCCTAATCTTATGATTAGCCTCCTTGTTACATCCCCAAAAAAAAAATATACAAGCAAAAATCTACCATGGATTAAAGCCAAAACCAAATCATTCATTCATAATAAAAAATAATAAATAACATGTATAATAGAATCCTAGGTGCCATATATCTAATATACATCATATATACATGAAAAATAAAAAATGGATTAGTTTTATCACACACCGATTCAATCACGGCTCTGATACCAATTGCTAGTATCATATACACAGCGGAAGCCTGATCGAGATTGAATAAAGTGTGCAATAAATTATGTCGTTATCTATAAGTTTACTAACCTTTAGCGTAGAACCTTCCAAACTATTCTCTAAGCGACAGATCTGCGTGTGGACGCACCTGATCACAAAAGAAACAAGAAGATTAATCTGAAAAAACCTTTGAAACTCACAGTTTCTGTTTTTCCTCTCAAGGTGTTTTATTTTCTACTGAGATTCTAAATCTCTAGAAAATAATACGTTAAACTTATTAACTGGAGGCTAGTAAACAGTATATTTATAGACTGCTAACCCTAATCCTCCTAGGGTTTAATAACACCTTGGGCCCAATTAATGGGCTCCTTCTTATATCTTAATAATCAATTAAATGGGCTCTGTCAATTAATGAGCTAGTTTGGGGATCCTACGGCTCATTATTAATCAAGGCTCCTAATCATGGATTAGCTTGCTCTAAGAGCATTAATCCAACAATGGAATAGGCAAGTTTTTGGAAAATTTTCTTCGAAAAAAGAAGGTTGTTGGCCAAGTTGGGTGGGATTCAAAAAAAGCTTTGTTTAATGTTGGTTCCTTCCTTCTTAGTCTTGAGCAATAGCTTATTTCTAATTTTAATGTGATTTTAGATCAAAAAGAGTGCCTATGAAAGCA
This sequence comes from Ziziphus jujuba, assembly GCF_031755915.1. Classification (NCBI taxonomy): domain Eukaryota; kingdom Viridiplantae; phylum Streptophyta; class Magnoliopsida; order Rosales; family Rhamnaceae; genus Ziziphus; species Ziziphus jujuba. The sequence continues at coordinate 12,045,711 of NC_083387.1, read as the reverse complement.
AAAGTCACATTACAATTGATTTTGAAATGGTGATAGAACACCAAGTTTTTCCACCTCGTTGCTCTGATTTGTAGAAGGAAGAGGAAAGTTGATTTACTAAAAAACAAGGAAAGGAGTTAGGCTTTCAACAAGAACATTCTATCGAGTATAGCTATCTCTTTCTTCAAAAACTTTTATTCTCATGAAGTTTTTAATACTCAAGCTCAACCTCTGCCTAATATGTTTCCTAGTATTAATGTGGCTGACTTAAATGTTATAAATGGACGTATCAAGGAATGGGAGATCAAAAATGCCTTGTTAATATAGGTCCTTTGAAGACTTTTGGAGCTGATGCTCTGCCTGTTGCTTTTTTGTAGCATTAATGGCATTTGGTTGGTAAGGAAGTTTGTGATCTAATTTAAAATTTTTTTATCTCTGGTTATTTGCCCAAGGGGTTTTAGTGATACCCTTATATTTGTTATTCCCAAGATTGACTAACCTTAAAATATGGTGAATTTAGGCTTACAAGCCTCTGCAATACTTTATATAAGGTCATCAATAAAGTTATTGTGAGAAGACTCAGACAAGTTATGGGTAAAACTATCTGTCTTACTCAGGCAAGCTTTCACCCTAGCAGGCAAATTATTGACAACATTGTTATTGCTTAAGAAATGTTAAACCTCTTCAGCAAGTCCAAGTCCAAGTCAAAGAAATTTTTTATCATGTGGAAGATAAATATGGAGAAGTCCTTTTATAGGCTTAATTGGAATTTTGTTGAAGCCACCTTGAAGTAGTTTGGTATTGCTAATAGCTGGATCAGTTTAATTATGCAGTGTGTTAGAGTTGAAAGCACTCGAGTTGTGTGGAATAGAAAATTAACTCAATCATTTTCCTCTACTAGAGGTGTTACACAAGGGGGTCCTCTTTCTCCTTATCTCTTCAGACTCTGCATTGAAAAGCTTTCCCATATCATCTTTAATCAAATTTCAGTTGGGAATTAGAGAAATTTAAAAGTTTTAAAAATGGTCCAGGGGGTTTCTCACCTCATGTTTGCTGATAACCTTATTATTTTCTCCGAAGCTTCTGTTGATCAAGTTAGTCTTGTGCTTTCTCGATAAGTTCTATCTTGGCTTTGACAAAAAATTAATACTCAAAAACCAAAGCTCTTTTTTTTCTAAGCACATTTTTGGTAGTGTTAAAAGGCAACCTGCAGTATGATTAATATCTTTATTGTACCTTAGTATGTATCTTTCTGCTAATATCTTAGCAACATCAATTTTAATGTTGTTCTTGATAAGATAAAAGTTAAGCTAAGCAATTGGCAGTCTAATGTCTCCTTTGCTGTTAGGTAAAATCTGTTTTATGTTCTGTTCCTTCTTATCACGTCCAGACTCCTAACTTTCCTAAGTATATCTATGATAAGATTGATAAAGTTAATAGGTACTTCATTTGGTAAGGTTTTGACAATGACAAGAAAATCCACCTCACAATTGGCCTACCATTTGTAAATCTCAGGCCTATGGTTGTTTGAGAATTAAAAAAGCTTATAGTATGAATTAGGTTTTCCTTATGAAATTAGCTTGGAGGCTCATTCAAAATTCTAACAATCTTTGGGTTAAAATTCTTAGAGATAAATATCATTTTAATCGTACTACCTATAAATTTGAAACTAGTAAGAGTATCTATTCTTCTAAAGGAAAATGAATCAAGCTTGGCCTGAGTTTGCTTCAAAAAGGCCTTTCATGGCTTATTAAAAATGGTAATAAATCTTATTTCTAGGTTGATAATTGGGGTAAAGGTCATAGTCTAAAAGATTGTAATCTTGACAATCTGAATACCGACTGGAATCTAAAAAATGCTAAGGTTATTAGTTCAGGTTCTCAGCAACTTGATAAGTTAAGGAAATTAATCCATTATGATCTCCTGAAGGATATTATTACTATTCTTTTCTTTGTTGACTCTTCCATGGAAGATGCTTTAATTTGCTTCATTTTTCCAATGGCAGCTTCACAGTTAAGTTTGCTTACAATTATCTAGAAAACATTCCCAATATGGACTCTTAAGTGGCATTGGAATTGCATTTGGAAGTTGGAAGTCATACCTTGGGTTTTATACGTTTTGTTGGTTGTTGGTACATGGCAAATAGCTTACGAATGTTGGCAGATTTCATAAGGGTATGTACAGTTCTACCTTTTACTCACTTTGCCATTCTAATAAAGAAAATTTCTCTTCATATGATGTGTGATTTTCGTTGTACTAAAGGAATGTGCCTTGCCCATAAGGTTCTTGACTTTGATGCTAATTCCTTCCTCTATGACTGGTCTGATTGGATTTCTATGAATTTTAAAGGTAAATATAAAGTGGATTGCAATATTAATTGGAATGCCTTATTTGCAATGGGATGTTGGCTTATTGGAAATGGAGGTGCAAAGCCATCTTTGATGCCTCTTTTGTTTGGCCTGCTAATTCTAAACGGGTCATTGTAAAGTACACCTTGGATATGGCTTCTACCTTGAAAAGTAGTATTGGCAAAGTTCCTAGCACATATGGATCAAATAGCACCCTCCATTTGATGGTTTGGTTAAGCTCAACACATGATGGTAACCTTAAATCTGGTCTCATTTCTACTGGTGATGGTGTGGTTATAAGGGATGTAATAATCATTGGATCTTTGGCTTCTATACTAATATAGACAGAATTAGCTGTGTTTTAACTGAAATATGGGGTTTGTATTATGTTCTAAGCTCGCCAATCAAAGGAAGTTCTCAAATGTTCTAGTGAAGATTGAGTCTGCTTTGGTGGTGTTCCTTGGATAGCATAGGGAGTTCAAGACAACCACCTTTGTTTTACCATTGTCAAGAACTGTCAACCCTTTTTCAGTCTCAACTTTGGATTCTTAATCAAGCATGTTTTAAGAGGAAGCAACTTTATTGTTGATGATATTGCTAATCTAAGTCATAGATTTGAGGTTGGCCTGCATTCATTTGATGTTCCTCCTCCAAATATTGCTCATTTGTTAGCTCAAATTACATGGGAAAACTATCTTCTCGTGTAGTTTCTTTGTAGTTTTCTTTCTTTCCATTTGCCCTTTTGATAAAAAATAATAATAATAATACTTAGAGGAGTGAATGAGCTACTGTTGACCAAGTGAGAGAGATATTCCCAATTATACCAACACAGCCGGAGTGAGCAGATTATCAAATCCAAATGAGCTCAAAGCTATAGCATATGCAAGCCTTACCAAAACTGTTGTACATTTTTCAATTCACCTATGAAAGATTTGGTTTGAAAATCATATTACCTTTAATATTTACACTATGGTATTTTTCTAAAAATAAGAAATACTACAAATCATCTAATTATCGTTAAACTTTATCAAATTATAAATAATTAGATTAAAATTTTGCACTTTAGTATTTTCTTATTCGATATTTTGATAGTTTAATATCTGTTATATAAGATAATTATTAAGTTTTGTTAGTTAAAGTAAAAAAAATAAAAAAAAATCCAAATTGCAACAAATTGAGAAGTAAAAAAAAAAAAAAAAAATTTGAGGGTCCAAATTACTAATTTGAAAAATTAAGGGTTTCAATTTCAAAACCTTGAAACTAGAAGATGCCAAAATATAATTAACCCAATTTTTTTTGTTTTTTAAACTTTCTGGTCTTTGTGTTATGTATGAATTAAAAGTTCAAAATAATAATAATAATAAACATGTGTCTTACTAAATGTCTGGGACAAATTTTATATATTTCACACTATCAATTTTTTCAGCTATAGTCTTATGTATCATTCAATATTGATTAACCGATGAAGAATGCAAACAAATTTACGTCATTTGTTGTTTTTCAAACTCCCCTTTTACAATTATAATAGTTTTGTGTAGAGTTTGTTAAAAATGACACAACATTTGAAATTCATGATATTTTAGCTATGTTTAGTGAATATCATTATTTAATTTTACCGCTTAACTCACTTATTTACAACTCTACAAAAATAATTAAAATAAGAGCAAGACAGAAAAGAAAAATGCAAATCAACATATGGAAATAGAATGTAGATTACTAAATTTGGCTATAAGCTAATATAAAATGTTCTGGTAAGTTTCAAAACGACAAGTTGATACTAATAAAACGGGGAGGTTTTGCTTCCAGTGATTAAAGGTGTCCTGTTTTCACCAATTAAAAAAATTAAAGGTGTCCTCTTCCGATTTCTTGCAGTTAAATTGTCTATGTATAGGATGGAAACAAAGAACATTCACCTCTGATTATATATATATATATATACATATATATGTATATATGTATATATGTATATATATTACATGTATATGTTCATTATGATACTATCATTTAAAGACCAACAAAATTATGATGCTATGATTTACAAATTGGTGTACACTTTACTAATTTTTTTAACAATTTATTATTAAAAAGTGTACATCACAAAATATATGTTATTATATAATAAGAAAAAAAGTTATTTGTTAACAATCAAATATTAACGAGATTTATTTGTTATATTAATAAAAAAAGTTACTAATAAAAATAAATATCACTATTTAATAATTACCATTTTAATATGAATTAACTGCAATGATAAATAGTAAAATTTATATAATATGGTGTTATATAAGGATATTCTTTGCTAATTTCATTTGTTTTATTTTATTTTATTTTTTTGGTTGGGAGAACATTAATTTATTTTTTAATTTGTAATATATATATATTTTTTAATAAAACATGTAACGTTTTATTGTTCCCCTAATTTTATTGTTCAATAAAATATATCTAACGATGAAAGCTAGTTTCCGTAGTTAAATATTTTTAATTATATCATGAATGTATAGGTTCGAATTATATAGAAATGGATTTAAGATATTTTATAATATTCAAAAAATAAAAAATAAAATATAAAATATACCTAAGCGATGGAATGGAAGCTAAACTGTATAATCATATGTTCCACGGAGTTTCAAATAGATAGTCTTGAATGTTTAGTCCAAATTCCTAACTCCAATGTAAGAAAGAAATTCTATGGATGTTGAAGTAACTAATCAACAATTCATTTATTAAAAATAACAAATCATTCCCCAAAAAAAAAAAAAAAAAATTAGGAAATTCACAAGGAATTATGTTGTTTTTGAATGGTAAAAACCACGCACTTATAGAGCGCGTGGAAAACCAGAAAGGCAGAGCAGACGCACCTTATCTAAAGAAAATCTACGGTTACGAGTTGCAGTTGATAATAATAAAATGATAATCCACGGAATCCAGATGACCTCGTCGTCTGGGTCCACACACACAATCAGATCCAACGGCGGAGATCTCGCCTTTAGCACATCCTAGGGTTTCTACTCAACCCTTCACACACCTCTCTCTTAAAAACTCTCTCACCTCCAAATCAAACTTCCCTTTAGTGGCAGTTTCAGCTGCTCTCGGAAACCCACTTTCCCTTTTTATCCTTCTTCGTCTCTCTCTCTCACTCTCTCTCTATCTCTCTTTAATCTATCTCACGCGCCGCCGCCTCAATCGGCGGCCACTATATCCTTCCAGTCGGATCTCCGACCATTTATTCTTCCATTTCCTTCCCTCTCCTCCACTATCAAAATTATCCCAGAAAAAAAATTGCCCAAAAAAGAAAAAATTTCTATCGGTGTTCTTGTTCATTGTTGAAGAGTTCGGTGTTGCATTTTTTTTGTTAGGGTTTCTATTTTTTTTTTTCTTCCTAGGGTTTGTTTCAGAATAACAAAGAGGAGAGGGAAGAAAAAAAAAAAATTAGAAGAAAAAGCGAAAACAAATAGAAAAAAGAAAGCTCGGATTTTGTTTTGTTGTTTTTGTTTTTGTCGGTCTTTCTTTTTTCAGTGGAGAGATGGCCCAAGTTCAGGTTCAGCCTCAGAATGCGATATCGGGAGCAAACGCCGCAGCGGCAAACGGCGGGGCCAATCCGTTTGTGACGACGTCCCTGTATGTGGGAGATCTTGACCCGAATGTCACGGATTCCCAACTCTATGACCTGTTTAACCAGCTGGGTCAGGTGGTTTCGGTTAGGGTTTGCAGGGACTTGACCACCCGGAGATCGCTTGGTTATGGTTACGTCAATTATAGCAATCCCCAAGACGGTTAGTCCTCTCTCTCTCTATCTCTCTCTCTCTATATATATATATGTATGTATGTATGTATATATATATATATATTTATTTATTTATTTATTGGGTGTGATCAAAACTTTATCTTTATGCTTCTGCATATGTATTTTTTTTTAGCTAATTTGGAAGTGAAAATTTTTTGTGCTTTTTTCTGCATAGATATTAAAAGCAGGTTCAACTTGTTGGACTGTTTGAATTCTCTAGCGTAAAGGTTTTTTGATGTTTAAAATTGAATGGAAGTGCCATTTCTTACTCGAGAAAAATGCCTAGGAATGAAATTTTTTTTGGTACGTTATTAGTGAATGTTTGAACCCGCTGATACATTTTTCGATAAGCAAACTATTTGATGTAATGTGCATTTTAGTGCGTAGAAGTGCAAGATTGAAGTGCATTGTGTTTCTTTTCTCAGGTTAAAAAGAATATGTTTGATGGAGACTCCGGTTTGCAATAATGTTCTTGCTTTGTTTTAATAAATGAATTTAATTTTATTGCTTCCTATTATTTGTTGACAAGGTCTAACTTTACCACTTCTAAATCAAGAAGCTATTTGATTACTCTTTGAACTCCTGAACACTACTTTTTTTCTTTTTCCTGTTTGAGGTGATTTAAGGTGAATGCTTTTATGGGTCTTTAACAAGTTCTTAGGTGATACTGTTTGACGTGATATTTGCATATCTAACTATTTAAGTATTATTACCTTCAACTTAATTATTAGTTTTACTGATTTTCAATGCCAAAATATCTATCTCAAAATTAGATATTTGCCAAGATCCTCTATGTATGGTATGTGGATTCCTGCCTTTTCAATATATGCAATAAGTGGAAAGCCTAATTCTACATCTAATAAGAAATTTGAGTAGATAGGCTGCTGGAATAATCAATGCACATGCTTATGGCCAATTGTATCCCTACATGCACATTGAACAGCTGGCAGAAGTTGCATAGTTCCGAGGGATTCATTTGAGTAAGCTCAGTGGTTGTCCCCATTCATTATTCGTCTAACTTAATTGGGTGGATTTGGCTTTTAGACCTACTTGACTGCTTTCTGACTAGCTCTAAATGCGATGCATTCTTTTAAAGTAATAGACCGTTTGAAAAGAAAATATTATATTGGACAAAGTGATGGCATGGCTTTTTAAGTGCTAGAAAGAAACTATCCATCTTTTGGAGGCTAATGGCCTGATACTAAAATTATGATTTCTAAGCACTTATATTTTTTCTAGATTAAGTTATAGCTTTGGTTTAGCCTTCATGGTTTTTCACTGAAAGGACACAATCGATTCTTGCTGTCCTTTTCCTTTTTTTTGTTCCCCATTCGCCCTTGCCAACTGTTCTTTCTGTTTTTGATAGTTTACATAGCCTTTTAAGGTTAATATTTGTTAGCCATATAAGTGCCCAAAGTATACCCTATTTTTTCAGATGTTATTTCCAAAGTAATTTATCTTTTCTACCTTTCAGCACCTGTTCACCAAATCATGCTTTCAAATTATTCTAGTTGGTAGATGAATATTATCTCTCTAATCCTTGAGATATCTCAAAGAGGAAGAACTACATACTATAATTCCTCACACCTGAAGTTGCAAATGGACAGCCTTTGTTTGCAAATCTATTCCATGGTCGTTGCCTCTGGCACAAAGGGCCTTCTAAAGTGTCATAGCAATTGGGTGCATTACACATATTCACCACATGATTTGTTGAATCAAATTTTCTGTCCACAGGGCAAAGAGCCGAACCTCAAAAGGGAGTTATCTTTTGGAAAACCATCACTAGAATTGGTTCAGGTTGTTAATGATTGCTAGGTTCCACTCTTGTTGCCATAGTATATTGCAAATTAGACATGACTATTTATCATGATTCTTGTTATATATATTACAACCAAAGTTTATATGAAGTTGATAAACTTAATTGAAACATTCACACACATGTTTAAGATCTTTTACGCTTGTGAATGAGTTTAGTGTGGTTCTTGTTAGTATTGTAGATTGGAAAACAGTGATTGTTGGTTTATTCACATTGGTGAAGGAGCATTAAGAGAATGCTTATAAAGGTGTTGTTTGCTTTCAAGTGGGATCCAACTGTACCGATTACATTCAGATTTCTCATTTAATGGTTTGAGACTAGAAAATTATTTTTGTGTATGCTTGTTATGGTGTTCTTTTGGCACTTTTAAGTTGTATATGAGGTGGTTGTGAAGTCGGTACAACCTGTATCTGGTGGTTATAATATATCCTCTTCATATGTGTGATATATAAGACTTTATTGGTCTTCCTGATATTTTGAGCTTGAAATGATAATAGCTGCAAGGGCATTGGATGTGCTAAACTTCACTCCTCTCAATGGAAGGCCCGTTAGGATTATGTATTCTCATCGTGATCCTAGCATCCGCAAAAGTGGGGCTGGAAATATCTTTATCAAGGTATTTATATGTGATCGTCGTGAGATTTGGACTACGCTTTTAGTTTTAAAATGTCATGGGTATTGAATTCATATGTTTGATTTTTATGTTGCAACTAACTTTCTTTATTTATGTTGATGGCAGAATTTGGACAAAGGGATTGACCATAAAGGACTGTATGATACATTTTCTGCATTTGGGAATATCCTTTCTTGCAAGGTAGCTACGGATTCATCTGGCCAATCCAAAGGCTATGGCTTTGTTCAGTTTGACAGTGAGGAAGCTGCCCAAAAAGCTATAGAAAAGTTGAATGGAATGCTTTTAAATGATAAACAAGTTTTTGTGGGGCCCTTTCTACGCAAGCAGGAAAGAGAGAGTTCTTCTGACAAATCAAAATTCAACAATGTTTTTGTGAAGAATATGTCAGAATCAAAAACTGAGGAAGATTTGAATGCAATTTTTGGTGAATTTGGACCTCTTACTAGTGTAGTGGTTATGAGGGATGCAGATGGGAAATCAAGATGCTTTGGATTTGTCAACTTCGAAAATGCAGATGATGCTGCTAGGGCTGTTGAGTCTTTGAATGGGAAGAAATTTGATGATAAGGAGTGGTATGTTGGGAAAGCTCAGAAGAAATCTGAAAGGGAAGTTGAACTTAAGCATAGATTTGAACAGAGTATGAAAGAGGCAGCTGACAAATATCAAGGGGCAAACTTGTATGTGAAAAATTTAGATGATAGCATTAGTGATGATAAACTTAAGGAGCTATTTTCACAATTTGGTACGATTACATCCTGCAAGGTGTGTACCACCTTTTCTTATATAGCAAATCCCGTGCACTCTTTTTAATCTGCTGGATGGACCTCATTGTAGATTTTGTTCTTGACAATGTGGCAGGTTATGCGAGATCCAAATGGTATTAGTAGAGGATCTGGTTTTGTTGCATTCTCAACTCCCGAAGAGGCATCTAGAGCTGTAAGTCCTATCATTTTGGTATATGAATGGGGCTTAATTTATCTTCTAAGAACAGAATATAAGAGAAAAAGAAAGCATTATATATGTACTTTCAGTCTTGACATATCATAATCATAAAATTGTTTCTTTATTAAGAAAAGAAATAACAGAATAAGAAAGTAACTTATTTGTTACTTCTAATCATGATAGCTTTTGGAGATGAATGGAAAAATGGTCGTTAGCAAACCTCTGTATGTTGCACTCGCCCAACGAAAAGAAGATAGAAGAGCAAGGTTGCAGGTTTGTTTCTCTACAACCAAAGCCCCTCAATTGATTAGTAAAAGAAATACTGCTTTTTCTGGTATGGGTATAATAAAGCAACAAGGTTAAAGATTGAATTCTCCTTTGGGTGGCATTCTTTAATTTTATTATGCTTTGGATGGACATTTTTTATTAGGCTGTTCTTTTCGTAGTATTACTTTTCAAGTTGTCATTTTTGTGCACATATGGTGGCTTTCTACTGCTTGTACAGGCTCAGTTTTCACAGATGCGACCAGTTGCAATGGCACCTTCAGTCGCTCCTCGCATGCCAATGTACCCTCCTGGTGGTCCAGGTATTGGACAGCAAATATTTTATGGTCAAGCCCCTCCTGCTATCATTCCTTCACAGGTGAGATCTTTACTTGATTTGTTTCGTTTAAACAGTTATATATTTTTCTTTAGCGGGAAATTCATTTTTACAATCTCCATTCTTCTAATATTTTGGGTTAGTACCTTCCTCTCATTCAATTGTACTGCTTTGGATTTCCTCATCTTTACAGCCTGGATTTGGGTATCAACAGCAACTTGTTCCAGGTATGAGGCCTGGTGGGGGTCCCATGCCAAATTTCTTTGTGCCGATGGTTCAACAGGGACAGCAGGGTCAGCGTCCGGGTGGCAGACGTGCAGGGGCTGTCCAGCAAAACCAGCAACCAGTTCCAATGATGCAACAGCAGGTTGTGAGCATTTTATTTTGTTTCTTTTTTGTATATTCTGCATGTATGAGCATTTTATTTTGTTTCATTTTTGTATGTTCTGCATGTATTAAGATTTATGATGTCTTGTTGGCTTATTTTGAATGACAGATGCTTCCAAGGGGGGGTAGAGTTTATCGTTACCCACCAGGCCGTGCCCTGCCTGATGTTTCGATGCCTGGTGTTCCTGGAGGAATGTTTTCTGTTCCATATGACATGGGTGGTATGCCAATACGTGATGCAGCATTGTCTCAACCAATTCCAATTGGGGCTTTGGCTACTGCACTTGCAAATGCGACACCAGAGCAGCAAAGAACAGTGAGAATTTACTAAGCTTAATGTGTTTAATGACTTATTGATGCATCGCTCTATAATTTTACAATTTAATAAGAGGTGAAAAATTACAGGACGAGTGCCATTCTGATACATCTGGACTGAATTTGGGATTTTAATAGCCTTGTAATGACTTTGATTATTAATATTAATCACTAATCTTTACTTGCTGGGTGAAAATTTGTAGATGCTGGGCGAGAATCTTTACCCACTTGTGGAACAGCTGGAACCTGACAATGCAGCTAAGGTTACAGGCATGCTTCTGGAGATGGATCAAACTGAGGTTCTTCATTTGCTGGAGTCACCAGAAGCTCTGAAAGCGAAGGTGGCTGAGGCTATGGAAGTCCTGAGAAATGTTGCTCAGCAGCAGCAGGCTGGTAATGCAGCTGAACAACTGGCCTCATTGTCGCTTAATGACAACCTTGTGTCCTGATAAGTTTAACACGGGCATGTGTTGCTCTTCTAAAACCAATGGATTTGGGACTTGCACTAGGTGTGGGTTTGATACAATTTAAGAGCCTTATTCTGTAGGTTAGACACTGGTAATTGGTTTGTTACGTGAGGTGTTTTTGTTTTTTTGGGAGATTGTAAGTACTGGATTTTTGATATGCTTTATCTATTGCATGGTCTTTTATTTTGGATATTGGTGCTTAAGTCGTTTTTTCTAAGTTCTCAATGCTGTGAATATTGAATCGTAGAGTTGATTATGAGAGGTGTTACACTGGATCGATGAACGGATATATTCATTGACAACGGTCATTCATAGGGAATTGTGGTTATGATCCATACCTTTTTATTCTTTTAGGGTGAGGGAATGTCTCTAATGGCAATTGGCAAAAGATAAATAAGTCGAGGAAATATACTAAGACTAGTGCGAAACCCTGAATTATATGGTTTTGTCTGAAGTGGGGCTTATAATATGAATTGCAGTGTCCATTTTCAGATTTTTTTATTTTCGCTTTTTTATTGTTCAAAATTTGTACACCTAGAAATTTAAAGTTACAGCTTAGATGGTTGAACACAAATTTTTGACTAATTATAGCATCTAATGGGGCCTAAGCATTATAGCCTTGTCCTTACGTTGGCCATGGCGCTGTTTAATTTTTAAAACAGAAGATTGTGCAAGTGATGGTGGTTAATGATGCACACAAACACTCATGTGCCAAAGGCGTACGGTTACACAAATAATAACTGCATAATCTATAAACAATTAATTTGCTTACCTTCTATTTACTACTACTTTGACAATGCATTTAACGGTGATTCTGAGAATTAAAAAGAAAAGCACTTAGAAGACCCTGAATAGCCCCCCGTCAGGGAGATGAATACAAACTGGGGGGGGGGGGGGGGGGGGGGGGGTGTGGGCACCCATGATGCGATGTAATACATACAAAACCTTCATAACCGCCTCAATGACACCAAAACATCCTACCCCGGAAATTAATTAAGCATCATGATCATGTCGTGTAGCATGTCTCAGCCGAACCCCAATATCAGCTTCTCTGTCACGTTGAATTAAGCCAGTGGTCATTAAATCACTATCTTGCATTTCGGATGAATTCCCCGCATCATTTGTCTTCTCCTCAATGTGCTCGCCATAGTTATGAAGCCTGCGGCCAACCAGGTAGCGGTCGTCGCGTATGGAGTTGTGAAGGTTGGTAAACCAAACATGGAATCTCTTGGCACAAAAGCACACCATGCTGAAGGAAAGACATCCCACCCAGGCAAACCGGTAAACAGCAGAATTTACAACTAGTGGGTATCCGAGCACTGGAAATAACCCCCTGGCAAGGACATAAGGTACACACAGGGCAGTCAACAACTTCATAATAATTGGGATCACAATCTCACGCAGCACCCAAAGACCTTCCAGCCTTGAGAAACCATCTTCGCGCACCCTTTCAAATTTAGCTCGCCAACTTTCATCCCCCAAAGGCATCATGTGATCTAGCATAACCTGCTTAGAGGAAAAAAAAAAAAAAAAAAAGAATTAAAGTTGAAATTCTGAAAAATGCAATTAATCCTGTAAAGGCTTGTTGGAAGCAGAATTAGTTCATACTTTTGAGTCAAGAATTTTTTTAAAAAAAATATTGGATACTTCCTCAAGCTCAAGACCCCCCTAACACTGCTTGTGGTAAGAAGAGTAAACCAGATTCAAACACACAGAATCGTCTCAGCTCCATTATGACAACTGGCGAACATGACTCCGAACTTTCTAAAATTGGACCAAAACACAACTTGCATACACATTTACATTTTTAATGAAAAGAAACAGCCCTAAGCTCTCCCAATAGTTCCATATAATCCACGTGTAAGTGCCAAATGTTAGGAAAGTTGAGAACATAATTCCACCTTGTAAACTATGGATATTCAAGGAAGTCTTATCAACCCTAATGATAGGACTTCCTTGACTATCCATAGTTTCATCAAAGCATGCAAGCATATTAATATCCTTATGTTTCAACAAGGATGTAAGTTTCATCACCTATTATCCTTGAAACTGCTAAGCTAACTAATATTAGTTCCATATATCATTCTTAAATATTTGAGAAAAAGCAACAGTATCATCATCTTCACAGATAAGATCCTCAGTTAAATTTCAGAGTAAGAAGTCATCTAAAAAACTGCATCCATGGCAAGCATACTGCAAGGAGTCAAATGCAAAAGAATACCATATATTTTATTTCATTTTTCTTTTAATAGGACATTACAGAATATAGTAAGCACAGAAATGCACAGAATGAAATAAATCTCACCAGTCTAGTCCAGATCTTGAGGAAAATGAGGCCCAATGCCCAATCCTGATATAGCAGGAAAACTGGGCTTTCATCCACAGGCACCCTCATTGGTACAATTACCAAAAGCTCAAAAAGAAGCCCTATCAATACTGGGATAACAAAAATCTGGAACATAAAGGAAGACAAGGTCAAAACATCTAATAACCACACATGGAAAATTATCCACACAAGTAACGAAGGTTATGTGATTCTTACCCAAATTGACAAAAGTGCAGAACTCTTGAGAACAATACCACACCATTTCCAGATCTGGCTCAATAGAACCACAACTTTCTTTGTTCTAACATGTTCAATGGAATATCTGGCTCCAGCTACAGCAGACCATATCACATAGCTCCCAATGATGAAAGCATATAGATCTGTCAAAAAAAAAAAAAAAAAAAATTAGAAACTAACCATTCCATCCAAACAGATGAAGCATATCTAATGACACCACTTCAATAAACTGTTACCATTGCACTTAATGCCATGGGTTATTGGGAGAAAAGGAATAGCATTAAAAATTTCCCTTCCAAGTGATACTGGAACAACGATCAAAGCAGAGTTGAACATAAGTAGAGTCATCCAAGCCACGACCAGCAATAGGACGATGCGAAATACGAAGCCATATCTGCTAGAATGCAGATTCGAGAGAAGTTGCTGAGTTAATAATTATCTTAACAGTTAAACGGGCATTTAGGAGTAGCTCATGCAATGATATAAATCAGTCCACTTGTTGAAATCGAGAACACTAAATCATCCCAAAACTTACTCTGAATCAGATTGTTCATCACCATCAAAGTCCTCAGCCATATTTGAATCCCCAGATGCAAGAATGCCTCCATTTGAATTATCACCAGCTTGTAATGCCACCAAAGACTGATCCTGCCCACCTAGTTGTGCTACCTGTAGCCTGTCCTGCCTCCCTGGCTCTGCATTTCCATTTTCCTGAACAACATTATCTTCAGGTCTGGGCAGTAAGAAATCAGTTAAACCAAGTGCCCAGCCAACAACTGTAAACCAATAACGGAGAAGGGATTTAATAGTTGTCCGTAACTTAAAATGCTCAATGGCAAATGGAATGCATATTTGGAAGAGAAGCATGTCAGCTGGGATTTCAGTGAATGGATCAGAGACCCTAAAAAGAAAAAGAGCAAGTTAGAACAATGGCAAAATGGTAGAAAATAAACACATAAAACAGCAATTGTAAGAACGTACGATATATCAAGTGGAAAAATGGAAGGTGCCATCCGCATGGCAAGTTTGACCGGTAAAAATACCAGCATCACAATCAAACTTCCATACACTGCAACAGATAATAAAACCCTGCGGGCATGTTTGTGCACAGGATCATCAATAAGATCACGGAATGGATTATAGTTTGGATCAGCTGGATCTCTGAGAAAATAAAGAACGCCATTACGAAGGACCTGCCAACATAAAGCCAAGACAGTAAGTCAGAAGAAACAGGGTGTTCATACACGAAGATTGTCCAGTATAATCAGATGGCAAAGAAATATACCCCTCGAAGAAGACTGACAAAAATGCTTATTTGTAGCATGTAAACAATTCCTACAACCCAATGCACCAAGGAGCTTGCCAAGGGAGAAGCTGAGAAAAACTGAACCCTTTGAGACATTGACTTCCCAAACATCCTTATGGTACAGACATCTAGCCACCATCCACACATCAATGGGAACACTCCAAGTTCAATGACGAGAAGGAAAGCAACCTTAATCATGGTCATCAAATGCCTCATTGCTGCGAAGAATTGCCTGAAGAGAGATGGTATTGTCTCTGCTATAGAAGCAATACCATAAAACCTCCCCATTGTCAAAGGTTCACCCCTAGTATACCGAATCAAAGCAACTACAGCTAGGTAGAAGAAAACTAAAGAGAAAATGAACATATATCCAATGGCAAGAGTAGTGACATCAGAAAGCCGTGACGTTCCAATTGTGGCCCCCTTCAAAAGATCTGCTGTAAGTGGTGAACTTATGTTGTTAGCGATTTCATTAGGTCCACTTGTGTTCACTTTCAACATTTCAGCAACCTGATCGAGCAGACCACTTTCTTGGTTTTCAGAGGACAAATTTCTTACAGCAGTTAATGCATTTTTCAATGTAATATTTGCCAATGAGAGGGCTGATTCTGTTAGTGGCACCACAGTTGACAAAACTGGACCACTTGCGGTATAGAAAAGCCAGGATACATAATAGAGTATAACACGACCTAATGAAAATGGCACAAAGATGACGACACCAAGGAATATCATATTGCTAGCCAGAACCTGCAAAGAAATAGAGCAACTCAATATACTAAAAAAATTTGGGTTAGGGGGGAAGGAGAGAGAAAGAATGACTTATAATAATAATCTTTTATTTAAATGAATTATAAAACAAAATAGATATCTGATTTTTATGCTATCCAGCCTTTTTCCTTCCATTCCTTATATTCAAACTCTCCATATTAGTAACTAACGGGATCAAGGTTTCATCTAAATTGTAATGGGATCATGGCTCCTCTCTTGACCTTAACATGCAAACTTTCTATATTAAAATTCTAGTTGTACCGCCATCTCTCAAAATAAATACACTTATTTGACCACTTTTGATTGTTTGATTATGCTTTCCTTACATTTTTGGTGAATGGCATGAACCAAATCAATTAAGGGGTCACAGTTACCAAGTCAGACTAATTAACTCAAATCCTGTCTAAATTAGTAAGCAAATGACTTGCCTCGATTACAAACTCAAGGATATAATAACAATAATAATAATAATAATAATAATAATAATAATAATAATAATAATAACAACAACAACAACAATAATAAATAAATAAATAAATAAAGATGCTTCACATTTTTCAACTATTTTTGCTTAATTGTATTCATCAATTGGGGTATAAAACGCAAAAGGTAAATGAAGGTCCAGAAAAACAAATGGAGGCCATTAAGTCAACAAGCAATCTGTCCACACATCATCGATCAATATTTGACCTAGTCTTCTTATACAGGTCACAGGCAATAAAGGTAATCGGTCCTACTTTTTACACCAACACCTTTTGTTCTTTTTCTAGCTATATCCATGTCCACAAAACTATCACTTACCACCAACTGTACCTAGATCCTATTTGTAAAATTGGCTCCTACTAGCATCCACATTGAACATCACAGGAGAAACAGAACAATAAACTGCACCCCATTTATGGCACATACTCCTATATCTTAATATCATGTTTCCACTTCACAAGTAGGCCAACAAGGGATACACAGCAAGTTAAAAAGTATCAGACCGAAAACTGAAAATGCCAAACTCAACAGAATCCTATTACAGCTATCCAAACTGTTATATCTTTACTGCCAGGGAAAAACGAGTAAAGTGATGGCAGCTTGGTGAATTGGGATAAAAAGGTTAGACAAAAAGCAGGATAATACAGGTGGCTAACTCTTACTAATAAGATAAGTTACCCAACCAATCAATTTATTGCCTAAAAGGTAGCCCAGGTCTGCCTATGCAAGCGAGTCCATTACTTTAACCACACCATCAAGCACATCACTTTAAGATACAACTACATATGGAGCTTCCCTTCATATTCTAATTCAAAAACTAACAAAGTTATAATCTAAACACCACTCGGAAGTCTACCGTCTTCCTAACAACCATGCAAATGCTGAAATTTTCTATAGCATAGAATATTATTAATAACCATAATCTAAAATTACAACAGATGAAGCAGATGAAGCAGGATAAAAAGATTAAACTTACAGTAAATGCATTTTCAACCAAATGAAAGACAGGACCCTGCATTCCAACAAGCTCATCAAAAGGCACATCTTCTGCACCATCTGCATCATCCAAACCATCAAACATCTGTTCAACATGAGCCTCCAAGCGAGGTGGCATCTCCCATCGAGCAGCAACGTTTTCATTCCTTCTGATCATTTGACCAGCTCCAGCAATTCCTTGCGCTCCCCCAGCATCTTCAACATTTGCATCACCAGCCAAATTCCTGTTAGCTTGTCCTGGAGGTCTTCTCGCAGCACGAGCACCATTTCTTTCCCCTTCCTCTTCTCTCTCAGCATCTTGTCCTCCAAGTTCTCGTAAGTGTCTAAAATAATCCCTCAGAGAAGTAGCTCCAAGAAAAATAAACACAATGCTTGCAGAAAGAAGGAATCCATGCAGACAATCAGTAAGGATTACTGTAGTGGATAAATGACTCAAGAACAATCTCTGTGCTTCACCAAGACTCCTCACAAAAGCCAACCGCCATATCCAAAATGTAATGAAAGGTATGATGAGGAGCCACACGGAGAGTACAAAACTTAGGCGCAAAAAGAATTGCAGAACATGGCAAGCTTTCATGGCCATCCCAACTACAAACTCTTGAACAGGAAGCCTTGCTGGAGCATCTTCAGCATATACAGGAGAGAAGGAAAACGCATATTTGCAAACCTGCAATACAGAACAAATGATATGATGGCTCCAAGCTTAAACAAAAATGTTAAGAGGGAGGAGAAACCAGAACAATCACCTACATCAACAGAAAGAAAGAAAGGTCCAAGGATGTTATAAAAATAATTCTGCTAGCTTACTTTAAGACTGACAATCTCTGCCCTTGATTCATATAGTAGACTACAGTTCTATACTTATAAATTTCTGGAATGCATTGCCGAAGGTGGTCCAAACCAAACTTTTTTATGAAGCTATCTTAAAATTAAGGTTCTAGAAAAGGAAACATTGAATGAAGGCATCACATTCTTATCCATTTAATTAAATGATCCTCTCACCCTCAGGATCATTATAATCTCACCAAAGCTTATCTTTTTCACATTCTTTTTTTCAGCAATGAGATCCACTGAAACGAGCCGGGTGGGACAACCAATAACACTGCTGAAAACTCCATTACCGTCTTCATCACTTACAGAAAAACTATTCCCTACAAAGAGTTTATGAATCCTTACAACAGATTGGGTCTTTATAAATGAAAAGGTTCACTGTTCCATTCTACTTTGTTACCTTCTTTACGGCATTAAACATTTTTCAGAAAATAATAATAACAATAATAATATTAATAAATAAATAAATAAATTCATGTTCTTCTAAATTACATCGAAGAATGAGAGAGAAAACAGAGAAAATACTAAAAAAATGCCTCGTTTTCTAAGAGTCTACATTTCTTTCCTTTCCACAAGAATCAAATTGACACCATTTGCATTCATTAACAATTAGAAATTAAGAGACCCAGAGATCTTTGCCAATTCATTCAATCTATTGAATTACACAACAAACCCCCCCAAAAAATCACTAAACTAGCTCTCATAATATATCGCTGAGGGATTGAACAATTAAAATTCGAATACAAAAACAAAAGCCCGACTTAGGCTATCATATTAACCCTAAAATGAACAGATTTCGAATAAAGAATTGGGATCAAACACAGAGAGAGAGAGAGAGGGGGGAGAAGGAAAAAAAAAAGAAAAAAAAAAGAAAAGAAATTCGCACCTCGCACTGACGAGCGTTGCTGTGGTTGAGCCACTGAAGGAGACAAGCCTGGTGCACAAACTTAATGCTACCGCTACAGGCACACGGATACCTAAGCGGGTTTTCTGGGTCACCTGGGTTCCTACAGATCCTGCACACGTCCCCTTCGTCTTCCTCTTCATCATACTTCACCGCCGGCGACGATGACAAAGAGGATGACATGGACACGTTCGTCGGCTCGTTCTCCGGCAACGAAGAAGACGAAGAAGAAGAAGAAGACGATGACGCTTTTAGGCCGTCTGCTGCAACACTATCGTCCAGGGCCGGCCCGTCGTTGTTGACAGCCGCCGGCGCCGCCTGTGCGATCTCCATGGTTTCGTAGCGGGTGAGTTGGGGATTTTGGGCTCGGTGAGTTTTGGAAATCGGTCCGAGTCGGCACCGCTCCGGATCCACGGAAAATGTACGAGCTTTTGGAACTTCCTTCTGGGTGTCCAAAGAGGATGGACAGGCCTTCGGGCGAGGGAGGGTGAGAATCAACGCGGCTATTTTTATATTCCGATACTACCCCTACATTGATATGTTAAGTTACGGTTACCACCCGCTAAGCTTTATATAATTACGGGAAAGTCGGTTATTCGGCCCACCGGATTTAAGTTAACGTGGAAGCAATCCATTGGATGCTTTCTTTTATTGGTTCTTGAAAGGCCCAATTGTAACATCAAGCTCAACTTTCACCTACCCAACCCAAGTACCATAATACTTTTCTTTCTTTTTGATTTGTTTTTCTTTTTCTTTTTCTTTTTTATTTTATTTTAGCTTTTTAATTTTCAAAATAGGACTTCAAAATTTGATATTATTTTTTGATGTTTGACGTTGTTTTCTTAACACGAAAAAGTTTATTGAACATATCAAGTTGTTATCAAGTTGTTCAGCGTAAAGATAATTTATTATTTTATTATTTATGTTGGATTTTTTTTGTAATATTAAATTCATTATAAGTGCGGATTAGATTAAAAAATCTATTTTTCGTAATTTCACCATTAAATCAAATCTACAAATATTCTTATTATATTGGTTTAAAAAATAATATAAATTAAATAAAAATAAATGAACTTTATAAAAATTAAATAAAATTGAAAATAAGATGATAAAACAATAATATCTATATTACCACTTTATTGGCTAAAGTTTGTAAACAACCTAGTGACCATAATTCCGTCAATAAAATTTGGTGGCCATGGCATTATTAATTTGAGAACCATTTTTCCTTCCCAAAGGAAGAATATATGTATATAAATATTCATGGTGAATGATAAACCTATATTAAAATTTCTATATACTTGTTTGTGAAGGTTATTTTATCTTAAAACAAAATTTTATGTCTTCCTCAACTGTTGTTTTACAAAGATTTGAAACTTCCTTTTTTTTTTTTTTTCATCTTTTTTGGTACCAAAAGATTTGGTCCTTTAATCCATCCTTACAATTATAACTTTTTTTATGTCCCTAAAACTATCTTTTGCAAATTCTCCTCCCACCTCCAAAGGATCGAAATTCGAATTGATATAGTAGTTGCGTTCATCCTCTCTTATATACAATTTACTATCAACTTTTATCAAAGGGCTTTAATTTTTAACACCAAAAAAAAAAAAAAAAAAAAAAAAACATATCGAAGTGGTTGTAATATATAAATAAATTGAGGGAAAAAAAAAAAAGAGAAAAAAAAAGTGCTAGTCTTGCGTGTTTTTTACTTTATAAAAAGCAAATTTTATGCTCAAAAGTGAGAGTGGCCGGTGGGAGACAACCGAAAAGAAAGCGTGTGCTTTTAATGGAGAAAAAAAATATATACATAGATAGACTACTATAATCCTATTTAGATAATATTTTTGTTTTTAAATTGACTGACAAAACTTTTATATCCGAACGTTTTTAGTCCAAGGAGCCCATATCATCAAAAGTTCAAGTACACTCTATATACTTTTATTTTGTTTTACCTATTTGTATTTCGCAGCATAACACTTTGAACATTTTCCATCACATAATTTGATTTTCATTTCTCATTAGAAACTATAAATGTTCATTTAGTAACGTTTACGTTTTGGTATTTGGTTTTCAATTTTTTTTGAAAAGTTTAATCATGTATTAGTTTATGCTTTAATTGATAGTTAGATTGTTCATAAAACTACAAAGTCAATATATATATATATATATATATAGCAACAAGATCATATATAAGAACAAACATAAACATCAAATTGAAAACTCATTTTTAATATTACAAAATTGTTCTTCAAGCTGTTTATTAAAAAAGCTTGTTCTAATCAATATTTTTCTTTTTTTGTCATTATAAATATGATTATTTGTTTACGAATACGGGATTCACAAAAAATAATTACCAACCAAGGCGGTAAATTAGCATAAAAAGGATTTGGAACCTTCATACTTAATATCACCATGTATGGCGGATTAAAAACAAAACTTTAATTTTGACACCATCCACTATTCTTTCCTTAAGAGTAAGTACAAGAATTTAATTCCATTTCCCATTGGGACCCAACATATCAAATATACAAGTATTATGTGGTCCGAAAAACTGTTCATCTGAATTATTAAAAGGTATACCAACCTTCAAATTTGCATTTATATACAATATGGTACATTTCTAGGCCATTTGTGATGAATGAATTGATTCAGCCACTCAGATTGTGCTAAAAGCAACCTCATTATCTGTAAGCACTTTTATGTGGCAAACATTATTGGGCGACACGTTACGACAAACCACTTGTAAATTTGACATTATACAAAACTTAGGGTCTTAGTGTTTGACATAATATAACGGTTATGTAGAATATTTTCATTATCCAACAACAAAAAAAGGACAAAGTGATCATATTATATAAAATTTTCCTACAAAAGAAAAAGGGGGTAAAAGAAAACGAAATTCCAAACATAATCATTTGGAATTCTTTTTTCTAATGGTCTAAGCTAGCGTCCCAAACATCCTTTTTATGCGCGTTTATTCCACCCAATCCATATCTCAGACAGTTAGATTCACGAAACAAAGCGATTTGCTATGTCTGGGCAGAGCTTGTCCTCTACGAAGCTCTGCATGCGTGGGACTTAGCTACATTTTGCTGTCGTTTTACATTGAAAGCAATACTTATTATTATCTTCACCCTCTCCTCACTCTCTCTCTTACTATGGCCGTTTCGCCTTTAGCCATTGTCGTTGACTCCTTTGTGGTACGTTTTCTTTTTCTTTTCCCCCAGACACTTTCTTACCCTCTCTCTCATGAATTATTACCATGCCCTGGTAACTGTCGGTGGGATCCAAGCATCCTATGAAAAGCTTTTATTAAGATGGTCGTCTAAATTGGTTTTGTGGGTTCCCTTATTTTCTTTTTTTCCTCCATATCCAAAGGTTGTACACAAATGGCCCTATACTAGCTTCTCTGTTTTGGCAGCCATAAAAGCTTGATAGAGCATGAAGTTACCTGCATTTCTTGATGCTACACTCTGCTAGTTGGCTGGGTGAGTACTAATGCAGCTTGAAGTTCCACTATATAGCCCTTTGATTATACTTCCATTGTTTTTGCTTTATTTATTTATTTATTTATTTTACTTTTTGGATTTTTTCATAAAATGTTGAATTTTTTTTTCTTCTTTTGCCAGGAATATATTTATGTTGACATTACTTCATGCATAGTCTGGTTTTATTGGTTAAAAGTTTTCTGAAATACATCTATATATATAAATGTATATTGTTCTGACACTATATATATGTATAATTTTCTCAATTAGTTGTTTAAGTAGATCAACTCTATGATTATTGAGAAGGGGTTTTAGCAGAAAAGAGATCATGACTCCAAGACGAACATTCTGATTGAAAACAAGAGTGAGCTACATATACAGTGGCCAGTGACGCCTACATGTTATTTGTAATTAAGACACTTGGATCTTGGTCCAATGCTTTCTTTAATGATTTTGATCCTTGTTTACATGTAGCTGGCTTTCCCGTCATAATCAGAGCAAATATAATTTTACTAATTTCCTTGGCATGCGTGCATTTTTTTAGGAAACGGCATCAAGTTAAAATTTAGTGTTTATACAGATTTATTAATTGCTGCAGAGCAAAGATCTCTGTTCCCATATTCGGAAACGTGCAATCTGATGTTCAATTAGTCTGTGTCTGAATGTTCATGGGGTGCTAAGAGTTTACTTTTTCTCTTTTTGTGCACCAAAAACTACACATTTCATGAATTGCCTTAAATATTTCAACGACCATCCACCGTTATTTAAGAATTTACAATCGATATTTATGATTCATTGTTATTACCTCTAATATTTTGGGTCAATGTTTTTTTCCACTTTTTGAAAGCTGCAAAAGAGTATTTGTTGATTGTATCCAGATTCAAATCTGGTTGTATAGAACTTTTAAGGACAAGCTTTTAAAATATGTTTTCATGTTTTCAACTAGTCTTTGTAGGTACAAATAGTTTGTTGTTTTCCAGCTGCGTTTGCCAAGGTTTAAGCCATTTAGAGATGAACAACAAAATGTGTTTTGACTTTTTAAATGCTCAAACTGTCATTTTTTTGCATATGATAATTAGAAGGTTTTAAATATTCTTGATAAAAATTGACAGATAAGTCAAGCATTTAAGTCCTTGACTTCAGTTAGATTAATATTTTTTAGTACTGCAACTGATTTAATTCCATCATTCCAGAGTACGTTGTTGTAGTGATAATTTTGCTTTATACTTGTTCATGTAATGGTTCTTTTTTGTTATTATTAGTTACTTTAAAAAATAAACTAACCAATCCTTCTATGTTCTTAATAGCGTTCAAAACAATGGATCACAAGGCATGGCTTTGGAGAAAAAAGTCTTCAGAGAAAACAATTCTTGCAATTGACAAAGTTGACAGTCGTTTAAGAACTGAACAGGTAACTTTTTTTCCTTTTTAACTTAAAAAAAAAAAAAAAAAAAAATCATGCATTGAGCTTTACACCTATTTATTTCATTCGACAAATTACTAAACTGATAACATGTTTGAAGTGATGGTGATCTTTTTTTTTCTTTTTCTTTTTTGCTTTATTTGTCCCCTCAACTCATCAGTTCATGTTGCATCATCATATGAGAGCACCTCATGGTACATGTTTTGAAACTTGTAATCGGTAGCAGAAACTGATTTCTTATACTACCAACATTTTGTTTTATTAGATACAAGCTAATACAACAGAGAAAGGAGTAGCAACTGAGAGATCTGCAAAAAATCTGAATGAGAAGTTGGCTTCAGTTCTCCTAGATTGTCATGTCAAAGAAGATGTTTCAACAAAAATTGCAAAAACAGCTGGAGAGGCCACAGCAGGTGATTCACAACTATCCTTCCACTCCATTCCTCCAACTTCCCATAATGTTTCCTTTCAAGCCCACTTTTTTAGTATTTGCAGCTCATTATTAAAAGGTAATTCCATTTTTGACAATCATATAAATATTTTTTTTTTTACCTTTAGCCCAAGATAAAGCAGAAAAAGAGACAGAATTGCTAAAACAAGAACAAGATGAAGCTTTAAAGCAGGAAGCTGTAGCTGCAAACGAAAAGTTAGCTCTTTCAGAAGCTGCACTGAAGGAATGTAGACAGCAATTAAGTTTAGCTCGAGAAGAACAGGAGCAAAGAATACATGATGCTGTTACGGTAACATCAAGAGAATATGAGAAGGCACAGAAACTATTAGAAGAGAAATTGGCACAGGCAAGTAATCGGCTTGTGAGTCTAACTGTCGAGAATTCTAATCTCAGCAATGCCTTTGTAGTGAAAGACAAAGTCATTGAAGAATTACAAAGGCGCAAGTCTCAGGCTGATGCAGAATTCTGTGCACTAATGACAAGATTAGATTCCACAGAAAAAGAAAATGCTTTTCTAAAGTACGAGTTCCACATGCTTGAGAAGGAACTTGAGATTCGTAACGTGGAGATGGAATATTATCGTCGCTCTGCTGATGAATCACAGAAGCAACAATTAGAAAGTGTGAGTAGAATCACAAAGTTAGAACAAGAATGTGAAAGGCTTCGTCTCCTGGTACGAAAACGCTCACCAGGTCCTCCTCTTTTGGTGAATATGAAGAGTGAAGCTCAGATGATGGGAAGAAATAGGACAGACATGAGAAGAAGAAAAGTGGATCCTACAAAAGATTTGATCGTCAGAGAACCCACCTTAGAAAACTCTCCTGACATCCAGAGTAAGAAGATGAGCTTCATGATCGATAAGTTACGTGAGGTGGAAGAAGAAAACAAAGCTCTCAAAGAAGTACTTAACAGAAAGAGCACTGATATCCACTCTTCCAGATTCCAGCTTGGAGACATTTCTAAAGGACAGAAATCCATTGAGCTTGGAAGATATAGTCCCTTAGCAAATAAACTAGCTTTGTCATCGGGTTTTGATGCAGGAAGTGATGACGGACTTAGCTCTTCTGGATCTTGGGCTACTGCTCTACTTTCTGAATTGGAAAATTTTAGAAATGGGAAATCAAAAGATTCACCAGACGGCAAAGCTCTTGAAGTTTCTGACATTAGCCTGATGGATGATTTTGTTGAGATGGAGAAACTGGCAATAGTTACTGCAGACATATCTTCTGGAAATGGATATCTCCCTAATTTAAATGGTAAAGATCTGGTTCCAGTTGCAGAAGTTATCGGTGACAAGAAGAAAGAGAAGCCACAGGAAGACATAGCAACTAATAAATCTTTTGACTGGCTTCAGGTTGTTTTAAATGCAATGTTGGAGCAAAAGCGTGTTTCTAAACGAAGTCTAGAAGAACTATTAGAAGAGATCAAAATTGCTTTGGGTTGTATAAAGCATCCAATTGCAGATGGAGCTGTTACAACTGCAACCTTGGGGAACCTTGCTGAAGAATCTGATCCTGTCCATGTTAGTGGGTGCATTGCTTGGAAATCTCCAAATGGATCTACGATCCTAGATTCTTTGAGTGGAGCTCTAAGTACTGTGACCTCAGTGGAAGTAAGCGGCAGAGAGCATGGTCCATCCGATCTGAGCAAATCAATTGCTAAAATCATCAAGCTGGTTGAAGGAATTAACCAAGCATCTTTGTCCTCTGACTATACTCCAGATGATGGATCAGAAATGGATCAGAATTCAGCATCATTTGCAGATTACTTTATTCGTGTTTTTCAATGGAAAAGATTGGAACTAGACACTCTTCTACAGCAATTTCTCTCTGCTTGTAATAATCTGTTGAATGGAAATGCTAATCTTGAAAATTTTGTGGAGGAAGTAGCATCTGCTTTAGACTGGATTTTGAACAACTATGTGACACCTAATGCAGCTTCAAGGGACAAAATCAAGAAACATTTCGGTTGGAATGAACTCCAAAGAGAAAATGATCAAGGAGTAAATATTCCTCCTAGGGAATCGGACATGGTTCGCTCAACTGAAGAGCAGTCATTGTGTTTGCCCTTGGCTGCATATAATGAAGGCCAAGATCTTTTGATCCAATTGGATAAGGTCCGGCGTACCCTGCAAGAAGAAAATGGAAAATTAATAGATGAACTGACGAATATTGAATCTGAAAAGAAAGACATGGAAGCTAGGCTACAGTCAGCAACAGAAAAAAGTGAATCTTTGATGATACAACTTCAAGAGTTGGAACAAAGGAATGGAAGCTTACAAACAGAATTGGAGACTTTGAAAGCATCAAAGGGGATCATTGAAGACCAGATCGAAGATCAAAAGTTGATTAATGAAGATCTTGATACCCAGTTAACTGTTTCCAGAGCTAAATTGAATGAAGTCTTTCAGAAGTTCTCATCATTAGAGGTTGAATTAGAGGACAAGCGTAGCTGTTTGGAAGAATTAGAAGCAACATGTCTAGAACTTCAGCTGCAGCTAGAAAGGTAATCATTTAATTTCCTTTGGGAAACAAAAGAAATTCTCTCTCTCTCTCTCTTTTTTTTTTTTTTTTTTTTAGATTAATGATAAATTTTTAATTCGTGTTAGTCTCAGTGATGCAAGGAAGGAAACTCCCAAGTATGGAACAAACCAAGAGGAAAAGCAATCTCGACCTGTAAGTCATGTCACAGACAGCTTTTTTCTTTTCTTTTTAAGGGAAACAAATTTTCACACCAAACAATAATCTACAATAAACATATCAATTACATCATTTTTGACAAATTGATTGAACTGATAATAACACATAATCTTATTTAGTTCATTTTGCCATCTGTGCTTTCTAAACTACAACACCTGTACTTTGACATTAAATGGTTTATTCATTAAACTTTTTTACATATTATTCTTAAATGGGGAGTTTAACTGCATAAATTAATAATAAATGATCCAGTGCAGTTGTAAAGTTCCATTAAATGTGGTTTAATTTTCAGAGCTGGGAGATCACAACAGCTTCGGCGAAGTTGGCAGAGTGCCAAGAAACCATCTTAAATCTGGGAAAACAGCTCAAGGCACTGGCTTCACCAAGGGAAGCAGCTATTTTAGACAAGATGTTAGCCACACCACCCATATCCACCGGCGATAAGAAGCTGAATAAGCGCTCCTCCCTACGTGATCGCATGCTGGCTGAGGATGATGCTAAGAAAGCATTGGTTCTTAAGCCTCCAAAACTCGAAGAAACTACAAGCAGTGTAGTACATGCACAGAAACCACCACTTCTACTCCCTTGCAGTGATAATGCAATTGTCATCCATGCCCCTAATGCTGCGTTACGTTCTCCAGAAGCATGTCATGGTTCAGACTGCAAAACCAGTAATAACAATTCGTTAGGGTCGCTGGCTATCGTGCCAAGTAAGAAACAAGGAGCATTTGGTTTGCTGAAGAGGCTGCTGTTTAGAAAAAAGAAAGGAAGCAGCCACAAATTCCGGTCCTTATCCAAAGCGTGACACTATCAGAAGCTTAAGACAAAAAGAAAATTGTGTTACTTAGGCAATAAAGAATGTGGGCATTATGCCGAGTTGTTATTGATTATTTATGGTTTCTTGGTTGTCTGACCTTTAACAATTACTTATGGCGATGGAAGTTTGTGCTTTTTCTTGTTATACAAAAGAGAGGGGGAGAGAGAGAGAGAGAGAGAGATCTGTAATGTTGTAAAACATCATGACTGGTGTATATATTTATTGGTTTGAAGAGATGTGACAGAGCCTGGAAATGCATATAAAATAATATATGCACTCTATCTACTTGATAGTGCCAAGCAAGCAAATCGATCTTTTGGAAGGTAAGTTATGCTTCTCGTGAATGGAAATGGTAGAAAAAGGAAAGCAATGCAATGACACAACTTCACCTAAAATTTAAAGTTATTAGAACTTTGTTCTATCATATATATTACAAAACTTCTAATTATAAATTATAGTATTGTTTTTCATCTCTGACAGTAATAAACGTTTGATTTGTTCATATTTGACATCATAATTACTAATTGGTTTTATTTTAAATCTCTTGTAAAGTTTTAAAAGCTATATGAAAAAACAGAAATGAATACATAACATTTTGTTAACTATGATAACTACAAACAAATTTTCAATACTCTAAACTCCCTAGACGCAATCATATGGACCATCCATTTGGGTCTCACATGGTTGTGTTTGGAAACTTTGGTGGGTTTGGAGGACCTGATTTTTTTTCGATAATTACGATTAAAAAAATGTATGATTGTCATAGATCCCCATAGAAATTGGTCAATCTAGCACAGTATAAATGTGAAAAATAGATGTATGGTAGATTGACCCTATATGTTTTCTTCTGCTTTTTTTTTTTTTTTTTCATATATATAAATATATAAATTTTTTTTTAAATAAATTAAAAATCAGATAACTAGAACCCATCATCTTGTGGTACCTGCGGGATACACCACTGGCAAAGCTCTGCAATATATAGATAAAATGCTAATAGAAACATCTTGTGACTTCTTTTATTCAAACAACAATAGATTGTAGCAAAGGAATAATAGCCCTTTTTTTTTTTTTTTGGGTTTATTGCAATTTAGATTTCAAATTTTAAAATTTACCGTATTAAACCTTTCATTTTTTATTTTTTTATTTTGTACACACTGATCCAATTAGATGAAAGCCTAACCCACCATTTTAGTTGTTACCATTCATTTTTTCATATTAATAACAATGAACATAATTTATGTGTTCTAAAAAATACACAATTTTGTAAATATAAATTAATATATCATATTAAACCATTAATATCATGTAATTCTTCCGTTTCGTACAAATTGGATATAGAGGCTTCAATATTATAAATATTAAATCAGTGGATTTAAATTGCAAAATTCAAAAACAAAAAAAAAAAATATATATATATATATATATATATATCAAAATACATTTAATCTAACTTTTATTCTTTGCAATTAGTATATAGATGATATTATAATATGATATCACAAATCACTTATAATATTTTATATTCATTAATTATCTTACAAAATTTCATTAAAATAACGTAATATTACTCATAATTATAGATTTTTCAATTTATACTCCATTCGATGCTCGTAAGTTATACAAGATGATCTTGTGTAATTGCTAGTTGATTTATTCGTACAAATGCTTCCAAAAGGGGGGGTATTCATTGGAAATCTCGTCATATATACACGTGGCAAAAATCCTGGAAACCATCTCATATTTTTTCAGTTCCTAGGCCATCTTCTCTAAAGAATCACCAGCGGCCCTCCAGATTCACATGCTCTGCAATGTCGCTATTGCATATTATTTTGGCTTCTCATAAACCAGAGCTTTTGCATGCATGGCAAGACCGGCAATATTATCGGTATAAAAATTGTATAACATGATTTATAAACATTTAACATTGAACTATAATATGAGTAGTATTTCAAAATTTAAAATGCTACTTATTTTATAAATAATGTTATTACTTTATAATGTTATGATTTTATGAGCTATGTCACATAATTTATATTCCATACCAGTTTTACCATACCTCTAATTAATGTAAAAAAAAAAAAAAAAAAAAAATTCCAAAAAACAAAGGAAAAGGTTTTTGATTCAGTTGATTAATGATAACACCAAACTCAACGTGGGGGACACATGCAGAAATTAGTAACACCAAATTCAAACTTAACTCTTTTTCGTCGATTCAATGTTTGAGTACTTTCCTAGTTCCTATGGCTCAAATATTAATTTTCTCAGAAAACCGCCAAAAAAATAAATGTCCAACAGATTTTTAATTTAATGCAATTGGTCCAGGCTTACCAGAATTTTAATGTCATTCACATGAATTGAGGACGTCATCCTATTTATTGAAGTGGTTCAGTTATTTATTGAAGTGGTTCAGCAGAATTCACCCAAAAAAAAAAACAAAAAAAAAAAATATATCACCAAAAAAGAAGTACTGCTGTAGATTAATTTCATAAGATATGTTCATATTACCTTGTGACAGTCCAAAATTGCCTTAATAATGTATTTATTTAATTATGTCAGCTCTTGATTAATCTGATCATGAGCATAATCCCAAATTCGAACATCCACATCCCCATAAAAACAAAAGTGGAAAATTACAAATTTTAAGGAGTTAAGCTATGATTTGTCAAACTCTGATTGTTCAAATGAATTTTTATATACAAAACACATGAATTCCTCCACCCCCGCAACCCAAAAAAAAACAAAAAAACAAAAACTGATCATTATCGTCCCACATGCACAATAATACTACAAAAAAAAAAAAAAAAAAAAAAAGAAGAAGAAGAAATAAGTAAATTAGAAGGAACTTTTATTATTGATAAAATAATTAAATAGTTTAATGATTAATTACATTTCAGTCTGTTTTAGTTAGGAATAGTTGCATTTTGGATCCTCATTTTTACACTAGTTAATTTTGTTTAGTCCAACAGGATATTTTGAAAAGAAGATATATTACCAAAAAAAATGTCATCATTTTTATGTACGATAGATTTGTCGATTTAAAACGTAATATAAGAAAAAAAAATTTATAGACTACAAATATGGCCTTTCAAGATTAATTTTATTTAACTTGTTAGTGTCTATTCCAGATTGTTAGTGTACGCGGAACAAATGTAACTTTCAACTTTGACATCAAAGCGACTTTTTTTATTGCATTCAAATTTATGCACACTTGCAGATTTTATGAGCATTTGTAAGTAATTGTTTATCATATCATATTATAAGCTTATTCTGCTTGTGATATGACATTGAGTACAGTGGTACAACAAAGACAAACTTGCATATCATCTGTAAATTTACACATTCTGGAAGTCCTAGGCTTTGACGACAGCTTCGGCTGCTTCCTTCATTTGAAGCAAGGCCTCCTCGAAGCACTTGGCAAGAAATTCTGGGTCAGGGATTATGTCTTTGGCCACCAAAATTTGCATGTCGGCTCTTCCAGCATAGCTCACCATATGCATGGTTAGTGCCTGAATTTTCCAACCACCACATACTTATATTTGTCATTTTAGGAATAGCTTAGCAGTAAAATAACCTTCTTCTTTTTTATAGAGATCCCGAATATCATATAAAGAAATAGTCTCTACACATAAAATAATTAAACAAGTATATATATATATATATGTATGTGAGTTGATCGATCTTAGAGGTCATACATGGGGCAGACCGGATGAAGTAGCTCTTAGATAACTTATGGGGTTTCCTCTGAATGCAATTTCCTCTTGTGGTCCAACTATATTGGAGATTGTAAAGCTAGTATTGCAAACGATCCTGTAATTAAGCAAGCTTGCTAGCTAAAAGATACAAATATACGGAGAACAATATTAGTTACCATTTAAGAATTAAACATTTAAAAAAAAAAAAAAGTTTAGATTTTCTGTCTTTCTACTTTTGATTCAATCAAAATTGAATTCTTCACCTTTGCTCCCAAACGGGTCATAACAAAATAACCAATTCTATATGAGAAATGAGCCTCCGCGGATTGTTTCTTTCTGTCAATCATCACCTTAGCTCTTTTGAGATACTGTAGAGGATCCGTACCACTTTTCTGGTATTGAATAGGTAACAGAACTATGCCAAATTTATTGCCCCAACGTGATCCTATGTTGCTTCTCATCATTAAATTGGATAGTTCCTGGTTGAACAGGCAATTTATTGGATTCCAAGAAACACCCAGAACAAGAAATTGAACAATAAAATTTGCCTAAAATTCATTGAGAAAAAATAAAATATATATATATATATATATATTTGAATAATAATAATAATAATAATGAATGTATAACCTGTACTCCTGGCTGTTCTCTTAAATTCACCATGGCTACCCCTGTTATTTGGAGACCCTCCTGCAAAACTTAACCAGAAGAGAAGAAAGTTTAAACTTGGTTAATTGGTCAAGGTGAAGGTGATTTAAAATATAGTTATAAAGGTTTACTATGAATTTTAACCGATTTTCTTTTTACCATTTGTTGCTTGGTGATCCAAGTATCTTGATAGCCCAGATGATATCACCCCAAAAAGAACATCATTAATGGTCTGCATGGTAATTCAGAACAAGAGGAAAAAGAATTTTCAAATAAATGAAATTTGTAATATTATACAACATATAGAATCTTTCGTACTATGAGTTTTTAACTTTCTTTACTTTAATAGACTTTACTGGTGACCAACTTTTTCATCTTACAATAAGTCGCAATCAAGTACAGTTTCTATACGCACAATTAGTTAGTTACACTTTCACGTACGAAGGAAGGACAATCTAAAAGCAAGAGAAATAAATGAACAGTAAAACAATTAAGGAAAAAAAAAAAAAAAACAAATAACTAAAAACAGAGGAGGAAGTAAACAGACAGCTCAGCTGTGCTTTCCTTTACAAAATGGCAAAGGTACGAGTACCATTAATTAAAAAAAATAAAATAAAAAAGACAAATTTTATGGTCTTCACAAAATCCACATAGATTTTTTTTTTTTTTCTTCTCAAATAAGAAACTCCATGAGGAATAAAATTTCTATCTCGAAAATAAAGAATCTAACCCAAAATAGAAAGAAATTGATTTTATTTGATTTTTTTTTTTAAGAAACATGTATTTTCTAAAAATATAGTAAAAATAAGAAATTTTTATTTCAGTTACACAAAGTCATAAATTACCCTTTCTTACTTCTAACAAACTTTTTTTTTTTTTTTTTTTTTTTTTGAATCTAAGTACTAGTTTTAACTTCCAAGCAGCAAAGCTCTAATTTGGTTGCTCAATTTTAGAAATTTCATAAAAATTAAACTAATTTTCACTGACCCAAAAATAAAATAAAATAAAAAAAGAAGCAAAAAACTAGCAGAATTTCTTTTTCTATTATTATTATTTTTTTGGCAGAATTATACCGCGTTTGGAATAGCTTTCTTGACGACTTTCATGTCCCGCAACCAAAACCGGGCAGTGACAAGTTTTCTAGGCCAAAGCTCAACTCCAGCGCCGCCACTAATAGCCGTTTGCCGATCACAAACGCACAAGCATCTCAAAATAAACTCCACCACATACACGAAGCTAAACCACACCATTTTCAAAAACCCCCAAAACCTACCCAAACAGCGCCTCTCCAATTTCCCTTCCTTGCTCTTCGTCCGATTACTCGCCGAGCCTATAGTCGGCAAGGCGTTGTCGTCGTCTACTTTCCTACAGCAAGCCAATAGCATCGACATGAGCGAAATTCCATCTCCCAAACAGTGATGGATCCGCAACACCACGCATTTATGCGCCTTCAGTAATTGAATTTCCCAAAGTGGCTTGTCGGTGCTCAGCCCAGGGCCCGTGGATAAATCGGCGAGGTATTCGTTGACGGCGGTCTCGTCGTCAACAGAGGCGGTGGTAATCGGGGATTCGATCGTGATTATGTGGCGGTCGAAATCGATTGAGGTCTTCCGCCAGTACTCAACGCCGTGGCGATCGCGAACCATGAGGCTCGAGAATCTAGGATGTTTGAGGAGGATTGAATCTCGGAGCCCCGCCTTGATCGATTCGGTGTCCAGGGGATTCTTAAAGCCGATGACGCAGTGGATTATTTGGTCCATTTCCGGCTGGAGGAAGAGCCTCCCGGCCGGGGTTAGAGGCTCGTCGGAATCAGTTACCGGCGAAGCCATGAGCACTAGAAAATGAGAAAAATTGAAGAAAAAAATGAATGTGAATGTGGAGGTGAAAAGGTTAGAGAGATGCAGAGACACAGAAAACGAATATCTGGCCAGTGGCCCAGCCACGTCCGTACTCCCCTTTTATTCTTTTTATCAAAATAAAACTCATTTTATCATTGACTTTTAAAAATACTTAAACAGCATTTAAAGGGCATTCATTTTTTCATATCAATGTAACTTTTGTTCTTTTATGCTTTTGATTTTTTATTTTAATGTGAGCTTTATTCATTATTTATGAATTTAAATGGATGAAAAAAATAGACCAAGCAGATAAATGCTTTTAATATGAAAATAATTAAAGTAATCAAAGTAATGGTATGAGAAATTGTGTAATAACATTGTACATTTTGGTTGCTGTCAAGGAGTTGGACTTAATCGGAAACCAATAATGATACAAAGCCGACAAATTTGATTAACTAGTAAAATCCTACACGTAATTAACGGCGCTACGTTTTTTTTTTTTGGCTTCAATACTTTTTTTCTACTTGAAATAAACTAAAACCCCAAAAAAAAAAAATAATAACAATTAAACTAAAATATGAGTACAACTAAAATATTTTTTCTCTTTCTCTCTCTTTTTTTTTTTTTTTTTTTCCCAAACGACAATTAAACTACAACGACACGTAGATGTTACAGTTTGCAAATAACACATTTAGATCACTATTTGAGTAAGAAACATTTCATATCAATGTACATCACAGTGATTAAAGCCATAAATAATTTTCTCTTATAGTAAGAAACATTTTATGTCAGTGTACATCATATCGATTAAAGCCATAAATAATTTTCTCTTATTACCAAAAAAAAAAGGCATAAATAATTTTCTCGGACCAAATTGACATTTTTTTTTTTTTTGGGGTCATTTTTATTCAATTTTTTGGAATGGTCTAATCTACAGTCCCTCTCCAATGTTGACAAGTCAAAAATTTGAAACGTATACAAAATGGCAATGTATTAGACTAGTGGTAAGGCGTGCATGCCTTAACCAATTAATGAACTCAATCAAACTATAAATCTTTGAGGATAGCCCATACCCTTTGGCAATGCTTTTGATTTGTGGATTTTCTTTTTTATTTATTCTAAAAACACGAAATCAAACTCAATTTAAAATGGTCAAGTAAGCCCCTCGCATACCCATCATAAGATGATGCTGGGTTCAATATATACCATTCTTTTAAAGTAGGAATTATTATAACCTAGTTTTAAAAAAAATAATTTTTTTTTTTGAAAAAACCAGAATATTACCCAAAGAAAAGCTAAAAAAATATTGGTATAAAATAATAAAAATTATTGACACTAGTAGGCCCTAAATTATTGTATATTTGCATTTTGATTTAATATTTTTTTTTGACATTTTAGTCTTTAAATTTTTACTTTTTGTTACACTTTAATCTTTAAAACTATTTTTGGTTTAATTTTTATCAATTGTGAAATGTGCAATGCACTTATAGCTCATTTGATATTCAATATTATATAGAAATGTATTATATTGGATTATGTTAAAATGAGTTATATTGGTATGAACTATATAACATTAATACTATTTAACATTTGGTATTATAATATATTATACTATATATAATCATTTGATATTCAATATTATATTGAAATGTATTATATTGGATTATGTTAAATTGAGTTATATTGGTATGAACTATATATATAACATTAATATTATTTAACATTTGGTATTGTAATGTATTATACTATATATAATCATTTGATATTCAATATTTTATTGAAATATATTATATTGGATTATGTTATATTGAGTTATATTGGTATGAACTATATATATAACATTAATACTATTTAACATTTGGTATTGTAATATATTATACTATATATTTTTATTTTTTATTAAATTAAAATATCCAACTTTTTATTTTTAGTTTTTAACATATCCAAATTTATGCATATATATTTTTAAATAATAATCAGAAACATTAACAAATCCATAAATTTATTCACCAAAACAAAAAAAGATCCAGTAATTTCCAGATCCTCACAACCACCACAACCTCTTCGATGTAGGTGCTTTTTATATACACCCCTTTTGGCTTTCACACATCCACTCTACCACCCACACTTTCGCTTGTCTTCCCAATCTTCTTCGACTAGACTTTTATCTCCATTCTCCAATTGGATGATCCTTTTCCAAGGCCCACTCTTCCTTTCATTCCCACCATGAAAGCTTTCACAGTCCACCACTTTGCTTCTGATGAGGAGGAGAACCAAACATTCTCTCGGATTGAAATTTGAGTCAGTCTCACCCTTTTCCAACAAAACCATAAATAACAAAACATATAAAATAAAAAAAATAAAGACCGCTTTCCTATTTATGGACCAGGGGAGGCGAAAATGGCTGCCATGAACGGCAATGGTGGTCTAGAATGGTTTTGATTTGCTGTAAATGTGGTTCCTTTTTTTTTTTTTTTTTTTTTTTTTTTCTTAATGAGCCTTGCACTCTTGAAATTGGCTAAGAAGACATTAAAAATCGCTTGCTGAAGAAGATTGTCAGAGAATATGGTTAGGGAGGAGTCAAGGTCGGCGACTATCGAATGCTTTTATGAACCTTGCATTTTGAAATTGGCCAAGAAGACCTTCGAAATCGATTGCTGAAGAAGATCGCTAGAAAAGATATATAGTTAGGGAGTAGTCAAGTTTGGTGACAATCAAACCTGGGAAACTCACCTCTCTTGGAGTAAATCGCGTAAATTGCCATAATACAAACCATTTAAGGTGTATTACTAATACACGCTAGAAGTGGCATCATAATACGGGGATACGACTTGAAAACGACACGGAATAAATGGTTTTGTGTTTATCGTAAATGGATTTGGATCATTATCGGATCAACCCGTTTAACATGATTATTAATCGTGCCATTTTCGGATTGACCTGTTTAACTCGAAATTGATCCACTATTATCCATTTATTAAATATGTCAGTTTCAATCTAATATGATTATATACCTATTACAATCCATTTAAACTTAATTTTAAATTATGATTTTACCATAATATATTATTTAATAAGTAAAAAATATTATAAATTAAAAAACTTTATAAAAGTAATATTTTATTATTAATTTTTTTAAAGACAAATTTTTAAAAGTAATTTTTATTATTAATAGATTAATTTTTAGATTAACATGTCAATATTCAGGTTAATAAGTTAACAAGTCAACACAACATGTTAAAGTAATCGTGTTAAATAGATCGTGTCGGATTGACCTGTTTATAAATAGGTCGGGTTAGTGTTTTAGATATCCGACACGATTAATAAATGGATTGGGTTAGGATAAAGCATTTTTTACATGATTATTAAACAAGTCGACACGAACCCTACACGTGAACACGAATTGCCACCTTTACCGTGAGTCCACATGAAAAGGATGAGGTATATTAACTTATCAAGCATGTGTTTGCATTTCCAAACGATGTATTGGAATAGCCAATACAATACCACACTCTAATACATCCTAATGCGGCGTACAAAAAAAGCCCTTACAACATACAAGTGTCTTATTAGGTTACCTAACTTTGTAATTTTGTTGTTTTTATGCTGGAGTAAGTGCATTGCATATTTAAAAACTACTAAAAATTAGATTAAAAATAGTTTTAAGGATCAAAATGTATCAAAAATTAAAGTTTAATAACCAAAATATTAAAAAATATACATATTTAAGGATCAAAGTGCAAATGTAAACATAATTCAAAGAATAACAGTGCCAACACAATAATAAATGGGTAGCTTGTTTAAATGAATAATAAAGAATTAAAAGTATCTTTTTTTCTTTTTCTTTTTCTTTTTTTTGTTTGCTAAAACAAATGAGTTCAAGAGCATGACCCAAAATTAAGAAGTAGTTACGAAGTCCTTCTCCTGATTCATACAAAAAACAAAGTCCTGGGAGATAAGATAAAGGTCAAACAACCCCATTACAACTATGTTGGCTACCCATTGACAGAGGATGTGAGCCACTCCTAGGACACCAAGAAAAGGAAATAGAAGTGGAAGAAACACAAAGTGCTTAACCAAATAAAAAGGATTTTTATCAGATCAATGCAAAAAGCCAAAACTAGAACTTTTCAGAGGCTTTAAATAATTGCTTTAGCATCACTCTCTATGTAAATTGAATTTCAACCTTCTTGGGAAGCAACAAGCAAGCCACGATAAATCACTGCCAATTTCGTAACTTCTGGAATAGGAATATCTTCCTTAAAAGTCAAAGCTTTAACCACTGTCCCCTCTAAGTCCATGGCCACAACCCTAAAAAAAAAGCTATTTTGGGACTTCACAGTAGCATGAGAATTGATTTTAAGAGTTCTTCTCAAAGTACTCTTCAAATTTTTCAATTCCCTGTTCAAAGTCACAAACTCACTCCCCTTAACCACGTCCTTCACCAAGATGAATTCACTAAATCTGTTATTCAAAGCTTGGGTTGAAGCTTCTAAACTTCTAACAAGCTCCCCATGGATGACCTTTGTTATTAAAATAAGATAAAACAATAGCAATAGAAGAACGAGAATGAAAACAAAACACACAGATTTATGTGGAAAACCCTTGACCGAAAAAAAACCATGGGCAAATAGAAGAGGTAAGCAAAAATAGAGCGACTAAAAACTCAATACAGCTGAAAACCCCCTCAAAACATAAAAATATATTGTACGGAATAAACCTAAAAATTGGAAAGGTCCGTACCGCGGGGCGTGGCCTTTGACCTCCCAAATTTTTCCTCAAAATAAATTTCACTAAACGGGTCGCACCACGACCTTTTCGGATCGAGTCAACAAAAATTTGGATCACCAACTCTAACAAGCTAGTTATGTAAGAACTAAATATAGTCAAGAATTAATGCACTGAAAAGAAAGAAGTTCTCCAAATCCTCTTGATAAACTAAAAGGTAGCCTTTGGGATCACATAAACATTCAAAGAAATTCTTTAAACTATTAGCTTGAATTCCATTCCATCTAATATTCCATCGGGAAGCTAACCACAACCGCTCCACTATGTGACATTGGAAAAAAATATGAACGTCACTTTCCACACAATTGCAACCATGTAGACACCAAGTGTTCTTCCCCTCTATACCTATGTCCAACAAAATTCGCCTTGGTAGGAAGACTAGCATTAAATAATATACATGAGAAAAACTTAAGTCTCTTATATATACCATTTTTTCCATAAAAAGGTCCACCATTTGGAGCTTTCCACAGAATTTCAATTGCTCAACCAATAATAAGACTTAACAGAAAAAAATATTACTCGTTCCCGACCCATATAAGCTTGTCCTTTCTTGAAAATTTTGCCCAGTGCATTCTTTTGATATTTTGAACTTTAGCTTGGTCAAAAACATTTTCCAGCAGTTGAAGGTTCCGATTTCCATCCTCTCTCAACAAAGAGTCCACCATTCCAAAAAGAAGGTTATCACAATTTGGATTAGGAATAACATGAAACTCTAGATTATATGGGATTTTAGGGTCTTCCCAAATATTGATACTAATGCCGTCTCTACTTTAAATCAAAGACCTTTTGCAAGGGATGATTTAATGTTTAAAAGACCAATCCACAACCAAGAACAACCACTCTTTTTTTGGCACTTCATAAATTGTTAAAATATTAATTAACTTCTTTTGAGTCAATATTTGTCCTAGTCAATTGTATTAAGTTTTGAAGTCCAGTATCAGTACCTAGTCTTTAGCTTATACTTAATCTTTAGGAGTTAATGATTTGTACCTGGTCTTATGTACATTAGTGAGCATCTTAGTGATGTGTTAGTGGGTTTACTCTTCTACTTTCATGCGTATTACAATTGGTTCTAGCTCTATAAATAGAGCAGCTAATACTAGGTCTAGGTGTAAGAGTGTTGAAGCAAACAAAATTCAATAGAATAGTTTATTGTCTCCTTTTTTTGTTCTCATTTTTCTATCATTGGTATCAGAGCTAGGATAACAAAAAGTGAGTTCTAAGAGTCTAACAGAGTGAGAGAGAAGTGAGTAACAAAGAGAGGATGCTGTCAAAAGTGAGTTTAAACAGGAGAGTTTGAGTGAGCCAAAAGAAAGGGAGAGTATGTGAGATATAGAAAAGTCAAGCAGCAACTTTGTTC
This sequence comes from Ziziphus jujuba, assembly GCF_031755915.1. Lineage (NCBI taxonomy): Eukaryota > Viridiplantae > Streptophyta > Magnoliopsida > Rosales > Rhamnaceae > Ziziphus > Ziziphus jujuba. The sequence goes on along the minus strand of NC_083387.1, from coordinate 12,005,383 downwards.
CTTTTTGTAGCAGCAATACTTTCGATGGCCACTGATAACTTTGTTCAATCAGTTATTCCCCGTTTAGTGGTCACTATGACCATTGGAGTACATTGATGGAAAACTTCTTGAGGTTAAGGAGTAGTAGTAAGTCATTTCCGAAGGATTTAAGAACTTGCAACCGACACAACAATGATAGATGCATAAAAAATGGAGTTAAAAGGGTAACAATTGAAAGATCTCAAAGAGAAAAATTATTTCTTCCAAGCCATTGACCATTCAATGTTGGAGACAATTCTTTGCAAATATACCTCCAAACACATTTGGGACTCCATGAAGAAAAAGTATCAAGGATCAACAAAAGCAAAGAGGCAGCAACTTCGATCACGGAGTTTGAAACACTACAAATGAAATCGAGAGAATCTGTCAAATATTTCTTTTCATCGACGATAGCAATTGTCAAGCAGGTGCAGATCCACAGTGACAAGAAGGAGGTTTTCACCATAGTTGAAGAGATTCTTCGGTCAATAACACCAAATTTAATTTTGTTGTCTGTTCTATCGAAGAAGCCAATGATATTAAGGAACTTTCAATTAACAGATTGCAAAGTTCCTTATTAGTTCATGAACAAAAAATCAATCAGTAGAAGAAAGAGGAGCAAGCATGTTAGGCCTCAACAGAAAATCATTCTGCACCAAGAGGAGATAGAGGATGAGGCAGAGGAAATAATGATCGTGGGAACCAACAACACCATCAACACCAAGAAAATCAATTTCAAGGAAGAGAAAGAGGAGGACCATTCAACATTATAGACCAAAAACAAGTCTAATATTGAATGCTAACATTGTCATAGGTATGGTCATTATCAGTTAGAATGTCGAACTAATTTGAATAAACAAAATGAAGAAAGAACTAACTTTGCAAAAAAAGAGGAAGAGGTGTCTCTTTTGATGGCGTGTCACATGAATGAAGAAACTCAACCAAACATGTGGTATTTAGATACTGGCTGTAGCAATCACATGTGTAGAAATAAGGTGTTCTCTGACCTAGATGAATCTTTTCATACCACTGTCAAGTTTGGTGACAACTCCACCATATCTATTACGGGAAGAGGAAATGTTACTCTCCAAATCAAAGGAAACTCCACCCATACTATCTTTAATGTTCTTTTTGTTCTAAATTTAAAAACCAACTTACTTAAAGTGGGTCAGTTGCAAGAGAAGGAGTATAAGATTTCTATCAAAGATGGAGTATGTTGAATTCAAGATGCAAAGTTGGGCTTAATTGCTCACGTTAATATGATGGCAAATCGTATGTTCCCACTTTATTTCCACAACACCACTCATTCATGCTTCTTAGCAAAATTGAAAGATGCAACATGGCTATGCCATTTTTCCTTTGGTCACCTAAATTTTGGTGGATTGAAGACTCTACAATAGAAAAATATGGTAACTGGTCTTCCTTAAGTTTAAGTTCTCTCTCAAGTTTGTGAAGAATGTGTTGTTAGCAAACAACACCATAATCAGTTTCAGCAAAAAAAAAAAAATCATAGGGAGCGAAGAAACAATTACAGTTGGTTCGATGATTTTAGCCAAAAAAACATGGGTATATTTTTTACAGGAGAAACATGAAGCTTTCGCAACTTTCAAAAACTATAAGGTGCTGGTTGAAAAAAAAAAATGGGTAGCCAGATCAATGTCCTTCGTACAGATTGTGAAGGAGAATACATCTTAGAAGAATTTGCAAAATTTTTTGAGAATCATGGAATTAGGAGGTAACTTACGGTAGCTTACATGCCTCAATAAAATGGAGTTGCAAGCGGAAAAATCATACTATTTTCAACATGGTGTGAAGACTTTTGATGAGCGTGGCATTCCAAAAACTTTTTAGCCCTAAGCAGTCAATAGGAGCATTCATATTTTGAATAGAAATCCCACTCTTTCAGTTCAAAATATGACATAGAAAGAAGCATGGAGTGGACGGAGATCTGCTGTAGATCATTTCAAAATTTTTGACTGTGTTACCTATGCCCATATTCCAGACTAGAAGAGGACAAAGCCAGATGACAAAGGAGAAAAATGCATTTTTCTTGGTGTTAGTAATCAAGCAAAAGCTTATAAGCTTTACAATCCTATCACTAAGAAAATTATTATTAATCGTAATGTTATCTTTGACGAAGAATGAATTTGGCAATGGAACGAAAGTAAACCTCGGTAACAAATTCCAGTAGATTTTGATGGTGATGAAAATCAACAACAACCAGCACCAACCACTCAAAATATTCCTTAAAGTCCGGCTATAAAAGAAGAAATTGCACAACAAAGACCTCAGAGACAAAAGAAAAGGCTTGCTTGTATGATGGATTATGAGGTGATGGATTATGAAGTAATGGATTCTGATGAGTGTGAAGAGGACCCACTCACTTATTTTACTCTATTTTCATACTATGATCCTGTATCTTTCAAGGATGCTATTAAATAATCAAAATGGTGAAATGCTATGGATGCAGAAATCATAGCTATAGAAAAAAAACAACACGTGTGAATTGATGAGGCTTCCAAAAGGGAAAAAGACCATTGGAGTGAAATGGGTATACAAGACAAAGGTGAAGGAGAATGGAGAAGTTGACAAATACAAGGCATGCTTAGTTGCAAAAGGCTATAAGCAAGACTTTGGAGTGGATTATAGAGAAGTCTATACTCCTATCCCAAGACACGACACAATCAAATTGGCGATTGCATTGGCAGCACAACATTTACGGCCTATCTTCCAATTGGACATGAAATCACCATTCTTGCATGGTGACCTGCAAGAACAAGTATTTATTGATCAACCTCCTAGTTATGTTAAGATTGGAGATGAGCATAAGGTGTACAAATTAAAAAACGCACTATATGAACTAAAAAAAGTTTCGAGAGCTCAGTATAGTCATATAGATGCTTACTTTTCTAAAGAGGGTTTTGAAAAATGTCCAAATGATGGGTGTAAGAGTGTTGAAGCAAGGAAAATTCAATAAAATAGTTTATTGTCTCCTTTGTTGCTTTTCGCATATTTCTATCATAAATGAGGAAGAAGAAAAATGCTTAGCTTTTAAGGCTTTGACCTACTTTATCAGCCTTTTGGGCTAAAAACCAACCAACTTTGCTTAACATCACATTATTTATAAAGCTAAAACTCCAACAACCGAGGCCACCATAATTTTTAGAGAGACAAACCTTATCCCACACAATAGCTGATAAACCTTTTCCATCGAATTTCTCATTCCACAGAAAAGCCCTTTTCAATTTTTCAACACTACGACACTAACTTAAAGGTAGTTTGGTGATGGACATTATGAAGATAGGCATAGAAGAAAGAACATGCTTTAAAAGAGTTACCCTTACTACTTGAAAAAGTAACATGGATTTCCAACCTTGCAATCTTCTCTCTATCCTACTTTTCATGTCTTTAAAAGAAACCATCTTATTTCTTCCTAAGAAAAGGTTAATCCTGAGGTACTTAGAATCTTTGTTAAGCTTTTTCATCTTGAAGAGTCTCTTGATTTTAATTTTTTACAGCACCGTTACATTCTTAGAAAAGAAGCATTAAAATTTGAAAAAGTTGGAAGCTTGGCTCATCCATTTACTATACATGAGGCATTTCAACACTTCATTCACTTCAGTTCTCTTAGCCCTACAAAACACAATAATGTCATCCCAAAAAAAAAAAAATAAGTGGAATACTAAAGGGGTTGTACATCCAACCTTAACTACATTAATGTTTCCTTCCAACTCCAGCTTGTAAAGCATACTTGAAAGCATCTCAAAAAGAGAATAAACAAAAAAGCATAGAAAGGGTCCCCAGACCTTATTCCTTTTAATATATACGTATTTATAGAATAAATACAAAATAAATGATATTATAGTGCAATTATATATATAGGGAAGTTTTACGTCCGTCATACCATAGACGGACTCTATATATATATATAGTGCGTCTAGAGTAAGGTCGGACCACACCTCTACAATTAGGACCAAAAACATTTTTTAATTCACAACCGTTGGATTTTAACATTGGAGCGGAACGGCTGAGATTGAAGGTGGGTTCATGTGTGAAAACTTTGCCCAAATCTCTCCTTCCCACTTGCTCTTCCCTTCCCGCTCGCAAATCTGATCTCCTTCCCCCGCTCTCCATCCAACCCCAGTATGCACTGCATAGTTAGTGAGAAGTTAGAGCCTTGAATAATATACATATATATATATATATATATATAGATATATAAGGTTGAAAAAACCATTATTATTGTTAGTGAGGTAGCTGATGTCTGGTGCAAAGGCAGAAAGAGGAAAGAGATGGGAGATTGATTTCTAAATGAATTGAAGCTTCAGGAAGAAATAATTAGTAAAGACCACTACTTTCTGGTGTGAAGTTAAAGAAGAAAAAAGAAAAAGATTGAATGTTGTTGGTATCCGGCATTAGCAGACGATAATGTGGCTATCAAATTCTTGACGCCTTTTTGATCTTTTTTCCATGCTTTCGAGAATGAAATCGATAAATTTTCAACAACCCATTCTTTTAAACAACAATTCAAGTGAAGCTTGGGGGAGACAAAAAAAAAAAAGAGAAGAGAAAAAACCAAGATCACGAAAGCCAGTAGATAATGGAATTCTTGATATTAAACACAACAGCAGGGCAATACAAAATACGTGAAAAATGGAAGGAAGTGTGTGCCGTCAGTGGTGTTAGTTCAAAATTCTGATTTTTGTTGGACGCCGTTTATAAACTTTTAAGAATTTGAACGAGTTATTTGCAAGTTTTAAAATATGAATATATATATATATATATATATATATATATATTGGTAAAACCATTAAAGCCTGGTTTGAAGTATGAGAAGAAGAAAAGACATGGCATTGAAGCCTGCACAAGTCGAAAGGTAAAATAAAATAAAATAAACTTTAAAAAGGAAGAAGATTTAAAGCTTTCTGCAATGGAAAATGGGGACACATATACTCAAAAGTGAAGGTCATAGATCAAAGGATTTTTGGCCTGATTCGAACTGGTGTGGAAATCAGTTTTGCGAGCGGGGGAAGGAGATCAGATTTGCCAGCGGGAAGGGAAGAGCGAGCGGGAAGGAGAGATTTGGTCAAAGTTTTCACACGTGAACCCACCTTCAATCTCAGCCGTCCGAATCCAATATTAAAATCCAAAGGTTGTGAATTAAAAAACATTTTTGGTCCTGATTGTAGAGGTGCGGTCCGACCTTACTTTAGACGCCCTCTATATATATATATGTGTAATATATTTATATTAATGAAAGTAAAACAAGAGGAGCCGAATATGACCAACCAAAAGATTACACTTGTTCAATTAATTTAGTTAAGACAATGATTTATTGTGTAACAAAAAATTATGTGTCCTTTAGTATTATATTGATCATTTTATTTTATTATATTTATTTATATGTATATACATTTTTTTGGTAATTTTGTATATATTTGGCTTGCTTTAAATGTTTATTTGTGTTAGTTAGAGGTAATTATAGTTTGTTAAAGATTTTAAATAACTATAAAATTGAAGAAAAGGAAAATTGAACACCAATACAATTTGAAATGATTTTTAATTTGGTGTTTATATTCCCTCCCTCCAACTTGATTGAGATATCTAATAAATTATGATTAATATTAACTAAAACTTAACAGTAAACAAATTACACAATTAATAAAAAGAAAAAGGCACCTTCATTTAAGGAAATGTTTATGTAATTTACTGTTAAAGTAAATAAAATTTGTGCAGAAGAATAAAAATTTGCTAACTTGGGTGTGAGGATAATTCTATACCTTGTGGCCCCAAGTAAAGGTAATAAAGACTGTCCTTCAGTTGTTTTTTTTTATTATTATTATTTGTTTGGTTGTTTAATTGTTTTGTTTTTTGTTTGAGTATTGCTTTTTGCACGACCTAAATTTCTTTATACATTGCAATTTAATTCAAAATTATAAAAACATCCTTTTATTTATTTACTTATTTTTTTTTCTCTTTGGATCGATCTCTTCTCCTAAAATTCTTTTCCCCTCGCCCTGCTATAAACACGGTACATCGGCACTTTTGCTTGAGAAAGTGCTAAATGACCAAATACTAGCACAACTCATAACAGTGAAAACCCATCAAGAAAAGCATAGGATTTGAAACAGAAACCAAATAAAATATCTCAGGGCTCAGGCTTTCTCCAAAACAACAACTCTTTTGGAGATGGAAGCTGTAGTGTCCACATCTCACACAATGGGTGTGGGTCTTGTTCTTCCTCTTACTGAAACTATTTGTTCCTAGTTATACCGATTTCAGATCTCAAAGAAACGAAACATCTACGAGACAGAGAGAAAGAGAAAGTACCATTGAAGCAGATACAAATGTAGAAAAAGTAAAGCAGATACTGTGGGTTTGTCGGAAAAAAATGCCGGTGTTTATGGCAGGCCACCGGGCTGTGAGTGATAAATCTGGGGGCAGAGACCGTTAGACAGAGGAAGAGAAAAGAGAAAAGGATGCTTTTGTAATTTCTTATAAAATGGGGTGCGAAAATAAATTTTAGTCTTGTAAAAAGCAGAACTTTAAAAAATAAAAAAAGATAAAATGGTAATTTAGGGAATAAAAAATTTAAAAACTGTATTGAGATTTTTTAATGGTGCAAGTAGAACTACTTTTTGTTTTTATGATTAATCTCTAACCAAACATTATTTTATATGAAATTACTAAAAACCCCTTTAATTTTTTTTTTCTTGTTTCTTTTTTATTTATTTATTTTAGAATTAATTTTCCTAGGGTTTGTTCTCTAACTTCCTTCTCACCGTGTTTTTTTCACTATTATTTTTCCTTTTTCCATTAGTCTCTCAAAAAATTTTATTTGTTTTCTCTGGCTAGAAATTTGTGTTTGCTATACATAAACAAAATCTTCTTCTTAGGGGCGGATCCAGGAATTAGATTGATGGTGAGCCGTGGTGCAACAATATATGGCTATGAGAAAATGAAAATTATATTGAAATAAAATAATTAAATTAAAAAGTGCCTAACAATATATTACTAAAATATTTTTTTTAAACTAGCATAAATAGAATAGCTACAAAAAGATAAAATAATACTAAAAGAAAGAAAATATCACACAACTTTTATCGTAGTTGTACTATTCGACTTTTAAGTTTATAAAAAATCATCTATAACACTAGCCATACTAATTGTTTCTGCAATTTCTTTCTCAATGTGTACAACTAAAAAATCTGCTAGAAATCCATCTTTGATTTTACTTGGAAGCCTCATCTTAACAATACTTGTTGCAGAAAAAACTCCTCCTGTAATTGTAGTTGAAATAGGAAGAGCTAGTATAAGACAAGTCAATCTGTCAATCAAATGGTAGATGTTTGACTTGTTTGTCTCTATTAAACGGTGACATAATTCAAGCAATGAAGAAATATCTTGTAACTTGGGATCTTAAGGTACATCAATTTTAAAATGTTATAATTGAAATCTTAAAAGAATCTTTTCCTACTAAATAAAATTTTGAGGATAAGATTTTTCCACGAGCATACAAGTTACATCAATGTTAAATGACTTATAGTCATATTTAGGATCTAAAATAGAGCTCAGAATGAGAAGTTCCATTGCGTACTCACCAAACCTGGTATTTAGCTCAAACAGTTGAGAATTTATTGCAACAACAAAAACATTCACTCTATAATAATGCTCAACCAGAATTTGATCTTTTTGATGGTGAAATCAACCTCTACCTACTTTGTAATGAGCATTGATGTCTAGAATTTCAACATCATACTTTCAACAAAATAGTTTTACCTTTTCAATCAAAGTGCTCCATCCATCTTCTCCCAAATTATGAATAAGTGATTTAGTGCCTTTGACTAAATGCATAGCATTGGAGACATCTTGTGTTTTTTACTGCAACGTTTGACAAAGAATATCAGTTATTCCCATAATTTCTTTCATCAAATGTAAAATGAAAGTAAACTCGAAAGAAGTAAGTGCATAATATGAGCATTAACCTCCTTACGTTGAACAATATTTTATCCTTCACATATACCATTTTGAAGAACCGAACTGAAATGAGAACTCCATCGAGTATCACTGCTCTTTGCAAGTTACCAATTTGATTAGCACCTTTACCAGCTTTGAGTTTATCAATAGCAATCATTTTAGCAACTTTAATTGCTTGAGCAGCTTGCAATTTATCATTGCGTTTGCATGAGGCATTAACTGTATATATAATGGATGTTAACTTCAAGAAAAACTGATAAACTGGAATAACTTCCCTTAATGTTGCAACTAATGTCATTTATAAACGATAAGCCATACAATGAACATAATAGACATATGGATAATTATTAAGAAATAAAGCTTCTAAGCCATTCTTTTCACCTCGCACATTACTAGCACTCTAATATTCTTGAATCTCGACCTTGAACAGTTTCAACACTGAGATTAGATAAGTAAGAAGAGCACATATTTCTTTTTTAAAAGTTGCTGCAATAGTATCTTTGACATGAATGATGTCAAAAAATCACTCCTTTAACATCAACATAATATGCATATGGATAATTATTAAGAAATAAAGCTTGTACGCCATATTCACCTTGTATATTATTAGCACTATCATATCCTTGATCTCGAATATTTTCAACACTAAGATTTTGGTAAGCAAGAAAAGCAAATATTTCTTTTTAAAGAGTTTCTGTAGTTGTATCTTTAACATAAATAATAATAAAAAAATCGCTACTTTATAAAACCTTCCTTATCAACAAATTTTAAAACAAGAGTCATTTGCTCCTTTTTAGATTCATCTCGAGCATAGTCGACAATAATTCAAAATTTTGAGTCATCAATTCCTTTTCAAATTGAATTTCTAACTTTACTTACCAATATTTGCAAAATCTCTTTCTGAATACTATGTGAAATATACTTTGCATTTTCTGGAGCGTTTTCTAAATTATCAACTTTTCATCATAAGTCCCCAGCAACTTCACAAGTGTAAGAAAATTACCTCTATTTTTTGAATCGAGACACTCATCATGTCCTCTAAGAGAGCATGCTTGAAACATTAACCATCAAACACAATCTATGTCTTCAACCGCAACTTGTTGTTCATTAATTACTTTATTTAGTGTTTGTCCATCACCTTGTCAATATATTGAGATTGATAAGGTCATGATAGCACTTAACAGCATTGTTGTGAGATGAATATGAATCTTCTCCCATATGAGTCAAGAAAGCACGATTTTTACCATTGTTGACTTTCTTCCAATTATTAAATCCTTCAACAATGGTCGTCCTATTGATTTTTTTGCCAAAAAGAAAACATAGCAGACAATAAGCAGCATCTTTTAAAGGAAATACTCTAACCAAGAAAAAATTTTAAACCAAGAAAATTGAAATCTACGAGGATGATCTTCAAAATCTAAAAGTGGATATGCTTGAAGAATAATTTGGTATGGACCAGCTCTAACATAAGCTCTTTGAAGTTCATCAACTCGATTTACGGGATAATTACTTATTCGCTGACATAATCCAAGATCACGGTCAATAGAACTAGAAGAAATATAATCAACTCCAAGTGATTCAATTATTTGAACCTTATGAGAAAGTTGTTTCGAGATTGAACTTTCACAATTAACTTCTTAAGGTGCTTCACTTGAATTTGAAACGGTAATATCCCTTTTCTTGAAAAATGCATCTATTGTCTTTGACCCATTATGCAAATATGAAATTTAATCATTTATTACCCATTAGACTAAAAAAAGATAAACTAAGTATTTGTATAATATTAATCAAATTCAAAACAATATAAATAATTTATCAATTGTCATCCTACTAGTGTTAATGTACAAATAATTTATTATTGGATAAATTATGCGCATATAATGGTCCAAAACTAAGTAGAATAAAATATTAGACGAATTACTTAAAGAGAGTTTTGACAATATTCAAATCCACTGGAAGAAAAAAATAATCGTGGTGATGATTAAATTGCATTATTTTCACACTTGGAGATGGATAAGTACTATTTAAAAAATAAAAATAAATAAAAAGATGCAGACTTTTTTTTTCCCCCCTAATTGAACAAAAAGAAGATACAGACTTTATCGTGGCTAAATTTAGCTGTTCTATATGGTGGCTAAATTTGATTAAACAAATGTAAAATGTAATCATTTTCCTGTTTTAAGATTAAGTTATAAATTATTAGGGCATAGTTATATAAGGCATAATGTTTTGACTATTAATTGATACTAAAATGATTTTATATTTTCTTTGATGCTAAATATTAAGGAGAAGTAATGCAATAATAAAATAAAAGGAAAAAAAACAATAACGAAAAAAAAAATTAATGAATATATATTTAGCTAAGATTAATGGGTCAACTATATTAAGTTTTGGATTTCTTAAAATTACATACTGGTCATATAACTTTTAAATATATGAGGTCCATTGTTTAAAAAAGTGACATTTTATTTGCTTTTTATTTCTTTTCATAAACAACATGTAACTTTAATATATTTTCAAAAGATTCTTGGGGCTTACTCTATGATTTATATAATGTCATTTTGGGATTTTGGAGGGCCATAGCCCCTGCTCGTCCCACGCTCAATCTGCTCCTGCTGCTTCTTTATTATTTTTACTTTGTAAATCTCACTGATGGTGTGTTTTTTTAACTTTTTCTGTACCCAAGTTTTCTCTAATAAATTAAAATTTTTTAAGACTTTGTTTTCTTTGGTTTAGCGTACCCAATTTGGTTCCTTGTCCGAGTTTTATGAGTCGTGTAAATGGAGGGATTCATGGGTTCTTTGTTGTTTTTGTTTGGGGGGTTTTGAGTTTCAGCATGTGCTAAAGAAAGTGGCAGATAGGTTATGTTTTCTGGGAGGTATTTGGTTCTGTCTGTGCATGGTTCGAGTTTTAGTGGGGGCTCAAAGAGACCGAGTGAGTTGAGGGAAAGATTCAGGGCCTGAGTTGTGCTGCTCAGGAATAATGTGGGTTCGAAAATGCCATCAATTGGGATGAGAAGGACGATGTTTTATGGTAAGCAAGGAGAAGATGATAGGAAAAAAAAAAAATAAATTGTTTAAGAAATTTTGAAAAAGAAAATAAGGTTATTTTAGCAATTTTACGTAAAATGATGTGTACGGATAAGGTTTTGGTGTAAAAATAACGCCCAGTACAAAACTTAAAACAAATTAATCAGGAAACTTTAGCCACGGGTCGGCCCAATTTTTGCCGGCCCAATGTTACCTATTGAATTGGGCAACTAGGAAGGGAAAATTAGTAAAAATATTAGGGTTTTTTTTTTTTTTTTTAAATCACTGTGCAAATCAAAACTTGAAAAATAATAATTTTTTTTTTAATAAAAAAACCAACTTTTAACATATCCGGACCAAAATATCTTTCATTATATTTTTTTTCTTTTCTTATTTCTTTTTGTTTCTTTCCTCTATCAAAATGCAACTCCTTTTCTTTTCTTGTTTTTCATTTTTTTTTTGTCTACTTTCCTTTTCTCTTTTGAAATGCAGCAAGGACTTTCCTTTTTACTTTCCTTTTCGAAAAACATCATCCTGTTCGTCGATGTTTTTCATAGAGCTTCCTTTTTATTCTTATTTTTTATTTTTTTGTCTACTTTCTCTTTCCCTGTTGAAATGAAGCTAGGGCTTTCTTTTTCACTTTCCCCTTTGAAATACATCATCTCGTTCGCCATCAAGACTACCGATTAAATTTATTATTCTTTTTGTTGAGAGATTAAATTTAGGTGAGGCCAAGGAACAAGAAGAAAGGTAGAGGACCACCAAGGCTACCGATTCCTCCATCTCCACCTAGAAAAGATAAGTATGAATACGATGAAGTTGTGAAGATTGAAATTGATGAATCTCTCTTTTCCAACTAATATTCAGATATTGTTTATAACCTATAAAAGCTTTTTCTAACTTCAATCTCTACTATAATCTCTTAACAGTCAAATTTTTTTTTTATTGCTCCTGTTTGTACGAATTTCACATATAATGATTCTATTTGTGATGCAATTTGTTATCTTGCTGCTAATATTTATTTGTTATTTTGGGGGTTTTGAATTTCTGCGAGTAAAGTTTGATTGGATTGAAGATTGTTTAATTGATTTTGGGGATGTATTTTTTCTTCAAGCTTAGGGATTATAATTTTCTTCAGCAATATTTTGTACACTTTTTGGTTGTAAAATTGGTAAATGGTGACTAGGAAAAAAGAACAGGGGAATACATTTTGAAGCATATGAATAAAAAAACAATAATAATATAACTTCGCTATGGGTTGAGCCATTTTCCTTAATTTGATTCAGTTTGTTATTAGCTACTAACATTGGTGATTTAGGTTGTGACTTTCTATGATTAAAGTTGGATTAGATTGATGATTGTTTGTGATTTGGGAATGTGTTTCTCTTCAAGCTTAGGAATTATGATTTTCTTCAACTATATTCTATACACTTTGGATGTAAAGTTGATAAATGGTGATAGTAAAAAAAAAAAAAAAAAAAAGAGAAATACATTTAGAAGCATATGAATAAAGTAGATGGATTTAGACTGTTGGTGATTTAGGTTGTGACTTTCTATGATTAAAGTTGGATTAGATTGATGATTGTTTGTGATTCGGGAATGTGTTTCTCTTCAAGCTTAGGAATTATGATTTTCTTCAGCTATATTCTGTACACTTTGGATATAAAGTTGATAAATGGTGATAGTAAAAAAAAAAAGGAAAATACATTTAGAAGCATATGAATAAAGTAGATGGATTTAGACTGATTGCAGATTCGCCCATTTTGCTTAATTTGGTTCAATTAATTAATGAATGTATGTTGAGATATTTATAATTTAGAATCATATATCTTATTAAATTAGTGTATTAAAATTTTACAGAAATAAAATAAAAGAATAAAGTTACATAATAGAGAGATAGACAAGCATATCAAATTCTATGCTTGTAAAAAGTGCTTTTGTTAGGTTGATCAACCAGAGCTGATGCTAGAATCTGCACATGAAATATTGAATAGTATTAGGCACACTTGTCAAAAAAACTGCATGGGAGGATTACCGTTGTTTCTGGTAAGTTTACTTCCTTTGCTATATAGATGGTTTTGGTTGTCTATTATACTTTTTAGATCATGAGATAATTAGCCATAAAAAATTGGTGGCATTGTCTAACCAACATATGCGCTAATTGGAAATAGTAAAAATAGTTGTCAATTCCCCATAAAGCGTACTGGCTATAGTTTATCTTTTGTCAATTGTTGCTCATTTCTCTCGCCTAAACTACTGCCTAAATGAGAATTTGCTAAAAATATAAAGTTATTTTGCATGGTTTTTTCATTGTATCTATTTATCAAATAAATCAGTTCTACATCTTGTTTTGGCAATCATGTCTTTTGTCTTAATGTTTCTGTTCAATGTTGTGCCATGATTACAATGAACAAGATTTATTGTGTACTTTTTCAATTATTTGCTTTTATCTCTAATAGTCCATTTGGTTTTTATTTATAAACTAGATCACTAATGTTTGTAGTTTGTTTTAAAAATGATAATGGCATTACAAAAGTTGGAGAGTCATCAAAATTACAAACATGACCTCATGAAGGCATCAGGAAAGCTTGGTAAAGTATTATGTGGGTTAAAGATTCGTTTATTGGTTAATGGCCAGCTGCAGAAGAATCGTACATACCTGTATGTATTTGTAGTAACTTTTTTAGTTGTGGTGATTTTGTTCTTTTTTATTTTTATTCTCATTTTCTTACATTGAATTTTCTTTCTATGTTAATAGAGCTCAAAAGGAAGCAAAAAGGGAAGAAAAATTGCTAATCAAACAACTAGAGAAAGATAAACCAAAAGCTGAAAAAGAGAAAAGGAAATTAGAATGCGAGTTTTTACTGCTTTGTTTTTGTTACTTCATCATGTTCATACATGCATATTTTTTCTTCCATTAGTCTTTTGAATATAAAGATAATGATGGGTTTTGATGTTCATTTAATAATGATAATGATGGGTTTTTTATCCTAGTTTCGAGGTGATAGATGGAGGATTTTGGATAAATAAAGAAGTTTTAAAGGCAGTATCCTATATTTGGCTATTGTGATTTTGAGTAACTAATAATTTATTTTCTTGTAAGCATACATTGCACAGTCTTATGGAAAGTTCATTGCCAATCCATCTAATTACCAATTCTCATATGCAATGCAAGAATATGTAATGGGGATTCGAACGAAGGAGTCGAAGCCATGGAAATGCGTAAATCATGTACAATATACATGTCCAAATTGTGTAATGTTAACTATTTATTTATTTATTTGTCTTCCTTTATTTTTTGTTCTAATTGGATTCTTTTAATTTATTGATAGTTATTGTTTCCACTAAACAAGTGAAACATACATTGGCTTCTACGGCACATGGACTTGAAAGAGCATCATATGGCTATATATGACTCAGATAAGGCTGGCAACTGAAACAGGGAAGAAACGTATTTTAAGAAATTATGCATTATGTTATCTTATTTATTGCAATCTGCATCCTTTTTGTGTACTTATGAGGCTTACAACAAAGAACTAAGCATATGAGTTGGGTGGTGATGCATTTTTCTTTACTTTTGTCATGTTTATAGATGCATCTTCTTTATTATATTAGCCTTTTAATTGTAAAGATAATGATGGCTTATAATGTTCATTTAACGAAGATATACGATGTGTTATTGATGTAAGGATAACTAATTGACCTTATAGAAACATCTTACATGTAGCTCAATTGCAGCTTCTGTAAAATTTTCCGCTTGTTCGAAAAAATTTTCCTCCAGTCAAAAATCCCATATGGAAGTCAATTGAAGCTTCTGGATAATTTTCTACCACGCAGAAAATTTTTCTTCCAAGCAGAAATCATTTTCCTCCAGTTGGAAAATTTTTCCTCTAAGTGGAAATTGTTGAATAATATATACTCCTATTGGAAACTAATTTCCACCACTTGGAAAATAAATTTTAATAGATTATTTAAATTAATAGTGGGGTAAAAAAATTGAGAGTGGAGACAAATATTATATAAAATGAAAATGGATTTAACAAAAAATATATTGACTTTTAAAATCAATAACCATTTAAAAGAAAAGAAAAAAATGATATATATTTGTTTTTCTTTTCAAAATCATTTGGACATTTCATAAAATGAGATATAAACTAGAGATTTAAAATCAATTCCAGAAACCTTATTTTCATTTGAGATTAAATTCTAAAATAAAAAAATTACTAATAAATCTTCCATCGTCGAGTAGAAAATATAATATCCAAGATATGAAATAATTATCAAAAGATATTAAACCATAACACTAAATTAAAACTTCCTAATTCAAAGCATTAGACAATGGATTCGTACATCTCTGCCTATAATGTCCAACACCACCGCATCGACTACATCTACGTCCAATAACATCTTCACCTTCAGATGGTATTCGTTGCATCCTCGGTGGAAGAACAATACGACTTGCCACGTCATCCGGAGCATGCCACTATTTTTCATCTAACACAGGATAAATGGACTCAGCATAAGCTGCACGATATGCATCCACGGTGTATTAATGAGAACCATGCCATAAAGAGCAATTTTATGTTCTCTGCAAGCGACAATACAATGATCACAAGGATATTGATCAAGATCGAAGATTTTGAATGAGCATGTTTTTTATTGGAGATTAACTATATCCCTCAAACTCCCACCTTCCACAAGAAATTCATACATATTAACGGCCTTCACACGTAGTTCAACAGACTCCAAATTTCGAAATTTGAGTTGCTCTTCCATATGGTCAGTCACAGGCTTCGTCAATTTTGCGCCTGCAGTACGTTGCTCATAAAACCACATTTGTAGTAAATCCCATATGTGCTCAATTAATGCTACTATTGGTATCTCTCTAGCATCTAGCAAAATACCATTCAAGCTTTTTGTAATATTGATGGTCATAATAATGTACCTTCTACATGGAGAAAGAGAACGTACCCATCTTGTAGGGTCACATGATCGAATGTACTGGGTAGCCCTACTGTTTTTTGCCTCAATTTTTCCCATATAGAACTCAAAATGTTCAACCAAATATGCACTAGCTGCGAGCATGAAATATTGTATTATTGTTTCATCTTTCGTATGTCCATTTGCTTTAATATTTCTACTTATATGGTACACGCACAGCGCATGGTTTACATTGGGAAAAACTTTACGTAATGCATTTTCAATAGTAGGGTGTCTTTTACTCACAAACACCAATCCAAGAAATCTCCAATGGCATCCTTGAAGTTTTAGAAAAACCATATATATGCTTGCTCATTCTCTCCATCTCCAATGCTGAAAGTCAAAGGATATATTTGCTTATTGCCCTCCATGCCCAATGCAATATACATGTACCCTTTGTATTTTCCTTTCAATGTAGTCGCATCAACAGCCAACATGGGTCTTATGTGGGATATAAATACCCTAATGCTTGCTCCAATCTCCACAAACAAATATGAAAAATTGTTATTATCGTCTGTTTTGATACGTGTAAAAGTCTCAGGGTTCTTTGACACTAACTCATAACAGTAGGCAGGTAACTTAACAAAATTCTCCTCTAGAGATCCCCTAACATTGTTAAGTGAGTACTCTTTACCTCTCCATACTTTATTGTAGCTTATATTCATCCTATATTTCTGCAAAAAATTATGTTGAATTTCTTTGGGTTTGTAAACACGTGCAATCCTTTCATATTTAGATTTGATACATTGCCCGATAACCCAGCTACTGGCCTGCTTATGTTCTCGATACACGATATCTAACAAGTAAATGTGTACATTATCAAAAATTCTCACAATAAATACTTCTCCTTTTTTAAATGTAGTTGCACATAGTCGCCATTTACAAGTATTTTCCAAGCATACAACCTCATACCATTGTGTAGTTGACCGTGTCACCTTGAACTCCTTATTTTCACGCATGCAATAGATACTCAGTTTATTCTGTAAGTTATGTTTTTTCAGGACCCATCCAAGATCCTTCAACCATAGGAAAAGATTCAAAGCTTTCTTATATTCTAACTATACACCAAAAATCATATTCTTTATGAGGTTAAGCTATCACCAAGGATATCAATAACCTTAGCTCTATAAATCACTGGCAATATAAAACCTTTAATCTTCAAGAAAATGAAATATCAAAATCTTCTTAGTTTCTATGAAACAAAAATAACTACGCTTGAACATTCTACTTCCCACTTCCACTTGTCGACAACTTACATACCTTGATTCCAATTCGGCAACTTCCTTTATCGTGCCAATCCACCAATAATACTTAGTGAGCGTTCGATACATTTTCACACCTTTGGAATGTATCGGATACATCGAATCACGTGCTTCCTTTAGGATCTCCTTTTTGAACTCAATGATATCCTACTCTTGGATTCTCAATTGATGATATTTAAACCTTAAGTCACTCTTGGAAAACCATAACATAAAACAAATAATAAAATATATTTTTCAAATATACCACCAACATAAAATATATACAATTTATCAACCCAAATTAAATTTCCAAACTTCTTCAAAAATCAAAATATAATTTATGAAATTTACTAATTAAATCAATGAAATAATAAATAATAAGAAAATTATTTTAATTAGTTTAAAATACCTTAACTTGCATAGGCAATTGTTAAAATTCCACAGTGGAACAATAATAAAAACATGAATAAATGCATTTTAATAATCATTTTAAAATAAGTAAAATGAATCGATTAAATAATAAAAGAAATATTTAAAACATGCATTTAAAATAAGAGTAACAATATAATAAAATTCATTTTAAATCATCCAATCAATTTAAACAATAAAGTCATAGTAACATGCACATTTAAAATATTAATTGAATAAATAATAAAAACACATTTTATGTAAACTCTCATAATAAAGGTAAATTATAAAAACATGTCAAAATATATTTTAAATCACAATTTCAAATAAATATTAAAATCAATCTAAATAAAATTCATGCTAAAACATCGATTTAAATAAATAATAAAAACATGAATAAAATACCTTTAATTTCAAATATCACTTTGAAAAACATTTAATTTTTGATAATCGATCGGAAAAAATATCTTGACACCTTGAGGTTGATCGACACACATCCATACCCGACAACAAGTATCGATTATGGGTGGTGACCTTGTCAAATCATTGGTAGCCGATACACAGCGTTAGGCAACCATCCTTCTTCTCCATGAATGAAATTGATGCCATTCACGATGATAAGCTTGATCTAGTGAAACCTTTATTTACCAAATCTTGCAGCTGAGCCTTTCAATCTTTTAACTTTGATAGAGTCACACGGTATGGCGGTACTGAAATAGATCGATGTCCAAAGCCAATTCAATAATGATTTAATATCATTTTTACGGTCGTAATCCAGGCAACTTGTTGGGAAAACGCCTTTGAATTGTTTCCCACTATGAGCACTTCCAACGCTCACCATCTACTCGGACATCAACCACATGGGTCAAATATCCTTGACAACCATTCTCCGATACCTCCTTGGAGACGAGGATAGAAATTAACCACGGTAAAGGCCTCCTAACTCCTCCACGAAGCACCACTTCAGGTAAGCTGAATAACTTTAATTTTTCTTCTTTATGATAGCGGTCCATAAACATAAGATTCATAACTACTCAATCCATATCTAGGACCACTTCGAATCCCAAAAGATTCACAGAATTGGATCTGCTCCATTACTTGACGTTCGATAAAGAAAAGGCAATCCTCGACTATCGACTAGGCCAAAGGAATTCCCCGTTAGGATAGGTGATTCTAATTGACACCCTCGAATATTAGAGTTATTTTAACTCGGGTAACGAATTTGCTTCGAGATAAAGGGAAAGAATGCTTTAAGACGGGTAAAACGAGAGATTAGACGCGGATGGGACGCACAACAATGCACAGTCCCTTAGGAATATTAGAATCTAGAGCTCTGATACCAACTGTCAGGACCCGTCTAAAATTCCTCACCAGAACCCTAGACAAGCCCTGATCCCAGGGAAACCCTACCGGACCTTTCAATGGAAAATCCAGCAGAACCCCCCCTAAGGGTTGGACTTACCACAAATTTTCTGCACTGAAAACACACTTCTATATACATCCCCTTATTCCTCCCACATTACTACAATTTAATTCCACAAATTTACAGCACTCCAAAATAATAACAGGGAATCAGTATATGATTCAATAAATATGTGTCCAATCAGTATACAGAGCATTATACAAATAATTGTGAAATTAATACAATATCGGATAAAGAAGCAATACAAGATGGAGAGGAAAAAGGGAGAAAATGATTCTTGGACTTTCGGCAATGAACTGAGATGTCGAGTTCGTCCCGGATAATTAACGTCGATTAACCTGGACCTAAGGGAACGGAATTTAAAAATATGAGATGCTAATCATCTCAGTGAGTAACCCAATCTACTATACAATTATAATAGTAATAATAATTATAGTACACTTGATTAATTAAGAATAAATAAATATATAAATAATAATTAACGGGAAATAATATTTTCTCTCAAAACCCTCACGATTCACTCAGTTGGAAAATTTTCCTTTTTAAAACGTTTTACAAAACCCAATATTTTATGCCCTGAAAACCAAGGAAAACAATTAGTCAATAATTTTCCTATAAAACACGAAAATTCAAGGATCCAAAATTTATAATGAAACAAATAGAAATAAAAATAACTTGTAACGATTACTAAATAGTTAATGCATGTCATAACAAATAATATCGAAATATTAATAAAACTCACATTAAACAATTCATGGAATAATTAAGTAATTAAAATAAATTAATTTATTGAACAATTAAGCAAAGGAAAAATTAAATCAAATTAAAATCTCCGTTTGAAATAAATAATAAAAACAACATTAAATATATTTTTAATTTAAATACAATTTCAAAATATTTATTTTGATAGTCATGTTTTAAAAACCATTTGATGCACATAATATATACCAGTGGCGCCAACAGTACCCAGCGTCCCAAGGTACCGCCAGATAGGAGGTTAAAGAGAGAAACTGGCATACGGTCGCATGGCGTCCCACCACGCCGCTGCAAACAGTTGTCCCGGCCATGGAGGGGTGACCTACCCTCATTCGATAGCAACCACAGGACAACCCCATAATCACCTGTGTGCTACTCACACCTACCTGCGCACTCATCACATCCACCTGCGTGCTAATCATATCCATGTATAAAGAACACTAGTACGTGTATGGTGCATCTAAAAACTCGTAAATCATAAATTAATATTTTTCAAAATCTCAAAATTTCATAAATATCATTGGGTTTATTCCATCCAATTAAACCCGTAATTTTTCACATTTCCTTTATAAATCATAGTCATAAATTCATCAAATAAATTCCATCAATTTCAAATCCATCAACTTTCAAATGCATCAATTTTCCATTCCACAATATTCAAATGCGTAAGCATAATTTTTAAAATAATATCCTTAATCCTTAAAATTTAAGATAGGCATAATTTCATTAAAATCCCATAAAATTTCCAAAATTCATAAATCCATATAAATGCATTTTTATTGGTTGAAATAAACTCATAATAATTTCAACAATAAATCAATAATATTAAAAATCATAATTTCTTTGAATATCAAATTTTCATAAAATGAATTTCCATAATTTATCAAAATCAAAATATGATTTAATGCACATATACATTTCAATTATCCAGGCGGGTCGGCGGTTGGTTGGCCATGATTTTTGGCTAGGCGGTCGGTTTTCAGGTGGGCTTCAAGCTAGGATGGCTCATGTACTGTTCTGGTGGCCGGAAATGGGTGAACAGCTGTTGGCCGGTTGGGTTTCTCTCTCTAGCTCTCTCTCTCTCTAGCTCTCTCTCTCTCTCCCGTCCTTCTCTTTCTCTCTCTTCCCCTCCAGCTCACGTGTTTTTGCCAAAATAAAAGCCACCCATGGGGTGATACTGTTCACTCACAAAATTGGCTAAAAATACGGCACGTGGCACACACTGTTTATTCAAGTCAAAATATATTAAAATACTACGATATTCAGAAAACTTTACATGTCCATAACTTTCTAACCAGATGTCCAATTTAAGCATGCCGCTAGTCTATGAACTCGTATCGATGAGTACTTCACAACCATGCATGAGTCAAAACTCAACTTTTCATGAACAAAAAGTCAACTCCGGCACCCCTTGGACAGTTTGGACCTCAACTTGTTTTGTTCATAACTTTCAAACCGTAGCTCTATTTTTGACGTGCTACTAGTCTATGGACTCGTGACAATGTGTAATTTTTAATGGTACCTCGTTCAATGTGAAATTCCATCAAGAACAAAAAGTCAACATCTGACCCCTTCTCGGTCAACGATGGTCAAACCCGATCAACCTTGGTCAAATTATAGAAATTCCGATGTACTTCGGGACAGGGTGTTAAAATCTTCCCCCCTTACAAAAATTTCATCCTCGAAATTTTATACGTCACAGAAACGCATAAGAATATTGATTGCGGATTTGTGCCTCGAGCTTCCACGTCGCTTTCTCGACTAGATTAATTCACCATGAGACTTTTGACTTGAGAAAATAGTTTTATTGACCCATACGCATTCTTATGGTGAATTAATCTAGTCGAGAAAGCGACGTGGAAGCTCGAGGCACAAATCCGCAATTAATATTCTTATGCATTTTTGTGAAGTATAAAATTTCAAGGATGAAATTTTCGTAAGGGGGAAGATTGTAACACCCCGTCCCAAAGTACATCGGAATTTCTAAAATTTGACCAAGGTTGACCGGATTTGACCGTCGTTGACTGAGAAAGGGTCAAATGTTGATTTTTTGTTCCTGATGGAATTTTACATTGACCAAGGTACCATTAAAAAGTACACGTTGTCACGAGTCCATAGACTAGTAGTACGTCGAAAACAAAGCTACGGTTTGAAAGTTATGAACAAAACAAGTTGAGGTCTAAACTGTCCAAGGGGTGTCGGAGTTGACTTTTTGTTCATGCAAAGTTGAGCTTCGACTCATTCATGGTTGTGAAGTACTTGTCAATACGAGTTCATAGACTAGCGGCATGCTTAAATTGGACTTCTGGTTAGAAAGTTATGGACATGCAAAGTTTTCCGCATACCGTAATATTTTAATATATTTTGACTTGAGTGAACAGTGGGTGCCACGTGTCGTATTTTCAAGCAATCCCATGAGTGAACAGTGTCACCCATGGCTGGCTTTTATTTTGGCAAAAACACTTGAGCCGGAGGGGAAGAGAAAGAAAGAGGAGGAGAGAAAGAGAAAGAGAGAGCTAGAGAGAGAAACCCAACCGACCAACCGCCGTTCACCCATTTCCAGCCACCAGAACAGTACACGCACCACCCTAGCTTGAAGCCCACCTGAAAATCGACCATCCAACCAAAAATCAAGGCAAACCGACCGCCGACGCGCCCGGATTGAGACTTTTTCCGGTGGCCGTGACGATTACTTCAAACCCAGATTTCTCCCTATTCCGACCTCCGTTTGCCTCACCGTCGGTCCTGTTAAGTCACCCATTCCCCGATCTAATTTTCTACCAAAAATCACGACCAGTGGCCACCGAACGCGCCGCCATCGGTGGCGGATTCCGGTGACCACGGCGGCTCATCGGGAAATCGACTTTTCGGTGAGTTTCCAGTTGCACCGCCTATCCTTCACCACTAATTCCGACCCTCTAAACCCAAATCCGGTGTCCACTTTCCTCAATTCATAACAGATTGTGAGAATCGAAGACCTAAAATCCGAGAGCTTTCCGGCGAGATTCCGGCCACCTCGGGTTCGATGTCCGGGAAGTAAGACCAGATTCATAATCCTTGTTTCACAAGCTTCATTTCGGTATATTACTCACAAATTTTAGTTAACGTTTGTGTTAAACCCTCCGGGTATCGGGTATTATTTATCCGAATAAAATATTAATTTATTTTAGTTGTGTAATATTGTTATTCTAGGAGCACATGTGCGTCATGGAATTGATCTTAGGTTAATTGCGTACTCGAGGTGAGTGACCCACCTTCAAATTAATTTTGAGTGTTAAATTATATTTATTTTATGATAATTAAATATTTGGATTTAATATTTATGTGTTAAATATTTAGCAAAATTATATTTGAGATTTTGATAGCACAATTTGAATAAATTGAAATGTATATGTGCATTAAATCATATTTTGATTTTGATAAATTATGAAAATTCATTTTATTCAAATTGTGCCATCAAAATTTACCATTTCGATATCCTCAATTACCACTATCATTTTGTACAAATGTTTCATTGTATAAAATCGCAATTACAATATCATCATCTTCCATTTTACTACAAAATTAAATGAATAACTTTAAACTAAATCAATAAATATATAAAAATTTGAATAATACTAAACAAACATATTAACTGTATTAAAAAAGTCGATTCTTTTTTTTTTTTCCACCAAATATAGTGTTTTCCTACTAGCGGAAACTAGTGGAAAACTGGTGGAAAATTAGCGGAAAACTTGCGAAAACTGACAAACTGAAGGAAAATGGCTGAAGTTCATCTTTTTCGCCAAATTTCCTTTTTTTTTTACTGTTTTTCATGATTTTTCAGTTTTACACAAATTTTCTCCTATTTTCAAACCATATATCACCTAAATATCTTTAAACTCACATTAACAGCTCATAAATTAATTTCTTACATACACATATTAAATAAAAATCTTAAAAAATACAAAACTAACAAAAAATACAAGAAAAAAGAAAAAAAACTACATACCCATATTTCTTCAGTTTTATCTAATAAGAAAAAAGAAAAAAAAAATACCTGAGTTTAGTTTCAGAAATGAGAAAATACAAAAAAAAAAAAAAAAAAAAGAGTGAGAGTAGATGAGATGCAAAGAGTGTTTGTGGCCTGTTAGAGAATATCTTGCACAAAACATGAATGGGTGTGTAGAGGAAGAAGGAAAGGGTAAGAAAAAACATATTGCATAATTTTAAATTTGATCAAGGGTATTTTTGTCCCAAAGTGGCTAGTTTTTTGAAAAAAATAATTTTTTGCTATTCTTCAAAAAATGATTTAAGGGGTGGCTAGTTTTCGAAAAAATCCAAAATATTAAATATGATCCAGTTTGAGTTCTATTATTTGAATTACCAAAGAAGAGTTCCATAAACAAACAAAATAATAATAATAATAACTTCAGAAAAAAAAAACAAAAAAATTATCATTTTTGAAATTATAAACTCAGAATGACTTTCAATTGCATTTTTTAGTAAAAAAATATTAAACAAGTCTATTAGAGTTAACAACACTTAACTACTTTTTAATATAGAGAAAGTTCATTCCAAATTTTCTATAATTTTTTAATATGTTCTAAATTTTAAAAAATTACATTTTCTATTAAATGTAACGAAAACCCGTTAAATTCATTCATTTTTTAGGTCTAGATTTTTTTTTCTTATGTTTACTTTATCCACTAAACAATGAATTTTGGATTTTCTTAAAATGAATTAATGATAAATAAATAAATAAATAAATATATAATCAGATTTAGTGTCAAAAAAATATGAACTTTGATGATTTCCAATAACATTTAATTATTTTCACTAAAATGCAAGTGTTTAAAAGTTAAAAAAGTATTAAAAAAAATTCTAGAGATCCCAAAATGAAACATTGCCCAAACTAGTTAAAATTTAATGGATTTAAAATGAATTATAGATTTTAAAAATTTTAAAAATTGTTATGAAATTCAAAAAACTTTGTATAAAATTTATAAAAATCTAATAAATTTTTTTAAATTTAAATTGGATTTCACGTTGACATTTTTTTTATTTCACTTTTGAAATCGTTTCAAATCCATTGCAAACCATTATTTTTTGAAAATCCTTTAAGGTAAATGACTATTTGAATACCCCAAATCCAATAGATTTCTATAAAATCTGAATTGAATACATTTGAATTTTAATGGACTTTTATATAATCCAAAAAATATTTACTTAACTTTCATAAAATCCTTTAATAAAAAAATTAAAAAATCCATTAAAATTTTTATTAAATACTTTTTAATTTGTGTGAAATCTTTTAAAATCCATATTAATTATTTTTTAACTTTTACGGTCCTTTTATTGGCCCGTATGGTATTAGTTATGTTGTATTAGCATATATTATATTATCATTATACAGTATTTTGGGCAAACTGTATAATAAACCTGTATAATTTATATGGTGTTTGATGCAATATTCTACTATATTGTATTAGTTTTTTTCTTACTTTTTAAAACAAAACTAAATAAATTGATAATATTTTATTACTGTAGTATTTTATCCTTTATTTTTTAATAAATAAAGAAATAAAAATAATAAAATATGATAACTTATTAGTAAATAATATGTGCAAATGCAGTAAAACATCTTAAAAAAGAAAAAAATACCATATCACCAGCATATTTATGCAAGTGCCACATCCTTATTATTGTGTATGCCGTAAGCTTTGCTTAATCCATATTTACTCATAAACATAAATAAATAAAACAAAGCAAGAAAATAAAAAAGGAGCTAAGCATATAAACGGCTTAAACATATAAGATCATCATCTAAATAAAACAAAACTAAACATTTCTTCCAAAAAAAAAAGGGGTATATTCAATTTAGAGTTTTGATAATTTTAAAAGTGTTTTAAAATTTATAGGTATTTGTAACATTTTTAAATGTTTTTTCTTAATTAAGGTTGAATGATTCGTGTGAGTGGCATTAGTGGGGGGTTATTGGGCCTTAATGTGCTTTGAATGGTTTTGAAGGTCGCCTTTTACTTTCCTACGTGGGTTTTTGAAAAAGAAAAAATATAGAAAATAGGATTTTTCGTCTCCTCCCTCATGTGAGTTTCAAAAAACAGAGAAGAAAAATAGTTTTTCCGGCATATTTTTGGTTAGTGAGTGGGGTAAAGATAAGGTACTCTAAAAGTTCGAAGGAAATTTAGGTGGTATTTTGCCTGAGATTTCGAATCCGTTGTATCCTGGGAGATTGCTGCCGGAAAACACTCAGACCGGTGAGAAGGAAATTGTCTTAAGGAAACTGTGGTACCCCACAGGCCTCAGACCATTTTTCAACCAGCAGATTAAAACTAAGGACGTTGAGGTTCTTAATTTTACTTTATTAATTTTTTGTAAATTTTATTTACATTTATAGATCCACATGTATATACACATATATTATATTTCCATAATATTTTCTTTACAATATTAAGACAACTCCGTAAATATATGTTGATATATGTGTGGATATTCTAGAGCTGTGTTTATTTCTCTGGTGTATTTTTTTTTCCGGTTGAATCAAAAGAAAAGAAAAAAAAAATATATATATATATATATATATATTATTTTTTGTTTTGGAACACGTGTGAAAGAATAATGGTGGGCATGTGTATTATTTTGCTTAATCATTCATACAGATTCATGCCCATGAATTTTTATTTTTTTGATTATATATATTTATTTATTTAGTTTGTTTGCATCGGTTAAAAAAAATTTATTTCTCGTGGGTTTTAGGATTCTTGGGTAATTATTCATTTCTTGTTTACAATCATTTTTTTTTCTCAAAATTGAATTACCCATGAATTTCTAAACATTTTGGTGATTTTTTGGTCGCCGTAATAGTAAAAACAGATGAAAAATGATGAACCAGGTCGGAAAAATCCGTTTACCAGTGAAATGGATAGAAAAAACCCGATTGGAGGTTGACGACGGGTCGAAATTCGGGTTAAAGGGTCGAAAAAAGGGGTTTGGATAGGTTTCTGGGTCAATAGGCCTGAATTTTAAATTCTGATGGATCTGATCTTGTTCCAAAGCCCAGCCCTTGATTAGAATAGGTTACTGTTCAGCCCAAAACCAAGCCCAGTCCAGACCCAAGCCCACGAAAATTCTGCCCAATTGAACATGCCACATGCCGGTGCAAGAGAGTGCCACGTGGGTGAGACGAAACAGTGACATATGGTGCATCGTGGCGAGGCCACGTGTCGCACTGTGGTGAAGCCATGTGTCGGTCATCCGTAGCTCCACATGTCGGCTTCTGAGGGAGCTACGTGTTAGACTTTACTAGTACCAAATGTCGCACAATGGTAAAGCCACATGTTGGCCATCCATGGCACCACGTGTCGAGCAAATAAGGGGAAACGTATCAACCTATTACAAATGACACATGTCACGTCCAAGCAAGCCACGTGTCAAGCTAAGGAAGATTCCACGTGTCGACTTATGGCAGATGACATGTGGCTGTTGGAGAGGGTGACATATGGCGTGCTTATGTGACACGTGGCAGTCTCCTAACGTGACACGTAGTAGTGAACAGTAATGGATGAACAATAATTTTGTGGATATATACAGTAATTTTTGTGGTGTATACAAAAACCCTAAAAATCATATTTTTGTATTTTTTCCTTTTGGAAATTGGTTTAAATTAGCTTGTTGAGATGGAAAATAACAACTAATTTATTTTTGTTTTTTATGATTATACAGAAATGGCTAATGGAGATGTGTCTACTGCACAAGTGCCTTCTTAGACTTCTGTTTTTCAAGTGCCTCCACCTGCTGGTCATGCAAAGAGATCAGAGAAGTTCGATGGAGCGAATTTTAAAAGGTGGCAGCAGAAAATGTTGTTTTACTTGACCACTCTAAGCCTTGTGAGGTTCCTAACTGAGGACACACCACCAAATGATGATAAGAGTGATAAGGAGACTCTGATGGCGGTGAATGCGTGGAAGAATTTCGATTATTTATGTCAAAATTATGTCTTGAATGACCTATCCAATGCCTTGTACTGAGTGTACTGTGGCACAAATTCAGCAAAAGAGTGATGGAAAACTTTGGACCAGAAGTACAAGACTGAGAACGCAGGGTCCGGAAAGTTTGTGGTAGGTCGTTTCTTGGACTACATGATGGTGGATACCAAGTCACTAATAAGTTAAGTACATGAGTTGCAAGTGCTCATCTAAGAACTTCTAGCCAAAAGGATGTTCATTAATGAAACCTTTCAAGTTGCTGCAATGATTAAGAAGCTGCCTCCTAGTTGGGGAGACTTCAGAAATTATCTCAAGCATAAGAAAAAGGAAATGAACATGGAGGCTCTTATTAGAAAGCTTCAAATTGAAGATGACAATAGGAGGTCTGATAGAAGATCCATAAAGGCCGGAATGAAGGCAAATGTTGTGGAGCATGGAAGTGGCTCCAAGAACAAGAAGAAACCTAGAAAGAATTCCAAGGTGGGGCCTAAAGGAGGCATCTCCAAGAAGGCCAAGTTCCAAGGGAAATGTTTCAATTGTGACAAGATGGGTCACAGAGCGATGGATTGTAGACTGCCGAAGAGAAAGATCAACATAGAGATAACGATGATGGAGCACATCACAAGAGAGGTTAATAAAATTGACCTAAGCGCTGTTGTCTCTTAGGTGAACCTAGTGGTTCTAACCCAAGAGAGTGGTGGATAGATACAGATGCAACCCACCACGTGTGTGCAGATAGAAACATGATCACCTCCTTCAAACCAAAGGCAAATGGGGAGAAGTTGTTCATGGGGAACTCCACATATTCAAAAATCCAAATGAAGGGCAAGATTGTCCTAAAGATGACCTTTAGGAAGGATCTGACTCTGAATAAGGTACTATATGTTTCATATATTCGTAAGAATTTGATGTCTGGATCGTTACTAAGCAAACATAGTTTTCGCTTAGTGTTTGAGTCAGACAATGTTATCTTGTCCAAGTATGGGATGTTTGTGGAAAATGGCTATGTAGTCAATGGAATGTTCAAATTGAATGTAATAACTGTAATGCCAAAGAATATTAATAATAAAGCTAGTACTTCTTCCGTTTACTTGCTTGAGTATTCTATTTTGTGGCCTGATAGACTAGGTCGTGTTAATTATAATTCTCTGAGGAGGTTAATTAACTTGAATCATATTCCCACATTTGATATTGATACCAAACATAAGTGTGAAACTTGTGTAGAAGCAAAATTAACGAGGTTATCATATCAAACAATTAAAAGAAATAATGAACCTTTGGATTTAATACATAGTGATATATGTGATTTAAAATTTGCACCGACTAGAGATGGTAATAAGTATTTTATCACCTTTATTGATGATAGCACAAAATATTACTATGTGTACTTGCTTAAAAGCAAAGATGAGGCTATGGAGAAATTTATTCTCTATAAAACGGAAATTGAAAATCAATTCACCCGAAAAATTAAAGTGATCAGAAGTGATCATGGTAGAGAGTATATGACTCCATTTGGAGAGTATTGTGCTCAACATGGCATAATAAATGAAGTTACTCCACCATATTCACCGCAATCAAATGGTGTGGCTGGATGGAAATAGAACTTTAAAGCAATGATGAGTGCAATACTGATAATTTCTGGAGTGCCACAGAACTTATGGGAGGAAGCCGTTTTGTCAGCAAACGACCTTTTAAATAAGGTGCTCCGAAATGACCATATTAAGACACCCTATAAATTATGGAAAGGAAGACAACCTTCCTATAATTATTTATGAGTGTGGGGGTGTCTAGCCAAAATTGTGATCCTAACTCTAAAGAGAGTGAAGATAGGTCCTAAAACCGTTGATTGCATCTTCATAGGATATGCACAAAATAGTAGTGCATATCGGTTTCTCGTGTATAAGTCAGAAATTCCTGATATACATAAGAATACGATAATGGAATCGAAAAATGCATCATTTTTCGAACATATTTTTCCGTATAGAGTGAAAAAGGGACCGAGTTCGTCTAAACGAACTTATGATACTATCAATGAAGACAATCATGATAGTGATCAAGAACAAGAAACTGATGTTGAGACTGAGGTTGAGCTTAGATGTAGCAAGAGAGTAAGAACGGAAAAATCCTACGGTCCAGATTTTCTTACATATATGCTAGAAAGTGAACCTCAAAACTTCCAAGAGGCTATAAATTCTCCTGAAGGGAATTTATGGAAAGAAACTGTAAAAAGCGAGATAGATTCTATCTTACAAAATCACACTTGGGAGTTAGTAGATCTTCCTCAAGATTGTAAACCTTTGGGTTATAAATGGATTTTTAAAAGGGAGATTAAAGCAGATGGAACTATCAATAAATACAAGACAAGGCTTGTAATTAAAGGATACAACAACAAAAAGGCTTTGATTATTTTGACACTTATTCTCAAGTGACGAGAATAAATTCCATAAGGATGGTACTAGCGATCGCTGCTTTGCGGGATTTAGAAGTACATCAGATGGATGTGAAAACAGCCTTTCTTAATGGAGATCTAGATGAAGATATATACATGGAGCAACCCGAGGGTTTCTCAACACTAAGACAAGAAAAGAAAATCTGTAGATTGGTGAAGTCCTTGTATGGACTTAAACAAGCTCCGAAGCAATGGCATCCAAAATTTGATAATGCCATGCTAAGTGATGGATTTAAGATAAATGAGTGTGACTAGTGTATCTATATAAAGGATACAGAAAATGGATATGTCATTCTTTGTTTGTATGTAGATGACATATCATAGTAAGTAGTGATGATAATATGATCCGAACTACGAAAGCCATATTAAATTCTAAATTTGACATGAAGGATATAGGGCTTGCTGATGTGATTTTAGGAACGAAAATCACTAGAGCTTCGAATGGAATCATTCTTAGTCAAACGCATTATGTAGATAAAATACTTGCTGATTTTAGTAAAGATGATACTAATATAGCCAGAACACATATAGATGTGAGTTTACACTTATTCAAGAATAAAGGAGAGAGTGTATTTCAAGTAGAATACACAAAGGTGATTGGAAGTCTGATGTACCTAATGAATTGTACAAGACCAGACTTAGCCTACGCTATAAGTAGACTAAATAGATACATGAGTAATCCGAATGATGATCATTGGAAAGGAATCGTTAGAGTATTAAGATACTTACAATATACTCATGAATATAGACTGCACTATACAAGATATCCAGCTATATTAGAAGGATACAGTGATGCTAACTGGATATCGGATATCAAGGATTCAAAATTCACTAGTGGCTATGTATTTATATTAGCGGGTGCAGCCATGATGTGGAAGTCCTCAAAACAAACAGTAATAGCTCGATCCACGATGGAATCTGAGTTCATCGCATTAGATAAATGTGGTGAAGAGTCCGAATGGCTACGCAAATTTTTGGAGGACATTCCGAGGTGGCCTAACCTATGCCGGCAATAAGTATACATTGTGATAGTCAATCTGTGATTGGCAGGGCACAAAATGTGATGCAGAATGGAAAGTCTAAACACATTTATTGTAAACACAATTCTATTAGACAATTAATCTCAACTGGAGTTATCTCGATAGACTATATAAAGTCAAAAGATAACATTGCGGATCCGCTAACCAAAAGGTTAAATAGAGAATTAGTTGAGAAATCATCGAGGGGAATGGGATTAAAGCCCGTGAGTAAAGTCAATACGATGGAAACCCAACCTAGTTGACTGGAGATCTCAAGATCTAGGTTTAATGGGACAATGCAATTGTAAAGACTGGTATGGATCACTGTGGGGGTTAATCCTCTGCCCATTCCTATGATGAATTGTACAAGACCAGACTTAGCCTACGCTATAAGTAGACTAAATAGATACATGAGTAATCCGAATGATGATCATTGGAAAGGAATCGTTAGAGTATTAAGATACTTACAATATACTCATGAATATAGACTGCACTAAACGAGATATCCAGCTATATTAGAAGGATACAGTGATGCTAACTGGATATCGGATATCAAGGATTCAAAAATTCACTAGTGGCTATGTATTTATATTAGCGGGTGCAGCCATGATGTGGAAGTCCTCAAAACAAACAGTAATAGCTCGATCCACGATGGAATCTGAGTTCATCGCATTAGATAAATGTGGTGAAGAGTCTGAATGGCTACGCAAATTTTTGGAGGACATTCCGAGGTGGCCTAACCTATGCCGGCAATAAGTATACATTGTGATAGTCAATCTGTGATTGGCAAGGCATAAAATGTGATGCAGAATGGAAAGTCTAGACACATTTGTCGTAAACACAATTCTATTAGACAATTAATCTCAACTAGAGTTATCTCGATAGACTATATAAAGTCAAAAGATAACATTGCGGATCCGCTAACTAAAAGGTTAAATAGAGAATTAGTTGAGAAATCATCGAGGGGAATGGGATTAAAGCCCGTGAGTAAAGTCAATACGATGGAAACCCAACCTAGTTGACTGGAGATCTCAAGATCTAGGTTCAATGGGACAATGCAATTGTAAAGACTGCTATGGATCACTGTGGGGGTTAATCCTCTGCCCATTCCTATGATGAATTGTACAAGACCAGACTTAGCCTACACTATAAGTAGACTAAATAGATACATGAGTAATCCGAATGATGATCATTGGAAAGGAATCGTTAGAGTATTAAGATACTTACAATATACTCATGAATATAGACTTCACTATACGAGATATCTAGCTATATTAGAAGGATACAGTGATGCTAACTGGATATCGGATATCAAGGATTCAAAATTCACTAGTGGCTATGTATTTATATTAGCGGGTGCAGCCATGATGTGGAAGTCCTCAAAACAAACAGTAATAGCTCGATCCACGATGGAATATGAGTTCATCGCATTAGATAAATATGGTAAAGAGTCCGAATGGCTACGCAAATTTTTGGAGGACATTCCGAGGTGGCTTAACCTATGCCGGCAATAAGTATACATTATGATAGTCAATCTGTGATTGGCAGGGCACAAAATGTGATGCAGAATGGAAAGTCTAGACACATTTGTCGTAAACACAATTCTATTAGACAATTAATCTCAACTGGAGTTATCTCGATAGACTATATAAAGTCAAAAGATAACATTGCGGATCCGCTAACCAAAATGTTAAATAGAGAATTAGTTGAGAAATCATCGAGGGGAATGGGATTAAAGCCCGTGAGTAAAGTCAATACGATGAAAACCCAACCTAGTTGACTGGAGATCTCAAGATCTAAGTTCAATGGGACAATGCAATTGTAAAGACTGGTATGGATCACTGTGGGGGTTAATTCTCTGCCCATTCCTATGATGAAACAGTAATAGAAAGATATTAAGTATAAAGTATGCTTTTAATGATTCTTATAAGTTTGTGTTTAGTAATCTTTGCATAGTAATGCTGATTACATTGGAAAAAGAAATCATCTATATGAGAGAGAAGAGTGGCCACTTCAAAGGAAAATTGTTGAGGGTACATTCTCTAAAAACTCTCGCAGAACCAGACAGGTGTTTAAGGCCAAAATGAACACAGCAATGAGAACTGAAGTATACTGGGAAGGAATCTGTTTGAACTATATTGTCATTTACACAAACAACGAAATGGTTCAAAGATATTGCTTCCACCATTAGTCAGTAAAAAAGATATAGTCTCACAAGGGAAGATTCAAAAAGTAACATCTATCTATCCTATACAGGTTCCAACTGCAAAGCTTTACCACCAGAGTCTTACATAGTAGTCAAATCATTCATATGGGGGATTGTAACGTTTTTAAGTGTTTTTTTATTAATTAAGGTTAAATGATTTGAGTGAGTGGTGTTAGTGGGAGTTATTGGGCCTTAATGTGCTTTGAATGGTTTTGAAGGTCGCCTTTTACTTTCCTACGTGGGTTTTTGAAAAAGAACAAATATAGAAAATAGTATTTTTGGTCTCCTCCCTCACGTGAGTTTCAAAAAATAGAGAAGAAAAAATAGTTTTTCCTGCATATTTTTGGTTAGTGAGTAGGGTAAAGATCAAGTACTCTAAAAGTTCGAGGGAAATTCAAGTGGTGTTTTGCCTGAGATTTCGAATCCGTTGTATCCTGGGAGAATGCAATCGGAAAACACTCGCACCGATGGGACGAAAGTTATCTTAAGAAAGCTGTGGTACCACACAGATCTCAGACCATTTTTCAACCAGCAAATTAAAGCTAAGGACATTCAGGTTTTTAATTTTATTTTATTAATTTTTTGTAAATTTTATTTACATTTGTAGATCCACATGTATATACACATATATTATATTTCCATAATATTTTCTTTACAGTATTCGATTTATATTTTAAATGAGTTTATACAAGTCCAGTGATATTCAATTCAGATTTTAATGGATTTTATAAAAGTTTATTAAAACCTAGGTGTATTCAATTAGGATTTTATAAAATTTTTTTAAATTTTAGAAGTATTCAAAAAGTTATTGATTTTAAAATATTTTTAAAAAATGATGGATTTTAATGGATTTAAAAGGATTTTAAAAATGAAATTGTGAAGAAAATTAAAACCTAGGTGTATTCAATTAGGATTTTATAAAATTTTTTTAAATTTTAGAAGTATTCAAAAAGTTATTGATTTTAAAATATTTTTAAAAAATGATGGATTTTAATGGATTTAAAAGGATTTTAAAAATGAAATTGTGAAGAAAATTGTCAATATGAAATCCAACCTTAATTCAAAAGATTTCGTTGGATTCTTATAAATTTCTGATGGAGTTTATAGAATTCCATAACAATCTATTAAATCTTTTAAAATATATAATTCATTTTAAAATTATTAAACTCTAAATTAAATATACCTTCTAAACTAAACATGTCAAAGCATCCTTTAGAGACAATCTAGTGATAAAGATTAAAAGTTTGAATTACCCTACCTAGAAAATAAGAAGAAAAAAAAATGCATACCTTATACTTGTAATTTTAATATTATTTATCAAAATAATTGTCTTATCTAAAACTATTTAAATTAATATTTTTTTTCAATGGAAAAAATATATAATTTTTAAAGAATTAAAGACAATAATAGTATATAATCAATAGTTTAAATTTTTTTATTTGAACAAAAATCAATAGTTTAAATTGCATGATATCTCTTATAGAATATGGATACTATATAAAAATAATAAAAATGATTTATTGCAGAATCTTAAATTAAATAAATGTAAATTGTAGATTAGAATGTTTGCAAATATTTATTATTTGTTTGATAATTCAGATAATTGCATATTATCCTTTTCTATTTTTTAATTTTTATTTCCATTACGATGCAAAAAGGGTAAAAAGAAAATGATCCATTTTTTTTTCACTGAAAACAAGTTATTATGTTTATGCAACTTAAACCTAACTTCTTATTGGGTATAATAGTGCAGTAATTGATGGATTAAGAGCACCCTTTTATGCAGGCGTGCATAGAGTTGGAAATTTGCCAAACACAATATTGTATAACTTTAATACTATGCAGAAAAGCTTATTTAAGTTACCAAAAAAGAGGGTACCAAACGTACGTTTAATTTTTTTTAAATTCTTTGAAATTCTAGATTGCAAAATGTATCTAACTCTTATAATTATTACCTAGGAGTTCTTTTTACACCTATAACTGCATATCTTAAATGTTTATGACACTTTCTAAAAGTTGTTTTCTAATTCAAAATCACAAACATTTTATCATATTTGAAAAAAATATTATAAATTTTGCAAAACATTTTAACATATCACAGTGATTCAAAATATGTAAATTTTATAAAAATCTAAGTAAATTATGCATGATAGTGACCAATATGATAATCTTATAGAATTTGTTTTATGTTCTATAAATTGTTTCAAAGATTTTTTTTATTATTATTTATAAACTTTAAGCATATCATTCTTAAAAATAAATAAATAACTTTTAAGCATATAAAGAAGAAAAGCAAACGACAATCTCATTGTTCATTATCAACAAACGGCGTGCCGTGCTGCCGATGCAGTTTGTTCATGCCCGTGTCAAGTTCATGGCAATTGCGTAATTATGTCCACAGCCAAGGTCATTAAAATTTCCCACCGAAAACGCATGGTGGTATAAATAGTCTCATTTCGCACGTTTTGACCCTTAACTCTCCGAGACACATTCTTGCGTAGGGGCTAGGGTTTTTCAGTCCGCGAGTGCAAAAATCCTCCAAACCCTAACAATGGCAACAGCGGCGGCGCCAATCGAGTCCGTACAGTGTTTCGGCCGCAAGAAGACGGCAGTGGCCGTGACCTACTGCAAGCGGGGCCGAGGTCTGATCAAGATCAACGGCTGCCCAATCGAGCTGGTGGAGCCGGAGATCCTCCGATTCAAGGCCTACGAGCCCATCCTCCTCCTCGGACGACAGCGTTTCGCCGGAGTCGACATGCGCATACGCGTGAAGGGTGGAGGTCACACGTCTCAGATCTACGCCATCAGGCAGAGCATAGCGAAAGCCCTGGTTGCTTTCTACCAGAAGTACGTGGACGAGCAGAGCAAGAGGGAGATCAAGGACATCCTCGTCAGGTACGATAGGACCCTCCTCGTTGCCGATCCTAGACGCTGCGAGCCCAAGAAGTTCGGTGGTCGTGGTGCTCGTGCTAGGTTCCAGAAATCTTACCGTTAGATTGGGAGCAAATCGAAAACTGAAGGTGGAGATATTTTGTTGTTGGTTTTTAATTTAAAATTTTCAGTTTGCGCTTTTTTGGTGTTTAAGGACATGAGCGTTTAATGTTTAATGGGTTTTGGTAATTTCCGAGAATTTTGAATATTGAGACGACATAGTTTGTTTAGTTTTGTTGCTCAGTGAGTTTATTACTATCGTTTTTCAGCTCATTTGCAAAATAGATTATTGTCTACAAGTATTAATTTCTTAGGTTATTATTTCCACTGGTGGTGATTTTGAATTTAAGTCTAGGAGGTTCTGATTTTGGTATGATTAAGTTTTTGGTTTAAGACGACCTTGGTTTACGAAAATGCTACGGTGTTCGGATTTATATTACTTATTAGTTAAATTCGAGATTATCTGTCTGGTTATAGTTTCAGGGTTCATGATTATTTTGTTAGGACTTTTACCTTGGCGATTAGTCAGTTGTTCTTTTAAATGGTAAATGGTTGTTAAAGATATGATTTTCTTTGGATTATACTCCTACTGTCGAATAAAATCAGATTCCATCTCTGGTTTTTAAGCTCATGTTTGTGAACTTTGATGGTGAAGATCAGAATTTTAACTTGTTTGTGTTATGTTTATTTTGCTTATTCTGTCTGTAAGTGCTTGTTCTTAGGATTTCCTTCTTAATCATATTGTTAATCCAGCTTTAAGTTTTTCTCTTTTTAAGTTTTTAGGGAAGACTGAAGATGGTTTTGTGGACATGCTTCTTGGATTTTAGAATTTAAGCAGTTAAGCATGATCTGTTAACTTAACATAGGATTTCTAGATGAGATGAAATTGCAATTTTTAATCTTCAACACTTTTATGTGCTTTCATAGATGCTTTTGACTAGGATCTCTATCTGTTTTGTGACTATATCAAGTGTTTGGTGTTTTTCTTTTGGTTAGGATAATTTTTTATTTTTTTTTATTATTATTATTATTTTAAGTGGATGAAACTATGCAATAAATTATTTTTTCATTCGCAGTCTGAATTCCAAAACAAGATTTATGCTTCATTTGATGTAAAAGAAAAACGGAGTTTTGTTTTTCAGTTATTTGGAAAGTCAGAAATTGTCATCAGAGAAAATGGCAACATCATTCGTAGAGATAAGCATTTGAAGGGATTGTTATGTTCTTCTTTACCAAATTGGATTTAAACTTTTATATGGATATTAAAAGATTATAATAACTCTTAAGCTGTGAGCAAGCGATGAGGCATTGCTTCACTTTTGATGGTAATGGACGATAATAGTTGAAAATAGTTTACTATAAATTCCCTAGTGGTTTAATGGACTTGTCGTAAAACCTTTTTAAAGACCAATTTCAAAAAATGATCCCCCTTCTAGTGAACTTGTCCATGCAATATCATCAATTTGCTGCAAAACCAGACTGTTCTAATTGTTACCCGCCAAGTAGCATTTTGTAAGGCAAGCACTCCAAACTGTGTATATGGACGTAATAGGCTATCAGCAGCCATAATCCTTCCTGGATGTCCTTGAAGCATCTTAAACCTAGACCTTCTCTTGTGTTGAGCATGCAACATCAAAATCCAAATCAACAACCAACTGTCCTGATTTTAGCTTCTGATGTGTGATGTCTTGATCACATTTTTCCACATTATCAATTGCAAGACCATCCGAGGAATAGTGCTTGCAATTTTTCCTAGTTTGGTTGTATGACCAAAAGTGTCCCATTCTCATTTATATTCATAATCTTGCCCTAACTTGTGATCGACCAAGGTCAAGGGGGTGGATCAAATGGTAGGAAGCCGACAAACCCGTCACATTGCGGGTTCGATTCTTGATAAGTCTCATATAAACTTTGGTATGGGTTCTATCTACTGAGCACTATGAGAAAGGGCGATAAAAATAGCCGGTGGTGGATTGGACAGTCTGTAGACTATTGCATGACTATAAAACTACAACTGTTAATGGTTCACAGTTCTACATGCTGAGCATTGTGGGAGAGGGTGATAGGGACAGCTGGTGGTGGAGACTATAAAACTACAGTTGTTAATGGTTTACAATTCTACATGTTGAGCATTATGGGAGAGGGTGATAGGGACAACTGATGGTGGATTGAGTAGTCTGTAGACTTTTGCATGACTATAAAGCTACAGCTGTTAATGATCCATAGTTTTTTAAAGTATGGATCGTGAACAATCACCAAGAGGTCTATTACTGGTCCATGAGTGAGTATTGGGCAGCTTGTGGTCCATTTTTAATGTGTTGAAACCTCAACTCGTTGGTAACAATTAATAAATGCTAGAATATATATATATATATATATATTAGGTGCTGATTTTTGGTGTTCAGTTTTTGTTTTTTATATTTTAATTCTTTTTCTTATTATTGCAGTTCGGTTTGGTATGTGGTTTCGTGGATATCGCAATTGCTTGCAGAAAACAAAACATCGGGTGTTCCAATTTTCCTTCGGCCATTGCGGAACTCTGGTACTACTAATTAATTACTCAATACTATTATCCTTGCGCTTGCACCAAGGTGCTAACAAATAGAATGATAAGCGCCCTTTAACTTTCACCAATAGGGAAAAACATGTATATGTTTGTAGATTACAGGTCCACGTGGCCATGCTAATACTTGGTATATTTTGTTGCATAAATAAAATTTAGCAACTTGCAATTAATTAAAATTCAAATTCCAAATTCATTACAATAAAAAAATAATGACTTTATCATTAAACTGTTTGAAAAAATTAAATAATAGTTTATAAATTTACAAAGCATAAAAGAAAAAATTAAATAATAGTTTATAAATTTACAAAGCACAATTTTATGCGCATTATATACATATTTGATTTTAAATAAATTGAGAATTTTGTTTGTTATAAATTATTTTTACTAATGTAAATTAAAAACCTTTTTGAAAGCCTAAAGCAATTTTAAAAAATTAAATAAAAACTGCGAGAAACAACTTTTGAGCCTTAACTGCGAGAAGCATTTTCTCATAGACTACGCAAAGCAAAGCTTTAACAGGGTTGTTGGAACAAAGAAAAACAACCTTTACTTTCGTAAACAAGGAAAAGAAAGTGGTGATGCTTTCTGAGTCAATAAAATCCTCAGTAAGAATGGTCTTTCAAGACTAGTTCAAGAAAATCCTTGGAGACAAGCATTTATTTTCCATGAATTCTGAAAGCAATGCCATTGGCTAGGAAGTAGTCCACATCTTGAAAATGTTGAATCACCGCATTATTCTTCATTTTATACGTATTGCCGTTTCGTGAGTGAAGACAAGCCTGAAGCTACTAGTCGTTATTACTTCTTTCACTAGAACATTAATTAGAAACCTATCAGTGAATTGCTAAATTGGACCGAAGTTTCAATTCCTTCTGGAAAACACTGCTCTATGAAGTGACAGACCCAAAAACTTTTTTTGAGGGAGGCACCGTTTTATATGGTAGCGTTTGATTTTTTTTTTTTTTTTTTTGGATAATATATTTTCAAATTTAAAGTTTGGATAAAGAAATATCTAAACATCTTTTACTATATCAACCTCTAATTAATTTAAATATTCACTAATTTATCAAAAAATTGAAATCTTTTAAAATAGGAAAAAATTGAAATCTTTTAAAATAGGAAGGATTAAATATTCTTTTTTTCATATTTATTCAAAAATTTTAGAGAAAAATATAATTTCAATGATTTTCATAAATTTGATTTTTCCTTTCATACTAAATTTATTACAAATTTATAAAACAAATAAACATTTATTATTTTTAAAGAAGAAAAAAATTTTGATTTTGACGATAATTAATTTACTAAAGTATATTAAATATTTTTATTAAAAAAAAACTAACTGGAAGAAATATATAATTAAATTCATAAGTTTGGCAAATCAATTTATGTGTAATTAAAACAAAAGGTCATTAGATAAATAAATATAGTAATAATTATTTTGTTGAGCAAATTATATATACATATATTTGATGATATTAAATTCAAGCAAAAATATTTGATTATATTAAATAGTTATTATTGTAAATAAGTACAACATAGGTTGGAAAGTACTAAAATAGAAAACAAAAAGTCAAAAGACAAAAAAATTAGTGTGTGGTAGGGTTGGCAAGGGGAGCACAAGAAGATTAAACTAGTAAACAGCAACCAAAAAAAATTAAAAATAGAAAAAAAAAATGAGAGGAGCACGTGTCCCCGGGCCCCACGTGTGTCGGTCCCTCCTATTCTTTACCAAATTAATCACAATTAGGAGAGTACTTTGCCACCATTCTAGAAAGTTGTATCAGAATTGCATCATGGCAATGATATGCTCGTGTTAATTAGGTGATTAATATTCTTTACCCTCTCTCTCATAAGCTTTAACCGCAGGGAAAAAAAAAAAACTACAAAATAATCTCTTCCATACGATTAGTCCTCAACAACTTTTTTTAACTCATTATAAATTAATTAATATTCCTAGGACATGTCATTAAACAATATTCGTTGACCCACAACGCAAACATAAATTTGCATTTCAAGTGAGTTAAAATAATTCTCACTTCTCACTTTTCCTGCATTTCTTTATCATTAATAAAACGCATATTAAATCCTGATTTGACTATTTACTTAAAAAACTGTCTTCTAAATTTAAAGTCTAAAGAAAATCATTTTCAGATAATACATTTTATATTTCAATTTTTTTATTACATGTTTAAACAGAACTCCAAATTGTAAAAGTTAAAGCAAAAACGGTAAAATAAGCATGTAGTTTGAGGATGATGCTTGCACTCTACCCAACCCAAATTTGGCAAACATACAATGATTTAACTTTTGAGTAGTTCACCAATTCATTTATATATTCTTCTTCTTCTTCTTCTTCTTCATTCTTTCCTTTTATTTATTTATTTTTTTGGGGGGGTTGAGGGGACGAATTCTCTTCATTGTGATTGAGTAGCTAACCAATTATCCACCTAAAATATGAAAGTTACCAAAACGCCCATAAACATATAGGAAAACAGATTTCGGTGGGGTGGGTTGTTGGATAGGCTCCATCATCCGCTAAAGAAATAACAAATGTGGCAACCCACTACAATTCCTCTGCCTTTATCAAAAGTAAAATAATCAAACTTTCGCCCACCATTTCAAATTTTCAATTATCAAAAGAATAATGAAAAAATAATAATAATAATAATAAAAAAGAGGATTTTGTTTAAGTTGATTAAGATTATTAATAAAACAGAGTATAAACGGCATTATCAGGTATATCATAGCAAGATATTAATTATACCGATCCCAAATACACACAAAAGGATCGATCTTGGGTTTAAAATTAAAAATAGAGAAAGAAAAATAAAAAATAAAAAACAAGTTCATCTTTGCAGCCACCAAGTGGTGATGGATGGGCGGAAAAAGTCGATCTCAGTTGAGCCGACGGCAAATGGTGATTCCATCACCGACGGGAAGCATGCAGATCTCGATTCTGGGATCGGCAGCGAGAGCCTTGTTGAGCTCAAGAACGAAGTCCCTGTAGTACCTGACGTACTTCCTCAATGGAGCATCAGGAGGAGCAACCACGGAGCCGTTCCACAGAGTGTTGTCGTAGCCGATAACTCCTCCTACTTTCACCAACTCGATCAGTCTCTTGTGGTAGTTCAGATAGTTGTCTTTGTCTGCATCCACGAAGATGAAGTCGAATGAGCCATGGTATTTCCCCTGCGATTCAAGTACAAAATCTCAGCTCCATGA
Organism: Ziziphus jujuba; assembly: GCF_031755915.1. NCBI lineage: Eukaryota > Viridiplantae > Streptophyta > Magnoliopsida > Rosales > Rhamnaceae > Ziziphus > Ziziphus jujuba. Next base: position 11,963,173 of record NC_083387.1, on the reverse strand, counting down.
TGAAACAGAGACAGAAAAAGAAAAACAGAGCAATTTTAATGGTTAAAAAAATGAATTGCTTACGTCTTGGATCATTTGGTCAAGGACTGGAAGAGCAGGGCCTTCTCTGAAATCAATCTTGTGGGCAACACCGGCTTTTTGAATTACTGGAAGACCCAGTTCGTAGTTCTCTCTGTTAATATCCATAGCCAGAATCTGAGAGCAGAAAAAAAAAAAGTTTGATAATTTTGAATTTCTTTGATTTGTTTGGGTTGTGGATTTTGGTTAATTTGGATTGTGAGTCCTACCTTTCCATCTTCTGGAAGAGCAAGTGCCGTGGCGAGGAGAGAGTAACCAGTGTAGACACCGATCTCCATTGTGTTCTTGGCGTTGATGAGCTTGAGAAGCATGTTCAAGAATTGACCTTCATCGGCTGAGGTGGTCATGATGTTCCTGTTGTTTTTTCATTTCCATCCAAAACCCAAAACAAATTTAGAAACTGAACACCAAAAAATATTAATGGTTTTTTGAATACCAAATTGGGTATCTGAAAAAAGAACCAACCATGGATGCTTTGCTGTCAATTCCCTGAGCTCCTTCATTGATTCAGGCTCTCTTGGGTAAACACTAGTCTCAAGTATATACTACAAAAATCAAAAACCCAAAATCAAACTCTTAATGATTTTTGAAAAATTAATCCAAAATGGGAGTTCAGTTTCCTTTTATTCCCTTTAATTTTTCAATCACAACCATAGATTGTGGATATAAAATACAAAATATATGATATGAAACATACCTGGTAAAGAGCATCACTCTGCAAAAGGCTCTTGTGGCCGACTTCCTGGTGCCTACCAGCTTGGTTTTGCTGATTTTCTCCATTATTGGCCATTTGCGAAATGTAATTTTTTGATCTTTTTCTAGACTTTGATTTTAGGAGTTTAAGACGTGAGAGTTGGGTTGATTTTGGTAAGATGAAGTAATAGCAGGACATTTTTATATGGGGATGAAGGGTCCGGTTTGAACCGGTTGAGATGGTTGGACCGCCCACCAAAAACGGCCGGGGGTTGGTGAAGTCTGCATATTGGTATGTGGAAATAGGGTCCCACTTTTCTGAGCATTCTGGTAATTATTAGTTGTGTGTGGACTTGTACAGTCTCGTTCTTTTATGACATCATTTCCGGCATTTATGATGTCATTATATATTTTAAAACTCTTTTTTTTTCTTTATCTTTGTCGAGAAAAAATAAACGTGTACACTTTGATCGAATAGATAAAGAATGTCACAAAACTAGAAATAAAATAATAAAGTGATTTTTACCATTAGGATTGGATTGTAGGCCCCCTTTATCTTGTGGACATTAAATATTACACGTTGGAAATAATTTATTTTTTTTTTTTAAAAAGTTGGTGAGAAGTTTTTATATTTTTGTATTTTTATTACTATTTATTTTTATTATTATTATATTTTTTTTTTGAGAAAAGTTGGTGAGGAGTTGGTGCAGACTGCGGGTTGCAGCCAAAGGCTTGGCCAGGTAATGCAGTAGTTGGTGCCGGATTCATTCTTCATATTATTTTTAATTTTTTTAATTTCTTTATGATGTAATTAATGGTTCAAATAAATTTCATCATAACGTAATTCTCAAATTATGTGATGAGAACCCCAAACAATTAATTCGAAAGCCCAAAAATATTTTTCAAGAAAAAGCACAAAAATATATTAAAAGATAATTAAATTCAAAAAATATATGCAAATAGCTCACTTTTTTTTTTTTTTCTTTTTAACAATGAGTGTTGTAATTCATATTTTTCAATCAATACAGTGAAACAGAGAAACAAAACACCATGATATTAGCTTCTTCTTTTTTTCTTTTTCTTTTTTTTTTGTGTGTGTGTGTGTGTGTTATAATTAAAATTTTTGTTTTCGCATAATTCTTGTGAATTGCAGATAAAATAAAATATAAAAAAATTAAATGTTGTATAGATTTTATAAAATCCAAAGTCCTTTTTGTTCAAACAGTCCATGGTTTTTCTTTCAACCAGTGAATCAAAGGAATGTTTCAAGATCCAACAACCTAAATAAAGCTATTAAACAAGAAATCAAGAATGCAACCACTAAAAATACAAAAAAAGGTTTCTTAAGATTTAAGTTTCGCGAAAAACTAAGAACATTGAGAAGGATATCCCCAGAGACAGAACCAGACATTCTTTAATGATTTATAAATTTTTTATTTTTTTATTTTGAATTTTTAGTTGGTTTTCTATATCAATCTAAATCATCAACACACTTTTAAGTTCAATTTAGAATGTAAATTGAGGTCGTTCAATAATTTTACTAAAATAAAGGACGCTGCCCGTTATGCCATTTTCCAAACCTCTTGTCACTTTCATAGGATGCTAATTAGAAGAATGATATGCCCATTATAATATGTAATAATAGTAACAGATAAAAAAGAGGCCCATAATTATTTATTTAATTTTGAAGGGGAAAGGTATTTGCAAGGACTTCATCAAGAAGTGATGTTAAATAGTTTAGTGGAAGAGTTACCTTTGTTTTTTTAACAATGTTTCCAAATTTTAATTCTTATCCAATATAAATAGAAACAATTAAATATAATTTAATCCTTATGAATTATTATAAATTTTGCATTTTACCTACCAAGCTATAAAAAGTGTTACATTGACTTTTGAGCTATTGATTTTTATCACTTTAATTTAATTATGCGTTTTATTGAAAAACTTTTTTTATCATGTTTTATTTCATTTTTAATTAATGTATATGTTTTATTTTACTAAATTTGTTCGGCAAAATTAAAAATTTAAATTAAAATGATAAAAAAAATAATATAAAATGCGATGTAACATTTTTAAAAATTTGAGGACAAAATGCAAGCATATATAATTCAAGGGACAAAGTTTATTTATACTTAAACAAAAACAAAACAACTGAAATGGATGTCAAAAACATTATAAGCTCCAAATCAGGTTCATATACAATCCACATCATAAAAAACATTCGTCTATTTTAACACTATTAATCTCACATTCGTCTATTTTTTTTCACTACATACTTATTAAAAAAGAAAAGAAAAACCGCATATTGCAGCCAAGAATAAGAACATAATATTAATGGAGAGAGGATCAATGTCCTTATCATGGTATAATTAAAAAGCTTTAATCCTATCCTACCAAAGTTTTTTACCATTGTTAACCTATTGAACATGTATTTCATGTTTTCAACCATTGTCTCATTTGGCCTCGTCTTAATTGGAAGTTAGGAGCATGTAGCATCTCTACGAACATAATGATAATATCTATGATAATCACTTTTAAGTACTTTCAAAAGCTGGCTAATATCAACTATATCAATTTCATTAGCCAGACTCATAATATTATATGATTCTACTCCAAATCTGAAATGCCCACTCACTGCCATTGTTTTGATCTATTTGAGATATTCAAAAGTTTTAATATTCCTTTTTCTAAAAGTGTGTGTATATATGTATATATATATATATATATACTCTATCAAATATCAATTAGAATACTTGATTCGATTAGAGAGATTCATTTGTCTAAGAGATTAACATCACTCTTGCAGCAAACTGACCTCCATACCACCATCAAAAGGGCTTGATTAGATAGCAAACAACTCTGCCACCTCAGGGATGCCAATAAAACGCCTTCTTAGTTTAAATTTTAATCACATTACCTTCACAATCCCTGGCCACAATTCCACAAGAACAAAAGCCATTCTTGACCGCCACATCTGAAATAAGGCAAAACATATGTACTTGAGTTAAAAAGAGTTGAAAGTATAAAAAAGTGCTTGGTATAATTTGGTGAGGAGGAGTGGCAAATTAATTTATTCACCCAAAAAAGGAGGAGTGGGAAATAATTTAAGTAACAGAAAAGGAATGCCACATGAGGATCTTTACAATTACCCACCCAAAATAGATTGTACCAAGGCAAACCACCAACGACCACCCTGCTGCTTCTTAATTTCTAATAAGTAGGAATTGATTTTTACCAAACACAATAAATAAAGTAGGATTGGTGGGGAAGGAGGAAAGAAGGAACGCTATTTGGTCTCCATTTTCAACGTTTTAAATAGCTTGATTCGTTTTGGACCAGTCCAATATGTACCAACCCACTCATTGACCCAGTTTCTGAAACCTCAACTGAAAAAATTACATTATCTAGCCCACCTGCATTTGTTAACAACTAAAATTAAAACGTGCATTACCCCAAAAAAATAAATAATAAATAAATTAAAAAAAATTGATACATGGGCATCATTGTAAATAAGCCGCTTTCATATAACATAATACCATGAAAATATTTGAGTAAAAGAAGCTCGCCACGAAGCCATTTCGTCCACTACACAACACAGCATTCCCAAGGAATTTTTGTCAAATAATGAATTGGGAGGTAAAGTAAGCAAATATTTGGAAGCAGATATGTGTGTGGTTTAAGTGGTTATTTAGGTGCTATTACCCAAAAAAAAAAAAAAATGTTGTTATTTAGGTGTAGTTTGGAAACTGTCATTTTTTTTTTCTTTTTATTTAATTGTGTTTGTTTGGAAACCGTCAATTTTTTATTTTTATTTTTTATCTTTTTCTTTAATTGTGTTAGTTTGCCTACTTCAAATATCAATTTCGTGACTTAGCTTTTGAAAAATCAAAAATAGCTTTTCAGACTTTTTTTTATAAGTATTTAGATAATTTTTAAACAGTATTTTTGTTTTCAAAAGTATTTCTAATTAAAGCCATTGAAAGATAACTTATTCAATAAGCATTTTTTAAAAAGTAGAAACAAAAATAGAAGCTTTGCCAAATAAAACTTTAATATTAGTTAACGTTTATTAAGTATTTCAATTAATTACAAAAAAATAAATAAAAATAATAATAATGAGATCAAAAATTAAGGGTGACAATTTAAATCATGACATGATGACACAACTTGCAAATGACACGAAATTAATCGATTTGGATTTATTATAAATGGATTCGGATCAACACATTTAACACGAATAATAAATATGTCAATTCGGGTTGACCCACTTAATCCAAAATTGATCTAAATTGATATGTTTAATTAAATGTATTAATTTCAGATTAAGCGGGTCAACCCAAAATTAATCTAAATTGACCATTTTAACTAAATATATCAAATAACGTATCAATTTAATCCAATATAATTATAATCCGTTTAAATTATAATTTTAACATATTAAATTTAATATTAATAAAACTTTAACTAATATTTTTTTATTGCTAAATATTAAACATATTTAAGGTTGTATTATTAATTAAAAAAATAAAAATAAAAATTATAAAATTAATATTTATTTACTTAAATATAATATGTTTAATATATATATGCATTTATAGACATCGAAAAAATAAAAATTAATATACCTAAGAGTATGAAGATGTAGAAAATTAAAAAATATAATTATTAATAAAGTTTTTTTATATTGTTTTTAGTGAAGTAGTGTTAGGTTTATCATATATATATATATATATATATTTAACTATTAGAAAAGATTGTTGTATTATCATATTATATGTTATATTATTGTAAATTTGTAACTATAATTATATGGTTTTACATATATATTTTAATTTTGAATTAATTAATGACTAAAATATTTTTATTTTATATGAAATAATTAATTTAAATAATGTAATTTATTTAATTTGATAAATTTCATGTAACGGATCAATTTCATGTAGACAGATCAATTTCGTGTAAACAGATCATATTGATCCAAATATACGATCTAAATTAATTCATTTAATAAATGGTTATACGAGTCGTATCAGGTTATCTGTTTATTAAACGGATCGTTCTCGGGTTGAAAATTTTTGACACCATTAATTAACAGATTGGGATCAGATTGAGCAATTTCAACACAATTAATAAACGGGGTTGACATGACAACACAAATTTCCACCTTTATCAAAAATACTGGTTTTTTTTTCTTTATTCAAAATTTATAATTTTTTGAAATGTCTAATAAATTTTAATTATCACAAATTAATTTTAAAATAAGTAAGTTATATACAATTAAATAGAAAAAAATTAAAATTCAAAAATCAGATAGCATTAACGTTACCAAACCGAGACATTAATTACTCCCTTTTTTAAAGGGAGCAGGGGGTGGTTGGGGGTGACTCTGGTGTAGAATTTATTGTGCTGCATACAAACAAGTTTATGAAACGAAAATGGCTATCCATGTAGTTTCAGACAGTTTTGAGGTTGATTGTGCTAGTCTTGTCCTTCTAGTGCAGGGTAAGGTCAGGTTGGTTCTTCTCAATCATTTTTGGCTCAAGTGGCGAGTAAATGCTACAGGAGAGGCTTAGTTTGGTTTTCTTTTATTTGTTTATTTATTTGGGTTAGGAATTACAATCCCATTGCCTTAAAAATATGAATGTGAGGGGCATGTTAATGTGCCAACCCCACTTGTCAGGGGTTGGTTTGGTTAGGCAGTCTTTGCCAATCAACCCTCCCATTGTCCTTCTACTTATAAGCTTATTTGGCTTTTCGACTCCGGTGGTCAATTCCAACGTTAAGTGTGCCATATTATAAGTTTCAGATGTCAAGAAAAATATTGCAAACTGATTATCCTAGTTTAATAATTGAAAAAACAAAAAAAAAAATCAGGTAATTTTTTTTTTTTTTATTCGGGTAAATTTAGTTCTCCCATGCATTACTTCCACGAAAAGCAAATATTTTGTATGAATCTTTTGGTGGTTTAGATGGTGATAAAGGAAAATTAAAAGGATGTACAGACATATAGAACAAAACCTTAGACATTTTTAAGGGCAGGACCTTTATATAAATAGAAAGAAATTTCTTCTTTTTTTGCTAATCAGATTTGTTTGTTCATCATTTAGCACACCATTTATTTCCAAAGTAGAGCTTCTGAATACCCAACGATACCAATTATTGAGCAAGTACCAAGATTTTTCTTGTCAAGAACCCCAATATTATTGGCGAGGAATCAGCAAATCGTAGACATTTCAATTGTTCAACAACTTGAGACCCACATCTTTTAGTTTAGGAAAAGGCAAATGATGAAAAAGAAGAAGATTTTGTTTGAATTCTGTTTTCATGCAGTTGGGCTGTCATGGTCAATTTGGTCAAAGTGTCAAATACCAATTGCCAATTGGGACCGTTCTTCCACCGCCCCCTTCTCCATTGCCACGCATTTCTCCCACTTTCAACTTCCTCTCCAAGTGCCTTTACCCAACTACGTGGCACTTGAAAAAACCAATCAAACACAACCAGGTTCTTACTTGGTATATCACCATCAACAAAGCTCTTGTTACACACTATCTTTTGCAAACTCCAAACGCTGTGGCAATAATTTATTTGGCTACTTTGAAGGTTTTGAGTACATAACTTTTGAAAGCCATTCCATTTCACATTTTCCCTTAGAGGAATGAAGATTCAAGAATTCTCTCTGGACTGCAGCATGAACTCTACAGCGTCGTAATACACACCAACCATGCTGCAAATTACTGTCTAATATATTGCTGCAATTCTTTCAGTTCTCAAGCCACATCATTTTTTTTTCTGCTTTGCCTCTGAGATTTCTGTTCACCATCATAATAGATTTCACTACAACATTACACCCCTACAATCTAAAGATTATGCTACAAGCTGTATCTGTTAAACTGAATGTCTTATAAAAATTCTAAATCAATCCTCAATTCACCAGCAGTGTTCAACCAATTCTTTCTTAACGCAATTAACACTATCTGATAGCCGAAGCAGTCTATCCACCATATGCAATAATGAATATGCATATGTTCCTGTTAATGTCTACATCATAAGAATTCAAACATAATGAACATTCGACCTATTCCTTAGTTGATTTTAACCTCGCGCTTATGATACTTAGTTCATCCCGAACTAGATACAAGGCTTCTACCATTTCTCACATACAAAAGAAGTGAAAGGCACATTTGAGGACTAAAATATCAAAAAATGAAAAATATAGCGAATCAGAAGTGTCATGTGGCAACTGCAATTTCTTATAGCTGGTTTCAAATTATTACCAGAAAATCAATATGGGATGATATTGGTCAAAACTGCATAAACATATTATAGAAACAGAAGCATTGACAACATATACATCATATAATACTGAAAAACAATGAACAACTACTGCTTTACTGGTATTTTTTTTCATTTTTGGATTAAATTACGATATGTGATGTTTATTCCACTCATGAGCTAGAATCATAAACAAACAAAATGCATCATATTGACATATGTGATTAATGAGAAAGCTAAACAGCTAGGAAAATACAAATTGATGTTGTAAATAGAACTAAAATGCAAGCTAAATAGGCCTATGACCAATTGAATCAGCGCATCTATTCTTCAAAATGTGCCTAGACACAGATGGTATATGGATAATGTGCAAATTTTGAATGACATGCAACTCAATTTAACCAAAAACTTATTTCAATTATTTTGCTGGCAGAGTAGTATTTGTAGGCTTTTTCTGTTTCACCTAAGGTCACATTTTTATTATACTGCAGGAATTACCACGAGTAGAATATGATTAGCATGTTATTGTACATTCACAAGTGTTATGGATTGTCTAGACACAGATAGCATATGGAAAATGAGCAAATTTTTAATGATATGCAACTCAATTTAGCAAAAAACTCATTTCAATTATTATGCTGGCAGAGCAGTATATGTAGGCTTTTTCTCTTCCATCTCAGGTCACATATTTATTTATACTGCAGGAATCACCACATGAGTAGAATATGATTACCATGTTATTATACATCTACAAGTGTTAGTATCCGATACTTTGGTATGAAGAATAATTAATTGAAAACCATGTTATTGCACATGCAAGCCCATTAATGAGAATAGCTGCATCAAACAACAAATGCATTCTCAACAACTAGGATTTCCTTCTTTCTCCTTTTTTTTTCTCTCTTTGTTAAAAAGACAATTATATAGCTCCTCAAACATAAATTCTAGAACATATTCACGTTAACCAATTCATCTCATGCTAGTTACACGTACTGATCTAGTCTACTAAATAAAAGCAAGAACAATTTCCTGTTAACTAGATATGTATAATTGTACCCAACTGAAATTAATTACATTCTTGAGGGAAAAACCTCAATGTTGCAATTTGATTATTGCAAAAGATGCTGTATTGTCTACATCTTAAAAAATCAAATGGTTAAATTAAATGAATGCTAGCTCAACTGTCACCCTTGGAGGGGAAAAAAAAAAAAAAAAGTTTGAAAAGAAACATGAGGGCAAATTGCCACAACATTTTATCATCCAAGAAAGGATGATACTACTTATAAAAAAAGAAAGAACCTATAATTTCCTATCTAAAAAATGAGGAACAGAGATAAGGAAAAAAAAAAAAAAGCAACCTCCTTTGCAATTCCCACTGAACAATCTCCTAAGTAGATTGCAATTGCACCGAAACACCAGGATTTGACTGATGATTTGAATTGTGAAACTCCTTAGCTCTTGTAGCCAATGAACTCCTCATAACAGAAGCCTTCCTTTCAATTGAATTCTCCTCCATATTCCTCTGGCATAGAGAACTCTTATCCGAAAACGAGTAATCTTCCAACTCATCCGACAAAGCCGAAAAGTCCTCCCTCATTAACAAAGCATTGTGAAGTATTGAACAAGCACCTATATAAGCAACTGCAGTTTTCACCTCCTCTCGTATTGGTTGACTCAAAACACCCCAATTCTTCAAACTAACAGTGGCTCTAAGTGCCGAGAGACGCATCCGGTTGTGTGCTGCATTGAAATACTCTTCACTTGAGCCAAGAACAGCATCAACAAAAGGAACCATTAACCATGGAAGCAAAGGGTACCTTCCATCACCAACGAAATACTGATCTATGGCCATACCATTTACATAAACCGGAGGAGAATTTAACACCTTCCCTCCTTCAATATCCTTATACAGAGTAGACGACCTCAATACCTCTGAATCGCCCTTATTGCCCCGAAACCCAGCCGCAATGCTCAGAATCCTTGAAGACGAATCCACAACGATTTGTGCAGCAATGATTTCTTCTTCTTGAAAGCTCTCTTTGATATGTTGATGAAACCCATTGTTTCTGATAATTCTGAACCTCGTACAATCAATGACACCGCAGCAGTGGGGCAACCCGGTTCGTAATTCGAAAGCAGCCGAGACCGATTCGAGCTCATTCGGGCTTAGGAAGTTAACCCAGAAACGAAAATCGGTGCACAGGACCCGGCACAATTGCTTGGCGCAAAACCTCGCAACTGGTTCGGGAACACCGAATTGCTTCGAGATTCTTGGGTAGTCCGAACCGGTGGCTAACCGAAACAGACCGATACCGAGACGGAGCTCGGCGGAGAGATTGAGAGGGAACCCAACTGGGTCACGACAGTCTAATAGAGGTTCAAGGGAGCCAGAGAGCCATTCGAAGGTCGAGGAGGTCATCCTGAAGCAATTCCTGAACGAGTCGGGGCTCCGAGACAGACCCAATTGGGTTCGATTCCTTGCACCGCCGGAACCGGCGCCGGCGTCGAAATCTTCGTCACTGGCGGCATCTCCGGGCTCGGAATCGAGCTCTGGGAAGTGGGTTCTCTTCCTTTTCCGTGAAATAGAGAAGAGAGAAACCGCGGTGGCGATTTCTTGGGAAGAAAGAAAATGGTGGATGAGAGGGAAAACATTGGGATATGAATTGGGATTGGGATTGAGGGAGAGAGAAGTGGAAGAAGGGAAGAGAAGGAGAAGAACCAGAAGAACAAGCTGCGAGATTAAGGAAGATAGTAAAGCTGCCAGTTTCCGGGATTCCATTAAATTTTTTTTTTTTTTTTGAATTTTCTTTTTAATTTTCTCGGGAATCGAGGAATGCTTGTCTGCGTGGAAGCTGGAGTGAATCTGGGAGACGAAATACAAAGGCACACCTGGCTGGCCCTCTCTGCCTCTCTGCAAAAATTTTATTTTGCTTTGGGTCGATTTTCTTTTTGGATGTTTCTTTCCCTCGGCACGTGACCCAATTCTTTGTTTGGAAGATTTTGGCCACCACATCTATATATATATATATATATATAAAATATTTTTTTTCTCAACATACTAAAGAAAAAAAAAAATTGAAAATTATGTATTATCATTAATTCAAATGTATGCATATGATTTTATACTTATTTATAGATACTAAAATATTTAGAATTTAATTACACCATAGACAGTATGTCTCAAAGAAAAATATTGTTTACGAATTAATTACAGGATATAGTATATTAGAACTATTTAAGTTTTGTTAGAATTTATGCTTCTTGGTAACAATATTATTTTTGAAGACAAAAATTTAATTATTCTTCGTCATAACAAATAATTTTGAAAACTTCTTCTTTAAAGTTAAACTAACAAAATAAGTTTTCAGCCAAAAAAAAAATAATAATAATAACAAAATAAGTGCGTTTTCTATATAAAAAAGAAAAGTTTAATTTCTATTTAAATAATATTGTTGTAACAGTTGAATCAACAAGTTGGAACGAAAGGGACAATAATGCAGGGATGACAGGAATGGTACGGACACACAATGGTGTCAACCTTTGCTACTTTGGTTTATTAACAAAACAGTAAATGTTGAAATTTAGGTCCCTAAAAGAAAAGGTTGATATTTAAAAATAATTATATAAAATATCTCTATATATATAATTATATTTAAATTAAGTTTTCAGTATTATAATTTTTTAAAATTTTTTGAATTATATAAATTTAAAATCATATTTATTAATTATTTGTTTCAATAAATATCATTTTACCTAAATATAATTTTAATATATAATTAAATTTATATTTAATTTTTTTTAATTTTTAATTTTAATCAGTGTTTTTTTTATATGAATCCTAATTCTGTGTGTCTCTGTGTGTGTGTGTGTTTTTGAAAAATAAATAAATAAAAATAAAAAACCACTTATCAAAAATTATGAAATTAATAAGCCTTAATGAAGTACTAAACATAGGTACACTTCAAAGAAATGTAACAAATATTGTATACTTCCCTTCTGCTCCATGAGGAGAGCCTCTCTGTAATGTCTATAAGCATTTTTTATATGAATAATACTTGAGGTATTAAATTAAATCTATCAAAATATAAAGCAAATGTCATGTATATGTAATTGTTTTATTATATTTAATTACATTATCATTATTTTAAAAATTTACTTATTCATAACTATATTATTTTAATAAGTTAAGAATAAAATATTAACATATAATTTTTAATATATATTTTAATAGATTTATTTAGTATTTAAAATTTTTATTTTTTACAAGAACTAAAATTACTCTATTTATATACTTATAAAAGGTTACTTATTCGCTACGTATGTTGACGGAGTAAATTTGTGTACAATTTGCTATTAAAAAATTAATTCATTAGTGGTTTAGGTGCTTTGTTGAGGGACCAAACTAGTAAAAGATTATGATGGTTAAATGATTTTGTAAGCAATGAGAGATGAAGTTGTATTCCTCAGTCATAATTTGAAAAAATGACAGAGTGTTGTTCAAGTACTCAAATTTTACTCGTCTATAAGGATTATAAACAACTACCCCTGAATATTTAATTATAATTTTGATAATAATTATTGTTGTACCTTTTTTTTTTTTTTTTTTTTGGTATATTAGCGTGAATCAACTTTATTTTTGTCAAAGTAAAAGACCTATGCCAGGTCCATGGTACATGATATTTGAGATAATTTTTATACCCCACTAATATTCAATGCTTGAAGCCTAATCAAAACAAACATTGTCTAGATCAAGACAAGAAGTTTTCAGCAAAAAGTATATCACATAACATGAATGTATATGACTCTATGATAGTGATTTTCTAATTACTTGTTGATATGTCGGAGGGGTTCCACATAGAATTTTTAATTTTACGTGGTACAATTTCAAAGAAAGATCAATTTAAAATAAAAAAATAAAATAAAAAAGTATAAGGTTTGCGGTTAGAAACAGGGGGCGGAGCCAAAGTGAGGGGCCAAAAATTAAATTACTTCTTGTAAGAAAATTTAATATTTAAAATAAACAAAACCTATAGATTTTGTCTTATTTTCTTTGAAAATAAAAAAAAATCATAAATTAAATTACTTAATTTTATTGAATATAAATACATATATGTTGGAAGAGAAAAAAGACTATGAAAAGCCATATAAAATCCCAAGTAGATAAAGAGATTTTTATTCAATATGATAGTAACATACTTTTATAGTCTCATAAAACAATTAATACAATTACATTATATTTCACAAATATCATTTCAATACTTATAAAATTCTTATATAGTTTTAAATTGTTGATCTCTTCCTCATTCTTATTTTTAAATATGAAATGTGAAAATTAATTATTAAAAATTGTATGTATTTAATATTTTTTTATGTAATTATTAATATGTCAACTATAAAAATCTTGTATTAAATGTAGTTGTCTTTAATATTTAGTATAATATATTCTATAATCTTTTTATTTTTATCTGTTTAATATTATTAATTTAAATACTATCAATATTAATTTTGTATAATATTATATTTTCATATTATTATTTTGTGTTATTATTTTTCATTCTTATATAATCAAATATAAACCTATAATTATGGAATTCTAATGAATCTATTTTATATAAAATGTATTACAAATATATATATATATATATATATATATATACTTTATTAATAAATAGAATATATCATGGTTATTCAATTTTAATTCACTCAATTTTATTCATATAATTAAATATTTAAAAGACAATTGAAAAGTAAAAAAAAAATATCACTAAAGTTAACTTGGTAAAATAATTTACTGAATATCAATAATATTTATGAATTTTTTTATAAGAAAATTTAAAAAAATTTAAATTATATGAAAATTTTAAAAATTTCGATCGATATTATAGAATTTTTAACTAAATTGTTAAATATTTGATATAGATATTTTGATGAAAATTTCCATGAATATTTTAACAGAAATAACAGAAATTTTCATAAAAATTTCAATGAAATTTTAAAAATTTCGATAGATATTATAAAAATTACACATATTTCTATTTGGAATCTAAATTTCTTTTTGACTTTTTAAAAAAATAAAAAATTTTGTTAAAAATTTTAGATATTTAAAACCTTAATAAAAAGTTTAAGTTAGAGTAAAAGATTATATTAGGTTAAAAAAAAAAACAAAAACTATAACGATTATAACATACATAATAATTGATCACCTATATCTAAATGAGAAACCAACCAATTTTTTTATATAATTAATTTATTATTTCAATTATTTTAATGACAACTTATAGATAATTGCAAACTCTATATAAAAATATTTAGTTGATAATAATGGAAACTAATAAAATCTGATGGGATCAAATATGTAAAATACAAAATGCAAATTTAAAGTATATTTAAATACACATATGTAGAAGTGAAAATCAAAAAGGGCAGGGGGCCAAGGCCTAGCTGTAGTTCAGCCGCAGGTTAGGAAGGGGCTGATTCATTGTATGCAACTCCTAAACATCTAATTACTAGCATGCACTGCATTAATTAATATGAATTTTCTTTGCTCTTGGTGTCTCTTCCTGTCAAATTAAAAATAAAAAATAAAAAATTCCTGTTTCTAAACCAATTGGGGAATGAGAGGATTAGTTTAAGATGAGAGAAGATATTCACTATGTGCCCAAACAATTCAATAGTGAAGCTGATATTTTTTTCCGGATAATGAATTCCAATTTTTATATTGAAAAAAAAAATTCATGACGGGTTGATTTTGTATTTTAAATACACAGATCAGCCAGCACCTTTGATTTGTTTGTTTGTCGTGTGATTATGGACCAATTGCTAGTTTAATAGTTAATATTAAAAGCCATTAGGGGTTAAGTTAACTAATCATGCTATCTTGTCAACTAATGGTCTAAATAGCTTTGGATGACAATTATACATAGAACATGTGGATCCAATGAGATTGCAGGACTCCAAGCATTTTTCAAGATAATGATGTTGTTCATCATGATAAATTAAAATTAATAATAATTATTATTTGGGTAATTAACAATAGTATATTATGAATTTTATATAAATTTACACATTGTTTATTAAATAAAATATTATGACATCCAAATATCTTTTTTTTTATATTTGGTATGATTAAAACTAAAGGACAAATTTTGTAGACAATAATTAATTAAAAGCTAAAGTAGATTTTAATTGATATTTTATCCTTTTTTTTTTTAAAAAAAATTGGAGTCTTTAATTAAATATTCTGAAATGATAAATATATATAAGTGAGATTCATATTTAATAATACCTATATTATTTATGGAGAGCAATTTGAACTTCAATTATTGTTCGAGAAATACAATAATTATTTCATTAGCCTATAGTTTTAGAGACATTTATGTAGAAATAATCTATTTCAGATAGAAAAATCTGATATTTTTTTTGCATGAAATATATATATTGAATTGTCATTGCTTTCTCTTTTAAATCCTCTCGTAAAGTATCCTAAATAGTGAAATGGAATAATTGAAGTCTCTCTTTTGCTTGGGTTGTCAATCGTTGTTTTAAACTTTTAGAAATGTTGTGATTTTTTCTTTTTCTTTTGATTGTTTACCTAAATTCAAGAATTTATTTATCCGAAACTTTGTTTTATGGATTGAAATATCAAATCAATTAGGGAACTTTAGAATTTGTTCATGTTAAATAATATCAAATCAAGTCAATTTATAAAAGTGTTTTATTTTGTTTTATATTTTTGAGGTAGAAGGTGCTGCTCTTCTTCTTTTTTTTCTTTTTTTTTTTTTTTTGTTGATGTTAAGAAGGTGCTAATTTATGTGAGCCTTTTGGATATGGCTAGTCAAAATCAATATTATAAAAAATACACGTTATTTTTTTTATATATAATAAGCACTGTAATCTCACTTATTAAAAATAAAAAGTACTGTAGTCTCAAAACATATCTTTCATTAAAAAGAAAAAAATTCTAATTTTGACAAAAATTCAATCTAAAATTTAGGTTCATTAGGTATTAGTTGTGTGTGTGTGTATAAGTGTACTTGTTCTATTGATTAATATAAGATGAATGCTCAGTAACTTAATAAATATTGAGGTAGCATTTCAATTAATAAATTAATATTAAAATTATATTTGAACAAATAATTATTTTTAATATTTAACATGCCACTGAGTATTTAGTATAATTTCCTAACAAATATATATATATATATATACAGTTCGTCTATGGTACTGACGGTTCTTATGTGGACCACAATATTGGTAACGGTTTTTCATAATATTGATGACGATTTTCTAAAAAACCGTCATTAATACTATAAAAAACCGTCATTAATACAGAAGTTCTCATGCGGACCGTTCTCACCATAAAATTTTCATATATATATATATATATGGTTTTTATTGCTTTTACTTAAAGAATCAAGAATAGAAAATCTTTTGGATTTTTTGAATTTTCAGTTGATTTTCTAATTTTTTTTTTTGGTAAATAGTTGATTTTGTAATGTTAGTATGTTACTGTTATTGCTATTAAAATGCTTCTTGAAAGTCCTACAAGTAGATGGCATTAAAGTTTGCTCCTATTCTTATTCTAAATAATACTTGATTAGAATATAAAACACTCTCAAACTCGATGGACAAAACCGCATAATGTTTTTAAATAGGAATCCCGGATTCAAATCTTCCATTTTTAATAATCTAAATAATTAATTATATTATAATATTATATATATATATATATGTATGTATATATATATATATATAATATCTGTGTGTGTATTTATTGAAATTGTGGTGTACATCCCACCTAATGACCTCAAAAATGGA
Organism: Ziziphus jujuba; assembly: GCF_031755915.1. Lineage (NCBI taxonomy): Eukaryota > Viridiplantae > Streptophyta > Magnoliopsida > Rosales > Rhamnaceae > Ziziphus > Ziziphus jujuba. The sequence goes on along the minus strand of NC_083387.1, from coordinate 11,946,313 downwards.
AGAAATGAAAATGTTAAGGAAAGTAGGAAGAGAAGTGGGACCCAAGGTGAGTGCATGCAAGCTACGTGTACAAAGTGATGGGTGGGAGAGAGAGAGAGAGACAGAGAGAGCTTTCAGACGCCAAACCCAACACATCTCAAACCCAACCCAACCCAACCGAACCCCACTCTTCTCTTCCAAAATCTTAAGCATCTGGGAGATTAGATTCCGCATTACTGTATCTACTCTCTCTCTCTTTCTCCTCTCATCTCTCCATTTCCACCCCTCTCTCTCTCTCTCTCTAATCCATTTCTTTGGCTTTGTTCTGATTTTCTTTACCCAACTACAAAGCAGAAAATTAAAGTAACTGAAGGACAAAAATCAGAGAGAGAGAGAGAAAGTGGGGGTGAGAGAGAGAGAGCGAAAGAGGGAGAGACTTTGAAACGCCTCTTAATCTTGTTCGCAGGCCTCTGGGTTCTCTTTATTTGGACGCCTTTTGATCCTGCAGTTTCGCCTTTGATCTTCATTTTTTCTCACTTCTCAGGTACTTTCTTCTCCTTCTTTTCCTTAACCCAATTTTTATTTTTTTAATATTTTTGTTGATTATTCCTATGCCTTATTTTTTGAAATTTGGGTTTTCATGAAGGGTACTTTTTTTTTTTTTTTTTTGTGTTTTGAGAATCTTTTAATTTTTTCTTTCGAGCAAATTTGAGAGGTATTTTGGGATTTCGGTCGACCCGTTAAGCCATTTTTGTGTTTGAATAATTGTTGTTGTTTTCAGGCTCGGTAATTTGCTGTATTGTGCTTTCTGGGTTTTATTTATTTATGGCTTTGATGTTATCGAATTGCTTGAAGCTCAATTAGGTTGATTTTGAGAAAAATGCAACGCTCTCTCTCCGAAGTTTCTCACTTTTATCTATGCTATTAAGTGCTTGTTTTAATTTGTTCTGTTTGCTTGTCATGTGTTGGTTTTGTGAATATACCAGCTGCGTCCTATTGTGAGGATTGACGTTTGAGGTCATGCTTCATCTTTTTTGGAGGAATACTTGGGTGTTGGCATGTGATCCGAGGCTGTAGTATATGATTTGGAATACGTGTTTTCAACGCCAATGTGTCTAAGAATCGTTTATCGTGCTGATATAATATACATAATGAATAATTTGTTAAACTTTGTATGCCAAAATTTTGAGATTTTATAGATATGCCTAGCATAAGTTGTTATGGTTTTTGCTGGGTGTTGTCCCAGCATTATATTGGTATTTGGGTGTTTGAGGTTCTGTTCAATTTTTTGCAACGAGAAAGCTAAAATAATTACACTTGTAAAAGAAATATTAATGTTCAAAGAATTGTTGGAAAAAATAATACAGAAGTAATTGTTGGCATAAGGGGTGCATCAATTTCTGATATCTTTTTGGAGCAACAATTTTTCTCATATGTTATTCCTTCTTTGTTTCAAAGAAAAACCTTAAAGCAAGAGGCCAAATTCCCTGTCTGAACTATTGGGAGGGTTGGGGTCAAAAGTTTTCAGCTGTTTCCGTTGTAGTCTTTGGGCTTTTTAAATCCAACTGATTCTTTTTTAATTCTTCAGAGTTCCTCCCTTCTTTTATTCTTCAGTCTTTATTAGCTTGTCTTATGCGTTTTGCTTTTCATTTTCTGCTCACTGGTGGCTGCTTTTCATTTTCTGCTCACTGGTGGCCATATGGGGCTATAATTACTCTGCTAAGCATTCTCTTGTAGTAGTAGAATCCGCTGAATGAACATTTACATGGCACATGGTAGAAAGTTATTCTTTCATGTGTCTTCTGTTTCAGTCCTCTTGTGACTAAATGTGTGTCTTTCTGAAATTTCAGATGTCACCTGCCTGGGTTTCGGATGACGCTGCATACAAGATATGATCAACCAATTTTGTATAATTATCAAAGTTGTCATAGATGGGAGCTTCACAACATTATTTTGTTAGCATTTGATATGCAACAGTAAGTGTAAAGTCCATGTTTAAAAAGATAAACTGTGGACTTCTTTCCCCCCCACATTCTTGTTCTTTATTATTATTATTTTATATATATATATATATATATATTTTTTTTTGATTTCATCATCTAAAATTGTTTAAAAGTTTTTATCTTTTAGTTTAAGTTGATACTTATAACTTTTCCTGTTTCCTACATGATGTCAGGCGTTCCTGAGAAGTGCTACCTGGATTTTTCTTGGAGCTTTGAATATTTTCAGTGCCTTGCACCTTGTCAGGTGAAATATATACAATAATGCAAGGGCAAGGGAGTAGCATTGGTTCTTTTCCAGAAACCATTGATATTGCGCATGGATCTGTTTCCAATAGTGCTGGCACGAGTCAGCAAACTACTTTAAATAACATTCTAAATCCAGTAGAAAGCCGGTTGTCACATTATTTGGCTACTGGTGAGGTGCGTATAAATGCTAGAAATCATGATATGCAGAGCTTCACTAGTTCTGGCGAGCCTTCGGGATCAACTCTACAAAACGAGACTGTTGATGATGGGATAAAGATAGAACATGGTTGGCCAACTTCGTACAGTTCTGGTTCTGGGATTGGTCCTGTATCAGAAGAAAGGCGACTTGAGCCAAGTAATATCATTTTTCCTGGGAGGGCTTGTATGGGTAACATTGGCAATCAGGTTAGAAACGAATCATCCTTTTTTCAGGGTTCCAGCTCTAGTCATGTCCATCAAAACATGAATCGAAATGCTGGATATATTGGAAGTAGTGGTAATAGTGGGCAGGGATTGGCCGCTAGCATTGGCCCAAATCTCTACAAGTCAGGTGGACTACCAACGGATCAGACATCTCGTTCTAGTGTTTCATCTGATATTATTGGGTCTTCATCTGGAAGCTCTGGTCGTATAGTGGGGGAGCATGATGTTGGCTCAGGATCCTTTGGAAACTGGGGCTTATCCTGCAAGAGAAAGGCCCTTGAAGGTACTTCTGGTCAGTCTTATACTGGAGGAAGTTCTAGCTCCTTTCCACAAGCTGAAAGTAGTTCATGGCATGCTGGTCCAGCCCATAATAATCCTTCTAGCACTTTGCGTTTGTCTATGCCGTCATGTAATTATTCCAGTGGAAGTACTCCAGAGCAGCAGAACCTAAGAACTGGGATTGCTATAAGAGCAGTTACTTCAGATGCCTTTCCTTCTTCTAGTGTTACTGGAAACTCAGAAAGTATGACGAGGCATTTTGGTCGGGACTTTGACACTGGGCCACAAGAGGAATCTGTACCATTCAATTTATCATCAGTAGGGACTGCAAGGCGTTCTAGTCTTTGTTCTCCTCATCAATCACCTAGAGCTGCTCCATTTAATGATTCCTTGGATTTGAGATCAACCACAGTTGTTGCAGCCAATTCAGGTGCTTCTCAAAGTCAGTCTCATGCTATGCATATGCCTGGTTTCTCGGGAAACATGCATCCGTTTCCTTGGAATGGGGCTTCCAGCTCAAGAGTTGGGAGCATTTCTACTTTTTTATCTGGAGAAAGAGGCACTGAATTACGAGAAGAAGCAAACTTAAGAAGCATTCCAAGAAATAGTGCAGAGAACACCACGTTTCTACCTGCAACTGAGATTCGGAATTCAGCACAAGATCCAACAAGTTGGAGTTTGGCCTCTGGAAATGCAAGCACATCTATAGGAATTCCTTCCTCGTCAAGGATTGCCTCCAGTTCCAGCAATCCTCCTTTGCCTAGTCCTGCGTGGCTTCCTCACCACAACTCCCCACCACACGATCATCAAAGATTATCAGAGTTTGCACCCTGGTCCTTGTTTCCCTCTGTTGATTCTCAACCCAGAGGTCGTACTGGTCATTTGAACCCATTACCTCCAGGACCTTCTTCTCCATCACAAGATACTATAATGTCTTCTGGACCTAATAACCAGAGCCATCGACAACACCTCAGGTCAGCATTCTTGATGGAGAGACATGGTGATGATGTTCTTAATATGCCTCATTCATTAAGGGCTTTAGCTGCTGATATTGAAGGGAGACGCAGGCTAATATCTGAGGTTTGTTTTCTTGTTATCTTTTTTCCCTTGTCAAGTAATGGTGCTGTTAACATTTTGGCATCTTATACAGAGTACGCATTTCGGTGTTAGAAATACTCAAGTCTACCAAATTACTATCAATCTTATAGTTGGCAAATTCTATGCATTTCAGTTTTCTGTATTTGGTACTCTATATATTGAACTGATATTGTTTTCATATCTAATATATGGATATAATGAATATCAGATATCTAACACACATGATTGAAAACCTTTAAATTTGAGGAAAGCATAGATATGATGGATATCAGATATCTTTTTGAAGTAAGTTTGAAGTTTGAAAAGAAACAAATTAGATATAAGTCACTTAATTTTGATGGATTAATAGTCAACTTAACCAACAATACGGTCCCAAAGGGTAAGCTCAACAATGGCACAAGCTTGTGGTTTTAGTGGATGTTGGTTTATTTTTATGTTTGCAACAAGTCTAGGTAAACTGCTTAAAATGTAGCTAAAATGAACGAGTCATACCTAATTCCTGCTGTAGTAAATTGCTTTTCCGTGTAACTTTTAAATCTTTGGAGACGTCTTCCATCTGTTTCTTAGAAGTATTTTGGTCAATCCAAATTACAAGTAACTTTGAATGGAAGTTGTAGTCACATTCGCTCAATCAGAATTATAGTTACATTTGCACTGTTTAATTTTGCATGATATTGTCTATACCATGTTTGATTTTTATTTCTCAATCATGTTGATTTGCATTCTTTCAGTCTCTGTCAAAACTGATTGATAGCATCTTACTTTAGTAACTGAAGCATTAATATTGGGACTAACAATATTTGTGCCATTTTAACAGATTCGACAAGTCTTGAATGCTATGCGTAGGGGTGAAAACTTAAGAGTTGAGGTTTGAACTTTTTGACTTTACACTTAATTTGATATTGCCAAGAGTTCCTTATAACTGTGTTCACTTTTCTTGATATGTGTGCAGTAATTAGAATATAGCTATTTGTCTTAGGTTAAATAAATATTTTCTTTGCAGTTCATAGTTAGATTGCCTGTAAGAATCACGGTTGCTTATTCTTGCATATACTTTGTTTATAGGTTAGCAAAATTAGAAAATGGTTGTCTTCTTCTGTTCTTTAGCTGCCAATTTATAATTTGCATAATTGGACTTTATCCAAGAGTACCATACCATTATATATATAATTTCTCAATTTTTGGATCAATTCAACCATGCTGCGTGTGCAGACTTGCATATTTAAGAAGGTTTTATGGATTTTGTTGGTGATCATATAGTTAGGTGCGCTGAAGTTTTTTGTTGATGAAGGAGATAATGTGCTGAGCTTCTTGCTTGTTAACACTGATTCTGTCGTTTTGTTACTAGCAACTGACCCAAATATGGTAATATGTCAGGATTATATGCTCTTTGATCCATTCATATATCATGGTATGGCCGAAATGCATGACAGGCACAGAGATATGCGCCTTGATGTTGACAATATGTCTTATGAGGTAAGAAGCTGCAAATAGTTTGCTCAATACCATATTCTTTGGATAATAGTTAGGTCAATACCTGTTTGGAGGAATATACATTACAGTGCACCTACATACATATACATGGTGGTAAAAAAAGAGCTGTGTGTACCAAACTAATTCTTTTTAAAAAATAATTTCTTTCTCAATCGAGTTGATGTGGGATGTACCAGTACATTATCATTGTTTTCAAATGCAAATACACCATGAGGGTTAAGGAAGGAAATTCCTTGTAACTATCCTTACACTTGGAAATTTTTCCCGTGACTTTGCTGGTTGAATATTCTGCCCCTAACTTCGCTGTTGGGATAATAGGAACTTTTGGCATTGGAGGAACGCATAGGAGATGTTAGCACTGGATTGAGCGAGGAGATCATTCTGAAGTTGATGAAACAGCGAAAATATGTATTGATTAGAACAAATTCCCCACCAGACATGGAACCGTGCTGTATCTGTCAGGTATGAGCTTTTTGTAGCCTATCATGTGAGCTTAAAAATGCAAGACTTTTGGCCTGAACAGAAAAATTAGGGAACTCCTATAATGGCTTCATTTCAGTTGTCTTTAGTTATTGTCAACCTTGCTTGAATCCTTGTTTTGGCAGGAGGAATATGATGGTGGAGATGATATTGGAACACTAGAATGTGGGCATGACTTCCACACCAACTGCATCAAACAATGGCTCATGCAGAAGAATCTCTGCCCTATCTGTAAGACTACAGGATTGCTGAACATGAAAGAAGACTGATCTGGATATCCAAGTGCTTAAATATAATTGTCTTGCTACTGTATCACTAAACTCAACAATTGGGATCCCAAAAAAAACCTATTTATACCTTTTTCCTTTTGAAACCAGTTTGAGGTGCAAACAAACTGCATGGTTTCATGAAGAAGGAGAGCAGCTATAACTGGGGGTAAGGAAAAAGAAAAAAAAAAAAGAAAAAAAAAGAAAAAAAAAAGAAAAGAAAAGAGAAAACTGAAAAATGAATTTGCTTAAGATGGCATAAAAAGATATGTCTATATGTTAGTGATGGATAATTTTAAAGCATCATGCTAATAATATATATACATTGGAATAATGTTTATGACATTATTAAGCTCTCACTATGAAGCTGGAATTATGTTGTTGTTGCACTTGTTATGTTACTTGGCTGGAATCATGGGCATGTTAAGTTTTTCTCCATTAGGGTAATCCTGGTCTCTTGTTTAGTGGTAATTATTGGTTTTCAGAATTAAGTAGTTCCTGTTATTGTTTTTCTTTTCTTTTTGCTGGTATGAATTGCTATCTAATGTGGGTTCTGTTTTTTTGGTTTTTGAAATCTGCCTTTACTCGTTACCTCTCTGGTGCCCAGGTAGCAAAAGACAAATTAATTGTAATTCAACACTTTATGGAGTGCTGGTTCAGACTAAATATTAGCTTCTAATGTTTTCTTTTAATTAAAAAACTTTGAACGTACGAGAAAAAAGTAGGTTTATTTTGGTAAAGGGAAACTTGCTAAATTTTCATATTACATAAAAGGGCGAAAAGCAAAACATTATATTCCATGATTCTAGAATTATGTGAGTTTGTAAAACATATATATATAAATTTATATATATTTTGTAAAAGAAAAAAATAAAAAGGAAGAGATCGTTATTCAAGTAAAACATCAAATTTGTGGGTATTTGTTTTGGCAACAACCAATATTAAATTTTATTAGTTTAAGTGTATAAAAATCTATCTTCCATAAACTTGAGCTTTGAGAGAAAAAAAAAAAAAAAAAGCATTTTAATGACAATGTCGGAGCTTACGTCCTGAGTTTAATTCCTATTTCCGTTTCCATTTTCACGTGTTAGGCTTTACTTTTTTACTTCCGTATAGGATTCAAAGTTAAGCTGCTCCAAAAAAGTGGTTGATTACGCAAATAAAAACTATAGTAAGACTAATGCTTAAGACTAAATATAACAAAAGAGTGACTTGAGACTTGTTGATGAAGAGGACCGCGTAACCCCTGTGGTTTTATAGAAGCAAACTCTTTCAGCTACATACATACATATGTACATACGTCATATGTATAAACATACATAGATACGATACAATACATGCATACATACATACATACATACATACATACATACATAAATATGATGTAAAAAAAGATGAATATTTACATAACGGCCCATGTCATAGGTTGTAGTAATGTGGTGCTTAAAATGATTAGGTGTCTACTTTTTTGCTCTACTTTTATCGTCATCAACACCAACAAAGACAAGAAGAAGCGAAGAAGCTGCAAAATACCATTAAGCTCCAATTTGCTGGTACTAACAAATCCCCACCAATATCTAACATCTTATTTATTTAACAAAATCAAACATTTATTAACTACTATTTTTATATGATTTGTAGTATTATATATAATTACAATTGGCTATAAAATTTTTGAATTAATAACGTTTGTTTTTATCAACTTCGTTCATTTTCTACTTTCCTCCAACCCATTTTTATTATTTCTTTTGATGAAACCATCTTAATTGATTCGAATATATATTAGTTATATAATTTTATATGCAATGGTTTGATTTGTTGTAGAGTGTGGAAATAGAAATATGAAGAGTGGCAAAGGGACAAGATGTAGAAGAAGCAACACGTATGTATGGGTGTCAGTGCATGCAAATAAGTTAAATAAAAACATTGAATACACAAAGTCCCAAACTGACAAAAAGATTTAAAGAAAAAGGAAAAAGAGGGAAGTAAAAAAAAAATAAAAAAAAATGGAAATGATTGCTTCGTTTTTAATCATTACAAATATTCTAAATAACGCTCTACCTTACCCTTACTCATCCTTATAATTGCTATATGTTCTAATCATATGTGATATGGTCTACATTTATTTTTGTGCTACCCTCTGTGTGTGTGTCTATGTATATATGTATATATATATATATATATATATATTCTATTTGCTTTGGAAGTTAATTATACAATCAAAACAAAATTAAAACTTATTATATAATATATGATTCATATAATTAAGTTATTCATTATTTTAACTTGTTATTTAGCCAACGAATTTAAAATAAAAGGTTAAATAATATATATTACGCTCAACTTGTGGAGGATTTCGAGTTAAAAACCCACTCGAATATTATTATTGTTGTTTTTGGTGCTGTGTATTCAATCACCATTAAAATTAACATATGATCATTTGTGCTAAGCAAATGATCAATATATAGTTGGATCGAGTGACAAAAGTATTCATTTGGGGTTCATCAAATCACATAATTTATGGTTTATGAGTTCTAAAGATGATTAAACGATTTAAGAACTATGAATGCATCATTAATTTAAGAATGACTCTTTTCAGTTAAACAATAAAATAAATGGTAATTTAAGAGCTTTATATATCTATCCATTTGGCTATAAGCATAACAAATAAGTTTTCCTTGATATATTCCAATCCCTTATGAGTTTAAATACTTAAGAGTGCTTGTTTTCCTTGTTGGTGTTGTCTTTATTTTTCTTCATTCTATATATATATATATGTAATTGTATCCTGGATTAAAAATAAAAAATTTTTTTGTAAAATTTTTATTTTTTTAACATATAGAAAGAAAAATTTAACTTTTAAATGGAAATAGCTATAATTTTTATAATATTCACCAAAATTTTTGATATTTTTTCATAATTTTTATGAAAATTTTCATCATAATAGCTACTTTAAATCTTTCACAATTTAATTAAAAAATTCATAATTTTTATAGTAATTTTTCAAATTTCCATAAAAAAATTTGGAAATATCTATTAGATTTATTTTTTAAAATTTTTTTTATCAAAAAATGTATAAATATTATTAATGTTTAGTAAAAATTTTTGCCAAATTAATATTTTTATAACCTTTTAATTGCTTTCCAATAATTAAGCAAATAAAAATAAAATTTACATTTAACAAACAATATCCAAAATTATACTTGACAAGTTAACATATCCTACTCTTATGGAAAAATTAATGTCCAAAATTACAAGTCTATTAATCCATTATTATATATTTTTTGAAATAATAAATTTAATATTTATATAAATATTATAAAATAGATAAAAATTAAAATATAGACAAAAGTTAAAAAACATGCAGGATGTATATTCTTTGCAAACTCAACTATTAAATATTTATATTACTGGCATATTAACAATTATATATAAATTATTTAGGAGATATATTATTTAATAATTAAAATTTACATTTCAAATCTTAAAATGAAAATAAGAAAAAGACCAATAATTTTTAACTATTCAAGAGTTTTATGGTATTGAAATGACGTTTATGAAATATAATATAATTGTAATAATTATTTTATATATCTTAATTAATAAATAATCTTATCAAATATGGATTTGTTTTTGTATATATTTTTTAATAATAATATATTTATTATATAAACGCTTTTTATAAACTGATTGATTAAAAAAAAATATAATATCCATTCAATATTTTTACAATTTATATAATCAATTTTATAATTAATAGATTAAATAAATTAATCCTAAAATTTCAATAAAAAATTTATTTTTTAAATAAATTTCCAACAATTTTCATTATTTTTATAAATTTTTATCGTTGATAATGATACTTTTATAGATATTTTCAATTTTAAACCATCGATGTTTTCATTAATACTAAAATTTTGAATTTTTTTGAATATATAAATTTTTTTTTTGGATCAAAATTGAATATATAACTACTGTAACTTATATAAAAAATAGTTGTACAATTATTTGTACCGATCTACATCTAGTCAACATGCATATTTGGAACTTTTTCTTATAAAAAAAGTTAAAACCATGTATATAATGTTGAAAGTTAGAGGAAAAAGAAACTTGAAACTGGGTTTGAAGTTGTTTTTTTCTTTTTTCTTTTTTTTTTTGGTTTTTATTATGTCATTTTATTTGAATATTATCAGAAAAAAGGATATTATTACTTTTTTTATAAAAACAAATTTATATAGAGACAAGAAGAGTCCAATTACCGATAATATTAACGATGACCTCACCGAATACCACTGTGTGTAATCTCCTGGCTCGCAAATTCAAGAGCCACTTTTGCTAATTATTATTCATCAAAAGGTTTTTTTTCTTTTTTCTTTTTTTTTTCTTTTTCATTTACGAAAAGCATGCAAGACAAAACTTTGCCATAATAGGTTTTTTTCTTTTTTCTTTTTTTCCAGAGAACTTACCCTCAAACTTATTATTTTCGAAGGGAATATACAACAACAACAAAAAGAAATGATAAAAAAGAAAGAAAATTACAAATTAATTATACAAAAAATTAATTTTCCCAATAGACTTTCTTTATTCTTCGTGCTGTAAATTGATAAACACCCATTATTTCTCTATACCTCTTAATTATCTGTTAAAACTTAATTACAAGTATGGCAACGATTTGTTTTAAACATAAGTATTGGTATATATAATCTACATTTACCTCAATTAAGATAAGCCTATATATATTTTAACTGCATGCATGCATGATAAATCGTAAACAAGACAATAATTTAGTACAGCAGACGCTTATAAAAATATTACAGCTAAGATGCCTATACAGCAGTATTAACTATTTATTTACTATGATATATTAAAAAAAAAAAAAACTACTTATTACTAACTTGTACATTAATTAAGTTCTCATATATGAAGCTAAAACAACATTTTGTTGTTTTGTCGCAGAATAAAAATAAAAACTCCCCTATGACATTTAATCATTACTTATATATATATATATATATATACACGTAACGCTCACATCTTTATCCTAATTAAACAGATAGTTAGGGTCACCGACAAGATTAATTATAACCATGCTAATAATTTCCATACAAAAAGAAAACCGACCACCATATATATATATATATATTATATATAAGGCAGTTACTGATATACCAAAATCACATAAAAAAAATATTATAAATATTTAGACGAATTCTGTTATATATTAATTAAAATTAATTAAAAAAAAATTTCTTCTGAAACTAGCTAGGGCTTTGACTGGTTGTTGTCAAAACAGGAGGCCAATTTATATATATATATATATATATATATTTTCACTTACCAAATGGGGCAAATGGTTTTTTGAGCAATATTTTAATATAAAAATAACAATTTTTAGAAGTGGAGACAGGTGGGGCCACCATGGGAGGGGGGAAGTGGGACCCGCGAATGCTTAGGCTATCCGTTTTTTGTTTTGAAGCCTCAGTAACGGCATCGGGGGGGTGCCTTATGATTGTATTTTGGGCTTTTCCTTTCCAGCTTTGCTAATCTCTCTCTCTCTCTCTTTCTCACATCTTTCCTTTCCTTCACACCTAAACCCACTCCCCCTTTTGCCACCTTTTTTTTATTTTTATACGCTCCTTCTCTCTCTCTCTCACCACCTTCTCTCTTTTCATCATGCCTGAAGCTCTTGCTTGGGAAAACCCTTCTTCCTGCTGGCCTAATCTTTCTAATTCCGATAACTCGGCCGGCCATGGTGATGATCATGATCATCATCTTTGTCATCGCCAAGAACTGAAGTCGGATAGGAAACATATTGGTTCCAGCTCAGATGATAAAGAAGAGCCGCCACCACAGGGAAAGAAGCGGGGTCGAGTAGTTCTTTCGAAAAATGGAAAAGGGATTAATTGTGGTGGTGGTGGTGGTGATCAGGTCATGATGAAAGAAGGAAAATTTGGAGGTGAATCAGACCATGAAATACATATATGGACTGAGAGAGAGAGGAGGAAGAAGATGAGGAACATGTTTGCTAATCTCCATGCTTTGCTTCCTCAACTACCTCCTAAGGTATTGTAAACAGTACATATATATATATATATGTACATAACTTGTTCATTTATTTTTTAATGTTTGATAAATATATATTGCTATAGCCCAATTTTTAATTTTTTTTTTTTCTCTTTCTCTTGTTCTTTTTTTTTCAGTTTTATTAGCTTTCTACATTTTTGCTTTTCCATCCTTGGAAGCTAAGAGAAGCAAAAGGGTTCTTCATTTTCTTCCTCTATAAAAATCTAGAAATTTATATTATAGCAATGTTTGAAAATTATTATACATTTCAAAATATGAATTAGGTTAAGAAGCTTCCAATAGTACTTTAGTTAAATTGAAGAACACATATGTGTTATAATTGGATTCTGATTTTATTATATAAGACACTTTTTATTTATTTATTTTATATTTTACTGTTTCATTGATTACCTCGAAATAAATATAATGTCAAAAGAAAAATTATGGCAGGCAGACAAATCTACAATCGTTGATGAAGCAGTGAACTACATAAAAAACCTAGAGCAAACTCTCCAAAAGCTGCAAAAGCAAAAGCTGGAAAAGCTACAAAGTGCCACAGAAACTTTCAATCACGAGCCAACGACAATTACAACAATTACCCCACAAAGGCTAGGCTATGATCAGTACTCTAGAGAGGCGTTCTTAGCAGACCAGGGTTCTTGCAGTACTGACTTGCCCACTACTAGCACCGCTAATATAATCGATATTCCTTCTGCTTCAGCTTCACTCATCTCCAGTACCACCTCCCACTCTCCTGTCATGTTTCAGACATGGACTTCTTCCAATGTTGTATTGAACATCTGCGGCGAAGAAGCTCATATTAGTGTCTGTTCCCCTAAGAAACCTGGCCTTTTCAGCACCATTTGCTATATTTTGGAGAAGCACAAGATATCCATTGCCTCCGCTCATATTTCCTCCTCACACACTAATCGAATCATGTATATGATTCAAGCACATGTAAGCTTTCAAGTAACATTACTCTTTTTTTTTTCTTTTTTCTCAAACAAATTTCTCATTAATTTTAACCAATAATTCTATGTCAATATATTTTTTTTAAAAAAAATAATAATAATAATAAAATACCTAGGCCAACTACATCACGATCACGATGTAATTAACAAACATTATAACTAGGTTGGCACCTCTCAAACAAAACCATCCCACAAAACTAAACCCACAAAAATATTTTAAAAGCACTCAATAATATTGAAGATTACTAGCTATATGTAGAATTGTTCTTGCTTTTTATTTCATTGCAAACATGCTTTTCTTTTTTTTTTTTTCTTTTTTTTCTTTTTTTTTTTTTTTTTTTGGGGTGTCAAATACTAAGTAGCTAGTAGGTTATCTTAGCAGGCAGGTGGAGGTTCGGATCAGTTGGTAGATGCATTTCCTGCTGAAGAAATATTCAAGGTAGCTGTTGGGGAAATAATGTTTTGGGTGACTTCCTCATGATCAACCTGCTGGGGATACAAGTATAATGCAACTCTAAAGATGGGTATCTTTGTTGAAGCTGGCAATATCAATGATGGATTTGATATAAGGTTTCACTGAGATTTCAGCTGTCGTTTTCTGTTCTTTTCTTAATTTTGTCTTAGGGTTACAAAATCTTTTTGAACGGGGGAGTACATATTCAAGCAAGTCTTCAATATCCATTATAAACTGGTCGCGTTATGATCAGTAATTTTGCTTGCAGTGGCCTATATTTGCTCTCTTTCTCTCTCTCTCTCTCTCTCTATATATATATATATATAGTTCCTAAACTTTTTGCAAAACTTTCTATGCACTTTAAAATATTAGACCTTCCTCTCTAGTAAGACATTTTCCATAATTTTTTTTAACACCCCATGAATTAGTATTGTTGTAACATATATATTATAAATGATATGAAATTTTGGAAGTGCAAAGTTCCACTTCGAGTGGAACATTCTCTCTCATATAAATTCTCTCTATTTTTTTTTTATGTATGATATTGAAACCTTCATATAACATATAAACATATGTTATACCTTGGGAATTAATGTATAAGTCTTCATATCATTTGGATTTATTTCCTACAAGGCGCTTAGAGACATATAGATCGAGCAAAATACTATTTCTAGTATGTTATGCAGTAGAACATTCAAAGTTGAGAAACATAAGTACTTTATGTATGCAATACTGTACAATATATAAATTTATTAACAAACACGTCTACATATATATGTATTTTGAAGAATATTATTTGAATTCGATATACTAATTAACATTGAAAATCTAGTCATTCTGCACCTATTATATATAACTCTTTACATTACCATGAGTATCTTTTACAATCCTTTATCGGAGATGACAGGTTCAACATATATAGCCTCTGATTTTGCAAGTATCTTTTACCATCTTTCCAGAATGTTGAATATGCATTTGATGTTTATTAGCAAAAACAATTTGATAATAGTATAAATTCTTGCAGCTTTTTTTAATTTTAAATCTTTTCATTAAAAATGAAAATAAAAATAAAAATCTAGCTAGCTCTAGATAAGTTAAACCAATTAAATAAGGGAAAAAAAAAATCCTTTACTCAGTCTAATTCTAAATTTTCACCTCCTAATTCAAACTGTGTTAGATAAAAGTATGTAACTAATCCTTCAATTGGATACCTAATTAATTAATTAATTACTTTTTTGTTTTTTAACTAGAAATATGGCAATTCTTTGATTTCCTTTGTGATGTACTGAAGTATATATACTGCTATTAACAAAATGAAATTTAATCACTTGTAAGACACAAACCAATCAAAATGTGAATAGCAAAAAAACTTATGATATATCGTTAAAATAAATAAATAAATAAAATAAAATAAAAATTAATCAAGATATAAGTGGCCCAATAGTTGGAGGTTGAACGCAGGCCTACAAGCTATTCCTTACCAATCTTGCTTTGGCTCTGGACTACGGAAATTTAGCCCAATACTAATAAAATTGAAACCCATCAACTTTTATCCCTCCCCATAAGCGTTTTGTGGAAAATACTTACTGGATGTGTGCAGGCAATCGTCAATCTTCCATAGTATGATGATTATGTGTCAAAGTTTTATATATTATATGGTGGATCTTATAAAATATAATAAGTAATAATTAAATATGGTTATTAAATCTGCTTAATTAGTGGGCCTTACAAACTAACTTTTAATTGGTTATAAAATTTGAATGAATTAGTGATAGCATGTCATATGGAAGTAAAGTGGAGGCAAGTATTGTCCATAGGTTTTTGTTTTGTTTTGTTTTGGTTTTTTTCTCCTACCGCTGTCTATAAATGCCCATATTGCACTTATTTAAATTTACCTACTTTCCTCTCTCCCATCTCTCTCTTTTTGCCGAAGCTCTTGAATACTTGCTGGAGTTTTCACTATTTTACTGAGAGGCAGATTTATTATTTTAAAAAAAAAAAAATCCACAGAAGGCAAAAATCATTTGGTCTCCACTTAGAAAGTGTTGGGCTATATCATAAAGGCGAAAAAAAAAAAAATTGTTGGGCCAAATTACCTCCTGGATCTAAGGGGTCCTTAAAAGCACCTTTACCCAATAGCCCAAGTCCTTATGATGGGCTTGATCTATTTAGCACAATGTTAAAAATTTGATGATAAAAGCTTAGTTTGGTATGACTATAATTTATATATATATATATATATATATAAAACTTTTGCTTTTCTGTACAAATAATTGGCTGCAAAAATAATTAATTATTTGATAAATAAGTATTTCATAATTGTTTTATAATTAAAATCAATATTTAAGTATTTGATAAATAATTGTGTTTAATTGCTATTACAGTATATAATAATAATAATAATAATATATAAAAAAAGTATATAATTTATTAACATTTTTTTTTAGTTGAAATATTTTATTATTATAATATATATTATTAAATATTTAACACAAACTTTTTATCACAAAAAATAAAAAGCTATTGTAAATGGGAAAAAAAATAAAGAATAAAAAATATTCATCATAAGATTGTTTAAGTAGAATATCAATAGATCTAGGAAAAATATGATATTAATTTTTTAATAGGAATAAAAATTAATATTTTAATTATGGATAATTGGATAAACTAAATTCATAATCGCAAAAGCTAATGTTTTACTTCTTCTCAAAAACAACTATTAGAAAATATAAATTCTTGTAAAATCAGAATTTTTAAATTTTACCAATCAGTTTTGGAACTCCAAAATCAATTTCAAACCAACCTAAAATCACTTTTTATTCCTCAGGATGGTGTCTAATAGTGTTGATATGTCGTTGATCCAAAAACGTTTACAACTATCTTACAATAAGCATAAATGCCATTTCAATTGAATATGGGAATAACATGAACTTCATTGCGCCCTGCCTGAGTAATATAATTAAATGAATATTATAATATTTACTAACATTATGATAAAACCTGCTTTTTCCATGAACAATTATCTTTTACAGGAGCTAGAACATTAGCCTGAGATTGATGCTTACCTTGATCTGTCTCACAACCACATAGAAACAGATATAAAGTGCATGGTGTAGGGACTACTAACCTTTTAGGAGAAATTTTTTAGTGTGAAACTGGCAATACGTACTTGAATGGATGACCAATCCTATTGGTTGCTCATTTGGAGCATTTCTAACTGAAAGGGAAGAAATAAAAATTGAGATCATTACAATTTTTATAATATATTTATATAAACAATTAGTTTCATATTAGATTGATTCTATGAATTTTGTATCATATTTTTTTATTAGTTTTGAAATTATATCAAAAATTAAGATTTGAAAATTAATTAGTAGTTAAATGTTAGATACCGTACTAAAATCCTATCGATTTGATATATACAATATTGATTCAAGGAAAACACTAGGGTTAAGTTATAATGAAAACCTCAATGATATGGCAAGCAAAAGATTGTCATTTTATCATCTAGATCTTTAGTTTTAAACCGCATATAAATTTAAGGTGTACAGTTAACCAAAGTTTCTATTACGATCCAAACCCTTTGTATCTACATATTATTACATGTCGTCTGCGCAGTAAGTTGTAGAGTAAATTATATTATATATAAATGTTGATAAAACAGAGCATCTAGGACAACAGCAGCATTGTAAGTTCACAGCTGACTAGAAACAAAACAACCCAATTTGCATACGATAGACATAATGACATGAGAAAGCAATAAAATCTGCATTTTTTATCATGTAAGTACGACCATTCATAAAATTGGAAACTACGTCCTATTCAAAGTGTTCAGTCCACTTAACACAATTGAGTAATTATACCATCATTTTCTAAATGAAATGGTTTTTTCAATAGTCCTCAACCCCATGTATTATTTACATTAATTTCCTTTTCTTAATTAAGCATTAAAGTATAATGAGAGGAAATTTGTTTGAAAACTAGATCATAAGTCCATTTTTCACAACAAATAAATAAATAAATAATAAAAATAAAAAGAGGAAGCCTTTACCTACTACCTAACTCACTTTTTTCGAAGAAATTTCATCACCTAACTTAGGTGACACCTCCTGATCTTTTTACTAATTTTGCCTGAGCTTAAACCATATATTGTGCGTATAGGGTCACCAAATTTTACCATTTAAAGTCTCTACTTCTTTTATAAGCTTGACCTAGTTAATTGCAAACTCTACAAACTAAAGGGCAGTGGAAAGGAGGAGACCTTATGATATCATCGACAATATTACCATATTCATAAAGTTACAAAAAATAAATAAAAGCATACATTAATTGTAATTGGGACCCAAGTGGTGTATATGAAGGAGGACAAAATGAAATTCTCATATGACACTGCGACTGAAAGGGTTGGAACAAAGATGGGTTTGGCATGTGAGCACTTGTAGCAATCAACCACAAAGAATAAGAACCAAAGCCTCACATGTGATTCCATTCCATGCTTATATTCCCACAAACATGTGAGTGACTTCAATCTTCTTATACGTTTAAACCACATAAAAACTTCTTGTTTTTTTCTTTTTTTTATTTTTAAATCCCAATTTTGGATTGCAGAGGGAAACCTTGGGACCCCACATTTGTTTATATGCCATAAGCTTTTAGGTACAAACCGGCTTAGCTTGCATTTGAGTTGGAGCTATCTATGGCAGTACTAGAGTCAAAAAACCGAAATGAGACACACCCCTTATTTTACCCTCCTTCCCAAGTCCCAGAATAATACATACATCCCAACAAAAAATGGCCAATAGGATATTTTAAAAACAACATGCTATTTACTTTTTTATGCAATATTTCAAGATTATATTAATACCATTTTGCTCAAACTGTTTCATGGTTTTGATAATACTTTATCCTTTCTAAGATGGGTTTTGTTGGATTTTTTTACTTTCTATTGTTTGAAAAAATCGCATCTCCTCCTCCAAAATGCAAAAAGAACTTATTGGTAACCCCTATCACTTTTTTCTTTAATAGTTCAAGTAGCGAAAACATAAACCTTTGTAGGACACAGCTTTATTATTATGATTATTATTATTTATTTTTGAAACAAATTAAATTAAGGTTCAATAATACCACATGAAATGCATATATTAGATTAGCAAAGAATTATTACCAGCCTAAATCATGTGAAATTGGAGCAGTCAAAAAGTCCATAAACCCAATGCTAAAAAATGGTTTCATCAATGTTCAAATGTCCCTTTTGGAACAGCTCATAATAATCACTAATAATTACCACTGGGTTCTGGTTCAAGGATATGTCCATAAAATCCAATTTAAAAAATGCATATTTGAATCTGACATGGTCTTTTGCAACGGCCTAAACAATAATGATTATTGATAATAATTCTTAGATTCTTATTCAAGGTGAGGAACTAATAAAATTCTCATTCTCAATTCATCGAGTAGAAAAAAAAAAAAAAAAAAAAATTCAAATCCTGATGTATTTCTCGTGAAACAGGACAGCCATGAATGAGAATGACCCTTTTGTCACCAAAATTTGTTCAAAATCATAATTTGGATGAACACAGTAGACACACGGCACCACCACCACATGAACACAGTAGACACTCTGCACCACCACGACTCTCCATCGTCTACCATGTCAGATAATCAAACTGTCACTCACCATTCATCAAGCTCCATCTGGCACTTCCAAATCCTTTTCTTCAGCTTATTCCACCAAATGCCCATCAACATTCCCACAGACAATTTCCTTTCCACACCAATTCCCAATTCCAAATTAATCACAACATTGCAATTATGAGACTAATAAGTCCCATAATGAACATTGCAATTAGTTTATTATTAGCCTTTCAACTAATTCCCATTATGAATTTTTTCAAATCATAAATGAACATAAAAGATAAAAAAAAATAATAAATACAAAAATAATGCACAAAATTCACAGATCTGCTTTTTTTTTTTTTTTAATCTGCTTTAATTTTCAACTTAAAACTTTTAACAAAATATTCTTACATACAAAATTACATACACAATTACAATTTTCTATATACCCCATCTACAAACTCAATTTTCTTTTTAAATCTTTTTTATATTTTTTCTTTTTTTTTTTTTTTTTTTTGGCTTGGATGTTTACTAACAATCAGAAAAGTTGAGATTAGACTGAAAAAAGAAAAAAAAAATTGAAAAAAAAAGGAGAAAAAGAAAATCTCAAAATGGTAGTACGACCTCACTGCAAGCAAAATCGTCAGAATTTCTGATGGAATCATGGGGCCACGAATCCCGAAGAAGCTTCAGCAACAGTTGCGCCTTTCGTTTGGCTCTGTCCGTGCAATCGCTCTGTACCAGCAGCAGCAACTGCGTCAGTATCCCCGCCGCCACTGCCTCTCTCTTGCTCTCCTCCGACGACGAGCAGAGCGACACCAGCGCTCCCGCCGCGTACTCCGTCACCCGGTCCGAGATCTTCAGTATTATCTTCACCAGCAGAGGCACCGTCAGCGCATGCCCCACGAAAGCAGCGCATCCCGCCGGAATCCGGCACAGAAGCTCGATAGTCGCCAGGGCTCGCTCCGCGTCGCATTTCTCGAAATCAGCCAACCTGTCTATCAGAGTCTCCGCCGCTCCCGCCGACACAGCTTTGTGCCTCGTCTGCTTCACCAAGCACAGGGCGAACAACGCCTTGATTCCGACTTTCAGAGCTCGCGGATAAGCGATCGGATTCCTGAGAATTTCGATCACGCCTTCGAATATCTCGTCCACATTGCTGATTTGAGCTCTGAGCTCCGGCGTTCGAGTTCCGGCCACGACGATTTCGATCAGAGCGGCCGAGTTGACTCGGACCTCAATTGAGGAATGGAACAGCAGGTGAGTCAGATATGCAACGCGGTCCGGGTCCGACGAGACCGCCGTGCACTGCGACTCGGTGAGCGGAAACATCACGAGGAGCGCGAGCGACTCGTGGCTCAACTCGGAAGAATCGGCACCGGTATTGCTAATATTATTATTAGAGAACACGATCTCGGCGAGGATTTCGCGAGCGTTGTGCGACGAAATAATCGACCGGTTCTTATCGCAGTCACGTGCAAGTCCCCTGAGCCGCCGCAAAGCAGAGAGCCGAGAGGGAACGGGACCCGAAACCGACGAAGCCTGAGCGAGCAGGGTCCGAACCAAAGCCGGGTCGGCGGGTTGTTTGGGTGTGGGAATGCGTTCGACACCAAACGACTGGTTAGCGACGCACCATTCCTGGATGAGCCTTCGCAGCGTGTGGTTAGGAATGAGCGTGAAATCGGTAAGTGGGGACCGAGTAACCGGACAAGTGGTATTACCGGTGGCCACCCATGACTCAATACTCGGTCGGTCGTAAGTTTGACCGGTGCTTACGGTGACGGGGTCGCGCATGAGCTCCAAGGAGATCGGGCACCTGAAATGGTAAGGAATCTGTACACCCAAATCCAACGGCTCTAAACTCCCAGGCATGCTCTTTTTTTACTTCCTCTTCTCTCTTTCTCTAGCTATATATCTAATATATTTTTTTTTCTCTCTCTATATCTCTTAAGAGGCTAATAATTATCTGAGACTGAGCGCTCTGCAAATTCCCTTTGGCTAAGTTACGCTTTGCTTTCTCTCTTATACGCAACGAAAACACAGAGACAGAGATAGAGAGAGAGAGAGAGAAAAGAGAGAGGGACAGAGACGGACCAAACCAACAACCTCTAGCTAAGACAGAGAGAGAGAGAGAGGGGTGCACTGCTACACTGCTGCACTGATGCTGTATCTGACTCAATTTTTATTTATTTATTTTATTTTCCCTTCTATCTTCCACACGTGTGGTTCCATTTTAACTTTGGAACCTAACCCTGGTTGGCCTTCTTCTTTGTCTGGTCAAAATGAATTGTGCGACTGGTTTTTTTTTGTTTTTTGGGTCCCACTCTCTCTCTCTCTAAACCTCCCTCCCTTCCCCTTAAAATCTTACTCCTGTTTACATCAAGCCAATTGTTATAATTTTAGTGTGTGACACTTTGTCTATTACTGTTTTAGAGTTGATTGGGCATCATTTTATTTTCCTTTTTGACTCTTCTTTGCATTCATGCCCTTCTTTTTTTTTCCATTTTCCAACTTTTTCCCTCTTATTTATTTAATTATTTTTTAATATCAAAGACAAAAAATTTCAACTCAAAATTTCTGTTTCTAACATCTTTTTATTTTAATAAGATATGTAAATGATAAGTTATAAAATTAATTTAATTGGTTTATCATTCATATCTATATATAAATAGTAAAAATATTTGTAAAATTGATAAACGAACGCAATAATAGAAATAATTTTTTTTTCAAAATAACCGAGAAGTTACATAATACTTTTTGAACTCAAAATGTCAGATTAAATAATATTAATCCTTAATTTTTTTTTAACATCCTCATAATATGTCATGCATGCTATAAGACTAACCACTATGATGGCAAGTCAAATCTAGTGATTGATATTGGAAAATAATTCAACTAAGTGCTTGTCTCAACCTCTATCAATGAGTCTCTTTTCTTAAAGTATAGGTCCCCGATAAATTAAAGGGACAAAAGTTTCTTTAAAGGCATATTAGATGTCAAATTCAAATCTTTTTACTTAGATTTATTTTCAAAGTAATAATTGTCCTTTTAACAAATAAGTGAATAAAAAAATTTCACCACAAGTTATCAAAATCAAGAAATTAAAAAAAAATATTCAATTAAAAAAAGCCTATGTAGACTTTAAAAATAAAAATATAAGAGTAACGGAAACATGGAAGAAGCATGAATTGGATAAAAGGTTTAAAATGGAAAAAGGGGCAAGGATGAAATGAAAGTGAAGAACATTGGGCAATATATGAGAATAAAGAAAAGTGTAGAAGGGGCTGGTTTGGGGGGGAATAAAGAAATGAAGAAAAGCAAGAGGGCGTGGAAGAGAAAGTAGAAGAAAGAATTTAATTAGGTTGGAATTGTCTGTTATTACTCATTAGTTAGAAGGTAGTGGGCAGTCAAAGGTCAAAGATGAACAGATTACAGAGGAATGTGCGGGTCCAGGTTGTCGTCTCCACCTCTTTATCCGAGCAAAAAAAAATATTAAACAATAAGATATTCTCGTGTGGATAACATTAAAACAGTGGTTGCTTGTTGGGCTGATGGGTCCCATTTTTTTCTCAAGTAAACGATGTTGATTAGGTGGAACCCACTTGTATGCTGTACGTTAACATTAGTTTTCTGATCTAATGCGACTACTTTTTGTAAACGGAAATATCTTGTATACCATCGTGTTATATTATGCCACTTTTACAAATTTATTGTCACATGTTTGACATCTGCTTTTTCATTTATTTGTTATTTAAAAAAAAAAAAATTTCAGTTCATCATTTTTTTAATAAAGAAGAAAGTAAAACTTTAAAAATATTATTCGCATGCTTGAAAAAACGATCTTTTATATTTCAGATCTGGATTTTTTTTCCTAATTTCTCTGTTATTAGACATTACAGCTTAGATAGTATATTGGATACACTATTAAATCTACTTTATATCATAAAGCAGATCACAAAACATATCAAATCGGTATGTTAAAGAGTTTATAAATATTTATTTTAGCAGTTCTTTATCTACTAATGGATGACGAGATTTAAACACAAAAAACGTCTTCGTCTACATTTGATGAATTTTTTTTTTCTTTTATGCTGGAAAGTTTGATGAAATTTTACAAGTAAAAGAAAAAAACCGAAGGAGCAACAGATCCGATTTTTCATATGTTTAACTTAAATTTTAATTGATAATTTTTACATAAGTAATAAAATATAACTAATTTTTTAGAGATCCTAAATCTGAAGTAGCATTTTATTCATCTATAAGAAAATACTAAAAAAAAAAAAAAAAAAAAACTCAAAGTTTAAAAAATGGTGAAGTATATAGCCTATAACAGATCATTGGTATCTCAAATCTACTCCTACATTTCATTCACCACTTATAGAATAAAAAAAAAAAGAATTGACGGAAAAAAAAAAACAAAAAACCCAAAAGCTTAAGAAAATGAAGAAGTAAATGGGAGACCCACACTTTTGGTTTCTCCATGGGAGGTTTATGCATGTGAAATTTGGCTTGCATGTCTGGTATTATTTTCAAAGGCTGTTGTGGGAGTTACTTGTGAAATTGCAGATGTCAAATTACTGCAAAAGAGAAAAATGCCCGTGGAAAAAAATATATATTTTACTTTTTCAAAAAAATAAAAATAATGAGTTGGATATTTGTAATTGACGAAGCAAATAGAAAATAAATATATAAATATATGGCAACAAACTAATGGAATTTGGTTAATCTAACCTAGATTTTCGCTTTTATAAACACGCATATACACACTAATAACAGTAGAGCGAAAAGCAGGGAATCTCTCTCACATGTGGCCCTTTTGGAGTGACGTGGGAGCAGTGTGGTAAAGAACTACCCCACCTCATTAGTCATTTCAACTTGAACTACCCCACCTCATTAGTCATTTCAACTTTTCTGCTTAAATATATTGGATACTCCAATCATACCACATTTTTGGCTCCTTTTCTCTCTCTTTTACTCCATAATTCATGTATCTTAGCCTTTTTAATTTTTATATTCATTAATGAAAAACCCCAAGTCAAATTCTTATTAATAGTTATTGGCTCACTCATGAATTTGGAATGATGGAATTTTGTTAATATTATTTAATTTTGAAAGAAAGCTTTCATAATTTCCTCATTGATCATAAAATTCATCAATTGTTTGTTTTTTCTTCATAGTTTCGATATTCATTGATTGACTTCATTTTTTTTTTTTTTGGTGGCTAATTACAATTAATTGCTACAATAAAATTGCGTCCAATTGAACTCAGAGTGAAGGCCTGCAATTGTGTCCAATTTAATGTAAAATGAAAATTCATAGGTAAAGATTTCATCATAAATTTTTAATTGCGTAAAATAAAATAATAAGGTCGATAAAATAACTTTTATACGTGAATACAAGAAAAAGTCATGTCAATATGGAAGTTATAAGTGTTCCTTATGAACGAAAATTTTACACACTTAAGTTCGTAATTTCATGAAATATTATGTATGAAAATATAAATAAACGCAACTTGCTAAAATATTTGTTTAACGAAAATATTACACACTTAAGTTTGCAATTTCATGAAATATTATGTATTAAAATTTAAATAGAAGCAACTTGCTAAAATATTTGTTTGGCAATACTTATAGTGTACTTAAAGGCCACTTGATATGCCAATTAGATATAATGTACTTCTATTCTTATTAGATAATAATCTATTTGGTGTTTCTAGAAATGACATAAATCTAGATCTTATTAAGGCAACCATAAAAAAATAAAAAAATAAAAAAAGGAAAAAAAATAAACAAAAGCTTTTGACCAAAACATTCCCAAAGGAGTCACAAGTCTAAAAGCCACCAAATTATTTTATTTTGTAGCCGGTGGAATCCAATCCAAATCCCATAACATTTCCATGGATACGGAAGGGAGACCCATTAGTGGGGAATTAGAAGTTGTATGGGATGGCAGTGGCAAAAATAGTAGCAAAAATAGTATATCAAATTTTCAACCAAAAAAAAAAAAAAATCCATAAAAAATTGGCTAGAATATGATGCATATAAAGTGGTAACCAGGTAGGAAAAAAACAAGTGCATCACTAAAATCAAACACCAATGCCTTTTGCCTGTCTCAATTGAATCTGATTGAATGTTTTTAACTTAGGGTTATAAGTACTGTTAGTTTATGAATTGTATCTATGGATTGTATTTTGGTTTCTGATTTTTTTATTACTTTTGTTCTCAATTTATTTTTTAATTTTTACAATATATTTTATTCAACAAAACAAAGATGTTATAGAATAGTCAAATTTTGCAATTTCGCAATATAGTAAATATACTGGATGTTTCAAAACTATTAAAAAATAATTTGACAGCCAAAATGCATTTTTTTTATTATTGCTAAATCAAAGTGCATTAAAAAATAAAACTTAGGGACTAAAATAAAACAAAAGAACCAAAAAAAAAAAATTCAAAGATTAAAACAAAACTATGGGTATAATTCATAAACCAACAAGAGTCAATAACCCTTAAATTTAAATTAATCATTACCAATCTATCATCCGAAAAAAATATTTTTTTCAATTGTCACACAAGGTCAATTTTATCATGTTCAATGTACACCTAAAAAATGGTTCCAAAAAAAAAAAAAAATGCACACCGAACAATCTATTATATTAGGGAATGTAAAATTAAAACATGTGATATATAAAATTTCTTCCACGGCCTCAAACCCAATAGCCCACGGGGGAAGGAAAGAAGGAAGGAGAGGAAGGCAGAGAACAGAGAGGCGGTCAGAGAGGGCGGTGTCATTTAGTGGCGGAGCACACACACACACACACAAGCACACACACGCACGCAGAGAGAAAACGCACGCGTGAAAGGGCTTGGAAAAGGGTCGGAGACAGTGCATCCCACGAACCACGCCCCATTGTGACCCTCTTGTCTCCGGTCAACCCGGCATTTAACATTTTTAACCTTTTCTTCACTATTTTTTACTACTATTCACCATTTTCCTTTTCCTTTTTACTTTTTTTTTTTACTGTTTCCCCCCCTTCAAGCACGTGTTCTTTCATCCTCACTCCCACGTGTTTCCAGCTATTTGTCTCGTTTTCCCCTTCTTTTGACCGCTTTGGTTTCCCAATTATGCCCCTGTTTTATTATTCTTAACATTATCTTACTTCTAAGAGAGATTTGGAGACACCAATATACAATTATGTGTACGTGTGCTGTGTTTGTTTCTTCTTCATCTTCTTATTACTATTATTATTATGAAATGTAGATATGAAAATTGAAGGAAAAAAATGATAATAATAATAATAATATTTGGTCTAATAGATGAAGGTTGGTTAATTAAGTGGGAGTTTGGAGAAGGACCACATTTTAGTAATTGAGATTGAAATGGTAGTGTTATAAATGGGTTATTGCCTTTTCAGAGCAGACTTTCGAGTTGGAATCAGATGGATATTGTTCCGTTACAGTTATAATAAACACTGCTTTTAAGGCAAATGTGAGCCATCTTATATGCCACTTCAGGACCAACAATTGCTTTTCCTTAAGGAGAGCTTTTAATAACATAGAAAAAAGAAAGAAAATAACCATGTCAAAGCCAAACAATAAAAATGATTTTAGAATATGTTTAAATTTTCATTTTAAATGTTGATTAGTCGGAAGTCTATTCATTTTATTTTATTTTATTATTATTATTATTTTCTTTGGTAGATGAAAGTCTATTCATGTTGATGATATATGTTAGTAGCATCTCATATTTTATACTAAAAACTAGAGGTTATTGTAATATATGATAAATGATAACAACATAATTAATAATTTAAAATGAAAATTTTAGTTAAATAGCAACAATCATTATCACTTGGCACATATATTGACCCCATTACAAATTAAAATCGTATATATAGAAAATTATTTCAAACTTATTGTTTATTGTTTGTTAAACTTTTGATTAATTTTTAAATAAAAAATATGTTTTTTTTTTTTTGTTATTAACGGTATTCCCGATTTGTCATAGATTTAAATTTAAACAGAAAAAAATAAAAAAAATATGATCTTTACCAACTTGAATAATTGCATCCTGTGAATTTATGAGGTTGTTGCATTTTGCCCAATAATCTTTAAAATTGACAGTAATACCTTTTGAACTTTAAAAAATACGCGCCACACCCACAAAAGGCTAGCACCATTTTCCTTTTACTGTTAAATGCCGCATGAGAAGTGGTAGTATTGTCATTTAAAAAAAAAATATTTTCACCAATTCCGTCTTTACTATGCTCATGTTGCAAATTTCCCCATAAATCCTAAACAATATTTAGCGAAATATCATAAAAATATTTTGAAGCCCAAGAAAAATATGGGAAATGTGAGAAAAAATTTCAAAGCCCTAACAAAATGTAGAAGCTTCATAAAAATTCAAAAAGTTCCAAGATTTTTTTTGTTAGAAGCCCTTGAAAATTCTTGAGGCTCTAAATTAATTTAATAGCCTTAAAAAGAAAACTTTCAAACTCCATAAATCTTTTTAGAAGACATAATTAAGGGGCTGTCCGCTGTTTGGTATCATTTTGCAAAACAAATTTTGATTTTACAAATTGAAAAAAAAAAAAAATATGTTCGGCGGGCATTTTTGAAATATATAATTTGAAAAAGTTGGGAACATTTTCCAAAAATATAGACAAATTTATAAAACATCCAAATGATGTTTTACATGTGGCTGAAAAATATTGAAAACAAAAATATAATTAAAACAATACTTATTTTATAAAGATTTATACCATATTTAATATATATCATATCCAAAAATGGATAATGGTTATCATTTTTAATAACATGGATTTTTTTTCCATATAAATATATATTATAGTTAACATTTACCAAATCTGCTTTTATCATTTTCATTTTCACAAAATATTTTTAAATATATTATCAGATATTTTTTAAATTCTAAAAAAAAATCAAATTTACCTTTTTCATTTTTTATTTTATAAAATGAAAAAATGTTTTGCAAAACGATACCAAACATTCTATAAAGGTTCCCAAAAAAAAAAAAAAAACTAAAAACTAAAAAACAAATTCCAAAAAATTCAAAAAATCTCAATTTTTTTTTTCCAAACCACAAGAATATTATGAAAGTGGAGAAAATTTCGATAATCCACAACAATAATTTTGTAGCATCATATAAATTTGATAACGCCCTTTTAAATTTGTCTAGATCTTAAATTTTGTTTTTTCTAGGTCCTTCAAAATTTTTATAAGGCTGCATAGCCTTTTTTGTAGCCTCTAGTTTGTTTGTTTGTTTGTTTGTTTTTTTTTTTTTTTTCAAGGCTTTGAAAAATATTTATGGAGCTTCAAAAAAATATTTTGAGGCTTATTGAATTATTTTGGAGCCCTCATAAGTTTCCAAAACTTCCCCCCCCCCCCCAAAAAAAAAAAAAAAAAAGACTTTTTAGGACTTCTTGAATTTTTAAGGAATTTCAAAAAAAAAAAAATTCGAGATTCCCCATCTTTTCTGGATCTTTAAAAAAAATCCAAGGATTTTAGAATTTTTTTTGGTGATTGAATTTTTCTTTTTTGCTTTTAAGGGTCAATTTGCAACTTTAAACATAATTAAAGGGGCATTAATACAAAAGTTTTTTTAAAAAATGATAATATTTCCCACTGTATACGTTAAAGACATGTGATACTTAAACAGCAAAAAAGAAACAGCGTTGTATGTATTTTTTCAAAATTCAGAGATATTTCTAACAATTCCAAAACTTAGGGGGCAAAATTGTTAGAATTCCAATTATTCAAAGGTGTTGGTCAAAGTAATCCTAGAAAGTATATTAGCCTTGATTTTATTTTATTTTTTAAAAATTTTGGTAACTAGTATTAGCCACAAACTGATATAAGATGAAACAGTTAAAAGTATAATATAATGCTGCGGACATTGTTGTCACATCAAAACCTAGAACCTAAAAAATGATAAATTTTCTTCCTATAGTCCCCGTAGGTTGTGTACTTTATCACATAATTAAAAAAATAATAATCAAATTCTGGAAACTAACAACATCTACCTAAAAGTCATACTCAATGACAACACCACCACCATCTATATGTTATATGTATATTTTCTTTCAGCAATAGTGGTGGATCCAAATGATAATCCAAATTTCTAAATGAAAACTAACATGACCTATCAAAAACCTTTGATGCCCTTCCCATTTTGGTGACTATATATTTCAATACAGAATCTCAATTTCTGAATTATATAAAAAAAAAAAGAAAAAAAGAAAAAAAGAAAACCAGTATCTCTCAGCTAGATTCGAATAATCAATAAAGTTGCATAAAATAAACATATCCTCAGAATACTATTTCATTTTTAATTTTTATTTTGACTTAAAAAAAAAAACAAAAATGGAAAGGGTGGAAAAGGAATAGCTGGAATATTATAAAATTAATTAGAAAATATTTTTTGATTAAAAAAATTAAAAGGGTTGAAACCTATTTTACCTTTTCCATGCAATTTTTTAATTATGTTCTAATGACATAGTGCATGCCCAAACATATCTTGTTGATGTTATGGGAGCAAGGATTTGCTTGCAAAGTTTAGCCCAATAAAGTGAACCAAATAATCATAGCTTTCAATGTCAGAAGAATTAAAAATTCGATACGTACTAATCAAGTCCTCGAAAGTTTCACTTTGTGTGAGAGATTATTATTATTATTATTTTAACCAATCTACTAAGTTCATGCACAAGAGAACCAATGGGTACATGCTCCAACAGAGAAAGAGTTGTATATTTACTTTGACAAGTAGTAAAGTAGGTTTTTATTTTTTATTTTTAATTTTTTTTGGGTTCAAAGAAAGAAACTTTAGTACTATTTTATTCCAAAATTGAAGTATTGGGTAGTAACCCCATGAGGGCATTCATTAGACATTTTACACTAATTCTTGAGTGTAAAGGAGGCAAAGCCTAGCTGGGGTTTGTGATTCGGCCTAGGATTTTTAAAATCTATGTGGTCCATTTTTTTTTTTTAATTTTCTTTTGGGATCGAATAATTGAACCCACTTTCCACGTGGGTGGTCCAAACTCGTACCACGTGTCCACTTTGATTGTGATGCTCAGGTGGTCCATAAATAAAAGGTCCAATTCCTTCAACTCCATTTTAATGCATTTGTATTTGCTTATAGGCATATATGTAGGGGGATCTAAATGTGGCCCGGCCTTTTTGTTGGACTATTGTGGCATTCAAATCAAAATTTCATATTCTCTGATAGCCATTTTACACTGCACGTCACCATCATCATGCCTAATACAATCTACCAGTCTCTTAGAGCTCTAGTGTTTTAAATTCAAAATCATTGTTTGAAGAAATAATATATTTACAAGAACAAAATAAAATAATTATAATGTGAATACAAAATTTATTTAGTATTTTGGTATATTGAATGCTTTTTATATATTTATACAATCAAGTTCATTTAAGTTAGAGGTAATGGTTTTATCATCAGTGAGTTTTTTTATAAATCATTGAATAGTTTCAAATGATAAAATTTTAAAAAAGCATTTATAGTTTTTGTATCCATATAAAGTTTATTTTTTTCTAATAAAATTATATATTAGTAAATCTATAATATGCCATTAATTGATTTTTAAATTCTAACTTTTATGAAAATATATACGATGCTAAAACTATTATGTTGATTTGATATAAGCATGAGCTATATATGTATATGATAATAGGATCCATGTAATTTTGTCAAAAACATAGAGATTAAATCCAACGTAATTGTTTTTTTTTTTTTTAACCAAATTAAGTCCTTGTATCTCAGTAGAACAAAGAGACTGATATTCATATAGTTTTCTCATATTTGAATTTATTTTAATTTTAGTACTTAAACCTAGATCAATATTTTTTTGCCAATAAATTTGCCCCTTAAAATTTACATCTATAACCTTGTTACAATTAAGGGTTTATTAATTAACTTATAAAATTGTTCTTCAAAGGACAACTCGATAACAAATGTATAAGGTCAAATCCCTCATCCTGATATATAAAAAACAATGAAATAAAATAAAATTTCGAAACTATTGTAAAAGGTTCAGACTCAGCTAGAGAATTTTATACTTTCCTTTGAACAGGCATAGATATATTACATCTCTTGGATATGAAAATAAAATAAATTAATTCAGTAATTAAGTTGTATGTGTGAGTGTTGACTGCATACTCATGTAAATGAAGGCAAAACATCGATTCATAATGTTATTTTTGATTTTGGAGAAATGAAGCATGCATGTGGTTTTGTGATAGTTAGCAGTCAATCTCAGGCCTCCAAACTGCATGTTGAAGGTGGCCAATGAGAATGTGGCCTTTAACTTTGTAATCCTATATTTTTATTTTTTTTCCCACATAATACCCACATATTATTATGTATTTTTTTTTTTTTTGGTGAATAATAACTGCATTAATAGCAGAAAGAGACCATGTAGAGGGTTGCTTTCAGATTTGGCAACTAGTTGCCCCCATTTTGATTTTGTTACCATAAATCATGCACATTTAAGGACAGTACCGTGGAAAATGTACAACCCCCTCAATTATGGAAGAAAACCAAGCAATCCCTCTGTTCAATGTTCAAAAAAAACAGTTCAATCATTCATCCAATTTTCAAGCCACAAATTGGCTTTGGACACGTGTTATTTCTGGAAGGCTTTAGATATGCACTTAATATATTTATATTTCTATATATTAATAAATGTTTTTAATGGGAGATGGCTTAGATTCACCAATAGGTGGGATATTTGGTGGTTGATGACTGAAAAAAATACTTGAAGAGATTGATGATTTTGGGCCGATTAAGCATGTTTCTTAGCCTTGATTTTTTTTAATCAGCATTATCCACATAAACTCCTCTTCATACAGCTCATAGGTGGCTTCTAAGGTCAAAGGTTAGAAACAAAGGCTCTCCTACGTACTTACCTAAAAGACTATCGGAACAAATTAAAAACATAAGATGACAAAAAAATGCACTGTATTCTATATATATTTCTGTGGTTGGTTTATTTAAAGGAAGGTAAATTGCATTGGTGCAATTTTTTTGGTAGTATGCAATTAATTTATTAGAAGGCATTTTGACACATATTGTAAGGAGGATTCCTCCTACGTACCCACCTACAAATAGTTTCGATTAGAGTGTTAATTAATCACAAGAATTTTTAACCAAGCTGCTGGTTGCTCATGTTAATTTATCATTAACCTTGAACCCCTAAAAACAAAAAGGTTTAAGGTTTCTTGAGCCCTGCACATGAGAGGAGAGGTAAATTTTTAATATTACTATTAGCATATATATATAGGTGTAATTCTTTAATTAAGCATAAATAAAATTACCCTAAACTTGCTTTGCCCAATTACTATGAGCATATATGTTTATTTTAATGCCCAGTTATTCTAAATACTGCTGTATGAGAAAAGCATATATTTTTTAACTAATGATACTGCAATATTATTTAATAAATAAATTTGATAGATGATTTGATGTTTTTAGCATTGATGATCTTGATTGGCAGGTATGATGTACATCCATCCGTTTAATTACAATTTTCAATCATTTGATTAAACCTCAACTAGGAATGGCATGGAGCATATTCTTCCCTGTACTTTACCTTGAGCAATGTCTGTAAGTCTTGAAGGAAATAAGGCAAGAAATGATAAGATTAATTAACAATTTTATATTGCTCAAAAAGGAGTTTAAAGCACACATTTTGGAAAAGGCAATGGGACTTAGGGAAAAATTTATGGACTAGATTCAATATGGACAATATCATACTAGTGAGCCTTAAATCAAATTAGAAATGTGTGTTTTGAACACAATCAGAAGTATGCCAGCATCCTGGTTGTAAGACCTAAATGGCTTAAAATCAATAAGCATTCATGTCCCTTAATACTCCGGATAAGGAACCTCATACAACAAATAGCTCTTCTATCTTTGTTTTTGGGTTAGTTTATTAACTTTTTTTTTTTTTCAACAATTGAGATTTTTAATTTTTCAATTTGTTATAATTTGGACTTGGTTTAACAATTATGTCATATTTTGATATTAAATTATTAAAGTGTTGCATTTTAAAACTAATTTTAAAAATTTGCATTTTTATTTAGTATCTTATGGTTTAAATTTTGATATTATTTAATATCAATAAGGTGATTTATAGAACTTTTTTTTTTTTAAAAAAAAGAAAGAATAAAAGCTATTAAAATGCGAAATTTTCGAATATTCTAATATTCTACACTTTTAGCATTTTGTGGTTTGAAAATTGATAGAGTTTAGTAATGTTCATGAGAGATAGTCATTAAACCTTACAATAAAAAGTTAAACAAGGTTCAAATTGCACTACATTTTAAAATTAAGGATCTAAATTGTTGATGAGCGTTTATACTGTAAAATCCTAAACTGAGGATATCAAAGTGCAATTAATTTTTTTTTTAATGGAAATATGCTTATCTATATCTACAATTTATGATGGGAGAGAAAAAAGTTTTTTTCTCGGCAATTTAGACCATTGATTTTTATTTTTTGGTAATTTGGACATAGCTTAATCATTATCTAACATTTTGATATTAAATTATTAAAGTGCAAAATTTTGAATTTAGTTTTAAAAATCTACATTTTTATTTAGTATCTTATAATTTGAAATTTGATATAATTTAATATCATTCAGGTGATTTGAACAGCATTTGAAAAATATTACTAGGATGTAAAATTTTAAAATAGTTTTAATATTTTACACTTAAGTTTAGCATTTTTTTTGTTTGAAAATTGATATAGTTTAGTATCAATTTCATGAGATAGTCATTAAACCTTATAATCAAAAATCAAATAAGATCCAAATTGCAATAAATTGAAAAATCAAGGATCTAAATTGCTAATCAAAAATATGAAACCCTATATTATAAAATTCTAAAAGTTGATGATATCAAAATGTAATTATTTTTTTTTTAATGAAAATAATCTCATCGATATTTACAGTTTATGATGAGGAAGAAGAACATATATCATGTTAATTATTTTTTTTTCCCATGCCTGTTAGTAAGCATTTTTTTTTTAATCTTTGATTACGATTAAAATAATTTGTGGGGAAAAAAAATGCATAATAAAATAAGAAAATTATGATTCTCCAAATGATGGACATGCTTAGGAGCGGAGCCTAAAAAATAGTTTAGAGGGTCATAGTAAATGGGGCTAACTTAAGGTTCTGGCCATAATTTATTTTATTTTTATAAAAAATATTATTTAGCATTGTTATTAATAGCTTAAAAATTTACTAACATAAAAAAAACACTTTTGATTTAATTTTACAATAATTTTGTACAATTCTCTAGAAATATTAGATAGAATCTATTTTTATTTTTTGAAAATAATATGAATGCTTTTTTTTTTATATCAATTATTCAAATATAAATAAAAATGTTAGAGAATCTATTTATTTAGCTAAATGAAAAAGACCCACAAACATCAAATATTAAAATACAAAAATATAATCAAATAAAAAGAGCACACTACCATAAAAGAAACAAGTGAACATTAATTTAAAAATAAACTATATAACAACAAATCCAAATGGAATACAAAAGTTCCTATGAATTTTAACTAATAGTTTTTAATGAAAATATTGAGTAATAAATATAAAAATACGAATACTTATCTCTAATCAGGGGACAAATATACATACTTATTATTAATGACTTTTTTCCTTAATTTTCTAAAAAAAATATTATACTTACTTTAAAAAAATTTAAAAAGCTTGGCCCCCCTCGCCAATATGTGGTTACACCACTGGACATGCCATAACCGTTGAAGAACCATTAATGAACTATATGTTGCCACAGGCTGAAGGGTAATCCTCCCTTTCCCTTAGGGCAGTTCACAGTCTCCGCCAATCATATTTGCCTGCAAGGAAGGGTGCAACTTTTAGATTTATTACTGTTCCTGACCACTTTCTAGCAAATTTATGAGCAATTAATTTGATATTTATAAGAGAAAAATAAAGGAAACTGAGCAAATGTTGTTGAAGGACTTGCTATTATTTTTGCAGAAGTGAGTACAAGTTTATACTGCAGACCTTGCAGTAGACAATATCATGACCATTTGTAACATCTACCACTTCTGGGGCTCACACCACCATCACTCCTCTGCAATAACATTTATATTTTTGACATCAGCTTTAATGTGCTTAAAAAAATCCATTATCTTAATAGAAATCTCTCTGGCATTTTTCATTTCTCAGGCTTACTAAAATACCTTGTAAAAAAAGAAGTTAACCCAATGGCGAGCGCCATTGCATAACAGGCATTCACCATGTTAAGTAGAGGAGAAGGGTTATCATTAATTTGGTGTGCTTCTGAAATAGTTTACTAGTACCAATGATTTGGAGGTTGTGTTCATGGAAGATGGTTCTGCTCTGTTTGGACACAGACGAGCTTCCATTCCACCATTCTCACATGCAACTTTCAGACCTAGATCATAAGGATTTGCATTTTTCTCTTGCTGGTTTTACGATTTATATAGATTATATATTTTGTGTCTAAGGTCTTCAACAACATAGCTCCACTGATAGGCAATTCCTTGAGATGCCTCCTTGTGTGGATTTGAAGTGAATACGAGTAACCTTTCGTTTTTCTGCACCATATTGTTCGATGTTGGCCAATCTCCACCATTCTTTGGCATTTGAGACACTGGAAACGGGAATGTGGTGAGGCCAGCAGTTTCAAACGCATTTCAATTAGGCGATGTAACTCGGTCTTCAATGAATACGGTGATGATCTCTAATGGGTTTTCTTCAAGAGAATTTTGGACTTCTTCGAGGACATTAATGGCAGTTGCTGGTGAACCAGATTTCAGATCAAATTTTTGTTGAAAAAAGGTTGTGTTAACCGGGCAACAACGAGGAAATTGGCAAACATTTTGTAAAACTACTGTAGAATTAATTGATAGATGTTAATTCAGCTTTAAATTCCACAAATATGTGGAACAGACGGCTTGATTTAGTAAAAAGTGATGGTTTATGCTGTCCTCTGGACACTTACAAAAGCTGTGTAGTTTTACCACTTGCCACGACATAGCCAGATGTCATTGTTGAAGTCATACATATCCAGCGTTAACCCTCTAACACCATTCTGAGAACAGATTAAGAACACCATGAATAAATACGTTCTAGTGTGGAAAATGGATCAGAAGGGCTAATTAAAGGATTTTTTTTTTTTTATTATATATATTAAAGGGAAAAAGAAGAGAACTACAACAGAACTTCACGAGAAGCTAAACTTCCCATGGGATCGATCTTTCATTTGCTAATTAAAGGATTTATGTTCAGAACTCAACGCTACCATGATTACTGGATATGAGTCTCATGTCCTCTACAGCAGTCATCAGGAGTATTTGAACCTATAAACTCCTCAATAAAATCACTTAGGAATTGATTCTTACAAATTGAGAGCACTTAATTAATGTAACAATATTATTACAATTTTCCATTGAGCTGGCTGGTAATGGAGTAATCCTGATTGGTCGGAGCCAGAATAACAGAACCAGTGGTAGATTTCACTCCAGGACCTGCAAACGAATTGTGGGTTGTGAGCCAAGCGTATTGATTGAACGGCAGATCAATCACCTTATTTTCATCAACCATAATTCATTCCATGCAATTACCACGATTAAAAAAAAAAAAAAAAACAAAACAAAAGAGTGATATAATGGATATTTTATTTATACAAATATAATTTTTCTGCGGGGGGCTTGAGATGTTGGTGGGTAAAAACTACCATAACATGTGCTGCAAGTCTACTGTAGCAGAATTGCAAGTCCAATATAGCAGAACATGAAATATACCATTTGGAGTTGGATAAAAAGGTTAAATCTTAGTGCATCTGTATATTTCCATTTGCCAAACATATCTCACAGTATAATGTAGATTCACACTTTATTATGTTACCGAAACATGCCTGATCCAACCTGTTCAACAAATTTTATTTCTCTTTTTCAAATTCAATTACTCACCAAAGAAAACAGCATAAAACAGGGGAAAGTCTTACCATAAGAAACAGAGTATTTTTGTGCATCCAAATATTGTCTCAATTTGCGCTTTAAATAAAACGAGCCGCTTATATTATATGTAGACGTACAGAAAATTCATTTCTTTGTTATATATAATATTAATACACATGCCTGGCGATCAGATGTGGTAGAAACAAATATAATAGCCAAGGTGAAGAGTATCTCATGGAAAATGAAATTCTGCTTCTGAATACCCTGGTTAATTAGGTCATTGCATTTGTGCTATATGCAAATGAAAACAAATAATATTGGGAAAGAGGAGGAAAATACATTAAATTACCTGCATATTGTCAAATTAATTTGTGTCACTATTGGAGAGCTAATTTTTGTCTTTGAGGAATATAATCTTTCCTGTTATTGCACTAGGAAGTTAGAGATTTACTCAAATTACATGCAAGATTATTCTGGGCCTGAAGAATATATATGCAAATTAGTTACCTAACTTTGCTATCAGTCACTTTCGTTCTTTTTTTAAATTAACCTTTTTATGTTATATAATTAACTAAAAGGTACATTTATAATTTAGAATTTGATGATTTTTAAAGAGTTTAAAAATATATTTTGTTCAGATTTTATAAGAGCCTATATAAGTTATGGGGTATTCAATTAAAATTTAAATAGATTCTTATAAATTCTATATAAAGTTTATAACAAAAATTTTAATTTTTATTTCTATTCAGGCCCTACATTTATAAAATGTGTGAAACAAAATCAAATAAATAGGAAGCGAGAAAGTTTTCTTCATCTCATCTAACCACGTATATATAAGTTCTAATTAATTTAATTTTTAACTGCAAAAAAGTTTGTTACAATATTGTGAATATAAAATTGCAAGATCATGATATTAAATGAAGACTAATCGAACTTAGATCGAAGGAATAATAGAACGGTTTTAATTGATTTAACTACGTATGTAATACTTACTGATGGAAGTTGACATATATATATCTTTTCTGTCTTATAGAGATCGAATTGCAAATTTTCAGTTAAATCAAATTAATTTCTCTTGTATCCTCAACAATATTACATATTATTTATAAAAAACAATATTATTTCTTGTGAAACTTATTCTATCTATACTATATGATATTGACATAAAAAATATATATATAAAAGTGTAATACCAATCCTAGTTGGCAAAATCTCAAATAGTATGTATTTAAAAAAAAAAAAAAAACTTTGATATTGCATATCAACTTTAAATGTATGGACAAATACATGTTTTGCTTTAAAAAAAATGTTTAAACCAAGGTTCAAAAAATCGATAGCGATGAAAATATCGAGAGTTTAAAATGTGGAAATTTCCATGAAAATATTGAAACATATCGAATATCGATAAAAAATTATAAAAAATGATGAAAATTTGTTTTAAAAAGTGTAAATTTTTATTGAAACTTTAGAATTAGCTTATTTAATTCATTGATTATCAAATTGATTATAAAAGTTGCTAAAATATTGAATGGATGTTATATTCTTCTTAATGAATTGATTTATAATAAGCATTAATGATCATAGATGAATTATTATTAATAAAACTATATCAAAAAATACATATATGATAAAATTATTTATTAACTAAAATATATAAAATGATTATTACAATTACATTGAAGTTCATGAATGTCATTTTAATACCACATAGAACTTCTGGGTGGTTGAAAATTATCGGTTTTTTCCTCATTTTGTTTTTGAGATGTGAAATGTGATAAGTAATTATGAAAATATGTATTCCCTTGATAATTTTGCATATAATTATTAATATGCAAACCATATGGATCTTGCATTATTGGTTGATTGTGTGCATAACTACTTCTCTTTGATGATTGAGTTTGAGATGGTAACCATGAATTGCTACTTAATGACATTCCATACATATCCATTGAATAAGAATTATGAAAATGACTTCCAACCCTCATAGATCCAAAATTTATAGAAATTAAATCTTTTTCTTGTTGTGACATCTTCATTATAGATTTTTCTTTACGTATATAGTCTTTTCCAACAGCACCGAATCCTTGACCTGCATCTCTACTATCATGATTTTCATCTTGTGTTGTATGTGTGTAATATTGTTCACCAGTAAATGGGCTTAATCCAACGTCTTAACTTGGTGATTCCCTTTGGTCACTATCTCTTCTAACTTCTAATTCAGATAATTTATTGAAGTTATTTTCATCACCACTAGAGCTAGAATGACTACTAAGAGTTTCAAATTGTGAATGTGTACCACCTAATGGAGCTGAAGTACTAGTAATTCTAGTTGACTCTCTCATAAGCCTTTGAAATAAATCACAACTACTAGAATTTACTTCCTCAGCAATCACTTTTTGAACATTTATTCCCTCTTTTTCAGCTTGTTGAGCAATTTTTGGATCAGGATTCCCTTCACGTTCATCCATTGGTATATTTGATGGCCCTCTTCATCGTCATCTTCCATTATAGTTTCAAATATTAAGATTTCCAAGGTTCAAAAATATAATTTACAATCTTTGTATTTTTGCTTTATCGATATTCAATAAATAAGTAGAACTTATTAATGTTATTCAATTCAATTCATTCTATTTTGCTTATATAACTAAATGTCTAAAAAGCAATTAAAGGGTAAAAAAAAATTATCAATGAAGTTAATTTGATAAAAAGTTTTACTAAATATCAATAATATTTATGAATTTTTTTAAAAAAATTAAAAAATATCGGATATTTTTGAAATTTCAGTGGAAATTATAGATTTTTTAACCAAATCATTAAGGACTTGATGTGGATATTTTATGAAAATTTCCATAGAAATTTTGCCGAAGTTTCGAAAATTTCAATGGATATTATGGAAATTTTATCTATTTCCATGTCAAACTTAAATTTTATTTCAACCCCTTCAAAAAATAGAAATATTGAAAAAATATTAAATATTTTAAACCTTGGTTTAAACACATGTTAAACATATAATTTTAATTTTTTTTTTCTCTTTTATGAAACCATAAAAAAGTACATTAAAAGATTTTTTTTATAATTTTTTTTATTCCTTTAATTATTTATTATTATTTTGCTTTAGTATATTAAACTATTATTATGTTCAATAGTTATATTTTTATCACATATATAAAAAATAACTAATTTTAACATATATTAAATTTCTATATTTTTAATTTGTAATGTATTATACATGTATGTACTGAATTTATAAACTTCCTATTTATGTATCTTTTAGATGAATTTTCATCCATATTTTTAAATAAATAAAACAATTTATAACGTATCACGTAGGTTTTTTTTATCATTCTGTATTTAACTGTTTATGATACTAACAATTACAACTTGATCTAAATTGATGAATCAGAGAAGGCAAGTAACGAAGCTTGTCTTTATTATTTCATTATTTCACATTAAATAATTTGGTCATCCTCAAAATTTTCATTTAAATTTTTTTAAAGAAACTTTCATTTAATTAAGTATGTTATCTTCTAATAATGATTAGATTTTATTATATTATAATAACTTATAAGAGAAAAAAAAAATGAAAGATATATATGAATATATAGGGAAATTCTATAATGTGAACGATCCGTATACAGACCATATCAAAACCGATATTTTTTGGAAAAAAAACATTGGCTTTGCAGTATATGTGTATACAGCGCACGCAGCAAAGTCGATGTCTTTTTTCAAATAGCATCGAAAAACATCGGTTTTGGTGTGGTCCGCACCATAGAATTACTCTAAATATAAATATATATATCTATTTTTTTTTTTTTATGAACATTACAGACACATCTCAAGAAAGAAATTAACATTTCAATATTTGTAAATAAAAAAAAAAATACAGTAACATCGTTAAGCTGTTATACTTTTGTCAGTTTGAGACAAAGATCGATGGAGCCTAGTGGAGAAGATATGAGTGTTATAGATCGGTAAAATTTGGCTTGTGAGAAAGTAGTGAAAACTTCAAAAATCCCGCAAATGGCATTTTGTTAATTATTTAACTGAAAAAAAAAAAAACTATTGCAAGAAAATGATGAAAGCCCATTCCCTCATATAGATATCCAAATTAATCCATTTTTTGCCTAACCTCATATTCCTTCCAATCTTAAACAAAGGACATTGTAACTTGTTAAAACTTGCGTTTGATATATAAGACTGTATTAATTCTATAGCACTATTTTAAATTGGATTGTATTGTATTAATATTATACATTGTTTGATGCAGAATTGTACTATACTATAAATTTTTTTATACAAAAATTAATTTTGATAAA
Source organism: Ziziphus jujuba (assembly GCF_031755915.1). Taxonomy (NCBI): domain Eukaryota; kingdom Viridiplantae; phylum Streptophyta; class Magnoliopsida; order Rosales; family Rhamnaceae; genus Ziziphus; species Ziziphus jujuba. Next base: position 11,904,613 of record NC_083387.1, on the reverse strand, counting down.
ATAAAATTGATTTTTATTACTATTCATATATATTTTTTTAATTATACATAATATATTAAATAGAGTTTTGATTATTCATGATTATAATTAAATCATCTAAAGTTATTAATATTAAAATAATCAAAACAATAATAAAAAATATATATATTATTTGAGTGAATTGTTGAAAGTAAATATTTTTTAATTATTCATAATATATTAAATAGAGTTTTGATTTTTATGATAATAGTTAAATCATCTAAAGTTATTAATATTAAAATAATTAGAACAATAACAACATTGAAAAATAAGAAAAATATATTATTTGAGTGAATTGTTGCAAGTAAATTTACGTACTTCCAAGTTTCAACTCATTGTGACAAAGCAAGCAAAAATTAAAAATAAAAACCTTAGAGTCAAATTACAATAATAACAATAATAAAACAAAAACTATAAAAAAAAAAAAAACAATTGTAATCCCAAAGAAAAAGAATAGTTTTTGAAAAAAAATGTAAAAAAATTGATTGAGAGAAATTTGCAGGTGTAGCGTAGACCAAGGAGGGTGGGTCATGGTGTGCTAGTAGAGCGCACAATTGGCAGGGGCAAGTACAATTTTATGCGCTTACAGAAACATGATTTTGCAACCAAACAAGGTATTGCATTATAATTAATGCTACGCAACAGGAATTAGGCATGGTCAAAATGTATCCTTAATCCTCATATTTCTTAAACTATTCCAAAAATGCACCATTAATGATCGTGCAAATCCACTTGAACTTATTTATGGTTTCATCATCGTTGTTGATGAGTCTACTTCATAGAATATGGAAATGTATTAGTACGCAGTTAATTTTGTAATAGTGATGTGGCATTGTTAGTTAGTATGCTGTTAGTCTGTTTTTGACAGTTGTAATATTTGTTCGTCCAGGTCAGCAAATCTAGTTGTTAGTAAGTCTTCTTCTTGTATAAATAATATTTTCGTATAACAGAAATGGTTGGTGGAATACAATTACTGAAGTTTTCAGAAACTTGTTCTACTTTTCTCTCTTCTCTTCTTCCTCTTCTCTTTTCATTTTCTTTTATTTTCTTTCTATCCAAACACAACTTTATCATGGTATTAGAGCAATATTAACGATCCAGTGAATCAGAAATGGAAAATCCAGGTGTTTGAATGTGATGCTTTTGTTTGCAAGTTTCATTTAAGAAAAGAATGAAGCCTCCTTGATTACTGTATCTCCATTCTCCAGTAGTATCTTGAAGCTTAATAATGAAAACTTCTTGGTATGGAAGTCTTAGATTCTTCCCATATTACGAGGTCACAAACTTGATTAGTTTGTGCTGGTTGATGAGCCACAATTCATGCAAGAATTTGTATATAGTGATGCAGAGGTTAATGATCACAGTCTATCCAGGTATTCTCTTGAGTAGCATATATGGATTTTGCAAGATCAACTCCTGCTAGGCCGGTTAACTACTACAATTGAAGTTGAAAAGCTTGTAGATCTTATTGGATTGAAGACTTCAAGGAGACTATGGACAACTTATTCTTGTCATTCTGAGGTTTTCATGCTGCAACTTAGGAATGAATTACAAACAAGTAAGAAATATTCAATGAAGATTCTTGACTGATGCAAAAAGATGAAGAAAATTGCTGATAGGATGTGTTCTAGTGGTTTTCTATTTTAGAGAATGAGCTTGTCATGTGTATTTTAAATGGTTTAGGGCCTGAATATGAAACAGTGTGTGTGAACTACACAAGCAAACCTCCTTTACCTAGTCTTCAAGAGGTAAAGAATTATCTCTCTCATTATGAAACAACTCTTAAGCAAAATAATAATGTGGCCATGTTTCATTTTGCGAATCTTGTGTTTGCTTTCAATCACTAGTTGTCTCTATGTTCTAACAATGCTCTACCCTCATCATCTCCTACCGTGAATTCTATTAATCATATAGTTCATATTCTAACACTTCAAATAATAAAGAATATGGTACTAAAAAGTCTGGCTTTTATGAAAAAGGAGGCTTTGATGATTTTTGTGGTAGAGGTTATTATGGAAGAAATAGAGGCAGAGGACGAGGCAATAGAAATTGAGGCCTCAATGTCAAATTTGTGGGATTGTTGGTCACTCCAGTGTTTGTTACTACAAAGATTCCAATTCTGGAAATTCAGTCTTTCAAATGGTTATGGACATAACTATGTTCCTAATTCTCTTGGTTTTAATGCTCAATTCTCACGATTGAGTAATCCTGCACTACTCAATTCTACTATCTTTAGTGGTTTTTCTCAAATATCCTTTAATGGTGTGCAAACTGGTTTTATATCTTGACCTGCTGTTCAAACACCAAATTTTGGTCATTTTGGTGGAAGTATACCTGTGAATGCTGCTGGTTTTAATTCATAGATTCCTTATCAACGAATGAGCGATGGAGGGTTTCACAGTGGAAATGGTCAGCTTATTGCTCCCCAAAATTGTAATAATTCAGATGCTAAGTCAATTAGTGGAGGATATTCAAGACAAGCATTTGCTAATGTTGCCACCACACCAATTTTGATGAGAGATCCAAACTGGTATTTGGATAATGGTGCAACAAACCATGTTGTTCCTAATGGTGATAATCTTCTTCATCAATTTGAATACAGTGGTAATAACAAGCTTCTTGTTTGCAATTGTTAAAGTCTTGACATTCCAAGTGTAGGTAATACACTGATTTCTTCTCTTACATGTCCCAATTATGTTTTGTTGCTGCAAAATGTTCTGGTTATACCTAAAATTGCAAAAAAATTGTTGAGTATATCAAAATTGGTGTGTGACAACAATATTGTGATTGAATTTGATGCAAATAATTGCTTCATTAAGGACAACCAAATGGGGCTGATGGTTCTTCAAGGACTACTTGAAAATGGACTCTACAAATTGCAAATACCTTACAAGAAAGCACAGATAAATGGTCGCACTTACTTGGAACCACAGTCAAATGTCTTTCAGGATACTTACAACAACTCAGTAAGGAATAAAGCAATGTGTGTTTTGTCTGAAACAGTCTCATTTGTACAGAAATAGTGTAATTCATCTTTATGTACTGCAAGTTGTACTAAAAATAGTCATACTGATGTTTTTACTCTGTCTGGTGTCAATAAGATGTTAGATTCAAAAACTGGTCTGCTTTGTTCAAATAAGAAGAATGTTGATTTTAATATACTACATCAACATTTAGGGCATGCTCCAATGGCTATTGTCAACAACGTGTTGTCATTGTACGAGCCAAATTTGACCATTAGTAAAAATACTAATTTCTGTGAACCATGTTAATATGGAAAGAATCGTCTTTGTCATTTTCCTTTATCTTATTCAAAAGCTTTAGCTCCTCTTAAATTAATACATACTGATGTTTGGGGACCTGCTGCAATAGTTTCAAAAGAGGCTTATCGATATTATATTCATTTCATTGATGACTATTTTAGATTTACCTGGATCTATCCCATGACAGTTAAGTTTGAAGCCTTATCTATTTTTAAACAATTTCATGTAATGGTTGAGAGGTTGTTTGATACCAAGATTAAATTACTATAATCAGATTGGGGAGGAGAGTATAGGTGTTTCCTTCTTTATTTGAAACAAGTTGGTATTAGTTTTAGACACTCCTGTCCTTATATGCATCAATAGAATGGACGAACTGAGAGAAAACACAGGCATATTTTTGAAGTAGATCTGTGTTTTCTTTCTCAAGCTAACATACCATTACTTTACTGGTGGGAAGCTTTCAATTCATCTGTTTATGTGATTAATAGACTACCAATAGTTGTTCTTGATTCTAAGAGTCCCTATCAGTTATTGTTCAAGAAAATACCTAATTATGAATACCTAAACGTCTTTGGGACTGCTTGTTATCTTTTTTTAAGGCCATTTCAGTCGTATAAATTTCAGTTTCATATTGAAAAATGTGTGTTCGTTTGTTACAGTATAGATAACAAGGGCTACAAATGCTTGGATAAAACAGAAAAAATCTATATTGCTCGAAATGTTAATTTTAATGAAAAAGAATTTCCTTTCTACTCTGGTTTCTTGCAGCCTAATTCTGCAGTATAATCTACAATTCAAAATTCCAAATTTTCTACAGCTCTTTTGGTTCTTCTCAAGTCATTGCCTCACAACATTATTTCAAACTCAGTGTCATCTAATGACAGTTCAAGACACAGCTACTTTGATAACTCTAATACTTTGAATACACAGAATCATGTTGCTGCTACAGATACTTTTTCTTCAGATCACTTCAATTCTCTTTCTGAGCCAAGTCCACCTATCCTTTCTCATATACCTGTGGAAACTGATATGCCTGTGATATCTACAGAATCAGGTTCTAATCTGTCTAACATGGACAAAGTTACTAAACAATAGTATGTTTCAGCTCATCCTATGCAACTCAATCAAAGAGTGGAATTCTCAAAACTGAAGTTTTTACTCTTACTCAAGTGGTTGAAAAACAAGATGATGTTGAACCAACTAATGATCAAGATGCTTTAATACATCCCAAATGGAAGGATGCTATGGATTAAGAATATAAAGCTCTTGTTAAAAACAAAACGTGGTCTTTGGTACCTTACAATCCCAGAATGAACTTAGTTGGACACAAATTGGTATTTCGAATAAAAAGGAGTGCATGGAATTGTTCAGAGAAATAAAGCAAGAATTATTGCAAAATGTTTTCATCAACAACCACATTTTGAATTTAATGCAACTTTCAATCCTGTTATAAAGCCAACAACTATTAGATTGATTCTTAGTATTGCTGTCTCTCAAGGATGGGATGTGAAACAACTAGATTTTAATAATGCTTTTCTTAATGGAGATTTACATGGAACAATTTATCTTTCTCAACCTCAAGGATATGAAAATAACTAGTTTCCGACACATATTTGTAAGCTTCCTAAGGCATTGTATGGTCTTAAACAAGCTCTACAAGCTTGGTATGACAAATTGAAAGGAGCTCTACTCAGCAAAGGGTTTATCAACACAGTTTCTGACTCTTCAATATTTGTCTTAAAGACCAAATCTACATATACCTTAGTTTTGGTATATGTAGATGATATTATTGTAATTGGATCTAATGGTGATGTAATCAAGAAATTGATTTCTGAACTGAATTCTCAATTTTCACTGAAAGACTTGGGAGATTTGAGTTTCTTTCTTAGCATTGAAGCAAGAAGAAGTAGTAAAGGGATATTGTTAACACAGACCAATTATATACTTGATTTGCTCGAGAAAACTAATATGGATGGAGCTCGGGCATCACCATCACCTATGGTTTTGAGTGGGCATCACCATCACCTATGGTTTTGAGTAAACTTCTGTCCTTAAAAAATAGTGATATTTTGTCAAATTCTGAATTGTATCGAAGCACCATTGGTGCTCTTCAATACCTTACACTAACTAGACCTGATATCAGCTTTACAGTAAATAAACTAAGTCAGTTTGTACGAGGTCCAATCTTTATACATTGGGAAGTATGCAAACCTTTGTTAAGGTTCTTGAAAGGAACAACAACACATGGCTTGCACATCAAGTCAACTATGAAACTTGCCATTCATGGATTTTCATACTTAGATTTGGCTAGTGATGGAATAGACAGGAGGTCAACAAGTGGTTATGAAATTTTTATGAGTTCAAATCTTATTTCATGGAGGTCCAAAAAGTAGCCTGTTGTAGCTCATTCGAGTACTGAGGTAGAGTATAGGGCCTTAGCTCCTATTACCTTTGAACTATGTTAGTTACAAAATCTGATTAAAGAGCTTCAAATCCAGCTGCTAAACTAATAATTTGGATTGATAATCTTAGTGTAGTTGCTTTAGTAAAAAATCCAGTTTTGCATCAGAGGACCAAGCATATTGAAATAGATATGCATTTTATAAGAGATAAAGTGATGGATAAATCAATTGAAGTCAGGTATATACCAACTAAGGAACAAATAGCTGATGTGTTTATTAAAGCTTTAAATAAGTTAGGAGTTGTCAATGCTAATTAAGTTGAGTGTTTAAGGGGGAATTTAACTTATGTTTTTGTTGAAAGCTTAGAGGAAACTTTATGCTATTTTTAATTCAACTCCTTATTTTCTTCATATTTCAAGTGTATATTCTATTTGCTACTGATTTGCAAACCAATCTGGCTTTTAATGCTTTGCACATAAGAAGCTTATTGTTATTCAAGCTGACTAGTTTGGGTGGATTTGAGATGGCTAGTTTGGCTGAGTGCTAATTTCAAACTCATATTTTTTTCAACATAATCTTAACAAAATAAGAGTTTGAGGGGGAATGTTGATGAGTCTACTTTATAGAGTATGGAAATGTATTAGTACGCAATTAATTTTGTAATAGTGATGTGGCATTGTTAGTTAGTATGCTGTTAGTCTGTTTTTTATAGTTGTAATATTTGTTAGTCCAGGCCAGCAAGTCTAGTTGATAGTAAGTCTTCTTCTTGTATAACTAATATTTTCGTGTAACATAAACGGTTGGTGGAATACAATTACTGAAGTTTTCATAAACTTGTTCTAGTTTTCTCTCTTCTCTTCTTCCTCTTCTCTTATCATTTTCTTTTATTTTCTTTCTATCCAAACACAACTTTATCAATTATTAAACAATTTGGTATTCGAAACAGTGGTTGTAGCTAAAATACCTTGATATTCAAAACAATATTTGTAGATAAAATACCTTGAGTAACAAAAAATGTTGAGTAAATAGCGTACCTACTTGACTTTGAATTTTTGTTTGGCAAGCATTGTAACACTCCATCCCAAAGTACGTTGGAATTTTTGCACGTTGACCGAGGTTGACCATTGACCGAGACGGTCAAAATTTTAACTTTTTGTTTTGGAAGGAATTTTGCATTGACCGAGGCATCATTTCAAAGTATATATCGTCTCGAGTTCGTAGACTAGTAGTACATAAAAAATGGAGCTACCGTTTGAAAGTTACGAGCAAGACAAGTTGAGGTCCAAACTGTCCAAGAGGTGTCAGAGTTGACTTTTTGTTCATGTAAATTTGAGCTTTAACTCATGCATGGTTATGAAGCACTTATCGATACGAGTTCATAGACTAACGGCACGCCTGATTTGGACACGTGGCTTGAAAGTTATGGACATGTAACGTTTTCCGAATACAGTAATATTTTAATATATTTTGACTTGAGTGAATAGTATGTGCCATGTGTTGTGTTTTCAACCAATCCCGTGAGTGAACAGTGTCACCCATGGGTGGTTTTTATTTTGGCCAAAACACATGTGGGCCAGGGGGAAGAGAGAGAGAAAGGGGAGGAGAGACCACGAGCGGCCACCGCTGATTTGCCATTTTTTGGCCACCCTTTCTGTACACGTGCCACTCCATCTTGACATCCACCTGAAAATCGGCTGGCCAGCCAAAAATCATGGCCAACCGACCGCCGATGCACCCGGATCAAGACTTTTTCCGGCGGTGGCGCCGATTGCTTCAAACCAAGATTTCTCCCTATTCCGACCTCCATTTGCCTCACCGCCGGTCCCATCCGTTCACCCATCCTCCGATCTACCTTCCCACCAAAAATCACGACCAGTGGCCACCGGACACGCCACCGGCGGTGATGGGTTCCCGTGACCACTGCGGCTCGTCGGGAAATCGACTTTCCGGCGAGTTTCCAGTTGCACCGCCCGTCCTTCCCCACTAATTCCGACTCCATGAACCCAAATCCGGTATCCACTTTCCTCAATTCTTAATAGATTGTGAGAATTGAAGGCCTAAAATCCGAGAGCTTTCCGGCGAGACTCCAACCACCACGGGCTCCGGGAAGTAAAACCATATTCGTAATCCTCGCATCACAAGCTTCGATTCGATATATCATTCATAAATTTTGGTTGTCGTTTGTGTTTGTTCTCCTGGGTATCCGTTTGTGAATTATCCGATTAAAACATTAATATATTTGATTTTATGTAACGTTGATATTTTAGGTGCATATGTGGGTAGTGAATTTGATCCTGTGGAGGATCTTGATTGATACGCGTGCTCGAGGTAAGTGACCCACCTTTAAAATTATTTTGGGTGATTAATTATATATTTTGTATTAATTGATTATTTGGAAATTATGTTTTATGTGTTAGTGATTTGATAAAAGTACTCTTTAATTTTATATTGTTAATTTATGATAATTTTAATGTGTGTTTTGGTGCCAAAATTATATTTGTGAATTAAAGGAATTATGGTTTTAATACCTTTAATTTATTGTTATGTTTATTATTAGATTTATTGTGCATAATTATATGATTTTAATACTTCATGAATTTATGTGATTTAATATTACTTTGGTATGGATTGATTGTATGGATTTGAAGGAAATTATTTATTTTAAATTTATTATATATTGAGGAATTGTGGAATTTAATTATTTATGAAGTTTATGTGGGTTTAAAGGATATGTTGATTTAAATTAATTTTTGAGAATTTGAGAAAGATATGGGTTTGAATTATTATGTTTAAAAATATTTATACATTGGAATATTAAAGATTTGACCTTATGTCATTGGGAAAATTCGTATATTTGAATTGATGAAATTGAGAGTTGATGGATTTTAAATTTATGAAATTTATGCAATGAATTTATGATAATGATTTTAAAAAGAAATGTGAAAAATTTATGGGTTTAAATGGATAAAATAAATCCAGTGGTATTTTATACAAATATTGATTTTATGATTTACGAGTTTTTAGATGCACCACACACGTACTGGTATTCTATATATGTGGATATGATTAGTTCGCACATGAATATGATTAGTGCGCAGGTGGGTGTGAGTAGCGCGCAGGTGATTTATGGGTTGTCCTGTGGTTGCCATCGAACCGAGAGTTGGCTAGTTGATATCGACCGTAGCCACCCCCCGCCATGGCCAGGACGTCTGCTTGCAGCGGCACGATGGGACGCCACGCGACCGTATGCCGGTTTCTCTCTTTAACCTCCTGTTTGGCGGTGCTTAGGACGATGGGTACCGTTGGCGCCACTGATATATAGTGTGTGTATCAAATGATTTTCACGACATGATTTTCAAATATGAAATATTTTAAAATTTTGTTTTAATAAAAATGTATTTAACAGTATTTTATTAATTATTTAAATTTAAAGGTTATGCAATTTTTTATTAAAATGCTTTTACGAATTTATTATTCAAATTGTTTTGGTATTTTGAAATCAATTCTAATATATTATATTTTCTTTCATTTTATTATATTCTTAACATTTATTTTAAATGGGTGTTTTATTTTGATTAAATTATTTCTTTACTTAATTGTTCAATTAATTGAGTTATTTTAATTATTTGATTATTTTCTGAATTGTTTTAATATGAGTTTTATTGATATCTTTGTATTATCTGTGGATGATATGTTATTAATCTTTTAGAATTGTTATAAAAGTTTATTTTCATTTCTATTATTATTCTCATTCTAATTTTGAATTCTTAATTTGTTGTGTTTTATTTGTAAATTATTTGATTAATTATTTTCTGAATTTTGGGGCATAAAACATCGGGTTTTGTGAAAACGTTTTAAAAAAAGGAAACATTTCCAACTGAGTGACCGTGAGGGTTTTGAGAGAAAAATTATTTTCAACCATTATTACTAAACCATTCATGTATTTATTTATTAATAATTATTTATTCATTTACTTATTACTAAATTACTTAATTATTAGTATTTAGTAGACTGAATGGCTCATTGAGATGATTAGCATCTCATGTTTTCAAATTTCGTTCCCTTAGGCTCAGGTGGTAGACATTGTTCGATCAGAACGAGCTCGACTGTTTGATCGTTCCCGGAACTTCGAGAAGTCTTCTTTTCTTCATTTCTTATTGTGTAATTTTCTTTCTACTTTGTTGTATTAATTATCATACTTAGAACTTTATTAACGCTCTGTATACTATGTTGGATGTATTATTTAATTGATTATGCACTGATTCCCTGTTATTCATTTGAAGTACTGCAAATTTGTGAAATTAAATTGTAGTAAGGTGGGAGGAATAAGGTGGTGTATATAGGAGTATATTTTCAGTGCACGAAAATTGTGATAACTCCAACCCTTAGGGAAGGTTCTGTCGGATTTTCCATTGGAAGGTCTTGTAGGGCTTCCCTGGAATCAAAATTTGTCTAGGGTTCTGGTGAGGAATCTTGGACGGGTCCTGACAAGCATAGTATGCCTTCTTCGTAACTTTGATCAATTCTTTTCTACATCTTCCATTTCATTTATCTTGGATACCATCGTTATCTCTATAGCCATATTTAATCATAAACCTTTTTTTTTTTTTTCACTTTCAAGTTAATCATTATTTCACCTCTATCTTAAGTCACAAACCTATTTTCTTTACTCAAATACCCAAGGTCACTTCTTACCCCATCGCTTGTAGCCAAGGCATAATATATCGATAACTTCTATGAAATTTTTCTGAAATTTTTATTTTTTAATATATCAGTTGGCTATTTAGGTTAAAAAAAAAATTGATAGAAATTCCATAATTTTCATCAAAATATACAATATTTTCATGAAAATTTATATTTATATATTTCCATGTCTGTTCCATTATTAAACTTTAAAACTATTATTAAGCATATAAAGATCTATATTGGACCATATTGAGCCATAAAAGACTTAACCTAGGGAATGTTACGTTACCTGAATGTTATGAGAGCATGATAGCAATATTACGATAATATAAATGTAATAAAAGCCGAGGTAAAAAGGTGTTATGAGAAATATAAATAGCTTGAATATTTTGTTAATAAAAAATTAGTATGTTACACCTATATTCTTCAAGCAAAAGAGTACACTGCTTTATAGCAGTATATTCGTTTTTCAATCATAAAAGTTATTACCAAATATATAGACATATGGTTTTCTTGTAAGGTAAAGAAACCAATTACCAAATCTAATGGGCTAAAAGCTAAATATGGAAATTAGGATCTATTGCTGGCCCGCTAAAAATGGCATGGTTTTACGTTTGAAACGAGTCTTCAATTCTGCCTAAGTGTTGGTCTTAGACATGCTGTGAAAAAAGTTTTCAAACATATTGTGTGGGTTTGGGTCACTGAGGTCACTAAATCGTTGAGCGCACTAGTGTTGGATTCTTAAGGTGGACTTGGCTTGTTCGAAATGATATGTCATCTTGATCAGGTTCTTGATGTTTGATTTCCTCTAGGAGATTGCCAGATGGCGACTGAATTTTACCTCCACACATATATATATATATAAAATATTTTTTTAGACTAATATAGGTGTACCACAGAAAATTTGTCTTCTATTAACTAATTGTGATTAATATTCTGTCTGGCATGTTTTCAATAAGAAAAGGAATATATAATACGTATATATACTATAATTAATTGATTTTTTTTTTAATTTTTTTTTTGGGGTACGCAGGTAATCACACGAAGCTTTGACAAGAGAAAATTTCTACAAAATATTCACCGTCAGGTTTACATTATACTTGTTTTTTATTAGGGCGAATTACTTGCATACTCCAGGCACCACAACACATATAATTGCATTTTTAGAAATGACATAACAGTTCATGCTATAAAAATTTTTTATTTCTAATAGCATTTTTTAAATTTTATGCTAAATACTGTAAATAATTATTTAATAGCATTTATTTTATGTTATTATATATTTCAAAATAGTTAGCATTTGATAAACTATATTAAATATGTGTTATAGCATTTGAAAATGCTATTTTAAGTAGATTTTATAGTATTTAGAAATGCTATATCATAATGACAAAAAAATAAATTTATGATACTTTAAAATGTTACTAAAGTTTTACTATAATTATATTTAATTAATTAGTGACAATCATTATAGATATCATGGATAGTGTAACTAAAAATTATATTTTCCTTCGCATAATAATCAATTTTAAATTTTAAATTCAATATCAATAATTAATTAGACAAATTGTAAAGGGATATAATATTAATATCAAATTAATTCAAGAAGAAAAGTGTATATGTCACATGAATTTATTAGTATTCAATATCCGTAAAGAAGACCTCGCAGTTGGAGATATTTAGACAGCCGCCGCAAACTTTACAACATTTACAGCATCGATCTAAAGCCGCTGCAGCTCCTCCACCATCATTTATCTGCAAAATTAACAAAAACGTACAACTTTTATATATTAATTAATTAAGCAAATTAAGTGATTAAAAGTTTATTTTATAATGATTAACAAATATTAATATATATAAGTATAGTTAATCACCAAGTAAAAGTCTAGTGCAATGTAGTTAGGCCAACGATTGGCTGCTGCTTTATGAAAAAGTATTGACTATGATAAGAAATGAAGCTGAATTATCCTTGCATGCAATAATTACACTTTTTGCTCTACTTCTAAAGTAATTCATTACCACCAGTGACTTGGTCTTGTTCTTCAACAATTCTGATCCTTCTCAGTTTGGACAAAACCCTGCTGTCGTTTCACTATCCCCATCTGCACCATTTCAAATAAATTTTATATATTTGTTTTCATTTCTTCTTCTTATCCTTTTGCCAGTGATAGAGCAAATGTGTCTGCATAATGGCTGCGATCATGCAGCCTAACTTAATGCAACGATTCCCAGTAGAATATAAAATTGTTCTATGACTAGTATTAACGTACTGGTTTTCTACGACAAAGTTCCATCGGTAAGCAATCCCTTCAGAGCTTTCCTTTTCTGGTCTGGAAGTGAAAACCTGAAGACGCTGATTTTTCTGCATCATCTCATTTATAGTTGGCCAGTCTTTTAACATATATCTTTTGGCATTCCGGAAACTAGAAACCAAAGATTCCTTAGATTAGCTGCATCGAACAATTTCATCACAGCGCGTTTGGCATTGTGACATGATCATGGATGAAGATGGTGAAAATTTCTGCTGGGTTTGCTCGGTTGCTCCAAGAAATGTTTGTACCTCCTTAGAGCATATATGGCTGGTTGCTGCATGCATATATGCACGGTTATAATATAAAACACATGCTAAATATCTATGTTATCTATAGTGAACATATATGCTTCCAATTACGTATAATTCTGGGTAATATATTTTTTGGGTTAAACAGAACAGGGTAAGTAATTATTGTATTGATCAATATATTTGGACAGAAAATAATGCTTACAAAGGATGTAGTGTTGCCACATTGGCCGTGGCATAACCAGATGTCGTTGTTGAATTTGTACATATCCAGCATTAACCCCCTAACCGCATTCTACAACTAAAAAATTCAAATTCTGTATTTTTGTTAATTTTAAAATTAATTTCCTAATTTTCTTTTTCTTATGAGAAAAGATGAAAAAAAAGATTGTTCATACATTGAGGTGACCGGTGATGGAATCTTGCTGGTTTGTGCCCAAAAAAACTGAAAGAGCCTGAAATTGACCTTGTTCCCATCATGGCAAATGAACAGTGGGTGGTTAGCCACGTGTAACGGTTAAATGGCTGCGATTTCACTCAAGATGAAGTAGGATTGATACGCTTGATTCGAGTACACCGCGGCCTAAAAACTACCAAAAAAAAAAAAAACTAGGCTTGCGAATAAGCATGGCTGGCAGATTAAGCCTGCGCCATATGTGGCGTTGAATTAAGCCTGCGCCATATGTGGCGTTGAATCCGCATCTTTCTCCTTGCTAACTCAATCAATAAATCAATTAATTGACAAATAATTATAACAACGAAAAATAATAGATATTAATTTTCCTTAGCAAGTAAAGTAAGTCATGAATTGAAGTGACTTGTACAAAAAAGTGAGAAAAATATAGATATCTTTTAATATATAAAGAGATTCAATATATATATATATATATATAAAAGATTCGAATAATGTAATTGGTAATGTGATTGGGGAATACCTTGACAGCAGTGGAACAATTAAAGACGAAAATTGCCTCCACCCAAAACATTATGATAACCAATCTTTACAACTATATATAAATCGAGTTAGCTGGTCTCTTATTGCCAACAAAATAAATATTGCAAACAAAACAAGAAAACAAGAAGAACTCGCCTCCATTGGGATTTATTTATTATGAGAGAAAATTATAATGAGTCTCTACACCACTTTGTAGAAAAATGATATATTTTCTTTCTCTTGATAAAAAGAAAAATGTTGTTTAATTAAAGGATATGTAAATGTGATCATGTTACTTTTCAGTCTAAGCTTAAGAGGGTAAATATATATTTTGATGTTAGTGAGCTATACTATTAATGGCTATTAATTTGCTCAAAGCTGTTTTGGTATCCTTTCATATTACTTAAGGGTAAGAGAGGTAGAAAAGAGAGTTTTGGCATTTATATATACTAGGTGTGTGCAATACTTCACACGTTTATTTGAGTCAATAATCATGTTAAATTATTATTGAAAATATTAATTATATCAACACATGCAAATTTTGTACTCAAGGTTTTTTTTATACCACATTCAGTTGCAATACAATGAAAACGTGCAAAAAGCATAAAATATTAGACACCTTATAATAAAAACTTTTGTAATATTATTGAATTTAAAGCTTTCTTTCAATTACTAAGATCCCTGATTTGAGAAAACCAATTTGGAATTGGTACTATCTCTAGTTAAAGCCAACCAAAAATTATATATTCACTTTGTTAAAAAGAAAATAAAATTGTCCAACGTCATTAATGCTACTAAACATTTTGAATAATATAAATAGAAGATCATAAATTTACTTTGTTATGTTTAGTGCTCTCATAAATGTAAGGATAAGTAATTAGAAAGGAAAATTATTGTAGGTTTATTTAGTTAGAGTTAGATTCTCTATGACTAATCCAAGCCAACTAGCCTTTTACATGTGGGTAATATCAAAAGTACCTAAAGGTGTAATTTACATAAAACATAAAATCAATTAAATCAAAAGCTAAATTATTTTGTTTCATAAAGCATAAGACAATCTAAAATGGGTACAAATGGATTAAATCATAGATAACCAACAATCACATCCAAATTTAGTAAAATTTTGACATATTATATATTTATTAGATTGGTTAATTTAAAACACCAAAAATAATAACTAATCCAATCCGATTAGATTTTAAAATTTTCAATCCAATCTAATCCAATTTAATGGGATTGAATTGGTTGATTTCATTAGACTTGTTATAATTTTGTACAACCCTATTACTCAGTTAATGGGATTTAATTAGAAAATTTTAGATTGTAATTCAAAGGGTTAAAATAGTTTGCTATGAAAGAAAAAACTCATACTTAATAGCAAAAGGAATATTTCTGTGAGACAACCAAGTGGTAATAGCTGTTTCCTTAGACAATTATCAAAGTTCGAATCCCCATCCCAAAATATCAAAAAAGAAAATAGCAAAAAGAATATTAAACCTCCTAAGAATGAAAAAGAATCCATTCAATATTCTTAGTTTCAAAAAGAACTTATACAAAAGGCATGCCTACCCTAAACATTCTTCAGACTTTATTATTAAATCTGTTTAATCCTACCCTTTAATCTATATACGCTACTCAAGCATATAAAATGAAGAACAACATAAAAAATATTCTACACTGTAAAACAAAAATGAAGCAAAAGAACAAGAGAAATACCATAAAGATGAGGAAGATTGCTAGCACTAACAAATTCTTAATTTTTTTCATAAATGCCAACCCTAAACATAAACATTACATATACAGGACATGAAATTAAATAAAAAGATCTAAAAATTATATTGCGTTCATTTGATACCCATAAATATGAAGGATAAATATATAAAACTAACATTAATGAATTAGAGAGCAAGCAAAAAAAAATTACCTAAAAACTATATCATATTCATTTAGAACCACAAACATAGAGAACAAATCTATAAAATCAACACTAATTAATTGGAGAACAAGTAAAATAAAATTAACAAATTTATAAAATCAACACGAATTAATTGGAGAGCAAGTAAAATAAAATTACCTAAAAACCATATTATATCTATTTAAAACCACAAATATAAAGAGTAAATTTATAAAGTCAACACAAATTAATTGGAAAGCAAGCAAAAAATAGTAAAATGTCCTAAAAACCATATTGCATTCAATTAAGAATCATAAATGTGAAGGATAATTATGTAAAATTGACACTAATTAATTGGAAAGCAAGAAAAATAAAATTACATAAAAATCATATCATATCCATTTACAATAACAAATGTAGTGAACAAAATTATAAAATCAACACTAATTAATTAAAGAGCAAGTAAAAAATAATAACACCACATACTTGAAAAAAAAAATCATAAAAATTGAAAAAATTACATAGGTTCCATCTAACCTTTTATTGGCACTTTAGTATAGCTATATATATATATATATATATATATATAATATTTATTAATTTTACTGGCGAAAATGCCTTTTAGGTGATGGATATATGTATACATGTTCATAAAGGGATCTTTTGGTCTTCTTACAAGAGGAGGGACAAAATAGTAATTGACCATTTGATTCCCTATAACCAATCTTATTTAGTCAATTATTTAATATCTTAAGCCATTTCCACGCTGAAGTCTTGTGGAAGTTTATTGCTTATCATTGGTTTTTCCTTCCAACAAAAAATAAATTGGTCTGTAATTCATTTTGATAAATGCATAGAGAACTACTAACAAATTACAATTGTGAAGGAGTTTTGAATTTTCAGTTGGTAAGTAATAAATATCTTATTAAAAAAGAAAATCTTAGTATTGTTTGAATGAAGTCCATTGAATATATTAAACATGTTAAGTAATAATAATAATAATAAAACATTTCTCAAATTACAAGGGACATTTTAGAAACTTCACATATAAGGATGTGTGTAGAAAAAGTGGTTGTACGAAAAGCCCAAGCCTTGATTTACCACATCAAATTCCAACACAAGGATTGTGCCCTTACCCAAGTTTAACTTAACCCATTTCAGAATGCTCAGCCCATTCCAACCCATCTATTGTTTTGTGCTGGCTCACTTTTGTTTTACGTATAAATCAAATTAGTCTTTGAATACATACAAATCCAAAATTAGTTGCTTTAACATTTAGCATGCTACCACATTATTTGATTTTTTTTATTTTTTATTTTTTGGGTAGAATACCAAATTATTTGATTAGTTTTTTCACAAATGTAAAAATTCCAAACTACGGACGGTGTAAGTAGTAATGTTATCAAAACCACCTCAATGTACTATATCCATTATAAAAAAGAGTTCCTTGACAAACAACCATTTCAAAAGCCAACAAACATTACAAGCAGCCAAATCTGACAAAGATACGGAGACTTTCAATAATTTAATTACTTGTACATTCACATGGAGTCCATCAAAATGACAATAAAAACTTTAAAAAGTTGCTACATTTCCAAAGTAGAGCTCACGCACCCATTAACACAAAAAGAATTGTCATTAAATGAGGCTTTTTACAGACACCCACTAAATTTTTATGCTTATAAATAAAATATGTGCATGCGTTTGGACAGATCGATCACATGAGTCCCATTCAAAGCACTTCCAATTGGGTCGTTTATTGGGCTACAATATTCGCCTCCTTTTTAACATTAATTCAATCAACACAGGTTGTTAAAAAAAAAAAAAACAATTAATAATCAATATACAATGAAAAATTACAAGAGAATGGTCATAAGAAGTGTCCCTAGCAACCATAGGAATGGGAATGGTGTACGAAGGCCGTGAGCAGATCCGATTTCATTAGCCACTCCTTTAGTTCCAGGTGCTACACCAGCCTCTGGTATGTCACAAACTCCATAACTCGTATTTGCCTGCGATCACAATAAAAAATTCACTTACAAATTCTTTTTCTCATTAAAAAATAATAAAGAATATATTTAGCTTCAAAATTTACTGAGTACACACCTTGCAGTTGGCAATGTTTCCACAGCCGCATACTAAATGACCATTTACCACATCTGTTGCTTCTGGGGCTCCCCCACCATCACTCCTCTGAAAACGCCAAAATAAAAATAAAAATTAATATGTATTTATTAAACAAAGTAAATTAATTAGACCTTGCTACACTAAATACGAATTTCTAAATATATGAACATTTGTTAAAATACCTTGTAAAAATCGACGGCTATGAAGTTGGGCCATCGTTTTCCAGCAGCTTCATAACAAGTATTCACCATATTTAGCAATGGAGCTGAATTATCCTTGCAAGCTTGAGCCAAATCTGGTACATCTCTGAAATAGTTCACCAGCACTAATGATCTAGATTTTGTATTCAAGGCAGCTGATTCCGACCTGTTTGGGCACTTCCCAGCTTTCATTCCACCATTTCCATCTGAAAGAAATTAACCACATTAGTACTAGTTTAACCTTTCTTAATTATGCTCACATATTGTCTTATCAAATTATTAGGTTGACATAGTTTTAAATTTAAATTTTTTTTTTTTTTTTAAGTTACTGCAGTTAGTAAACAATTAAATTGATCTAATAAGAAAGAAACTGACTGTGTATATATATATATATATATATTAGCTAGTACTGACATTGATTTTCTACGACATATCGCCACTCATAGGCAATCCCTTCGGAAGCCTCCTTGCTTGCCTTGGAAGTGAAAACAACCAGACGCTGATTTTTCTGGATCATATCATCAACTGTTGGCCAATCTCCACCATTTTTTGGCATTCTTGAGAGTGGGAACCAATATTTTCTCAACCCAGCTGCATCAAACACCTTTGTCAGACCCTTTGGAGATGTAACGTAGTCTTCAATTATGATGGTCACTATCTCTGTTGGGTTTGCTTCCAGAAATGTTTGAATTTCTTTTAGAACATTAATGGCAGGTTGCTGCAAAAACACAGATCTTAATTAAAAGATTAATTAATAATTTGTTCAAACATTCACAAGAAACCGAATGACACATATCCAAAATGAAATTTCCAAAATTGTTTCCTGATTTTAAAGCTTCAAATAAATAATTTTATATCTTTTTAAATGAACTTTATCGTCGATAAATTGTCAAAGTGAAGTCATCACTTAGTGGACCCATATATATATATGTCTTTGCGTACACACTTACAAAAGCGGTGTAGTTGTAGCACTGGCCACCAAAGGAATGACATAACCAAATTTCATTTTGGAAGTCATACATATCAAGCATTAAGCCTCGAACGCCATTCTGCAAAATAAAATAACACCACTTGTAAAAATATGTAGCTATGAAAATTAAATTTTGTTTACCTAATTTGAGAATTAAAAATAAAATATACACTAAGACCAATAAACCCTGTTTTTCAACAGAATCTATATGAGAACGAGTCTAATTAAAAGATGAAAACATGGTAATTATCATACATTCTATGTACCAACAATTGTTTTAAATTTCTTCTATCCACTAGGTTTAATTTATTAAGAATAATCTAATTAATTTTGAATTTTGAATACTGAATATATATCCTTCTTATTCAATTTTTAAATTAAAAAGATGAAGATTTAAAAAAAGAAAAAAAAAGATTTATAAAGTCAAAACGCACCTAATGCATGTTATTTTGGCCTTAGAAAATATAGATGGAAAGTCTAACCATTATTGATCAAAAGCATCTAGCTGTTTGGCAATGTGTTAAAGTCTCACATTGAACATGCTTTGAAGGTCTAAAGTTAATCCTATATTCCTCTATGGCAACTAATTGGTCAATTAAGACATTATCAACCAAATACAGAGTCATATACAATCATTTAATTTACTTTCCGGTTACATATATATATATATATATATATATATGCAGATAATATGTTATATGTGAATCAAAATCACTCATCTCTTTACCACGTTATCTAAATCTAAATCGTCATAAATTACTAATCTCCAAAGTATGAATTCTTATATATTCAAACAAACATTTCATATACTAATTAATATTACATAATTCAGCTAACCTTTAGCTTTTTTTATTTGAAGAACATTGAATTAGTTTAACAAGTCCAGTTAAACCCCAAGTTGCTAATCAATTTGATACATAATCTAATATTACGCAAATGCAATTACATCACCTGAAAGCTCATTACTTAGTCACCACATTTTCAACACACAAACATGTTATTCAAAAACGTTTTACAATTAACAAAACCTACTTTCCGTACGTACAACATACAGTGTTAATTTAAGTTTATCTAATGTTAGGTATCAATTTATATGTTGCAATAATGAACATGTGAAAGAGGAAAAATCACTGACATGTGTCATGGCTTCAATTTTAAACCATATCTGTCATTTGTACCAACAGTAATGATGATCATAAACGCACTCGGAAACATCATAATTTATTTTTTGACTTTTTAACATAGAATATTTCAAATTTCAAGCAAATCCCACAACTGCAATTGGTACATCCAGCTGTGATCAATATAAACATTTGGAACATTGCCCCTCAGATAATTAATGGGTTTTTGGCAGAATGTCAATAGGGGGTAGAAAAGCGTTGGTTTCTAGGAAAGTGTAGAGCGACCAAACATATATCACCGCTACCGTCTGAAAAAACAGAAACTTTTTTTTCCCCCTCTCTTTCATTTGAGTTTCGTAATTAAGTACATTATATATATATATATATATATATAGAGATATATGTTCATCATGCTTTTTTTTACTTTTACTTGACATTTTTCCGACAACCAAACAAGAAACTTGAAACTTTGAAGAAAGAAAAAGAAAAAAGAAAAAAAAAAAAAAAAGGAAATACATACATTGAGCTGGCTGGTAATGGAGTCCTGCTGATTAGTTGGAGCTAGTATAATAGAGCCGGTGGCCGACTTGTCACCCAACTTCGCAAATGAATTGTGGGTTGTCAACCATGAATACCGATTAAATGGCAACCCTTTTACCTACCAAATTCAAATATTTCAAATTAAACCAAACCAAACCGAATTGAATCGAACTAAAATCTCTCAAAGCTAAGTTCCTAAACAGAGAAATAATAATATATAAAAAAAAGAAAAAAATTTGAAAATGGAATATATTAGAGAGAGAGACCTGAGAAGTGGGATTAATGGGTTTGATACGAGTGCACCGAGGCCGTACATTTCCATTGCTGATGCAAGTTTCGCAGTGTAAGCCGGAATCGCAGTTTTTGTCTGCTGCACATGTTTGTCCCTCCTGTACAAATAACAGGGTAAAAACTTTGCTTCGCTTTTAATTAATGGAAAAATAAAAAATGAGAAAGAAGAGGAAATTAGAAATCGGAGGATGATGATGAACCTTGAGAGCTGAACAAAAATGGAGGAGGAAAGCAGTGGCGAACACAATTGCAATGAGAGTGGAAATGTTTCTCTGCAGACAGAGTAAAACAGAGTAGTTAGTGGGGTTAACAATTGGACAAAAAGGCAATTATCAGAACAAACCCAATAAGGATAAGACAAAGACATGCCCTCATTGGCAGCGTTGGGAGAGAAATATTGGAGTCTCAGATTGTTGTAGTCTGGTTTCTTCGTACATGGATATATACATACATATATATATATATATATATGTAAGTATTTATGGAGGAGGAGGAGGAGGAGGAGGCTAGGAAGAGAAGAAGACGTGTGTTGAATGGAGTCCTGGAATAAAGCAATTAAAGTATGGAGGTTTATGCGCCGCTAACTAGTTGCAGTTTGCTTTTGGTTTTTTTAAAAAAGAAAACTGTATTATATATATATATATATATATATATAGTCTGTTTACGATTTTCATATCGACTATAGTATTAATGACGATTTTTTATATTGGTGATAATTTTTTAATATTATGAAAAATCATCATTAATACTGCGATCTTCATACGGACCATGCTCACTATAAAATTTCCGTATATATATATATATATATATATATAATTGAACGGACCATGCTCACTATAAAATTTCCGTATATATATATATATATATATATAATTGAATTTTGATATTAGTACTCATTCTTAAATGGCGACCATTCTTTAATTTTATAAAAAATTCAATTCTATGTTAGACACAAGTCGAATTAGTTGATCTTTTCCTAGAAACAACATGAGAAGAAAATTAATTTTATATAACAATGTTCTCTATTTGCATGTCTGCATTTGGTTTTACAAGTGGGCTTCATTTGATTTACCAAAAATTTAGAAAGTGGGGAAGGATTCAGTTATTCAAGAATGATAGGTACATAATTATTAATTAGATTTGTTTATAAGGTTAGATTGCAAGTTCAATCCAATTTTTATCAAAAATTAATAAAAATAAAAATAAAAACCCTGAAATGCTTTATCATTTTAATAACTCGTTTTTATGCTTTTATTTATTAAAAAAATATAAATATTGAATTTCCTTTACCACCATTATCCAACTTGAAAGTTGAAAGAATATTTTCTTTCCGTGGCGTTTTTAATTACTTTAATTAATTTACAGATTTTTTATTTTGCCGAATAAATTATGGACGTAAGATGAAATGATCATATAACGTTTTTTACTCTATTGTTTACACTAACTTTTGCTTGTTTGTGTAGCTTATCAATTGAGCCAAACAATGATCATATAACTAAGTTAGTTTAAATAAAATAATTATATTTTAAAATCCCATTTGATAAATAAAGTTATTTAAAATCTAATTTATTTTGGATAACGATGATTTTATTGTATTTGGATATTTTCTGAGGTGGGAAAGATAGGATCCAATAAATTAGATTCATATTTATCCTTGAAAATATATGGAAAAGTTCACGAAGATATTATTTTAAAAATTCAAAAATATCATGTTAGGATTTTTTAAAAAAATACAAATATCCTATTTAATTTATTATAAAAATTTAAATTTAATTACTTATAAATTCTAGTTTTTTTATTATTACCAAACATAACAAGCATAACAAGAAAAAAATTAATTTTTAAAAAAATTATATTCTGAAAATTAATTTCTCTCCATAATTTAATGCTTTCTATAAAGGATTTAAAAATTATTATTAAATGGAAAATTGGAAAATGTTATAACTAATAAATATCATAAAATGATTACGTACTTTTTAAGTTGTGTGAAATGACAAAAATTAAAATCAAAATGCACTGTTGAAGTTTCCTTTTGTATATAGGGTAAATATTGCCTGGTCAAGTAATTTTTTTATAGTAAAATTTTAATGTCATTGTTATATATATATATATATATATTATAATTAAATGTGATTTCAGATTCTCTCATTAATTCCTAATATAAACTAATAAAAGAATAAATTGAAAACTCTATGCTAGTGTGGTTTTAGCAGTTATGAAAACAAATATCTAATGTCATGTAAACAAATATCTAATATCATATAACGTGTATCGTATGCATGTACTCTTTTTTCAGGACACCTTTTCGGAAAAGCAAAAAAGAAAAAAAAAAGAAAGAAAGAAAAGGTCATATATCAACCATAAAAGCAACTTCCCTTTATTTTATCTTTGATATGGTGTTGCTTGAAGCAGCTTCTTTTGTTTGAAGAAGTAAATATCCTATCCCTTTCAAATTACTTGCTTTATTCTGTCTAGATCAAAAAACCTTGTCAATTATTATTCACCAAAAAAAGTAAAACCTTATCAATTATTGTTAAATATATAATCTTTCTTCTATATATTTGGAACACAAATATCTGCTTTCATGAGGTTATAACCTAACGGCATATCCAAATGATTTTGGTATTTTACCTGCTCTTCTTATTCATTTCACATGAAAAATATATGAATGGAGAAGGTAACATAGTTACATAAGCTTGAGTCATTATTTCCCTAATTTGAAGAGAATAAGGTATTATTATTTTTTTTTAATTTTTGATTTTCTATCTAATTGTATGTAATCTATTTGTTTCAAATGTTTGTTGATCTTAGATATATAGTTGTAATTAAAGTTTGCTAGAAATATTAATTAATTATAAATTTGAAAGGAAAAAAAAAATTAAAACTATCTCAAAGTATTTTTAGTTTGGCTTTTTTTCTTTAAATTGTATTTAATTAAGATATATAATAAGCTATAATTTACTCTAATTAAGATTTAAAGTACAAAAATAGATAATAATAAAAAATTCAAAAACCAATGCATTAGTAAATGGCACCTAGACTAACTGTATCAGTGAACACTGACATAACTGCAAATTACTTGAACGGGTCCAAAGCATATTAATTAGCTTGGTTTGGACATAAAGTTGTTCTATAAGCTCCATCAGTATCACTACAAATAATATACATATATATATATATATATTATTGATTCTATCTAAATATTGTCATATTTACACGTATGAATTAATGGATTAATTACTTTAATGAAATTTAGACGTTAAAAATCAAAATCAAATTATAATATTAAAAAATAAGATATTTTTGTGATTGAATTAAAAGGTGGTTTCCAATACAATTATCAAATCAGAGATGATCCAATGGAATATAAGATAAAATAACTCTGAAGATGGTTGGCAAGCAATTATGACTGTGACCAAAGAGATAGAGGCTCAAAACCCACCATTAATCAACCATTGGGAATTGCAGGGCAAAAGTTACTCTAAATCTTTTTTTTATTTTTTTTTATTTTATAACAAAATAAAAAATATACGTCTAAAGTTTTCTTGCAATTTCTATTTTCTTACTATTTAATATACGCACTGGATGATCTCTCCCATCCCATTGGCCGGCCAACTTCTTTATTATTATTGTTGTTTCTTATTTATATAAGATAATTATTGTTGTTTCTTAAGATAATAATTATCAATGAACACTGACATATGTGGATTGTATAAGATAATTATTAAATGTCCACATAAAAATGTAATATGATTCGATCCACGGATGAAGATCATGAAGGAATGACCATGTAAATTGTCAATATATAATTATTTTATTGGGTAATAATTGTCACTATGTAAATTGTACTATATATAATGTGGAATATATTAGGGGTCAGTACTAGTGAAGTGTGCAGTAAAAAGCAGGTCAATGTCACGGGCTTGTTGGCATTTTCAGAAACAGCAACAGAACTGCACAGTTCTCACACAAAAAGAAAAATAATAATAATAATAAACCACACACTTATTTTGTCCTCTCCTAATCAAGAATGGTCAATTTCTCTCTAAAGCAAAACCCTAAAATGTTAAATTCAAAATGGATATGAATATTTGAGAATTGAGAGCAAGCTTCTTCACAACACAGCCAGACAAAATTAATTGGGAATTCACGTGGATGTTTGCACTTGGAATCCAAATAATGATTGTAATATTTCAACACGAGGAAAAGGAAAATGGTAGAAGAAGGATGCTTTTTACATAATGAAGATGGAGCAATTAATACTAGAAAATGCTTGACTTATTTGTAGCTACATATTAATTATTTTTGTGTAGGTCGAAACTAGAAATAGAATGGAAATTGTCACGTCTACTTAACTTTTTTTTTTTTTTTGAAAAGACATTAATTTTAACTTAAATTGATGAAAATTATAAATGCGCATATGAAATAGTACTTATCCTATTCCATATAAACTCATGGTATTAAATATTTTATTGAAAGTTTTAATAAACTTGAAGAAAAATACTGAAAATATGATAAATATCTATTACAATGTTTTTTGAACCGTCCTTGAAAGCTTTGCTTTTTTGTCATCTTCATAAACGTGGATTATTCCTTCATTTCAACTTTATTTAAAATTTTGAGGATTTAATGACATATATATATTTTTTTTCAATCTATTGTTAATCTATGATCAAGATTTATTCTAAATTATTATAATAATTTGATTCATTTCAGTATTTCAATCTATAACCTCTTAATTATAAGTATGAGTGGCTTACTAGCTAAATTAATTTTATTTGATTTTAATGATATTTTTATATTTTCTTTTGATAGATGAATGTTTCTACTACTCATTATTTTTTACCCTTTTTTGCATTGGTGGGCCTTTATTTATAACATGGTTTGCACACTTAGCCTTATCTTTTTTCTTTTTTTTTTAAGGCATTTTTGTTTTGTAAATTTGGTATCTTTTGCACCATTAATTCTTTGTTCATTTTCCATTTAACATTCCGTTAAATAGATGGGACCAAAATACAAATTCAACATAATTATGGGACTTTTAATTGCAAAAAAAAAATTGAAAAGTGAAAAATATTTTTTTAAAAGAAATTATTTTTCAAAATTAATAATTATTTAAAAATATAACACACAATATTTATTTTATAAAAAATTATTGGGAAAAATTAAGATAATTCCTAAATTATTTTAATATTTTTTTTGAAACAAAAAACAAAGATAGTTTTTTTAAACATCTATATAAACTATTTATAATAAAAAATTACTTTTTTTAATTTTTTTTAAAATATTTAATTTTAAAAAAATTTAATTTTAAAAAAATAGTTTATATAATTTTTTTTTAAATAATCTCCATTTGTTGTTTAAAAAATATTAAAAATTTTAGGAACCATTGAATTTTTTCCAATATTTTTTTTATAAAATAAAAATGATGTATTATATTTTTAAATAATTATCAAATTTGAAAAATAATTTAATTCTTCTTACATATGAAGCCCCATAACTATGTTGAATTTGTATTTTGGTCCCTTCTACTTTGGTCCCTTCTACTTAACGGAATTTTAGATGAAAATAGGCGGATGGAAAACAGGCAAAGGATTAATGGTGTAAAAGATACCGAATTTATGGGGGAAAAAACCTAAAAAACAAAAGATCAGGACCAATGGGCAAAACACGCCAAAGATGAGAAACCACCAATGCCAAAGGCCTATATTTTCCTTTGGTAAAAAAAAAAAAGAAAAAAAAAAAGAAAAGAAAAAAAATAAAAGGCTGATTACTTATTAAATATTTTCAAAATATTAGTTCTATTCATAATTTTTTCATATTAACTATATTCATCATTTAATTATTTTCATTTAATCCTATTAACTCTTAAAAATAAAGTGTAAAAATGAACAAATATTTTTACAAGTTTTTTTTTTTTTTTTGGGGATAATATTCACAAGCTTAATCTTTCTGTTTAAGATTATAGGAATAAACCCAAGCTTGAAAGTAAAATATTGACAGTCCAAATAATAATAATAATAATAATAATAATAAATATTAGGCTTGTAAAGAAAATAGATAAAGAAAGGCAATAATTTTTTAAAAACAATTCAAGTCTCCACATGCATTCTTTTTTAACACTTTTAATATAATTTTAAGATTATATTAATTTTAATATTTTGAAGATTATTTATTTTTTCATCTTAAATTATTATTATAATATTAATAATTCAGGTCAACTACTATTCCTTTTTTACTTTAATTTTTAATAATTTTTTTAATCCTTTATTTCTTGTTGACATTTTATTTTTAAGAGTTAATAGAATTAAATGAAAACAATAAAAATAAATAAATAATGAAAGGATGAATTTTTGATCTTTTATTTTTTAATTGTCATATATCACTAGACTAGGAAAAAGTTGAATAAAATAAAAAAATAATAAATAAGTTGCCATAAAAAAAATAGAAAAAATAAAGGATGAGTTTTGATCTTTTATTTGTTAATTGAAAAATGTCACTAGATTAGGAAAGAGTTAAACGAAACAAAAGGAGGAATAAATCAAAAACGAATCATGAACATCGATATGTAAAATTTCATATTGATATGTAAAATATTATGTGTCACCATATCCTAAAAAACTATAGAAATGACTAGAAAATCCAAATTTTATTTGGTTTCATTTATGTACATGCGAATGAAAAATGCGCAATAGAAATGTAAAGAATTTAATCGATACATCACGCATCTATAAACATTTGAGGTGGTGGTTTATTTTTTTTTTATTTTTTTATTTTTTGGTTGGATGAATTATACACGTAACTCACATGGTACATACAATCAATGTACTGTATAATAATATATTTTTATATGTTAGGATTTTTTTTTTTTGGGTGAAATTATATGTATGGCTCTTGCACTATGAAGTTGACAGATTAATTGATTGAAGCAACCTCATCTATATGGTCTGGTTATTTAATGTATTATGAACATATCTATATATATATATATATTGATATACAGACAGACATTTTCTTATCAAAAATAATTTCATCACGTGTAGATGTTGATGGGATGTGTTTGTACCAAATTGGTATTAATGCGT
The DNA here is from genome assembly GCF_031755915.1 of Ziziphus jujuba. NCBI lineage: Eukaryota > Viridiplantae > Streptophyta > Magnoliopsida > Rosales > Rhamnaceae > Ziziphus > Ziziphus jujuba. The sequence continues at coordinate 11,876,522 of NC_083387.1, read as the reverse complement.
TTTCGGATGATCAAGTAAATCTCCACAAACTTTATTTTCAATTAATATGTCAAGATTTTGCTTATTGCTTTCCCTTTGTTGTATGTGTTGTTTGCATTCATGAATAGCTTGGATGAAAATAAATACCTAAACGACAACTCAATTCAATTCCTTTATTTATTCACCAAGAAAGAAAGAGAACGAGAGCATTTGATGTTTTTGATTTTAAACAATGTTTGGCCGCAATAATAGTTTGGTCTCGTCCATATATTGAGAATAATTTGGTAGTAAATTAACAAAATCACATTATCATGAGGATATACTTCCTTGCACGCCAAAAAAACGAATGGAACAAGAATCAAAATGTGCACAAATAATATTTCACCCCGATAGAGGTCACGTGGATTGCAAGGATTAAATACTTAATTTCTCAATGTAGGGAAAACCTCATATAATTTATAGTATCCACAATTACATAAAAACCTTTGCCACCCCTTCTAAGATTTTAGTATACATATCTCTCTTGCATATTCTTTTTCTCAATTACCAAGATGTTATCCTTTTTCACTCTCATGTTTTGTACTTCTACCAAACTTATGTCCATGATTGAAAAGATTTTTAATTTCTTCTTTAATTTCGTGGGATCGTAGTAGCTTATTACATATAATATTCATATCTCATTTTTGTATTTTGAATTTATAATTTACGAGGAGAATTCAAAAAGAATGGAGAGTATTTTAAGTTAGATCAAATGTGTTCTACTACTCTTAATTTGATCAAAGTGTATTTTGGAGTCTCTCTTTTTTTTTTTTTTTTTTTTGTTTACATTTATTACCCTCTAAGTTTCAAAGATTATAAATTGGTTACAAAATGGTTAAAGCTAACGGAATCCTTCATCCATTTTTAATTTTCCATTTATTTATTTTTTCTCAATAAATGGTGAGTTTTTGGATTATTTAAAATGGATTCATGATTAACAATATTTGAAAATGAGACGAATGGATTTAAGAATAAAATTGGATGAATAGTTAAGGTTCTTTTCGCATTTAACAGTTTTGTTACCAACTGAAATTTTTTGAAATTTAAACGGTATAAAAGCAAAAAATAAATAAATAGAGACCTCAAAAAAAAAATATATATATATATATATTTTGTGAATAATTCAAAACAAACTTTACCCAATTAAGGGGTAGTAAAGAACACTTAACCGACTAAAAGAAAATTATTAATAAAGATAGTATAAAATAAAAATTAGATCATTCTTTCAAAATTTTCATAGTTTTATTAAAACATGCAAGTGAAGACATATATCTTCTTTACCATATATTCCATTTGATAAAATATCCCCATTCAAGTATCCAAAATAAACAATGCCATTGAAGCCTCAAACGTTCACTTGCCCAACAGATTAGAGAAAAAAATGAAAGAGATATACAATGTATCATGCGTTCATTTTGTAGTCTAAAAGACTTATTTTGCATTTTCTTGAAAAGCTTTGTGTGCATAAAGACAAAGATGACAATTGACAACTATTTTATTTGAACCAAAAATTTTAAAAAACAAAACAAAACAAAAAGATGCCAAGTTGCCAACTATTTGTTGGCATTTTCAAATCCTAGTTTACCAACAAAAAAATATAAAATAATATAAAAATGCCAACTGTTAAGTGTTAACAAAAATTTAGCAACAATAATTGCAGTGGTTAAAAAAATTAAAATATTAAAGTATGCCATAAAAAGTAATTATTAAAAATTAAAAAAATAATAAAGAAAAAGGGTACGGTATGGTATGGTATGGATGATATTATAAATTTTGTGGATGATTTTTTTTGAGACAAAGAAAACGATGCCCGTGGCTTGCACCAACACAGAGAGTACAGACATGCTTCGGAGGTTCATATATTTTAGAGTCGTCTCGGGCCCACATAACCTTTCTCCCTGGTCCCCCAGTGGCTGGGCTCCAGCCTCCAATCATTTCCTGCCATGAGCATGGAACTATTTTTTTTTTTTGCTAAATAAAAAAAATGCCTTCTGTTAATGTAATAAGCATCATATCATAGTCCTATATTATATGGTATGGAATTATCATAAGTATGTAGCTTTGCATCATATGTCATAAAACCATATGAAGTAATCACCCAAAGCCATATAACCAAAAAAAAAAAGTGTCAAAACTTTTTAGCAAATCCAATTTTAAGAAATTAGTTTTTTACAATTTTCTCCTGTAACTGTGAATGTTGGGTTAGAAAATTTTTAATTTCCTATCCAGTATATCTTAGAACTATTTTTTTTTTTTTTTAACAGATAGAACCTAATTTGGTTTTTTTTTTTTTTTTTGTTCGCCCTGAATAAATAGATACTAATTTGTTTGTATTGATGATTTCTAACATTGAATTCTTTTTTAGGCAAACAATTTCAACTTTGAATTATTGTAAAAAAAAAAAATTGTAATTTTGAGAAAGTGTCACAAAATGGGCTATTTTATTTTTTTGTTATTATTTTGAGTTACTTTCGTATCTTATTGATATGTTATTATTATTATTATTATTATTATTATTGAATAAATTAAAAAAAAAAGGATTTCATTTCAAGTTTTAAACTCAAAACTTAAAAACTATTATCATTGATTATTGGTAAAAAAAACTTGTTTAAAAAATTAAAATTTAATATTTTCTAAATAATGAATCTAAATTCAAATCTTTCAATGTCACATATGAAATAGTTATTCATTATTATAATCCTTACAGTTATGAAAAAAATTTGTTTTATTCAAGCATTCATTACATTAACCATATTTAAGCTCATGGATGGTCTGCTCTGTTCTCCATCTCAATTTATCCAACGACAATCATAATTGCAAGAAGTTTTTCTAATAAAAAAAAGAAAAAAAAAAATGAATGATGGAAGTAGCTGGAGAACTCCTACTAGAAGAAACTGAATGAAATTGAGTGAGAAAAGAGAAGGGGTCCCACAGCATACGAGTGATAGCGCCATAAATTAGAATATGGTTGAGAACTCGAGGGAGAGAGAAGAAAAAAGTGGGCCATTGTATTCACAGACATTTTGCACAGTTTCAAGAGACAGTCAAAACCAGCTCCCCATTGCACACTTGCTCTCACAGAAAACCCCAAACTCTTTCTTGTTCTTTTATTTCTAAGGATTCAGGGAAAAAACAAACGAAAAAGCATTCATCGTGTATGGTACCCAGATGTGCTAACATACCCCATTTGCCCCCACCATCTCTCTCTCTCTCTCTCTCTCTCTCTGTTGTCCTTACCCTCTGAGACCTGAAATTTCCTCCTTCCTTTCAACCATGGAGGTCTACCGCCTCCTTTCTCTTCTGGGTGTTGTGGGGTTTCTTGGAATGCACCTTATTCCTGTAATAATGGCAGGTATTTGCTTTATTCCTCATGCTCTGAGTCTTTTCAGTGACTAAAAGGAGCTCCCTTTTATTTATTGTTGCTTTCTTTTATTACTCAATGTCTTCTCCACTCTGGGTGCTTTTAGCGACCCGTTTTGGTTTTTGATATAGTGAGTTTGGAAATGGGTATTATTGCTCTAGTTTAATGTCCTTAAGTTTTCCTTTTTATTTTTCCCCCATGTTTTCCTCTAATTGTAAGCGTGTAAGGTTTTTCAGATTTTTAAGTTTATGTTTTTGGTGAGTTTTAGTGAGCTGAAGAATGACATGTATCATTCTCCGGCTTCTGGGTTTAAGAAGTTTTGGTGGCACTGGGGTTATTTGGCTTATTGGCTTTATGTTTTAATCTCTTTGAGTTGTCCAAATCTCTGTTCATTTTGTTTTAAAGAGCAATGCGAGTTTTGGAAATGTACTTGAATTCTCAAATTTGGATTGAGTACCGAAATTGTAGCCAGAGTTGGGACTCTGCAACTGGGTTTTTCTGGTTTCCACCATTAGACTGTGTTTATGTAAATGCTAATCATTTCCTTTTGAATCTTGGGCACTTGATGAGTATGTTGGAATCTGGTTCGGGAAGTAGGTTAAGATAGGATTACCTTGATACATGGCCCTGTCATTTTCAAGGCAGCTATATGTTTACACCGTTAAGCATTTTCTGAAGTCAAACCATTTTTCTTCTAAAATTATTAATGTAGGTTTCTGCAATCAAGTTTTTGGTTTGATGGTACATGTTAGGTGTTGAATTTCAAATATAAAAGTTGCTGAAAAGGGAAAACCTAATTTGCTATCAACTTTTTTTTTTATTTTTTTCACCACTTGCAGATTGCCCCTTAGATTTGAGTGGATCAAACTTTACACTGGCAGCTTCTTTATGCTCTAAAAAAGATGAGAGAGGAAAGTGTTGCCGCTATGTAAATGCTCTAATTGCAGTTTCGGTCACTCGCTATGCAAACAGAACAGGCAACTTAGGGGTTTCTTCAAATTTATCTGACATCTGCCTGCAGTCCATATCACAAACCTTGGAACTATATGGAGTTCCACAAAATGCAACCATTTTTTGTGGATTTGGAACAAAGATACCTGTAAATTATGAATGTAAGGGACGAAGAACTGTCACACAGATGCTGCAGTCCCCAAAGTTTGTGGATGTCACAGAAAATTGCAGAGTACCTCTTTCTGAGGAAACTAAATGCAGGAAATGTTTAAATGCTGGCATTGTATACCTTCATCATTTGGTAGGAACAGAAAATAATATGACACTGAGTACTTGCCGGGATGCAACATTTGCTGCACTTGCAAGCCAAGTTGATGATACTTCAGCTGTTGACATTGCAAGCTGTTTCTTTGGAGTTCAGGGGCTTACCCTTCCCCCAGGTGAGGATAGTTTTGGCAAAAATGCAGTTTTAATTTGAATTCCATACAATGTTTCCAACAGCCAGTACTAGTTCACTGCCTTGGTGTGACTTATTGCTACTTTTTCTATGTACTTAGTAGACAATACAATATTCCAAATAAGATCTATAAAATCATCTAGTAGCTTATATTGGTAAGCATCTATAAACCATTGCTGTTGTCGATTCCCAGTATCACCATTTGGTTATGTTGGTAACATATAGCATATAGAAAGCTGTGCGTTACCAGAGTTGGGAATTATGTCTGATTTTGTTGAATAAGCACGACCCATAAGAGTTCTTTTACTTATATGCCTGTTGAGTGTCATGATGCAATAAAGCATTAGGAAGAAAGATGCTGATTGGGTAGGCTCTCATCCTGATTTCCTCACATGATGGTGGTACTGTAGCGTTGTTTTCAGTTGATCAAGTGTCTGATCTAGAAAACATCAGAGTTCTGTACACTTCTCTAGTGAACCCCACACCCATCGCTGAAGAAGAAACATAAAAATGTTGAGAAGAGATGTCAAATGGGGTTTATTTTTGTAAATTATGTTAGCTCAAAAGGATCTATGTTGAATGTTGGTTTTGATTTATGTGACCGCTATGTATGCAATCTATATTTTGGGCTAAATTTGATAAGTAGATTTTAACCAAAATTTTGTGCATGATGTGAGCTAGATTAATTGTGGTTGTTATCTGAAAATTATTTGTTGCAATTTTGTTAGGTTCAGAGCCAGCCCCATCTTTAATCACCCCTGAGGCTTCTCCAAGTCCTTTGATTGCTGCTAGCCCCAGCCATAACCTATCGGCTCTACCTCTAAATCAAAATCACCATTCCTACCACCTTACATTAATACCAGCTGTTGGCATTGGAGTGACAGTTGTTGCTGTTATCATGCTAGTTGTGTTGGTAATCCTTATTCGTAAGAAAAGCAGAGAGCTAGGTGATTGTGAAAATATAGATAAGACATCTTCAAAAACATTCCCTCCCTCTCGTCCTGCTCGGAAATTTCAGGAAGGTATGGCTCTAGCTTTTTCCTGATGTGTACTTTCTAGCTTTTAAGAAATACAACTGTTATGGTGGTCATTTTCTGGATTGGGCAGTACATGCAGGTAGTTCATCTATGTTTCGAAAATTCAGCTACAAGGAAATAAAGAAGGGGACAGATGATTTCAACACAATCATTGGACAAGGGGGATTTGGAACTGTGTACAAAGCCCAATTTAGTGATGGCTTAGTGGCAGCAGTAAAGCGGATGAACAAAGTATCAGAACAGGGGGAGGATGAATTCTGCAGGGAGATAGAGCTTCTTGCCAGATTGCATCATCGTCATCTTGTTGCTCTAAGAGGTTTTTGCATTGAAAAACATGAGAGGTTGATAGTTTATTCTTGAGATTTGTTGTTTTGAACCTTTGATACCGACATAATCAAATGCTTAATATGTCACATGGCAGATTTCTCATGTATGAGTACATGGCAAATGGTAGCTTGAAGGATCATCTTCATAGTATGTTTCTCCAACTACTGAATCCACTTGTGCTAGAAAGAGTCTGACAATTGTTTTATAAAAGGAAATTTCATATGTTATATGGTTGTCGTCGTATTTCTAGTAATGGAGTTTGGTCATATAGGAAATCACTCTCTTTTACTTGTATTCTTGTAGTGCATGTGCAGAATTTTATGTTAGTTCCTCAAGAAACATGGTTGATGGTTGTGTATTTTGAATGTGTTTCATTTGATGTTTTGCAGTTCCAAATAGAAGTCCTCTAAGTTGGCGTAGGAGAATCCAAATTGCCATTGATGTGGCTAATGCTCTGGTAATTTTTGGAATTATGCTAATCTCTTGATTGGTTGATTTAGTTAACATCAATTAAAAGATTTTGTTATCAGTCAAGACCACCAATATGGAACTGTAGACATACATATTTGAACGGCTTTGCCTTTCTCATTTTCCATTCTGACCTGCAGGAGTACCTACACTTTTATTGCGATCCTCCTTTATGCCACAGAGACATTAAAGCCAGCAACATTTTATTGGATGAGAATTTTGTTGCCAAGGTAGCTTTTTATTGAATGCAGCATTTGGTGTTTATATCGGGCTTAATTTAATTGCTTTTCGTAATAAAATTATGGAAAGAGATGTGTTCTCTTGGCAGAACCTAGATGTGTTTATTTCTTTAGCATGCACTCCATTTTTTCTCTTCAAACAAAAGGACATTCAGCAAGCAAGACAAAACCCTTTTTTTTTTCCCCTCCTTCAAATGAATGCATCCATAGTATTCTAGCCAAGTGCCTTGCTAAATGCTCAAATGGAACTTTTCGTTTTTCGAGTTCCCATTATATCTTTGTTTTTCAGGTTGCTGATTTTGGCCTTGCACATGCATCAAAGGATGGTTCTATTTGCTTTGAACCTGTAAACACAGATATCCGAGGAACTCCAGGTTGGTCATAATATTTTATAGCTCAAATATGATTGCACAGTTTTTTGTGCTGACTGACTGATAAATGTTGAATGGCTCCAGGTTATATGGATCCTGAGTATGTGATCACTCACGAGCTGACTGAGAAAAGCGACGTGTATAGTTACGGTGTCCTTCTGCTTGAGATAGTGACTGCCAGACGAGCAATACATGAAGGCAAGAATCTGGTTGAATGGGCACAAGCATACATGTTATCAGAATCAAGGCTTTCTGATTTGGTTGACCCCAGTATAAGAAATTCTTTTGATATGGGGCAGCTTCAAACAATAGTGTCTATCGTGAGATGGTGCACCCAGAAGGCAGGCCGAGCCAGGCCTTCAATTAAACAGGTTCTCAGGATTTTGTACGAAAGTTCAGAACCCATGCATAGTGGATTGGTAGAAGCTGTGGAAGATGAAGAGTATGAAGGTCTCGATGGGAGACCAAGGACAAGCAAAGGGAAAATGCACAGAAATGAGACACTTTTCCACAGTGGGGACTGGAGATATCTGGCTTCTTCTTCAAGTACGTCTAGATCATATTGTAGTAGAAGCTTCTTATTTGAAACCGGTTCTCCACAATCTCCACCCAATATTTTGTCTGTTTAGACTCAAATGCCATGTGGTCAGGTCATCCATAGTAAATCTATACTTTTTATATAGCAAGTTAAAGGATTTCTAGAGTTATACAGGCCTTTGGATCAAGGGTGAAAGGAAATTGTAAAAGTAAATTTGGTTTTTTTTCTACTTATTTTTCTATTTGTGTTAAAAATTTTGAGATATGGTGTTTTAATAAATTCTTTTTGCTTGTATTATTAGTACCAAGCGAATAACAACTTCTGACATGATTTTGTATTTATGGTTATGTATTCTTAAATAAAACTAATTGAGGGTAAAGACACAGTCTCATGAACAGAACTAGTTGCTCTATTTGCTATCACATTGTAACTGAAACATGGTCAATTCCCTTATGGGCATGTAAAGTACCTAACGGAGAAATATGCAGGTTGAAATGAGTGAGATTCTGCATTGGATTTCATTCCTGAAGCCCCCCTAACAAATAAGCATTCGTGCACAATGATTTTGACCTCATTGTGGATTATGGTTTATAATTAAAAATACCATATAATATCCTTTGGTTTGATAGAATATGCAGATTTATATACCAGCTTATTTGCTACAATGCCAGCTTATCTGCTACAATGAATTTTATTCCATCCTAGATGGTAATTAGGATCTATAATTTAAAAAAACAAAAGAAAAAAAGTCTTGAAGCAGAGGCATAGTTACTGCCATTATTAAAAGGGCTAGTAGCGCTTTAAAATAATTCTGTGTAAAATAGCTCAGTTTCTTTGACCAATTAGGACAAGTAATGGCTGTTTTCATTATTTCCACCAAAGCACAAGCCTATTCGAACTCTATTTAATTTTCTTGTGCTTGAATGAATAGGAAACGTGGGTTATTTTTCATGCGATTTGCAATAAATACTAAAATAAACGAAGTACCAAGGCGCAATAAACAGACATGGTCTGATCCATCAGAAATGCTCTTTTCTTTTTCATCTACGCAATGCAACTCCATTCAAACTCCAACAAATTTGTACATGCCACTGAAAGACTACTGAGAAAAGGATTGGCCGTCAAGAACATAGAGGAGGTAAAATGGGCAGTTGGTCAGATCTAATATGGATCGTACATGAATGTTAGTTGGAGTCGGTAGCTATCTTCAAGTCCGGTATCTAAAATTAATGCTAAAGAGCTCAAATACAATGCAACCCACAATTTGTTCTGTAATAATCTTTTTCAGGGGAAAAAAAAAAATCTTTTTTTTTCAGTAAGTTATAAGAAGAAACGTAATTTTCATATTAATTAGAGTTGAAACCAGACAATTTTTGACTTGGATTTTGAGCTGCCTCATGAGTCTCAATATCTATGCCATCACCAAGGAGTGAAATATTGCTAACAAATTCAACGATGGCTCCAAACTTTGGAAAATTCTTCTTATTTTCCAATTACTCGAATAGATAAATTACTCCATAATTGTATGAAGCACAAAACACAATCAGAACAAAAAATCTGAGCATCATCAGCTTGACCAGACATATCATTTGCACACCATAAACAATGTAAACTTACTAAATTGCAAAATTTGTAAAACCGATTAGATATATATTGAACTAAGCGGCAAAATTAAAACATAAACCAAACTACAGAGTAGAGTTCAAAATTCTTGGTAATTATCAAAACCCATTAGACATTCATGTTCTTAAAGTCCAAAAACAGCTTAATCTGAAATTTATATAATAATAAGGAAAAAAAAAATTCTCCACCTTTGTTTTCTTTTCCATTGCTCTTCCAATCTAACGGTAAGATTTCTGGAACCTAGCACGAGCACCACGACCACCGAACTTCTTGGGCTCGCAGCGTCTTGGATCGGCAACGAGAAGGGTCCTATCGTACCCGACAAGGATGTCCTTGATCTCCTTCTTGCTCTGCTCGTCCACGTACTTCTGGTAGAAAGCAACCAGGGCTTTCGCTATGCTCTGCCTGATGGCGTAGATCTGAGACGTGTGACCTCCACCCTTCACGCGGATGCGCATGTCGACTCCCGCGAAACGCTGTCGTCCAAGGAGGAGGATGGGCTCATAGGCCTTGAACCGGAGGATCTCCGGCTCCACCAGCTCGATTGGGCAGCCATTGATCTTGATCAGACCTCGCCCCCGCTTGCAGTAGGTCACAGCCACCGCCGTCTTCTTGCGGCCGAAACACTGTACGGACTCGATTGGCGCCGCTGCTGCTGCTGCCATTGTTAGGGTTTTGAAGGAGTGTGTGTTGGCGCTTGCGGACCAATGGAAACAAAAAACCCTTTTATTTTCTTCTTGTGCGTCACTCAGAGCAATATATAGTTAGTGACACGTCATCTTTTCTTTTCTCCACTTAAAAAAATACTTCTTTTTTTTCCTCGAAGCATAAAAAAAAAAGAAATACGTATAACGTATTTAAGTTTTTTTGGCTACTATTTTAAGGTTTTTTATATTTATTTTACATAATTATATTCTTTTATCCAAGAAAAAAAATACTTACATATATCCTAAAATTATATATACATATATGCATCAAAAATGTTATTTACTGTTATTTCAAAAAAAAATAATAATACTATTTATTGAATTTAGGTGTGTTTTACATTAAACTTGACACTTTTTTCCTCTACTATTTTATTTATTTTTCTGTTCGTGATAGCTTATCTTATAGTATGAAACTTTTGCACATTTTACTTTCCTTATAATTTTTTTTTCCCCTTTTTTATAAGTTACAATTGCATTTTCATTTTTAGCAAAAACTTTTTTGAGTGGGAAAAAAATAATAAATCACAATAAGAATGAAAATGAAAGTATAACTATGCAAAAAATTTAAAGTACAAGGAAACTTTTTGCAAAAAATGAAAATAAAAAATTAAGTATGTAAAAGTTTCAAATAAAAGTTTGTGAAATTAAAAATAAATTAGAGAAATACAAATCAATAAGTAATCAATACTTCTTTTATGATTGACCAGTACATCTTTTTTTCTTTAATAGTAGATTGGCTAGTACTTAAAAGGGCCAATCATTTTGAGAAATGATATTAATCCTGGGAAATAATTTTAAAATTCAAACTAAAATAAAATATATTGTTGGAAATATTTAAGTATAGGGGACATTAACAAATTTTTGGAGTGAATTCTTCTTTTGGGCTCAGCATCTTGTAATGTGGGCCGACCAATTAAATTAAAGGATATGCTCTCTACTGTTTAAGCCCAAGATGCTGCATTTTATAAATTGTGTAGAAATGGTGTGCATGTGATGCTTGTGGAGTGTATGCCTGAATTATGCACTTCTTTTTTTCTTTCTTTTTTTATATATATCATTTAAAATAATTTTTTTACCACGTGTTTTAAATTTATAATCTTCGAATTATATTAGATATAAATAATTTATCAACTGAACTAATATCGTTTAAACTGTACTCCTTACTTGAACAGTCTCATGCACGGTTGAAAACAGTGACTATGGGTGTGACAGTCTGAGTCTCGTTACATGCATTGTTAAACGGTGATTGAGTGTTTGAGGATCAGGGCATCTGCCTCTTGCCATACTAAGTTATGTATATGTATGTGGATGAGTGAATTAATCTTGGGAATTTTGTTTCTAAATTAGAGCTGTTTTATTGGTTCAATTGAATTATTTATTGGTTCAAATCTAAGATCTATAAGGTTATGCATACTCAAATTTTAACCCTTAAAATTGTTGAAGCATTAATACAGTAATGAGAATTTTCTTTGCCATTTTCATGTTCCTATATCTGCCTTATTAATGATAGAATCTAATTTCATCTTTAAAATTTATATTTTATTTTCACTTATTTTATGTTTATTTTTGTCCAAAATGGAGAATGCTCGCCCTATTATGCCTTCTTTATGGGAATTAAGTTAAGGAATGGGGATAGAGGCACAACCCAGATATGAGAAAACCTGTTTTCGACTTTGACTCTTCCACTCGATCTGTTACTTTTCTTTCCTCGCCTTATTTATACTCTTAACATAAAAAAGGGGACAGAGACTATTCTAATTTGAAAATTTATATATGTATCTTACTCATTTTATTGTGAGCTATTCATCTCACTTTATTATTAACTATCTAAGGATAAAATTAGCAAATAATATATGATAATTTTAATTTATAGTATTTATTTATTTTTTTTATTTTAATAATAAAAATTTATTTAAAAAAAAAACTCTCTAATAAAAATTTATTAATTTACAAAATTTAAAAAAAAATTACATTTTGTTTTTTACCCCCTTTTAGTATTATATCACATAAATATCATACTCTATAAAATGGGCTAGCTAACTCACTCTATAATAAATCTCTTACTTGTTAAAATGATTTGTTGTTGAATATAAATTGATTATAATTTTTTTTTAAAAAAAATCTTTAGTAGGAGAACTTATATGTACACCAAACTCAACATGTATAAGGTTAGAAATACATCATAACGTTAGAAGTACATCATACATATAATGCATCTAAAGTAATGGTAAGCTGTAAAGAACTCTAGCTCACACGTTATTCATCATAACATGGGACCCCTCTAGAACTATATGTTGAACAACCAAATATGTAAGGATTTAAGATTCAGTTTCCTTTGTCCATTCCACTATGTATCCATTTTCTGAAGAATAAGGGAAAAAAAAAAAAAATCATTCTGTCAATTTTATCAAATCATCATTCTTGTCTCTATTCTTTCAAAACCAACTCAAACACGAATTTTATTTTCCATTTCTTTCTCTTGATTTCATCGTTCTCGTCCCATCTATGTTTATTTCATCTTCTAGCAATACAGAAAATTTCAATTCCTACACACACACACACACACACATACACATATATAAACAGATACATACATATTACATATTATATATTAAATATTAAATATTTATTTTTAATTTTATATTATAATATTAAAATCTAATAAGGAAAAATGAACCATTTAATTAAATTATCACATAATGTACAAATAATACTTAATTTTTCTTAAAATAAAAAAGTATTTTTTTTGCATTTTGTTTTTTGTCTTCATTAATTTTTATGTCATATAAGATGGACTAGTTAGCCCACTAAATCAAAAGTCTCTTCATATATATATATATATATATATATATGTTAAGTTTTTTACTTGTTAATGTGATTTGTTATTGAATATAAATTAGTTACAATAAATAAATTAAGAGACAAATCCTTAATAAGAGAACTTATATGTACACATACTCAACATATATAAAGTTAGAAATACATCATACATATAATGCCTCTAAAGTAATGGTAAGTAAAGAACTCTAGCTCACACGTTATTGCAGAATAACATGGGACCCCTGCATATTCATTTGTGGAACGAACAAATATGTAAAGCTTTAAGATTTCAGTTTCCTTTGTCCATTCCACTACGTATCCATTCTTTGAAAATAAATAAATAAATAAATATCTCATTCTGTCGATTTTATCAACTCCTCGTTCTTGTCTTTATTCTCGCAAACCAACACAAACACGACTTTTATTTTCCATTTCTTTCTCTTGATTTCATCGTTCTCGTTTTCATCTATGTTTGTTTCATCTTCTAGCAATATTACAGACAATTTCAATTTCCTACATATATATATATATATATATATATATATAATTACACAACTACATACATATTTCATATTATATATATTAGAGATTTCATATGTCCATAATAATCTAGCAAGGTTTACCAAATGGGGAAGTTCAATCCCTTCAAGTTCTTCCCCTATTTTCTCCTTATCATCTTACCAGTTTCCATGTCATCCACCATTTCAGGATCCTACAATACATATATTATCCACATGGACAAATCAGCCATGCCAGCTGCATTCTCTTCCCATCACCATTGGTACACTGCAACTCTTTCTTCGCTCTCTTCCTCAAATGGCCTTCTTCCCACCCATCTCTACACCTACAATCACGTCATCTACGGTTTCAGCGCCGTCTTATCACCGGAGCACCTCCATCAGCTCTCTCGAATTCCGGGACATATCGCTACGTACCCGGAAATGTTTGGCCACCTCCATACCACACACACTCCACAATTCCTCGGCTTGAACAACCACTCCGGGTTATGGCCAATCAGCGGCTTCGGTGACGACGTGATAATCGGGATCCTCGACACCGGAATCTGGCCGGAGAGCGAAAGCTTCGACGACGAGGGAATGCCTCCGTTACCGGAAAGATGGCGGGGTGGATGTGAAAGCGGGATGGAGTTCAACTCCTCTAACTGCAACAGGAAGTTGATCGGAGCTCGTTCTTTCAGCAAAGGAATCAAACGCCGAGGATTGAACATATCCAGAACGAACGATTACGATTCTCCGAGGGATTTCATGGGCCACGGGACCCACACGTCGTCGACGGCTGCGGGAAGACACGTGGACAACGTGGAGTATTTCGGATATGCAAAAGGAACAGCAACCGGAATTGCACCAATGGCCAGGCTGGCAATGTACAAGGTGGTTTTCGACGGTGATACTTACGAAACTGCAGCCTCCGACGTCCTCGCCGGCATGGACCAAGCCATTGCCGACGGCGTCGACATCATGTCGTTGTCGCTGGGATTCCCGGAAACACCATTCAGTGAGAATCCGATAGCCGTCGGAGCTTTCTCTGCGATGGAGAAAGGGATTTTCGTTTCTTGTTCGGTCGGAAATTCAGGTCCTCATGCTTACACCATCTTCAACGGAGCTCCTTGGATCACCACCGTCGGTGCCGGAACCGTTGATCGCGATTTCGTAGCTCGTGTTACGTTCGGAGATGGAGAGCTGACGGTCATTGGAAAGTCTATTTATCCAGAAAACTTGTTCGTCTCCAACGTTCCTATATATTACGGATATGGAAACAGAAGCAAAGAAATCTGCGACTATAAAAGCTTAAACCCAAAAGAAGTTGCGGGAAAATACATCTTCTGCGACTTGGACGATAATTTAACAGTTTTTCAGCAACTACTCGAGCTGGATAGAACCGAAGCTGCCGGAGCAATATTCAATTCGGATTCCGGTCAGTTTCTCAAAACCAGCGACTTCAATCTCCCATTCGTGACTGTAAAACCGAACGATGGAGAATTGGTGAAGAAATATATAACGTCAGTTTCGGAGAATAATGCAACAGCCAGTATCAAGTTTCAGATAACGGTGATCGGAACTCGACCGGCACCACAAGTGGCCTACTTTTCGTCCCGGGGACCAGACCGGCAGTCGCCGTGGATTCTAAAACCTGATATTTTGGCTCCTGGGGTTAATATCTTAGCTGCATGGGTTCCAAACCGAGGTTTGCAACCTATAAGAGATTCTGATTTATTGCTTACAGACTATGCACTAGTATCGGGGACGTCCATGGCGTCCCCACATGCAGTCGCAATAGCAGCATTGCTCAAGGCAACTCACCGGGATTGGAGTCCGGCAGCTATACGGTCTGCAATGATGACCTCCGCCGACGTGGTCGACAACACCGGCAATCCCATCATCGACATGACCAGCAAAGTTGCTGGAACACCTCTGGATTTCGGAGCAGGACATGTGAATCCCAATAAGGCAATGGACCCTGGACTTGTTTATGACATTGAAGCCAAAGACTATATAAATTACTTGTGCAGTTTGAACTATACCACACAACAAATCAGGGTTATCTGGAGGACTACATCGAATTTCACTTGTGAATATGCTAATCGGGATTTGAATTATCCCTCGTTTATGGTTATCTTGAATGAGACTAACACTACAACCTACACTTTCAAAAGAGTGTTGACCAACGTTGGTGACTCTCCGTCGGTTTACCGTGCGGCGGTAAAGGTTCCGAGTGGTATGAAGGTGAGTGTGCAACCGGAAATGATCTCCTTTGAGAAGAAATATAGCAGAGCTGAGTTTAATCTGACGGCGGAGATTAATTTGGGAGGTATAGAAATAGTCCCACAGAGTGATTACATTGGTAATTATGGGTTTTTGTTGTGGTCTGAGGAGAACGGAAAACATGTTGTGAGGAGTCCAATTGTCTCTGCATTTGCAGCTTAATTTTGACAAAATCCATTACACCTAAGACGCTCATGGTTATAGGTTGATTTTTATGTTCATTTTCTTTTAGATTTTTCATCTAACCGTTTTTTTGTTATAAAAATAGTCTTTGAAGGAAGTTTAGAATATATATATATATATATATATAGAATTTTTCTACGATCAGGACCGTCAGAGATAGAAAAAGTGTCTGCTTTTCTTTTTTGATTGAAACGTGTACTCATTAAGAATAAAAGAAAGCTGCAAAAACCAGGCTGCAAGGGCAAGAAAACAGACAAAATAATACAAGCACAGAGCACGGGAAGAGAGCATGTTTCAAGTGGATGGATAATGCAGCAGAGAAAATAAATAGCGCCTAAAATTGTTTAACCGAATTAAAGTTTCCAAAGATAATGTGTTCGTTTAAAGTTTAAACTACGAAATCAAGTAACCATGAAAAGCATGTAAGAAGATATCTAATGTAACAGCTTATTATGCAGTTGACAATCTCAAGTTATAATACTTGGTGAGGATTTTGATTCATACCCATTGACCAAAAAATTGAGTTGAACGTTTTGGATAATGCTGAACCTTTGTCCGAACGAATTAGGATCATGCATTTGATTGAGAAGGAAGGCTCAAAATCAAGCACCAGCTGATGGAGAATTCGACCCAAAAACGGTGTTTAAAGCAACTAAATCAAGCTAACCATGAGAAATATATGCCTCCATTTATTTGAAGTTGGAAGGCTAACATCTTTCATGCACTAAGCCAACTGCATTCCAAAACGCATGGACGAATTCCCTTCCTTGAAGATTGTGCTTATGTAAATAATGAAATATATATTTGAAAATTTAGCAGTCGCTGTAGTTGGAAGAGAACTAGCACGTAGAATTTCTACAAACTATGATTTATTGTGAAAGAAAAATAAAAATGCAAGTTAATTTACATAGAAATCTGACATTAGCAGACGATCAGTTACACTTACAGGGCCCGGGTATGAGTCTTACATGGAAATCTCAATAATATTCAAGTCCATGCAAAACACATTCACAAAAAAAAAAAAAAAAAAAAAAAAAAAAAAAAAAAAGGCGCGCTCCCAGCCTCATCTTTAATTGTTTTGTGGAACATCATAAAAGACTCTTGAGAAAGAAACGCATTAATGGAGAGAGAGAGAGAGAGAGAGAGAGAGAGAGGGGCTGGTCGACCTTAAGCATGCTCGACCGTTTGGGCTACATTTAAGCTAAAAACATCACAAGGTTACAAGAAATGGCAAGCACCTGATTCTTAGCAACCAACTGCAGCCAAAAACTTCCGCTTGCTCACTGGTTCTTCATGCACTATCACAACATCGTTAACTTTCTCAAACAACTCCTCTAGTCGATCCACACCAAACTTTCTATAGTCCAAGGATTTCTTGTACCTTTGCTCGTATATTGCTTCAAAACAACCCAAGAAAATCCGACAAGAATAGCTTACTAGAATCTCTTGTAGCTCATGTTTAAACTGCTCAAGACCACAATTGTCAACTTCGAATTGACCTGCTGTTCCCAGATTAGGCTTTCCTTTATTCCTCCTCTCATCAGGTTCTTCAATGACTACCCTTTCCTCGTCTGAGAACTCATCTGATGAGCCATTAGCTGTGACAACATCAATGCACTCTTCCTGAGTCCCTTTCCCTTTCCTATTATCCTTCCTAGACAAAATCAATGGTGGTGCACTTGGGCCTACTTTCCAGTTTCTTAGGTAGACAAATTTCTTATGGCCTTTACCATCTACAGCTACTGTGTCACCCATCTTCTTGAAGAGATGTACAAGCTTGGATGCACCATATTCTGATACATAAAGAGATCTCCCAAAAACTTTCTGATACTCGGCAGGAACTCGAGTAAGAGGCAGGCAACCTCCTGAAAGTTCGAGCAACTTTACAATCTGCCCCCTTAGCCCATTTAAATCCCCAGGCTGTACCCATAAAATAGAATCATTAATATCATTGGGCATAACAGATCCTGCTGAAACTTCATTCAAGCCAGAAGGCAGACTTTGTGACCTCAGAGCTGCAGGATAACAAGGCATCATCAAAGAACCACTATTGTATTCTGATAGTGATTTTGACACTATTGAAAAATCTTTTGAGTTGTAATAGCTTTGTGAGATGCCCCTATATACAATAGCTTCTTCTTCATTTTGGCAATCTAGGTAGTCATTGATATGGCATCCCATGAGATACCCAGTGAAGTCAGCTGGTCCTCCTCGAGGAGGCACTAGAGCTCTAGCAGGGGGCACAAAGCCTTCTCCACGAGCCACACTAGGCCAGTCCCAGACAAACTTACCAGCGTTGCTGAGAGCAGATGAAACACCCACCCCAGAAGGGATAACAAGAATCACTGTATATCCACGTTGACCAAGTATATGAAGTGCGGGAGCAAAATCAACATCCCCAGAAATCAACATGATCGAAGAAGGGGGAGGGTTGTCAAGGGCAAAAAGAAACATATCAACCAAGATAGCCTTGTCAGCAGCATCCTTTCTTCCATTTGGAACATCAATGAGTTTGACACCAGTTCTCTGGCAACCCTCTCGGACTCGCCTGGGGAAGGCATTAAAGTCCCCATAGGCAGAAAACAACATAACAGCTCCTTTGATTACTGGATGCACCCGCAAAGCCATTCTGATATTACCGGCTACATCTTCAGGGCGAACATCACTTGGGACAGGGCAGTTTTCAATATCCCAAAGAATGGCTACAGGACCATCAGAGGAGCTCCGGCTTGGCTGGTTCAGTGGTGGCAGAAGCATGTTTGTCTTAGAATCTGTCAGATGTTCTCTTTGCTCAGAGGATTCTGAAGTCACATTCGATGTTGATGTATTTGGACAAGCCATCTCTGTACCAACTCAAAGGTTCCTGTACAAGTAATAGAGAAGAAAAATTTTTAAAATAACATTAGATGTCCTCAAAAAAATTTAGAGAACTAGCTGAAGCAAAAGTTGAGCTCTAGACGAAACTCTGGTCATATTAATGGCTGAACTAGTTGCTTAATAAGACTTATGTTCGAGGTTGTATGAGATAAGTAATTGAACAGATAAAAGGAATTGATTATACAAATGCAAATAGGTTGGATTCAAAACTGAGATTTGAAACACTAGAAAGTAGAGAGGATATGAGGTAGACAAGTTAACGATGTGTAGCAGTCCATTGCCATATACGTATGTGTGTCATGAAAATTTGCTGATGATAAGCAAGAATCATATGTCTATTTTTTGCTGCATGCAACAATTTCACCATTACTTGTAACAGCGGCAACATAAACATGTTTAGATAATGGAGAGCAGGTGTAGGATATGATTAGGGATACCGGTACATACTGTTGGTAATTTATTCTGCCAAGAAAATTGGCAAAGGAGGCTGCTGGCCAGCACAAATCTATATCACATTTTATGAACTTGGGACCTAAAAGTAACAAGTTCAGTTTGACTAACTTTCAAGATGCTAAATGGTCGGATTCGTTATAAAACAGAAGCATGCACGAAACATGTCGAACCAAAACTATCAGGTCAAAATTCATCATCATTTTGACAAAGTACACTCCTCAGCCATACATATAACTAATGGATGTTCAATATGTATTATTAGGTCAAAAATCATCATTTAATGACAAGCATGATTTTGACAACTTACAAGCAGCCATCCATACAGCTAGAAGATGTTCAATATGCATTAATCCCATATACGGATTACAAGATGCAAAGATCAGGGAAAAGGAAGGTGATTTTTGGAGTTCAACAATCTAAACCCCTCCCCATTCTAGTTCCTCTTTTCATCGTAAGAACAGCATATGGTTGAAACAGGGAATGGCAGACATTGGACATGTCTAGTGCAGACTGTCAGAAACAATTAGTAAACCAAATTAGTAATCAAGTTGCAAGTGTATTTCTCTTGGAACCCTGAATCAATGCTTACATTTGCTTAATAGCAAGAGTTAGTGCATCACTTAGCGGTACTGCCATGAAAATAAGAGACTTGCATAGCATTTTGAGGACCCAGAACACCGAAACAATTAAATTGCACAGGTATCGGTTTGGTAGCTGAGAAACTAATTTCATTGAAAGGAAAAGGAATTTAAAAAATAATAATAAATAAAAAAAATCAAGAAGTAGTTTTCTGCATTGCCAAGCTCAGAACACCTTCGACAATCATAAAGAAGGATCGGTCAAAAAAATAAGTGAAAAACCATAAGTACCCTACAGAAGATTGATAATCCACACATTAACTTTCAGCTTGACTTCTTTGATACTTATGGTAAATTGAATTTAAAAAAAAAAAAAAAAAAAAAAAAAAGGAAAGCAAAGGACCCAGCAAGATAGAAGCAAAGAATATATATATATATATATATATAATAAAAATAAAAATAAAAATTCGTGCTTTATCCTCCATGCTATTTTTTTTTTATTTTTTCTGGTAAATTTGATTGCTCAAATCCCAAACAACGAGGCTTCTAAGTTAAAAGCTTCAAACAACCCACAAGACGTAAACAACCACAATCCCAAACAAATCCCAATTGGAATTCGATAATCCAGTTAAACCAAAAAGAAAACATCAATAACACCAAAACAAACAATCAAGCAATGAATCCAAGAACAGTTACCTCATATTGAGATTGCAGAAGCTGCTCGGATTGTGGTGTCCTACCCAGAAGCCAAGAAACTAAAAAAAATTCCACAACACCCAAAGCCAAAAACGTGAACGATCCGATTACCACCAAATAGAGATCCAAATTCGAGACTATAAAATACCCAATAAATTTAAAACTACAAAAAGAATAAAAAATTATTAGGAAAGGAAGGGAAAGAGAAACAGACACCTGAAGAGACGCAAGCAAACTTCTTTGTGGGCTCTGAGGAAGTGATTTAACAACAAAGCTCAGATTTTTTTAAAATTTTTTTTTAGGTATTGAAAAAAATAATAATAATAATAAATAAAGTGAAAATAGATTTTTTTTCTTTTATACTGCTTGCTCACTGACGACTGACTCAGAATTGGGCTTCACAGCCCATTTGCTGTTGTTGTTGTGCTGTTGTAGTTTGTGGGTTAAAGGGAAAAATACATAACATATAATAAATGTGTTATCTTATTTTTGGTGAATTATATAATATATGTGTTCCTCAAGCTCTTAGACCGACATTCAGCATTCAGCAAGTGCCAAGCGTATGTCGGTAAATCTTGTGGGTCTATTTTTCTCCATTATCTTTCCTCTATTTCGTTTTAGTTGACAAAAGTTGTAATCATAAATGAGTATTTTATTATTTTCATACTGTGAGTGGCTGATACAAATCCATGATCATTAAACCATGAAAATAATGGGACGACCATAAGCTATGCATTTTTATACTAAAATAGTTTTCTTTTCCTTTTTATTTTATTTTATTTATTTTTATTTTTTTAATGATGTGTGAATGGAGGATGGGTTTTTTTTTTCCCGATATTTTTATAATAATATGGTTAGCAATCTTAACTTCCTCTAAGGTACAAATAACGCGCACACGCATGTAATATCATTATTTTTGTGGTATTACTCTGTCAAGTAAATCTCGTAGCTTACTCAAAGCACCGTAAATCTACCAGACTGAAAAGAATGTTGCAAGTAAATCTCATAGCTTACGCTGTCAAGTAAAAAAAAAATGTTGCAAAACGAAACAATCAACCAGTCTATCCGACTCGAGTCCAGACTGAAAAGAAGCAAATTAAACCCAACTACGTTTATAAACGCTTAATATCCACTTGTTTATGCAGCCGTAGGTATATGCTTCAACTTGGAAAGACGAAGAAAAAAAAATAAAACAAAGGCCAAAAAGATACCAATATGGTAACCGGATACCTATCATGATATGATAACAAGCTAGGCAAACATCTGAAAATATGTACAACCTGTATGGTTCCAGTTGAAGATTCAAACGATTAAAATTCTCACAAATACATGCCAGCAAAATATCAACTTGGAAAATTTCGGTCATCAACTGAACAATGCTTATGACTTGAGGACTCTCTCAATGGCTGCTACATAGAACTCTTTTGGCATTGTACCAACAACAGATTCACATTTCTCCCCATTCTTAAACAGCAAAACCACTGGAACAGCCTTAATTTCATATTTCTCAGCAATTTGCAAATCATCGTCCGTGTTCAGTACAAAGCATTTAAGCCTCCCAGCATACTCTAATGCAAGTTCATCAATCACCCTGTGGACCATCCTGCATGGCCCGCACCAACTTGCGTAGAATTCAACCAGGACAGGGGTTTGGCAGTTTATGACGGAATTTTCCCATGTATCTTTGGTAACTGCTGGAGCTGCACATATCCAACACAATCACGTTAAGAGTGCTTGATAAAAGAGTTGAACGAAATTCACAAAACAAAAATTGGATCATCATCCACTTTCCAAACTAGGATATATACAACTATACAAGCGATCATTCTATTATAAGGTGGTGAGTATTAGTCTAAAATGCCATATGACACATATCATTTACCTTCCACAAACCTCTCGTTGTCGAAGCTTCTTTTCTTAGGATTAACAATATTGCTTATCAGCTCTCACACTTGAGGGAACCATATGAAAGCTAATATTTACAAATTATACCCAATACAAACAATAGAAAGGATATCGATACAAATAAATGAAAATAAAATCTTACTACAAGTCGTGCAACAAATGATAATGAATAGTTCTTTAAAAATTATTATACTATTGTTAACAATTCCAATGGTCTTGAAAGTCAATTCCATTAACTTTCATAATATTCTTTATTAAAATAAATTTCTAAGTATACAACATTGCTTTGAACTTTAACAACTAATAAGCTCATAACAAAGTCCTTATAAGAACTTATAATAAGAGCTCATAAGGAACTCCTAACAATTGAAATTACGTAATATCTATAACCATCATTAAGGGTAAGCTTAAGAACATTATTGTAATTTCCAATCTTAAATTACACTGTACTATTTCCATTCTTCAGAAAGAGTTTTATAACTAAGAACAAACTAATGCAAGCCAAACGAACAGTAATGAATTCATATTAGAATATACATCTGGTTCATCATTTTGCCTTGTGATCCACATACCAGAATTATCTATTTGCAAATCATCTATTTATGGCATTCGTTCACCAAATCATTCCTTCATTTGACAAAGTATCAGCAGTACAAACCATAACTAAATCATCACCACACATGTATGAGAATTGAAATATTATAGGATAATAACTGTGCTATTTACCAAACAAAAGGACCAAATCTCAACTCAATAGAACAAACGTGACAAGATTACTATGTTAATGAAACAGTAAATTAACAAGGTGAAAACACATGAATCGGTAATAGAGTTTTTTACAAATCCAAAAAACAATTTGAAAGGAATCATAAAACAATAACCCAAAAAGAGAAAGATACAATTAGGAGCTTGAGAACAAAATATTTAGGCTTTTGGAGAACTGAAATAAGAAGAAATATCAGGTCCAGAAGTACGAATATATAGAAAAAATAAAAGCAGCAAGAAACAAATCAATTTAATAAGAAGAGAAGAAATGAAATGGTCAATTCCATATAAAGTACTAGATATGTTAGCCAAAGAAAAGTAATCTTCAATAGCCTCAGATAGTAAAGAAATAAATAACAGCACAATATGCATATGAAATACAGCAAATCAGAAATAGTAACAGGCACAAGATCACCATGTTTCTTTATACAAATTACAATAAAAAAAAATTTAAGAACCATCACGTTGGAATAGTGTAAACACCTTATGCCTTCTATGTCTTATGGGTAATTTGGGACTAGGTGCAAATTTAAAGGGAAGCGTTCTTCCATCAATCTATATAGTACATCTACACATCATGACACGATTACAACGATCTTTTGCTACTACAAGGCCCATGAAGTTTCAAAATGCAATACTACATATCTACACAAATAAGGGACAGTGACCCTCAGCTTGGATCCATGTGCACCTTAGCCCTACTATATTGTTATTAGACATTCAACCGTATAGACAGAATCTTAGGCCAAAATGTAAAAGTCATTAGGATATTAAAACCCAACAGCGAAAAAAATTATTCAACAATAATACAAGATTCTATCTGGTAACCATTTGTACATGAGATAAATCCTTTCACTGGGGTTTCTTCTCCAGTATTAGGCTTTAGGCTTCCATAAGGTCAAAATATCTACGACTTATTCTTTTTTAGTTCATAATCAATTTTAAGCATTAAACCAGTTCAAATGCTACAAGCTTTGAGAATGGACCTTCTTTCTTGAATTTCACTGGCACAATAATGTGAATTTTTTGAGTCATCCAAAAAATAATTAATTAATTAAAGAAATCATAGGATGAAAGTGAAACTAATCTGTTAACTGCAAAGGATAAAAGAATTAGGCAAGAAACTAGCATGAATAATCTTTAATATTCCCAACACTGAATTTCCTAAATCCAAAAGTCAAAATTATTTTTACACGCAGACACAAATCGAATCACAAAGATCCTAAAATGTCAAAATCGCAGACACAGTGAAGAGAGAGAGAGAGAGAGAGAGAGAGAGAGAGAGAGAGAGAATACCTCGGGAATCACGCATGGAGAGAACCTTGAGGCTTCGGGGCGTAGCATTTGGAAGCGAAAGGCGGCCATCGATGGAAAGCGAAGAGGCGGGAAATGAGAGGAGAGGCGTAGGGTTTAGGTGGGAGTGAAAGGGATTGGAAGAGAACCCCGAACCTCGCCGGACGCGTGAGCCGGCGCGTGGCAAAGAGAGAGTTGCGCAATGGTAATGAGCAGAGGCAGCCATGGACATCCAACAGAGAGAGAAAGAGAGTGTTTGTGTGTGTGTGTGCAGGAAGTAGAAGGAGATGAAATCAGCACGTTTCTTTTTACGATGATTTAACGACGACGTTTTTGGCTGATTTTGCTTGTTTGGGTCAGAAACAAACAAACAAGGACGAAGTGCGGTTTCAGGTAGGAAGTCGATAAGCACACCTTTATATTTATATGTAGGGTGAATATCAAATAATATTCTCAGTAAAAAAGACAAAGTCCAATAAAATAATTTATCAATTTATAGGGGAAAAAAAAATAAAAAAAGAAAACTGTCGGCAAAGATAACTTCACACAAAGTCCGTATACGTTGAAACCAAATTCCCAATAGAAATTGAGAAAGTGTCGTTTCAAAATATATTTAAATATATATATACATATTATAAATAGATTGAAAGATTTCAAAAACCATGAATTACTCATATTTTTTGTTTGATTGGTTCCAAACTTACAAAATGGTAAGAGCTAAATGTCAACAAGCTCTCCAATTTGACACATAGTATAGTATTAGTAGGGTTAAATGAAACAAAAACTTTGCTGTGGTCGGATAGACAACTCCAATGAAGTTTGTCTGCTAAATATATTTGAGTCTCTTCTACTTGAAAGTGTAGGATTTCTGAATATTGACATTTTAAAAATAAAATAATAATAAAATAAATGAGATAAAGTATATATTTGGTTTCCCATTTTCATTAATGATTTGGCATTTTTGTTTGTATTATTATTTTTTGGTTTCCCATTTTCTTCTATTTTATCTTCTCTTTCTTTCACTTAATATTATTATTATTTTTTCACTCTATATAGTTTTCAACAAACTTTTTCACCTACCACCCAGAACATTGTTTTTAGTTTGCAAACCTATACAACTTGTGCACAGATACAACTTGTGCACAGGCTTAATTGTCAAACCTATAATTTGAACCATGGAAGAGATGCTAAGGAATTAACACTTTACATTAATTGTTAATTTGTTAGAAAATTTATAGATTTTAATGAAACATTGCCAATGAAACACACAAATTTCGAAAAATAAATAAATAAATAATAATAATATTTAATAATCA
The DNA here is from genome assembly GCF_031755915.1 of Ziziphus jujuba. Taxonomy (NCBI): domain Eukaryota; kingdom Viridiplantae; phylum Streptophyta; class Magnoliopsida; order Rosales; family Rhamnaceae; genus Ziziphus; species Ziziphus jujuba. The sequence goes on along the minus strand of NC_083387.1, from coordinate 11,850,756 downwards.
TCACGTAAATTGTCATGTTAGTATACTATTCTATCATTATGAGTCACAAATAATAATTCTCTTAAAAAAAGTTTATTGATTTAGTAAACCTTTTTTTTTTTTTCTTTTTTTTAATGAATAGAGCAACTATACATAGGCGAGTTCTATGGAAAGTGGTGTCTCCAATAGAAGAATTATTTAATAAATTTGTGCCTTTTATAAATAAACACATAAAATATCTCTTTGATATAGTTTTTTTGTGGATCACAAATTCTATTTAAAAGCTAAAAGTTTTTTTTTTTAATTTATATGGAAACTCATTGAGCATTTAATGTAGTTTAATGAGTATTTAATATAGTTTTTTTATTGATAATCAAATATTTATTAGCTTTTTAATAATTTTTTTTTAAAAAAAATCTATTATACAAAATTTTCAGACTAAAACTTTATTTTGATCACCAAATCGACCCAAAGTTCACTAGTAAATCCATGTGAAAATAAATATTCAATATGTCTGTGAGAGAGTGGCTTACATAGAATCAACCTACCAATAGTTTTTTGGTTGCAATATTCAACATGATCTAGACCAAGAAGGTTTTTTGAAAAACTGTACTACACCCTATCATCCATATATAGCGGTTACATAAAAGAAAATAAAAATAAAAATAAAAACCTGTTTGGTGATAGATTTGCATGTTTACCAAAATTGTCGGAAACTTTGAACTGAACACGTGGCCGAAACCATAACTGTGGGTTGGGCCATTAAACTGAATTTTGGATTAAAAGAGAAAAGAGCCCATTTAAGAAGATGATGCCCTTCAAAAACTTAGATTGGGCCAGGATTAATACATTTCCTTGTTATTGCGATTTTATTTTTTGTTTTTTTGGGTTTGGCATAGCAGAAGAGATGCTATAACAAAAACAAATTTGTGTCTCGTGTCTTTCTCACAAAAACCAATAATAATAAGAACAACATCATTAACATTTTAAGTTTCAACTTATAATAATTTCCATCCCTTAACTTTGAAACTAATGCAATTTGATTTTATTTGTTTATTTTGTTATTATCAACCTAAACTTTGACAAATATACAATTACGTCATTTATTTGTGAAATTTTTTTAAGTTTGAAGAAATTAAAAATATTCTACTAAAATAAACAATATTGAAAATATCGTGTTAATGTTCATATTGGTATATCGATGTAAATCTTTTGGAGGTCACGTCTGATCGGCTCCATACACCAATATTGAAAGCAACAAAATTTTATTTTATTCATTTAATATATATATATATATATATATATATATATATACATGCGAATAAAAATCTCAAATTAAATTTCTGTAGCCAAATCACAACTCTAAAATCGCTTTTCTTATAAGAATAATTATTTATCTTTTTATTTTAGATTTTCTATTGAAAGGAATTAAATTTAAAATTTGTTTTTTTTTTCCTCATTATCAAAATTTTATTTTTGAAAAATACTTTTTCATGAATAAATTTTAAAAAATTTAAGCATAAGACCAAGGTTTAAAATATCCAATATTTTTTCAAAATTTTCTCAATATTTTTATTTTTTAAAAAGATCAAAATAAAATTTAGGTTTAAAATGAAAATTGATAAAACTTTTATAATATCCATTGAAATTTTTAAAATTTCGCAAAAATTTCCATGGAAATTTTCATAAAATATTCACATCAAATATTTAATGATTTGATTAAAAAATCTATAATTTCCATGAAAATTTCTGAAAATTTGAAAATATCCATAAAATTTCTTAACTTTTTTTTAAAAAATCATAAATATTATTGATATTTAGCAAAAAAAATTTATCAAATTAGCTTCATTGATAATTTTTTTTACCTTTTAATTGCTTTTTAGATATTTATTGCTCCTTCGGCTCGAACCAAGGAATCTCTTAGATATGATGCAAAATGGATCTTATTCTATCGTTGATCAGAGATTTCTCTATGAACAATACGAATCGGAATTTAAAGAAGGGGAAGGAGGAGTCCAGTGATTCCAATCAGACGAAGCTTTGATCAGCAGAACTGGCATCTGTCTTCCGGATCGGTCGCAGTGTGGGGCAGTGAAAGCCATCTGATATAGGGCTTTCTCCTGTAATCAATCTCTCGATAAGAAGCTTTCTATCGTTCTGTTCAATCTTTTAGGTCCCTACTTCGCCTCAACGGTTATTTCATGATATCCTTAAAGCCTATATGCGATGGATAGACTCCTGCAACCATGACATATTTGCTTATTTTGCTTATTTCGATAGAAAGAGCTTGAACCATATAACAATCCCCAAGCTCCATTCGTGAAAAAATTCGTTATAATACGATCCGACAAAAGAGATACTGGTAGCGAGAAAAAGACTTCTACATCTACTCAGGGATAAAAAAGTGAGAAAGAAAAAATGGAACAAAAGAGTTCAAACTGTCAAAAAACTTTTTCATTTTATAATATAAGCAAAATAGAATGAATGGAATTAAATAACATTAATAAGTTCAATTTACTGAATATTGATAAAGCAAAAACACAAAAATTGTGAATTATATTTTTGAACCTGACTAATCTTATTGCCGGGAATATTTGTTTTATAAATGTGGATAAATAGATAATGAAATATATACATGTGAAATAATAATGTTTGTTTGAAAAATAAAAAAAAAATTTCTGACAATTCACAAGTTTTTTTTTTTTAACATTTTTGAAAAAGAAAATTGTTGAAAATATATTCCTTATAATAGGTTTTATTTTTTATTTTCTTTTAAGAAAAAGATAATATGTCATTTATTGGTGAACAATATTACACACATACGACACAAGATGAAAATCATGGGAATAGCAATGTAGGTCAAGAATTTAGTGTTGTTTGAAAATACTATTTACATAAAGAGAAATCTATAATGGAGATGTCATAGCAAGAAGAAGATTCGATTTATATAAATTTTGGATCTATGAGGGTTTAAAGTCAATTTCTGAACCTTTATTCAATGGATATTTATGAAATGTCATAAAGCAGTAACTCATAAGTACCATCTCAAACTCAACTATAAGATAATAGTAATTATGCACATAGTCAACTAATAATGTAATATCTATATAGTTGACATATTAATAATTATATGCAAAATTATCAGGGAGATACATCTTTTCATAATTAATTCTCACATTTCACATCTTAAAAACAAAATAAGGAAGAAACCGATGATTTTCAACCACCCAGAAGTTTTATATAGTATTAAGATGACATTTATTAACTACAATATAATTGTAATAATCGTTTTATATATTTTAATTAATAAATAATTTTATCATATATGTATTTTTTGATATATTTTTATTAATAATAATTCATTTGTGGTCATTAATGCTTATTATAACTTAATTCACTACGAAGAATATAATATCTATTTAATATTTTAGCAAGTTTTATAATTAATTTGATAATTATGATTAAATAAGCTAATTCTAAAGTTTTAATAAAAATTTCTATTTTTTAAAATAAATTTTCATAATTTTTTATAATTTTTTATCGATATTCGATATTTCCATAGAAATTTTCGTATTTTAAATTCTCGATATTTCCATCGATATCGATTTTTTGAACCTTGCATAAGACAATCTGCAATATATGTTCTGCATCTTTAGAATAGTTTTTAAGAAGTAGAAATATCAAATTTATTTATATGTAGTTTATATTTTAGTATTGATTATAAGATTCGTGTTAATCGGAATTTAGAACTCAGAACTTGTTGTTAAATTAATTATGGAAGTTATCATTGCAAAGGTGGAAAAAAAAAAAAAACCATAATACTAAGATCCGTGGGTGGTTGAAAGAGGGGCTTTTGTGGCTCACTCTTGTTTTCAAGAAAATGTATTTCCTTATCTCTCTCTCTCTCTCTCAATTTGGGAATGGAAATTCGAATTCAGAATCTTTATTAGAGAAAGTGATAATTGACTTTGCAACTAAACTATCCACATTCTGTAGTTTCTATTCATATCCTACAGTCTATGCTGTTGCGGTTTATGCTAAAAGATGTACTAATGATGTTTATATAGAACATCAACTGGTTTTATTACAGAACAACTCATAATGTTTATATCAATATGTAATGTGCCTATGCATTTGGCATTGTCAAATCTCATACATTAGTTGTCCTAGCTTTGTTGTATCTTTACTACCACTGAGATCTGAAACCTACATGTTAATGCGTGCTCACAATTTCAATAGCCATACCAGTGCTTGAGGACAACATTTGCTTATTTAAATCAATGAAATATTTACATTTTCATAAATAGAATAATGCTAGTTTAATAAAATATTAACAATAGAAACTTTAGATATTCATTTAATATATAATGTATTTCCTATGATCTTTAAATTTTGATAGAAGAACTTAAAATGAAGAAAAGTACCAAGAGTATGCATGTGCCCCTCTTGGATGATCAAATTAAATTAATCAACCGGTTTTATTACAAAACAGCTCATGATGTTTATATCGATATATTATATGCTTTTGCACTTGGCATTATCTAATTTCATACAATATATGATTGTTCTAGCTCTATTGAACACCTTTTGCACATTAGTTTTGCCCCTTCATGAAATAAATTTGAAAAGAGGAAAATTTTCAAAGATCAAAAGTCAAAGATATAAGAAGATAAAAGGATAAATAGAAATAATAGGCTCACCATGGAATAAGGGGAAGTTTTGTTAGACAATGAGGCAGGAAAGCATGCATGCTTCCCACCCAAGTGATCACAAAGATCCAAAAATTATCATATACTTTTAATTTGGTATAATATGTAAATGTATATATGTATACAGTTTTAATATAGTCAGAAATTTATAAAAAGGAATTGTGAAGGATAGTTCTCCACAGCCTTCAGATCATAAAAATCATATATATTTTATGGTTGTAGATTTATCCCTTACAAATTCTTTTCATAAATTATTTACCTTATCACACACACACACACACATATATATATATATATATATATATATATGTATGTTATTGGTGAAAATTAGGTGTAATTTATTGTATTTTCTTTCAAGCAACTTCCTCACAAAGAGAGAGGATTATATGTAATATGTACGTCATATTATCCCATATCATTTTTTATTATCATATACAACGTAAACTCAATAATTTATAATCACATATAATGTTATGAAAAAATAAAATAAAACATATGAATCCTATATTAATATTATTATTTGTCAATTAATTATGAGTAGTTTATAAACTATATTATCTGCTTATCAATTACACAGAAAAATTATCTCCTCAATAATGTAAAATAAGTATCTCTATACAAAACAACTTGTTTTCATTGGAGAGACAAACTTGGGAAAAAGTGGTTAATTGAAGAGGATGGTCATCCACTGCTTTGGAATTAACCTTCAAAAGTTACATTCATATATACGCCGAAAGTGATTAATAAAGATTAAAGAATGTGTCATTTTCTAACTTTAGAATATTAACTGTCACAAGGATAAGGTAGGTATAGTTAATGTCCCTTGTAATATAATCTTTACATTGTTTTGAGTTTTAAAATTTATTAGAAATGAGTAAGTATATCTATATATATATGCAACCAAATTTAAATCATGTCTTTAATATTATGATTTTTTTTTTTTACTTTTGAATTGCATAAAATGTTGAAATTTAAAATTATATTTGTTAGTCATTAAATTTTAATGGAGTTTATTTTTCTTAAATATAATTTTAATAAATCACTAAATTCATATTTGATCATTTTTAAATTTTAAATCTTAACTTTTGATATAATCTAAAGGCTAATAAAGAAAAATCTAATATTAAAACTATCAGGTCATTCTGATATAAATCTGATTGTGTATATATATATATATATATATATATGTATAATTTTAGTTGACATTATTTTGTTAAAATAAAAAGTGTGTGGAAAAGCATATATATAACATACAAATGATATAGAATGGATAGATCAAATAATATTTTTCATTTTTTATTTTTTATTTTTTATTTTTTATGAGTTACCAAAAATTGTTTATTTATTTTTTATATCAAGATGTCCATAAATGTGATTAGTTGTGTTTTTTCTTTTTTTTCTTTTTTAATTATCCTCTAAGTTTGACACACATATAGATATATAAAAATAGTATAGTGAGGAAATGTGCTCACCATTTAGTGAGTGCTTAATGTATAACCACATGTGGTCATATATGTAAAAAAGTTTACACATGTAATCTAATCACATGTGGTTTACACACTTATTGAGTGCCTTCCCTCACCGTCGAAGGATTTTTAAAACATAAAAATAATTTAATAATCCCAACATCGCAATTGCTAAAATTACAAGAAGAAACTGATTTAAGTGAAATTAATTCCTGATAAATTAAAAACTAATCTTTTCAAAAAAGGAAAAAGTGCACCTTTTCCAGAAAAGACCTAAAGGAATTTTTAGTGGGTGAGCATAATTTCTTGACTAATTGAGCAAGGCAGCCAGGCACTATTATCTCCTGTGGCGGTATAATAATCCAAGTTTGGGGGAGGTAAAAGAATCTTGTACTATGAATATGATATCCTTCTTTTTTTCTTTCTTAATTTTAACCACTGATGAGTGGACACGTTACTTTGATGTCCCAAAAGATTTTTAAGCTACTCATCAAAACTTACAAAATAAAAGAGCTTTTTGAATTTGTACTAGTTCATGCTGACTCCAATGGTGTGCCATGGTTGGCTTCCACATTCCAAAATCTGTATCACTTATTATCAGATCCGAAGGTTTCATCAGAGATGGGTTTACATACCCTGCTTCCATATCCACTGCAATAGAGTCCTTGTCCTATCTTCTGATCTTCTCCTAGTGGAGAGAAGAATACGTCAGATCTTCATCACCGCGTTCCAATCACTCAGCGCCATGACGTAAAAAAACCATAAAGAAAATAATCTTTTACAACCCTCAACCATAACAACAAATTGTTGAGATTGGCACACTGGAATGATGTCGGTTTGGTAATAGTTAAAAGAAATCGATTTAATAGTGAATTTCTCATTAACTATAAAATCGTGGTTTCGACATATATTTTCTTTTTCTTTTTTCTTAAACTAAAAAAATATTGAAGATTATTTATAAGCTCTTCATATTTATATAAATTCTTCATGTTTAGAATCATATTGTAATCATGATTGAAAAAAAAAATATATTTTATGCCCTTCTTCTTCCAAACAAGAAAATCCTAAGATTACTTAACTATTATTCATCTATATCTAGTCCATTTATGAAATTTTGTTGCTACAAATTTGGCAAAATTAATCATACATACTATCTAAAACTAAAATAAAATATAGTAGAATAATTTTTTCAACTTAATTATATGATTTATATATATCCAATTTCAACAAATTTATCTATCAAAATATATGATGATTGGTTTATATATTATAGAGGCAAAGAATAAAAAATTGAATGATTTAGGATATAAAAAAATGTAATTGTCCATTTTTTATTTAAACAATATATGAATAACATGATGTCATAAATCATTTTTAATCAAATATTTACAGATTTTATTGTTTTTGACACATAAATTATAAATAATTCAATTCATATTGTACTGTGATAATTAAAAAATATTACTATTTTCTTAGTATTTGAGCTATATGTCTGATTATATTTTGATTCTTGATTTTTTTGTTTTAACACTAAAATGCTTAAACTTCATTTTTTTTTTTCAAGTACATTTTAGTTTTTGAATTATTTTTTGTTTATTTTTAGTAGTTTTGACGTAGGCAATACCTATATTATAACTAAAAAGCAATGAAATTATAAAGTCATACACTCTTCCAGATGATCATTATACACTGTATCAAATGTATATGTATTAAGTACATTGCACGTTTTTCCCCCCAAAAAAAAATAAATAAAAAAATTTGAGGATCAAAATACATATAACCATACACGTGTAATATCATCTCTGCGAATTGATAACTGAATGATGACCTTGGCACGTCATAATTTGGGCTACAATCAGAGAGGCATACCTAAGGTAGACCAACACAGTTTTATAAAAAATGGACTCCCCTGAGTGCGGTCCCACCACTATATGCAAGTCGAAAGGAATCATACTGTACACGTGTTGGATAAGAAATCCCACTAATTTGTGCCAGAGGGTTTTTAATAGAAATTGGGTTATCCTGATTCGTTGATTGGTTATGTCTCCCTGTATATTTGGGAAGTAGCATAGCATCTTTTATTATTATTTTTTTCTTTTTTTTTTTTTAATGTACGACTTTGATTTTTCGATCTCATTTCTGGACCGTTGAAAAATGAGCTATATGGCCCCACTTTCAGTCACATGCTCTATCCCATGACCATCACTCATCACACTGCTCCCCCATCATCGTAATATAATAATAATATTTAATAAGTATATATAGATATATATATATATATATTTCAGGTTGTAGGGTATGGTATACGTAACAGTAACATCTACCACATCTTTCTCCCAGATCAAATAAATAGATATTTTTAAAATACCTACCACGTGACTGCTATGAATTTACACTACGGACCCCTCTCTCTCTCTCTCTCTCTCTCTCTCTCTCTCTCTGTATATGATATTAGTTAGATTTTATTTTATTTTTTTTCTTATTTTGGCAAGAGTTTTATGGCTATGACCAAATAATTGAGTTTTTCCAGGTCTAAAGTATTAAATTTTGTGAGATTTTTCCTTCGTGATGGGGCGAAACTTTAACTGATTTTATCGTTTAACATGGAAAGGGTTACCAAATTGAGCAAATTCAGGCGTTAGATTTAAAAACATACAACCCATGTATGTTAGTGTAATATTTTCCTACTTATGAATTATTTCTTGAGATTTAAGACCAAGCAAAAATAATAATAATAATAATGACAAAATTTAGAAAAAGAGTTTGAAACCTTGCCCCAAAAAAAAAAAAAATTTTGCAATAAATGAATAGAATAGTATTTATAATGCTATTTTATCACTCAAAGGGATTAAGTCTCTAAGTATAATGTTCAATCTCCTACTTTAAGATATGTCCAACTAGAAAAAATCTTTTAATTAAAGGCCATTTGTAATTAAAAAAAAAAAACAATAAAAGGCTATTTGGTTTTCAAGTCATTGACGTAGAAAATATATTTTAGATAATTTCCTTGACACACAAAATATTTGTTAAATTTACTTGGGAGATTCCTATTAAACCAACAAAAACAATCCACATCTAATTGTAAATCTAAAATACATAATAAAAACTAATACACCTACCTTATCTTGAAGGAATAAATTTTTTCTATAATATATAAATAATTCTATATTGATGAATATTTATAATCATTTGCTGAATTAAAATTTTAATATTAAATCAATAATTCAATGATATGTGTATTGTTTAACGCATCAATATATTTTTATCTCATAATAAGAATATATTTCCAATACAACATTGTCTGATAAATCTTTTTGCGAAAAAGACATAAACATAACCAACTAGTAATTGTTGCTTTGATTGGAGAAATAGATTTAGGATTTGATTTTGACATGACGACGAATCAATATGTCTCCCCTGTTGAGGAAAATAATGAAAGAAATAAAATAAAATAAAAATTTGACTTTTTAGGAAAAAAGAATAGTGCCATGTTTGGCTTTTGAAGAAACTACTGTTGAAAAAAATTGAGAGACTACTAAATATGTCTATTTGATCTTAATAAGATATACAAAAACTTTTCACAACTATTAATTAATTTTATATTAAAAAAAACTAATTTTGTTTTTATTTATAATGTTTAAAAAAACTTTTAAAACTAGATATTTTAATTTTGACAATATTTAAATCGAATCAACATTCAAACAATCCCATTAGAGGGTAATTCTTTTTAAAGTGTGGTTCAAATGGGCTAAAACACATACACGTACATTAAAAGCTTAAGACAAATAAAATAAAATAAACACCATCTTAGGACTTATTTATCATTATCCCGACATAACTCCCACTATTCCAACCAAATACAAATCCTGACAAAAAGCAACAAGGATCACCATCCAATCTGATGTCGGAAAGGCCAAATGAACGGCCAGGATCATCCCACTTAGCGAATTGTTATTGGTTGGAGATCACATCAAGATTTGAAGCAGTCAGACATTCGTACACGTTTCGAGTTCTAGATGGCTCTGCGACCCTCAAAAAAACAAAAGAGCTTTAGTTTAATACTTTTTTAATAATGGAAATTCCGAAATCAAAGCCACTTCCATAGAAGTGAAACCTCCTTAAATGGCGACTCGTGTCGAGGCGGCAAAAGACACTTGTCGACTCCACCATTTCCCAAACCAGCATCGGCAACGCAAAGCTCAGACGAAAATACGCACACTCCTACAACTAATCACTCCCTATTTTCCACGCCCAACAAATTGCAAAATTAAAGGTAAAATATATATATATATATATATATATATATTTATTTATTTATTTCTATCTAATTGTCCAAACTTTTTATTTATTTATGTGTCTGTCCTATGCTTTCAGTTTTCATTTATTAATTTTGTCTTTTCTAATTATTCATTTTTCTGAAATTGTTTTTTATTTTTTATGTTTTTCAAGAGGGTTTATTCTGCTTTTATTGCTACTTCTATGACTGAATAGGAAAAAAATCATGAATTGATAATTTTATTTCTTTTGTTGATCTTTGAAAGTATCCAGTTTTAATGGGGAAAAAATGGGGTGGCTTGAGGTTTTTTTTATTTTTTTGAGAAAGAATTATTTTTGTTTATTTTGTGGTTGTGATTTGGGAAGATGGATTTGGTTTGATAAGGATGGTTAGTTGAAAATTTGATGTGTTTTTTTTGTTATTAATTGTGGATATGAAGTCTTCGTAATTTAAAGGAGGTAGTTAATAACCTGGAAGTTTTGTCAGGTTGTCTGCTACTTGTTTGTTTTTTTGTGAACTTTGGATCTGAAGATTAAAAAAGAAATGAAAATAATCATGCAAATGGCGAAAGTTATTACATATTTTGATCTTCGTACACTGGAAAAAGTTGTACAGGGACAATTTGTTTGGTTCTGATTATTTTTCACCATGTAGTAATTCGGAAAAATGTGAACCTTTATGTATGAAATGTTTGACTTATCGTGGTCTCAGTTCTGTCTTAAGATGTAATCAAGTTGAAAACCTGCCAGACTATTTTCTTCTCTTATTTTTAACGAATAAAGATACATTTTAAGTTTGGTTTCACAGTTTTATTCTTAATGTCTACTTTTTCTTTGAAGCTGGGTGTTTATTTTGGGTAGTCTGTACTACTGAGTCAAAAAGATGGAAGTTTTTATTAGAAAATGCTGATTTGTATAGTTCTTAATGTTTGAAGCTGTATGGTGACCCAGTTCTGAGAATGGAGAGGCTAGATAGTGGTATAAGGTTATTATGTAAACTGGTTTTTCTATATAAAGTTGGTTCATGGATATATAGCATCTGAGTGTTAATTATTCTTATATATGATTTACTACTGATCCCTCTTTTTTTTTTCCTGCATTAAAGAAACCAAGAAAAGGAAATCAAGCACGTGGATATCCTTCAATTGGATGCAATTATAAGAGAGCTTGCACGAGTTGAACTTCTTGAAAGTCTATAAGAATTTACTTTTAAAGTCTATAAATGGGGTCCCATATGAACTTCAAGAACTTTGGCGATGTACCACTGATGGATGGTGGTGGTGGTGGTGGTGGGAAGGCAACGGGAAATTTCACATTGGCTAGACAACCTTCCATATATTCCTTAACCTTTGATGAGTTGCAAAACACCTTGGGTGGAATTGGGAAAGATTTCGGGTCGATGAACATGGATGAACTTTTGAAAAATATATGGACAGCTGAAGAAACTCAGATAGTCACCTCAACTGCTGGAGCAGGAGGGGGTACTAATCCTGGTGGAAATTTGCAGAGGCAGGGCTCATTGACTTTGCCAAGAACACTCAGTCAGAAGAAGGTCGATGAGGTTTGGAGAGACTTGCTTAAGGAAGGTGGTGGAGGCACTGATACTATTGGTGGTGGTGGTGGTGGTGGTGGTGGTGGTGGTGGTGGTTGTGGTGGAGCAACAAATTTGCCTAGGCAACAGACTTTGGGAGAGATGACCTTGGAGGAGTTTTTGGTGAGAGCAGGGGTTGTGAGAGAAGAGGCCCAACAAATAGGAAGGCAAGCTAATAGTGGATTTTATAATGAATTTTATAGATCAAACAATAACAATGGTTTAGCTCTTGGATATCAACAACCAGGCCGAAACAATGTGCTCTTGGATAATCAAGTTGCTCAGAAGAACATTAATTCAGCTCCTAATCAGCCTCCTAGTTTAGCACGGAGTGGGGGTGGAATCAGATCTTCTCAGCAGCATATGCAGCAGCCTCCTTCACAGCAGCAGCCACTCTTGCCAAAGCCTGCAAACATCGCTTTCGCTCCTACAACACATTTAGTGAGCAATGGTCAGGCAACAAGGGGAATAGTATCACGGATTGCAGAACCTGCTATGAATACAAGTTTAGTTCAAGCTGGAGGTATTGGCATGGCTGGTTTGGGTGCTGGTGGTGTTACTGTTGCAGCAGGTTCTCCTGGAAGCCACATATCCTCTGATGTGATTTCGAAGAGCAGTGTAGATACGCCTTCATTTTCACCGGTTCCTTATGTCTTTAGTCGGGGAAGAAAGTCTGGTGGAGCCTTGGAGAAAGTTGTTGAGAGAAGGCAGAGAAGAATGATAAAGAACAGAGAGTCAGCTGCAAGGTCTCGAGCCCGTAAACAGGTGACCACATTGATTTTCTGTCATTTTAGATGCTAAATGATATTTGTGATTGTGTTGGTCCTTTCTTACCGTAAATTTGGCTTTCTCATGTTGTATCTGCTAATCAAGGGGTTTAATGTTTTGTATTGAAGGTTAGAGATGTATAGTGAATGTCTGGAATGGAAACCTTTTGTTCATTATAGATTTCAGGCTGAGCCTTACAAACACATTCTTTTATGGACTTAGAACACATGGACATGGTTTCTGAGTTTTCCCAGTCTGTCTTTGATGTGCCTGTCACTAGTCCTATTAAATCAGACTATAACAAAATTCACGCCACTTTAAATCTGACCTGTAATCCCTGTGATAGCAGTAATTTTTCCTTTTTTTTAGCTTACTCTTTTTGCTAATTCATTTGATAATGAGATGAAACTAGTTTGGTTGCAAGAGTAGGAAAAAGTATCTCATATGGGACGGAGATAGGTTTTGTAGATTACGTGGTTCACCAATTCAACATGGTTTCATTAACTTGGCCAATGGTATTAGTTCTAGATATTGTTAAACATCAGCCAAGATCTTCCTTTTCCTTGCTACATTTTTGGTAAAACTCGTATCTCTTGCAGTGCTGATAGATATTAGTTTAAAATTAAAAATTTCCTTCTTAAGCTTGATATCAACTATCTGCCAACCTAATATGCGGTCATCATACTTTAGTGTGTGTGTATATATATATATATATATATATATTTAAAAAATAAATAAATAAAACAAAAAAAACAAAAAAAAAACTCGAAAAGTTTCTGAATCCAGGTCAACTCTTGTTGGCAGCTTTAGGTTTTGGCTCAGTTATAAAAAGAGGATTGAGACTAACTACCATATTCTTTTGGGTTCTTGGCAGGCCTATACTTTGGAACTCGAAGCAGAAGTTGCAAAACTTAAAGAAACGAACAAAGAATTACAGAGAAAACAGGTTTACAAAATTTTTAAATTCGTAACCTTTTTGTTATTTGATGTGGAAATGTTTACAAACTCACTTTGATTCTGTTTTGGTTGGCTTCAGGCCGAATGCATGGAAATGCAGAAAAATCAGGTAGACCTTCATTTAACTTATCCAGGGAATTATTTTCTCAACAACGAAGTTTATGTAATTAAACAACAGGAACTACCTACCATTCACAAAGAGCATTAGTAATTGTGCTAAATCTACATCTCTCTATGTCTCTCTCTCTTTCTCTCTATCTGAGTAAATTAGAACCGTGTTGCATTATTCTTTTACCAGAAGTTCTTTTGAATTGAGAGAGCAGAAAACTAATCCTTTTTTCCCATTTATATGGCAGATTTTGGAGAAAATGAATAGGCAAAATGGGAATAAAAGACAGTGCTTAAGGAGGACACTGACAGGTCCTTGGTAGACTTTGATGAATTGAGACTGCAGATAGAAGAAATGAAAACTTGTTTAGTTAAAAATATCATGTGTTAGTGGATAAGGATTGACTTTTGTATTGCTGATCTGAATTCAATCTTAAGCCACAAGAAAAAAAATATATATATATATATATATATTTATATGGTAGGTAGCTGAATGTATAGTATAGGAAGCAGATTGTATTGAGTTTGTAAATTATAAGTAAATTAGTTTTTATCTTCTTGTAGATGAAGCTTTTGAGTATGTACACCTTGTGCTTGCATTTCGTTTTGATAGCATAGGACATGTAAGATTTAGTAATAAGCAATTGGTAATATTTGGTATATCCTATGATGTATATGTTCATACCACATGTACCAACTTACCATACAATAAGTTTTTTTTTGTTTTTGTTTTTTTGGCTTGAACTACCATTACAATAAGTTTATCATAGAACATTTGGTTTGTACATTTTAATACTCGGCGACTTTTAGTCCTTTTTTATTTATTTTATTTATGTGGTTTTTTTGTTTGCCTGATACATTTGTGGGTTTACAAACTTTTGAAAGTGGATGAAAGAAACCTCAAACTAGGACTTTGAGTAACGGTATTGAGTATTTATTGACATAGTTTCTTTGCAGTAATGCTGGAATATTTCCCTTATGAACATATCTCAAATCTGTTTATGCTTAGAAAGTTAATTAAAGATGATAATTACAAGGAACATCTTCGAGAAAAGCATCGAGTTAAAAACATTTTTGTTCATTATATTTACTTAAAAGACCACTAGATAAAGATCTTAAAAATATTTTTGTTCATTATGTTTAGTTAAAACCAGTAGTTAAAACCAGACCTTAAAAACATTTTTGTTCATTATATTTAGTTAAAACCAGACCACTAGATAAAGATCTCAAATTGTGAAACAATAAGTCAAATGTATGTAAATTACTTTAATAATCAAAGTTCTCTCACCTCAAATTATTAAAAAATTAAGTAAATAATGAGTGGTTAATTGATCACGTAGGCTGAATATTAGCTTATTTTTGTTGCTATAAATTACAATGTACCGACAATAATTCAATTTTATATCTTCTACTTTTTTTTTTTTTTTTTCCATTTTTTTTCCCCCCTCAAAACCATAATTCGTTGTTAGCATGGACTCCAAGAACACGTGCGATGATAAACATGGCCTCCAGCTTTTTAATATAGAAGTTTATATACACCATATTTGTTGAAATTTTAACTCGCTTAAAGCATGTCCAACTATATATATGTATATATGATTTTGTCAGAACAGAATAAATTTACATTTTTTTTTTTTATGAAAAAGGAATAAATTTACTTAGAACAATAAAAAGATTATTATTCTTATTTATAATTTAGTTAGCCGCAAATCGCAGGAATCAACTCATTACGTATTTCTTACTTTATATGAATATCAAATCTTCACCCCCCCCCCCCACAAAAACAAAAAAATAAAAAATAAAAAAAAATCTTAAAATTTGTACTCCCTTCCCATGCATAGATATTGAAGTGGTATATTCCTATTCAAACAGCTTATGGTAGCCTATTATTTATTGTACTACGTCCGTGTGAGTACCTTTATTTTACATGTTATGCTTTTCCTGACACGTTTTTACTTGTATGGTTCATTTATATTCGTAGAACATGTTTTTATTTAGGTTAATTCTTTATTTATTAAATTTTTATATTAAATACATTATAAAAAATAAATATAACAAATAATATAATTTAAATTTACTATAATAAATTAAGCAATGCATATTTATATAAAAGAAAGAAAAATTTGCAAAGTTAATTAGTTAAATAATTTTGAAGGAAAAAAACATTAAATAAATAAAAATATGATAATGAACAATAAAATGTTTAAATCTTAAATAAATGTTAATTTAATAAAGTATTGTATTGATTAATTATAAAAAATTAACAAAATGATGAAAAACATGAATAAATTAATATCGTAAATTTATTCATAAATTATTCATGATTAATATGAGTTAAATAAAAAGAAGAGAGTGAAACAAGTATGCTTGCAAAAGCAATAAATAATGGAGAAGAATGAAAAAAAAAAAAGAAAAAAAAAAGAAAAGAATTAGATCAATTATGTTAAATAGAAACTGGTGGAAAGGCAGGAGTGATTAATTTAGATTTTGGTGGTTCATAATGGTATCCATTTTGTGATGGCTAGGCCCGTTTTATACTCCTATATAGGCATGTTACAATTAATTTGGAAATTTTAGATTAAAAAAACAATTATATATGGTTTTTAATAAATATAATTATTAAGTATTACAATTAATTTCAAAGTTCTTTTAAAATTTTATTTTAGGTTTTCCTAAACTAGTAAAGTGTTATAGTGATATGTTAAGTTGTTTGAAATGTTCAGACACTTTGCATTTTTTTAGGTATAAAGAATCTCAATTTAAATTAGCCATTTTATGCCATGTAGATTTTTTTTTTCATTTTAAAAAACGTAGATATAATGAATTAATGGTTAAAATTATACCAAATCATTATAGTTTTTAAATTTAAATCATGATATTTCAATTGGAAGTCATTGGATTTATAATTCTCTTTCAACGCTTAATTTTATTCTATTTTAATTTATGAAATATAATTTAACAAATTTTATGGCCTTGTGATAAAATTTGAAATGATTTATTTTTATTTGCTAGACATTAAAATTTATAAATATTAATATTATTTTTCTACTCAAATAGATTTTGTTTAAAGGTTTTGCATAATATATTGTTAAATATATAAATATATATACATAAAATAAATAAATAAAATGGAACTGTGTCTAGCAACAAATTCTTCTTTTGATATAACTTCCATTTTTATAATTTATAGATTGAAATATTATTCAATTTAATAAACTGAAATGAGTTTTTTTTTTTTAAAAGTTAATTTAAGCTTGCAAAGTAAGAAGTTTAATGTTTTTTTTTTCTTGAAAAAAAAAAAAAAAAAAAACCTCCTAGTAATATCATAGGTATCAGAACATAGTTCTGTACTATGCGAAATTACAGCATGGGACCATTTAGGACAATAACGAGGCTTGCCAAGCTTTAAACCTCAACTCCTGAACTCTCAGTTACGAAGGCTGAGAAGTTTTCTTCTACTAAGTTACCACCATAAATGGTGTACGAAGCTCAATGTTTGTAGATTGATTTTTGTTATATATATAAATCTTGTTATTTAAAACTTACAAGCAATTTTTCTAAAATTTATATTGTTTTAATCTTTTTTTGGATGACATCTTTTTTCTCTTTTTTTAGATGACATCTTCATTGCTGCTGCTACTAAAACAATTACGTTACTAAATTTTAAGGTTAAAATAATATGTTAACAATAACTTTACATTTAGATTCCATGATATATATATATATATATCATTATATATTTGACACAAACTAAGGAACATAAAGTACATTAACTCCACTTTACCAAAAAAAAAATAAATAAATAAAATAAATTAACACAATTTGATTTTATTAGCATACTTTCAAATCTAAATACGATTATTTTGTATATATATTAACTGTTGTAGTTTATTATCTTCATATGACATAAAATATTGGAGCCAAATTGAGATTATTATTTTATGGAAATAAGAGAAAAAAAAAAATCGAGGGCCTTTGAATCATACAAAACAGGTATGTGGAGGATAAATTAGTATAAGTAAAGTGATTGAAAAAAGAAAAATATGATTTTGAGATTGATTGTTAAATTATAATGTTAATACAAACTAAGAAATCTAAACCTTGTTTGGAGATCTTAAAAAAATATAACAATAATTGATGTAATTATTAACTTAAATAATAAAATAACAAGAAAGTTAATATCATTTTATAACCCCCATATTATCACATGTTTTTCACTTTGCTCGTAAACTATAAATTTTCTCACATTACCTCATACTATTATTTTGGTGTCACTTTAGTCTAATAAAGTATTTTAAATAAATGAATTTGACAAAATTAATTGTTTACCTATATAACTTTGTTTATAAAACAGCTTTATTATATTTTAATTTGTTTTTATGCAATGTATGAGCCAATTTGGCCGAATTCCTTAGAGATACACATATAACTGAACCAAAGTGACAGTGGTTTGGAGGACAATGCAAGGAAAATTTATAGTTTGGGGGACAAAGTAAAAAATGTTTTATAGTTTAGGGTATACAATGATATTAACATTAAAATTAATATAAAATTCTGAAGTTTAAAGTAAAAAAAAATTTCTCTCAAATAATTTAAAGTTTGTATTTCTAATAAAAAATTGATATAGTATAATTTATTCTGAACAAAAAGTTATTTAAAATATTAAAAAAATAATAAAAAAAAGACCCTCCAAAATCTGGGGGCCTAGACTGGCCTGTACCTTGAACCAGCACTTGAACCAGCACTGGCATATGAAATCAATTTCCTAATTATAGCCTTAGCCTCTGAGCCTGGAACCGGCACTGGCATATGAGATCAATTTCCTTGCAGGTGGCCAAGAACTTTTCAGTGTCTACAGAGGAAGATATTAATCTGTGAGCTCAGCTTGCGACCACCCAACACTATCTCATACATTCATTTGCTGACAGTGGATATGGAAGTTTCTCATGGTACTGTTTTGATATGAGTTGTGCAGCCTTCTCTTAGAGGAGTAGAGCGGCAGGAAAATTGTCTTCCATTTACAAGGAATTGACACCAGATCACTTTTAACTCCTGGGATACTCATAAACAATGCCTTCAGCAACACTTCTTGCCCTGGCATGACCAAAAAGTTTGCTTACAATAGCCAACGCAAAATCTGTTACAGTAGCGAGTCCCCTGCTGGTGATTAGTTTACCATCAATAACTACTCTGGCACCATTTACAACTTCATTGGTGAGCGTGCTTAGTATAGAAGGATGAGCAGTGGCTTTCTTATCCTGTATTTGGCAGATTCTAAGTGTAAATAATAATATACAAATATAAGGAACAGAAAGATATCACTTAGATTTCAATATCACCTTCAGTAAACCCTGCCTATGCAGGATTTCAGGTGAGGAACAGAGTGCACCATATATTCTTCCAGCTAATTCCTGTTCTTTGAGCAGTTTCTTTAGGATCCTAGATTTACTCAGCTTCTCAACTCCAGCATTTCCTCCCTGTTAAAAGACCAGAACTCTAGAAGAATGTGGGGGCGGACAAGGAATAACAACCTTCACAAGTTTATTGACAACTTGACACAAATGTATATTTCTTCTAAACTAGAGTGTTGCCAAGGTGAGCAATATAAGCAAAGAAAGGACAATTGAATGTGGCTTTTAGTGGATATAAATGTCTTTCCAAAGATGTTGTTAAATTGTGATTGCATTAAATTAAATCTACTTGTATTTCTATAACAATATCTGGTTTGCCTTACCGGAAGAATGATTATATCATATATAGACTCTGCAGCATCACGAATTAGCTTGTCAGCAATTATTTTGGTTCCTCGAGATGCCAAAATCTTCACAGATTTCTCAACTGAAGCAACTACTACATTGACCTTTGCTCGTCGTAGAATATCTGCAATAGTTACTACTTCAATCTCTTCAGAACCATTAGCAATTGGAAGGAGGACCTGTGTGATATTTCAATGATGATAAAACTTCTAGGCACAAAAATTTGAAAAGGAGAAAATTTTGAAGTCAAACATGAAATGCAGATAAAGAGATATAAACTACGTTTTGAATGAATGCAGAGTTGTAAACTAAAATAGCAATTAAAATTTATGGTTGTACACTAAAATAGAGGCCAATTCAGAACCAATTGGCAAATTTGAAAAAAACTAGTAAGAATTCTGCATTAAAACATAAACGAGAGCAACTTACATGAGGGTTGTGGTCCACAGACCACTCAACTTTGTTGAATTCTTGCTTTCTAGATTCATCATCAGCACCGCACAAGAACTAATGCAAAAGAGACAAGAGCATTAATTACTGCCTAAAACATTTGATCATGTAAAATATCCGAAGAGGAAAATACATCCTGGCAAAAGGATGACATTTTTTGTGAAAAGTTATCAGTAAGCTACATTTGAAATGAACTGATTTAGCACTATGCTTATCGAACGAAAAATTGAAACACAAAGTTTTTCTTTCATAAGGCTAAAGAAGAAAGAACTAATACTGTACAGGACATCAACCTTAAGTACCTATCTACAACATACTAAGACAGTCTAAAATTCAAAACCAACAGGACCATCAAAGGTCTTACCAATAATTCTCCAACTTCCCTGGCAACAGATTCCCCAAACAACTGCTCTACTAGGCATAGGGAAAACTCAAATGTAGTTCCAGGGCCACGGCTTGTTATAAGCCCTCCTGATACTTGAATATTTGATTTGACTGCCCAGAAGGTTGGAAGCTTATCCATGAATGCAGGGTGGCAAGTTATCTTGCATTCCAAACTAGAACACGATTAGATAGCCAAATACATTGAGCTACAAAGAGATACCAAATTTACTAAAACTTTTGCTAAGTTAACGCACCCGCTTTTTTCTATGAAGGCCCCATGGTAGAAGTGTGACTGCTGGAGCAGCACATATAGCTCCATAAAGCCTCTTCTCCTCAGCCTGATTGCTTGTAATTTTCTGAAGAAGTTCACAGTCTCGTAACCTCGCTGAGCCGGGCATTCCTCCCTTATTATTATGAAGAAAAGGCAACCGGTACATGATATTAGTTTTGGACCAAAATATAAGAGCTATCACCAAATTCGCTTAGATGGTAATCTACAGGTCAGTAAAGGGGCAAGAGAAAAGGGAAAAAAAAAAAAAAAAAAAATTGCACAACCGCAAAATCAAAATGCCAAAACACAGTTGAGATACAACCCTCTTCCTTTGATTTGCTCCTTCAGATTATGCATTTTATTTCAATAAGTTCCATGTCTAGAATACATTGGTTAACTTCAATCATTTTCTTCCTTCTAACTGTAAATCTTTTTCCCTGGTAAAACCGTTTCAAAGTTTCTTATTTGTATCTCGTTTCTCAATATAGTTACTAAGTACAAAACTTGGCAGTGTGATTTGTTGTTTTTGTTTCATTACGAAAGCTACCAGTAAAAGAAATATGAAAAAGCAATGCCTCAGAAAGCTAACCGGCAAAGCCACGAGATCGAAAATTTGATCGGAACAAGCTGAAATGTAGGTGTCAGCAACCAGTTTTGTACCACCTGCAGCTTCAACCTCTAGTTGCTGCTCCACCGAGGCCACAGTGACGTCAGCACCAGCTCTTCGCAGAACATCAACCATAATAACAGCTTCCATTTCTTCGGTACCAAACCCGATTGGAACCAAAACCTGCCCACGTATCCAACACAAATATTAAGTCCAGTGCAGCGTTCAAATTTCTGTAAAGTTTTTGGTTTTAGGCACCCATTTGGTTGCTTATAGTCTTTGCTGTAAACATAGAGTAGAAACTAGAGAGATTTCACTTTCTTTAATCCACTTTCTCAGCAACCAAAACATGGGGTTTTGGGTTTTTGACGAAATGTGCGCAAAAGGGAATTCCAGAATATAACCTTTTTAGGAGGAAGTGAAGTGTTACTGTCTGCAAAAGTAGTAAGGGAACTCGGGATTGGTGTTGATGGTTCTTTGGGCGATAAGGTTTTGCTGGGTTTAGCAGAGCGTTTCGTAGTTGCTGTTCTGCGCTCTCCTCCATAGATAGTGAACGCAAACGAGAAAGAAGAAACACCAGTAGCAGAGTTAGCCATAAGAGTGAGCTTCGGAAAACGGAAAGTCACGGTGGTTGGTGAGAGAATCGAAGACAGAGAGTCCATTGACGCAGTTATACAGAATTCCTCAGACCTTATCTGGGTTTAGCATGTTCTATCTTCAAGAAAAGAAAAAGGGGTTTAACGTTCAAGTCAGAATTACAGATTGCGGTGACTGCGAGTGAGTTTCGAAAAACACAAAAAACGGTGACGTTTAAAGGTGCCCAAAAAGGATTCGTTTTTTTTTTTTTTTTTTTTTAAAGAGAAATAAATAAAGAAATAAAAATAATAATTTGTCTGTATCGAAAGCATTGAAAATTGGAACTTTTTTTTGTATTCATCGGAATGGATAGGCATTCCACATACAGAGTGAGCTGGGGAAAGTGAATTGCGCCTATTGGGAAGGTGTATATTTATATATATTGTATTTGTGTGTGTGTATATATATATATATATATAGAGGCGTGTGTTCTCTGTGTGTGTGTGTGTGTGTGTGTGTTTGAGAGGAAGTGATAGATAGAGATGCTTAGGACAGTGGGGAGAAGAGCGGCTTGGGCTTCAAATTCATGGAAGCCATGGGGAATTGCAGCGAGTCCAGTTCAAATTGTTCAGAGAAAGGACTACTCTTTGGGAGTCCTTCCAGATGATATTGATCGGAATTCCGAGGCTTTTTCTCGCAACTCCAAGGCCATGGAATCCTTAATGTCTGACCTCCAATCCCATATCAATAAGGTTTTATTCTCTTCTCTCTTCTCTCTCTAATGCTTGAGTTTGAATTTCGTGTGTGTGTGTGTGTGTTATGTAAAGTATCTTTGATTTTCTTTGTTGTTTGTGAAAGGTTCTTGCTGGAGGAGGACCAGAAGCTGTAAAGAGAAATCGGAGTAGGAATAAATTCCTCCCCAGAGAGCGTATTGATCGCCTGCTGGATCCTGGTGCTTCATTCCTTGAACTTTCTCAGGTTTCCCTTTTTTTTTTTTTTTTTTTTTTTTTTTTTTCTTTTTCTAGTCTTTCATTTTTGGGATTTTATATAATCTCACCGAACAACAAAATGAAATAAATTAAATTAAATTAAAAAATGAAAAATCCCTTTTTTTTTTTTTAGTAGCGGTCGAACAGCATAGAACTTGCAATTCTTGATAAAAATTGATTGGATGAGATTTCTCAACTCCAATGCCACAAATGTTGTCAGATTGTTCTGGAAATAGTAGTCACATTCATTGTATTCTTGCTTGGGAAACCTTTTTGATGGGGATGTCTTGCTGTATTAAACTCCAATACGGCATTGAAATTTCAACCCTAGCGGGAAAAAAAATAACAATTTGGTTTTCATTTTTAAGTTTTTAAGGAGTACCAATTTTGTAGATTGTATTACCTGAGAATTCAATTTGTTGTTCAGGATTTGAATGAAAACCCAAAACATTGTGGACATAAAAAAAGATCTAGAAGACCAATCACGCATTTGCTTTCACTGTTTAGTTGGATTTGTAAAATTTTGTATGTAAACATACTATTTTTGCTTAATCTGTATGATTTATGGATGAAGCTTGTAGGCCATGAATTATACAAAGATCACTTACCATCTGGTGGGATTGTTACGGGAATAGGACCAGTTCATGGAAAACTTTGTATGTTTGTGGCTAATGACCCTACTGTTAAGGGAGGGACTTATTATCCCATCACTGTTAAAAAACATCTTAGGGCCCAGGAGATTGCTGCTCAATGCAAATTGCCCTGCATATATCTTGTTGATAGTGGAGGTGCTTTCCTTCCCAAGCAGGCTGAGGTCTTCCCTGACAAGGATAATTTTGGTAGAATTTTCTACAATCAAGCAGTAATGTCTGGTGAAGGCATTCCTCAAATTGCACTGGTTTTAGGCTCTTGCACCGCTGGGGGTGCATATATACCTGCAATGGCTGATGAAAGCATCATGGTCAAAGGAAATGGTACCATATTTCTGGCAGGACCCCCATTAGTGAAGGTTCGTTCGAGGCCTTCAGATGTCCAAAATTCTTAATACAGTTCTTATGCATGTTTTGCAATTAATAAAATTTGTGTATGTCCTAGGGAATTTTATATTGTGTGCGAACTTGTGTGTGTTTGGGCATATATGTTTCTATGAAACCTAATCTTTTTGTGAAGGAAACATTTGCATAGGCTGCTACTGGAGAAGAAGTATCTGCAGAGGATTTAGGGGGTGCTAGCGTCCATTGCAAAACATCAGGAGTTTCAGACTATTTTGCTCAAGGTATCTTTTGGATTCTGCATGTTGAACTCAGCATTGCTTCTTAAATTACTATGATTTGCTTGCTATTTTTTTATATCACACTCTTTTCACACTAAAACTGTGTCCTACGCTATGCCTGTTGAATGCGTTCTGTCTTATTGAATACTTTTTCAAGGTGCTAGAATTGTTCTCTTTTAGTCTTTGCTCATCTGTTGTGTTTGTTTACACGAGAGTGAACAAGAGATCATCTACAATGATCTTATCTGCTGTTGTAGATGAACTGCATGGACTTTTCCTTGGGAGAAACATTATTAAAAACTTGCACATGGCTGGGAATGGTGGTCTGCTGAGTGGCTTGCAAAAGATAAACTCTGAATTCAAAGAACCATTGTATGATGTAAAGGAACTTCGTTCTATTGCACCAACAGACCATAAGCAGCATTTTGATATCCGATCAGTTATTGCTCGCATTGTGGATGGAAGTGAATTTGATGAATTCAAGAAATTGTATGGCACTGTGAGAGCATTTGAACCACTTGAACCATTTAATTTAATTTTAACCTTTTGTTCTTTTTGTTATTCGTGGAATTCATAATTCCAATTGTGTCCCTGCAGACCCTTGTAACAGGTTTTGGTAGAATTATGGGACAGCCTGTGGGAATTATTGGAAACAATGGGATATTGTTCAATGAGTCTGCTCTGAAGGGAGCCCATTTCATTGAACTATGTACTCAACGAAACATTCCTTTGGTTTTCCTTCAAAACATCACTGGATTTATGGTATGTAACTTCTTTTTCCATTACTTCGTTGAAGGAACTTTTTAAAGTCATAACTTGCTACGTTATACTGAGTAAGGGGCACTTGTCAAACTCATGTTCTATGATTCCTATATGCCTGATTATTAAGTCAAATTTAAAAATGAGCAAGAATGCTGGACAAAATTTTGGAGACAGGGCAAAATGATTTATACTTGTTTGAAATCATTTGGAATATGTGAACTGCATGTTTTGGTAGGTATTAAGATTTCATTTGAATTTATGAGATACGAATGTAAGGACATTGTTTAGGTGGAGGAATCTAGCCAATAGGAATACGATGGATGGGGGCCCACATTTCACGAAGGTCCTTCATCCTAGTGATCTTTCTTCAACCTCTGATGACTGATCTGAGCAATGCTTTTTTCTTCAGAACTACTATATTTTATAATAGTGATAGCTTTGCTTTTTGTTTAATAACACTTCTTTTTGATAGTTTGCCTCTCTTTCCTTATATGCAGAATTTCAGAAAAATAATTCAAACAACTAAATATTGTTTTGGAAGAACTGTAAGTTATTTTTCTTTCATTTGGTAGGTTGGCTCAAGATCTGAGGCAAATGGTATTGCAAAATCTGGAGCAAAAATGGTCATGGCAGTTTCTTGTGCCAAGGTTAGTTCTTCCAAATTTCATTTCTTGTCGTAATGTTTAAAAATAATGAATCTCATCTATGTATGCCTTCAAGTGTTATTAGTGAAATTATATGCTCAAACAGCCTATCAAAGTGAACCTGTAAAGTGTAAACTGCCATCAGATTATCAGCTAATTGCTGTTTCTTCCTCATCATTGTACTAGTTTCATATAAGTTAATTGCATTTAATGTGATTTATGCGTTGTTTTTTTCTTTTAAAAGAATACCCCGCAAGTTTGCATGCTTAGAGTGTTGCTTCATTCATATCAATTGGTGAAACTTAGCATGAAGTTTCAGTTTGTAAAGCCGGAACTTTCGGTTTGTAATTTCCTAATAAACATTTTGCAGGTCCCTAAAGTGACCATAATTGTTGGTGGAAGCTTTGGCGCTGGAAATTACGCAATGTGTGGTCGAGCATATAGTCCAAATTTCATGTTCCTCTGGCCAAATGCCAAAATATCTGTGATGGGTGGTGCACAGGTAACTTTTGATCAGCTACAGCTAAAGCCAACATGTTAATGAGATATTTTCTCTCATCTTTCTAGGAGAGGGGGCAAATATAAGAGCCTAAAAAATGGGCCTCTTTCAGGTTGCATGGTTTATGTAGTTTTCCTTTGTCTGTATCTCCCTTCTCTACTATTAGCATATTAGAGAGGAAAAGAAAAAATTATCCTAACAAGACACAGATTTGATCATAGACAATGACTAAAACTGGTCCCTTCTCCATAACTTACCATCTTTCTTTGTTTCCATATTCCTGTAAATTTATGGTAATGTCATATTGTTTGCATCTGGTTTTTGTGATTTTATGTTCTTGATCTATTTTCAAATCTAATTCATACACGGTACAAAAAAATATTTCATGAATCTATCATTTTCAGTTGGTTCGGTATTGGATTGACTTATTTTTGTTGACGCATCCAGGCTGCAGGTGTGCTGGCCCAAATAGAAAAGAGCAACAAGAAAAAGCAAGGAATTCAGGTAAAATTTTCGTCGGTTTTTGTGAGGAAAAGATAGTATAGATATTGCTTAGAGGCCAATGATGATGATTTTTGTTTTTGGGTCTTCTTGTGATTGTGTGTGTGCGTGTGTATACGGCAGTGGAACAAGGAAGAAGAGGAAAATTTTAAGGCAAAAGTGGTGGAGGCATATGAGAGGGAAGGAAATTCTTACTACTCCACAGCAAGGCTTTGGGACGATGGGATTATTGATCCAGCTGATACTAGAAAGGTTATAGGCCTTTGCATCTCTGCTTCAATGAACCGTGGCCCTGAAGAAACCAAGTTTGGTGTATTTAGGATGTAATAACAGAATTATTACACTTTTTATGAAAGTAAAACCATCTGCAATTATTAAATGAAAAATAAAACGCATATTTTTCTGCTCGTTAAATTCAAATTTATTGTCATAAAATCTTGTTTTACCAAAAATGTCAAGTGATTAAGAATTTCATGTTCTTTCCAAGAAAGCTCAATATAACCACACCCCTCCCCCCCCCCCCCCCCCCCCAAAAAAAAAAAAAAATGAAATTGAAACAAAGTGAAATTTTGAAGGTAAAACACTCTATCATGAAGGAGTTTGTTTGGATCTTATCGATTAATATTAACGTTATTTTTGGGACATAGGAAAATGAGAACCATTGTTTGGTCCTATTCCATAACTATAAGCAAGAACAATGAAGCTCCTTTAGTTTACAATTAGAATTTTGCCATTTTCTCACTGCTATTTGCATGATAATTATTAACTGGGGTTTTAATATTTTTTTGTTTTTCAATACAAAAACTTTTTCATAAATAAAAAAAATTAAAAATTTAATATGAAAAAAATCGACCCTCCAATGATAACATATTAAGTTCTATTAATGTTCAATCACCAATAGTGAGAAGTATCATTTTTCTCATAATTATTATCGGTATTAAATGATTTAACCCAAGATGTACTTTTTATAAAGTGAAACAAAATACGAATTATTAAATAAATAAAAAATGTGTGCGGGCAAAGCAACAAGCAGCGCTCGTGGCCTAATGGATAAGGCGTCTGACTTCTAATCAGACGATTGTGGGTTCGAGTCCCACCGAGCGTGATTTTCTCATATTTTGTAAACCCTTGTTTTTCTGGTGTTTTTTTTAATCCTTCTACTACTCCCTTCGAATCCTCTGTCTCTCTTTGTGCTTCTTCTATGGCGGCCTCTGCTTATCACCACCATTATGTTGCTTCCCCTACAAGGAGCCCACTCAGTCGTCCTTCAACATACCCTGTCCTCTTCTCATCCTTTTCGCTCCCACCTAAACCCTACGCCGCTCCTCCCCTTTCCCGTCTCTTTGCTGCCCATAGATGGCCTTGTCGCGGTTCCACCTTCTATGCTCCAGACCCTGAAGGTTCTCTGCATCCGTGAGTTCACAGGTACTCACTATCTTTCGTAACTCTGAAGGTTTTTACCATTTTGGAATTATTTTTGAAACGATTTGAGCTTTCTCTGTTAGGTACATTGGTAGCATAATGATTTATAAATATTATATGGGAGTTAATAGCAGTAAAGTAATTGAATATGAAAGTTTTTTCCTTCAAATTTCCTTGTGCTGTAATTGCAGTTGTTGCAAGTTTTAGAACACAAAAAAGGTTGTGGCTCAGTGATGACCGCATAACATTCCTAATGGCCCGTCTGGGAATAACAACTACCTTTTGTTTTGGAACCCAATTTTCCAACGGAACTAAAATTATAATATCATTTCATTCTTTTGGAAGAAAAGCAATTAAAAAAGCTCTCTTTTTTTTTTTTTTTTTTTTTTTTTTTTGGTAATTTAACTCGAAAACCAACGCAGAGATGATCTATTATCTCAGGCCAAGGAGGAATTGAGGGTCAATGGTTTATACCATCCGAAGTTACTCTGTTATAGAGGGAACCTCTCAATGTTAAGTCCCTATTACCAATCTCATAATAGTCTGGCATTGCGACCTACCTTTTTTTTTTCTTTTTTTCTTTTTTTTTCCCTTTTAAATAATGAAAGGTAAATAGGAATGCTGTTTTTCCATGATTCATCAAGGTCGTCAACTGAATACACCAAAATGGCAATCTTTTACCTAGCAGAATTGTAGAAAGTGCTGTATGTCGGCCAAAAGGCTTGAAACACATTACAACATTGCCCATAACACACACAAATGAGCACTTAAGCCAGTTTCTACTCGGTTGTAATCTTCCAAGCAGTACAAATTCTTCTATCACTCCCCTTTCAAAACTTCAGAAGAACATGAGCTTTGTTAGATCATTACCCGTGTAACATGAGCTTTGGGTTGGTCTGCAGGATTGTTTTCGAGTTTCCTGACCCGTGGGTGCAGATTGTAATTCTAACAGTACCTGCAGTCTCAACATGAGGTACACTGGATTTACTGTTCCATTGTATATTTTGGTGTTATTAAGGTAATTTTGTTGAATAGCTAGTCACATTCAAACTGTTCTTAGGATTGTGATTTTGTCTTGTGGAATTTGTTGAAGCTTTTGGCTTGACAAGCCTCATCATTTGGGATTTGAGTAGAGTAATTAAATTTTTTTCCACAAAAAAACAAAATTAGTTTAACCAAAAGAACGAGATTTGATGATATATTTTCTTCACAAATTCTGTGATATTATCAGATGAGCAATTAATTTAATAAAGAAATAGTTTGCATGTGTAATTCCATTGCTTATTTCAACATGGAAAATTTCATATGCCATGCATGTAAAGGGTCTTGTAGATTATTGAGAAAAGGACGGATTTGGTTATGGAAATAATTCAAGTGGTTAGTAATCACATTTAGGAAGAGGCTTTCTTCATATTTTGAAAGGGTAAAAAATATATAAATATGGAAATTTTTCTTTGAAATGTAGGAAAGTGGGAAACAGTAGTTTATATATGAAGGAAAACAAATTCGAATATCTGCTTATGCAATTTGTCAAAATTTGGGAGCCGCACCTCTACAGCTTCTGCTTTACGCCTGATGCATTTTTGCCTGTGTTCTTTTATGTTAAAGTTAGCAATGTACTTAAAGATCAACCATTTTAGTTGGGAAGATACCATTCTCATAGTTTTGATGTTGCAATTCAACTGTGCAACATCACCTTTTGGTTTAATTTTTCTAGTTTGATTTTCAATTTTTTCAACTCAATCTAGTTTTACTATTTGGAAGATTTATTAACTTTTATTTTATTATTTATGTTTGTGTGCCATGTCTGATATTTCTTTTGGAGGGTGGAGGAGAGTTATTGAGTATTCCTGTAGATTATATCCAAAAACTGCCTGGTGTTTGCTTTGTACTTTTTAAACTTGCTTGCTAATGGTTTAAGCTTCTGTTTCCAGATTGGTGCCTGCCTGCAAAAATTTGCAGATTTTCAAATTTCTACCTTCCGTCCAAGCCCATTGCTCATTTTTTTCAGCAGTGACCAATACTTTGCAGGTTCCAGTAGATGGCTTTGAAAATGAGAATAAAAAAATTGATTTTGATTTGCTATTCCCATCTTGCACAACAGTGCACCTTGCTAAGTGCCTCCATTCCCTTCTTGTAGTTTCAGGAAGAGTTAAAAACATCTTTCTTTCTGCCAAGCTTGTAAATCTTTATGCCTACCTTGATGACGTGTCATTCTCTCGCCGCACCTTTGATCAGATACCAAAGAAAGACATTTATACCTGGAACTCAATGGTATCTGCTTATGTACGCAGTGGCCGCTTCCAACAAGCTATAGAATGTTTCTATCACTTTCTGTTGACCTCAGATCTTCGGCCTGATTTCTACACTTTTCCTCCTGTCTTAAAAGCTTGTGGGAATCTAGTTGATGGGAAGAAGATACATTGCTGGGTTCAAAAGCTGGGTTTTGAGTCGGATGTTTTCGTGGCTGCTTCCCTGATCCATATGTATTCACGGTTTGGCCTCCTTGTTATTGCACGTAAACTATTTAACGAGATGCCTATTCGAGATACGGGTTCTTGGAATGCAATGATTTCTGGGTTTTGTCAGAATGGGAATGCTGCAGAGGCATTAGATGTCATGAATGAAATGAGGTTGGACGGGGTAAAGATGGATCCTGTAACTGTCTCAAGTCTACTCACTGTTTGTGCCCAATCCAATGACATGTTAAGTGGAATGCTGATCCATTTATATGTCATAAAGCATGGATTGGAATTCGACGTGTTTGTATGTAATGCCTTGATTAACATGTATGCCAAATTTTGTATAGTGGATCATGCTAGGAAGGTTTTTGATCAAATGAAGATCAGGGATGTGGTGTCATGGAACTCGATAATTGCTGCATACGAGCAGAATGATGAGCCAATAACTGCATTTGAATTCTACAAAAAAATGCAACAAAATGGGATTCAGTCTGATTCCTTGACGCTTTTAAGTTTGGCCTCCATCATAGCTCAATTAACAGATGATCAGAAAAGTAGATCTGTACATGGATTTATTTTGAGGAGGGGCTGGCTTATGCAAGATGTTGCCACTGGAAATGCAGTTGTGGACATGTATGCAAAATTGGGTTCTATTGATTCTGCTCGCACGGTTTTTGAAGGCCTTCCTGTCAAAGATGTGATTTCATGGAATACTTTGATCACAGGTTATGCTCAAAATGGTCTTGCAAGTGAGGCAGTTGAAGTATATGACATGATGAAAGAACGCACAGATATAATTCCAAATCAAGGTACTTGGGTGAGCGTTCTACCAGCATATTCTCATTTAGGAGCCTTGCAGCAGGGAATGAGAATTCATGGGCGGGTTATGAAGAACTGTCTCTACATGGATGTCTTTGTGGGAACATGCCTGATTGACATGTATGGAAAATGTGGCAGATTAGATGATGCAATGTTGTTATTCTACAAAGTTCCTCGTAAGAGCTCAGTCCCCTGGAATGCCATAATATCCTGTCATGGGATTCATGGGCATGGTGATAAAGCACTGGAGCTATTCAAAAATATGCTGGTTGAGGAGGTTAAACCAGATCATGTGACATTTGTATCTTTATTATCAGCTTGTAGCCATTCTGGTTTGGTTGGTGAAGGTCAACGGTACTTTGATGCAATGCAAAAAGAGTATGGGATCAAGCCCAGTTTAAAACACTATGGGTGCATGGTAGATTTATTTGGTAGAGCTGGGCATTTAGAAATGGCATATAACTTCATAAAGAATATGCCCGTGCAGCCTGATGCTTCTATCTGGGGTGCTCTTCTTGGAGCTTGTAGAATACATGGAAATGTCGAGTTGTGTAAATTTGCCTCAGATAGCTTATTCGAAGTTGAGACAGAGAATGTTGGCTACTATGTCCTGTTATCGAATATTTATGCAAATTTTGGGAAATGGGAGGGTGTGGATAAAGTGAGATCACTAGCCAGAGACAAGGGATTGAGGAAGACTCCTGGATGGAGCTCCATAGAAGCAAATAACAAAGTTGACGTCTTTTATACCGGGAACCAATCCCATCCAAACTGCGAGGAGATATACACAGAATTAAGATTCCTGACTGCGAAAATGAAGAGCCTGGGTTACATTCCAGACTACAGCTTCGTATTGCAAGATGTTGAGGAGGATGAGAAGGAGCACATCCTCACAAGTCACAGTGAAAGACTGGCCATTGCATTCGGAATCATCAGCACTCCTCCTAAAACTCCCATTCGGATTTTCAAAAACTTGAGGGTATGTGGGGATTGCCACAATGCAACCAAATACATATCGAAAATAACTGAGAGGGAGATCATTGTGAGGGATGCAAACCGTTTCCACCATTTCAAGGATGGAATATGCTCCTGTGGAGATTATTGGTGACGTTTTTGCTTACCAATAAAGTATTCATAGATTCTTTCAACTTCTTTTTCTTTTTCTTTTTTTCCTCTTTCTTTCTGGGTTCTTTTTAATTTTTTGCCAACTAGACGCCAGCTAAGTGGTCAATAATGCTTATCAGGAGGGAATGAAAGCATCAATTTCTTGCCGGTCAAGCATATTCCAAAGTCAGAGCCAGCAAGAAAACGGACATTATTATTAAAAATGTTAGAATTTTCTGAGTCCCACATTCTAATAGCCAGCTTGTCCCCACTCATTTCCTTCCACTTGGGCATTTGCTTCCTTCTTCAGCAAGGCAAAAATCTTTATGTCCCTCCATGGCTTGCCAGTCAATGCCTCCACACCCCTTCATTATTTAATGTGAATAACGTTTGTAATTTAATTGGCGCTTTAAAATTTTAATTTATTTACTTAATCAAAAGTCTAACCCAAAACGACTCTCTTAATTTTATGAGAAATATTTTTATATTGTTATATAGGGGAATAAAAAATCTAAGTGATGGAATATCCTTCATTCAACGTACTTAGTACAATTAAAAAAATGTGCCGCAATTAAAAAAATGTGCCGTAAATTATCTAAATACTAATAAAAAAAAATGTATAAAATAGTTACCAATTTCGAATTTTTTAAATACGAATTACGTAGAGGGCCCACCTAACCAAAGCCACCAATAGTGGCCCACATTAAGCTCACCGCGGTCCACCAACTACCTCATTACCCATTTGGCTAACAAGTGGCAACCAAACAAACAAACTCCTCTGTGTCAAAAAAAAAAAAAAAAACAATACAAAAACAAACTCCTTGCCCCGCCACCATACCTATACACCTATACGGCTATTACTCGCAAAAGCCCTAAAAAAACCATAACCAAAACCCCACACCGACCAAACAAAATTGGGCGAAACCGACAAGTTCAGCCCGGGGGGACGACGACGACGACGATGTCGAAACCCCACGCGCCGGCGCCGGTTCCACGGCCTCTCCTCAAGCAGCAGTCATGGTCTCCCGACGCGATCCGCGACGAGGCTTGGCAACGACGGAAGGGTTCTCATGCTGCCGTCGGTCTTTGCCGGAGCAAGAGCGTGTCGGATGACGATTTGGAGGAATTGAAAGCTTGCGTAGAGCTCGGATTGGGATTCGATCCGGAATCCTCCGATGTGGATCCGAGACTTTCGGATACTATACCGGCACTGGGATTTTACTGTGCTGTTAATAAGCAGTACAGTAATAGCTTGTCGAGGTCTTCTTCGTCTTCTTCTATTGTCTCTGATAGCGATGCTGCTGGAAGCTCCAACAACAACTTGTTCTGTCCAGGTAAATATTTTTATTTTTTTTTTCTTTTTTGAATATTTTGTGCATTAATTTTGTGATCCTTTTATTTCAAATTTTTTTTGGAAATATTGATTTTTATTTTATTGTATAAATTATTTGAAAATACTTGAAGGTGACGATGCCGAGATGGTGAAGACGAGGTTGAAACAGTGGGCTCAAGTGGTTGCTTGTGCAGTACGATCTTCCTCACGCTGATAATGATTTCAAGCTGACCGGAAAACTGGAAATTCAAAAAGAAAAAGAAAAAAAAAAATCATCAGTTAGAAAATTGTACAGAACAGAAAAACCACATCATTTTGAATTTTTTCTAATTGTACATTATTATTATTATTATTATTATTATTATTATTGTTAGTGTTATTATTATTATTATTAAGTGGACGAATAATAAATTTCAACTGATTTCCATTATTTTATAATGGAATTTATTACTTATGGTTGTTTTATTTGAAGGTTAATTAATGGTAAAAGATATTTTTTTTCTCATAAATTTCAACCCCTTTAACGTGTTTTATTTTTATTTTTATTTTTTTATATATATATATATTAAACGTGAATTCTTAAATATGTTATAAAAATATGAATTGCTTTGTTAATTTTTCATGTAAAAAATAATAGTATTTTAAAAGGGAGCAAATTCAATTACGACTTTTCAGTTTCTCATAATTTCACTTATACCTCGTACTTTTAAAAAATTATCTTAACCTCCTTTCATTTTTTATGTTATATATATATATATATATATATATATATATAACATGTCTATTTCTCAATACCAATAAATTTTAACAATTAAAAGTTTAAAAAAAAGTTAAAAATTTATATTTTGTAATTGAATAACAATGTAAAAATATTAATTTTGCATTTGACAAAAACAAATAGATTAGTTTCTTTTAATAATTTTAAAAAATAAAGGAAATTAAATAATGATTTTTCAAAGCATAGATCTAAGTGAAATAAATTGAAAAATTGCAAATGAAATTTTATTTTAAAATGCTGATATACAAGTTGAAAAATTGGAATGATAGGACTAGTACAGAATTAGGGATTTATATGGAAATAATAATCAGACAAGTATAAATTATTTAATTTTTCGTGGTTGTGTGCCTTGCTGTTGTGGTTGTGGCTTTTATGACGAGAAAATATGTACAGTGGCGAGTGAGTTTGAATTTGAAATGAATATTTTCAAATTGGATGAGCATGATAGGAAAATACAGCAAATGTTGCATGTGTTTTATTCCTTGAAATTTAATGAATTTATAAGTTTGGAAATTGTTTATTTAGAATCTGAATAGAGATAGAATTTATAAGTTTTAAAACATGGTTCTCTAATATTAAGTATTTTTTTTTAAATGATGGTAGGGGCATTAAAAGAATTTATTAAAAGCACCAACGGTTGGTCTATAAATTGTTAAGTTTTTTTAATACATCAAAAAACTAATAATATCAAAATATTTATGAAATAATATGATAAATAATATAATAATATTTAATTGATTTTTTAAAATTTTATTTGATACTTGTATCTTTAATTAAAAAAAATTGCACAATGTGGATATGTTAATTAATGTGTCTTAAATAAACAATATTTATCGAGGTTGTTATTCATTTTTTTAAAAAAAATAGATAAAATAGAATTATTAGAGATCAATTAGCTTTTTAAATCTCTATTATATATAAATAACAATCTAATAAATAACAATCTACAAAATCATTGAAAGTGTAGAAATATTTTTCAACCTCTATGATATATAAATAACAATCTAAAAAAAAAAAATCTACAAAATCATTGAAAATGTAAAAATATTTAAAGATGCAGTTGAAATATTAATACAATTTAAATGCATAGGTGTAA
The DNA here is from genome assembly GCF_031755915.1 of Ziziphus jujuba. Classification (NCBI taxonomy): domain Eukaryota; kingdom Viridiplantae; phylum Streptophyta; class Magnoliopsida; order Rosales; family Rhamnaceae; genus Ziziphus; species Ziziphus jujuba. The sequence goes on along the minus strand of NC_083387.1, from coordinate 11,815,177 downwards.
GTAAATATAATTCACTAAAACGATGGCACATCATTATTTATTATTATTTCAAACATCTTGGTGCCCAACTTGTACAGTACATGAAATCATGATTGTTCCAAATGGGATAAGCTTAGCTATTTCCATTAGATCAAACTATTGGCCTAAATATATATATATTTTTAATTCTTCTATTTTATTGAATTCAATTTTTTTGTGTCCTATTTAAAAAAAAAACTATATTATTTATTTATATTTATGTTTATTTTCTTTAAAATTTTATTTAAAATATTTCTTTATGTTTGTTTAAATATGTAATATATTATTCTTAAATTCAATTTATATTATATATTCTTTTATGTTCGTTTTAAAATTTTTATTTTTATTTTTTATTTTTAATATATAGATAGTTTTTTAAATTACAAATTTATAGAAATTATTAATTTTATGTTTCAAGTTCATAGTGAATGGATTCAAATGAATAACTATAAATCAAGTTGAGGTTCAAGTCTTGGAAGCCACTCAGTTTTCACATCTGTAGGTCTAGAAGTTAAGGTTTGAGTTTTGGCAGGCTTCATTATTGCCTCGGATGGTTCCATGCTGCAATGCTGCATGTCGCAGGGCTACGGCCTAATGCTTATGATACTACCATGAGACATCTTTTTTATTTCACAAAAAAAAAAATAATAATAATAATAAATGAATAACTATATATCTAGATAATTTGGAAGCTGAATTTCAGAAGCAGCAAAAGGGTAATTTTGTAGATTATGATTTTAGGTTCTCCAATTAACTGTTACAAAAATATCAATTTCGGCTCTTATTAATAATGCTAATATCTTTTTTTTTCTAATTTCTAATTTTATAAAAATGAGCTTTGATAATTAAATATTTTTTTCTCTTTATTATAGTTGTGGTGAATAGAAAAATATGTTAAATAAATATTTACTGATATTATATATATTAACATACATTATTATATTAATAAACAGTGCTGTTTAAAATTTTTTTAAAAATAATAAAAATTTATTATTAATAAACGATATTGTTTAAAATTTTGTAAAAAATAATAAAAATAGAAAAAAATAGTAAATTAATGTATCATAAAATAATAATAATAATAATAATGTATAGACCTAGCAAAACTAGTCCGTATTTTTAAAGACTCGAGTTAGGTGTAACAAGTCAAGTTCATAATAGGCCAAACCATTAAAAGTTATTACATAATGGACCTTTAATAGTTTAACACGCAAAAACTCATTTCAACTCGTTAATAAAGGGCTTTTAAATAACTTTATAAAATATATTGAATATGTTTATATATATTAATGTTATTTTATTTCAAGCAATCTTATTAGTTTTTTATCATTGTATTTTTTATTTGTAAAGGGATACAAATATTAAGTATAAATGTATAAGTATTAATTTTAAATATGTTGTTTTAGTTTTTTATTGTACTTCTAGTTTGTAAAAAGATATAAGAATTAAGTGCCAAGTATGTGTATGCGTCTGTCTGTGTGTTTTGTCCTTCTTTTTTTAAAAAAAAAAAAAAAAAAAAAACAAAGGTATTTGTTGTTGTATATGTGTATGTATATGTGCTTCTTTTTTTTTTTTTCAACAAGTATGCGTTAAATTTATTATAGTTATTATAATTTATTCATTTTGTATTATCTATTTAATATTTAATTTCGTAAATATAAATATTTTTTAAAATTTTTGTAGCATGAGCTTAGTTAAATATAATTTTATATTGATTTTAGTCATTTAAATATTTTTCATAATTTTTTATTTTCTTTTAAAAGAAAAATTTACAATTAAATTTAATGTATTTATGGTTCGGATAACATATTAACACATGAATTTGAGTTTATGTATATCAACGCAAAAGTTTAATAGATAGGGTTTTTGATGAAAGAATTTTGGTACAAACACAATATAACATGGCATGTTAGTATGTCTAGTAATACATTAGATTTATTTTCTCAATATTATTAATCATCCTATGTTATTTTATTATTTAACATTCAAAACATTTGACAAATGAAATTAATATGTTATTACAACTTCTATATTTATGTTTGTATATTATAATCAAGTTAGGATATCTAAAACTCTCAATAAATCAAGTCAAATTTACATTTATTTTATAAAATCAATATATCATGATGTAATTAGGATAATTATTTACTTATATAGCAAAAAGTTCTCAGATGCTTATATGAAATGAAGTTATAAATTCGAATTTTAGCATTGCTCTTTGGAATTTCAACTATAATGCAAAATGTAATAAGATGTCATATTATAACAATGTTAAACTAACATGGATGAGATGAAAATGTTTTTTTTTTTTTTTTTTAGTAAATAGTCTAATGACAAAATTATTATTTTTATGTTTTTTGTAACAAAATTTTTAAATTTTATCCTTCATCATTTGAAGTGTATGTGAAAATTTGAGAATACTTGTATTTTAGTTTGTTCGTGCCAATACCAAATAGTGAAAAATAGTAATTTAGAAATGTCGTTCAATATTATGATTATTTTTATTTTTTATAAATTCTATCTATAGAGCTTGTTAATGATCTTAAATTATCTTCAATAGTGAACTACTTTTTAGGTGGCATAGAAATTAATATTGTCTCAATCTAAATGGTATAGATCCATAATCTATTATAAAATTATTTTCAATAGTAATGTATATAAAAGTATTTATGGCTATTAATTAATAAATATTTTATAAATTTATTTTCTTTTTTAAAATAACTGATTTTTTAAAAAAACAAATTTTATTTTTAAATAAATTTCAGAATTTTTAACAGATTCTCTAAAAATAGAGGGTCATTTTAACAATGTTTATTTTTTTCTTGCCGCATAAGGTCGATAATGTGTTTAAAACAAGCCCATTGAAGAGGTTTTTCGTAGTAATTATTTACTTTTCTAATGTAGCAAAAAGTATTTAGTAATAGATAAAGCAATTCGAGACGCTTATTGTTTGTTAACGTGTTTAATTTTTATTATTTTATTAAATTGTGTGTAATTTAATTATTAATTGTTTTGTTGGTGATAAAATTTGTTAAACATATCAATTAATGACAAATATAAACAAAGAAAAAAAATACTAAAAACCAACATAATTTCAATTTATATATCATTTGGTATTTATATATTTTTCATTGAGTATATAATTAATTAAAATGTTTAACGGTCACCAATTAATACTAAAAATAAACAAACTACATTGAATTTAGTACAAAAGGGAAAATAAAAAAACCCAAACATGTTAACAAAATTAGATATAAAGTTAAAAAAGAAAATAAACATAATAGACATTAAATTTAACACAACTTCAAATTATATATATATATATCTTCAAATTATATATATATATATATATATATATATATGTGTATATATATATTTAAATTTATAATTATTTAAAATGCTTAACAAGACTATTATTTGACATAGCAATTTATACATATTTAGATATAAAAAATAAAAAATTGAAACTCAAAACCAAAGTTCTAATATCAAAATTTTCTCGAAATTTTTTTTTAAAGAGTTAAAATAAAATTTAGATTTCAAATGGAAATGGATAGAATTTTCATTATATCTATTGAAATTTCTGAAATTTCACACAAACTTTTAATGAAATTGCTCCAAAATTTTTGATGAAAATTTTAGTCAAAATATCATATTAAATCTTTAACAATTTGGTTAAAAAAATCAATAATATTTATTAAAATTTGAGAAATTTCTATATAAATTTTCGAGAAATTTTGGAAATATTTATGAAATTTTTTTAAATTTTTTTATAAAAAATTCAAAAATATTATTGATATTTAGTAAATTATTTTACCAAATTAAATTTAATGATAGATTTTTTCTTTTATTCTTTTGATTATCTTTTAAGTATTTAATGATATAAATAAAACTGAGTAAATTGAATTCAATAACTTTTATAAGTTCTATTCATTGATAAAATATATATATATATATATGTAGGTATATATATTTATTATACATTTTGTATAAAATAGACTCATTAGAGTCAAATAATTACAAGCAATAATTGACTATATAAGAATAAAAAATAATATCATAAAATAATAATATGGAAATACAATAAATTAACAACATTAGAGTTCGATGTAGAATTTGTTTTGATTGTATTTAAATTAATAACATTAAACAAACAAAAATAAAAAGATGATAGAATATATTATACTAAACATCAAGAACAACTATATTTAATACAATATTTTTATAGTTGACATATTAATAATTATATGAAAAATTATAAAGGAAATATATTTTTTAATAATTACTTTTCACATTTCACATCTCAAAATAAGAATAAGAAATAAACCACTAATTTTCAATTATCTAAGAATTCTATAAGTATTAAGATGATATTTATGAAATATAATGTAATTATAATTATTGTTTTATCTTAATTTTTAAACAGTTTACCAAATATATATATATATATATATATATATATATATATATATTTTGTCTATTTTTATCAATAATAGTTTATTTATGATTATTACCGTTTACGATAAATTAAATTAATTAAGAGACATATAATATCTATTCAATATTTTTATAATTTTATAATCAAGTTAATAATTAATTGTTTAAATAAATTAATACTGAAATTTCAACCAAAATTTTTATTTTTCAAAATAAATTTTTATTAGTTTTTGTGAATATTTATCGATGATATTCGATACTTTTTGTTATTTTTATAAAAAAATTTATATTTTAAAATTTCAATATTTTGATCGATATATAAATTTTAAACTTTGTTCAAAACTAAACATCCTACTAAACTGCATCTTAATATTTAGCACTTTGCATTGTTTTTTTTGGCCAAAAGAACTTTTTTGTTTTTATTTTTATTTTTATATTTTTTGGGCCTTTTTGGGCAAATCAAGCGCGTGATAATTAGTCATAATTTGGCTTTGAGGAAAGCATAATTTGGAGGGCTTTTTTGCTTTGATGGATCGCAATGGAAAGATAAAAGACAACATACGCAAAGAGCATAAAAATCAACCAGGTATCGAACTTCCAAAAATGTCCATACTTACCAACAAAAATAAAAATAAAGGAAGGAAAAAAGTACAAGCCCGAGACAGTGACGTATGAAAAACCTTGATTTGTTTATTAGTTATTTGGATATCCATTTGAGCATGCTAACATTGATTAATATCATCTAGTCAACTAAAACGATTCGTCTAGTATTACCAAAACTAAAAAAAAAAAAAAAAAAATATGGAAAACGGTTCGTCTAGGAATTTAGAAAATACAGCAGAAATTGCTGTGTGCATGCACCATATGCCGGCTTCAACATGTGACGGCTTCACTGTGCTTAGATCTCACTGCAACAAAACAGCTTGCTCTTATTTTAATAATGAAAAAAATCTAGTGCAGTGGATATGACATAGCTGGCACGTTCCATCAATCAAGTTAGAGTGCATTAATTATCACCAAAAAAAGAATTTAGAGTTTATCAAAATCTTATTTGTTTATTTTCTGCTTAGAAAGTGGCACATGTTGATATAATTATATATTCTCTATTTTTTTTAAAAAAAAAAGAAAAAGAAATTCCTATTTATCATCACTTTCGAAATTGCGATTTAGTAAGGTTAATTGTAAGATGCATTGCTATCATACTGATTATTAGTTGATTATTTTTATTTATTTTTCATAATTTTTAAAATTTTAAATTTAATATAAAAAAATTATATTATTATCAATAATTATTATCGAAATGTTGTTTGCTATGCTATGTCACATCCCCATATAAATATGTGGGATGGAATAATGAATCATTCTCTTTATCTCTATAACCTATATTGTTTTCATGGTATCAGAGCCGACATGAGAATTAGGATGCTGAAGCAATAACCCAAAATCTGCTTGTTTAGAGAATCAATAGTAATTGTTAATTAAGATATTTAATAATTATTTAAATATAATATTATGTAAATTTTTTATTTGCAATCATTTTTATTTTCATGATCATTTATCAGTAATATAAATAATATTTTTTAACACGAAATAATTAATAGAAATAGTCAATTAAATTATGATGTAGATAATTGCACATAGTTAATTATAAATGGTAATGAATATATATATTTTTGAACTACAGATGATCATAATCTCAAAAATTAACAAAATGAGAAAAACCACATCAATTTCCGTACTTATTTTATAAGTTTTGCAACTACATTATCATAATTTCAAATTTTATAGAGATCTTTGAGAATAGGTAGCAATAAAGAGTAAATTTATATCGTATGGTAGGGGGCAAGAGAAGAGGTAGTTGATAGCCGAAAGGTTGTGCAATTGTTCCAAATCCTATCAAAATTAGTCAACACATAAGTATATGGACATTCATTTTTGTCCATACCATATTTACACTTTAACGACAATTATACATTTGTAAATATTAATAAAAAGGTAAATAATTTGTCAGTGTTAAAGTATTCTTCACTTTTTATTTATTTATTTTTTATATTTCACTTTAATTTTTATTAACATATTAAAAATTATATAATAATCTTTTTTTATTGTTAATGTCTTCTTCAAAGAAAAAAAAAAATTGTAAATATCTTTTTCTGGTCAATAATCTTCATACCATTCATATTTTTCTTTCAAAAAATTTCATGCTGTCGCAAGTGTATAATTATTAAACCAAAATGTAGACATCGAAAATAGTTTTGGACATTGAAATTTACATATAATATATCGATAAACCATATATAAAACAAAGAAGATTAAAATTCATATCTATAAAATTTAATATTTTATTGAACAATAATATAAAAGAAAACTACTTCGTACTTTTATTGATTTATTTATTTTTATCTTGAACAGCTACAATTATTTATTTAAGTCAAGTAACAATCAAAATAAGATAAAAGACCAATAACAAGAATTTTCCAAAACGCAAAGTAATATTCTTTTGATATAATCCATTGGCTTTCACACATGATTAAATTCGAAAATATCAGAATTCAGATATAGACTTTATCCGTAAAACCTTGGATGGCCATCGTTATCTGACTTTGATTATCCACCAACCACCCCACGCACCTTATGTTGGAAATCAGAAAACGATGATGTGGACAAATCTCTGATATTTTAACTCAATCAGAACCACCATGTTCCAGTAACGTACCAGATCATCCCTCAACTTTCCCATCACGTTACGTGTCACCCATCCAACGCAGTCTCACTCGATTCAATCCTAGACTCGGCAGCAAGCAATCCCCAAAAAACCCCCAAACACTTACGCGTGCTCACTCATAGCGCGTGTTGACGAACCGACCATTCGCACATTGGATTGGGGGGAGAGAGAAAACTATCTGGCTGACATTGGCCAAAGATATTATCGACGTGCTGACGTGGCTACCAGATGATGGAACTGACACGTGTAAAAGCGACGCCATGTGGAGCCTTTATTGGCCCCAGCAACACCACCACACCATCTCTTCCTCTCTTTCTCTCTCTTTCTCTCTTCATTCTTTTACGACCTCGTGGATTGGAGGGTTTTTCTCTGCGAAATTTTCGGGGAACGATTTCTCAGAATCCACAGCACGGTTTTGCATTCTGTCTGATCGGCAAGAAAAAAGGTAAAAATGGGAGAGAATCTTCCGGAGGATGTTCCGGCTCCGACCTCTACAGATCACGAGGCCACGGAGGAGGGTGGCCAAAGTAAGTTGACTTCGGCGAACTCCGACGCCTCTGCCATTTCCGTTGATAATTCTAAAGATTTCTCGCTTCACTGCGCAACTGCGACAATGGTGATTTTTTAAACTTTTTTTTTATTTTTTTATTTTTTTTTTTTTGGTTCTTAAGCTTCCTGTACATTTTTATGGATAAAACATTTTGAGTTTTGAATTTTCGTTTTTGCACTTTTAAATTAGTCCTTTTGGCTTGGTGGTTTAGTTGTTGTTGTTGTTGTTGTTGTTTGTTGTTTGTTTTTTTTTTTTTTTTTTTTCCCCTTTGTTTTTGTTTTTAAAACTTTGAGTTTTGTTTGTATTTGTATGAATATTTCATGCTATGAACCTCTCGGTGACTTTTTCTTTTGGTTCTGTTTTTGGTTCATAGTATGATGTTTTGCTTTCCCTCTCTTTTTTTTTTGGTTTAATTTTTTTTTATGTAAAAGAACTATTATGCAAAATTAATTATCTTCAACTTTTTTTATATTATTTTTTCTGTAGCTGTAGTTTTACTTACGAGATTTGCATAAATGTTAGTGTATTAGCATATTATCAATGAGTAAACAGAATCGAAATTCAAAGCGGAGAAGATGAAATAGCTAAGAAGAGATCTCAATGGTGTGATGATAAATGGCCTTAATCGGTGTTTGATTGTAATGTTGTGGAAATTCTGATGCTGTTATCTTCTCATTGATGATCTTGTCGATTTTAGAACTTGGAATTCTATGTGGAATCTAGAAGTTCAACTGGATCAATGAAACTAAAATATTTTAATATCTTCAAAATTTACTATCTGATGCCTGCAATTTTATGTAGTAGATTCATTATTTGTTTTCTTTCGGAATTATTAGAGTGGAGTGAAGTCTGTTTTATCTTGGGCCGCTCTGGATTTCATTTTTTCTGACAAATATCAAATTTTACGAGTCACGAAAATATACCTGAAAATTGCATATTGCTTTCTGTTATGATGATTTGTATGTTGCTATTTCCTATAATTATTTGTTTGTCCTTGAAAGTTTTGAGTGTATTAGCTGTGATACCCATTTAATATTCACGTTATGGCTACTAGTCCTGTGATATCCTATGATAAGTAAGTCGATGCCTTGAAAATTTACAGTTGATGATAGCAACTTAAATGATAATAGTTGTTTGAGATGTTTCCTTTTCTCTGTGGTTGGAAGTGCTGGAGACAGCTTCTGTTCAACATTGCGGTGACTTTTCTTTAGATTAAATATGGAGTGTCTTGTAATACAGTAGGAATTGTAAAATGATCATAAACATGACTAGCTGAAGTCAAGAGTCCTTGGACCACGCAGCAACTTAAGGCACATCAGAGCATCTAAGAGAAGATATTAAACCTTCCATGTGCTCACGTGCTGGAAATATAATTGTATGGATATAAGGTATCTAACTTTGTTGTTTTAGGCGCCGTTCTTTATAAGCAGTTAAAATTTTGTTATTTTCGATTGCAAGTAGACTTCTGTGCCTATTTGATCATGTTCTTGAGTAATAGTTTCCAAGGGGCAGTTTAAGAGGATAGTGAATTTTTAGAACATGCGACTCTAGAGGAGTTTTAATTTTATCATCAAGATGTTGTTTACGACTCTAGAGGAGTTTTAATTTTATCATCAAAATGTTGTTCTCTTAAAATCAGCTGCCCCTTTTCCTTAATTTATCTTGGGTGCTTGTTGTGACCCTGAGAATGGATGCTGTAGAAATAAAATCACTCCAATTGGCATGATTTACATTTTTCTATTCAAGTCGTTATTGTGGTGTTATGCAGTAACATCTTTCCAGGTTTGTAATATCGTTTGATAAATAATAGATTACGAAAGAAGTCCCTACTTGCTTTCTATGGAAAAAAGGGAATGTGATGGAGACAGGACATTTAGGGAATGACGCTAAATGTAATGTGATACAAGGCCATAAAGTGGAGGCAGCTTCTTGTAGTGGAATGAGGCTGCCTGCTGTAAGAATGTGATGTACCTGTTTATAGTTAGTCTGATCTACAAAGCATTTATTATTTTAATGATCTTGATGATGTTTGATTGATTTGATTTCTTCATGGATTTTCACTTGTTTTATTTAAGTATTTATAATGTATGATCAAGGTTTTCGAGTGTCTTGTTTTTCAGGAAGTAGAACCAGTCCCTTCTTGTAATTAATCACTGGAGGTGAGCTCCCTCTTCCATTAGGATGTGCTGGAAGTTCCATCCCCTATTTTCTTCTCCTGATTCTTTTCCACCTTATTCCAGATTTTCATAGTTCTCTTCTTTAGGTATTTAGGCTCCTGCAGAAACTCTTTACTCCCTTCATCAAGTGTCTCTCTAGCTTTTGACCAATTTCTGAAAATTTTCAGTATAAGGTTTTAGTTTTGTATCTCTTAGTGAGAAATTTAGGCTTTCTGCTATTAGTCTTTAAATGGTTATTCCATTTTTTGGAAAAGGTTTTAGTTACAAGCCTAGGATTTCTGCTATTTTCTAGATGAACTTGAGCTTGTCTTTCATCTACTTGTGTAGGAGAAATATAATTGAAAAGGAAAGGGACTTTAACTTATGAAAGTTACTATGACATTTTTTAAGATGGTATCTTTTTTTCCCTTTTCACTGTATTATTAAAAAGAATAAAAGTTTTCTTTTCTAATTTATCTTCTGAATTTCTTTGCAATCTGATATTAGATGAGCTCCCTCTCTCCCTCCCTCCCTCTCTACCCCCCCTCCTTTTCTCTTCTTTTATTTTTATTATTTTTATTTTTTCCCCCCTGTTGTTGGTAAAATATGTTTAGCCCTCTCATATTGGTGTTTAGCTGCAGGGCCAGTCAACAGAGTGGACAGATGAGAGGCACAGTTTGTATCTTGATTCTTTAGAGGCATCATTTGTAAATGATTTGTATCGTTCGATATATTTGGGTGGCTCATGCTTGCAAAATAATTTTTTGGGGACATATTCGTCACGAGCGTTTCCAGACAAGACTAATAATTCTGGACAGGTCAGGCTGATAAGGCTGTCTCATGTTTCTGTTGTATTTGTAAATGAGTGTCTTAATTGTCTTATCCATTTCCCTTGCTTCAGTTTTTACTTATCTTCTGCATCATATAGCAGTTCATGGCTCCTCGAGATGGCTGCTGGACGAAGATCAACTATGAAAGAAATGGAACTATTTTGAACACTGCAGTTGACTGCCATGGTATGACAGGAAGTCCATGGATACATCATTTTACATCTTCAGGCAAACGCCAGTATGTTGAATTTCCTGATCTTGACGAACATACATCTGACAATGAGAGAATCCACATAAGAGGGAAGCTGACCGACTTCAATGGGAGAGCAAGAAGTTCAAATCACAAACCTGTATGTGACAAATGCGAAGAAGATTCAGTTGGTAATATTACAGGTAACTTTGACTAACTTTGCTTAAGCTAAAGATTTTCCCCTCCCTTGCATTAGTTCTCAATTTCTTAACTAGTACATTGATTTCATTCTTTCAGATCATTTTATTTCTGTTAGGCACATGCACATTTTCTCTCTCTCTCTGACTAAATGGTTTTTCATGCATGCAAACTCTATTTTTCTGTGTCTCGCATCCCTATAGGCTTGGTGTACATGTATATTTGTGTTAAAACTAAACAATGTCCACCTCCCACCCCTGTATACAATTAGCACTTTCCACTTCCTCTTATATTATTGACCTCTGCGTGACATTTGGCTTATCATTTATTTTGTCACTAATAAGTTTCATTAAATTCATGTTGTGATTGGAAATTTTTTCTGTTTGCAGTTGCACAATTGCATTACCTTTGCTTGAGCACCTGGATCATGTTTAGCATATTATATTATACATAAAATTGACTTGCTCTTTTGGCTTGTGGATCATGTGTAGCATGCTATGTATTTTGTGCTTTCAGATTTGGTATCTGCTCCAATTGAATATATATTTGCTCAATGTTCTTTGCATTTATTTTTTACAAGCCATAAAAGACAATATTCTTTCAATGTGCCTAAGTTGCTGGTCTCTCTACTTATTCTTTTTTTTCCCCCTCTTCTTAGATTTTTTATTTGATTCCAACTGAATCTGCCTTATTTTTATGTCCACAAAAATTGATTATTTCATTTTTTCCTTTTTCAGTCACGTGCTTAGCTAACTATAGAGAATTTTGGAGTTTTATTCTACGTTTGTATTAGGCCTGGAGTATGTATGTTGTCTTTTAACAACCTTACATCATGGTTTCAAATCACCAACTCATAAGGCTGTTGGGTTTTTTGGGGTTGAGCATATTCTAAAATTGACCCCTTCTTAGGAGTAAGAGGCAGATATGGTGAGGTGAGCAAAAGGTACCGAACCATAATACCTGCAGCATAATTGGCTTGATTCCTTTTATGTCATCAGAAGCATATAAATCTTGTGTCAGAACCCCCCAAAAAAAAAAAAAAAAAAAAGGAAATTAAAACAATTTTTTTTTTTTTTTTAAGAACATTTAATTGTAATGGTTGAAAGCAGTACAAAAAGTTTTGGATATTGTGACATCCTGGGGTTATTATGATAAGATTTTTAAATATGTTGGCTTTCAGTATTTTCTTGATGTAAGCAATCTTTCTGGAGACTAGACACACTTTTGCTAAATGTCACTATGACAATGATTAATATCACACAACTTCGACTAGGTAACTGAGAATTTTAGAACTTGGTTCTTATGTATATGCATGTTTTGCTAGCCATAGGGGTAAGTACAAGTTTAAACTTTTATTATTTGTGCATCTGAATTATTTCTTGTTTTAAAATGTTTTGTCTTTCCATAGAGGTTTCTGATCAGAACTTTGTGGATGAAGACCATGGAGCAAAGTCAAGCCGCAAACCCACAGCAAAAAGGCCAAAAGCGGTTGCAGATGATACTTCCAGCAATGATCAAGTAACATATTAGTATTAACACTAAAAATCGGCTTTATGGGAATTAAATTTTTTTGAGCTTAGAGCTTAGCAGTTATACACAATTTAGATCCTGTTATTGTTGCGAGGTCATTGTTATTGGAGAGCTCACTGACACCTATATTTGCGTTTTCTAAGGTTGTGCCATCAAGAAAGTTCCATACAACAGATGTTTCGGTTGTTAATAATGCATCATCCGAAAGAGAAGAACAAAGACAAGGACGTAACGAATTGTTATCAGAGCAGCCTGAGGATTTCATTTTCCCCAAATCTGATCTTCATTACTTTTTAAGAGGAAGCTGAATCGTGAAGTAGCTTCGAAGCTTGACAGGTTAATTGTTGGAACCTACACATCTAAAGGAGATAAAAGGCTATACGTTTCCACGATGGAAAAGATTAAACCAGTAACTATTCTTCATGGAAAAAGTTCTCGGTGGAAATGATGTTGGTGAATGGTGATGCTGCCGGAAGACATTTATCAAAAAAGTACGCTAGGCTTATGATTAGATAATAGTTTTATGATTAAATCAAGTTGATATGAATTGTGTGCTGGTTAGCTATTTTGATATAAGTTCTCTTTAAATTCCTATTCCTTTCGTTTTGTACCCAATGCACTTGTAGACGCATGACTAATTAATTATACATAGAATTGGGAAATTCAATTGGAGGGCTATAGGGCTTATGGTTAGATAATAGTTTTATGATTAAATCAAGTTGATATGAATTGTGTGCTGGTTAGCTATTTTGATATAAGTTCTCTTTAAATTCCTATTCCTTTCGTTTTGTACCCAATGCACTTGTAGACGCATGACTAATTAATTATACATAGAATTGGGAAATTCAATTGGAGGGCTATAGGGCTTATGGTTAGATAATAGTTTTATGATTAAATCAAGTTGATATGAATTGTGTGCTGGTTAGCTATTTTGATATAAGTTCTCTTTAAATTCCTATTCCTTTCGTTTTGTACCCAATGCACTTGTAGACGCATGACTAATTAATTATACATAGAATTGGGAAATTCAATTGGAGGGCTATATGGCAAATATGTAGATGTATAGGAGAGGTGTCAATTTCTTGTTTCTTTCCACACTTTTTTTTTTCAATTAAAATTTGTATTTTAATATGGATGTAGCAATAGTAATATGTTATCATTTTATTGGTTGAAAAATTAATTTAAGATAGCTAATTATAAAGGAATTTATAAAAAATTAGTAAAATTAAATATAAATCAATAAAATAAAGACATTCTATTTTAGTACTCTATTTGATAAACAAGTGGCTTTCATATTTTATGAAGAAAATAATTTTGCAAAAAAGGATTGCAATTATATTTTGCATTTTTTGGTCTAGAGGGAGGATTTTGATCCAACTATAGTTCAATCCAAAATTTAGAAGTGTATTTTTAGTAGTTTTACAACTTTTTTGAAGACAATTTTAGATCTCTCCACACTTTTTGCTCCTTCAAATGTTTGAACAAAATATTTTAAGAAGTAAAATAATCTAATCTATTCAACTATTAATTATGTATTTCAAAACAAAATATTAGGGGTGTCTAATAAGATATCATTAATAACTTTTTTTATTTTTTGGCATTATCATATAGAATATGTTTCAAAAAAGATAATCTTACAAAAATATATATAGATAATATATTAATAAAATTAAATTGAAGAAAATTGTTATAAGATTGATTTTAGATTTTAAAAAACTTTTTTTTTATTTTTATAAATATTGATTTTAGATTTTATAAACTTTTTTTTTTTTTTTTGTAAATCTATATTTTAAAAACTATAAGTATAAAAAATTAATAAGGTTTCAGTTTCTAACTTCTAATAACTATATGATCCAATATATATATATATATATATATAAGATGACATTTGAAATATTTTGATTTTACATTTTAATTGGGTTTTCTCATATATATTTTTAATCAATATTTGGATAACTTTGACTTGGGTTTGAATTTCTTAATTAAGATAAGATGAACTAAATATATAATAAATTAAATGGACATTTTTCATGAAACATAAAGAGAACTAATATTGTATAAATTTAGACATTATTTACTCTTTAGGGAAAAAAAAAAAAAAACAGTTGACAAAAATTGTATATATTTATACTCTTAGGCGTAGCACAATGGTTGTACCACTAAGAATACACCTTCACAGTTAAATTTTAATCATTGATATAGATGAAAAATCCTTCCAATAATCGTATATATTTATATTGATAAGTCTTAAATCAATAACTTAAACGCACATTTAATAAACAAGATTGTATTATACTAATTATTAACATTATTATTTCAATTGTTTTACTTTTTTTTTATTTGTATTAAATATTTTATATGTAAAAATCTATATTTTAAACTAAATTCGTGATGGATTCAAAAAATGTTTTTTGGTGGCATCATTATACAGTCTTAAGTATGAATTATCTTCTAAAGTACTGTTTGAAAAAATAATAATATACAAAAAAATGTAACAATGGGTGATGGTATTCTACCTAAATAGTAGACATAAATAATAAATAATAAAGAAGAAAATACTAAATAGAATTTCTCAATTCTAACACAATGTACTTAATAGAATTATTTTGCTGTTTTTAAACTTCAACTAATTAGAATATTCTCTGAAACATTTTTTTTTAAGAAAAGGAAAATATGATTTAGATCTTATAGATCCTTTTTATAAATGTTTGTTGAATGATGATCCTATAGATGATCATGAAATGAATGTTTTATTTATAAGTATCTCGCCATAGTTATTCTAAAATTTATATATATTTAAATATATAAAACTAATGACAAAAATAAATTAAGAAAAATAAAAAAAAGAACTAAAATTTCTATGTAAAACAACAAAGTAATTAAATAGATATTATTATTTTTTTCAAAACAGAATAATTATAAATTTATTGTGCTATTAACTAGAAATTAAATAAATATAATATAGTAAGGAAATTGCTAATAAATATTACAAATATAAAATCTAAAAAATATAACAAAATTTTAGATAAGCAAGATAGGAAAGATAAAATATAGATAAAAAAAAAGAGAAATATATAAACGAAAATAATAATAATAATGAAACAAATCACTAAAACATAAAATAATAATAATAATCAAAAGCTGGGAAACTACCAAAAAACGTCAAAGTGCATAAAAGAGGAGGACACTACAGTGCTAAAAAGGATAAATTAATAAAATAAGTAAAGAAAATATATAAAAAATAAAAAAAAGTTAAATATTAATATACTTTCTATAATATTTTCGAAATCTTCGTCAATATCGACATGTCGATGAAATTATACCCTCAATGTGCTCGTCGATGTTGACAATTTTATTACTGGCTGTATAAACAAACACATGCTATCTTACATTCTATGTGACAAACACGATTGGCATACTTTTCACCTCGAAATGTGGCAAACACAAATGTCAAACTTCTATTAACAGCATGATAAATGTTGCTTACCAAAAAAAATACTTGATGAATGTTCACGAACTAAAAAGATCAACCCTCATTTTCTTTTTCTTGTAGATTGTCATTTTTATTTCTAAAGGTTTGATGGTATTTCAATGTTTATTGGTACAAAATGTCTTCCAACTTTTTGGCCAAAGCAAATTTCAAATCCACAGCACAAAAACTCAAACTCGATCACTTGGAAAACAAAACATAACAAAAAACTAGAATACACACTTTTTATAAATTATAAAGGGAGGTAGACATGCAAAAGTAAGTCATGATATGCTTATATTTTATGAAATAATAAATAATATTCCAGTTAGAGATTTTTTTAAAAATGATATACCATGCTTATCTGTGTAACTGGAATGAAAAAAATTAAACTGATTATATAAAAGTCATATAATTAGATACTTCATTCGATTTTATTTATTGTACCATATTTTTGTACTAAACTTATCTATAATTTAAAATATGTAATATTATTCTAATTTATATTCTAAAATATTAATTTTACACAATCAAGTTATTATATTTTAAATGTTGTTTTGGTTGTCCAATAGCAAAACTATTGCTCAAGATCATTGTTTGAATTATCCACCTAGATATTTTTTTGGACGATAAATTATCTGCCTAGATTAGATGGATAAAAATACAAGATTATGAGTTCAATACCTGGTAATGCAATTTCTCTTCCTCAACTTATTAAAAAAAAAATAGTATAGATGGATAAAGAAATGAATTCATGATTTTTAATGTTCAATTTACAATCCAAAGTTTTATAAAAAGAAACAGCTACAATCCAAAGTTAAAAAAACCATCAAAGATTTGAGTTTAGTTCAACTACTTATTCATGAAAATGAAAGTAAGTGCACGCACAAAGTTTAAGGGGAAAAAAAAATTATTTGTTATTATTAATAAATAATTACAGTAAAGTTTATATGTAGATAACAATTTAAATATTTATTTTAAAAATTTTGTTATAAAACAATAAAATTAAATATCCCTTTATTAAAATTTATTATATAAATTAGTAATTATCATCAGTAATAATAAATAAAAAAATTTAAAAAAATTACATGTGCAAAAATTTCAAATTATAGAGTAAACCAAGTTTATGAAATTATTGAGAGAATAATTTTTAATTTATTTATTATTTTCTGCCGAATATATAAAATAAATAAATAAATTTTAGATAATGTTTGTCATAAATATGTGAAACAATAAAAATCTTCCCCAATAAAAAAACTTACATGGTATTTAGGTAGTGACAAAATTAATAAAAATTTGAAATTTAAAAAAAAAATTTACAAAATATTTAGATAATAATAAAATTAATAGAAATCTAAAATTTTTTAAAAAAGTAAATATTTTTTTTATTTAGATAAATTTTAAAAGGTAGAATTTATGGATCTAGCAGAAAATAAATTATACTATATGATAAATTATCATGTGTAATTGACCCTCTCAAATTTTAAAATTTTTTAAAATAATTAATTTTATTTTTTAATTTTAATATACAAATTTATTTAATTATTTATAAATTATATATTATTCTATTAATATTATAAAAAAATTCAAAAACTTTTATTTTTGAAAATTTGATTTTTGAAAACCAATTTTTTCAGTAGTTCCCTGTATCAAACAGCCCGTTAGGTCAGATATGGGCCATTAGGTGGGGGGAAAATGGAAATCCCGCCTGATTTCCGAGTCCCTTTTTTTTTTTTTTTTTTTTTAAAATTTTTTTATTAGCTAAGGGCCTGATTTCCGAGTCCTGCGTTGTGAAGATTGGAAGCATTAATTGGAAAAAAAAAAAAAAAATTCCGATTAATTAATTAATTATCTAAAACCCCTAAAACAGTAATTAAATTATTTTCCACCGGCTACAAATAATGGGCACGCCAACATAGGTTCAGGCCCATTGGCGATTGGGGACCCCACCCTTCCCTTCATACTACTCCTCCTTTGTTCGTATTTTGTCCAAAGCAAACTTCATTAATGCTTTTATTTTTCTTCCTAAAACCAAGTTGAATATTCTAAGTCCTCCAAAACCCCTCGTGGACTTAGAATTTACGATAATCTGCTCCCCAAATTCAACTCCATTTTTCATTTACGGAATTTATCGACGATGGTATCGGAGGAGAGAGCTTGAATAGCAGCTTTTTTTTTTCCTTTTTTTTTTTTTTTTTTTTTGGGGGATTTAGTTGACCTGTGTTTTATATTTTTCTCGACGTTTCTTTCTCTTTCTCATCCACTTTTCCGGGAAAGTTAGATAGTTTGTGAGATGGGTATACTCACGAATTTAAGAGGGTCGAGAACGGGGACGACCCAGGAAGGTATACCCATCTCTAATGGGGTTTCAACGGTGAGCAAGAGGAAATGGTCCAATCTGATGCCTCTGTTTGTAGCCTTTGTGGTTATAGCAGAGATCGGGTTTTTGGGTCGGCTTGACATGGCGAAGAACGCCGCTCTAGTTGATTCTTGGACCGACTTGTTCGCTCGTTCTCCACCGTCCCATGAAGTGGTTCATGGGGTTGATGGTTTGGGGTTGGGACTAACGGGTGGTGGTGATCGGAGTTTGGAATTGGAGAGTTGTGAGGACTGGTTGGAAAAAGAAGATGCTGTTGAGTATTCAAGGAATTTTGACAAGGAACCCATTTTGGTTTCTGGTGCTGAGCAGGTTTGTGTGCAAATTTTTGTTTCTGGTGGCATACAAAAATTCGGTTTATGTTTTTTTCGTTGAGTTTTATGTAATTTGGTTCTATATTTGTTGATGGCTTTTGATAATTCTGTACTAAGTTCGTGTTATGTTTTTGACTTTCTTGATCGCTCTGCAAAGGAGTGGAGATCATGTTCCGTGGGATGTCATTTTGGGGTTGATGCTGGTAAGAAACCTGATGCCGCTTTTGGCTTACCTCAACAAGCTGGAACAGCTAGTGTCCTCCGATCAATGGAATCGGCTCAATACTATGGAGAGAACAATATTGATCAGGCACGACGGTGGGTAAGCACAATCTAATATAGCTTCAATGCTGCATTGCATTTAAGATGGCCGATTTTAGTATTTTGTCTCCTGTTATTCCTAAATTACAACTTCCAAGTGTTTGGCCTTTTGTTTCCATCATTAACAATTCATTATTTAAGCTAAAAATTTGTTGCCTTAGTCAAGATGGAGAGCACGAGACTATGATGGAGAACATGCCCTTGCATGTTATAGTGATTTAGTTTACTTGCTTTGCTTATTTTTATTGTAATCATCTGGGAAATAAATAAGGGGTCCATACTAAATATCTATTTTTCTTATTCAAAAGTCATTCTTTAGCAGTGGATAATT
Source organism: Ziziphus jujuba (assembly GCF_031755915.1). NCBI lineage: Eukaryota > Viridiplantae > Streptophyta > Magnoliopsida > Rosales > Rhamnaceae > Ziziphus > Ziziphus jujuba. Next base: position 11,795,731 of record NC_083387.1, on the reverse strand, counting down.
TCTATGCATTCGTTTTATAGTCTGTTTTTTCTGTCCCTTGAGTAAGTAACTACATGAAATGTGACAATTGAGTATCAAAAGTGAAAAGGCAACAAAAGGATATATCATATCTATTTCATAGATGTGATTGTAGGTCATATAATGATGAGCATGTCCCATTAATGAGGGTGTGTATGGTTGAAATCAATGATTTACTGCATCAATTATCTTCGAGAAAAGTGCACGCCTTCAAATAGTCTAGATTCTTTAGGATTACTTACCTTTGCCCTCTCTCTTTTGCACTTCCTGCTTCTTTGAATATTATCAAAACTAGAATTTCTGAAATCTGTTAGTAACTAATTTTAAATTTTTCATTGTTTTAGAAGGGGGTATAGTGTTGTTATGACAACTAGTCTCTCATCAGATGTTCCTGTTGGATACTTTTCCTGGGCTGAGTATGATATTATGGCACCAGTGCAGCCAAAGACTGAGAATGCCCTTGCAGCTGCGTTTATTTCCAACTGTGGTGCTCGCAACTTCCGGCTGCAAGCTCTTGAAGCACTTGAAAGGTTAAATGTCAAGATAGATTCTTATGGTGGTTGCCATAGGAACCGTGATGGAAGAGGTACACATCTTATGTATTAGATATGTTACATATTATATTTTGTTTTACTGGTCTTGTTCCTCTATTAGACAAGGAATGTATATTTGGAACAGTTCTTTTCGCATAGATTTCATCATATGTCTTGCTTGCTTGGGGTGTCATATGATAGATATATACTTGAGAACATGCTGTTTATTATTTTCTGGTTGATAGAGAACATGCTGTTGAGTATTACGAATTATGAGAGTTCTGAATTACCTTTAAATTACAGATGTCATTTAACCTTTACATCTTTGTTGCCTTGTTCCATTAAGTCATTATATAAAGAAAATTGAGAAGTAAGAACAGCAAATTTTGAGTTGTGAACTCAACATTAAATGATGGGATTGCTGGCATCGGAAATTTAATTGAATTTGTTTGAGCTCTGTTTCTCATGTGCTTGCGAGCGAATTGAATTGTGATCTACATCTCCTAGAAAATAATCAGTGTTGCTGATATTTGAATATCAGTTGGTTGGACTAGTTGAGAGGCTTGCTTGTAGTACATGCTTGTTCCTGTTTGAAAATTTTACCCTGCTTTTTATGGAGATTCTGGTTCTCTTATGAGCACAATGCACAATGCTCATCTGAAAACCTAAGCGAAGTGTATGTGCATATATCATCCCTAAGTTAGATAATAATAAAAGCATCAGAATGGATCATGAATTTAGTTCTGCTTTGTATTGGTGTTTTTTGATTAGATATTGTATATTGGCTTCTTGTAGCACCTTGATAATACAATTTTTCAAGGTGAGTCCTAGAACCACGTTATATGCTGTTTCTTTTAAAATGGTAATGGCATGGTTGGTCCTCTAACCAATCTTTATGTATAACGAGTAATTTCTGTTTCTAATATATATCTTGCAGTGGATAAAGTAGGAGCCCTGAAGCACTATAAATTTAGTTTGGCCTTTGAGAATTCCAATGAGGAGGATTATGTCACTGAAAAATTTTTCCAGTCCCTTGTTGCTGGTACGAGGATTCTGCTCTCTCTCTCTCTCTCTCTCTCTCTCTCTCTCTCTCTCTGTGTTTGTGTGTGTGTCTTTGTTGTCATTCTCATATAAAAGACTTTGCAGTATGTATTTATTTAGTACGAATTATACTTGGAATTTGGGATCATTCATGAATATCTTTGCTAAAGAAAAACAGAATGAGATAAATTAATGGAAAACTTTTGGAATGTAGTTAAGAGAGAATTTTGGAGACCAAGATATATGATTGAAAGCCATCAGTAATTTGCCTCCATTTTTTGATTTGCTATATTTTGCTCCTAAAATAAGAATTGTTGAAGTTCCCATTTGTTGCAATAGAGAGTAACATTGGGAAGATGCTGATGATATGTCTGTGTATATGTTTGTGTATATGCAATCAATAAAATTAGATTTGTTCTTTCTATATTTTTTCAGGATCTGTCCCTGTTGTTATTGGTGCTCCAAATATTGAAGAGTTCTCACCTGCTCCTGGTGCGATTTTACATATCAAGGAGTTAAGTGATGTTGACTCAATTGCAAAGAGAATGAAATACCTTGCCGATAATCCTGAAGCATATAATCAGTCATTAAGGTAGAACTTTCGCTCATGGAAAGACCAGCTTCCCAATTCCGCTGTTCAAATTGATTGTAGAATAATATATAGAGCATAAAATTATGGCTATTGTTATTGTTATTAGATTCATTCACATTCATATAGTTAATGTTGAAGTATAGTTCTTTATCTAGTTGGTCTCCTCATGAAAGGACCTAGTCATAATGAGTTTTCCATTTGATCAGGTGGAAGTATGAGGGCCCATCTGATTCTTTCAAGGCTCTTGTGGATATGGCAGCGGTGCACTCATCTTGCCGACTTTGCATTCACCTGGCAACACAGATTCGTGAGAACGAGGAAGTGAGCCCAGGGTTCAAGAAACGACCTTGCAAGTGCAACAGAGGCTCAGAAACTGTGTATCACTTGTATGTAAGAGAAAGAGGAAGGTTTGAGATGGAATCTATTTTCTTAAGGTGACTTTCATCTTCTTTATCTCTTTAACTGGGTTCTGCCATACAAACATTCTCTCTTTAAGGGTTAGATTATTCAATCATTATTCTATAAATGTCCAACTGACCCTTTTATTTGAGCTTTCTGTCTTTTAGTTGCGCACGTGTTGGATAATGGGATCAAAGCATTATAATTTTCGTCTCCATGCAGTGCCCAGACGTCTCTCATAATCCCTCTTAAAACTTTTTAAGCTTTATTGTGGAGAAAATTTCATTTGACTTTTCTGGGCAGGTCTGGGACTCTGACTCTGGAGGCATTGGAGTCTGCGGTGCTCTCAAAGTTTAACTCATTGAAACATGTGCCTATTTGGAAGCCAGAAAGACCTGAAATCATAAGAGGAGGAGATGAACTTAAAGTTTACAAAATATATCCTGTTGGGTTGACACAGAGGCAAGCTTTATATAACTTCACATTTGAAGGGGATGCAGGCTTCAGAAGTCATGTGGAAAAGAACCCCTGTGCAAAATTTGAAGTCATATTCGTCTAGGTTAATGACCTGCACATTCAACTTGAGCACCAAGATGCTGATATTCCGGCAGTTCTCCAATTAATACGAAGAGGTTGAGTTGATTTCATGAGCATGGTCGTTTAACCATCTTTACACACAGAATTTGTTACATGACAGACAGTTAGTTGTTTAAGGAAACAAAGTGACAATTTATAAGGCTTACTTGGGTAAGCCTGTTGACACAGCTGATTGTGGATCCTTTAGCAGACAGGAAAATGTTAAAGCTTAGATTCGGCCCCTTTGATGGAGCAAAACATGCCTTAGTATTAAATTTGTGCAATTTCAGGGTTTGATTATAAAAAATAGTTCCATTCAACAAAAGAAAATGTTCACATATCGATAATTCTTGGTTCAACTTAGAAACAGAGCTGCTTGCTTGTGTTTTTTATCTTTTAATCATTACAATAGTTTCTAAAATTAAGGGGGTGCCGTGTTTCAATATATACGTATACCCAATTTTTTGTGTTTCAACAAAAAAGTTATTTAGAAATCAATACTAACAAGTAGTGGACATTTTTAAAGCGTAGAAAACTTGCCACCTTGAAAATAGGGGAAAAAAATAAATAAATTTAGAAATCAATACAGACAAGTAGTGGACATTTTTAAAGCGTAGAGAACTTGCCACCTTGAAAATAAGGGGAAAAAAAATGAAAAGGAGGAAATTCGTCACCTTTGAAAAAACTAGAGAGAAAAAAAGAGGGTGTTGGACAAATAGGAAGCGAAAAGTTGAGAGGTTTGAGTCATGAGTGGTAATGTTGAGCCCCACCCCAATAGCCTAAGATACAATAAAATGAAGCAGTCAAGCAGATATGTATGAAATGAATGATTTTAAATGGACATGGAGATGTGTTGGAACTTGGAAAGGTCAAAAGCAAGTGGAGGAGGTTTTTTTAGATGGTTTTTGGGCGGCCAACTGATTGTGGCGAGTCGAGAGGAGCCACTGACTCCTGGACACTTCTGAAGGATCATTTTTTTTTTTTTAACTTTCTTGGATCAGGAGCCTCTGTTTTGCCCTTTTTACTGTCAGTTTGATTTTGTCAAACCAAGGATGTTTATATTAGACAAATAAGTGTGGGTTAAAATCACTTTCATTTTCCTATTTTTTTAGAATATATATATTTTTTCTTTTTAATCAGGAATATTCTAAAAAAATAGGAAAATGAAAGTGATTTTAACTCACTTCATTTGTCATGAAATTTATTTATTTTTGGTATTTTTTTTTTCTTCTATACCTTACTTTTACATGCAACTCTCCCTGCATGTCTTTTAAAATCACATCCTTTCAATTTTTTTCTTTCAAAAAAAAAAAAAAGAAAAAAAAAAAAAACTACGATCAAAATTGTAAAAGTACTGGTAATCCAAGTACAAAGAAAAATTGTTTTTAATCTTTTACTTTTCTAATGTCTGGATTAATGAAAAATTATTCAACCTTTTTGTTTATAAGTATCTATATTTTTGTGTAATTATGTATACTTGGTCAAAATTAATCAACTAAACAAAAACATCTTCAGCATAAAAAAAGAAAAAGACAGAAATTATCATAAAAAATTCTGTAGTATTTTCTAACTAATATTCTTTTTTTTTTTTTTTTTTTGGGTGATTTAGTATTTTAAAAACTTGATAGTAGTTCAAAATTTAGAACACCACATCCAAATGGCGGTTGGAGGGCTGAAAGTTTTCCATTTGCCAAATTGCCAGCGCGACCACAGAATTTGTATCCACGCATTCACATAATCTCATGGTAACAAGCTGGGTAGGTCCCATCTTAATCCGACAAACAAATCCAAAAAAAAAGATAAATAAATAAAACGAAAGAAACGAATAAACCTACAGTATAATTCAGTCCCAGTTAGGACCTTTCCTTTCTATTTTTTTAGCTTCCTTAGCCAAAGCCAAAGGTGACCCTTCGAACCACCCAAGAGTCCCTCCACAAACCCAAGAGAAACAAGCCTCTTCTCACCTCCTAAGGTCCCCAAGAACCCCTGTTTTTCACCATCTACAAAAATGCACCACTCTCTCCTCCTCCACATTTCCACGTCTCTGCTTTTCTCTATCTCTCTCTTTCTCTCAACTATTTTCTCCACCATGTCATCGTTCTCTGTTCGGTTTCTGTCATCACCTCCTCTTTCCTCTCCACCACCTCAAATTACGAGGCTCTCTGCCACCCCTGCCACCCCTGCCACCCCTGCCACCTCTGTTTCTCCGGCGGTGGCGCCGGCGGAGGTGGAGGTTGACTCCGGGAGGTTGGAGCCCAGAGTGGAGGAGAGAGATGGGTTCTGGGTTTTGAAGGAAAAGTTCAGACAAGGTATTAATCCTCCGGAGAAAGTTAAGCTTGAGAAAGAGCCCATGAAGCTGTTCATGGAAGGTGGGATTCAAGAGCTTGCTAAGATGTCTGTTGAGGAGATTGATAAAGTTAAGTTGACAAAGGATGATATTGATGTCAGGCTCAAATGGCTTGGTCTTTTTCATAGGAGAAAGCATCAGTGTAAGTAGTGAATCTGATTGATCTCAATCTCATTTTTTATTTTATTTTTAATATTTTGTTCATGGTTTGGAACTTGGATGATTAAGTTTTATATGGTATTTGTCTTTTTCTGGAATTGACCGATTGAGATTACTTCTGTTCCTGAATTAGTGGTAACATAATATTCATAGCTAGGATTTTGGTTTTTTTCGACTACCCTCTTCTTTTTTGGAATAGGAAATAAATGAAATTGAGAGCTATTAATCAATAAAGATTTTTTCCATATTTAAAACATGCACAAATCATATAGAAAACCAATTAAACAAATCATAAGCTTCTAAAAATATTTGTCTCCAATTACTTGTTTCTTGATGGGAATTTCTTTGAATGGTGTGACATCAGATGGTAGATTTATGATGAGGCTGAAGCTGCCAAATGGTGTGACAACAAGTGCACAAACAAGATACCTAGCCAGTGTGATCAGAAAATATGGAAAAGATGGTTGTGCAGACGTGACAACAAGGCAAAATTGGCAAATCCGTGGTGTGGTTTTGTCCGATGTTCCGGAAATTCTGAAGGGTCTTGCTGAAGTTGGATTAACAAGCTTGCAGAGTGGCATGGACAATGTTAGAAACCCAGTTGGGAACCCTCTTGCTGGGATTGACCCACAAGAAATTGTTGACACAAGACCCTATACAAACTTGTTGTCCCAATTTATCACCGCAAATTCTCGTGGAAATCCAACTATAACTAACTTGTAAGCTCTTTATCTACCTTAATTTTGTACTATGCTTTTGTCTGTATTAATGGTTTCCTTCAATAATATCCGATTTATATATAGTTTTCAACTTGAAATTAGTAAATGGTTCTTTATAGCAATAGTTGCTGTGGCATTTTAATGTTAGTTTTTTCATATCTAAACAGGCCAAGGAAGTGGAATGTTTGTGTAGTGGGCTCTCATGATCTATTTGAGCACCCTCACATCAATGATCTTGCTTACATGCCAGCCACAAAAGATGGAAAATTCGGATTCAATTTGCTTGTGGGAGGCTTTTTTAGTCCAAAAAGATGTGCTGAGGCAATTCCTCTGGATGCCTGGGTCTCAGTAGATGATGTTATCCCTGTTTGCAAAGCCATACTCGAGACCTATAGGGATCTTGGCACCCGAGGAAACAGGCAAAAAACAAGAATGATGTGGTTGATCGATGAACTAGTTGAGTAAATTCTTCAAAAAATAGAGCAAAAATTTCTAGTTTGTTTTATATTGTAAGTGGAAAATGTAATTGATTTTGACATGATTTGCAGGGCATAGAAGTGTTCAGGTCAGAAGTAGAGAAGAGAATGCCCGAGCAAAAGCTTGAGAGAGCATCTGCTGAAGAACTTGTTGAGAAACAATGGGAAAGAAGAGACTATCTAGGTGTCCATCCACAGAGACAAGAAGGTCTAAGCTATGTGGGTCTTCACATTCCAGTTGGTCGTGTCCAAGCAGATGATATGGACGAGCTAGCTCGTTTAGCCGACGAGTACGGTACAGGGGAACTTAGGCTCACCGTGGAGCAAAACATCATAATTCCCAACATCGAAAACTCAAAACTCGATGCCTTGCTCAAGGAGCCATTGCTTGGAGACAAGTTTTCACCAGAACCGTCTATTCTGATGAAGGGGTTGGTTGCTTGCACTGGAAACCAGTTCTGTGGGCAAGCCATCATTGAGACAAAGGCCAGGGCATTGAAGGTGACAGAGGAGGTGGAGAGGTTGGTGTCTGTGACCGGGCCAGTGAGGATGCATTGGACCGGCTGTCCGAATACGTGTGGACAAGTTCAGGTGGCGGATATTGGTTTCATGGGGTGCATGACACGGGATGAAAATGGGAAGCCTTGTGAAGGAGTGGATGTTTACTTGGGAGGGAGAATTGGGAGTGATTCACATTTGGGGGAGGTTTATAAGAAGAGTGTACCTTGCAAGAACTTAGTGCCTTTGGTTGTGGACATTTTGATTAGCCAATTCGGAGCCGTCTCTAGGGAGAGGGAAGAGGCAGAGGATTGATTTAGAAATTATATACACCCCTTTTAATTTTTGGATGTTCAGATCAGGCATTTGGAAATGAGAAAAGCAGAAGTTAAGGGTGGGTTTAAAATTTTCATGGAACTAAATGTCAATGGCTTAAAGAAAAGTTGAGGAAAATTAGAAATAGTGTTCTACAGCCAGTTTTATATCTTTGGATTTGGGCACGGGACGTAAAGTATGTATTGTTGTGTACATGGACCTAGAAATCTTTGAATATTTACCGAAAATTATTGTTCTTTCTAATTCTAAAGAAATAAAACAGGGTTTAATTATCCTTTTTTTATTTTTATTTTTATTATTGTTTGACAGACATTATTATTTTCACTTTTTGGGTTGACATAAATCATTTTTTTTAGAACAACCAGCCGTTGGTAGGTTTACATTAGGAGGATATGGTAGTTTTAATATTTATTTATTTTTATTAGGTTTTGGATTATATCAAAGATTATGTTTAAGATTTAAAAATAGTAAAATATAAATTTAGTAACATATTGAAATCATATTTAGAAAAAGTAAATTATGTTGAGATCGATGATTAATGAATATAATTGTGAATTTTAATTTTTAATATGATGAAAAGATTAAAAAAGATAAATTCTAACATTAGTTTTAATAATAAAAATTATACATATATATATATATATATTATTTCTTATATATAGACTTTCTTTAGTGCAAATGTCCACACAGTTTTTTTGTGTGGATATCATAAAAGACCAAAAAATTTCGAGGGAAACACCCGTTTTGATAGGTATGCGAGAAAAATTATATATATATATATATATAGAGAGAGAGAGAGAGACACACACACACAGTAATTCTGATTCAAGAAGTCTAGATGAATTTTTATCTGAGATAATACTTATCTATTTCAGGATATGCATGTACTTTATTTATACACGTATCTTTTTCAGAATATATGTTGTCTTGGATAGAGAAAATTTATATAAATATATATGCATGTATATGGACAACATTACATAGTCTAAATTAAAAAGGACTTCATCCAGATATAGTTTAACACAACTCGTGGAGGTGTATTCTCATAGGCCAAGCCTACTAAGGTGTTATATTGTTATATATATATATATATATATATATGTGTGTGTGTGTGTGTTTAAAAATAGGTTATGACAGTGTTATAAGAACATTAACACTTTTAACATAAATCCAACATAAGTTAATTTGCCTCTTTATAATTTTCCCTCGTCAAACTTTTGGTTTATATTATTTATTTTGATAGCAGAATTTAGTATTTAAAAATATATTTTGAAACTATAAAATATATTTGAGATTTTGAAAAGAATTCAACAACTTTTTTTAAAATTTTCTTTAAAAAAAGGTACAACAATCTTATAAATATTTGTACATCACATAGCAAAAGAATGGATTTTCCACTTTTACATGGAAAAAAAGACAATAATAAATAATATCAAATCAATTATTTACAAATTGTTTTTATCCAAACTATGGATATTTATTACTAAGAAATGAAGGAAATTAAATTAAAATTATTGAAAAATTGAGGTTCTTCCATTCGAACTTGTACAAAGTAAAAGAATTATTTGCTTCCAAACTCAATAAAGAGATGTAGAACAATTATGTATTTTGCACAAAAATTACAAAATTAAATCAGGTGTTTTAAATTATAGTAGTTATTGTAATAGTTCAAAATTTTACTTGTCTAAAAAGGGATTGATGATATGTTTTATCATTTCAACTTGGAACATGATGAAAGATATAGAAAAACATGTTGTGGTCATAAACCTTTTGACTTAAATTTTATTTATATTCTCTTTAAAGAAAGAAGTAAGGAAATTAAATTAAATATGACAGTGATGGTCTATATAAATTTGAATATTGTGTGCCAGGTAAATTTAATTACATTAAAATTACATGCAATCAACATTCTCCAAAAAAATGAGGATAAAATGTATTTAGGAATTTTAAAAAGTGACCAAGTGTAGGTTTCTCATTATTTAAGTTTTTTGTGTTTGGATTAAATTATGAAAATAAAGAAATTCAAATCTGAATCTAATAAGCCAACTCCAACTCCATTAGAGGTGTAAATGTGTTGAGTATCAACATTCTCAAGATCACTTGCATGATTTTAGAAATGTTCAAATTTAGCTTAGCTCGGCTCGGTATGTTATAAAAAATTGAAAGCTTTAATATTTGTTTTTTTAAAATAAAATTTTAACATTAATAATTGATGAATTATATTTATTTAAATTAATTTAATTTTATTATAAAATTCATTTAATTTTAAAAAGATTATAAATTTAAAATATAATAAAAATATTGTTTATGTGGTATAAATGCTCAATACTTAAGTTTACAAAATAGTTTTTATATAGATATATATAAATGATAGATTTAAACTATTCATGAGCTATTCACAAATTTAATTTATTGCTCAAGATCAATTCGTGAGTTTCATTTCTTATTCGAGCTCGACTTGTTTCTTTATGAACTTGCTTTCAAATTGAACTTGAGTTGATCATAAGCCGCTTGAGCCTATATATAGCTTTAAACTCCATAACCCAAACTCTACTTATATTAATTGTAATAGTTGTTTTTACAAGGTTCATAATATATGAACTTCATCGAACATTACCTCTTATTAACTTCTCCTGTCTTTTACATCTTTCTTATCAATTTTCATATCTAATCTTTCATTAAACTTTTTTTATTATCTATTAATTTCCCTGTTAGGAGACATGTTAACCATACCCTAACTTAATATTTTTTTAAAAATCAAAAAAGCAATGGACTTTCAATAAACATTTCTTCTTTGTTTGATGTGCAAGTAATAAAGTTTGGGCTTTATGTGTTGCTTAAGAGAGAATTAGCTATGAATCTTCACAAGGTTAAAGTTGATGGTCTAAAATCTATGGAAAAACGTTAGCTGTTCTTTAGAGGGACAAAAAAAAAAAAGGAAAAAAAAAAGAAAAAAAGAGGATAAAGTGACAGAGATAGATTTTTATAATAGAAGCATAGACAATAAACAGCAAGATTTTTTTTTTTTTTAAATAAAATAGTTCCTCTTATAACAAAGCCTAAATATAATAAATGTAATGTTAGAGAACAAAATGTTGGCTTAATAACTAACCATAATATTTGAAAAATTGCAAAAATACCGTCTAACTTCATCAATTAATTGGAGCATAAGCAAATAGATGGCTTAATAAATAAGCTTAACATTTTAGTACTGCTACAAATATCACTTGCTCTTCAAATACTTTAGATATCCCATTTGTTCGAATTTGCCTAGTAATATAAAACATACCTTTACAAATTGAAAACCTTTTTATCCTTTTTAAACAACCAAAACCCAAAGAGGAAAAGAGAAAAATAAAATAAAATAAAAACCACATACTAGAAACCAAAAAACAAGCATAAATCAGAATTGAGTTTTGAACTTGACATTTAGTTGGAAACCATCAGCTATAATGTGGGAATCCTTGTATTTTCATGGCTGTTTTGCCCATGTTAAAACCAGGTCGCTAGTCAAGAAATTAAATTACATAGATCTATTTTTTATTTTATTTTATTTTTTTATCTCCTCACACATTTTGAAGTTTGATTCCTATTATTGCTAGAAAATATTATGTAAAAATATAATTATACAAATTTGTAGCAATGATGAGGAGCATAAGATTAATACGTAATTCATATGTAAAACTTGAAAAAAAAGAATACAATAAATTACAAAAATAAAACAAGCTAGATATCTATATATATATATGTATACATGAAAGCTTGTAAAAGATAATCTCAACAAATAATAAAAAAAATAAATTGATAAAAAATATTAATATAAAAAAACCTATAAGATTGTAATTGGAAGTAGGATTAAATACGTAGGATTAAATTTTAAGTTCAAGGCTTGTGTCCCATCCAGTGTCCTTAAAACAGATTTACTCCTTCTCGGTGTTAGTAAATCTAAATACATCTATCTTTTAGGATGCAACGGACTATTGAAGCTTTAAACATTGTACCTTTGAACTTCTCTCAGCAAATTTAAAATTGTTTTTCCTCTATCATACTGAATGACTTTGGATAAATCTAAGAAATTTCAAAAGGATTTGAAAAGAGAGCTACAAAGTTTCTTCTCCTATAATCCTTATGTTTTGTCTTAATTTAACATCTAAACTAAAAAGGAGATTAGGCTATATATATAAGCCTCAACCAACGGAGAATTAAAACTGCCATTAATCATACAATTAAAATAGTCGTTACAAAATCAAATTCATTTAAATTTTGTAACTCTTGGTTTGAAAACCTATCAAACAAGCCAATCAATATGGCTGTTATACAATCTAGGTTTTTAATATAATTAACAAAATATTTAGTATAACTATTACAAAAAATTAATTTGGTTTAATAACCAAAGTTTTCCAACAATCCCCCATATAATTGAATATGACAAAATGACTTAAAAAGAAAGCTTGGGACCCAAAAATAAAAGAAAAAGACTTTGGTGATAGAGGTTACAATCAGAACCTACATAGGATATATAAGTGTCACCTTTCAAACATTCCCTTGTGAGAATATATATATTTTATTGACTAAAAGTAGATGCGATGTCCTTGAACTTTTTTGTCGTTTTTGTATACCTCATATAGGAAATTCATCATAACACATTTCAATTCTACTATCATATTCATTTTGACCATGACCATCTCTCTGGTTCTGCAAAAGCTTTCAAAGAATTGTGCCCCAACAATTCTCCTTTATAGTGGCCCCATTTCATTCTCACATAGGTGATTTCTTATTTAAGAGTAATCTACATTACTTTGCTTGGATTCTTTCAACGCATAAGAATTGTTAAAAGCATATATCTTAACCTTTCCCAATAAGCATAACTGTTTCATCATAGAAATGAATAGGAGGATATCACCTGATCTTACTTAATCTTTACAATTTAGTTGTCCCATTGAACCTAGATCTTGGGATCTCTAGTCAACTAGACTGGGTGTCCATTATATCAATTATCAATTTTATAGGCTTTCGTTTATTCCTCTCAATGATATCTTCAACTAACCTCTTCCTAACTTTTTCAGTGAATCTGCAATGTTATCTTTTGACTTTATATAGTCAATAAAAATAACTCTAATTGAGATTACTATCTCACGGTATTGTGTTTAGGATATAGATATCTGGACTTACCATTCAATCTCTTCACTATACTTATCCAAAATAATGAACTCATTGTGGATAAAATCCTTTCCAGTCATCATCATCATCTACTCAGTTTGCTAACTTTGTAGATTATGTCTTGTTTTGTACAACTCATTGAGTAAACCAAACCTTCAATCACTTGAAATATTCCATTTAAGGCACTCTCTCATCTTCATTGTGTTTTTGTGGAGTTTGGGATTTTAGACTCGTGCACAAAAAATAACACTACTATTACGTGCATATCCAATGATGATGTAATTAATGATTTTTGAATTTATTTTCACTTTTTATGGGGTCTTTCCTTTACTTAAAGGCACCTTAAAAGTTATTTTGCCAATTAAACGGTTTCATGCTCACATCACCTTCATATCTATCATTTCTTCCTTATATTTTACATTGATTTTTAGGAAATACACAAAACAATACTCACCTTCATAGTTCTAGAAATGAATTATTTAAATTTCAACAATTCTAGAACAAACTTACAAGCAAATGCATGTTATTATTAGTACCTGTTCCTTAACCATGGACCTTTTTAGAGCAAATACATGTTATTGCTAGTGCTTGTTCCTCAACCATGGACCTTTATACCATTTCGGACCAATTTGTCTTATGCCCTTCAAATTCGAATGAATTAATAATGCTTCAAAATACTCCTCTAAGTGTGCATCGCTTTTCTGCTTGTTTTAGCTTATATAATAGTCACAGGACAATGTTTTAGAAAAAAATGAGCAGCCTTTTCATCTTTCAATGTGTCTGGTAAAAACACACAACTGATTGTTTAATAATTGTTGCCAAATTAAAAATTGCAACAATAAAAAAGCCAATAAGGAAAACAATAAAAAATAACCATTTCCCCTTAATTTTTAAAAAAATAATAATGATGATGTCATAATTGATATCAGTGGTTGTGATAGGATCACTTTCAGGTCCTTGCAAGATATCCAAAGTGATCCCTCTTAGGAAAACCCTACCGAATTTTCTATATAAAATCTTCTTATAATTGGATGTAACCTAACAATATATATAAAAGTAATAATAATTTTTATTTATTTATGAAATTCTCATGAAATCACCAATAAAAAATAATATAGAAGTCATACATATTAGATTAATCCGTAAAAACAATCTACAGAGTACAATGAACTAATATAAAATCTCAAAAGTACTCAACATAATGTATACATAAGAATTTATTAAAAGAAAAATTATTTACTATTATCAGAGTCAAAGGAAAAGAAATAATACATCAGTAGCGGAATATCATGTAAACAATGAAGATACCTGAATGTGATGGATGTAACTTGTCAATGGAGGTCTAGGAAAATAGTTTAAAAAACACAAAACTATGAAACAAGCTCAGTGAATGGAATGAAGTAATAATATAAAAATAGTCATTTATCTTTAAAATAATTCTCTCAAAACCTCACTTGCACTCTTTCGAAAGTTTCACTCTTTAGGAAAATGTCTTTTACAAAATTCATGAATTTTTTTTTCAAAAATATAGCAAATTTTATATTCCATATAAACATATTTGTAAATGTGATACCAGTCATAATCCCTCGTACTTAAATAAATAAATTTTAATTTTCATAATAATCCATAGGCAAAAGTAATATTTTCATAACCTTAATATGCATAATATCAGAACCTATGTGCAATGCCCATACCAAATCCTATCATACGACTTATAGTGCTATTAAGCATTGCAAAGCCAATGGGGAAAACTGTCATATGTGATAAGAATCCGCCCATGTTTGCACAACCAACTACTCGGTGGGGTGTTGATCCAATACGGATGAAATCTAGGTCGATCAATAGGGCACAAGTCAAGAGATTTAAGGACAAACTGACTGCCTTTATATAGGAAGTTATCAATTCTCAAAAGGACTTGTCAATACTCAAAGATACAAAACTTGTTTTAAGCATCCAAGTGGTGGAGGCCGATATGGACCTGGGGTAGCTGTTTTAGTGCAAATATGGACTCTGGACAGCAAGAAATGGTTCCAACACTTCATGGATCCAATGAATATCTTTAAGAGGTCATGGAAACAGGTCAAGATAGAACCAAAGGCAAACAACAAGGGGTTGTGTGCATAGGGGAAAGACATGGCCGGTTTTGCTGTATTTGTTACTGGTTTTACTGTATTTTGTTGATTTGACATTTTCTCTTTATTCCAAGCAAAGGCAACATGTGAGACTCATAAATAATCCTATTTGACATCCTGCATGGCATATGGGAGTTGCTTTGGAGACTTTGCAAGCTGAAATTTAGTCAAAGTTAGTTTAATGGTCAAACTAGTCAACTAGTTTTCTAATTTGCTTTTGACTTTTTGTTTTACGAAATTAGTCTTTTATTTAGGTTTTTATTTATTTATTTTCTGGACAAATTAACTTAAGAAAGTTATTATTTTATTATTTCAATTGTAAATTAATTAATTCCTAATTCAAAATAAAGAAATTAATTAATCAAAATTAGATTAGGAAATGAATGGAATTTCGGCCACATTAGGAAATTGTTAATGTATGGCCAGTTTTGTCTTAGTTTTTAGGGTTTATTGTTTTGTGACTTTAACCTATTTAAGGGTTTATTTTTTAATAAGAATACACCTTCAATAATATACATAAATTATTTTGTAAGATAGAATTCCTTTTGTTGTTCTTGAACACCTAAAACACTATTAGAGAGTGTGTGTTTTAGTTTTGACTTATTAATAGGGCATCCATAACTTATGGTGGTGTCTTCATTATACCAAGATTTCTAATCATAGGTTGGTTAGGGGTCAAGTTTTTTCCATAAAAACTTGAACTTAATTGAGATCCAAGCTAATATAATACAAGTTTAGATATGAGTCGACGTAGGTTCGTATAAATATGACCCTCGACATCTTTGAGACGTTGCAGAGCTGGAACCTCTCAATCAACCTCTACATCACATGATAATGGGAGGTGGTTGAGTTATATATATAATTATAACTATATCCATAACTGAATCCATATATGTATTTATAACTTTGGTATTGCTTGGTATATAGTATCACCGATCCATATCTCATATATATCCCATAACAAAGTATCATTTATTTCCTTATATCAATACTGAAAAGTTCAATGTAACTATTTGAAATATCATATGCAAATCATCTATAAATAAACTAAATAAAATAATAAAATTACAAATATGTCTTTGATGCCAAAACTATTATCATGTAAAGTTATATAGCAATAATCAATTCAACTACTATAACTCTTCAAATACTAAGATCCACAATTTCACAATAAGAATATTAAAATTTAGAAACAATTACAAACTATTATATATATTCACATATATAAACATCTATATCATATATAAAAGTTAGATATCTATATGAAAATCTTGCCACGTCTCATCATGTGGATACTTATGTTTCCTTCCAAAAGTATAAAAAAATTTTTGTTAATTATTGTTAGACTGTCAAATAACATAATGAGATTTTATCATACCATAAATATATATATATATATATATATATTAGATTTTACATAGTTTTAGTAAAATTGATTGTGAAAATAATACAATGAATATTTGATTATGGATATTTCATATAAAAAATCGATTAATATTGTATATCTACAATAATATATCTATATATATAAATATATAATATCTTATATAATAATAACTACGACAAGGTTATTTATAGTTATTTGGCTAAACCTTATATGGCAAATGATAAAGATATACATAATTATGCAATAAAAAATAAATACATAATGTAGTTTTGTTTTATTGGCGGAAAAAATTTAAATATCCTTTTTAAAATGTAATTGTTAAACATACAAAGTAAGATTTCTATGCAAAATATATTATTTGATTTTATTTTATATACAAAATAAGCCAAATACATTTAGCTATTTTGGTAAATAATTAATAAGTGCCATCTTTTGTTGTTTAGAATTTCAGTGTTCAATATTTTAGCTATTAGTGCTTTATATTATTTTATTTTGGTGTTTTTTATTTATTCATATTTTAGTTTCAATTATTTTTTATTGCTTAATTTTAATTTACTTTTTTTATTTATTGAATGGACCTTAATCATAATCATCTGAATAATAAGCATGGATGTGATGATGAATCTTATAATGAAGTTGACAATACAAAATTAGAATATGTGCAGAAACTAATCCGAAAAAAGAAAATGTTTCTAAGGAAGATTCTGCTAGTTGCTGATTTACGTTTATGTATTGAATTTTCTCATGATGATGGAGGACAAGAATATGAAAATGACAAGATGTAAGAGATTTTTCAGATTGAGAGCATGTAAGAAAGAACGAGACTATCGTTTTCAAGTCTGGTGATACTAGAATTTCCAAAATTTGCAACAACTGCATTAAACAAGAAACTGTGTGCGTAAATTAAGCGTTTATCCTATAGAATTTAGTTTTTTTTCTTTTAACGTTTCATTTTTTTGGTTAAAGTCTATTGTGTTTGAAAATAATATTTTATTTTTTTATTTAAATTGAAATAAAAATAATGATTTTATTTTATTTACTAGTTTTTTTTATTTTTTTATTTTTTTATTTTTTTTTATATTTCCATTTTATGTTACCCTGAATGTTTTTAATAATCCAATATTTTTCAATTTACATTGCCATGAATGTTTGCAATAATCCAATGTTTTTTAATAATATATATTCTCTTTTTTAATTTTTGTTACAATATTTATATAAAATAAATATGATAAAATGAATTTTATACTTTAGAATTCAAAAATATGTTTGGCAAAATATTTGAAAATATTCCCAAAAAATGGTAAAATTGTGTTTGATAAATATTAAATGTGATGTAATATATAGAAAAAAATATTTAAAAACATATAGCGGTAAGCTCAAAAATTTAAATTGAAATTCTAAAAAATGATATCTAATATAATTTATTATATTTTTTTAATAAAACCAATAGTAGAAATTTTAGTTTATGTATAAGTCGATTTGCTTGAATTCACTACATGACAACAAATTTTAACTTAAGTTAAAGTGATAATGATAAATATATGGAAAAAAAAGAGAGTTATCTTCATAATTTTACTAAGGTTAGGATAAGTATTATAAAGGTTAGGGCAAGTGTCATAAGTAATATAATTACACATAAATAAATATAAAAAAAAACTGTTATTTGCATAAAAAATTAATTTATTTGTTTAGGTTTACATATCTAATATTATATACAATTACTTTCTAAATATTAATTAATTGCCATTTATGTAGATATCTCAATACTTTTATAAATGTATATTCCTAATCAAGTGAAAAATATGATAATAAATTATGAAAAAAATACTTTCCATATAAGAAATAAAATATTAATAAATTATGGAAAAACTGTACAAATACCGTCATTTAACAAATAATGAAAAATGCATTTACAATTTACCAAACAAACTACCTTATACACGATATTGACGTTATACAAGCACAAGTTAGTCAATTATTCATTTAAAACTTAAAATTTAAAATTTGAAAGTGTTAACCTATATAAATTTTTTATTTTCATAAATTATGAAATTAATTACCCATATTGAGTACCTATTAATTTAAAACTTTAAATTTTTTAATATAAAGCTTTTTAAATTTTAAATTTTAAAATTTAAACTTTAAAAATTTGACTCACATTTATTATTTATAGATATTATTTACCAATAATAAATAGCCTATTAATTTAAAATGAACAATTTCAATATAAGGCTTTTCAAATTTCAAATTATATATATTATTATAATGAGAAATTAATATAGGTAATTAAATAAGATCATATTGAAATATTAATTATGATATTGAGATATTAAAATTTAATATTTGAAAATTTTTGTTCATAAAATGAAATTATTAATCCCAGAACTTAAAAAAACAATATTCTTAACCAAATAAACATTAGGATAATAAATTATAGATAAATACTATGCAATTAATAAATTAAAAAATTCCAATTACTTCGTAAATATTAATTAAATGCTCTTTTTGTACGGTTAATAAAATAACTGGTAATTGGGCTGTATTTAATTTCATTTAGGTTTTTAACTATGAAAAAATAAACATGAAGGTAGCCAATTATTTAGGGCATATTGGTTCAAAACACTTAAATTACATTTTTCTTTTTCCGTTTAAACACCAAAATTATGATTTTTGAACAGTAATAATAAATTTGAAAATTAATTGTGGAATTAAAGCTACTTTTATTTTTTGAGAAATAATAAATGAAATCTGAATAAGGCAAATGATATCTTTTTAAAATAATAATTATTTTTTGGGGTAAAATAAAGCTTGAATAAGGCTAATTAGGGCATATATAAGGCTATGTGCATCATATTTAAATTAATAAGAGAGGTGACCATACATGGTTATTTTTCAAATTGATTCAAATAATGAAAGAAAAAGTTTTGATTTACACTAATGGCTTAATTTTAGGAATTGGAGAAAATTTGTATTCATTACTCAAAACAATATTTGTGTCTTTGTTAAATATTAAAGGTTTTCAACTATAAATAGGCAATAAAGTAAATAATCTATCAAATTTCAATCAATCAGGTATATAACTATTGAATAATATATTTTTTTTTAATTTTAATTTTTGTTACAATGTTTTTTATTCTCTAAAAAAGTTATTGTTCTTTTTTATTATCTCAATTAATTGATTAAATTTATATTTAAAATCCTTTTCTTATAAGCATTTAAGAATTTTTAATTTTTTTGTTTTCTACAAATTAGTACAATAGCCAGATCTTTGTCAGATTTATTTTACGTAATTTTTATTATTTCTCTGATTGAATTTAGAGCGACATGCTCGCACCAATTAAAAGGATGTCCAAATTATTTGATTTTTGCAAAACTACCAAATAATATCAATTAAAATTATAAAATTAATAACAAATTTAGGCTTTGATTTTTAGTCTTTACTCATCAAAAATAATATAATTAATTAATTTGATTTGATTTGAATATAATTAATTATCACATATTATTCTTGAAATCATCTATAACAATTACACATGCTATGCATTGTATAGGATTGATTCTAGTATATAATTATCTAACCAAAGCTTATATAAAATTTCATAAAACTTAAAAAACCATAAACTACCAATTTAACATGCTCCAAAAATATTTAGGAAAGTAAATTTGCTTATAGAAATGCAATTCATTTTGATTTGCTGTCGAATCACATCCAGTCTCCATCCTTGTGCCTAAAATATAACAATAACACTTCTTAGACTTTCAAAAATTAAACTAAAGATATTGGCGCATATCAAATATTTTAAAATAACTTTTACAACACTCTAATTACCAAAATTGATCACCAAAGGTCTAATTATACTGCAAGCCTTTAATACCTGGTATCCAAAATTGGAGTTTTTCATCCGTATGCCAATTTAGTGAAATTAAACCTTCTAGTAGATCCCATTAACAATTAATTATACTAATTCAACTTTAAATTTTTTGTCCAATATATCCAATTGTGTCCAAACATAATCCAATTTTAGTTGTATAAACTAATTGATCCAAAAATCGAAAAATTATCAAACGATGTCTAAAATTTATATTGACAAAAAGCTCATGAGAACGAATGCAATATTATACTCATATTGGTCCAAAAATCGTGTTGCTGGCCAAAAAACATGTTAGAAAATTCGGTCAAATTTAATGTTGATAGATCTCTCAAATTGTGAATAATTTTGACAAAAAGAGGCCATATTTGAGTTTAAAGGACCCAAATTAGGGGGAATAGGGGTGTTGGTCAAGTTAAGTTGGCCGAAAAATGGCCTACTTATTGGAAATGGGGAATGGGGAAACTACCCTTAATGGAGAAAAATCTTTGATCCTAGTGCGTTGACCATTAAAATTTTGGTCAAAATTTATTGCGCAATGTAATGGTAGGGTGGGTGTGGTGTTTGAATGCTGGAAAAGTGGTCAATTTCGGTGAAAACTTAAATGACAAACTCTGGCTTTAGACCATTAATCTGGGTGCATCCAATGACCATTCGAGTCTAAATTTTGGTGGCTCGACCAATCATGGGATGGGCAAGGTATGGGTCAGGCGCATGTAGCATTTAGCCACTAGAAAGTAGATCAAAACTAATGAAAACTACGGCTTTGAAGGTGAGGTTGATGGTGAGTCATGGGTATTCAACTTGGTTCGGTTTGGGTCATGGGTTTCTTAGGAATTTTAGGGTTTATTAACTTAAGGCATGATTTCCAAGGTATATACAAAACCTTGGGTCATAATCGAAAAAAATTCGAGATTGATTTGAACATTGATAAAATACCGATATTTGTTAGATGTACACCAATTTATGAACTCATATCAACAAGCTCTCTACAATGGTATAAGAGTAAAAACCAAAATTCATTTATAAAGGAAAGTCAAACTTGATCCCACTTAAAAGTCCAATTTGATTAAACTTAGTTAACCTTTGACAAACTATCCAAAATTTCAACCTCTTTCAAATATACAACATGGATTCTGGCAATGCAATGTAGTTGGACTCTCATGTCGATCCGAATGAATCATCCTTTCCACGGAGGGAAATCTTTGCCTGCTAGACAAGAGGATAGCAAGTTACAAATTCTGGCTCGGTAGGACATGTATTTCTATTACTATGAAATTCATAAATGAAGTAGTTAATGGTGGGGTTACCATTATCCTTTTTGTAATCGTTGCAAGTTGACTGTTTGGCTTACATCAATGTGCTAACATTAGCATACACTAGAGCAACCACCAGGCTGGCATGTGCCAAGGCTAATACTAGGTTAAGCCTTACCCACACCAAGCCCATGCCCACCAAAACCTGCTTCCTTTAGCCAAATCCAAATTTAAGCTAAATTTTTGCAAAATAGGTCAACTAGAAAATCAACTTTCATACCTAGGCATAAATGGCCTCAAACTTGCAAATTTAGTATCAAAAATAAAATCTTGGGCTTATCTTGTACATAGGTTGAAAACCAAGTTTTAGACCAACACAATAACTGAAAATGTAATAATCCATTCGGCAAGGTCTAGACAAGCCCCGAAAAGAAATTTACAAAAACTTTTCACAGATCTTGTTTAATGGTTTCAAACCAAATCAAACCCCATAATTGACTACATTCCACTGGTAAACAATTTTCAGATGCAAAAAAAGAAAAAAACTTGTTCAGTCTCAAAAACATCCAAAGTTTTATTAGGTGCTTTTTTTTTTTTTTTTTTTTTCCTTCCCTTTAAACATAACAACTCTTTTATGTCCCTGAATGAACATTTCATTTGTTTACAATGGTACGACTCTCACAAAATACAACTATTTCTATAAAACAACAAAATTTTATCTAAACACAAGCTTGGTTCACTCCAAAACCATATTTTTTGTAATAAAGAAATTCAACTCAACATTGATTATAGAAATAATCTTGCAACAAATGTTAGCACAACATAAAATAAAATCAACAAATTAGAAATTCCAAAAACACCGTTAATGTCCTGAATAATGCACAGGATAAATTTGTTTTTTATTTTATTTTATCTTTTGTCGATTATCTTTTACAAGCTCTCGTATATATATACATATATATATAGCTTGTTTCATTTTTGTAACTTATTCTATTCTTTCTTTTCAAACTTTCTGTATAAATAATGTATTAATCTTATGCTCCTCATCCTTGCTACTATTTTGTATATTATATTTTTTATAGAACATTTTCTAATAATTTAAAATAGATTTGCTCTTAATGTTGTTAATGAATCCATATGCGTATGTCTCTCAGGATGCAATAAACTATAGAAGCTTCAAACATTGTACCTTTGAGCTTTTCTCGACGAATTTGAAATTGTCTTTCCTCAACCACATTGAATGACTAGAAGTGAATTTAAGGAAATTTAAGAAGAATTAGAGAAAAGAGCTACAGAACTTCATCTCCTCCAATCTTTATGTTTGTCTTAATCCCACATCTAAACTGAACATGAGGTTAGGCTATTTATATATGCCTCAACCACCAGGGAATTTCAGACTACCATTAAATCATGTAATAAAAATGGCTGCTATAAAATGAAATTCGTTTAAATTTCATAACTCTTGGTTTAAAAACCTATTAAGTAAGCCATTTGATATGGATGTTACACAATCTAAGTTTTTAATATAATTAACAAGCCATTTAATATGGCTGTTACCAAAAACTAATTTGGTTTAATAACTAAATTTTTCCAACAACTATAAGCAGGATGCTGACTAAATACAAATATTCACCGACTTTTTCCATCCAAGTATAAATATAATGGATGCATTCAAGTCACCTGTTGCACTACCTAAGCATAGGTAATAATTTTTCTTTCTGTCTATGGCAGATGCAAAGGCAAGTAATTTTTATTTTATTAGATTACAATAATTTTTAAGGAGATTGGGTCTGTCTCAAATCTACAGTTTTATGCTTTAGATGTGAGGGGCATACTACTAGATCAATCTCAGTTGACATGCAAATAAAGGCAAGTAGTATGATCCAATTAAGAGTAGCCATGATGCTATTGTCATCAAATTGTTTATCAAATTTATTTACCAAACCGTGTGAATGATGTAATAATGTTTTACTGGACAGACACGCAAAAGCCAGTAATGTGATCCTATTAAGATTTGTCATAATGCTACTCACCAAATTGTTTATCAAATATACTTAATAAACCATGTGGATAATGTGATAATATTTTATTGGATTGCATCAGATTTCACATATTTACTTATGTATATTTAGTTTATGTTAATTTTTCAACCAATAATATATTAACATTTCAATAACCACATCATTTTGAAAAAGAATTTGGTGTTTGTAGCTCTACTTTGAAACATTAAACATCAAATTTTCTTTCTGCTCAATTGCAAGGTAAGAGATTCTTAGATTTTTTTTTTTTTTTTTCCCGGATGTTGTTCTTTGTTTGTATTCATCATAATTCACATGTTTAGGAGACTTATTGGTAAAGTTTTCATCTGGTTTTTAGTTGAATTTCACACTAGGCAAACCATCCAATATAATGTCTGTTTGATATAATTTATGAAAATAAAGTTTTTGCTTTTAGAGCTTTTGTGAGAATTTTTTTTTTTTTTCAAAAAGAGTTTTGATTTGAAAAATAATAATAATAATGTTTTATTATAAATAAAAAACTCATTAAATGGTCTTTAGGTTCCTTACATAAGTTAAAGAAATGTTTAAAATTTGGACTTTTTTATAACATCTTTTTTAATCAATAAATGCTTATTGATTGTTGTTAAACACCTTAATTTTTTGGAAGAACTTTTAATCATTAAAAAGAGTTTTGGGCTTAAAAAAATGCCATACCAAACATACGCATAATCCTATGTCCTATGCAACGCCCAAAGAAAATATACTCTTCCATAGTCTAAAAGCTTGGCAAAAGCAAAGGCTAAACAAACAAGAAAAAACTTCTCTTAGACCTAATAGGAATTCAAAGGGAAAGCCACTATTTTTTTGAACAATGGATTTAAGTTCAAATACCTCGATTTCCATTTCCAATGTATTTAAAAAAAGAAAAAAAGAAAAAAAGCTTCTCTTAACCGTACTAAAAAAGTTGAAAAAAGAAAAAGAAAAGGAGTTTCACTAGAAATTAGAATGGGGAGCCAAAGATTGGACCTTCTTGAAGGAGTGGAGGTAACAGACCTCATGTAACCATCATGGGCCGAGTCTTAACAAGAGTGGAAGACAGTAGATGGGTTCTGGGGGCCCCAATACGGGCTCTGGCTCTGGTCTAAGACAGATGCTACTCGTGTATTAACAGAATAAAACTTCAGTACACCTAATGTGAAAGAGAGGTTGTATTCAATCAATGTACTGAAGTTTCTCTCGTTTACAGAAGCATTGCCAAATGGAGTATTATTGTAAAATTTTGACAGTAATTCATATTGGGCATTTCACCTCCAATGCAAGTGCCAAATTATAACAATGCCAAATATAAATATTGAAAATGATAATACTATAATTTTGCAAGAGATAAATAAATCGCACAAACAAATAAAATAATAAAACGTTATTTTGGTACATTACTTGATAAGCAATTTGATGATTATAACATTATTATTTAAAAAATTAGTAGTCTCATAGAAAATTAAAATAGTTCTTGTTTTTTTCTTTGTTTGCTACAGGTTGAAAATGAAAAACTTGATCATAAAAAATGAGAAAGAAAAATGGCTGAAGCTATAAACAAATGTAGAAACAGAAAACCCTTTTTCTTTTTTTTTTTTTCTTTTTTTTTTCACTTTCCCATTAGAAAATGAAAGCATTATAACAATTGAATGATCCCAAATTCCTAAATTTCAAAGATAACATTTGAGTCAACTTGTTTACTTTTTCGTACAAACTTAACCAATCAAAAGGATGAAGAAGTTGTTCAAGCGGGACACCCAAGAAAAAAGCTTTGGGCCTGCAGAGAACACAAAACTTGGTGTGTTAGGTTTTCAACCAAGAAACTAACAACTTGCATGACTAGTTTATATCAATGGATAAGAAATAATTGGAAGCAGTGATAAATGAGACTGAGACAACACTCAAAAAAATCAACCAACATATGCGTACTATTCTACAGTTTGGGCCATGCAATGTGACCAAATTATAAATTCAAACCACAAATGAATATATATAGCGAGCTTTAACAGAAACTTCTTTACTGTTTAGACCTTTTCGAATTAAAGATTATGGATGACAGTTTGTGACAATGATATGAAAAAATTGTACACATAAAAAAATAAATAAATAAAAAGAAAACAAAAAATTATTGTCTCCGGATTCAGCCTCCCCGAGATTGCGACAAAATTTTGGACATCCATATGTGTTGCTATCATTGTTATTTTATATTATTGATTGTCAACTTTAAATACGATTAAACGTGATTACATAATGGGAACATGTCTATAATGTAAGATAGAAACATGATAATATCTCAAATATGTTAGGATGTCAATATTTTAATTAAAATTTAATTAGAAAAGTAAAAATCTTTATTATTTCTCATATCAATAGATTTTGAACGTAAAATGGGATGTAGTTCCCAATTTCTCATATGCATATACATATAACATATTAAATTGATATAATTAGAAGACCACCCATAAATTTTTGCAACTTGATTATTCCGAGGATTGTTTTTTTTTTTTTTTTTTTTTCCTCCCCCCCAAAAGATAAATTTAATTTTTGGGGCTAGGAGGAGTGGCATTTTATAAGGTACAAATGGCTTCGGGTGTTGGTTGGATTTATGTACTTTACGAGACAAAATACAAGAATTTATACCTCTTTTTCTTGTCTACTCAATGGCTCACTAATAGAAAGACAAAAACTTGTTTAACTTTTGTGCCTTAACTTTTGTGCCTGTATGAAAATTAAGTTTCGAAACCAAATAATATTAAGGGTTAATGGTCACGGTAACTGATTTTTATCAAAAATCTTAATTGGACCAAAATGGAATTAATTAAAATTTTTAAAGATTTAAAATAATACATTTTAAATTTAAAGATTCAAAGTACAATTCTCTCAAATTAGAGAGTGCTAAATTGTAATTAAGGGAACATTTCATTTAACTCCCTTAAGTTTTGCGTAAAGACAAAAGCATTTCTTAGTTTTAAAATAATATTCTCCACATCTTTTGAAAGAGTCTATATTACCTTTATATACTCTTCTAAATTAATTTAGTTTCAAAATTCTTTTTATTTTTTTCAATAATTAATTTGAAAACTTCAAGTTTTATTAATCTATATTTTAATTAATTTTCTTAAACTAAGTGATAATTTTCGGTTTATTTAAAAAAAAAAAAAGAGAGAGAGAAAACATGTGGTGATTTTAAGAGGATAAGTGTTTTTTCAACCAAGTGATAATTTGTCACATATATTTTACTAAATGAATTATGATTTGTCAAGTATATTCAACTAAATAGATTATAATTTTTCAAATAAATTTAACTAAATATATTTATCGAATATAGAAATTACTTAAAAAAGTTTATGTAATTAAAATTATCACATAGTTGTTTTTTGAAAAAAGAAAAAAAGAAAAAATTATCACATGATTTAAATAGAAATTAAATAAAATATAAGAAATAAAGTTATCAAATTAATTATATAAAAAAAAGGAAATAGAAGGAATTTTGAATGTAATTTAACTTAAGTAGGGATGTAAGGGTAATTTAGATTCTTTAAAGATGTGAATGATATTGTTAGAAAAATGAGAAATGTTCTATTTTTAATCAAAATCTCGAAAGGTATAAATAAAATATTCCTTTGTAATTAATGCTGATAATTATTATTTTTACTAAAAGTTTGGAACCGTATTGATACATACATAATACTTCCTTACTTTTAACATAAGAAACAGTGTAAGAGTAAAATAAAAATTGGTCCAGAGCACTTCATAATAGAAAACAAAATAGTACTCACGCACGTTTCACATTTTTATTATTATTATTATTTTCATGGTTCATGTTTAATAGCGAAATTTATGTGTACCGCTCTACATATTATACCACAGTAACCAGTTTAATACTTTCAATATTTATAATGGAACTTGGAAAGCTATCTGAGAACTATGATTTAAAGAAAATTTATCATTATCGTTCGCATGAGGAGATGTACTTTATTTTGCCAAATATTTGATTAACAAAAGAGTTAATAGTATTTTAATACTTTTTGTTCGGAAAAATTGCAAAAAGAGGCTTTCAAATTGAAAATGTTGCCATTTATAAATTTAAGTTTAAGATGCTGCATTATTGTTTGATTTGATATTTTAACTAATTACAATCTCCAAGCTATCACTTATAATCATGGCAAGTGATTGAGGAATTCCAAAAGGACAATCTTCCTGAGTTTCTTTTGACAAATAATGGACTGGCTGAACAAATAATGGTGCATCAACCACATGTTTTCCCAATTATACATCCACTGTTGAATATTGTACTTGTCAAGGGAGACCGATTAAAGTTTTTCCAAATTTTTTATTGAAGCATATTTTATATATATATATATATAGTTAGGTTCAAGGTTCAAAATATCGATGTCGACGGAAATATCGAGAGCTCAAAATACGGAAATTTCCATGGAAATATCGAATATCGATAAAAAATTATAAAAAACGATGGAAATTTGTTTTAAAAGATGGAAATTTTTATTGAAACTTTAGAATTAGCTTATTTAATCCATCAATTATCAAATTGATTATAAAACTTACTAAAATATTGAATGGATGTTATATTCTTCTTCGTGAATTGATTTATAATGAGCAATTAAACATTAATAAGCATAGATAAATTATTATTAATAAAAATATATCCAAAAATACATATATAATAAAATTATTTATTAACTAAAATATATAAAACGATTATTACAATTACATTGTAGTTCATAAATGTCATCTTAATACCACATAGAACTTCTGGGTGGTTGAAAATCATCGGTTTCTTCCTCATTTTGATTTTGAGATGTGAAATGTGAGAAGTAGTTATGAAAAGATATATCTCCATGATAGTTTTGCATTATTGGTTGACTATGTGCATAACTACTACTCTCTGATTGTTGAATTTGAGATGGTACCCATGAGTTGCTACTCCCATGATCTTCATCCTGTGTTGCATGTGTGTAATATTGTTCACCAATAAATGGGCTTAATCCAACTTTTGGACTTGGTGATTTCCTTTGGCCCCTACCTCTTCTACCTTCTAATTTAGATAATTTATTAAAGTTATCTTCATCACCACTGGAGCTAGAGTGACTACTAAGAGTCTCAAATTGTAAATGTGTACCACCTGATGGAGCTGAAGCACTAGTAGTTCTAGTTGGCTCTCTCATAAGCCTTTGAAATGAATCATCACTACTAGAATTTACTTCTTCAGTAATCACTTTTTGAACATTTATCCCTTCTTTTTCAGCTTGTTTAGCAATCTTTGGATCAGGATTCCCTTCATGATCATCTAAATGAACATCTCTAATCCATTGGTATATTTGGTTGCCGTCTTCATCATCATCTTCCATTATAGTTTCAAATATTATTGTTGAATCCATGTCTTGATGATTTTCTTCTTCAGCTTCCATATGCCTCAACTTGGGTTTCATATTATAATAACAATAGACTAGTTTTTCAATTCTACTATATGTTAGTCTATTTCTTTGTTTTGTATGTATTAGTGCAAAAATGCTCTAATGTCTTTCACAGGGAGAGGATGATTGTAACACCTCATCCCAAAGTACAACGGAAATTTTCCAACTTTGACCGTTGACTGTTGACTTGACTTTGACCATTAACCAAAGGGGTCAAAAGTTAACTTTTTGTTCCGGTTGGAATTCTAGGTTGACTGAGGTACCATTACGAAGTACACATTGGCACGAGTTTATAGACTAGTATCACGTTGAAAACGGAGCTACGGTTTGAAAGTTATGAGCAAAATAAGTTAAGGTCCAAACTGTCCAAGGGATGCCGGAGTTGACTTTTTATTCATGCAAAGTTGAGCTTTGACTCATGCATGGTTGTGAAGTACTAGTCGATACGAGTTCGCAGACTAGTGGCACGCTTAATTTGGACATGTGGTTTGAAGGTTATGGACCTGTAGAGTTTTTTAAATATTGTATTATTTTAATATTATTTTTAAACATGTAACGATGTGCCACGTGTGACTTAATAAATGTGACCATGTGTCACCATGGTGAGATGCCACATGTCAACCATGTTTAATACCAAATTATTTTATTGTTATTTTATGTATAATATTATTTTAAATATTATTTGATTATTTTTATTTTATTTTATTTTCCTTTTTCTTTTTCTTTTCTTTTTTTTTCTTTTTTTTTTCTTTTCCCCACGTGTGAAAAAAGGCCACGGGGCCGTTCCTGTTCTTCTTCTCCTTCTTCTTCCTTCTTCTTCTTTTCTTCTTCCTTTCCTTTCCTTTCTCCCTTTCGGCCTCACCGTATTTTTAATTCCGGCCACCCATTGCCCACACGCACTGGCCAGTGATGAGCGGACGGAGGAGGCGAGCTCGGCCGCAAATTTTCATGGTCACCGGCCGCTTCTCCGGCCGGAAAAATTTTTCTCTCCTCTTTTCTTGTGTATTCCGGCCAGCCCAGTCCAAATTGCCACCCCTTTCCCCTTATTTTGGGTCCTCTGAGTCCAAATATGGCCTCCAATCTCCAAAATTCGAAGCGGTTTGCGAGATACGAGGAATTGAATCCCGGTTGAAGCTTTCCGGCCAAATTCCGGCTACCTCCGGCGGAATTGGGGTCGATGGAGACCGGTAATGCGATCCTCGTTCCACAAGCTTTGATTCGGTATATTATTCGACCATTTTGGTTAACGTTTGCGTTTGACCCCCCGGGTACCGGGTATTATTTATCCGAATAAAATATTAATTTATTTGACTGTGTGTGAATTGTGTTCTAGGAGCACGGGTGAGTCGTGAAATTGATCCCATGGTGGATCATGGTTTAATTGCGTGCTCCAGGTGAGTGACCTACCTTGAAAACTATTTTGGGCAATTAATTATATTTATGCGGTGTTAAATTGATATATATAATTTATGCTCATGTGGTGGAATTTAAATATAATCGGGAACAAAATATTATTTTATATATATATTTACCCATTGGTGCTAAATGGAATTTTGGGGTCATTATAAATTTTTGATTATTATTTTATTGTGATTAAATGGTATTTATTACATATGAGCAAGTTTTTTCAGCAATTAATTGTGTTTGGATTCTATATTATTTTTGGGCATAATTGGTTTGAATATTTTGTGAAAATATTTGTTTAAAGTGGTGATTTAATTCTTATAATTATGCCCTTGGTATTTTATTTGTCGAATCTCGTATTATGAGAAAAATTCTTGTTTTACTGTTATCGATGTTTTCGTACGGGGTTGTTAAAAGGAAATGTGGGATGGTAAATTTGAAATTGGTATATTTTCCATGGTAATTTTGGAAAATGGTACGGTTGATTTAATAATTATTTTAGACGCATTCACACAGTATTGGTGTTCTGGTATATATGTGGTTTAGCGCGCAAGTATTATGTCTCCCGTGAGTTGCCATTGAACCGAGGGCAAGGAAGTCTTATATATTGCGCATCAGCCGCCCCCCTCCTTGGCCGGGATGACGGTTTCAACAGCGGTACTGTCGGGACGCCGAAGTGCCGTTTGCAAGTTTCTCTCTTTAATCTCCCCGCCAGTCGGTGCTCAGGACGCTGGGTATCGGAGGGCATCACCGGTATATGGTGTGGTGCGTCAAGTGTAAATTTTCAAATAAAGTTCCAAACCCCAAAAGTGTTCAAAGTTATTTATTATGATTTATTACATTTTAATTATATATTGGGGTATTTATTTATTTATTTATTGTTTATCAAATGGTTTGATCCCTTAGTTTTCGGGAAGTACGAATATCGGGTTTTGTGAAATTTTTTTAAAAAGGAGAACATTTCCAACGGAGTGAATAGTGAGGGTTTTGAGAGAAAATATTACTTCAATTGTTTATTATTTATTTATCTATTTAATTGCTGGTATTAATTAAATCCCTTTATTTGTTATATTGTTAATATTAAAGGTGTTCAGTAGATAGGGTCACTCATTGAGATGATTAGCATCTCATATTTTTAAATTCCGTTCCCCTAGGTCCAGGTTGGGAGACGTTGATTGTCCGGGGCGAGCCCAACGTCTCAGTTCGTTGCCGAAAGTCCAAGAAGTATTTCTTCCCTTTTTCCTCACTATCTTGTATTGCTTTTTATCTGTCATTGTATAAATTCCACATTTATTGTATAATGCTCTGCATACTGTATTGGACGTGTAGTTGTTATTTATGCACTGGATTGCTGTTATTCTTTGAAGTGCTGTAAATTTGTGGAATCAATTTGTAGTATTGTGGGAAGAATAAGGGGATGCTTTTAGAAGTGTGTTTTCAGTGCAGGAAATTTGTGGTAAGTGCTACCCTTAGGGGAAGTGCTGCCGGATTTTCCGTTGGAAGGTTCGGTGGTATTTTCCTGAGATCAGGGCTTGTCTAGGGTTCCGGAAAGGAATTCTAGACGGGTCCTGACAATGATGTTGTTTGTGACAAAACTTTCAATGCCAATTTTCGTACTGTAGATACACCATCACCATACATGACCCACCATTCAACTGTTACAAAATAATTATTATATGATTATATATTTGTACTATTACATCAATTGATATTCACATACTACAATATTTAAACTTACCAGGAGACATCTCTTTTTTAGAAGCAATTGCTGTTGGTTTTGCAAGTCCTTTCCTTGCATCCTTGAAGTATGTAAGCTGTAAAATAAAATAAAATAAAGCTATAAACCCTTAAAATATATTATGTTAATAAATTATTATCATTATACCTACTTTCCAAACTGGCTAATTGCGGCTGATTTAGGATCTAATGTAGCATAGACATCGTGTACAGCCTTTATAAGATTAGAATCTTTTCCAACCCCAGGTCTATATTGATATTGAGGATTTAAATAATAAGCTATATAAAAGGGAAATAAAAAAGATATATTTTAGTTTAATTAGAGATAAATAATGAAAGATATAAAGTATTTTACATTAACAAAAAAATAAAAGTCTAACATATTTTATATAAATTGACTATGAGCTCATACCTGCTGCATGTAATGGATGCTTTAAGGTTTTATCCCACCTATTATTGATAATCTTTAATAACCACTTTGCACCATGCATTTTGTTAAGTTCCTTTTTAACAATTCGCATCAACTCATACATTGCTCCCATTGTTAGATAAACCTCGGTGTCAACAATACGTAAAAACTTATATAAAGGCTCAAATAACTGACACACCTTATGTGCTTGATCCCAAAAAGTATGATTAAATACTATATTTTCCACTGTTTGGCCTTCTTTTG
Source organism: Ziziphus jujuba (assembly GCF_031755915.1). NCBI lineage: Eukaryota > Viridiplantae > Streptophyta > Magnoliopsida > Rosales > Rhamnaceae > Ziziphus > Ziziphus jujuba. The sequence continues at coordinate 11,762,948 of NC_083387.1, read as the reverse complement.
AAGCACTATAATTATGATTAGTCCAATAAGTAGATGTGAATAGTTGCTTAACTCCTGCTTTCTTTTTAACCAAGCTATCAAGTGCAAGATAGTTTGTGGCAAATCGTGTAAGTCCCGAACGAATGATGTTACCTTTGCAAGTTTCACGCATCTTTGCTAGCAACCAATTATGATTGTAGATGTAAGTTGTGATTGCTCTAGCCTGCTTGATCACAATAGCCACATTCTCATTCTTCCCAATATCTTCAAACATGAGATCAATGCAATGTGCTGCATATGGAGTCCAGTACAAATTGTAATCTCCCATCAATTTCTTCCCAGCTTTAACAAATGCAGAGCCATTATCTGTTACAATTTGTACCACATTTTTCTTCCCAACTTCCAGAATTATTTTCTTCAATTGCTCATATATATATTTATGATCCTTTATTTGATTTGAAGCATCAAAAGATTTTAGAAAAATTGTGCTTCCTTTTGAGTAAATCATGAAATTAATAATAGACATCCTGGTGGGACTTGTCCATCTATCAGACATGATTGTACAACCATAGGTTTCCCACTTCGTTTTCATTTTGTTTACATGGTCTTTTATCTCCTCATACTCCATATCCAAATATTTTGTGCTGATCTCATAAGGGGTTGGAGGTTCTATACCTAGCCATGCTTGTTGGCATCCTGCTACCAAATTCTTGAAATGATGGGATGATGCTTTATTTGCTGGTAAATTTTCATAAATAAAAAATTTACTTATTATTCTTCCAATATCTTCTTTTATTTTTCCTCTAGAATTTTTTTTTTTTTTTATATTTTTTTGCTTTGCTTGAGAGGACTTGTATAAGCTTGGTGCAACAAATCTTGATTGTGGATCTTTAAGACTCTGTGTTCGTTGTACTGCAGGTTTAGCACGACTGCTAGATTCGCCTCCTTCAGCTTGATATCGAACTTTGTGGAGATGACTTCTTTCCCACTCTGATTGTTTAGAAGCACGAATTGCCTCTCGATAATCATTTTTCTCATATGGATCCATCCCAGGTGGATATGCTATGTCATCATCATCCTCATCATCCACATCATATGTTTCAGCATGCAGTTGTCCTCGTAAATCTGCACGAATCTCTTCCATTCTATTTGCTTTTTTGATTTTACGTTGTTGTTTTCCTTTTAACAAATCTATTATGAATTTATAACTTCAAGAGGCACTTGACCACAAGGTTGTACATTGTGTGAAGATCAATACCACTAAGGTGGTATTTTAATCGTGTTACTCCACCACTCTTCATCACGCGATTACAATATTTGCATATCGTTCCACTTTTATTACCTTCAATTGGAAAACCATGTTCTCATGCAGGATCACGTTTGCTTCCTCTACTAGCCATTATCCTATAATAATAATAATAAGAGTAACAGTAATAGTAACAATAACAATTTTAATATTTGTCTATGAATATATATATATATATATATTTGAATTTTTGATCGGAATTGGATAGAGATATTTGATTAAAATATTTTCTTATAACTATGAAAAATAATTTAGTATAAAAAAAAAATCAAGATCGTTGAAATTAAATAATTCGTTTTTAATGAATGTACCTGGTATGAAAATGATTTCTTACAGATTTCAATGCCTTGAGTATAGATGTTTACAATTGGAAAAGGGACAAAACACTACATAAAGAAATAACCAATATTTTCAAACCAAAAAAAAAAATAACCAATATATTTAGGCAAATTTAATATACTTTAACAATGTATATTCTAGCAGACATATATATATATGTATAAGATTTATTTTCTAATCAAGTTTTTATTTATTGTTTATAAGTTTTAACATATTATATTATGAAGTTTTGCTTACGTAGAAGACAACATAAAAAAATTAAATGACAAAGTGGATTTTTGAAGTTATGCTTTTTATCCAATAAGAAAAAACAATTATATTTTTAATCACACATCATACATTAAGTTTAAAATATTTATCAAATTTGGGTTTGTAAATCTAATCATTTATGATTACTACATATAACTATATATATATATATACATATATACATGTTACATTTTCACCATATATATAGAGAGATAGATACATATGTTAATATATAATTAATTAGCTTACAATTAATAATTCAAATAACAATAATACAAGTGAATTAAAGAATTTAGATCTTAAAGTATAAAAGTAAATATAAACCTCTTTTTTTTTTTTTTTAAGATAAAGAAACTAACCTGTAAAAAGGATATCCAAAGAAGTTGTATGAAAGAATTTGAAATTTTGTGAGAACCGAAAATATGTATAAGAAAAAATGTTAAGAACAAAGCATCAAACTTGCTCTTTAAATAAAATAATAATGTGAATTTTTTTTCCATGGAATATTTTATAATCAAAAGCACACTCATGACTCATGAAGAATATATATTGGCTCTGGTAAAATATAAAAGACATGTGAAATTATGCAAAGACAAGAGATTGGACAACCAAGTGTAGTATATAGAGACAAGAAAGTGCCCAAGCAATGGTCAAACACACATTTATGAAGAGTATTTTTTAATTTCAAAACTACATAATGATGTACTAATATAAAAGACACGTAAAATTATGCAAAGATAATAGAGTGAACAAGCAAATGTAATATATAGAGACAAGAAAGTGTCCAAACAATGGTCAAACATACATTTATGAAGAATATTTTTTTAATTTCAAAACTATATATGATGTACTAATATAAAAGACACGTGAAATTATGCAAAAACAAGAAAGTGAAAAAGCAAGTGTAATATATAGAGACAAGAAAGTGCCCAAGCAATGGTCAAACACATAATTATGAAGAATATTTTTTAATTTCAAAATTCTATAATAATGTACTAAGATTCTCTAGCATAAAAATATTTTTTCTCTAGCATAAAAATATTTTTTCAAAACTATATAATAATGTACTAAGATTCTCTAACAAAAAAAATAATTTTTTAATTTTAAAACTATATAATACTATTGTAAGATACCCCATGGTATAAGAAATTCATGGAGAGTATTTGGTTGATTGATATAATTATGAATTTTTTTTTTTAAAAAAAAAATTCATAGATATTTTTGAAATTTCCATGGAAATTTTATGGAAATTTTGGAAATTTTCATGGAAATTATAGATTTTTTAACCAAATTATTAAGGAGTTTATGTAGATATTTTACGGAAATTTCCGTATTTCCATGGAAATTTTTGTAAAATTTCAAAAATTTCCATGGATATTATGGAAGTTTTATCCATTTCCATGTCGAACCTAAATTTTATATCGACCCCTTCAAAAAATAGAAATATCGAGTAAATTTCGAGAAAATATCGGATATTTTAAACCTTGGTTAGGTTTGAATAAATTTCTTAATATATGATAATTGATATGGAATTTTTTTTTTAATTATTGGATCATATTAAGAGTTTAATTTAAATTATATTATTAATCATCATATTTCGATAAGATTTGTTTTTCGTAAATAGAGTTTTAGTGTGTTATTAAATTCATATTTGTTCAATTTTTTAAATTTTAAATCTTAAATTTTAATATAATTAAATGATCATCAAAAGTGAATAATAGTTTATTAAAATAAAATAGACCTTATCTAAAATTGACTATATATATACATTAAATTATATATTTCAATAACAAGAAAAAAGCACGTATATATATTGAAAAACAGTAATTACACAAGCCACTTTTCAAATACTGTGATAAATATACTAACCCAATACCTTGACTTTCAATTAGATGTGCTCGTATATTGTAACAAAGTTATACATGTATCTATCACAATATTATAAGTTTGAATAAAATGTTAGATGATACTCTTGCAATCTTTCCACTTGTTTTGATTGTTTATTGGGCATGTGGTGTTACTTTATTTTATTTGCTCTCCAAGTAATTGGTATTACTTTTACAAATTTACCGTTTGCATTTATGGTTCTCAATGGATATAATATGGTTTTTTGATCATCTTCTTTGCTTGGTCTCTAATTAATTGGTATTTCTTTTATCGATTTGCCTTTCATATTTGTGACCCTAAAATGGCTGTAATATGGTTTTTAAGTCAATTTCTTTAATCTAATCTCAACATATATATATATATATATATATATATATATATATATGGATGTTCAAGTTAGAGTTGGCATTTATCAAGAAAGAGTGGATCAGTACTGCTAATCCTTTTGGTCTCTCGAGTATTTCTCCTACACCAATTCCATTTTTTAGTTTTCTCTTCATATGCTTGAGCAGTGTAGAGCCACAATAGAGGAGATTGAGATTCAACCTTAGAACATTTCTTGAAAAATTAAAAGAAAATAAAATTATATTTAAAATAATTAAATAATTCATGTGTATAAATTATATTACATATGATGAATGATTAAAGTTATATATATTTTTATTGTTAAAAAATAAATTAAAGGTTAAAAGTATGTTTAGTTTTTATATGTAAACAACTTAATATTCTTTGGTTAATGTGTTCTGAACAACTAACATTGTTTAGTTGAAATCTACTAAACCTTTAATAAAGAATAATTTTGGAAATAGCTAAAATAATTTTCAAAACGGATGATCAAATTAAAAAAAAAAAAAACAATTATAGACTAAATGAATAGCCAATATTAACAAAGTCACTGTCATCAATCATGAGTAGAAGTGAATTTAAAAATGAGCTTCACGGTAAGGATATCCCAATATCAAAAGTAAGATATAGGTACCCAATATTTCTTCATTAATATCATAACGAGTATATAAAGCCCCACTACATACACTTGATTTAATTTAAACATGCCAAATAGCATGCAAAACAATGACAATTTAAGGGCAATGGCGTTTATCTAATTTAATTTGGATAGCTGATGCCCACTTAATATCTCATATGACATCATGGCAATTGGCTCTCTTTTCTTTTCCTTTTTTTGTTTCTATTGCATAAATTAGGTTTGTTTTAAATTTAGATTTATATGAAACACAAAATATATATATATATATATATATATATTAATCTTGTAATTAAATAATTTAATCATTAATATTTACATTTTTAATGTTATTATTGCCTTGGGTGAACGTGCAAAGCACGTTGACCTAATATATAGGGTTAAGTGCACATTACCATCTGAAAGTTTCAGATTCGTGGGAATTGAACCTTAATTTTTGAAATTATGGTAATTGAATTATGAACTTTCAAATTTGTAGCAAATCGTTTCAATTGGATAATGAGTTAACTTTGCAATTAGATGACATTATGTTGATGTCATTATTTGTTATTCAACCCAAAAAAAAAAAAAGAAGCATTTTTGTTATATTTGTAGCTTTTTATTTGAAATATTGTATCCATTTCTATGTTATTTAAATCAAAATTTTAAAGAAATTAAATTTTTTTGGACCTACAATTGGACCAAAAGATGAAAATAAAAATAAAAATTGCAATTTTCATCTAATAGAAATATTTTTATTAGATCAAAATTAAATAAAATAATTTTAATAGACTAAAAATTAATATTAATTTTTAATGCCAAACCATAAAAACATTAGATCAAAATAAAAAATAAAAAATACGCACAAGATTAGACAACAAATGAAATAAATTTTAATTTTTATGATTTTTAATTTTGCTCTAAAAATAAAAGGGTAATAGATCTATCTACACTTACTTGTGAATTACTCAATGCTACAGGGAATGAACAACTATAAAAAGATTAAAAATAAAATCAACCATTTGTGCTCAAAAATATAAGGATTTAAAAAGAATAAAAATAAATTATTTGACCAAATAAAAAGAAAATTATAATAATAAATTTATTTTTATTAGATCAAAATTAAAAAAGCATAAAAAGTAACAAGTTATTTTTATTTTTATTTTTAGTCTAGTTTTTATTTTCTTATGGTCTGGGCATAAAAAAATTACTATTAATTTTTGGTCTAAAAAATTATTTTATTTAAGTTTTAGTTTAACAAAAATATTTTTATTAGAGCAAAATTTTCAATTTTATTTTTATTTTTATTTTTTGTCCAGTTTTTATTTATTTTTTTCATTTTGGTCTAATTTTTTTATGGTTCGGATGTAAAATATTATTATTAATTTTGTCTGATAAAAATATTTTAATTTGACTGAAATTTCGATTTTACTTTTATTTATTTATTTTGGTATGTATAATTTTTTTAACTTGGTCATAAAAAAATATTATTAACTTTTGGTCTGGTAAAATTATTTCTCAAGTTTTAATTTTTTATTTTTATTTTTAAGCCAATTTCAATTCCAAAGATATTTAATTTCTTTGAAATTTTAATTTAAATAAATAGATACAATTTTCTAAATAAAAAACCATAAATATAAAATGGAATAATAATAAATCTATTTTTTCTAAAAAAAAATTTTGTTAAAAAATAAATTATGACATTAGCATATACATACTAACATCATCTAATGACGAAATTAACCTCGTTCATTAATTAAATTAGTTTGCAACCAATTTAAAATTTTAAAAACAAAATTAACCTTGTTAGTTAATTAGATTAGTTTGCAACAAATTTAAAATTTTAAGGTTCAAATTGTGCAACCATGTACTAATATGCAATTAACAAATACACACACACACACACACACACTCTCTCTCTCTCTAAAACTTTGAACTCTTTGTACATAAATGGTGACAATTATTATTTTTTTTCTTTTTCACATGCTAGGGAAAAATACAAAAGAAATGGAAACATGGAAACCTATCTTACATTAGCTTATGTTTTTGAGAAAAGTGATAATTTGTAGCCAAAAGGTGCCAGGTGTGCCAACTACACTCAAATTTCATCCACCAACTGTCAAAGCCATTACACCTTATAGTTGCCTTCCATGCCTCATCATAACTTGATATGTGTTAGAATCATACAGTGGAAGTAAAGAATCACACAGATGAATAAAATATGTAATAAATATATTTTCATTATCCATAACTAATCTGTAGTAGTGTAGAAAATATCTTTTTGAATCCACAAAACATTCCAAACTATTCTTTACATAACAAATCTATGTGTGGATGCACTTGATCACAAAAGAAATAAGAAGATTAATCTAAAAAACATATTCAAATCTTTCAGTTTCTGTTTTTCTCTCAAGATGTTTGATTTTCCTACTAATATTCTCAATATTTAGAAAATAATACATAAAACTTTGTATGATTGGAAACTAGTAAGTAATATATTTATAGATTGCTAATCCTAATCTTTCTAGGGTTTTATAATACCTTGAGCACAATTAATAGGTTCCTTATATCTTAATAACCAGTTAAATAGACTCTGTCATTTAATGAGCTAGTTTGGAGATCCTACAACACATTATTAATTAAGGCTTTTAATCGATAGATTAGCTTGCTCCAAGAGTATACATCCAACAATCTCCCACTTATTTTTAGCAAGCTTGAGACTTTGATTTAATCTAGTGCTACTCTACTAAAAGCTCATGCTTGAATTAATTAATAATGTTTATATTAAATATATCTCTTTGTAAAATATCAATAATTAAATGATAATATTTTCTACCAATCAATTAATTATTTATTATTTTGACGTACAAATTTTTCTAACGGATCTAATGCACTGGCCAGTGACTTTCAATATTCGAGTACCAAAACATGTTAAGAGGATATTTCATACAAATTCTATTTTTTATATTTCATAAATACTTGGTAATCAAACAATCATAATTTTCAAATTATCAAGATGTTGACTGTTCAAAATAGACCTTATTTATTAATAACTTAAAGAACCATATTTATTTAATTATCTATTTATAATATACTCAGGATTAAGAAAAATAGCATATCCAATATTGACGGTGATTTAATTCTTTTTCATAGAAATTCATCCCTAATTATATTTTTCCAGATCCTTTCAAAATGACCATATTTCATTCCATTATTTTATAATAACCAAGATAAATTATTTTATAAAATATTATAGTCTAAATAAAGTATCCAACTTTATTTAATAATTGTGAAACAATTTATTAATTATGAAAACCTATGATTATGTCTTCTATGGACTTACCATATGATCATATATTACATAATTAATATGGACCTTATACGTAAAATATAATATGTGAATAAACTTTTTCTAAAAAATTTCATATTATTAAATCAAAAAATGAAAGTAAAACTTGTCTTGCTTCTAAAGCACAAATGTAATTAACTTCACTCACTATGAAGTAAGTTTAGGGATCTATTTCACATCTATACTATCTACATGCTTCTTAAATACTTGTTAAGGTAGAGGTTTATTAAAAGGTCTATCTAATTTTCTAAAGTCAATATCCCCTTGAAAATCTGAGTCCATATAACCAAGAATTTTCAGACTCCTATAGAATATACAAGCATATAATCCCTCGTTCTCCTTATATACTTGAATATGTGCTTTACTTCAACTCAGTGTTTCACTCCAGAATTTAATTGGAAACGACACACTACTCCCATTGCATAGTATATATCTAGCCTAATACATAGCATGACATATATGATATAGCTAAAAGAATCTAAATAGATTCAAGCATGACTACTATTAAAAATGTTTCATCACAATCTATACACTCTTTTTAAGTATAACATTTTACCACCAATATAACTTTGAAGGTTTCTATCTTTCCATATGGTCCTCCCTTTCTCTTGAAAATCCATTTGCACCCAATAGGTTTTACTTCTTCAGGTGCCTCTACAAGACATCAGACTGAGTAGAATCCTTAGATTCCATCTCATGGTCCATGGCATTTTTCCACTCTTGTACATTAACATCCTCCAATGCTTCTTTGTAAATGGTAGGATTATCATTTGGATTATCCATAACGATCTAATATGTCTCATCTAACAAGGCATACCTTGTAGGTTTATATATCACTCTTCCATTACGAGTTTGCAACACTAGTTTTTGTACATATATATGAGGATCTAAGTTCTGTGACTTTGTGTGGATCGCCAATATTTTTATTATCTTCTTCTTATTCTTGAGTTTGGTTCTGAACTGGTTCCTGTGCTTGTTCGCCTTTAGATACTTCTAGTATATTTTCCTCTTTTTAAACATTCATAGGAAATAGGAATGGAAGCCCAAGAGTTTCAGATGGGTCTCAAACTGAGTCAACCTCTTCAAAAATCACTTTACTTTTAGGTTTAAAATTTATCATGTAATCCTTTTTCTAAAAAAGTAGCATAAGTACTCATACTCACTTTCATTTTCTTTAGATTATAAAAATTTTAACTCCCCTTCATTTACGGTAGCTTAAAAACATACACGTTTCGATACAACGTTCCAATTTTTAACATTTCTATACTAAGACATATATTGCTAACTTTAATTCTCTTAAAGTTTTATAACATCTTGTTCCCAACTAATGGACTCCTTATTGCGTTTTAATAATCAGTTGAATGGGCTCTGTCATTTAATGAGCTAGTTTAAAGATTCTACGGCTCATTATTAATCAAGACTCTTTATAATGGATTAGCTTGCTCCAAGAGCATAAATCCAACAACAAAAACTGGTGAGTTCAAACCTCTACAATTGTATTTAAAAAGTAAAAGCACATATAAACACCCAAAAAGAGACTAAGCATATCTGTGAGAGGGAATGTTCATATATAAACTAGTAATTCAACTATACGCTATATATGTATATAATAATGTATCACCAACGTTAGGATAAAAGTAAGAAACATATTTTCATACCATATTTTAAATAGATTCTTAAATTTTATCCAAAAAAAGAAAATCGTAAATTTATAAAAAGAAAAAACAATTGGCAAGAAAGTCATATTGAATTGAAAGGGGAATACATCATAGACAGGAGGAACATGAATGTAATACAAAGCATGCCAAAGATTTTAGACTGATATAAAATCTTGTTGAGCATGTGGACTCCACGTAACAAACAATTATCTAATAAACAAATAAAGCTCCAACTTTTAAAGATCCTCCAAGCCGAAAATTAAAGTTTGATGGAAACCAAACAAGAAACCCCCAACCTGCCAACCTAGCTAGGCAATTACCATTTCTATTTGGATTTGTCCTCTCATCTCTTTCTCGGTTACAATCAATTGATATTTCTTGTTTTCCATCTTATCTATCATATAGTAAAATATTAACAAAATCCAAATATTTTTTTCTTTGTGCGCATGCATATTCAAATTGCTCTTACAAGTTTCAACAATTGAAGCTACACATGCACATAAAGCTGAAGATGCAACTTATCAAACTAAAAACAAAATGCACCCTTGTATATATATTTGGTTGCTTACGTTCTTCCAAAACCGTCCAATAAAGTTTAGCTTCCGTTTTGTCATATAATAATTCTGAGATGAAATTTCTATGTTTCCAAATAAAATAAATATGTATGCATATTTTGGGGGCACTTAATAGAGAAATTATTATGTGCTTTTTGGATGTGTGATGTGATCTGGCTAAGAGTGGATGGACATGGACCACGGAAGGGGGGCACTTGTTCCCATGTGCTTGGACATGGCAGTGGCCGGTTGGCTTGTGGATGACAAATTTTGCACATTTCTTTCACTATCTCTCTATCTCTCTCACTCCCAAGGCCTATCATATCAGTTCACCAAGCAAGCAAAAAAAGAAAAAAAAAATGACAAATTTTGCACATTTCTTTCACTCACTCACTCTCTCTCCCCCCCTCCCCCCAAGGCCTATCAAGGCCTATCAGAACAATTCACCAAGCAATAAAAAATAAAAAATAAAAAAAAAATAAAAAAAAAACCAAAAAAAAAAATGGTGCCTATCATATCAAAACAAATATCATAGAAGGGGGGAGGAATAGGGATAGTATATATATTTATGTCCATGGGATGAGTATATAATAATATGTAATATATAAAGAGATGAGCATATATATAGGTATATGGATTGCTATCCGCCGTATGTTCCAAAAATGGTATCAAAAATCTTTTAGTGACGGGGTCAGCTTTTACAGCACTTTGTTTGGCTATTTTCAGATGGATATGGGGCATCATTCTAGGTATGTGGAAGCAATCGATTTTATATTTGTTTCTCGGATAATTCAACCATGTTCAACATCTTTCCTCGAATTTGATTCTCTATCTTCTTTTTTTTTTTTTTAATTTTCTTTCAAAGGCTATGTTTGGCAAAACTTTTTTTGATTTAAAAGTTCTACTTTAAGGTTAAAAGCTCTTTTATAAAAAAATAAAGGTGTTTGATAAAAGTTAATAAGTACTTATTGGTTAAAAAATTAGAGAATTCCAAATTTTTAGCTTCTCTAGAAAAGCTTTTTTTTTTTTTTAAACCTTATATAAAAATTTAATAAGTATTTAATACAACTTAATGAGTATTTAATGCAGATTTTTTATTTACAAATAAAATTTATTAGCATTTTAATAAAAATTCTTTTTTCAAAAAGATCTATTATAGAAAGCTCTACAGACTAAAGCTCTACTTTCTCAGCTATACTAAACGAATACTAAATTAGTGTCATACCCCCGTTTTGGCCTTTTTTGAACCATAATTTGGACCCACGTATATATACATTTATAATTAGTTGACACCCCATTCACAAAAAAAAAAAAAAAAAAAAAATAGAAAGTTGACCCTGCCCCTTGATGAGCAAAAATATTGCAACACCCAATATGGCTTTGATTCCCTGATTTAGGATATGCTTGAGTCAGACTCTAAATCTTTCCAAACTTTGACAGATCTAAACTCAAATATTCCTCCCTTTTCCGTGTTTGGAAAGATCAAAATATTAGAAAGTAATCTATCTATACTGTGCTGAAAACTAATTGCATGAATATATTGTCTCAAATTCTTAGTACAATATCTAAAAAGACATTAGTTTAAATATTCATTACTTCAAATAGCCAAAAGCTAAACGACAGATCCACTCAAGTGGGTAGTTGAATAGAAAATTACCCTCATATGTATGTCATGTGTGCATTTGAATATTTGAAAATATATAGAAAGCTTTAATTAATAATTACAAAATATATGATTTGCTTTTTCTTTTTTTTTGGGTAAAAAAAATATATGTTTTTCTGTTCCTTACGAGATATATGCAAATATATATATATATATATATAATTGTCTTCAATATCTCAAGCATTTAATCTCGTGGGGTCTCAATTGTGGAGACTTTTGCTTGTGGGACAGATCATATGCTCTCTTTCTCTTTAATTTGCTTTTATTATGTGATTATGAGAATGTGATAAGGCAGGAAGGTTTCTGCGGATAGAGCAGCTGACTTGTAGTCCAACGAAAATAGTAACACTAGATCAAACTAAATCAAAAGGGGTAATATTGGAAGTAAATTGCCAATAAGCAAAGGGAACATGGAGGGATATTTAGATCTCTTTGTCACATTTTAGGATATGTTCTTGTGGAAAAAATAATATATTCGGAATGCACTTTTTTTCTGACCATTGATCAATATCCATATGTTTGGTTTCGTCTTTGCTTTATAAGATAATGAAGTGTACATTAAACAAGAAACCAAAGATATGGATGTTGACGGTTAATATAGGAATTCTTATGTCAGAACCATCTTGATGATTTCATCAGCATCTTCTTTGTTATTCTTTAAATTGTTTCAAGAAATTAAAATTACAAGTTGAATTTTAGATTAATATGAGTTTATACAAGTTTCAATTTGTCCTCAAATTTTAATATTTCACTATACGTACAAAAATTCAAAATACATTTTTAAAGCTCTAACTTATGACTAATAATAAAGTTTTTGATGTTTTTTAATCAAAATTTTTTTGATATGAAAATAACACACTCTCTCTCTCTCTCTCTCTATATATATATAATATTATATATTGTTTTTCTTTTTTTTTTTTTTTGAACATTAATTTTTACCTTATATTAGACACTAAGTATATAGCAAATGCTAAGGATTTGTTACTTGTCCAATTAGGGTTTTATTAACTCATTAATTGAGTTAGCACCTTCAATATTTGATACATCATTATACCCACTTTATATTGAGAGTATATTCCAAACAGAACAACCCTATTTATTTATATATATATATATATATGTAAGTATACAGTCCGTTTATGGTGCGGATGGTCCTCATGTGGACCACAGTATTGGTGACGGTTTTTCATAGTATTGGTGACGATTTTCTAAGAAACCGTCGTTAATACTATGAAAAACCGTCACTAATACTGCGGTCCTCATGCAGACCGTCCTCACCATAGAATTTCCGTATAAGTATATGTGTGTGAATATATATTTATATGTATGTGTGTAAAAGAGAATTTTACGGTTCGGACAGCCGCATCTTGTTATGGTGCGAGATAAGGTCTTTGTGTGTGAATACATATATATATATATATATATATATATATATATATATATATATATATATAACACTAGTAGTAGTAATTAACAATAAGATCAGGAGGCGTGCTACGCATAAAGTCTAGTTTGTGAATGGGATAGTGGGAATATTGCCTTTTTGTGAATTGACAATTTCGTGTGACAACTACGTTATTCACTTTGTTTCTGACTAGGACTTCCTTGGCGATATATATGCTCACTGTATAGATTAAATCCAGAATCTCACTTTCATTGGAATGGTGACTTAATATATTTCTATAGGTACATTATATGTCACATTTTATTGTAGAAGCACATAAGAGCTGGTCATGCTGCTCAATATCCAACATTCATAAACAAAGTAGACATAAACCATATATAAAACGAAGTAGTCAGTGAGTAAAAGATTTATAAAATCAACCTTTTATATTTAATTTTAAAATATAGGTCCAGTTCAATTAATAAATTCAACAAATTCAATGGATGCATTTAGAGACCTTAGTATAATATTAACGATTGTATGTTGTAAAAGATAAGTTAATACAATCAAGTTTTCACATTGAGGGTATAAAGATTAGAAATTAAAATTATTGTCTGACATAAAAAATAGATTTATTACTAGATGTTTCCCACGCACACAGACTAATACAACTAAGTTATATAAACACTATTATGGGGGGGGGGGGGGAGGGAATTTCAAGAACCCCGTTACCCGAATTAGCAAAGCAGTGATATGAATTTTTTTTTTTATTTAATTTATAGGGATCAAGTATATCAGAGTGCATGGTATGTTAAAAGGTGGCGCCAAGCCCATATCAATCCTGAGGAATCATATAAAATATTGAAATTGAAAAGGGAGATACTGAGAGGGATGGCTCATGGGGGTCAGTGCCGTACTGTAATGGCCTTTCTCTTTAGCTAGGAATCGCTAATAAATCTAACGACATATTCATTAATTGTCAGCTAGTTAGGCATTATACAGCTCCACGTCTGATCTCTTAAAATATCTTGCCAAATGATATTACCAAATATATATATATATATATATATATATATATATATTGCCCTTGATTGCTTGCCATCATTTATAGTAGAAGGAAATGCGAAATTATATTGTTATATCATCTACATTAACTCATTTTTGGTTATAAAAATATATATATATATATATATATATATAGCTGATTAGATTTTTTTTATTAATCTTGAAATTAAATTAAAAATTAGAATTTAAAATTTAAAATATAAATTTGGAACATATTAAAATTTATTTTAGATAAAATGAATCATGTTAAACTTGATGATTAATAAATATAATTTTAAATTTCAATTTTTACAATCCAAAAGATAAAAAATGATGTTAGTCCTAATATTAGGAACACGATATATGCATGATTGTATATATATATATATATATATATATATATATATTTAAAATAAATTATTTTTTGTTTTTTCTTTTTATTTGGATGTATTCAAAATAAATCCACAACCACCACTATTTACTTTTTCAATACTTAGAAACATAAGAGCAAAAAAGAGAAAAATAACACAAAAGATACATATGTAGACACAAAACCTAGAGCTGCATTTTTTATTGTACCTTTTTACTTATAATACCAAAAAAAAAAAAAAAAAACACCCCTATTAGTTTATAGGTGCATCTAATTTGTAACAAAGGAAATAGAGAATACATATTCAAGGAAATAAATCAATCATATTTAATATAATTAATTGAGAAAATGAAAGAGTTTAATCATTAAAATCGATTGTGCTGACTCTTGATTGGCTTTAATATTGCATATCTTCAATAGTTTTTTGGTTACTAAAATTCATTTGTGAAAATTATTTTATACAAAACGGGTCGTGGCTGTTTTTTTTATTGCACAGCTTCCTTGTCGTAATCTACCACTTCTCTATAAACAAAAAATAATTTTACAAGATAAGTTTATGACAAATTTTGATTTTGTTGGTAGAATTTCGATGGCTGAAATTCATATCCATCTGTAGACGAAAATTTTTCATGCTTAAAATGGAAAAAGTAAAAAATTAGGTAGTTTTTGCTCTTTGTGAGGAATGCATGCAATGTTTCTTGTAAAAACACAAAATCCAGATGATTATGATACAAAAAACCCCATGTCTACATTACCATTTATAATGTTGATGATTAAAACTCAATCACTTTTTTTATTGCTTTTGACTTAGAGTTGCTTGATACGGGGCATATGTCTCTCTTATTTAAGATGTCACATGCATTGGATCGACGTAGCAATGATTTAGGTAGAAAATGGATTAAAATATTATTGTACCTTGGGAGAAGGAAATTCATTATTTCACAATATTCCAGGGTACCGTTATCATTTGCACAAAGAAAGTATATTTATATTCCTCAAAGTGCATAGCAAACACTGAGTAAAGTACATATTTGATATCTGTTTCAATGCCACAAATCGTGACCAACCTTTCAAAGCAACAAACAAGAAAAAAGTAAAAGTAAATATAATTGATCATTCTGTCTGCTCTATGCGGAAGCTTGTGGAGAACAGATAAAAGGGAAAAACAAAGAAACAAATAATTGAGAGCATTTTGGAGTCTTCCCCTTCTGTGGATGCAATTTTTAATAAGAACTTAAATATCGTCTCGGCATTTTGTCTAAATATATAGTTGACAAAACGTGTATATATTCTGCTACTTTTCTTCAAATGAATCGACAAATGTATAATTCCATAAGAATTTGATCATTTGTTGTCATTTCAATATCAGTTTTAGGAATTGGGTTTCATCTTTTTCACTTTTTTCTAACCCCTACCCATCATTGGACTCTAACCTATATACATATAAAATTTTATTCTAATGGCCGACCCTGCCCATATTGTTCTAAATGCGCATGGGCAATCTTTTAACTTTAAATTTTCACATGGATTGCATATAATCGGACCGCAATCCAACAACATAAGCTAAGTTGATCAGACATTGCTTAATAGAATATTAGGATATATATAATTTTGTTATGAATATGCATACATATTTTATTGCATGTAATTATAGAACAATATTAATGACTATATGTAAACTATAGGATATACAGTCCGTCTATGGTGCGGATGGTTCTCATGTGGATCACAATATTAGTGACAGTTTTTCATAATATTGGTGACGATTTTTTAGAAAATCGTCTTTAATACTATGAAAAACCGTCACTAATAATGCAGTCCTCATGCGGACCGTCCTCACCATAGAATTTCCAATGGGATATATATATATATATATATATGAGATCACAGGTAACTTAAGATGCACATATTTAAGTGTTCTGCAATTGTTGAAATATGTTGGAAATTTTTTTAATAATTTATTGTCTCTTAGATATGTAGGCGTGCCATTAATTTGTAACAGTTCAAAAAAAATATGAACCAATTGAATCAAATTATTCAAACCATTGTATTAATTATTGGAAAACAAAATAGTATATAATATTCAATTGCCTTAAAGACTAAATTTAAAAATAAAATTTCAACTAAAAACAATTGAAAACAATTGACTAATAATAATAATTTCGATAAAAATAAACTAAATAGTCTAAAGTTTTATAATTGGATGTAGTAAAGTGTATGTTTACAAAGCCAATAAAGCTCTTATTTATATATGTAGAGAACTTTGAGTTGCTTCGTACACTTCCAATGTTGGATTGTTGCAACCTCCGACTTGAAAATTTCAATTTATACATGTGTCAATTACATGATTATTTTAACTCCAATCAATATAATGCTAATTAATTAATTTCTCAAAAATAATATTTTAATGAATTAAAATTATTAAGTTGAAAAATTAATATTATAGCCCAAACATTAACAAAACTAATATATATATATATATATAGAGAGAGAGAGAGAGAGACGTGCTAAATTTGGCGTGGATGCCAAAATTATATTAGGCATTGTTCAATTATATCTGCATATAAGTGGTAAAAAAATTCAATTATGTCGGGATATGATTAGGCCAAGCCTCATGGCAATTGTAGAAATTATATATATGTATATATGTATATATATTGCTCCGTATTCTTGGACGTCACTGTCCTATTACTGATAATAAAGTTAGCGTCTATTATAATTGAACAGGAATGACCAAGAATAAAATTATATATATATATATTGGTGAACTTTATTAATTTAGCAAACTATATACTAAAACCATAAAAGGGGAATATAAATCTTATATACACTCATTAAAATTAATAATATATATTCAAATTTCTGCCATTGCAGTAATTTAATGGCTTATAAAACTGACACAAACATACATATACAAAGAAGCTCAACTCCTACAATATATAGATTCAAATCTCTTATATATCTATCTCCAATATGTTTAATTAGGTTGTCAAAACTCCATAAATATTATTTAAAAAAAACACATAAATATAATAATAATATTATTAATTTCAAAATAAATAAATATATGTAATATTTATTTATATAAATACAGATTTATGTTGTCAAGGGTCTTTTCATGGCCATATTATACATATATATACACACCATATATTTTTGTATGTACATAAATGAATCGTTATTGAAGGCATGTCATACTAGTTTAGAAAAAATATGATAACAGTTCCCTCATGATCTAATTTTCCACTCCATTTTTCTCTTCTCATTCCTTTTTTTTATTTAAAATATTTAAACCAAAAGGATCAACCACTCCAAAAAAAAAGGGTGCTTCTCCAGGATAATAGCTAGTCTCGAGGCCTCTTTCCTAATTCATAATGTCTTTAAAAAAAAAAAAAAAAGGAAATTTGGTCATCGTTAAATCACCCCGTTATTGAATTCTTAATTAGCAGCGCATATGATTGATGAGCTAATAATTGGAATCCCTAGGGATCACAAAAAAAATATATTATATGTTTTGTTTTATACTATATACATATTGTATAAAACAATGAACATGGCTCCAAAATGCATTTTGTGAAACCTTCTACGTACAGACCAGTGCAAGGAGAACTCAAGCTTATTCAAGCCTTAAATCACAACTTTGGCATCACTCTCATTGCATATATTCCTCCAACCTTCCTTGGTAGCCATTAATAAAGCCTTATAAAAAGCAAAAACTTCAGCCACTTCAGGAATATCAATAAGTTCTTTCTTTAACCACTGCTTCGAATAAAGAGTAACAGATTTTTAGGGCGGGGTGTAGGGGTTGGGGGAGCCAAATTATAATATATTTTTTTAAATGTCAAATTAAGTTACAATTTTTTTTTTTTTTTGAGTGTTCAAATTGTTATTGATGATATAGTTTTTTTTTTATTATATTTATGATCTCTAAAAAAAATTATAACTAGCTTTTATAAACTTTCATATAATTTAATTATTATTTTTAAATTGAGGGCGAAGCCAGAATTCTATACTTGAGAAAGAAATTATAATATTCTTTTTTAAATATTCAAATGAAGTTACATTTTTGTTTTTAATGTTCAAGTTATTATTGATGATATAGTTTTATTATTATATTTATAATAGCTAAAAAAATTGATAACTAGTTTTTATAAACTTTCATATAATTTAATTATTATTTTAACATCTAGATAAGTCTATTAGAAAATTTGATTCAGTTTGTTCAAAAACAAATTATTTTAGAATGATATGAGAGAATATACTTTTAAACAAAAACTAAAACATTTGTTTTAAAAATATGATAATCAAATAAAAATATAATTTAAGAGATAAAAAAATCAATAATAAATTACGAAACAAAATAATGAAAGATGAACATTTTAACAAATACTACCTAAAATAAATATTAATTATAAAAGGAAATAGCATTAAAACTTTCGATTAAACCATAAATAAAAAAAATAATATCAAAATTTTCATTACTTTAACTAAATTTTCTAATTATAATGAAAAAAAAAACTAAAAATTCAAATTAATAACCAAACAAACAGTAAATATTGTAATTTAGAATAAAAATAATTTATAGAGATATTGTACTTCAACTTAGAAAGGCCAAACATATTATTTAAGACAATTATACAGCTATTATTCTAAGAAAATTCAAAAAACCTCATATATTAAAAAGAAAATTAAAAATCTCCCCTGTTTTAGATAATGTGAGATTTATTGCTGGTTGGAATGAAAATATGAAAAAGCCTCTTAGTATGTTTATAAAACATTTTCTTTCTAAAAAGTTTTATTATTTATTATCATTTATGACAATTACCAGTTTATCTAATAAATTTTAATTGTAATATTTAATTCTATTATCTTTTATACTATAATTTTAAAAATAAATATTTTTATGATAATCATATAAATTGTCATATTATATATAGGATCATATAGGTCCCATTGGTATCGTTTACCAATCATAAACAAATAGCTTTACTTTATAAATTAATTTTGTAAAATAAAAATGGTAAATTGGATTTCATGTATTTAAAAACACGTTTGGTAATATATTAAAAATATTTTATAAGAATTAAAATGGTAAAATTGACTAATTTTTGGTCAATATATATATATATATAATGGAAATAGGTAAAATTATATTTGGTAAATGTTATATTTATATTGAAATATATATATATATATATATATACACAATCAATCTCAAGAAAGCTCAATCTTACTTAATTAAATTAAAGTTCATATTTGATGACCATTGGATTATATTAAATGCTAACATTTAAAATTTAAAAAGTAGTTAAATATGAATTTTGTTAAGTACTAAAATCCTATATGGGGAAAATAAACATTGTTAGGACTCCATGATTAATAAATATAATTTTAAATATCAATTCTTCATGCGATCTAAATAGTTAAGAAATGAAGATTTTCAGTTAATCTTTATATTAAATTCTTATTGGAATCTGATTATGTGTGTGTGTGTGTGTGTTTTTATGCAAACAGGTTTAAATAAAGTCCTTAATAACGATTTTTTTATAGCTTTTAGATAGCATCAAAAATTATAATTTAAAATTATATTTATTTATCACCTAATCTAGACAAAATTTCAAATAAAATTTTTATAATTTTTAAATTTTAAATTCTAACATCTAATAAATAAATATCTAACACTAAAAGTATTAAATCGTTTTGTTGTAAACTCATTATATATATGTATGTCTAATATATGTCAAAATATGGTATATATCAATGAAAAATACTTTTATTTAAATGATAAATATTATCGATATCCTTTTTACACTTTTATTTTCTAAATTTTTCAAATACATAAAAAAAACGTATAGGAACATTTTCTAAATTTCTCTACATTTCAAAGCAGAAATGCTTCAACTTTTTTCTAATTAGGTATTTCAAAAATAGCTACTGCATTTTTATTTTTTTTTTTGTCATTTTTAAAATTGTGAAATAAAAAATCATTTTGCAAATTAGTAGCCAACAGACCCGAAGATATTTGTGGTTACATTCTGACAGGTGACGAGTATGAAGGATCCTACACATTCAGTCAGCCAAAGTGTTGAGGCAAATCTCAGTCACGTGAGCTTCTTTATTTTAGCATGTGCTTGGTTTATTGAAGTCTGTTGGTTTAATGAAGCTTTAAATTCACATACAAAATTCAATGTTACCTCCAAGCTTTCTACATTTTTTAATTAATTAAATGTCTGTACTATATATGCATACCCCTGGGGCTTGACACGTCTCAAGATTAGGCCAAACTCGGTCGATTACAAAACTTCCATAATTATCTGTCCTCTAAAATTGAGAACAATGATGAAAAAAAAAAAAAAAATTACTTTCTATAGATTGCATAAAACTCAACCTTACAGTTATATGCATAGTACGTACACATTTTTTAAGGTAAATCATAGTAAGTTCACCTAGATCACATATAAAACTCGTTCAAGTTAGGCTTTTTATGTTTGACGGCCTCAGATAAATATTTTCAATCAAAAAAGAAGGGAAAAAAAAATAGATAAATGTGTTTGATCCTTTTCTATGAATTTTTTTTTTTTTTTTTTTTTTTGGGTGAGCTTCTTCTCTATGACTTTTGGTGTTGGAGAAGTATTTACTAACAATTTTTTTTGCGTTTACCATGTTTATTTTCTTATTATAAAGAAATTAAATGACCGGATGCCAGCACTACCCCTAACATGGTTTTATGCGTTATGATAATTTTCGTTTAAATTGATTTACATGCATTTCAGGCTGTTAAATATTCTATAATAATTTTCAATTGAAAGCCAAAAAAAATTGTGATTTTCAATTGTATAAGACAGTCACATTTGAAAATGAAAACAATTGTACGTAGAGTATTATTTAAAAATTAAAATAACTTTATTAGAAAATGTCCAATATTTAAATTTTATTCAATTTTATATATATATATATATATATTACCCTGCAAAAAGCTTTTGTTTCTTTTTTCTTTACACATTTGACATTCAATGAAATTCAACAATTGCATAAGAAAATGAAGTCAATAATTGATTGCTAAAAAGGGAAATAATCATTCTCTTTTTCTCTTTCCCCCCCCCCCCCCCCCCCCCCCCCCCCCCTAATTAAGAAGGATTTTAAGGGATAAGATAAATGATACTTGAAGGAAGGCATTGATTGATTCAGCTAGTTGGAACCTGTAAGACAGTTCAACATTAATAAAGCCAAAAAAAAATTTAAGAAGAAGAAAATAAGGGTAGGTAAATTACACTCTACCATCTGATTATTACAATTTTTGTACTTTGTCCCTCAAATTGTATCTAATGAGTTTAACGAAATTAGGCTTATACACTAATCAAAAATAAAATAATTTACCAATAGATTTATACTAATTTTTTGATTATTTACAACAATTTCTTTTCGATATTTTGTACCTACAATCTTTTAAATGTAATTGCGAGGAATATACTAATTAAGTCAATCTTTTTCAAGAGAGTTACATCAATCGTATATGGTCAATTTTTTAAAATTCATCAATTGAAATGTGTAATTGAAATAAAATAACAAAAAAAAAAAAGTTTCAAATAGCTTTAAGGAGTTCATGAAAGAATTATAGAAAGACATATGGACTACCAATAATGGTGCTACCATAGAAAAAAATAATAATAATAATGTAATTTTTAAAAAGTTAAATCAACGACTAAAAAATAAAAAATAGTATTTGTTATTATTAAAATGAGATTTATATGCTATATAATTTAAATAGTCATCATTAAAGAACTTTCTTTCACAAGTTTTAATATAAAAAATAATATAATTAAATAGTCCAATTAAAATTTACCACATAAATTGATTATTGTCATAAATAATAAAACTCATAAACAATATGAATTGCCAATAAATCCCATTATTTACCCCAAAAAAAAATTGCTAATGGATCCCACACATATTTTATAGACTACTTTTACCCTATTTAGGTTTTATATTTAAAAGAATAAAAAAATCTATATATGATGCATCATATTATCTAGTGAGAATATTTTATGGCTAATTACTGATTAGCACTTTAAAGTTTTATGGTTATGTGAATTGAATTTTAAAGTTTGAAATTGCTTGAATTAAATTTTTGAAATTTTAAATTTGTTGCAAATCAGTTCAGTTGACTAACAGTGTTAATTCATTTTTTTAACCAAAAAATAAAATAAAAAATATTTTATTTTATTTTATATTTTTATTTTTATTTAAATTCTATCAATTCCTATCTTATTTAAATTAAAATTCCAAAGAAATTAAATATTTTTGGACCTAAAATTAAACCAAAATATAAAAATAAAATTGAAATTTTTGGTCTAATAAAAAAATTTTATTAGATAAAAAAATTAAATAAAATGACTTTAGTATACAAAAAATTAATAATATTTTGTTATGCCTAAACCATAAAAAAAAATAAAAAAAAATAGACCAAAATTTACAAACATAAAAATTAGACTTAAAATTAAACAAAAAAAAACTAAAAATGGAATATTAGTTCTAGTAAAATTATTTTTATTAGACCAAAAATTAAATAAAATAATTTTAGAACAAAAATTTGTAGTAATTTTTTACGACCAAATCATAAAAAAATGAGAAAATTAGATAAAAATAAAAAATAAAAATAAATTTTAATTTTCATGATTTTTATTTTAATCTAATATAAAAAAATAAATAAATTTATTATTAATATATATATTTTTTTTATTTGGTATAATAATTTATTTTTATTACTTTTAGATCCTTATCTTTTTAAGCAAAAGTGGTATCTCTAATTTTTCTATGGTTGTCCATTCTTTATAGAATCTAGTGATTGGCAAGTGAATTTACCATCCTTCTTTCTTTTAGATCAAAATAAAAAATAAAGAAAAAAATTTAAAAAATTAAAATTTATTATTATTTTTATTTTTTGTCTAATTTTTATTTTGTTTATTTTGGACTAATTTTTTTATGTTTTGGACATAAAAAATTATTATTAATTTTTCATCCATTAAAATAATTTTATTTAACTTTTGGTCTAATAAAAATATTTTCATTAGACCAAAATTTAGATTTATTTTAAATTTTTTATTTAATTTTAGATCCAAAAATATTTAGAAATTAAAGTTTAAATACTATAGGATTAGAAGCAATTTTTTTAATTAAAAGACATATACATCAAATGGAAAAATAAGAAATTTATTTTTAAAAAAATTAAGTTTTTACTTAAAAATAAATTATGATATCAATATGATGTTGTGCTAATATCATCTAATTGTAAAATTAATACTGTTAGTAAATCGGACTGATTTGTAATAAATTTGGAACTTCAAGGTATAATTCAAAAGTTTGGAATTTGATTCACATACTCCTGAAATCTTAAGGTATTAATCAACAATTAACTCATATTTTATATACATTCTCTGATGTTTAGGATAAATACAAAAACATTTCTCACATTTTAAATCATCCTCCAGGTCATTTAAATTAAGAAGGATTTTAACCTTAGTAAAATTATACTACTTTTAAACTCTATTCTTCTTTTTCTTTTTGCAATTAATTTGAAGGCTTTAAAAGGTCTACAAATGTCAAAATTTAAAGGATAATTAATTTTTAAAATTTAGTTTTTAAGAATTTAATTTTCTATGAATGAATATTTCTCATGTTATGTTTGCTAAGAACAAGAAAATGAAGTTTAATACTTGTAAATAATTAAATTTAATATTGTATAATAAATTAAAAAATAAAATTTATATTTTTAAGAAAATCCTAAAACTATTTTACTTGATATTTTTAAAATGATACTTCATAAATAGAAATAATTTTCTTATATATTTTTCCATATAAAAGGATATTTATTCATTGAGCCCACATTTTTCTAGTTTAAAATATATCCAAATAGAAAAAAATTATCATTTTTCTAAAATAATGATATTCTTATTAATTTTATTATTATCCAAATGGTATATCAAGTAATTTAATTTGATTAAAAGTACTGAAGTAATTTGAATTGACATCAAAGAACATGAATGATTAATTACAAGAGAGACATTTTTTATTTATCCCAAACCTTAAAAATGTAAATAAAATATTTTTATTTAATTTTAAATAAAATATATAATTTTGCTATTATAAATTTACATATTCATATAAAATTAGTTGAAATTATTTTTTAAAATATAATTTTAATATGGTAAAACAATTCATGTTAGTTAAAATATAATTTTAATATGGTAAAACAAGTCATGTTAGTCATTACGGAAGGAAATATATTTTAATCTAACTTTTAAAAAATAGAATCCACCTTTAATAATAACTATTAATAAGTCTTACACATATATATATTTATAGATTGCCTTTTTTTTTTTTTTTCTTTTGGTATTTAGGTTTCATTCAAAAATATTTAAATAATATGCAGTTAGAAGTTGAGTAGGGTTCCCTCTTCATACGTTTAACCCAAAAAAAAAGTCTATGTCATATTGAATCTCACATATTTATATCTATTTTTAAATAAAAGCTCAGCTTTGAAAAACGAATGAGCCAAATCTCAAAGAAGGTGGAAAGAATAAATAAATAAATAAACAAACTGGTAACCGACATGTCGCCCAATGAATGGCGGAACGAATCGCCGCTTTTCTTGTGGAATACCACACCATATAGGTTCCTTCCGGTCTCGTCTTGGAACTCTCTCGGCTTGGACCACCAAGATTTAAACACGTGGAAGTTACAGCTAGTTCGATCGCGACCTGCTCCACCTGACATAAGCGTGACGTCCTCCTTGCGGGGGCCCCTACCGTGGGTCCCTCGCACCAGAAGCTTCCGGTTTTGCAATTTTTCGTACGCTACCGACGTGGGGCCCACCCTAAAATAAGACCTGACAATATGACCATCGGATCTTTGGCAGGTTTAAGATCGTAACGGTTCTAATGTGTGAGCTGTAATGCACCGCCGTGTCACCGGGTCCCAAGTAGCACATGAAGAGCGCCGGCAAAACTATATCCGCCATGAAGCCTGAGATTTGCAAAGCTACCAAAGGCCAATGCCCTCATTTTCATGCACTTCTTTCTTTTTCTTTAAATGAAAAATAAATAAATAAATAAAAAGAAAATACTTGTGAACATCTTTATTTATTTATATCTATTCTCCAGAAATATTATTTTTTTAATAAACTAATAAATAAATAAAAAAATACATTCAATCAATTTTGATATGTTGGATGAGTGTTATTTTTCTCGTATGCTATGTTAGAAACTTAATAATATAACAAATGCTAAATACTATTTATTAAAAAAAAGCAAAAAAGTTATTACTCATCCAATAATGTCTTATTTTTTTATTTTGAAATTTGAATCAGTGATTGAAAAGTCACATTTTACATTTTCTACGCATTAAGGTGGAAGGATTTGAAGATTTTGTTCGAGAAAAAAATAATTTGACTATTATTTGTCTAGAAGGAACTGCTTGTTACTTCTCTAGAAGGAACTGCTTGTTAAGTTCAGAACACAAACTTTAATCACATTCAAGATCAAATGGTAATAAAAAACACTTTATTTATGTTTAATTCTTTTTTAGAAATTTGATAATGATTTGTTTTGTGCATGTTTTACAGCACTATGTACAGTTTCTCTCTCTCTCTCTCTCTATATATATATATTATTAACAAAATTACTAAATTTATAAATTATTAAAAATCTTTTCACGTTCTATATGATTTGAATCTATATTTTCATAAATATGGATAAAAAAAAATAATTATTAAAATTATTTATTTTATCACATACATATACATATATATATATATATATATATATATATATGAAAAAAGCAATATATAGTTTCAAGGTTTCCAAACAATTTTTTCTAAATTTGGCACATGCAAATTAGGTCACCCTTTTGCTCTCTTTTTTATTTTAACCTTTCCTTTGGGTAGGACAATGAAGTCTAACCGAATTTGCCGAACGAAAATAATGATCCTGGATTTCAATTTAACATCTTACTGAAAATCCAACTTTCAAGACATTGATTTGACACTTTTATGCCACACTCTATGCTAAGACACACTCGGAGTAGGTCACTTAACTCTTTTGGGGAGGTAATTTCGAAACCAAGACAACTTTTAAAAACCCTGTTAGTTTTTACATTTTTGGACTACTTAATTACTTTGATTGGACAATAGAGGAAAAAAGTATCATAATCCACCATAATGAAGGACATTTCACATTTTTTTATGTGATTTAACCGCCTGCATAACGCCAACTTGCTTGAGTCAAAACAGAAAATACGTGTGTTTGTGATCAACTAATTAATTAAAATACAATTATTATGTTATTAACATCAAGTAATAATATGTGAAAATAACACAATATTTAAATGAATTTGAGTCATGCTTTTTGGAACACTTTAATGATAAAAATTACTGTTTTCTCATGTAAGTTCTAATTTTTATTCCTAGTATAATAATGATAACAATAATAATAATAATAATAACAACAGTTAACTTGATTAATGATTCTTATTTGGTGCATGCTGATTATTGATTAATGATTCTAATTTGGTGCATGCTGATTATTTTTTAGTAGAGGAGATTCAGAGGTTGCTTGTAGTTTATAGTGGTTTGTCTTTTTCTTTTACTGGGTGAGAGACTAACATTGTAGCAGATTGTTTGGCGAGCATGCTTTGGGTTTAATCTTGGTTAGA
This sequence comes from Ziziphus jujuba, assembly GCF_031755915.1. Lineage (NCBI taxonomy): Eukaryota > Viridiplantae > Streptophyta > Magnoliopsida > Rosales > Rhamnaceae > Ziziphus > Ziziphus jujuba. The sequence goes on along the minus strand of NC_083387.1, from coordinate 11,735,497 downwards.
GAGAGCCTGAGTGGCCTTGTTCTTTGTTACAACTAGATATATCTATAATTTTGTTCGCCAGATAATCAAATTTCCTATTTTATTGAATAATAATAAGAAGAAGAAGAAGAAAAATTAACACCAATACATCCTAAACTTTATTTTTCTTTCATGTTGCACCCTTTTTCTTTTTATTAATTTTTTAACATAATTGTCACATGGGATCAAAAGCGAGGGTGCAAAAATACAATTTTCTAGAGTTTGGGATGCAGAGTGAAAAAATTCTAAATAATATTATTAATTTTCAAAATAAGTTAGTAAGAAAAATTTTACAGGTGTAATTTTTCAATCATAAAAATTAAATACTTACATATAATAGATATTTAAAAAAAAAAAATGAAGACCAACAAAAAATTTGAACATGTAATAAAAAAAGTTTTTTTTGGGAAAAGTAAAAATTTTTATTAAAAAATATATTTTTTTGAAAAATAAAAAAATATTTTTCAAAATAATAAGTATAAATATAAAAAATAAATGTAGTAAATAAAATAACATATTTTATAAATAATAATATTCCAATTATTTTTTTTAGATTTTACAAAATTTTATTGTTCAAAAATTACATTTGCATTCCTTTAAGACTTTGTTAATTTATTAAAAGAGTAATAGTTGATGATAATACCTCTAATAATAATAAAAGAGTGAGTTTTAGTCAAAATTGGATTAAATATGCTTTAGAAAAAGAAGTTATTTAGACTCCCTCAGTTTTGATCAATCTACAGTTAAATCTCATACTTTTGAACAAATTATCATTTAGAACCTTTTTGTTGGTTTTTAGTAGTTAATTTTATGATTAAATGTTAAAATTCTATTTTTACAATATTATTTAATCAAAAATATTGATTTTTAGTTTTATTTTAACCTCTAATGTAAAAATTAACTAAAAGAAATTGACAAATGGATATATTTTGATAAATATAGAAAATTAAGAGTAGAATAATGATGATTTTTTTAAAAATGTTGAATTTAAATGTAATTACCAGAAAAAATTGAAGGGGTCTAATTAAATTTTCTAAATGAAATTTACCCTATATTTTAAAAGCAATAAAAGAATGTAGTTGATCTTTAGGTGTCAGGCATCCGAGTTCTACATAGATCCCTATTACTGTATGTAAGTACTTGAAATTTTTTTTTTTTAATTTTTTTTTTTAGTGTGCATTTGAAGTTGCTTTTAAACTCCACTTTTGGATTAATGTAATATTTGTTAAACCTATAGATTTTAAATTTGTTAATAATCTATTCTCTCCAAAAGCTAGGATTTGAAAAGTAGGTAGAGGTAGTATCTCAAATTCTCTTTCTTGAATAATTAAAATTTAAAATTAAAGTTACTATTATATCCTTCATTAATAATAAAATTTCTCTTTAGCCATTTATATACATGGTAATAAAAATATATATTGATCACAATCAAACCAGGTTCTTAATATTATAATTAATGTTGAAAATTTTTTTTTCCAGCTTTTCGATTGTATAAGTAGTTAAAATTTAAAATTATATTTATTAATATTAGTTTTCAACAGTTTTATCTTTTTTAAATAAGATTTTAATATATCATTAAATCTATAGTTAACCAATTTTAAAATTTTTAAATTATAGACATTGATATGATTTAATAGCTAGTAAAGGATGATCAAATATTAAACTATCACATCATTCTACTGTAAGCCTAACTCTAATATATACATAAAAATAATTATTCATATTTATTTTGATCATTATATAAAATTACAATAGTTAAGCAAATTTTGTTACCAAAAACTTGATTATAAGTGTATAATTTTTAATAATATTGAAATAATAATTTACTAAATACTCATCAGATTGTTATAAAAATTGATTATTGCTTCAGTAGTACTTTTGTTAATTCTTTTGTAATCTACAACAATTCCAAATTGAAGTTTAGCATCAAACGTGTATTTGATTTTTTTTGTTTTTTTTGTTTTTTAATTTAATAATCTCTTGTAGTTTACAATTTTCAATCTAAGCTCCCATCACAAGTAAAATGTCATCATTTGTTCGTTGGCACATGGGGACCAAAAGCACATAAAATGTCATCAATTTATGGCTAATCAATTTACATATTTGGCACAATTCCTTTAATCATGCACCAATTTACAAGTGAAATATGTGTAGTGAAACACGATAGCAAAGGAGTCAGATATGGTCATGTCCTTCATGTCATATTCATTAGACTCCATTTAGAGGTGACAATTTGGGTTTGACATGAGAATTTAATTCTAAAACAACTCAATAGGTCACAAATATATTAAACTTTTTGACTTTAAATTAATATGAATAAATATAAATAAGTTAAATCAATGTATAAAAATTAAAAATATGATAAATAGATATATATATATATATTAGTATATTATAATATAAAAATTATTAAATAATATAAATAATAATATTTTATTAAAATAGATTAAACATGTCAATTCGTTTAACATAAATATTAATAAGTAAAGTTTAGGGTTGTAAAATCTCAACACAATTAACAGCTTTAAATATTATATTGAAACAAAGCATAACCCATTAAAACAAATTGTTACCCCTCACTTCATCCTAAAAATTTCTAGACTGTTTTAATTTTAAAATGCATATATAAAAACGTTTTAAACATGTACAAGCTATTGATGACTAAAAAAATAAAGTACAGGACATTAAAGTAACCTTAAAACCTTTTTCCTTCATTTTCCTTAATTAATTTTCCTCTATATTGTTGCTATGTACTATTGTTGACAAAAACAGATGGGATACCATTGGAAGCAAAATAATAATAATAATAATAAATAAATAAATAAAAGACGGGATAACAAGGGAAAATTTATAAAAACAAGGACATGTGTCACAAAATATATGCAAAAGCAAACGGCCATATGACATATTTGATGAACTCGATTATAAGATTTTCAAACTAATTAAAGATTATTATGCACGGTATACCACACGTCTTTTATTCAATCTGGTATTTAGAAGAATTCAAAGTAGATATGCACCGTATTGAGCAAAATAACAAGTAGATATGGACTGTATGTGGTTAAATTTTAAATAATTATCTAGAAATTTGACGGTCGAACAACGTGCCTTCTTGGGTGAAAAAAAGTAGTAAAGCTTTACAATTTGGAATTCTTCTGAACGAGTTTCCTATGCAAAAGTCATGGTTATCTTGCATGTAGAGCAAGTTTGACTATTTTTTAGAATGGACCAGAATATCAGTTGTCAATTAATGAAGAATAATTTCATTAATTTATTCTAAATATCATGCATCTTATGGAATTAAGCTCTTAAGAAGACTATCAATTATTTTTTTGTTTATTTATTTGTTATATCTGCCAAGGAATTGAAAAGATATGTGATTTTTCAAAGAAATAATAACTTTGTCACTTAATTAAAGGATACCTATTATCTAATTTTAAACATATACATAGAAACATCCACATCTGATAGTTATTCTATATATAAAGATATTTTATTATTATTATAATATAATAATATTATTATATTATTGAATAATTACAATTATTATAATAATATAATACTAATTATGTTGTATATGTATGTATATATATAATTTTGTTGAAATAGACGAGGTCGCCACTAAATAGGGCAACACGTGGAGAGGTGTAAAACTAAGAAAATTTCATATTTTTACATTTTTTATTTTATTTTATATGTGAAGAGATAGTCTCACCTATTATTAAATTGGAAATTTTGTCTATTGTAAATATATATATATATATATATATATATATATATATATATATTTATATGTGTATATATATATATATATATATAAATATTCTCTTGGAGTTCAAGATAACTTTAGCATCTAAACCTCTCACAACAAAGCATTTAAGGTTATTTTGGACTCCATCCCAAAAACAATGGACTATACATATATGTATATATATTTATATATATCATGTTTGTATATGTATTTATTTATTTTTGCCAAAGGTGTATATGTTTCACTCATATCCATGATAGATTCTAGAATAATGATCAGGTATTTGCTTGTTTTTATTATTATTTGTTTCTGAAATTTTGTTTATTATCCATTCGATCCTAACTAAAATTATAAGATGGGTTTTATTTTATTTTATTTTATTTTATTGACTTTTATCATACATAAGTTGCAACTCCTGTAAGATAGGTCTTACGAAAAAAACCTCTAAAATCTAAGGTCTAAAACTTGAATTTCCAAATATATAAATGTGAATTACACACGCGGTGCTAAAGCAAAACTCTGTAAAACCTCCAAAAGTTTAATGATATATTTGGATAAATGTAAAATTAGTGGGAATCTAGTTTTATAGGGAAAGTTATCATTTTTTTTATTTGGATATTTATTGTAAGGTAAAAACATGTGGATCTAGAAAATTAGATTCCCATCAATGTAACAAACTATATGGGAAAGTTGTTTCCGTGCCTATAAAAGTATCATTTTGAGAATCTCAGAAATAATAGTTTTGAAATTTTTTAAAAACATATTTGTAATATTAAATTTAATTATTTACAAGTCTTAAATTTTCTATCATTACCAAGAGAAAAATTAATTCTCAGATAACTAAATTCTAAAAACCTAAATAGTGGGAATCAATTCTTCTCTCAACTTTGACACTTCCCAAGAAAACGGAGAGGGAAAAAAAATAAATAAAGTCCTTCTCTCCTCTCTATTTAGATGCACAAAAGAAATACAAAGGAGGAAAAACTTTCTTTGTTACATTAAAGCATACATTTAAACGGAATACATATTATTTACAGAGTATGCATAGTATGCATACGTTTAAAAAGAATGCAATTATTTAAAATACATACAAATATATATATATATATATATATATATATATATATATATCTATTTAAATCTGTACGATATCTCATCAGAATATTTTAATAGTATTTATATATATAGTCCGTCTATAGTGTGGACGGTCTGCATATGGACTGTGAATATAAACGATGGTTTTTTAAAAAATAGTGTTCAATAGTATCATCCAGAGAAAATATTAACGATGATTTTTTTAAAAATTATTGTCAAGATGCATGGTTTGTATACAAACTGTCTGTACTATAAAATTTCCATATACATATATATATATATATATTTGGTAAATGTATATTTGTACCGTGCGTTTAAGGTAAAAGATAATTACCATAAATTATTGTGTTTGGAATTTTATTTATTATTATAATTTTTTTTCTCTTTTTATTTTTTTTTCTATCATTTTTCTTAATATCTCTCCAAAAACCAGATTTTGTCGTGTTCATTTTCCTTTTGTTCACTCTCTATATATACCCCAAGAGTCCTTCACCCAACTCATCCTATATCAATATTCTAGTTTTCAACACTCACAGCCAGGATATCATAAACAAAAAGAAATTTTTTTTTCTTTCACCCAACAAAACTTAATCAACCATACCATCTTCTACTGCTTAGAAACTTCATCTCCAAAGAATTTAGAGACAGAGGCAGAGAGACAGTGGAGAGGAAAAGACGGGTGGAGAGGAAGAGAAAAGAAAGGAGCTGCATTTGTATGGAGATTACTTCTGTTTTAATATACATAATAGTTCTCTTCCTCTCCACCATTTTCTCATATCCTTTCTTAAAGAAACTGAAATGGAATTCCAAAAGCATACCTTATAAGCTTCCCCCTGGTTCAATGGGTTGGCCTTATATAGGAGAGACTCTTCAACTCTATTCCCAAGACCCAAACATTTTCTTTGCTACCAAACAGAGAAGGTTCTAACTTTTAACTTGTAAATTACTGATCATAATTTCCATAAGATGATAATCTAAGTCCCTTTGTATGGTTTTGAGCAATATTGGTCATTTTTAATTTCTTACCCTTGATTTGATTTTTTTTTTTTTTTTTCTTTCTGATATTAAGGTATGGAGAAATTTTCAAGAGCCATATTCTGGGTTGTCCTTGTGTTATGTTGGCTAGCCCAGAGGCCACAAAGTTTGTGCTAGCGACTCATTCTGAATTGTTCAAGCCAACTTACCCAAAGAGCAAAGAGAAGATGATTGGCCCATCTGCTATCTTCTTTCACCAAGGGAATTACCATTCTCTCCTCAGAAAGTTGGTTCAGAATTGTCTGTCTCCTGGCTCACTCCAAAAACTAGTTCCTGATATCGAAGCCATAGCCATCTCTGCTCTGCAATCATGGGCTGGAGGAGATGTCATTAACACCTTTCATGAGATGAAGAAGGTCTGTTTGGCTACATAAATACACTAATCCATGTTGATTTTGACTGCTTTTACCGAAACATGTTTCTAAACTCTCTATGGGTTCTGGTTTTCCATTTTTTTTTTTTAAATTTTAAATCAGGTTTGGGTTCTCTTTGACTTATTCTTTTCGATTTTTTGTTTCTCACTTAATCGGGCTTTAGTTTTTCACATGTTTCTTATAAAATTGATCATATGGGTCTTTTTTTCTTTTCTATTTTTGGTTGTTACTGTTACATATACAGTTTTCTTTCGATGTGGGCATTCTCTCTGTCTTTGGTCGCTTGGATAAAAAACATAGAGAAAATCTCAAGGAGAATTACTGCATAGTAGATAAAGGTTACAATTCTTTTCCAACAAACATACCAGGAACGACATATCACAGAGCACTCTTGGTAAGAAAATCTCAGTTTTCAATTAAACTTTGTGACAGTAAAGAGTATCTTATGGTTTTTTTTCCTTCAAATCTGATTGCTAATGTTTTTCCTATCTTTCTCAGGCAAGGAAAAGGCTTAGTCAGATTGTGAATGACATAATTTATGAGAGGGAGGAGAAGAAAATATTGGAAAAGGATCTTCTAGGACATTTCTTAAATTTCAAAGATGAAAAGGGACAAGTTTTAAGCAAGGATCAAATTTCTGATAACATCATTGGAGTGTTGTTTGCTGCTCAGGACACAACAGCTAGTGTGTTAACCTGGACCCTCAAATATCTCCATGATGATCAGAAACTTCTAGAAGCTGTCAAGGTAAAGAAATATTCTATCAAAATTTTTTGACACGGTATGTGAAAGATTGGTACTTGATCTAACATGGTTTGTTATTGCAGGCTGAGCAGAAAGCAATATATGAAGAAAATGAAGGAGGAAAGAGGCCCTTGACATGGGCACAGACCAGAAATATGCCTTTTACGCATAGAGTATGTGACAGTTGCAAACTTCTGTAATGTGTTACAAAAAAATAAATAAATAAATAAGGAAAGAAGTTTTAGAGTCTAAACTTGGCGTGTTTAAATTTTTCAGGTTATATTAGAGAGTTTGAGAATGGCCAGTATTATATCTTTCACATTCCGAGAGGCAGTGGTTGATGTGGAATATAATGGTAAACCCATGAAAGTTCTGTGGTATTTACAATTTATAGAATTTGAAAATTTCTTGTACTTCCAACAAATTTCCTTATCTATTTTTGTTTTTTTACAAAATTATACAGGATATCTCATACCAAAAGGTTGGAAAGTGTTGCCATTGTTTAGAAACATTCATCACAATCCAGAATTGTTCACTGATCCTCAAGATTTTGACCCTTCTAGGTTCGAGGTAAGTGATAATATAGCTACAAATTTAAAAGTTTTTTGTAACCTCATTGGTTAACAAAACAGGGACTAAAAGTACTTTGGGTTTAGGTTGCTCCAAAGCCTAATACTTTCATGCCATTTGGCAATGGAGTACATGCTTGTCCTGGAAATGAGCTTGCCAAAATGGAGCTGCTTATTTTGATCCACCATCTAGTGACCAAATTCAGGTAAAAATGCAATACAAACATTGTTTTTAATTACATGAGAAACCTTACTTTTTTTTCTTTTCTTTTTTTTTTTTTTTTGTGGGGGCGGGGGTGGGCTAATTATACCTCCTGAAAAACATATGGTGAAGCTATGAGAATGTGTTTGATAATGTTGTTGTTGTTTTTTCTAAATTTTTGTCTGCAGATGGGAAGTGGTAGGATCACAAAGTGGGATTCAGTATGGCCCATTTCCAATCCCCCAGAATGGTCTCCCAGCCAGATTTTGGAACGAATCCAACAATACCTAACAAGATTTATGTGCAACTAAGATAAACCTATAGTTTTTACCCAAAACTTTATATATGTAATTTTCTAGGTTCTACCTTCCCCGCCAACCCAAAACCCACAACAACCCCTTCATTTTTTTTAACCGGGGTCTCTCTATTTCTCCTTTAATATCCTATCTTTTTTTCCAGTGTTATTGTTATCCAGACCCTGTAATTTTTTCTACCTATATTTTGACTATATTTGCAATAAATATAGATTAATGTAGCATTAATTAGAGATGGTATTGTTGAGTTTGTTATGTGCTTGGGTTGTTGATTTCAAAAAGAAAATAAATATATATATATATATAAATATATCTAGGAAAATTTTACAATAGAGAGGGTCCATATATATATATATATATATATTATATAAAAGAATTTTAAAATGCGCTCTGCCTTTGTATATAAAATATTAAAAATGCCCGAAATCCCATTCTGCTTCTAGATGAGGGCCACGTGTCTGTGCCTGCATGGAGATAGCGTGCATATCGGATCACGTGGAGGTCTCACCTGCAATGGCAGTAAAACAGCCACGTGTTAGTACTAAAGTGGCCTCCAAGTAGGGACACCAACTCATGGTGATCAAAGGGACCCACGGAAGATTCACTTCACAACCCAACCCACCACCTCTATTTTGGATCAAGATTACAATAATTCTAATTTCAAAGGGAGGATACTTCTATTGCTTATGGATTTTGAAGCCAGGGAGTTTGATTTTTGGGTCAAAAAATTTGCATTTGGAGAACCTTCTGAGTTTGATAAGATGAACCAGAAATAAAGGGCAAAACCATTTTGTCTGATTGATCTGACCAAATATGCCTCTACATGAGAACTAAGTTTAGTTTTTCCTAGTTTCCAATTTGGAAACTTAAAGGGAAATACGAAATCTATTGTTATGCTGGAAATTTGAACACCAACAATATTGAAGAAAAAGCTAAATGGGATATTCATTAGCTCATTACTGCAAACACCTTAAAAAAGTTTATCGTGGAGAAATGAGTGCTCAGCATGATATTCAAAGGCCTATTAAAGAGAAACATGTAGTCAATATTGCTAATTAATCTATACATAAGTCCAATCACATTGAATTACCCTGTCAGTTTAGATGAATTTGGGTTTTAGAAATCCAAGTTAAGATTGAATAAGAGCTAGAGTCCAGAGAAAAAAGAAATGGTACTCAAGCTCCAATAGACTTTCTTTAAGTTGGTAATATATTCAAAAGATGATTTGGCCATCTAATGTTGCTAGAAGGATTATGTGTTGGTGGGTCTAAGACCAATGATCCCCACATTGGGGGCACTCTCTCTTCGTAAGTGCTTCCTTACAATGCTTCTCTCAAATTTGACCACCACCACCACCAATCGAACGACATTGTCGACATTTTCCCGAGCATCCTCTTGATCATTGCCTAGTACCACGTCCACCTTAAGTAAGGTGCACATGGGTTTGTATAGGGTGCATCACAGGTGTTAAATAAAATGCTAGTTGGTATTCTTCTAGCATCTATACAACTAAGCTTTGAAACATTTTTTCAAGTGTAGGGAAATATGAAATCACACCATATCATTATCAAAACGACAGAGACTCATCACTACCGCAAAATAAAATCCACACTACAAAAAATAACTGTGTACTAGAAGTGCACATGGCACCATCAATTTCATGACCCATTTGTCTAGCTAATACCATTATAACAGAATTGTGGCCCTTATAAGGTAAACATAGCTTCTGTCACATCATCACAGTTAAATACCGATATCTCTATTAATCGTATTCATGTTAAATATTTCATCTCCATGTTTATCCAAAGAAAATGAAAAAAAGAAAGTGATAAGGTATAGCTACATAGAACTTTCTACTCGGCTTATTTTGTACCATTTTTTAAGCATATTCCTTGAAGATAACTCAGCCTCAGCCCGTAACTTCTAGAATCCATTGTTGTCCCTTGGCTGAAAAGATAAATAGGTTAAAAAAAAAAAAAAGTCATAAATTAACATCGAATTACATGCTTAAGAGGTGACTAAAGCTGTGAGTAAATGATGATTATAATGAACAAATTAATTTCAAATGATGCAGACTCTTCAATCAATTTCCTCATTAATTACGGAATCATATATAGAGCTATAGACCCCGAGAACATAATAATGCAATGCCATGGCAATAATGTAATACCATTTTAAGGAGTAGTGACAAGATTTATGCCCAGAAAATCTAATATACAAACTATGTGTCAGCATCAAGTACCATAACAATACATCATATTTCTGAAATTGGTATTGGCTCTGGAATCTGGTTTTTCTAGACAGACAGAATTTTATTTCCATAATTAGGTGGAATCTTGAAGCTTTACGAGAAAAAGCACTAAAATGAAATTCATGTGTGATCAAAATTTCAGTTATAGGGTTATTATTTTGACATTTTACCCAGCAGCCCATGGATATTCTGAACAGAGGAATATTATTTTCTTATAAAATTGACCAATTACACGGGGCATAATGCAATAAAAGTTTCTATTTTACAAAACCAGGCTTGAAACTTATCTCTTATACTTTCCATTACCATGTTTATATCATTTCAAAAACTCTTAAGACATTATCACCATAACAAAATTCTTTCATTATATAGAGCTTTGGGACTCCTATCGACACGGAGATTTATTTGGACTTCCCATGAAGATATATTTTGCAGTAAGATAAACTTCCCTAACTCATCTTGCAAACAGGATACATAACGCATCATCAAAAATTTATTGAGTTTTACTTTTTCATTAACCAACTTTTTTTCAGTCTCTTCACTTTACTTCCAAAATAATTTCTTCTGGAACATTCTTGGAATTTGAACACGAAAACAATGAGTGGCTTAGTTTTCATAAATTTAATTCTTTCTATATTAATCTTGTACTATGAACTTTAAGATCAAAACAGATTACATGCTTAACACAATTTTTTTTTTCCCCCAGTCTATGCCAATGTATTAGTTAAATTTCCTAACAGTTTAAATTTCTTCTTGAAAATAGTCACAATATTTTATAATAAAGCACCAAAAGAATAGCCAACAAAATGATTGGCATTCTCCTGTTTTGCATTTTCATCAATCAAGTTCACATCCACATGAATGCTTGAAGGATGCAAACAAATAATTGACAATATACTTTGATAGACAATTCATCATCACTGTCATTAATATGAATATGTAAGCAAGTTCAGTATCAGCAAAGATTTTGTACCAGCATATGCATATTTTTAAGAGTGACTGCTTTCCATTCCAAAATGATCATGACAGTACTATATTGATCACCTATCTGAAGACCAAACCGGCATGAATTTTGCATTCAGTGAACTACAGAGAAAAATTGCAAAGTCCGTCTGTTACGAAATATATCTGAACCTTTGGTTATGTCTTCAATAGCATTCAAGATAGAAACGTGCACACACTCTAGTCCACAAAGCAGAGGTACTTGAGCTGTATAAAAATAAAATTGAACATGAAGATATCTTAGAACTATCATGCAATAAAAGCATGACTAACATGGGAATTTTTCATTGATTAATGCCTTGGATTAAAGAAATGAACTAATGTAGCAGAAAATCTTCTCTGTAATGTATATGACATGAGCACATGCACGATTACTGGATTCAAATTCCATAATTTTACCAGGAAGAAATATATCCATCAAGTATAAAATACAGGTGTGCTCCAGAAGTTACTAGCATGAGTCTGTATACGGTCAACGCCCGAACTCTGCAGACTGTTTGCACAACAAAATGAGCTCTTGATTTGATAAACTGTTCAAATATATGGATTCAACTGGTTTCCAAAGTTAGACAAATAAAGAAATCCCCAAAGTTTTGCACTGAACTTTTATATTTATTGATTCACAGAAAGCACCTAAAAATGTTGTTCGTAAAGGTCTCAATAAAAGTTTGTCTATTTTTTCATTTTTCCAATAGCAATTATTCCAGTAGACCAGTTAACTTTTGTTTTAACATCCAGGATCCAGGAGTCTTTTTCCTTACCTCTTCTTCAATCCCTAAGTTAAGATATTAAATGCATCTCATAAACCATATGATAGTGCCAACAACCAGAGACCACATGCAATTTAATGGCAGCTGAACAATGAAAAAAAAAAGAAGAAAAAAGTGACTCAAATTATGCATATGATCACATTTTAATCAAATTTTTCCCATTTGAATTTATATCTAATTCCACTAAAGGTAACCTGATAAATATTAGGGAAATCTATCTTCTTTCAACTCCCTAAGCACTTTGTAAAATTTTTAATTTCGAAATCTTATCTATTTTTTCTACTTTTTTAAGTGGGGCTAGCTAATCTCTGACCTTTTTGCTATTTGATTGGACATCTAACTGCCAGAAACCCACTATTGATGGCAATAGCTTTTGAAATGGGTCCTCAAAGCAATGCATCAGAATCATTAAAACCCACTGAAGACTAATCTTAAAAAATAGAGAATATAAAAATGCAGAACTATATCAAGATTAATATAAAAATGGAGAAACCAGCATATCTATGGTTCTTTCCTTAAGATGGTTCGAGAAACTGTTGTATAACATACAAGACACAGAATAGGAAATCATCTATGTGTATTTTCCACCTTGCCCCCAGAAGAAAAAAATCCAAATATATATATATTTTATTTTTTAATTTAGGGAACAGAAATCCCATTTTTATACTTATTACTTAACTTCCAAATCTACAATGCACACTTTTGATACACTGCATGCGGAAGAACACCATGTTTCTGTTATCCTACTACACCTTCTAGATTGAGCTGAAGCTGAAGCGGATATTTGGAAGCTTTAATTTGTAGCGGTCCAGATGCAAAAGGTGTATATAAAAATTTACAAAATAAATAAAACAGATAAAAAATAAATAAAGAGAAGATTCACTTTTGATGCTACAACAAGTCGGTTCCACGTGCTTTGATTTATTTTATTAATTCACAATAGCATTGTTTTCCCATGGTTGGCTCAAATTCATCGCTTTTTTTTTTTTTTTTTTTTTTTTTTTTTTTTTTTGTTGTGTGTGTGTGTGGGGGGGGGGGGTGTTTTTGGGGGGTGTAAAAAAGATAACTTTCATTACTTAAAAAAAAATAAAAAAATAAAAAAAAAAACATATTACATCATCCCATATTAAATCAGAGAGCAAAGGAAAAGAAAAAAAAAAAACGAATATCTTTAATAAGCGTGGATACAAGCCAAGGAATATTGGCAAATGTTCATAAATTCCTTCAAGTCACCTTCAAAAGAATATATATATTACCATCCTGTATCCACCGTCCAAATACATGCATGAAGCAGTGCCAAACATGCAACTTTGAGATTCTTTTTTTTGGGTTTTGTGGGGTGAATCATTCAACTTTGAGATTGGAATCACATGAAGTTACTCTATGCATACTGGTCATTTCTATCCAAATAATCCCGAGCAACAAACCCCTAACCCTACCCCTTTCTTTCCACGCCAAAAATAACCATCAAAAATTAATTTTCATTCCCACAAGTAGGTGGTGGGTGTGCCAAAGTTTTGTTCCCAGGTTCCAACCTAGCTTGCAGCACTCCCATTTCATCCTCACCTTGACTTTGAAAGATTGCCAACCATGAATGAATGCATGGTTATTGGATATCAGATTTATGACTAAAATGCTGTTGAAAGGTATTCTTATTCCCACTATTTATCCACCTTTTCTAATGGGTATATCTATTTCATTTGATTGCAATAAAATTTGAGTATTATAACTATTGGTCAGACATAGTTCAAGAAATAGATTTCTCCACTTTGAATATCAAAAATTAATAAAAGTATATATATATATATATTTTTTTTTTTTTAAATCAAGAATACCATTACAAATTTCTTCAAACCATAGTAAAGAAATTCAAAATTGATAATTATATATTGGAAGATCAATAAGAGTTTATTCATTTGCCTTAATGCCAAATATAACCTATTAATTATCACGGATCTATTATCTATTAATTAATGTTATGTTTGGTCGACCTTAGAGGCTTCAAAATCGTTTACCATTTTTTTTTAAAAAATTACGAAACAAAATCTATTTTTATTGAAGTCTATAGTCTTTTACTTACAACATTATTTTCCTTTATTAATATATATATATATAATTTAGTATTTGTGTGTGTTTTTTAAAATTTGTAAATTCTATATTTTTAATAAATTTTAAAAATTTGGACAAAAATTCTATTCCAAAAAGAATTACTGCAATGCGAAAGTTGACCAATCTCGTGCTGCTACGTGGCTTATATTTTCTTGAAATTCGTTTAAACGAATCTCACATTGAAATGCGAACTCAATTGCTAATGTTTTGGCTCATATAAAGATTTGACTTATTTTCTTTTTCTCTTCTCCGGACTGGTAATAATTTTCCATTTCCAATGTCCAATCTTGATAGAAATTAGGGGGGAAAAAAAATAATAATAATAAGAAGGCAATAGTTAATGGACACGTGTCAAGCAGTCAGCACAAGTTAACTGGGACCCACTCCACAATTTGTTCTCATGGTTTTCAGCAGAAAGAAGGAGCTTCCACTCGCACTCCCTGTTTAGCCGCCCAAAACCAAAAACCAAAACCCGCTTTACTCAACTCTGACCCATGTCTCACTCTCGGTGTGTGTTTAAATAAATACGACTCCAAGATCTCAACCTCTTTTTCTTTGTACTTTCTTTCTATTTTTCTCATTCTCTTACTTTCTCGCTCTGAAAATCCCCAGTCCTCGAGAATTTCTTGGAGCTCTATCTCTCTCATTTGAGAGAATTAGGGCAAAATTTGGATCCATTTTGGATTAGGAAAATGGAAGCTAAGTGTAGTGAATTCTTGTAAGAATTCTAGCAAGTTCTTTTTTGTTGGTAATCCAAGTCGTTCCAGCGATTCATGCTCTACTTTCTTGATTAATTTTGTGGTTTCGAAGTCTCTTTCGTAATGGAGTCGATCTGGAGCCACAATGCCACTACAGAAGCTTGGCATTTGGTCATTGCAATTTTCTTCGCTTTTGGATTCTTCGCCGCAAGGTTCTTGTTCGACAGATTCGTATTCCGTGTAAGAATATTCTCTTGCTTGCTTCTTTCTAAATGTTCTTCCAATTCAGCTTGAATTTTTTTTCCGTCTTCTTTTACTTAGCTGGTAAATTTTTGTTTGGCGTCTTGGAAGACGGTCAGAAACGGGAATAAAAGAACGAGAATCTTGGATTTAAATGCTTGTTGCTCGTTGTCCTGCTTACTCTAGGGATTTAGACGAGTTTTTTAGTGTTTATAAACAAATATAATTACAGTATTAATTTAAGTCTATTTGGATGTAAAATTTTTGCATGTCCAATGCGCATGTGCAGCTGAAGGGTTTAAATTGGCCTTTGTAATTGTTTGAAACAATGCTTATGAGAATTACAAGTAAAACAAGAAATGAAACCGTCACAAAATGTACTCCCTTATGGATTCAGCTAACAAGCTTAAGCTTGATATTGTCCTCACCATTAGGTTCAAGATCTAAGTTGAGTGTTTTCTTTTGATTCATAATGTGCTGTTCGAGGTTGCAAAAGTGAAAAAAAAAATATATATATATATATATATATATTACTGCTCCAAATATGGAGAATTATTTTGTTGCCAGGTTTGATGTATGTAAAAGTGAAAAGAATTGACATCCTGAATTTCATACCTCAACTGGTTTCCAAGAAATGGTCTATATAATCGTTGCTCCACTTGATGCTTCGTGTTTAACAAAATGTAGGATAATTAAATAAAAGAACAAGCGCTAGAAATATTAATAATAGAATTGAGCGAAAGTGTCTATAATAGATGGAAAAGGATGCCAGACTTGATTGAGCATGTAAACAACTCTGTTGAAATCTCTTGCTATAGTCGGATAACATCCCGTCATATCTTAGGCTTAAAAATAATTTCTGATAATAATCTTCTTCTTTATTCAAAAGAAACAGGAAAAAAAAAATGAAAAAAAAAGAAAAAAAAAAAAGGCTTAAAGTTTGGTTAATTTGATCATAATACAGGGATTAAGATTATACTGGTCTTGTTTCTCAACATATGATTTGGAAACCAAATAGATACTTCTGAATCCATCCATATTATTGCCATGTTGTAACTATTTCTAACTACTCTAAATAGGAGTTAGTCCGAACTTGATTTGAAGATTTTAGGTCCAGGAATTAGATCTGCGTGAGTTACTATCTTTATTTTTACTGGGAATTCTGAAATCTTTTCAGAAATATGGCTAAACTGGACCAACAAAATATGTTTTCATAATTTATGCAATTTACTGTATCCTGTACTGATGCTAATTGTGGGTCATATTCTTGTCAGACGTTTTGAGAGTTGTGGTTTGTAAAATAGTTGGGATCTGGAATTCTTCTATATGTACATGCAACAACAAAAATCTGGTCAAGCCACATACTTGCAGTTTTTCCCTTGAATAAAATTTGGATGCTCTCCAGATTCATTACTGCTTAAGCTAGTTCATTTGTTTTTTTTATGAATTAAAAGGTTGTTATAAGTATCATCATAACATCAAAATTTTAGTCTTCAGAGAGTATTCTTTATGGTTCCTTCTTAAAGTTACTTAGAATAGGTTTGAGCATTAAATATCATAAAATTCTGTTTGTTTGTTTTGTTTTGATTTTGTGTGTGGCTTTTGCCTTTTTGTAATGAATCTTTTTTGTTTCTGAAAATAAATACTAAAGGCATAAAACAACTGGAGCATCATCTCGAGGAGTCTGATAAACAGTTCTATGAATTAGTATCATGTAGAGAGCAAATATGTGTTTCTTTTTTTCGTGATGCTCTTGTTGGCAATATGAAATACATTTTTTATTTTTTGTTACACATTGAAAATTCCATATTCCAACATAATGATGCTCCTTATCTTGAAGTCACACTGTATACTATGCTTGCTTCAGTTCTGTTGATCCTGATTATTTGAAACAGGAAAAATAAGGACAACACGCTGTCATATATTAACTTTTAATTTATACTTTTTTACCCCTAGAGGCTGGCCATCTGGTTATTAAGTAATGGGTCCGTTCCACTGAAGATTGATGAGGCTACCCGTGCAAAGGTTGTGAAATGCTCAGAGTCAATGTGGAAGCTAACGTACTATGCAACTGTTGAAGCGTATGTTCTCAAAATTACTTATAATGAGCCATGGTTCAGAGACACAAAAGATTACTTTAGAGGCTGGCCTGATCAAGAATTAAAGTGAGTAATTTGCAATCTTGGACTTAAAATACTCTTATTGGTTAGATGAACCCCAATTATTCAGTAAATGTGTTGCACATGGCTCAGTTGTTTGTGTTCATTTGCATAGTTTTCTTTAAGTGCAAAGGACATGAAAAGTTTGCTTTTTGTACTGCAAATATGGCTTTCTTTTCAATATGTGGGGCACATGCATCCTATCAAATATATGTCACAGAAAGGGGGAAAACTACATATTTTCCTACAGGGGAGTTGAATAATTGGAAAATGAGCATCTTTCAATTTGTTTGAATTTCTGCAGTCATCATATATGTCGCCTTTTTTTTTTTTTTTTTCCCCTCCCTATGATTTAGCTGCATGCCTAGTTATGACATGTGTGAAATTTTGCTTATTGTTGTTTCAGTTTTTTCTTTGACGTCAATTCTGTTATTTTCTTAGTTGCTTTAAGAAAGTGTTCTTTCAATAGTACGGGATGCAAAAAATTCCATAACACAACTAGATAAGAAGAGAAATTTGTTCTTGAGTTTATCTTTTTAGTAGAGATGGTGATTAATGCGCTGCCTATTTATTGATATAGTTCTCTAGTGATCTTTCTTACTTCTTAGGTCTGGCATTTAATTGGCTTTTCAACTATTATTTCAATTAATATTTATCAATACAGCTTGTTGGTCACTGAGTTGGAAAACAGATAGCCATCCTGTATTATTGTTACATGATATATCATGTTTACTATCAGACCATTTTTGAAAATGCTGTACTGGCAGAATATTTCTGAACTAGGTGTTTATTAGTTTTATATATATATATATATATATATATACATAGGCCCTAGTGCTTAAGAATTTTAGAAGGGTGTTGGTATAGGTGACATTAGTAGCAGTTCAGACTCACCAGCAAGTTTGCGATTTTGTTTCAGGATTTCGGTAGTGTTTTTCTATATGTGCCAATGTGGATTCTACATCTATAGCATTGCTGCACTCCTTGCATGGGAGACCCGAAGGAAGGATTTTTCAGTGATGATGTCTCATCATGTAATTACTGTTTTCCTGATTGGGTACTCGTACATTACAAGGTATTAATTTATTTTCTGTGCAACACTGCAAGCACAAATAAATTGCATGCCAGGACTACATAACATACATTTTGTTTATTGAAATTCTATTCATGTTTCACTTGTATACTTGTATAAGAACTCATTAAATACCTTCTGTTGGATCTCCAATTGTGGGATGGAGTTTCCTTCAAGCCCTTTAATTTTATGTAGTTTGTCGACTGTTTTCAAAACATTGATGCTTGGCCGTATTCATTCTCTGAAGAAGATGTTTGTTTAATCTTCTGGACTGTGAACTATTAATCTGAAACAATTGCCTTGTGTAATGGGCGATGGTCTACTTGTATATTCTTATATGAAGGTTTACATTGCTAGTGGCTCTTTATTAAGATGATGCTACAATAGCTAAATACGATCTCAAAAAGCATTCTTGAAGCTCACCTCATTTGGAACATCAATTATTCCTGAGCTTTAAAGTGCATGTGACGTAGACATGCTTATGTTGTAGCATGTGAGAGATTTGTAGAAGTTATGAACTGTGCCCTCAAAAAGATCACTCTTATTTTGATAATTTTCTTTGAAAATTGATTTCAATAAGTTATAGATAACTTTAACAGAATGAAACTTCCAGTGAGAGGAAATAAATTTTCCATTTACAGATTTTTCCGAATAGGCACAATCATCCTTGCTTTGCATGATGCGAGTGACGTGTTAATGGAAGCTGCAAAGGTTTTTAAATATGCAGAGAAAGAGCTGGCGGCAAGTGTAATCTTCGGATGTTTTGCCATTTCATGGTTCATACTGCGGCTGGTATTCTTTCCCTTTTGGGTTATAAAAGCAACAAGGTTTGCCCTAATGGTGAATCATTTCAGTATCTACATTTAGATAAACTCCTTTAGCTCATCTTTTTATGGTTGGCTTTTTCCAGCTACGATCTCATTGGCTTCTTGAACCTACCGGAGGCCTATCCCACATCATTGTACTATGTTTTTAATACACTGTTACTCATGCTGCTTGTTTTCCACATATACTGGTGGTTGCTCATATGCTCCATGATCAGGAGACAGCTGCAAAATAGAGGAAAAGTTGGAGAAGATATTAGATCTGGTAAGCAATATAGTCTGCTGAGGAACTTAAAATTTGTTGCTTTTATGTTGGTTGGTTTTGCTGGCCACTGGTTGTATCCAGGAACTTGTCAAAAGTTTTCTTTTTCTCTTTATCTTTCTCACTAATTCAACCTAGGTATTAACAAGTTCATAAATCTGTATATAGTAGAACTACATATAACTTAAGCTTCTATTTTACTAGTTTTACTGCAAGCTTGAGGATGTCTGTCAACTGAATTAAGTCTCAGCGACTACTTAGGTTGTTTAGTTAAAATTGAACAAATGAATCGTTCCTCAGAAACTCCAAATGCTATTATATTTGCATCATAAGTTCTATCTAACATAAGATAATTAACTGAGTGGACGCATATTGTGAGGAGTGGATTCTATGCTTAATTTCTTATTTGGCCGAGTGATGCAATTCCCAATTCACATCAGTGATTTGGTGAATTACAAAGGATTTAAGGGAAGTTTTCCGGTTTTTCTTGATTTTTCATACAGAGCAAAAGGTTTTTTATTTATTGTTATTGTTAGTATTATTATTATTATATCTTCTGGAGGGGGAGGCAATGTGCGCAGTGGGTGGGGTGGAGAAGAGGAGGGTTGTTTCAGTACTTATGGGGTAATTCAATACTTGTAGATTGCATCCCTCTCTTCCATTTGGAAAGCCATAATAATGACTAAATTGTATTAGTGAAGAGCATTATCATATGTACGTTACTACATAAAATTTCTTTTCTTTCAACTAAAGGGTTTTCTCCTCTGTTTTGCCTACAGATTCAGAAGACGATGATTAGATGAAAGATATTGTTGAAGAAAGTTTTTTCACTTGTGGTGATCTCAGCATTGGCGAGACTACTTTGACTTGTTTGTAAGTCTATATTGCATTGAAAGTGGTTATTACCTTTAGGAACCAGGAGGGGGTTGATAATTTCTTTCTTTTTCAATTTTTCATCAATTCTTCTTGGGTTAGAGATATACTATATGGAGGTAGGAACATGAAGCATGCTCATGATCTTTTTGGTGTATAAAAAATAATAGGAAATTCCTGTATAATTGTTTTTCTTTTTCTTTTTTTTTTTCTGGTAAAAAATAAAAAAAATTCACAAAATGCGAAAGAAAAATGATTCTTTTCCATGTTATGTCTGGCTTTGTTTAGATTTTGAGCTAGTAAGAGGAATGAAGTCGTGGACCGTGTTATGGGACAATTGGTTGCTTACTCATTATTGCTATTGGTCCAGAAACGAAACACAATGAACTTTGTTGGACATACATTTCCAGATGCCAAAATATATATGAGAAATGCTTGGTGAATGCTATTTTTTTTTTTTTTTTTCAAATTTATGTTTGTAAGTTGTTGCTTCTTAGAATGTAGAATTCGATGTCTTTATTTTGGAGAAGTTGTCTTTCATCTCATAGCTTACTGTATAACTTGGACGTTAGAGCACAGTATTCGGCAGTACCAAAGATCTAATACACTATAGAGACGTGATTACATTTTTAGTAGTGTATTCTTTCTTCTGGTTTTCATTTTCGTAGTTCTAGTACATCGTTTCCCAATATTAACATATTGTTCTAAGATAATATCAAATCATGGACACAAGTAATTTCCATTTGGCCCTGTTCCCTGTTTTCTGTTTTTCAACAGTTATTACGAAAACTAGTATTAGCTGTCCTCTAAATTTTACTCCTTTTTCGTTGTTTTTTAAAATTATTTTCAGAGTATTTTCTTCTTTTTTTTCTTTTTTAAAAAAACAGTTATTACACTACATGATCATACAGGCTCTGACAACTGTTTGAACTTCAATTCCAAAATGCTGGCTCCACGACCTTTCTTCAGGTTTAGTGGCAATTTTATGCTGAAACACCAATTACACAATCTTACCTCAGAATTATCTCCTTGATTGGAACCCACCTTCCATTTCGCAGTGAATGAATCGCTCATGACTCATCATTCTTCTTAAAGTAGAGAAGCCCATATATTATTTTCCCATAAAAGAGCTCTCGGATTGGCTGAATTGTGCAATTGGCTCAACAACCAAACAAAAATGAGTTTCAAAGAACCGCGGATTTTGATTTTTCCACAGGATATTCTCCAGCATTTATACACTTAATAATATTCTTGTATAGCTTTTGCTTCTTTTAGCACAACTAGGGCTGATAAAATTTTAGGTGATATGATAATACGATCCAAATAAGTTTTGTAGGTTTGGGTTTACAATAGTATATATTAAATCTTTATTAATATTACTCAATAAAATCTAATAAATTATTATATTTATTCAATAAATTTCAATAAATTAATAGATTTTTAACAGAAAAATATAATAAATCATCTAGATCCATTAAAAAAGAATAATTTAATAACTATATAAATTTTATGATATTAAAATACTTAGTTGATTATTAGACATGTATTGATTCGTTTTATTCTTTTTTAGTTTACTTTTTTAAAAACAAACAAGTGTATTTGCAAGTTTTTTTTTTTAAATATTATTTTATTATTTAAAACATAAATTAAATTTAAATTTTTAAATTTTTATATATCTTTAATAGATTAGCAGATCAATTAATGGATTACATGATAATTTAATAAAAAAATTTAAAATTATTTATTTTTATATAAAAATTTAACAAATTTTAGTTTAATTAATTAAATTTTATATAAATATGATATAATACGACACAGATAAAATTCCACACAATCAATTTAATCACAATATTAGTTGCTGAGTAATATTGAAAAGGAAAGGCTTCGAGACATTCGCTGGTTCTAACTTGTCTTTATTTAATGCAAGATTTTTCTTCGTTAACGAGTGGGGAGTGCGTTAAGTGAATTTAGATTCCAAAAGGTACATT
Source organism: Ziziphus jujuba (assembly GCF_031755915.1). Classification (NCBI taxonomy): domain Eukaryota; kingdom Viridiplantae; phylum Streptophyta; class Magnoliopsida; order Rosales; family Rhamnaceae; genus Ziziphus; species Ziziphus jujuba. The sequence continues at coordinate 11,713,147 of NC_083387.1, read as the reverse complement.
TGCTAATTTGACTTCTAACAAATAGAGTAGCGCTTACCCAGGTGTGAATGTCCAAATCTTGGGATGCACACAAAAGAGGAAAGGTACGGTACAAAATGTTTATGTTGGTGTAGTGCCATCCAGTGCTGACTAATTTGTCTAATTGTCGGCGATTGGGTTTGTTAATTTCTCATTCAAAAAATCCCATTTTCTATTTGCTTTGGGAGAAAAAAATGTGATACATGTAATTTTCTTTTTGTTTGTATTATTAACCTCTCTGTCTTTATAAACAGATACACGTTGAAATAGAGTTAGAAAGTTTGCGAATAAAGACAATTGATTTATTGATTTAAACTATTGTTATTTATTTATTTGTTTTATTTTTTTGCAATACTAATTTTACTTGTTATTAATGATTTATAAATTATTATTTTATTAATAAATTTAGTAGAGATAAAACGAAATGAGTAAACTTAAATGTCACCTTTTTTTCTTTTTATTGTCTTGTTTTCAGTTTTACTTTTTCCTTTTTAAGATTCATTATTTTAATTAATAAAATAATCAACAACATTAGAGTCTTCAAATTGTTTACCAAGTGAAGAAGCAAAGGGTTAATTGCACTATGGTAATTTTTATTTATAGGATTTTGTGATTTTAATTTTCAACTTTAAAAATAGTGTTTTAGATCTTAATTTTTTTTTTTTATATATATTGTTACAGATTAATCCAATTTTCAATTTGACCAAATAAATAAATAACCATTCCATTTAAAAAAAATTTCTATAATGGATTGAAAGAGTAGAATCTATAAGGAAAGAGATTAAAATGTTGATTAAAGATAGAACATCAGCTATATTGACAAAAGTTTTACTAATTTGTTCTGCCAAATTAGAATTTGGACTAATCTGCAACAAATTGAAAAATTAAGAACTTAAATTTTTAATTTTAAAAATTAAAAGTTTAAATTCTAAAATCTTAAAATTTAAAGATATTAAAGTGCAATTAAAACTAATATTTAATTGACTTTTTTTTTAATTTATATATCAATTTAAAAGCTCACTTATCAATATTTAAATTTTATTAACAATATTTTAATGCAATGCTATTAATATTTTAACGCAATGTCATTAAACTAATATCGTTGATAAAAAATCTGGTACATATAATGATACGAACCTAAGATGATCTACGCCTAAACCCGTATTATATTAGTCCGGATCTAATTATGTTCAAGCTCTAATGGTCAACTTGATCAGTAATCAACTTATGATTAGAAATCTTGGTATTTAATAAAGATGCCACAATAGGTGATGGAAGACCTATTGATAAGTCAAACTAAAACACTCATTCACAAATGGTGTTTTAGGTGTTTAAAAAGAACAAAGAGAATTTAATCTCACAAATAATTCTCTGTATGAATAAAATACTGAATGTTATTGATAAAACAAGCCCTTAAATAGGCTAAAAAGTTATAAAATTAAACCCTAGTTAACTAAGTAAAACCGACCACCAAAAGAAAAGCAAACAAGTTGGCCGAATTTTACACTAATTTCCTAAACTAATTTGTCTTAATTTATTCCTTTATTTTGAATAAGAAATTAATTAATTTATAATGAAAAATAATAAAATAATAACTTTCCTAAGTTGATTTGTCCAACCAATAAATAAATAAAAACAAAACAAAAAGTCAAATGCAAATTAGGTAACAAGTTGACTAGTTTGACAACTACGCTGACTTATGTCTGATGTCCGAGCTAACTTATGTTTGCCTGACAGATATCTGATGTATGGGTGTCTAATGTATGATGTCTTGTATGCTTAAAACAGGCCTTGTATCTTCATGTATAGACAAACCCTTTTGAGAATGGATAAAGGCAGCAAGATTGTCCTTAAACTTTTTAGCTTGAGCCCAAGTGATCAGCCAAGTCTTCATCCATATCAGATCAGTACCCCAACGGGTTGTCGGTTGTGCGAGCTCGGGTTGATTCGCATCATTTCCCTCCTCTTGAAAAGAATTTGCCCTCAAATCAAAGTCATCACCTGCAACAAAAGTAGACAAACCAGCAGCATTGAATGTAGCACTAACATTATACTCACCCGACAAATTAAGTTTGTAGGCATTATCGTTAATCAGTTCCAAAACTGGAAAAGGTCCATCCACACGTGGCATGAGCTTTGACTTTCCTTGTTTTGGAAACTTCTCCTTTCGTAAATGCAACCAAATCAAGTCTCCTAGGTCAAAAACTATTACAACAAAATCTAGAAATACATGCTCATTATAATAAAAATTACACTTTTTAAAGTTAGCAAATAATCTTTTCCTAATTTTTAATTTTCCACAAAGTAAAGCTCTCAACAAGGTAGATAAAGTTCTATACAATAAAAGCATTTTTAAATAAGCATCTTTATATCTCATAATCAGCAATGGTTTCTTACTCAAGATGGCTTTATTAACATCCCCAAAACTCAAATAAAATTTTTTATTTTTCCTTTGTTTTCTTTCTTTTCCTTTCTCATTCACGGTTTCATTGAATTTTACATTACTCTCGGCTTTTTCTCCAAGTTTCTCACTCTCGGCTTTGTTTAAATTTTTCCACTCAACTTGAGTCTTAGCGCACTTCCCTAGTTGGTGTTGCACGGCTTAAACTCCTTGGATGGGTGTTGTTACCGTGGGGGTCATGCTAGTTCTCTCCTTGAGTTGTTCGGCCACCCTCCTTTGTTGTATTTATATTTGATCTTTGTACACCTCCTTGGGAGTTAATGTCTCCAGCTTGATCCTTTTACCTTTAAATCTAAAACAATACTATTCTCTCTACTATAATGAATAGAACCTCTATCAAATTGCCAGGGCCCACCAAGTAAAATATGTCCCTCATGCATAGGCACAACATCACACAAAACCACATCCACATATTTATTAATGCTGAATTTTACTTTGACTTGTTTATTAACTTTCATCTCACCATTATCATTAAGCCATTGTAACATATATAGTTCTGGATGTTTAATTATTTTCCAGTCTAATTTATCTACTACAAGATTAATAATTACATTAGTACAACTCCCACTATCATGCTATAAATCTTACCTTGGATCTCACATCGAATGTGGAAGATGTTCTCTCTTTGAATCTAATCCTCATCTTTGTATGCAACCAACACTCTCCTAGAAACCAAGCTTAATTCAGCATGGGAAGCATTCAAAGTTTCGGCCTCACCTTCAAGCTCTTCCTCCTCCTCTTGCTCGGTTTCATCACCACTTTCTTCACTTTCTGATTCTAGCTCACCATTACCCTTCAACACCATGATCCTTTTATTCGAGCATTAGCTAGCGATGTGTTCTCATCTCTGGCACTTAAAACAAATAATTTCTCTTGATCTTAAAGGTTTAGGATCAGATTTTACCTCATTTTTATGTGCTTGGACATATTCGGCTTTAGGCTCCCTTTTTGGCCGATTGGTGCTTTCTTCTCCCACTTTCGGATTTAACTTGCTTTCATAGGTAGGATTGTTTCTCCAGCCACTTGAAATTGATCTTCCACTGTTGGAAACTCCTCCAAACCGTGAGCTTACACCTCTCCTCTTGAATTAATGCTCAAGTTTAATAACCACATGCAACATATCCTCCAATTCAACATATTGTTGCAATTCTAGTTGATTGACTATCTCACGAGTCAAACCATCAAAAAATATTGCCATGGTTGCTTTTCTATTCTCATTCATGATTAACCTCATCATAAGCATCTCTATCTCCTTGTAATAATCCTACACGGACCTACTTCTTTGAGATAAAGATTGAAGTCTTTAATGCAGCAACCTATGATAGTATGATGGTATGAATCGCTTTCTCATGGCTCCTTTCATTTGTCGCCATGTAGTGATCAAGTCATCACCAACTCTCCTTCGGGTGTTTTGCTCATTGGTCCACCATTGGATTGCATAATGACCAAACTCCATTGCTGCCAACTTCACCTTCTTGGCCTCCGAATAATTATGACAATCAAAAATCATCGTCATTTTCTCCTCCCATTCTAAATATGCCTCCGGATCACTTTTTCCCATTAAAAGTGGAATGTTTATCTTGATGTTCCCTAGATCATCATCTTCATTCTTTGTTGGTCTCCCTCAGATTGCCCTTTCTTGAGGTTCAAAAATTTTATCAAACCCCTCATACAAATCATCTCCAAAGTTACTTCCCCCGAATTCCTCTCTTGGTCGCCCTCGTCCTCCTCGACCTCCACCTCGGCCTCCATGAGCATCCAACCTTATATTCGGCCCTCTTTGTGATATTTCTGTCATGTCCATCCTTTGATCTATGTTGTCAAATCGAGCATTCATCCTCTGTAATTGCTCCAATATAGCCTTTATGTCCGTTTGCTCACCACTCCCCGTAACTCGGGAACCACCATAGAATCCTATGAACTCCTCTTCATTAATTCTCAAAGGTGGATTTCCTCTTCTCACCCTTGAATCTGCCATGTTAGTATAAATAATGAAAAATATCATTCCTTTACGTGTTTCACTCAATTAAGGTATCGATACTCGTGTTTTTACACTACTTTTGGATTTTTTTCCATTTTTTAACCTCACACACTTTTGTCTTTTTAACTTAATGAATTATCTCAAAGTTATAATTAAAACACCCACAAAACAGCAATTAGATCACAAGTATGTTTTAATTAAATTTATCAATAAAACAGTAGCAAAAAGCAAATAATACGGAATGAATTAACAAAATCTAATTTTCAGCTTTCTAGGCAAAATAAAGCAAAATAACAAGGAAATTTCGAAATTAGCAAGAACTGGACCAGATGGTAAGAGATTAAGAATTCAAGAATGAAATTTAGGAAAAAGAATTTCAAACACTAACAAGAATCAACAAAAATATAGAATAGTATTGGTTGTCATCCTTGTAATTCAAATTTTGTATCAAATCCTTCAACTAATTTTAAGCCAAATAATTTAAGCACCCAAAATTCAAATATCCAGCAATAAAAATAATTCTCCAGCAACTCCAATTATTGAATAAATAATCAACAAAACAACAGCTCCAATAATTTCCAGCAAACAAATCAAACTCCAACAAACCGAAATTTTTTTTTTTTATTGGGCTTTTCTTCTTCCTTTTTTTTTTTCACTCACAGAGCATAAAACAACTGCAGTAACAAAAATCAACACCAAAATTTCCAATTCCAACAGCAAAAAATCACCAAACCCGTGGCCTCCAACCACAAGAATAAAAATGTATAGTTTTTTTTTTTTTTAATATCTATTTTTTTTCTTTTGTGAATATAAACTGCAAATATTTAACGCTAAAAGAGTAAAGAAAAATCAACAAAAACCAAATTAACAGGAACAATGATAAAAGACAACCAACAAACTAGGAAACAAAAATACGATAAAACTAGGAAATCCTAATTCAACAAGCAATGAATTTTTATTTTTATTTTTAAATATGCAGAACGTGTATGATGATAGAAACAACCTTAACCTAATGCTAAAATTGCAGATTAACACAAAAACAAAGAAAGCAAATAAAGATAGATCAAACCTAAACAAAATTCGGCTCTGATACCAAATGATACGAACCTAGGACGACCTATTCCTAAACCCGTATTATATTAGCTTGGATCTAATTATGTTCAAGTTCTAATGGTCACCTTGACCCCTAACCAATCTATTATTAGAAACCTTAGTATATAATGAAGATGCCACAATAGATGATGGAAGGTCTATTGACAAGTCAAACTAAAACACTCATTCACTAATAGTGTTTTAAGTGTTCAAAGAGAATAAAGAGAATTCAATCTTATAAATAAATTTCTGTATGAATAAAGTACTGAATGTTATTGATAAAATAAACCCTTAAATAGGCTAAAAAGTTACAAAATAAAACCCTAATTAACTAGGTAAAACCGACCACCAAAAGAAAAGGAAACAAGTTGGCCGAATTTTACACTAATTTCCTAAATTAATTTGTATTAATTAATTCCTTTATTTTGAATAAGAAATTAATTAATTTACAATGAAAAATAATAAAATAATAACTTTTCTAAGTTGATTTGTCTAGCCAATAAATAAATAAAAGCAAAACAAAAAGTCAAATACAAATTAGGTAACGAGTTGACTAGTTTGACAACTAAGCTGATTTATGTCTGATGCAGGAGCTAACTTATGTCTGATGTTCGAGCTAACTTATGACTGCCTGACAGATATCCGATATATAGGTGTCCGATGTAAAATGTCCAATGTATGATGTCTTATATGCTTAAAACAAGTCTTGTATCTTCAGGTATGGACAAACCCTTTTGAGAATGAATTACTCCCTGGATAAAGGCAACAAGGTTGTCCTTAAACATTTCAACTTGAGCCCAAGTGATCAGTCCGGTCTTCATCCGTATCGGATTAGTATTCTAGCGGATTGTCGGTTGTGCGAGCTCGAACGAATTCGCATCACATAACAAAATAAGATAAATGGTGTGCTTTCCTTTTGAATTATACATATTTTGGATAACAAAATAAGATAAATGGTGTGCTTTCCTTTTGAATTATACATGTTTTGGCACTTTAATTCCTGAATTTTTTTTGTTTTTTAATACTTTGGTTCTTTAAACTAACATATCTTTGACGAGAATGGTTCTTAAACTTATTTCTGTCAATTTCTTGACGATTTTAATCCTATGCATATCTAAACTAACATATCTTTGACGAGAATGGTTCTTAAACTTATTTCTGTCAATTTCTTGATGATTTTAATCCTATGCATATCACATGTGGAAATAGAGAGGAACAGTAAGGCAAACATGGTTTTTTCGTCCTCTGAAAAGAAAAATAAATAAATAAAATAAAATAAAATAAGACTGAAGTGCGAAATCTTAAATAGTTCAAAGGCTAAAATTTTGTATAGTGCAGGATTATATATGCTAATTAATGATTTGGTACTATTTTTGTGATATATTATTTTTTCTGAAAAATGTCATAAGCCTTTATTATTTGCAAATCCTAGCTGCGTCGAACTATATATATAGGAATAATTTGCTAGATTCATATTGCCAAGATAAGGTGAAAGGCTATTGACATATCAAATGCTGAAGGTGACACGACATTTAACCATTTAATACTAAAATCTTAGTTGGTCAAGTAACAATCCATAATATTTATCACATCACTAGATTCCCAATATAAAATAAAAATTATATTTCTAACAGATTAAAATTTTGTACATATAATAGAAATATTCTCCTAGGTAATAGGATTTCCTGTAACACACGTTGCAGAATATTGAAATATAATTTACAATTTCTACAATAAACTTAAGGTAATAAGATTATATATATATATATATAATATAATATAATTTTTCTTCCGGGATAAAATACTTATATATATATATATAGTCATTCTACAGTCAGGACCGTCTGGATGGAAACGCGTACGGAGCAGAGAAAAATCGATGCTACACAGGAAAAAAACATCGAGTTTTTACTCAGAGAAAAAGCAGACTCTACACCAGAAAAAAATGTTGGCTTTTCTAAAAATATCGGCTTTGCTCCTTGTCCACACGCAACTCCACCCACACGGTCTTGACCATAAAATCCTCCTATATATATATATATATATATATATATATATATGTATATTTGAATATTTGGTTGAGGTTAGATTTTGTTTATTTTTATTTTCCTTCAAATTAAAAGTAGCACACTCATATCTACATTTACAGAGAGTACAAATAGTTTGATTATTTTTTTAATCAATGCAACATAAAGGACAGAATATCAGAATCCAAAGGATCTAGCTAAAGTGTCGCTGCTACTACAAGCATTTTTTGCTCTTTTGTTTTTTTTTTTTTTTTTGTTTTTTGCTCTGAGGCACCAAACTAAAGCAGTTAATACAAAAAAATAACAGATTATATATCAATTCACTCAAAATTAAAAAATATCATGTTATGTTGGACCAACCATTGAAAATGAAAATAGAAAAGTTTTCAATGAAAAAAGGGCCAACCACCAAAAAAAAAAAAAAAAGGAGTTATTTGCGCAAATGCTTCCTAAGCTACACAAAATTTAGCATTTTAGCCCGTTAACTTTTTTAAAGGATGAAAAGACCAGTTTGCCCTTTATTATTTGCCCTTTATTATTTTTATCCGTTTCCATATTTAACTTGCTCATGATCAAAATGAAATTGAAGGAAATAAGTTTAATGACCATTCTTGTCAAAAATATGTCAATTCAAGGACTAAAGTGCTAAAAAAAATTCAGAGATTGAAGTGCAAAAACATATGTAATTGAAAAAGGGAAACAAGCTAATTGTCGAATAAAATAATAACTCGTCGTTCTTGCTATATCACTTATAAATTAACATGGTGCATATCCCACTTCTTATGTCTTTCTACCAAAAATTTACTTTACATCTCCTTTCCTCTCTCTCTCTCTCTCTCTCTCTCTCTCTCTCTCTCTCTCTCTCTCTCTATCTTCCAACACTTTTTCAATAGGTTATATAATAAATTAGAATGTGTTAAACTATTTAGTGACAGTCAGGAATTTATATGTATCGGGACGAGTTAAGTAGTGGACTTTAAACTAGTCTAGGGTTTAGATTGATATGTGGGCATTTTTTTAATAAAAGTTTAGGGTAGACTACACTTACAACCCTTCTTTTTAAGTTTTTAACAATTGATGTATCCAACTTTCCAAAATTGTTTCAGTGTACGCAAATAAGGAAACCAGCATTTTATAACAGGGGGTGGATGAGGGTCGTGAAAGTGGAAAAGGCATCCTTCCAACAGCATAGAGAAGAATCTCACTTTAACATTTTTTTTCTTTTTTCTTTTTCTTTTTCTTTTTTTTTTTAAACGAAGTTCAGAGGAATAAATATGGAAAAAAAAAAAAAGTGAAAAAATAAGGAGAAAAAGGACGAATAAATTAGCGAAAACACCTCTGTTTTCATAATGGATTCCTACTCTACATAGCAACTAAGGAAAATTCAAAGTATTGTAGAACACTTAGTTGACACGTATAATTTCAAGATAGTGCACCGAGGGAGGTGGTGTATTTCTAGGCCTGATGCATGGTTTGAAATATACAACACGCACTTGTAGAAAGGAACGACAAAGAAAGAGAAAAAGAAGATTAATGATTTTTTGAAGATCCAATAAAGCACTTTTACAAATCTTCTTCTACACATTCTACTGGCTTCTTATGATCATAAAAGGGACATCTAATACAATTTAAATTTTTAACTTTTTATATTACAAGTAAAAATTCAAACTCATAACTTTTACAGATAGTGATTTTCTCACTAAATTTTTTTTAGAATGATTGAATCCTTAACTTATAAATTTATTTTTACATTATAAAGTAATTTTTTTTTTTTTTGTAACTAAAATTTTTGTGGCCTGGTGATTGAACTTAAAATCAGTTTGGCGCACATATTAGTAATTTTCTCACATTTATTTATCTTCATATATATAATAAAAAAATAAAAATAAAAATCCAACGGAAATAAGATGTTATACTTTCAGCAAAAAATAAATAAATAAGATGTTATACTCAATTTGCACTTCAAATTATAATTAATGGTGCTGGATAACCAAATTTTGTGAAAGTCACATCACAAATATATAAATATTTATTTCCTAATATCATACCTTGTTAAAAATAAAAAAAGATAACAAATTCAAATCCTATTTTGATTCCTATATTTCAATTATAACAAAAGAAAACTGTAAGACCAACTTTTCAATCCCATTGACCAAAATTGCTGTTTCTATGTTGACGAAAAACATTGGAACCCTTGTCCATTGTCAATAGCCCCTAAACTGTCAGAATCAAAATCTTGGACATGTTTCTTAACGTTATCTCACAAAATGATGCTGCTATTTACACGTCCTTAAATTGCTTTTCCCACTGCAATTCTATTTACACGATTTTAAAAAGATTTTTATTTTAAGATAAGTTCATACGCTTCATTTAATACCTAAAATATCCCTAATTACATATACTCCCATTAAAAAACCAAAAGCCTCTTTTTGTACTGTTCAAAAGAAATTGTTTGAAGCCAAGGGGGAACTCAAAGAGCACGCAGTAAACTTTTTCCATTCCAAACTTTGTACTCGAAACAGGTAGTGATTCTCTAATGTTTACTCTGGACTTAGTTTGAATTTAAAAATAAAAAAAATAAAAAACCCCTTAAAGAAGAGAAACTAGATAAATCTATAGACATTGCCATGGCTTGTTTTCTGTTATATATTTATTAAAAAAAAAAAAACATTACATAGAAACCCTAACAAAAACTTACTCTTTCCTCTTAAATTTTTTTACTTGTCAAATGTACATCCACGAAAAAATATGAAGAAAATATAACGAAGAATAAGATTTAAAAGTGGTAAAACAGAGGTAAAAAAATAATAATAATAATAATAAAATAAAATATTATTAATTTTAATTTAGGAAAGAGAAACTGTTGGTTTAGGAGTGTATCAAGCAATTGTTTTAGTATTGGTCCTTTTAAGTAATTTTACATAGGGGACAAAATTATAAATGAAAAAAGTCGAAAAAAAAATTGCAGCTTGGATAAGCAATTTTGGGGGCGTAAATAGCAACACTCCTAAGAAAATTGACGAGATAGCGTGGAAATGGCCCATTGGATGATCAAGCCCATGTCCACACCTACCGTCCATGTTAGAACATTTTTGCAAGCTGGAACTATGACCCCCCGAATGTTGGGGTTGACATCTTCTAGCGGTCAACAAGCAGTTTCTGGCAGTTGTCTCATTGTTCTCTTTTTAGGTTTGACGCCATTTTGGCGGTCCTAATATGACCCTTTCCAACAGGTGTGATAGGTACGTTTTCGTTCGTACTCTATCACTTCCCACATAGTACAATCCTCTCTGGCAATCGCCACGTCCTAAGAATTTTATTCTTTGACAGCTGTCTCCTGCCGGGACGTCCCCGTAATGACATAGTCAATGATATCAAAATCACTCACCCAGTTACCGTCCACCCAACTTGGCTTCCTCCTTTTCAGCCTTTACTCTCTTTTTGTATTTCCAAAAGAAAAGCCATTATTTGATTTTATAAACCGTATATTTAAATAATTATTTTATTAAATTAGATTTTTAAGATTGAAAATTAATACATAATCAATTTCATCCAATTAATAATTTCCATGACTTTTTTTTTTTTGAATGGACACAATTGTGATGTTAACAATAATTTTATTTTATTGGTCATTAATTATACATAGCAAAATCTTTTGAAAATTATTAAATTTAATATCAATTTGAAATTTTTTGAGAATGTTATTTTTTTATTTTTGTGAAAATTTAATTTTTTTAACGTTTCAATAATTTTCAAAATAAAAAAAAATTATGGATCCAAAAAAAAAAAAAAAGAAGTAAAAATATTTCAAAAAAAATAATTTTGAAGAAATTAATTTTTAATTTTCTTTAAAATTATGAAAGATCCCAAATGGGATTTTTCTAAAAATGTAATGGAAAACGTCAAGCATAGATCACTTCACTGTATTTAGTGCGGTGGAGAGTGTTTTGTTTCATTTCTGGGTCCCAATTTTCCATGACGACAACTGATTAACTTACATAACTGCCTGCTGTTCTTTGTGGACCCCACCACACAAAAACCTTCTCCTTTGCCCTTTTGTAACTAATGGCCCACGAGCCTCCAAACCCCGTGTAAGAACGGTGTAACAGCTGTCTGCCATGTCACCTCCCTATTGGTATATATACACACGCTTCTAGCTATTTGACCCACTCATATTTTCAAGTGTTTTCTTTTAAGAAACTTATAGTGCTCTGCTGCGAAGCTTGTTATCGTTTTGCTCTCTACTTCGTCTTCTACTCCCACCGCTGCAATAACAACAACAACAACAACAACAACAACAACAATAACAAATACACAATAACCATACCATGCATAGGTCCAGTAAACGACCCAAGCTGGACGGAGCTCCGCCCACCCACCCGGTTTCCCCGTCGCAGCTTCCACGCCGTCTTTCGCACGAGCAAGAGATCTCCATAATCGTCTCGGCGCTGCGCGACGTCGTTTCAGGCAACGACTCGCAGGAATTCCAATCCCCATTATTGCAGGCCAATTATACGACGGCAGCCGCTTCGTCGTCGTCTTCGAATCCCAACAGCAGTAGCGGAACCGACCAATGGGGTGGTTGTGGTGGCGCACTGTTGCCGCCTTCTTCTGACTTGGACACGTGTAATGTATGCAGGATCAACGGTTGTCTCGGTTGCAATTTCTTCCCGCCTTCCAATACTAGCGATACCAATACCACTAACAATGCTCCACGAGTGGAAAAGAAAGTTCCGAGGAAGAGGACCAAGAAAAACTTCAGGGGAGTTAGGCAGAGACCTTGGGGTAAATGGGCCGCGGAGATCCGAGACCCGAGGAGGCAAGCCCGAGTTTGGCTTGGGACTTTTAATACCGCAGAGGAGGCTGCCAGGGCTTACGATAAGGCCGCTATCGAATTTCGAGGACCGAGGGCGAAGCTGAATTTTCCATTTCCCGAAAGCACATTGAGTGGCCAGCAAGATGAAGAAGAAGAGGTTGTCGTTGTGCAGGGAGAGACTATTCAAAATCCGACCAATAGCGAATCGCCCGCGGGATTGATTGTCGAGAATTCTCCAATCGCGAGGGAAACTGAAATCTGGGATAGCATCGGAGCCGACGAGATCCAGCAGTGGATGATGATGATGGATTTTGCCGGTGATTCATCGGACTCTGCTAATGGCTCTGCCCAATGCTCATAGTTTTTTCAATGAGTGCTTAAATATATGAAACTAGGTAGAGTTTGTAAATTTTTCAAAAAAAATTTTATCTACTTTTGGAAAGTTTAGTTGGCGGGATTCGGAGGTGTTCTTATGTTGTCAGGATGGAAAATTTTAAAAAAAAAAAAAAAATCCCAAATTTAAGCTATTTTTTTATATATATAGCGAAACAAAATTTAAAATTGTACCTGATATATATATATATATATAATATATTACGTCATCATTTTGTTAATTGGTTTAGTTCATTAAACAGTATAAGAACTATGAGGAAGAGGAATGGCCACGGATGTGAAGGAAGAAAAACATGTTTGGCTGCTGAGAAAGTGTTTGTGGGTCTACCTCAGGTGGATGTTTGTAGGTCCCACGCGTCGCAATCCCCAATTCTTTCATGGCGCGTTGTTTGGTGATTCTCTTTTTGCCACCTGAAATGAAAATCCTTTACAGAGTGGAAGTGGTGGTCAGGGTGGTTTCAAGTAGGACCGCGTCCACTCATGATGTGGGAAAGAATATGGCTCTGGAATAAATTAGGCCACGTATGCAAACCACCTGAGCAAACGTGTAATATGGACACGTTTTTATTTCTTTATAATAATAATTTATTATTATCCATCATGTTTATATTTTATTATTATCCATCATGTTTACCATGCGATCAATTCTCATCTTCACGTGCTCATTTAGCTTTAATAAAAAAGTGGAAAAGAAAAGAAAAAAGTGTTAAAAAAGAGGATGTTTTGAGACTACTATTAGCTTTAAACAAAAGAAAAGGAGAGGTTGAGAAACTTGGAGTTTTTCTAATAATTTTTTAAAAGTAAATTGATTTTGGGTTTTTGGGTCATAAAATACATTTCCCGATTGCAATAGTATTTTTGAAATTGTTTTTTTTGGTCAAGACCAACTTTATGAAATACTTTATCTAATTAAGCTCATGGACTTTGTCTTTACTCGTTTAATACACCAAAACGAGTATGGACCCTTTAATTTGACTCAAAGACAATAGCTAATCCAAGCTACAGTGATTTTTATTACCTTAGAATGATGTGGATCTTCTACGTCATGCTTGCTTACTTATTTAATTTTTTTTTTTTAAATGAACTTTAGAACTTAATAAACTCCTTTATAAAAAGAAATAATAATAATAATAATAGAAAGATATTTGCACTTTTAGACTGGCAATATAGAATAATTGCTTGAGAAAGAAATTGTAAATAAGACTAGCAATTACTGTAGGCATAGATCTGGCTCAATACTAAAATACTGTTAATACACTTCTAAATCAAAAATTCAAAATGAAAATATTCCCTTATCCAATTATAATGAGTTTAATATTGTCAAAAAAAAAAAAATTAGCAACTACTAGATCAACAGTTGAAAATGAGCCAAAAAGAAAAAAGAAAGCTATTTTTGTATTGCCAAAGAAAGTTTAATATTGTCAAAAATTAGTAATTTTGGAATCATTTTTTGGTGAAGAGCAACTCTATGAAATACTTTATTTAATTAAGCTGTCCTTACTCGTTTAATACACCAAAACGAGTAGGACCCTTTAATTTGACTCAAAAAGTTATCTAATCCATAACTACAGTGAATTTTATTACTTTAGAATGACGTCTATCTTCCACATCATACTTGTTTACTTTTTTTTCTTTTTTTTTTTTTTTTTTAAATGAACATTATAACTTATTATACTCCTTTGTAAAAAAAATAAGAAGAAGAAGAATAAAAATAAAAAGATATTTGCACTTTTTGACTGGCAATATAGAATAATTGCTTGAGAAAGAAATTTTAAATCAGATTGGCAACTACGGTAGGCATAGCTGTGGCTCAATAGTAAATAGCTGTTAATACACTTCTAAATCAAAGTTCAAAAATTTTAATCAGGATGAAAATTTCCTCTTATCCAATTATAATGAGTATGGCCAAAAAAAAAAAAAAGAAAAAAAAAAGCAACTATAGATCAACAATTGAAAATAACCGGAAAAAAAAAAGTTATCTTTGTATTGAAAAAGAAAAAAAAAAAATTCTTTATACCAGTCCATCTAAAATTGTTCATAAAAAATATTCTTTTTTTTTTTTTAAATTTATTTTGTAACCCTATTATTCCTTTCACCAGCAGCCATCAACGGCCATTTGCCACCAATGTTAAAGGTTTGTCAGCGGCAACTTGCCGGAATCGTCTTGATTGACTATGATCTCGTCTAGGGTTTTGGGATGGTACTTACCCACCCACAGTGTCTTCTTCTTCTTCTTCTTCCAAAAACCTAAGCAACTGAAAGCAAGCTGACACCTGAATTCAAAAAGATCTACTAGTTGTGGGAATTAAAATGGGAAATTGCTGTTTGCCTTTGCTTGGTATGTAGGAAAAAACAAAACCAAAAATCAAGGATTTCCCAAATCAGTCCCTGCCCATTATGATATCGAACCCAAAACTGAACCCAACGTAATTAAAAAAATTATATGGTTTCAAATTATATAGTACTCAAAAATCTTTTGGTAATGATTTTTCTCCTATTAGACAATACTTAAAGTCCATTAGATTTGCGAGTAACTGGCAGAGTAAAAAAAAACAAAAAAAAAAAAATTTTGAAACTTACAGTTAGGGCAATGTACTTCAGTAAACGCAATCACTCTTAAAAAAAAAAAAAATAATGGAAAGGGAAAATGTCAAACCAAAAAAAATAATAGGAAAAGGCTAAATAAAAAGAACAATCCGAATTATATATATATACACATATGTATAGATATTATATATTATGTATTTTGGATAAATCACAATTCGAATTAAATGTTCATAACAACACGTTGGAGAATTGGTCTATTGCCTTTTGAACCTTTATTATTTTTCGGTAACAGTTCGAATTAAATGTTGACAACAACGCTTTGGAAACTTGGTCTATTGCCTTCTCGATATTTTATTGGGTCCACAGTTGCCTTTTGAAATTCATTTTCGGATATTTGGGCTCGGAACGTTCCCGCAAATTTCGAAAATTGCCGTGCACCGTGATGGGGCAGTTTTTTTTTGAGGACCACGGGATGGACACGGAATAAATCTTTTAAGATTCGAATCGGAAATGAATCAGAATCATAGAATAAAGAACCGATCTGTATATATTTATTTATTTATTTATATATTTTATATTTAGACTATTATATTTTTTAAGTATATATTTTATTATAATTATAAATTTAAAATTTAATATATTTAATTATATTTTAATTATTTTATTTATAAAAAAAATTTATATAAATTTCTTAAAAAAAATTATATTAATTATAAAAAAAGAAAAAGAAAAAATCGATCAGTTCCATCTCTGATTAGAAAATTTTTGTCCCCATTCTGTCACAAAAAAACAAAAAAAATTACGGAAATAAGATGAAAAATTTCACTCCTAGATAAAAACGGGATTTTAAAAACTGATCCCGTTTCGCTTCGTTGACATTCCTAATTTGGACACTTTGGTCATAAAATTTTTTTTTTTTTTTATCGTCAGTCTTTAACCTTTAACTTTTTGAAATGAAAGAAATTTCGATTTTGCTTTGGATAATTTAAATGACAATAAATTTGTATCTAACCTTTAAATTTTAAATTTGATCAAATTTATAATTAAAAAAAAACTCATTTTCCAATTTAACTTACGGTTAAAATTATAAAGTGGTGAGATAATAAAAAGCTATTCATGAAGTTGTAGGGAAAATGACATTCCAATATTTTATGGTTTGCACTTTTTCTATTTTTTTTTTAAATTCTTATTTTAATTTTTTATCTAATAAAAATGTAATACCTCATTTTATCATATTATTCGATAACAATTAGGTACATGCAATATTATTGAAAGAGCAATTGTAAACGTGTTTTAAAAAAAATTTTAAAAAGTACTAATTATTTTTTTTTTATATATATATTGAAGTGTGCTTTATTTAAAACTTGACTCTATAGACATTGATTTAAAAGTCCTAATGACTATATCATACAAGACTAATATCTGTACCAAAGTCATATGTTATCAAATATCAATGTATAATTTTCCATTTTGTTTAATATTGGCGGTCGTTTGTAATTGTTCTTCAGTCGCAAAATTTACTCATCAATTCAGATCCTCTAATTAATTATTAGTTCAGGAACCAAAGTTTGTAGTAGTATATAATACAAAACATTAACATATTTTATTATGCCACGTTTAAGTGTATCTAATATTAAATTGAACTTGCAAATTTAAAACTTTTGTTGGTTGGACTTTACCACGCTCCCATCATCCCATGATTTTATCAGAATAATATATTGTGGTAAGCAGAGTCAGCTTATGACTCCATTTTTAATGAATTGGCCTGTAAGTCCTGCTGAGGCTTTTTCTGTCATTTTCCTTTTTATTTTTGTTGCTAATAGGCTTTTTTCTGCCATTCATTTTCACGGTAGGAAGCTACTAGAACATTGTGTCACTGTCAACTCACCCCTTCTTATTTATTTTATTTAAAAAAATAGGTATATTTTATAAATGCTCGTTAGCCTCGTTTTGTAACATTTATTTATGGGTTTTTATTTATTTATTTATTTTAAAATAGATGTTTCACTTACAAGCACTATTTGTTTTTTAAGCTTATGTTTTAATGGAACTTAATTTAAGCTCTTAAGCATTATGTGTTGTTTGTTTTTCTTAGCTTAATGCTTAATTTATTTTTATGTTTTTTGCTTATTATCTTAAATGAAAAAGGTGAAACTTTTAACTTATATCTTAGCAAAAAGATTTTATCTTTTTTTATTTTTAAAAAAAAATTTGCTATTTTATCAATAGGATCATTATTGATTTGACAATTACTAATTGACAATATTTAATTATAAATTAATTTTTTATTTTAAAACTCTAATTTTAAAAAATAAATATTTTTTAAAAACAATTTAAATTGTCAAATAATATATGATCCCATTAGTAAGGCTGTATATAGGCTTAAACAGTGTATGATAGACTCGATTTTAATTCGCTCAAGCTCCGCTTGTAAATAAAATGATTTAATATTAAACAAAAAATGAAGCTTATGAATCAATTTTGAATACTAAATCAGATTCGTAAATAAATTGAATTTGTTATTTATATATATTTGTATAATAATATATTATAAATTTAAACACATTAAATATTTATAATACGTAAACAATATATTTTATATTTTAAATTTAAAACTTTTTGAAAATAAATTAATTTTTATAATAAAATTAAAAAATAAATTAAATTTATTAATTATTAATGTTAAAAGTTTTATTTAAAAAAATAAATATTCAAATTTTTAAGTTTTTTATCCTATAATAAATCAAACCGAACTAAACTTGAATATTCAAGAATGAACTAAATCAAATATAAATAAATTATTTTAAAATTTTGTGAATTTAAACCATATTTAAACACTTCTAAAATCATGCAAGTCGATTTTGAAATGATTATCTTTGGCAATAATTGATTTACATCCTTATCAGTAATTGTCAACAGGTAATGACAGATAGCATTTTTAATTTTTTTTTTTCTAAAATTATGCTTGGCAATATTCTAATACAACAAGGACTATGCTCCTCCCTCTCTTCTCTACAGTATTCCCTTGCCTCCTTCCCTCTATGTGGCTCTCCAATCTCCTCCCCTCTTTCCCACTCTGATCTCCCTCTCTCTCATTTTTCTTCTCCAATCTCCCTAGGAGCTCAGCATCATTGACGTCTTGATTTTATCGCCATTTTAGACATTGATGATAATTACTTGGTGTCCTTGTTGCCGGAAAAGAAAAATTAGTAAGAGATTTTGTGATTGGAGTTCTGATTTTGGTAAGTATTTCATTGAGAGGATTGAGAATTGATAAGATTTTATAGAAGAGAAAGATGATTCAGAGAGATGGAAAGATTCAATTTACTATATTAACCTTCAGTTTTTCATTAGCAAAAGAATAAATTTGTCAATCTAAATAAAATGATATAATTTGCAAATAAAAATGATTTATTTACCAAGGATAATTATGTTTTTTACAAGATAATACATTGTTAATACATTTATATATATTTAGAAATTAATAATTAAAAAAAAAGAACATATTAAAATTTATAAATTAAGATCTATTCAGCTTTCGAACGTAACTATGTCTATTAAGATTTTATTTAAATATATATATATATATATATGTATATATATATATAACGCTACTTTCGTGAATTTTGTTTGAAGTAGATAGGTAACATTGGTCAGATACAAACGAACCAAAATGGGCAACTATTTTATGCACCCAAGTTAAGGAGGAACAATGCAATGTACTGCTACTCTTCCTGTATTTCCCTTTTCAAGAATAAAAAACAAATTGTCGTGTAAAATATATGTCGCTACCAACGGAAGTAGAAATACTTTACAACTTTTAAGTTACTGAAAATAGAAATATCTTACGACTTTCAGTCACTGAAAAGTTGCTTTTTCACACTAAATCTCTATATTCTTCATCATTAAAAAAAAAAAAAAAAACTAAAAATGCACCTCTGGGCTAGTGCTCACAAATACGAGAATCGAACCAACATGATTAAATATAGGCAAAATACATTATAGCAATTCAAAGGGCAAAACGGTATCAAGATCAATGGGCGATTGTAATTTGTATTAAAAAGAGAATTTAACATTGCCAATGCACGACTAAAATGTACCCTATCCCGATTTACAGGTGTGAAAATAAGCAAACAACTCACGTAAATACAAGCAGAAGCCAAACTAAACTAAAAAATGGATATGATCCCAAAAAAAAAAAAAAAAAAAAAAAAAAAAAAAAAAAAACAAAGGAACAGAGAGGAAACACATCTAATTACACGAGGAAAAGTCCAAGCAATCCTGAATGCACGGCATGTATGACAACGCATACACACAGGGTAAAGCAAATATCATTTTTTGCCAGCAAGGCTGATCGAGCTGACTTTCAAGGGCGTTGCCACCACAAGTGGAGCTTCTGGGGAGTCACTGAAAGCAAACTTGTCATTCATGAATCGACTCTCTACGATAGACTCATCCTTCAACACAATCTTATAGCAGTAACAGCTCTTGAGGCCTTGCTGATTGTGATAACATGCATGTCCACTATTCTTCACCCGCTGGAAATCCCATATCACACTGAATTTACCCACTGTTGCAACTAAGTGGCGCTCTTGTTTACCATTCTCAGTTACCTGCAAACAGACATTAACATCAACAATAAAGTTACTAAATTAAGTCCATCCATATAAACTAACATGAAATAAACAAGTTATCAAAAAAACAAAAAAAAAAGTGCCAGAAAATATGCACCAACAAACCATTGTCACCTTAATTTTTCAAAATATATGACTGGCTTGTTTGTTAGCAAGAAGTTACAGGAACTCCTGCCTATTTAATGTATTTTTTGTTTGTTATGCAGTCCCTTAAAAATGGGGGATTTTCACAGATGCATAGAATCGAGTGGGAAGTTAACCACTGCAAAAAGTTAATCGTGTAGAGCCCACAGCCTTCTAACCAAACAAGCACACATTATTTGAACATAGTGAAGCTATTTTCTTATCACTACTACTTTTCTCCTTCAACCAAATGGAGCATCATTGAACATTATGTTGCCGATTCTAGCCTTCTAATGATAGGGAAACAATATGAGAAATTTTCATCCCACACTGCTAGTCATTTAATAAAATGAATTAAGAATAACAAGCAAGAGATCAACAACAAAAAGCCGCAAAGTTGCAATTTAAAAACTAATGTCTGTAAGCAATTAAAATTTCTTGTCTAGCAAGTATAATTGCCCTACAAAGATATAAATTGCTTTTAAATAACAGCTTGTTTGAAAAAAATTTTAAAAAGTGGATAGCTTTGCAGGCATGTAACACATTCTTTGATCAAGTTAATAACCTACCTGATAATATATGAGAATATCCTGCTAACAAATTATTTGAAAGATATCATCTTCTGCAGTTACACACATGTATATATATGAGATAGCAATATCTCTTTTTTTCCTCCCTCCATCCCTCCCTAATAGTGGGAAACTAATCTGATGTTCCATAAAGTAGACAAATTAATTTTTCACCAATGTGGATTCGATGCGTTAATCAGATCAACAAACAGAAACAGAGACTGGAAAATACCGACAATCCACATCTATAAATAATCAACCAAGTCTTGCCAAACTATTCCATTTCCAATATTCAAATTCTTGTGCAACTAATGTGCTTATCAGGTGCCTTCTGTATGTATAACTTTCAAGGACTTGCAACTAGTGAATTGCATTTGAACCACAATGAATTGTCTAGAACAAAGAGACACCACAGAATATCCATCAAGCACTAATAAACATCAACCAAGATCATTTCAGCGTGCACTTAGGAATTACCACCAGGATCTTAACAGAAAAAGGGTGCCTTAGAAAAGAGATGGAAAAAAAACAGAAACAAAAAAAGTGGTACTCCTGTGTCACATTAGAGCAAACTGATAAGGTCATTGCCAACCTTCATAAATATGCAATGCTTTATCTTTTTTCCAGCAGGATAATTAACAAATCAATTATTATGATAATTACCAACTATTTATTCGTGTGATTTATTATGAAAACACTGAGAGCATTAGAGTTAAAACAAGATATATGCATGTGCAGCAATAGAAATTGGATTGGGAGTCTTAGTTAAAGCAAAAGTTATCTCATGGATAGAAATGATCTGGAATAAGGAACTAACATAGGGCATGTTGAGAACCTTAAGACAGTCAAATATGCAATACTCGTTTTCAGGAAATCCCTTCGGTTGAAGATAAACCAAATCATAATATAAGAAATTTCAAGGACCACATGAATACTGTTGAAGAACCATGAAATAAGGTAAAACGTTAATCTAACCAAGAAAACAAAAAAGCAATGACAAACCAACAATTACAAGCCAATTAAACTGTAAATTAGTATTCAATGTGTAACCGATAAATTAAAATTGAGCATTTAAGAAATGTTTAAGCATGCATACCCATGAAAAATGGCCACCATGGAATTTATTGTCTGTACCCGCCAAATGTGAATCTAAAGGAGTCAGTTTCAACAATCTTGGAGCTGGTATCCTATTACCCATTCGACCACTAAATCCAGTTTTCGTCTTTCCATCCTTGTCAGTGAACAGGGTGCAGATGAGGATCAAATACGTATCCGTAGTGCCTAATATCCATTTCCCATCAAAAGTAACATCAACATGTGTAATGGGCGATCCAAGACCTGGAAAAGCAGTCTTTGCCTGTCTCATTGACGTCTTCGAATACAACCTTATCTTCCCGTCAAGAGACCCAACAACTATAGAACCATCTCCGGTCGTTGCAAAGCACTGAAAATTTGTCCCTCGCGAAAACTGATGACCCTGGTTCCAATGCAAGACTGGCGAACTCGCAGCAGCAATATTCTGAACCATTCCACTCCTATCACGCATATCCCACTGACAGAGCCTATTATCATCCAACCCCAAAAACGTCGACTCTGAGGGATCCAATTGTGACCCTTTCGTATCATTCGTGACATCTCTCATCGTAATATCCGTGCCATCCTTCTCAAACTTCCACTCCGTCACAATCTTCCCCGTTTCGATATCAAGCTGCTGAAGCCCTCTGCCGTGTGGTTTCCCATCCTTCAATGGACTCATTAGGAGCATATTAGTCTCGGCCCTCATAAGGAGTGCCTTTTTGGGGGTCGATTCGCTTAAACTTGAACTTCCCCTAGAATTCCCACCATCGAATTTCACACAAACACCTTTCCCATGAATCCCATGTCTCAAATTCCTATAAACCTGAACGCCACTATCGTTCACCAAGAAGCTATTATCCAAAGCACCAAGAGTCAAGCTCTGTACCCCACCATTCGCAGCCTCCTCGAACTCCTCCAACAAGTCCTGGTTGGACCGCAGAGGCGTCGCCGGCCCGGGACTCTTTCCAAGCTCATCCTCTGCATCTTCCCACATAGAGTCGTCCGCAGCTTCCGGCTTAACCCACCCTAGAAACTCCTTCCCATAAATTTTGACCTTATTTTCCTCCGTCGCTTTAATTCCGTACACATTCTCAAACAAGCAGTCCTGAAATTCGGTCACGAATCTCCGGTACTGCTCGTCGGTCAAGAATTTCAGAGCCCAAACACCTTTGCACACGAAATCGATGCGCCGCTGATCGCCGAACATTTTCAATTGCATCTCGGTCGAAACCCTAGCTCGAACCTTGGAACCGACCTTCAAAACCCACGAGGACTGTCCCTTACCGTCCGATTCATCATCATCATCATCCTCGTCATTTTCAGCGTCAAAATTGGAGGTCTTGATGAAAGCGTAGTAGGTAAGCTTCTCGGAGACGATCCACTTAGCCTTGGGAGTGTTGCCGCCGATGTGAAGGTAGAGCTTCACGGCGTTCTTCGAATTAGGGTTCGAAGAAGAAGAAGGAGACGGAGAAGGACAGGGAGAACCGTACTTAAGCTTGAGGGCTTTGAGCTTGGCATCGACATCGTCGAGGGAGGTTAGGGTTTTGGATTTGGATTTGGATGCCGAAGCAAAATGAGGAGTTACTTGGTGAGCCTCAGCGTCAGCGTATTGGTCCTCCTCCTCTTCTTCTTCTTCTTCGTCTTCTTCTTCTTCTTTGTAGTCATCGGAGTCTGAGATATAGTCCTCGCGGCTCTGAGAGGTCCCCATTGCTTGTGGATTTTGAATTTTCAGAGCTAAAAAGACAGTGATAGACAAAAAGATTGTGTCAACGATTTCTGAGAGAAGAGTGCCAAAATGTTTTTGAATATTTTGCTTTGGAGGTTGATCCGATGTGAGAGGTACAGTTTGTTAGCGCTTTTATAAAGGAACAGTCTTAACCGGCTACCGCCGGTTTCCCTTTTTTTTTTTTTTTTTTTTAAGAATAAGATACTTAATCTCAAATAATAAGCTTTAGAATTTTCTCTTTGTTCAATGTAATAATATATCATTTAATTTATCATGCCTAATTTGCTTAGACTTAAATTAAATTTATTTATTTTAGATTTTTCTCGAACTCATAATCGAGTCTGATGATTTCAGTGAGAATGTTACCGGCTACAACCAGTTAGCGTTGATATGCCGCACGTCTCGCACCCCATCTCTTTCTTCGTAGACAAGAAAAAGGATTAGCTATTTAAAACCACCCGGATACGCACTCTTTCACACGGTAATTTCCCCGGTACACAACGTGTCTGTACCCGAGTATCCAGTTGTTTTGCGGAGTTTAAATTCCTAGAAGAACAATTCTAGCAAACTACCTTCTCAGACATGCTCCAAAAAACAAAATAATAAAAAAAAATAGGAAAAAATGGCATACATATACGATCCCTTCTTTCCAAATAAAATTTTCACGAACACAGGAGCTAATAGAATGAGCCAGACCAAAGGGAATATTTTTCCTTCCCATTGAAATCTATATATAACTCACATTTTAGATTCTACAGTTAATCTTCAAAACACCTACACCTAATCTAACAGTAAATGTGGAAATAAACAGATAGCAACTCTATCATCTCACATGGCATCACGGGCAGCAATCCGACATGTAATAGCATCGGCAAGTGACGATATTCCCAGTTCCAGCCCAGATATCTTATAGTGCTGCAAAATAACAACTCATTGGTAAATAATGCTAAAAACAGCATGTTAATGGGATGAAAACTCATACATAGATATTGATAGATTTAAGACACAAACCTTTTGTATTTGGGCATTGTCTGCTCTTCCTCTCAACTCCTCCAAGTCAATCTCTTTCCCATTGATAAGTTTCTCTACAGCCTTCATCTGGTACAATAACACCAAATGTTGTTAAAATCACATTGCTGACATTTTAAAATCTCAGTGAAGCAAAATACAAGGATCGATTTGCTGCATTATTCACAACACTGTAATCTCACCTCTTCAGGAGAAGCATTGAATCGAGCAGCAAGCACATAAGTTGAACATTCCGAGATGCCACATCTTTTTAAGGATTCTGTGATCTAGTTATCATCAAAAAGCCAAAGGTTATCCATTTTCAAGCCAGAGGAAACAAAACCATATAGATGATAGTTAAATGGCCAAAGTTTTACATGCTTAGATCCGGAGTAATTGTAAACAAGCTCAGAATGAAGAGTACGTGTTGTCAGAGAATCCCGTGCCTTGGCTATAAGGGACTTGTGCGCAGCTGCTAGCACAGGGAAAACATCTGGGATCTGTTCCAAAGTGTATAAAAGTTAAATTGGAGAAAGCTGACAAAAATGCAGCCCAACAAAAGGCATTGAAATTGTTGACATTGAATATTTAGGGTAAGATAAGCATGTAAGAGATTACAAGTGAAGCATTGAGAAAAGCAACTTCTGGTTCCAGCGTTCCAGTTTGCATGGAATCAAGAAGATCCCTGCAAGATAATGAGTTTATTAGGCATTTTGATTCTATCACAAGCTTGTAATGTTGTACGTTTCCGAGCACTTTGTATCATTCTCACAGACAGTGAACAATTTCCAATAAAAAGTACCATAGAGAGGCTAAACCCCCAGTTCGCAAGACTTGTAATACACTTGGAAATGAGTATATCATATTTTATGGTAACCTTGTGGATGCACTCTGCTTTAAATGGTTTAAAAGTTTCGTAACATGCTTCTTTGGTTAACTAGAGAGGCTAAAGCCATCCCTTCCATATCTAGAGTAAGCTACAGAATCTACATATGGTTTAGTTTCCAACTTGTACATTTGGGAGAAATGTCATATTTTAACTTGGTAGTAGATCATTGTTACCTAGTTTCCAGCAGGTACCAGATACTGCTCACCTGATATGCAAATCTGACATATGCTTTCATACTACTGAGTAGCAGTTAGGCAAAAAAAATTCAGATATGGAATAACCATATCTGACAACCTTTAGAAGCTAAACCCACATCTCAAATTGACAAATAGGGGACCACATCATCACAACTCAAAAGAAAGCCACATGGGGCAATAGGACTACATCATTTAATAGTCTAACATCTATCACAATAATATGTTATTAACATTTGATAAAAGAACTATGTTCTTCATTTTACTGTCAAAGAACTTACTACAATTGCCAATATAGAGCTGAATCACTCTTGGCCACATTACTCAGTTTTGGACTTTATATTTCAAAATTGGTTGGTGCCTAGAAATAACTGAGAAAAACAGGTTTCAGGGCTTTTGTAGTTTTAGAAAATGAGGACCAAAAACCCTGAGATGGTTATTTTGGCCATGGACCATAGATCTAACTTTATTTCACTTATTTTTCATATATTATCAACAGTTATAACGGGCCCAGAGTAAAATTCTAAGCTGAGAATTGATAATAAGTACATTTTCAAAGTTTCTTCATCTGTTCGCCTTTCTTCCTTGCAAAGCACCCAATACATTGTCAAAAGCCCCTCTTACTTCCACGAAAGGTCCACCCTACAAAGTTCCAGTTCTCCAACTTTTTCATCTAAAATGTGCCTAATCTTGTAAGAGACCAGTACAAACTTAAACCCCAACATCGCTCATTCTAAGCTCTCTCAGAATACATTACCAAAACACAATCTTTAGACAGCCTTTTTTTTTTTTTTTTTTTTATTAATACAAGAAATCCATATTATTTCATTATACTTACAAGTGCAAAAATCATGGAAGGGGAAAAATAGATAAGGAATAAAATTCAAGTTTTTATTTCACAAATGAAAATATCCAAAATACTCATAAACACAAAGAATTGACGCCTAACCTCCTTAATGGCAAAGAAAAAATAGCGGGAAAAACAAGCACAAAAAAAAAAAAAAAAAAAAAAGAGACCTAGAGAGAAATTCTAATCCAAATAATGTTCAAAAAGGTTAAATAATTGAACTTTTTCATTTGTTCTCCGATATAGTATGTTTCTCCATTATTGGGTTCTTCTAATTTCATTCCTGAGAACCAAAACAGAAAATTAGGGCAAAGAGAGATTACTTGGAGTTGGAGACATCGGTGAAGAGGGAAAGAGCAAGAGTGCTTCCATTGACCTCGAAAACCTTCATTATTCCTGCTTCTTCAAGTTCTCAGATTTTGCTGTTTACTTATCAATTATTCGGTTCCAAACTCCGTTTCTTTCAGAACCAAAACATTTTTGAACTTTGGACCAAGTTGGTGGAAGAGGAATTAACAAGGTAGGAAAAGCTAGAATTTTAGAGAAAGTATTCAGTGTTGCTGCTGTATTGTTTCTGTTGCTGCTTGTTTTAACGATGTTTTCCAACTGACTCTTCAGCAGCATGGAATGGACTGTCGGCCGTCCGATTACGCCCCATATTATTTTATTTTATTTTTATCTTTTTTTTTTCTGAGAAAATATTTTATTTACCCTTACAAAATTTTTTGTGTGTATTAATTTAAAAGTGAACAAATTTTAAAAATATTTAAAAGTTTAAAGGTTTAATTTAAATTTTTAAAAAATTTATAAAAGTTTGATTATATTCAATTTAAATTTTAATAAATTTTATAAAATCTATTAAAATCTATTAAAATTTTATTAAAAAATTTTAAAATATACAAATATGTAAAAAAGTTTTAAAAAATGATGAGTTTTAATAAATTTAAAATATTTTTAAAATTAAAATTATGAAAAAAATTATAAATATAAATTAAAATGTTGTTGGATTTTTATAAATTTTTTATAAAGTTTATAAAATTCTATAATAATTGATTAAATTTTTTAAAAATTATAACTCATTTTAAATTCATTAAATTTTAAATTTAATATTTTTTACTTATGTTTTTATACATCTTATATTATTTACATTATTTTTTACAAATTTAATTAATTTTTGCCTATCCATTTCTCCTCATTAGTTAAAAATTCAATACATGACTTATTTCTTTTTTGGGGAATGTATTCAAATTTTTTTTCTTTTTTTTGGTCATAGTTTGTATTTTAAAAACTTAATCATATGTTGAGTTACCCAAAAAAAAAATAAAAAAAATAAGAAACTTGATAATAAGTTGATTTTCATAGTCAAATGGTTATAGGTGTGCATATACTTTATATTATTTTATAAATCCATAAATGAATTTTCAAGCCATACTTTATTTGGTAAACTTCTACATGGCCTTACTGTAGTTGTACTAAGCATTTATGATCTTTTCAATATTTTTATATTATATTATTATTTATATATGTTATTGGAATGGAAATTTTAAATCCAGAATCATTATAAAATTATAGTTTAGCCATTATATTATATTTTTTAAATAAAGACACTAAATTATCTTTAAAGGGACATATTTTATTATTGCCAACCCAAGTAGAATCCGTGGCCACCCTCAAATTTTAATCCTTTATATTTTTTTAAAAATTTTGTTTACCTATTTTACTAATTTATCCTTTTTCGCATTGTTGTGCCCTGTCTCTTATACACTTATATTTTGTTATACTTTTAGATTTTATTCTTGTAATAGTTAATAGCAATTTCTTTGTTATATTATATTTATTTAATTTCTACTTAATAGAAAAATAAATTTATAATTAAAATTAGAAATATTTTCTTTTAAAAAAGATAATATCTATTTAATTACCTTTTGGTTCTATATAGAAATTTATGTAAACTTTTGATTTTATTATGAAAATTTTATTTATTGTTTTTCGTTTTTCTTGCTTTACTTTTGCCATTAGTTTTATATAGTTAAATATATCTTAAATTCAGAATAACTATGGAGAAATACTTATAAATAAAATATTTATTTCATGATCATCAAAGGATCATGTTCTAACATACATTGATAAAAGGGATTTGTTAGCCTAGCTCTAAATCATATTTTTCTTTTCCTTAAAAAAATATTATTTTCCTGAATACTCTAATTAACTAAATTTGTTACAATTTTTTTTTCTATGTTATTATTTCTTCAAACTACATATTAAAAAATAATCAATGCTTGACTATGTAATGGTGCCTCTTACAAAAAATTTCTGAGTCCGCCACTGATTATTGCAACAATATTTTATTATAAGTTAGATATACGTTACATGATGCTTCATTATCCCAACGCCCTAATTACAAAGTAATTTGTTGATTTGTTTGTTATTGCAAAATGAAAAAAAAAAAATATATATATATATATATATATATGTTGATTTGTTTCTTTACTTATTTATTTTTTTCACAAATCCTTAAGGTGTCATCATACAAAATCACAAATGGTAACTTAGAAAAAATATAGAATTAAAAAAAAAAAAAAGAGTACAAAATCAAAGATTATGCAGATATTTTCAATTGTAATTGTCAAAATAAAAAGCAGAGTTGCTACAAAATCAAAATATCGAAATTAATTTGCCAAGTAAGCAAAGACTATATATATATATATATATATATATCCATGGAAAGTATTTTATTAGTCTTAATCAGACAATTTATAATATTTGATTGTTTGTCATGAAATATACTGTGAATTACATGTAACAGTGCATTAATTGGGCAACAGAAGAAGTCCAATGTCATCCAATAAAAAATTATTAATATTTTTGCTTTTGATAAAAACAACATAAATATTTTATGTATTTTTCCAATCTGTAAAAGGAAAATTAGTCTTTTTTTTTTTTTTTTGACCAAGTCAAAGAATGTCCACTGGTTCTCAATTCTATTTCTATATGGAAATTCAGCCCTTGATCACGTGTCAAACCCTTCTAAAACCCCAACAATGCTCTGCCCTATTCATTCCCCTTCCACCATTTCTCTCTCTTAAAAAAAAAAAAAAAAAAAGAAAAAACTAAAAAAACTACTTTTCAATTCCAACTCTTTCTGGTAATATGTCCCTCATCATCTTCCTCTTATGGGTCGTCAACATCCCTTTCTTTGTTCATTCTCAAGCTGATCCTAGAGGTGCCCCCAACACCAATACAATTAACACAAATTTATCATTCTCTTTTACATTTCCTTGTCATAATCATCATCTATTAACATTCAGATTTCCTCAATTCACATTTTTCCAAGAAAGAAAACAAAAAATTATAATAATTCATTAATTTTCTTATATATCCTATTTGATTTTGTTTGGTTGTTTTGCTTGATGGGAAAATTTGATTTTTCATTTACTTTTAATTTCTAATCAATCTTACCCAATTTCAAATATTCACATGTTGTATCCTTATATGAAATACATGCATACATACATATATATATATATATATATATATATATGAAGGCAAATAGGTGCATTTCATGCAGGTTATCTCCTAGACTGTGGTGCTGGTGAAAAAAACGGTTCAAGTATAGGAGACCTGAAATTCACAACCGATGAGGGATTCATAAATGTAGGAAACATTACATCCTTGAAAACGCCAAACCTTGTGTCCATTTTATCCACATTGCGGTATTTCCCCAACGATTCTGCACGTAAATATTGCTATGTGATCCCTGTGATCAAAGGAGGGAAATACCTCGTGAGGACGACGTACTACTATGGAGGTTTCGACGGAGGACAAGAGCCGCCGGTGTTCGATCAGATTGTGGAAGGGACTAAATGGGGCGTCGTCAATACCACCGAAGACTATGCCAATGGACTCGGCTCCTATTATGAGGTTATGGTTATGGCTTTGGGGAAAACACTCAGTTTGTGCCTCGCTAGGAACGAAGATACAAAGTCCAGCCCTTTTATATCGGCTTTAGAGTTGGAGTACATGGATGATTCATTGTATAACTCCACAGATTTTAGTAAATATGCTCTTGTTACTGTGGCAAGAAGCACCTTTGGTGATGATGGTGATTCTATTACGTAAATGCCAAACTTCACCACCTCTGTTTTAATATCATTTTTCTTTCCAGTTTCCTCCTTTTTCTTTGTTAATTATTAATTTGATAGCTTGTGGGATTTTATTAAGATGTCTAAAGGGTACGAATTAGTTTTTCTCTTTTCCTAAGAAACTCTAATATGTTGGATTTTTTTTTTTTTTTTTTTTTAAAAAAAAAAAAACAAATGAACATACAGCTTTCCAGATGACAAATACAACAGAATGTGGCATCCATTTAAGGACTCGAACCCGGTTGTCGAAAGCCATTCCAATATAACTCCATCAGACTTTTGGAATGTTCCACCAGCAAAGGCATTCCACAATGCAATCACAACGAGCAGGGGAAAGACACTGAAAATAGAATGGCCTCCCACGTCTCTCCCAAGTGCCATGTACTATATTTCACTCTATTTCCAGGACAACCGGAGTCCAAGCCCGTATAGTTGGAGAGTGTTTGATGTTTTTCTTAATGGGAAGAATTTCTTCCTTGATCTAAATGTTACAACCAATGGAGTCACAGTATATTCAAATCAATGGCCTCTGTCTGGGCAGAATGAAATAGTCCTAACTCCTGCAAGTGCGATACCAGTTGGACCAGTGATCAATGCCGGTGAGATCTTTCAGATTATACCTCTTGGTGGAAAAACACTCACCAGAGATGGTAACTTTCCACTGCTATTGCTATTTTACGGAGTTCTTTTTTTTTTTTTTTTTTTTTTTTTTTTTTGGTTTGTCCCTCTTGCTAAGTTGCCTGATTTAAACCAGTAGTTTTGCTTTTGGTGTTTTGCAGTGGCTGCAATGGAAGAGTTGGCAAGAAAGTTTAACAGCCCACCGCCAGATTGGAGCGGTGATCCGTGCTTGCCTAAAGAGAATTCATGGACTGGGGTTACATGTTCTTATGGGGAACATATTCGAGTTGTTGCTGTGTAAGTTCATTTTTCTAGATTGTAGCAGACCAAGTATTCATTGTCAATAATTTATATGACAATTAATTATAAATTATTCTTAGGTTATTAATGATTTTTTTTTTTTTTAATAATATGCAACTTAGATCAAAATTTGGGTGTCTTAATGTTTTTCCTATTTTATGTGAAGAAACTTAACTGGCATGAGGATGCCTGGGTTGCTACCTCCTGATGTAGCCAATTTAACTGCACTCAACCATCTGTGAGTAATTATTGTGCCATTGCTATCTATGCTATCAGATTAGTTTCTTCCTGGTATTATTATTATTTGACAAATGGTATATATATATGTATATTAATCGAAATTATGTGCAACATAGTTGGCTTGGTGGGAACAAACTCTCAGGCAACATTCCTGAATTAGGATCATTGAAGGAGCTACAGACTTTGTATGTTGATAATGAAAGTCAATAATTCTTCCTTACAATTTTTTTTTTTGTTTTTTTTTGGGTCACTATTTGTTTATTGTTGGCTTTTCCTTTAGCTAAAAAACTTAGAAATTTTTTGTTTTTTTGGTTAATCTAATGAAGGCATTTGGAGGATAATCAATTTGAAGGAAAGGTTCCTCAATCACTAGGCCAACTTCCAGAAATCCGAGAAATGTGAGTTTACTTACTAATTAAACATTATTATTTTTCAAAACTTTACAACACACAGCTAACAAATATTTTGCTGTCTTGTACTTAATTAACAGATTCCTCCAAGATAACAAGCTCAATGGTCATATTCCTAGCGAGCTAGAAAACAAAAAAGGCTTAAGCATTCAGTAAAAACATCATCCATCTTAATTACTTTCTAGTTTTGTTGGACACACCTATATATAAATTGATTCTTTCCAAGCCGATCCTTATGTCTCCTACTAAAAATTTTCTTCTGCTGAGAATGCATTAGTAGTTTTCTCCATTTATTCCATGAACTTGATTACAAACTGATGACAATTTATATTTCATATTTGTAGGATGTAGAACAAGCTAAAGCTCATGAAAGGATGAGAAAGAAACCCCATGTGTACCTCTCTTTCTGTTAGGATGTAAAAGAAGGTGTTCAAGCCTAGAATAGAAATTTTTTTAACAGAAATGGATGGCTTGGAGAGAAGATTGCATAGAGATATCTATGAACCCCATTTTGATACTAGTTTAGTTTAGGAAGATCCGAGTGTTTTCTGTGCCTATTTTCTTCTCTAACATTGTATTTTTTTATTTTTAATACCATAATACTTATCATGACTAAGAGAGTGGCATTTGAACTAACATTTTACAATCCCCATAAGATGAGATAATTAGAATATTAATTATCATTTCCCATGCCTGGTAAGTGTCATTTTTATTTTAGGGGCCAAAAAAAAAGAAAAAGGTTATTTATTCATGTGCAATCTACAAATTATAGATTTCAATTAAAAAAAGAACAAAAAAAAATTTGATCTATTTCTTAGCTGGATTTTATTATTTTGTTGTTTGGAGGATTGAATTAGTGCTGTGTTATTCCCAAAAAAAAAAAAAAAAGCCCAATCGTGGAGGTGGTTCGTGGAACACCAAAAGTAAGGCTTTGAGGATTTGAGGTTTTGACAAGAACCACATCACCAAACAGCGATGTCCACTGTGACCAGCCGCAATCTATATATATAAAAATAAATAAACAAATACATTTCCGTTTTCTTTCTCTTCCTCTCTCTTCTTCAACCCTCTTCCTCCGACCAATTCTTACAGTTTTTTTTTTTTTTTTCTTTTTTTCCCTGCAACTATATATATATATATATATATATACATATACATATACATTTTCATAGTCCTTCATTTCGCCGAATGTTTGCTTCGAACCCTAGCTCTCTGTTCTTCTCGTACAAACCCAATTTCTCTCCCCCACCGCCATTCCGGCTTCCGGTGACCTTCCGTTGCCGCGCTTCTTCCGGCAACATTCCGTTGGGATTGAGATTCCCGCGGTGGTTCCAATATCCATTTGCCACTGATGTGGCCTCCGCAGGCGGCATCCGAATTGGTTCCGATTCCGAAGGAGCTGCCGTATTGGACGGCGCGGCGAGACGCGGAGATAATGGTGGTGGAATGAAGGTGAATGCCAAGGAGAAGAAGTGGTCGCGTAATGGTGAGAGCTATTTGGCCGATGATAACGACGCTCTTCCTCTTCCTATGACCTATCCCGATACTTCTCCGGCCTCGCCCGACGAGATTGACCGCCGTCTCCGATGCGATCCCCAAGTTGAGGTCATATTTCTTTCTTCAATTATAACCGAACTTTTTATTTATTTATTTCTGTTTCATTTTTTTTTTCTTTAGTTTCTCAAGTAAAGTTAACTAGCAAGTTAAGATGGAATTTCTGGTAATTGTGGACATTGGATTGTAGAAACTGCTGGTGCTAGATGAAAAATCATTCTACTTTTGCTCATATTGTATTGTTTTCGTCCTGTAGAGAACTAACAATTCATATCTCCTGTAGCATAAGAAGCAAAAGCATTGATTCAGAAATGTTCTTTTTCTTTGGAACTTGATGATAAAGTTGCACAAGCATTGATTCAGAAATGTTCTTTTTCTTTTTGAACTTGATCATAAAGTAGCACATTGGTCAAACCAAAATTAAAATTGAGTTTTACACTTTCCTAATAACGAAAAGAGAAAAATAGAACTGAGTTTTTGCTTTTTGTTTTGTCTTTCAAACTGTAGGATTGTAAGGAAGTGGTTTATGAATGGACCGGAAAATGTCGAAGTTGCCAAGGGTCAGGATTTGTCAGTTATTATAACAAAAGGGGAAAGGAGATTGTCTGCAAATGCATTCCTTGCCTTGGAATTGGTATTCTTCTTACTCTTCCTTATCTTCACCAGTATGACCATTACCAGACAGTGGACACCTAAATATCAAGATGAAGCGTCATCTTAATATGTCCATTTCTAATTGCACTTTAAATCTGATAATGCTGTCTTTCCAGGAAACTGAACCGAAATTATTTCCTTAGTAGTAAAATGCCCTTTATGTCTTAAAAGCAGAGATTTGTTACTGTGTTATTTTGAATTTTTTCTATACTGGGGGATGGTTCACTTCGTTATCAACATTTATTTTAATGTGGTCTTAGGTCCCTTTGGACATTCTTTCAATCTGATCATTTAGGCACCATTGTTTTGACGTTCATTATTCATATATCCTTTTCTTGTTTATTTAGGTATATTTTAGATATTTCAGTGTAGCATTGTCAAACTATAGAGTAATCATGAGTAATTTTATTTAGTATGAGAAGATAGTGCAAAATGATAGATTCCATATTTTGTTAGTGAAATTTTGGCAACTCTGTTGCAAAATTTATATGGTATATGAAATAAAGTTTCTATGATAAAGTTGTGCTTTATTTAGGCAAGAGGATTCTATCTTAAATTTCAGTTCTCATACCATTTAAAATTTCTTTAAGTCTCTGATCATGTCTTAGTTTTTGAAAAAGACTTTGACATATCATTACTAAACTTGCACAAGAAAATGAGTTGAACCGAATAATTCTGTAAGTGTTTTTTATCTTCTTAATTTTCTAGTCCATTTCTAAAGCCCTGGTTTTGGGAGTAGTCCAAGGTAGAAGGGTCCCAAATTGACCATTGATTACACCCTAGTGTAGTATATAAGTCAGCTAACAACCCCAAAAGTTAACTTGGCTGGCACTTTTGGGAGAGGCTTGATAGGCCAGTGGGCCATTACACTACTTAATAATTCTCTTACCACTGATGGTGATTGTTACTGATTTTAAACACTGACCACTTTGTAGTATTCATGTATGTCATCATGAGAATTAGATCTCTGTGAGCTGTCCTTTGAGATTGCCAGATAGGTAAAGTTTATTGAAGAGACATTAGTTACCAACTCGTATAGGAGGAGGCATGAGGATTAACTGAACATAACAGGAGAACTTAGCATGTTTAATTACATTGAATCAGCATTATCATGAGACTGATCTAAGATGTTCTCCTTCTCATTTTAGGTGATTTGTTGCTTTGAATAACCCAAGTTCTAGCTTCTAATTATTATTGATTGTTATACAAGTTCTCCAACTTAATTTTGGATTTTCTTCAATTTAGTTTTGGATGTGGCATGTAATTCCCTTGACACTGTTTCTTAAATTTTATATGATAGGCTGAAAAAGTTATAGGAGAAAAGAATAATGTGAATTAGGTAGTTAATGAAACTTTTAGCATGTTATTTATTTGAGAGACTAGGTTACAGAATTTTGTTGATATGCATGGAAGTTTGGATTATAATTTTGGGCGTTAGGATTCCTAGGTTTTCTTTTTTATGGATATTAGCATCTGGGTTGAGGCTTTCTTTTTGTTTATATGAATTGTTTAGAGTGCTATTGGCATGTTTCTTAATGTATTAGATGGATCTTTTATGCTTCATGTGATTGAGATCAATTGTAATGTATAAATATATATAATATGCATAGATAAACTAGTATAACCATGTTTGTAACCCCTTTTCTCATTATTGATATATCATTTAATTTGTTTTTTCTCTTTGTAATCTACTGGCAACGCCTAGGCCCGCCAGTTTGGTTTGAGTGTTGGTGGTTGACTAATTTCAAGTTAAGAGTAAGATAAGTATTTGGAAGGAGTTGGCATCTCCTTTTGTTCAAAAGAAAAGAAATGCGTATTTTTGATGATTTCAAGGTTCTGTTAAACCTTGAATTTTATTCTATCCAGGAAACCAGATAGGGATGCTTACAAGAGTAAGAAATTGATAGTGATTTTTTTATCTTTATACATTCCTTTGGCTATGGTTTTGTGGTTCGTATAATATATGGACTGTGAATGGTTTTCTTTCTTTTTCTCTTTGGTGTCTTTTAACATGAATACCTTTCTATGAAGTTTAGCAGTTTTGACTGCTTAGATGTGCAGTCAGACATTGTTTTGAAATGATACCGCGTGAACGCTATTCCAGAAGGTCACACATTGTTTTGAAAAACGAAATTAAAAATAATGATGAACTTTATTTCTTATCCCATGTTTTTTGAGTAACTATCTTACACAGTATATTTGCTATTGCAGGATATGTTCAAAAGATAACTGCACGAAAGGATATTGAAGTGATGGAGGATTTGGATAATGGAAAACCGCCTTGACCCGAAATAAAAGATTTTCTTTTATTATTATTATTATTTTTTTTTTTCCCCCTAACTGGCTATACGTTTAGCGATTATTTTGAGAAGTTGTCTTTTTCTCTTTGTTTGCATTTTTAAATGTAAATTTGGCCTTTGCATTTAGATTTCTAGCAATGAATATTGTAAAGGAAGAGTTTAGAGAAAAAGTAAATTAAAAGGGAAAAGGTGGTAGCTTTTGCAAAGAATGTATTCTTTTCTTCTACATCTTTGCTTTTTGCAACCTTATCTTTGTCCTTTGCTTTTCTTGTTCATCTAATAAGAATCTTGTCTTCTTTAGTTCTACAAGTTGTTGAGGAATCTTATTAACCTCAGTTTGCTTTGCTCCACCGACTTTAAATCAGAATAATCTTTGATGCATTGTATACAGCATATAAATTCTATAGACGCTCTATTTCTGCCATCTAACAGTGAATGTTGTTTAGGTTTCTATACCTAATTTGATTTCAGCAGGACTAGCTAGCGGTGAAGGATATCCAAATACAGATATGCCAAGAATGAGCTTCCTTGATTTTCAATACAATATTTCGAAAAGGAAGTTCTTGCGAAAACCAACTCGATTGTTTTCATCCCAAGACAGGCAAAGCTCTGGCTTAACTGCTTTCCAACCAAACCAGGCAGAGATGAGGCAAGTTTTTGACAAATTTGATGCCAATAAAGATGGGAAGATATCTCAGCACGAATACAAGGGCGTCCTGAGGGCACTAGGAAGGACGAACACAATTGAACAAGTGCCAAAGATTTTCCAGATCGCTGATCTTGATGGAGATGGGTTTATTAATTTCAAGGAGTTCATGGAAGTGCAAAAGACGGGAGGTGGGGTTAAGACAATAGACATACAAAATGCTTTCCGGACATTTGATCTGAACGGTGATGGGAAAATAAGTGCAGAGGAAGTTTTAGAGGTGTTGAAGAGGTTGGGGGAACGATGCAGCCTGGAGGATTGCCAGAGAATGGTGAGAGCAGTAGACACTGATGGGGATGGTATGGTTGACATGGATGAGTTCATGACCATGATGACTCGTAGCCTAAATCTAATTGAGAGCTAGAGAGTAGCAGCTTGGAGGAAGATTCGCTGTTTAGTTTTACTTGTGAGATATGAAATATTTAAAACAATGTGTGATGCATTTTACTCTTTTCAAGCACTTATTTTCTAGTTGCATGCCATGAGAAACACCCTCTGTATCGATAAAAGCATATTTTGATCCTTTATACATCTTCGTCTGGTTTCTATTGATTTCATGATTTCTCATGGGTTATGTACTCGTTGTCATTTAAAATGGTATGTGATACTTACGCTTAAGGGCTTTATTCTAAAGCCCGTTCATCACCAAAAGTTCAAACATGAATCTTCGTTTTTCTTCACTCACCTCAAAATTCCCAAAAAAGAAGTAAAAGAAATAAGCATGGATCATCCATTTCAGAAATATATGGTAATAGGATGCTCACGTCCTCTTAATTTAGATGCAGCCACATATCATAGAAAAATTATATTATATATATATAAACATGTATATATTTATACCTCGGTCCTTGAGACCTTTTGCTACATTATCAGGCACTTGAAACATTATGTTAATGCTTTTCCCTACCATATGTCCCTTCCCGCACACCGAATAGAAAAGGAAAGGGGTCTAAGATGCTTACTGACTAATACAAATATTATGTTATTGATAGCGGTACTAATACAATATATGATTTAAAAGCAAAACGAGTTTTTACATGTAAATAAAAGGGTTATAATATTTTTTGGGACCTTCTAGTTTGTCCTCAATTTCAGGACTTCTAAATTTCAATTTTTTCAATTGAAACTGCCTCAATTTTAATTTTGGTTTCAATGCATATCATCGATATTAGTTTTATTTCTACAGATATTGCATATTCATATATTGTTAGCGGTACTAATACAATATATTGTTTAAGAGCAAAACAGGTTTTTACATGTAAATAAAAGGGTTATAAATATTTTTGGGACCTTCTAATTTGTCCTCAATTTCATGACTTCTAAATTTCAAAATTTTCAATTGAAACTGCCTCAATTTTAATTTTGGTTTCAATGCATATCCTCGATATTAGTCTTATTTCTACAGACATTGCGTATTTATACCTTATAATAGAAAACTTGACTTTTTATCTTACTTTTTAAAAGATTAAAAATTCAATAACATTTTTGGATTTATTATGAGATATTTATTTTGACCAAAATATTAATTATTATTATTATTTTTTCTTCCTCATATTACCTAAATTGAAGCACTCAGTTAAAAATATCGAAAATAGAGGGCTGATCAAAGATCCAAAAGTGCAGTTAACTCAGTTAAAATGTTCTTAACACGTGTGGTAGCTTAAAAGAGCTTTTTTTTTTTTTTTTTTAGGTGAATTATTGTACTGAGTGTACTGATTCACCCGTCTATCAATAAGATTTGTTTGGAGAAACCAGCAATTAAATCCGGGTAGATGGAATGGCAACAAAATAGGAAGACAAAGCATATATATTATCTCTATAGCATCCAAACAGCTTCGCAAAATCTGCGCTTTACATACCTAAAATAATGATCCGGAAGAAAATATTGTCAACGAATATGACAAGACTCCCATAACAATTACCAGTAATCCCCACAAGAGCATTTTCCATCCTTGAAATGGTGAAATCGTTTATTATCCCTAACAATTAACTCCCTCCCAACAATCTTGGACATGATCTTTATGGCATTGTGGCAGTCTCCACAGACACGGAGGTTCTTAATAATCCTGAGAGGTGTCCTTGGCGGAGTGCTAATCAGGCCATATGCAATTGCTAAACGCTCACTGTGATACAGCAAAGCTTGTTCCTTGGCTTCCTGATCAATATCATGAAGAACATATCTCGTGTCGGGCACATAACCAGCTTCTTTCATCCCACTCAGAGCTTTCAACTTCTCATCATCTTTATACAGAGTTGGGTTTTTGAACTCGCCGATTCTGTTCTTCCCATGTAGCATGCTGATAGCAGTTCGCTTCTTGGGTGGTGGAGTGGTTATCTTGTTAGCAACAGCCTTTGATGGGTCAAGAGCAACAATTAACTCCTCAGCATGGTCTTCAAGATCAATATCTCCATGGATACGAGCATAATCCCTCAAAGCTTCCCAAAAAGCCACCGTGGGCTCAAAAGGGAGTTTGTGAATGTACTCCTCTGCTTCATTAAGATGCCCACATTTTCCAAGCACACCCAGAAGTCCCAAATAATGATCCATCTCCTGGGCATATCCATACTCGTTTTTAATCGACTCGAAATGGATAAATGCTTCCTCCACAGCATCCGCACTAGCACAGGCCGAGAATACTGCAAGGAAAGTTTGTGAATTGGGTTTGATTCCCTGCTCCCTCATCTGCTCGAACAAGTGCAAGCCATCGTCTCCCATCCCATTATCTGCATACCCATTCATCATCAAGTGCCAAGAATCCATATTCCTTTCGGGCATATGATCAAACACCCTCCGTGCATCAGTCATGCTTGCACATTTCCCATACATTTCAATCACTTTGTTAATCAACTGAACATCACTTCTGCATGTTGACTGCAAAAAGAAATCGTGAACCTTTTTGGCATTCTCGAGCGACTTCGATTTCCCACATAGCTCAAACAGAGTATGAAAGCAATCAGCATCTGCCTTAACCCCTTCTTTGTCCATCAGTTCAATAGCTTCCTTAAGCTTTCCCTCTCGGCACAACCGCCTCAAATCTTCAACAGAAGGCGGAACAACATTAGGTGTTTGATTCAACGTAGCCTGAACTTGATTCGAAGCCTGGTGATTGTTCCACTGGTTAGGGTTTTGAACTTGTGGAGAAAATCGGTCAGGGTTTTGAACTTGTGGAGGCCATTGATGGTCACTTCCACGATGAGGGTAACCCTGATTCTGGTTGTTCCACTGATTTGGGTTTCTGGGTGGTTGTTGATAATTAGGTGTCCGAGGGTTAACCTGGTTAGCGTTTTGATACTGAGGATAGCTCTGACTAGTGTTAGGGTTAGGGTGTCCACGATTCGGATAGTTTTGATCCCGATTGGGATAGTTTAGGTTTTGGTTCCGGTTCTGGTTCTGATAATTGAATTGATTATTGAAGCTCTGAGACTGTGGATATCCCTCACCTTGTGAAGTCCACTGGTTAGGGTTTTCAGTGTCGGAGGGATGAGGCGGTTGCTGCG
Organism: Ziziphus jujuba; assembly: GCF_031755915.1. Lineage (NCBI taxonomy): Eukaryota > Viridiplantae > Streptophyta > Magnoliopsida > Rosales > Rhamnaceae > Ziziphus > Ziziphus jujuba. Next base: position 11,672,323 of record NC_083387.1, on the reverse strand, counting down.
GCGGAGACCTCTGGTACACATTGTGCATCGCAGAGGTGCTTAGGGTTTTGGCTAAGCTTTGGAGACTGTGTTTGTTGTTGTTGTTGTTGTTGTTGTTATCGTGAATGGAGGTGAAATGAGAAGGGTATAGGGGTCGTACGTTAAAGAATGAAGGAAGATTCTTGCTACGTGCTCGTCGGATCGCCATGAGAGACGCCATTTCTGAGCTAAAACCCTAGAAAAAAAAAACCCTAACAGGAGGGATTGTTACTTTGTTGGACGGAAAATGAAGAAGAAGAAGCTCAGCGTCCCTAGTGTGTGAGACTGGGCTTTAAAATTTTTGGACCACCTTCTTCAACTTTATCGTAGCGTGCCCCGTTTCCTTTTAGACGCTACTTAATTTAATAAAAGTGAAAATGAGCATCTCGCCAATTGAATTGTGTTGTTTTATTTTTGAACGAATTGAGCTTCTTTTTTTTCTTTGTTTTTATGAATTTTGAATTAATTGAGTTGTTTTATGCGTAAAATAGGAATTGATATTTTTTAACCTTAGATTATATAAATATATTATGAATTATAAAATAAATTATTCTCCAACTTGCTCAAAAATTATTTATAATTATGAATTAATTATGTATTTTATTGAATTTTTTAAAATAATTGAGTTTTTGGGAAGAAAATTTAACTTTTTAAAGTAGACATTCTGCAACAACAACAATAATGATGATGATGATGATGATGATGATAGTAATAACATCAATAATAATAGTAGTAGTAGACATTCACTCCAATAACATTAAACCACGTTAACTTGTTATTTTTAAATATTTTTGTTAAAGAGTGGCTTTTGTAAAACATTATATATATTGCTTATATGACGTATTTATTTTTCTAATTTATATTCTTATTAAAGATGTTCAAAGAATCTAATTTAGTTTCCCTATCAGTCTAGCTATTTTCTTAAAATTTATATATATATATATATATATATAATAAATTAGAAACTTTTACATCCATTATACCCACGGTCATGATTTTTTATTTTTTATTTTTATCTGTCCTTCAATTGCTTTAAGACCCCATGGAAAAATATCAAAATTTAAAAGGAAATTAATTTTTAAAATTTAATTCATCGGAAATTAATTTTTTGGAATTAATTTTTTAAAAATAATTTTTTTATATATTTAGTAAAAAAATTAAGATTTGTAAATAATTAAATTTAATATTGTATAATAAATTAAAAAAATTATATTTTTTAAAAAATCATAAAATTTTTTATTTTTATTTTTAAAATAATACCTTTATAGATAATAATAATTTTTTTACATATTTCCCATATAAAAGGGAATTCCCTGGAACACTTTTTCATATCAAAATAAATATCCAAAATAACTCATCATTTTTTTTCAAGAAAATTAAACTTTCATTAATTTTATCATTATTCAAACTGAGCTTAAAGATTATTTATTTTGACCTCGTAAAATTTTAACATTTTACTAGATTTATATAAATTTCAAAAAAAAAAATTAATCTCAACTACTAAAACAATTTAAAAAAAAGGTTAACAACCCAACTGATTTATTTATTTTTAGCATCAGTTTTAGAAATTAAACAAATCAAGTAAATGATAAGTCTAATTTAATAATTTAATCTATTATTATCTTCATTTAGAAATTAAAACTTATCTCCATTCATATTCAAAAAATCATCTTCCTTTTTCCAAGAAATAATAAATGAAAAAACACAATCAAATCGGAAATAAGTCATTAATATTTGCCCAAATCCAACCAAAGAGGAAAATATTAGGAAAAAGAGATGAGATAAGATAAACTTTCATCTCAACATCCTAAAGAATTTTTTATTTGTCACATAATTTTTAAAAGAACTAACTTTAAAAAAGGTTTATATGGACTCTTTATAATATTCCTTAATTTATATAGAGTGGATATGATTTTCCAAACATAGATATTTAAATTTATTTTTTAATTATTATATTGTTTTAATTTAATGCATTCCCTATTACAATATTTAAAGGAAAATGTAACAAAAATAAGTAGGAAATATAAATAGAGCAATAAATGTTTATATATATTTAATTTTGATTTTTTAAAGTTTTTCATTTAAAAATTTAAAAGATGTTCTTTACTGTGGAAAGTATGTTTTCTTGATGTAGATGGATTATTAAATATATAAATGGGCATATGTTAGATCCTAAATGGTTTTTTTTTTTTTAAATTTCTTAAACCTAACTATGTCTTTAAGATCTATCCACTATTTAAGTAGGATTTAACTTGAAAGAATGGAATTGAACGAAGCCTAAAAATGCACTAATGGACATGATTTTTTATGGTCGATAGAAATGCATTTCACCCCATAAATTCCAACATTTGGAAGCATGGTTAGGTCCTTACTGCATCAATTTATGTATTATGCTTTATTAGTTTATTTATATTTATATTTATATTTTTCCCCCCTTTATATTTGAAAGAGATTTGAACTCTAAATTTTTATACAGGAAATTATTACCTTTGTAACCTGCTCTCCCTAAAAGAGAGGCCTTGTTAGTAATCGATAATATTCATGTGTTTACTAGTAGGTTACCAAATTTAAGATCAAATATAATTAGTATTCCATAAAAATAAAAATAAAAAAATAAAAAAAGAACAAAGATAATTAGTTTTTAAGGTATATTAAAAACCCATTCATAAATTAAAACTTTTGGGAAAATGGTTAGGTCCTTCCTACACCAATTCATGTAGTATGCTTTATTAGTTTTTTTTTCCCCCCTATTAATTCAAAATTGAGGGATTTGAACTTTAAATTTTTATACAGGAAATTAGTAGTATTCTAAACTACTAGCCCCAAAGAGAGGCTTTCTTAGTAATTGATAATACACAACTGTTTACTAGTAGTTTACCAAATTTAAGATAAGGTATAATTAGTATTTTCCACTAAAAATAAAAATAAAAAGCCAAGATTTTTAAGGTATACGTATGATGTTTCTTTGGGACAACCAAAATAATAGTAGTGATGACCTCAAGTTTTGGGTTATCTTATCATTTTATTACCTAATGGAATCCAAATTTGAAATTATCATAAGTAATCAGTGCTAGGTGAACTATTAAAGGGAAAAAAAAAATTTGTGGTATGACTTAACCAAAATTACATTCGACATGCTTTGGAAAAAAATTGTTATTTTCTGTTGGAAAATAAAAGATTCAGCTGTAATATCTAGAATATTAGGAGATTTGATTAGTTGTAAATAGAATGATTTGGTAAATACTGTAAAATAAAAAAGTTAATAATCAACTAGCTATTGTAGGAATATTTTTTCCTGATTTGTTTAATAGTTCCCTTTATAAGAGGATCTCTATGTAAAGCACTAGAACATAGAAAAATATATAGAATTCTATTCTTTTTCTAGAGTTTATATGGTATCAGAGCTAGGTAAAACCTCTTGTGAAAAGTGCTGTGGTATGAACAAACATGCATGAACAGTAGCCTTGCATGAACAATAACTCTGTGTGAACAGTATCCAGTGATAAAAGAATCTAAGCTCACTTTTTGGTTATGCCTAAAAAAGAAAAATTCGATCATTCTTTTGCATAACTTATTACCAATGATGTTTGAAATTTCATCTGCATCCACTCATTCCACTAATCCATCTAACAACACTATTTCTCAAACCCCAAATACTGATTCTCATTTTGTCCAGATCACCACAATCCACTTGAATGGTGATTATTTCTTAGCGTGGTCTCAATCCATTGGAATGTATATTTGAGGGTGTGAGAAAATTGGGTACCTAACTGGAGAAAAAAAGGCACCAACACCAGGCGATGCAACTTATACTACCTGGAATGCAGAAAATTCAATGGTTATGACATGGTTCGTCAATTCCATGGAAGAAGACATTGGTTCAAATTACATATGTTATTCCACAGCTAAGGACTTATGGGATAATATTAACTAGAAGTCTTCTGATTTAGGAAACCAGTCCTAAGTGTATGAGTTAACATTGAAACTCAATGAACTCCGATAAGGAGATGACACAGTCACCAAATACTTTAACTCATTGAAATGGCTATGGCAAGATTTAGATTTGCTCAATGACTATGAATGAAAATCTACTGAAGATGCATTCACAACAAGAAGATCGTGGAGGCTCATCGAATATACAAATTCCTTGCTAGGCTCAACGTGGAGTTTCATGAAGTAAAAGGAAGAATCTTAGGCAGATCACCTCTTCCTCCAATTGGGGAAGTACTTGTAGAAGTGCGAAGAGAAGAAAGTAAATAGGTTTCTCTTGCTTAAATAGGTAGTGAACCTAGTGCTTTTTCTTATTCAAATTTTGCTCCATGGATTATTGATTCTGGAGCTTTTGATCATATAACCAGTCTTTCTAAATTATTTAATACCTACTCACCTTGTTTTGGCATAGAAAAACTTAGAATTGCATATGGTAGTTTCTCACCTATTGCAGGGAAAAGTTTGATAAAACTATTGAAGAATATTGATCTTAAATCTGTTCTCCATGTTCCTAAACTAACTTCCAAGCTGTTACCTGTGAGTAAGCTTTCAAAAGAGTCTAATTGTTGTGTTATCTTTCATGATTTCCACTTTGAATTTTAGGACCAGGATTTAGGGAAGAAGATTGGCGGTGCTAAAATGATAGATGGACTTTACTATTTTGATGGTGACTTCGCTAATAATAAAAAAGCTCAAGGTTTTTGTAGTGTCAGTTCTATCTCTATTTATGAAACAAATAATTTTTTAGCATTTTAGATTAGGACATCCTAGTTTTCAATATCTTAAACACTTGTTTTCTACTTTGTTCAAGGGTTTGGATTACTCTAAAATTTAATGTGAAAGTTGTTCTTCATTTAAGAGCCATCATACTACTTATTTGTCAAAATCTTATGCTCCTTCAAAACCAATTTATTTAATTTATAGTAATGTTTGGGGACCTTCAAAAATCACTATTATTTCTCCAAAAAAAATGGTGTGTCACATTTGTTGATGATCGTACTCGATTATGTCAAACATATCTAATGAGTGAGAAATCTGAAGTAGGAACAATATTTAAAGATTTTTATAAAATGATTGAAACTAATTAACTAAAATCAGTATTATTCGTACTGATAATGGAACTGAGTATTTTAATGACCACTTAGGAGCCTTTTTAAAGGAAAATGGCATTCAACATCAATCTACATGTGTAGATACCCCTAAACAAAATGGCATTGCCGAAAGGAAAAATAAATACTTGCTTGAAGTGGCTTGTACTATAATGTTTTTAATGAATGTTCCAAAATATCTTTGGGTAGAAACTATTTTAACAGCTTCATATTTGATAAATAGGATGTCTACATGTGTTTTGAAATATAGTACACCTTTAGAGTGTTTGAATTTTTTTTTCCTGTGTCAGGAATTTCCTCGGATTTACCACTAAAAGTTTTTAGCTACACTGTTTTTGTTCATATTCCCAATCATTCTCGGTCCAAACTTGATCCAAGGGCTAAGAAGTGCATTTTCATTGGGTATGCTTCAACTAAAAAGGGGTTGCAAATGTTTTAATCCCCAAAACAAAAAAATTCATGTGAGTATGGATGTTTTTTTTTTTGGAAAACAAACATTATTTTCAAAAAAATTATCTTCAGGGGAGAAATAGAGAGTCGAAAACAATTTTTAGGATCTATCCCCTGTTCCATTACCAAATATTATCTTGAATACTACTCCTAGTTCTTCATCTCCAACTATTTTTAAAAAACAAAGGGAAGAAAGTTTTGATAAAACCATTGAAAATCGTAGTCAAAAATTGCAAAACATTATTGTGTCTCCAGTAGGGGGAAAAACACTATAAGCAATCAAAAGAACCAAAATAATGAGTGTCTGGTTTATAATCAGAGGAAACCCCATCAAAATAGTCAAGGTTCACCTATGATTCTAGAACCGAATTGATCTTCAACTTTGGACATTGATACTCAGAATATTATAAGTATTCCTATTCCTAACTCAAATTCAATTCATATTTCTAATATGCCATCAGATCTGGATATTCCTATAGCTCTTAAAAAAGGAACTTGAACTTGCAGAAAATATCTCATTGCCAAATACTTATCTTATAAAAAAATTTCTCATCACCATAAGGCTTTTCCTAAAAAAATTGACACCTGTTTATCCCTAGAAATATTCAAGAAGCCTTAAATGATCCAAATTGAAAATTAGCAGTTATGGAAGAGATGAATGCTTTGAGAAGAAATGGTACTTGGACGATAGTGGACCTACCTAAAGAGAAGAAGGCATTAGGTTGTAAATGGGTTTTCACCGTGAAATGCAAAGCTGATGGTAATATAGAAAGATATAAGGCAAGATTGGTTGCTAAGGGCTTTACCCAGACTTATGGAATTGATTACCAAAAAAATTTTGCTCTTATTGCGAAGATAAATTCAATTCAAATTTTGTTGCCTTTAGCTGTGAACTTTAACTGCCCTTACACAAGTTGGAGTGAAGAATGCTTTCCTTAATGGAGACCTTGAAGAGGAGGTCTTTATGAGCCTACCATCTAGGTTTAAGAAGAAATTTGGTCTTAGTAAGGTTTGTAAATTAAGAAAATCCCTATATGGCTTAAAACAATCTTCTAGAGCCTGGTTTGAGTGGTTTGGAAAAGCTGTAAAAATTTGTGGCTACTATCAAAGTCAGGCTGATCATACAATGTCCTATAAGCACATCAAGGAAGGCAAGGCTGCAATTTTAATTGTTTATGTAGATGATATAATTTTAACAAGTGATGATATTGAAGAACTAAAGAGACTAAAAAAGAAGTTAGCAGCTACTTTCGAGATCAAAGACTTGGAAACATTGAAATACTTTCTTGGAATGGTATTTGCTAGGTCTAAGGAAGGTATATTTGTCAACCAATGGAAATATGTTCTCGATTTACTTGATGAGACGAGCCCACTCGAATCCAAACCAGCTAGAACTCTTATTGAACCTAACTTGAAGTTACAGATGTGGGGTCCAATGAAGTATAAAACAGGCAGCAATATCAAAGGCTAGTTGGAAAACTAATTTACGTGTCTCATACACATCTTGACATAGCATTTACTGTTAGTATGGTAACCAGTTTATGTATTCACTCAAATCAGAACACTTCGATGTAGTTTATAGGATTTTAAGATACCTAAAAGGAACTCATAGAAAGGCTTTGCTATTTAAGAAACGTGGCCATCTACAAGTTGAAGCATACAGTGATGCAGATTGGGCAAGGAGTGTCATCAACAGACTATCAGGTTCAGGCTATTGTACATTTGTTGGAGGCAACCTTGTTACTTAGAGAAGTAAGAAACAAAGTGTTGTTGCTAGGACAATGCTGAAGTGGAATTTAGAGCAATTGCACATGGAATTTGTGAAGTTATCTCCATTGCCCATAATCCTGTCCTTCACAACAGAACTAAACTTGTGGAAGTGGATAAGCACTTTATCAAAGAAAAGCTAGAAGCTGGATTGATTTGTATGCTGTATGTTCATATACTAAACAAACAACAGATGTGCTTATTAAGCGATTACCAAAGAAGCAGTTTGATAACTTAGTTGGCAAGCTGGCTATGGAAGATATCTTCAAACCAGCTCGAGGGGGAATGTTGGAAAATAAAAAAATTAGTTGTAATACATAGAATATTAAAAGATTTGATTAGCTGTAAATAGAGTAATTTGGTAACTAATGTAAAATAGAAAAGTTAATAATCAGCCAGCTATTATAGGAATATTTTTTATTGATTTGTTTAATAGTCCCCTCTATGAAAAGACTCATATGTAAAGCACTAGAAAATAGAAAAATATATAAAATTCTATTCTTTTTCCAAAGTTTATGTTTTCTGTCGTCATGCCAAATATGTGCAAACACATTCATGAAATGATCATTATCTTTAAAAAGTATCATCAAAGCACCTAGCTTGTGCTAAGTCAATAGTACACATTATAAATTGGAGACACTGCTTGTGATGATGCCAGGGTCATTTTCTATATTATTTATTTTATTTAGGAAAAATTTCATCAATATTTTGTAGGTTTGAAAAATCATTTTTTACACCATTGGGTAGGAAAAATTAACACTTGCCACCTTGAAGTTAATTTTTTTAATAAATTCATTTATGAAATCTCTATTTTACCCTTTAATTTCAAAATAAATATCAAAATTTTATTTTATGATATTTTATATAATAATATATTAAAACTGTAATTCACTGACCGTTTTATAATCATATTGGTTATCATTATATGGATGAAATCAATAGTTTATGATATTTTCTAATATACACTATTATATATAGAATAATAATATAATATTTATTTTGATATATAAGAGTAAAATAAACTTTTTTATAAAACAAATTTATCAAAAAGGTTAATTTTCCAAAGCTCATAAAAGTAAATGAGGATTTGTGAAACTTTCGAAGTTTCGATGAATCTTCATCAAAACCTCAAGGTCTTTATAAAATTTTCCCTTCTGTTTATTTATACCGTTTTGTAAATGTTTCTCAAAGTCATTTAATAAAGCGTTTTCTTAAATTGAGGCCACGTTCTTTTTTGATGGAAATTGGAAGCCCTGTTCAGTTCTTGGAACATGTGGCAATTCTACTTTCAAGTTATTGAAGTCATATCTTTGTTGGTTTTGCCGTTTACATTTGAATGTTGACTAATAATGTAATTAAATATTGTTTTGTTCGTTTGTTGAAAAAAATTATATAGTACTCTTTAAGGGAACCAAATGATTTTTATATCCAAAAATTAATAAAATAATATTCTTTTTGTTGCCGTTAGAGAAATACAGAAATTGGTCAATTGTATTCACCCAAAAATAATATTAATAATAATTATTCTTACAAAAAATCAATCACTCTATTAATTACGAAACATACAAGCAACCTTGCAACAGATTTTTATATCCAAAAATTAATAAAATAATATTCTCTTTGTTGCTGTTAGAGGAATCCAGAAATGAGTTAATTGTATTATTCACCCCAAAAATAATAATAATAATAATTAAAAAAAAATCACTCTATTAATCATGAAATATTCAAGCAACCTTACAACAGATTTTTTGGCACACATCTAATCTAATCAATTTTTTGGTACACTCCAAACAAGAAACAGATAGATATGCAAATTGCAAAACAAACACAGAGAATTGCAAGCACAAGCACAGCAGCTAGCTATACAGCAAGCCTAGCAATATATTAGCTTTAGTATTATAGTTGTGATGTTCACATTATGGTTAATTTTTAACAGTATCTAAACACGTATAAATGTTTTATATGCGTTTAAACACGGTTAAACACCCACTATAATATGGACATGGAGGCCTAATATATATATGTATGGTCGCTGATGGAGAGGGAGAACAATTGGTTGGTGGGCGTCATCTTGTCATACCCTGTGCCACGTTTGGAGCCGTTGTAACTCCTCGTCGTTGCCTATCCAAATTGGCTTCCCAACCTGCATTTCCATCCAAATAATCCAAATTAATTAATAAAATAAGTGCCCAATGGCAACTACAATGTTTATTTATATATCCAATACAACAAATAATAATAATTAAGCTTACTAAATACCTACCAAACACGTTATCTTTTCCTTTTCTTATATACCGTTTCACACTTAAAACCGATAATAATTTAACGATGTTGTTTCAATTTTTTTATTTTATTTTTTTCCTAATTTCAGCAGCATCAAGATCGTGAACTATCAAATCGCAGTCTTTGAAGACTACCCGGACAAGGAATCAGTCAATCTATTTTTATGAATGACAAGCTGTTCATAGAACCTAAGTCTTATTAAAGTACATAAAAATATCGTAGTCCAATGATACATCACTATTATATATAGATTGTTTGGTGAAAAAGGTTAATAATACGTCCTTAACCTAGACTCTGAATAATCTATCATGCCGAAAAATAATATATGACCATCAACTAGTTATTATTTAGTATATACGAACAAGCACACAATATATTTATTACCAAAAAATAAAAATAAAAAGCACACAATATATGAACCAATTATAATTAATGAACATATATACGTCATAGCAAAAGGATCAGATAAAAGAGATTAGACCAATAATGAGATGTATATTACTAATTATAGTGCATGGATTTTGAATATTAAGAATATTAATATTACCTTAAGAAAAGGTGAAATTAACTATGTTAACTTGAAGACAGAAAGTAAATGATATAGTTAAATTATATATATGCTTACCTATTCCCATGTCAAAGCCTCGATGCTTGAGCTCTCTGTGCTCTTGACAAAGTGCACAAGTTTCACAGCAGTAGTGGACTAGGCAATCCACACAAGGTGACTCTTGCAAGTCATATTGACCCCTCAATCTTGAGCGGAAGAAGCAGGAATACAAGCAAGCATGCCCTGTTGTCACAAGCAAAAGCCCATACAATGCCCCCTGTAAAGCACAAGCTGCAAAAACCAAACAATTATAAAAACTAATAAAAAAAATTTAATTAATCCTCTAAACAAATCTCTTCACATATCTTTTCAAGGGGACTTACATGTTGAACCTTTACTGACAATCTCGGCAATCTGTCCGAATGTGATGCAAGGGCAAAAGCAAGTGATCAAACCTTTAATTACCAAAACAAAAATATAAATTATAATTATAAAATAGATGGTACAAAACCAACTCTCAGAAGAAGAAAATTGTTAAGTGAGCAAATATAGACAAAAGGGGTTTTACTGAAGTTAGATGGGTTTTAATCAATTTTTTTTTTTAGCTCAAAAAAAAAAAAAATTAATCAATTTGTGTGTGTGTGTTTGGTGTGTTACATACAAGTTGCAGGGTCATCACAGCAATGGCAGAGACCAGAAGACCATCTTCCTTCTAGACCACGAGGAGTATGCATGGAGAATATATGGGGAGGATAAGATCGTCTTAGATTCGGATTTGGAACTCCTGTAGCTGGGATAGACCCTGTATACTGATCATAATCAGCTGCATATTCCACCGAGTCAGGTGTTGTTGGATACATACTCATACTCTTAACTCAGTAGAATGAGATAGCCAGAAATGGCAAATGGGATGGTGAAGTTACATATGGATGTAGTAGCAGTTGGTTTATGAAGTTATATATATATATATATATATAAAAGCTAGGAGAGGACTTGGTTGTTCATTGCTTTGGTGGAAGTTGCCATATGGTCAATGCCTAAAAAATTAGTTTTATTTAGGAAAAATAAATGTTGGGTTTGGTTGAAAATGGGATTTAAAAAATGATCATGTGTAATAGTAGCGTATAGCATTGGAAAATTGCAAATCCAACAACAAACAAAGCCTATTCTGTCAAAATATTGGAAATTGTATAGGACTTTCCTTCTTGTTTTATATTGTTATGTAAAGAAACAATTGGGTGAGGGCAAGCGAGAGAGTCACTGCTTATCAAGTTATCATTGACTAGGATTCTATTTTAATTAATTATAACCTAAGAAATTTTAGTGTTAGTAAAAGTTGCTGTATATATTTACCAAAGAAGGGTTGCTGTAAATATTTCCTCAGCATGTTGACCAGATCCAACGTGGAGAACCCAAAAAATTTAAAATTCGACCTCCATCTATATGACAAGTTACAAACTAGATTTGATTCGATATCAATTATTACCTAAATCTTTTTGGAAATAGAAATATAAAACAAGGAGAGGAAAACAAAATATTCGACTCCACTGGGGATCGAACCCAGAGTCTCTGGTTCCGTAGACCAGCGCCTTATCCATTGGGCCATGGGGTCGCAGTCGTTTGGGTTCTGAGAGTGGGATTTGTTCCCACGCCCTTTCGGACCGGAACCTTAATCTGGCGCCTTAGACCATGCCATTTGAACGCTTTTGCTTTCGGATCACATTTTCGTTTGTTTAAAAAGTATGTCCTGAACTTGCTCCCCCCCATCTTCAAGCATGTATATAAAAATAAAATAAATATAAAATAATTTTACTTTAGAAAAAAAATATTTATTTTACTGTATATATATACAGTAAAACTAATATTTTAAAAAACGTTGATTTTTGATATAGTTAGCATGCAAACTATCCATACCCTATAATTTTCCTATATATATATATATATATATATATGTATATATATTGTTTATAATCTTCTTATACAACTATATATCTATGAAATTTATCAAAATATTTATATATATATATATATATATATATATATTAAAAAAAAAGAAGAAAACTAATCTATGAAAAGATTAATTAGCAATAATAAAATAAATTAAGTCTTTAAAATTGAGCAATTGAAATAATCCAATAAAAAAAATATTATTTATCATCATTGGTAAAATAGACAAATGGGTAATAAAAAAATTTTGAGGTGCTGCTTGATAATGTTTTGATTTTTATTTTTTTTATTATATGGTTTGCTCACTTTAAATGCTCGTTTAGAGTTTGTTAAATATTTTAATTAACTATAATTTTGAGAGAGAAAAAAGAAAACATAAATATTAATTTAAAAATCATTTAAAATTGGATTCTATTTTTTTTTATATATATTTATAATTATCCAAAATGACTGAGAGACTCTAATTGCTATAAACAGACATTTGAAATAAATAAATTATACACAATTTGCTATCTAAAATATTTGATTTATTATAATACTCTTGTAAAATTATTTGGAATACAACGAATCAATTTGACAATCTATATAGGCTGATTCTAACTATTTTGAACAAACATTTAAGATAAATAAATTATACACAATTTGACATCTAAAATATTTGATTCATTACATTACCTTCATCAAATTATTTGGAATATAATGAATCAATTTGATTCATTACAATACCCTTATCAAATATATGTGGAAATAATGAATTAATCTAACAATCTATATAGGTTGATTTTTAACAAGGTTTAAAAAATCGAAAATAACCTGAAAATTTTGCCGATATATCAATTTTTCCATTGGATGGAAAATAAACTTAAGTTCGAAATGGAAACAGAATATAATTTTCGTAATATCCATCGAAATTTTTGGTATTTCTTTACAATTTCCATAGAAATTTTAGTCAAAATATCCATATTAAATCCTTAATAATTGGTTAAAAAATTTACAATTTCCATAAAATTTTCACCAAAATTTCAAAAATATCTGTGAAAATTTTTAATTTTTTTAAAAAAAATCATAAATATTATTGATATTTAGTAATTTTTTGGTGAAATTAACTTCATTAATAGGTCCTTTACTTTTTAATTGCCTTTCAAACATTTAGTGTTATAAGCAAAATAGAATGAATTAAATTGAATAACATTAATAAGTTATATTTATTAAATATTGATAAAGCAAAAACACTAAAATTGTGGATTATATTTTTTAATCTGGTAAATCTCATTGCCAGGAATATATCTTTTCTACAAATGTGGGTAAATAGATGATGAAACAAGTACATGTGAAGTAACAATGTTTGCTTGAAAAATAAAAAATATTTCTGACAATTCATAAGTTTTTGTAGCAAATTCTAGTTTCATTTCGGAAACTTGTGAGACAGCCAACTAGAACTACTAGTGCTTCTACTCCATCAGGTTGTATACATTCACAATTTGAGATTTTTAGTAATCACTTTAGCTCAAGTAGTGATGAAAATTACTTCAATAAATTCACTGAATTAAAAGTTAGAAGAGATAGTGGTCAAAATGAATCACCAAGTCGAGAAGTTGGATTAAGACCATTTACTAGTGAACAATATTACACATATGCAACATAAGATGAAGATCAGGAAACTAGAGATGCAAGTTAAGGAATTTGTGCTGTTGGAAAAAACTATATACGTTAAAAGAAATCAATAATGGAGATATCACAACAAGACAATAATTCGATTTCTATGAATTTTGGATCAATAAAGGTTGGAAGCCATTTTCATAATCCTTATTTAATAGATATTTATAGAATGTCATCAAGTAGCAACTCATGGGTACTATCTTAATCTCAACCATCAGAGAGTAATAGTTATGCAATAGCCAACCAATAATGCAATATCCATATAGTTGACATATTAACAATTATACACAAAATTATCAAGAAGATATATATTTTCATAACTATTTTTCACATTTCATATCTCAAAATCAAAAATGAGGAAGGGATCATTAATTTTCAACCATCCAAAATTTCTTTGTAGTATCAAGATGACATTTATGAAATATAATGTAACTGTAATAATTGTTTTATATATTTTAGTTAATAAATAATTTTATCGAATATGTATTTTTGGCATATTTTTATTAATAATAAGTTATTTATGATCATTAATAGGGGTGGACTCGGTGCGGGTTCGTTCGGTTTTATGGGTTTTTTTAAACCGAATTCGGTTTCGTTTTGATAGATAATCGAACCGAATCGAACTCCATATGCAACCTGAAAACTGACCGAACCGACCATCCTTGGTCGGTTTGGGTTGGGTTCACTGGTTGGGCCGGTTTGGGCCTCGTGTTGGGGTGGGTTAGGTTAGCGGTTTGGATTCGCAGATTGGGCTGGTTTGGACCTCGGCCCAATTTGTATATATTTCAAATTATGTATATTTTTGGACCAAAATTGTATAATATTTTACTGGAGAGGAGAAGAGACGAGTGCACTGATGCTGGTGCTGGCTGCTCCTAGGGCTTCATGAGAGGGATTGGACTTACAAATCTGGAGGAAACTTTTGGGTTTATACATGTTAATAAAAATAACTTTAATACTATATTAGTATAATTATATATAAAAATAAAATAAAATATTAGTTTATTGATGATCAGTTTGGTTTAGATTGGGTTGGGTAAAATTTCATCCAACCCGCAATCCGAACTGATCGTTTCGGTTTTTTTATATATTTAATTGAACCAAACCGATTAATGAGTTAAAACCAACCCAAACCAAACCAAACCAAATATGTCGGTTTGGTCGGTCTAGTTCTGTTTTTGCCCACCCCTAGTTATTAATGCTTCAATTGATTAAGAGGAATATAATATTCGTTAAATATTTTAGCAAATTTTATAATCAATTTGATAATTGATGGATTAAATAAATTAATTCTAAAGACTTTTGATATTTTCATTGATATCGAAATTTTGAACTTTGATTTTGAAAAGGTTGGAAGGGGAGGTGGCTTCCTAATTCTTAATTTTTGAATGATCTTCATTATATTGACCACCCACTGTTTATCTTTTGCACTAATAAAAAGTATATAGATTCGTCTATTGTTGAAAAATAGATTAAATTCATATATAATAGATTTACGTTATCATTTAATTGCTTATGGAAGACAAAGTTTAAAATATCCAATATTTCCTAGAAATTTCCTCGATATTTATATTTTTTGAAAGGGTCGAAATAAATTTAAGTTCGAAATGGAAAGGAATAAAACTTCCATAATATCCATTGAAATTTTCAAAATTTCGCCAAAATTTCCATAAAAATTTTCATAAACTATTCATATCAAAATTTTAACAATTTGGTTAAAAAATTTATAATTTTCATGAAAATTTCTGAAATTTCTACTGAATTTTCGAAAATATCTATGGAATTTTTTTAAAAAAATTCATAAATATTATTGATATTTAGTAAAAAAATTTATCAAATTAACTTCATTGATAATTTTTTTTTAACCTTTAATTTATTTTTAGACATTCTGATATAAGTAAAATAGAATGAATTAAATTGAATAACATTAATAAATTCTACATATTAAATATCGATAAAGCAAAAATACAAAGATTGTGAATTATATTTTTAAACCTGGTAAATCTTATTATGGGGAATATCTGTTTTATAAATATGGATAAATAGATAATGAAATATATACATGTGAAATAATAATATTTGTTTTAAAAATAAAAAAAATCCCTGACAATTCACAAGTGTTTTTTTTTTTTTTTTTTTTTTACATTTTTGAAGAAGAAAATTGTTTAAAATATATTCCTTATAACAAGTTTTATTTTTCATTTTCTTTTTAAGAAAAAGACAATATATCATTTACTGGTGAACAATATTACACACATGCGACACAAGATGAAGATCATGAGAGTAGAGATGCAGGTCAAGAATTTGGTGCTATTGGAAAATACTATATACATAAAGAGAAATCTATAATGGAGATGTCACAACAAGAAGAAGATTTGATTTCTATGAATTTTGGATCTATGAGGGTTGGAAATCATTTTCATAACCCTTATTCAATAAATATTTATGGAATATTATTAAGTAGCGACTCATGGATATCATCTCAAATTCAACCATCACAAAATAGTAGTTATGCACATAGTCAACCAATAATGCAAGATCCATATAGTTGGCATATTAATAACTATATGCAAAATTATTAGGGAGATACATCTTTTCATAATTATTTATCACATTTCACATCTCAAAATCAAAATGAGGAAGAAACCAATGATTTTCAACCACTTAGAAGTTCCATGAGGTATTAAGATAATATTTATGAACTATAATAATTGTAATAATCATTTTATATATTTTAGTTAATAAATAATTTTATCATATATGTATTTTTTTGACATATTTTTATTAATAATAATTCATCCATGGTCATTAATGCTTATTATAAATCAATTCATTAAGAAGAATATAACATCCATTCAATATTTTAGAAATTTTTATAATCAATTTGATAATTAATGGCTTGAATAAGTTAATTCTAAAGTTTCAATAAAAATTTTCATTTTTCAAAACAAATTTCCATCATTTTTATAATTATTTATTGATATTCTATATTTTTCGATATTTCTATAGAAATTTTCATATTTTAAATTCTCAATATTTCCATTGATATCGATTTTTTGAATCTTGATGGAAGATAATGACTCAATATCTAAAGCAGATTCGAAGAGACTGTTTGAAAAGTGATTTCAAGATTCTCAATTTTTGAATGATCTTCACTTTATTGACGAACCTCTCGTTATCTCCGTCATGGATAGGTATATATATGTATCTAGTGTCCAAAAATATATTAAATTCATAATATAGAATAGATTTATTTTATCATTTAATTGGTTTTTTTTCAATATGTAAAGAAATTAATAATGTTTAATTTAGAAAAAAAAATATAGGTTGATAAAAAGCTTCCCATTAAAGTTGTAAATTCATATGTTTTAAATACTTTGAATAATTTGATTCTTAATTATCCCACTAAAAGAATTAGATTCACTATATTTTATTAACATAACATAATTATAGGTAATAAAATTATTATTATTATTGTTATTATTATTAATATTAATATTATTATTATTATTTATGAGAATGATTTGTTTCAAATACAATCATTGAGAGTAAAATAACTAACTAAATGCCATTCAACTACGTTGCCAATTTATTCTCTTCATTTCTTATAACATAGTTCAACTTTAACTTTAACTAACTCCAGCAGCTTCAACTTTTGTATTAGACTTTGGATCTTGTAAATCAACAATTGATCTTTTCTTTTATTTAGGTACGTTTTTATTTATTCATTTATTATTTACAAGCATTTCCTCTCTTTTGTACCCTTGCGAAGGGTTACATATATTTGGTACTTGTTCATCTATATTTTTTGTCATTTAATATGTAGCAAAATATTATCCAAACATTTATTGTTGAAAGATTCTAAACCAAAATTGATGAAGAGATTGGCATTAAATTGTATGTGAAGGAGAATTTTGTAAATTTCAAATCTATTTAGATGTAACTGAAAATTGATATTGAATTAGATCCAACAATTGAACAAGAACTTACTATGTGTATCACACAAAAATTAGGGGTTTCAACAACTTTAGCAAATTTGACTTCATAAAAACACCAGAGCAATTAGATTTATTTTTTGAGTTTATTATAAAGTCATATATTTGTAATTTAGAAGAAAATTAAATAATTATATTTTTTTTATTATTATATTATTTGACTAATAATAAAGGATGAGAAAATTATAAAATACCTTGTTATATCGTCTAAGTGTTAGCTTTCAATTTACTTTCTAATTTATTTTTTTTTGAGCAATTTCCCCCCAAACTTTAGTATAGTGTTAATTCATTTTTTTTATTTATTTATTTAGTTATTTTTTAGATTTTGATGAAATTGACTAATCAATCTTAAAAAATTGTTTGCTTATATAAATAACATTTATCTAAATGAAAAAATTATCAACATTACTATTAGAAAAAAAAATAAGAACCAAAACAATTTATTTTGTGTTACCTTTCAATTTTTATCAAATTCGATTATAAAATAAACTCTAAATTTAGACATATTTTAGTTATATAAACAATAAATTTGGATGCTAATCAGTCAAATTTTTAAATTCTATCAAAAAATTATCAAAATTTGGTAAATTGATACAGTTTCGAAGTTTAAAAGAGAAATTGCTTAACAGAACAGTTTAGTGTACAAACTGAATCTTGAATAAAATACAAAGGAGAATTTTGTAATTTTCCCAAAAATATACATGATAGAGCAAAAAATATTAGCACAAATACACCCTTAAATTATACCCAATTTGATACTTTGCATATTAAATTTTTTTTGGTATTATACATTTTGAATTTCACTTTACGTTGTACTAAAGGTTCAAAATTTTTGTATCGGTGGAAATATTGAAGGTTCAAAATATGAAAATTTCTATGGAAATATCAGAAAGTATCGAATATCGATAAAAATTTTCAAAAAATAATGAAAATTTATTTTAAAAAATAAAAATTTTTGTTAAAACTTTAGTATTAGCTTACTTAAACAATCAATTATTAAGTTGATTATAAAAATTATAAAAATTATAAAAATATTACATCAATATTATATTTCTCTTAGAATCTATTTGGTACAACTAATGAAAGTAGAGTTTTAGTTTGTAGAGTTTTATAATATAATTTTAGTTTGTAGAGTTTTGTAATAGAATTTTAGTTTGTAAAATTTTGTATAATAGATTTAAAAAGAATTTTTATTAAAAAACTAATAAATATTTGGTTGTAAATAAAAAAAGTTATATAAATGCTCATTAAGTTTTCATATAAGTTAAAAAGAAAAAGCTTTTTTAGAGAAGCATAAAATTTGGACTTCTCTAAAACAGATTAAATATATATATATATATATATTTTTTTTTTTTTTGTCAACAAGTGCTTATTGACTCTTGCTAAACATTCTTATTTTTTAACAAAAGAGCTTTTGGTTAAAAAAAAAAGCTCTGCCAACGAGACATTTAATCAATTTAATTTACAGTAAGATGTAACGATCACAAATAAACTATTATTAATATAAATATGCAAAAACAAAATTATATATTTAATAAGTTGTTTATTACTTAAGATAAAACAATCATTACAATTACATTATATTTCGTAAATATCATCTCAATACTCATAGAACTCTTAAATAATTGAAAATTATTAATATATTTCTCATTCTCATTTTAAAATGTGAAATGTGAAAAGTAATTATTAAAATATGTATCTTTTTAATAATTTTTCATATAATTATTAATATATCAATCATAAGGATCTTGTATTCAATATATTCTATCATCTTTTTATTTTATTTTATTTGCTTAATGTTATTAATTTAAATTCTATCAGTATTAATTTTATATAATATTATATTTTCATGTTATTATTTTTCATTCTTATATAATTAATTATTAACTTGTAATTATAGGATTCTAGTGAATCCATCTTATACAAAATGTATAACAAGTATATATATTTTATTAATAAATAGAACTTGTTAAAGTTATTGAATTCAATTCACTTTATTTTATTTATATCATTAAATACTTAGAAAATAATTAAAAGGTTAAAAAAAATATCACTAAAGTTAATTTGATAAAATAATTTAGTAAATATCAATAATATTTTTGAATTTTTATAAAAAAAATAAAAAATTCATAGATATTTCCAATATTTCCATAGAAGGTTTTGAAAATTTACATGGAAATTTCTAAAATTTTGATGGATATTATGAATTTTTTAACCAAATTGTTAAGGATTTAATGTGGATATTTTGATGGAAATTTCCATGGAAATTTTGGTAAGATTTCGGAAATATCAATGGATATTATAGAAATTTTACTCATTTTCATTTTGAACCTAAATTTTATTTTGACTCTTTAAAAAAATAAAAATTTTGAGAAAATTTCAAATATTTTAAACTTTGGTTGTACTTTGCATGCTTTTCATTTTTTCTGTTGACTTTTTAATAGATTTAACAAATGGTCGATACGCAGGGTAAAAATAAGAGTATAAAATGTTATTTTATATAATTTATGGTGTTAAATGTAAAATTTTTTAAATAAAAATAATTAAGTACAACTAAATTTATTAAATAATGCTATTATATTTTAAATAAGTTTGTAAAACAAAAAAAAAGAAAAGAAATAAAATGTGATTTTTCAAAAATAAAAATAAAAATCTTTACCTATGATAAACTTCTTTAAAAATTAAATAAATAACAACAAAAAAAAAAATTGAACATGCATTAAATTTTTGTTTGGAAAAGTAAAAATTTTATATAAAATAAAAAATACATGAAATAAATAAAATAACATATTTTGAAAAACTAATCCTGCAAAGTTTTATTTTAGATTTTATAATACTTAGATTATTTTTTTATACGTCTTTATTTTTGTAATCTCTTTAATATTTAGATATTATTATTTTTATTTTTTATTTTTTTCAAAAATTACATTTGCATTCTTTTAAAACTTTGCCAATTTATTTGAAGAATAATAATTATTTTTAATGAAAAAAGTTTATTAATTTTCATTTAAAAATTTTTGCATTTTACAACATAAACCATATAAAATTACACTTTGCACTTTATCTTTGTTCCATATGTTAGTCATATGATAAATCTGTTAAAAAATTAACAACAAAATTATAAAGGTGCAAGATGCAAAGAAAAGTGAAGCTTAAGGTGCACAATGCCAAAACAAGAAGGTTTAGAGTGTAAGGTATCAAAATGGGTATAGTTTAAAGTACATTGGTATCAATATCCCTAAAATAAAAGAATAGAAAAACAAATGATATAGAAGTTAGCAAGTTATGATGGTTTTCCATGAAGATCTCTTTTTTTTTTTTAAATTTTTTTAGATCATTTTAAAATTTAAAATTTAAAAATATATTTGAAATTTATATGAATTGTACATTATTTATTTTGTCCTCATAGAAATTTAGTGTTTTTTTTTTTCTAAATTTTATTTTTTTGTAATACTACAATTTGGGAGAAAGGGGATTTTCATATAGGCCGTGAACTCTAGACCTGCAGGGCTATTCTCTAAGCCTATGAATGCTTAGAATTTTAGTATTCTATTAGAATCATATAAATTCCTAAGTAAATTTTTGAATCTTAACTTTGAAGTAATTTAATGGCTAATAATAAAGATTTTGATGCATAATCTTGATAAGAGAATGACTTTATAAAAAATTGAGCAAATAATTTTTATTTTTTATTACTTCATAGATAATGATGTGTGTATATATATATATATATATAGTTCTTTATATGGTAAGTACATGGTAAGAGCATCTCTAATAATTTTTTAGATTGTGAAGAGCATTATCAATAGACAATGTGAGTAATGTTTAAGAAAATTTGCTTTACAATGATAATTTTCTTCATTATCAATAGACAATATGAGTAATATTTAAAAAAATTTGCTTTACAATGATAATTTCTAAAATAATTATCAAATTAATGTAGCATGTACATCAAAGACTAGTACAGAGCAAGAGTCCCTAACATTCTTTTAATTTCTCTTTACATTAATAATAGTTACAAGCTTCCTTTTTATTGGTTCAACCAAAGACATCAATGAATGCCTATTTTTAGATAATCTATTAATAAAGTTTTCTAAAAAGTAATTTAAAAAAAATGAAAATTTTCAACATAGAAAAAAATTAATAAAATATGTAATTAATAGTTATAATTAGCTTTCCTCTACGTGCTATTAAAGAACAATTTTATAATTTTTTTTTTTTTTTTTTAGTCTAATCACCTAAGACAAAACCATCCCAAACCGCTTCGTCATTTGAATTTATGTGTGAAGGGTATAAGCATGGGTGCTTAACTATTATAATTTTATTAATTGTATATTTATGCTAAATAGATTTAAATAATATTAATTCTTTATGTTATATAGAAAACAATTCACACACACCTACCGAGAGATGCTTCGAAATTTTTTTTTTTTTTTTTATGCATCATAAATATAGACATTCATTAAAAAAAAAAAAAACACTGTAAAAGAAGCTTTTTACTTTTAATTTTAAAGGTTGCGATAGAAATGTCATTACAAAACAATATTTGTCGAGTATATATTTATGTTTAAAAGATAAAAATAAATAGATACATCGTTATTGGTTATTATTATTATTATTATTATATACAGCATATGGGACGCGCCTCATAGAGGGAGCTTTACCGCCAAAATGCGGCGTTTTGAAATGGAGAAACACTCCGTATCTTTCTGAGGACACACACTCAGAGACGGACAAAGAGAGATTCAGTGGTGTGGGCAATTCCATTTCATACGGAAATGGAGGACGAAGACGAAATTCTTTCCGATTCAGAAGAATCTGAACCTTCCGATTCCAGCGACGAATTCACCGTCGACCGCAAAGAATATGAAGAAGAAGAAGAAGAAGAAGAAGGAGAAGAAGACCTCCAAGACGATGCCGTATGCGAGAATCAGCACCCAAGGAGAATTTCTCAGCTGCCACCGCCAATTGAAGACCGGAAATCAAAGAATGTGGATGCTCTCGTCAGGTACTCTTTCAGATTCAGTCTCCTTTGGTCTTTGCTAAAATTTGTTTTCTGCCTTTTCCAGCATTAGGCGAAATCAGAAAATTGCC
This sequence comes from Ziziphus jujuba, assembly GCF_031755915.1. Lineage (NCBI taxonomy): Eukaryota > Viridiplantae > Streptophyta > Magnoliopsida > Rosales > Rhamnaceae > Ziziphus > Ziziphus jujuba. Next base: position 11,649,464 of record NC_083387.1, on the reverse strand, counting down.
GGTTTTGTGCTTCACGGTGTCAGCTGTTTGGTATTATTACTCATTCAGAGGAATGAGATTTTTTTTCTTGTATTTAAAAAAAATGTTTCAAGTATGATGTTAGATCAAATTGAAACAGTTGGTATTTAGGGATTTTTTTTTTTTTTCTGTAATTGAAGTGGAAATTTGCTTAAACTTTGATTTTAATTTTTGTCAGAGGCAACCTCGTAGTGAGAAGACAGTCGCTGCTTCCGCGAGTTCTATCAGTGACTGAAGGGTCTGCTGTTTGTAGGAAGCCTTTTAAACCACCTTGCTCTAATGGCTACCTTGATCAGAATGAGAATCTTACTCGTCGTCTCTGGGCCCGTAAACGATTTGTTCCTTGGGGTTCTTCGAGACCAGCTTTGGTGGCAATTACGAATCGTTTCTATATACCAAATGCTGTCGAGAAAATTGTAGAGGAGGAGAGTGTGACACTGCCACCTGGGGTTGAACCTTTGATCTTGTGGCAATCTGAAGATTCTGAGCATGCGGCTGCTAGTGTGGTGCAGATAGTGGTAGATCCATTGCTTGTCCGTTTCCTACGACCACATCAAAGGTATGGCAAATCAATGGATTTCTAATGTGAGTTGTAGTTTGTGATGTCATCATTATAAGAATTTCATATTATAAGTTTTGGTTTTGATTTTAATTATTTATTAATTTTGTAGTAATATAATCATATATATATATATATATATATGTTCACAATTCTTATTATCAGAACCGAACTTTATATCTGCATCCTTTATAAGCTGTTAGTGCATTTTGAAGTGCCAAAATTTTTATAGCATTTTGGTAGTTGAATCCAATTAACTGAGAGTGATAATCCTTATGGTTTCTAAAAATTGATAGGGATGTTGTTTTGATGCAGAGAAGGTGTACAGTTTATGTTTGAATGCGTTTCGGGGTTATGTAGTTCTGCAAACATTTATGGTTGCATACTGGCTGATGATATGGGGTAAGTGCGCTTCTCTCTCTACAGTGCCTTTTTTTTTTTTTTTTTTTTTGGGGGAATTGTGCATGCAGTTTCTTTTGTTATGTTATTTATCTGCAGGGCTAATGTCTTTGACAGATTGTTTTATATTTCAATGCTTTTGCAGTTTGGGAAAGACATTGCAGTCAATCACATTACTTTACACTCTTCTTCGTCAAGGGTTTGATGGGAAACCAATGGCTAAAAAGGCTATTATAGTCACTCCTACCAGTCTTGTAAGCAACTGGGAGGCTGAAATCAAGAAATGGGTTGGAGAAAGAGTTGAGCTCATTGCTCTATGTGAAAGTACCAGAGATGATGTTGTTTCTGGAATTGACTCATTCACAAGTCCCCACAGCTCATTACAGGTAAGTCTCTGCAATTAATCTGAATTTTATTTTTGAATGATGCATCTACAATCAACGCTTTTCCAGGTTCTTATTGTTTCGTATGAGACATTCCGGATGCATTCACCAAAATTTAGTCACAATGAATCTTGTGACCTTCTAATATGCGATGAGGCTCACAGGCTCAAAAATGATCAGACAATTACCAATCGGGTATGAATATGATACAAAAGGAGTAACTTTTCTCTGTATGTTTGTTTCGTTAATGTATAGGGCAATCTGTTGTTATTTTTATTTATGATGTTCATAAATTTTTCTGGGTCAGGCATTGGCTGCTTTGCCATGCAAGCGGCGAATTTTGTTGTCTGGAACTCCAATGCAGGTGAAAAGCTCTCATAAACAATGTTGCATAATACAGAATTGGTACTGTTTCTTAACTTCTCTCTCCATAACTTTGCAGAATGACCTAGAAGAGTTCTTTGCCATGGTAAATTTTACTAATCCAGGAATTTTAGGTGATGCTGCCCATTTTCGCCGCTATTATGAGGTGAGTTAGCTGCTTCCCATTTGAAATCCTTTTGGGCAATACTGGTTCTTTGGATGGCATACACTTGCCTGTTGCATGATATGTGGCTAGTTATCCTTTACTTGTAGTTCTGAAGCGACATGCCTGATAATATTAGTGTCCTCTGAAATAAATTTTCATACAAACGTGCATTCTTTGGGCATAAGCTTAAGATTATGCAGACTTACTAAAGTCTGCTGGTAAAGTCATTAGGCAGCATTTTGGTGGTCTAAGGTAAAATAAATGGTGCTACGCAATGATTTATGGTGGAGTTTGCCATTTCATTCTGATTAAGTACTGCTAGTAGGCATCCGTGAGACATAATTTGGGTTTCTGGTCATATTGATATTTTTGGATGGTAAATTAATCTCTGGATGGTAAATCAATAACTGATATAGTGCTGAAGTAGTCTTTGAGAGGCATGCAATTGAGAAATATCTCCTAATGGCATACCAAATTTAATGTTGTCCTTTTGTAAGAGATAACACCGTTAAAGTATGCTTATTTCTGTTTCTGAACTGTTTACATTTATGCATTGTTAAGGCACCTATTATATGTGGAAGAGAACCTACTGCTTCTGATGAACAGAGGAAGCTAAGTGTTGAACGATCTGCAGAACTAAGTGGCAAAGTTAACCAGGTTATGCTATTTTGATGACAAAAGAAACTTGTTAATTCTTTCTTTTTTTTTTTGCTTCATGAGAGTTGTATCAGATTCCTTTTTTAGTCAAGGAAACATGAAGTTCTTGCTCACGATAAAAATAGTAAATCCTATGAATTAAGAACTTGATTAGAAATATTATGTAATTAGCAGATACTGAATTTTTTTTTTTTTTTTTTTTCCTTCTACTGCTAACTCATTATATAATTTTGCAGTTTATATTGCGTAGGACAAATGCACTACTGTCAAATCATCTGCCACCAAAGGTAGAGCATTACCTTGCTCTCTATGCAATTCCAAGGAAAACAAGGTTTATCTTGAAAAACAAATTACAAAGTAAATTATAGATCGAGATATCTAATCTGCAGAATATCAAATTGAACAAGTAAATAAAAACACAAACACCATGGCATATTTGCTAAAGTTGAGGGCATAATTGAAAAGAGTTGCTTAAAACTGGAATTGCTTTCTTGTAAATGGTACTAATTAAATGTCCCAAGGCGTTATTGTATGGTTGGACAAGTACATGGTTCATATTTTGGGAAAGGTAAAAACATAAAGAAACTATTGTTTTAGAGTCTTCCTGTCCAACAGCAATCCTATCTACATCCTTTTCTTTTGACTCTTTTTCTGCTTGTCTTGTAATTAGTATTAAACTTATGGGAGTTGAAATCCATGACTTATTTTTTTATCCCCTACAGATAGTTGAAGTTGTTTGTTGCAAGTTGACTCCTCTCCAATCTGACCTATATAATCATTTTATACATTCTAAAAATGTAGGTTCTCATTCTTATTGATCTACCTAGTAGTTTTTGAGTTCATAAATTTCAATGCTTAGCAACAATATTCTGACAGGTTGTGTTGCTATTTCTAATGTGCTTTAAACACAGGTTAAAAGGGCCATTTCTGAGGAATTGAAGCAATCAAAAATTTTGGCTTATATAACAGCACTTAAGAAGCTTTGCAATCATCCAAAGGTGTGACGTATTTGTAAAACCACAACTTGAGATATTCTTCTGTCCAGATCATGTTCTGGACCCGTTCTATGTCCACCAAAAAAATAAAAAAATAAAAAAGGCAATGACATCATGTACAATTGCAAATCAGATTTTATTTTTATTTCTTAGCATCGGTGTCTTATTTTTCTTCTGAGTAGTTTTTTTAGTTATTTTTTGTCGAAGCATTGACAGGTAGAATTTTCATTTTTGGAATTGAAAAGCAATGTTTACACCTTAAAGTAGCCCAACTCTACTTTGGAATTTCTGGTTACATGATCTCTCTGTGGATTACGCTGTCTATCTCTTTTCCTGCTATTTTTGCATCGTGATTCAATTAATTTTGCAAGCTAAGATTCACTTTCACTTGTCAAATTTACGGCATCTTTTAGCTCATCTTTTTTTTATTTTGCTGAGACATCTTGCAGCTCATTTATGACACTATAAGAAGTGGAAGTCCAGGAACTTCAGGTTTTGAGGACTGTATTCGCTTTTTCCCCCCAGAGATGTTCTCCGGAAGGTAAGCCTTACTTCTGCATTTCTATCCTAATATATTATTTTAATAGCAATAAAACCTCTAATTATTTGGCATTCTTTTGTTAGATCTGGATCATGGACTGGAGGAGATGGGGCTTGGGTTGAACTGTCTGGAAAAATGCATGTCTTAGCTCGGTTACTGGCTCACTTACGTCAAGGGACTGATGACCGTATTGTACTCGTCTCAAACTATACTCAGGTACTTTTACATTGTTATTGTAGATAATTACAGAGTAGTACAATTGAATGAGGTGTGTTTCTAACTTGTTAAAACGTATATAACCTTTTGGATTTTCTATCATGTGGACTGTAAGTCGTCAGAGTTCACCAGGCAATCAAGTGGTGTGATATATGAGGCTGCCAATGAGATGTCATTGCATAGAAACATATTATTCACAGATAAGAAAAAGAGGTTCATGTGATATGAATCAGAGCCAAGTGAGAAATGGTTTTGAGTTAAAATTTAGAATATTTCAATCCGTTAGCATGCATTCAGTGTAAAAGTAACGTGTATTTGTTTGTGCATGGTGAAAATTAAAAAAAAAAAAGAAAAAGAAAAGAAAAGAAAAGAAAATAGAACCTATTTTGTTGTTAGCATTCTCCTTTCCAAGTATCACTTTAACCATTGAACTTACTTTTATTATTGCTATAAATAAGTCAGTGGGTATCCATAGGTCTCTGTTTTTGTAAAAACCTGGTTTAATCATGCCTGTAAGAATAAGCAATGAAAATGAAATGCTTATGCATGATTGCATATAACTAATTGAAAACAAATCTGTTTGGTCATTTGCAACCTCAATTTTTTTTTATTTTTTGCTCCTTTAAGTTGTTTGATAATTGCCTACCATCTCATTGAACTTATTTTGATGTCTCAGACGCTGGACCTTTTTGCTCAGTTGTGTCGTGAAAGAAGATACCCATATTTGAGGCTTGATGGAACAACATCCATCAGTAAAAGACAGAAGCTAGTGAACCGTTTTAATGATCCATCAAAGGTTTGCAGTTTTCAGTTCATAAGCTCATTGAAATAATTACTTTTTTTTATGTTCCTCTCTTTTGATAAATATGTCCAATTCAATTTCTTTCAGGATGAATTTGTGTTTCTCTTAAGTAGCAAGGCTGGTGGTTGTGGTCTCAATTTGATAGGTGGAAATCGGCTAGTTTTGTTTGATCCTGATTGGAATCCCGCCAATGATAAACAAGTAATTTCCTAGGTTTAAATCTATATGTATAATTGGCATCTCACTATTAATATATGTGCCCTACCATGATATAGTATTCTTATCTTTTGCATTTTCTTTTATCATTCATTAACAGGCTGCTGCAAGAGTCTGGAGGGATGGACAAAAGAAAAGAGTATTCATATATAGATTTTTGAGTACTGGAACCATCGAAGAAAAGGTTCTGACATTACTATCTTTTGTTTCTCTTTCGCATTGATCTGTATATATGCTAACCTGTTGTCTTAGCTTGAGTTTGATAGACTATTCTGCTGCTTTAGGTGTACCAGCGTCAGATGTCAAAAGAAGGGCTTCAAAAAGTTATCCAACAGGAGCAAATAGATAACCTCACAGCACAGGTTGGTATGTTGTTTCTTTAAATTGGGTTTGGTGTTTAGTTTTAAATGTATGATACCTCAAAATAATCTTATTTCAGGTAAATGTTCTTTCAACAGAAGATCTCCGTGATCTATTCACCTTTCATGAGAATGTGAGGTAAATTTATTCTCCACTTCCCTCATCTCATTGATTTTTCTGTATGGCCAGTTTGCATTGCTCTCATAGTTCATTAAAGTACTCTACTGGTCTCATGCATACACCGTAACTCTTTTTACATAAGATATGACCTTAAATGCAATGTTGTTCTTTTTTCTCATTAATTCAATATTAGATGGTTTCTATATTTTTCCATAACAGTATCAATGTTGATCTATATTTTAGTCTTCCAAACGTTGTGGATTGTAATTTTACAATTACTAATGTCATATAAGATGAAATTGGAAAATGCCTTACTATTTGCCACTTTTTATTTCTCTTTTGCGTTGACTCAGTCTGCTAAAACATGAATGAAACAATTATATATTTAGCCTTAATCGTGTAACATAAAAGCAGTGCAGCATAAGCTTGTTTCTAGCATAAAGATTTTACTTATCAGAAAGACTATTACATCCTTTATTCACACATAATTATTATTCAGGACTCTATTTTGTCTGCAAATAATTATAGATTTGGCCTTCATAGTGTAACATAAAAGCAGTGCAGCATAAGCTTGTTTTTAGCATAAAGATTTTACTTATCAGAAAGAATATTGCATTTTTTATTGACTCATAATTATTAGTCTGGACCTTTCTTTCTCTATTTAGAAAAAGTGAAGTTTAAAATCATTTTCACCTGAACCCAGCCGTCCAAATCCTCTTACCTTGTTCAGCTTTTTGAGTCTTGGATATATGATTACTGGATGCAGTATTTCCTTGTTTTGATAACATACAATTTTCTTTCCCTTTTTTTCTTTTTTTCCCAATTATATTTCTAGATCTGAAATTCATGAAAAGATGAACTGCATCCGTTGTCAAAACCATAATGACATGCCTGAGAATGTAGTTAACGGAGATGACAATCAGTCAATCAGCACAAGTTGTCAGTCTGATGAAGACACTGCTGATATAGGTGGATTTGCAGAAATTACAGGATGCTTAGGCAAGTTAAAGAGCTCAGAGAAACAGGTTGATGGCATTTCTTTATCAGATCAAATAGCTTCTAATTACAATATAATGTTCATGTTGATTTTATTTTTGAGAAAATTTTCCAGGTAGGTGTACCTCTAGAAGAAGATTTAGGAAGCTGGGGTCATCATTTCTTCTCAACTTCAGTACCCGATGCTATTTTACAAGCTTCAGCTGGGGATGAGGTGTAGTAGCAACTTGTTTGATATATTTTTTTCTGAATTATATGGTAGTTAGTTTCGATTTAAACGTGGTTACCTAGCTTAATGGGTTTCATAGACAAACAATACTGCATCAAGAATTATTCATTTTTACTTCTAATCACTGTTTTCTGCATTTGACATTCTTGTGCTCAGGAAAAAAGGAAAGAACAAGGATATCTTTATTTTATCAAAAAGAAAAAAGTTATAACAGTTTCTTTTTTTTCTTTTTTTTCTTTTTTTTTTAAATTGCTTCAGGTGACATTTATTTTTACAAACCAAGTAGATGGGAAGCTTGTACCTATTGACTCAACAAAAAGTCCAAAGGTTCAGGCTGCAGAAGAAAATGACAATCATCTCAAGTTAAAGAAAAATCTAAACCAGAAAACCATGTTAATGTCTCGACATAAAAGGTCGATAGAATCTGTTCTTTCCAATCAAAATTCTACCAGGAGTGCCTTTTCTATCTCTTGCAAGCCTTCACAAAGGGCAGCTGTGAAATGTGTGAGAGCTTCTTTAAAGGGCTCGGTGGACGAATTATTGAAGTCTAAACTCTCTGCTGGGAATCAATTACCTCAGAAACGATTGTCTCCTGATACTGTGGGACACGATGACGATTTTGCGTAAAACGAATCATTAGTATTCTTTTGGGCGCATTTCCTCAATTGGGATGCAGATTTTCCACCTATGGCTATGAAAGTGTGGAAACTGATTCTATAATCACGTATACAGAACCTAACCATGAATGCTGAATACCCTTCAATTTTATACTCATAGAAATTTTTTGTTGATGAGAACGGTTGATTTGCCATTTGTTAGGTAACATATTACACGTAAATTGTAACAGGACAAATTTTTACCTATTTGTTTAGTTTAGAATAACTTGTAACAAAAAATCCAACTTGTATAAGATGAAAGTTATTTATGGCATTTGGTTGTATTGAAAGTTTCAAAAATAAAAATTTCTATGATATTTTGTTGGTATTTCAGTTTTTCTATTAAATGGATAGGAAATTTAGATATTAAATGAAACGAATAAAATTTTTACACTTTTCACCGATATTTTCATAAATTTTCTATTAAAATTTTTGTCAAATATTCATATCAATTTTTTTTTCACAATTTTATCAAAAAATATATAATTTTTATGAAAATTTTCAAAATTTTATGAAAATTTCTATAAAATTTATTTTTTTAAAGTTTTTTATCAAAAAGATAATCAATATTATTGATGTTTAGGTAACATATTACATGTAAATTGTAACAGGACAAATTTTTACCTATTTGTTTAGATTTGAATAACTTGTAACAAAAAATCCAACTTGTATAAGATGAAAGTTATTTATGGCATTTGGTTGTATAAAAGGTTTCAAAAATAAAAATTTCTACGATATTTTGCTGATATTTTAGTTTTTCTGTGAAATGGATATAAAATTTAGATGTTAAATGAAAACGAATAAAATTTTTAAACTTTTCATCGATATTTTCACAAATTTTTTATTGAAATTTTTGTTAAATATTTATATCAATTTATTTTTTTTACAATTTTATCAAAAAATATATAATCTCCATAAAAATTTTCAAAATTTTTATGTAAATTTCTATTAAATTTATTTTTTTAAAATTTTTTATCAAAAAATTAATCAATATTATTGATGTTTAGGTAACATATTACACGTAAATTGTAATAGGACAAATTTTTACCTATTTGTTTAGTTTTGAATAACTTGTAACAAAAAATCCAACTTGTATAAGATGAAAGTTATTTATGGCATTTGGTTGTATCGAAGGTTTCAAAAATAAAAATTTCTACGATATTTCGCTGGTGTTTTAGTTTTTCTGTGAAATGGATAGGAAATTTAGATGTTAAATGGAAACGAACAAAATTTTTAAACTTTTCATCAATATTTTCACAAATTTTCTATTGAAATTTTTGTCAAATATCCACATCAATTTTTTTTCATAATTTTATCAACAAATATATAATTTCCATGAAAATTTTCAAAATTTTTATGAAAATTTTTATTAAATTTATTTTTTTAAAATTTTTTATCAAAAAATTAATCAATATTATTGATGTTTAGGTAACATATTACACGTAAATTGTAATAGGACAAATTTTTACCTATTTGTTTAGTTTTGAATAACTTGTAACAAAAAATCCAACTTGTATAAGATGAAAGTTATTTATGGCATTTGGTTGTATCGAAGGTTTCAAAAATAAAAATTTCTACGATATTTCGCTGGTGTTTTAGTTTTTCTGTGAAATGGATAGGAAATTTAGATGTTAAATGGAAACGAACAAAATTTTTAAACTTTTCATCAATATTTTCACAAATTTTCTATTGAAATTTTTGTCAAATATCCACATCAATTTTTTTTCATAATTTTATCAACAAATATATAATTTCCATGAAAATTTTCAAAATTTTTATGAAAATTTCTATTAAATTTATTTGTTTAAAATTTTTTATCAAAAAATTAATCAATATTATTGATGTTTAGGTAACATATTACATGTAAATTGTAACAGGACAAATTTTTACCTATTTGTTTGGTTTTGAATAACTTGTAACAAAAAATTCAACTTGGATAAGATGAAAGTTATTTATGGCATTTGGTTGTATGGAAGGTTTCAAAAATCAAAATTTCTATGATATTTCACCGGTATTTCAATTTTTCTGTGAAATGGATAGGAAATTTAGATGTTAAATAGAAACGAATAAAATTTTTAAACTTTTCACCGATATTTTCACAAATTTTCTATTGAAATTTTTGTCAAATATTCACATCAATTTTTTTCACAATTTTATCAAAAAAATTATAATTTCCATGAAAATTTCTATTAAATTTATTTTTTAAAATTTTGTTTATCAAAAAATTTATCAATATTATTGATGTTTAATTTTTTACTTATCCATTATATTTTACCATAATAAATTTAATATTTCTATAAATATTATAAAGTATATATAAATTATAATATAAACAAAAATACAAATATGCATGTGAGATAAATCATAAATATGTACAAGAAATATATATTATACATATATAGCTAAATGAATTAATGGAATGTTATAGTAATAACTCATGAGTATCATTTCAAATTCTACCATCAGAAGATAATAATTTTGTATTATGTTAATCAATATCATATAATGATTATCAACTAGAACAAACACATTTAATATAAGATTTATATGATTACATATTAAAAATTATATACAAAATTATCAAAGAGATATAATTTTTAATAATTATTTTCTATATTTCACAACTCAAAATAAAAATGAGGAAGAAATAAATAATTTTCATATTTATCTAGGTGTTCTATGTGGTATTAAGTTGACATTTTATGAAATATAATGTAATCGTAATAATTATTTTATATATTTTAATTAATAAATATTTCCATCAAATATTTATTTTTTGCATTTTTTTATTGATTATATTATATTTATGATTATTAACACTTACTATACATTGATTGATGAAGAGAAATATAAAATTCATTCAATATTTTATAATTTTTTAGTCAATTTGATAATTAATTGATCAAATAACCTAATCCTAAAATTTTAATAAAAAATTTTATTTTTTAATAAAAATTTTCATAATTTTTTATAAATTTTTATCGATATTCGATAATTTTTGATATTTTTTATGAATATGTCTGTATTTTGAACTCCCAATAGCTTTATTCATTTATTATCAACTTAATATCATGTGGAAGCCATTCGTTTGGTTTAATATAGAATTGCGAATTGTGACTTTTAAATGTTTTATCAAGCAAAAAAGGATTAGGAAAAAAAGAAAAAGAAAAGTTATACTGTCTATTATTTTCTTTTCCTTGTTTTGTTTAGTTTATTTTCCGTATATAGGTGTTTTTTTTTATTATTATTATCACTATTTAGGGATTTGAGATTGAGATTCAATGGGGTTGGTGATTTTCATAAAATTAAGTTTTTTTAGCTTTTTCATTAGCATCACAATTGGATGAACACACACACATGCCCTCCAACAGCCATTCAGAATGATGGGTTTTTGTTGGTGTCTAGGCTTTAGTTCCACAAAGTTAGAATAAGACCAACATTGCCAGCCAATACCACAATGACCATTACTAAAGAGTTTGTCATCCATCAAAACAAAGTGAGTGCCAACTGTTTGTAGAGGTCTTCCATGTGGACTGTAAAATTTTATTGTTTTTATTGGGTTGCATTTTCTTACTAAAATCTACGTGTGTGTTTGTGTGTACATAACATATATATATATACTATCCACCCTTCACAGTATATTATATAGTATTACGATTTGCCCAACAACTTGAACATAAAATGGAAAAAATAAATCGTGGCATATAAGACCAAACAAACCACTATGCACATTTAAGTAAACCAGATAATTGTTAAACCAGAGACAAAAATGGCATAATTTTCGAGAGAGAGAAGCCGCTTTCTACTATTTTTATAAAGACATGTTTGGAAGAGATAATGAAATTAGATTTACGGGAACATTCAAAGCACCCCACCAGACTATAATTTTATTTTATTTTCCTTTATTTTTCTTGATCTGACATTGTAAAATGAGCCTTAAATGAAAATTTTATTTGGGATTAAAACTAAGATAAGACTAAGGAGGGTTCTTAAAGAGGAGTGCAAAAGACAAATTGTGCTAACAATCTAGGAGACCAAAAGGGAAGGGAGACAGTGCCCTTAGGACAAATTTTTCTTACACTAACCTATGAGTTCAATTCACTGACTATAGGTATCTATGAAAATTCCCCTAGTTGTCGAAAACTGGAATTGGCCACTTGTCCCGAACCCATTCGCCGTAATAAGAAATTATCAAATTTTTAGATGAGGATAAAACCATGTGAAGCAATGTGAAAAGTCAATAGTCCCACCAGAGGAAGTGGAATGAAGAATCTTGACTATAATACAATCTGCTTTGTTTGAAAACCAATATTTAATTTAAGTTTAATTTGTCTGTTATATAGCTTGGTCTGTTTACTACTTGATCAAATAATGAAGCGGCTAAGATCCAATATACACATTGAGAGGTCACAAATAATAGTTCCTTAGGAAAAGAGAAGCTAAAAAGTGTCTCAAAAAAACAATGGAGGAAATTCCAATAAAGATTAAGCCTTTATAAACTTTTTATGGACGACTTTCCTTTGAAAGAAAACCTCATTAATTACTTTATTTTTTACTGATTTAATTTATTGGTTTACATGAAAATGGTTCAAGAAAAGTAAACTTTGCTAGAAAGGTATAAGTTTAATTTTGCAATAACTTGGTTTACAAGAAAAGTAGTTAGAATAGAATTAAGTATCACGGTATCATATTCCATTAAATAAAAAGATAAGAAGAAAGACTTCCTCCCCGAAAACAAGTAACAATAATGGGATCCACATCTCAACTCAACATGATAATCAAATGCGCAAAGTGCGAAGGAAAAAGATAAGAAAAAGAAGGGTTTTTATTTTGTTTAATTTCCCTCTGTTTTTTTTCTATCAATCAAAACTGAAAAGTGAAATATTGTATGTTGAAACCACTAAATCTATATCTTGCCCATGTGATTATCACACATACCTATTTATCTCCATTATAACACAAAAAATTTTATTGTTATAGATTCTCAAATCTGTTTCATAGCATGTATCTGCCACATTTGACCAATATTGTACATGTTCACCAAACTTTTTGCACTATAGTATTCATTATAAATTTTCTAGTCAGTAGTGAGTGGAATATGAGCAAAGTCCAACCCAAGGCAGATTAGGTACTACATATTATCTTTTACCCAATTTTTTTAAACACAACCTGACAAATCTAAGTAACATGAGATGTCTAGTCCAGATGCACATAAAAACAAGGTCTTCTCAATATAAATGTAAACATCTCCATGTGGATTCTTACTGTCCAAAAGTAAAAGGAAAAAAAAATAACTAATATTAAAAAGGTTTCTTTAGTGGCCATTAATATTGCATATGTCCACAACATGCTTTAACATGTTATATTCAAACAATCAGCAGCAAGAAAGGTTCTTCAGGCATAATATTTTTCCTCTCCATGGATCCAAGAATCTCCTTCTCCAATGATTTTGCTGACACTACTCAACTATCCATCAAGCATGATAACATCTACAGAGAAGCACCTGTTTCTTCGGATTTCGAATTCTCTGTGAATAACTACAAGATGATATCAGCGGACGAGGCTATCTTCGAGGGCATGTTGTTGCCTTTGAAGGATAATTCTACCAACCAGCCTAGGAAAACAACTTTAAAAGATGAATTGCTTCTTGATGATGATGATGAAGATAATTATGAGCAAATGTTTTTGAGGCCATCGAAGAGTTTAGGACGGTGGAAGGAACGTTTGGGACTCAAGAAGGCACACATTTTATCTAAAAAAGCGAATAAGAATGATGGGATTTTGGAAAGAGTAGTTGAAGAGGAAAGGACTACTATGTTTGTTCATGAGGCTGCTCTTATTACCAAGGAAGATCAGGTAAGGTAAACATATTTTTACACATATATATAATATAACAAGACATTATGTAAAATTGGGTTTTGTTAGATATACAATAGGGATATGAGATTATAGTAGAAAATTAATTTTCATGTTGATCAGATTATAATGAGTGATTATAAACATACATCCAACATGCATGGATTTTGTATGGACACAGTTTTATACTAATTCTGTTTCTTATTTTCAGGAATTACTTTTTGATGGAGGGTTGAGATGCAGAGAAAGTGCAATATGATGGAGGGGGAAAAAAATGGATCTAAAGTAAAGGTGGCAAGTACTGGAATTGGAAACAACCCCATTTCTCCAAAGAAGAAGAAAAGAAATTAAGAATCGGCTATTGGAGGAAGACTCTTTTTCCTTCTGTTAGATTTTATGGTATCCTAGATTTATTTACTGCATGTTGGAGGCTGGCTTAACTTTTCTTTTCTTTCTTTTTTTTTTTTTCTCTTTTTTTTTTTTTTGTTTTCCTTTTTTGGGGTATATCCATATTTAATTGTAGAAAACACCTCCTCAATTCTCCTTATGAAATGAGGAACAAGATGGTATCTGGCTGTTGTGGCTCTGTACAAATATTTGCAGTCTCTATGAATCAATATAATTTATTACATTAATATATGTAATTATGGTTTTCACTATTCCATTAGTAATTTTCAACTGGCCTGCCTTTTTTCACGTTTTAGAAATTTTAGCTTGTCTTTTGTTTCTTCGTTTTAATTACCTCTTTTTTTCTTTTTCCTTTTTTTATTTTTTTTTTGTTTTTTTATTTTTATTATTTTTTTTTTTTGAAGAAATAAGCACCAAACGAATTAGATAACTATAATCTTAATTTTCTGAGGCTCTACCATAAACCAGTAACTTAACGCCACCTTGCTAAACTTCTTGCCATCATTTTTTAAAATATATATATATATATATATATATTTTTTTTTTTTTCCAAGGTGGTAAACCAATCCAACTCTTATTTCACATTCTTTCCTTCAGCATTCATTATACATACAACCAGTACCTTACCAGGCACATAAAAACATACATATGTACAATTAGTATCTTATTGCTTTACGCAAAAATCAGCTTCGTATTGGGTAATATATACCAACATGCATTATATACAAGTAATTGTATAATTTACATGCAAACAGATCAATATCAGGGTTCGGCTTGTAGTTTCCGGGTCGTATATCCAATGGCCTGCACGTCCGGAATGAAACACTCTCTCTTTCTAATTCAATTAAACTCGATGCTGTATTCTTACCAACTTCGTTCTTTTATTTGTTTTCCTTACATATATGAATTAACTAATTCCGTATAGCTAATCTTTCACAAATTAAAATTCATTTCTATATTTGATAACCAAAAATTGAAAGCATAGCAACTAAAGTTGGCACATTTTAGGAGTTAAAAATCAGGTACCTAATGATGGTAACAGCAATTCCTGGTACAAGTTCGTAAATGGCATTTCCCTCGTGAGACCTCAAGCAGGAACAGGTCCATCAAATTTAGAACCACAATGGATTTACCAATTAATATACAACATCATTTCTCAAATTTATGCCTAAAATTGGCTAAAACGAAAAGTACCGCCCAAAAGGGGAAAAAATAAAAATAAAAAGAAAAAAGAAAAAAAGAAAAAAACAAGCACTTGACTCGCATCTAGCATTAATATTACACTAGTATAATTACATAATGCTGCTGGTCGCCCAAAATAAAAGAATTTTGAAGAACTATTTACAATCAACAGAATCAACATACATTTGAATGAGGCTTTCGAAAGAATTATAATGGGGTATACATACTAACTACCATTTTTTTTTTTTTTTTTGGGTGAAATACATGGTAACTACTAACTTCTGAAATACATAGTAACTACTAACTTCTATATCAATTCAATTTGTCAGTGTTAAATATTTATAAGCACCCATATCTACACTTTGTACAGAACCACAGCCATGTCTTTGACGGAAAAGAATCTTTTTCGAAAATTTCCCTAAACTGCACACCTGCAATCACCAATAATTACATTTGAGCATGACAAGTTCGAAAAACCAAGACTGAGAAGTACTGTGCCAATAATTCGACGAATTCAATGACAAGGACAAAGAAACTTCCTCTTGAGGACCCAGGAACCCTGGAATCTCGGATTAATATTATTACACCCATAACAATAAATACCTTGGCTAAAAACGAGTGAGAATCATATAAAATTTCTAAATAAACCAATACTAAGTGATACTTGATCAGCAATATACTATATCAAGAATCAAAACAACATTACAAAGATAAACGCAAAAAAAAAAAACTTTCACAAGGAGCAAACTCATTGACACAGTCCACTTGCATTTTCATGTATATGCTAAAAACTTGTAAGATAAAAAACCTTCTACTTATCAAACCTCGCCAAATGAAATATTATTGCTGATATAGTTTTTTCTTAAGCCTCTATGAAATGAGAGTGAAAATAAGTCAACTCAAATAAAACAGAGGCTCAACTTACATGATACATAGGGATCTTACATGAGAAATAAGGAGGTCACATTATTGATCCCCGTTGTTCTGCTGTAAACAAAACAAAATTTCTTGAAAAATCGAAGTGATGGTTTCATCTCCTGCACATATAATTCCAAAAGAAAGTCCACATTTAGAAAGGCCATGTAGTGGTTGAGCAAAAGAAATTTAGGTTGCACAGATAGCTAATTGACTACTCGTTGTTATTGTCCTTACAATCAATTTTGTTCCCATTGCTGAGTAGGACCCAAATATTTCTCCATGGACTCTTTCTTGTGCTGGGGATCAAGGCTGCCCATGAACCAGCACAATTAGTTTTATTCAAGATATTACATACCAATATGCTGAGGAATTATTCTATAATGTCAAAATCTATCGACAAAAACCAACAGCAAAAGCAAACCTATTTCTAACGCCAAGAAGAGTATAATGCAAGGCGCTTGCACAAGCAGAAACTGGAGCTATAGCAGCAGCAGGAACTGCCCGAACAGCACTTGCCAAAGCAGAGCCTGCACTGGCTCCACGCTGGAAGTTTTTCAAGGGTGTTCGAACCAAGGCAGAAGCAGATTTTCCTAGGCCATCACTGAGGCTTTCATATGCCTGTAAACTTGAGAACATCAATAAATGAAGACTGGAAGACTGGATATAATACACTGAAACTGATAGACCTGGCCTTATAAAACTTAGAACTGACAAGAACAAAATACATTGAACCAACCTTACAACAGAAATACCCTTAAATTTAATGCCAAATGTGTTCTCTAAATGCTATAAGCAGTAACATCAGCAACTAGAAGTTCTTTCTTCTCACAACCAGGTTTCTTGAAAATCCAACATGATACCTACTCCTCTGGAGTATCAATCAGACTTTAGAGAAAGCAGTACTTAAAGACACATTATCACTAAATTTATTACTAAATACTTGTTTCAGGGAGCCAATATCTCACCCTACCAGTTATAACATGTTTAAATGTTTACCTGTTCAATTCCTTGTTGAGCATCTTTAGGCTGATTAAATCGAACATTTGTTTTCAATTTACTCGGTATGGGCCATGGTATAGAAGGAGAAATGGTTGTAGAAAGATATTCTGCTTGGAGCAAAATATTGTGAGCTCCAGCTGCCAAATGTACTCCAAGCCCAATAGCCTCAAGTGAAATACTTCTAAGGAATGCGGTTGCACCTGGAAGCAAGACGATATATTCAGACCAATATAAATAGCTGGGTACAGCTTTGAAGCAATTTATAACCAAAACCGTTGAAGCTCTACTGCCTACATTAAATACATTCTTACAAACCGATACATTCTCTAAAAACCAAAACTCTGAATATGACTCGAATGCCTTGCTTTAACATAGGACCATCCAAATTTTAACATCAAATATTTTCTCAATTCAACTTACCTCTTTGCATTCCCTTAAGTAGTCTCTTATCCTTCCTGTAATTTTCAATAGGCATAGAGACTAGTTTTGTAGCACCAGCACCAACAGCAACCAATGAACGTACTGCAGGAAGACCTTGTAATATTTTATGAATCTGCATTTGGAAACCATAACTACTTATCAACACACCATTAACTGCAAAGGGTCACCACTCTTGAGAGGTAGAAAGAGTGCTACTAAACCTGATTTTGAGATATATCTTCCAACCACTCCCCTACAATTGTTTCACACACGCTTCCCCAGCCATAGATACCAACAGCATGAACGTGCTTGAGTTGTAGCTCAACCCCCTGAAATCAATTTGTGAAAGTGAGACTATAGGCTATGGCTTTGCTCATATTGATCAGAAGCTAATTGCAGTCAATAAACTTCGGCAACAAAACACAAGAAGTCACCGGTTTCACCATTATTTATCAGGATTCAAGGGTACACAATTAACTGACATAGAATAAGATTACCGGAGTGACCATAGCTGTTTAAATATATATAATTAGTTGATGTCATAAAAATACATCAAAAAAATCTAATTATGCACACAGCCTGCCATAACTGATGCATCAAACAGATGTCTCCACATGTCAAAAGTGGAATACAATATTAAATGATGCTTTACAGGCACATTACAAAACCTAGAATATGCTTTCGCACATATAGCCATTGCAATTTACAAGCCCTCTTTCTCATATCTAATATGAAATGTGACAAACAAATATGCTACAGAATCCCCTAGGTCAATGATATACATTATACAACATCCCTTTAAAATATAAATCAACTAAAAGCTAGGCACTTATATTAAAAACTGATGATCATCAATTGCAGCAGCAGATAACCAAACTGGGAGTGCAATATGAATATAGGTGGTTAAGAAAAAATTAAAAGAAATGGTTCAAGGCCTTATCTGTGGACAATTAGAAACATGAACCTTTTTTTTTTTTTTTTAGGTTAGTAAAAGTTAACAGGAACCACATTCTCTAACAGGTAAAATTGAAACAGATTACCTTCCATGGAACAAGATTAACAAGTTCCACATACTTCCCGCCTCCCAGTGCTGGTAGATCAACACGGCAGGGACTGTAATCAACCCGAATAAGAATAGGCCATATGTCAACTTTCTGAAAAAAATAAATAAATAAATAAATAAAAAATTAAACATCTCAGTACATTGCCTAGACTAGATTCAAAACCCACAAATTCATTAAATAAATAAGATACAACTGATATAGAAAAACCAGTTGGTTTTGGTACTAATAATTGGCCAAGGTGATGTGGAAGTCTGCTGTTTTATCTTTGCTGAGGATAATTTGGATTGAAAGGAACAATAGAATCTTTGAAGACAAAATAATGAGTGGTGCAGATCTTTTTGAGAAGGCTAAATACTTAGAAGCTTTGTGGGCTTCAACAGATAAAGCTTTCAAAAATTTTCCTTTTTCTTATATTCTAAATTGGAAAGATGTCATGGGTGGTTGATGCGCGTTTTATAAGTCTTTGTTATTGTTTCAATGTTGTTTTTTTTTTTTTCTTTTTTTTTGAGGATTTCTTATCCTCGCCTTTACCTTTTGTATTGATTTCCTATCAATGAAAGGTTGTTTCTTATAATATTTATATATGTATATATATAGAAACACCAAATTCCCTAGCATAATTGAAAATAAAAAATTGACTTCACATGGATGTCCCAAAAGAAAACAAAGATAGCCAGATGAAAAGGAATTGTCAGTATCCAAGAACCATAGCTTAACCAAACTTATGAATACGAACAGTGACTAACCAAATTACAGCTTCCATGGAGGTTTCATCAAGTTGCGGGATGATTTTGACAACACAAACTAGTGTAATCCCTTATGTCTCAGGGTGCATTTATGGGGAAGGAATAATTCTTTGAGGACATGAAAATTTAGGTACACAACCTCCAGATAATTCTGTCTCAGTCACTTCCACTGAATGTGAACTACCCAGGATCTATTGGTCCCCTGATATTCTTTACTAGTTTATATAAAATTGGATTTAAGATCTAAACCATCTCTTCTCTGTATTTCTTTTCTTTTTAATCATCTTCTTTTTCCAGATTCTACTCTTGCAGATGTAGGTGTAGCAGGAATATTCATTAAATATGTAGCTGGGATTTGGTTTGAAGTGAGTGTCAAAAAAGAATTCAAGTCAAGGCCCTAAGTAGGTTGGAAACAGAGCTCTAACCAACCCAATATCAGAGCGTTAGGTGATCTTATGCATTTTTCCAATAACTTATCAAAAGAAGCAAGTTCACAAATAAAGTTCATGGGTATAACTTAAGATGCAGCAAAACTGAAGACAATCAAGAAAAAAGAAGAAAAAAGAGAGTAAAAGAAAATAAATAGTAAGTCCTAAATTGAGACACAACTTGCCTGAAAGTAAGGAAGAAATGCCTCCTCTACGCTCGTACTGTGCCCTGCAACAGTATTACTCATCACCGGCAATGATGTGGAACCATCTGAATCTTTATGATGACCTGGAGACTGGTCAACTGATGAGCTTTTTGCCCCAAAAAAGGTGATGAGGAAATCAAGTTGGCGCTGGTGAAGATGCAAACGCATGGGAAGGAATGCAATGCGTAACCTGAAAGGAAGGGAAATAAAAGATTTAGCACCCATTTAACAATGTTACAACAGCATTTATAGTTCAATAAAAAATCATCTGAAAAAACAAAGCCAATAAAATGAGCCATAATTATTGACAGAACCTAAAACATAGAGCAATCTAAACAAGATAAAGAAGATACTACTATTATGGATAAGATTTTTCTTCTGTTGCAAAGAAGCGCAATTGCGCATATAAAGCTTACTAAACCAAACAACAATCAAAGGGCCACCAACAAATTTGAAAGAAAACCTCTGCATTTTCCATTTCTGATAATTTGCAAACATAAATTTTTCAGGTTTTAGTTTAACTCGAAAATTTTGATAGAAAAACTCAGCTAGGCTCGGGAGAACCACTTATATTGCAAAGAATATATGTAAGATACTTGCCGATACTCTTCAAGAGGTGTTAAAGGATCAGGTCTAACAGATTCTAAGTCGAGCTTGAATGCTTTTGAGGACGACTTCCGAGGATGATCCTTTGAACAATAATATCCTAGCACCTTCCAGTTCAAAAAGTAGAGATATTTTAAAACCTTAATGTAGAATGCACAAAATCAGACTCGTAAGAGAATAATAATCTTTTACCAGTTTCCAAGGAGCATCTCTGCTTCTATCATCAAGATAAAAATCTTGAACTGAAAGAGAAAGCTTAGAAACATGTATTTCACCAACTGGAAACATGTCATATTGAAATTCCATTCCAGATAGTGAAAGCTCTAGACATACAGTCGTATCCCTTCCACCACCATTTTTAGGCTGCCGACCATTCTTTCTGCAGTAGTGCCAATCAAAACCAGCATGCATTCTCCATCTGATATTAATGTTTTTAAGAAGTAAACGCCCTATGGCCTTTGTCAAATTGTTGGCTTTATCATTGTCAATAGAAGAGAGCTGGTCTTCCTCGTATTTGCTCACACTACACCCCTCACTTGCCTTCAAAACATGGTCTTCTACTATTCTGAAAGAGGCATCCCTATACCATCCATTAATTTCTCCTCCAAGATCTCCACTACCAACATCACCCGAGCTGCATTTATGAATCTCATGCGATGATTTTCCACCAATTGATAATTCTATTGGCTGTAACTCAGTTAAACAATAGCCTTCTATAAACTCTGGTAAGTTACCTTCTATAAAAGATGAGGTTTGACTACTTTCCATTTCTATTACAGGCACTAACCCATTGAATGACTGATTAGAAGAAAGACTATCAAAGCTTATGTTATCCAACTCTTCAAGAAAGTTTTCATCATGAGAAATATGACTTTGCAATTCAGAAGAACCATGAGGGTAGATTTCATTCGTACTTACGTGAAATGCATCTTCACGTATCTCATCCATCAAGCCAACGGACCCAGGGTCAGTCTGGATGCCTACACTTGAAGAAGACCTTTCAGAAATTGATGTTGCAGAATGACCATCAGAGAACCTAATCTCATCATTTAACCATTTTCTCTCTTGTTCCTGTTGAACTTTATTCCATCTAGTCTGCAAGTGCACAACTGATTCCTCAAGATCAGGAGCAAATAGCTGTTGCAATTGAGCAGCTAAACGAATCATACTAGAAGTGGTGTCTCCACAAGTATCTACATGAATGTGAGATTTAGAACATTCTACCTCCCATAGAAGGCCACTCTTACAATTGGTTCTCAAAATTGCTTCAACAAGTGCCTCCTGAGCAATTTTAACATAGCCAATCTTGTGAAGATGTTCTGCACCGTAAGAACCACATAAATTATCACACTCTGACACCATACAGAGAAGCAGTCCAAGATCTTGTATCCTAATTTTGTATTCATTTTCCATAGAACCTGCCACAGCTGAATTTGAGAGATTTAAGGACGACGCAGCCAATAGACATGCAACATACTCCTCACCAACTTGTTCTTTGCCATTTGAAAACACTTCACTCTTAGCCTCTCCATTCTTAACGTAAGGTTCATAACTCAACCCAATGTCCACTAAATTAAGAACAAAAGAAGATCCACAAGGTGCATCCAAATCCCCATTTTGCAAACGCTTCTCATTTTGTTCAATTTCAGTCGAGGAAACACTGAAAAAGGAGAATATTGCATCTAACCAATCCAAGCGACCACCTGCAGCAACAAGTGTGCCACATCTGACAGTTATAGATGTAAAACCATGGAAACTCTCGGGCTCCCACAAGTATATAATATCAGAACCAGCCAACCTACATGACAATGCATTTGATCCTCCTCCATCACCACGTTTCATTGCAGAATTACTACATGAAATCAGGAGAAACTCCTGTTCAGGAACGCCAGTGATGGAACCCCATAATTTGCCTTCATTATGCGCTAACCAGAAGAAATTGGCACCCTTATTGCCACCAATATTTGAGACAGACAGCAAGCAAAACTTCTGAATTTTCAGTTTTAGATGACACCATGAACCAGGAAGTTCCCTCTGTATCGAGACCTTGATATTCTCCTTTAACTCCGGGCTAATCAAAAATTCTGCATCATCACAGTCCACAAGAATAGATGTCTGTGACATGGTAGATTCTGCCTTAACATTGTCTCCAGCAGGTGTCACACACGACAATCCACTTACCATCTTATCCAAAAGACAGCATAAGCCTTGATATTGAGGACTGCCTAATTTGACTGTAACAGCCGGTAGATGAACATGCAGTAAAATTGCAGAGCTCAAAATAATCTCTTCTCGAGTTTGAGAATTTAGATCCTCCATATCTTTCACGGTAGATACAGAAGCAAACTCGTAACCTTTTCCCACAGAATTATTACCGCTCTTTGAATCCTCAAAAGTAGCTAGCAACTTGGCTCTCTTTGCTATCCAAGGACCAGTCACAAGACCCTCCTGCAAACACATACTAATGACAGAAAGATAATCTGTTCTGTTGCTCGCAGATAAAATGTTCTCAGCCGAAAATTTCTGTCTCTGCATGTTACTGGAGTAAATTCCAACATGATTTTTACTTGCAGGATTGATCAAGAAAATGTCAAGATTAGCAAAATTCAAATGTATAGAACATGTCGTTGTGGAAGAATATCTTTTCTGTGACCTTCCACCTAAACCACTGTCTTGATATGTTTTTCTATTATCAGCTGATGGTAAAGAAAAATCAAGAGCAACAAATTGATCCCAGGAAGAGAAGCGTCTAATATCTTTGTCACTTCCAAGAGGGAAACATAGGATCACCCTCGCACTATGGAGAGATATGTTACCTTGTACACTTTCTGTTGATGACAAAGCTGCAATGCAAGAACTAGAGCCTCTTTCAACATCCCCATGGGATGATCCATGCTTTTCGTTGAAGGTCTCAGATGGAAATACACCAGGCTTTTCAAAAGATTTTCCAATCTCCTTGAACAGTTCTAATAACATATTTATCAAGGGGAAATCCACCCAGAAAACAAATGGTGGCAATTTCACTGAAAAGGATGTGTGCCCCATTGGACAGCTATTCAATGAACTTGATTTCACAGTAAATTGGCAATAAGTGACACCTGAAGTTTTAAGCATTGTAACTTTGAACACATTGTTTCTATTTCCAAATGGAAAATCTTCAACTGCTAAACAATTTAACTTGTCTGAACATTCAACCGACGAGGCAAGTGAGGGAAGAGCATCTTGAACATCTTCTTGAAGTCGTTGAATCTTTTGCATTTGGCTGTTATTATCATCATTAAACCCTTGTAAGCCAGAGTCCACATCACCATCTTTGTAGTGTAAGCAATGAATAATCTCAAGATACTTCAATGTTCCTTCGAACCTCATTTCTTGAGGACATACCTGTTGAACTTATCAATGTTTCAAGTTAGTGTAGTGAAATATAAAGTGCCAACAAGTTTCCATAGCACATATGTTAACATGCATATTAGGGGATGGGGGGAATTTCCCTGACACACTTATTACCTGCACTCCAAGTTGTATGTCTCGGCATTCCGCACCTAGATGAGGAATGTATGATGCAGCATTAATCTGATCACCCTTATCACATGGATATTTCTTGTTTTCATCTTGGAAGGACAAAAACACAGATATTCCAGCAAAAGTTGCCTTAAGATTGGTTTCAACATGCTGCTGTTCTGTAGAGAATGAATTATAAAAATCAAAGTGTCAACAACAAATGCCACAAATAAAAAGTTATACATCATGTGAGATGACATGAAACAAATGGTAAAGAATATAAACAGAACCTTAGGAACAATAGCTCATGCACACATACTGTTGACCTTTACAAGAAAAGAAAATGCCTTCGAACAGCTAAAATTACAGTGTGTTTGAGGGTTAGGGACTGCAACAGCATTGTTTACAATGTTCAGGGGTATTGATGCCAAAAGGAAAAAAATTCAGGGACTAAAGTGCAGAATTTTGAAGGTTCACAGTGAATAGATGAAAAAACTCATTTCTTATGGAAGCCTAACAAGAACCTTTTTTTTTTTTTTTTTACTTCCCTTGGTTTCCTAGTTAGCCCAGACACACTAATGGAGAATACGAATGGATAACTAGAATTTAGAGGATTTTTATTTTATCAGGATTTTGATTTAGTTTCCTTGTTTTATTAGGTTTCCTTATTGTGTTTAGTTTCCTAATATTAGTAGGTTGCTTTCATATAGATAGGGATCATAGCACCCTATCAAACAGATTATTGTGAATATGAAATATTGATTAAAGTTATTCTCCCTTTGGGGTTTTTCCCCATTTTTTTCTCTCTAATATCTGTCTATTTCTCTCTTTATTCCTTTAATTCTACCCTCTTCTTCTATGAGCTCCCATTTCTTCCAATTCTCCCTCCCTTTCATCAAATTCTGTCTCTTTCTTCTACTTCTCATTCCTATCCTACATCAAACCCACTCCTAACCAAATAACATTTGACATAAGTTTCATAAAAGTTAAAAAGCTACATCTTCACATCATTCACCATCGACACAATATGGTATGAGAATAATGTATCGAGAATTACTAACCTAGTTTACATGCAAATAAACAGCAAACATGTAGAATTATTTTACAAGGGAAATACATATACCAGACGGAACATGCAAAGATCCAGAAGCAAGGCTGGATGCAGCAGTAATAGCACTGAAAAGTGTCCAGTTCCACATCCCGCTGCTTCCTAACACCGATTGAGAACTTCTCATTCCATCAAAACACTCAAAGAACTGATCCACACTGCACAAAGGACACAAGCATTAATGTAAGAGCATAAAAAAGAATTAACATGCACCAGATATTCCAAATTGTAATCTGATTCCTAGTTTACATGTTTCATGCATGGTATTACCAGATCCAGTAAAGTATGAGGCACATGAAAATAAATAAACTCAACAAAGAAGAAAGGCATGAAATAATTATCATCTTCAAACTAGAATTCATACTTTATTTCCTTTCTTATATTTTCTATTTTGCAGGGGAGGGGGGGCATGAGTTCAGAAGCAGATAGACTAGAAAACATTTAGAAGAAATTAAAGCACTGGAAAGAATGCTGGCGGTATTTCCAACTGCAATGGTGATTTGAAAATAAGAGGGAAAGAAGAAATTGACAATTTCAAGAAGACTACCGACCTTGCCCCAAAATCAAGTTCTTCAGCACCAACTTTTTGACTTCTATCCGAATATAATGGTACCCAATCAGATATAAGATGTGGCCCAGGTAGCACAGCTTCAGCTACACATTCTTTCATTGTCAAAGAGGATAAATCAGTGGAAAAGCCCCCATGAATTGGAACCACCTTGTTCACTGGAAAGGCAGTAGATACCGGTTTTGATGAATGGCAGTTGGACACTGAAGTAAGGTGAACAGTATCTGTTGACTTATTAAGGATAGAATCATTTCCATTCTTCTCCAACTTATTAAATTTTTCCCATGAATGTAAAAGCCATTTTATTGTGCTGGGTTGAAATTTTAAATCCACAGGGTCAATAGAAACATCTGCATCCACTTTACGAATGTCCAAAGATCCATTTTCCCAAGGTATGCTTAATTTTACATTTCCTGAAAAACCGCCTTTCTTCCCTGTCAGGATTGGAGTTGTAACACTTGATGAACAGCACTCTGTCAATGATTCACCAAGTGTTGTTTCTGTATGCGGAAAGCATGTTTTATTCTCAAAGCCATCCATTTGAAGAAGTTCAAATATTGCTCCTTCAAACTTTACAAAATTTGTTAGCTGACTAATCCCAAGAAAGCTCCCAGCTTGTGTTTTAGGCTTCGGATTAGCATAATCAGAAACACAAGTTCCACATTCTGTCTCAGAAATTCTAAGTACCAAGGCTGTATGACTACCCGATTTCTTCTCATCCTTGTGTGAATATGGATCAAATGCGACTATCAATTTTTTTATCTTAACATGGAAGCTCGTAAGAAACTCCTTGACCATATTCGCTATTGTCTTAACACCTTGATGTACATCCGCAGAAGTAGATTTTGCAGCTTTTTCAATGACATCATGACCAGCATCGCAATGAAGGTCTCCATTACCATCCTGACCAGAGTTGCAAGTTTCAGCTCCAGCACGTAAATTATACTCCGCACAGGGAGCAAGCACAAGCTCAAGTTCATCCACCTCAACTTGACAACCTTTAACCTTCCAAGGCAATCTAACTAATAGAGAACCAACGGATCCTTCTTTTATCATAAGAGACGCAGCTGCACCCAACTGCAAGTGGCAGCCACAAGAAGGAAATATAAGTAAATGGCAAGCTTAGCATGCAATAACAAAAACTCCAGCACAATCCAAATTATAGGAAACCCAGTCACCCAGGCAACAGGTCCCAGTGAAATATGCCATACCACGGAAGATAAGAATTTAAATCAAACCAAAAATCACAAAACAAAACTAAGATAGCAAAATTCAAATAGCCCACAAAATTTTGAGACGGAAATCACATCAAAGAAGAAGATTATGAGTAATAATTTTTTTTTTTTTTTCAACTGAACCAAATAGGAAACTCAACTAAACAACACAAAATAACGATAATATTTAAAAATTTAAAAAGAAAAAAAAAAGAGCGAGTTAAAAAATAAAAATCCAACATTTTTAACTTTTTTTTTTCCTTTTTAATTTCTAATAAAACAGAATTAGCTAACACTCGAAAAAATAAATAAATAAATAAATAAGAAGAAGAAGAAAAAAGAAAAAACAGCTTGGAACCTTCTCATTAATATAATCGACATTAAGCGCGAGATCACTGAGCTGAATTGTGCCTTGAGTGAGCTGCACATCGAGCTGGTCGAGATCGATATCCCCCAACAAAAACTGACCCAACTTCTTCTTCAACAAGAATTTACACAACCTCTTCAAAGCCCACCGCGAGAACATCGCCTCAGCAGATTTCGCGATGTTCCACGGAAACATGGTCGGCCGGTGGTGGTGGTGGTGGTGACCACAACCGACGAAGATAACAAAAACCAAGACAAAGAAGAGAAATTGAGCGAATTGGGGGGAAACAAAACACACAAAATTTTAGGGTTTGGAGGTCAAGCAATAATAAGGTATCGAAACTTTGGTGGCGATGGAAGGTCGAGTTGGAGCTCGAACCTCCATCTGTGAAAGAAGAGCGCTGCGATAATGATTTTGAGGAACTTTGGGCGAGATAGATATTTGAAACGGGTTGGCGAAGACAACGATTTTTAAATTTTTTTTTTTTATTTAAAAAAAAAAAATTTGGGGTTTGCTCAAATCCTCCGAGAGAGACTTTGGTCTCTTTTTGCGTTTACGTTTGCGTTTTGGTTTCCGTGCTGGTCGTGAATTGTCCTACTAAACGTAAAACGGCTTCTTCTTTTTTTATGTTATTTTTTTTTTTTAAATAAAACGATTAGCATAAAAGCAATTTGAAGTACACGGTCCAATAATAAAATACGAAAACAACAAAAAAATAATAATAATAATAATTACAAATGGAAGAATCTGGCATAGTATAAAACAAATACTAAAGGAGGAAATTAATTTTATTTATTTATTTATTTTATGAATAAAGTACTAAAACGTTGGAAATCATTACTCTCTAATGTGGTAAAAATGGTGTTTTTTTGTGAAAGTGGTTTGGACTTCTTCTTTTTTGGCTTTTGATAAAGTGTATGTGTCCCATCTCTTCTTTATGGTATCTTTATGCCATGTTTGGGAAATGATAAAATTAAGAAATGGTTTTGCTAGAATATTTACTGTAAGGTTGACTTAGTTTAAAAGACAAAACTATCCCTATCATTTTACCCAAAAGCCAACTGTATCCCCATATGGCGAATTATCTTTGAGACTGAGAATTGAGAGGTGAAAAACAGGATTTGAGCTTGAAGGAACACCAACCATGGCCTTCATTGGGAGCAACATTCGTCATTGAGTGTCAGACAAGCTTGCTTTTCTAGCTTTTTTTTCCTCTGTCTCTCCCAATGGCTGCTCAACAAAGTAATATTCTTTTCTCTGTTTGGTTCCCTTGGAAATTTCCTAGAAAATTTTACTTTCTATGTTTTGTATAATTTTTAACAATCATTTTCATTTTCATTCCCCATAAAATCTATTATGTATTACTGCTTCACATTAACCAACTGTATTTTGCATAAGGGTCACTGCCAATTTACAATTCCTTGTTTTTCTACCTTATGCTTTCTCAGTAATTTTGTCCCCTAAATCGAAAGTTAGGTTTTCACTCTGACCTGACGCTTAGGTTATCTCGGCCTAAGATGTATTATAAGTGAGCCTAATCCCAAATGAGTTGGCTTATTTTATGTATTATTCATTTGGGTCATCTTCATTTCCTCCAGTTTCTCTTGCCAGTATGAGATTAAATCTGTTACAGTACCAATACGAAGTAGGTGGTAGGTAGTAAGCCGTATGTTATTTGAGAAAACTTATAAAGATAGGTTTGTCCAGCATAAATTACGCGCGAGTATCTTTGATAGAATGCTTATTGATGGAATTCGAATTGCCAATCGAACTGTTTGATTTGTGAAATAAATCTGTTAAATTAGGATTGGAAATCATTTACACATTTTAGTTCTTGAGTTCATTCAAATAATGAAATGTGATCATAATCTTGTGTAAAATGTCTTACATAGATTTTTTTTTTTTTTAAAGTAAAAAAAAAAGGGGTCTTACATTGCAGTGCGATCAAAGATGAGCTCAATCATTTCAGTGATTGTATCAGGTTGAAGGCCTGTGTTTCTTAGGCTTTCATCAATTAGGAATTCAAAATCTAGGTGAACCACATTCATTGTCAAATTACCGTCAATGTCAAAATTTTAAGTTGTCAGCCCAACACAAGACTAATGGTCGATAAGAATCCAACTACTTACATGGTTTAAGTTACCATCAATCCAAAATCTAAACTGTTAGAAAATCGACCCAACCATGTGCATCAAGCTAACACAAACAATCCAACGTTTATATTTCTAAGTTTTCAAAATTGATAATTTCCTGGGCCGTAGTCGCTGGTAATGAAGTAATTTACCACTAATTGTTAATAATCTGTATTAACCTATATTTTGGGATATGGTTATGACATGACATGGTTAACAAGCTAAACTTTTTGAAGGGTTATCAACATGCAGTTTCATGAGAAAACAGGATTTAATCCAAGCACCATGGAATAGAGCAGGAGATGCTTATGGGAATCATTTAGGTGATTTTAAGAACGAAAGTGATGTTGAGGGGGTAAAACATATCAGTTTCCCTAATGTTATGATATGAGCTCATAAGTAGAATACTTTTATTTGCGTTTGAGTTAGGGATTTTTATGTGAATGTGCTTCATCATATCTTTCTTTTTTTCCGTGAAGTTATGTATTAACGTTTGAAAGCACAATTTCCATTCATGGTTGTAAAAAGGGGCAGGGGGATGTGTGCCAGTTGATGGGGATGCTTAAATTTGAAGCAACTGCTTTTACTAGGAGAAGTCGTGAATTTTCCTGCGTGCATTAATGTTTGTGAGACTATTTGTGATGTGATTTCTAATGGTGAAGGTTTATTGTTTCAGTGGCGAGTCAGAGTCTACATTGTATTTCTGATGATATTCTATTGCAGACATAATAATGTTAACAGATTTGTAAATGGGAAGGACAAATTAGTTAGTTTCTTTGGGAAAATAAATGGGTATAATAGCTACATCTGACTCCATATCTTCTGCTCATTTTTCTTTTCTTTGAAGTAAAGTATATTATATTTGATATCTCATTTTTCTTCTTTGAACTAAAGTATATTATATTTGATTTACTTCTTGTTTATATATATGCTCGTATATGTTACTAAGAGGTAGCCCATTTCGTTTTTACAGGATAGCCATTCTGGTTGATTTTGATTATGAATCTTGACATGGCACATGCTATGAGTGTTCCCTCTACAGGCCTCCTTGAGTTTGGCTCAAATCCTCAAGTGAGAGGTTCACATTTAAAATTTGGAGATTTTGTTTTAAGACGTTCACCTAGGTTTCTCCGTATTCAAGCTGTGCAAGAGAATGGAGGGCCTAGAAGATTAGTTGATATTATCAGACTTGTGCCAGAGCTCTCAAGGAACTATTTCAGAAGTCCCTCTAGGAGGGCTCTCTTTGGGGGGATTTCTCTGTTAGGTGGCTTCTATGTTGCACAAACCATCTCTCTGTCATTTGGAGCTTTAGGAGTCAATGATGTGATAGCTGCAGTAGTATGTGTTCTTCTTACCGAGTATGTAACAAGATTTTACTACAGCCGTCCAAAGGTAACATTTCCCGTTGCTCTTCTTAACAATTTCAAGATGGGATTCACTTATGGTCTTTTCATTGATGCTTTTAAGCTGGCAAGCTAACAACACATAGAAAATCATTTCAGTGGCTCATCTTGACCAAAGACCTGTAGCTTTGATTTGGTGAATTTCTCGTTCAAATTTTATAACTTTATAGTTTTTGTATTCCAAACATTTCTGAAGTATAGTCATACCTATTAAGGTTTTCAACTATTTTCAAAATTGCATTTTGGTTTGTAAATTAAGTTGTACAGTTTGTCATATGACCAAAGTAAAATTATCATATAGTTTGCTCTGTAATTTAAGTTACAAACTTCTGTTTGAAAGCCTGTTAAATACTAAACACAATCAAGGGTTTGTATGATTTGTAAGGACATGCTACTAAATCATAATTAATTTGCCTTTTTGTGGTTGCTTATTATGATCAGGCAAGGGGGTGATTTTTCTTTTTCTTTTTTTTTCTTTTTTTTTTTTGGTATTAAAAAATGTATGTATATTATATATATATATATGTCCAATGTCTGAAGGGGGCATGCATGATTGTAGATTTTCATTCCTCACTTTTTTTTCTTTTTTCTTTTTTTTAAGTTGTCCCCTAAGAGACCCAAAGTCCATATTTCCATCTAAGCTCAATCTTGAGTTTTATCCGTTTGAAAAGTTGAATGCCCTAGAACAACAACAACGACAATGGCGGGAAATGACATGTGTTGACATCATGTTTTATTTATGATAAGGTTTTTGGCCACAATAGCTCTGTAGTTTCAATACTTTTGCACTTTACGCGGTGGTATTAAATTAGCATTAACACCCTTGAAGTTTATATTATACCATGAATTTTTAAGTGCTAAATAATATTAACTAGAATAAAATTTTCTTTCTGATTATATTTTTACCTTAGGAAGGGGAATCTTCTCATGTGCAGTGAACATGGATTTCAACTGTTAAATAGTCACGGTTATGAAAGTTTTGGACTTTGCATTATTGCCAAACTTCTTTGCGCATTGGTGCTAATGCAATTTTATAGGTAGTAAAGTGCTGAGTGTGGAACTAAAGGGGACATTAATGCAAAATATCCTTATAATAATGTTAAATCCGCTATCAATTTACTTACTAGCTAGTAAATTGATAGCTATTGTGACAATATTTAATTAGATTGTATAAGATTTATTTATATTTCAAAAATTCATCTATCCATATTTATTTTATATTATTTTTTTCAATTGATACATAATTTTCCACATCAACGAGTACAAAGTTGGTGCTTATAACATTATCTTTTTATTTATCATTCTTTTAAGTTTTAAGGCAGCTTATTTGTTTTTTTCGCTGGATAAGTATCAAGGCAGCTTAGTGGTTCATAAAAGAGGAGTCCTGAATAAAAATGGGCGTCCATGTCATAAACCAATGCTAAAATTGATGGTGTATAAGTCATATTAAATAATCGGGTTAAAAACACTTTTCCTCATGAACTGTTACATTTTTTGTACTTTACCATCTAAATTTTAAAAAGTGTTATATTATCCTCTGAACTATTATTTCTCTTTGTCATTTCATTACAATTTTTCAATTTTTTAAAATTAGTTTGCCAAAATTAGGTCACAAATATTAATTAAAAATGAAATAAATCAGAATTTTAAATTGTTTTTCAATAGAGTTACATTAGTTGTATAAGATCAATTTTATAAAATTAATCTATCAGAATGACATAATTAGACTAAGGTTAAAAAATAAATAAATAAATAAATAACAATAATCCAATGGCAATGTGACACTTTTTAAAATTTAGATGGTCAATTGTATTTGCTATTTTATTTTTCTTTGGAAAAAGTATTTAAATATGTGATTATTACATGCTTCTTGGGAAAAATAAAAGAAGTTATTGATTAATCTTATTAATCTATTTAATTATACCTTCTATTTAAAATAAAATTATATGAATGCAGGTATAAAAATACATAGTAGTAAAATTAAGGTGAAAAGTGGATGTTAATGGGTAATATGACAATTTATATTATAATTTGAATTATATTATCCATTTAGAATAAATAAGCATGTCATTATGAGTAAGCAAATTTATTTTAAACATGAATATTATCGAAATAATCCATGTCTAATATATGTATAGGATGAATAGATTTATTGAGTTCCAAGAAATGTTAAAGAGCAGCGTTTTAGATGACACTTGATGAAAACCAAGCTCTAACCTTCCAAAGTCATACCCAGATATTTTTGTTGTGCTTAAAATTCATTGTGAAAAAACTAATTTTTTAAGGTTAATATGATGTAAATAAATTGAGGATCTTAATTTTTAAGACACTCAAAACATGTCAATGATATTATTTTGCGTGGTCTTTTTCCCTACAAAAAAAATGTACTTTTTTTTAAAAAAAATTTTGTTTATTTTTTACTTTTTGTTTTTGGTATGATTACGCTATATTATAAATCGGAAGGGAGGGGAGATTTCACCCAAGCTTGATTGAATCCACAATCAACCTTTTTTTATATATGAAAGATAAATCTATACTTAATAAATCAATAATTAAAACTTAATTTTCTTATTTTTTTGGTCCTCGGATAAAAACTTTTCAAGATCCTCAAATAGTGCCATTGTATACATATATTTGTATGTACATATATATGGAAATTCTATGGTGAGAACGGTCCGTATGAAGACCGTAGTATTAGTGACGGTTTTTCATAATATTAACGACGGTTTTTTAAAAAATCGTCACCAATACTATGAAAAACTATCACTAATACTGTGGTCCGCATAAGGACCATCCCCACCATAGACGGACTGTATATATATATATTGCTATTTTGAAAACCTTTTTTTTTAATTTTTAGTTTTACCATTGATTGCATGACCTATTCAATTGATTACTTTTACAAACAAGTATATATTTATATAAATGCACCGAAAATCATCCATGCACATGAAAAAACAAATAAATTGAGCACCCTTTGAAAAAACAACGATAATATTGTGAAAGACAAATAACATAGGAAACTTCACCGATTAATTAAAAAGCCGGCAATATTTATGTGGCTATCTAGATTAGAGCAAAGCCATTTCCATGGATTGTGCATGTGATTGAACGTTTTAATATATCAAGTTCGAAAATCATATTTTAGCAAAAATTAAAAAAATAAACATTAAAGAGTCGGAAGCCCATATAAATGAAGGCATGCATACGTATATACTTTCGCATAACCAAGCTGCATATATCTATATGCTTTTTGCTTAAAGCATATATCTATATGCTTATGCTTTAGTTTTTTTGTTTTGATTATGGTATATATAAAAGCAAGGAATATATATGACTTGCGATTCCAAATTTGTTTGCTTCTCTACTGTTATTTGCATATTCATACGCCTTGTAGCTGATATGAGTAAGTACGTCCTTCTCTTTTTTGTTTTTAAAAAATAAAAAATAAAAAATTAGTAACGGGGTAAGTCATTATGTGTATGATATACTTCTATCATGCATGCATATATATACACACATAATATAAATCCTCTATTCTATTAAAAAAAAAAAAAAAGGATATAAATCCTCTAGCTGGACTATGTTTCAATCTTTAATTCCAGTAGAGCCAAGGGGGGGAAAAAGGAGAAAAATGTTACTTACATAATTTTTGAAAATTAATGTTTTAAAAACTTTATAAAACTAAAGTGTAATATTAATTATTGTACCTTTTTATGATATTACTATTTTATGTTCGATATTTCTTTTTTGTTTTTAATATATATATATATATATATATTTAATTGGAACCTAGTCTAACCGTATGTTTAAAGTTTGGAAACCAATTAATTATGAAAAACTAATTAAAATGTATGAAATAAATTCCTGAAAAGGTAATTTAATGAAAACATAAAAGTTACGTACTATAAATTCTCATTTCCATGATTTATCATGTTATCTGTAGTTTTAGTGCTAATTTCTGCTAAATTAATGAAAGTCATTGACTTATGTACATTGCAAATATAGGAATTGCAACAAAGGAGCAAGGAAAGGATTCCTTCATATTTTTATCATTGTCTAGATATAACAAACATTGTATCAAATGGGAAAATGCCACTCACGGTGCTTGTCATGGCTTTATCTTCCGCCATTGTGGTTGCTATGTCGATGCTTGAAATATTAATCATCAATTCCATTATTAAATTTTTGTTTATCAAAAACAAAAAAAAATCCATTATTAAAGTTTTCATATATATAATATAGAAACATAAATACACATGAATCCAAAAAAGGCAAATTATTCTCAAACCCATATTAGAAAAGCTTTTCCCAAGTTTAATTCCTATATGCATATTTTAGCAAATATGATTAATTACTTTTATTAGTTGTAAAAGATTAATTTTTATGCGTCAAATTTATTAGTGACTTGTTAAATCGATTTACATATTGAAGAGTTCTATTCTATACTCTATATTTCTTTTCTCTTCCCGGTTTGATTAAAAAGAAAAACAAAAATGAATTAATGAAATGCACCAAAAATAACAGACCAAACAAGCCAGAAACAAACCCAGCCACACACAGATTCCATGGCCACCTAAAAATGCCTACAAATGCCTGAAGTGAAAGGCAGCGTAAGTCATGCACATTATTGTGATCTTTTTTCTTTATTTTCTTTATTATTATTATTATTATTTAAAAAAAAAACCCAACAAAGGCATAAACATAGAAAAATTTTATATCTGCGAGTTCGTATGGTTCGATTTTCTTCATTTTTTCTCTTTGATTTTCCTTCACTTATCTCCAGTTGGAATTTTTTGTTAATACAATAGAGAACATTTTAACATAATAAGCTGGGTCGCTTTGAAAAGTTCATATGATTTTCTCCTTGCATTCGATTTTTTTTTTCAAGAAAAAAAGGTGTGATATGCTGTGACAGGATTAACTCTATTAATTTCCATTTGTTAATTTGAAAATCAATTTGGGGATTAGATTAATATGAAATATATTATAAATTAATGATTAATGTAAGAGCATATTCAAGGACTTTGTATATTAATTCTGTTCATTTAAAAATTTTTTATCACATCAGATAAATAGATAAGGTTTTAAAAAATTTATTTCCAATGATTCTGTACATTAGTTATGTCAAGCTGACGTGGCAATAAAAAATAAATAAAACAAAAACGATGAAAAACATTGTTTACTTCTAGAAGTTCTATTAGACAGGTTGAGTCAATATTTTATTTATTTTTATTGATTCTTGTTAAAAGAAAAATAACTCCTGTATGGGTTTTTAGTTTTTTTAATTATATATAATTTTAAAATAAAAAATTACATATTAGCATTTCATGACATTTTAAATAGAACCCATTAAAGAGAAATTGTTTAAAATATTATATATTAATTAAAGAAACTACCATATAAACAAAAATATTTTTCAAAATCAATGGCATATAAATTCCAATAGAAAGAACTGATGCACTAAGTGTATTGAAATGGAAAATCTAATATACAATCTAGCCAAATACAAAAATTTAAAATGCAATTAATCCAAACATTAACATCGTCACCCCGCACTTCCAATTATATTAAAAAAAAAATGCTTGCATTTATAAAAAGGTCAAAAAAGAAAAAAAGACAAAAAAAAAATTCATTAAAAGTTTTATGGTTTTGATATTCGTGTATATATATATATATATATAGATATTTATTGAATAATGGTTTTATAGACTACATATTTCGTTTTATGATGAGTTGCATAATGGTGGAATTAACATATTATGGAAAATAATATCAATTTACATATTTATTTTTATTTTTAATATTAAAATTTTAATATGAAAAGTAAAATCTTCAATGATAGCCAATTAAATCTTCTAATAATATATATAAAACAAAAAATTTCTTAAATAAATAAAACAAACATCTTCTATATGTATTTTCTTCTTTGTCCCTAATAATACGGTATCATATCACCATGTAGTATTAGGAAAGCTATTTTTAATATATAAAAAGAGTGAAGTAGCTCACTAATTTTATTTTTTTTACTAGCTTTCATACTATGTTTATTTAATAATATTTTAATTTTATTTGCTAGGTAGTATTTTACTTTTTTGCTTTCAAATATTAGTGTTTGTATTAATTTATCAACCAATTAAATAATTCTATATCAATTGTTACATTATTAAGTAAAAATTTGTAAACAAATCGGCACTAGGAACAAATTAATTATTTAATATCAATATTTAAGGTTAATTGCACTTTTTATTCTATATTTTTTAAAATATTATAATTTATATTGTGAATTTAAAACCCACTACATTAAATTTTATATTTTTTGACTTAGTGCACGGTGATTCCATCGTCACTAAATTCTTTAATATTGACCAAAAAATAATTATGTTTAGGATGCTCCATATAAATCAAAAAAGTATAAAACATCTAATTAATTTTGTAAACGTTACAATCTAGTTTAAAAATGATAATTACTAAGTTTATAGGATTCAATGCATATCAAATTAAATATAAAGGGCTCCTTAATATTATTGTAAGTTTTAAATTAATATTCTTGTAATTTTTAAAACTAAAGTTTAAATTATAATATTTTTAAAATTAGAAGTATAAAGTGTAATTAATTTTTCATATTAAAATAGATCCATTATGTATAGGATCCATTCCTTGTACCAATATTTATAACAAAGTTTTTGCACAAATAATCTCAACCTTTAAGCTAATATAATCCAATGGTACAGATCTATTCTTGCTTTTATAAAATATTCACTTATTAAATTTTATCTCCATATTTAAAACAACATTTATTATTGTAAAAAAATGTGCAATATTCTTTCTCATCAACAATTTTAATTTTTATGTTAAAAATGTTAATATGTTTTTATCTAAAAAAAAGAAATTTTAATCTTTAATCATTTAGAAAAAAAATATTTAATCCCTCCTAAAAACCTTCTAAAAAAATCTATCATTATTTTTCATTTAAAAAAGAAAAAGAAAAAAACAGTTTTACTCCACTAAAAATAATAAAAATATCAACATGATAACACAAATAGGACTTTGCCTCTCTTCCATTATTTGTAAATATGTAACCCAAATTCTTAATGGCAAGTTTCAAAAAAAACAAAAAATAAATAAATAAAGAATAATAATTTTGTGTTAAAAAAATAATTTTTTTAACGTGACAATTTTCATCAACAAATTCTTTAATATTATTTTTAAAATGAAAATAAATTACATATGTTGTTTCAATGAGCATATGCGTCTACAATAGATTGTTAACAATATTTTTTTTTTAAATATTAAAAAATATTTTAAATATATATTTTATATAATTCGAATTCATGCGTTTATGACAAAAATAGATGTGTTTAACTACTGGCGATAACTCTTTTCATCTTGTTAACAACAATTTAATGGTTAAGATTATGCATCAAAATATGTTTTTTCTAAATTATTGGTACAAAGCGCGGACTATATAAATATATATATATATAATATTCTTATTTACATTGAGAAAATATCTTGTTATCTTGAAAATATCTAATTCCTAATGAAGGAAAACAGGGTGTGAAATGTTCTGATTTCCAACTATTTACGTCTCTTCCAAAACCGACCGGGCACACTCTGTACCGTACCTAAAAGACTAGCGCCATTTTGTATATATTTAAAATTTTTCTTTTCAAAAAAAACTTGATTTTCCATTTTTGTTAGATGCTATATTGGATTGGATAAGAAGGAAAAAAGGAAAAAGTAAAACCATACCCACGCTCTTCACTACGCGCTCTAGTTTTCGGGTTTTTTCCTCAAAAACTTTCTGATAAAA
Organism: Ziziphus jujuba; assembly: GCF_031755915.1. Lineage (NCBI taxonomy): Eukaryota > Viridiplantae > Streptophyta > Magnoliopsida > Rosales > Rhamnaceae > Ziziphus > Ziziphus jujuba. Next base: position 11,610,846 of record NC_083387.1, on the reverse strand, counting down.
CTCACATCACAGAGGCCGGCTTGTTGCTCGTTTGGATTATTTTAGAACAGAAAAGTCAGAAAAACGACAGCGACGCGATCGTCTACGACATAAATAGATCACTGTCATTTCCAAATACCATCATACAACGATTGTGTTTCTCTTTCACACCAATCTATCACCTAAGCCCAAAAAAAAAAAAAAAAAAAAATGGAGCTTAAACCGGGTTTATCAGCTCTAGTCACCGGTGGAGCCTCTGGAATCGGTAACAAAATTCCCTACTTTTTTATTTTTCAGTTTTTTATGTCAGTGTTTTACTTATTTCCAGTTTGGTCAACGAAACAGAGTTCCAACTTTTAAGCAATCAAAATAGATTTCTAGTATAATCTGCTAGTCTTTTGTGGATAAGTATGCATTGGGTATATGATGAATTGATGATGGTGGTTGACATGCAGGAAAAGCTCTGAGCTTGGCTTTTGGAGGGAAGGGGATATTTGTAACCGTGGTTGATTTCTCCGAGGAAAAGGGAAGGGAAGTGGTATCCCTTGTTGAAAAAGAGAATGCCAAGTTCCATTCCAACTTGGGTTTTCCTTCTTCTATATTCATCAAATGCGATGTCTCTAATTCTGGTGAGTTGAATTTTTTTTTTTTTTTTTTCAATTTGCTTATTTTGTGGGTAAATTTTGTTGATAATCCAAATGTTTCTGACTCGTGGTTTCTTTGCCTGCTCAGGAGAAATAAGAGCTGCATTTGAGAAGCATGTAGCAACATATGGAGGGTTGGATATCTGTGTTAACAGTGCTGGGATTGGTAATCCTATACCATTCCATCGGGATGAAACCGATGGCACTCCCTCATGGAGGCGCACTGTTAATGTGAACCTCATTGCTGTTATCGATTGCACCCGCCTTGCGGTATATGCTTCAAACTTTAGTTGCTTTTCTTCAATAGCAAAAATGAATGCTGCAGAGCACTCTGTCGAAAGTGTGCTTTTGTTCCAAATTGATTACGAGGGATGTTGTCATGGATGTTGAATAGCTTGTATGACACTGACTTGTCAGATTGGAAAAAGGGTTTCTTTTAATGTTTGGTATTTTGGAACTTTTTCGTTGTGGTTTAAACAAACAGATTAAAGCCATGGAAGAAGCTAAAAAGCCTGGTGTAATTATCAATATGGGGTCTGCTTCTGGACTATATCCGCTTTACACTGACCCAATCTATACTGCCTCAAAAGGTTTGGTTTTTGTGTTACCCCTTGATACGTATTTCCTCGTTAAGGATTCTTCTAAGTGCATATCTTTCTTAAGTGTCAGCCTATAATCATAAAATGTATTAACTGGTATGTATAAATATATTACTTTTAGTTTGATTTTCACATATTTTGCTAATTAATTTAGTTTCTTTTTGCAGGTGGTGTTGTTATGTTTACTAGATCGCTTGTTCGTTACAAGCATCAAGGAATTCGCATCAATGTGTTGTGCCCTGAAGTAAGACTGTAATTCTTATGTAACCACAAAGAGACAAAATATTCATCAAAAGAATGTCTAAATCAAATCAAACTTTATTCCACCTTGAATGCAGTTTGTTGGAACTGATATGGGCTCCAAGGTGGGCACTAAATTTGTTGATTTGATGGGGGGGTTTGTACCCATGGAAACAGTGGTGAAAGGTACATCCTATGTAAAAATATTTTACTATGAAGTTCTAGTTATAACATAAAAGAAACTATTAATAACAAGTTTGTGTATAAGATTGCTGTATCCTGTTTTGTTCAATTTTTTAAGTTTCTTATCAGTATCTTAATTTGTAAGGGGACTACAAGGTAATTATATGTGAGAAATTGTTAAAGATAGTTGTGTTAGCATATGATGTATTTAGAGTTTGACTTTCCACATCTTGCAAGGATTATTAACATAGTGGCTGAACTCCAAGTAATAATGAAGTCCTGGTTTCACATATCAGTTCAGGCTCTTTCAATTCTCTACTTCAGCACTTCATAAAGTTTAAAGTTCACAGAGTCAATTCTTTGTAGTAAAAGAAATCAAAACCTTCAGTAGGTTGGATAATCTAATTCCTTGACATAGCTTGTATGGATGTGCATCACAGCGTTGCTGTAGAAGCTTCGAGTAAAGTATTTTTTGCATTACATTCTTGGTTTTGATGAGTTCTAGCTGATTATATATGAATAAGGAAATTTTCAATATATCACTGAGTGAGTTTGGAAACTTTTTGATAATGTAGTTTCTTATATCCTAAGCTGTTGTGTTATACAGGGGCTTTTGAGCTTATTACCGATGAGAGTAAAGCTGGTTCCTGTCTATGGATTACTAATCGCAGAGGCATGGAGTATTGGCCAACTCCAGTGGAAGAAGCGAAATACTTGATCCGCTCCTCAAAATCCGCAAAGAATATATCATCACAAGCTCCTCTGAATTTTCAACTACCTCGAAGTTTTGAGAAAGTGTGAGTGAAGAGGACTCTTAACATCTTTTCGTTTTATTTGTAAGAAAATACAAGCAAAATTTCTGGGGTGATCCTGTTTGCCAATTATAATTATATCGTTGCATAATGTCTCATAATTTAAATCCAGCAAGCATATGTCAGAAGATTTGATTTTGAGTCAAGATGCGATGATTATCTTTTTATTATTTGTTCATAGTTGTTGGCAGTTGGATATCATAATGATATGTATAAATTGTGAATCTTTTGACTTTGTTAGTATACTCTATGTACCCTTTCTGCCTTGTAGTCCTATTTCGTTTGAAGCTCCTCAAATTACGATCAGGATTAACATCCATCTTGAGACATAGCTGTAGGCTTCTCATCTACATTCTTGTATTTATATTGAATCTCATAAGCAAGCATAAAATGTTATCTTCTGAGTTTTTGGATGTTAATATGTATATTTTTTGTCCTTCAGAGTTGTTCACACCCTGACTCACAATTTCCGAAAGGCTACCCGCATAGTGCGCACCCCATTGAGATTGCCCATTCCACCACATCATGTTTTGGTGAAAGTCATTTATGCTGGTGTAAATGCTAGTGATGTAAGTTTTTCCTTATTTTAAAAATATCATCTCCATATGGCATTTTACACTCTTCATTAATATATATATATATATATATGCCGCTTTATCCTCAATTAAATTTTTTTTTGGTGGGATATTTTGAATTCTGTAAAACCTTGGTGATTCTGGATGTAATGTATAGACATCATTTGAAATGTCTGGTTGGTGATATGGGAAGATGGCCAAGGGCTATAAGAACTGAGGTATTCAGGGATAGAGGCTCGAGTAGCTTGTTTCAGAGATCTGTACCATTTCATCTTCTTAGTGGACATATCAAATCCTTTGTCTTATTCTATTTGAATTTCTTTGTCATGGTCGGAAGACTTGCAATTAAATTTTGACGAGACTTAAGAACATTGAATAAACATGGTTGTCATTTTTAGTGAGAAAAACTGCTAATTGTACAGAGAAGAGTTGTTATTTGTGTTGGAAAGTAAACTGGACTGGGGTGGGAAAAGATCTAGGAAACAAAAAGGGGATATTCTGGTGTCAGGTTCTTTTTATTTATGTTATGCTTATCAAATCACGTATTACTGTATTTGGCTTTTATTTTGGCTTCTTTTTGTGAAATATGACATAGAATTATGTATATATATAGATGTGTGTACTGTGAGCTATGTATTCACTGACATGGAAATTTATGGGCAGGTAAATTTCAGTTCAGGACGTTATTTCAGTGGGAACAATAAAGACCTTGGTTCCCTTCTTCCATTTGATGCCGGCTTTGAGGTGCAGAATAAGAAAAACTAGTTAAATTTCTTGGCATGATGATGTGATTGTTAATGCTGCTAATACATTTGACTTTTTGATAATTCCAACATGCATATATGATGCTTAATTTATCTATATATGGCTTTGTGATTTCAGGCTGTGGGGATAATTGCGGCGGTGGGGGATTCTGTCACTAACTTGAAAATTGGTTCTCCTGCTGCTCTTATGACTTATGGAAGTTATGCTGAATTCACAATGGTAAAATAACTTGAAAACATTGTGTTCAATTTAGTGGCAGAGGTCACAAAAAAAAAGGAAAAAAAGGACTTTTCTTTACTAACAGTATCATAAATCATGATGTTGTCAAGTTTTCACTTGGTCAATCCACCATTTGGCTTTAATTTTATTTGTTAAGGCTGTCTCTTTTTTTCCGTTAACTTAAAACACTACATGAAAAATGCTGGTTTGGTGTTTGAGTTAGGTTCCTTCAAAACATGTACTTCCTGTGGCAAGGCCAGATCCGGAAGTTGTCGCCATGCTTACCTCAGGACTAACAGCATCAATTGCTTTAGAGAAGGTCATGCTTCATGTTCATATATACCAGTTTCCTTATCTTTTTTTGTATTCATTGTAGTTTTCTGATCAAACTGGAAATTTGATATTTGTCTTTATATACTATATTCCGTGTTTTATAGCCTTCATTCTCTCTAATAATATTCTCTCACTTACTTGTTTAAACACTTCATATACCTTCTGACATTCTTTTGTAAAACTATTTAGGCAGGACAAATGGAATCTGGAAAAGTAGTTCTGGTTACTGCTGCTGCCGGAGGGACTGGGCAATTTGCAGTCCAGGTTTACTTTTAAATAGAGTTTATTTTTATTATATATATATATATATATATGTATGAATGCTTTTTCTTTCATTGGACCTACTAAATGGCAATTTTCTTGCTTGTGGAATGAAGCATTCCAGAATAAAGGGAGTGGTTATCTAACTTGTTTGACAAAGTGTAAAGAATTACTACTTTCTGTATTTTATTTTTTCTCCTATCCCTAATTTCTTCCCTCATTTCTTAACCCTCCTCTTTATGTCGTATAAACTACTTTCTTCTGTACTGGCATAATTGTAAAGTATTCTCTCTCTTCTTCTTTTTTTTTTTTTTTTTTAAATATATTTTCCACCCAGGATTCCTGGTTATTTAATTGTGTTCATGTCTAGTTTGATAGGTGTTTATTATAAAACAAATGATAAAATCTGAACTGCTTTTTGTACAGCTTGCAAAATTAGCTGGAAATAAAGTGGTTGCAACCTGTGGAGGTGAGGAAAAGGCTAAGCTTTTGAAAAATTTGGGAGTTGATAGAGTCATAGACTACAGAGCTGAGGACATGAAAACTGTATATCTCTTCCATTCTTATTTATTTTTTCCTTGTTTATTAGTTTACGTTTAGCTGTAATTGATGGATTTGGGAGCTGAAAGTGGAGCTAGAATTCATATGTAATTCAGTAAGCTAACTAATACGGGGAATAAATTTCAATATATCTACTTATGTTGTTTGTTTTGCTAGCTTCTCGGAATAAATATTTGAATAAGGGGCCTCTTTCACAGATAAATCATCCAAATGATAAGTTAAAATTCTTAGTTTGGCAAAAGAACAGAAGGAAAATTTTGAAACTAAATATCAATTGGTATAAGATTTTAGGATTCCTGTAATTTAGAGGTATAATTTCTGCTTCTCTGACTTTCATAGTTTTCAGTTTATCTTCTCTGAGAATTTAGATTGTTATTCAATTGATTTACTGGTGCAGTATGGACTCTATTCAATCATATTTTCCTCTTTTCAAACTTTTTTGTAATGGGGACATGAAGAATGATAATAGTTACATTAAGTTTTACTTTCATTCATTTAAGTTCAAATTCAAGCGTCTCAGTTATAAATGTTAAAACAAGAGTTTTTTTTTTTTTTTTTTTTTTTTTTTTTCCCCGCAGGTTCTAAAGAAAGAGTTCCCTAAGGGTGTTGACATCATCTATGAGTCTGTTGGTGGTCCCATGTTTGATTTGTGCCTGAATGCTTTGGCAGTCTATGGACGACTCATTGTGATTGGAATGATTTCTCAGGTTGTTTATTTAATCAGTGCAATGCAGAATCTGTTTTTAACAATGTTCTTTATGTTTACTTCAGAAATGCTTGGGTTTGTTGGTATCTTTATATTATACCATTGTAACTGATCCATTCTGGTTTCAGTATCAAGGGGAGCATGGATGGAAGCCATCAAATTATACTGGACTATGTGAGAAGATTTTAGCAAAAAGCCAAACTGTGGTATGTAGTCTCAACTTGATGGAATTGTTGCTTTACTTCTTTCGGGGTCGATCAGCAATGTTAGGATAGGGTACAAGTTGTCATTCTAGTCTGAATGCTGGCAATTTATTTCAATATGCTGTGTGGTGGATCTGATGCTTAATTAGGTTACTGAAAGACATTTCATTTGGACGTACTGTTGTTTAGATTTTAGGTTGAAGTCACATTTGGCGCGTTAAAGGAATTACCACTAAATGAGTTTCCCATATATTCCCTATTCAAGGCAATATTTTCTGTTTTAGAGCCAGTAGTTAATAAAAGTGAAAAATAAGAAAAATTCTTGTTAACTCTACTTCAAGAAGTTAATTACAGACTTGTTTTTGACTCTAGAGAACTGGAGTCTGGAGAACCATAGATCTTCTCTTTTTCAATATTCTAATAAAATATATTAAATGTTTTCTTCCATTTTATTCTCTACTCCAACCATCACAATTCCTCTTCAATTTCTCAACAATATATCGAGAGAGAGAGAGAATAATCAGTCATATTGGAGTGGTTCAGAGAAGTCCTTTCTCTACTAAAAAATTGTTAATTATCCCTTCTACTGAAGAAAAGATGTTCTCTGAAGTAGAAATCCCTGCTAGAGATGCTCAAAGCACCTTAAGATCCCAACATCTCTCAGTTTTGTGCCTTTAAAATATTGGTGGGAAAATACTTATTACCTTGAATGTAGACTTTTTGCACAGATAAATGTCTCTTAAAATATTCATATTTCATTTGCACAGTTCTTCAATTAAAACAATTGCAGAGGAAATTAGGAAACCATGTCATCATTTGGTGTTTTGTAAATGAAAATAACAAAATATATGATCTAAAAACATTTAAAATTCCGACTTTTTTTTTTTTTGCTCGTATGTTAATTAGCAACCAAATATAGCATCAGATAATATATTTAGTGTGTTAAGGAAAATGATATCAAATCTTTATTGATTGTTTGAACAATGCCATTTTTTTCCAGGCTGGGTTTTTCCTAATACAGTATGCTCACTTGTGGCAACAACATTTGGACCAACTATTTAATCTTTTCTCTTTGGGAAAATTAAAGGTAATGCTCTTATCCTTTTCTACGTTTGTTGTCAACTTGACTCATGCCAAGGCATGCAATAATTTCAATTACCAGTTCTTTTTTTATTAGATTAGACGTTGCATTTTACCATGCTGCAAAAGAAATGTTTTGCTTTCACCTATTGACCTCTTTTAGGTTTTCATGTGGAATCCACTGAGCATCCAAAACCAAAAAAAATTTGTCTCTGAATTCATGCTCCCAAATGATTATATTTTCATCCAGAATTGAGAATGATTGCCCTTTTTATTTGCCAACAACGTTAGGTAATTATGATAGATCTTATTCAAGGTACCTAGCTATTTTGTTCTTGTTCATTCATATAGGTTGCTTTAGACCCGAAACAATTTCTGGGTATTCATTCAGTTGCTGATGCTGTTGAGTATCTCCATTCTGGTAGAAGTGTTGGGAAGGTATTTCTTCTGGCTGTTATATTCAATTTTTCGTAGAGTCTGGTCAGTGTTAGGAATGAAGTTGCCTTGTATGTTTTCTGTCTTACAAGGGAAAAATGTTGCAGGTTGTTGTTTGTATTGATCCAACCTTCAGTCAAAAAACAGCAAAGCTATGAGATAACGTTTGCTGACCAACCCACCCGGACATAATTCATGAGATCTTTTAACAATATGCGAGTCAGACTGGTAAATGGCATTGCAGAACATTACAAATGCTTGCAGCTCTTATTTTAAACAAACAGGACCACAGTGGAATTCTTTTGGTTGTTGCAGATGATAGTTTCTCTAGTTGAATTAGTTAATTTGTTTGGCCAAAAAAGATGGATGTTTATAGATACAAGAAAAATAGTTATGCAAGTTTTAAGCTACATTTTATATCTCCATTTCTGTTCTATATGCCCTGTATGAGCTTCTATCAGACAGAAGTTTTACCTGTCTTACATACCAAGGAATAAAAATAATAAGGGGTTTGTCTACACCAGGAATTATTAATTATAAACGTGTTTGTTATTTTCAAGTTCTAATTTTATTGCCTGTGTGTTTTTCTGTTTTAAAACACAAGCCAGAAAGCAATAGCCGTTAGGATATAGCCTTATGAAAAACACTTCTTCAGCTTTTTACATTGGAAATGGAAGTTGGAGAAGACTTAGAAATTGGTTCCTTTTCTCTTATTCTTTTTCATAGCAAAATATTAGTATTCAAACAAACATTTTTACAATAAAGAAATCAATCTTATGACAGATAAATAAAATAAAAACCCAAAGAATTGGATTGATTGAAATAGGGAGAAGGAAAATGATATAGGAGTGACTTTAAGAAGGAAAATGATATAGAAGTGACCATAACCATTTCTTTCAAAATTGCAATCGTTGAGAGGGTAAAATCAACTCATATCAATTATGGAATATTTAAAAAATACACTTTTCTCAAATCGGTGCTTACAAACTTCTTAGGATCCATTTTTAGAATCTGACATAGGTTTACCTTCATGTCTAATAATGCATCTGCATTATTCTCTCTCAACAAATGGTCCTGCATCAATTGCTTAATCAGATAAAGGTTGTATGAGGCAATAACAGCAATACAAATAGTGATCCTTACATTCATGATGGCAGTTAGCCAAAATGCCCCTATAGCTCAGTGGTAGAGCGTCAGTCTTGTAAACTGAAGGTCTGTAGTTCGATCCTGCATGGGGGCATTCTCCTTAACCATTTTTTCAAAGATTTTTTGATATTTGTATAGGATCAAGTGCTGCGGTGATGTAGAAATGTGCTCTTCTTGAATTGTTCGGTCAGATAAAAAAAAAAAAAAGGAAAAAGAAAAAAAGAAGTTTAATTTGAAAAATGGAGTTTCATCTAACATTTGGCATTGGACTGCTGAGTTGAATTCGGACATTTTTAATTTAAAATTTGTATTAAGAGCAATAACCAATTTCAGAACCAAAAAACAAAAAAGTGAAAAATGGGATTTCTAATATTAAACTTCAGAAATTAAAAAAAAAAAAAATAGAGTTTCATCCAACACTTGGTATTGGATTGCTGAGTTAAATTCTGACATTTTAATTAAAATTTGTATTAAGAGCAATAACCAATTTAAAAAAAAAAAAAAAAAGTAAAAAACAGAGAATTTCTGGCAAATGTTTTATGTACTGCAAAAAGACAGACAACTGAAAAGCACTTGATGAATAAAATAAGCTTCTACAGCTGGAGAGAAAAAAAGATGATACACCAAACATCCAATTCCTAATCCCCATTGTATAGCTAGCTTCTGTTCTGCCACATCCAAAGCTACGTTTTGCCTGCCAAATAGCAATTGTACATGAACTTGATTATGAGGCAACAATTTCAAGCACTCCCGGAGTACCCAAGACTCACAATTCCTGCATATCATTTCACTTTCCCTCTCTCTTTCCTTTTCTTTTTCTTCTCCTTCTCTCCCACCTGTGAACCCTTCTCTTTTGCACAAAAAAAATACCAGTGTCAGAAACCAGATCTTCAATCTTTCAATAATGGCCAAATGGAATCACAGGTTCAAGTCATTCATTCACAAAATGGCAAAGTAGAATAACCAAATGAACCCCAAATGACTTTTTTTTTTAAATTAAAAAAAATTTCCAATGATAAACTCATTTTTTAGATTTAACTTATTATAAAATTTGGATTTTTCATTTCTGGGTAAAAATCACTATCAATCCTAGTAATGAGAACCAACTATAATGATGGAAACAAACATATGCCAAAAGTTGTTCATGTTCATGGGCCCAGATTTTGTAACAAGCTGCTGAAGAGAAAGAGTAAAAAAGAGCAATCTTTGCAATTTTCGTTGATGAAAGGAGTTCATAATTTCATCTTTTGGTGGTTTCAGAAAAAAAAAATCTTCTGCCAGAGATTTGTTTGGTGCGGAAGAGGAGAAGAGGAAGAGAAGAGAGAGGTAAGAGAAAGAGCCGGTTATGAGAGAGGTGAGAGAGGGCTGATGTGTTATATCACATGAAAAAAATAATCCACATGGCACGAAATGACATGCAGGAGTTTTGAATGCTAAGTACCCCGAGATTACTTGAAATTTTTCCGACTATGAGAATTCCAAAAACTCCAAACACAAATTCTTATTGCTTTTCTAAATATTCACTTAAAAAAAAAAAACCATTAATTTTTATACTTTGCATCATTGGTTTTCTCCATTTATTTGCACTAATTGTTAGGAAACCCCTAATGCAAACTACTTTTAATTCATTTTTCCCAAGTGGTTTTTCCTATAATTCAAACTTTGTAGTGCCTATAGGCCATATATATAGACATATAAATTAAAATATTAACCAAAATGAAAACAGCATCATATAAATTTCTAAGTAGAAATGAATTACTTGGTCTTCTTCGTTTTGCTCTCCTTCCCGACGGTGTGACATCCAAATCTTTTTCTTCTTCTTCTTCTTCTCCTTCTCTCTCTTTCTCGTCTTTAGTGTCGTATGCTCTAGTAATATATACCTAAAAACCAACAAAAATAAAATGAGAATGTAAGCTAAACAAGTTCAATATCGATAATCCCATAACAAAATGCAAAATTGAAGCAAGATCAGTCTTATAATTCATCTATATATATATATATATATATATTCCAAACTCTTTTAATAGCCAAAGTAATTAACTATCCAAGCCTATGCTTCCGAGGACAGCCAAGTGATAAAGTCACAGTTTTCTTGACAATGATCTAAAGTTCGAATCCCTGATTCCAGTATAAAAAAAATAGAAGAAGAAGAAGAAGAAGAAGAAGAAGAAGAAGAAGAAGATTAACCAAGCATTTAGAGCAAACAGGAAAAGAGAATGAAAAAGACATAGATGACCTTAAATTGTGTTGGCCTGACCAAGTGGAAGACTAATGCATCCCCATCAACCAGCTGGTGCTCAATGGAAAAACCTCTCCATCCACCACTAAGACCAGTTTTATCTGCAAGGTATTTTGTTTGGAACTCATTTTCATCCTCATCCACCAAACTTATCATTTCATTACAATGAGGCAGGTGCGTTTTACAAAATTGCACCGGCAGACCCTGTTGGAAAATGCTCAAATCCAAATTACCCTTCAATCTCCATCATAGTCTCGAACTATATTTTGGTTTGCTAAATGGTTAGGCTACTTACCAGCCAAAAGCCTCCAGTGACATGTGATTGGAACATGGGCTTCACAAAACTTGGCCAGTCTGAGTCTAATCCAGATTGAATTTGCTCTGCTCTGTCAATTGCATATTGTCTTACTTCATCTGAAGCATATTGTCGATTCAGCAAATCTCTTCTTTGATAGCTCCTGTATAATTTAACATGTACCAAGCAGGAGATATATAAACAACCAGCATGCAATATAATTACCAAATCTAAAACGCTAGGGTTGTTTTATAATGTTTATGTTTTTGGTTTTTTTTTCTCGTTAATTGTGTGGAATTTACGTTAATGTTAGTTGGTGCATGTTAAAATTGGTTTGGCACCTCAAATAACTATAAACTTGAAAGGAAAAAATAAACATAAACATTATCAAACTGTTTTTAACTTTTTTTTTTTTTTTCCTTCTCTTAAACTTGTAATTAATTTAGATATGCCTAACAAACCCTAATTAACATTAACTATCACTGAGTAATATTTGGAGTAAGCAAACTCTACACAACTAAGTAGAAAAAAAACAGAAAGAACTATATATCAAGTGCCCTTAAAGAACTGATTATTATATCAGATTACACATACCAACCTTCTTAGCCTGCCCAAGGGTTCCAGCGGAACCTGCCATAAAGAATGTCAAGAGTTGATTATCAATCTAATATGCAATACTATAAACGTGCCTCCCTATAGAGTCCCACATAACCATAGATGAAGGGCTTTTTTTTCCCTTTTATTTCTTTTATTTTTATTTTTTTAAATAAGATAAACAGATAAAGTCACAAATATATTTCTTGAACCATAAAACTCAAAAGTAAAAAATCTTAACTTACGCAGACTAGCACAAAAATGACAAACCTATAAAGAATTGTGCTTTGTAATTTGGAGTACAAAAGAAAGAAATCCTTTTTTTACGTGGTGGATTTTGTTTTGTTTTTATTTTTTTATTTTTTATTTTTTTATTTTTAAGTTTTTTCTCCCAACCAACAAAAAATGTATAAAAATTCGTAAGAGGGAGAGAGAGAGAGAGAGAGAGAGAGAGAGAGAGAGAGAGAGAACTGACTTCCTTGTAAGAGCTAGGAGGTTTGTCTGCAACTCTGCTGGATCTTCTGAGTGGCACTGAAGAAGGTTCCACTGGCAGACAAGGTTTGGGCTTTATCCGCTTCACCTATATTCCAACAAACAAAAACCCGATAACCCATTATGCGAAACAGAGACTAATATTTATATAAGGAGGAAAAAAAAAAAAAAAAAAAAAGCGCCCACCGGAGATGACTTTGGACTCGAAGTTTTCAGAGACTGAGCAAGCTTGCTTAAGTTAAGCTCCTCCATTCTTTTCTTGTTCTCTTCCAGTCTCTGTCTCCTACATTCCTCGTACGTTAACTTGGATTCCACCATTGTTTTCTGTCCTTCCAAAATCTCTTTTCTGCAAAGAGCTAAGAAAAAGCAGAGAGTGAGAAAGAGACTGAATGGAAAAAGCTGACCGTTGCTCTGTGGTGTATGGACTTCACTCTTTGTTCATTAAATTTATTTATTTATTTTCTGTCATGTCCATCTGGTCAGAATTGAGCGCCAACTTTACCAAGTTTAAACTTCCAACTTTGAATTTAAAAACGTGCTACCCATTAGTCCATTAGACCTGGGTCATCATTATATGTTTTTAAAATATATTTTAGTACATATATGTGTGTGTACGTATATATATATACGTATATATATATATATACATACATATATATATATATATATATATTCTTTTTTTTCTAATTCTTGGATAGTGGATATAATATTTGTTTTTGGTGCTAAAAAATGTTTACCACTTTACTAGAAAAGCTTAAAAGAAAATGAAAGCGTAGCAGCAATAATTCAATTTCTACTACTTTATATTATATATAATAATTCATAAGTTGCAGCAATAATTCAAATTCTACTACTTTATATTATATATAATCATTCATAAGTTGCTCAATAACTTTGCAAGTAAGTGTTTGTTCTATACAAAATACAACAACTTTGATATTAGTGGAACTCCACAAAAGATCTACATGGCTATATCTATCCTGTAAAGGAAAAAATTTGAAAATACTCCCAAGAGTTTATACCCCACCTTCACAATGAATACAGACTCTCTCGTAGTACTATAAATTTGCTTCTCATAAGATTAGCACAAAAAGTTAACTTCTTCACCATTTAATAGTAACCATACTATTGCTAAGTTCCTTGTCCTGGAAAGTCGAAGTTCCACAAACAAAAAGCTGGAAGAATGAAATTCTGTCATTCACCAAGGAGCACTGGCAACTTCCTGGAATATAAGCTCAATCTTGGTATCCAGTCTATTCATTGTCTGTTTTGCAACCAAAAGCTTAGCCTCCAGATTTCTCAATTCTGCTTCTGCACGATCTCGTTCGAGTTTAGCTTCTTTAAAACTCTTCGATTTCGAAGCTATATTTAGAAGCTGGTCTAGCCGAGCACGTAAGAAACTCACTCATACCCAGAACCTCGAAGCATTTCAGAGTCTTATCCCACACGATGAAATCATCCTTTGAGGTGGTAATCTTGCTGGATCTAATGGCGTCTGCAATGTTCATAGTCTCCAGAATTATTCCAGCTGCCAGTTTACAGTTGAGACCCTCGAGAAGATACTCGTGAAGAAATGTTTTCTGACTGCAACAAAGCTCGTAGTACTTGGCCTTGAGGTATTTGGAAATCTCGGAGTCTATAATCAAACCATTCACAAGAACATTGAAATCCTTGAAGCTTCTCACTTGGCAACTAACAACCGAATCTGAAAGCCTAATTCCATCCAAAACTTCTGAAATGATATCTGTGTTTTCATTATCAGACTGGTCTAAAATCTCCCCTTCAGGATTGTCATATGAAAGAGACTTTAGACCACCCACAGTTTCCTTCTGACATGCATCAGTGTCATCTGCATGTTTTATGTCAGTGGCTGGATACAAGAGAATAGCAGAAGGTAAATTTATAGACAGTGGACCCATTTACAGTTGATTACAGAGAGATGCAACAAAACGAAATTTGAAACAACTTAGCAATATCCATTCGATCCACACAGGCTTCTAATTTGAGAAGGCCAAGAGCGCAATCCATTTCATCTGAACACTTAAGTCTAACAATGTACACCTAAAAAGGCAAGCAGGAAAAGAAAGCAACTTCATCAAACGCATGCAGGTGTTATAGCTTCATGTAAACATCTAAAATTTGTTACCAACAATACTTGTGCCAAGACACCCTGAAGAAGGAGACTCATCAAGGAATTCTTCGCCAGGGAGAATGTCCCAGTAAACTGATGATCAGACCACAACAAACACTAACAATAAAAATATAAGCAACAGGTAGTCAAACTAAATTTGTCTCTAAGCTAAACTACTTTCTATTCGTTAAGTTGCCACTAATCTTAAAAGCTTAAGCTTATAAAATGTGAGTGCGACTGTGTATATATCAAGCATAATACTTTTCAACCAATTACCGCTTCCGACGCTCTTTCTTTCTTAAATCACAGGTCAGGCATCTTTATTGCCACCAATGTCAATGTATCTCTCATTAAGGAAGATTATGGGTTTCAAATTTTCATTTGCAAAGCTAGATAATGGAACTAAAATCCTATATTAAATTCTTCGATTGCAATGAAACAACATTATAACAATTAAATTGTGAAAGAAACATAACAGCATATATATTAAACAAAAATTACCTTAAATTTGGAAGGAGTGACTAAATGGAAAACTAACACATCTCCCTCTAGCAATTTGTCAGCAATTGAAAATCCTCTCCATCCTCCACTCAATCCCACCTTCTCCAAAAGATACTTTGTCTCATATACCTCCTTATTTTCATCCTCCAGAGTAATCATCATATCATTATTTGGCAAATGCAAATGGCAGAATTTTTTAGGAAGACCCTGGCAAGAAAAATGTTAAAGTACTTACAAATACATCTAGGTTGCCTTGGAGGAGGGGGAAAAAAAAACAAAAGAGCAAGTATGCTGGAAAAGTGAGCCTTACCAGCCAAAATCCTCCTGTAACATGTGAAGGAAGCATAGTTTTAACTAAACTAGGGAAGTCGGGAGCTAGATTCGCTTGAACCTCCTTTGCTTGTTCCAACACAGAAGCCCGAGCTCCGGCATTGTGACATGTGCTTTCTGCAGTGGCCCTCTTTCGCTTGTTGCTATATGGTCAAAAGGTTGAGGCTCCAGTGTTACAAGACAATTGAATCTTTAATGAGTTCAAGAGCAGATTAAATAACAAATTTTGACTCACTTTTCAGACTTCACTGGGCGATCACTGACTGCCTGTTTATGAAATTTACAAAAGTTTTTCATCAATTCAGTACAAAAATCATCAAAGTTCAATAAAATCGGACAACAAATGAAGAATTCAGGTTATAAAAACAGTTGGCTAGTCCAAGTACAATGCATAAAGCTAACCCATAATGCTTTAGCCTGTGTATTATCATTTTCGCAGTTTCCTTTATTTTGATGTTCCAAAAATGTGTTGTGGCAGTGCAAATTGACAAAAAGAAGGTTCTTTGTTTTCTTTCAACTCAAAAAATAACCCATTTTGAAGATTTCTTTCTCCTACTTTCTTTTCCAACGAAAGAGAACACTCAACACTATAAAACCATTGAAGACCCATCAGTACGAAATCTCTAAAACTTTTACAAAACTGCTACGCAAAACAACCATATATATACAGATACAGAATAATAATAAACATAACAATCAAAAACCAAGCAAAACTTTTATAAATTTCCAAACTGTTAGGTACGAAGCACAATAGGCTCTCACATGGGTTTCTGTTTTTTGGTAAAGACTAGAAAGCTTTTTCCGAAAAAGCTTTTCTACTTTCTGGGGTCGCTTTCCTCGATTGCTCTGTAACGATAGACAAAAAAACCCATTACAGAGATACACAAATATATGAACGAGGACTGAGAAATCAAGTAGAGAGAGGACCTTAAGAGGAGAATCAACCATGGTCATTCTCTGTTCTTGAATAACAGCCATTTGCTTTGCCTCTGTGCTGAGAATTGTGGAGTGGAGGGAGAGAAAAATAATAATTAATAATAAAGAAAAGGAGACCGTTCGATTTAAAATTTGTATTTCTCTTTGTTTAGGCTGTCGATGCAATCTGTACTCCCACTTCACCAGTTCACCAAACATGGAGCTAATTTTCAAAATTACAGAGTAAGGTACAAACTGTACCTATTTTATTTTTATTATTTATTTATTTATTTTTACTTCAAATTCTATTTTTTATTTCTATTATTTTTCTGCCGTTTTTAGGATCTTTATGAACAAGGTGACAACAACTAATTTGCTACGATTAAGAATTTATATTTTCATCTTAAATTTTTAATTTTAAAAAATATATATTAAATGTAGCCCATTAATAATGTTCATAACTATTGCGAAGTGCATTGATAATGATCAACGACGGTGATAAAAGAACAAAATTCTTTACATATTTTATTCTTCCCCCCCGCCCCCCGCCCCCCCCCCCCCCCCCCCCCCCCCCCCCCCAAATTATATATTATATAATACATTTTTTAGAATAATATCAGACTACCAAAAAGTCTAATAAGATAAATAATGAAGTTTGATCATTTAATTGGTTTATATTATGTAATTTTTTTTGTTTGGTTAATATTTTAAAATTTTATTTATTCATATTTAGATTAATTAAATTTTCAACTAATAAATCAATATCTCAACTTTAATAAACACTTATAGACTTCTTGGAGACCTAATATTACTCTTTCTTCTTTTTTTAGTTTTTTTTTATTATTATTTTTCTAATATAAGTGATTTTCAATATATCAAAATATTCAAAAAAATTAATCATTAAATATACGTATTAATATACTACTAATTAACATATTTTATATAAATAATTAAATTTTTAAATAGATAAATGAATAAAAAAATGCTAAAGGTACATCAAATTTAGCCAGATTTCTATTGAGTTTTTTTCATTCGACTGATTAATATTTAATTACATTGTTCTTTCAATCCATACTTAGGTTGTATTGAACCCATTGTAATAAAAAAGAATACTAGTTAAATTAGTTTTATACCAAAAAAAGAAGAGTTAATTACAAAATTAACCCACATATGGTCCATAACATTATTTGAAATACATTATTCTACTAGTACCAGATATAGAGATATATATATATATATATATATTATAATAAAATCCATTTAACAAAAAATATAAGAAATAAATAATGAACACAATCACCACGTTCAATTTCCTTCCAATTTTATAAATGACCTTTTTAATTCAAGACACATTTACTATACATGCTTGTTAGATAACAAATTTCTTTAAGTTACAACAGAAAATCTAGATAATTACCAAGCTTGTCGAGAAATAACTAAAAATATAATGGCCTTGTAATTAGGTTCGAGGTATAAAGGCATAACAGAAACATGGTGATAAAAGAATAAAAAAATAAAATTTGGGCTCCATGCATAAAGGGCATAATAAAGTTCTTCCTTATTTTTCCACATGGAACACCAAACACAGCCAGCTTACAAAATTGTGAGGAAACTTTCCATCCAAAATTTCATTGAAACAAAATTATCAAAATACAGATTAGAAACAATAGTTTATCCGTATACCAACATTACAAACTAGAAAAATAAAAATGAAAAGAAGAAAAGGAAGAAGAAGAAGAAGAAGAAGATACAGTTAGGGAGAAAGAAAAATAAAAAACTTACCCATTTCTCTACCTAATTTACAAGTTACATATTTACAGCCTCATGCACAAGTAGTCCAAGCACCCATCCATTACAGATAATTTCAATATTCACTACCGAAAGACTTACCCATTTTCCCTACTTACTTAGAAGGTATATAGATCTCCAGCCTCATGCATGCGTAGTTGGAGTTCTCATCTCACAAGATAATTGAACTGTTCCTTAGGCAGACTGCAATCTCGAACCAGATTATATGATGCGTATATGTTGCTATCACTGGTTTTTTTTTTAATTATTTACATAATTTTCCTTCATCTGGTGTACCCATGACCTCCCAATCATAAATAGTGGCTTATCAACCGAGCCAATCTCAGTTGACATGCTATCATTGATTGGTCAGCCAATTTTTTCATAGCATCTACGCTATGTAGATCGCCATCCATTATCAATTTATCAACCATAGTTTTGTCATCATAGAGACAGTTAAACTCTTCTAGGAACATATATGCCTTTCTATATACATACAGTCGGTACCCCTCATTCTCTTTGTACACTTCATGCCAGAGTATTGACAGTAAGCACAAGCAATGGCAAATATACTAAATATCCCATCGGAAGTATAGGGGATGCCTTGGGCCTTACCTTCACCACATCGCCATGCCCATGTTACTTATTTTAAACATTGTACAGGCGTTATACTTGCGGACAATCTCTTAGGAACTTGAGCAATTTATGCAACCATAAACAATAGCTTCCCCAAAGACTTAACCATCAGATACTATAATCTTGAGCGACGGAAACACTTAATGCCATGGAGTGGTGAATGCCTACGAGCAGAAGCAACAGGCTGTCCATTCAAAGAGCCACAGAATTTAATGTCCCAACCCTCAACATTCCTAGGAACACAAGCATCAAATAGGAGCTCTCCAAGTACACTATGTGCATTGATGCTTGGGGGGCTAGGCAGGTGAACTGATCTTTCTTTACACTCATCTTGTGGCCCAGGGTCCCTACTATTTTGATACTCTGCCGAACTTGGCAAGTAGAAGTGGTCACTGGGTCCAAGTGCAACTCTTCTGAGGCTCTGGTTCGAGTTAACAGCTGCTTTCTGGAGATTGCAGATTATCTCTGATATCTCGTCATGCTTACCTTCCATACCAGTTCTTTCTTCAAGTTGTTGCATTCTTTGTGCAAAGACCAAGGCTGCCTTCTCAAGCAAAGAAGTAACAGCAGCTTTATATTGGATTGGATAATGCTTATAATGACCTAAAACAACCAAAACACCACTTCAGTTTAAGTTACAAACCACCAGGAATATGGCATTACTAGTACTTTAAAATGTTAAATATTTTTCGCATTGTTGATAAGCAAAAGATTATTATAGTTTTCCCATATTTTAGGAAGACAAACATATCAAGAACACGTGAAAAATTATGATTAACTACTCTCATAAGGAAAGCATAACATTAAATTTCGTGGGGTAGAGACAGCAAGGCATCCATACCAATATTGAGCACCAGCTGACACATATACATAGAATAATCAAATGTAATACAACATTCACCATGGACAATAATGCCATATATACACAAACTATGTAAACAAAGATATGTTAATTCTAAGAGATGACTTTTTTAAAATACTGACAAACCAGGATTATATTATGTTTTAACGGTTTCCTGAGGACAAAAACACAACTTACCTGCTATGAAAGATCACTTTAAACATATATTACCCAATAAGTGGAAGAAATATTAGTAACAGAAAAAAGGAGCATACAATTCTTAAAACAAACCTATATGAGGGGAGCCATTCAATTTCACAACCTTGACATCTCCCCCAAGTTCTCGTAAATGCTGAGTGAAATCGCAGATAACATGATAGGGAGCTAGATCATCTTCTTCAGAGCTGAAAATGAGAAAAGGTGCACCCAAATTCTACAAGGAGAAAACAAGCCTCTATCACCAAGCAATTGAAACAAGCAACTGACAAAATTAGGTGACTAAAGTCTAAATAAAACTTACCACGGATGAGTATAGAGCCTGCCAATACTCAGTGCGTTGGGATTCAAATGTTGTAAGATATAAAGCATCTAGACCAGAAGCAATGCCTTTAGCTACCCAAGAAACAAGTTTTGAGGATCCAGGCACTTTTTGAATAATGGGGTGCAGTGCATATCGGCTTCCCCAATCACTTGTAAAATCAACTGGACCAGAATCATAGATGTTTCCAGATATACAATTCCTGACCAATTGGTATTCACCCTTCACAAAGTAAAGAGAAAATGAGAAATAGAAATAAAGCAGTCGAATCAAATGGCAATGTCAAAAGAAATAACAAACACTAATCATTAGCTTCTAAATCACTAGAGAAAACCCATACCGGATACATACGACCTTCACATGTTCCCTCAATAATCTGCATCAGCATGCAGTAAAGTTATCAGTGTTGCCACAGTAAAGATAAAAGCAATAAACAGACACAGCTTGATAGCTAAGTTCATCATTTCAATAGCTCAGCTCCTGAAAGCGACCTAATCCTTTCTAACATGTCTAAGATATCACTCTTGCCACAGCTGAAAGAAAAACAGCTTGATGGATGACTCCATTAGTTCTAAAGGTCAGTGGACCAGACCTAATTTTTCCAGATATAAGTAGTAGAAAAGAAGACAAAGACCTATTAAAATTTTGACATTAACTTATCTCTACAAAATTTTGAAAATGAAAATGTACCTGAAAAACCTTGTACATACTAGCTTTTGTACCACCAGAAAAAGCCACAAAAAGTATAGGGCATGGCCTAACCCTTAGCTCCTGCAACCCAAAAACAAAAATGACTTCAATTTTAGAAAGCTTGAGCTAAATTATAAGGAATAAGAAAAGCCTAAGTTGCCCACATTCTAAAATATTGCAAATATGGGTTATGGTTATCCAAATTAATATCACAGGATGGATACCTAAACGGTCATTGCTGGATTCAATCTTATCAGAGATTTATTGTATCACTTAAATATTATTAAGGTACTTAAAATGGAAAAGCTAATCATGAAGCTGACCTCAACAAGCTCATTGAGAACAACAAATGCTGATGCCATAGCCTTCTCAGGACAGAATCTGCATACACTTTCATCGTCAGGGAAAACAGTCTTGTTCAATGCAGCAAAGGCATGCTCAAGCTCAAAGTTAAGGATGAATACCAATCTGATAAATCTTAAGAATGTAATTCCCAATCAAGACCCACAGACCACCGTGCAAAAGAAGAATGGATCTTTATATAAAAGTAATTCCCTTCTTAAATTAATCTATTCAAAAAAATAAAATAAAATAAAATAAAATAAATCTGGCAGACAAGAACACATGAAGCCTACTAATAGACAGATCCCTTCAGTGAAACGTGTGATGTATTAACATTAAAAATAAATGGTTAATTGCCAAGTTGCTTTCTTCAGTAGATATATATTCTTTGACAATGAAAGTTAGATTTTTATTTCACACGTAGCATCAACTACCACAGGCATTTAAGCACTCTTTCTCATTTATAGCCATCTTCAAATCCTGAACCCGAAGAATCCACTGCAGAAAATTGTTACTTCTAGTGTGGTCACCATTGACAATTTTCATTATATTGACAGAATGTTTACAAGGACCCTTAACTTATAATTTTCAAATGAATTCATCAATTAGTTGAAACATGGAAGCACTACTCAATTAACCAATGATGGTGACATATACGCTGTTTAACGATCGATCAAACCTAAACATAAAAAAAGCAAGCTAATCATTAATCCTCACTTATCGAACTCTAATTACAGTCCCATGATTTTTATGGTAAGCAAAAGTTCTTTTCTCACAATCTACCACAGCAACTGATTCATTCCCAAAAATTATAATAATCCATTGCAAAAGCCACACCAAGAATCGCATGGCCATCTCTCCAAACCCATCCCAACACCCATAAACTCTAACCAAACCTATATCGTAGCATAACATCACACTTGACTCGCTAATTTAGTTAAGCATATGAATTCTGTAACGCTACAACAATCAAAATGACCAGTCCATGCAAACTGTCCAATATATATGCAAAATTATCGGAATTAACCAAGAAAAGACCAAGCAGCAAGCAAACTCCGTCCAGTAACAGAGTCACAAAATCTTTTTCCACTATTTAGAAGTAAAACATCAGAATTAACCCAATAAAGTAAAGCAAACCCAGTTGAGTAAACAAACCAAAAATAAGAAAATACACAAACAAACAAATAATTAAAATGAAGAAGAAGAAGTGGATGAAACACTAACTGCGAAATTGATAAGGACCAAAAAAAAAGAAAAAAAGAAAAAAAGAAAAAAGAAGTTCTTACGCATTGAGAAAATGGGAATGGCAAACGAGTGAATTCCAACCGAGAGAAGCGTACAAATCGACGTAATTCTTCAAGTGCTTCTCGTGAATCGAAACCCAAGCAAACAAAACAACGATGCCTTTGAAATCGTAGACCTCCTTCCGTCCCCAGTAGATTCCAACACTACCCGACATAGCTTCTGCTCTGTAAACGAAGAATTATAGGGTTTCGATTTTGGGAACACAGATGAAGATTGAAAATTAATAATTTCTATGAGTTTTTTTTTGGGGGATTGTGAAGTTTTTGGGCTGAGGAATGGGAGACGATGGGTAAGAGAGAGAGAGAGAGAATGGTCTAAATTTTCTGAGAACCACCAGAACGCGCGTGTGTATGTGAAAGAAGACATGCTACTGGCACGTGGATTGCGATGGGATCTGTGATGCGGAAAATATGTGGGACCGCCACCTCAGATCTTACGCTTCTCCACCACCTTTAGGATTACTTAAATACTTACTTTGCACCTCTGTGATATTATTGCCGTGGCATCAAACACAATGATATTACAATTATCAAAATATGTTAATTTCTTTTAGAATTTTTTGTAGCAGTGTTTTCGTACTTTTCCAGATTTCTTATAATTAGCATTTCAAAATTCACATTCATCATCTATCCCTTTAAATTTACATTTTTTTTTTATCAATGTTTTTCAATCTCGATTCTTTCTAATTTGGCACGTTAAATGTCATATATAATTTGTGCGTGGTTTGTTAATTCAAATATGCAATCTTCATTTTATTATCATTTTCTTCTTCTATCTTCTTGCTTTATGAAAATGCTCCATCACAACCATTAATAGCTATAAAATTGCTTTTATTCACCAAAAAGAGAAAAAAAATTAAATAAAGTAAGAAAATACCAATTACATAAAATTTGTATTACAAAGTAAAACACTTTGTAAAAACCCACAACAGCTAGAGGAGAGAGAGAGAGAGTAAAAAGAGAAATAAAACCTTGTCCGTACCCCAAAGAAATATCAATTTGTCATCTTATTCATCATCTTCATCACTATCATTTTCAAGTTTAAATTATTTACAAACAACTTTTTTTTTTTAATTTCTTTTTTCTCTCTCAATTTCCTTTTATTCTTCTTATTCTTCTTCTTCCAAGAAGGAAAGAAGAAAGCAACCATGGGAGTTTAAGCAATGGCTGCAGATCCACTTGGTGAAAAAGAAAATATCGTGGATAATCAATTTTATGCTTTTTTTATATTGCTTATTGAACTTGTTTATAATTCTTTTCATTAATTGGGTTTTTCCAATTCAAAATCAATATAAAAATATAAAATCCCTAATATTCCAAATAATAGAGTATAAATACATAAAAGCTTGGCTTTTAATATTCCAAATAATAGAGTATAAATACATAAAAGCTTAGTTTTTTTTTTTTTTTTTTTTTTTTGGTCTTAAATTGCAAGAGGACTACGATTTGGAACCAGCATAGGTTGTAAATTACTTTTGTTGAATTTTTATTTAGTAGAGATGATGAATACCATCAAACAATATTAATTAATTTCTAATGATTTTGTGCAAGCTTGAAGCTTGAAGCTTGAAGCATTTATAATGGAAGAATTCTTGATGCTTGAATGAAGAAAGTTTTGGGTTTTCACATTCCTTTGTAGCGTTAACCTACTGTTGTTAACGGGTTTGCTTTGATTTTGGACGGTACAGGTTAGAATGTATTCTATTTGGAAAAGAGCTCATGAGAATACTGATAAGAATTCGAATCTAGATGGACAACTTTGACTGGAGATTCTAACGGTGGACGAGCAGCGAAGTTGAATGACCAGAGCGATCGTTAGGCCTCTCTGCATCTGCTGATGGTGGTGCTGTGCGACAATTTGACATGGAGCTGGACGCAGAAAACAAATGGCCATCGATGGTGGACTTGTGTAATTGGGCTTGAATTCTGGAAAATACCCATAAAGTTTGATTAAGGGATATTAGCAGCTATACATCTTGAATTTTATTGGAGTTATGATCATAATTATGATGGAGAAAATGCCAATTTAAGTTGCATGGATTCAAAAGGATGTTATTGCATGGAGCAGAATTATAAATTCTCCCGTTTTCATCCATTAAACAATATTTAAGTACTTGAAAAGTATGTTTTAAATTGTCAAGTTCTAAATATTTAATTACCGAGATCTGATTATGAGTTTTTAAAAGGTAATTATCAATTTGAGAGACACATTGTATTCTAAACCTTTTTTCCAAGCATTATGCATCCCAAATTTTCTTTTTCCTTTGCACCGTTGATTTTTCTGCCAAAAATACTTAATAGAATGACCACGTGCTGCGCACATGATCATCAAGCGAGGGTATATTGTGTAAAAAATGATTTGAATGTCATTCTTCTCATATATAGAAAACCACAAGTTAAAAAAAAAAAAAAAATCTAATTTCGAATGCTGTAAATAGACAGAGGATTTAATTTTTTTTCGGGGTTTTCGCTTACCAAATTGAAGATCATATGGGTCTCTAGAATCCAAACCAGTTGGGATATCACAGGGTGAAAAATCTCCTCTTTCAACTTCTTGTTGTTGTTGTTTCCTAAAAAATCACAAGACAAAAAATAAAAAAAGGAAAAAAACAAAAAAAGAAAAAGAAAAATTAGCTTTGGCAACAAAAAAGTTTAGTATTTTGCTGACAACATAAAAGAGAAAAACAAATCAAAAGCTTTTAGAATTTGCCTGTATTTGTCTTGCACTTTGCCTTTCTCTTTGTAAAGCTTAACGAGAACTCTACCATCAGAAACGAAATAAGGGTTTCCTTCATCCAGGATAAGCTTTACTGTTTCTGGGTAGATAAAAGTCACAAATCCAAACATTCTTTTTTGTTGGTATGAGATTCTCACATCTTGAACTAGTCCATAAATGCTTCAATTGAAAAAAATAGAAAAATAAAAAAATCAGTATATTGAATAATAATCCATTGAAGCCAAAAAAAAAAAAAAACCCACAAATCAATTTTAAACTAATAAAGCCTGAAATAATTTGAAACATCTTCCTCTCTGAAAATGCTGTCAGCTGGAAAAGTCAAATAAATTTGCCTAGAAGTTGGATTCACCATTTTAGCACTACCAGTCATCAGAAAATCATTCTTTTCAGGGTGAGATCTTATGAACTCGTGCAAATCATCAGCACCCATCATCAAAGCTGCCGCAACACTACACATAAAACCAAAATAATAATAATAATAATAATAAATTAATAAAGTCAAGAAAAACTTTAAACTTTGAATGCTAAGTAAAAAGAGTTTCTTTTTACCTTTGAGTTTCACTTTGTTGCTGTTGAAGAACGAAATTCATGCACTTTGGTGAATAGAGAAAAGAATTAGGATAGTAAAATCCCTATCTGAGGAGATTGATTTCTGATTCCTAATCACACACACGAGAGACACGTGATGAGGACAGTAAAATAATTTGATCTATTCTCGTTTGATGATCATGTGAGCATCATGTGGTCATTTCGTTAAGCATTTTTTATAGAAAAACCAATGGTGCATGGAAAAAGAAAGTTTATTAAGGTGCATAATGATAGAAAAAAAGTTTAAGGTGCAATATATCAATCCCAATAAAATTCGGGGTGCATAGCTGCCAATATACCTTTAATTAAAAAAGTATCCAAAAAAAAAAGGGGAAAAAAAACACACCATAAAATAAGGAAAAAAAAAACAGAGAAATGATTAGAGAAAAAATCAAAAATTAAAACATTAATTTTTTTTTTATTTTAAAATTTTAAGAACATTAAATTTTAAAAAATTATAAAAAGAACCCAAAAATGCTAAAAGGAATAAGATTAGATAAAACAACGATTCTATCTCTAAATTAACAGACTATATGCAAGTATATTTATCATCCAAAACTAGACGAAATATATAAATTTAGGAGTATAAATGGTGATTATGAAGTTTGAAGTGCAATATGTAAAAAATCTGAAAATTCATAGGACACTCCTGCAATGTGTATTTTTTTTTTTTGTATTTATGTATACTGTATTTATTAATTTTTATCCGTGAAATTTGTATAGAGATCATGGTGAATTAAAATACTTTATTTGTTTTTTGGATAATATCCACTTTTATGGATGTGAATAGTCATTGTTATGGATTGTTTTTAAATAATACAATAAATAATGTTTAAAGTATCAAATAAATTTACTAATATGTATATCAAAGATTGACTTATATTTAATTCTTTTATTTTTTAAAATTATATTAACATTTTAACTAATAAAATATTGACAAATAAGATTTAATATATATATATATATATATGTATATTGATAAATTTATTTATAGTTCCAGTATTACTCTAATGTAATAATAATGTCGTTCATCATTAGCTTATCCAAATATCATATTGTTATTAAACCGTTAATGTTGACATGTCCCAAAACGACGAATGATTACAGTCATGTTACAGCCATGTACTTGAAATTGGTTTATAAATTCTATTAAAATTGTAAATTTATTTTTTATGTGAAAAAAAAATTAGATGTAGTTTGGTAATATAATTAATTTTGATTTATTTTGATTTTTTTATTTAATTATATTTAATTTATTTATATCAAATATTAATTAATGGTAATTATAGTTTGATAGACAATTTAAATAACTATAGACCTAAAGAAAATAAAAATAAAAAACTGACATAATTTAAAATTCTGTTTCAGTTGGGTACTTATTTTTTTTTTATCCTTTTAACTTTATAGCTTAACTTGGATGCTTAACTAACTCTTAGTAAGGTAGCTTAAGCATTAGCAAAACAT
Source organism: Ziziphus jujuba (assembly GCF_031755915.1). Taxonomy (NCBI): domain Eukaryota; kingdom Viridiplantae; phylum Streptophyta; class Magnoliopsida; order Rosales; family Rhamnaceae; genus Ziziphus; species Ziziphus jujuba. The sequence continues at coordinate 11,583,680 of NC_083387.1, read as the reverse complement.
GGCAGAAACTGGGTTTTTCCTACCGTCTGGCTTGAAGAGAAACCTTTGAGGCTTACCTCTTTACTGCAGCAAGATTTTCTTGTGTATATGCATCATTTACCTCTTAATTTTGCATTTGTTTTTTTTTTTTTTAATATTTAATGTTACTAAATAAATTAGATAAAATGAGATAAAGAAAAATAAAAAGCAAAAACTAAAAACCAAAAACTGAGACCTGTTTGGTCAGTTGGTTTTAAAATAGTTTTCTGTTCTACGAAATAGAAAACTGTTTCCAAAACAAAAATAAACTTATTTGGCCATCAACTTTCAAAAATTGTTTTAGAAAACAAATTAAAAAAAAAACTTAAAAAATATTAAAATAATATTTTTTTATTTTTTGTTTTTTAATTTTAAAAAGTATTTTCAAATACTACAGGCCAAATATTTTTTATTTTTATAAAACAAATAAAAATAAAAAACAGGCCAATGTTTTGAAAAATAAAAAATAAAAACTAAAAACTAACATGTAAACACTGTGAAATTATCAGGTTTAAGCCGACTTTTTGATTTATGGAATGTTAAGGCCGAGTTGTTTTAATTTGGGTTATTTCGAAAAATAGCCACCCCGTAACATGATTTTTGAAGAATAGCAAATTTTTTTTTTAAAAAAACTAGCCAGCTTGAGACAAAAATACCTTTGATAAAATTGAAAATTACGCAAAAGATTTTTTCTATCTTTTCCTTCTTCCTCTACACAGCCGTTCATGTAAGGGTTTCTCTAACAGGCCACTCTTTGCATCTCATCTCCTCTCACTCTCATTTTTTTGTATTTTCTCATATCTGAAACTAAATTCAGGTAAAATTTTTATTTTTTTTTCTTATTAGATGAAAGTAAGAAAATATGTGTTTTTTTTTTTTTCTCTTTCTCTTTTTTCTTGTATTTTTTGTTAGTTTTGGAATTTATAAGCTGTTTATTTAATATGGGTATGCAAGAAATTAATTTATGAGCTGTTATATGTGATTTTAAGGATACTTAGGTGGCATATAGTTTGAAAATAGGGAAAAAATTTTGTAAAACTAAAAAATTGCAAAAAACAGAAAAAACGGAGGAAATTTGGCGAAAAGATGAACTTCCGCCATTTTCCTCCAGTTTGTCAATTTTCGCAAGTTTTCCGCTAATTTTTCGCCAATTTTCCGCCAAATTTCCGCCAATAGGAAAAAGCTATATTTGGCCCAAAAATAAAAAAAGAATCAACTTTTTTAATATAGTTAATATGTTTGTTTAGTATTATTCAAAATTTTATATATTTATTGATTTAGTTTAACGTTATTCATTTAATTTTGTAGTAAAATGGGAGATGATGATATTGTAATTACAGTTTTATACAATGGAACATTGGTACAAAATGATGGTGATAATTGAGAATATCGAAATGGTAAAAATATAATGGTTTTCGTTGGCAAGAGATGCACAAAATCAAAATTAGAGGATGAGATTTCAATTCTATTGAGATAGATCGAAATGGATATTTGCTAAAGCTAAAATCGATATATAGACGATGTGCAGAAAAGTTGGATCCTACAGAAATACGCTGTGATAGGGATGTGAAATGCTTTCTTCAAGAAGTGAGGAAGGGAGGGATTACAATGATGCGGCCTTCATTGTATGTTGAGGTGATTTCGAAAGTTGAACATGTATGTAGAAATGTTCATCAAACAGCCTTTGCTTCGGATAGTGGGAGTAATCTTCATTCTTTTTCTTGTCCTCCAATTGGCATTCGTCTGCCATAAGTTTTCTGTACTGAACCTATTCAGGCTACATCTCAGGAAATTATGGTTTAAGAAACTCAGTTTAGAGATCAAGTTAATATTTGTGGGGCGTGGACATCATTTAACATCCACAAAGGAGTTGATGTTGGAGGTGACTATGCTAAACGGTTTCCTAACGATGAGGAGTATGAGTAGTTGCATAATATTGATCATGATGAGAATTACAATGCAGCAGGGGATGATGTTGATCATAATGATGTAAATTTTGATCATAAGTTGCCGGACAATGATAATGATATGCATCCTTAAATGAACAATGAAAGAGTTGATGATGTTAGGGTTCATCGTGCTACAAGTGACCACATATCATCGAGTAACAGAAGTGGTTCTATGCCCATATTTTCGTCAAAGTTCACTAGATGTGAGAGCATAGTAGTTGGACAATTATTTCGCAACAAACGTGACTTACAGAATAAACTGAGTATCTATTGCATGCGAGAAAATAAGGAGTTCAAGGTGACACGGTCAATTACACAACGGTATGAGGTTGTATGCTTGGAAAATACTTGTAAATGGTGACTACATGCAATCACATTTAAAAATGGAGAAATATTTGTTGTGAGAATTTTTGATAATGTACACAGTTGCTCATTAGATATCGTGCATCGAGAACATAAGCAGGCCAGTAGCAGGGTTATCGGGCAATGTATCAAATCTAAACTCAACATGATTTTTTGTAGAAACATGAGGTGGATATAAGCTACAACAAAGCATGGAGAGGTAAAGAGTATGCACTTAACATTGTTAGGGGATCTCCAGAGGAGAATTTTGCTAAGTTACCTGCCTACTGTTATGAGTTAGTGTTGAAGAACTCTGAGACTGTTATACGTATCAAAACAGACGATAATAGCAATTTTGTATATTTCTTTATGGCATTTGGAGCAAGAATTAGGGGATTTAAATCCCACATAAGACCCGTGTTGGCTATTGATGCAACTACATTGAAAGGGAAATACGAAGGGTACACGTATACTGTATCAGGCATGGATGGCAATAAGCAAATATATCCTTTGACTTTCGATATTGGAGATGGAGCGAACGAGCAAGCATATACATGGTTTTTCCAAAACTTCAAGGATGCCATCGGAGATTTTCCAGATTTGGTGTTTGTGAGTGATAAACACCCCGCTATTGAAAGGGCATTACACAAAGTTTTTCCCAATGCATACCATGAGTTATGCATGTACCATATAAGCAGAAATATTAAGGCAAATGGACATGCGAAAGATGAAACAATAATACAATGTTTCATGCTTGCAGCTAGTGCATATTTGGTTGAAGATTTTGAGTTTTATATGGGGCAAATTGAGGCAAAAAACAATAGGGCTGCCCAGTACATTCGATCATGTGACCCTACAAGGTGGGCACGTTCTCTTTGTCCATGTAGAAGGTATACTATCATGATTACCAATATTGCAGAAAGCTTGAATGGTATTTTGCTAGATGCTAGAGAGATGCCAATAGTAGCATTAATAGAGCACATACGGGATTTACTGCAAAGGTGGTTTTATGAGTGACGTATGCAGGTGCAAAATTGACGAAGCCTGTGACTGACCATATGGAAGAGCAACTCAAACTATGAAATTTGGAGTCCATCGAACTACGTGTGAAAGCCATTAATATGCATGAATTTTTTGTGGAATGTGGAAGTTTGAGGGGTACAGTTAATCTCTAATAAAAAATATGCTCATGCAAAGTCTTTGATCTTGATCAATATCTTTGTGATCATTGTATTGCCGCTTGCAGAGACCGCAAAATTGCTCCTTATGGCATGTGTTCTCATTATTACACCACGGATGCATATCGTGCCGCTTATGTTGAGTCCATTTACCCTTTGTTAGATGAAAAACAGTGGCATGCCCCGGATGACATGGCAAGTCGTATTGTTTTTCTAGCAAGATAGACACATAGGCGAGCCGGTAGGCCGATGATGCAACACATATCATCCGAAGGTGAAAATGTTATTGGACGTAGATGTAGCCGATGCGGTGGTGTTGGACATTATAGGCAGAGATGTACGAATCCATTGTCTTATGCTTCAAATTAGAAAGTTTTAATTTAGTGTTATGGTTTAATATGTTTTGATAATTATTTCATATATTGGATATAATATTTTCTACTCCACGGTGGAAGATTTATTAGCAATTTTTTTTTTTGAATTTAATCCCAAATGAAAAGAGGCTTTTTGAAGTTGATTTTAAATCTTTAATTTACATATCATTTTATGAAATGTCCAAATGATTTTGAAAAGAAAAACAAACATATATCATTTTTTCTTTTATTTAAAATGGTTATTGATTTTAAATGTCAATACATTTTTTGTTAATTCCATCTTCATCTTATATAATATTTGTCTCCATTCTCAATTTTTTTACCCCACTATTAACTTAAATAATCTATTAGAAATTGATTTTCCAAGTGGAGGAAATTAGTTTCTGATAGGAGTAAAAATTATTCAACGATTTCCGCTTGGAGGAAATTTTTTCCAACAGGAGGAAAGCTATTTCCGCTTGAAGAAAAAATTTTCCGCTTGGCGGAAATTTATCCAGAGGCTTCAATTGATCTCCATATGGGATTTCCGACTAGAGGAAAAATTTTCCTCCAGGAGGAAAAGTTTTCCACCTAGAGAAAATATTTTCCGACAAACGGAAAAGTTTTTAGAATTTGCAATTGAGCTCGTAAGACGTTTGTGTATAATGGAATTCTAATAAATAAACATGGCACATTTTTTATAAGATCAATTAGTTATCCTTACATCAATAACACATCGTTATCTTTGTTAAATGAACATTATAAGCCACCATTATCTTTACAATTAAAAGTCTAATATAATAAAGAATATGCATCTATAAACATGACAAAAGGAAAGAAAAATGCATCACCACCCAGCTCATATGCTTAGTTCTTTGTTGTAAGCCTCATATGCATACTTCCTCCTAAAGAACTCCATGTCATCTTATGTGAATATCAATGGTAATCTAGCATGTAAAAACTCGATGGTTTTGAGTGTAAACATGCCACAGTCACCACTACACAAAAACAATTATTATAACATATATTAGTACTATCAGAACCATATTCAATAGTTAATATTTATTTAACAAACATGTACGTATTAAGGGGCTTTACTCGTTACTTTGCTGAGGGAAATTTTGTGCCAATTCATATGTAAACTCATAAATGGAATCTACAAGATCCGTCCGCTGCTCATAAAAGGATTTCAGTTATTTAGTTGCGCGCTTATTTAGTGGAATCAACAACTGTCAATACATTACAGGATTTCAGTTAGCACAACAAATAAATGAAGGCACATGAATAAATGAATAATTAACATTACACAATTTGGACATGTATATTGTACATGATTTACGCATTTCCATGGCTTCGACTCCTTCATTCGAATCCCTAATACATATTCTTGCATTGCATATGAGAATTGGAACTTAGATGGATTGGCAAGGAACTTTCCATAACACTGCTTAATGTATACCTAGAACAAAATAAATTATTAGTTATCCAAAATCACAATGGCCACATATAGGACACCTGGCCTTTAAAACTTCTTTATTTGGAGAAAAATGTTTTCTGACAGGAAAAAAATGCTTTCCACTTGGAGGAAAAATTTTCTGACAAGCGGAAAATTATCCAGAAGCTTGAATTGAGCTACATATAAGAGGTTTGTGAAAAATGGAATTATAATAAATATGCCACATTTTGTAGATGGTTAATTAGATATCTTTACACCAAAACCCATCATTATCTTTGATAAATGAACATCAAAATAATCCAGCATTATCTTTACATTTAAAATGTTAATATAAGAAAAACAATGCATCTATAAACATAATGAAAGTAACAACAACAAAGAAGTAAAAATGATATTATGCTGTTCATGAATCAACCTAAACTCATATGCTTAGTTCTTTGTTGTAAGCCTCATAAACATACTTCCTCCTAAAGAACAATATATTATCTTGTGTGAAACTCAATGGTAATTTAGCATATAAAAATTCCATGGACTTGAGCACAAAAATGAACAATAATATAATTACAACCATATTCAATAGTTAAAATTTATGCAATAAACATGTAAGTGTTAAGGGGCTTTACCCATTGGTTTGCTGAGGGCAACTTTTTGCCAATGCATAGATAAACTCATCAACGGACTTTACAAAATCCGTCCGCTCTTTGTAGAAGTATGCAACCTGCAATAAATAAGGCAACATAACATAGGCATGTGGCATTGCTTCCTAAGGATAATCTATGGTTGTAACACATATTAAACATTATGGTTTCACATTCAAACTTCCCATTAAAATTCAACAAAAACGTAGCTTTTTATTACAGATAATTTCACATTCTAAACATGCAAGATAAACATTGTCGTCACACCGACAAAGGTTCTAAGAAAAAGTTTTACAATGTTAACAACTTAGAATAGTATAAACTACATATTCATCTTCAGTATCAACTTTTAAAATAGTAGCACGATATTTCTTTTTATATTTATATGTTTAGCAAAATTTTCAGAATGCTTTTAACAAAATTTGAGAAAAGAAAGATGTTGATGGTAAAATAATATAGTTATTGTAGTACAAAGTCGTACTTAACTCTCTCATGAAACATTGATGAAAAAAAAAACATAAAATATGACCCAAAAAAAAAAAAAAACTAAATATAGGCTTTGCAGCATATTGTTTGAATTTATTTAGCATAATAAATAAGGCATTAATTATAATTAACAATGACTTCTTCCTCTTACTTGACCAATCTATCAGTTTGAATGTTGATCATTTTCCATTTTAATCAGCAGATATATTCCACCTCTAGTATCATCTAGGATTCCTTTTGGGCTCATAGTTACAGTCACCAAATTAAATAAGAAAATAGAAATTATATCTTATTAGTGCAAAGTGAGGCCAAACAATAAATCTTTTTTTTTTTTTAAATACATCTCATGTCAACTAAATCCAACAGAAATGCAATTTTTGGATATACTAAAAGCAAAAAGCTTGTCATCAAGTGAATTATGACATAAAATACTCACTGAATTTTTGCAATTATATATATTTTTTTTAAAAATGAGAGGTTCTACTTTAAAAATTAAAATTAAAGTGTTTCCAAGTGATAAGATTGGAATTTTACAAATTGAAATTGAAAATTTGATAAATATTCAATTGTTTTTTCTGTTTTCATAAGTTAGGGAATATTTGCACTCCGATTTGCTCTCGTGTACTATAGGCCATGTATGCTAAATCTGAAGACGAAATTCACTTCTATTGTTAATGACAAAAGCATGATCTGGCCAAAATTAACAAAGACCAATAGGAGATAAAAAAATCAAAACATATATAACAAGCAATTTAGATTTAAAATAATGGTTAATTAATCTTATTTTTTATACATCCCCTGATCGATTACAATCACAAATTGCATTAAACATCACTTAAGTGGGTTCTCTGCCTGCCGTAAATAATCATTCCATTGAACTTTACTCAAAAAATGATTGCAGAACTTTTGTCTTTGATCAGAACCAAAGTAAAAAATGTAAGCTTCATATTCATCCCCAATTAGCACTTAAAAAATCTTAAAAATGAAAAGAATAGAAGAAGGTATTAAAAAAAAATAGAAAAGAAAAATACTAACCTGCTGCAAGAAGAGTACACAATGCAGACAAATCGGCCCCAATTAGCCCTTTTCAATACACATACTCAGTCGAAAGAAAATAAAATAAAACCTTTTAGCACTTAGACAATATTATTCTCAAAATCAAATAAACTATCAAAAAAGCAAAATAATGAATTTGCAATAAAAAAAATTTAAAATCTATTAAGAAAACGAAATGAAAGAGTTAGAAATTACAAAATTCAATAGGCAAAAAAGAAAGACAAGCAAATCATAATTTACCATTTCAATCTCCATTTTTTTTTTCTTGAGGCTCTGTCTCTCCCTCTATCAGTAATATTTTCTACATCTGATTAAGGCCCAGCAGATCAGCAACTATGGTGAAAAAAAATGAAAGAAAGAAACATGGTGAATGGCGACTGACCACCTTTTAATTGCTATCATGTGTTTACTCCTTGGTAGCTTTCTATGGTTTTTGATTTTTTGAAGCCGCTTTTCCTTTTCCTCCATTGTCTTTATGGTCTTTTAGGGATGAAAGGGGCTGGTGGTTGAAGAAGAATGGCGAGGTTTCAGAAAAACCTTTTTGCAAATGCAAAAAGAATAAACAAAAAGCTTTTTAATTTTATTGTTTATCAATTTGGTCAATAAGGACATTTTGGTACGAAAATGTAAAATGATGGCTATTATTCAATAAAATTAAAGTTTTTGTTATTTATCAATTTTAGACTTCTAGGGTGGTTATTTTTCAAAAAAAAACCCTTTTAATTTTTTAGATTTTCGATTGGGTTTTTGGGATCTGTTGGGCAAAGTCACTAAGGCCCTAAGCTTTAACAACCAAATTGTTTGGCTAAGGCTTAGACTGGCATTTACTTATAGATATTCGAAAGAGAAATATTCAGCGAAAGAGAGAGAAAGAGATTAGAAAAGGCTAGATCACTTTTTTAACAATTCATCAATGTGGTACCTGCAAAAATTAATATGGATTCAGAAACTTCTGTTGAATTAAATTGTTCATCCACCTCCTCCAACTGTTTAATTTCACTTTTAATCAACCAATTAAATATTATTTTTTATGGCACCTAACTAATTATACAATTGTTATGTACCACGAATTCATAAAAAGAAGTAAATACAATATCCTTATTAGCTGCTTCATTTTTCTTAAAAGCAAAACTAAAATAATTTTGGTTGGGAAATATTTGCCGATCTAATAATTTCCCACAAAAAGCTGGTTTAAATAATCTCATTTGGGTTGTATTTACTTTATTTATGCAAAATCCTCCAACACCCCCCCCCCCCCCCAAAAAAAAAAGAACTTACTGTTTTTTATATGAAGGAATTAATTTTTCTATATAATTATAAATCTGAAATAAAGAAAAAGCATGTCGTAAATATATACCAACTGCCTACTGGAAAATATAAGAGGCAACATAATTTTGATTGAGAGTGTATAATTTTGTCTTTTTTTTTTTCTTTTTTTTCAACTTTTAACAAAAGGGAGCTTTTTCTTTCATGTTTAAAGAAAGATAAGTTTTGATCTGTTTAATTTTTACATAAATTGAAGATCTATTGAATTTCTAGAATTTTAGGTGGAATGAGAGATTTCTGATTCTTTCTACTTTTCTCCAGGTAGAATGACAGGCAAAGAGGCTCGATGAGAAGGAATCAACGAAGAAAATTTGTGTAATATATGGTAATCCATTTGATATACGAACTATATGCACTATTTATTTATTTAGTTTTTTGGTAAATTTTGTACATAGAGCTATTATCTATAGAGAATACTATAAGCTTCAAATTTCATCATCATTCTTTCTTTTAAAAGAGAAAGTATTTCACTCATTGAGAAAAAAAGAACAAAGATAGTAAAATTCAAGGTTAATGAATTTCAAATAGAAGAAATATGAAATTATTTAAGAATGCAAAAAGCTATGGACAACAAAAAGGTTTATGCCAAAGCTAAATGACTTTAGCACAAAAGTAGATAACTCCCACGGGAGGCCCACGGGATCTCATAAGTGATGGGTGCGGGAACCCGAAAATAAAAAAGTAGACAATTATTTAATGCTCATTTTATACCACATTTCATATTCAATTAAGGCCATCACATGTAAGAAAAATAAAAGATTAAAAAAATTATAATAATTAGATGTATCTCTACACTAATAAAAATATATGTCAGATAACAAAAAGTATATATGTCTTAGTATTTTCTAATTTAAATTAGATTACATATTTGAGTCAGATGTGACAGGATTTTTTTTTTCTTTTTTCTTTATTTAAAAAAAAAAAATCTTTCTATAAGAGAGGTCCTCCAACCCCTCATGGTTCTCTTAATTGAAATATTTAAACCAACACATATATAACTTGTTACATGTAGAAGTTTTAATGATTTTGAAAGAAATACGTATGTATTATCAAGTATTAACCTATAACATGTGTAAAATGTGATGATATCATAAGTCATAACCAAGGGAGCTGTGTGGCAAATTTTAACTAGAATAAGTTATAAGGACATAATAGTCCGAATGCAGTCAAATAAGTATAAAGCTAAATTAAAACCTCCCATCCAGTAATAGAAAATATATATATATTAATAACCAAATTTGGGCATGAAATATATTTTAGGCAATGCTGGTTGATTAATTAAATAATAATATTGCTCAAGTGGTGGTTGGATAGTACTAAAATTTTACCAAAATTGACATGGAAATCAGAAAAATTCTTGAACAAAAGCAAACACCGTTAGTAAGCAGTAATTCCTTGTAAGCACCATAATCAGTTTCGTAAAACGAGAAAAAAAAAAAAAGGGTAAGAAACACCCAAATCGAAATCAATCTCCTTCATTAATAAGCAACATTCTCTACCTTCCACCCCTCTGACTCTCCTAAAAAAATAAAAAATAAAAATAGAAGAAGAAATTACATCAGATCCAAAGCAAACCAAGCAAGGAGACCACCCCTCTACCATTCCACGTGCAAACCTCCTCCTTCCATGATTGTATTTCTCAATTTTTTTTTTAATTTTTATTGTTTAAAAATATGAATTTCTACTATTGTTTTTTTATATTTTCATGCTTGAAAAAGTGAAACCTAGAAGGCTGGAAAACCCACATGTAATGAGACAGAATTGATTTCCTTTTGACACGTGTATAATCATGCCAATATGGATGTACCTTTTGCTTTTGTTTCTTTCAATGCCTCTCTCTCTCTGCCACTCTTTGTAATACTGTTCCTCTCTGCCTCAATAATTATATTTTCTGGCTCCTAACGAATAAAAAAAATTCCCTTTTTTTTTTTTTCCCCCCCCTCTTCACAAAGGAGCTGAATTCTGCCTACTACTTTGCTTATCAAATGGATAATATGCAACTTGTTTTCTTTTCTGGGTTTCTTTTCTTTCTGAACAAATTCAAATGCAACATTAGAATATGATTAAAATACTATTCATAATTAACAAGTAAAAGCTAATCGATCCTTGAAACTTTACCGCTTGGAGAGAATTTCCTAATATAATAATATACCGGCCTTTTAAGCTTTTTCCTGTGGTCCCTACTCTAGGTATGTTAACCTTGTCTACAAAAGAATAAGAATCGTTTCCATTTTTTGAAAGAATATATTAGAAAGAGGAAAGCTCAACATATAACAAGATAGAGTAAAAAACAAAGAATAAAAAGAAAAAGAAAAGGTTTTTAGTAATACAGTAACAAGCTCTACAAAAACAAAATGCAAAGCTGAGAAACAACACAATAATTGATAAAAACAAACAGCCAAAAGGGACCCAAACAAAAGACACTTTTCAAATGGAAGACCAATATATAAGCCAAATAGCCAATCAATCAATATATAAACATGCGTATTCTTCCAAAGGAAACAAAAAGAAAAAAAGAAAACAAAAACACTAACTGTTAAAAAAAACAAATTAGGATAAATTTATAAACTTCTAAATATTATTATTAAGAATTTTTTGCAGAGAAGAAGCTTCTACGAATGTGGTTTAGAACTACAAAGGCAGAGAGATTCTTTATATTATATATATATATATATATATATTAAGGGAAAACCAAAAAAAAAAAAAAAACTGTACAAAAAGCAAATAAAAAGTGTTTTTTTTTTTTTTCCTCCTCCAAAGTAAATTTTGAAACCAGTAGTCTTTACGGTACTATCTGTGGTAATTTTAGCCTTTTTCTCTGTTGTTCATGGTTTCAGAGGAAGCCATTCGTACCGACCCTCCAAGGGAACATCGTTCACAAAATCAAAGTTGTACCTGCACCAAAAATGGGAAAGTTGTTAGTTAGTTAGGGTTCCGATTCCTCACAGTGCTAAAGTGCGCCTATGGAGTAGTACGCTACATAATCTTAACACACAGTACTAGCAAATAATAAGAACAATAATCCTCTGTATACTGTTCACACATACTTCTCGGTGAAGTGCGTTTGCTCGTAGCTCTCAGCCTTGGCAAAAAACTCCTCGATTTCTTGTATCGTAGGGAGAATCCGCGCCGGTGGTTCATTCCTGTCGTTCTCTACCGCCAGCGCCGCCGTAGGTACTCCTGCAGTCTCAGGTTCCACGGTGTCCGCGCTCGGTTCATCCGACGGCTCTTGTTCTCTGTTGAACAAAGCGGAGATGGTTTAACATTTTTAGGAGAAAAAGAAAATTGTATCGTTTCGGTTTTTGTGTGGAGTTTAAGAAACACACAGGAAAGTTCAATGGAAAACCTGATTTCGTTGTCTTCAATGGATTTTGCTCTTACGGTTTCGGAATTCGGAACCTGCAATAAGAACATGTAATTAAAACCGTGAAATCTTTATAAATGAATAAATAAATTTATGTGAATTTAATACTTTATTTAAATAGCATGAGAAAAAACAACTTCGGGAAAGAAAACGGAGATCCTTTGTTTTCAGTTTGTTTGCTGAGAAAACACAAAGAGGGAAAAGAAACACACACTAATGACTAAACCGACTTGTTTCGTATTCAATACTGCTCGAGTTTAGCCTCTTCTTCCAATTTTTTTTTTTTTTTTTTTTTTTTGTCTAAGAAAAAAATGGAAAATCAAACGTTTATGTTCTTTCATTTTCCTACTGTTTCTCAACAACCAAACAGGTGCCTAATCAAAACAAAAAGAAAAAATAAAGAAAGAAAACCAGACGACATTTCTAAATTGAGAAATTGAAACGGACCTCCTCCAGATCCACACGTTTGAAGCTCTCGTCAACGTCGTCGTCGTTGGCCGCATTGTTGAAGCAGCGACAACATATACCGGAATGATCGAGGCAAACATTGGAGCTGAAATCACCGGCGGCGGAGGTCGGCATGCAGTCCAGCTTGGTCGGAGAATCCAAGCGGAGAGGCGATGGTGGGGAATGCAAGTATTGTCTGGAGCAAACAACTTTTCTTCTCTTCGACACCATGCCTGCTGGTGTGGTCGTAGCCTCCGCAGTCTCTGCAATTCGCTTACTCTCCGCCAATTTACCCTCCATCTGTCTCTCTCTCTCTCTCTCTCTCTCCCCCGCTCAAGCTCTCGTTTTTCTTTTCTATTTTTATTCTTTTTAATTGTTTTTTGCTATTTTTGGTTTCTTAGATAGCGAGGAGAGCGTGGTTAAAAGTGGGAGATCCGAGGGAGATCAATTTGATTAAAAAGCAAGGCGGTGATTTAATTGGACGGTTAAGATTTATTTAAGATAAATATTAAATTTATTAGAAAAATAAATTAAATAAAGAAATAAAAGTTGCTGCGCTGGTTGGTACTGTTATAAAAAGTGTGGGACCTGAGGGGGTTAAGCGCGACAAGGAACTGAAACGGCGCCGTTATGAAAATCTGAAACGGTTTTAAGGATCCCAGGTACCAACATACTCTCTCTCTCTCTCTCTCTCTCTATATTTTTGAATTCTTTGCCCTCATCCTTATTTATTATTAATTTTCACATCAAAATCCGAGTTTTTCTGAGTAAAAATGTGAATTTTTATATCTTTGTGAGTAAAGAAAAATGGATAAACGTGAAAGTGAAAAAAAAAGAAAAGAAATCAAATTACAAAGTTGCCAAAGAAGGTATAGACAAAATTGGATGGGACTCTATTTCTCTCCTACTTACCGATGGTTGGACAAGTACAAGTTTACAATTAAAGTGATATGACATAGGTGAGGTGATACATTCGGATTACATTCACATTATTTTTTTCATTTATAATTTCTAAATTTTTTAATATATATATATATATATATGTTTTAAACAGTTCCTTTGAGCTAGTACCAATATTTGTATTACTGTAGTTGGATCCAAACTAGAAACTCAACTCAAATTCTACGTCTGATTAACTTGCAACTTTTTATCTTTTATTTATTTTGGCTATTATTATTATTATTATTTTTTGGCTTATACCCGATTTACTTGGACTTGTACTTAAAGTTTCAGATAAGATATATATATATATATATATATATATATTGGTATTATATAAATCTTATATAGAATTTGCATGTTATATAAGTTCTAATTGGGTAAAATTTGTGTATTTGTATGTTGTTATAATTCTAATGGTATAAGATATCTATATTTATATGAATTATAAGTAATCTATTTGGATTGGTATTTCCGATTGTATTAGACTTGGCAATGTTGGAAATCAGTTAACTAGATGTGTGCATATATATATATATATATATTACACATACTTCAATTGGATATCTATATATTTTAATGAATAATGCATGTAAGTGTAAAATATATATTTTTTAATTTATTTTTTCAATTTAGACCCTCAAAATATGAGATCTTACATTAATAGAGAAGTATAACTTGCAAATTTAATACAAGAATAAAAAATGAAATTAGAAAAAAGAGTTAATATATGTGCACTTATCTATCAACTAATGGAGCACAATCTATTTTTTTATTGGTAAACCTAATTTAGAATTTAGTACAATGATAATTTAAAATATAATAATAAAGAAAAAAGTTATACATATGTAATATTTTACCACGTACTAAATACAATATATATATATATATATACAAAAATAATATGTTAAGGGATTTATAAAAAAAAAAAAAAAACTATGAAGGATAGCATCCATAATTGTTAAATTTGTATGATTTTTATAATTTAATAATTGTAAATAACTGTTATTTATAATATGTGTATATTTTTTTACATAAATCCTTTTATTTTTGAACGGGCATATAAATCCTTAATCACATAAGTTTTTGCGTGTATTTATATAAATTTCTTTAAGTTAAACAAGCTAAATGCTAGTAGTATAAAAATTATGTAATTGTATACGAATTCCAAGTATTGTAAAAGTTTTTTTAGTATATATGTATATAGTTGTATAAATTTCCGTGTAATTAATCCAGCATGGGAATCTGCATAGCTAGGAGAAGGACCAAAAAACTTGGAAGCCTGCTTTATATAATTATTTTACTTATATAAGTAGTTAGCTTAACATGGTTACTTGTTAAGTAGGGTGACTTCGTATTTAATTTGTCCCAAAAAGGGACGCATGGAATGGTTAAAGGAGTACTCTTTGGCTTTTTCCTTGACCATAAATTTCCATTTGATAATTAGTTAGGTCGGTCCAACATGTTAGTAATAGTACACATTGTGAACGTGACATAGTTACCCTATTAGGTTGAACAACGGCTTTCATATCTTGTTTAAATTCATTTAATACCTACTCTTTTTTGCTTGCTTGGGTCCATGAAAAGTTTTTAAAAGCCATCAATGAGTTGGATAAGAGAAAAAAAAAAATATATATATATATATATATATATTAATGACAAGAAAAAAAAAATAAAAAATGAGAAACCTTAAATACAAAATATTGATGCAGTAAAATCTACGATATTTATTAGTTTAGTACATATAGATGGCCTGCGGGATATTTTTTTATAACCAATAATCCCAAATTCAAATTCCCGCCTTCTAATATTAAAAGAAAAAATATATATAAACAGTTAAATAAGTTAAATATAAAATAAAATAGAACCAGGCTGTAAAATAAATTATCATTGAATGACATCCAAATTTAATAACAATTGTTATCAATTTTTAGATAGAGACTCAACAGACTTTTATATATAGTTATGATTTGATGGGAAGTATCTTGCCATGGCATTTTCTATGGTTGATAAATTAATTAATTATTTAAAATTAATATTCTAGTTGAGCAAATAATAATTTTGAGGACTTGCTATGTAAGAAAATTTTTAATAAGAACTATATGCCAAACACATCAAAATTGTAAACACTATATACACATGCATATTATATATATATACATGTATATATAAATTAATTGTACTTTGATATCTTTTAACTTCAAAATATATCAATTTAGGTTTTTAATTTTAAAATATATCACATTAAGCTCTTTATTTTTTATTTGGTGCATATTGATCCAATTATCACTAAAATTTTCAATACCAACCAACAAGAGGTTATGTTTAGGCAGTCTTAATTACATAAAAACATATTGACTTTATAAAATTAAGAAATAGTATAAATCAGTACAATAAAATGATCACTTGTATTTTATCTTAATTATTTACATTATATTCAAACTTTATAAAATTAGTATACCCTGATGTGATAATTATTTTATAATTAGGATTGTAAAAAAAAATAAAAATAGTTTGTAAAGGTCACAATCTTTACTTTATAATTACATTAAGGATTAAAATATGTAACTATTAAGTTAATAGAAGGCTCAATGTCCACCAAATAAAAAATAACGGACTCAGTTGTGGTGGATTTTTACCAAGAGCCTAAATTGCAATAACTTGAAATTATAAGGTATTAAAATATATTAACCTTGTACATATATATATATATATATATAGGAGCTCTCGGTCAGAAATATTTTGATGGTTTTCCATCAAGACTTCCCAGCTTATTAGCCATTGAATTGCTTTAAAGATGAAAATTTTATAATTCATTTAGAGTTTATATGAGTTTATATAAAATTCATTTTGTCCTTTTACGATTTTATTTTTCACTAAACTTGTATAGATGCTAAATACATTTTTAGATTTAGCCTTTTAAGGAATTAAATTGTCAATAAAAAAAGTTTCATATTGTACATCAATCAGCATATTTTGACAGCAAAACTTACTATCATGATGTCATAATAGAAAATAATTATATATAGTCTTGCTCACATTAAATCTTTTTTAATTAGCTTTTGAACAATCAATTAGTGACCTAACATGAGTTTAATAATATATTAGAGCCCTATATATTGGACATATATAGTGATTATATATGAATCTAGTGAATCTTTATTATCTTTTTAGATTTTGACCTTTAAAGTGATTAAAAATTGATAATGAAATATCTAATCGATTTACCTAATATGTGACACTGGTTGTATATAATCTATATATATATATATATATATTTACTTTTCATATCAAGTTGAAAAACTTAAAACTTTTAAGCTACATATATATAGTTCATGCATCATCTATGTTAGAGATAAAAACTGTAAGCTAGAAATTAAGTTCATGTCACAGATTTAGATGGACAGTTAGTAATATATAGTCTTAATTTACACATCAAGTTGAAAAACTTAAAACTTTTAAAGTACTACATATATACAGTTCATGCATCATCCAGGTTACAGGTAAAAACTGTAAGCTATAAATTAAGTTGATGTCACAAATTTTACATAGATAGTTAGTAAAGAGGATATATAAATGTTCAATAAACATACATACACAATCACATATCCACCACATACTAATATGAGCTGTACTTAATTAGTTGGGATGGTTATTTTTAACGTCTTTAATTTGTAGGGTGAAGAAATAAAAGACCAAAGAAAAAAAAAAAAAAATTGGCACTTTGATTTTCTTGCGTTTGGTGATCTAACTATTATATACGTAAAGGACGAGTGGGTCCAATCCGCCAAGCTCCACCTTCTTATATTAATTGCTTTGAACTAATTCATTAGAGAAAAAATTGATGAGCTTCATGTGTTTAACTAACACCATACGTGCATGTTTCTTAAGCATTGATTTCCAACTGTTTGTGTATGTATGAGAAAATTAGTTGTCCTTTTCCTTTGTTTTTTTTTAAAAAAAAAATTTTATTTCCTTTCATTTTCTTATTAATTCAATTATTAGCAGAGAAGCATTTAAGAGATCCATCGACAATCAGGCATATAAATGATCATTCAATAAAACCTTCCTCTAAAAAGAGGCATTAAGAGAGAGAAGTTTTTTGTGGTACGTAGTACAAAACGATTCTATGTCCAAGAAACGTTCAAAATTTGAGGATTTTGTAGGATATGTATAGACGATGCGAGGGCCAATCAACTTTAAAAGAAACAACCATTCATGTCCCATCATGTCTTGTGTCCATCCGCTTCATAAAAATAATAATAATAATAATAATAATAAAATAATAATGTGGTTAAAAAGGTAAGGCTTCTCAATGTTACTTTCTCATTATCAAAAAGCTCCCAAAAAAAAAAATATCACCTATTTGTTTTGGAAAAGTGAAAATTTGTGAGTAGAACAAGGGTTGTCCCACAAATTGATCATTAGCACCCACATAAGCAATAAAATAGTAGAACCACAAGTTTAATAAAATCCTTGGAACAGAGTTACAAATTTATTTATATTTCACCCATCTCTTTCAAAGCCTGCCAATGGTTTGGTCATGAATCTTAAAAAGAAACAAATAGTACTAAAGTCAGTTGCAGAAACCTTGCTCATTCCATTTTTATGCTTCTACTTTTTTCCTTTCTTTCTTTTCTTTTTTTTTTTTTTTTTAAAACCATACGTCTCTCCAAGTTGTCTACCTTATTGGGATTCCCAAAAAATAACTAGTAGTACACTTTCAAAGAACGGCTTGATGAATCAAAAGGAAACTAATCCCTCAATTTGCTTCCTGTTTCCTTAAACCCAAGTTTCCAATAAACTGGAATAAACCCTAGATTTAGGGCTGGTTTGTTAACTTACGTTCATGGTTTTCTGCATGTGTTTCTTTTTTGTTTGAGAGATTAAACAATGATAAATGACTACTGTGATATCCATATATAAGGACAAAGAATAAGAAGAAGAAAACATTATAAAAGCTAGTTTAGTTTATAATATAAATAGTTTGGAATGGTTTTTAATTTAATATTTCTATTTATTTTTTCCTTTAAAAGCAAAGATTGTAGCTGAAGCCTACACAAGAAGGATATGATTTAATATGTATGTATGTATGTATGTATATATATATATATATCATTTAAGAATGAAAATCTTTTTTCCTTTTTTTTTATTATTATCTAACAAATGATAAAATCTTATATTATTTAAAAAGGTGTAATTATCTTATTTTTATTTATTTATTTTATTTTATTTTTACTAATGTTTTTAAATGAGGTGAAATCAAAACACAAAAAAGCATTAGAGGGTCCACACCCACCATTTAAACATTACCAAATGAGAGGTTAGCATTTTGTTTCCTGCATATCTGTTTGCATAAATATCCAGTATTTAATTTCTTTGGACTCCAACCAGCTGTAATCTCATAAAATCTAGGTTGTCTGTGCCACCGTGCCAAGGATTGTTATTTTCTTACCCAAATAAAACAAAATGAAATCTGAGGCTTGTTTTAACACTGGAACTATTAGCTAGACTTTATCTCTAAAAATCTGATGAGAATATGTAATAGTTTTGAAGTTTACATAAAATTGAGGGGTATATAATAGGCAAAACTAGCTAATAGTGCCGGGAGAACAGTACTCGATGGTTTGCTGAGCTTGCTGGCAAACTGATATATATGATGGAATAATAATTGTATCGAGTAGGAATTTCTGAGACGTACTGATTGGAATATAATGGTTATTCATAAAAGTTTTACAGAAATTTTAATTAAGTGAGAATTTCTCAGTACAATTTGGAACTTCGCGCTATTTATTTATTGCTGCCTTGTTTTTTGCCCTCTGATTATTGATGAGAATGAACAACTTTATTTATAGAATATGACAGAGTTGGTACCACTCTGAGGCAGCTCTTCTCTCTTCGTCAGTAAAAACAAGCACTAAAACTACGTACGCGTATTGGCAAAGGACATGGGATTTTTTTTAAAAAAAAAAATTCTCATGTTTTTGTTTAAAAGTAAAATAGGGATTGAATAGTATAAGATATTCTTAGGTGCAATTTTGTCAAGATCCAATAATAAGAAAATAATTATCAATTTATATAACAAGAATTTTTTTTTTTTTTAAATGAATATACAACAAGATTTTGATGTCTAAATTTTGACAAATTTATAATTTTTATAAAGAAAAGGCCATGTAAGAATGAGACACTAGACAGAGATAGGCACTTAGGACATGTTTTAGAAACGTGAAAAAGATTAAATGTCATCTAACCAGCTATAAATTTTGGGCCTTGTGTAGCAGTTATTTTCGAGAGTAGTATACAAATGTAGTAGATGGAATTTAGATGCACACCACTATTTTATTTTCACCAGAATATCTGAACTCTGGTTAATATATAACAAATATTCTGTTCATATTACGGATGGTAGGAATTGCTGTAATTACAGTTAAAGACTCTCAATAACTCCACAACGCAAACATTATGTAGAGAGAAATTATCATATATTATGGGTAAATTCTGTATAAATCGAACAATCTCTATTCATATGCATTGAATATCCGGTTATGAATAATTTATTACCCCTCATTATTGATGTAGCAATTACATTTAAAAGTATTTTTTCTCAAAGAGACTTATAATATTCTATATTATTATTATTTTTTTAATGGTTGGTAAAAGTTGGATGGAAAAATTCAAGACCCATTAAGACATTAAGATGGAGCCTTTTATTGATAACTAATTAAGTCTCAAACTGAATGAAACAAAAAATAATAACGAAAATGGGTAGAAGGAATAATTATCTTTTCATCTGTTTGGCTCAAAAGATAAAAATGACCAAAATTGGTTGAGGATGTATCATCCGTTAAATGACCATAAATGGAAAAGAAAAAGATGAGAGATGAAAAATAAGTAGTCAACTCCATTCTCCTCTTTATTTTTATTTTTTATTTTTTATTTTTTTTAAGACCCAGATAGAGTTCAAACTATTCTAGCAGTTCAACTAGCACTTCTAAGAGTTCCCAAAAATAAAAATTAAAAAAAAAAAAAAAAAAAAAAAAAAAAACAAGAAGCTAGCACTTCTAAGCTTGCCATTGTTATATTCTACAAACAAACTACATTGTTTGCTTCTTCAAGGGGCATTGCATTTTTTGGCACTGATTTTTTGTGCCAAATTTGGCAGTATTTAAAGTTTTATGAGTACCATGTTATTTATTGGATTAATTAATATTATTTTACTCTTAATTAATAAAAAGTAATACAAATGTTGGTCCTTTTACAATTTAATAAAATTTTAAAATTTATTGTACCTGCATATGTTAAAATTTAACATTAATATTGGTATTTACCATTGAAAAACCTCTTTAACACATTTTCCTTTGACCAGTTTTGTTTATTGATCCTCTTTCCTCGTCGGCAATCCCAATCACTTGCTGAGAAGTTACAATACTTTGCACTTTGAAAGAGAATGAATGTATTTCAAACCCAGAGTCTTGTGGTGGGGTGAGGGAAATTACCACTAGAACAACCTCACTTGTCCGATAGACATTTAAATACAACATGCATGGGGATTTATGTTTAAGAATCTCTCTCCTTAATTCAGTATTTGCAGTTTTCGTATCATGTTAAAATACCGTTCATTCTCCAAAGAAGAAGAAAGTTGAACAAAAATCTCTTTTTTATTTTAGACCCTTTGTATGGCTTTCTTATTTGCTTCAAACAAAATCAAAGAAACATAGAGTCAACCAAAGTTGCAACATAAATATGTGTCGCGTGCAGTGTAATAGAAAAATAACATAAAATCAGTGCCTAACGGTGAAAATGGAAATTGCACTCTACATTCTTCTTTCACAGGAAGTTGGATTTCCTACTAAATCAGAAAATTAAACTTTACCAGAAATAACTCAAAACTTTGGATTTCCTACTAAATCAGAATATTAAACTTAACCAGAAATAACTCAAAACTACTGCTCAATTGAAAAATCAGCAAACGATTTTAGGCTGAAATCTGAGAGGTCAAAAATTTGGCGGGCACTGTTTCAATGTTAAGAATACAAAATATCTGTATCACCCCTCATATGGTAGACTTTCATGTTATAAATATTCTCTGTTTTTCATTATATTAGTTGCATTTTTCTATTCAGTAAATGTAAAAACAGGGGCAACAGTTTGGGCATCTCCTACTGTAACAGAAAATATTGTAAGAAATGCCAGCCTTCAGAGATATCTTTGTATGAAGCCTTAAAGGGCCTTCTTGATTTGAAAGAAGTTACCATGCTCCTTATGTGCAGCGTCAATGTCGTCTGGAGATGCCACTGCAACCACAACCCCTTTAGCCTTAACTGCATCAATAGCATCTGCAAATTCTTTGAAGTCCTTCAAGCTGTATGGATCAGGGAAACAAAAAGGACTATAAGTGCTGAAGAAAGTTTGATCACAACCCCAAACAGAATAATTTTAGGGCACAGATGGCTTGAACGGAAAAATGTCACTTAATAGCAACCTATTTTTGGCATAATTTGCAACTTGAATATCAGGTCATGGCATCAGCTGCAATAAATATGTTTACCTGGTTGCCAATATCTCTTCACGTCTTCGTTGCCTTTCTTCATCGCTGACTCCCAACAAATACCGCAACAAACTGTGGGGAGAAGAGGGCAAAAGTTAATTCATGAATGTGCTAAAGAAACAGCAGCAGCGCATTCAAAACATTCTTAACTGTTTCTGGCATGGCAATGATCTTAATGTCAGCCTATACCACAACAAATCCAAGTCTTACAAGAATTAGTTATTATTATATGACAATTAATGTTAAGTGGCCCTTGTATAGCATGTTAACATTTAATTACATGCATGCACGTATATTTCCGAAAAACCTCGCAATTCTTAATAAATGATTCTGCACTGTAACCACCGGAAAAACTTGAACAAATACTGGAGAGGTCAATGCCTTAGGAATCTCAAGGAAGGTTGGCAGCAATTTCAAATCTTTATGTCCTCCCCTTTTCTCTTCTCCATCGAAGGGAAAGAGGGAGAACACACAGGTGCATAAATGATTTTGATTGTGGTTTTTTCCCTCAAGTTATAGCAACAACATAACAGCATCAACAGATTAGAATTTCCCCCAAAGTCGAACACTCATGTACAATTCTGCCGCAAAATAGTGAAAATGAAAATTTCCACCACAATGTAGAAAGTACCATCCACTTACCTACTATAACCTTTTGCATCAGGAAGCTGGTATGCATCCACATCCCCTATGGTACCAATAATAGCTTTTGTAAGAGCATCATCATCCATTTCCAATTGGCGTAGGAATTCTCCAGTTCCATCATATACATCGAGTGTCTTCAGTAAGTTGGGGTCACGATATGATAAGAAGGAAAACACCCCTGCATAAATAAATAAAAAAGGGTAAGATTCTATAGCATCATCTAAATGTCCTTACCAACATAAAAAAAAGAAAAAATTGAGTTGTACCTGAGTGGGTATCAAAATCACAAAAACCTCCATAAGCACCACCACTAACTCTTACACGATCCCACAACCATGTATTACTAATGTATTTTGAAATCACATATGCACTCCCTTTGAGCTGGTAACCTGTTTCATAAACGTTTGCGGCTTTTCCAACATAATTAACCTGTAGGAAGATGTTTAGAAATAATTATCTCAAATGAAAACAAAAAGGAAAAAAAGAGGAAGAGAAAATGATATATCCCACCTGAGTAGGTATTACAATGGCTTCATTGTCTGAAGATAGCCGAGCATTCCAAGTAGTTGCTTCAATAGGAGAGCGGTTAGGAAGCAAATCAAGAAATTTGCTAACAAACTTCTCAGAGTTGGTGAGATTCTTTCCATCTGCAGTCAAATTCACCAGGCAGCTATTCCTAGACAATAAGGATTTACGTATCTCCTCAAGAGATGAAGAAACTCCATCCCAGTCTTGATCAACTTTCTGTTCAAGTTCTTTGAGGAATTCCAGGTAACTATATATAGATAAAAACTGTATCAATTCCCTTAATCAAATATAAGCCATCAAATTAGATTAGCTAAAAGTTAAAGCATGAAACTTGGAAGTCTCACCAATTATTCCTACAAATAAGAATATATTACAATGTTAACTTGAAAGAATATAATTATCATGCCCACAACCTTCTAGTTCATGTGGTCAAGTGGGGGGGTTATGACCACTAGATCACAAGTTCAAGAGGAGATGGGCAAAAACAAACAACAACAAAAATAATATAATTATCATGTCAAATAAAAATGCAAAAATAAAATGCATTATAATGGCAAGATCGATGACAGAAAACAAAGTTTCAGTTTATTATATGTTACTGCAATTTTTAAATACCAAAAAAAAAAAAAAAAAAAAAAAAAAAAAGAAAAAAAAAGAAAAAAAAAAAAAGAGGTTTTCTGTGTTGCTGAACTTGAAACTTGCACATAAAGGAGAAGACACATGAAAATGTTGGATCATGTATATTAGTCTACAAGAAAAAATGGAAAGATCTAGTCCAACCTGACACCACCCATTTGTTCAGAAATCCACCCTGCAAGATTTAACTTTGCATCCATTCTTGCAGCTGCAATGCCATGACCACTGCCTCTTAATCGGTTCTGAGGAAAGAGAAATTAAGTCAAATTTGAAGTCTGAAATTAAGCAATCAGATGCTAGCTAGTCCTGTAGCCTATGTTTCCAAATACCTCCATTCTTGCTTTGCTTTGGGAAACAAATTGCTTAAACCGTTGCTGGTCTGTAAATTGAACTTCTTGAAGAACAGAATTAACCTACAACAACATAACATGGTCGCATGAAGAGTAATACAATCTTTTAGCTAAAAGCAGTCATTTTTTGAACAGTAATATACCCAGTCAATTGATAATATGAAGCAAGTAAAGAAAGAATGACAATATAGTCAGTATTGATACACCAATTACATGCTCAGAACAATCACAATAAGAAGTACAGAAAGATAAAAATAAGTTCTATTAGAACACCATCATGCTTGTAATATTTGACAGAGGAAAGGAAACTGACAAATGAAGGAAACACTTCCTCAAAAAATGATAGCCACGAAGCACCAATTACATGTTTAAAAAACTGGTGGCCCATGCATAATGTAACTTTCATTATAGGATTTTTAGCCAAGAAGAATAAAATCAGGCTTGCTACACCAAACCTTCGAACATGTTGCAAGATTTTAAGGAAAAAAGACAAAGCAAAGCACATTTAGAGTCCCAATCTAGTATTTTCCTTTATATTAGTTTGCTTATTAGTATAAGCGAAATTGAGGGTTTCCATGTTCCAACACTGACAAGGCCAATAGCCCAAAAAAAGAAAAAAGAAAAAAAAGAGACCATTTAGAACTTTGAAATTACATCTAAACATAAGTAAGTGCAATCAATAAGAAAATATGCTTCTTTCTACATACTTTAAATATAAATGTCATAGAAGTTATTTCATCACGATTAAGTATGAATATATGTTAGGACAATCATATCGGCTCCTAAAATATGGTAACAAGTGTAATAGAGGGACAAAATAAGTTAAGCATAACTGAACAGACCTGCAAAGATTCACCCATAGAGAAATATAGCAACAAGAAGTTAGAAGGCAGCAAGATCTACTACATCATTGATATCTAAGGAGACTCAAGCAGTTGAAGCCAAATTCACATGCTTGAACTATTCTGTTCAATGGAATATTGAACCGGAGAAACACATTTCTCAATGATAGATAGAATAGCAAGGGTTAGAGGTTGAACTCTCATATGGAATATTTCCCCTCCCAAAAATAAAAAATAAAAAGGAAGCAGGTTAAATGGGTCTTCACTCCTTAGGGTGGATTGACTGAACCATGCTGCCATGGCAAATAAGTCAAACAAAAATTAACAAATTCTATGCCTACCACATACACTACTAACTATAACCAGTGGAAAAAAAATGGAGAAAATTTCATCTTCCAATTTAGAAAAGAATAAATTACCAGGTTGAATAGGTCTTCAGCACGTCCTGCCATGGCTTTGCCTCGAACAATTACACGGCTACAGGGATCCTCTTTGCCCCTTACAGACGAGGTCAATGGGTAAACAGATATTCCTCCAGTTTTCCTTCCAATCAACTGATTAAGTTGCACGAAAGTCAAGTCTTTTGTACCCATCTCCAGCAATGATTGACTGTCAAGGACACCAAAGAATTCAGCAGTTAAACATTATAAAAGAAATGCATTAAATCAGCTGATAGTTTTTCATCATATCATAAATACAACAGCTCTGTCACTTATAATATTGCTTCTTTCATTTTAAAATAATGGTATATACTTTGCCCTTATGCTCTCAGTTTAGGGAAATCTGTATCATGTTTTGAGGAAATAGGGTTGCACTCGCAGATACATGAACATAAAATTCAACCTTAAAAGACTGTTGGCTTAGCTATCTTTTCACAGTAACTAGGAATAGAAATGGATGTTATACCTCTATAGTGAAGAAGTCTTCAGTGATGAGAGTTTCTCACTCATAGAAAAATTAGGTTATGGCTTTGCTAATCGTTTCATATTTTTACACAGTAATTATTTAACCAAAGAAAATATGCATCTTTAGACAATAGAATTTACTTCTGATTAATAAGCTTAAAAAAAAAAAAAAAAAAAAAAGTTTCATATATTGATATTGGCAGCACCATTTAATATCACTTGGAAATAGAAAAACCTAAAACTAGTTTTAGATTCATGTTGAAAACATATCTGTAAAAGCTACTTTAATTTGTGGAACATATTTCCTATGCTCACAGTGAAAAGTGCATATAGATAGAATTCAAATAAGATATGCAAATGGGGTGAGATACTATTGTAGACTGCATCAATTCATCTTACCAAAAAAGTGGTACCAAAGGAAGAAGTTCTTGCTTCACAGAACTCAAATTGAAAACAACTTCTGAGTAAAGGACATCATTTGTGAAAAGATCATGCTTCAAAACCTTTACTCCATTAATATCCCCAATCTCTGTGGGAATATGTATGGGTTCTTTAGGGATGTCTTGCAGAGAAAGGCTTGGAACACTCTTCAAAGCTTCTGGCGGATCAGGAGTTTCTTGCTTCTGTCGCAGCTCTTCTGTAGCCCGCGCTAACTCAGCAAGATCTTCTTCTGTCATGCTTTCCTTAACTTTTCTCAAAATTTCCTTTTCACTTGCCTCATCACGAGAAGCTTTCTCAGGATCAGGCTGACAAAGAAATTTACTTATTGGTAACTGATGTAACTGACGTAGAGTTGGTTGTGCTAAAATAAATACATTCTCACCTGCATTTCTACTGTAACTCTGTGAGGATTGTTTAAAATGTACTTTTCAATCAAAGGAGAAAAAACAGCTTTGGAGCCTTCCTCTGCTATTCTGGCTTTTAAGGCCTTCAAAGGTTCCTCATACTTCAATGGCTCAAAGGGATCCAAATCATATATCCATTTACCCTGTATGATAAAAACCAAAGTAGCATGTGAAAAAAAATAAAAATGAGAAGAGGATGAAGACACTAAGAGGAAAAACCAAGCTACAAAAAAATAAATAAACAAATAAAATAAAAAGAAGAACATGGACACAAATAAAAAGGAAAAAACGAAACGGACTATTTGCTTACAATGGATCGGAGCATCAGGGATAGACCACGAGGAAAGGATCCAGTGTTGTTTTCCTTGAGAGAAAACTCAATTGTATTCATTGATGCCTCCACAGCATCTGTTTCAAAACCTTCCTCTGCCAACTTCTTAAATGTAGCCATGACTAATTCTTCTACCTTTTTAATGTCATCTTCAGAAACACCTTTCAACCCAATACTAAATTGAGGTTGAAGGAGCTCATCCTCTATGCCACCACCAACAATAGCATCTCCCAGGCCACTTTCCAGCAAGATTTTCCTTAGTGGAGAAGCAGGAGTTCCCAACAAGAGATGATCCAGAAACCCAAGGGTAAGCTCTGTTTCCAAGTCTAATGGCTTCTCAGAGAGCAACCAGTTAAGGCATACCATGTTTTTCTTCTTCAAATCACCCCCTTCACCAGCAGGGTATTTCTCAACAATCCTGACTGGCTCTGAAAATAGCTTTTGTGGTTCAATCCTTGATTCACGTGGAGCTGAATTTGCACTAAACGTATCTAAATATTCTGAGGGAGAGGATAGACAGAGAGACAGAGAGTAAGATGCTACAACTTTAAAAGAAGTAAAGTATTCCAGAATTCTAAGCCAATACATCATTCATTTCAAACAAGAAAATGAAAGCAAAGATATGAAGGCTGTAATCAGTCACAGATTCCAGTTAACTGTTACATTCCTTTTGTTAATTATGTAACCCATAATTGAGGTTCGAAACAAACTGGTTGAAAACTAAAAAGGGAAACAAATAAAAAATCATGCGGTTTTCCATATTGTTTCAGGAATATATACATATATATATATTTGTTTCATGTGCATGAATACAAAAATTATTTGGATATAAAGTATAATATGTTTAAAAATAAAAATAACATTGTAATATTTATTTTTTAACAGGTACAACAAATAATACCCAATACAGAACCTAGTAGCATATCTGGCCTAGTAGCCTTCAATGATTACAGTGGTCTGAAGGGGCAGACCAGTGCCTTCAAAGGCATACTGTTGTAACTGTAGCTTAGAGTCACTTTTCTTTGACACAAAATTACACATGTTTGTCATTGTAAATTCCAAAGTAGTCGTGCATTAGAAGATGTAATTCAGAGGTAATATAAGAAAGGCATAAACATATATATTTCTACAAGCGAAAATCAGTTATTACCACTCAAAATGCGTAGGCGCTCATTTGGATCATCATCTCCATAAAACCATATTCTCGCATTGCTCGGGTGGTAATATTTACTGTGAAACTCCTGCACATATTCTCAGAAAGAAAAGAACCTTTAATGACAAAAATTATTAAGCAAAATTTATATGCAAACATATTAATAATATACAGTGAATTTTCATTAATGTCCTTGAGTTCTGATCCTGAATTGATGATAATTGTGCAGCAAAAAGGTTACATAATTCGTTAACCTAAACTCAATAAAAACCAAGACCAATTTTCCGAAAAAACAATATCAAGACGTATTTACAGCATGCCCCATCCACTTCAGAGGCTACTTGCAAACTACAATAATTTCACATAAAACTAATAAAAGCTTTTAAATAAAACAAGCTACAGCAAGGGGTGGGAAAAGTTCTCTAATAAAGAACAAATATCTAGTCTACAAAGCCTTATATAGTCAAATCCTAAATATTAGCATTTGACATCCCAAATTACATGAACAGATTAATTTCTATTGCTGACCTGTCTACATGCAAAACTCCACTAGATTCCACAAAAAACTTTGTATAGTGAATTAATTCAAGTAGTATTGACCACATATACTATATTTCTCCAGCTCAATTTTGATTAAATGAGTATACAGGAAGAGAAAAAGCACACCATTAAATAATACCATAAAAGCATTCATATTAATAAGTAAGGACACTGGACGCCTACATTTTTGCCTTCTAAATTATATAAATGTCATTCCAGAAAACAAAAAGGAAAATTCCAAATTAGTGAATACACAAACCTTGAATTCCTCAAATGTAAGTTTGGGAATAACTTCTGGATCTCCTCCACTATCAACACCATATGTATTGTCTGGAAAAAGAGCCTGAGCCAAATGCATGTGCAACAGTTATAAAATAGAACAAGACAACTTTTATGTTAAAGCATTTTAAAAATTGGAAAAGAAAAACAAATTTTTCTATCCAGAAGGCATAAAGGTAGCTCACAAAATGATTAAGTAAATAGAAATTTCAGAATATGTATTGAAATGTGTGTCTCGTTCAATTTTTATCAATTCAGGTGTGCATTTGCTTCTATAACACATTTAGACCAAAAGTTTGAATTTACAGTGACCAAGCATGAGTCTCTTCCGAACTAGTTGTATGGTCTGCCATCAAACTACCCTACTGGAGTGTGATATATTTCACATAAGGAAATTTCACATAAAAGAGAGTAATCTTGAAGTAACACATATATATCTACCAAGAAAAAAGACAGACTAATGGAATAGTCATTATTATAGTTATATTTGACAGAGAGAGGGAAGCAGCTTGGAATGGTAATTTGAAACAAATTCAAGCAACGATGGTTCATTTGACACTCAAATTTA
The DNA here is from genome assembly GCF_031755915.1 of Ziziphus jujuba. Lineage (NCBI taxonomy): Eukaryota > Viridiplantae > Streptophyta > Magnoliopsida > Rosales > Rhamnaceae > Ziziphus > Ziziphus jujuba. The sequence goes on along the minus strand of NC_083387.1, from coordinate 11,553,958 downwards.
GTACATGGAATAAAATAAATATGGTATGCTAATTGATAAGACTTGTTCTGAATGATCATTCAGATGATTGGAGTGTTCTGCTGAGTTTCAGAATTGTACAGACCATTGAAATAAACAATTGGACAAGAAAAGAACTTGCCTGTTGAGAAGTCCGCCCTAATATATTATCAGGCTGGGAGTACACTCCTTTCATCTCATTGAAAACAACCCCTAAAATAGGAAGAAAATGACTTGTAACCGATTACCTAACAAGTTAACAAATATAGTCTAACCGTAAACCATATTCCAAAGGAGAACAGAAGAGAATTCAATGGTTTGGTTTACGAACAGAAAATCCTACCTTTATAAGATATTTCTTCAGAAGGATTGTTGAGTTCATAATGCCAACCCTCCTGTTGGAATGTTTGGAAGTCCTCCACGCATTTAGGGAAGAAAACAGCATCTAGGTATACATCAACAAGATTATAGAAATCCTGTTTAAATAACAAACCTGTTTCAAAATCTATGTTGGATGCAAGAATTAACACATTTTTATTTTTAAATCCAATTCACTTTTCCAGGCACCATTCTACCTTCGTGTTTGTGGAAGCAACTGGATAGCAAGTCCTATCTGGATATGTGAAAGCATTCAAAAAAGTATGTAGGCTCCCTTTCAATAATTCAACAAATGGTTCTTTCAGAGGATACTTTCTTGACCCACACAATACACTGTGTTCCAATATGTGAGGAATCCCTGTGGAATCTTTCCTGCATCAGCAGAAATATCAAAGAAGAACAAAAAATATTGGTCAACCTTTAAAAACACGAGGAAAAGTTCAAGAGTCATTTGAAGCAATCAAACATTGATTTTTATTTTCAAGAATTAAGAATGTAGCCTGGGAAGATAAAAATTTACCAAAAACCAACTCAACCAGCTCAAAATCAACTTGATCACGAAGTATGCCATCCATTGCAATCCATATAGGCCATGAACAATTATGCAGTAGTGATAAATTTATTGAATTAACATATATTTATATATATATATATATATAAGAGGAGGTTACGGTGAGATGACGCTTTCAAAAAAAGCGTCAGCAAGCGCAGCTTTGGTGCGGGTTCGCATGCGGACGGACCGCACCGTAGCCTCCTCTTATGTGTATATATATATATATATATGTATTTCCTCAATTCCGCCCACACAAGGAAAATTTCATGCTATTTACTTATTAAAAGGAGTTGCCTCATCTTGAGGTTTGATGTTGTCTCGTGAACAACTTCAGAACTCACCTTTCCTGGCTTGCCCTAATGCGTAAGCTGTACTTTAATCATCTAAATCTCCTTTTACACAGACACCAAACTATATTGTGATTGTCATAGAATAGCATAGCACCATACCAGACTGATTAACAACTAATCTCATTCTTCTTGCTTTCATTGAACATGTTAAAGAAATCCATCATATGAAGAGGTAATTCTATTCAAAAGCTTTCATTGAGATGCTTATAGAAGTATAATATTCTCAAAAACCAATAAAAAAAGGTACAAATTACTGTAATCAGCATCTCTGCTTACACAATAATTGGTGCATTATTTACCATTTTATACCTTTTATTCAGAAAGCGTAATTCATAGTAACACAGTCATTATAAACTACATCTAGAATCCTAACTCTTTTCCCTCCTAACGCACCATGGAAAATTAAACATTATAAATATTTAATTAACGTCAAAATAAACTATTTTCTTACAATCAGATTCCAAACCTTCTCATTACTTTAAATTCTATATTATTAAAAATAAAAATAAAAAGACCTACAGAGAGAAAGAAAACATTCTTATTTTCCATAGTCAGTTTCTATGAGATGCATTAAAAAAAAAAAAAAAAAAAAAAAAAAAAAAAAAAAAAAAAACCATTTTCCTACACAATCATCATTGCAGAATAGAAATGAAAAGACAAACACTGGAAGTGGTACTTACGGAGGTGTCCGGAAAACAATGCCAAAAACCTTATTTTCATCATCGTTGGATAAGGACATGACTTCTGCCCCTGTCTTTTTATGTCTAAAAAGCGCAGCTTTCGATTTACACTCTCCGATAAACTCCTCAGAAACTTTCTCAAAACCAAACTTCTCCGCAACCTCATCGTGAACCCCAGCAAATTCTACACTCAGAAAAACCAAAAACACACTAGTAATTTCAATTTCAATCATTTTTTTTATGCACCTTCAACTTCCCAGCGCAAAATTTCCAAATAAAAAAAGAAAAAAAAATCCAGAATCAATCACAAAATGCTTCTCAACGATTCAATTTCTCAGTGTTTTTCAGTCTTACGGAAATGAAAGCTAGGGCTATAAAGTTAACGAAGCTTTGCACCTGGTGAAGACTGAGAAGGGGGAGAGACGACGGCGCGCGGGGAGAGAGTGGAGAAATGCTTTTGGAAGCGGAGCGACAAGGAGTAGGAGGAGGAGGAGGAAGAAGACGATGCAGGAAACAATCTCCAGTGGCGGCGAATCAAAGAATGCGAGGATATGTTGGGATTGAGACGGTGGCGGAGGTTTCGTGGAGATGAAGACGACGACGACGACGACGATGAGAAAGAAGAGCGAGCGAGTCCGTGAGCAGAGCGAAAGGTGAAGAATCGGTTGGAAGCGAGAGAAGAGCAGGAGAGAGAACGAAGCAGAGTGGCTCTCTCCATTTTTTTTGCGGCTTTCCTCAGCTCCCAAGCTTACAATACAATGCTGCCAAAAATCTTTTAGCTTCGCAAGAAGACAGAGAGAAGATGGTGTGGGATTGAGAAGCGTGTGCGGGTTCTATCGAGTGGCTTCTTTTATGGACAGCAGTGTTACATATCGAGTGGTTGATTTAATGGTTTTTTTTTTTCTTTTTTTTTTTTTTTTAACGATTGGGGAGGGAAAAAAATCTTGAGACTAACGTATTCATTTTAGATACCGCTAACAAAAAAATATACATGGGAAATTTTCTCTATTTAGTTAGCTAAAAAAAAAAAAAAACCATTATAATAATAATATGTAGTAGAAGGCAAGGTTTGTCCATTTTTGTTTTATTGTTTTTGGAAATATTAAATTAAAATTTTATTTTAGTGACTTGTAGAATATTTATATTTTTTTGCTAAGAGATCTGTAAAATATGTAAATATGATTTGGGAAGAATTTGAAACAATATTATTTATGATAGGTAAGGTTACTTACAATCTTACCCTGTCATATATAAGATCCACTTTTCCTTTTTTGAAAAAAAAAATCCTAGGATTATTTTTTAGACCAAAATTAGTTTATAAAATGAGCTAAATGTACGAAATAAAATTTTAAAATATGGGCTCGAGAACCATCACACATGTCGACCCGCTGCGGCATTGTCCCAGGAGAACTTGGACTCGGCCTATTAAGAATACCCTTTTGAGAAAAGAAATTGGAAGGAACTTATATTTTCATTTCCACATTCTCCTCCATACACTCATCAAGGGTCTTTCTCTTCTTTCTCTTCTTTCTTTCTTTCTTTTCTTTGTGTTTTTCTTTTTTTTTTTTTGGTTTTTTCAAGTTACCAAAAAAATGTCTTTAATTTTTTCAAAAAATAAAAATAAAAAGAACAAGAACGCACAATTGATAGGATCAAGTTGCTGGCAACATAGCTGGGAATTTGTCTTCCTTTTTTTTTGTCTTTTTTTTTTTTAAATTAAGAATAAAAGTAACTTTTGGTTTAAAGAAAATGAACAAGGAAAAAAACTACCAATGGCTGTCGAAGGGTTTCTGGGGGAAAAAAAAAAAAAATTAAAACTTATATTTGGAATTCAAAATATTGATTGGAGGAAAAATAAAAATGTTAGGGTGTTTGGAGAGTTTCACTTCTTAGTTGAAAAATAACTTCGTAAATAAACTCAATACTTATCAGGATCTTGTGGAGAATTGCAGGACCTTGTTTAGAATGAATTCTCAATTTTCTATTATGTTATATAGTAGCTGGTAATATAGCAGATCCGAGTCATCTTTTTAGTTCGGGATTACAAGTGTATGATGTTCCTCCCAAGGAAGTGGACCAACTTGTTTTGTATGACTCTATAGGAAAAGCTTCTTCCACAATGTTAATAAAGTTCTCCAAGAGCCAATAGGCTCTCTTTTCAGATAAAAAACTAAATAAATAAATAAACTCAATATTTGTAAAATTAGTAAATATGTTTATTCTCGTATGAATAGTATTACATGCATCATACGTGGATTATTTGCTAAGTTTATATTAAATTACACTTATCTTTTAAAGAATTTATTTATTTATTTTTATATTATAATAATATATTAATCAATTAAATAATAACACATATATTTATTGATAGGCTAAATGGTATCTATAATATTACTCTTATCTATAATTTAAAATATTGAAATTTTCCATAAAATTTTGGCAAATTTTCTATTTTTTAAATACTTTAAAAGGAAATTAACCTATGAGTAATTCTTTTAGCGATGCAAAAAAAACTATATACAGTCTCATACATATTTAAATTACCCAAATATCTTCTTTTTTTTTCAAAGTTGGTTTTCTTCCTTTCACAAGCAGATCAGAGCCTCTGCTTTGTTTCCATGGCCGAATCCAAAAGATTCAAGACCTTCAATCCTAATGAAACTCCATCATTATCATATATCAATCTCCTTTAAAGAAATCATAGTAAAAAGCTATGACGTTCTAAGCCAACTCTTCATTTTAATCAATTTCATTATCAGATTCAATCAATTTCCTTATTCTGAAATTAGATGTTGATGATAGGAATGATAGATGATGGCAAAGAAAAGGAAGAGAGAGTTGCACAGGTGAGGAAGAGAGTTGGTTAAAATTGATGAAATCGTAAATTATGTTTGGGTATGAAAGTCCAATCAAGAATAAGGGAGATGCGAGATTGTGGAAGAAGAAGATTTCTTAGACAAAGGTCAAGATTTCCTGGTCGGAGAAGAAGAAGAAGAATCACCGAGTGAAAGATGACACGGTATTAGACACCAAAACCAACTCAACAACCGCACAAACGTCGACCAGCTTAAAACAATGTCGATTTCATGATCAAGCTCCAAAGTTTCACATCTATTATTGCATTTCCCAGTAGTCGATCCTCCTCAAGAACTATGACCGCCTTAACATACAAACAGTACAAAGCTTAGGGATCGGCCTGAATATAATCTTGTAAGGGGTTATTGTCATCTAGGTTCTCTGCCGAATTGTTTTTTTTCCAACTTGAGTTTCAATTCTTTTACCTATCATCTAAAAAATTTAACAAAGGCATTATTGTATTTAAAAATTTATGAGTCCAACTTAAGTTTCGGTTCTGTTGCCTATCATTTGAAAAATTTAACATGGGTATTATGGTATGTATTTAAATATTTATGGGACTGAATAAAGTGTTTTATGCAATGCAGCTAGCATTTATTTTTAATATTTTCGATATTTTTTCATAATTTTTATGAAAATTTTCACCATAATATCCACATAAAATCTTTCATAATTTCATTTAAAAATCTATAATTTTCATAAAAAATTTTAAAATTTCCATATATTTCCATAGAAATTTTGAAATATTTATGATTTTTTTATTAAAAAAATTTGTAATATTATTGATATTTAGTAAATTTTTTTAACAAATCAATATTATTGATAAATTTTTTATCTTTTAATTGTCTGTTAATAATTAGGCAAATATAAATAAAAAAAATTCATATTTAACAAATAATGTCCAAAATTACACTATACAAATTTACCTAATATATTTTTAGAGAAAATTAGCATCACAAGTTAAAGTTTACCAATCATAAATTACAACTTATCAAAAAAAATCTTAATATTTTCAAAAAGTAAAAATAATAAAAATTCATAATTAATAGGAGCAAATAGACATGACAATGTGTAGAGTTGAATATCCTTTTGATAAAAGATATTGGAACTATATTTGCATTTCCATAATCTCCTCCATACACTCATCAAGGATCTCTCTCTTCTTCCTTCCTTTTTTCTTTTTCTTTTTATTTTTTTCAAGTTACCAAAAAAATGTCTTTAATTTTTTCAAAAAATAAAAATAATAAGAACTCACAATTGATAGGAGCAAGCAAGTTGCTGGCAACATAGGTGGGAATTTGTTTTTTTTTTTTCTTTCAAATTAAGAATAAAATATAACTTTTGGTTTAAAGAAAATGAAAAGGGAAAAAAACTAGCAACAGCTGTTGAAGGGTTTCTAGAATTTAAAAAAAAAAAATAATAATAATAATAAAACTTATATTCGGAATTCAAAATATTGATTGGAGGAAAAATAAAAATGTTGGGGTGTTTAGAGAGTTTCACTTCTTAGTTGGAAAATAACTTGGTAAATAAACTCAATACTTATCATGATCTTATGGAGAATTGCATGGCCTTGTTTAGAAAATTCTCAATTTTGTATTACACATGGTTTTAGAGAATGGAATATAGTAGTTGATGGCTGATGGTTTAGCCAATCTAATTCATGATTGATAGCCTGGGGGGTGGATCAGATGGTAGGAAGTCGACGCACCCCTCACACCTGTTTATAGAAGTTGCAGGTTCGATTCCTGGTAAGCCTCATCTGAGCTTTGATATGGGTTCCACGTGCTGAACACACTATGGGAGAGGGTGCTAAGAATAGCCGTATTAAGGATAGTTCGAAGTCTACTTCATAATTGTATCAGTTTTAATTTCTTTTATTAATATTCTATTAGCACTATATCAATCATTTCCATGTACAATACTAATTTTTCATAATTACGAGATTGTACTTTTCTTTCCATATAAACTGTCATGCCTATTGTATATATATATATATATATATTGAATACATATATGAAAACATTAAGATTCAATTTCTTTCCTTGCATACTCTGTTCCTTTTACATGGTATAAGAGCATTAAAAACTCCAATGAGTAAAACCCAACTAAGCCATTCTCTTCCCATTGTTTCCATGGCAGATTCTTTTTCCACAAATTCAGAAACACCTTCTGACCATAACTCCACTGGTAACACCAATTACACTGTCATCACAATTAACGTTGCAACTCAAACTCCATTAAAACTCACACCCACAAACTACTCATCATGGAAAGCCCAATTCCATACTCTTCTTGTTGGTTACAATCTCTATGGCTTTGTGGATGGAAGTTATCCTTGTCCATCGGTTACTTCAAGTACCAATCCTGAATTCTCATATTGGATTCACCAAGATAGTCTTATTATCAATGCTCTTCTTGCATCTGTAACTGAGAACATTAGCACTTATATTTCTTCTTCAAAAACATCTCGAGCTGCTTAGGTCAAACTAGCAACCATGTATGCCAAGCCTTCTCATAGCCACATACTCAGACTACAAGAAAATCTAATGACTCTCTCTCCAGGAACCCTTTCAATCACTGATTTCATGCAACGGGCATGCTGCCTTTTAGATGATCTTGCCCTCATTGATTCACTACTAAGTGATGTTCAACTCACCTTGTATGTCTTACATGGTCTCAATCAAGAATACAAAAATATCAAAGTTGTTGTTAAGGCTCGGAATTCCCCTATCACATTTGAAAATCTCCATGACAAACTCCTTGATCATGAAACCTTTCTTAAAAGAGAAACATCACGATCCAATTCTCTTATCACAACCAATGTTGCTCATAAATCTAGATTTAACTCCAAGGGCAGCATCAATGGAAACTTGTCCCGATCTGGTCAGTACAACAATCCCACACATCAATCTCAATACCATAACCACTCAAGATCAAATCAAGGGTAATATTTCTTAGGGAATGGTTGTGGACAATCTTCTCGTCTCTATCGTGGATTCTGCCAATTGTGCGGCATTCAAGGACATGCAACTAAACGTTGTTCTCAATATAGATTCACACCATGGACATCTCCTCAATCATCAGGATCCTCAAACACACCACTTCTGCTGACACCCTACAATCTTGGATATCGACCACAGGCCAATTTTGCTGCTTCTAGTACCTCATCAACTCCAAGCTGGTTAGTTGACTCTGGTGCATCACATCATGTCACAAATGACCTCCAAAATTAATCTTTACATTCTGATTATGATGGTATTGATAACGTGGTGATCAAAGATGGTAAAGGTCTACAAATTACACACTCTAACTCTTTTTATTTACCTTCCCAATCTAAATTATTTTTATTGTCTAATGTCCTTTGTGTGCCTACAATGAAACAAAATCTGATTTTTGTTTCAAAGTTTTGTTTTTCTAACCAAGTTTCTGTTGAATTTTCACCAAAGTGTTTTGTGGTGAAGGATCTTCACACGGGGGCAATTCTAGTGCAAGGATCGAATAATCAAGGTGTTTATGAGTGACCATCTCAAAAATCTCTCTCCATCACCTCACTCATGGCTTCTACCAGTGTCATAACTTCTATAATGGATTGACATTCTCGGCATGGTCATCCGTCCAATAAAATTTTACATCAAGTTTTGTCTTCCTTTCAATTACCAGTGTCTAATTCCAAACAATTTATGTAACATCCCACATCGGTTGGAAAGGGGAACGAAGCATGCCATATAAGTGGGTGTGGATACCTTTCCCTTGCGAGGCCTTTTGTGGACCCACCATAGTAATGGGGTTGCAAATACAGTGGTATCAGAGCCGGATCCGGATCGATGTGCCAGCGAGGACGCTGGGCCCTAAGGAGGGAGGATTGTAACATCCCACATCAGTTGGAAAGGGGAATGAAGCATGCCATATAAGTGGGTGTGGATACCTTTTCCTTGCGAGGCCTTTTGTGGACCCACCGTTGTTTTGGGATCGCAAAGCAAAACCGTGCGGGCCCGGCCCAAAGCGGACAATATCGCATGTTGGTGGTCTGGGCTGTTACAGTGGTATCAGAGCCGGACCCGGATCGATGTGCCAGCGAGGACGCTGGGCCCTAAGGAGGGAGGATTGTAACATCCCATATCGGTTGGAAAGGGGAACGAAGCATGCCATATAAATGGGTGTGGATACATTTCCCTTGCGAGGCCTTTTGTGGACCCACCGTTGTAATGGGGTCACAAAGCAAAACCATGCGGGCCCTGGCCAAAGCGGACAATATTGCATGCGGGTGGTCTGGGTGTGGATACCTTTCCCTTGCGAGGCCTTTTGTGGACCCACCGTTGTAATGGGGTCGCAAAGCAAAACCGTGCGGGCCCGGCCCAAAGCGGACAATATCGCATGCGGGTGGTCTGGGCTGTTACAATTTATTCCATCTTTTAATGCTTGCAAATGTAATAAATTACACAAACTGCCTTTTCATACTTCCTCTTTACAAAGTACTGCTCCTCTTCAATTACTTTATACTGATGTTTAGGGACCATCTCCTATCACCTCTCATGATGGCTTTCAATACTATCTTATTTTAGTGGACTATTTTACAAAGTAAACAACGCTCTTTCCTCTTAAATTTAAATCTGATGTTTCAATGGTTTTAACGAAGTTTGAACTTGTGGCTGAAAAAATTTTTTAACTCCAATAATTTCCATTGATTCTAACTGCGATGGTGAATACATTGGTTTAAAATCATTTGTTGAAGCTCATGGCATTTCACATTTCTTTACACCACCATACACACCCGAGCATAATGGCACTGCTAAACAATGTCATCGTCATGTCGTTGAGACTGGTCTCACGTTGCTTACTCGTGCCTGTCTCCCTTAAATTTTTTGGTCATTCTCGTTAAAACTGATGTATACTTACTTAATTGATTACCTTCATCAGCCATTTCTTTTGACACTCCATTCCACAAATTATTTGGCACTCGTCCTAACTACCATAAATTAAAATTTTTTTGTTGTTTATGCTATCCTTGGTTAAAACCATATAATCATAATAAATTAGAACCTAAATCCAAACCATGTGTGCTTCTTGATTATTCATCCAATCAAAGTGCCTATCTGTGTTTTGATATTTCAAGTAACAAAATATTTGTTTTCCATCATGTCAATTTCATTGAAAATATTTTTTCTTTCTCTAAAAATTCATCTAATTCCAATTCCCACATGTCACTTAATTGGTTTCCTAATACTTCCAAATTTCTTTCTCCCATCACATCATCATTTATGGCACCCCACTCAAATACTAACATAAATAATCTTTTATTTTCTACACCAATACCTATCGAATCTCAATCCCATCATATCTCCAATACTCTCAATCAATCTGGCACCTTTTCAATAAAGTCTCACATACTCCCTCCTTCTCAACTCCACCAAATACTCATACCATACCAATATGTCATAACTCCCCAAAATCTCCTACACCTAATTTGTCCCCTACACTAGTCAATTCATCTTCCTTTTTTTCTCCTATGCCCACCTCATCCTCTTAAGAGACGTCTACTTCAAACCGCTCAAATTTGGACTTGCCAGATTTGTCTACCATAAGTCAACCTGCTACCATTGTAACCGTTACTACATTAGCTCCTCTTTCATCTCACCTAATGATCACTCGGTCCAAAAATAATATATCTAAACTCAAGCGCCTATTTCTTTCCACCAAACACTCCCTACCAATGTCCATTAAACCAACCTCCATCACCCAAGCCTTAAAACAACAAGAATGGCGAGCTGCAATATTTGTCGAGTTTGATGCTTTAATGACCAATGGCACCTGGCAACTTGTTCCACCTTTTCCAAATCAAAATTTTGTGGGTTGTGTGAAGCGCAATCCTGATGGGTCTATTGCTTGTTACAAGGCATACCTTATTGCAAAAGGCTTCCATCAACGTCCTAGCATTGACTATAAAAAGACATTTAGTCTCGTCCTTAAACCTGCTACCATTCGGCTTGTATTATGCCTTACACTCTCTCAAAACTGGCCCATTCATCAATTAGATGTTAATAATGCTTTCTTACATGGTACTCTCTCCAAAGAGGTATTTATCGTTCAAGCTCTTGGGTTCATTAATCCATCTCATCCAAATCATCTCTGCAAGTTGCGCAAAGCTTTATACGGCTTGAAACAAGCACCAAGGGAGTGGTTCAATGATTTGAAGCGTTTTCTCCTTGCCATTGGTTTTATCAACTCTCAAGCAGATACATCCTTATTTATTTACTCCCATGGTGACATGCTAATGTATTTCCTTGTTTATGTTAATGACCTGATTGTTACAGGTAACTCCTCATCCTTGGTTTCCAAATTTATCCACCATCTTTCCACCCGGTTTTCTATTAAGGATCTTGGGAATTTTAGTTACTTTCTTAGCATAAAAGTGATTCCTTCTCAAAATGGCTTGCTCTTGTGTCAAAATAACTATGTGCATAACCTACTCACACGCACAAATATGATTGGTGCCAAAGATTGTCAAACGCCTATGGCCATAAACAGCTCTCTTCCTTTGTCAGATGGCACCAATCTTTCTTCTAGTACTGAGTATCGTCAACTCATTAAAGCTCCTTAGTATCTCTCCATCACTCATCATGATATTGCTTATGCTGTCAACAAACTATCTCAATTTATGCACAAACCTACAACTGTGCATCATTATCTAAAAGATACCATACATCATGGGATTTATTTAAAAAAACACTCTCCCCTTGTTCTTCATGCCTTCTCATATGCTGATTGGGCTGGAAACCGTGATGACTGAACCTCTACCAATGCCTATATTATTTTCTTAGGCTGTAATCCCATATTCTGGAGCTCCAAAAAGCAAAAGATTGTTGCTCGCTTATCTACCGAAGCTGAGTACCAGGTCGTCACCTCCACTGCCGCTGAAGTTGCATGGTTACAATCCTTATTGGTTGAGCTTCGAGTCCCATTAACTAGCAATCCTATCATTTATTGTGACAATATTGGCACTACCTATGTTTGTGCTAATCCAATTTTCCACTCAAATATGAAACATATTGCAATTGACTTCCATTTTGTCAGGCAAAAAGTTGCCAATGGTTTATAGCGTTGTCCATGTTTCCTCTCACGATCAACTTACGGATGTTCTTACCAAACCTTTATCTCACCAATGGTTGTGTTTTCTTCAGTCCAAGATTGGTGTCTCCAATAGGAGCACCATCTTGCGGAGGTATATTAAGGATGGTTCAAAGTGTACTGCATAATTGTATCAGTGTTAATTTCTTTATTAATATTCTATTAGCTGTATACCAATCATTTCCATGTACAGTACTAATTTTCCATAATTACTGGATTGGACTTTTCTTTCCATGTTAATTGCCATGCCTATTGTGTATATATATATATATATATATTGAATATATAAATGAAAAGATTAAGATTCAATTTCTTTCCTTGTGTACTCTGCTCCTTTTACAAGGCATACGGTGATGGGCTGGACAGTCTGTAGACTCCTGCATGGTTATAAAGCCACAGTTACCAATGGTCCACAGTTCCCTACTGTCTGGGCCAAGGACAATCGCCAGGAGGCCCCTTTTTTAATTTTAAAAAAAAAAATTCTAATTTATGGTTGTAGTTCGGGATTATATGTGTATGATGTTCCTCCAAGGAAATGGATTAACTTGTTTTGTATGACTGTATGGGAAGAGCTTCTTCCACAATTTTAATAACGTTCTCCAAGAGTCCATAGGCTTTGTTTTCAGAGAAAAACTAAATGAATAAATAAACTCAATATTTGTAAAATTATTTAATACTTTTATTCTTATATGAATAGTATTACATGCATCATTTAGTCTAGGGGTGGGCTCGGTTCGGTTCGGTTCGGTTTTGTGATCTTTTTTAAACCGAACCGACCGGTTCGGTTTGGGTTGGGTACAAAACCGAACCGAACCGACCGTTACATTCAACCCAAACCGAATGAATATTTTTCGGTTTGGGTTGGGTTCACGGGTTGGGCTTTCTGATGGGCTTCGGCCCAAATTTTTTTATTTTTGGTTTAGGCCGGTTTGGGCCTTATGATGAGCTTCACTTTCAGCCCAATTTTTTGTATTTTTGGTTTGGGCCAGTTTGGACCTCATGCATATTTCATGACTAAACCTTCACCTTTGGATTATTATGGGTCGGTTCGGTTTGGGTTGGGTAAATTTTCTACCCACCCGTAACCCGAACCGAAAACCACGGGTTCAATACATATGTAACCGAACCGACCCGTTTAACAGTTAAAAACCAACCCAAACCGACCCAAATAGTTCGGTTCGGGCGGGTTGGTCGGTTTGGGTCGGGTTTTGCCCAGCCCTAATTTAGTCTATTAAAAATATATGTATATTATTTGAAGAAATAATAATGTAGGTAAAAATGTAACAAATTAAGTTATTTTAAAATCCAATTAATTAGGATATTCACTAAAACATTTTTTTTAAGAAAAGAAAAATATGATTTAGAGGTAACAGATATGTTTTGCAAATGTTTGTTTGGAGGACAATATCATGAATATTTTATTTATAAGTATTTTTCCAATAGCTATTCCATTTAGTATATATTTAAATATATAAAACTAATGACAAAAATAAATTAAAAAAATGATAAACAATAAATAAAATTTTCATTTAAACTAAAGTTTACATAAATTTCATGAAACAAAAAGTAATTAATAAGATATTATATTTTCTAATTTTAATTATATATTAATTGTTCTATTAACTATAATTTAAATAAATATCATATAACCAAGAAATTGCTATAAGTATTGCAAGAATAAAATCTGAAAGTATAACAAAATTTTATATAAATGAAAGGGAAAACATAAAATACAAATATAGGAGAAGATAAAAGAAAAATATGAAAAAATGAATAATAATAATAATAATCGTAGTAAAAAAATATAAATGAAACAAATTACTAAAACACAAAATAATAATAATAATAATACTATCAAAAGCAACTGGTGATGAGGAATTTACCCAAAAAAAAAAAAAAAAACTGGGGATGATGAAATTACCAAAAAGGAAAGGTCCAAGTGCGCAAGAGGGGCACGACCACAGTGTGAGGGTAAATTAGTAAAATGGATAAAGAAATTGAATTGAAGAAATGAGGGGGGCGGCCCTACTTGGGTCCAACCCTGGTTGCAATCATATCAAAGCCCATAAAAATGCAAATCTGAAAAAGCAAGAGTCCCAGCCACCGACGTTGGCTCCCAAACGCCTGTAATCGTTCACTTCACCAACCATCACTGTCAAATGTCAATTTTTCATCATCAACGTTTTTTCAGTGTCAAATGTCAATTATTCATCATCAACGTTTTTTCCGTTTTCTATATGATAGATTCCATTCACATTTCAAGGGGTCACCCAAAATTACTCTTTTTGTTTTTTATAAATTTCTTTTCGTACCGAACTCTCTATATTCTCTAGAAGTGAAAGGAAAAAAAAAAAGGAAAAAAAAGAAAAAAGAAGATGGTTTCAGAATCCGAAATTGTATTCGAATTCGGTCCCTATCTTCGTGCATTCAAAGATGGACGTGTAGAAAGGTACTTCAACACCGACGTAGTTCCTCCTTCAGATCATGGCAATGGAGTTTCTTCAAAGGACGTTCAGATTTCTCAAGAAACCGGCGTTTCAGCTCGCATTTTCATCCCAAATACCACCATTTATGCCAATGCAGCAGGCCAAGAAAAGCTCCCACTTCTAGTGTACTTTCATGGCGGAGGATTCATGATTGGATCACCCTTTTGCGCAATGTATCACAACCACATCACTTCGCTTGTCAAAGAAGCTAAAATCGTCGCCGTTTCGGTGGATTATCGATTAGCCCCTGAGCATGCAGTCCCCGCAGCTTATGAAGATTCGTGGGCTGCACTTCAATGGGTTGCTTCCCATGTTGATGGTGAAGGACCCGAAGTTTGGCTCAACAAGCATGCCAATTTCCGGCGGGTATTTTTGGCCGGAGACAGTGCCGGCGGCAACATTGTGCACAACATGGTGGTGAAGACAGGGGAAGAAGAACTGGCCGTGGGGATGGAATTTGAGTTGGTCGGGGCCTGTTTGGTTCATCCGCATTTTGAGAAAAAGGAAGGTGACGACGTGGATGAGTGTTGGCGTTTTGTGTGCCCGACAACAAGTGGGCTTGATGACCCGAGGATGAACCCGAGTGTGGATCCGAGATTGGGGAGGCTTGGTTGCAGGAAGGTTTTGATTTGTGCCGCTGAGAAGGATTTGTTTAAAGAGAGGGCTTTGAATTATTATGAGGCTTTGAGGAAGAGTCGGTGGGATGGTGAAGTGGAGCTTGTAGAAACAGAAGGTGAAGAGCATGTGTTCCATTTGTTCAATCCCAATAGTGAGAAAGCCGTGGCATTTTTGAGAATTTTAGCTTTTTTCATAAATCAAAGCTAATTAATTTAGCACCGTATGGTTCATCATATTCTGCTTTTTGCCTATTTAAATATAGCTTTCAATTTCTTATTTGGGTATATGTCTTTGGCAAATAGCTTTTGGGTTTTCAAAGTATCATACAAATGTAATGCTTAATTCAATAGAGAATTTTATAATATTTTCTCTGTTTTCTAGAAATTTCAGCCAGCCCTTTCTGAAGTTAGACCTAGTATCCTTCATAAATAGTGATGGTAAGGGGCAGGTCATAAACGGCTCTTCTTTTTCCAAAATACTCTGTTTCATTCTATTTTCACTCCTTTTCCCTGTAATTTCAGACTCACCAAAATATATATATATATAAATAATTTTTTTTTCTATTTGCAATTTCATACTTTAAAAAAATAAATTTGTCAAGGAAAAATGTTTTTGTGGATGAAGTCAAAGAAAATAAAGAAGTTTTTGTGGATGAGGTTGAGGTGGGGAAGAGAAGAGAGAAAAGAGAAAGAGCCTCTGGTTGCAAGTTGTTTAGTGAGATTAGCCAAAAGAAAAAAAAAAAAAAAAAAAAAAAAAAAGGAGATAGAAGAAGGGCTAAGGCAGAGAGAGAGAGAGAGAGAGAGAGAGAGAGAGAGGCTTTTGGTGATGCTGGATTTTTTTATGGGTTTGCCTTAAAATTGTGAATTGGACCTTTAAATGGAAAATTCTTTTGTGATCTAAACTCAAACTCTCTCTCTCTCTCTATATATATATATATATATATATTTTTTTTTTTTCTTCTTTTTCCATCGGAGTATGTAAATTTTTTTAGTAAATTTTGGTGTGTATAATCAGATTGGTAAAGAAAATATTAAATAATTTGGGATATTCTTTTTATGTGAGTGAAGGTTATGATTTTTTGTTGCAAAAAATACAGAAGTGTAATAACTTATGAATGATATGATTGTTTGTTTTTTGAGGCAAACCAGAAAATTAGAGCTGTAGTATTTTTATTTTTATTTTTTGACAAAATTGTCAATTTGATAACCCAATTTGATCCAATCGTCACCCAACTCCGATTTCTACGATTGAACCATCATAACTTCTTCTTTTTTTCCTTTTTTCTTCACAAAATCTGTACTTGATTTGTGAGTTTGAAGATTGCTAGCATAGACCAAGCTGTGTTGGAGAAAGCTGTCAAAACTAAGGAAAATGGTTAAAAAACAAAATGCATACGGAGACGGAAAGAGACGTTTATGACATGGAATATAACCTTAAGATTATACATGCGTGAAGCATATAAGGAAAGGAATACTAAGCCCTACGATCTCCGGAGTATTAGAAAATTTTTCCTACATTAGATAGGGGGCACCGCGGGGATTGATTTGGAATTGTAATTCTCATTAATAAACCAGTTTGGAGGTAAGATTCCAAATTTAAATCGAAATATTAAAAGCTCGAAATGTAAAAATTTTGATAAAAGTATTGAAAATTATTGAATATCGATAAAAATTTATAAAAAATAATATAAATTTATTTTAAAAAATTAAAAATATTTGTTGAAATTTCATTATTAGTTTTTTTAAACAATCAATTATCAAATTAATTATAAAAATTACAAAATATTGAATAGATATTATATTTTTTTCAATTAATTTAATTTATAAGAAGCGGTAATGATCATAAATATACTATTATTGACAAAAATATTCAAAAAAAATATACATATATTTGATAAATTGTATTTATTTTACAATTATATTATAATTCATAAATATCATTTCAATACTCATAGAACTTTTATATAATTGAAAATTATTAGCATCTTTCTCATATTTTGAGATGTAAAATGTAAAATGTAAAAAGTAATTATTAAAATATGTGTCTCTTTAATAATTTTTTATGTAATTATTAATAGGTCAACTATAAGGATATTGTATTAAATATAGTTATCTTTAATGTTTAGTATAATATATTTTATCATTTTTTAAATTTTTATTTGGATAATATTATTAATTTAAATGCTATCAATATCAATTCTATATAAATATTATATTTTTATATTATTATTTTATGTTATTATTTTTCATTCTTATATAATCATTTATTAACTTGTAATTATGAGATTATAATGAATTCATCTTATACAAAATGTATAGCAAATATATATTTAATCAATGAATAAAATTTATTCAGATTATTGAATTCAATTCACTCTGTTTTATTTATATCATTAATACTTAAAAAATAATTAAAATGTTAAAAAACTATCACTAAAGTTAATTTGGTAAAATAATTTACTAAACAGCAATAATATTTTTGAATTTTTTATAAAAAATTTCATAGATATTTCAAAAATTTCCATGAAAATTCTGAAATTTTGATAGATATTATAGATTTTTTAATCAAATTGTTAAGAATTTGATAATCTTTGAACCTCAAGAAATCGGTAACGACTCAAAAGATTGAACCACTTTACCTGCGATTCTCCCCATTTGAAGCCTTATGCCCATTTTTCAAACCAAAGCTCGATTTTTGTGGTAGTTGTGAAATAAACTTGAAAGACAAGTTGGAGAACTTATTGATGATGTCAGTGGTGGAGGGAGCATAAATGGTGGCTGTGGGTGAATCAAGATCGAAGGTTTTGGAGATAAGTTGCAAGGAGGGTGACATGCTAAAGCCCAAAAGCATGTGAGCCGTGTTAAGGAGGGTAGGCATCTATATCATTGGCATCACAACCGGCACCTAAGCTGTCGCCATCGTAATACGATGTGCCAAACCAGCCCGAAATGCATCAGTAGTGATGATTTGTTGGCATCACAACTGGCACCTAAGCTGTCGCCTTCGTAATACAATGTGCCAAACTAGCCCTAAATGCATTAGTAGTGATAATTTTTAAAGATGGAATGTCTACCCAAAGACGTCGACACGTTGACTGAGTCCGAATTTCAGTTAAAAAGAGAAGAAATAAAAAGAATCTACCAAACAATTTATCAATAAAAAAGTACTTTTAAATTTATATTTTTAATATTACAATTAAGGTTTTTTTTTAAATTGTTGGGTCTTATTTAATATTGAAATTTATAATTATATTTATTAATCATCGGATTTCGATGGGGTTTATTTTTTTAAACAGAGATTTAATATTTTACTATATAAATTTTTAAATTTTAAATTCTAATTTTTTATGTGGTTTAAAAACTAATAAAAGAAAATTTGGTGTTAAAATTTTTAAGTCGTCTTGATATGAATATAACTCTCTCTCTCTCTCTCTCTCTATATATATATATATATATACACATACACAACGTTCATCAAAAACTTTGCTTTTGCCTCTTGCTTTCTCTCCCTCACTAAAACAAAGTCCTTCATTTTCATCCTCTCCACAATTAATCAAAACCTTCCTAACTGCTTTTTCTTCCATATATTAATCCAACCATGATTGAAGAAATAGCCAAAGATCACACTCCTTATCATTAAAAACAATGACGACGGGTGAAGCGACTATAAGCATTGATGTCATCCCCACATCTTTCAATTAGAAAATCATATAATTCAAAGATCTTTAATCTACATCAAAACTGGCTTATATCAGCAAGCCTTTACATCTCTAAGATCGCCACTAAACATCCCAAAAACTTCTTCTTAAAGCGGTTTCTTCATTGACGTCCCCTTGAAACCATTTATTGCATACAGATTAATTCCATTTCAGTAAATTGTGTTTTGGATAAATTTTACTTTGGTATTGCTATAACTTCTAAGAGAATCAACTTTAATTGTATTGTAGAAAGAATTAGGTATAGAAAGTATGAGTTAAGTATTTGGTACACTATTATTTCATAATTGTTGTATGATTAAAAGCTAGTATTGCAGTATTTGCTAAATAATAATGTTTAAATGTTACTATTACTATATACAATGATTAAAAGTGGTAAATTATTTATTATAGTATCCTTTCTTGTAGTATTAATAAATATTTAACCAAAATTTTATTTTCATCAAAACTATATTATAGGAAATAAATATATTGAATGTACATTTATAAAATTAGAATTAAAAAAATAAAATTAGTATTTTAATAATGGATAATTAGATAAATTAAAATCATAATCTTAAAAGCTAGTTTTTGTTGATTCTTAGCTCAGCTACCAAAGGATATAGATTCTTGTTAAAATTATTATTATTATTATTATTATTTTATTTTACCTTGAGCTTCAATGTTAACTGCAAACGCAGTCTAAATTTTACAATCTTCAAATTTAAAATATTCCACATCATGCACAATTTACAATTATGTTTCACATTAATTCAGTTTCCAAATTTAGAAATAGAAGTATAAAAATTAAGAAAATTAACTAATTCTTTCAGTTTACGAATAAAATATGAAAACAAAAATAGTTATTTGATTAATGAAATTAAAAACTAGTAAATTGTCTCACTTTTTAAATTTTATGTTAATTAATTTAAGAATTAATTTGAAAATTTAATTAATGTAAAAGAAATTGTAAATTAAAAGTTCAATTTTCAATATTTTAAATTCGATAACTCATTATACAATCTAGACAAAAAGGCAAAATACTAAGATACAAATTAGCGCCCATTGGTCCTTATTCCTGCTGCTTATTATGAATTCGGACTGCCCTCGAATGCTTTATTCTCTCATCTAATGGCACTTGGTGAATTATGTAACATGAGATTGTTAAATGGTTGACCTTTTTGTTGTTATCAACTATGTATACAGGCCTATAAATAATAATTAAAATGCCACATAACATTAAAACTACTATTCGATTCTCAATCCTACATAATCTTTAGTAGGCGATAATTAATTACAAAAAATATGCATAAGATCATTAAGTATACTTGAGTGTTACATCAAATTTCACTTAATATAAATAAAATTATGATCACAAAAACTAATATAATAACTAAATTTAATATCACATGTAGGTAATTATAATTATAAAAACTAATATAACGATGAAATTTTAAACCTATAACAATTACAATTATATTTCCACAAGCATTGGGGTTTCCATATGTTTATTTATTTTTTTAAAAAAAAAGTAGTGTCATCATATTGGGTGTAATATGGGTAAAAGTTTTTCAAATGTGTCATTCTCTAAAGAAAAACAATAAAAATGCTATATAATTATGTGTAATGGAATGAAATAAATTGAAATTGGATGAACAGATTGAAGAATATATGTAAAAATGTGTGTATATATATATATGACTCACTAAATTTAAATATATATATATATATATATATATATGACTCACCAAATAAACTAACAATAAAAAAAAGATTTTAGAGAACACTAAGCATCTTACCCTAACTAAATTTTCATCTTTTAATATGCACCTTTCACATAATCCTGATCCAATAACTTTTTTTTTTCTAATTAAAAAGATATTCCAGTTGCAAAGAAGAACATTACAAAGGAAGATTTTAATCCACTTAGGAAGATTTATTTTTATTTTTTTAATTATTTATTTTTGCCAAACAAAGGATTTGTATAAAAGAAGTTAATTAAGGATTCCACATATCATATTGGATAGCTTATTCTAATCAATCAAGACGTAATTCCATATAACTTTCAAAAGAATTCAATTTGATTGGCTGTTGAGCTAAAACATGAGCAACATTATTAGACTCTCTAAGTAAAAGAACAAGTAAAGTTTCCATACAAACCCGAAGCTTTAACCAAAAAAAAAAAAAAAAAAAAATCTAAAATTGAAAGAACAATAAGCTGATTCAATAATAGCTCGAATAGCATATTTCGAATCATCACTCACTAATTCACCACCATAAAAATCAAAGCAATATTGATATTGTGTTTGAATATTTAATTTTTACGTTATGTGTATTAATGCGGAGTGATAATTTCTCAAAATGCGATTCAATATTTATATTGTTTTTGGATATTTGATTTTCAGGTTATACACATTGATACAGTGATGATTTCTCGATATGGGATTGTACCCAACGAAAATCAATGCAAGTGATGGACATCTGTCCGAGTTTCAGCCAAAAAAGAACAGAAATATAAAGGTTTCAGTCTCCGCCAAAACATTGAATCAATCAAAAAAAGACTTAATTAAAAAATTTAAAAAAAAAAAAAAAAAAGACTTCACCTTTCGCCATATAATAAGTAAAAAAATTATTTATTAAAAAAAAAAAAAAAAAAAAAAACACACTTCACCTAAAACATTAATCTAGCCTTTTGCTTTCTCTCCCTCTATAAAACAAAGTCCTTCATTTTCGTATACTCAGCACAGTTAATCATAAACCTTCCATTACTGTTTTTTTGTGCTTCCATATAATATAATCCAACCATGAGTGAAGAAATAGCCCAGGATCTCACCCCTCTCATCATAACATACAAAGATGGCCGAGTAAAGCGACTCACAGGTACCGATTTCGTCTCCCCATCTCTCGATCAGAAAACGGGTGTCCAATCCACAGACCTCATTATCAACACCGAAACCTGCTTATCCGCAAGGCTCTACATGCCCAACTCCACCATTAACACATCCCAAAAGCTTCATCTTTTCATCTACTTCCACGGAGGTGGTTTCGTCGTCCAAACCCCTTTTGCTGGCATTTACCATAATTACATCAACTCCTTAGTCGGTCAATCAAACATCGTGGTGGTCTCCCTGGATTACAGGTTAGCTCCAGAGGATCCTATTCCTGCTGCATACGACGATTCCTGGGCTGGCGTTAAATGGGTGTTCTCTCATTCTCAAGGGAAAGGTCAATCAGAGTGGCTGAATTCCAAATGCAGACTTTTCGAGGGTGTTCTTCCCCTGCGACAGCGCCGTAGCAAACATCGCGAATAACATGGCCATCCGAGTAGGATTATTATCAGGTGATGATGAAGTGGTTAGCGCAAAGCTTAATGGGATTGTTACGGTGCATCCGTATTTCTGTGGCAAAGAACCGATTGGGAATGAGCCGAACATTCCTGAACTGAAAGCTTTCCTGGATGATGTTTGGAAATTGGGTTGACCTTCGTCAAGTAGCGGGTCGGATGACCCGCTGATCAACCCGGCGAAGGATCCGAATTTGGGGAAGGTGGGGTGTGGTAGAGTGCTGGTCTGTGTTGCTGAGAAAGATGCCCTGAGGGACAGAGGGTTGTATTACTGCGAGTTATTGGAGAAGAGTGGGTGGAATGGAGCTTTGGAGGTGATGGAAGCTAAGGGAGAAGACCATGTCTTCCATTTGGTTAATCCTACTTGTGAAAATGCCATTGCCATGCTTCACAAAATCTTTGCTTTCATTTCTCATGAGGACAGCGCTTGTTCGATCTAGTATTGCTTCTCTATTTCTCTCTTGATCGACTTGTTTTAATAAATATTAAAATGTTGGTGCTTGTTAATTAAAAGTAAAAAGCTTTTTGAATACTTTGTAGCAAATCCTCATATCCAGGAGCTCAAGCACGGCTAGTGCTAATATTCCTTTTCCTATTTTATCCCCCAAAAAAAAAAAAAATTAAAAACCAAAAGTAAAAGCTTACTTAAACAAATTCTATATATGTCCCAAAAAAAAAAAAAATTTATTATTGAACGGAAAAAAAAAGGCTCCTCCTATCAGGAAAAATCATACAAAATATAGTCAAAATGATTCAATTTTTATTGGGTTTTGTTAGTTGTTATCAAATCACCTATTAGAACTCATTACTAATATTGCAATTATTAAATGGTTATATTTAAGTTTGTTTTGACTTTTTAAAATTGAGAATCAAGTATGACAAAACAAGCTAAAAAATAGTCAATTAAATTGTCATGTGGATATATATATATATATATATATATGATCAATTATGGTCAATAATGATTAATAGTATTTATTTGAATTATATTTTATTATCTTAATAAATATTATCACTTTATGAATATTTTTTTTGTCAATATATACCAAGTTAATTTTGCTTAATTTATTCTATTAATTTCTTAGAATGAACTTATAAGAATTCAAAATATCCAACAACAATTTAGTAAAATTAAAATATTCTCCAAATTAAGAAAGTAAAAGTAATATATTAGATGGCAATTTTTTAAACGTAATTGAAATTTGGCCTCCAATATAACTTTTTTAAGCAAACAAAAAAATAAAGCTCTCTGAAGGTTAATCATTGTTTTTTTTTTTTTTCTCTGCATTTTTAGCTTGAAATATTTTCTCATGTATATACGTGGAATTATTAGACTTCATATATTTCATAATTTGTCTTCGAGTTTTCACATGGTTGAAAGTTGGCTGGCACCTACCCCAAGCCAAAATGAATCTAAAACTAACTACTAAATATTTTTAAATTTTAAAAAATAAAAACAAAAAAATAAATCCCGAGTTCCATGCTCCCTTAATTTTGACGTCCAAAAGTAATTAAAAAACAAATCCGGTAATCTTCTGCAATCTTCATTAAGATTATCTAGAAACAAGAGAAGAAATTTCTTGCGTCCTTCAATATTTTTAGTTATTTTCTATAAAAAAAAAAAGTCTTTAGAGATTTTTTATTTAATATATCAACTTAAATATATTATATCTATTACTCATTTGTCAAATGTAATACTACCTCCTCCTCCTACTACTACTATTACTACTATTGCTAATAATAATAATAATAATATATTATGCTATTGTTTCAAATATTTTCATGTTATTGTTTCGGATATTTCCATATCATTGTGACATAGTATTTCGTTCTTATAGTATGATATTACCATAAAATATATTTTTTATTACAAAAAAATAATAATAATATTAATAATAAGACTCACCAAATACTCTCTAAATAAAGACTTCAAAAATACATTTGTTTTAGTCCGTTTTCCATGGATCATATGGCCCCACATGTATGTATGGAAATAATCTGATATTAATCATTCCCTCCACAATTGATCAGAACCCATATTACTGTTTTTCTTTCTTTCGTATCTTAGATCAACCATGAGTGGCGAAATAGCCCAAGATCTCTCTCCTCTCGTAATAGTATACAAAGATGGCCGTGTAAAGCGACTTATCGGCACCGATATCATTCCCCCGTCTCTCGACCAGAAAACCGGCGTCCAGTCCACAGACATTCCCATCTGCACCAAGGCCGGCTAATCCGCAAGGCTCAACATCCCCAATTCAGCTATTAACACATTCCAAAAGCTTCCTCTTGTCATCTACTTCCACGCAGGTGGTTTCCTCGTCCAAACCCCCTTCTCTTCCACTTGCCACAGCTTTATCAACTCCTTAGTTGCCCTAGCAAATGTCGTGGTCGTCTCCGTGCATTACCGGAGAGCCCCCGAGCACCTGATCCCCACCGCATACGACGACTCATGGGCTGCCGTTAAATGGGTGTCCTCTCATTCTCGAGGGAAAGGTCAATCAGAGTGGCTGAATTCCAATGCAGACTTTTCGAGGGTCTTCTTCGCTGGAGACAGCGCCGGAGCGAACATCGCGACTAACATGGCCATCCGAGTAGGATTATTATCAGATGATGAGGAAGTGGTTAGCACTAAGCTTAATGGGATTGTTATGGTGCATCAGTATTTCTGTGGCAAAGAACCGATTGGGAATGAGCCGAACATTCCTGAACTGAAAGCTTTACTGGATGCTGTTTGGAAATTGGGTTGCCCTTCGTCGAGTAGCGGGTTGGATGACCCGCTGATCAACCCGGCGGTGGATCCGAGTCTTGGGAAAGTAGGGTGTGGAAAAGTGCTGATCTGTGTTGCTGAGA
Source organism: Ziziphus jujuba (assembly GCF_031755915.1). Classification (NCBI taxonomy): domain Eukaryota; kingdom Viridiplantae; phylum Streptophyta; class Magnoliopsida; order Rosales; family Rhamnaceae; genus Ziziphus; species Ziziphus jujuba. The sequence goes on along the minus strand of NC_083387.1, from coordinate 11,529,022 downwards.
AAGATGGCTGAGAGATAGAGGGTTATATTACTGTGAGTTGCGGGAAAGGAAGAGTGGATGGAATGGAGTTTTGGAGGTGATAGAAGCCAAGGGAGAGGGACATGTGTTCCATTTTCGCAACCTTAGTTGTGCAAATGCCATCGCCATGCTTCACAAAATCTCTGCTTTCTGTTCACCAAAACAATATTGTCTGATCAGATAAAAAGTGAAAACACGCTCTGTTTCTCTCTTTCCATCAACTTTGCTTTAATGAATTAAATGTGTTGGTGTTTTGTAATCACAAGTTGAAAGCTTTATTTTATTTTATTTACTTGAACAGGATTCTATAATTTGATCCAAATCCAATTATAAAAACGCTCAATGATTGAATACCACCCAAAAAAAAAAAAAAAAAAGGCTCTATGATTGAACATGCATGCTATTATATAATTTCCACTTGGTTGCATTACTTTTTTTTTTTTTTTTGGGTCAACCATGATGGAATATCTATAAATATATATTTTTTGTTTTCAAAAACACAAGTTCAATAATTTATGCATTTCTTTCTTTCCATAATCATTTCATTTAAATTCATAAAAAAAAAAAACAAAAAGTAGATTATATCATTTAAAATTTTATGTAATAAAACACAATTTATTGCTAAGTAAGATTAACTAATAAGCTCTTCATATTCACATCTATCAGGTCATAGGTTAGTGTTGGTAAAATATATGGGTTTTTCCCTGTTTAATTAGCTATTTTTTTAATACCAAATATATGTTTTTCCAACTAGCTTAAATATTTGTCTCCGTTCCACCTCATCAACAAACTCTTATCATATTTAATGGGGGTAGGAGGAAATGATAACTTTAACTCTTCCATCTCTTTAATTAGTTAGTGCAACTCAAGTCAAGTGGGTCTTTTTTTAAACAAAACCAAAAAATTATACCCGCTCAGGAGATTGAGGAAACAAAAGGTTAGTTACAGTTTTTTCTTCTTTTTTCTGCTTTAATATTTTCTCATTGTATACTTCATTCATATGATTGAGAGTTGGTTGCATACACATCAAACAACGCAAGAAAATCTTAATCACCAAGAAAAAAAAAATAACACACAAAGAATCTGATAACGCACCAAATAAATAAAATAAACACAAGAATCTAACAAAGTTTTTTTTTTTTTTTGGGGGGGGAATACAAATTAAATTCAACACAATTTCAAATTATGTTGGTTTTTTTTTTTTTTTCCTTGAAGTATTTTAAATAAACTATAACAACTATCAGCTAATACTTAGGTAAACAGATTACACACAATTAGGTAATAAAAAATAAAAAAAAAAAATCAGTCAATTACCAAACTATACATAAATTAGCCAGTAGTCATTTTAAAGTTTTTTTTTTTTTTTTGAAAAATAAATCTAAAAAACTTTTAACATTTATATTATATGCTTTACTCGTTTATCATATACTATATTGTAGAAAGATATACTACCCATAAAAAAAGAAAAAAAAATCCCAAAAAATCTCAACATTATATCACATATGCATTAATCGTTTATCATACCGCAGTGGGATCCTACAAACAAAATAAAAATAAAGGTAATAAAAAATAATACTCACCAAACACTCTATCAATAAAAAAATTGCTCTAGCTGGCCTCTTTCTCTCTCCCTCTACAAAAACCAAATCCTCCATATTCATTCTCTCCAAAATTAATCAAAACTTCATATTACGTTTTTTTCGTTTTGTTTATCCATATCTTAATCCAAGCATAAGTGAAGAAATAGCCCAAGATCTTTCTCCTCTCATTATAGTATATAAAGATGGCCAGGTAAAGCGACTCACCGGCACTGATATCATTCCACCTTCCCTCGATATGAAAACCAGTGTCCAATCCACAGACGTTTTTATCTGCTCCGAAACAGGATTATCTGCAAGGCTCTACATCCCCAGTTCCGCCATTAACACATCCCAAAAGCTTCCTCTTCTCATATACTTCCACGGAGGTGGTTTCGTCGCCGAAACCCCCTTCTGCGCCACTTACCACAATTACGTCAACTCTTTAGTTGCCGTAGCAAATATCGTGGTGGTCTCCGTGAATTACAGGTTAGCCCCCGAGGACCCTATTCCTGCTGCGTACGACGACTCCTGGACTGCCGTTAAGTGGGTCTCTTCTCATTCCCAAGGGAAAGGTCCGTCGGAGTGGGTGAATTCCAACGCAGACTTCGCGAGGGTGTTCTTCGCCGGAGACAGCGCGGGAGCGAACATCGCGAATAACATGGCCATACGAATTGGATTATTATCAGATGATGATGAGGAAGTGGTTAGCATTAAGCTTAACGGGATTGTTATGGTGCATCCATATTTCTGTGGCAAAGATTTCATCGGGAATGAGCCAAATAATCCAGCAGAAAAAGCTTGGCATGATGCTGTTTGGCATCTGGCATGCCCTTCATCGAGTAGTGGGTCGGATGACCCGCTTATAAACCCGGCCAAGGATCCTAATCTTGGGAAAGTAGGATGTGGGAGAGTGCTGGTTTGTATTGCTGAGAAAGACGGGCTGAGGGACAGAGGGTTGTATTACAGCGAGTTGCTGGGGAAGAAGAGTGGGTGGAAAGGGGTTTTGGAGGTGATGGAAGCCAAGGGAGAGGGACATGTCTTCCATTTGCGCAACCCAACTTGTGAAAATGCCGTACTCATGCTTCACAAAATCTCTACATTCATTTCTCACTGAAACCATACTTTATTCCAAACTAGTGTGGGGGCCATCCGCTTTAACTCCTTTCTTTGTGTCATTTTGTTATTAGTTTATATGTTTGTCATCACCATATAGTAATAAATGTATTATGTTATGGAATCCATGATCAATTTGTTTTTTAAAATAACCATTTTTAATTACATTTATAACTATTTTGATTTTTATAGATATACTTTGTCCAAATAAAATTTAAATTGAACCATAAATCTTTGCTTTTAAGTAACTAATAAAACAAAATTTGATGTTAGAGAATAATCAAATCTGACATGATGTAAGACTGATTTTATATACATATATATAATTTGTTTGACAACAATTTCAATGTAACAAAATGAATAATGTTTACTGTTCTTTCCTTCCATAATCACGAAATTTTAATTCTTTTTTTTTTTTTTTCAGTATTGAAACAGGACTTGTTTATACGTTGGACTTGAAGAATGGATCTCTCTCACTGTTTAATTAATGAGCCATTTATTTATTAATTAAACAGTGAGAGAGATCCATTCTTCAAGTCCAACGTATCATGTTATTTCAAGTAGCTAACGTCTATCTGCCATCACCAAACTCTTATGGGATTAAGGAGAAAATGATAACTTTTAACTCTTCCATCTTTTTATTTAGTGTCGCTCAAGTCAAGTGGTTCTTTTTGCATCATGGAGCCTATCAGTGGGTCACAAACTGGAGGTATCTGCGCTTGGGCCAAGGCTATAAAAGAAATTTTGTGAAGAGGGTGGTGGGTGGGAACCAGAACAGAAGGATGAGAAACCATGTGGAGAAGAATGTTGACCTCTCAAATTCAGGTCATGTTCATGCATGACACATGCTCAATTTAATAGTTTTAGGATGTAAAATAGAAAAAGTTCTGATTGTAAAACACATTTCGGGTTAAATGCCAAAAAAATTAAAAAAAAAAAAAAGTTCTCTGACCAAAATTTCAAAGGCTATTTATTAAGTTTAGGGAGCTTGAACCAAAATCCCTTAATATGTTGGATTTAAAGTTTGGGTTAAGGTCTATCCCTATACTAACATATTAAATGACAAGATATTTCATAGTATTGGTCATAACCTTCCAAGTTCCAACCATTTTTATTCGTAAAGAAGCTCTATTCGTTTTTTTTTTTTTTGGTGGTCAAAAATAAAAGTATGGCTCTCTATTTGCTTACCCATTTATTTATACAAAAAAAAAAAAAAATCTCCTGTAATTTAAAACTCTAAAAACTACATGTGAAACCAAAATTCTTATATTTTCTTTTAATAACAAATGATAAGGTTCAACTTAACATATATTTCTAATTAGCCAAAAGAAAAGGGAACAAACCGAAACTGTAAGAATAATATCTTTTTAAATTTTATCAAATTATAAATTAGTTTTTGTTGGGGGAAAAATAAAATCAAATAGATTTTACAGATATTTATTACATAAAATGCCCGACTGGCCTCCTGGACTTTCTAACTTTTTTGATTTTTTATTTTATTACTAATAGGTTGGACTTTCTACTTGTGTATCTACACCTGTACGCGTGTACAAAACAATTAATCGTACATTATAACAAAAACGACAAAACTTTTATTTATTTATTTATTTTGGCGAAGGTTTGAAGGACCAAGCCAATGAATTACACGACAAAACTTTCTCCCTCCTTGTACCCATGGGAGAGATTTATTTTATTTTATCATAAATAATATTAAAGTCTCATATACTCTATTATTGTGTGCCTTTCGTCATTAATTCTCAAACTGGGACGCTACCCATCTATCCACCATAAACTTACCCAATTCACTAATTTAGAGTCCAACAAACAAGTTCACGGACACTTTCGCTCCACAAAACCTTCCATATCCCATTTTCATTCTCTTTGCTCTTTTTTTTTTTTTTTTTTTTGTTTCTCTAGTTGTATGCAATAGATCCAAGCATGAATGACGAAATTGTCCATGATCTTTACCTCATCAAAGTATACAAAGATGGCCGAGTAGAGCGATCCACAGACGAAGACACCATCCCACCATCTCTCGATCACAAAACCGGTGTTCAATCCGCAGACCTCGTCGTCTCTGCCGAAACAGGCTTATCCGTTAGGCTCTACATCCCTAAAACCGCCATTAACACACCTCAAAAACTTCCTCTTCTCGTTTACTTTCATGGAGGAGCTTTCTGCATCGGATCAGCCTTCTCTCCAAGCTGCCACAACTACATCAACTCCATAGTTGGCTCGGCAAACATCGTCGCCGTCTCCGTAAACTACAGGAGAGCACCAGAGAACCCTATTCCAGCTGCTTACGACGATTCATGGGATGTCGTTAAATGGGTAGCCTCTCATTTAGAAGGGAAAGGCCAATCCGAGTGGCTGAATTCCAACGCGGATTTAAACCGGGTTTTTTTCGCCGGAGACAGCGCCGGAGCTAACATTTCCCATAACATGGCCACATGGTTAGGATTATCATCATCAGAGGAAGTGGTGGGTAGAATTAAGCTTAAAGGGATCGTTTTGGTGCATCCGTATTTCTCGGGTAAAGAACCGATTGGATCCGAGGTGGATACTCCGGAAATGAAAGTTTTCATGGATGCTTTTTGGAGTTTGGCGAGCCCAGCATCGACGGATGGGTTGGATGACCCGCTTATAAACCCGGAGAAGGATCCGAATCTGGGGAGGTTGGGGTGTGAGAGAGTTCTGGTTTGTTTAGCGGAGAATGATTTCTTGAAGGAGAGAGGATGTTATTACGTTGAGTCACTCAGAAAGAGTGGATGGAATGGTGTTGTGGAGGTGATGGAAGCCAAGGATGAAATCCATGTCTTCCATTTGCAAAAACCCGGTTGTGAAAATGCCATTGCCATGCGACAAAGAATAATTTCTTTTATTTCTCAGCAGGATTAAATAAATATATATATATATATATATATATTTGGTTTGTTTTTTTCAATATTTATCATTAATAAATTACAGGTTTTGTATATATATAATTTTATTATCTGAACTGTCTGCATACGGATAAAAAAAAAAAAAAAAAAACGATTATCATTATTTTTCTTCTGTTTGTGTGAGAGAAAAGATAAAGATTTTTTTAAAAACTGTTGTATTTTTCCTTGATCTTCATACAGACCCGTATGATAGCCGGATCTACAATCACTTAATTTCATCTGTCGCTTATGCCCTTTTGTTCCAAATTCCAATTCAAAAGAGTGTAAAGACTATAGTACCAAGCCAAATGGAATTTAAACTAAAGGGACTGTAAACCCGTTGGTTGATATTTGCATATTTTGTGTATAACTTTATTGTTTTATGCCTTGAATTTCCCTTCTCGTAGTTTTCGGCATTAATGTGATTTTGGCGTTAATAGAATATTATTATTTATTAGTACCAGAAATTGCCGTGAACTTCCCTCCTCGTAGTTTTCGTGTATTTATGAGATCTTGCAGTCAATAAAAATATCATTCATATAGTTATTTAATGGGATTGAATAAGATTTTCAAGTCCATGCAATTATAATATCATTAATATAGTAAATTATAATATATACTTACGTACATATATATATATATATTAATTTTTTTTCTTTGGGTCAACTTTCCGATTTGATATTTGAAGAATTTAAACAGTGGTTATTATATATTTAAAGATTTGTTTATGTTTAATAAAAAAAAAAAAAATTGTTTAAGCTGGCTCATGGCTTAGACAGATTTGCTTTAGGTTGTATATTGAACCTTGTGTCTGGTTAAAGAGGGTCCACAATCGCTCTTTTGTCTAATTGATTCTTCTTCTTAATGAATTCTTAATTTCTAAAAATATATATATATATATATATATTGTTTTTTTTTCCCCCTTAAAAATGCTATTCATATGTTGTTATTATAGTGCTTTCACCCACCAAAAAAAAAAAAAAAAAAGAGGTTTGCTATTATAGTTTTTCGATTTATATAACCTATTAAATTAACTAAGATTTAGAAGTAATCTTGAGAAGATAAGTTTTGTCCACAATTTTAAAGAATTTTTTTTTCATCTTTTTTACATTATTAGTTGAATATATGAGAAACATAAAATAATTTTATGCATTATTTTTAATACCTAAAATACCAATCATTTATGTAGTTCTAAAACCAAACAAGTCACTTTGTTTTTTTATTTTTATTTCTTTATTTTTTATTTTTTTATTTTTTAGGAACAAAATACTACAATTAGAGACAAAATTTAATAGACTGAAAGCTACCAATAGATTGAAAGTTAAACTAGCGACTCATTTTATGATTTTGGTTACTCAATCCACGATTTTGGAACTCATTCACAAAACCAAAACCTCCACTCCGGCATCCACTCTGGCGGCCTTTCAATCTTGTATTCCTTCATGTTTTTCATTTTTTGAGAACATATTTATATGGACTTTTAGATCATAAACTTTTGAACAATTTTAAAGATATTTATTCATAAGATTTTGAACATCTTTAAAGTTGCTCATATATGTACTTCCAAACCCCTTTTTTTTTTGGGTTTTCTAGTATTTTTGTTTAACCAAAAATATTTATGTACTTCTAAATTGAAAATTGAATCTGTTTCTAAGCACGCTAGCAAAGTGTTCATTCGATCACATTTTTTCTCTTAAATTATAATTACATTATTTCTCTTAAATTATATTTCTATATAATTTTGAAAATGTTTCATCGTATACTTCTAAATTTTTTTAAAATTATATGAATCTGATTATTGAGCTGAACGTTCTTTGATAGCATTTCAACACAATGAAGTAGTTTCAAATGTGATTGTAAACGATAACAAAATAAATAAATAAAAATAAAAATTACAAAATAAAATTTACCATTGCAACAATGAAAAAGAAAAACTGAATACAATTTATTCTTTCGTTTTTTAAGCTTTCATAGTTTGTATAATTATTGCTTTTGCAACCTTATTTTATGGAGTATGAGTTAGAAGGAAAGATTTAGATATGTGTACACTTTGAGGATGTGAATCTTCTATCCCCTCCTTCCTATCCCTTTTCTTGTCTCCTCAATGAAGGATTGTCATCTCATTTAAAAAAATTTCAAAGAATAGAATTTCCGCATTGCTGTTTTCTCCATTTTCTCTTCCATTCAACCTCTACACTCTTTCTCTTTTAACCCATAATATTTTACTTTTAACTCCTACCTTAACAAAGTGGGTAATTTTAGTGATTAAGTATCCATACCTATGTCTCTTGCACATGGATTCGAGTCATGAGAGGGTAGGGGGTTTACATATAGGTTCAAGGCGTGGAAGGATAGCGGGTTTATGTTTAAGTAGATTATATATAGGAACTTTGACCACAAAAAAAAAAAAAAAAAAAAAAAGAACTTCTTCTAGCTTTGATTTCTCACAATTAAATTTGCAAGTTTTATTGTTATTTTTTATTTTAATTGTATTTGCAAACTGTTTATGTTTTTCCTGTATCGCACCCCCACAGTTCTTTTTTCTTCTTTTTTTTTTTTCTTTTCTTTTAGTCACACAGTTGACACCCATGGACCATGGTTAAAAACTAAAATCAATTACATATTTATGGATATTCAGTGGTATATATGGTTGTTTTTTTCTTCCCCTTTATTTCTCTATTTCCATTTCTCTTTTGGTTTTTCAGATATCCATGTTCAATGGTTGGAAGCCATTTGTGTGATGGGAATTTGAAACTTGTATGCTGATTTAAGATTGTTGAAACCAACAAATTTTGTTTATAGATAATATAATTGATCAAGTAAAAAGCCAGAGAGAAGAGGAAATCAAAGGGCAGATGACAAAATAGAAGAGAAACCAGGGACAATAAATCTCCTGTTTCCTTTAAAATTTTAGACGATATATGTTCACTTTTAATTGAAACCATAGAGAGGAAAAATGATACTTTAACAAAAAATTATTTAAATAGGTTTAATTAGTAAATGTTTTTAGTAATAGTTTGAAAAATGGGGTAAAAATATAAGTGTATAATAAAATTATATGGAGATTGTTTGATAGTGCAATTATAATTTCTATTTTAAGAAACCAAAATGAAAATGATTTGTTAAGACAATTTTACTAGTTATGACAAAAACAATATAATGTGTTAAAATCAAAGGCTAAACTTTAGCTCATATTAAAAAAAACAAATTTTTTTTCACTTAGATTATTTTTATTTCTTCATTATTATTTTTCTGAATGAAATTATATTATATTAATTGTGGATGGAGATGGGAAAAAGAAAAAAAGAAAAAGAGAAATTAGCTTTGATAAAGCCTTCAATTACTATTGGAAATTCCTACAAAATATTAATTAGCTAAAATTTATATTGTCCAATGTACATCAACTATTTTAAATAGAGAGAGAGAGAGAGAGAGAGAGAGAGAGAGAGAGAGAGAGAGAGAGAGAGTCGAATGCACTTTGTAATTTCAATATTTGTGCATTGTACTTTATGTAATATTTAATTAACACCAAAACCTCCGAAAGTTTGTAAACAATGCATTTATGACTTTTTAATTATTAAAGTATATATGCAGTTTATGTGAGGAAATTCTTTTTCTTTTTTTTCTTTTTTTCTAAACAGGGATATAATCAAATACAAATTTTGTTAGGATTAATTTAACTTAACAACTAGATGTGGAATTTTTGTGCTGATGATGTATGTTTTATCAACTTTGGAGGGTGTTGATGATAAATTGATTCTATTGTGTTAAAATGTAAAAATGTTGAAAAAAGCCAACCAAAAAAAAAAAGCCAAAAAAAAAAAAAAGTGCTAACCACTTTTTTTTTTTTTTTTTGCTTCAATGCAAATTTCGTTACATTGTGAGTGTGAGTGAGGGTTTTTAGACTCAATGCCAAAAAATAAAATAAAAAATACTAGTAGTACTTTTTGTTTTTTTAGTAGTACTTTTTTTTTTTTTTTGGGGCTCCAATGCAAATTTTGTTACATTATGAGTGGGAGCGAGGGCTGTTAGAATCAAATGCATTTAGTCTCTAGGAGAAATGTGAAACCCAAGATGACAATATAACCGGCCCATTACAGATAATTCTAGAAGAGTGATATGAATCCGTATTTTGCATGAAAAAAAAATAATAATAATTAGGAGGAGGACGACGATGATGATAATGATTAGCTAGTGAACTGGATAAGAAAAATAAATAAAGAAAAGACCGGCTAGTGAACTGGATATTTCTAGAAGAGTGACATGAATCCGTATTATTCATGAAAAAAAATAATAATAATAATTAGGACGACGACAACGACGATGACAATGATGATGATAACAATTAGCTAGTGAACTGGATAAGAAAAATAAATAAAGAAAAGGCCGGCTAGTGAACTGGATAAGAAATATAAATAAAGAAGGGGCCGGAAAGGATGTGTAGCGAGGTGGGGAATGCTATACAGCGAATCATCAAGCAAGATGAATTATTGATAAGCTTTGACATTAATTTATTCATTATTATATATTCCACAATCAGATTTTTTTTTTTTTTATATTAACGGTAAATAGGTTGTGAAATGAAGTTGACTCAGTTATAAAGTTATTAAAAGATTACTTACTATTTAAGAAGAAATTGAACATTTGAAACACCAAAAATAAAAATAAAAAATATTATAAATAATTAAAAAAAAAGGTAAAAGGATTATATAACTAATTAGAAATATTCTATACATAAATCTAAAATAAAATACACTAAGTATTCCCAAATGATCCCTCCGAATTTCACTATGCCAGTACCAAATCTACAATGGTAATTTGAGATGCTCTAAAAGTTTTAAATTCCTACTTTGTATTTAAATACCCGAATGATTCCTCTGAATTGCCCCAAATGTCCTGCCATAATGCCTCGGTTATGGCAGATTAAAAAGTTGTCTGGCATCCACGGAAAGGCAAAAAGAAAATATAATGACCCAAAAAAAAAAACAAAAAAAGCAAAAAGAAACTACAGAAATATCGATAAATTATATGAATAAAGTAATCATTAACCTAAACAAAATGCTTAGAAAAAAAAAAAGAAAATAGTATATTCTTATCACGAAAACCAAAACGACAAATTTTCTTTGGTGTTTGAATTATTTTTTCTTTTTTTTTCTTAATGCTCGTAATATTTATCTTAATTTTATTATTGGCTTTCGTAGTTATTTATTTATTTATTTATTTTTTAATGATAAAAGGCTTTTCTTAGTTACTCAAAGTGGCCCTGCTAGGATCGAGGAATTTACAACCTTAACTCACCCAATAAAGTATCATTTACGTTTTGACGAAACAAAGTTGAAATTGTCCACCCAAATGACCAAATACAATGCTCCATAGGGCCTTTTCATACTCTTCATGAAACAAAGTCCTCCATTTCCATATTTTCTCTCAACTTCTTCTTCCAAGGTATGAGCAGCGAAATAGCACAAGATTTATCTCCTCTTATCAAAGTCTACAAAGATGGCCGAGTTGAGCGACTGAAACGCAATGACATCGTTCCGCCATCTCTCGATCTGAAAACCGATGTGGAATCCACATACATAGTCGTTTCAGCCGAAACAGGCTTATCAGCAAGGCTCTACATCCCAAAAACCGCAATCAACACATCCCAAAAGCTTCCCCTCCTTGTTTACTTCCATGGAGGCAGTTTCTGCATCGAAACCGCTTTCTCTCCTACGTACCACGATTACCTTGTTGTGGTCACATTGGTTGCATGGCCCATGCAAGTCTTACGTGGCCAATTAGTGGGATCGTGGGGCTGTTAGGAATAGATCTAATACTAGTGCTATTATCTTTAGTAGTGGATAGAATAAAATTAGTTAATATATTATTGTTATTTTGTTTAGTTGTTATTTCAATTGTAGGCATGGCCTTATTGCGGGTAGGGGTAGGTAGGGATAGGTAGTGGTAGTAGTGGGGCCAATTATTTTGGAAGCCATTTTTTGATTCTTGTTATGTAGTGGGTATATATATTGTACCTTAGGAATGAAATAGGGCATCAGATAAAGTTTATTAACCTTCTCTCTAACTTTCTCTCTCTAGTCTCTCTCTCTCTAGAATATTGCTCTGTTTTTCTATAATCGAAACAGGAGAGTTCCTTCCTTTTCTATCTCTTCCTTTTCATTGCTTTGAAATTCTTAACCCATCAATTGGTATCAGATACTGGTTCAAATGGATACCCGGGGCAATACTAATGCTGAATTTTGAAATGAGGTAAACGAGGCCCTAGCAAGACATGAGACTAGTATCCACCAGGTGAATACACAGTTCGAGCAAGTCACTGCAACATTGTAGATGGTTTTGTCAGAACTCCAATCTCTTCGGGTGTCTACTAAATCATTCCAACCCTCTCAGGATATCAATCCCTTTTCTCTTACAGAATCCTCAAACACAGCCAGCGAACCCAACCACCATCAATTGAAACTTTTCTTTCCGAAATTTAATGGAGAGGACCCGCAGGGATGGGTGTACAAAGCAGAACAATATTTTGAGTTCCAGGGAGTTCCTACTAACCAACAAGTTACGTTGGCATCATTCCATTTGGAGGGATTGGCCCTCCAATGGCATAGGTGGTTCATGAAATTTCGTGGGCCAGTACCTTGGAAAGAGTTTACAAAAGCCATTCTCCTACGCTTCAGACCAACTGAATTCGAAGACCCTTCAGAAGCTTTGACTCGTCTACGACAGACAACCACAATAGAGGCTTACCAGGAGAACTTTGAGAAATTATCCACCGAATTGACGAATTGCCGGAATCGTTTTTAATTGGGTGTTTTATTGCAGGCTTAAGAGATGACATTCACTTAGATGTTAAAATCAAACATCCACCAACTTTGACTGAAGCCATAGGGGTGGCACGCCTAATTGAGGAACGTAATCTCCTGCAAAGGAAACTTCCACAATTCTAGCGTTCACCGACGCCTTCAACTCGAACACAGGGAAATTCCATGTAGGGATTACTTGGACCTCCACCTTCGCAGAAATCCACACCCAACATCATTCCCACTACTCTCTGACGTATAACCCCACAAGAAGCTCGTGAATGACGTGAAAAAGGCTTGTGTTATTATTGTGATGAAAAATTTGTTTCTGGCCATTGTTGTGCCCGACCTCAGCTCTTCATGATAGGACATGATGTTGAGACCACTAAAGGAAATCTGGAAGACACGGCAACAGAGGAGCCCGAAGGAACTACACCTGAAATCTCATTCCATGCAATCGCGAGTACAAATCATCCACAAACAATTCGGGTTATTGGACAGTTGTGGAACAAGGATTTAATAGTACTCATCGATGGTGGGAGTACCCATAATTTCATCGATCAAGCATTGGTCACCAAATATGGCTTACCTATTGAGAAAAGCAAGAAGTTTCATGTTATGGTAGCCAACAAAAAGAGAATTGAATGTGCTGGTCTCTGCCATGTGCTCACTATGAAAATTCAGGGGTGTCCTGTGACTGCAGATTATAACGTGCTTCCTGTGGCAGCTTGTCTGGTAGTTCTGGGTGTCGAATGGCTTGCTACACTTGGACTGATCAAAACCGACTATGTGCGCCTCACTATGACATTCAAACAAGATGGGATCATTCATACTTTTCAAGGAGTCTAACAAGGACTAGAAGTCCTTTCTCAGAAGGAATGCCAAAGCTCCCACGGGTCAGTAAGATTGGGTACAGGATTCTTCCTCCAGCTGGTTGCCACATCAACCACCCAAAAAATCTCAACCCACCCACCAGAATTAGATAGACTCCTCTCCAAATTTCCAGAAGTCTTCTAAAATCCTACGACTCTTCCACCACAGAGACCCCATGACCACCGAATTCAACTTCTGGCGAATAACCCTCCTCTAAATGTGCATCCCTATCGTTACCCACACTATCAAAAGGCCGAAATAGAGAAAATTCTTCGTGAACTTCTCCAAACAGGACTCATACGGCCCAGCCACAGTCCGTTCTCTTCACCGGTGTTATTAGTTAAGAAAGCAAGTGGGGAGTAGCAGTTTTGTGTGGATTACCGAGCACTTAACATGATCACTATTAAAGATAAATATCCCATACCCGTGATTGACGAGTTACTGGATGAGCTCCACGGCGCTCAATTTTTTTGAAAATTGGATTTATGATCCGGGTACCATCAGATTCGCGTACACGAAACCAACATTCCCAAGATGGCGTTTCAGACTCATGAATGCCACTACGAGTTTGTCGTAATGCCTTTTGGCCTCACCAATGCATCGGCCACGTTTCAAAGCTTGATGAACGATATCTTCTGACCTTACCTACGGAAATTCATTCTGATATTCTTTGATGACATTTTGGTTTTTTCTAAAAGTTGGGAGGAACATCTGAGCCACCTCCATACAGTTCTCTCCATTCTTGCCGCTAATCACTTGTTTGCAAAGGAGTCAAAATGTGTTTTTGGGGTGACTACTGTCGAATATCTGGGCCACATAATTTCTTCAGCAGGAATAAGTGCCGACCCTGCCAAGGTGCAAAATGTTCGAGAATGGCCAACCCCGTCAACCATCCGGGAGGTTCATGGATTTCTAGGTTTAGCTGGATATTGTCGGAAGTTCATCAAACACTTCGGAGGCATTGCAGCGCCCCTCACTAAATTACTCAGCAAGGAAGGTTTTCATTGGACTTAAGAGTGCGACGTTGCTTTCCAACAGCTAAAGATGGCACTAACCACAGCCCCTGTTCTTGCACTTCCAGATTTTTCACAGCCTTTTGTTATTGAGTGTGATGCTAGTGGAATTGGAATCGGTGCGGTATTGTCTCAAAATGGATGGCCACTTGCTTATTTCAGTCAAGCATTGCAAGGCTCGGCACTTTCCCTCTCAACATATTGAAAGGAGATGCTGGCGATGGTTAAATCGGTACGTAAATGGTGACCATACCTGCTCGGGAATTCTTTTACGGTCCGCACTAATCAACAAAGTCTGAAATACTTGTCAGAGCAGCGCATAACAACACCTGCTCAAGCACGTTGGTTACCGAAACTACTTGGGTATGATTACCACATTGAATACAAACGTGGGAATGAAAACCAAGCCGCCGATGCCCTCTCTCGAGCTGAGCTCAATTTCATTTCAATTTCCATGCCACAAGCGGATTGGTGGAGCCACTGCAGTCCGAGTGTGCCCGTGATCCATACTACATGAACTTTGGTTCCGCTTCGCACCAAACACAACGGGATGGAATTTAGTTTGAGCATGGCAAAGTCTCACTTAGTCCATCATCTACCTTGTTGCCAACCATTATAGCTGAGTGCCACTCATCTCCAATGGGAGGATATTTTGGGTTCCAGACGACCCTATCACGTTTACGCAATGATTTTAGATGGCCTGGTTTGCGCCAAACTGTCAAAGACTTTGTTCGCCAATGCAATGTTTGTCAACGGTGCAAGGCAGATCACCAGACATCGGCAGGGCTACTACAACCTTTGCCTATTCCTTATCTTATTTGGTCCAATATCTCGATGGATTTTATAGAGGGGTTGCCTCCTTCAAATGGATATTCAGTTATCATGGTGGTGGTGGACCGGTTGTCCAAGTATGCCCATTTTGTTCCTCTAACTCATCCATTCACAGCTACGATCGTGGCTAAGGCTTTTGTTAGTAACATAGTCCGACTCCATGGCATGCCCACTTCCATCATTTGTGACCGAGATAAAGTTTTTATCAGATCCTTTTGGAGGGCACTCTTTCAATTGCACGACACCAAGCTTTGTATGAGTTTTAGTTACCATCCTCAGACGGATAGCCAGACTGAGTTGGTTAACCGTACCTTGGAACAGTACCTGCGTTGCTTCACTGGTGATCAGCCGAGGCGTTGGAAGGAATGGTTGCCGTGGGCTGAATACAGCTACAACACATCCAAGCATTCTTCAAGTCAAATGACTCCCTTTGAGGTTGTGTATGGCAGGTCCCCACCAACTTTGCTTTCCTATGTTCCCAGATCATTACGTGTTGATGCAGTAGATTCCTATCTTCGAGACCATGATGAGGTGTTGAGTTTTCTTCGTGCCAACCTTCTGCAAGCTCAATCTCGGATGAAGACTTTTGTTGATCTGCATCGTCTTGAGGTAGCTTTCGCAGTGGGAGATTTCGTGTATCTTAAGCTCCAACCGTATCGGCAGACCTTGGTAGCTTTCCGAGCATCACTCAAGCTTGCCCCATGTTTTTACGGGCCTTATAAGGTGCTGGAGCGTGTGGGTACCATAGCTTACAAGCTGGCATTGCCACCAGGGTCAAAAATTTACAATGTGTTTCATGTGAGTCTCTTGCGCAAACACATTGGGGAATTGCCAGTGATTTCACAGCAACTACCGCCAATCTCGGATGAAGCTATGATTTTGCCTAGGCCAGAAGCTGTCCTTGACCGCCGTGTGACACAAAAAGATCGTTATCGGCCAAAAACAGAAGTGCTAATCAAATGGCAAAGGCTGCTTGAGGAAGATGCTACGTGGGAAAATGCATGGCGGTTTGCGCGGACCTATCCAGATTTCCTCCTTGAGGACAAGGAGTCTTAAGGGGGGGAGAATGTCGTGGTTACATTGGTTGCATGGCCCATGCAAGTCTTACGTGGCCAATTAGTGGGATCGTGGGGCTGTTAGGAATGGGTTTAATACTGGTGCTATTATCTTTAGTAGTGGATAGAATAAAATTAGTTAATATATTATTGTTATTTTGTTTAGTTGTTATTTCAGTTGTAGGCATGGCCTTATTACGGGTAGGGGTAGGTAGTGGTAGTAGTGGGGCCGATTATTTTGGAAGCCATTTCTTGATTCTTGTTATATAGTGGGTATATATATTGTACCTTAGGAATGAAATAGGGCATCAGATAAAGTTTATTAACCTTCTCTCTAATTTACTCTCTCTAGTCTCTCTCTCTCTCTAGAATATTGCTCTGTTTTTCTATAACCGAAACAGAGGAGTTCTTTCCTTTTCTATCTCTTCCTTTTCATTGCTTCGAAATTCTTAACCCATCATACCTCAACTCCTTAGCTGCTTCAGCAAACATCGTCGTGGTCTCCGTGGATTACAGGAGAGCTCCGGAACACCCTTTTCCGATTGCTTACGACGACTCGTGGGTGGTTCTTAAATGGATATCTTTTATTTTGAGCAGAAAGGTCCGTCGGAGTGGATGAACTCCAACGCCGACTTACAAAGGGTGTTCTTTGCCGGAGACTGCGTGTAACACCCCATCTCAAATCACACCGAAATCCATGCACGTTGATTGAGGTTGACCGTTGACCGAGTTGGTCAAAAGTTGACTTTTTGTCCCAGTTGGAATTTCTATTTGACCAGGGTACCGTGGCGAAGTACATGATGTCCCGAGTTCGTAGACTAGTAGCACGTCGAAAACGGAGCTACGGTTTGAAAGTTATGGGCAAAACAAGTTGAGGTGCAAACAGTCCAAAAGGTGCCAGGAGTTGACTTTTTCTTGTGGTGTAATTTTGTTTTGACTCTTATATGGTTGTAAAATACTCATCGATACGAGTTCATAGACTAGCGGCACGCTTAAATCGGATATTTGGTTAAAAAGTTATGGACGTTTGAAGTTCGCCGGATACCGTAATATTTTATTATATCCGGCTTAAGTGCACAGTGACGCCACATGTCACCACCTGATTGGTCCACGTGGAATGAACAGTGTCACTACAGTGGCTTTTATTTGACAAAAATCTCAGGGAAGAGAGAGAAAGAGAGAGAGGAGAGAGAGAGAGAAATCGACCGGCCGCCGGAATTTTCAAATTTTCAGGCCGATTCACGTTACACGCGCCGGCCAGACGGACGACTCTCCCCATTTCCGGCCAAACCCTGAAATTTTACGGCCGTTGGTTGCTGGACGCGCCTGGATCGAGGCGGTGAAGTTCAGCGGCGATTTTTCCCTTCACCGTCGTTTGCCCTGTTTCCGGCCATTTTTAGGCCACACGCGCCAGCCACCCCTCACCATCTCCTCAAGTACGGCCTACCCACCAAATTTCACGGCCACCGGACCTCCAACGCGCCGGGATCGGAGCTTTTTCCGGCGAGGGGCCGAAATTCTTCAAACCCCGATTTCTTCGCCGTCCGGCCTCCGTTTGCCTCACCTCCGGTCCTGTTGGATTCCTCTCCCCTCGATCTACAAATCTGCCAAAAATCTCAGCCAACGGGCACCGTACGCGCCGCCGCCGGCGACGGTTGCCGGTGACCGCGGTGGCTCGTCGGAAGTTACTATTCCGGCGAGTACCCAGTCGCACCGCCGGTCCTTGTCCACTGTGTTCGACCTCCTGAACCCGAATCCGGCATTCTTTTCTGCCAATTCGTGACGGTTTGGGAGAATTGAGGAGTTGAAACCCGAAAGCTTTCCGGCGAGATTCCGGCCACCTCGGGTCCGATCACCGGAAAGTAAGACCGAATCCGTGATCCTCATCACTCAAGCTTCGATTCGGTATATAACTCATAACTTTTAGATGTCGTTTGTGTTCGCTCCCCAGGTACCCATTTGGGAATTACCCGATTAAAATATTAATATATTTGGTTGGTATACTGTGGATGTTTTAGGTGCGCGTACGAGTAGTGGAGTTGATCCTGCGGAGGATCTTAGCTGATTTACGCGCTTAAGGTGAGTGACCCACCTTCAAAAATATTTTGGGCAATTAATTATGTTTAATTGGTATTTAAATTATGCTCATGTGGTACAATTTAGTTATGGTTTTATTGTGATTTAATTTATTTATTGTGCATGAGCAAAGTATATTTCAGTAATAATCGTACGTGGTTTTAAGTGTTATTTTCGGGCATAATTGGGTTAAATATTTTATGAAAATATTTGTTTAAATTGTATAAATTATGCCCGCGGTATTTTAATTGTTGAACCTCGTATTACGAGAAAATTATGGTTTATTTGTTATCGATGTTTTCGTACCGATTTGTTAAATAAAAATATGTGGGATGGTAAGTGAGAAATTTTGGTATATTTCCCACGGTAATTTTGGAAAACAGTACAGTTGGTTTAATAATTATTTTAGACTCATTCATACAGTATTGGTGTTCTGGTATATGTATATGTGGTTCAGCGTGCAAGTATTATTATTTCTCCCGTGAGTTGCCATTGGACCGTGGGCAGGCAAGTTTGTTATTGGCCACAGCCGCCCCCCTCCTTGGCCGGGAGGATAGTTTCAGCAGCGGTACTGTCGGGACGCCGAAGTGCCGTTTGCAAGTTTCTCTCTTTAATCTTCCCGCCAGTCGGTGCTCAGGACGCTGGGTATCGGAGGGCATCACCGGTATATGGTGTGATGTGTCAAGTGTAATTTTTCACATAAAGTTTCAAACCCCAAAGGTGTTCAAAAATTATTTATTATAATTTATTACATTTTAATTATATACTGGGGTATTATTTATTTATTGTTTATCAAATGGTTTGATCCTTTGGTTTTCGGGAAATACGAATATTGGGTTTTGTGAAATTGTTTTAAAAAAAGGAACATTTCCAACGGAGTGATTAGTGAGAGTTTTGAGGGAAAAATTATTATTTCCAACTGTTATTATTTATTTATTAATTGTTGGTATTAATTAAATTCCCTTATTTGTTATATTATTATTATTATTATCATTAAAAGTGTTCAGTAGTTAGGGTCACTCATTGAGATGATTAGCATCTCACGTTTTTAAGTTTCGTTCCCTTAGGTGCAAGGGGTGGTAGACGTTCTTCCGGAGCGAACCAATTCTCCGCTGCTATCGTGTTTCGAGAAGTACCTTTGTACTCATTCATTTCAGTTGTATTATTTCTTTCATCTTTGTTGTATTTCTGTTGATTAGCACTTCATAAAGCTCTGTATACTATGTGGACACTTATGTTTTATTTATGCACTGGGCTGCTGTTATTGTTGTGAAGTGCTGTAAATTGTGGAACAACTTGTAGTTTTGCAGGAGGAATAAAGGGGTGAATATAGAAATGTGTTTTCAGTGCAGGTAATTTTTTTGGTAAGTCGTACCCTTAGGGGAGGTGCTGCCGGATTTTCCGTTGGAAGGTTCGGTGGTATTTTCCTGGGATCAGGGCTTGTCTAGGGTTCCAGGGAGGAATTCTGGACGGGTCCTGACACAACGCCGGAGCTACAATCGCGCACAACATGGCCATGCGTGTGGGATTGTCAAAGGAGGAGCTTAGGATTAAGCTTGTCGGGACGGTTTTGGTGCATCCGTATTTTCGGGGGAAAGAACCAATAGGAGCTGAGATTAAAATGGAAGCTGGATTTAAAGCATGGACTGAATCTTTCTGGCGTTTGGCATGCCCAACTACGATCGGTTTGGATGACCTGCTTATTAATCGGCGAAGGATCCGAATCTCGAGAAGTTAAGGGGTGAGAAATTGTTGGTTTTTGTTGCGGAGAAAGATTTTCTGAGGGAGAGAGGTTGGTATTGCAGTGAGTTGGTGAGGAAAAAAGGGTGGGGAGGTATTGTGGAGGTGATGGAAGCGAAGGAAGAAAAACATATTTTCCATCTGTTCAACCCCGGTTGTGAAAACGCCATTGCCATGCTCAAGAGAATTTCTTCTTTCATCTCTTTGCTATAAATAGTTTCTTTTATGTTGTGTAATTCAGAAAATACAAAGCTTAATTTTAATTTGTAGTTTTTCATAAACAAAATGTGTTTCTACTTAGATTATTTTTATCTCTTCATTATCATTATTTTGAATGAAATTATAATATATTAATTGTGGATGGAGATGGAAAAAAAGAAAAAAGAGAAATTATCCTTGAAAAGCATTCGATTACTACAGGAAATTCCTACAAAATATTAATTAGCTAAAATTTATATTGTCCAATGTACATCAACTATTCTAAATAGAGAGAGAGAGAGAGACTTGAATAAACTTTTTTTTTTTTTGGAACAATTTATCTAAATTATAATCTATCCAAAATCTCCTTTTTCTTATAACTTGGAGTTTCAATATTTATGCATTGTACTTTATGTAATATTTAATTAACACCAAAACCTCCTAAAAGTTGGAAACAATGCATCTATGACTTTTTAATTGTTAAAGTATATATGCAGTTTATGTGAGGAAATTCTTTTCTTTTTTTTCTTTTTTTTTTCTGAGCAGGGATATAATCGAAATAAAAATTTTGTTATGATTAATTTAACTTAACAACAAAAAAATTAGGATGTGGAGGTTTTGAGCTGATGATGTACTTTTTATCAACTTTAGAGGGTGTTGATGATAAATTGATACTATTGTATTAAAATGCAAAAATGTTGAGAGAAGCCAAAAAATAAAAAAATAAAAAATTCAATACTGTTTTTTTTGGGCTTCAATACAAATTTTGTTACATTGTGAGTGAGGGCTGTTAGACTCAAATGCATTTGGTATCCAAGAGAAATGTGAAACCCAAGATGACAATATAAGCGGCCCATTACAGATATTTCCAGAAGAGTGACATGAATCCGTATTTTTCATGAAAAGATAATAATAATAACGACGACGACGACTATTATAATAATAATAATAATAATAATAAAATAATTAGGTAGTGAACTTGATAAGAAAAATAAATTAAAAAAAGACCGGCTAGTGAACTGGATAAGAAATATAAATAAAGAAAGGGCCGGAAAGGATGTGTTAGCGAGGTGGGGAATGCTATACAGTGAATCATCAAGCAAGGTGAATTATTGATACGCTTTGACGTTAATTTATTTTTATATTATATATTCCACAATCTGATTTTTTTTTTTTTTTTTTTTGATGTTAACGGTAAAAAGACTATGAAGTAAGGTTGACTCGGTTAGAAAGTTATTAAAATATCACTTACTATTAAATTATTAAAATATCACTTACTATTAAGAACTCGTACACTTGAAACATCAAAAATAAAAAATACATATATTATAAATGATAAAAAAAAAATAAGAAGTAAAAATATTATATAATTAATTAAAAATATTCTACACATAAATATGAAATAAAATAAACTAATTATCCCCAAATGATCGCTTGAATTTCACCATGCCAATACCAAATCTACAATGGTAATTTGAGATGCTTTGAAAATTTTAAACACCTACTTTATTCTTCCAACCAGTGATGAAAATATCGATATCGATGGAAATATTAAAAGCATAATTTTGTAGAAATATCAATAGAAATATCAATATGGATGGAAATATCGATAAGATTATTAATATAGTAAAATAATATAAAAAATATAATAATTAGAATACAATAATAATAAAATAATTTATAAATATTAAAAATTATTTTAAGTAATGAAAATATGATGTTTATTAGCATCAAAATATAAAAAATTAACAAATACATTAAATTCTTAAATATAATTTATAATACATCATCAATATAAAAAAATAATTCTTTAATGTTTCAAATTAATGCTCATATTTAGATGTTTTTAGTTCATTATATCAGAAATTTTTTTTATATAATTATGGATATGCCAAGCATATTTATTTAAAAAGTTTTTTTATGAATATTAATAAAGCAAATAAATGATTCCCTATTTGAATTGGCATTAAAAAATAAAAATCTGACTTTAGTTTCCAATTTATTACTTCAATACTAGAAAAGCTTAAAGAAAGGCATATCATTTATTTATAAATTAGTAATCAGCTAAAAAATGTTAAATTTTTTAGTAAAAAACACAATTCATCTAAACTATTAGCCTTGTAGAAGTACAAAATTACCAATGTCTCAAAAAATTTTATTTTTTTTCCATTCGAAAATATTGAAGAAGTGGGTTCAATATTGGAAGCATTAAAAGAATGTGTTTTTTTCTCTGTGAGACCCGCAAATTAAACTCTTGGATAAGGCACCATCTGATAAACACAAAGCAAAGCCCTCGCATCCCAAACATTTCAACGGAGAAAACCCAATCGCAGACTCATTCATACGTATAAGAGAAAGGAGAGAGTGAGGGACTTGAACGGAAAATCTGAAGAAGAAGAAGTGGCGGTGGTGGCTGCGGTTAGAGGCAGGAAAATTGGCGATATTTTTCCCCCCACTGTTCGTGTCGATGCTCGTCGAAAATAGGCATTGTCGCCGACATTTCGTTGGAATCGACGATTTTTTCTTCACTGCTTCCAACCTCCAAAATACACCATTTTTAGGTATTGTGTATTGGAGTTATGAAACACATCATGACGAGTTTAAGTATTGGTGTATCATGCATACTCGAGCTGTCAACCTAATCAAGCCCAAAAATTTGAATTCGGATAGATTTGGGCTAGAGAGAGAATTCGGATTGGATAGAACTGAGTCAATATATTAAATTTAAAGCCTGCTATCCAATTTTATGGATATCGGGCTAGATTGTGGACTCAGGTATCGAGCTCGAACTTCTAATTTAAAGTTTATGCCCAAATTTAGAATTCAAAATTTAATTTTTATTTTTTTATAGTTGTAAAAGTTGTTTCAAAAATTTTTTTTAGCTTATAATATTTTATAATAATAAAATAAAAATAATAGCTTAATAGATGGACAATGGTATAAGTATTAAATTTACTAATTAAGTTTTCTTATATGAAATGATATAGTGTTTTTTCAATGTTCATATATTAATAAATGTCTTTTTTATATATATATATATATAAATTATGTTACTAAATATCTTAAAGTTATGAAAAATAAATCCAATAAATAATGCAAAGTCATTGGATAATAAATATTGAATTAATAAATTTGGTAGATTTAGGATTACTTTTAGGTCATGTTTGGTATTCAAAATGATTATTTATAATAAAATAGGAATACTTATTTATAGGATTTAAAAAATAGAAAAATGGAATAGATATTCTTATTTATATGTTTTGTTATTATGTTGAATTACTTTAATTTTTAGTATTCACAAAGAGTTTTTTTTCTTCTCAAATATATCAAATTTGGTAAAAATGAATTAAAAATCAAATTTTAAAGTCATTTATGTATTTTTAGTTTAAAATAATTAATCTTGATTTGCATATATTTTAAGTATTGTAAAAATATTTATCAAGGAATAACAATTTTGAGCTTTTTAAAAAAAACAACTATTTTTTAAAGTAAAGGAATAAATATTCTTATGGACTACATATATTTAAAATTTAAAATTTATCAAACATAATAATAATTAATCCTGTAAAATAACTATTCTATTCCTATATATTCCGCATGCTAAAACATACTTTTAGTAAGTTATCTTATAACAAACAATAAATAAGTACAATTTAACATATAATAAATACTTAAAATATATTGAATAAACATATAAAAAAATTATAAAATTATTTAGATTAGATAGTCGAGTTGGGCTTCGGAGTGGCTCGATAGGTAGTCTACTAGATTTGGCTTCGAACCGGATCGATACTAAAAATTTAAAGCCTGAATCTAATCCATATAAAAATTAAAAGGACTATATCCATATCTATACAATAAGTCTCACAAATAGATCTATTTTTATAGCGTGCTTCTTTAAAGTGTAATTTATTTTTGTGTTTCTTTTCCATTCATTTTATCTTTTCTATGTCATCAATTTTATTTGGATCCTCTTTTTCTTGTAAAAAAGAAAAAAAAAGAAAAAAAAAAGAAAGATCTTCTTCAGCGAATCTCTTTTGGTGGTGTTAAGTCCCCCTGGGACTGAATTTAAATTTGATTTTCTTGAGCGGGTTCAAGTGGATTTTGAGCTTTCAAGCATTTTTACATCCTAAGTTTAAGATAGATAGCAGAGACATGGGACACCATGTGATGTGAAGCAGCTTGAATGCGACGGTGATCACCAGAGCCACAAGACTTTCCCATCTACTGCTTTCTTCCTTCTTTTTCTTTTTGTTTTTCAGACGTAAATTTACTCTTTTACAATTACCTTTATTAAAAGCCGGTTAGTGAAAATTCGGATTTTAGTTATCAATTCCACCTAAAAAAAAAAAAAAAAAAAAACAGTTTAGAATGTATTACGAACAAGCAATTTAAAAACTAAAGGGGGAAATAAAAATTAGAGGATAGTTTGCGGTGGTTTACTGTTTTCTACTTTAAAAATTAACAAGATTTTGTATCTTGTTGAATTAGTCGTTGGTAAACTGATAGTTTTTTATTTTCTCTAACTCTGATGTTATTTTTATGTAACAAAGAAAAGGAAAATAATAATAGTAGAACTACACATCAATATTATTATGTTTTATCGAAAAACGATTAAAAAATTATGTTTTTATCAAACTATCTTAAATAATAATTCCACTGAATGTAAAAGTAGTAGATGTATAATTTCTTTTCTTTGTAATTTTTTTTTTCTGACCATGTCTATATACACAGACATGCCTATAGCTAATAGACACTATAAGCATCTTATAATCTCTGTCCTGCCTCGGTTATGGCAGATTAAAAAGTTGTCTGGCATCCACAGAAAGGCAAAAAGAAAATATAATGACCAAAAAAAAAAAAAAGGCAAAAAGAAACTACAGAGAAATATATATATATATATATTTTTAAGAAATATATGAATAAAGTAATCATCAACCAAAACAAGATGATTAAAAAAAAAAAAAGAAAATAGTAAATTCTTATCTACCAAAACCAAAACGACGAATTTTCTTTGGTGTTTGAATTATTTTTTATTTTTTCCTTAATGCTCGTAATATTTATCTTAATTTTATTATTGGCTTTCGTAGTTTCTTTTCTTTTCCTTTTTTTTATTTATTTATTTATTATTATTTTTTTTAATAAATGATAGAAGGCTTTTCTTAGTTGCTCAAAGTAGGTGTGCTAGAATCGAGGATTTTTCAATCCGGCTGACTTAACTCACCTAATAAAATGCCCTATAGAGCTTTCTCATACTCTTCATCCAAAAAAGTCCTCCATTTCCATATTTGCTCTCAAATTCTTCCAAAGGATGAGCGACGAAATTGCCCACGATTTCTCTCCTTTCATCAAATTCTACAAAGATGGCCGAGTTGAGCGACTGAAAGGCAACGACATCGTTCCGCCATCTCTCGATCTGAAAACCGGCGTGGAATCCACAGACATAGTTGTCTCAGCCGAAACAGGCTTATCAGCAAGGCTCTACATCCCCAAAACCGCAATCAACACCTCCCAAAAGCTTCCCCTCCTCGTTTACTTCCACGGAGGAGGTTTCTGCATCGAAACCGCTTTCTCTCCTACTTACCACGATTACCTCAACTCCTTAGCTGCTTCAGCAAACATCGTCGTGGTCTCCGTGGATTACAGGAGAGCTCCGGAACACCCTCTTCCGATTGCTTACGACGACTCGTGGGCGGTTCTTAAATGGATATCTTCTCATTTCGAGCAGAAAGGTCCGTCGGAGTGGCTGAACTCCAACGCCGACTTAAAAAGGGTGTTCTTCGCCGGAGACAGCGCCGGAGCTAACATTGCTCACAACATGGCCATGCGTGTGGGATTGTCAGAGGAGGAGCTTAGGATTAAGCTTGTCGGGTCGGTTTTGGTGCATCCGTATTTCGGCGGGAAAGAACCAATAGGAGCTGAGGTTAAAATGGAAGCTGGATTTAAAGCGTGGACTGAATCTTTCTGGCGTTTGGCGTGCCCATCTACGACGGGGTTGGATGACCCGCTTATTAATCCGGCGGAGGATCCGAATCTCGAGAAGTTAGGGGGTGAGAAATTGTTGGTTTGTGTTGCGGAGAAAGATTTTCTGAGGGAGAGAGGTTGGTATTACAGTGAGTTGGTGAGGAAAAGAGGGTGGGGAGGTATTGTGGAGGTGTTGGAAGCGAAGGAAGAAAACCATGTCTTCCATTTGTTCAACCCCAGTTGTGAAAACGCCATTGCCATGCTCAAGAGAATTTCTTCTTTCATCTCTTAGCTATAAATAGTTTCCTCTATGTTGTGTAATTCAGAAAATAAAAAGCTTAATTTTAACTTGTAGTTTTTCATAAAGAAAATGTGTTTCTACTTTCTTAGTTTCTATACTTTTTTTTTTTAATTTTTATTTTTTACGCTCTTAGATGGAATCTTTCATGTCTATGCTGTGAGCAATGTGCAAAGCTTGATCAGTGTACCTTGAATAACCCACTTTTTATTATAAAATATATATATATATATTTTTCAATTCAAAATATAAAAATTTTCAATATATGTAGGGTATCTGATGTATATGGATAGATACCTTCTAATTAATTATATCATAAAAATTCAGGATTTGTAACATAGTCTTATTCAATATTTTAAATAAGAGAAAATTTTAGTGGTATATAACAATAAATTAATGAAATATAATCATATTAAAAGGGATGTTATTTTTCAGCTGTTGATCCAATGGAAATTTTGAGACCCAATGTACAAATGGGTATTTTTTCTCTCTCTGAGTATCAAAATACACGTGCACGAATCATAGTGACAAACGCGGGAATAATATTCGTAGCAGCCAGTCAAAGATGACACAAACTGAAGCTTCTCCTTAATTTCATGATTAGCCACGTAGGCACTAAAAGCAGTAAGCGACATAAAATATAATATATATTTATATATATATGTGTATTTTGCTGCGAATGTTTATACCGTAAAAAAGTATGAATACACATATAAAAAACTTATAAACAATACTATTTAAAATCCATTATCACAATATTATCTCTATAAATTTTTATACTATGAATATCTGTAATATATATGTATATATACATATAATTTTATGTTCATTGGAAAGTTGGATTTCATATAATTGGCTAAAATGCCGATAGAAAATTATATACAATGTTGTAAATAGTTTACAAAATGGAAATGGTAACGAATTAATTTTGAACAAGATGTGCCTAATATTGTTGGTCAGAATTTAACCATCATGTAAATAATAAGATGCTAAAAGTGAATCCCATACCCCTAAGCTTCAACAGATATAGGGATGGCAAAATAACCCCGTTTGCCACGTCTCCATGATGCCCTATCCTATATGCATATATTTTAATTAAAAATATTATTTTTTAAATTTTTTATGCATTTTTATTATATTTGTTTTCTTTTATTTGAAAAGTAAATAACAAATATTATTAAGTTTTAAAATATAATGCTCAAAACAATATATTTTTTAAAAAAAATTAAAATATTGAAAACTTGAATTAGGAAATGAGGCGAGGAATGGGGATCTCCGCTCCTGAATCGAGGAATCGCCGCCACACCCATCCACCAAACAGGGAATGGGATGAGGATAGAGATGCGGAATCCCCAAGGAGCAGAGAACGGGAAAGGCTGCTCCACCAGTCTTGTCTCGTTGCCATTCCTAAACAACTATGCATTTAGACCCAGTCAGCCGAAAAAAAGAGGGGCAGTCCTAGTGAAGGTTTGGTTAATTTCTTAATGATGATAATATTTGATTCATATAAATGATAAAAGAAAACAAAAAGGAAATCTTTTCGCTAGTGTTAAAAAAGTGAAAACTGCACTTTAATACCATGAAGTTTAGAATTTACTTGATTTTAGTCGTGAAGTTACAATTTTAGTGATTTTAGCTTTGAAGTTTTAAAATCATTACAAATTGACACTGTAAACACTTTTGTTAAAATTAATGATATGGCATCAGCATCTCATACTGATATTATAATTTATTTTTCAAAACTAAAAGAATATTTATAAAAAAAAATGAAAAAGATAAATTTATTATTTTTTCATTTCATATTTATGGTTTTTATTTGAAAAATTATAATCATTCCTTCTTTATATTTAAATTAAAATACTCACAACCATAATTATATGTGTTTGGATCTAAAACCAGACCAAAAATAAAATATAAAAATAGATTTGGAATTTTTGATCTAACAAAAATAATCTTATTAGAGCAAAAATTAAACACATTTTTTTATGCCCAAACCAAAAAAATTAGACCAAAATGCCAAAATAAAAATTACAACAAAAAAATTAAATTTTTTTATCTAAAATTAAAAATGAAAATAAAATTTGGCCTATTTTGTTTTTTTGTCTAAGAAAATTAATTTATGTTCACACCGTAATTTATTTTTCATAAATAAACAAACACTTTTTTAACAAATTTCAAAAATACATTTGTAATTTTTCCATTTTTATGAAGAAAAAAGGACCAAAATGTTCTTATATTTTCTTTTTTAAAACATTTTTCCATTTGACCAAATGAATTATAGATAGGGTTGTAAATAGACTCAAATGGTTTGAGATCGACTCAGAGCTCGCAAAAAATAGGAGCCAATCATCATGAACACAAAATGAAACTCAAAACATTTACAAGCCAATTTTGTATAACTCGTGAGTAGTTTATAAGTAGTTTGAATTTATATTTGTATACATATTTATATATTATATTATTAATTTAATCATGGAATTTACTAATAATTTAATAATAAAAAATCAATAAATTATATGTTTAACTTTTTAAGACTCTTATCTTAAAATGAATCAAACCGAATCAAGCTCGAGTTTATATATAAATGAGCCAAGTCAATCTTGAATATCAAATTTCAAAATTTGACAAACTTGAATCAAGCTTGATCACTCCAAAAATTATGCTAGCTAAGCTTGAGAATCGTAACACTCGGCTTAACTAGCCCATTCAAACTCCTAATTATAGACAAAATATCAATAGGGAAATAAATTGTGATCTATTTTTCTATTTTTGAACAAAAATTCCATTTGATCAAAAACTAAGCCATTCAAAAATGGAAAAATAAAAATTTGACCAAAAAATTAGACAAAAAAAAAATTATTAGACCAAAAATAAAAATTAAAAAATAAAGACAAATAATTAGACCAAAAAATATTTTTTGATTTTGATTTTTCATTTTTGCTCTAATTTTTATTTTAGTATTGTGGTCTACTTTTTTTATTTGGGCATTAAAAATATTTTCAATTTTGGCTAATAAAATTATTTTTAATTTAAATATAAAAAAGAAATGGATACAATTTTTAAATAAAAAATCATAAATATAAAATGCAAAAATGAATTATGATATCAACATGTTATTATGTTGATGTTAGCACTGTTTATTATAAAGTTACTATTACTTTAGAGTATCAATTTGTAAAAATTTTGAAACTTTATTATTAAAATCACTGAATTTAAAGCTGAAATCGTGTAAATTCTAAACTTCAACACACTAAAGTACAATTTTCTCTTTTAAAAAAAAAAACTATATTTCAATTTTTTTTTCAATATTTTGGAAATATAGCTTCATGTAAGTTGCCCTTTTTGTTTATTAAATTTTAAATTAAAAAAAAGTAATATGAGATTATCTTATTAGATTTACTTTTCATGATTTTACCTCATATTACTCAATAAATATTGGTCACCAAATTAATTATGAAAGGGATAATTGCAATTTATCATTCTCGATTTCTAAGATTTTGTAATTTAAACCTTTCAACTTTTAAAAATAATGATATGGTTATCAATTTTTAAATTTGTTATAGATTGGCCTAGTTTCCAGTTTTGCTAAATAAATTGGCAATTGCCTGGTCTATATAGCTATTTTATTCTCATTGAAACATTCTAATCACACTTAATCTCTTTTCTCCTAGTTTTTTTTGCAAGTTTTTAAGTGGTATTATTATTAATTTATTAGGCCAAATAGAAAATTGGACTAATCTATAACAAATTAAAAATATAAAAATCTAAATTGCTATTTTTAGTTGAAGGTTTAAATTGCAAAATCATATAATTTAAAGGTATAAAAATACAATTAATTTTTTACTAAATAATATAATAATATTTAATTAGTTTTCTGTTTATGTACTTACTAATTTAAATGTTCATTCATCTATATTTATATTATTTTCTTTTTACCAATAATATATTAATATATTACTGTATAATTTGATTTAAAAGAAAGAAAAAAAAAAAACTACTAAATTATTTGGCTTGGAAAATTTGGTAGTAACATTACTATTTTATAACCCAAATGCAAGAATAACCGAAAAGCCATTCTCCAACGTCAACTTAAGAAATAAGAAATTAGTCGTGTGGGACATTGAGACGGAAATAAATGGACGGTTTTATGGTTGCTTTGCTAATACATTCGTCAAAGAAGCGTACTATATTCCAGGTCAGAAACAAGATGGTATTCTTTTTCAGCACTTAGATCATATAATTCATATAATTGTGTATAAAACAACGAAAAAGACTGATACAACTATCAGTTAAAAAGACTGATACAACTATATCAATTATTTCAGAAAATTTGGAGAGATCATAAGAGTATTGAAGTCGAGAAGGGTGGAGGAGAATGATTTCGTCCGCATGTGTCATGTGTGAAGTCGTGTGAACTCAAGTTGTTTTTATTCTTAAATAGTAATAATAAGAACAGTAACAGGTTTAGTTTTTGCTTGGCCTTTGGAAGAAAAAGAGAGCTTCATTTGTTGGTTTGTTTTATATTTGTTTTTTCTTGAAATTTTGCTTCCTTTCATCACATGTCGTCCTGGGAATTTATTTATCTTCTTAAAGTATTTGGATACTGACGTTGGAACTTCCAAATATTCGTATCATATTCTGGCCTTCGTCATGGCTTTGCTCAAAGATGTCCCATACTCCAATAATAACCAAAAATATCTATATATATATATATTTGAAAAAAATAATAATAATAACAATAATAAATAAGATTTTTTCAAAAAGAAGAATAAAATTAAAAAAGAAAAATCAATAAAAGGAGACACCAACCACATGAAACAAAATATCCCAATATGGGAAGTCCACACAAAAAGCATTTTCCTTTGCTCTATTTTATAATCTATAGTATAAAACGAAGGCCTCCGTGTTCATTCTCTCTGTGTACTAAAACAAAAACCTTCTGATACTACTTTTTTCCATTCCAACTATGAGTGACGAACTAGCTCATGATCTCTCACCACTCATCAGAGTATACAAGGACGGCCGAGTAGACCGACTCATAGGCACCGAAATCGTTCCCCCATCTTTCGATCTCAAAACCGGCGTCCAATCCACAGACCTCATAATCTCCGTGGAAACAGGCTTATCCACAAGGCTTTACATTCCCAAAACCGCCATTAACACAACACAAAAACTTCCTCTCCTCATTTACTTTCACGGAGGCGGTTTCTGCATCGAAACCGCCTTCTCTCCCGTTTACCACAATTACCTAAACTCCATAGTCGGCGTAGCAAATATCGTGGCGGTTTCTGTTGATTACCGGAGAGCCCCAGAGCACCGTATTCCGGCCGCTTACGAGGACTCCTGGGAAGCTCTTAAATGGGTGGACTCTCATATCGAAGGAAAAGGCTCATCGGAGTGGCTCAACTCTCATGCAGACTTTGATAGAGTATTCCTCGCCGGAGACAGCGCCGGAGCTAACATTGCGAATAACGTCGCCATACGAATAGGCTTATCGGAGGAAACCTTAAGAATTAAGGTTAGAGGGATAGTTTTGGTGCATCCGTATTTCTGCGGCAAAGAACCGATCGGGGAAGAAGCGAATAAGCTTGAAATAAAAGCTTATGTGGATGATTTGTGGAGTTTGGCATCGCCATCATCAGCAGATGGATCCGATGACCCGCTCATAAATCCGGAAAAGGATCCGAGTCTGGGGAGATTAGGGTGTGGGAAAGTTCTCGTTTGTGTTGCAGAGAAAGATTTTCTCAAGGACAGAGGACTGTATTACGGAGAGCTGTTGAAGAAGACTGGGTGGGGAGGTGATGTAGAGCTAATGGAAACGAAAGGTGAAGAGCATGTCTTCCATTTGTTTAATTCTGATTGTGATGAAGCTATTGCCATGCTCAACAGAATTGTTTCTTTCATTAATTCGTCGGGCAAAGGATGATATTTGATCGACATAGTCGGATATCTAATTTGGTTTTCATAGAAAGTAATTATTAGACATCGGAAAAGTGAGAAAGATTAAAGGCAAAGTAATGAATTAAATTAATGGTGTGCAAGCTGTGTGGTGGGTTTTCCTTTTTGTGATGATAATCTTGTTTGTTTGTTTTGTCAGTTTGTGCCTTGAATTATTCACCTTTTTGTGGTTTTCTTGTTTAATTATAATTTCTTACCTAAAAATATCCTACGAAAAAAGAAATCTGCATTTTAAGTGGATTTAAAGAGATATTTGGCATTGGAAGGATAAGAAACGGTATTTAAAAAATAATAATGTTTATCGTAATGATGGTTGTCACCATTCCATGCAGTAACGGATCCTCTCTCTCTCTCTCTCTCTATATATATATATATATATAATTGTACTCGTATTTAAATATGCTGTCTTGATCATAATAGAATTCATTACCAACCCACCTATCTTTTCACTTAGAGCCTATTTGGTTTGACGAATTAAAGGACAGGATATCAAATAGTCCTATGACTAATGCTTGACGTAACATGAAAGATGTGGAAATCCCACCCATCCGAAATAATTCAAAAACATCTTAAAAGGGCATCCCATGGGGAGGCATGGGATGTAATTATATCCGGTTAATACTTGTGCATTTTGGTGTCACTCCTACTTTTCCATTTTTCTTTTCACTTTTCCTTCCCAAGAAAACTTCTATTTATTATTATTTTTTAAAATTTTTTAAAAAAATTCTGAATCTTATTTCATTAAAAAATGAATAATAATTATTTTTGTGTTCTTTTTTTTTTCCCCTTAAATAATTATAAAAAGTTCTTTTACCTTTATTTCTTCCACTTTCTTTCTTTCTTTTTATTATTATTATTATTTTTGCATCAGTTTTTAGTTTTAGGTTTTCCTTTTTTTTTCTTATCTTCTTTTTTATTTCTTTGCATCCTTATTTATTTTAATTTTAATTTTTTGCTCTAATTATTTTTTTTCCGTTTAGATTTGGATTTTTTCCATTTTCAATTTTTTCACGTTTTGTTTATTTTTTCGCTTGAATTATTCTTTTCCCAATAGCAGTATGACAATTATACTTAGGAAATTTTTTTGATGCCTAGTTTATAAAATTTTACTAATTAATATTTAATAATATAATAAGTTAATTCGATAAACATTTAAAAAATTATTAGCTAAAGACTTTATCTAATTTAAATCATTTTGTTTAATTAAAAAATCAGTATAATTATACGGTAAGATATTATTATAAAAAGAATAGTCTAGATCCGATTAAATCTAAACATAAAACTTGGATTAATTTTTATCATATCCTATTCTATCCTAATCTAATCCAAAATATAATCAAATCCTGTCCTACTTGCCAAACGGGCCACTAGTATCCAATTATATTTCAGTTAATAGTTATGTTTATGCATATTCTAGGTTTTTTTTTTTTTTTTTTTTAAAGACATATATATCTAAGACAATTTTTTTTCAGTATATTATATGTTTATTGAGGATTTCTTCTATAAACGTTTTTCATAATAAAATTTCATTTTAAAACAAGGAGCGCCTGGACTTATTAAATGTAAGTTTTTTCTTGCTTAAGGGCAAAAAAACAAAAAATAAAAATAAAAATAAAGGAAGAAAAGAAAGGGAAAGAAAACTACCTGGGTATAGATATATTTAACTGCTTATTTAAATTACATGTTTGATCACGTACTATACATATTTTTACTTTGAGATATATTTTATAATTTATTTTTTGGATCTATATTCTCTAAAATAAAATAAAAAATCTAATATACTCCATCAATATATGATTTTTTTTTTAAATTTTATTTTAACATTTTATGAGCTTTTACATATACATCTAATGAAAAAGACTCCTATCCAGAATTTTAACTTTATTAAAGTTCAAAAATTTAATTCTGGCCATTGAATTATGGTTTAGGTTAACTTTTAGTTTTAAACACTCACCTGCTCATCCCACTTCACTCTTACGCTCTTCGACCTCCTAATTCGCTTTTCTCTTCTTTTTTTTTTTCTCCATTTCACAAATTAAAAATAGTCCTATATTCTCAAATACGGTCCTTCTCAAGTAAAATAAATATTCTAAATCCTTCTTTTTTTTAGACTTATAATTTACAAGAATTTGCCTCTCAAACCCAAACTCAAAATCAATTGACACATGAAACTTATTGATATAGGAAGAGATTTAGACTTTTTCAGTAAAGAGAGATTGAGCAATGGGTATACCCATCTCTAAAGGGGTTTCCATGGTCAAAAAGAGGAATCGACATTTCCTTTCCTCCCCCCCCCCCCCCCCCCCCCCCCCCCAAAAAAAAAAAAAAAAAAAAGAAGAAAACACACACTTATCGTAGACAAAATAAAAGTTAAAAAAAAAAAAAAAAGTGGTTAAGATCAATTCATACATTAGTGTGCTTTTCCAATTAAGGGACGATGAGACGAGTTGTTTGCTTGGTGTAGCGAACCCATGATTGGGAGGAATAAAATGGTTTCTCAAATTAACTTGGATTGTGTTTCCAGCCATGATCTTGGAGTTTCAAATCAGGTAAAACTACATATGTGCAATGCAAGGGAGATAAAGAATGAATTTTTTTTTTTTTTTCCTTTCTTTTGGATTCCATCCAGGACACTGACTATGGAGTTTTAACGGCAGAAAGGCTAAGGAAGCCATTGTGTTGGTTTCACCTTTTACTTGAGAGGAAGATAAGCGGTGGAGAAAGGGAAATAAAAATCATGTGCCATTTATAATAAATTGAAAAATTAAAGGTTAAATTACAATTTTTAAAATATGAGGATTTAAATTATAAATCATATAAATTAAAGATATTAAAATGCAATTAATTCTTGGCTTAAATGAGATGATAAAATTTAATTAGTTTATTTATTAATTTTAGGATTTGTTTCATTTATCTATATTTATTTTATATTATTTTTTTCACCAATAATATATTGACATATTATTATACAATTTAATTAAAAAAACTATTAAATTTTTTCTTTTTTTTAATCATACTGCTAAAAATTATTTGCTTTCCAAATTTTGGTAAAATAAGTTTGGTAGTCTAACATTACTCTTTTTGTAACCCAAATGCAAGAATAACCGAAAAGGCAGTCTTCTACATCAACTTAAGAAATAAGAAATTAGACGTGTGGGATATTTTTTTGGTAATGAGATGTGCGGGACATTGAGACTGAAAGAAATGAACAAATGAAATTAAATGGACGTGTTTTGGTTGCTTTGCTAATACATTCGTCAAAGGAACGTACTATATTCCTGGTCGGAAACAAGATGGTGTTTTTTTTTTTTTTTTTTTTTTTTTTTTTTTTTTGGTCTCCTTTGGCTTGTAAATAAGATTATCACAAAAAAGGGAAATGGCCACTAAAACGGCTCGGTAAAATTTTGATGTGTATATATATTTCATGTTTTTGTTCTTAGTCTCTCTCTCTCTCTCTCTCTCTCTCTCTCTCTGTGTCTCTCTCTCTCTGTATATATATATATATATGGAAAGTAAGAGTCTTAATTTCACATGGATCTTATAAATATTATACTAATGCCCTTTTATCATAATTGTTAAATTCGTTTGTACTTATCTATTATGTAAAAAAGATTGATTTGATAGATTTTAGAATTATATTATTAGAGTGATTTGAGAAGGAATTCACGTTAAAATTTCTTCTTCTCTTTTTTATTACAAAAAGGGAGAAAATATCCAAATTTTCTCAACATGGGAATG
Organism: Ziziphus jujuba; assembly: GCF_031755915.1. NCBI lineage: Eukaryota > Viridiplantae > Streptophyta > Magnoliopsida > Rosales > Rhamnaceae > Ziziphus > Ziziphus jujuba. The sequence continues at coordinate 11,492,846 of NC_083387.1, read as the reverse complement.
TACTTTTTACCTATATTACCGGGATGTGATGTTCATTGTAAATTATACGGCCACATGCATCCAGACCTTATTAAATTTCAGATATCATGACTTATGTCATAATTACATATATATATATATATATACACATGGAAAACAACGAAAAAGAGTGATACTAACTGTTAATTATTTCTGAAATTTGGAGAGATCTGAAGTTGAGAAGTCTTCGAGCTGTGTTTACTATTTTATAAACTAAACTAAGCCTCTCATCCAGTTGCTTTGTAACAAAATATATTCAGTTAACATGTACATGTCAGCAATTTAATTAGATCTAAATCAATTAGTTAGTTAGAATATTGATATGTTTTATAAGCTGTGTACTGCTCTGTGAGCTAAACGTGTTTGCTGTAATTGATTTTTCTTGAATAGAAAAAAAAAATCTCTATCTCTCTCTTAATTCTCTCTCTAAACTTTTCTCTCTTCCGCATTATCATTTTCTTACAAGAAGGGCGGAGGAGAATGATTTCGTCCGCATGTGCAATGCGGCAAGTCGTGTGCGTTTAATTTGCTAAAATAGTTATAACAATGACAATAACAGGTTCAGTTTTAGGCTGGTCTTTGGAAGAAAAGCAGAGCTTCATTCATTGGTTTGTTTATTATTATTTCTTTCATTGGTCCTTGGAATTTATTTAACCTCTTAAAAGTATTTGGATCTCGATGTTAGAACTTTCAAATATCCATATCATATTCCAGCTTTCGTCACGGCTTTGGTCAAGATGTCCCATACGCCAATATAAAAAAAATTCAATCCATCAAGTCAAGTCTCATCCAATTAAGACTATTCAAATAGTTACCAAAAATAAAATAATAACAATAATAAATAAGATTTTTTCAACAAGAAGAAGAAGAAAAAAAAAAAAAAAAAAAGGAAAAATCAGTAAAAGGAGATACCAACCACATGAAACAAGTATCCAAATGCAGGAAGTCCAAACAAAAAGCATTCTCCTTTGATCTGTATTCCGTATAAAACGAAGGCCTCTTTGTAATAAAACAAAACCTTCTGACACTTCGTTTTTTTCCATTCCAACCATGAGTGACATGTTGAATTAAATTAATATTTGTGGATTTGGCATAATCAATTACTCACTTACAGGGTTTATCTATGCCATTAATGGGATTGGTTTATTTTATTATTTTATAGTAGGGCCCTTGGTCACACACTCTCTATAAGACTCCAGTTGGCCCATTGTACTGGAGGACCAACTCTCTTTATAAGCCCATTGACTTATCCATATTTTTCCTAGTATAATTATATTATCAAATTATTATTATTTTATGTGTGTCAAAATTAATGGATAAATCTGACTTGCAGAGACTATTTAAAGGATCTAGGACAAGCAAACATGGATATATACCATATAGTATTTGGAAATTAGGGTTTTCAGAGATCTGAGAGTGGTTTGAGAGGGTCACGCGACCCGCTATTCTTACCCGGCCATATCTCACCGTTCCGGCCACTGTTTCTGACGATACCGGCGACGTTAGTTTCGTCTTCCCTTGGGCAACGTTTTCCACAAATAAATTTGATTCAAAATCAACCCAAAATAAACATCCAATCAAGGTTTATATTCGACCAAAACACAAACAAACACCCATGGAAACACAAGAAATTCCAGCAAATTTTAGGCAAAATTGGTGCCGTTTGTTTCGTGTATTCTTGAGAAACTTTTTCCCCAAATCAATTTGGTCCAAAACCCAAAAAATTAGCATGTGAAATTCAATGGCCGAAAACCCAGTTTTTATTTTTATTTTTATTTTTATTATTATTAATTTTTTTTTTTTTTAGAACAAACAAAAATCGACCATGAGTATATATATATATATACACGTAAATATGTTTAATAGAATACATAATCTTGAATCTCAAAATTTACATATGTACACAATTCAAGAAAAGAAAAGAAAAGAAAAAATTAATGTAAAGCAACGTGTATATATATATATCTAGAACACTGATAATAATGGCCAAAACACATATCAATATTCACATGCTAACTGTGATAAACTACAAAGAAATTTACTATGCATATTAACCACTGCTCTGATACCAATTGTTAGAAAATTTTATGGATCTAAATATACATAATAAATTTCATAAATCATAAATTACTAACCTCCAAACGCAGCCATTGATAAATTAGATCTTTAATTCTGCAAAATAGAAAACAATGTAAAGTAGTGCCTTTGGACTAGAACCGGGTCACCCGTGACCCGGTTGGGTGAAGAAGAAGAGAGAAACGACATGTCGTTTTGGTGAATACTGACGTCATCTACTGACGTCAGCACGACACGTCGTTTGCTGAAGTCAGCAGGCCCCAAAAAAAAAAAAAACTTATTTTTATTGATTCATTTGTTGTTTATTTATTAATTAATTTAGTGATTCAATTGTTCAATTTATTTATTTATTGTTTATTTATTTGTTTAATTATCACATTCCAATTTTATTAAATTAAATTAAATATTTGGGGTTGGAAAATTGGATTGTGTGAGCTTACCCAAAGAGGCTTTGTGCCTAGTTGGTATAGTAGTGTGGGATTTTAGGTATTCACCTGTCGTGAGACTTATTTTATCTGCATTATGTGTACCAATGTAATGTATATTGGCATAGTGGATGGGATGTTTTATATTTGCCTATTTCATGAAATTGCCAATATGTTATTTTTCTCCCACTTATTAACCAGGATCTATACGGGTAATTAAGCTACCCTGTCGGTAGTTCTAGTTGCTTTGTATGACGCCTGGAATGGCAGTGGAAGTTAATTAAATACCATGTATTGCAGGTTCTGAGTTGCCCTGTCGGTGATTCAGTTCAATGCTTTTGATTGTGGTTATTTGGTTGACTATCCCTGGCCCGCGTAAGGGTATCTTTAGTGCTACAAAGATCCTAAGCGATATTTATGTTTGTATTTTTGTGTTGAGGGGCTGGAAAATAGTAATTGAATTGTCTTAAATTTTTGAATGCCTTGTTGTTTACTATTTTTACAGCTAGTAGCACCCCAAACCTTCTGCCCATGACTGCCATGATGAAATTGGATGGGACAAATTATCAGAAATGAAAGAAAATCTTATTTATGAATTTGACCTTCATGAAATTGGATTTGGCTTTGGAGATAGATCCACCAGAAATACTGATTGATGAGAGTACTGCAACAGCTAAGAAACTTTATGAGGATTGGAAGCACACTAATAAGTGCTGTATGATGATGATGGAGAATTACATGGATGAGGCCATATATGCTAGTATTCCTAAAGTGGATACTACAAAGGGACTTCTTGAGGAGATAGGAAAGAAGTTTATCAAGTTTGATATGAATGAGAAGCATCATTATTTGGACCTATTGAATAATACCAAGTATGATGGTATTAAAGGAGTAAGGGACTATATTATGCTACTTTCTTCCTATTATAATAAGCTGAAGGATCTTAAGATGGACATTGGAGAGGAGTTCTTGACCTATTCTATAATGAGGAGTCTTCCATCACAGTTTGATAATATAAGGTCGAGTTTGAATAGTAAGAAAGAAGGTTGTAGTTTGGAGGAATTGACTACTATCCTTGTCAAGGAAGAGGATGATATTAAATTAAGTAAGTCTAGGTCTGTTGCTATGGTTTCACATCAGGTAGATAAGTCCAAGAAGTTTTTCCAAAAGAAGGGACAAGGATTCAAGCCAGGACAAGGTTTCAAGCCTTGGCAGGGTTTTAACCCCAATAGGAAGAAGTTTTCTGGTATGAAGCCTAAAGGGCCGAGGGATGGTGGTTTTCAGATTAGAGAAAGGAAAGAGTACTTCAATGGAAGGTGTGGATACTGCAATAAAGTTGGACACAAGAAGATAGACTGTTGGACCTTAAAGGGAAAGCAAGAGAAGAAAGGTAATATTTTAATGATTGAGACCAATATTATCGATGTGCCTATGAATTCTTGGTGGTTAGATACTGGAGCGACAATTCATGTTACTAATTCATTGCAAGGGATGATAAGCCGAAGGGGCCCAACCAATCTTAAGCAGCATGTTTATATGGGAGATAGCTCAAGAGTGAAGGTGGACATTGTGGGAACAATCAAGTTGAAGCTTGCCAATGGATATGTTTTGGAGTTGCAAGAAGTTTCTTATGTACCTTCAATAAGAAGAAACTTGTTATCTATTTCTGTTTTGGATAGTCAAGGTTATAGTTTTTTGTTTGGAAATAACAAAGTTGAATTATTTAAGGATGGTAAAGTTGTTGGTTTTGGAACTTTATGTGGCAATTTATATAAGCTTCATTTATTTAATAATGGTCTCAATTTCTCTATTAATTCTATTGTTGCTTCTAAACGCCCAAGAGTTAATGACAATTCCTCAATGTTAATTCCTCAATGTTATGGCATAAACGTTTAGGACATATTTCTAGGCATAGAATGGAAAGGTTAGTGAATGATGGGATACTTCCTAATCTTGATTTCTCTGATCTGTTGACTTGTGTTGAATGTGTAAAAGGGAAGTTAATTGCCAAGGTAAGAAAGGATAAGTTAGCTAGGTGTGGAGATGTTTTGGAGTTAATCCACACTGACATATGTGGACCTTTTACACCAACTGCTTTGGGTGGTTATAGATATTTTATTACCTTCATTGACGATTACTCTCGTTATGGACATGTTGAGCTTATTCGTGAGAAGTCAGATTTTTTAGTTGCCTTTAAAGAGTTTAAGGTAAAGATGGAGCTTCAAAAGAATAAGAAAATAAAAGCTGTAAGGTCTGATAGAGGTGGTGAGTTTTATGGTAGATATGATGAGACTGGCAGGAACCCAGGGCCTTTTGCTATTTATTTGCGTGAGTGTGGCATTGATGCGCAATATACGATACCTGGTACACCTCAGCAAAATGGTATAGCTGAAAGAAGGAATAGAACTTTGTTGGATATGGTGCGGTCTATGTTGGCAAATTCTAGGTTGCCAGATTATTTTTGGGGAGAGGCTTTAAGGACGGCGGCTTATATTTTGAATCAAGTTCCAAGTAAGTCCGTTCCTAAGACACCTTTTGAGTTGTGGTCAGGAAGAAAGCCTAATTTGCACCATTTTCGAATATGGGGTTACAAAGCTGAAGTAAGGATTTATAATCCCCAAATTAAGAAGTTGGATCCTAAAACCATTAGTGGATATTTTGTTGGCTATTGTATAGGATCTAGGGGTTCAAGATTCTTTTGTCCTTCTCACACCACTAGGATCGTGGAATCAGATAGGGCCATTTATTTTGAAGATGATTTTGGGTTTGGTGATAGTAATGGTCCAAAGGAATCTCAATTTAGAGAAGAAAGTGTTTTCATTCCCAGTATAGTTGTTCCTGATAGAGATATTGTTGATCCAGTAGTTGATGAACCAGTAGTTGGTCAGAATGAACTCATTGTTGAAGAGCAGGATATTCCAGCTATTGCAGATGCTGATGTACCCTTGAGGAGGTCACAAAGGACTAGGAGATCAGCTATTCCTGATGACTATGAGGTTTACTTGCAGGAGCATGAGTTTGACATAAGTGATGATTCAGATCCAGTCACTTATGAGGAAGCCATAAGCAGTTCAAATTCAAATTTTTGGTTGGATGCAATGGAAGATGAAATGAAATCCATGGCATCAAATGGAGTTTGGGATTTGGTTGAGTTACCAGAGGGTATCAAGCCTATTGGGTGCAAATGGGTCTTTAAGACTAAAAAGGACTCCAATGGTCAAGTGGAGAGGTATAAGGCTAGACTTGTAGCTAAAGGGTTTAGCCAGAAGGAAGGAATTGATTATACAGAGACTTTCTCTCCTGTATCCACAAAGGATTCTTTTAGAATCATTATGGCGATTGTGGCGCATTATAATCTGGAGTTGCATCAGATGGATGTCAGAACTGCTTTTCTGAATGGTGATTTATATGAGGATGTATATATGGTTCAACCATTTGGTCAACAAACAGGGAATGGTAATTTGGTTTGTAAGCTTAAGAAATCTATTTATGGTCTTAAGCAAGCTTCAAGACAATGGTATCTTAAGTTTGATGAGGTTGTCACCCAAAATGGCTTTAAGGAGAATGTTGTTGATAGATGCATATATATGAAGCTCAATGGGAGCAGTTTTATATTTCTGGTGTTGTATGTTGATGACATACTTTTGGCTACTAATGACACCGACCTATTAGCTGAGACAAAACAAATGTTATGCAACCATTTTGATATGAAAGATCTTGGTGAGGCTTCTTTTGTTTTGGGCATCAAGATTGTTCGAGATAGGATTAATTATGTAGTTCAATTGTCTCAGAGAGCTTATATTGATAGAATCCTTAAGAGATTTGATATGCATAATTGTTCTCCTAGAAGTGTACCGGTTACGAAAGGTGAAAAGTTTTCTAAAGATCAGTGTCCCAAGAATGATAGAAAAAGGATGGCAATGAAGAATGTTCGCTATTCTTCAGCAGTAGGTAGTTTGATGTATGCTCAAGTATGTACACGGCCTGATATAGCTTTTGCTGTGGGTGTGCTTGGTAGATTTATGAGCAATCCTGGTCCTATTCATTACCAAGCAGTTAAGAAGGTCTTTAGGTATCTTCAGGGTACTAAAGATCATATGTTGACATATCGTCGCACCAACTCTCTTAAAGTAGTGGGTTATAGTGATGCAGACTATAAAGGTTGTGTGGATGATAAGAAATCTACCACTGGTTATATATTTATCATGGCAGGAGGTGCTGTGTCTTGGCGGAGTGCTAAGCAGTCAGTGACAGCATCCTCGACTATGGAGGCAGAATATGTGGCGTGTTATGAGGCTACCCGTCATGCAGTTTGGCTACGGAATTTTATCCGTGATTTAGGAGTAGTTGACTCCATTGAGAGGCCTATTATGATGTATTGTGATAATACTGTAGTGGTGTCTTTCTCCAATAATTTAAAAGGTACTCCTAGTGCGAAGTACATTGATGTGAAATATTTTGTGGTAAAGAAGAAAGTTGAAGAGGGCCTCATTACTGTTGTTTACACGCCAACGTATAGTATGGTGGCAGATCCACTGACCAAGGCTTTACCGGTAGGCATATTTGAGGAGCATGTGTTCCGTATGGGATTGTTAGGCAGTTGAGACTGCTGTGGGTCAGTGGGAGTTTGTTATGTTTTCTGTAGTAATATCCATGTTGAGTATTATTTATTTCTTTGAATATTTTAATACATTGATGTATGTGGATCATTATTTATTTATGAGATGATTTATTACACATATTATTGCTCCTATATTTACAGGCCTGTTGAGACTATTAGTCTATGTATATGTGTATGTTGATCCACAGGTGTCATGGTGAATCCCTACTACCTAGTTTGGGTATATTGTTGTATCCTGTCGATACGCAATGTGCTTGAATGAAATGGTTTTGTGTGTTGGGGGATTGCACATGGTTAGGTAAATCTCTACTACCTAGACTGAGTTTATGGCATGCAAAGTGCTCAGTTGAAATGGTATAATATTTTGGGAGATTTACTGAGAGAATCTCTACTGCCTAGTCTAGTATATTGTTGTGCCCTGTCGGTATACTATATATTTGGATGAAATGACATTATGGTTCGAGAGATTCTATAGTAAGTGAGTTTGGATTTTACATGATGATGATTATGCAGTCCAAGTGGGAGAATGTTGAATTAAATTAATATTTGTGGATTTGGCATAATCAATTACTCACTTACAGGGCCTATTTATGCCATTAATGGGACTGGCTTATTTTATTATTTTGTAGTAGGGCCCTTGGTCACACACTCTCTATAAGACTCCAGTTAGCCCATTGGACTGGAGGACCAACTCTCTTTATAAGTCCATTGACTTATCCATATTTTTCCTAGTATAATTATATTATCAAATTATTATTATTTTATGTGTGTCAAAATTAATGGATAAGTCTGACTTGCAGAGACTATTTAAAGGGTCTAGGGCAAGCAAACATGGATATATACCATATAGTATTTGGAAATTAGGGTTTTCAGAGATCTGAGAGTGGTTTGAGAGTAGTGTGTCCATAGGCACTACTTTACATTGTTTTCTATTTTGCAGGATTAAAGATCTATTTATCAATGGCTGCGTTTGGAGGTTAGTAATTTATGATTTATGGAATTTATTATGTATATTTAGATCCATAAAATTTTCTAACATGACAAACTAGCTTATGATCTCTTCACCTTTCATTAGAGTATACAAAGACGGCCGAGTAGACCGACTCGTCGAAAATATTGTTCCCCCATCTTTCAATCTCAAACCGGCGTCCAATCCATAGACCTCATAATCTCCTCCGAAACAGGCTTATCAACAAGGCTTTACATCCCCAAAACCGCCATTAACACCACACAAAAGCTTCCTCTTCTCGTTTACTTTCACGGAGGCGGTTTCTGCATTGAAACCACCTTCTCTACCACTTTCCACAATTACCTAAACTCCTTGGTCAGCTTAGCAAAAATCGTGGCGGTCTCAGTTTAATACCGAAGAGCGCCGGAACATCCTATTCCGGCTGCTTACAACGACTCCTGGGAAGCTCTTAAATGGGTGGACTCTCATGTGGAAGGAGAAGGCTCCTCAGAGTGGCTGAACTCTCATGCTGATTTTGACAGAGTATTATTCGCCGGAGACAGCGCCGGAGCTAACATTTCCAATAACCTCGCCATACGATTAGGCTTATCCGAGGAAACCCTAAAAATTAAGCTTAGAGGGATCGTTTTGGTGCATCCGTATTTCTGCGGCAAGGAACTGGTGGGGGAAGAAGCAAATAAGCTTGAAATTAAAGCTTATGCAAATGGTTTCTGGAGTTTGGCATCGCCATCATCAGTAGGTGGATCAGATGACCGGCTTATAAATCCGGAAAAGGATCCGAATCTGGGGAGGTTAGGGTGTGGGAGAGTTCTCATTTGTGTTGCAGAGAAAGATTTTTTCAAGGACAGAGGATTTTATTACTATGAGCTGTTGAAGAAGACTGCGTGGGGAGGTGATGTAGAGATAATGGAAGCCAAAGGTGAAGACCATGTCTTCCATTTGATTAATTCTGATTGTGATGAAGCTATCACCATGCTCAACAAGATTGTTTCTTTCATTAATTCATCGGAAGGATGAGATTTGATCGACATGGTCGGACATCCAATTTCGTTTTCACATAAAGGAATCATCACGACGTCGGAAAAGTGAGAAAGATTAAAGGCAGATTAATTAATTAAATTAATTTTGTGCTAGATGTGGTGGGTTTTCCGTTTTGTGATGATAATGTTGTTTGTTGTTTTATCAGTTTGTGCCTTGAATTATTCTCCTTTCCTAGCTGTGGTTTTCTTGTTTAATTATAATTTCTTACTGAAAATATAGTAGGGAAAAAAGGATGTACGTTTTAAGTGGATTTAATGAAATATTTGATATTGGAAGGATAAAAGTTGGGGTGCTCTTAAGCCGAGTTGGCAAGCGCCATAGTTCTTTATCTACGTCGGTCGAAGTCCAGGTTTGAACTAGGCAGAGCGGCGATAGAGCGAACTATTCAAAAAAATAAAAAATAAAAAAATCACAGTGGTATTTGAATATTTCCTCTTAATCAGAGTTCAAGTGTTTATTATTCACGTAATGCTTAATGTAACATTTTCATGGGATATGGAAATCCCACCCAGCAGCCCAAATAATTCAGAAAACAGCTTAAAAGGTATCCCATGGGGAGCCGTGGGACAGAACTGTATCCGGTCAAGACTCGTGCATTTTAATATCACTCCTGCTTTTCCATTTCTCTTTTGACTTTTCTTACCCATGACACCTTTTTTTTTTTTTTTTTTCTCTCTAATTTTTTCAACAAAGCTCTCAATCTTATTTCATTAAAAAATCAATAATAATTATTTTTGCGTTCTTTTTCTTTCCTTGAAAAATAATAATAATAATAATAATGATAAGAAGCTCTTTTACTTTTATTTTTTTCTTTTTTTATCAGTTTTTAGTTTTAGGTTTTCTTTCTTCTTTTTTTTTTCTTTTTTTTTGTATATTCTTTTTTTATTTCTTTATTTTATTATTTGTTTTTATCTTTATTTTTCCCTCTAATTATTATTTTTTTCACTTTAGATTTGGTTTTTTTTTTCCCCCATTTCAATTTTTTTCACCTTTTGATTATTTTTGTTTCTTCCTCCCCCTTTCATTAAACGCTTGAATTTTCTTTTTCCAATAGCAATATAAAAATTATGTATGAGAAATTTTTTTATGCCTAGTACATACAATTTTAATAATTAATATTTAATATTATAATAAGTCAATTAGAAAAAACATTTAAAAAATTATTAGATAAGGATATAATCCAATTCTGACCTACTTACCAAACGAGCCACTAGTATCCAATTATATTTCAGTTTATGTTTATGTTTTTGCATATTTTAACTTTAATTTTTTTTTTTGGAATGTAAAATACAATTTTTTTTTTACTATATTATATCTTTATTGAGGATCTATTCTTTAAACTTTTTTCCATAAGGGATATACGCACCATTACATCATAAATCATATATACTTTGGTACGTTACACTCTACACTTTTTTTTTATTGTTATTTTGCACCTTGAATTTCACTTTTCTTTGCACCATTGCATCTTTCTTTCTTTTTTTTATTTAACTTTATAATAGACTTGTCACATGTCTAACACAAAATGAAAATGTAAAGTGCAATTTTATACAGTTTAGGATGTAAAATGCAAAAAATTTTAAATAAAAAATGAATTAAAATACAAGAAAAATGTGTTAAATAATACTATTATATTTTTAAGAAGTTCGTAAAAAATTAATTTAATTTTTTAAAACAAAAATGAAAATCTTTACATAAGTAGATATCCTAAGAAAATAAATAAATAAAGATCAATAAAAGAACTTGAACATGCATTAAAAAATTAGAACAGTCAAATTTTATATAAAAATATATATATATATATATATATTAGAAAATCTTATAAGTATTTTTTCCTAAATAATAAATATAAATATAAAAACTACACGTGAAAAATAAAAATAAAATATTTTGTAATAACAATTTTTCAATATTAGATTTTATGATAGCTTATTTTTTTTATGGGCCTTTATGTTTTTTTTTTTATTAACAATCTTTCTAATATATACAAATTATTATTTAAATTTTATACAAATAAAATATATATTAATTAAAATTTTTTATTTAATAATTTTGCATTTTACACAATAAACGATATAGAATTGCACTTTGTACTTTTATTTTTTTCACTTTACATGTCAGCCATGTGACAAATATGTTAAAAAGTTAATAGAAAAAGGGAAGAAGGGTGCAACGGTGCAAGGGAAGTTCAATGTGTAAAATGTTAGAAAAAGGTTTAGGTTTCAAAGTATCATAGCACGTATAATTTAGGGGAATTTGGCCCTTTACCCTCCTTGGCAAGGCGTTAACGAAATATACCCCTCTTCTTTCATTTGTTTTTTTTTAACCCTTTAATATCAATTATAACCTTAAAATAATTTTAAAAGACATATATATCTTTTTACATTAATTTCCAATTTATTTTCACAAAAAACTTTTTCTTCACCCCATCCCACATCATATCCCACACCATGAAAAACCCTTTAACTTTTCAACTAAAAAACAAAAATCTATTTTTTTTTTCTATTTTTTAATCCACTTATAAGCATCATCAGTTAATTTTTTTTTTTTTTTTGTTTATTGCCATGTGTGATGTATATATTGTGTGGATTTCATATTTACATCAAATACTTGGAATTTTAAGAATAACATTCTTTGAGTACAATGTGATATGTTTAGGAATGTGAATCACTTTATTGATGTTTAAAACCGGTTAAAAATTTGAAATTTATGTTAGATTAAGGTTTTTATATGGAAGTTATTAAAATCTAAGTTTTAGGATAAATTGACACTGGGTAACAATAGGAAATGAAGAGACAAAAAAAATGGGACCGGTTTGGCCTGAAACGGTGGTCGGAGGTGGGAGAAAATTCCGGGTCGGAATTCGGGTACCAGACCAGGTTCGGACGGGTTCGGGCCGACCTGCTGGAGGTTGAAGGAGAAGCGAACGACATGTCGTCTGTTACTAACGACATGTTGTTTGGTCGGCCAGCCCATACGACACGTCGTCCTAGTAAGACGACATGTCGTTAATTATAAATGACATGTCGTTTTTGTGCGTGTGTAATGGACCACTTGCCGTTTTGCTAACGTAATCGATGATGTCAACCCTTTTTTTTTTTTTTTTAATAAAGAGTTTTGGGGTTCAAAAGGAGAAAAAAATATGGAGTTGATTAAGGTTTATAGTTTGGCACAAGCTTAAAAATTAAAACTGATATAAATTAATTTTGGAAGTGATAAAAAATGTGGAATTGGTTGGATAAATAAATGTGTTTGATCAAATTTTATGTTATTTTAAGTTGTTTATACGTAGTTATATATATATATATATATATACATATATATACACTTTAAATGTAGATGAAAATGAGCAGCATTGGCAATTTAAATTGAAATGGTTATTTTGTATTGTTTAGAATTATATAAATTATGTATTTGTAATTTAGGATTATGGTTATTTATATATGCATACATAGTTGACTATGTGGCTAAAGGTACTTAAAAATTTATTAATGTTGTTAAGTTACATTTATAGGTTGTATTTTCTAATGGCACCAAAAAGGAATTTGCGATGTCAATCGAAGAAGGGAGTTAAGAAGATGCAAACTAAGAGACGCGGTGGCAGCATATCAGCACCCAACTCTAAGCGTCGACGAACTAATAGGCAACAATCCAAAATTGAAAAAGAAACCACCAAACTTCCAGGGCACGTTCCACTCTCCTCTTCCTCATCTGAGATGGTAAGTTTTATCTTCATTTATGTAGTTTGGTGTGGTAAGTGATAATACATCTGTCGGTATTTATTCATGAGTGTTATATTGATGACATTTTATATTGTATCTATTTAATTATTTGGCAGTCATCCATCAAAGGCCATTGTCCCATATGGGAGGCATCTCGAAGCACATATTCATGTGATTTGACACTTCATAGCTATGTGCGTGGGAAGTCACCCAAACTTAGCGTGCCGTAGTGGAGATGTGATTATGTAAGTCTATACATATATTTAAAAAAATTTTGACTAAGTTTCCGAATTTGTGGATAATGACGTTACGTTCTAATTTTCAGGTGTACATCCCTGTCAACAATGGAGGCGCCCATTGGTTGGCAGCATGTGTGGACTTGAAGGCTCGACATATTGATTTATACGATCCAAATATGGGAAATAAATATGTCTAGAACAAAGAGTTGGACAACGCGAAATGCCTTAAGTATATGCTGCCTTACCTATTAAGGTATGGGGGATATTACGAGAAGAATCCAGAAGTGCTTCCCACTTTAGAGCCATTCACAATGACCATGATCAAAGATGCACCCTGCCAAGATAATGGGTATGAATATGTCGTCATTTCCAACCACTACTATTGCTGCTGTTTAATTGTGCTTACGTGTGGGAATTCACGTGGTTGGTTTTCATTAATGCTATTCTGTAGGGGTGATTGTGGCATCTTTGCTTTGAAATTTATTGAATACAAGAGCAGTGAGGAGAACCTTTTATTTGGCCAGGAAGACATTAGCTTGTTTAGAAAAAAATATGCTGTTGACTTGTACTTTAATAAATTTTCAATGTAGATCGTATGTTTAATATTATGACATCCTAATTAATGGTATCTTAATATGCAGAATCTAGTTTTAGTAATGATAACCATTGACAAAATAAGAGAAAAGAAGACCCTTGGTAGTGATAAAAATTCAAACAAAGATGATTACCGATATGCTTTCGGTAACATCAATTCACATATTTTTTGACTCCAAAGAGTCCACTAATGCATGTTTCCGATGCAAAATATATATTCATCACTAACCCTAAAAAGAAAAAACCCCAAAAGTTTGGAAAAAGTTTTCAAATTGGCAAAAAAATTTGATTACCGTAGGTTTCATGGGTAATTACCGAAACCCCAGTGTTAATCGCATTTTATCAATTTTTTGGCCCCCAAAAGTCCCCTAATGAGTGTTAAATGCAACAACATGCAAAATATACGTTCTTCAATGATTCTAAGGAGAAACAATCCCAAACATTAGGAAAAAGTTCTCAAATTGGCAAAAAATACTTGATTACCGTAGGGCCTTCAGTAATTATGGATGAAACCTACGGTAATCCGTTTAAACTGGCTAGAAAATTTACCAAAGATTTCATCGGTAATTACCGAAGGCTCTACAATAATCACATTTGACAACTTTTTTGGCCCCCAAAAGTCTTCTAATGTGTGTTAAATGCAAAATATATATTCTTCAATGATTCTAAGGAGAAAAAATCCCAAACGTTAGGAAAAAGTTTTCAAATTGGCAAAAAAACTTGATTGCCGTAGGGCCTTCGGTAATTACCGATGAACCTACAGTAATCAGTTTAAACTTGTTGGAAAAATTACCGACGATTTCATCGGCAATTACCGAAGGCCCTACAGTAATCACATTTGACAACTTTTCTAGCCCCCACAAGTCCCTTAATGTGTGTTAAATGCAACAACATGCAAAATATACATTTTTCAATGATACCGAGAAGAAAAAATCCCAAACGTTAGGAAAAAGTTCTCAAATTGGCAAAAAATACTTGATTACCGTAGCGCCTTCGATAATTACCAATGAAACCATCGGTAATATTTCCAGAAAGTATAAATCTATTACCGTAGGTTTCATCGGTAATTACCGAAGACCCTACGGTAATCAAGTTTTTTGGCCAATTTGAGAACTTTGTCATAACATTTGGGATTTTTTCTTCTTGGTATCATTAAAAAATGTATATTTTGCATGTTGTTGCATTTAATACACATTAAGGGACTTGTGGGGGCCAAAAAAGTTGTCAAATATGATTACTGTAGGGCCTTCGGTAATTGCCGATGAAATCGTCAGTAATTTTTCCAGCAAGTTTAAACTGATTACCATAGGTTTCATCGGTAATTACCGAAGGCCCTATGGTAATCAAGTTTTTTTGCCAATTTGAAAACTTTTTCCTGACATTTGGGGTTTTTTCTCCTTAGAATCATTGAAGAATATATATTTTGCATGTTTTTGCATTTAACACACATTAGGAGACTTATGGGGCCAAAAAAGTTGTCAAATGTGATTACTGTAGGGTCTTCGGTAATTACCAATGAAATCGTCAGTAAATTTTCCAGCAAGTTTAAACTGATTACCGTAGGTTTCATTGGTAATTACCGAAGGCCCTACGGTAATCAAGTTTTTTTGCCAATTTGAGAACTTTTTTATAACATTTGGGGTTTTTTCTTCTTGGTATCATTGAAAAATGTATATTTTGCATGTTGTTGCATTTAACACACATTAAGGGACTTGTGGGGGCCAAACAAGTCGTCAAATGTGATTACTGTAGGGCCTTCTATAATTACCGATGAAATCGTCAGTAGTTTTTCCAGCAAGTTTAAACTGATTACCGTAGGTTTCATCGGTAACTACCGAAGGCCCTATAGTAATCAAGTTTTTTTGCCAATTTGATAACTTTTTCAGAATTTTTGGGGTTTTTTCTCCTTAGGATCATTGAAGAAAGTATATTTTGCATGTTTTTGCATTTAACACACATTAAGGGACTTGTGGGGGCCAAAAAAGTTGTCAAAGGTGATTACAAAATTACTGACGATTTCATCAGTAATTACCGAAGGCCCTACGGTAATTAAGTTTTTTTGGCAATTTGAGAACTTTTTCATAACGTTTGGGGTTTTTTCTTCTTGGTATCATTGAAAAATGTATATTTTGCATGTTGTTGCATTTAACACACATTAAGGGACTTGTGGGGGCCAATAAAGTTGTCAAATATGATTACTGAAGGGCCTTCGGTAATTACCGATGAAATCTTTGGTAATTTTTCCAGCAAGTTTAAACTGATTACCATAGGTTTCATCGGTAATTACCGAAGGCCCTATGGTAATCAAGGTTTTTTGCCAATTTGAGAACTTTTTTAGAATTTTTGGAGTTTTTTCTCTTTAGGATCATTGAAAAATGTATATTTTGCATGTTTTTGCATTTAACACACATTAGGGGACTTGTGGGGGCCAAAAAATTGGTAAAATATGATTACCATAGGGGTTTCGGTAATTACCAATAAAACCTACGGTAATTTTTCCAGCAACTACAAATTGAATGCTTTCACTTATTAATGTCATTTTTTCTCTTACTTTGTCAACAATTATCATTAATAAAGCTCGATTTAGCATATTCTCGGTGGAAACACACACAATTGAAGTTGTCGGATGGAATTGTGGTGATTTTTTTACAATGGTGGACAAATGTCAATTACCGATGATGCATCGGTAATTACCATTGGGTAGTAATAGCATCCGTGAAAAAGTAAGAAACCTACAAAAAATTGAACACAGAATGATATTTTAAAAACACAATACGACAGATGACTTTGCCAACAAAGCAACACATAAAACCAACATCTATTATGCCAAAACACATGTTAGCGGTTGAGCTACTAATTGCATTGCCTACTACATTGCATAACACACGAATACCGCATAACATGCCCCCATTGGCTTAATATAGCATAGAGCAATTTATGGTCCTTCAGTTGAATGGTGCTGTTGGTTGGTAGTGCGATCAAGAGGTACGGCGGCCGAGCATGATCGGCTACTGTGACCAATCTGTTTGCATCCCCTGCATCTATATTGAAGATGCTCCTCTCCTTGAGATTGAATCCTCTTCTTTCTTGGTCTTCCTGACTGTTTGCCAATATTAGGTGGAAGTACAAGCTGGTTTATGACATCATCTCGAGCATGCCACTGACATTTATCTCCAAGTGGATATATGGTTTCCGAATATGCGTCACAGAGTGAGTCAACTTAGTAATGCACCGAGCAAAGGATATATGGAGAAATATGTCGATGCTTACATGCTTCAATTGCATGGATACAAGGAAATCCATCAATGTCGAATTCCTTGCATGAGCATGTCTTATTTTCTAAGTTGACTACTCCAACAAACATGCCATAGCCAACAATTTGAAACTCGTATAAGTTCAATGGAATAACACGTAAGCCTCTGCCATTATTTAGCACTCTTTCATGATATTTTCCAACCAATTAGTAACAAGAGTTTGCATTGCAGCTGCGTTATTTCGATGTTCATACCCCTAGTTGATTAATTCTTCAATCATGTCTGCAAACAAAATAGCTAAAAAACATTACAAACTCTAGTATTGCCCTTCCTCCTCATGATAATAATCCTCTTCTTTCTTGGTCTTCCTGACTGTTTGCCAATATTAGGTGGAAGTACAAGCTGGTTTATGACATCATCTCGAGCATGCCACTGACATTTATCTCCAAGTGGATATATGGTTTCCGAATATGCGTCACAGAGTGAGTCAACTTAGTAATGCACCGAGCAAAGGATATATGGAGAAATATGTCGATGCTTACATGCTTCAATTGCATGGATACAAGGAAATCCATCAATGTCGAATTCCTTGCATGAGCATGTCTTATTTTCTAAGTTGACTACTCCAACAAACATGCCATAGCCAACAATTTGAAACTCGTATAAGTTCAATGGAATAACACGTAAGCCTCTGCCATTATTTAGCACTCTTTCATGATATTTTCCAACCAATTAGTAACAAGAGTTTGCATTGCAGCTGCGTTATTTCGATGTTCATACCCCTAGTTGATTAATTCTTCAATCATGTCTGCAAACAAAACAGCTAAAAAACATTACAAACTCTAGTATTGCCCTTCCTCCTCATGATAATTATAGCAGACTATGCCTTCTAACGCAAGGAAAAAAAATTGCTAAATTATAACAAAACCAATATAATATCAACCAATATAATATTAAATACAGTAATCACATAATAAAAGCATTAAAAGTTAACTAAAGACTATAACTTTAGATATTTAGATATCATAAAACATCAACAGCAAGTAGACTTCTCATATAAAACATTTAATATGTCCCCAAGAAGATAATAATCATCAAATTCGGCTCCTACCATGGACCTACCAATAATCCAAACCACAACAGCTGTGGTCCTTGTGGTCCTTACAATTTTGAATAGAAACCTAAAGTGAAAGAGCTTCATGATATCATAATATGCTGACAACACAAATACAATTGAGTGAATAACCTTCCACCAGTTCCTTTCACTTTAAAGAGAAAAAAGTTCATCCTACATAACAACAAGCAGGGAGGATTGAGCATTTCTTAAAAATTAACAATGTTTCAGAACATGTGACAAATAAATTGCTTAATTTTTAAAATCCTAAAAACTAGTTATTAAGTGCACAGGAGAAAAAAGGTTCTTAGATAAAGGCAGAAATTTTGTGGTTCGATAAAATAAAGTAGAAAGCTAAGGCATAGATATTAATTTGAACATTGTTATACAGATAATGAGGATCCATTAATAGTTCCAACCAAGTCAGAGATCAAAATGCCAACTCCCTGTGTGTAGAATGTACAAATATACAACAATGAAAGGAACTCAATGTTGACCTTAATTTGAAGGTCAACAAATATAAACTGAACAAGAACAATATAGGTAATAATACTATTACACTACTTTGACCAATATAGGAACCAAATGGACCTCCAAAATTCAGAACATCTAAATTTTTTAGTCTGGCTAATGATGAAATGAGGAAAAGCAACATCTAAATTTTGAAGTGCATGTAAATGTTGATATCTATTTGTGCAATTTCAATTGGTTTACTCGTTTTTTCATATGAACACCTTATTTTACATTCATTGTGATTTTGTCTGTTTTCTAATATCTTTTCTTGGCTTTTTTCCCCTTAATGTGTGTGTATTTGTCAATACTATTGTGGTGGCTAACTTCCAAAAAGCATAATTGATTCGCAGCCAAACCGAGGAACTCATATAAAATGTCTTCCTTGCACAGCTCCCATATTTTTCTATTATTATCATACGTTAACCTATCATTGCATCTTTTAACATGAAGTGCAGAGGGAAATGATTCCACAACATCATAACTGGAGTTTGAGCTAAATCAATAAATGAAAGCCCCAATGGACTGTTTAAATCAATAAACATGCATGAGAAATGACTAAATTAGAAGGGGATAAATACAAAAAATATCAACAAAGAAAATGGAGAACAATATTTGTGAAGTATCTCTTTGACACAAGAATAATTTACTTGAATAAAAGATATTAAAGTAATAATAATAATATAAATAAAAATAGAAAGAAAAATGCATGATGATACAAAAAAAAACAAAGGAAAAACAAAGTGCATTTACATTGGATATTAAGTGTTATGAAGCGTATGAATGCAAATACTTTAAATCGAAAAACTCATTCATAGAACTCAAAGAAAGACACTGAAAACAATATCGCTAAACAATTCACTTCGTAAACCATGATTAATGCTGCAGAATAACACTACCCCAGGAAAACTTAACTCGTAGAGCCCAAATCCAACTAAAGCTACCAAAGGAACAGCTGAAAGTGGACTCAAAAACTTGAAGAATAGATATAGAAAATCTAATTAACAACAGCTTCAGAATTCCAATTGTTTGTAGGACAAAACTATTTTGGAGAAAACATTAAAAGGCATCAGTGCAAACACTCAACAGCCTTAACAAATATTTGACAATAGTTTTTGTAGTCGAGTTCTATTACTTCTCCAGTTCCCCATTAGAATGAGAAGCCAAATTTCAGAGCTTCAACTTTCCTCACTTCCATTTTCTCACTCCACTTCCCAAGTACAACATATATGTTAGACAAAATTACATATGTAGATATTGGCTTAGGATTTAAACTAAATATTTTCTTTGCTAGACAACATTATAAAAGGTTAAGCACATTCAAACATAAGACCAGTTAACATTAAATAATTATCAACATCAAAAATTTAAGCTTTAAGAAAACATATAGTTTTAACAAGAATGAAATAGTAAGTGGGATGCTTATTGTTTATTTTTATCATTTCTATGTTCACTACCATTATTATGGTTCTTTTAGTCTTTGCTCACAAATAAAATAAAATAAAATAAAATATAAAAAAAACAAGGAAATGACCTAAAATGGGGTTTGCAACCAAAAAATGAAATAGGAATAAAAAATTGTAAAGTCTTGAGAAAATGTTCCACAATAAGTGGTGGGTTTTGAATTTTTAATCAAAAAGGTGATAGGGAAGTGTCCCATAAACGTTTATAGCGCCCTTGGGTGGTTCTTTATCAGATTTCTTCATCGTGGGATCAGCACAGACAACAACATAAATTTTCTTATATAGTTCTTCAAGGCTATCTGCTTAATTCCTTCTTCTATGTACTCATTAAAGGATTTCACTCAACCTTCCTGCTAATGTCAAAGAATTTGTATGAATATATACCACAATGATGCATATGATATTTTGTGCAGTAGCCAATTATAGTAGCTCGTGTAGGAACCTCAGAAGACAACGTATTGAGGTTATTTTTAATTACATAAAGTGCAATGCACCCATAACTCATTGGAAGAAACTTAAATTATCAATCAACAAAAAGGATGAACATCTTGACTTTTAAAATTAATATTATCAAACAATAGAAAAGCATGATTAAGTAAAAAAGGAAAAATAAAAAGTTCTTCAACAACTCAACTAGAAAAATGTATTCTGATGTGTTACTTCAAGACATTGCATCAAGCATTCTACTTAGCAGTCTTTGTCTTTGAAGAAACAAGAGCATGCCTAGAATAGGGCAAAGAAATGCAAAAAGGTAAAACTAAATATTTAGAAATATTCTATCAGAATGAGGACATAAATTAAGCAACTCAGCCCTACCTAAATGCATAGATGCAATAGGTCCTCCATATCCAAACATGTCAAAAAAAGGTTGCAAAATCAAGATATGCTTGAAAGATAAATTTCAATGAGTAAACACTAAGAAGATAGTGGACACAGGACATAACTTACAAAAAAATTGTACTTCGAATATGGAGGAAGAAATGCACGCTAATAAATAACCAAGAGAAACAGAAAATAAGATAAAGTACATGTACAAAATAAGATGTATATTTCTCTTTATATTAGAATGAAACATACATGCACAAGTTACAAAAGTTAGTGTCAGTTTTCACCATATAAATAAGTGTATTCATAAGATAAAAGCAAAATAAAAAGATTTTGAAAACAATTTTTACCATAAGGTATGGAGGTTTTAATTGTATTGCCTGTCTTTTTGAAGACCTGCGAAGTGATGCGCCCATCTTTCCCCTGTATAGAATATATGTAAATGACACCTTTTGAGGAACACAAAAACCTCACAGAACATGGAAATCAGATTTAATAAATAACACTTATTATCATAATAACAGTAATGAAAAATGTATTTTCTTGTAAGGCTGCTTAGGGTTTTAGTTCTTTCACAAATTCTTCTTCTGTTTGACTAGTGTATCCACTTTATAGGGAAAACAATTTCTTTAATTCATTATGCCTCTTTGAAGTACCAATAGCTTGTTCAAGAAATCACATCAAGAATGAGCATTAAAAAGAAAATATAAAAAAGAGCACATAATGAATATGAAATTTGGCCAATTAAACACTAGAACAGAATAAAATTAGCCACCAAATCTATAGGACCCTGTTATGAAACATATCTACTGACGAAGTCCAGGTCCGAAGGGCCAGCATAAATTAATTGGAAGTCCAGGTCCAAAGTGATAATATAATGAAAACTAATAAAAAAAGACTTGGTTAACTTTTTAACATTTGATGAAAAAATTTGTTAGTGGGTCATTGTAAAGAATGACATGCTAAACTTCCAGAAGAAAAATCTTCACCTCTGCTGCACCAAAGATTTCCATATAACCATTGGCAAAAAACATGTTCTACTTAACAGCTTAATGATAATGATGGAATTCTAAAACATAAGACTATCTCCTTATTCATGCATTCAAAGTATAAACCAGACCAGAATTTCTAAATCGAAAAAAGTCAAAAAGGGATGAAAGGAGAAAGGGCAATGCTTACCTGCTGTGGTTGGTTTGTTATCTTCCCTAAGAACACGTATCGTGAGTGAGGATAGGTTTGAGGGAAGATTGCAAAAAGGGGTTGTGTTGACATGGCATAGGTTCCGACCATCGTTTGCCCTACTAATAAGTTCTGTAGATAACTGAAGCCATGAAGATGAGAAAGAAAAGTCGCCGGGAGAGGGAAGAAGTTGCTGGAAGAATTTAAGAGGTCATATCGTAAGAGGGAAATGGATCCTAGAGAAAGAGAGAGTGAGAGGGAAAAGAATCATGTGGAGAAGAAGGAAAAGGAAATGGAATGGAGCAAAAGAAATATAAAATAAAATAACAAAAAAACAGATAAAAAATAGAGAGAGAAAGAGAGAGAGAGAGAGAGAGAGAGGGGGGGAGGGGAGGGAAATTAGATACGAAATGTTGTAGGTGGGATACTGGTAAGAGGAAGAAAGAAATTGTAAGTGATTTAAAGGGTAAGGGTAGAGTTGGAATATTGAAAAAAACGTGGGTAGACAAAAAAAGTTTAAAGAAAGAGGGGTATTTTTCATTAAGCCCTTTAAAATAAGGGCATTGGGCCAAATTCCCCTATAATTTACGATACAGCAGTGCCAATATCCTTTTTCATAGGGATGTAAATTTGGGCTCTCGAGCCCGATCCAAACCCAAAAATTTGAGTTCAGAAGGGTTCGAGCTTTTGGGCCTAGAGAGAGAATTCTGGCCAGATTGGGTTAGACTAATGTGCCAAAGGGTTTTTCCCATAAATAACCACCTTACAACTCCATTTTAGAAAAATAGCAAAATTTTTTTTAAAAAAAAAACTAGCCACCTTGGGACAAAAATACCCTTGATAAAATTGAAAATTACACAAAAACTTTCCTTTCTTCTACACAGCCGTTCGTTCGTGGGGGTGAGGTTTATACAAAACTGTTCGTGGGGTTTCTCTAAACTCTTTGCATCTCATCGCCTCTCACTCTCAATTTTTTGTATTTTCTCAGATCTCAAACTAAAATCAGGTAAAAATTTTATCTTTTTTCTTATTAGATGAAAGTAAGGAAATATGTATTTTTTTTGTTTTTTCTCTTTCTATTTTTTCTTGTAAGTTTTATTAGTTTAGGGTTTTTTAAGCTTTTTATTTGATATGGGTATGCAAGAAATTGATTTATGAGATGTTCTATGTAATTTTAAAGATACTTTAGGTGGCATATGGTTTGAAAATGGGAGAAATTTTGTGTAAAACTGAAAAATCGCGAAAAACAGTAAAAACGGAGGAAATTTGGCGAAAAAGATGAATTTCCGCCAATTTCCTCCAGTTTGTCAGTTTTCGCAAATTTCCGCCAATTTTCCGCCAATTTTCCGCCAGTTTTCCGCCATTTTTCCGCCAGTAGGAAAAAGCTATATTTGGCCCGAAAAAAAAAACAGAATCAACTTTTTTAATACAGTTAATATGTTTGTTTAATATTATTCAAAATTTTATATATTTATTGATTTAGTTTAACGTTATTCATTTAATTTTGTAGTCAAATGGAAGATGATGACATTGTAATTGCGGTTTTATACAATGGAACATTGGTACAAAATGATAGTGGTGATTGGGAATATCAAAATGGTAAAAATGTAATGGTTTCCGTCGGCAAGAGATGTACAAAATCAGAGTTAGAGGATAAGATTTTCAATTCTATTGAGATAGATCGAAATGAATATTTGCTAAAGCTAAAATGGATATATGGACGATGTGCAGAAAAGTTGGATCCTACAGAAATACGATGTGATAGGGATGTGAAATGCTTTCTTCAAGAAGTGAGGAATGGAGGGATGACAATGATGCGGCCTCCATTGTATGTTGAGGTGATTTCAATAGTTGAACATGTATGTAGAAATGTTCATCAAACAGCATTTGCTTCGGATAGTGGGAGTAATCTTCATTCTTTTTCTTGTCCTCCAATTGGCGGTCGTCTACCACAAGCTTCCGGTACTGAACCAATTCAGGCTACATCTCAGGAAATTATGGTTCAAGAAACTCAGTTTAGAGATCAAGTTGATGTTCGTGGGGGGGCCTGGACATCATTTAACATTCACGAAGGAGTTGATGTTGGAGGTGACTATGCTGAACGGTTTCCTAACGACGAGGAGTATGAGCAGTTGCATCATATTGATCATGATGAGAATTACAATGCAGCAGGGGATGATGTTGGTCATAATGATGCAGATTTTGATCATGAGTTGCCGGATAATGATAATGATATGCATCCTGAAATAAACAATGAAGGAGTTGATGATGTTAGGGTTCATCGTGCTACAAGTGACCACATATCATCGAGCAACAGAAGTGGTTCTATGGCCATATTTTCGTCAAAGTTCACTGGCTGTGAGAGCATAGTAGTTGGACAATTATTTCGCAACAAACGTGACCTACAGAATAAACTGAGTATCTATTGCATGCGAGAAAATAAGGAGTTCAAGGTGACACGATCAACTACACAACGGTATGAGGTTGTATGCTTGGAAAATACTTGTAAATGGCGACTACGTGCAACCACATTTAAAAATGGAGAAATATTTGTTGTGAGAATTTTTGATAATGTACACAGTTACTCGTTAGATATCGTGCATCGAGAACACAAGCAAGCCAGTAGCCGGGTTATCGGGCAATGTATCAAATCTAAATATGAAGGTATTGCACGTGTTTACAAACCCAAAGAAATTCAACATGATTTTTTGTAGAAATATGGGGTGAATATAAGCTACAACAAAGCATGGAGAGGTAAAGAGTATGCACTTAACAGTGTTAGGGGATCTCCAGAGGAGAATTTTGCTAAGTTACCTGCCTACTGTTTTGAGTTAGTGTCGAAGAACCCTGGGACTATTACACGTATCAAAACAGACGATAATAACAATTTTGTATATTTCTTTATGGCGATTGGAGCAAGCATTAGGGGATTTAAATCCCACATAAGATCCGTATTGGCTGTTGATGCAACTACATTGAAAGGGAAATACAAAGGGTACATGTATATTGCATCGGGCATGGATGGCAATAAGCAAATATATTGATACGAACCTAGGACGACCTGCTCCTAAACCCGTATTATATTAGCCCGGATCTTTAATTAAGTTCAAGTTCTAATGGAATGGACCTCAACCTCTAACCAACCTGTGGTTAGAAACCTTGGTATAATGTAGACGCCACAATAGGGGATGGAAAACCTATTGATAAGTCAAGCTAAAACAACCAATTCTCTAATGGTGTTTTAGGTGTTCTCAAAGAACAAAGAGATAATTAATCTCACAAGTATTTTTTTTAATCAAATCAAAGTTTTTAAAGTTATATTATTAATGAAAAATAAGCCTTTAAATAGGCTTTGAAAGAAACAAAATAAACCCTAAAAACCCTAGGAAAAACCAGCCACACAATGAAGAAGTCTACCTTGGCCGAAACTTTCCTTTTCCTAATCTAATTTGGATTAATTAATTCCTTTATTTTGAATTAGGAATTAATTAATTTACAATGAAAATAATAAAATAATAACTTTCCTAATCTTATTTGTCCAGATAATAAATAAATAGAAACTAAAAAATAATGGTAGTTTCCTAAAACAAAAAGTAGAATAAAATTAGGAAACTAAAATACTAGCTTTTTGACTAAATTGACTTTGACCAATCTTTGACCAAATTGAGCTCCAAATCAGCTTCTAGATGCTTTGTAGGATGCCAAATAAACTGAATATGAAGGCCCACACGTTGCCCATGCTTGGAAAAATAAGAAAAGGCTAATACAGTAAAATACAGTAAAGCCAGCAAGCAATACAGCAAATTCGGCCAAATTGTTGAAGCTGTCCATACAAGCCCTTTTTGATTGCATTTGAGGCTGCTTTAACTTGATTCCATGACCTCTTAGGCATATGTATTGAACCCATAAAGCATTGGAACCATTTCATGCTTCTAGGACTCCAAAAATGTACCAAAACCGTCACCCGGGTCCGTATCGGCTTCCACCACTTGAATGCTTCGAATAGGCTTTGTATCTTCAAGTATGGACAAGCTCTGTTGAGATTGATTACCCTCTGTATAAATACTCCCAGGTTGCCCTTAAATCTCTTAATTTGAGCTCTTGTGTTTGGCCTAGTCTTCATCCGTGTCGAGTCAGCACCCCAGCGGGTTATCGGTAGAGCGGGCTCGGGCGGAATCACATCATATATCCTTTGGCTTTCGGCATTGGAGATGGAGAGAACGAGCAAGCATATACATGGTTTTTCCAAAACCTGAAGGATGCCATCGGAGATTTTCCAGATTTGGTGTTTGTGAGTGATAGACACCCCGCTATTGAAAGGGCATTACGCAAAGTTTTTCCCAATGCATACCATGCGTTGTGCACGTACCATATAAGCAGAAATATTAAAGCAAATGGACATGCGAAAGATGAATCAATAATACAATGTTTCATGCTCGCAGCTAGTGCATATTTGGTTGAAGATTTTGAGTTTTATATGGGGCAAATTGAGGCAAAAAACATTAGGGCTGCCCAGTACATTCGATCATGTGACCCTACAAGGTGGGCACGTTCTCTTTATCCATGTAGAAGGTACACTATCATGACCACCAATATTGCAGAAAGCTTGAATGGCATTCTGCTAGATGCTAGAGAGATGCCAATAGTAGCATTAATAGAGCACATACGGGATTTACTGCAAAGGTGGTTTTATGAGCGACGTACTGCAGGTGCAAAATTGACAAAGCCTGTGACTGACCATATGGAAGAGCAACTCAAACTACGAAATTTGGAGTCCATCGGACTACGTGTGAAAGCCATTAATATGCATGAATTTCTTGTGGAAGGTGGGAGTTTGAGGGGT
The DNA here is from genome assembly GCF_031755915.1 of Ziziphus jujuba. Taxonomy (NCBI): domain Eukaryota; kingdom Viridiplantae; phylum Streptophyta; class Magnoliopsida; order Rosales; family Rhamnaceae; genus Ziziphus; species Ziziphus jujuba. Next base: position 11,465,952 of record NC_083387.1, on the reverse strand, counting down.
ACAATTAATCTCCAATCAAAAACATGCTCATGCAAAGTCTTCGATCTTGATCAATATCCTTGTGATCATTGTATTTCCGCTTGCAGAGACCGAAAAATTGCTCCTTATGGCATGTGTTCTCATTACTACACCGTGGATGCATATCGTGCAGCTTATGCTGAGTCCATTTATCCTTTGTTAGATGAAAAACAGTGGCATGTCCCGGATGACGTGGCAAGTCGCATTGTTCTTCCACCAAGATGGACACGTAGGCGAGCCGGTAGACCAAGGATGCAACGCATATCATCCGAAGGTGAAGATGTTATTGGACGTAGATGTAGCCGATGCGGTGGTGTTGGACATTATAGGCAGAGATGTACGAATCCATTGTCTTATGCTTCGAATTAGAAAGTTTTAATTTAGTGTTATGGTTTAATATGTTTTGATAATTATTTCTTTTTTTTTTTTTTGAATTTAATCCTAAATGAAAAGATGCTTTCTGGAATTGATTTTCAATCTTTAGTTTACATATCATTTTATGAAATGTCCAAATGATTTTGAAAATAAAAACAAACATATATCAATTTTATTTTTATTTAAAATGGTTATTGATTTTAAATGTCACTACATTTTTTGTTAATTCCATCTTCATCTTATATAATATTTGTCTCCACTCTCAATTTTTTTTATCCTACTATTAACTTATATAATCTATTAGAAATTGATTTTCCAAGTGGAGGAAATTAGTTTCTAATAGGAGTAAAAATTATTCAACAATTTCCGCTTGGAGGAAATGTTTTCCAACAGGAGGAAAACTATTTCCGCTTGGAGGAAAATTTTTCCACCTGGCGGAAATTTATCAAGAGGCTTCAATTTTTCTTCATATGGGATTTCCGACTGGAGGAACGTTTTTCCTCCATTTTTCCTCCAGTAGGAAAATTTTTCGGCCTATAGGAAATATTTCCGACAAGCGGAAAATTTTTTAAAATTTGCAATTGAGCTCTTAAGGCGTTTGTGCATAACGGAATTCTAATAAATAAACATGGCACATTTCCTATAAGGTCAATTACTTATCATTACATCAATACCACATTGTTATCTTTGTTAAATGAACATTATAAGCCACCATTATATTTACAATTAAAAGTCAAATATAATAAATAATATGCATCTATAAACATGAAAAAAGGAAAGAAAAAAGCATCACCACGCAGCTCATATGCTAAGTTCTTTGTTGTAAACCTCATATGCATACTTCTTCCTAAAGAACTCCATGTTATCTTGTGTGAATGTCAATGGTAATCTAGCATGTAAGAATTCGATGGTCTTGAGTGTAAATATGCCACAGTCCTCTAACTCTGATTTTGTGCATCTCTTGCCGACGGAAACCATTACATTTTTACCATTTCGATATTCCCAATCACCACTATCATTTTGTACCAATGTTCCATTGTATAAAACCGCAATTACAATGTCATCATCTTCCATTTGACTACAAAATTAAATGAATAACGTTAAACTAAATCAATAAATATATAAAATTTTGAATAATATTAAACAAACATATTAATTGTATTAAAAAAGTTGATTCTGTTTTTTTTTTCGAGCCAAATATAGCTTTTTCCTACTGGCGGAAAATTGGCGGAAAACTGGCGGAAAACTGATGGAAAACTGGCGGAAAAATGGCGGAAAACTGGCGGAAAACTGGCGGAAAATTGGCGGAAAATTGGCGGAAATTTGCGAAAACTGACAAACTGGAGGAAATTGTCGGAAATTCATCTTTTTCGCCAAATTTCCTCCGTTTTTACTGTTTTCGCGATTTTTCAGTTTTACACAAAATTTCTCCCATTTTCAAACCATATGCCACCTAAAGTATCTTTAAAATCACATAGAACATCTCATAAATCAATTTCTTGCATACCCATATCAAATAAAAAGCTTAAAAAACCATAAACTAATAAAACTTACAAGAAAAAATAGAAAGAGAAAAAACAAAAAAAATACATATTTCCTTACTTTCATCTAATAAGAAAAAAGATAAAATTTTTACCTAATTTTAGTTTGAGATCTGAGAAAATACAAAAAAATGAGAGTGAGAGGCGATGAGATGCAAAGAGTTTAGAGAAACCCCACGAACAGTTTTGTATAAACCCCACCCCCACGAACGAACAGCTGTGTAGAAGAAAGGAAAGCTTTTGTAGATAAGGGTACTTTAGTCCAAACGGGTAAAATATTGGTTAGTTTTTAAAAAAATAAAAAAATTTGCTATTTTTCTAAAATGCAATTGTAAAGTGGCTAGTTATCGAAAAAACCCTGTGCCAAATCTAAAGCTTACTATCCGATCTTATGGGTATCGGGTTGAGCTTGGAGCTTGGGTATCGGGTTCAAACCTCGGATTTAAAGCCTAGGCCCAAAATTGGAACCTAAAATTTAATTTTTATTTTTCTTATGGTTTTAAAATCTGATTCAAAAATATTTTTATTTTGCTTAAACTATCTTTATAATAATAAAATAAAAATAATTTTTTAATAAATCGAGAATACTACAAGTACCAAATTTATTAATTAAATTTTTTATACCAAATATTACAGCTATTTTATTAATGATTGATATATAAATAAATGTTTTAAAATTATTAAAAGTAGATCCAATAAACAATGTAAAGTCATTGGATACCAAATATTTAGTTAATAAATTAGCAAATGTAGAGTTACTTTTAATAACTTATTTTATTTTATGACAAATAATAAATAAATACTGTTTAACGCATAATAAATTTTTATAATATATTAAATAAAAATATCAAAGAAATTATAAGAATTATATCTGGCTAGCTAATTAGGCTGGACTTCAAGCTGACTCAATGGACAGCCTAATGGGTCGGCCTGAACGTTATTAAATGTAAGTTTTTCTTGCGAAAGAGCCAAAAAGGCCAAAAAAATAAAGAATAGGAAAGAAAACTGAGTATAGAGATATCTAACTAATTACTTAAAATGCAAATTTTGATCTCGTAATATATCTTTTTACTTTTGGATATATTCTAAAATTTATTTTTGGAATCTATATTCCATCAAAAAAAGAATATCTAGTATACTCCGTCTATTTATGGGTTTTTATTTTTATAAAACATTTTATGAGTTTTTGCATGTACACCTAATTAACGGCTTCATATTTTCAAATTTTAAGTAAACACTAGCTGATTTACATCTTATATTTTTGTTGCAACGTTATCCTTTTTTAATAGGTAATTTTTTTTGAAATTTTATATGTAATTTGAATACAAAATAAAGATGAACAACCGCCAATTATTATTTTTTATTGCATTTGTATGACAACAATAAAATAAAAAACTTATCTTTGGTTAAAAAAAAAAAAAAAAAAAAGGGCATGTATAGGGATTTTTTTTTTTTTTTTTTGGAGACATATCTAGGGAGTTCAAAATAAAAATAAATTATAAATTAAACCCAAAAACAGTGTTAAAAATTAAAGAAAAAAATTTATCTTATTAGCTACACATAGTATTTATTAATTATAACACTTATCTAGTACTACCAGCTGGTAAACATTTTTCCTACTAAAAAAATTATCCATTTATGTTTAATGATAAAAATTTTACTTTAATTATCAAAGAAAAAAGAAAAGATAAAAAAAAAAAAATTTCCTTCATAAAATAAATGTTTGAAGGGAATACCAAACAAAATAAATGGGAATATAATAAATGAGAGTCCAACAAAAAAGATTCCCCAAGTTCTCCATTATAAAAGAATGCCGTCCTCCATCTTCATTTTCTCTGCAGTACGCTTCACTCTAAATCAAAATCTTCCATTCTAATACAGCTTTGCTTTTTATTTATTCTCTACGACCATGACTAACGAAATAGCCCATGATCTCTCTCCTTTCCTCAGACTATACAAAGATGGCCGAGTAGAGCGACTCAAAGGCACCGACGTCGTCCCTCCATCACTCGATCCCAAAACCGGCGTCGAATCCAAAGACGTCGTCATTTCCGCCGAAACAGGCTTATCTGTTAGGCTCTACATCCCCAAAACCGCCATTAATGCACCCAAAAAGCTTCCTCTTCTCGTTTACTTCCACGGAGGCGGTTTCTGCATCGAAACCGCCGCCTCTCCGACCTACCACAATTACTTAAACCCCTTAGTCGGCCAAGCAAATATCGTGGCGGTCTCCGTAGATTACCGAAGAGCTCCCGAGCACCCTGTTCCGGTCGCTTACGACTACTCGTGGGAAGCCCTTAAGTGGGTAAGCTCTCATGTCCAAGGACAAGGCTCCTCTGAATGGCTGAATTCCCATGCAGACTTAGAAAATGTCTTCTTCTCCGGTGATAGCGCCGGAGCAAACATCGCGAACAACATGGCGATTCGTGTAGGATTATCGGAGGAAAAGATCGGTATTAAGCTCAGAGGGATCATTTTAGTGCATCCGTATTTCTGGGGCAAGGAACTTGTAGGTGAAGAAGCGCATGGTCCTGAAGTGAAGGCGATGATAGATAATTTCTGGCTGCTGGCATGCCCATCATCAACGGGCGGGTCGGACGACCCGTTTATAAACCCGGAGAAGGATCCGAATTTGGGTAGACTGGGGTGTGAGAGAGTGCTTGTTTGCATTGCCGAGAAAGATATTTTCAAGGAGAGAGGAAGGCATTACGTGGAGTTGGTGGAGAAAAGTGGTTGGGGAGGGACTGTGGAGTTGATGGAAGCCAAAGGGGAAGACCATGTCTTCCATTTGTTCAACCATAATTGTGAAAATGCCATAGCCATGCTCAACAAAATCGTTTCCTTCATTTTCTTCCAGCAGAAAAATATCTGATATTTGGCATCGTTATATATCAATTTTCTCAATCAGTGATCGGAGAAAATAAAAGTTTGTGGCGCATTGTATTTTGCTTTTATCAGTTTGTTCGCTGAATTGGTCAATTGCCCCTTTATTGTAATTGTCTTTCCTTTTTGTTATATTAATGAAGTTTTTATTAGTCAATATCATAAAGGTAGGAAATAACGAATCAATGCAAAATTAAAATATGATTCTGTGGAAAGGGATGCAATATTGCTTTCATATATTGTAATTTTTAGACCTTGGAAAATAACGTAATTAGGAATAATAATATTCGTGGCACATCTAAAACGGTTTAGTACTAAACCACAAATGAAGGGACGGACACATTAATTAATTGGCATGAGATCATATCTAAAATGAAGTTAAATTTTATAATATAAATATTATGTACTAATACGTCAGATTTTCATTTTAATATTAAATCCATTTTATTAATAACGTTAATGATATGTACACCAGCCAATAAATAATCCACGAATTCCACAAAAGTCAAAAATATGAAGTCTCTTTTGTATGGATTGATGTTGGTTGATAGCATGTCCAACACATCAAGAATGGTCTTTGTGGAATTCGACTGTTAATGATTATGTGGTTTTATCTTGGAACGAAGGAGAGATAATTATTTGTTAGCATTAATCATAGTTTTTACTTAAGTTTTTTTTTCTATACATCATATATCTAATATAATTATGAATATATTGGCATTATACATCATATATCTGATATAATTATGAATATATTGGCATTCTCCTACAAGTAACGTTCATATAACATTTCTTTTTTTTTTTTAATATTTAGATAGAAAGAAATATTTGATTAAGAGGAAACAAAGGCAACATCATTCTGTAATGGTCATATAACTTGAATATCAACTTTTAATTTCAACAATCCAGATTTTCTTCGGCGAATTTGATTGGTTAGCGAAAATAATAATAGAATTCCAAATTAATTATTCTCTTCTCTGATTGAATAAATAAATAATATATTTGAAACAGATAACAAGTTTTTAGTAACAGCTTAACCTTCTTTTTTATGATAATTGAGGATACGAGGATTCACTACAAAAAGTTTAATCTATTGACATTTCTTAGCTACAAGTGTAAATATTGTAAATAAAAATGTTTGTAACAAAAAATTTTTCTGTAAATTCGCAGCTAAACATTTTCTGTAATATAACTACAATGACAAACTAGCTGGAAATAAATTTTCATAATTAAAATGATACTTACTAAAAAAAATTTATATTAGTAAATAGTTCATCACTATAATTCCATTATAGAAAGTAAAATATTTCTTTTTACCACAAATATTTGTGGCACTTTCTTCTTTTTTTGTCAGAAATAAATATTTTTAATGGTAGTTTTTACATTTGTACCAAACGGCTCTGTTAGGATAGCGCAGTGCTCACACACCGTACAACAGCAGTGATAGGAAAATAAAATAACATATATGCCTGCCGGTCTCCTTTATAGCATCGTTGACACAGAAACAATATTCTCTTCCACTGGCACTGGCTATAGAGCTTCTCTTTTTTTAAAACCCAATTTTACCCATGATTAAGAATTAAGGGTTTTTCCCATAAATAGCCACCTTACAACCCCATTTTAGAAAAATAGCAAAATTTTTTTTTTAAAAAAAAACTAGCCACCTTGGAACAAAAATATCCTTTATAAAATTGAAAATTACGCAAAAGGTTTTTTTTACACCCTTTCCTTTCTTCCTCTACACAGCCGTTCGTGGGGGTGGGGTTTCTACAAAACTATTCGTGGGGTTTCTCTAAACTCTTTGCATCTCATCGCCTCTCACTCTCATTTTTTTGTATTTTCTCATATCTCAAACTAAAATCAGGTAAAAATTTTATATTTTTTCTTATTAGATGAAAGTAAGGAAATATGTGTTTTTTTTGTTTTTTCTCTTTCTCTTTTTTCTTGTAAGTTTTATTAGTTTAGAGTTTTTTAAGCTTTTTATTTGATATGGGTATGCAAGAAATTGATTTATGAGATGTTATATGTGATTTTAAAGATACTTAGGTGGCATATGGTTTGAAAATGGGAGAAATTTTGTATAAAACTGAAAAATTGCGAAAAACAGTAAAAACGGAGGAAATTTGGCGAAAAAGATGAATTTCCGCCAATTTCCTCCAGTTTGTCAGTTTTCGCAAATTTCCGCCAAATTTTAGCCAGTTTTCGGCCATTTTTCCGCCAGTTTTCCGCCATTTTTCAGCCAGTTTTCCGCCAATTTTCTGCCAGTAGGAAAAAGCTATATTTGGCCCGAAAAAAAAAACAGAATCAACTTTTTTAATACAGTTAATATGTTTGTTTAATATTATTCAAAATTTTATACATTTATTGATTTAGTTTAACGTTATTCATTTAATTTTGTAGTAAAATGGAAGATGATGACATTGTAATTGCGGTTTTATACAATGGAACATTGGTACAAAATGATAGTGGTGATTGGGAATATCGAAATGGTAAAAATGTAATGGTTTTCGTTGGCAAGAGATGCACAAAATCAGAGTTAGAGGATGAGATTTTCAATTTTATTGAGATAGATCGATATGAATATTTGCTAAAGCTAAAATGGATATATGGATGATGTGCAGAAAAGTTGGATCCTACAGAAATACGATGTGATAGGGATGTGAAATGCTTTCTTCAAGAAGTGAGGAATGGAGGGATGACAATGATGCGGCCTCCATTGTATGTTGAGGTGATTTCAAAAGTTGAACATGTATGTAGAAATGTTCATCAAACAGCATTTGCTTCGGATAGTGGGAGTAATCTTCATTCTTTTTCTTGTCCTCCAATTGGCGGTCGTCTACCACAAGCTTCCGGTACTGAACCATTATGGTTCAAGAAACTCAGTTTAGAGATCAAGTTGATGTTCGTGGGGCCTGGACATCATTTAACATTCACGAAGGAGTTGATGTTGGAGGTGACTATGCTGAACGGTTTCCTAACGACGAGGAGTATGAGCAGTTGCATCATATTGATCATGATGAGAATTACAATGCAGCAAGGGATGATGTTGGTCATAATGATGTAGATTTTGATCATGAGTTGCCGGACAATGATAATGATATGCATCCTGAAATGAACAATGAAGGAGTTGATGATGTTAGGGTTCATCGTGCTACAAGTGACCACATATCATCGAGCAACAGAAGTGGTTCTATGGCCATATTTTCGTCAAAGTTCACTGGCTGTGAGAGCATAGTAGTTGGACAATTATTTCGCAACAAACGTGACCTACAGAATAAACTGAGTATCTATTGCATGCGAGAAAATAAGGAGTTCAAGGTGACACGGTCAACTACACAACGGTATGAGGTTGTATGCTTGGAAAATACTTGTAAATGGCGACTACGTGCAACCACATTTAAAAATGGAGAAATATTTGTTGTGAGAATTTTTGATAATGTACACAGTTACTCGTTAGATATCGTGCATCGAGAACACAAGCAAGCCAGTAGCCGGGTTATCGGGCGATGTATCAAATCTAAATATGAAGGTATTGCACGTGTTTACAAACCCAAAGAAATTCAACATGATTTTTTGCAGAAATATGGGGTGAATATAAGCTACTACAAAGCATGGAGAGGTAAAGAGTATGCACTTAACAGTGTTAGGGGATCTCCAGAGGAGAATTTTGCTAAGTTACCTACCTACTGTTATGAGTTAGTATCGAACAACCCTGGGACTGTTACACGTATCAAAACAGACGATAATAACAATTTTGTATATTTCTTTATGGCGATTGGAGCAAGCATTAGGGGATTTAAATCCCACATAAGACCCGTATTGGCTGTTGATGCAACTACATTGAAAGGGAAATACAAAGGGTACATGTATATTGCATCGGGCATGGATGGCAATAAGCAAATATATCCTTTGGCTTTCGGCATTGGAGATGGAGAGAACGAGCAAGCATATACATGGTTTTTCCAAAACCTGAAGGATGCCATCGGAGATATTCCAGATTTGGTGTTTGTGAGTGATAGACACCCCGCTATTGAAAGGGCATTACGCAAAGTTTTTCCCAATGCATACCATGCGTTGTGCACGTACCATATAAGCAGAAATATTAAAGCAAATGGACATGCGAAAGATGAATCAATACTACAATGTTTCATGCTCGCAGCTAGTGCATATTTGGTTGAAGATTTTGAGTTTTATATGGGGCAAATTGAGGCAAAAAACAGTAGGGCTGCCCAGTACATTCGATCATGTGACCCTACAAGGTGGGCACGTTCTCTTTGTCCATGTAGAAGGTACACTATCATGACCATCAATATTGCAGAAAGCTTGAATGGCATTCTGCTAGATGCTAGAGAGATGCCAATAGTAGCATTAATAGAGCACATACGGGATTTACTGCAAAGGTGGTTTTATGAGCGACGTACTGCAGGTGCAAAATTGACAAAGCCTGTGACTGACCATATGGAAGAGCAACTCAAACTACGAAATTTAGAGTCCATCGGACTACGTGTGAAAGCCATTAATATGCATGAATTTCTTGTGGAAGGTGGGAGTTTGAGGGGTACAGTTAATCTCCAATCAAAAACATGCTCATGCAAAGTCTTCGATCTTGATCAATATCCTTGTGATCATTGTATTGCCGCTTGCAGAGACCGAAAAATTGCTCCTTATGGCATGTGTTCTCATTACTACACCGCGGATGCATATCGTGCAGCTTATGCTGAGTCCATTTATCCTTTGTTAGATGAAAAACAGTGGCATGTCCCGGATGACGTGGCAAGTCGCATTGTTCTTCCACCAAGATGGACACGTAGGCGAGCCGGTAGACCGAGGATGCAACGCATACCATCCAAAGGTGAAGATGTTATTGGACGTAGATGTAGCCGATGCGGTGGTGTTGGACATTATAGCTAGAGATGTACGAATCCATTGTCTTATGCTTCGAGTTAGAAAGTTTTAATTTAGTGTTATGGTTTAATATGTTTTGATAATTATTTCATATATTGGATATAATATTTTCTATTCCACAGTGGAAGATTTATTAGCAATCTTTTTTTTTTTTTTGAATTTAATCCTAAATGAAAAGAGGCTTTCTGGAATTGATTTTCAATCTTTAGTTTACATATCATTTTATGAAATGTCCAAATGATTTTGAAAATAAAAACAAACATATATCAATTTTTTTTTATTTAAAATGGTTATTGATTTTAAATGTCACTACATTTTTTGTTAATTCCATCTTCATCTTATATAATATTTGTCTCCACTCTCAATTTTTTTTACCCTACTATTAACTTATATAATCTATTAGAAATTGATTTTCCAAGTGGAGGAAATTAGTTTCTAATAGGAGTAAAAATTATTCAACGATTTCCGCTTGGAGGAAATGTTTTCCAACAGGAGGAAAACTATTTTCGCTTGGAGGAAAATTTTTCCACCTGGCGGAAATTTTATCAAGAGGCTTCAATTTTTCTTCATATGGGATTTCCGACTGGAGGAACGTTTTTCCTCCATTTTTCCTCCAGTAGGAAAAATTTTTCGCCTATAGGAAATATTTCCGACAAGCGGAAAATTTTTTAAAATTTGCAATTGAGCTCTTAAGGCGTTTGTGCATAATGGAATTCTAATAAATAAACATGGCACATTTCCTATAAGGTCAATTACTTATCCTTACATCAATACCACATTGTTATCTTTGTTAAATGAACATTATAAGCCACCATTATATTTACAATTAAAAGTCAAATATAATAAATAATATGCATCTATAAACATGACAAAAGGAAAGAAAAATGCATCACCACGCAGCTCATATGCTAAGTTCTTTGTTGTAAGCCTCATATGCATACTTCTTCCTAAAGAACTCCATGTCATCTTTTGTGAATGTCAATGGTAATCTAGCATGTACAAATTCGATGGTCTTGAGTGTAAATATGCCACAGTCACCACTACAAAAACAAACAATTATTATAACATATATTAGTATTATTAGAACCATATTCAATAGTTAATATTTATTCAACAAGCATGTAAGTATTAAGAGGTTTTACCCGTTACTTTGCTGAGGGGTATTTTGCGTCAATTCACATGTAAACTCGTCAACGGAGTCTACAAGATCCGGCCGCTGCTCATAAAAGGATGCAGACCGCAGTAAATATGGTAACATTATGCATAATTTCTGGAAATAAATTTGTCCCTTGTATCGGTTACCAGCCTTATCCGAATCATATACAGTCATACGACGCTCTTTCAAGTCCACGTGCCCTACCACCCAATGTATGTTGCGCTTGTTTAGTGGAATCAACAACTGTCAATACATTACAGAATTTCAGTTAGCACAATAAATAAAGGAAGGCACATGAATAAATGAATAGTTAACATTACACAATTTGGACATGTATATTTTACATGATTTAAGTATTTCCATGGCTTGGACTCCTTCATTCGAATCCCCAGCACATATTCTTGCATTGCGTATGAGAATTGGAACTTAGATGGACCAAACGCCTGTTACATCTTCTAATTTCAATGAACCTGAGCTCGATAATGAAACCTCTAATTTGCCCGAGAACATAAAGCAGCAGGACAAATTCTCTGAATCAATGAAAGGAAAGAAAAAGTACCAAGATGTAGCAGCTGCAGCTCAAGAGGCGTTCATATCAGCAGCACATGCAGCAGCAGCTGCAAGAGCTGCTGTCGAGCTCTCAACATCCAATTCCCAGGACCAAGATGATCAAAATGGTTCTGATCATCAAGGAGGAACCATATCAGAATTTGATAATTCTGGAAAAGCTCAAATTCAAATGGACACTTTTGAAGCTTCTATGGAGACAGATCACTAGGATAGTAAACTCGCTTTTGATAAGATCCATCTTGATCCTATCGACAATCTCAGCAGCTCAGAAGGTGAAGACATGATAAATAACAACTACAAAATGCATCTCCAAAAGGTGGCAGAGAACAAAATAAAACAAGAGATAGATAAGAAACTATATGCTTTAAGTTTGGGTTTAAACAATCCCACCAACATATCCAGAGAGAGAAAAATAGTTTCCCACAATGAGCCGTCGAGCAATAGTAAAATGGTGTTTAAAGGAAATGTTGATGGTCTCTCGGATGAGGATATTATTAAGCTTCCATACCAATCTCCAAGGTGGATCTCACAAAAATCTCAAGCTGATTCCAATTAAAGGAAAACCTTCACTGGAAAGACGGGAAGATGGTATCAGTGAGGAGTACATGAGTCTATGTTAGAGAATGAAAAGCTTTTCTTCCTAACATATGAAAAGCTTTTCTTCCTAAAATTTACTATAGTTTCAAGGATTATGGTTTTGATTTCTTTATTTCTTTACACATAAATTTTTGACACACAAACTTCAGTATTTAGATTTAGTATTCGAAATAACGACAGAAAATTCTATCGTATTAGATTTATTCTTGGCACCATCTATATAAGGTTCACTTTTGTCGAACTATCGCTATCTGGTCTCCATATATCACCGAAACCCGAGCTTGATCATGGACAACAGCTCTGAATGATCAAGCACTAAAAAGAAATTGGGTTTCAAAACAATGCATTCAAATGACAATTTAGGCTAAAAGCCAGAAGGTGAAGAAATTAATATATATATATATATATATATATATATATATAATATCTATATATATATCATTTGAAAAGAAAATGAAAGCCGAGAGAGAGAGGAGAGACTCAGGCATGACCACATCAAGATAAGACAGTGCAGTTTTTAAATACAGTTTGCAACATAACATGGTCTAACACTCATGGTTTGACTTTCATAAGAATCTAATGGATGAATACCAGAGTATACTATACATAATGATGCAACTACAAACCCAAAAGGGAATTTGAATCGTTGATTAAGTGGCATACCAGTTTAAACCAACTCCAAAATGTTAAATTGCATCAACAAGAAACAAGCAATTTTCTATGTAAACAAGCTCTTGACATATGCAATCTACATAATCAAACAAGTATACCAAAAAAAAAAATACATGTTTCATACAAAATAGAACACAATTGAAATACTAGCTCAATGAAAAAGCGAGGAAAAATCAAAATTTTCTACATGGCTGCTTATGTCAAATTGCCCCCACTTTGCTACCACAAGTTGATGATGTCAGTAGCCTGATTGAGAAGAATAATCATCTCCTTTTGAGATATTCAGGGCTTGCTTTCAAGGAGCACCTTGAGCTCCTCCCAAGCATCTTTCCTGGGCCAGAAGTAGTAGGGACTTAGAGGGATTGTGCCATGACCAGGTATCAGTTGGTCAAGCCCAATGCCGATATTCTTCTCCATCCAAATGAATTTCAATACAAGCCTTGGTTTCTTTAATGGCTTCACAACCACTCCAAGCTTCTACAAATATCAACCAAAAAAAAAAAATTTAAGGAAAAGGAATCGCCTTTATCACTGATTATTTTTTTGGTCACTGAGAAATTGTGGGAAATCAAAGCATTAATTAGATATATCTAATTGTATAAATATATCTATTCAGTATGCTTCAAACAGCAAGTTAATTCCCAAGAAATCAAACTAAATTTCCATACTTTTCCAGGCAATAAGCCAATCTGCTAAAATGCGAAGTTGAGAAAATTCAGCATATCTATATTGACAAACCCAATTCCTTGGATTATTCCATTTTCAGCTCAAATAAAGAAAAAACCAACTAAAATGAAAGAGAGGGGAGAGAGAGAAAGTTGAACCTCTTTATTTTCTGAAGGGGTTTCGGAGGTAACATCATCGACGGGGGACTCTTCAGCCACTACAGATTCGGCGGCGGCTGAAACAGAGAGTTGGAACTTTCTGGAGGGGTGGCGGAGTTTGAACTCAGAGCCTGAGCGAGCAGTGAAAATGGAAGATGTCCTTGGCTTCACAAATACCGAAGAGGAGGAGTGAATGATAGGCTTGAGATTTTGAAAGTGAGCTTGGGGAAGCGATGTTGAAGGCTTGAAAGACGCATTCCAGTTTGCAGCTTGAAACTGATGAATTGCCATCGATGTCATCCTCCAACCTCACCTTATCTAACATGCACACACGGACACAGACACAGAACACACACACAGAGAAAGAGAGCTTTCTTTTATGTTCTCAGTTTTGTTTCCCTAACTGAGGGACGGCTGTGGATAAGGAAGATTCGGCAATTGGGAAAAACAAGTACAAAGGGTATTTTGGTCCTGATGTACTAAAAGGTGGTTATTTTTTAAAAAAAAAAATTTTTTTGCTATTTTTCTAAAATGAAGTTGTAAAGTGGTTATTTTTCGAAAAAACCCAAGAATTAATTTCAACTCATGGATGATACCTTGTGTTAGAGTTAGGCCTAGGCCCACAAGTGTGAATGATTTGGGTTTTTGGTTGTTGAATTTTGTTATAATAATTTTAAATCAAATAATATTTTGATAATAGTGGGAGAGAGTTTTACAGGAGAATAACTCCTTATGAGACTTTGAAGGATACACGGAAAAAAAAAAAAAAAACGTTCTTTTCAATTTTAATTTTTGGAAGGAAATACAGGGAAAAAAAAAAGTGTTAAAGTGAAGGTACACAGAGAGTTCGAAGAGAAAAGCTTCAGAGGTGCTGAATCTGAAAGCTTTTGCAGCCGCTGTATCCTGGGAGACATTCGCTACAAAACTCCTGCACCGGGTGGGCGTAAAACGTCTTAAGGACACTGTGGTATCACACAGGCCTCGGTCAACCTTTCTAAAAAGTAGATCAATTTCAAATACCTACAGGTTCTAAAATGCTTTATTTATTTTGTATTTATTTTTATTTATTTTGTATTAAATTGTCCACATGTATTTACATATATTCATGTATGATATTTTCTCAACAATCTTAACACGTTTTATTAATTTTTATATATGTAAATATAATGTGGAAATTTAAGTTGTTTATTATGTTATTGTTTACTGTGTATATATTGCATTTTTATGCTTATATATATATATATATATATTGATTAAATATTTCCATGTGTGTTTCACCGTTGAAACAAGAGAAGGAAAAAAAAAATTATTAAACCCGTGGGTATAAAAATTTATGGGTAATTATTAATTTTTTGTTTTTGATCAAAAATCTTTACAAAATTGAATTGCCCATAAAGTTTTAAACATTTTGGTGTATTTTTGGTAATTTTTTGGCCACTAGGAGAGTGGAAAAGAGAAAGAAAATTGTTGCTGGGTCGTATGACCCATTTATCAGAGAAACCGGGTCAAAATGACCCGGTTGAAGGTTGAAGAAGAAAAGTAATAGGGTTTGGGCTGTATCTGAAAGGCTGGGCTGGTTTTTCTAATGTTATTGGGTCAGGCCCAGTTCTAAAGCCCAAACCATGTTAGAACAGGCTACTATTCAACCCAGGACCCAGGCCCGATGGAGATCAAGGCCCAAGAGAAAGGGTCCAATGGCAAATGGGCTTACCACGTGTCGCCAAAACAATGAGCCACATGTCGCCCAACGGGTGGAACACGTGTCAACCTGACACAGATGACACGTGTCTCATTCTCGGACGGCCACGTTTCATGCTCTGGACAGTTCACGTGTCGACCTGATACAGGTGACACGTGTCTCTCTCTAATAGCGACACGTGTCATAAATAGTGCCAACAGGATCGCCACGTGGCATATCCATGTCATCAATGTGATGACATGGCCTGGTGCCACGTCAGCATGGTTATGACGTGGCGGTGACACATCACCAGGATTATCACTGGCGGGGCACCACGTCAGCGGTCTGATGACGTGGCGTTGTGCCACGTCAGCACTGTGATTATGTGGCGGATGCCACGTCAGCGGCATGATGATGTGGCTTTTCTAATGTTATTGGGTCAGGCCCAGTTCTAAAGCCCAAACCATGTTAGAACAGGCTACTATTCAACCCAGGACCCAGGCCCGATGGAGATCAAGGCCCAAGAGAAAGGGTCCAATGGCAAATGGGCTTACCACGTGTCGCCAAAACAATGAGCCACATGTCGCCCAACGGGTGGAACACGTGTCAACCTGACACAGATGACACGTGTCTCATTCTCGGACGGCCACGTTTCATGCTCTGGACAGTTCACGTGTCGACCTGATACAGGTGACACGTGTCTCTCTCTAATAGCGACACGTGTCATAAATAGTGCCAACAGGATCGCCACGTGGCATATCCATGTCATCAATGTGATGACATGGCCTGGTGCCACGTCAGCATGGTTATGACGTGGCGGTGACACATCACCAGGATTATCACTGGCGGGGCACCACGTCAGCGGTCTGATGACGTGGCGTTGTGCCACGTCAGCACTGTGATTATGTGGCGGATGCCACGTCAGCGGCATGATGATGTGGCAGTGTTCCACGTCAGCCCTGTGGCCATGCCACATCAGAATGGTGACACGTGGCATGAACAGTATCGATGAATAGTGACTATGAATAGTGTTTTTATGGTGTATACAGTAATTTTTTGTGGTGTATTCAGAAACCCTAAAAATCATTTTTTGTGTGATTTCCTTATGGAAATTGCATATAATTAGTTTGTTAATATAGAAAATAACAACTAATTGATTTCTGTTTTGTGATATTACAGAAATGGCAAGTGGAGACAACAAGACTGTGCCCATTCAGACTTCTGGAATTCAGATGCCTCCGTTTGCTAGTCATGTAGAGAAACCTGAGAAGTTTAATGGAGCAAACTTCAAAAGATGGCAGCAGAAGATGCTATTTTATTTGACCACCCTGGGACTTGCGCGGTACTTGACTGAAGATGCGCCACCTAGTAATGAAGAGAGTGATAAGGAGACTCTCATGACGGTGGATACGTGGAATAATTCTGATTACTTATGTCGGAATTATGTCCTGAATGGCCTGTCTGATGCCCTGTATGGTGTATACTGTGGCAGGAAATCAGCAAAGGAGCTGTGGAAAACACTGGACCGAAAGTACAAGACCAAGAATGCAGGTTCAGGAAAGTTTATTACAGGCCGATTCTTGGATTACATGATGGTGGATGCAAAGCCAATAATGAATCAAGTACATGAGTTGCAAGTGCTGATTTAGGAAATGCTTGCTGAAGGGATGATAATGAATGAAGCATTGCAAGTGGCCTGCATGATTGAGAAACTACCTCCGAGTTGGAGTGACTTCAAGAATTATCTGAAGCACAAGAGAAAGGAGATGGATATGGAAGCTCTTATTAGCAAGCTTCGCATAGAAGATGACAACAGGAAGTTTGATAAGAGAACTTCGAAGGCCGTGTTGAAGGCTAATGTTGTGGAGCATGGTCAGGGCTCCAAGAATAAGAAGCAAATTGGAAAAGCTTCTAAGCTAGGGCCAAAAGGAGGAATCTCCAAGAAGGCCAAATTTCAAGGCAGGTGCTTCAATTGTGACAAGATGGGTCACAGAGCTACTGAATGTAGGCTGCCAAAAAGAAATAGGAACCAAGCACAAGTGATGGAGGACATCACTAAAGAGGTTGACGATATTGACCTAAGTGCTGTGATATCTGAGGTGAACTTGGTGGGATCTAATTCTAGAGAGTGGTGGATAGATACTGGTGCGACCCGCCACGTGTGTTCGGATAGGAGTATATTCACTTCCTTCGAACCAAAGAAGAATGGGGAGAAGCTATTTATGGATAACTCCGCTACCTCAGAAATCCAAGGTGAGGGCAAAGTAATCCTGAAGATGACCTCGGGGAAAGAGCTGACTCTGAATAATGTATTGTATGTTCCAGACATTCGCAAGAATCTGGTATCTGGATCGCTGCTGAACAAACATGGTTTTCGCTTAGTGTTTGAGTCAGACAAGGTTATTTTGTCTAAATTTGGGATGTTTGTGGGAAAAAGCTATGTAGTCAATGGTTTATTTAAGCTGAATGTAATGACTGTAAAGCCTAAAGAAATGAATAAAGCTAGTAGTTCTTCTGTTTACTTGCTTGAGTCTTCCATTTTATGGCATGGTAGACTAGGACATGTTAATTTTAATTCTCTGCGGAGATTAATTAAGTTAAATCATATTCCCACATTTGAAATTGATTCCAATCATAAGTGTGAAACTTGTGTGGAAGCAAAATTAATGAGGTCATCATATCAAACAATTGATAGAAATAACGAACCTTTGGATTTAATACATAGTGATATATGTGATTTAAAATTCGTATCGACTAGAGGTGGTAATAAGTATTTTATCACCTTTATTGATGATAGCACGAAATACTGCTATGTATACTTGCTTAAAAGGAAGGATGAGGCTATAGAGAAATTTATTCTCTATAAAACGGAAGTTGAGAATCAACTCAACAGGAAAGTTAAAGTGATCAGAAGTGATCGTGGTGGAGAGTATGTAACTCCTTTCGGAGAGTATTGTGCTCAACATGGCATAATACATGAAGTTACTCCACCATATTCACCACAATCAAATGGTGTGGCTGAACGGAAAAATAGAACCTTGAAAGAAATGATGAATGCAATGTTGATAAGTTCTGGAGTACCTCAGAACTTGTGGGGGGAAGCCATTTTGTCGGCAAATAACCTTTTAAATAAGGTGCCCCGAAAAGATAAGGTAAAGACACCTTATGAGGTATGGAAGGGAAGACAACCCTCCTACAAATATTTACGAGTGTGGGAGTGTCTAGCTGAAGTAGTAGTACTTACACCTAAGAAGGTGAAGATAGGTCCCAAAACTGTTGATTGCATCTTCATAGGATATGCACAGAATACTAATGCATATCGGTTTCTCATGTATAGGTCAGAAATTTCTGATATACACAAGAACACAATAATGGAATCGAGAAATGCATCATTTTTCGAACACATTTTTCCATATAAAGTGGAAGAAGGACCAAGTACGTCTAAACGAACTTATGATACCATTTATGATGATAATCATGATAGTGATCAAGAACAAGAAACTGAAGTTGAGCTTAGACGTAGCAAGAGAGTAAGAACTGAAAATTCCTAAGGTCCGAATTTTCTTACTTATATGCTAGAAAGTGAACCTCAAAGCTTCCAAGAGGCCATAAATTCTCCTGAAGGGAATTTATGGAAAGAAGTGGTTAAAAGTGAAATTGATTCCATCCTGCAGAATCACACTTGGGAGTTGGTAGATCTTCCTCCAGGTTGTAAACCTTTGGGTTACAAATAGATTTTTAAAAGAAATATGAAAGCAGATGGAACAATAGATAAATACAAGGCAAGGCTTGTAATTAAGGGATACAAACAAAAGGAAGGCCTTGATTATTTTGACACTTATTCTCCAGTAACGAGGATAAATTCCATAAGGATGGTACTGGCAATCACAGCATTGCGGGATCTTGCAGTACATCAAATGGATGTGAAAACAGCCTTTCTGAATGGAGATCTAGAGGAAGAGATCTACATGGAGCAACCTGAGGGTTTTACTGCTCCAGGACAAGAAAGGAAAGTTTGTAGATTGGTAAAGTCCTTATATGGACTTAACTAAACTCCAAAGCAATGGCATCAAAAATTTGATAATGCCATGCTAAAAGATGGGTTCAAAATAAATGAATGTGACAAGTGTATCTATGTAAAAGATACAGAGAATGGATATGTTATTCTATGTTTGTATGTAGATGACATACTCATAGTAGGTAGTGACGACAATATGGTCCGAACTATAAAAGCCATGTTAAATTCTAAATTTGACATGAAAGATATGAGGCTTGCAGATGTGATTTTAGGTATGAAAATCACGAGAACTTCGAATGGAATCATTCTTAGTCAAACTCATTATGTAGATAAAGTACTGGCTAAGTTTAGTAATGATGATACTAGTATAGCCAGAACACCCATAGATATGAGTTTACGCTTATCCAAAAATAAAGGAGAAGGTGTATCTCAAGTAGAATATGCTAGGGTGATTGGAAGTCTGATGTACTTGATGAGTTGTACCAGACCAGACTTAGCTTACGCAATAAGTAGACTAAGTAGATACACGAGTAATCCAAATGAAGATCATTAGAAAGGGATCGTTAGAGTACTAAGATATCTACGATATACTCGTGAATACGGACTACACTATACAAGATATCCTGCTGTATTAGAAGGATACAGTGATGCAAATTGGATATCAGATATAAAGGATTCAAAATCCACTAGTGGCTATGTATTCACATTAGCAGGTGCAGCTGTGACATGGAAGTCCTCGAAACAAACTGTGATAGCTCGATCCACTATGGAATCCGAGTTTATTGCTCTAGATAAATGTGGTGAAGAGGCAGAATGGCTACGCCAATTTTTAGAGGACATTCTGAGGTGGCCTAAACCTGTGCCAGCAATAAGTTTATATTGTGATAGTCAATCTGCGATTGGCAGGGAACAGAATATTATGTATAATGGAAAGTCTAGACACATTAGTCGTAGACACAATTCCATTAGACAATTAATCTCAACTGGAGTTATCTCAATAGACTATGTAAAGTCAAAAGATAACATTGCGGATCCGCTAACCAAAGGGTTAAATAGAGAACTAGTTGAGAAGTTATCGATGGGAATGGGATTGAAGCCCGTGAATAAAGTCAATACGATGGAAACCCAACCTAGTTGACTGGAGATCCCAAGATCTATGTTCAATGGGACAACTCAATTGTAAAGACTAGTATGGATCACTGTGGGGGGTTAATCCTCTGCCTATTCCTATGATGAAACAGTGATAAAAAGAGGTTAAGCATAAAAGTATGCTTTTAATGATTCCTATAAGCGTGTGTTTAGTAATCTATGCATAGGTATGCTGATTATAAAAGAAATAGGAATCACCTATGTGAGAGAGAAGAGTGGCCGCTTCAAAGGAGAATTGTTTAGGGCACAATTCTTTAGAAACTCTCGCAGAACCAAGGAGGTGTTCAGGGCCAAAAATGAACACAACAGTGAGAACTGAAGTGTATCAGGAAGGAATCATGTGTGGGCTATGTTGTCATTTACACAAAAGACGAAATGATTCAAAGATATCGCTTCTACCAGAAGTCAGTAAAGAAAATGTAGTCTCTCAAGGGAAGGTTTAAAGAGTAACATCTACCTATCCTATGCAGGTTCCGACTGTAGAGCTTTACCACTAGAGTCATGTTTGTATTTTTAAATCAAATCATTCATGTGGGGGATTGTTAGAGTTGGGTCTAGGCCCACAAGTGTGAATGATTTGGGTTTTTGGTTGTTAAGTTTTGTTATAATAATTTTAAATCAAATAATATTTTGATAATAGTGGGAGAGAGTTTTACGGGAGAATAACTCCTTATGAGACTTTAAAGGTTACACGAAAAAAAAAAAAAAAAAAACGTTCTTTTCAATTTTAATTTTTGGAAGGAAATACAGGAAAAAAAAAAAAAGTGGTAAAATGAAGGTACACAGAGAGTTCGAAAAGAAAAGCTTCAGAGGTGCTGAATCTGAAAGCTTTTGCAGCCGTTGTATCCTGTGAGACATTCGCTACAAAACTCCAGCACCGGGTGGGCGTAAAACATCTTAAGGACACTGTGATATCACACAGGCATCGGTCAACCTTTCTAGAAAGTAAATCAATTTCAAAAACCTACAGGTTCTAAAATGCTTTATTTATTTTGTATTTATTTTTATTTATTTTGTATTAAATTGTCCATATGTATTTACATATATTCATCTATGATATTTTCCCAACATCTTGATCAAATTTTAAATCCCTCTACTAATTAGGATGATATCCTAATTTATCCTCTAAAATAAAATTTGCTGCAAGTCTGTAAATCGCAAAAATAATTTGAGTTGAAAATTTCTTTAACACGGAGCTATTTAATTAAGAAATAGGGCCTAAAATAGGCTGTGGAGGAGCAAATTTTTGTGTGGCTATAGTGCCACCCATCCATATATAAATTAAAGAAATGCAGTTTTATTTTTAAAATTTTTAAAATTACCTTTTTATTTTTTATAAAATCTGAATATTTTTTTGAACAAAAAAATTTCAGTTTGTTCTACCACTAATGGTGGACCCAACTAGATTGCCAATGATGAATGTCGAGGATATTTTTTGCCATGGCTACCAAATAGAGGAGATCCCATTGATTTGATGTCTTTCAAGTTGAAACTGTGTCGAGAGTTGATTGGTCGTAGCACTGGCTGGACTTGAGCGCTGGTAAATAGATGCAGAGAATGTAAATGCTAATGTTGAACTATATCCATATATTAGCCACTGTAGCTAGCCACTTGTTAGCATCTCCATCGCCGAGTATAATACCTAACCCTCATGAGCGTCCTCTTGTGCATTTTGAGATGATACATTTCAATGATGTGCTCTGCTCAGCCTTTAACACTCCGTGCAATGCCGATACATTTTGTTGTTTGCCTTGCAATTACAATATTCGTTCTCAATGTATGTCATTGCCAGTTACTGTTGACTATTATGATCATTTGCATCCCCCTACTCTTACTGCATCTTTCAAAGAAGAGATAAGGGTTCATATTTCTCTAACTTAAAAAGAAAAACCCAATATATACATATAATTTCTCTTTCTAACCACTTTAATCAATATTTAAGATCTATTAATTAATAGTTTTTGAATAATAAGTTGTAATTATTACAGAATTTTATATTATATAGAGTCTATTGTTGGCAGTGCTATGATTGCTTATTTGGAGAGGAAATCCTAATTAATTCTAACAAATGAATGAAGAAAATTGAGATTTTTTAATAAATTTATTTTTTATGCAACTGTATAAAATTGATTATTTATAAAATTATATAAAATTTATTTGGAAATATAAAAAGAACATCTCTATAAATTATCAGATTTTATGTTAGATGGTTGGGACATTATTGAAATATTATATATATATATATATATATTTATATATACTTAACACACGTATGCGGTTGCTTTTCTTATTTTTTTATTTTTATTTTTTAATATTAGCTTTGCTAATTCATTAATTTGCAATTTGTCAAAGAAACGTAACAGCCAAAATTGTATTTATTATATATCTCGAGTATCAAGATTATTAGCACAGCGCATCTTTAAAAAAATTCGGAAAATTTTTATGCTGTATTTAGAAATATTGGTCTCCTTAATTCTTGAAAAAAAAAACAGGCTTAGAAGAAGCAAGCAAGAACAAAGAATCTATCTAAATTAATTACGGGAGTATAAATAGCAGATGGAAGAAAATAAAAATAAAAAATAAAAATATTTAAAACTTAATAGCAATCTTATCTACTTGGGATGGCAAATGCCATTCCCATTGACTGCCTTGCTCGGGCTCCGTTATGTTTGACTTTGTTTTACCCAAAAAAAAAAAATAATAATAATAATAATAGAAGAAGAAGAAGTATCCATCCAAGTTTGTGGCCTTGCTTAGCTTACCAATCAAAATAATAATATAAAAAAAAAAAAAAGAAAAAGAAATTTGCCATGTCAAAGTAATTTCTGACATCAGTTTTGCTTATTAAATAAACACTAACACACATCAAACGCCGTTTCTTCACTTGTGTCCTTTCTTTATGTTTTATTTGATTTTATACATTTTCATTCTCTTATTCTAACAATCGTAAAGCAGATTTGCAGCTTTCCCTCAAATGAAATTTCAATTTGAAGAGACCACTTCATAAAAATAATAATAATAATAATAATAATAATAATAATTAATTAATATCCAGAGATTTATAGTTTCATCTTTCTCACTTTCAGTTTCTCTTTCTCTCTGGTTTATAATTAACCATATCCATCGTTGGAGTTCCACAATCACATATAAAAAAATAAAATAAAATAAAATGTTACCGCCTTGTACATGAGAGGTAGCATTTGTAGGCTGTGTTGATGACATTTATAGTTCATAAGAACCCAGTGGCCTGGGCAGTGTCTCAAAGAAACCACACTAAATCCTCTGTTCTCCTTCCTAAAAAACTCTGCAGAACACAATAAGAAAGCAGTTAGAAAAATTCCTACTATTCACCATTGATTGTCTCGAAGAATCACAAACTCCAAATGCAATTTGCATTATAGCCAAAAAATAAAAAATAAAAAAAAAATATGGAAGACGCTAGTAGCCGTCGTATGCGTTTTTTTTTTCTCAAAGAAACAAAGAAACAAAAAATGACAGAAGGATATAAGGTAACCGCGTTGAAGAGTTTTGTTGTGTTATTGATTAATGTGGGTAAAGGAAAAATCTAATTACCATGGTTGAAGACTTAAAGTAACTCTACTTAATCTAGTGCTTGTGTTAGTATTAGACTAACACAAGCTAGAGATATTAAATCTTGAAAGATCCAAAAAATTTTTTTTTTTTTTTTTTTTTTGGGTTTCACACCCAACGTATGGGTATGTTAAAATATGGAACCATCCCATGAAAAAATGTATATGAATGAAATAGAAGACTGCGTGGGAGTTCTCTTAAGTTCTCGACAAGTATCAACACATTTCTAAAAACTTTCTCCCTTTGTCTTTGTTCCTAGAAAGAAAGCTTCCTCTGTTTCAATATTTCATTATCCTTGCCGTGAGTTGTGTTGCTGCAACTTATATATTGTTCTTGTTGTTTACTTCCACTTCCCGTTCCTTGCTGTACAAACAACCAACATAATTGGTGTCAGAGCGTTTGGGTTGGACAACTTTGAAGGAAAAGAGTGAGCCTCCATAGTTTAGTCATGACAAACACAAGTGGTTCAGGTATGAGCTTCCAACAACCTTTGGTCTCAATTTTGAATGGAGAAAATTATGATTTCTGGTATGTGAAAATGAGAACTTCATTTGAATCAGATGATCTATGGGACACAGTAGAAAACGGATTTGTAGAACCTAAGTAAAAAAATAATCTGATTGAAGCTCAAAACAAAAAAACAAAAAAAAAAAAAAAAAAAAAAAAAAACTGAAGGAAAATAGAATTAGAAATGCAAATGCTATGTCCATGTTACATAGAGCTTTATCTGATTCTATATTTCCTAGAATTATGATAGCCAAGAAGGCTAAAGAAGCTTAGGAAATTTTACGACAAGAGTTCTTGGGTGATTTGAAGGCCAGGACTGTGAAACTTCATACTCTTGGATAGAGTTTGAAAATCTGAAAAATGAAGAGAAATGAGACCTTGAATGAATTTTCACCTAGAGTTACTGAATTGGTAAATCAAATGAAGACTTATGGCAAAGAAATTTTTGATAAAAAGATTTGGAGAAAATATCAATTAGCTTGCCAGAGAAATTTGACCCGACGGTGGCTGTGGTGGAAGAAAAAATATATATATATATATATTTCAACTTTGAGTGTGTATGAGTTGATGGGGTCCTCCAAAAAATTCAAGCAAAGATTCCCAAGACATTAAGAAAAATAAGTTGAGAATGCTTTTCAATCTAATCTCAATAAAGGATCCTAAAGCAGTGAAAATAGAAGTAGTTACTGGGCAATGGAAAACAGAAGTGTAGGATTTGGTAGAGGAAGAGGAAGAAATACAAGAGGTAGAGGAAGAGTCTTATTTGATAAAAAAATAAAATAAAATAAAAAAAAAGAGTGGAGAAAACTCAACTTTAAAGTGCAAAATATGCAAGAGGAGCGGCCATAATAAGAATGATCATTGGTTTAAAGGAAAGCCACAATTCTACAATTGCAAAAAATTTGGGCATTTGGCTAAGGATTGTAGATACAAGGACACACAACAAACTGGTTGTGTTATGCAGAAAGACAAGGAAGGAGGAACAAACTTCTGTTATGCTTATCAAAATTGTCCAAATGAGGAGAATGAAGCATGGTATTCAAGTAGTAAATGCACAAGTAATGAAGAAACATGATGGTTTCTAGATAGTGGTTGCACAAACCAATGAAGGCAATTTTCATTACTTGGCGACTGTCCAAGATTCCCAGGTAAGGCATGGCAATGGTGACTTAATGGAGGTGAAAGGAAATAGGTCGACAGATGTGCAAAACTAAGAAAGGACCCATGTTTATTCGACTTGTGTTACCTGTTCCAAACATGGATAAAAGCTTGGAGTGTTGGACAACTTGTGGAGAATGGTTAGTCTTTGAAGTTTAAAAACAAACAATGCTCCATCTTTGAAAAGTAAAAAAAGGCATATTGTGGAAAATCTGAAAATGGAGAACCGAAGCTTTCCATTTAATTTCAAGCATCTAAAAAATTTAGCTTTGAAGGTGGAATTGATGGGAGATACATGGTTTTGGCATAGAAGACTTAGACACCTAAATTTACAAAACTCAAAAGAATATGGTATAAGAGATTTCAAGAATTGAAGATAAGCATGAAGTATGCGAAGATTATGCACTTGGAAAGCATCATCAACAACCATTTCTTAAAGGAGTAGCTTGGATTACCAAAAAACTTTTGGAATTGGCATGCAGATGTGTGTGGACCAATGCAAACACCATTTCATACTCAAAATAGGCATTTTATTCTCTATATCGATGACTTTACAAGGATGACATGGATTTATTTTATGAGACAAAAATCTAAGGTGTTCAATGTGTTTAAAAAGGTGCTGGTTGAAAAACAAAGTGGACATCTTATCAAGATATTAAGGACTGATAGAGGTAAAGAATATACTTCAAAAGAGTTTGTAAGGTTCTATGAAGAAGAAGGCTTGGAAAGACAACTCACAGTTGGGTATACTCTACAACAAAATGGGGTATCGAGAGGAAGAATCAAGTAGTCATGGAGATAGCAAAATCCATGTTATATGCCAAGAAGTTTTTTGGCAGAAGCTGTTTACACAACTATATACTTGCTAAATAGGTCTGTAATAAAATACAAGGTAGAATATAATGATGATGGTACAATGCAAAGAAACAAAGCAAGATTGGCAGTAAAAGGGTATGCTCAACAATCCGGAATTGACTATCATGAGACCTTTGCTCCGATTACTAGATTAGACATCATTAGATGCTTAATTGTAATGCAACTCAAAGAGGTTTGTTATTATATCATCTTGATGTAAAGTCAACCTTTTTGAATGGAGAGTTAAAGGAAGAGGTTTTGTGGAACAACCTCAAGGTTTCATTGTCAAAGGCAAAGGAGAAAGGATGTACAAGGTAAAGAACGCTTTATATGGACTCAAATCATGGTAGAAAGTCGATCTTTCGAGGCCTCCAAGTCCGCAATTCGAGTAGACTGTTCCTGGGTGAAGTGTAAGGAGTTGGGATGGGGGAGCGCATTTTGCCCTAAGAAATAGGCGGCTTCACCTTCAAGCTGAAGGTTTCCTTGGTACTTTAGTAGTATAAAGTAAGTTCAATGAATAGATAGAATCAACGGTACGACAAACAGCGAGCTCCAAAAGCTTGATATAGACAAATTGATAGGAACTTTGCTGAAAAAGGATTTGAATAGAGCAAAGTTGAACCAATTTTGTATGTGAAGCATTAAGGCGAATCCAACATCCTTCTTGTTGCTTTATATATGGATGACTTCATATTTACAGGAAATTGCAGCAAAATGATTAAAAAATTCTAGAAAGAAATGATGAAAAGGTATGAAATGAGTGATTTGGTTTTGTTACATTATTTACTTGGCATCAACATCTATCAAGATGATGGAGGAGTGTCTATTACCAAAAGAAGTATGCTAAAATAATATTAAAAAATTCAAAATTTATGGTTACAATTAAAATAATATTAAAAAATTCAAAATTTATGGTTGCAATCTAGTGGCTACTCCCTTAGTATGCAAAGAACAAAGAAAAATTGAAAAAGACTGATGGTGGAAGAAGAGTAAATGAAATTTATTATAGAATTATTGTGGGAACCTTACTTTATCTCATCGTAACAAGGCCCGATATCATGTATGCAGCAAGTTTACTATCAAGGTTTATGAGCAACCCCAGTCAATACATTATAGAGTTGGAAGAAGAGTGTCAAGATACGTTCAAGGCACTCTAGAATTTAGAATCAAATTTGAGTGAAAAGAAGAAGCAAAGTTATTAGCTTTTGTGATAATGATTAGGGAGGATGTTTTGATGATATGAAGAGCAAATCTAGAATGTATTCTCTCTTGGGTTCGGAGACTTTGCTTATTCATCGAAAAAGCAAGAAAATGTAGCTTAATCATCTGCAGGAGCTTAATATGTATCAGCATTTCTGACATTTTCCGAAGCAGTTTGGCTAAGAAGAATTTCAGAAGACATGGAGAGAAATAAGTTGAAGCTACTGAATTGTTTTGTAACAACAAATCAGCAACAGCAATGGAAAAGGTCGTTGTTTTTCACAAGAAAACAAGGTATATTAAGATCAAATATCACTTCATAAAAGACAATTAAAGATGGTGAAATTCAAATTCAATATTGCAAGTCCGAAAAGCAATTGCTGATATTATGACCAAGACTCTTTCCAAAGACAAGTTTTAATTAATATAAGCAACATTGGGAGTTTAACAACAGCACAATAAGGGGGAGAATGTTACTGATTAATGTGCTGTAAAAGAAAAATCTAAATTATCATGGTTGAAGTAACTCAACTTTAGTAAATCTAGTGTTTGTGTTAGTCTAATATTGACATTTATATGGTTTAGATGTTAATAAATATATAAAGATCCAAAAAGTTGCTTTTTGGCCTTCACATAGTGGAACCACCAGATGTAAAAATACATATGAACGAATTAGAAGAGCGCATGGGAGCTCTCTAAGTCCTCGACAAGTATCAACACATATCTAAACACTTTCTACCTCTGTTTTAGGTCCTAGAAGGAAAGCTTCCTTTGTTTCAATATTGTATTATCCTTGCAGTGAGTTGTGTTGCTGCAACATATATATTGTTCTTGTTATTTACTTCCACTGCAGGTGTCTTGCTGTGCAAACAGCCAACAAATTGGCAAAGATGATACCAGTAATAATTTTGACATGCCAAATTTTTGATTGCCCAATGTGCACCAGATAATCATACACCATGTACTGAAGAATTTCTGGTTTGTCTGTTTCCTGGCCGATAAAAGCTTTTGTTTTGTTAGTTTGCTTACTTTTTTCTCCATATTATTTTCAAATAAAAAAGTTGTCTTATATTATTCTGTCTTCAACTTTTCTAGTATGAAGATTACATATTAAGTCTATTAAATGCATGAAATCCATTTGTTTCATTATGTAATTACAGATTAAAAAAAAAAAAAAAAGTAAAAAAAGAAAAATCAAAGTAGTACTTAATAATCAATAAAAATGATCATTTGCTTGGAAACACCAATACAATTCAACAAACATACACTCTGCTCATTTGCGCAGTACAGGAAACCAATCTCCAGTTTTCCACTACACCAAACAGAATTTAAAAACTTTATTTTCTGTAGGGATCCAAGATTCTTCGAATACATATAAATCTTTTTATACCCCCACCAAAGCTACACAAACACCCATACACGCACACAAACGCAATTTCCAAACAAAGGAATAAAATAGAGACATCTGGGATAGTAAATATAAGCTCTTTTTTTTTTTTTTTCTTTTTTAAAAATTATTCTGAATTCGTTATTGTTGTCGTTCTTCATACCTGATCGTCATCCTGATTGATAAAGGAAGCAATTTTCTTGATCATAGCCAGAGCATTTTCACAAGTGGGTTTAAACATGTGGTAAACGTGCTCTTCATCTTTAGCTTCGTCCACCTCAACGGTCCCACCCCACCCATTCCTCTTCAGCAACTCACCGTAATACCAACCCCTATCTTTCAACACGTCCTTCTCAGCCACACATACCAGAACTCTCTCCCCACCCAACTTCCCAAGATTCGGATCCTTATCCGGGTTTATCAACGGGTCATCCAACCCGCTTGTTGTCGGGCATGCAAACATCCATATCCCTCCAGCCATCCTTCTCTTTTCGACCTGCGTCGACTCCGACCCGATCGGCGTCGATCCCCAGAAATATGGATGAATCAGAGCGATTCCGACCAGCTTCGGACCTCCCAACCCGTCCGAACCGACCCGTAAAGCCATATGGTGCGCAATGTTAGCTCCGGCGCTGTCTCCGCCAAAGAACACCCTCTGATAATCGACATAAGAGTTGAGCCAGTCTTGGGGACCTTTTCCATCGAAATGGGAAACAACCCATTTGATGGATTCCCAAGAATCTTCGTACGCAATGGGTAGAGGATGCTCCGGTGCTCTCCGGTAATGGACGGAGATTGCAACGACGTTAGCTTCAGCAACTAAGTTGATGACGAAGTTGTGGTAATTGCGAGAGAACGGCGTTTCGATGCAGAAAGCCCCGCCATGAAAGTAAACCAAGAGAGGAAGCCTTTTGTCAGTGGTGGTGGTGATGGTTTTGGGGATGTAAAGCCGAGCGGAGACGTCATTGTCCGGTGAGATGACGACGTCTTTGGAATCGACTCCCGTAGTTGGGTCCAAAGAAGGAGGGACGGTATCGATGCCTGCAATTCGCTCTATTCGACCATCTTTGAATATTTTGAGGTAGGGAGAGAAGTCATGGGCTACTTCGTTGCTTAAGTTTTGTGTATCCATGGTGGTGGTAGGTGGAGTGGTATTTGCAAGTACAACAATAGTGGATCTTGAGTGTGTTATATAAGATAGTGAAAGAGACAGATGAGGTTGGTGGTTGTGATGGTCGAGAAATAATGGACCATTGAAAGGATTCTGAGATTTTTTAATAAGGGCTTGGAGTTTTGTTGACATCTTGGAGATTGCAAACCCATTCTTAGCCAACCGTCTACAATGGCAATGACAGGTCAAGTCAATAATATCTTGGGCCATCTCATATCTTTTTGCAGTTTTCACAAGGACCATAAATAAATTTAATGGTGAAACACGTACCATTTAGGTTCTAGTGAAATTTTCTGTTTCTTGATTCTATCCCTAATAATAATATGATGTTATTTAAGTTAAAAAAATATTAATAAATAAGTAAAATTAAAAAATATAACTAAAAAATTAAAAAATATAACTAACTTTTAAAGTGATACTAGATTTTATCATTGGTTGAATATGAATAGAGATAAAAAGATCTCCATCTAAAAAAGTATAATTTAAATTCTTTAGTAAAATGTTTTGCATGTTAATTGGAGTTTGGTTTGGCTCTGGAGCTCTTTCAATTTGATTAGGTTGTATGTTTTATGTAAAATTAAACATGGAAATCAATGTTCGAACAACAAACAAATTAATAATTAAATTGAAATAATTTGACCAAAGGTTACCTCACTACCTTTATAGTGTATTCTTCTTTATACTACTAAACGCAACAAGATAAAAGACATTGATTCATTAGGTCACTACCTCATCTACCCCAAGTCCCTTTTTTTTTTTTGTGTCTGTATCTCCTAAGATTGTAAAAGCAAAAGCACGTTTAATTAGTTCATATAAACTGTTAGCTGTTATTTTCACATTCTTTTTAAAACATAATCATGTAAGTTTCAAATATACTTCAACTATTGTTTTCAATACTAAAAACAAAAAAACAATATAAAAATTATCATTCTAAAGAAGAAAAAAGAAAACCATATTGTTTAAATTTAAATAATATGATCAAACGTGGTCTACATTTCTATTTAATTCGCACTCGATGTGAGTAAAAGTAAGAGAATCAAATATCAATATTAATTTTTAATTATGGAAGCCAGAAGAAGTACAGATAACTAATGATTGACGAGGACGTATAATAATGCAAGTCTAGTTAGGAAAATTGTAAAACCAACATTATAAGCTTAAAGCTTTTCTCAATCCTAATTATAGAAATTGGTGTAATTAAATTTTCAATACTTTTTTTAGAAAGCAATTGGAATCTCTCAATGTTTGGTTTACAAAAGAGTCCCAGGTACTGTGGCAGCTGATATATTGTTTTTTCCTGCACAATTTTTAGCAAATAACTTTTGGGGTCACTCTAATATGTAGGTCGATTGAGTATGCAATTGAGGAAGCAATGAAATATTTTGGAAAGTAAAGTAATTGATAGAAGATATGGGACCAATAGTTAATTTTCACATGTGCATGTGGTCCATGTCTCTTAATTTCACATTATACATATAATTTTTTATTATGTGAATTTCTGCATATGTTTAAAATATAAATATACAAATAATTATTTTTGAATGATACTATTGACGAAACGTGTGTCCCTACATAATTGTATAGACATTTGCATCACAAAAAAATTCACTACATAGTTTTTTTGATACAGTCAAAGAAAAAGTTAGCACCAAAATCCCAATTCACTATTACAAATTATTACTACCAAATGGAAAAACAATCACAAAACCTTTTTTTATTTTTTTTGGTCTTCTTTTACTACTAAAAGGCTTAATTCAGTATTGCTATAACTTCTAAGAAAATAAACTTTAGTTGTGCTACAAAAATAAATTATTACTTGTTTGGTAAATCTATTATTTCGTAATTGTTGTATGATTCAAAATTAATATTTGAGTGTTTGACAAATAATAATGTTTATTTGTTATTATGTTGTATAATAATTAAAATATATATTATTTATTATCATCTCTTTATTTGTTATATTATTTTTTTATTATTATAACATATAATAACAAATATTTATACACAATTTTTTTTAATCACAATTATAATAAATGTTGATAAAAAAATATAATTAAAAAAAGAAAAAAAAACACTTTTGGCTGAGAGCCAGAGACTGGACCCATTGTATCACAAACAATAAGTTCACTCTACATGAATTCGAAGCGAGTAAAAATCAATTAACATATGAAAAGTGAAATGCATTGAAGCAAATAAAATGATTAATACAAGCATGATAATTGGAATGAAATGGAAGAAATGTGCCATTAATGATCAACTACACCACCTATTTATAAAATTAAAAAAAAACATAAAAAAAATTATCCAACTACACCAAAAGGGGCAGAGATATAACATTCCTCCTTCCCCATATGACCGATACAAATTATTATATTATTACCAAATCACAATAGACAACAATTTTCTTTTTTATTTAATTCGTACCAAAAAGATCGGCCAATTATAGTGCAATACTTGTATGCTTTTAATCTAGACAGAGAGAGAAGAGTAATGAATTTTTAGTTGGATTACGTACAGAATATGTGCACCAACAAACACTGAGTCTTTACTATTTGATCTTTTAGTAGTTCTCTAATTAAACTCCGCCATAAATGCACAGAACCCATCAGCTATAATTAAAAAGGTATTAATTGATCTATTATTAGTGTTAGGATAAAGTGATCATTATAATTAATGCCCAACTTATTATTCAACCGTGCACTACTCTCAATAATTAATCTAACTCCTCCATTCGGCTAAGGTGTTGTTTAATAATATGTTCAATTTTTTTTTTTCTAGTTTATCTATCTCAAGTCTATTTCCAATTTGTTTGTCTCAATTAATTACAATTATTTTAAAAAAAAAATCAAATTGAAAATAATTTGAAATGGATTTCAATATTTCATGTTTATGCCTTTTTGTTTTTTATCCCATCAAATTCATAGATTTTTAACTATAATGCTAATAAATGTTTGTAATAAGCATACTAGATATAATGAAGAGAAGAAAAAAAATTAAAAAATTAAAAACAAAAAGAAAAAAAAAGAAAAGGGAAACAAAAACAAAACTGAATGCGTTCCAACTTGATCAGAAGTCCCCC
The DNA here is from genome assembly GCF_031755915.1 of Ziziphus jujuba. Taxonomy (NCBI): domain Eukaryota; kingdom Viridiplantae; phylum Streptophyta; class Magnoliopsida; order Rosales; family Rhamnaceae; genus Ziziphus; species Ziziphus jujuba. Next base: position 11,432,618 of record NC_083387.1, on the reverse strand, counting down.
AAGGACAAGCAAAAAATAAAAATAAAAATAAAAAAAAATCAATGCCCTACCAAACTAAATCTAATCAAATAGAAATGACAATTTTTTTTCTCCCAACATTAAAAAAAAAATATATATATATATATATATATGTATATAAAATTAAAGAAATTTGTTGGTTAAATAAATAGGGCTATACGCCATAGTAGAGGTGGCAATCCAAGTCATGATACGGCGATACAATTCTAAAATGACACAAAATAAATGGGTTTGGATTTATCATAAATGGATTCGGATCATAATCGGGTCAACCTGTTTAACACGATTATTAATCGTATCATTTTCGGGTTGACCCGTTTAATTCGAAATTGACATACTATGACCTATTTAAATTTAATTTTAAATTATAATTTTAGCCATAATATATTATTTAACAAATAAAAAATATTACAAATTTAAAAACTTTATAAAAGTAATTTTTTTATTATTAATTTTTTAAAGACAATTTTTTAAAAGTAAATTTTTTTATTAATAGGTTAATTTTCAATAAATATGTTAATTTTTAGGTTAACAAGTCAATATTAAGATTAATAGATTAACAGGTCAACACGATCTGTTAGAATAATCGTGTTAAACAGGTCGTGTCGGATTGACCTGTTTATAAACAAGTCGGGTTGGTATTTTAGATACCTGACACGATTAATAAATGGGTAGGGTTAGGGTTGAGCATTTTTGACACAATTATTAAACGGGTCGACGCGAACCCGACACGTGAACATGAATTGCCACCTCTACACCATAGACCCCCGTTCAACCCCACTCTTCTCCAATTCCTCCCCACGACCATCAGATGGTCCTTCAACACCAACATCCTCTCACACCTAATCCCAGCCAGATCGTCTGCAGTCGGTTTCAGCCTCCGATCCTCCAACCCTTTATTTTTCGGACACATGTACAGCCACATCTTACCGTTGTCTATACCGTTGAAATACAGATATATTAAAAAGCTCCAACAACCCTCACTCGAGGCAATCTCGTTGATCTGACCCGAAAAATTATATTATGAGCAATACACTATCCCCGCCGATAGAACCAAGTCAAAATCAGCACAATCAATTAGCCATGGGTTAGGCCGATTTCGATTACCGTGGGCACTATCCACTTAAGTGCATCCCACAAATCTTCGTAGCATGTTGGAATCGAGTGCTCCAAAGCTAGCCTATACTCGGTGGAGACGGCTAGGGCTTTAGAACTAGCAGCCAGCGAAGAGACATGACTGTGCATGCGAGGAGAGAATGCGAATTCGAAGGAGAGTTCACCGCCGTGGATGTACAAGAAGAGTGGGAGTTTTTGGATCGGATCATGAGTCCGAGGTAAGAAACTATGAGCGGACACAATGGGTTCCTGAGAGATCACGACGTTCTTGGATCAAATTCCAAGGATGGGATCATCGGAGGCTGGTGGGATTTTGTGGATGGGGTGGGATCTCTCAATGCAACCGTCTTTTGTATACTCGGAAAAAATGACTGTCGTAAACTACATCGTCATTGTTATAAGTAGCTTCCATTATTAGATGAGTGTGAGAAAAAACGCTGTTGGATTATCAGGAAGGTGATCTGTTACTTTGTTGCGTAGTGGAAACTAATAGATAAGAGGAGGAAGGCGTAGAATGCATGTGGAGAGACTATTACATATAAAATAATAATATACATTAATAATATTATATATATATATATATATATAGAGAGAGAGAGAGAGAGAGAGATTTGTTTTTATGGCATGTGAATGAGAAAAATTCAGATGACTCTGAACTATTGTCCTTTTACAAATTTTTTCACATGTGATAAATATAATAATGAAACTATTAATATATTAAATTATATATTATTTTAAAATTATATCATTCAATTTTTATTCCGTCTTAAAAATTTATGAAATAGATGATCAAGAACATGAAAAAGAAAATGGGTAAAATCGCCTATAATATCATCGATATATGAAATAGATGATCCAAAACGTGTCCAAGTTGTTTGCAAGTCGAACGTTGAACATTAGGCCTAAATCAATAATATTTTAAAAAATGATTGTTCTTTTGGAGATAAAAACAATTTATAAATTTCTTTCTTTCACCATCTCTGTTTATACTAGCACTATATCTTACTTTGTCATTATTTCCTCCACTTTGATGCTTTTTTTGGTTATTGTTTACTAGAACTTTATTGTAGTGCTAGAATAGCACTTTCTTCAATCTTTTCTTGTCTTATAGATCTTTTTTGTTCAATTGCTTGTAAAGCATCAACAGACTCTGACAAAGAAATCTGATTCAGGTCTTTTGACTCACTTTACTATCACTTATTTTCTCTCCAAGAATTCTGATTTTGTTTACTACCTTCATGAGTCTACCTATAAATTATTTCACCAACCCAAAATCCTTCATTCTTAAAATCTCAAACTTCTTTCTTAAATTCAATATCTGCATCTGTCTTGTTCTTACACTTCCTTAGAACTCTTCTTTTAGCTTGTTCCAGATCTTTTTGACTATAGTGCAAACCATAATTCTGGTGAACATCACATCTAAAATACCAACATGTAAAGTAGATAAATCCTTAAACTTTTTAGCAACTTTCTCACTATATTGCTTTATTTGTGCAATAGTAGGATTTGCCCTCAAAGGAGAAGGATTGCTATTGGTTTCTATAATTTCCCAAAAGTCAAGACCTTCGTCTTTATAGACCATATGGGATAATTTTCTCTAGAAAATATAGGAGACAATGGAGCAAAAAAATGAGTTGAAGCCATAGAAAAAACAAAGATAGGTTAGAGGAAGGTTTCTGTATTTTTTTATTTTATTATTATTATTTTTTTTTTTTTTTTGCTATTTCACTCACTATCCTTCTAAGATCATAGAAGCTTCAATACGATTTTGTAGGTTTTAAAATGAGAAACATAGCAAAAATGAAAAAAAAAAAAAAAAGGAAATGTGAAACTTAATCTAATGCAAAAAAAACTACTCTGCATTCATTTATGGGTAGAAAATATATAAGCACAAATTTACAATAGTAATTAACCTAATTTTCACCTAACATTGGAGTAACTATACTATCATAAATCAAATCATACTTTGGCTACCTAATACATCAATTTTTTAGCAAAAATGTTGGTTATAAACCAATTAAATATTTCCATAAACTAAATATATATAAAATAAACTAAAAATACTAATAACAACAACAAAAGTGTCATTACTCAACAGCTTGTGTTAGTCTAATATTGACATTTGTATGGCTTAGATGTTAAATCTATAAAGATCCAAAAAGTTGCTTTTTTGCTTTCACATAGTGGAACCATCATATGTAAAAAATGTATATATATATATATATGAATGAATTAGAAGAGTGCATGGGAGCTCTCTAAGTTCTCGACAAGTACCAACACATATCTAAACACTTTCTACCTCTGTTTTTATTCCTAAAGAGAAAGCTGCTGTTTAAATATTTTATTATCCTTGCAGTGACTTGTGTTGGTCAACATATATATTGTTCTTGTTATTTACTTCCATTGTAGGTGTCTTATTGTGCAAACAACCAACAACTTGGTAAAGATGATATCATAAATAATTTTGAGATGTCAAATTTTGATTGCCCAACGTGCACCACGTAGTCATACATTATGTACTGAATAATTTCTGGCTTGTTTGTTTCCTGGCTAATAAAAGCTATCTTGCTTTTGTTTTGTTAATTTGCTTACTTTTATCTCCATATTATTTTCAAATAAAAAAGTTGTCTTATGTTATTCTGTCTTCAACTTTTCAAGAATGAAGATTATACATTAAGTCTATCTGTTAGGATTTGCGGAACAAAAATCAAATTGAGAATAATCAAGCAACAAAAAAATAGAGCAAGAAAGAAAAACAAATAGTGACACAGAGATTTAATGTGGTTCAGCGATGTGCCTACGTCTACAGCAGAAGGCTGAATCTGTAGTCCACTATCAAGGAGAATGGTACGAGATTGATGAAGAAACAACAACAACAACAACAACAACACCTTCTCCAAAATAAGCCCCAAAGGGCAATCTCAATCACTCACGCAACCAACCAAGTCCAAGTAATGCCTGCACTTACTAACTAAAAAAGGCTTTGTAATAATATCTGCAGCATCGTCAACAATAAACACTTTTTGACACCAATATTACATTCCTCAAATACATCTTGTACAAGTGATATCTTACGTCAATATGTTTCGTCATCTCATGATACATCTGGTCTTTAGTGAGATAGATAACACTTTGATTGTCACAATTGATGACTATAATCTCCTGCTCAGAACTCAACTCACCTCTCAACCCCTCAACCAAATAGCTTCTTTCATTGCTTCAGCTATAGCCATAAACTCAACTTCTGCGGTTGATAGTGCAATTGTTGCCTACAAAATAGACTTTCAACTAACAGTCATAGCTCCGAGAGTAAACACATAACCAATAGTGGACCTCCTCCTCTCAAGGTCTCCATCAAAATCTGCATCAACATATCCAATCACACCCTTCTTACTTTAGCCAAACTCTAAACAAATGTCAATAGTACCTCTCAAGTATCTTAGAATTCACTTGACTGTTTGTCGGTACTGTTTACCAGGATTAGCCATATACCAGCTCATAGCACTAACAACTTGTACAATGTCAGGACCGGTGCACGCCATACCATACATCAAACTACCAACAGCACTAGAGTAAGGAATATGTGATATATACTCAATATCTCTATCAGACTCTGGTGACATATCAGTAGACAATCTAAAGTGAACAATCAATGGAGTACTTACAAGTTTAGCATTTTTCATCCCAAAATGCTCCAAAACTTTCTCAACAAAAGATCTTTAAGTCAAGAAAAGTTTACCTATAGATCTATCTCTTTCAATCTCCATACCAAGAATCTTTTTCGCCACTTCCCAATCTTTCATCTCAAATTCACCACTCAACTCTGCTTTAAATCTGTTGATATTAGATTTCTTCTTTGCCACTATCAGCATGTTATCAACATAAAGCAACAAATAGATAAATGAGTCATCTTCCAACTTCCTAAAATATACGTAGCTATCATATTGGTTCCTAGAATAGACGTGGCTAATGATAAACCCAGCAAACCGCTTATAGGGGATTGTTTCAAACCATACAAAGATCTTTTTAACAAGCACACATGATCCTTTTTTCCTTCAATCTCAAAACCTTCGGTTGTTACATATAAATGGTCTCCTCAAGCTCACACTACAAGAAAGCGATCTTCACATTTAGCTGCTCCAACTCCAAATCATGCATAGCAACTAGCGCTAACAAGGCATAAATACAAGTATGTTTAATAACAGGAGAAATACATTATTAAAATCAACTCTCTGTACATGTGAATACCCCTTTGCTATTATATATGCCTTGTACCTTGCATTTTTAACACTAGCAATGCCTTCTTTCTTCTTGTAAACCCACTTGCATCCCACAATCTTCTTACCTTCTAAAGGTAACGCCAACTCCCAGGTGTGGTTTTTATGAAGTGACTCTACCTCTTCTTACATAGCAATTAACCACTTTACTGAATGCTCACATGAAATAGCTTCATAATAGATGCGAGGATCAATGGGACTCTTAATCTCCTGTGCAAAAACACAAGCAAAAGTAACATAGTCGGCTAAAGAAGAGGGCTTTTTGATTTCCCCACACGGTCTATCATTGGCCATCGAATGCCGTTGCACCTCCTCGACTTTCTCCTCTTCCACATGAGTTGGTATCTCAACTGGGTCTGAAACGGAACCATTCTATGAAATACTTGCTTCCTCCACCCTAAACTCCACTTGCTTTTGCACACTATTTGAAACAACAGACTTCTTCTTCAGATGCAATATGACCATCTCATCAAACACAACATCTTTACTTATCACAACCTTAAATGACTTTGGATCATGAAGCCAAACTTTGTATCTGTTTACACCCTGTGGGTAGCCAAGAAATATGCCCTTAATTGAATAAGGCTTAAACTTACCTTCATTAACATGAATATAGGCGGGGCATCCAAACACCTTCAAATCTAAATAATTAGTAGGTTTTCCAAACCGTCCATTTTCAAGAGTGTTACAGTCAATTGACATTCATAGGGAATGGTTCACCAAGTAGCAAGCTGTAGCAGCTGCTTCTGCCTAGAAGTCTTGTGCCAACCTAGAATTTGACAACATGCACCAGACCTTCTCCATAAGAGTTCTGTTCATGCTCTCAACCACGCTATTTTGTTGTGGAGTCCCTTTGAGTGTAAGATGTCTAATAATCCTTTCATTTCTACAAAACTCATTGAAAACTCCATTACAAAACTCAAATACATTATCCGTAAAGATATGCTTCACCATTTTTCCAATCTGCTTTTTTACCAAAACTTTCCATTTCTTAAAGGTAGCAAATACATTATTTTTATGCTTCAGAAAATATACTCAAACATTCCTAGAGAACTCATTAATGAAGGTCAACATATATTTGCCACCACCCTTAGAAGCAGTACACGTGGGTCCTTAAAGATCAAAATGAATGTAATCTAAAGTGCTCTTGGTTTTGTGAATTCCAGTATTGAAGATAACTCTCTTTTGCCTTCTAAACACATAATGCTCACAAAATTCCAACTTCGAGATACTCCGATCACCAAGCAAACTCTGTTTGCTCAATATCACCAAACCCTTCTCACTCATATGACCCAACCTAATATGCCAAAAACGAGTAATATCCAAATCTGACATGGACACTGAAACTACAGCCGACCCCATTCAACAGAACTCTGTAGCTAGTATAATGTACCAAGCAGGCTAGCTTTCATCGCTACCAAGTGTCACGTTCCGCATGAAAATGGAGGAATCCTTGAGGCTTATCTAGAATATTCAAGACTCTACTTGAGAATTCATAATAATTCAAGAGAAATCTAAAGGGGTCCAGAAGATTCTAGAAACTTCTAGGTAAGAGAATTCTAGAAAGTTATAGATGATTCAAGAGAAGTCTAGAAGGTTCTAGATGACTCAAGAGATCTCTGGAAGGTTCTAGAATACTATAGAACAATCTAAGACTTATATACCTTCTAGAACATTCTAGGATCATGTAGTAAGATGGCTTTCTAGAATAGTCCATAGAAATATCTAGGAGAATTATCTAGAATCTTATCTAGGATAATGCCATGTGTACAAGATCTAGAATGTTGTATTCTCGTACTACGTGCCAAGCCCTCTATATAAAGGGGGTGAACCCTCATTTGTAAATAGAACCAAGAATCTACACATTCACTTGTAAAACTCTCTTCTAAGCAATATACTTTCATTCTCCCAAACTCTCTTTTGTGCTCTAGTCTTCTTTGCTTAAGCTTTCACTTTTTGTGAGAAAAAGGCTTACTTAGTTGCAATAAAGGGTTGGAATAGTAAGTAAGGCCGCACGGCTTAAATGGTAAACAAACAAGTCCATGACAAGTGGTATCAGAGCTTGGTTAGAGTTAGCATCTAGAGCAACATGTCTTCATCAGAGGTTGTGGTTGAGGAGGCAAGGGGAAGGGAGACCAGCCCCAATGCTGGAAGAAAAGGACGAGGGCGTTCAAAATCAAAGGACGTTCTCACTGCCATGGAGACCAAGGTGGTCAAGATGGAGTTGGCCGTTGCCAACATGTTGGAGCGGCTTGACCGTGTGGAGCAAGGCATGGAGGAGCTCGATGGTCGTGTGGGTGACCAAGTGGGGGGGCTTAGAGGTACCATGCAAAGCACCAACGAGGCCAACACCGAGGCATGGCGTCGTGAAAGCCAAGCTTTCCAAACAAAGGTAATTGAAACCTTGTCCCTCATGCAAGCTCAATTGGATGAGTTTAACAAAAGCTTTGAGGAGACGCGTGAGGATTGGGCATTATGCAAGCAAGCTGCAACTAAGGGCGCCATTAATACTCAACAAGTAGTCTCTACTCCAAGGGTGGATGTTCCCAAGTCCAAGGAGTTTAGTGGAAAAAGAGATGCCAAGGAGTTAGACAACTACATGTGGCATATGGAGCGGTACTTTGAGGCCTTGGATTTTCAAAATGAGAAACAAAAGGTAAACACCATAACCCTCTATCTTACTAATCTTGCTGCAGTATGGTGGCGTAGAAAGCATGAAGAAATAAAGAAAGGCACATGCGTAATCAACTCTTAGGAAGAATTAAAGAGTGAACTAAAGAAGCAATTCTATCTCGAGAATGTGGCAAATGATGCTAGAAAGCGCATGAAAGAGTTGAAGCATCAACGATCCATTCGTGAGTATGTGGAGCAATTCTCTGGTCTATTGCTCCAAATTCCCAACATGAGTGCGGAGGATTTCCTTTTCAACTTCATGGATGGATTACAACCATGGGCATGTCAAGAGCTTCAACGAAGGGGTGTACAAAATATCTCAACTGCACTCACTACGGCCGAAACTCTTGTTGAATATAAGCGAAGTGAGTCTTCTAACCCCAAGCCTAAGAATAATTATACTAAACGTGGGGGAGACAAATTCCATAAACTCCCCAAAGTAAGGAGCATCAAAGAAGGCCACCATTACTTAGCAAAGATTGGAAGAAAGGAGCCAAGCCCGAACTAAAGCCGAAGGAAAATTGCTTCCTATGTGACGGTCCCCATTTGGCAAGAGATTGTCCAAAGAAGAAGTCATTAAGTGCCATGCTCGAAGAGAGGGAAACTCAAGAGCGACACAAATGGGTTGTCTACAACTTCTCAACTCATTGAAAGCTAGACCGATCCTAGCTCACAATGCAAAGAACAATTCCCTTATGTACGTGGCGGCACGTATTAATGGTAAGGATGCTCAAGTCATAGTGGACACCGGAACATCCCATAATTTCATAAAGAGGGAGAAGGCCATGAGGCTTGGCCTAAAACTTGACAAGGGTCAAGGGTGGTTAAAAACTGTGAATGCTGAAGCTAAACCACTAGATGGCATGGCTCGTAACGTGGAGTTACACCTCGATACTTGACAAGGTAAAGTCAACTTCTCCATTGCTCCTATGGATAACTTTGATATTGTGCTTGGCATGGAATTTCTTAGACAATTCAATGTGGTGTCACTCCCTCGCTACAACACGATGTGTATAATGGAGGGAGGCCTTTGCATGATCCCGACGATGCACAAGCCAAGAACTTCCAACCATCTCTCTGCCATACAACTCAAGAAAGGGATAAGGAAGGGAGATGCTACATTCCTTGCTACATTACGTGAGGAAAAAGAAGTTACTTCCAAGGAGCCACCTAAGGAGATTAGTCAAGTCCTTGAAGAGTTTAAAGATGTCATGCGACCCGAACTACCTAAAAGACTTCCACCAAGGAGGGAGGTGGATCATTGCATCGACTTGGAGCCCGGTGCCAAACCACCCGCAATGACACCATATCGCATGTCTCCCTCGGAGCTAGAGGAGCTAAGGAGACAACTTAAAGAGCTTTTGGATGCTGGTTACATTCAACCGTTGAAAGCACCTTATGGAGCACCGATCTTGTTTCAAAAGAAGCACGATGGTTTGTTAAGCCTATGCATCGACTATAGGGCACTTAACAAGGTCACCATCAAGAACAAGTACCCTATACTGTTGATAGCCGACTTATTTGATCAACTTGGAGGAAGGAGTCCCGCCGCATTCAAGGTTGCTAAAACTTGGCATGAGCAAGTGGACTTACCAAGGTTATACCTTCATAAAGCAACCAAGAAAATGAATAAATGGACCGACACGAAAAGAAAGCATGTGGAGTATCAAGTGGGAGACTTGGTGTTCGTCAAAATCCTTCCATCCCAACACAAGTCTACCCGAGAGCTACATAAAGGCCTTGTTCGTCGATACGAGGGGCCATTTTCGATCATCAAGAAGATGGACAAGGTATCTTATAAGGTAGAGTTACCTTCAACACTCAAACTTCATCCGGTCTTCCATGTAAGTTGCTTAAAGCCATACTACAAGGATGAGGAAGACCATACAAGAAGTGAGTCCAAGCGAGCACCAATAGAGGTATTCAACACTTATGACAAGGATGTGGAGAGCATCTTAGCTGATCGAGTAGTTCGTGGAAGGGATAACCATCCGAGTCATGAGCACTTGGTATAATGGAAGGGACTACCCGATAGCGAAGCAAGTTGGGAACCTGCTGATGCACTTTGGCAATTCAAAGAGCATGTTCGAAGGTTCAAGGAAGAAGACGCGACGAGGGCGTCGCGAGATCAGGTGGGGGAGAGTGTCACGTTCCGCATGAAAATGGAGGAATCCTTGAGGCTTATCCGGAATATTCAAGACTCTCCTTGAGAATTCATGATAATTCAAGAGAAATCTAGAGGGGTCCAGAAGATTCTAGAAGCTTCTAGGTAAGAGAATTCTAGAAAGTTATAGATGATTCAAGAGAAGTCTAGAAGGTTCTAGATGATTTAAGAGATCTCTGGAAGGTTTTAGAATACTATAGAACAATCTAGGACTTATATACCTTTCTAGAACATTCTAGGATCATGTAGTAAGATGACTTTCTAGAATAGTCCATAGAAATATCTAGGAGAATTATCTAGAATCTTATCTAGGATAGTACCATGTGTACAAGATCTAGAATGTTATATTCTCGTACTACGTGCCAAGCCCTTTATATAAAGGGGGTGAACCCTCATTTGTAAATAGAATCAAGAATCCACACATTCACTTGTAAAGCTCTCTTCTAAGCAATATACTTTTATTCTCTCAAACTCTCTTTTGTGCTCTAGTCTTCTTTGCTTAAGCTTTCACTTCTTGTGAGCAAAAGGCTTACTTAGTTGCAATAAAGGGTTGGAATAGCAACTAAGGCCGCACGGCTTGAAAGGTAAACAAACAAGTCCGTGACACAAGGCACCCTTCAAAATCCTTAAAACGCCACCTCCACTAGAAATGGATTAAATTCTTGGATATATCTAGAACGTCACATAAGTCAGACAGTGTTATGATAATTCAATCATGCATATTCACCCTAACAGTTCCAATGCCAACAACATTGTAAGAATGATCATCTCCTATAAGCACAATACCTTTATCCACTGGAATATAAGAAAAGAACCAATCTCTGTGGAGACGGATGTGAAACAAACAAACTAAATCCAAAATCCATCCTTGCTTGCCCGGCTATCCTCAGTTACCAAATATACACCACCATCTTCAATTTTCTCATGTGCAACACTGGCTTCGGTATGTTCCTTACCCTTTTCATTATTTTTGCTCTAAAACTTAAGACAGTCAGATTTGATATGCCTCTTTCTCTTGCAGTAATGACAAGTAAGATTTCTAAATCTCGACTTCGATCTTGACCAGCTACCACTATTGTTGTTATTATTATTATTATAATCTTTAAATGATGTTCTACCTCTAACAACCAATCCCTCTTTGAAACTTCTAAAATTATTATTATGAAAATTGCTAGTCAACTTCTTATCAAACAACTACTTAGAATACAAAGAACCTTTCACATCCTTCAATTTTAGGGTTTTATTATTGTAAATCAAAATTTTCCTAAAATTTTTATACGACGGAGGTAAGGAACGCGGAGACATCAGGGCTTGATCTTCATCGTCATATTCATCTATGTGCATCTTAATAGACATACCTTCAGCCATTAAAAGGATGTACAGACAGTGCTTCACAATCAATTTCATAGTGAGATTCTTTGTGATATACAAACATTCCAACTTGTCCCACAAGTCCTTTACTATCTTCTGATCAAGGACCTCCCTCAAAACTTCATTGGATAAGCATCACTGGATGGTGGATAGGACATGCTCATCAACCTCGGCTTTCTTTTCGATGTCCCATGAAGATGGCATCTAATTTTTGCTGGTCAACGCCTTATGCAAACCGTTCTGTGTCAAAATCGCCTTCATCTTAACTTGCCACATGGAGAAACCCATATTGCGCTCGAACTTCTCGATGTCGAACTTAGTTGTCACCATGAAGAAAATTCCCAAATACATCAATATGGCTCTAATGCCAGTTTGTTAGGATTTGTGGAACAAAAATCTAATTAAGAATAATCAACAACAAAGAAATAGAGCGACAAAGAAAAAAATAGTGACAGAAATCTAACATGGTTTGGCGATGTGCCTACGTCCACATAAGAAAGTAGAATCTATAATCCACTATCAAAGAGAATGATACAAGATTAATGAAGAAATTAACTCTCAGAAAATCCAAAACCCTAACACACCTAGTTTCTCAAATCTCACAATGCGGCATAATACCCTAGTAACTGATATACATGGGTATTTATATAATAAAACAAAAGTAGACCATAAACGAATCCAAAATTTTGAGTTATTTTCCAACACTATTAAATGCATGAAATCCATTTGTTTCATTATATAACTACAGACAAAAGTTAAAAGTTAAAAGAAAAAAATCAAATTAGTACTTGATTTATCAATAAAAATGATCATTTGCTTGGAAACACTAGTACGGTTCAATAAACTTACATGCTGCTCATTTGCGCATTATAGAAACACCAATCCCCAGTTTTCCACTACACCAAATAGAATTTAAAAATTTTATTTTCTCTAGGGGATCCAAGATTCTTTGAATACATATAAATATTTTCATACCCCTACCAAGCCACACACATAAATACAATTTCAAAATGAAGAAATAAAAATAGAAACATCTGGGATAGTAATTTCAAGCAAATGGCAAATCAACATTCTCCAGTGTTATCTTTTGATTCAATGGTCGAGAACAACATCATCAACCAGATGGAGGGTTAAATTTTTGCCAACATAAATCAAAGATCAAAAAAGTTCGATATAAAGATTCCCAACGTACGATTGCAACTCTATCCAGTACACACAGGAAATATTCAAGAATAGTACAAAAACTATTCATATGTTGAAAAATATGAAGGAAGAATAATTATTATTTGAAATCCGAATTGAAATTCGAATTTGATTCTTATAAATAGGCCTTCAATGTAGAAGAAAAGACATCTAATCTCCTTGTAATTTATTTATTTTCCATCTTTTGTAACATTCTTCTCTTTCTCTTTAGAAATTAGTATAAGAGCCTTAAGATATTTGTGCCTTGTAATGTGACAACATATGTAAAAATTTCTTATGTTATTGTGAGTGTAATCCTGTTATATTATCAATATAAAAAAGCCTTTATTTTATAGAGATATGTTTTAATTATCTAAGTATTTTTAATATACATGTTTAAGTTTCCTAGCATTCTTGTTTAACTATATCTTCGTCATTAATTTAAAACCTATACATTTGGTTTTTTATAAATCTTATGTTTCCATACCTTGTCCTCTATTTTGTTGAATGTAGAGGTTTTTCGGTAATTGGTTTAAGCACCTTTAGAAAATTAAAAGGTTTTAGATATCATAATTAATTAATGGAAGAAGATAAAAGTCAAAATCTAAAATGTCAAGAAAATACGAATTGATCTCATATTATGTATATTGAATATAAAAATGAAAATTTCAAAAATATTTGTGATAGTCTAAATAATATTACTCATTTTGTTTGTTATACTCTAAAAAATATAAATGGTCAATTTAAAAATTTTAAAACTGATCTCCAAATACTAAAACCAATTAACTATAAACCAAATTCTAAATTAACTATTTTAAATAGACACTACTCTAATAAAAAAATTTAACCAAAATGAATTTTCAAATATTAAAAAAAAAAAAAAAAGTATATTACTGGCAAGCACTTTATAACACTCCTCAACGTAACACCACCCCACGACCATCAGATGCTCCTTCTCTACCATGCACACCAACACCCTCTCACACCCACTCCCAGCCAGATCATTTGCAGCTGAGTCTAGCCTCTCATCCTCCAACCCTTTACTTTACGGACATATGTATGTCAGTATCTTATCAATCCTCATTCGGGGCAACCTCCTTGACTCGGCCCAAGAAATTACGTAATGAGCAATGTTTACTCCTCCACTATCTCCACCGATAGAATCCAATCAAAATTATTGCGACCATTCAGCCACGAATCGGGTCCATTTTGATTATCATGGGCCGCTATCCATTTGAGTGCGGCCCATGAATTTTCGTAGCATGCTAGAATCGGATGGTCCAGCTAGCCTACACTCAACGGAGACAGCTATGGCTTCGAACTCAACAACCAACAAAGAGGCATGACTGTATATGCGAGGAATGAATGTGGATTTGAAGAAGAATCCGCCACCATGGATGTACAGTGAGAGTGAGAGTGGGAGTTTCTAGGTCAGATCGTGAGTCCAAGATAAGTAAATACGGGCAGATACGGCGAGCTCCTGAGAGATCACAACGTCTTTAGATCGGATTCTAATTGATGGATCGTTAGAGGGTGGTAGGATTTTGTGGATGGGATGGGATCTCTCAACGCAACCATCTTTGTATACTCGAAAAAAAAAAAAAAGACAATTGTAAACTACATAATCTTTGTTATAGGTAGCTTCCATTATTAGATAAGTGTGAGAAAAAACGCTGTCGGATTATCAGAAAGGCGATTTGTTATTTTGTCGCGTATTGGAAAAGGATAGATAAGAGGAAGACGTGGAATGCAGGTGGAGAGACTAGTACATATAAAATAATATTATACATTAGTAATAATTATAAAGAGAGAGATTTACTTTTATGTCATGTGAATGAGAACCAATCAAATGATTCTGAACCATTACCCCTTTATTCCGTCAATATGGAAAAAATGGGTGAAATTGCCTGCAAGGTGGTCGATACATCGAAAATTTCAAACCTCCGACATCGATAATGGGTGGAAGGAATATTTGCCAATGGTATCCATGGAAATCGTCAATATTTCCAATGTAAAATAAATAGAATAACAGGCGAAAATCAAAGAAATATCATCTATGTTGTTACCGAAATTGCCAAAAAGATTCGAAAAATCATAAGATGTCGGTTTGTTAGTACAACCAAAAATAAAAAAAACAACCTTTTAAGTTTTGACAGAAGAAGATGATTTTTACTTTCATGTTTTAACCTAATGTAAATGGGTTGGGCTTCTAGAAATGTGTATGGGCGGCTATCTGACAGAAGCAGATGATTTTTACTTTTATGTTTGAGTAATTTATAAAAGTAAAACTTGGTTTACTTGAGATAATAAACGAGGCTCACGGAGCGTGTGTGAAACAAATGCAAGGCCTTCTAAAAACAAAATAAATATAAATTTCTAAACTATCTTTAACGGATGTTTGGAAAATATCAAAAATAAAAAAGAAAATTAATTTTTAAAATTTAATTTTTTGATAATTATTTTTTTTTTAATTTATTTGGTAAGTAATGAAAAAATTGAGATTGATAAATAATTAAATTTAATATTATATAATAAATTAAAGGTAAATATGTATTTTTTTAAAAAAAAATTAAAACTATTTTATACGAGATTTTCAAAATGATACCTATATAGATGGGAACAATTTTCTATATATTTTTTTACATTGATAGCAATCCAATTCCTTGGACCTACACTTTTCCACTCCACAATAAATATCCAAAAAAAAAAAAATTATTACTATCTCAAAAAAATTATATTTTTACTGACTTTATTTTTATTCAAACATACTATAAATAGTAATTATTTTCTAGCATAAAAATTATATTACACTTCCAAATAAAAAATAAAATAATAATAATAATAATAAATAAATAAATAAAATAAATATGATGCAAATAAATTAGCAGAGAGCTTAAGTAATTGATCAATCTCATCGAATAGATTTTTAAAATATTAAAAAATCACATAATTATGTATTTATATTTAAAACTTCTAAGCATGTTAACAAATATAGAATTTTAATGTTATATACATATTTTATTTTTTTGTATCAACACATATTACTATATATATTAGAATAAAACAAATAAACACATATTACTATATAAATTATAACTTGGTTATCTATGATATATTTAAGCAATATAATTATTTCAATTATTGTATTATTTTGTTCTTATACAATTTTAAATTTTTTTTTTATAATTTTCATAATTTTACAAAATTCCATTCACATCTATATGTCGGCATCGATGTTTTCACCCACTGCAGAACCACACGATTTTTTTTGACGTACGACATAAATAAGATAATTTTCACGTTGCAGAGAGTGACGGAGACCGAGACAAGACAGTGAAAAAGTTAGCGTGTAGGATAGGAA
This sequence comes from Ziziphus jujuba, assembly GCF_031755915.1. Taxonomy (NCBI): domain Eukaryota; kingdom Viridiplantae; phylum Streptophyta; class Magnoliopsida; order Rosales; family Rhamnaceae; genus Ziziphus; species Ziziphus jujuba. Next base: position 11,416,456 of record NC_083387.1, on the reverse strand, counting down.
AGCAGGAAAGGTTTATTAACACATTTTAATGGCTACTGCTTTTTTTGTTTTTTTTTTTTCGATCGTCTCCTTTCGTTATCTATTTTCTAGTTTACAGAAATGTGTAGGGTCTTTTTTTATTTATTTTTTGTTATCTTTATGAATGGACTTTTTATGCGGAGCAAACGGAAATTATTTATCTTCCGGACATCAATTGAAATATATATATATATATATATGAATTAGCAAGTGAGTTAGCTTAACAAAATGAATAAAAAAATGCATATGTGAGATTAATTGCTCTCTCAACTATCTTTAGGTTTAAGTTTTCTTTTTTTGTTTATTATCAGTACTACTGGTCATTATAATCAGAAACCAAAAGAAAAAAAACAGAGAAAGCAGAGTAACAAAAGAATGATGCTGAGCATATGAACAAAATCTATATAACAGGTTGAATAACGAAGTGAGTATAGGAGAAAAAGGAATTGGACTTACTTGTAAAGTGTTGCGGAGCTACTGTGAGATGGAAAAGATGAGCATTTGAGAGACAAAAGTGAAGAACCATTGAAGGGTAGAACACATGTGGTCGCCATACCCAGAGGAGCTTTCTTTTCTTTTCTTTTCTTTTTTCTTTTTTTTCCTTTCCTTCTTCTTTTCTTCTTCTACGACCAATAAGAACTCTGTAGTGCTTTTAGCTAGGGCATGTCCTGGTCCTCCTTATGACCAAACAGAAAAATTCCAGAGCACGAATTGTGCCCTTTTCCAGCTATATGGTAAAATAATTCATATTGGGCAGAATTTGTGAATAAATTGTACCCACAAAAGAAAGTTATACGTGTCTGCATTCAGAAAACAAAATAAATAAATAAATAAAGTCAGTTGGCAGCATCTCGTTGGCTGACAGTACTGATGCTTGAACTGACCCAAACTTTGTCAAATTGCTTTACAACAACCAAGCAAGATCATAGATCACCCCCTAGTCCTGAGCTGATCCTCTAAAATGGCAAAATTTTCTTTAAATAACAAATTAAACATTACATATTCAACCATGATCACAATCTATTTACCAAAAAACCATGATCACAATATGCGCCATGGGCCCCCAAAAAAAAAAAAAAATCACAACCTATAATTAAGTAAAAAATAATAGAAAGAATAGAATTTGACATGAAATTATCAAGCTTTCTTCTAATAAGTTCCTATTTTTTTCTAAATACATAAGTTATTTTTAAAAAAATAATATTGCAGATATTAAATAAATATAACCAAATACTATATATTAGTATATGATTGGTTTATACCTAATTATATTTATTTTTAAAATGTTCGCTTATTTATAACTAAATTATAATAATATATAGACCAATGGAATATTAACACAATTTATACACATTTTAATAAATTTATTTGGTATATTTAACATTACTCTCTTGAACTCCTCAAAATAATTCTCCCACTGCTCTCCCAATGTCTCTACTTGGGAAGAAATAGGGAATTTAACGTGAATTTAGAAAGCAAGACTTTCAATCTAATAATTTGAATATTTAGTAAATTTATAATTATTTTAATAAGATTTACATATCCAATATCTTTCCCTATATATTAAAGGCCTACTCTAGCCCTGTCTTAAGAAGGAAAGCGCCTTCCTCATCAGTTCCCTCAATGGATCTTTCTTCTCTGCCACAAAAACTAGCACTCTTCTACAGTCAAGCTCGCCAATTTTGGATCTGCAACCGGGTTCAATCGATCTCTGGTTGTTCAGGGTAGTTTCCATTATTAGATAAGGTAAATGTGCTATCTAATTCTTTATATTAGAATCAACTCCTTTCAATTTTCTTTTATATTAGACAAATGTTCTATTAGTATCAACTCCTTTCGATTTTCTAATCCTGCGGATGTGGTTAATTTTTATTTTTAAATTCTTCTGACCCATTAAGAGTGCTTCCTTGGTAAATGGTAATAATTTCGGTTTATTTGGGCCTTTTCTGTTGGATTTCATTTGGAGGCAAAGAAATTTTGTGCTTTATGACTCATTGTCATTGAGAGATTCAAAATAATATGTGGTATTTATTGGAAGCCTCCTCCGTCTGGTTTAATTAAGCTTAACTTTTGGCTGCTTCTTTTTAATAAAGATTCCTGTTGCATTATTGGTGTGGTGTTGCTAGTGATTCATCTTCTAAGGTGGTGCCTTTATGGCCCAGAGTTTGTCTTGCTTTTTCTATGAAACTGGCTGAAACTCCTTGGTACTTTTTGGGCTTTAGAATGTGCTAAACAAGAAGGGGGAATTCGGCCCTTTTATCCTCCTTGGCAGAGCGTTAATGAAATATAACCCTCCTCTTTTATTATTATTTTTTTTTTTTGCACTTTAATATCAATTATAATCTTAAAATAATTTCAAAAAACATCCATATCCTTTTACATTAATTTCCAATCTATTTCACGAAAAACCTTTATTTCACCCTATCCCACATCATATCCCACACCACAAAAAACATTTTTAATTTTTCAACTAAAAAACAAAAATCTACTTTTTTTCTATTTTTTAATCCACTTATAAGTATCATCAGGTTTTTTTTTTTTTTTTTTTGTTTATTGCCGTGTGTGATGTATATATATTGTGGATTTCATATTTACATCAAATACTTGGAATTTTAAGAATATATAACATTTTTTGAGTACAATGTGATATGTTTAGGAATGTGAATCGCTTTATTGATGTTTAAAACCGGTTAAAAATTTAAAATTTATGTTAGATTAAGGTTTTTATATGGAAGTTATTAAAATCTAAGTTTTAGGATAGATTGACACTGGATATCAGTAGGAAATGAAGAGAGGAAAAAAATGAGACCGGTTTGGCCTGAAATGGTGGCTAGAGGTGGGAGAAAATTCCGGGTCGGAATTCGGGTACGAGACCCGGTTCGGGCTGGTTCGGGTCGACCGGCTGGAGGTTGAAGGAGAATCGAACGACGTGTCATCTGTTACTAACGACATGTCATTCGGTCGGCCAGCCCATACGACACGTCGTCCTATTAAGACGACATGTTGTTAATTATAAACGATGTGTCATTTTTGTGCGTGTGTAACGGACCACTTGCCGTTTTGCTGACGTAATTGATGACAGCCTTTTTTTTTTTATTATAAAAAGAGTTTTGGGGTTCAAAAGGAGAAAAAAAATATGGAGTTAATTAAGGTTTATAGTTTGGCACAAGCTTAAAAATTAAAACTGATATAAATTAATTTTGGAAGTGATAACAAATGTGGAATTGATTGGATAAATAAATGTGTTTGATCAAATTTTATGTTATTTTAAGTTGTTTATACGTAGTTTTATATATATATATATATATATATATATATATATATATATGTATATATACATATATATACACTTTAAATGTAGATGAAAATGAGCAGCATTGGCAATTTAAATTGAAATGGTTATTTTGTATCGTTTAGAATTATATAAATTATGTATTCGTAATTTAGGGTTATGGTTATTTATATATGCATACATAGTTGACTATGTGGCTAATGGTAGTTAAAAAGTTATTAATGTTGTCAAGTTACATTCATATGTTATATTTTATAATGGCACCAAAAAGGAATTTGCGATCTCAATCGAAGAAGGGAGTTAAGAATATGCAAACTAAGAGGCGCGATGGCAGCATATCAGCACCCAACTCTAAGCGTCGACGAACTACTAGGCAGCAATCCAAAGCTAAGAAAGAAACCACCAAACTTCCAGGGCATGTTCCACTCTCCTCTTCCCCATCTGAGATGGTAAGTTTTATATTCATTTATGTAGTTTGGTGCGGTAAGTGATAATACATCTGTCGGTATTTATTCATGAATGTGAATACTTGAGAAAAACTTCACCCGATGGCCATTGGTAATTGCCGATAGGCCATTGGGATTTTTTTTAATTCATTGTAAGTTGATTACCGATGGTTTCATCGATAATTACCACTAGTGCAAAAATGGGAACCCATATGTCTTAACATTTGATTGAAATTTATTATTATCAAGGTAGGGTGGAAAAATAGGGTATGATTAAATGGTTGACTTTTGTTCCATTTATGTAATTCATTTTGCAGGCCAACGACGCTCCAAAGGAAAAGATCTTTCAGAATGCCGATATATTTAAAGTTAGGGCACATTCATAGGTTTAAACTGATTACCATAGGTTTTGGTAATTACTGTAGGGCCTTCGGTAATTACTAAAAGTTGTCAAATGTGATTACTGTAGGGCCTTCAGTAATTACTGATGCAACCTTCGGTAATTTTTCCAGCAAGTTTAAACTGATTACTATAGGTTTCATCGGTAATTATCGAAGGCCTACGGTAATCAAGTTTTTTTGCCAATTTGGGAACTTTTTCAGAATTTTTGGGATTTTTTCTCCTTAGGATCATTGAAGAAAGTATATTTTGCATGTTTTTACATTTAACACACATTAGGGGACTCATAGGGGCCAAAAAGGTTGTCAAATGTGATTATTGTAAGGCATTCGGTAATTACCGATGAAAGATTCGGTAAATGTTCCAGCAAGTTTAAACTGGTTACAGTAGGTTTCATCGGTAATTACCGAAGGTCCTACGGTAATCAAGTTTTTTTGGCCAATTTGAGAAATTTTTCCTAACTTTGGGGGTTTTTTCTCCTTAGGATCATTGAAGAATGTATATTTTGCATGTTGTTGCATTTAACACACATTAAGGGACTTATGGGGGCCAAAAATTTGATAAAATGTGATTACCATAAGAGTTTCGGTAATTACCGATGAAATCTACGGTAATATTTCAAGCAATTACAAATTGAATGTTTTCACTTATTAATGTCGTTTTTTCTCTTACTTTGTCAACATTTATCATCAATAAAGCTAGATTTAGCATGTTCTTGGTGGAAACACACACGATTGAAGTTGTCGGATGGAATTGTGGTGATTCTCTTACGACGGTGGACAAATGTCAATTACCGATTGATTACAGTAGGTTTCATTGGTAATTACCGAAGGCTCTACGGTAATCAAATTTTTGTGCCAAATTGAAAACTTTTTTAGAACTTTTGGGGTTTTTTCTCCTTAAAATCATTGAAAAATGTATATTTTGCATGTTGTTGCATTTAACACACATTAGGGGACTTGTGGGGGCCAAAATATTGGTAAAATGTGATTACCATAGGGGTTTTGGTAATTACCGATTAAACATATAGTAATTTTTCAGCAACTACAAATTGATTACCGTAGGTTTCATCTGTAATTACCGAAAGCTCTACAGTAATCAAATTTTTGTGCCAATTTGAGAACTTTTTCAGAACTTTTGGGATTTTTTTCCCTTTAGGATCATTGAAGAATGTATATTTTGCATGTTCTTGCATTTAATACACATTAGGGTATTTTTGGGGGCCAAAAATTTGGTAAAATATGATTACCATAGCGGTTTCGGTAATTACCGATGAAATCTAAGGTAATGTTTCAAACAAGAACAAACTGATTACCGTAGGTTTCATCAGTAATTACCGAAGATCCTATGCTAATCAAATTTTTGTTCCAATTTGAAAACTTTTTCAAAACTTTTGGGGTTTTTTCTCCTTAGGATCATTGAAAAATGTATATTTTGCATGTTGTTGCATTTAACACACATTAGGGGACTTGTAGGGGCCAAAAAATTGGTAAAATGTGATAACCATGTTGTTGCCAATTCTTTTATTTTTCATTTCGAATCATTACAATTCAATATACCTACTTTTATAATGTGTATTTGTGCGAAGAATAAATGATTATTCCCACCATAATTCCATACACACATTAATATCGTATTATCATGATAATGCCATCTTTATAACGGTAAATAACATACAAAATACTTAAAACACAATACTATTTTACCAAAGTAATACCACCTCTGTTTTCCTTTCCTCTATGAAAAAGCATCTCTCACCTCTCCTCTTGTAAGCATAAGAAGGACTTAGAAAAAATTGCATTCACATTATAGCCTACAACTGATTCAGATTCCGCTTCTGGGAGATCAAATGGAGCAACTAGTTTCCACTAGATGAGAGATAAAGAACATAAACAATATAGGGAACAAGGGAATACCAGACCATATATGCTTTTAAGGTGAGGATATTTTTAATTATCATCAAAATTGCATTTAAATTTTTCTTTCACAAATCATCCAAATTTACAATTATTTTTTAACAATGTATTGCACCATAGAACATGTTGAGTGCAACATTCTTTAATGATAAAAAATATAAGAAAGAACACCAGCTGCAGACCTGCTCTCTCTCTCTCTCTTCTCTCTCTCCAAGCTCTCTTCGGCTGCAGACCTGCTCACTCACCAAGTAGACGTCAAATGCGGTGACTCCGAGGCTTGTATATCCAATCAGTTCGAAGGTTTCCAAATCCCAGAATTTCACAGTTCTGTCTGCTGAGCCTAGAAAAAGATTTCTATGTAAAAACATAAATGATCCCCGAAAACCAATAATAATATAAGGACTTATACAAACCATTTTGATATAGTTATAGAAATATCAACTTGAAAATCATTAACAAGGCAGCAAGCCTGTCATATATTTGCAACAACTTCTACAGCAAGGCGCTGACAAGTTTAATTAACTCAACTCATGAAAGCAACTTGGCTTCCGACCTCTACAACGGTAATTTTTTTCATGTGGTTTTTATATCACATACCATCACCTTCAACTCTAGAGGAGATAATCAGTCCATGTCAAACCTACCCTAAATATGTTTTTTTTTTTTTTTTGTATGAAATTAATAAGCCTATAGAAATAATAATAATAATAGAGCAGGGAAGGAGAGGGACCACACCAATAGACTAAACAACAAAACTTTCCCATTCATAAACCCAGTAAATCAAAGGATATCTCAAGCTTGGATAAAAAGGCCTAGACCTCAAACATTTTACACACCTGTTTCTACATTTTTCTTTCAAAGGAAAAAAAAAAAAAAACACACACACACACACACCCACCTAGCTGTAGCTCCAGTAGCAAAAATCAAACTGTGGCATAAGAACTTCACAAGAAAACTTCATAAAAGCCTAAGAACCATAAGTAATAAATAAATCAAGGTCATTACATTTAAACAAAATATATTGCTAAAATCAAAATTATGCAATAACATAAAAATTTATAATAAAAGAGTACTTTTTCCAAATAGAATTTCATGAAGTTCGCAAAAGTAATCACTTAAAAAAAGGTTCATAAAAATATTCAAAAGTCTATATTAAATATACTCCAGTCATTGCGATAAGGGTGGTCAACAAAGGCTTATAAAGACCCTATCAAAGGGTCACTACAAAAGGATATCGAATTTGAAGAGTATTGGTATCGGCAAGAGGGGAGCTATGAGTCACCTGGGCCGCCAACTTTTTGGTTGGTTGATTCTCAAAACCATATAAAGAGAAATAAATTAACAAAGGAAATTACATATCATAGTGCTCCTCTGCCAAATTTCCATTAAATTTTCACACATATTATTTAAAACTCATCATCATTGGTATTAAAGCATAGCCATCCCATAATTAATTAGCCTTTGCATTATCTTTTTTTCATCCCCCTCTCTATCAACTCTCTGGTCTAACATTGTTGTTAGTGGCCATTCTGGTTTTAGGCTAAGGTAGCCTTGCCATTAATTTGACAAACTTTAAAGGTATTAGAGAGTGGACCTAACTCTGCATATGAAGCCAATTAAATAGATACAAAACAGGACACTTAAGTATCAACCAAAAAAAAAAAAAAAGACACTTAGAACAGGAAATGACTAAGACAAACTGCAAGGCTTCTCCAGCAATTTGTTCTAGTCAATTAACTACAATTCAATACCAAACAAGTGGCATTAGCCATCAACAAGCAAAAGTGGTCAACGGCCTCACGGTTGACCCATGAATAAATCCTCAATGATCACCATCTGTGTCTTCACCAGGTCAGCCACTGTTCTTTTAAACTCTGTATTGTAAGATGGAAGCGTGTTCTGTATCCTTTAATGGTGAGACTATGCTAGAATTCTTCTATACCCTTTAACGGTGAGAATATGCTTGAATTCTTCTACATGGGACGTTCTGATAATGTAATACTTAAAAATTGGAGCTTTCATAGGAGCTATTAAATTCACTTCTTTAGTGGCTTGTTCATAAAGACTTCTTTGGTTGGCAGCTATTCTTATATTATTCTGCAACCCCCTATAGTCCTTTAGTTGTGACACTAGAGGCATTTTTAGTTACTAGAGGCATTTTTAGTTGTGACACTTCAAAGATAATCAAAAGAAAGTAGGAACACAAATCTACAGAAGTATTGGCATTCAATCCTTAACCAAGGAAAAGATTAGGTGTATTATCTGAACCACATCATCATAGAGTTGAAGTGATTTCCAATGCCCAGTGACTGACTGTTATTTACTCTGACAAAGGGGCTTATCGAATTTATCAGATAGAACTAAGGTATGATTTCTCTGTTGCATGAATATATATTACTGGAGAAAAGAACAATCTACCACATTATAACTCTAGAAAGAATATCCTAAGCAATTAACGCCATACTTACCAGTTTTGGTCCTCAACATTGCTTTTCCATAGGAATTATAATTACGAGAAAACTGGCATGTAAATGCTTAAATGTGGCAAGCCAATAATCAATGCATTCAAAGGAGAAAAGAACAGAAATTCTTCAAGAAAAGAAATCTCTCCAATGAAATGTGAAGCTATTGTAATCATCTATGTCATTTAAGTCCTTAAGTTGCCTCAGGCCCACAACATGTCAACAACTATTAGTGCAGTTAGCAAAATAACAACTTTAGACTAGATTGAAACTAACGTACACTCCAAGCCTACTTATTTTCTATGGATAAATTGAAGTCAACTAATAACATAAAAAGAAAAATGTCTAATCAATGAATGTTAAAAAAGAAAAAGAAAAATATGCTACAAATACATTGACAATCATATTTGTAGGTATATAGCTACATACCTCAACACCTCAACTTTAGATTACAGCTTTTGTTGGCTAATTTATGTCCAAGTTCACTCCTCAACTCCAATACAGAATCAGCTTTCATAGCCTACGTATAGAAGGATAAATCTAACATAAACAAATGTATAAACTTGACATGACTGTACACTAAGAATTCAGTCATCAATTCACTTCTACCTAATAGAATACCTCTATACGCTGGAGCAAATAAGTATAAGAACATATATAAAAATGACCCACGTTTGGAGAGAGAGAAGGATATATTGACTATACCAGGCAATCTCCAAATGCTCCAGCCACAAGAGTAATCTCATATGATTGGTCGAGAGAATCATTCCTGCTTCTAGGATAAGCTGGTTAATCCCTGACTGATTAGATCCTCCAAATTCAAAAAAAGCAAATGCAAAAGCCTTATACACCCAAATAAAGAGAGAATTTTATAGCTTTACAGCTTTAAAAAATAAAATAAAATAAAATAAAAATTCAATAAACCGATAAAAACAAATTACCCGCCTGAACGAAGATGGATTCAAAGATCAAACCCTCATCGAAACAAAATTCAAATCTTTTAGACCACTACCAGCTCTTTCCTTGAAATAATCAAAAACAACAGTAGCTCCGCTCCTCTAGATGTCAATAACCCTCTCCACATTCTCACCAGCTGAACAAGAACTCTCACTGCAATCTACTGCGGTCTTGTAGTGATCCGAAACCACCACTCTGCTGACCTTGGAAGAGATTTCCTGAAGAAACCCAGACGGATCCACGAAGTCTAGAAGGTAAATATCGCTGATTATAGCCAGAGGGAGCTGATTTGAAGCGATGGTGTTGTAGACGGACGTTGGGGAAGAACATCAGCAGAAGACAAGCAGTAGAGAAGAAGAGGTGAGCTGCTAAAGCTGTAAAAGCTCTGTCTGGATGTGGAATGTAGTGGGTGAGATATTGATCAGTGAGAGAAAGAAATTGCACGTGGTTTACAAAGTAAGGATAAAGTTGGAATAATGAAAAAAATATGGGTAGATGAAAAAAGTTTTAAAGGGCAGGGGTATTTTATATTAAGGTGTTTAAAATAAGGGTAAAGGGCCAAATGCCCCAACAAGAAGGGTATGGACTCATTATTTATGAGGAAGATGATTTAGTTGTTACTAACGGTTGTAATGAGGACTATCCTAATTTTTTTGGTAAAGCTCTCTGATTATGAATCATGTCTTGGTCTTGGTTTCTAGTTTTTTGCTCTTTCACTTGGGTGCCATGAACCTACAATCATGTGGAGCATGCAAGCTTCAACCAGTTTCTCCGTTTAATATCTTGCTTTCTCAATATCTTTGGTCCAGAAGCTTAAAAGTAGCCTTTTTTCACTTCATGGATTCTTCCTCCTTCGGAGTGATGGTTTTATAAGAGGATTTTATCGATGCTAGGCGTATCTGTTTTTCATTTTCTTTTCAGTACTGTAGGAAAGGAGAAAAAAAAATGAAAAAAAAAATACAAATTTCTTTCAGGTTTCAGAAGATGCAACTCTGTAAAGCATAACATCCAAGGGAACGGATCAAATGGAAGGAAACCGCCGACCCATCATACCTGCTTGCAGGAGTCGTAGATTCTATTTTTGACAAGCTCCATTTGAGCCTTAATGTGGATCTCATATATACATATCACTATTGGAGAAAACGATAAGGACCGTGAATTGGACAGTATGTGAATTGGACAGTATGCAGACTCCAATAGAAATAGCAAGATGCATGCTGCTAATAATTTATCGATTCTTAAAATCTGGACCGATAATACTCACCAAAATGTTCTTTTTTATTTATAAAAAAAAATTTAAAAAAAAAACAACTCTGTAAAGCATATGGCAAATTCATCTCATAGGCTAATTATAAGGTATGGACGTGTGGGAACACCTTATATTTCCACACTTTTTGTTTTTTTTTTTTTTTAATTCCTGTGATATTTAGTATTATTGTTTTGTTGTTGATTAACTGCTGGTTGAGATGTTAAATTATTCAGTAAAAAATGAATAAATAAACAGAATATTAGCACACGTAGGTTGGTTTGTTTGTTTTTAGTTTTTATTTTTGTTGGTTTTCTAAAAGAGCATATTCGATCTTGGAAGTTTCTTAATAGAATACAAATAAATTTTATGGTGAGGTTATTATTTTCATGCCCCAGTTACAAATGGCAGAAAAAACTTTGATTTATGTAACTAATGAGGTGGTGGAGTGGAAGATTGCAGGGTGTGCTTGCAAAATTATGGATGGTTAGGTGACAGAGATGCTTTTATCTGCTTTTTTTTCTCCTCATGCAGAATTTTATTCTTTGTTTTGGCATTTGCCCATCTGGACTAAACAGTATGTCTGCAGTGCTGACCAAAAAGATTCATTTTTGTAAATTTGATTAACAAACGTAGTACTCTCCCACGTCCCACACACATTTTGGTCACAAGTGGGTTAATACCGGACATGATTCCATCGTATTCATTTAAGGGATTGTACTGTACAGTTAATGAGATTAAATTATCCAATTAATCCCCAAAAAATTTACACAAACGACAAGCAATAAAGCCATTTACAGACTGATTTAATGATCTAAACCGACAAACAAGCACGCCCCTAATCCTCCGACTGAAATTATTTTTTCAGATAGTAATTTCTCCTCTTTCACATTTTCTCAAGAAGGATAATGCCTTAACTTTCCCCTTCCTGAAAAAACATGAACTAAATTCTTCATATTAAAATGACTTTTGGTATTAGCTTTCCATACCATGGTTTTCAATCATACAAAATTTACCGGCAGCACTACTAGTTTCGAGTTCGAATCATATTAAAAATAAGAAAAAAAGAAAAAAAAAAGGATTATTCACAATTTTTTTGGGTTAAACTGACAAAATAAAATTATTCTAATTCATTTGCTCGAATTAACCAACATAACTTATTTAGGCTAACCCCCCCCAAAAAAAAAAAAAAAGGGGTCATGCAAAATACAGTTTTATTACCTTCCACTGCCATTTAAAATAGACCAAAATCCATTTAGACAACTTTATTAAGAAAAGAAGCAAACTTACTAACCAAATCCAAAGCATTTTCTGAATTGGGTTGAAACAGATGGAAGCAATGTTCGACTCCCAAAGACTCAAAAACCTCAAGACTACCATTCCATCCACTTTTCTTCAACTCCTCAACATAACTCTTCCCAACAGCCAACAAATGGTCTTTCTCCGCCAAAAACACCAAAACCCTCTCACAAGCAAGCCCTGCTAGATCCTCTGTGGCCGGTTTCAATCTCGGATCCTGCAACCCTGTATTCCCGGGAAACATATACATCCACATGTCATCATCTTCCATTCCTCCGAAAAACGGGTGGACCATGATCAACCCGACCACTTTCACATCCCCCAACCCGTTCGACCCGATCCGAGAAGCTACCGTATGCGTAATATTCGCTCCAGCACTATCTCCGCCTATGAAAACCCGCTTGAGATCCGCGTGGTCGTTTAGCCAAGCGTCGGGTCCGTTTCCATCGGAATGGGAAGCGATCCACTGGAGGACTATAAACGACTCGTCGTAGCAAGCCGGGATTGGCCGTTCTGGAAAGAGGCCGTACTCGACCGAAACGGCCATGACGCTGGCTTCGGCGACGAGGTTGCTGACGAAGCCGTGGTAGGTGGAAGAGAACGCGGACTCCATGCAGAAACCGCCGCCGTGGATGTACAGGAGGGGGAGTTTCCGGTCGGGTTTGGCCGATTTGGGAAGGTAGATTCGGGCCGAGACCGGTGAGTGGGATGAGATTGTGACGTCTTTTGATCGGACTCCTGTGGAAGGGTCGTCGGACGGTGGGATGTTGGGATCGGAATGGGGATAGAAATGGTAGAATAATTCTACTCGGCCGTCTTTGTGGACTTGGAAGAAGCGGAATCGGCAGGTTATGTCGTCGTCGTCGGTTTGGGACGCCATTTCGAGGTTTTGGATTAAACTTTTGATGCTTTTTGTTGAAAGGAAGAGTGAAAAGATTGCTTAAGTTGCTTCATTTTATGGAGCGGTGGGGAAGTACTGTAACATAATTGTTTCAAGGAAAGTTGGAAAAAACAAAAAAATAAATTGTATATTTTTCAGCATATTTATATATAGTAACTTTCTTGAATTTTATTAGTTAATCTCAATACTCTTTTTTTCTTTTTTTACATACATGTTTTATTATTATTATTTTTATTATTTTTATTTATTTATTTATTTTTGGATGGATATACTTTGAATCCAAAGTCTACGAGTGTATTCTTGATCATATAAATAAAAATTCACTTGAATTTATTAAATATCAAAAAAATTATATTGTCATTCACGATTTTATGTGTCCAAACTATAAAACAATTACGGTATATTTTAAACATTGAAAAAACATATGTAATATTAAAAGTATTCAAATATTTATCAAACAATGCATTTTATAATTTTATTAATTGACATATACATCTGTTCAAAAAAAAAAAAAATTGACATATACATATAATTTAACAATAATGTTATAATATTATAGGGATAAAATTTTTTATCAAAATTTTAAAATAAATGATATCACATCTGATATGATCATTTATTATTAAATATAAATTAATAATATTTTATTATCATTAAAAATAAAAACCAATCAAAAAACATCAATTTATTAGTGATCAAAATTTTGCCTTAAAAATTTAGTGAGTGTAAAATTATCTATAACTGAAATAGTAATGCTACAAAGATAAAAGCTTCACCAAAATTCTAAACCAAATGACTTAGCTTCTGGTATAACCATTTATTAATTAATATAAATTATTAGTGTCTCATAATCATAGAAGATAAAAACCAATTCTTCACCTTGACTCTAGATGATAGAACTACGTGATAAGATGGTGGGGCAATGCTAGACGGACGGAGGCCCATGATTGATGAATTGAATGGAATCAATTGGTGATGAACTCCCTCATGGAGCACAATGGAAGAACCTCACTATCAAACTCCATAATCAACAGTTGAAACTAAATGATGGAACTTCATGTTAAATGGAAGGATAATAATGTTACGTAAATGCAAATCAATAACCGATGAATCAAATGGAATTGAACAATGATTGGCTCCCTTGAGAAACACAATGGAAAAATCCCATAATCAAGATTTAAAATATCTGATATTTTTTCGATATTTCTATTTTTTAAAAAGGTCGAAATAAAATTTAAGTTCGATATGGAAATTGATAGAATTTCCATAATATCCATTGAAATTTCTGAAATTTAGGTAAAATTTCCATAGAAATTTTCATAAAATATGTACATCAAATCCTTAACGATTTGGTTAAAAAATCTATAATTTCCATGTAAATTTATGAAATTTCCACTGAAATTTCAAAAATATCCAATATTTTTTTAATTTTTTTAAAAAAATTCATAAATATTATTGATATTTAGTAAATTTTTTTATCAAATTAAATTCATTGATCATTTTTTTACCTTTTAATTGCTTTTTAGACATTTAATGATATAAGCAAAATAGAATGAATTGAATTGAATAACATTAATAAGTTCTACTTATTTATTGAATATCAATAAAGCAAAAATACAAAGATTGTGGATTATATTTTTGAACCTTGAAAATCTTAATATTTGAAATTATAATGGAAGATGATGATGAAGAGGGCAATCAAATATACCAATGGATTAGATTGTTTATTTAGATGATCATGAAGGTGATCCAAAGATTACTCAATAAGCTGAAAAAGATGGAATAAATATTCAAAAAGTGATTACTGAATAAGTAAATTCTAGTGGTTGTGATTCATTTCAAAGGCTTATGAGAGAGCCAACTAGAACTACTAGTGCTTTAGCTCCATCAGGTGGTACATATTCACAATTTAAGACTCTTAATAGTCACTCTAACTCCAGTGGTGATGAAGATAACTTTAATAATTATCGGAATTAGAAGTTATAAGAGGTAGTGGCCAAAGGAAATCACAAAGTCAAGAAGTTAAATTAAGCCCATTTACTGGTGAACAATGTTACATACATGCAACACAAGATAAAGATCATGGGAATAGAGATGTAGGTCAAGGATTCGGTGTTGTTGGAAAAAACTATATACATAAAGAAAAATCTATAATGGAGATGTCATAACAACAAAAAATATTCAATTTCTACGAATTTTGAATCTATGAGAGTTGGAAGTCATTTTTATAATCCTTATTCAATAGATATGTATGGAATGTCATCAAGTAGCAACTTATGGGTATCATCTCAAACTCAACCATTAGAGAGTAACAGTTATGCACATAATCAACCAATAATGCAAGATCTATATAGTCGGCATATTAATAATTATATGCAAAATTATCAGAGAGATACATCTTTTTATAACTACTTTTTACATTTTACATTTGAAAATCAAAATGAGTAAAAAACCGATGATTTTCAACCACCAAAAAGTTCTATGTGGTATTAAGATGACATTTATGAACTATAATATAATTATAATAATCATTTTATATATTTTAGTTAATAAATAATTTTATCGTATATGTATTTTTTAATATATTTTTATTAATAATAATTTATCTATGGTCATTTTAATACTTATTATAAATCAATTCACTAAGAAGAATATAGCATCCATTTAATATTTTAGTAAATTTTATAATCAATTTAATAATCAATTAATTAAATAAGTTAATTTTAAAGTTTCAATAAAAATTTTTACTTTTTAAAATAAATTTTCATTATTTTTTTATAATTTTTTATCGATATTCGATATTTTTTAATATTTACATACAAATTTTTATATTGTAAATTTTTTATATTTCCAACAATATCATTTTTTTTGACATTATTCATAATTGACGGTCAAAATTAAATGATAAAATTTCATATCAAAATGATGAGGTAATAAGGACCCTCTATATGAAAAAGGCTATGCCATTAAAACTTTTAGTGATGCAATAAAATGTCATAACCTCACCGATAACGTGGTGAGATATCGTACCCACGATAGAATACAAAGAGCACATATTATATAATCCAAATACACTATTTTATTTTGTAAGCAAAAAAAAAATACACTATTTTATTTATAATTAATTAATTTTGAATTGAAATCCCATTTAAAACTAATCAGATGTGCTTGGGCTGAGATGAGCAGCTTGCACTCTCAAAGATATTGTAATTATTGTTGCTGCAAAGTTCGTTTTTTCAGAAAAAGAATATATAATTTTTATATAATAAAAATTCCATGTCGCAGTTTTTAAAGGTTTTTAAAATAAATTTAAATGCCTTTTCAAAAAATAATTAATTATTTAAGATGCTAGTGCGTTTTTTAAAATTTTATTAAGTCCATATTCCGTAAAGGAGTAGCTTTTATTTTTTTATTTGTTTTTAAATATTTTTCATCACAAACTGTGATGCAGCACAGTGCAGGGAATGAGGTGGAAAGATTCGGTAGAAGATTGGATGGTCTATGTCTCTGTGCTTAATTAAATCAACTTTCTAAAAGCATTAGCTCTGTTTGTTTGGTAGAGTTTTTTAAAAATAAAATGAAAGAATAAAAAATGTTATCTTCTCACAAGTCTTAGTACTTTTGTTTAGTAAATAAATCACATAGCTCACATAGACATGGTCTGGCAGTGGAATCTTGGAAGAAGGGCGAGCTATATGGTATTATTTACCGTCCATTAGACTTTAAAAAGTTTTCTAGTGTGACATGACTTTATATAAACTATTGATTAAACCAGCACTAAAACCTCTACTCTTAAAACTAAACCTATTTGAGATTTTTTTTTTTTTTTTTTGGGGAAATAATCTATTTGAGAAAGTTATATTCCTCCTTAGGAAAAAAAAATAAGAAAAAAAAACATCCATTGCAAGTGTGCTTATAGTTTACAACTTTACCGTACATTTTCTTTTTGAATTTTTCTTAATGTGGATTAATAATATTCAGATTACCTCTTATTATGACGTACCAACGCAAATCCAATTCAGAATAATCATAAACAGAATTCTTCATATATAATCATCCATACAAATAATTTTTTCTAATTTCCAATTTCATTGAAACATGATTTATCATTTATAGAAATACAATCATGATTTTTAACATCAATCCAAGTGGATCCTACTTGTTGAAAATAGCAATTTGTTTTTAGACACAACCACTTACATGCATAACAGCAGCCTGAAAAATCAAAAGCGAAAAGTAAAATTAGCTAGACCTGTTTAAGAAAAGAAACAATCTTATTGACTAAATCCACAGCCTTCTCCGATTTGGGTTTAGACATATGAAAACAATGATCTTCTCCAATGGTCTCCACAACCTCCAAAGTCCCACCCCATCCACTTTTCTTCAATTCATCACCATAACTCCTCCCAGCCCCTGCCAAAGCATCTTTCTCAGCCAAAAGCACCAAAACGTTTTCACACCCAAGCCTCGCCAGATCCTCTGTGGCCGGTTTCATTCTAGGATCCTCCAACCCTTTGTTTTCCGGACACATATACATCCACATGTAATCATCAACCGTTCCTCCAAAATACGGATGGAGCAGAATCGCCCCGACCACTCCCACACTCCTCAACCCGACCGACCCGACCCGAGACAGCAATGTATGCGTTATATTCCCTCCGGCGCTATCCCCGCCCACAAAAACCCGTTTGAGATCCGCATGCTGGTTTATCCATGGGTCCGCTCCGTTTCCATCCACGTGGGTCGCTACCCATTTGAGCACCGCCCATGAGTCCTCGTAGCAAGCGGGTATGGGTCGTGTCGGGAAGAGTCCGTATTCGACTGAAACGGCCATGACATCAGCGCCGGCGACGAGGGTGCTGACGAAGTTGTGGTACGCGGTGGAGAATGCGGACTGCATGCAGAAACCGCCGCCGTGGATGTACAAGAGCAGGGGAAGCTTTCCGTCCGGTTCGGCGGATTTGGGGAGGAAGATTCGGGCTGAGACTGGCGGGTCGGACGAAATGACGACATCTTTGGATCGGATCCCAGTAGTCAGGTCTTCGGATGGTGGGGTTCTCTCGAAGGTTGGATGGTATAAGACTACACGACCGTCTTTGTGGACTTGGAAGAAGCGGAATCGGTGGGCAATTTCGGTATCGGCCATTGAAAGGAGCTTGGTTTAAGATCAGGAATGGAGAAAGGGAGTGTTAGAGACAGGGTTTATATGAGTTTTGTCAAAGAAAAGAAAGTGGATTGGTTTTATTAAAAAACAAAGAGAAAAAAAAGTTGTATACGTTTATTTGAAAAGTATTATTTTTTTTTTCTCTGAATTTTAATTCAGAGAAATTTTTTTTATATTTTAATTCAGAGAATATTAGTTTATTTTTGTTTTTGGGTAGGGATCTGGTAATATAATGACTTTTATTACTTGACTACTGTTTTACGAAAGAAGAAAAGATTGGTTATAAGGTGGAATTTTTTGGGAAGAGAAAAAGCAGTTCTGTGGAGTTTACTTTAGATTTCTTTAGAATTTTTAGTATTTCATTTTCGTGGTAATAGGATTTTAGTATTTCATTATATTGATAATAAATAAATAAAAATTAAAAAAAAATATAGATAATAAATAAAATTAGGAAAACTACAATTTTACTTTGACTACTCTGCCCCAACAATATATTATCCAAATAAATGAAGTATCCACCTCGCCTTCTCCAGTCTCATTCCATCTAAAAAGGAAGAAGCAACATAGAGATGTTGAAGAGAATAGAGTTGGAGCATCTTTTAATGGCGCTGTAACAGCATAAGTTTAAAAATATATAAAGAGCATTTTTTTTTCTAAAAAACTCCAATATATTAGACAAACTTTGATTGCAGATTTCTCTTCGTCATATTTTATTTTGTTATCTCTAATGAATTATTTTGATTTCCACTCAATTATTATTCTTTTTCTCTTCTTCTTTTTTTTTTTTTTTTTTTCACAGGGAACTATAAAACGACCATGGACCATGATGAAACCAGATTCACTGGACACAATGGAGCGTTATTGGTTTCCACCATTTCGGTGTGTACACCGTTCGGGAGCTGTTGATATAGTTCAGCAGACCATTTAATAATGACGGTGGTTCAATTAATTTCAAATACAGCCTAACAGCTACTAGCAGACATTAGAATATAATCCACCAAACAATCAAACACCCCACCGCTTAAACTAATATAAAATTAATTTGTTGTTCATGATAGTACAATAAACCATCCATATATAATCCGACATTTAATTGATATTTTATAAGGTTCACATCTATATATATATATATATATATATATATCTCAAGGTCATTTTAATCCGTATAGCGATGGATAATAAATTGTACAATTTGTTCTTCCATTTTTATAATCGATGTATTAAGAACGTTTTTAAAAAAATTGTTCTCTGTTAGTTTAACGTTTTTTTAAAATTATTCTCTGTTAGTTTAGTAAGTTTTGTTCTTGATGACTCGTGTAAAGAACTTATTATCTATCAAAACAATCTCTAGAGAAAATTTATTGAAAAATGAAAATGAATGCAAATTATATTTGTATCATATATATAGATTTAAACATCTCTAATTTAAAATCTTTTATGGTAAGTATTGTCTCAAAAAATAATTCTTTATAAGTGTTTTTATATATATATATATATATATATGGCCAATTTGTTTAAAAGTTTATGAGAAGAATTGTGTATCTATAGTTAGTCCAATAAATATTACAATATAAATGTACAATAATGGATGTGCTTGTCAACCTAGGCAAGGGTCTTGAACTTGTCTTCTTGTTTCTCTTCTAAAGGAATTAGAGTGGAAAGTGGGTTTGAAAAAGTCTCATACAACATAATAATACAAAAATAATTCATATGATAATTTACAAATTTAAATTAACTATATTATATTATATCATATTATAGATTTGTACATCAATAAAATCTAATAAAGCCTAATATATTAACAAATACTGTTCATATATGGAACACTGTACACAATTAACCCATTAAGGAAAATTATTTTTGTAATTGTATAATTATAACAATTTTAAAAATATTTAGTTTATTATTTAATCATATACTAAGTTATTTTTTTAATATAATTATTTTTATATATATGAAACAAACATATTCATTTTATAAGATTAAAAAGAAAATTTTATTTTATTATTTGAAAACTAAGCAAAATTTATATATGTATAAGTTGACAAGTTAACAAGATGATGGATGAATAATGTCACATAATAATTTAACAATGTGAAGTTTATCTATCTTTATATGATAAAGGCTTTACTCGAATGGATTACATTTTATGCAGAACATAATAAGATACAATACAATAAACCCGATACATTGTCGTATCTATTGGGAGGCTCTAATGTCCTTTGTTTGTTTGTTTGTTTCTTTTGTTTTTTATTTTTAATTTTATTCCAGTTGAAAAAATAATGTACTTGTTAAACTTTCAATAAAATGTTCAGTTTCAAAAATTTTATTTATTTATAATTCGTGTGATCAGATGAAGTGAGTAGATCAATTGGTAGAAAATCCACGAATACATCACATCTGTTTGTAAAAATTGTGAATTCAAATTTTAATATTTTCTAACTGAACATTAATGTGGATTCCACATGCTGAGCACTATATAAGAGAAGACAACAAAAATAGCCAAAAGGTGATTGACTAGGTTGCTTGTAAACTCCTCTATGATTATAAAGATACAAAATTACTAATGATCTATAGTGGCCGATGATATTCACCGAGGCTCATTTTATATTTACCCAAAAAAAAAAAAATAAGTTAAGGGCGAAAAACGTCCTTACAGTACCTCCATTCATATAGGATGCATCATCAAGGAAAAGTTCATAAAATAGAGACAAACATTGAATGCAGTAAGGAAAGTTCATAAAATAGAGACAAACATCGAATGCAGTATCTGTCTTTCCACAATAGGATTACTTGATCAAGGGTGGAATTTCTCGTTGATCAAACAATTTCCTTCTAGCCGGTTGCAAGCCTATGTTAATCTCTATTTTTGTTTTGGTTGAGCTGCATTAAATTCAGACTCTCACCTATAGGAAATCTTATGTCGCTCTTACCACTAACTAAGCTACCTAGACACCCGACTCTACCCGCTCCCAAACCATTTTCATTCTATCAAAAAAATCGTGATTCCACTCCACTTTTACACGATTTTGTTTTCTATATTTTCTATTAAATAAAACTTCTGAAAATATCTTCAACTAGATTCTCAACTACTACACTGCCACTGGTTCTACCTAATAATGTCCAAACGATGCTCAGTGGCTCATTAAAATTTTTGTACCAAAGCCAAACCCCATGCTTTAGATTTCAATCAAATTAATCGCCGCTTGTTGACGTGAAGTAATTAATCTTCTTGCATGAGGTACGATCCAACGGTAACAGGTATGCCACGACACAATCTTTTTGTTCACGCCTTTCTAAAAATGAATACTTTTCTTTCCTAGGAAGAAAAAGAAACTAACCAGTTGGAAAAGTAGACACTCAGATGAGAAACAAGCAAACCCTTCTTCTACTTCCATAAAACTCAAAGAAACTCCAGCTCAATATAATGAAATTATTTTTGAATACGAGAAAATAAAGGGGAAAATTAACAAAATGTGGATAATTATAACATAAAATTTCGAACAGGCATGTCATATAGCCTCTATCTAGACCTGTTTGAGGAAAGAAACCGTCTTCTTCATGAGGTCGACGGCCTTTTCACAAGCTGGATTAAGCAAATGGAATACATGGTCTTCGTCTTCACTCTCCACAATCTCCACCTTCCCAACCCAACCGCTCTTCCTCAAGGCTTCGTAATAGCTCCAACCCCGATCCTTCAACCAGTCCTTCTTCGCCACGAATATCAGCACGCTTTCGCAACCCAGCTTCGCCAGCCCATTCGGATCCGCTCCCGCCGGGTTCAATCTTGGGTCGGTCGCTCCACTGCTTGTCGGGAATATCACATCCAGCAACTTATTCGGCTCGCCGTTGTGGAAATACGGGTGGAACAAAATCATCCCGAGTACCCTCGACCCGTTTCTAACCCCTTCCGACCCGACTCGAACGAGAACGGTGTTGGCGATATTAGCTCCGGCGCTATCCCCGGCCACGAAAATCCGTTGGAAATCGGCGTGGTGTTTAAGCCACTCTTCGGGCCCATCACCGTCTTCAGAATGGGCTATGGCCCAATTGAGAGCTTCCCAGGCGTCATCGTAAGCGGCCGGGAGAAGATGCTCCGGCGGCCTACGGTAGTGTAGGGACAAAGCAACGACGTTTGCTTCGGCGGCGAGAGCAGCTACGTGGTTGTGGTAGTTTGGGGAGAAAGGGGTCTCGATGCAAAATGCGCCGCCGTGGATGAAGAGGAGAAAAGGGAGTTTCCCGGCGGAGTGGTCGGCGGTGATTTTTGGGAGGAAAAGGCGGGCGGAGAGTCCGGTACCGGGATTAATGACGACGTCTTTGGATCGGACTCCGGTATCCGGATGGGTGGTGGGAGGGAGGATTTGGGTGCCGGCGAACCGATCGATGCGACCGTCTTTGTAGATTCGGAAGAGGGTGTGGAAGTCAATGGCTACTTCATCTGTGGCTGTGGTTGTTGCATCGGCCATGATGGACTACAATGAAGAACTTTGTTGTGGACAATAAGACGAGGATTGTTTGTTTAAATAATTGAGAGTGAAAAAACAGTTGGTGAGTGATAAATTATAAAAATAAACAGATACTAAAATAGTTTTTAAATTCGTGTATAAATTTCGTCGTCGTTTACTGGTGAGTGGATTTTAATATTTTGATAAGAAAATAAAAAGAGTAATTTACTTTTTCGTAGACTTTTCTTTTCACCTCTTCTGCTGCTCAAGACTTTCAGCTCACAGCTCACCGAAGCAGACAAAGTGAGGCCCACTCGAGAGATAATTGGCTTTACTTTATTATTGACAATATTCAAAATTTCTATGGTAAGGGAATTTCTTTTTTTTTTTTATTTATACCACCAATCAACCATTTTATGAAGTTGCAATGTCAATTTTTAAAATTCTGGTTTATATTTTTGTGTAATTATCTTGTTTGAAGCAAAAAAAAGAAAAAAGAAAAAAGAAAAAAGAAATATTTGAGTAAATGGTATTTTGCAATTGTTTTTCAAAACATTGGATCAGAATTATGTGTGTGTGTGTTAGTTGAAAAAGCTGAGAGATGCACAACGTGTTAGCGAGGTTGTGTATTTTTCAACAGAAAAAAAATAATAATAATAAACGTGTATCACTGAGGTTACGCCAGCTACTTTCGTTGGCGACCACAAATAAGTCTGCTACTGTCATTTTTAATCTTTGCATGTCTCATCTCTTGTCTCATGTGTCGTTTCCTTTATTTATTGTCAATATCAATCGTTTAATTGTTGAAATGTTATGCCTTCAAAAAACAAAACAAAAAATAAAAAATTGTTGCAATGCTATTGTTGTTCAATGAAAAATATTGTATAAAAATAATTAATAATAAAAAGTTTTAACAGGAATAAAAATAGGATATGTGTAATAAAAATATTAAGTTAATATATATATTAGATTATGATAAAATTATATATTAGATAATAGATTACCATATAGTTCAAATTAGTAAGTAATACAATATTGAAAGATAAGAGTTTTAACAATAATATTACAAGTAATATTTAATCTATCAATATATCTATTAAAAATATATATTAACATTTAATTAATTTATATTTTAATAACTTATTTTTTTAATTTTTTTTATCTATTTATATGATAAATTAGATGATATCTATAACATCACATATTCGTATTATAAATTTTAATTTACCGTCTGCAAGACACATCTCCCTCTCCTTGTACATGGCATCATCTTTTTATTTTGTTACTAGATAATTAATTTCAATTTTGTGATTTGAAATAGATTTTTTATAACATGCTAAATAATCGAAAATTGGAATTTATTTGTACAAAGGCCGAAAGTGACATTTATTCAAAAATAAATAACGTCACTACTTTGGAGATCTTGCGTGGTGGCTGGGCTGTACACATGGCATTCAATTTTTGGCAACTTCTACATCATTACTAAACGGAAAGGAGGGATGTTTAGGGCTTGTTTGAGGCCTTGGCCTCCTCTCTTTTTTCAGAAAAAAGATAAAAGGCAAGTGAGAGAAACTATACAATAGCCTTATAACTGTGTCAAGTAGTTAGTATATCTCCCACAATAAGTACACCATACGAAACCATTAACTTATCAAAAGTTAAAAGGTAAGATTCCTTAATATTTTCAATAAACAACAATTTTAATGTCATAAACATCATCTAAGAGTAACATCTTACCCGGTTACACCAACATAGATATCATCCAACATACACATTTTGTCCATTTAACCAATGGATACTATATATCCGGAGACATTTCAGCAACAAAAACTTTTTTTTTTTTTTCTTACCTAATCATTCGAGTCAAATGTCTTACCCCAATAAACATACATAAAAAATACTACTAGATATATAGTTAATAAATATTATGCATGTATCTTATTAAAGAAAGCAAAATCAAATTACGTTTTAATTAAATATCGAAAACTCCTCATACTTTCTCAAAGCTGACTTTTCTTTTTGCCTTGGAGTTTGGAGGGTCAAAACTAACTAACTTGTGGTGCACACATGCAGAGAAGAAACACGCAATGAATTAACATAAAATATATGTAACGTAGGATTTCAACCAAAATATATCTTTTTATTTTTTATTTTTTTCAAGAAAATATAGAGAGATCATCAAGGCCAAAAGCTTAACTTAGCTAGCACTGTTTGAGGAAAGAAACAGTCTTCTCCACAAGAGTCACAGCGTTGTGGCAACCAGGATTCATCAAATGGAACACATGCTTCTCACCTTCATTCTCCACAATCTCCACCTTCCCAACCCACCCGCTCTTCTTCAGCGCCTCATAATAACTCCGACCTCGCTCCTTCAACCGGTCCTTCTCCGCAACAAATATCAACACGTTGCCGCATCCTAGCCTCCCCAGCAGTTTCGGATCCACTCCCGGGTTCAACCTCGGATCTTTCGACGTCCCACTGCTCGTCGGAAAGATGATCTCTAACAACTTATCCCTCTCTTCGTTGCCGAAAAACGGGTGAATCAAAACCATCCCAACAATTCTCAACCCTTTTGTCTCCCCTTCTGTTACTCCCGCTCGTACGACCACGTTGTGAGCTATGGTAGCACCGGCACTGTCCCCCGCGAAGAAAACGCGTCGGAAATCGGCGTGGCGGTTGAGCCACTCTTCGGGGCCGTCACCATCGGAGTGTCCAACGGCCCACTGGAAGGCTTCCCAAGCGTCCTCGAAGGCGGTGGGGAGCGGATGCTCCGGTGCTCTCCTGTAGTGCAGAGACAAAGCGACGACGTTTGCTCCGGCGGTGAGGGAAGCGACGTGGTTGTGGTAGATGGGAGAGAAAGGGGATCCGATGCAGAATGCGCCGCCGTGGATGTAAATGAGGAAAGGAAGTTTTGCGGTGGAGGAGTCGGCGGTGGTGTCGGGGAGGAAAAGACGAGCGGACAGTCCGGTTTTGGGAGATATGACGACGTCTTTGGATCTGACGTCGCCGTTTTTGGGATCGGGTGAGGGGGGGAGGATGTCGGTGCCGGCGAAGCGTTGCACTCGGCCGTCTTTGTAGATTCGGAAGAGGGAGTAGAAGTCTATGGCTACGTCGTCGTCCATTAATTATTTGTGATTTATTTTTCTTTTTTTGGTGGATATGGAAGATAGTAATCTAAATTGTGATGGACAGGCATGGAGGAGTTCAATGGGACTATTTATAGCTATAGAGAGTGGTAGTTGGGCAAGCTGCAAGTGTGAGAATTAAATATTTAAGATTTTAGCGGTGGTTTTGAAGCATTTTTGGTCAAAAAACACAAAAAAAAATTTGCTTACAGTTGTTTTTCGTTTTAAAAAATAAAGGTCAAAAACTTGTTTGCAAAGAGTATATTTTCAGCAATTTTTTATTTATCCCAAAATTTTATTTGTTGTTATTGTTTAGTATGAAAAAAGCAGAGAATCGAATAACATAAATTATTTATATTTCATGCAAATGTTAGAGTCATGTCATGTCAGAGTGGTTTTTCATATAACCGGCTTTTTACTAACCAATTTTATACCCCAAAAAAAAAAAAAAAAGGCTTTCTAAAAAATTAATATACCAAAAGTCTAAATTTTAAAAAACAAGTATCGAACTGTTTTTTTTTTTTTTTTTTTTGTTCTTTTAAAAACTAGAAAATAAAAAAATCTTACAATAACGATTTATAAATAAATGCACTCCATTTTACAGGATGATGGAGTATTCCAATATGCGATAACGTAACAAAAATAAAAGAAAAAAATTGCTCAAATTTTATGTGGCGACTCTCTGTCCATCATTAGCTGGGGGAGATGTCTTTAACATCAATTTCTAAGGTTAACCTTGATGAATGTTTATGATAATCGTGAATTTAGAAAGTAGCAATGTCCTCTCAAAACAATGACGAAAAATATAAGTTCCCTAAAAAAAAATCACTATCATAAGACTGTAAAAGTTCGCTAAAAAATCACTATAATAAGACTGTAAAACTGTAAAAAATATGTAGGCATGAAAAAAGAAAATTGTACAGAATGCTCGTGCTTATTCTGGTAATTGGAACTTGTTTAAAAAACGAGTTTTAAAGAACAACAATTGTATTCGTACGCTTAATCCAATTGTAAAACCATTATGAATACACTAATAAATTTGATATTTAAATTTTGATTTGAATGAAATTTCTCTTTACCTAATTATAATGAATTTAATATTGATAAGAACAAAAATTAATTTCTAAAACAGATAACTTGATGTCTTATAAAACCAAAAAGAAACAGAGAGAGTTCTTTTTGGCACATGATTAAATTATTAATTTTTCTTCGGTAAATTAGGACATGATTAAATAAATTATTTTATTTCTAATTCTGTATTGCTTTTTGCATGGTCAAAGCAATTGTGTGTAAATTCATGCTAAAAATGTGAGCTTTAGTGTAAATTTCTTTAAGGATATACATCCATATTTCACGTAACGCTTTGACTTGGAAAGGAACTAAGCTTAAGAAAACGACAGCAACAACATAAAATAACACTCCGGCATTGGCACGTCTCATTTTTCTCTGACCTCATGTTTATTTATTTATTTTTACTCAAAGTGTATTTAATTATTATTATTATTTTATTTCAAAATAAATAACTAAATAATTGTGTGTCTCGAAAATGCCGAAACAGTTGCAAACGGGGCAGAGTATTATGAGGCACACAAAAAAAAATGTTAATTAGTCATCATGAACTATAAAATAAAACAAATAAATTTCTGCGCCTGTACGGACTTTATTTATTTATTTATTTATTTTGGTAAATATAGGTTCCTATTGAGCACAAAAAGCCTCCCCAAGAAGGATTACAGTGAAGAGGCAGCAAGGTCAGACCTATAGGCTGACCGAAGATAAGTCATACAAAACTAAAGAAAGTTCAAAATTAAAAGAGAAAAGATCTATTAACTAACATAGACTTCTTGGCCGAAACATCAGCAAAAGCATCGGAGGATCTGGCGTTCCACTCCAAAGGCCATGTACGTCTGCTAACAAAAGAGCAAGCCCAGTCTAACGCCTCGATCTCTGCCTCCAAAGGTGAAGAAGATGAAGCAATGAGGGAGTGAGCTAAAATCAAATTTCCTTCTTCCATCACGAATAACCAAGGCCAAGGCTGTCTTATTTATCTTTTAAAGCAGCATCAGAGTTTACTTTGATCCAACCCTGAGGAGGCCGTCTCCAGACTTCCTTAGAAACTTGAACGGGAACATGGCATAGGTCATCTTGCTCAAGGTCAGCGAATTCCACGACTGATTGCTCCAATTTAGCAGCAACCTCCATAATAGTCAGTTTTCCGGCTTGCAAGCATTCATACCACAAGCAAGCAAGAAACAAAGACACAAACTCCCTTCCATTGATCCCCACCAACCCATGGGATTGAAGGGTTCACACAACACTCCCATACATCCCAACCTTGAAACTCCACTTAGTGGTGAAAGCGATCTGCTTGACAGCGTGGCAATCTTTAAAAGGAAGTGAAATTGTTCCATCTTTGGCACCACGTATTGCACAGCTCCGGTCAAGTCCTCCTAGTCTGCTAGCCAGAAGCTCTTTGGTGGGCAGAGTGTTGGCCATGGCCCTCCACAAAAACACCTTCAGTCTTTCTTGAAGCTTCAGCTTCCATAGCTTGCCCCAGAGCTTATTCTCCAAGGGTCTTTCGGTATCAATCCACTTTAAAGAATAACAATTGCTCACAGATGAGTTCCCATTGACATTTCTTATCCAACATAGCTCATCTTGAGTAGCATGCTCCGGCAGTGGAAGTCTCAGAATGGCATTAGCAGAGTCCTCAGTACATATTTCTCCAATACGATCCGCATTCCACTCATTGGGGTCCAATAACTTAAGGTGCACAACTTTGCGCCATTCAGTGACATCAATGCCCTCTCTGGGGAAAGGAAGGAAATGGGGCATCCCTGGAACCCATGGATCTTCCCAGGTATATATAGATAAACCATTCCCAATTCTAAAACAAGCTCCTCTTACCAGAGATGTTTTCACCTTAACAATGCGCTTCCAAACAAAAGATGACCCTTTTCTTGCTGTACATTGAAAGCAAGACTTCCTTCGCACGTATTTTGCCCCAAGAGTTCTAGTCCACAAGCAGTCCTGGCCTCGAGGCAAGCTTCCAGGGAAGCTTTGCCAAAAGATTCATATTAATGTCCTTGAATAACCTGAATCCTAATCCTCCCAAGGCTTTAGGCTTGCAAATGTCCTTCCGCGCTTTTAGAGCCAAGTAATCCTTTGATTCTGGTTTTGATCCCCACCAAAATTTTCGGACGAGGCTATCGTGCTCCTTACAAACCTCTGAAGGCACTTCGAAGGTCGTCATGGTATATGTAGGTGTCGCTTGCACCATAGGCTTTATCAGGGTAGCCTTCTGTGCTTTGGACAGAACTTTGTTACTCCATCCTTCCATTCTTCTTTGCACTTTTTCTTTAAACTTATTAAAATCCCTTGATTTATTCTTGCGGAAAACAAGGGAATTTCCCAGATAGTACATTCATTTCCTTAAATCCCAAAGTATCCTTAATGGCCTTCCCTTTCAGCAGCGTTAGTGTTTTTAGAGAAGAGAATATTTGACTTGTCTAAATTCACTTCTTGACCCGCCCAGCTGAAGTATTTCTCAAGACATCTACTAACTGTTGTTGGCTCTTTTTTGTTGGCTCTACACATCACAATAAGGT
Organism: Ziziphus jujuba; assembly: GCF_031755915.1. NCBI lineage: Eukaryota > Viridiplantae > Streptophyta > Magnoliopsida > Rosales > Rhamnaceae > Ziziphus > Ziziphus jujuba. Next base: position 11,387,178 of record NC_083387.1, on the reverse strand, counting down.
CGTCTGCATATATTAAGTGAGAGACAAATGGAGCATTTGGAGAGACTTTGATGCCATGTAGAGTCCCTTTGTCCTCCTCTTCCGTGAATAATTTAGATTAAACCTCTGAGCAAATAATAAAAAAGAAGGGCGAGAGAGAAAGATCCTGAAAGTTCCCCAATCAGAAGATGTAAGTACTCAACTGTGCTAACACAACCCATAACAAGCCTTCTAAAATCCTCTTAAAACCCCCAAATTACAAGAACTTTGCTGAGAAACCTCCATTCCAAGCAGTCATAAACTTTCTTTAGATCAATTTTCAACATCATCAGCCCCTGTTTCCCTTTATGCCGTTTAATCTTGTGAACCACCTCCTGAGCAACCACCGTGTGACCCTGCCAACGGATTCACTTAATATATATGATCAGCTCCAGTATTTCCGAAATACATATATTTTCATACTCACGAACACATATCGGATCACATATATGTTATATAGGATCGATTTCATTGTATTTCGAAAGTTTTTTTTGCTATCTAACAAGGTCATACCTCTATTAATTCTATTAATTAAAAGAAATTTAGAATGGTTAACCTTGCATGCCTGTTGGTTGTTGAATACATTAACTTCGGATAACATTATTGGACTCATTAAAAAAAAAAATAAAAATAAAAAAATATTAATACTCGATGAAATAGTGACCTATTATATTGGCCTTTGGAGATCAGAATGATGATCGACGAGATTTTTATACTTTATGTTGAACAATGATCTTCTATTCTTCCTCGAACACACAAATCATATTCTATCACTTCAACCATAAAAAGGTATTTGGTATACATTTATCCAAAACAAAAAACAAAAATAAAGGTTATTTGTTATACGTTATGTGTTTATTAGAGACTTGCAACTTGAAACGGGATCTAGCTACCACCATCATTTTGGCATGTCAGGTTGGTGTTGTTTGTTCTTTTATGAAGTGGGGGATGAATAAAAAAGTTTAAACAGGTTTTTGATCATTTACTTTCTAAATGGTCTATAAAAATCTGTAACGAATTTATATAGAACTTCTTCTTGATGTTTAATGGTGAACAGTATCTTTCTTGAAAAGTTGGGCCTAAAACTGATGTGTATACATATATATATATATATATATATATTAATTTTCCATAGAAAACACCAGATTACATGTAAAATTTAAAGAATATTTATGCTGCATTATATGCAATTAAGCAATAATTGGATAACATAGGTTATTCAACATTGTCCAATAAAATATTTTCTTATGTACATATATATACATATAATATTTTCACATCTGAATTTTCTGGATTGAAAGTGTTTGGATAAGCAATTTCTCGACGTTGAGAGATAGTTATTTAGATTTTGTTAAAAACCGAATATTTGGATGCAAAAACTACTGTATGCAAAATATAACTGGAAGCTTATTCATCGTTTTATCCATTTGAATAATTAATATTTTAAACTACCCTACTCACCGTCTCCTTCACCTTCTCCAGGAATAAGTGACCTAGCCATGGCCACCATGTATTCGGCCTCGTTTGACACATGAGTTTAAATTTTAAAATTTTATATAGAAGTAGGTCCAACTTTACAAAGGAAGAAATTGGTTATTAGTGAAGGTTTGGGAAAGCAGTGGCACCGGGGCCAAAAGTCTAAAACAAGTATGGAGAAAGAACCGTGGAAGCTCCAATACACGTCAAGAATGAGAAACCCCCCAATTGGGCTCCCAATCTCGTCCCCCACCTTAGTAATCATAATTTCTAGAAGATTTTGTATTTATTTATTTTGTATGTTGGTCTTGGAGTCTAAAATTTGTGATGAAGTTTGGTAATTTGTGATATTTTTGGTCACTAGAAAATTCTCCACAGCTGCCTAAAATGGAGTTTGGTGTTGTCTTTTATTGGATTTCCGCTGCATGCCGATGGGAGGACCTTCAGTATACCGAAAGCTACCGGTTGAAAAGTTTTATTATTTTATTTTATTTCATTATTATTATTATTATTTTTTTTTTGGTAATACCATTGAAAAGTTTTTATATATGTACTCTTTCTTATATATAAGAATTAACGATGGATGATTGTTGTATATCTGGATGAAACTTTCAGTAATATCGAAGATGACCATGGATAATTTTGTTGTTTAATTAACAACAATAGTGGGACTTCACTAGCAAAAATGGAATATATATTAAAAGAAAAAAATGAATGTCTTTTTAAGCTTATATACATTTTGTCTATTTGAACTTTAAAAAAATGTCATATTACCATCTAAATTATTGTTTTTTTTAATCATTTCAATGCATTTTTTCAATTTTTCGTATGAATCTAATAAAATTAAACCAGAAATATTTGTTACAAATGAAATAAAACAGAATAAATTTGTTTTTCAATAAAATTATATGATATAATTTTATAAAATTCATCTATCTAAATGGCATAATTAAGTTAAAATAATATAAAAAAATAATAATTCAAATAATAATATGGTACTTCTTAAAATTTATATGGTAAAATATATGAGATGCAATAGATTAGAAAGCAACTTTAGTTTGGCTTTTCCACGGCAACTTTGGTTTGGTTTTTCGTATTTGTGTGTTCGTGTAAAGCCATTTATTTGGTTTTTTGTATTTGTGTATTCGTGTAAAGATGTTTAGAAAAAGTTGATTTTTATTTGGTTTAAAATATAATAAAATATGTAAATAATTTTTTTTTATTTGAAAGTTACAATAGATATTAAAGATTAGAACAAAAAAGATATCAAACGAGGAGGCAAAATTCATTAACCTCGGTCTTACGAAGATATTGGGCCAAATTTCCTTTTATTTTTTTTTTGGGTAAACTCTGTTTCATTATTTGAATCAGATATGGGTAATGGGCTATAAAACCCCATTTTTCCTCCAAATAGTTGGCGGCATATCAGATTAAAGCCCACAAATGATCTACTCCACTTGGATTACCACGAGTGGGCTGTGCAAGGAGTTTCACACCATAACTAATTAGAGGAGTTGAGACAGATTTTTAAATTTTGGCTAAATTGGGAACGCGAGAGTTCAGTACCAGATTTCAAACTCAGGATCTGAAACTGTAATGCGGTAAAATTGCTCTTGCAAAAAAAATCCAATGATTTTTGAATCATGTATATATATATATATATATATTTAAAAATATTTATTACGTGATAAAAAAAATGATTAATATCATTTTAAAATAATTAATTTGATGTAATATTATGATTTTTTATTTCATTTATGCTACGTGTGAAAATATTTGTTGAAAGCCTACGAAAAAATGGGTAGTTTTGATTTTATCTCCTGCTACGGATCTTGTTAAAATAAAAAATGCAGCAAACATCAGTGTCAAAAATATTTTTATTGAATAATATATGATATAAAAAATGCCACTATTTAAATTTATAAAATGATAAATATACAGTTGATTTTAAAATTATTTTTTAATAATATATATTATTTATAGCTATTAATTATTTATATATTTTTTTAAAATTTTATAATGTCTAATAGAACTAGAAATTCACATTGATAAGGGCATTTTCAATAGAGATATGGATTATAAACTAGAGATGACACATTAACTATATAAATAGTATTTTAAAAAATTTTGCTCCCAAATGTCAAGCTGGCTTAAATATTATAAAGGTAAATGTTTATTCTAGAAACTATCTTTATTTTTCATAAAAGTCAAAATTTCCTAACAAAGTTTTTGTTTTTTTAAAAGAAAAAATTAGATAGAGTATGTAATTAATTAATAGTCAATAATAATCACCATTAGTTTTGCACATCATATTTGGAAAATAATTTTTTATTTGACTTACATTTATGTAGGTCTAGTAGTCTATCGTATTGAATTGTATTTCTATTGCATCATATCTTGAGTTTTTTTGTTAAACTACACGAACCTAAAACTATTTATTAAATTTTCATATAACTTATCATCTAACTTGTTAATCCGTCAAATATATACATCAAACTTTAATTAGATACCAAAATGATAAAGTGAATTTTTTTTTTTTAAGAAAAAAAATCAAATGAACATATTTGTTTATAAGCTAAACATCTTAAAAAAAAAAATCCATGTACTAAAATTCCACGTTTATTAATAATTGAAAATTTAAAATATCACTGATTAAACCAATATTAAACATCATCATAGTTAAGTAATCTACATTGTCAATTTAAAATAATCTACAATACAACTATTAGAAATATTAAATTTAGAACAATACCTTACTATCTAAATTTTCATATAAACTTAGGTTTAGAGTAAATTTATTATATAATGTAAACTTACAAAAATATCCCATCATAACAAGTCTAATGAGTCTAATATGTTCAATGGGTTCTGCCCATTATCACTCATTTTCTTGGCTAATTTTATTGAATAATACTCATACAAAACCAATTCATTATCAGAGATCCAATCTCGTAAATTATTGTACAAATTCGTGTTGCATTAATGGATTTTGTTGTATTTTGTCAGGACTACATTTATGGCATATATACATTAACATTGTCAATTTTTCTTTCATATATACATTAATCTTCATTATCATTGGAGATACTTTAATGATTTAACCACATTAGCTTTATATTCATTCTAAACATTACTATTAAAAAACAATTCCTTTAAGATACCATTTACATTTCTTATATGTTATGTTTGTTTTCACAATTTATATTTCCATTAGAATGTTTTTTTTTTTGTGAGCAATATTTGTTTAAATCCTTGTACCAAATCAGGGATGGCGATTTTTTATCCTTATTTTCAATCTCAATTCTTGTTCACAATAAATCCTATCTCATTATGAAATATAGTTATTTTATTTACGTTACATAATTATTTATTTATTTTTACTTGTCAACGATACAACTAAGCGGAATATTTTTACAAGTCAAGTTTGAATTTTGAATCTAAATATGTATTTTTAATATTTTTTAATTTTATTTATTAATATTTTAAATGAGATATTATTGTATTAATGATAAACTAGGATTAAAGATAGAAAAATTACAACAAAAGATCTGGATCCCCAAATCACCAACCAACCAATTCTATTTTCTAATACCCAATGTTCATATAATATTTGAATGTACCTTTTAGCATTCTAAGAAACTCAAACATCCCTCTTTTAGCCAAAAAAACAAAAAAAAAAATTCAGTATATGCTCTTGTCCCTGTATTCTCTTTCATACAATTTATTCCCTTTTCAGCTAAAAATTTGATTTTAGAAAGACTTTTGCATGTGACTGAAACAGGTGCCATGCTTCATAGAAGAATATAATAAATAAATATAAAGGGACTGGATTGGATTTGGAAACCCCATGCCTTAAAGTTGGTGCTGTCCAGCTCTATCTTGGTCAGCCATTTGAGCTCTACCAGCAATTTAACAAAAAAGAAAAAAGACAAAAAGAAAATGAGGCTGTGTTTGTTTAGTTTAAGATTTACAGTCGTTTTCCGGATAGTATAAAATTCTTTGCACTTATGCAAAGTAGAAGAAATCATTTTCTGAAAATTTTCGTTTTGTTTTTATTGAAATTTCAGAAGACGATGCTTGATAGTTCATGAAAATTACAGTTCGATGGAAAAATGGATATTGAGGAGGGTATACAGACATCGGATCCTGCCATATTGGGTTAGGCCCACGTTGATTTCGTTTTCTCTCTTATCATCTATTTTGTTTCCACGTAATTAGTTTAATTAATTAAATTGATTAGTTAATTGGGTTCTTTAATTGATCTTATTATTATCATTATTATTTTTTATGGGTGAAAGGTTGCTTTAATTAGTGGGTCGTTGGGCTTGTCTGGGAAAAAAGGTCAAGCTAATTGACCACACAATAGAATTATTAAAATATTAAAGAGTCATTAAAAGGAACAAATAATGTCAATAAAATATTTTTTTTTTAACCAACAAATAGATTTTAAAAGCAAAAAAATAAAAAAAGGAAATAAAAAAGATTTAATTTAAATTTTAAATAATTATTATTAATTTTTAATTGATAGGCTGATTTTTATGGTCGGGAGGGAGACTACTACCAAAACAGGGAAATTGTCAAACGCGTTGCCGTAAATTAATGCTATTGCTGGGTTGAATTGAACCGACTGACACGACGTCGTTTGCCAACTCATTCTTCGCTTTTCGCTTTTCCCTCGTTTGGTATTCGTGAACTTATTTATTTCTAAGCCATCCTGAGCTCTGGCCTCTGGATTACAAAATCTCTCTCAAAATCTCCAACTTTTATTTATTTATTTATATTTTTTAATTTAAAAAAAAAAAAAAAAAGGGAAAGAAATCCAAAACAAAGCAAAGAAGGACTGAAGCAAAGCGTGCAACGGTCGAAGCATATAATCATTTTGTTCTTCTTTCACGAGAAAAAAGGCGCAATCTCATCGAACAAATACTTTTTCTCTCTATCTATCTATATCTCTACCTCTCTGTATCTGGGTTCTTCTTTTTTATTTTTTTATTTTTTATCAATTTATTTAATTAATTTATCTTTTTTTGTTTGAATGTGTGGGTTATAATGAGAGGTAAAGCTTAAGGAAAGTGAAAAAAATAAAAAAAATAAAAAAAGGGGAAGAGAGAAAAGAAAAATTTCAGAGCTGCCAAATGCCTTTTCATTTGATTACTTTCTGAGCTTCCAAACAATGGCGGACGATCCTTGTTCCTTCACCAAGGTCTGGGAATTCTTGCTTTTCCTAGCCTTTTATACTCCCTATTTATTTGTGGTTTCCATTTGTCTTTGTAATTTTTTGGTTTTTGTATCCCTCTTTATTTCTTTCTCTCTCTCTCTCTCTTTCTCTCTGTTTTTCTCCTGCAATGGGTTTGTGTTGTAAATGGGTTTTTTTAGTTTCTATTGAATTTTCATACAAGATTCTCTCACTCATTTCTTTTATTATTATTATTTTTTTTTTTTTGGGTTGCAAGTGGAATGTCCGATCTGATTCTTTATTAGTCAAATATTATTTTTCCAGTTTTTTAGGGGAAAATTTTGTCAATGTATTCAAGTTGAAGCAAACCTAGTGTTTTTTTTTTTTTTTTTTCCTCTTCTGCTTCTTCTTTGTGCGGAATCAATGTGTATTAATAATACCCATATCGTCTATTCTTGTGATTAAAACTTTCTTCAGACATTTGTGTTGCTCAATTTGATTGCTCATCTGCTTTGGTACTGTTTCTAGACAAATCAGTTGGTGCCCATTTGTCTGTGTGTCTGTATATGTGGTAATTCATTCCCTTTTTAACAATTTTTTTTAATTATTTTTAATTTTTATGTATAGCAGGAACTTTTTCTTTTAAAGGCTCCCAAGAAATCTCCTCTGGTGTTGAGGATGATCGTCTTGGTGTTTGTAATGGTCTGTGGAGTATATATATGCACGATTTGTCTGAAGCAAATTAGTACGCGAACCAATACTGGACTGTTTACTGTCCAGACGATTGAAAAGCCATGTCCTGAACCAAATGTTGAACAGTCAGAAGCTCCTTATTTGCATTACCCTAATCCCACATCTTATAGCAGGTATAATACTATTTGTGTTAGTTTAAAGCTTGACGCCATTTGAAATGCAATGATTTGTTTTTTTTTTTTTTTTTTTTTCCTCCTTTTATTATAATAGGGCTGAATGTGCATGCAATCCTGTTCGATATTTCGCCATTTTGTCGATGCAGAGGTCTGGAAGTGGGTGGTTCGAGACATTATTAAATAATCATACTAACATTAGTTCGAATGGGGAGATTTTCTCTGTCAAAGTAAGGAGAAGTAATATGTCAACTATTGGGGAGACTTTGGATAGAATTTACAATCTAGACTGGCTTAGTAGTGCCTCAAAGAATGAGTGCACAGCTGCAGTTGGCTTAAAGTGGATGCTTAATCAGGTTAGTTATGGTCTGTCAATCGTAATTTATTTCAATATCTGCAATTTAATCATCCACTCTTTTGGTTGGTTGAGTGATTTAGGCATTTATTTCAGTACATATTCTTCACGTCAATGGATGTACATATCTGATTCGACAGTTTTCTTTTTCACCCCTTGTGACTATTTTGGATATCTGGTTGAAATGCTTGTTCATCTTTTTCTGTACTGATGTTGTAGCACTTTTGGGGATCTTGGTTTCATGTTTTATTTTATATATCTAATCATGGGGTGAATATAGTGTACCAGTTTCTATTCCCAGGGGGAAGATAGTGTACCAGTGTCTGGGCTCATTTTCATGTTCATTGTTCCTGATGAAACCTCTCATTTAGTTATAATGAAAACATAGTAACTTTCCCATGCAAATTTGAAGTGGTATCAATTTTTGTTATTGATGGCTAGCAATTCACAATTACATAACGACGTCAAAGTGTCTAACTGCAAAAGGATGAGTACTGTTCTTGCAAGTCTTCCATGCTATTTGAAAGAAAAAATAATTTGCTGCTATTCAGTTGGCTCTTTCTTTTATGATTTCTAACTGACCACTGATGGGCACCTTTGAAAAGTTTAAAATTCTCTTATTGATAGCCAATCCTGTAATTGCATCGGTTTCATTGGGATTGTAGAGCAGTGTTAGGACCTTGCAAAAAAGAAGTACAATGGATTCAGAATAAGCAATGTCACTAAGAATTTAGACTTTATGAGCCTAAATACAACACAGTCCAGTTGCTGATGTGGCACTATTGCTTAAAAGAAATTGGCTGCATAGACATGTTAGTTTTTGAAGCTATGTAACTATTAAGGAAAATAAAAAATACTTGAGCAACAAAATATGGTAAATAATATGAGGTTGAAATCTGAAACAAACTAAAACGGGAAAGACAAAAGATAAATGGGATTTCAACTGTCATTACCTCAAAGAGCAGGTAAGATATCTAATAAAAAGTCTCTTAATAAAGTCAAAGAAATTAATAAATCGGACTCTGTGTTAGCTATTATGGGACCTGTTGGACTCTGCCATTTATTATTTCAAATGGTTAGAAGTTTCTTTGACAAGGGATAAATTTTTATGTTTTATTTGGTGCTTTGAACCTTTGTTGTGATTATTTTGGGAAACCTTATTCTGAAGTTCTGATCTGTTTGGCATATGTTTAAGATGGTGTACTATTAAATATTTATCTTTGGTGTAGCATTTTGTGGTGTATTTGGAAGTAATAGAAGTATTAGAATACTATAAGTCAAGGGTGCTAATTAAAAACTGGTTGGGGAGTGGCACGGCTACCTAGTATTATGGAGGAAACTCTTTTATGCTATGAACATAACAGCAATGATGTATTTTGGGCCTCTGGTTGTTGGTTTTCTAAGACACAAAGAAAGTCTTATATTTAGCCTGCTATCCTCTTGCATTTTTCAAAGGAAAAAATATCAACATAATTCGTTCTGGCAGAAATGTGTTACATAGTGCTTATCTTTTATTTTTTATTTTTTACTTCCAGGAACCGAAGTTAGCTTTAAACATAACTATGCTAGGGATGCTAGGAATCATACCTGTAAGTAGCATGGCCTAAGATTCCATTACAAGAGATAAGTCTAACAGCGTGTCCCTCAATATTAGAGAAGCATGTTTTTTTCAAGATATGATTGTCTGCAGCTATTCTTAGGGACCATTTTACCATAATTTATGAACTGATTAACAAAAAGTTTGGAATCTCTTTTAATTACCAGTCCAATCCACCTGATATAGTCAGAAAGAAATTCAGCACAAACTGGAAATTTTAGTTTTGATTAGTTCTTTCTGCAGTATTTCTATATTTCAGTCCATCCATGCATGAATTCTTGAGAGGGTGCACACGTTTATCTGTTTGTAAGATTGATAAGATTGATAAGATTTCGAAATTTTCTTCCATTATAAATTGAGAGTTAATTCTTCAATGAGTTTGAATTTCTTTTATGTGTGTTTCTGCATCATCTCTTCCAACTTATGGGCATCTGGCCAGATAGGCAGCTTTCTTATGCTCTCCAGTTTCTAATGTATCTTTTGCTCTGCTTTATGCGTGTTTCATTTATGGAACAGAAGAAGAGTATCTTATATTGCAACGATTTATGCAGGGTGTGATGCAGCATCATGAAGAAATTGTAGAATATTTCAAGCAACGGGGTGTCTCTGCTATCTTTCTCTTTCGGAGAAATCTTTTGCGCAGGATGATTTCAGTACTTGCAAATTCTTATGATAGAGATGCCAAGCCATTGAATGGGACTCACAAGTCTCATGTACATTCTCCAAAAGAGGTCTCTCTCTCTCTCTCTCTCTCTCTCTCTCTCTCTCTCTCTCTCTCTCTCTTATGTACACAAACTCAGCAACTTCCAATAGTTGAACGTCAGAGTGTAACTGATCATATGAAACTGTTTCAGGCGGAGATACTTGCAAAATACAAGCCTATCATCAATGCAACATTGCTGATAGCCAACCTGAGGCAAGTAGAAGAAACTACTACAAAAGCTTTGGAGTACTTTAAGAGCACCCGGCATATTCTCATTTACTACGAGGATGTACTTAAAAACCGCACCGTATGCAATCAATCTATATGAATTTATTCATGTTTTCTTTGACAATTTATACCATTTGAGATTATGACAAGTGAAGGTACATTCTATTATTGCATGTTTCAGAAACTGATAGATGTTCAAGATTTTCTAAAGGTTCCACGGAAAGATTTAAAGAGTCGCCAGGTGAAGATACATAAAGGTCCCCTGTCTAACCAGATTGAGAATTGGGGTGATATCCAAAAGACGCTCAAGGGAACACCATATGAAAGCTTCCTTCATGCAGATTATCGAAGAAGATAAAGCACTGGGGTGATGTATATTCTGTTCTTTTAACAAAGTTTTCTTTTTTGTTCTTAGCTGCAAGAGCCAACAGGGACAGGTTGCTTCCCTGTTCAAATTTTGGCCACGGCACTTCAATTTTTGACCTTTCCTTACTTGGTTTCTGCTAATTTTTTCCCTCACCACTCAGTATTCAATTGATTCTTTATTGTTTTTTTCTTTTCCTGATTCTTTCTTCTATCTTTCTAGACGAACATAACATGTTGTAATTGAGGTAATGAAAAGTGAAATCTGCAGTTTCACCTTGCATTTTTTTTTTTCTTTTTTTTTTGGGTTGGGGGGGGGGGGGGGGGTTCTCTATGCCAACTTTCTTCGTGTATACTTATTATTATTGTTGAAAGAACATAGAAATGCATTCATAGGTTGAAAGAATATAGAAATGCATACTTAGGGGCTAGTTTGAGATGCGAGACTACACCGGACTAGATTATAGTACATCATATTTTTGTTGGACTAATTTAAAATAGTCTAATCTAATCCGCTATGATCCAACATCCTAAATTAGCCCTTAAAAGATTATTAATAAGTCTTGGAAAAGAGATTCAGATCTTATGTGTCAGCATTGTAGTTGTTATTTCCCGAGGAGTAGTTGAAGTGAAACACTGAAAATTACGTTGATCATTAATGAAGCCCAAGCATATGCTGACTTCTACATCAATATGAAGATTTTCCATTAATTTCTTCTCTACCATTTAATATGTTTCATAGCCATTGTCTATGAGTTATTAGCCACCTGTACATAAACAAAATGAGTTGTACTTTGACAAGAAAATGACACACCGACAACAAAATTGATATTGAAAGACTTAAAAACACAAAATTGAGTTCAAAAAGCAGTTATGACTTGTAGCAATCTCCATTTCATTTCCTTTTTTTTTTTTTTTTCCTTCTTTTTTTTAAAAAATTTTTAATTTTTAATTTTTATTTCCTCATTTCATTAAAAAAAAAAAAAGGCAAAAAGAAAAGAAAATTAAAAACAAAAGAGAAAGAGGGTTAAAACTTGAAGTGCAATATTCAACTTCTAAACGATGTCGTTGACTGGTAAGATGCAACATGTGAGGTCTAGAAGGTCATATTTTGACCAAGTCAACGTGGAAAGGTCGGTCAAAGGTTTTCAATTTTAGGAAATAAGGACCATTCGTCCTATTGGAAAATACCAAGTAAATTGGGGACCCATTTATATATATGCATATACACATGCAATTTGTCTGAGATTTATTTCTTTATAAAATATTTTAGATGTTTCTGGAAATAAGGCAAAACCTTCGTAATATATGATTTTATCGTAGTTTATTTAAGTTTTTGTTTCTTTCTTTCGTTTTTTTTTTTTTTTTTCGTTAAAGAAAAAACATTGGACTGATAAATTACGAATAGGTATTATCAGGTGGTACTGCAGGTTGAAGCTCTGTAGTAAAAAGTTACGAGATCAATAAATTAACCATTTATTATTGGTAAAGTCAGCTGCAATAAATTTAACTAAATTGTTATATTATTTTTTACTATTTTCAAACCACTTTTGGTAAAGTTGGTTTTAATTTTTTTAATTTAATTATATATAATTTGTTTATTTTGAATATTTTAATTATTAGTTAGCAATAACTGGAGAAAGAAAAAAAACACACTAAATTAAACTTTTTTTTTATTTTCAATTTGTTGCTTATATATATATACACACATAAATGCATATTTTTTTCTTTTAAATTTAAATTATTTGAGATACTTAACAAACTTTGACAGTTAATAATTAATGTCAATAAGTATTTGAAATTAATAATTTATATATAATTGGGTAGAAAAAACCAAAAATCATAGATCAAAATTTTTTTGGATAAAACAAACAAAAAAAAAAAAAAAAACCAATATGTTATGGAACAATATTTGAACTTTTTCACACTCAAACCATTCAACACTTAAAAAAACGTTTATAGCTGAGTATGTGAATACTAATTATTTTTCTTTTGGTAAGAAAATGAATACTATTATCTTGTTCATACATGTGATATTATTATGTAAAATTAATTACTTACTCCGTTATGAAATTTGATTAAGATTCAATTTAGGACCACCTATTTTTTCAAAAAGTTTTTCTTCCATTTTTTTTTTATTATGTTACTATGTTAATATAATTCCATTGAACCGTTTTACATTTTGTGCAAAATCAATGCAGTTTGAATGAACTCAAATTTCATAGATGCTACATCTTTAATAAAAGATAGCTCAACATATAAATATCCATCCAAAAAAAAAAAAAAAAGAGAGAATTTTGTAATTAATTGGAAAATCTGTTTAAAGATATTTTCAAAAATATTAAAAAAAAAAAAATGCAGCATCGAACCATAAGCGACAGTTTGAAAGCATGGAAGAATGTGACAAGCCAATCAAGTTGGTGTCGGGGAGGCAAGTGGGCCGGGCCGCCAACGAGTTTAAATGAGAGCCGTTTGATTCAGCAACATGGGTAGGGGCCACAGGTGGGTGAGTCACGGACGGCAGACGTCGGTCTGAAAAATAGCAAAGACGACGTAAACGAGGTGTTAATGGTAAAAGCGTCCAGATCCACCGCCTTGCTTTAAAAGCTCGCTGTAACCCAATCTTAGCCCTTCTCTTTCTCTCTCTCCTCCCTCTCAAGCCCACCAATCTCTCTCTCTCTCTCTCTCTCTCTAAAAGCTTCGCTAGCTCTCTCCGACCTAAACTCTTCCCTGGGACTCCATACTACTTGGGTTCGATATATTTTCACAAACCCAGACGTGGAAAGAGTTAGAGAGAGACAGAGAGAGAGAGAGAGGGAGGGAGAGAAGCTAGCAAAGCGACAAAAAGAAAACAAAAACGACGACCATGGCTGCCCAGCAAACGAACGGGACCGATCTGAATGCGAATCAACAACAGCCTCAGCAGGCTCAGCAGCAATGGAGTCAGAACCAGCAGCAGCAGCAGCAATGGATGGCCATGCAGTACCCGGCGGCTGCCATGGTTATGATGCAGCAGCAGATGATGATGTACCCTCAGCACTATATCCCTTACGGTCACCACCATTATCAACAACAACAGCAGCCTCCTCCTTATCACCTCCCCAAGCAACACTCTCTGCCCCATAAGCAGGACGAGATCAGAACGATCTGGGTTGGTGATCTTCACCATTGGATGGATGAGTCTTATCTCCATGGATGCTTTGCTCACACTGGCCAGGTGGGTCTTCTGCATTTTCTCTCTTTTTTATTTTTAAAAAAATATTATTTTGGTTTTGTTAAGTATGGTTTTGGTTTTGGGTTTTTAGATTGATATCAGATTGAAAATGGAAATTTAACTTTGTGGAAGGTGTTTGACATAAAAAATGAGATTGAGATTATTTTCTCATGTATGTAATATATGTTGACAATTTGTGGGAATGCATTTACCATTTTAATCTATGTGTAACAATTAAGGAAACGTTTAGGATTTTATGAACTCTTCTAATAGAGAGAGAATGGTGTGTTCTTAAGAATGAGTTTTTGATCCCAAACCATGGAGCTGTGGATGTATTAAAATAATATATTAATCTAGCTATGATTCTGGGATAGCAATCTAATATATTGAATGCACAAGTTGTGAATTGACCTGGGCCAAACGTGTGGTTTCACTAGTCGGCTTAGATATCTCCAGCATTAGGAAAATCTGTGTTCTACGTACATCTATAACATGTGTTAGTTGTCTCATTCTGTTATGAATGAGAAGAATGGGAGCTCATAAACTGTAAACCAGGATTTTATATGTCAAGTACTAAATCTTATGTGTCTGATTGTCCTCCTTACTTTTACTTATTGGTTGATATTGTTATTATTTTCTTAAATTTTCTTCCTTTTCTTGGATGAGAAACATTAATCTTTTCATTTCATTGAAGTAGGATTTGACTTTTGTCATTAAAAAAAAAATGCAGGTTTTCTCAGTGAAAGTCATACGCAATAAGCAAACTGGTCAGCCAGAAGGATATGGATTTGTAGAGTTTTATTCACGTGCAGCAGCTGAGAAAGTTTTACAGAGCTATAATGGTACTACCATGCCAAGCACAGAGCAGCCCTTCCGTTTAAATTGGGCAACTTTCAGTGTGGGTGATAGGCGGACAGAGGCTGGTTCTGATTTGTCCATATTTGTTGGAGATTTGGCAGCAGATGTGACTGATACAATGTTGCAGGAAACCTTTGCTACTAGATACTCATCTGTTAAAGCTGCCAAAGTTGTTATTGATTCAAATACCGGTCGTTCAAAAGGTTATGGTTTTGTTAGGTTTAGTGATGAAAATGAGAGGTCAAGGGCCATGACTGAAATGAATGGGGTATACTGTTCAAGCAGACCAATGCGTATAGGTGTTGCAACCCCAAAAAAGTCATCTGGATATCAACAACAACAGTATAGTTCACAAGGTATTTTTTGGTGCTTGTAGCTTTTTGTTTCCAAAATTTTAAATAGTAATCTTTATTTGCAATCTGGTTTTATTTCTTCTACTTAAGCACATTTGGGTTCAGACTACTAACACATGTTATGTTCAACATGTTGAATAATGCATGAAGAATAAGCCGATAATCTCTTTTAATATTCTTTCGTCTGAAGTAGCTGTTTGCAAAACTGCAATTCTTTTTGCTCCGTTTTACTTAAACAATTTAGAAGTATGTGAAGATGAAGAAATCAAAAAGTACGAAGATTTTATAGTTTGGGGTCACTTTCAGTTGTTCTATTCTATCATGTCTATTCTTTATTCCCATTAGATTTACCTTTTTCTAACTCCATTATTAAAATTTCTTCTTTACCTTTTTTTTTTCCCTCTTTTTTGAAGAAAGACCCTTATCTTAGCCATAGAAACTTTTTGCCAGCTTGATGCCTATCCATTACATGGATTCCTATTGCATCTTTTACTTATTTTCTATTGTCCTTATTGATCTCGAGGAAGGCTGGTTGAATTGTAATATTAGCTTCTTGCTCATCTTGTGCTGTAAGGTGGTTTTAGAAAGTGATAGAAGATTGGAACAAATGGTGGGATAATCATCATCAGCATTATCACTACTTCATTTCTTATGTATACTGGTTTGGCCGCCGCCTTTTCCTTTGTTCCTTGCTTTCCATTACCTGCCTAAGAAAATTTATCAAACTCAAATGTTATTATTGCCTACCTGTTATTTTCCTTTGTTGGAACTCATCGAGTGGAAACTTCCAATCTTTCTTATGGCAATCCATGTCATCCTTTGTTAAAGAAACAATCTTCCCATTCCTGAAGCTGCAAAGTAGCATATGATCATCATAATTTCTAAATCCATGTGATTTATTTGGTCCTCTGTTTCAACAAATAAATTGTTTCTCTGCGAACAGTTGGTGTCAATCTAAAAGGTTAGGAGATGTTATTGTTATTTAATCAATACTTGGTCAATGAGTTATGAATAGTATGCACATGTGTCTTGTGCACCTAATTGACCCATTCAGATCTTTTTATACTTTTAAGTCTTTATTCTTCAGTTTTAGTTTTCATTTTTACCCGCTTAATCACAGAATTCTTTATGTATGCTAATTACATGCATGCTCAATATACTTGTTAAAGAACCGGTTTTTTTAAAGTTCAAACTTGTAGGCGTGCCAAGAATGGTTTATGCATGTAGAACTTATCCTCACATGTGGGGCGTATCACTTTTTAGGCTGCTTATTAGATCCCAATATGTTGAAACATGGTATATTGGTATTTACCTTTTTTGGTTCTCACATGCAAATTGAGATAGGAAACCTAACTGGTGGAATAAGAAATGATTTATGAGGAGTTTGAGAATCACAATCCATAGATTTGCTAAATGTATGCACAAACACGAGCTATATCTGCTACTGGTAGCAGTGTCTAGAAAATTGTGATTAGGAAACAAGAATCCACTGAAATTGAATTTTTATAAGTATGGAACATTTAAACTGTCAATTGCACATGGACATAGTCATTACCATAACTTGAATCTGGATCTATCATCTATACTTCTTTAGTAATTTATGTTCCAACTGCTCTTTTTTTTTTTTTAAATGTTTTATTTATTTATATTCTCAAGGCATATGGGTTTCTATAAATTATTTCCATTGTTCATGTTTTCATGTTCTACAAAATGTTAATTGCTCCAAGGACCAAAAGAAGATAATGACCACAATGATAGTAAAATATCCACAGCTAGTTGTTTTAACTTGCATAAATTATCATTGAAATATTAATTCTTTCATTTTCTTTTATAATGATGGTGCTTCTCCCCTACTCCGTTATCAGCTGTGGTATTGGCTGGTGGACATATATCAAATGGTGCTGTAGCCCAAGGTTCCCAATCTGGTGGCGAGTCAAATAATACAACCGTGAGTCCAACTCCTCCCCTTCTGTTCATTATCTAAAACCTGTATGACTTGCTATAGCCATGATTTGTTGTAGATCTTTGTTGGAGGGCTTGATTCTGATGCCACTGATGAAGACCTGAGGCAGCCTTTTTCTCAGTTTGGTGAAGTCGTTTCTGTGAAAATACCAGCAGGAAAAGCATGTGGCTTTGTACAGTTTGCGGAAAGGTATCCTTGTCATATATGGAAGAGCTTTGTTGTAGAACAGTTTATTAGTGCTTTGGAATTTATGTGATGATTGAGTATCTTGGAAACCTAATTAAGGAGAGCACAGCACTGTCAAACTTATGTTACAAAATTACATTACTGAAGAAAAAATCTCAGTTTTCTTAATTTTAACAATTTACATATATTTTCCAGAAAGAATGCTGAGAATGCAATGCAGATGCTGAATGGGAAAGTTATTGGTAAGCAATCAGTTCGTCTTTCATGGGGTCGTACGCCAGGGAACAAGCAGGTAAAGTTGCTTACATGTTTTACTATTATATAATTACATCTTGGTCTGAGATAGCTACCTTATCTTTTAG
The DNA here is from genome assembly GCF_031755915.1 of Ziziphus jujuba. Taxonomy (NCBI): domain Eukaryota; kingdom Viridiplantae; phylum Streptophyta; class Magnoliopsida; order Rosales; family Rhamnaceae; genus Ziziphus; species Ziziphus jujuba. Next base: position 11,369,460 of record NC_083387.1, on the reverse strand, counting down.
AGAATTTTACATTCATAATATGACATCCTCTAGTTTGGTGTACGTTCATATGACTCAACATCTCAGAAAAAATATGATGTTAAGTGTAGAGTTTTAGAGATGCACCATCCACCAACCCCCAAAATTTTGTTTCTTTCTTGTATCAATTTTGCATCGCCGAGGTTTTTTTGGAATCTTTTCCATTCCATTTTTACCTATAGTTTTTGTTACAACTTTCTTAGTTGTTAAGGTTGCAAAATCCATGCTCTCTGGTTTGGCTTTTGGGTTTTCTTCATTGATTTGTTGAGAGTGGAATTTGGCAGTGGCGGGATTCAAGTAACCAGTGGAATGGAGCACATTATGGTGGTGGATATGGATATGGTGTGCCACAGCATCAGGATTTGGGTATGCATGCTGCTGCAGCTACAGCTGCAGTTAACGGGGCTTCTTGACAGAGAGAGTATGGAAATTGGCAATGCCATATAAACTGAAAATTGGCAATGCCATGTAAACTGAACTTACAGGAGTGGCTTTTTTTTAGATATAGATATGAATATCTTGATTGAAATAGGATTGATTTGGCTGCTTCTTTATAGCTAAATCTGTAGTTTGATGAGTTTTGTAGCTGGATTGAATTGATTTCTTCAAATTATGTCTCAGATTCTGTTTGTACCTTTTTTAGATGTTTGTCTATGCTTGGGAAGAACTTCTTTTTTTTTTTTTTCCCCCTACAATTGGACGGGAATTCATTTTATTTTATTTTTTTCTATTGTTCTAGTTGAAATATACATATGCTTGGAAATTGAACTCATGGACATCAAGAAAGGTTTTGAATTAGTTGCTTCTGTCTATGAATGAGCTTAAACTTAAATGCCAATTACTGTGATATTGTTCTGAGCACTAAACTATGGTGGCTGTTTGGTAGGAGTGAAAATCTTTCTTCGTTATGTTTTATTGAATACTTCACCAAAAAATTAATAAACTTGTTTTATCTTATCCAATTTTGGATTCGAAATTGTGATCCTGTTTTGTTTATTTTTGCATAATCCCATCTTCTTTTAATACAGTAAAAATTACTGTTTTGTGTTTTTTTGAATAATTGATACATAAAATTGTACATGTTATTTACGCCAATTTAATTTAACAACCACCTTTTGAGCCATGACAGTTAGCCTATCCTAAATTAATTAGTTTAATATTTCTTTTTTCTTTTCTTTTTCATTTTTTTTTTTCCTTTGCTAATTATCAATCTGCGATCTCTTTTGGGATCCACCAAATCTTTTTGCGCGTCTGAGATGTTCTACAATATAGCAGACATTTTCAATCTTTTATCAAAGCCCAAAATAAACGACTAAGTATTTTCTCAAATACAAACAAGGTACAAGATATGGGCATTCTAGAAATACTAACTCAATATATTACAATAATTATATGTATACGGGGGATTACACATATATTAAATCTCAATTATTAATCTATCACATCACATGTTTCATAAGTTTTCTATTTTGGCCCATGTATATATGGTTTCAGGTTAGGTCAATTAATAGACAAAAATTTATGATTATGTTATATATGAAATTTTACGGTACAGATAACGGTGTGGACCATTTAAAAAATAATAATTTTTTAAAAATTTATCATAAATATTTATTTTTGTGCGATAGTTTCAATATAATTTTTTTAAAAATTACCATCAATATTGAAATTACCATACTTATACATTTATACGAGCTTAATATATATTAATAAATAGATATCTACGTTATAAATCACGTAAGTCTTTAAAAAAAAAAAAATTACCTCATCATATATAAAAAAATTTATATTTTTTAAAATATATAAACGTTCCTATCATAAACAAACTCTATGTAATATATATATATATATATATTTTTAAGAGTATTAGATTCTTCTTTAAACAATCAACGGTGGACGACAAAGTAAACTAGCTAATTATGTGAACAAAACTAGCAATCCGCAAATCGTACAAAGTCAACGGAACCACAGAAATAACACTCACAATGTCTCCCCACTTGCACGGACGCTTGTTTTGTTTCCATGCATGCTAGACGTGGACTTAAAAAAAAAAAAAAAAAATCATATAAACGAAAAATATATAAATAATATTATTACTAAGATTAAGATAAACTCGATCAATTTATTTTGATAAGTTATATACAACAAAAAGATAACTGAATTTTTATATTAATGCATAATATTAATAAATTAATTCCATGCGGGGGTCAAAAAAAAAAAATTCCATAAATGTTTAAATTATATGGGTTGTGTGATCATAGTGAATATTTTATCTAACGCACACACCCAATATATACCATGAAGTTTATTTATTTATTTATTTTTATATATACCATGAAGTTAGTTAATAACTCCTAAAATAATTTCATAAGGTCATAATTAATGGTCACCGAGACCCTTTGGAACCTTAACTTTGGATATAGATGTAGTTTAATTATCATATCATCTAAATTCTATTTTTTGTCAATAAAAAAAAAAATATCTTTTTATATCTTCAATTTTAATCTTCTTAAGACTTAAGAGCACGAATTGTCCATTCATCCCAAAAAAAAAAAAAAAAAAAAAAAAAGGTACATGAATTGTCCATTCAAAAACGTCCATGAGTTGTCATGTGGGAACAATCTGATGGCATACACTCCAATATGTGACTGTGAGGCTTTGGATTCAAACAACTCGGTGATAAATAATATCAACAAAAAAGTACTTGGAAGTAAAATTAAATTTGGTAAATTTTTTGTAGCTCATAATATATACATATATATATATATATATATATATATTTGTTAGTGGAACAAATGGCAAGTGATTCTCTTAAATGAGACAAAGGAATATTAGTTGGGGGGCCGAAATCGAAGACTTAATCGTTATTTCCCAAGTCCTTACGAACCCACCATGCCACCGATAGCGATTTTTCTAATATCAAATAGAGGCAGTGAATAACGTTGGGGCTTTCTACTTGCTCTTGCTTTGCTCATTTCTCAAACAAATTTATACAAATTTTCAACAATTGCCTAATTCATACATTTCTTTCACCACCAGAAGCTTGTTTTTTTTGTGGATTATTTTTTCTTTTGTTTTTTTCCTTCCTATTATTTCCTTGCATTCTAGAAATAGTCAAAAGTCTCACACATGTATGCATTAATGTGTATATATATAGAAATTTTCTTAATCCATGATTCATATAGATGCCTATAAGCGTATGAAAGCTGAAAAATAGACGAATATAAGAGCATGAAAATTGGACAATAGGTGAACATAAACGCATGCAAGTGGATTCTTGATTAAAAAATATATATATATATTCAAGAATAAGCAAAAGACTTAATATATATATATATATATATATATATATATATATATATATATATATATATATATATATATATATATATGTAGTTTTGATATGCTGAAAACATTAATCACTTTATATATAAAAACCATTAACATGATTAATACTATAGATTGTCATTTATTCAGTTAGATTTTTAAATTTAATTTATTAATATAGATGTCACATTTTATAGTTGTCACATGAATATTGTTTCAATGAGTGGACACATTAATATTTTCAACATATTAGAATTCACCCCGTATATATATTTAATATATCTATAGGGATTCTTAATTAAGCTGCAAATTTACGTAATTAAATAGTATAAGGATAATTTAACATAAGGGCCTGCTCATCAACATAGATAATTTAATATTATACTTTCGTTTATCTTCAAATATAATTTGTCTGTCTGAGCCTGACCCCAAAAAGAAAAAAAAAAGAAAAAAAAAAGAATTTGTATGTAAATTTGTCACATTTATTGCAATTCATATATCAAGGGCATTTTGTATTAAAAAAGATTATCAAACAAAAACTTATTCCTTTTATATTGTAATATAAATAATGAACTTGAGTAGCAATCTAACTGACGTACAAACACAATCAAGTAAAAAGATTAAATTCAAAGCAATACTTTAAGATTGTGTTACTTTAGATTTAAAGTAAAGCTACTATACGCAACAATTTTATTTTATTGAAATTTTGAATATCAAATAATGCGATAATATTCTTTTTTCTCTTGTTTAATTGATTACGTCACATCATTTTTTGTTTAAAATATTGTGATAATGAAATCAATAAATTAATAATCAAATGCAATTAAAGTTCATAAAGAAAAAAAAAGAAAGACAAGGCAGGTAAGCATGTGCATAATTGCAAAATTTATAATAATCAAATTTATAATAATCAAACTTGAAGGCTATGACTTAGGATTACATTAAGATGGAAAGTACAACGCGAAATGTCGTCTGTCATAACAAAAACTAAAATTAAAAGCAAAAGATAATATATCTTAAAACAATGTTCTCACTTCTCATGGTTTCTCTTTGTTTATTCAAAAATAATCTGCCATGCATTTAAAATGGTAGATGGGGCCGTACACACAAAAATAATAAATCCTATTTTTGTGAATAGAAAATAGAATATCAAATGAAATTCATGGTTTATACAATAAAAATTAAAATAAAAAGCATCCTCCAATCATATTGTAAGGGAAAAAGCTTACATATAAACAGTTGTATTTATCACATCATCGATACAGTAATAATCACGAGCAACATCAAAAGAAAATATTTGGTTGCGATCTATAAAATAATTGTTGTTAAATGTTTGATTATTGAATAGCTCATTTAAACACATTACCTAGACAACAATTATATATAAGTTTTTGCATACAATGTTGTACATATAAGCTTTTGCCCATGAAATTACCCAAAAATAAAAAATAAAAAATAAAAAAAAGCTGTTGCCGACCATGTGAATTGCAAGAGGTAAATACTTGCCACCTCATAAGAAATAAAGAATTTTAAGAAAAACAAATAAATAAAATAAAATAAAATAGAAGAAGGGGAATGATTGTGGATGATTACTTAATTTCCTCTACAATAACGAAGGTGGTCACAAAAGTCAAAATTTTTGTCAGCATTGGGGAAAATCCTGCTGGAGAAGAACTGGAAAAAGTCCTTCTGGTCTTGTCTAAATTAAGTTGCGTCAGTTCCCCAAAGATCAAAGAAACACAATGGAAAAACTATACACATTTACAGATGACAAATTACAAGAGACTAATTAAGTGGTAGGTAATAGCATTAATACGTACGTCAATATATATATCATACGAAACTTATCTTCCATCAATTAATATTCCAAATCTCACAACAATATGTAGTTGGACTAGTTTGTATTTGGGTTATTGTTTTGGTTTCAATAAATTTCTATGTTGGTTAAGCATCTTTTTCATCACGAATTCTTTTTATTTACCTTAGAATTTAATTCTAACTTCCCTATTTGTTTTCATTTATAGGAAGATACTTTGAGTGACATTAACACCCTAAAATCAGAAAGAAATTAGCTTACTCAATGTCCTAAACCAGCTTACCCAAATATCAAAATGATTTTAATTGATTTGTGTTGTTAATACTAAACTAGCAATTAATAAATTCCTGAATTCTTTTTGTTATTTATTTATTCATTATTATTATTATTATTTTTTGTGATATTGGAGTTGGAGGGATCGATTTGGGATCTCTATCCAAGAAAGTAGCCACTTCTTCAAAACTGAAAACTAAATTAATAACTTGTTTTCTTTGGATTTTATTTTATTTTATTTTTTTGTCACTATTTTTTTTCTCTTTTGTTATTACTATTAAACATTGAAAATGAAAGATTATCTCATCTTGTGTCTTGTAAGTTATAACTATCAATAAACATGTAGAAGGTAAATGATCATGTTACCATTCTTAACGTAAAGTAATGTTGGATATAGCATATAAGAAAGTAAAATCATTGGACCCCAATTTTATATTTTTACCACCAATTTTATATTTTTACCAGTAGTCCCACAATCTATCCAAATCAACTCCAGTACGTGTTCTACAAGCTAGACAAATTGACTTGAGCTTTAATTTTGATAAAGCCGGGGAGAATATTCAATTACCTGGACTGCAATGATAAAATGACACAAAAAAAACCCACCATTTTCTACTTAGAATTATAAAAAAATATATAAAGTTGAGCAAAACAGCAGAAAAACGCAACTCAAACACTCAATTTGGCCCCCCTTAATCTTTTACTAAAGGAATCTCTTTTGCGTGGCATAAAGAAAACCCTAATTGTCCCCTCTCTTGAGCAACTATTTTTGTTTTTTTGTTTTTTTTTCTAGTTTTCTCTTTTTCTTTCTTTCTTTTTCTATACTCTACATTTTCTCTGTCCCTTATTCATTTACTTCTAAATACGTTACATTTTTTTTTAATCAATTTGTTAAAATATGGTAATTTCTTTATTCTTCCTAAAAAAGTCCACTACCTCGCAAAGTCCCATTATCTCTCACGCAGACAGCAATATGTGTCTGAATTTCCCACTCCAAAATTTTATTTCATTTTATTTTTTTGAAGTAAAAGCACAATCACTTTTTTTCTTTTTCCTCATTTAAATAAATGGTAATTCCTTAATTGAAAAGTTAATTACTCATAAATAGAGATGTCTTGAAGTTTTTGAATTAAATCCAAAGCTTGATTATATTATTAAGTCGGCAACGCTAACTTTGTTACATCTGCACAATTATCCTCCTAAACAAAAATGAAAATAACAGCGTACCAAACAAGCAATAAATCCAAACCACAGTAAAAATAAAAAGAAGCCAACAAACTGAGAACTAGAAAAAAAAAAAAAATATATATATATATATATATATATATATATATAATAATAAATGGAGGGAGTGGGGGTGGGGAAGAGAAGAGACTGAAAGTAGCTAAAGATTAATTACAAAGGCGGCTCTCTTTCTCTCTCTACGACTAATATCTCCATTAATAGTCAATCCTTTCCTCTCTCTCCTGCTTTTCCTCACTCTTTCCTCTCTGTTTTCCTTTCTCTCTTTCTCTCTCTCTCTCCATAAATCCTCACTGTTCCCACCATTTTCAACAAACCACCATCATCCAAAAAAAAAAAAAAAAAAAAAGAAAAAAGCAAAAATCGGAGGTAATTGATTGGGTTAACAATGGAGATGGAAGTGGTGGTTCCAGTTCCAAACCACCCCATGGATTTCAATTTCGACAGCACTTGCTCTTCTCCATACATGACTGCTCCTTCGAGCCCTCAGAGATTCGGCAACTTCTTCTTCAGTGCCCCTACCAGTCCCGCGCGCGCCACCGCCTTCTACAACGAACTCAATAACCTTGCCCTCACCCAAAACGATTTCAATCCCCGATACTCTTCTTCTTCTTCTTCTTCTTCCATCCCTTTTAAGTGGGAAGACAAGCCCGGAGTTCCCAAATGCACCACCACCCCTTCCAATTCCATCCACGACCATCCCCAGGATCGCCACCCTAATCGTAACAACCACGATGATAATCAAGATTTCGAATTCAATTTCAGCGGCCAGTTGGATATAACCTCTTTGTCCGCCGATGAGCTTTTCGATGGTGGGAAAATCAAGCCTTTGAAACCGCCGCCTCGTTTGCACGTCGGCTGTGGAGGTGGTGGCGGCAACGGAACGACGACGGATTATGACTCTTCTTCCTCTTTAACGTCGCCTAGGTCGCCGAACAGATCCCCGAGATCGAGAATTTCTCAAGGGAAGAGAATGGTTCAGGAAGCGCTGTCTCCGAGGCATCAGAGAAAGGATTTCGATCCTTTCTCGGCCGCCATTGAAGAAACGCGTAGGAAATGTTGCCAAACTAATCGAGAGCAAGAGAATGATAACGAAGCAGAGAAGCGCGGGAGGCCAGGAAGATCGACTACGGGGTTTGTTCGTAAAGGGACGAGATCTTTATCTCCTTTGAGGGTTTCTGACATTGTTCTCGATGTCGAAGACAGTTCATCATCATCAATGGAGAAAACAATTTCCCAAGCTGAAAAGCCGTCAACTCCTTCTTCTTCTTCTTCAGCTTACTCTTCGATTCTATCAGCGATTTCGTTCTCCAAAGGTTATAGGAAATGGAGGTTGAAGGATTTCTTGTTGTTCCGTAGCGCATCGGAAGGAAGAGCGACAAGCAAAGATCCATTAAGAAAGTATGCAGTTTTGTCCAAAAAATCCATCGTCACCGACGACGTGAAGAACTCGAGTTTCCGGTCGACGGAAAGTGTGGGTTCGGTGAGTTCGAGGAGGAGAGGACCGGTTTCGGCTCATGAAATGCATTATACGGTAAACCGGGCAGTTTCAGAGGAGATGAGGAAGAAAACCGTTTTGCCTTACAAACATGGACTGTTGGGCTGCTTGGGTTTCAACCATGGTGTGCAAGAGATATCTCGGAGCTTTGGATCTTTGACACGTGGATGATTCAATTTTAATTACTCAATCTGGGTATCTCTAAATTTCCCCTAATTTGTTCAATATTGTATAATTTTCCTTTTTTTTTTTTTTTTCGGTTCCCTAAAAAATTTCTACATATATATGTTTTTAAATTTTACTCTTATGGCTATTTTTATGGTCTATAATTTGTTCTTTTATGGTGATGTCTATATCACCCCAAAAAAAAAAAAAAAAAAAAAAGAACTCAAATTTACGAATTATATATATAATAGAAAAGACATCTAAAGGAATTACAAACAATATGAAAGCTCCTTGTGTGTTTGGTGGTTTATACATGTAAGTTGTAATATTTGATTAGAAGGTTTCTTTTCTTTTTTTTTCTTTTTTTTTTTTTTTTGTGGGGGGGGGGGGAAGATTCTTACGACTCGATGTAAAATGTTGACGAGAAAGTGAACGGTCAAAGTTTGATTTCAAATCAATTTTATGGTGTTTTTTTTTTTTTTATAAAAAAATATGTTTCATAATTGAAAATAAATATATCGCTTTTAAGTTTCAATACTATAACTAATTTCCATACAAGTTATATTCAGTACTAACTAATTTTGATACAAATCATTATTCAATACTAATTATTCAGATACAAATTTTGCTTGCAAGTTACAATCAGAAGATAGTGAGAATTGCAAGATTATTATTATTATTTTTTGTAAAGTGGAAGGAAAGGAAATACAAAAGAACATAGATTTTCACCTAATATATGTTTAATTAATTTAGACGTCAAAAATCTAATACACGTTTGGTTACAAAGGAGATTATGAAAAGTAAACGTATAGCTTTATATGTTATCTATTTAATTGCCTTTTGATATGGTATATCCATTAATCCATTTTTGTTGTCAGATCGTTGAGATAATTATGATTGGTTAGAGAGAAGCTAATAACCATTAAGGTTTAAGATTAAGAAACACACCTCCCAATAGCACTAGCATTATTGTTGATTATGTGGATTCCCAAATTAATTTTTCCGAAAAATTGAAAAACGTTGAAGCATGATAACATAACATGGGTTAACCAGGGGGGGAAAAAAGCTAATGGATCAAAAAGGTACTAAACAAGAATATTAATATTAATTAGCAGCACACATGGGGTGGGAAAAAGAATTGTATGTCATAATCATTAGGTTGTGGAGTAATTAATTTATATATCAAGGAGGGGTGGTGATCTGATACAATATGGCCACCAAGTGAAACAAATGCTGAAGGAACCAACGAGTTATTATGAAAAACCATAAAGAAAAATATAAAAAAAAAAAAAATCAAACTAACAAAACCATTGCTTTTCTTTCAATTTGTGGCCATGATTATGCTATCACTACAGCCTGCAATGATGAATAGTGAGCAAAATGTGGGCTCAAGCATGTGTGTTGTCTACAAAATGCAACAAAAGTAATTCGGTGAGATGTTTGTTCTTAAAAGTTTTCAAACAATGAGAAATATTATCATAAGTTTATCAAAAAAGAGAAAAAAAAAAAAAGAAATAAGAAATATATCACAAGAATATCTAAGTAGCTAACTAGCCTTAGCTAGCTTTCTAAGCCAGGCAACAAGTTTTCCTCTAGTTTCTAAATAAGATTTTTGATAATTTACATGTAGAATCAAACATATATTAGAACAATTTTATTATTTTGTTAGAAAGATTTTCAATAAAGTTGATGGTTAGATTATCCAGATTCTATTTATTTAATTAAATTTAAAAAGATGGAATTTAAAAATATATTATTGTGTTATATATACATACAATAAACTATTAAAATTCTTATTAAGTATATTGAACGCTACAAAAATCATATAATTTATTAATGCATTTTTAAAACAATTAAAAAGGTGATAAACAGAGCTTTGATGACAAAACCATCAATCCACCCGATGTCATTATAAATGGATGTACTACATCCATATCTATATCTCTAATATAAGTGATCCATTCGGTGAAGTTGATCATCTTAGTGTATATAGATATATATATATATATATATATATAATGGTCTTCTTTTCTAAGGCATGATATAAAAGACAATATTATTTACTTGCTAATTAAAATAATTAGTATATAAAAAAAAAAGTTCAAGATAATTTAAATCTAATTAACTTTTAGTTGCTAAACCATCATTGCTTTGCACCAATTATTGCAGCTTTACAGGTCAAAGAGAGGATAACCAGATATATTCTGAGAGGATTATATATCCTTTTGAAAGATCCAAATATTCGTGTAGGGAAAAGGAAGACAACCGGCCATGCATGCAGATGTAACTTTATTGAAAGCCTAGTCATGTCGATTATGGAGTAGACCCACACATGAAATCCTGTAATTGTGGTTTCTTTTTCCCTTGATTACCCCTTTATGCTTTGGAGGTTGTTATAGTGGAAAAAGTGGCATATAAAGAAAAGAAGCTGGCTTTGAATCCAATGATGGGTATTATATGCTTCGTCATCCACGTACAACAATCCTCATACACAATTTAGAAAATTTATAAAATTCAAAAAAAAAAAAAAAAAAAACCCTAATTGTCTCATTTGTTTCGATCATGATGACGATAATGATGACAATGATGATGATGATGATGATATAAAATGTAGCCATGGCATATACAGTTTATGTGCTGGTTGGATATTCATATTGTTTTCTGTTTGTGCTTTCATGGCCACATATTGCATTGTTTTTGGGAATAATGATAGTAGTTCCTGATTATTATGATGAATGAATATTTAGCTCCCAGCACAATCTCATTTTTTTAGTATATAAAAAAAAAGATCAATAAAGTATTACATATGGATTTTTTTTAAAAATTTTTTATAAAAAAACAAGGCATTCATGATACGTTCTCAACGAAATGTTGTTAATATAAATATTCTTAAGATAAATATAAATTTGAACCGACGATTTGCTTGATTATATTCTAAAGCGTGTAATATGGATTTTGAAATGAGTAATTATAATAAAGTTTATGTAATTTTTATTTCATTAATTATTGCCAGATAAAAAGTTCATACAACTTTCATTTTTTTCTGGCCATCCCATTCTTTTAACTTTCACGCACAAAGTTTGCTTTATCAACTTCTACTATCGATCTAATTAAATGCCATGACTCACGAGTTTGCCAAAATTAAAAAGTTTTTGACTGTAAATGTTTGACTGAAGACTGCTACTACTTCTTAGAAACTTGTACTAATTGCAATGACCCAGCATGTTTAAATTTGAGTGGAAAGCATTCACAAACCTAGAGACTTTCCAAAAAAATCTTTTTTTTAAAAAAAAAAATGCAAGTCAAAAAGTTAGGTTATAAATAATGAAAAAAGATTATTGTAATTAAAACTTTTCCTTTTGTTTAGTTTAAGCAGTTGCAGTCATACACGATAATTAAACTCAAAAGAAAAAAACAGAAAAAAGATCCCAAAAAACAAAACTACAAAAGAGAAAGAAAATGAATAAAAGAGAAAACAAACAAATGCCAGGTGAATTGAATTTGAAGGTTGTAGGGACAACTTTTTCCCTAGTCAAACATAGTCAGAATGATGTGAAAATTTATTTGCATTTTAAGTGTGATGCAAAAAGTTAAAAAGAAAAGGTTCAAAGTTAAGTGCTTTTTTTTTTTTTTTTTTTTTTTTTCCTTTGTACTGTCTTTAATACATTTTAAGAATTTATAAATCAGAAAATAACGTTTCAATAACTTCCAAAGAAGTTCTACATTCATTTTTTTTTTTTTTAATGGATAAATTCTACATTCAATGTATATACCAAACAAATTCTACACACAACGCTGTCCCACAATATCAAATGACTTTTATTTGTATAATAATATAATATAACCACAAAAATAATAATAAATTATTTAGACAAATCAGTTAAAAGGGCATGATTAAGAGTTAATTTCCATCAACCAGTGAAAATGCTAAGGAGGTTTGAGCCCACATTTGATCTGACAAGTGTTGGAACAAGATGGCATGAAATGTTCAATCAAAGCCCAACACTTAAACATGTGAGCAAAGAGAGGCCCAGTCACCATCCACCACGTGGTCAACGAAAAGTCACCCTTCCCTACATATTTATTAATTATTCTTTTTCGTCCTGGGCCGAAAAATTTGACGTTTTCAAGTCAAAAAGAGCGAGCCAAACACCACGTAAATGTTAGTAAACAGCAGGGTAAAGGGGTCGGAAATTGCACGAGCTGAGAGAGGTCCGTTGCTGCTATTTTGAACCATAAAAAAGTCACGTGCAGCTTGTGGTTACACATCCAATGGGTCCTCTGTATTTTCCATTATTAAATGCCTGTCGACCAAAATTTTCAAAACCTAATTGCATTTACATTATAAAAAAAGATGTACTGCTTTTTATCAAACATTTAACAAGTACCACTTGTTCTTTTTCCTTTAGCTCTTGGGGGTTATTTTCACTTCTTTATTATGGGGGGTTTGGTGGGCGTGGAAATGAATTATTTGTTCAAGCTTTCTACCATGCATTTGCCATAGATAGAGAATTGGTCCATTCCAATATTGAATACTTTAAAGGAATGAATGGAATGGTTATAGAAAAACAACCATGAAAGGAGCGCATAAGAAATTCCACTTCACAATCAAAATGGGTTGGGCTAATATGATTTTGCAAATGGAAAAATTAAACAGGTTTATCGAGTATCTACTAAAGCCATTCAAAATCCCCTGAATATAATTTATAAACAAAGTTATTGGATGCTTGATGCTAAATGCCCATTTGGGAGTGGTTTTGAAATATCTAGAATCGCTTTTTAAAAAGATAAAAGGTGTGTTGTATCATGTTTGTTAAAAACACATGGAAACACTTTACGGTAATTTTGTTTCAAGAAAATTACTAATTAGTGATTGTGGAAGAAACACCAATCAAGTGACTCTTTGGAAATCACTTTTAAAGGAAAAGTGAATTAATGCTTCCAAACAAGCTTCTGAGTCGAGCTTTATATATACAAACAACATCTAGAAGCATTGAAAACAGAAGGTATTTTAGTAGAAGATGATTTGTACAACTCAAAGTTTTTCATTATAACATAACAGCAATAATAATAATCCTAGTCTCCCCAAATCAAGACAATGAATGTGGAGGCTCAATTTACTTTCTTGTTAACATTCTACTTTTCCTCTCAACACTATATTGAAGGTAGAGGGAAAAAAAATGGTATTACAGTGATGTCGTTTCATAAACTTCACAGGAGCTTGACCTTCAACTATAAACTAACCAGCACTCTTGGCAGAATTGCAACCAAAGCATAAACAAAGTAACAAGGCATCAGGGATCAATTCCACAAGTCAAATTGAGCTGATAGGTTTGAACATCTAAATTAGTTCATTTTTCTTCCATTATACATTGGGGCGTCAAGGCTAGCAATATAGGTTAACTTGATTTTAGTTTTCATTGCTTTCCAATGGACCCCTGTTTATCTTCAAATTTTGGAAGATAAGAAAATTCCCATGGAACTGTTTACTAAATAGTATAGACAAAAACCAATACCTTTACACCACGTGTCATGCAGGGCAGAACTGGACTAAGGTCAACTGCCTTAGTTACTCAATAACAAATTAACCATCTGACCATTTCAAAAACTAATAGAACACTGCAAGACGAGCAACATAGTGTGGAGAGAGAGAGAGAGAGAGAGAGAGAGGGAAAAGCATCTGCAAATTTTCAATATGTTTATCATGCTTAAAGGTTTGTTACATCGTTCAACTCCTAGATCAAAAAACCAGACAAGCAAATATAAAATTAAACATTAACGACTACTACACGCCTGCAGGCCCATGTCAGCCTATATTTTTCTTCCTAAGATACATTTTTTACTTTCTTGAACAAAATTGAAACACCCAAATTTAGATTAGAAAGATGGTACAGATAAAAACAGATAAAAGTGATTAGGTTATTTCAGCCATTATTATAGTGATGTTCCACAATTAATGTCAAAATCCATCAGTCAAAAAGATCACACCTAGTCCTATAGATTATTATATCACTTCTCATTACTCAAATGAATTTTTTACAATATAAATCCCAAGCATACCTTAAACAATTGGAATATGATGAAATACTATTGAGAACCCAAATGGTTGGGACCATCTATTGAATGACATGCAGAGTAGAAGTACAGTTGTTAGTGATCTGCAAAACAATTCCAAATGGACGCATAAAATGCTAAATATATTGACTGAAGTTTATTAAATATAGTTTGGCTTCTTAATTTTGAAATTTCCAAAAAAGGTGCACCGAAGAATTAAGTAATTGGATATGTCATTCGCTTATAATTTACAAGCACATCAGACTTCATCTAAGAAAGCCTATTTAGCCAAATCACATCCTATAACAAGCAAAATCGGCGCAACAATTCCAAAAAAAAAAAAAAGAGCATGCATTTGTAAATGCCAGCAATCTTAATGATATAAATCTGCCAATTTGGTTCTTGAAACAATTTGTTGAGACAACCCACCCAATATGATGTCAAGATTTACTATGGACATACATGCTTAATACACTGTTAATATCTCAGAAATGTTTATTCTTGCTACTTCCTAGTTTTCCTTCAATTGCAAATTGCAAAATTTTAATAAGGTTTCAAGAACTGGTGAAAGTTTTGTGATCCATGTGCGAAAGCAACAATCAAAGACCTTAAATTGTAGCCCACCCAGTGAATTGTCTGATCAGGACCAAACAATTATTTCATGCCTTATAATACATTAGAAGGTCCATAATCCTCAGTCCTAATTGTGAAATTACAGCAGGTAAAGCAAAGACAACTATAAGGAGAATCACAGTAAGGAGGAAAGGAAAGAAATGGAAGATAAATAGTATCGGTAACTTAGCAACCATGATAGCTGCTATGCATATTAGATCAATTTTTATGCTGAAATTTTTTAACAAAAAAAAGTTAAATTGAAAATATATAGGGAAAAAAAAAAAAAATAGGTAATAGCATACTCTTAAACTAAGAGGAGAGGAACTTGCTCAAGCAACAATGTCAATGTCTGTAAAGGCCAAGTAATGATTTCTCTCTCTCCTCAACTCTCTTCTTCGCAGCCTCCCTTGCTTTAAGTGCAGCAGCTTCTTCTGCAGATACAGCCTTTGGTTTCTGATCTGGCCTCTTTCTCTTGCCAACAGCAACTGAAGACTGAGCACCTTTTACAGATCTCATGGGATTTGATGAAGTTGAAACAACTGGCCCTGGCGGAGGCCCATTCTGAACCTTAGTAGCACTTTTGGTTTCTGAAACTGATCCCGACTCTGAAGCTGAAACTGGCTTTTTCATAATGGTTTTTTTATCTCCAGAGTTTGATGAAAACTGAGGTGTGGCATGTGCCTCTTCTTGTGTCACCCACTTGCCTGTAGTATTTTTGCATTTCTTTAGGTCATAAATATCATTAGAGAAAATATAAGTATCTGTAGAAATGGAATAAGTGATGACACGAAGTAAAAGTTCAAGTTTGAAAAATCTGTACCTAGAGCATCAGAATAGTAGAAGCCTGAATTTGGATCATAATAAAAACCATTACTTTGATTGCAGTAATAACCCGAACTGCTGTCATACTCCCATTCTGTCATCATTCAGAGCTGTTTCAGTTTAAAAAGTACCAGAATCAAAACAAATACTAAAAAAGTTAATGATAAGGAGTCAGTCTGGTCAAGCAAAGACATTTTGGATGGTGGAACAACAAAATTTAATTCAAGGATCTGCTTATCTCAAACATCAGATACCAACTAATCTCGACACTTTCAAATATGTGTAGTAGAAGATGAAACCCAAAACATGATAAAATTAACCTCACATTTTCAAGTTCACTCCAGCCATTAACGAGAAATCACAAGCAGATTGTTCTGGTCACTCTAAAGAGTTTTCATCTAGTTTACAGCAACAATGACCAATGCACCAAATTATTAAAAAACAATATTTGCTGCAAAAGTTTTACCTCTTCATGTTTGTTTTTCAAGATCAAGCTTCTAAACTGCCAAAATATTTTGTCTATCAGCTTCCTAATGTATTTTTTATTCATCATTTTAGGAAACAAATCTCCACAACTGATATTGTAAGCCAGCTATCACAAAATACTCCACAGACTCTTACCGGTTTTACTTGCTTTTTCTCCTTTATTAACTTATTATGGTTATAAATATCTAATTAAATGATGGCATGGCATGGCATGGCATGCCATTATAACTGCACAAGGTTTACAGAAGATGTTGATAAATCTAATTCAAGATGAACCAAGTCTCCCTGCTCGCAACTGACCATACTTAACGTATCATGATCTTGGCTAGTCTCATCAATGTCAAGGCTGAACAAGGTCCCTGGTGAGTCGAGGTCAACCTAGTCTGCTTGTGAGTTGTGAGCAGCTTAGTTCATTAATTAGCCCCATGCCCACCTATAATGAACCCAGGACCATGACTGGGGGCAAGAGACCAAGTTTTTCCTCACCATATATTCCATAGAATAATATGGAATAAGGTTCTGCTTGACAAATCTAATCACAAGGTTTATATGCCAGAACTTGTTAGGATACTGCAGTACTACTACATTTTAAATTTTCCTATACAACTAGCGATTACAGGCTTACTTTCTTGACCATCTTGAATATCTAATGCACGAGCATGAGAATCCCTCATCTCCTTCAAGTTTGCTATATCCTTTTGATAGCTCCGCTTAGCTTTCTGTAGACATTTATGATTAAGAAAAATAATTAGCATTTGAAAGATTATACAGATTAATATATGCAAGCAACTAATATTTTCCTTCACAATCCAATATTGTACTCTGAATAAAATAGATTTACAAGTATTGAATGGTAAAGAAAAGTACCAATGAAAATTGGGTACCATTCACACAACTGTTTATAGTTGAACTCCATTAGATTCCTGATCATGGTCGGACTATTATTTCATAAGTTTTATGACAATAGTTGAGAAAACAAAGCTAAATGTTTAAAATATAGGTTCTTCATTTTATGTTTCAACATATTTCACTTCAACATGGGAAGGCATTATATAAAATGATATACACTACTAAGCTTAGCCATCAATTGATTCACATGTTTATTGATACTCACCGTTTCAATTTGTTCAAGGACACGGACTGCTTCCTTTTCTTCCTTCTCCTTAGCAGCCTTCTCTTTTCTCATATCAGCAAGCCTCTTAGCAACATTATCCTTGTGACGTTGACCAAGCTCATGATTTCTAATACTAGAAGGATTGTTTGATATGTAGATTTTGCAGAAGTCGCACCATTTGTTACCCTGGCTGACCCAATACTGCAAACAGGGAAAGTTAAGAGTTTGTTACCAAAAAGAGTGAGAGAAAGTTGCAATAAGAAATTAATGCTAAATTCAGGAAAACAAATATCCGAAAAAAAAAAGAAAAAAAAGTACATGAATAAAATACATGCCAATTGACAAAACCCAAAATTTTCTTGCAGAGGAGTAAAATTGGAATATCGAAATTCGCTGGGATGACAGCACTAAGCTCACAGTACAACTTCCATTGAAGATTACACTACATATCACAGAAGAAGCTAGTCATGCTAGGAACAAGCCGAATGTTTATTACCTCAAGAACCATATCAAGTTATCATCAGACAGATATTATGCATTTGATTTTAGGTTTCCATTGGTTTTGCTTATTATGCACATTGATTTTGACTCAGTAGCCCCCAATAATAAAAGACAAAAAAAAAAGCAAGAAACCAAGAAGCCCTAAAATTTCCAAGCTATTAAAAAAATGGTGGAGCAAAGAGGGCGGGCGATACCTCAGTCATGGTGGCGAACTGGAAGGTGGTGAAGCTGATTGGGAAGAGAGCCGAGCGACAATCAGGCAGTTGCAGTGCAAGTGCGATTACTGAAAACCTTGGATCATATAACAATGGCGCGCGCGCGGAGATTCGCCCTAAGCTTATTATGTATTTACTTCAAATCTGAGCCGATTGAGATAAAGAGACTCAACAAAACACTTCTCAATTTATATATTTTCAACCAATTAAAATATACAAAAACGGCAATTTAACTAGTTATGTGCTTTATGGGAATAATTCCGATTTTAAAATATTCAGTACAGAAGAACGTATTTATTTGAATGGAAAACTGTTTGGACTATAGGGCCATGGTATCGGGCTAGTTGGGCGTCAGGTCTGGGCCCTTAAAGCTCAAGGCCTAAACCTCAAACCCAAAACTTTCGGTCGACGACCAAGTACAATGGATCCAGGCTCAATGAGTACCAGACGTATAGGCCTTTGGACTTGGTCTTTGGGTCACAGGCCTTGTTTGTAGTTTAATTACATGAAATGAAAAGAATAATAATAAACTTTAAAAAAAAAAAAGAAAAAAAAAAGTGAGGACACACGCGGTACCGGAGGGAAAGGGGGTCCAATCGCTGATCTGCAAAGGGTCGTCCCGTCTCACCTGTTGGCAAAATCGTCCTCTCTCCAAAATCAAAAATTCAGAAAATCCATTACCTCATTTTTGACATTGTTAGTTACAGAAACCACCAGCCAACAACAACAACAACAACGACAACATGGATCAGTCATTCCTCCTTATGCTCTCAAACCTTCTTCACCTCCACAATTCACTGGACCCCACCACCTCCCTCCTCTCCGACACCCTCTCCTCCACCACCACCGTCGCCGGAGCTTCCGTCGGAACCTCGTCCGCCTCCCCCACCTCCCTCCTGACCTCCTCTTCTGCCGCCCCTCTCCTCTTCTTCACCATAGCCTCCGTCCTCTCCTACATCGCCTCCTCCAAACCCTCCTCTTCCTCCTCTGCCGCCAACACCTCCACCCCTCCTCCTTCCTCTTCCTCCAATGCCGTCGCCGCCTCAGATTACTCCGTCTCCGCCTTCCGTGCTCTCTCCACCGAGCACATCTGGTCCCTCGAAGCCCCTCTCCGCGACGCCCAGTGGCGATCCCTCTACGGCCTGTCGTATCCGGTCTTCACCACCGTCGTCGACAAGCTCAAACCCCTCATCACCCCCTCAAATTTGTCCCTTCCTTGCGACTACGCCGTAGCCATGGTTCTCTCCCGCCTCGCCCACGGTTTCTCCGCCAAAACCCTCGCCACTCGATACTCGCTTGAGCCCTACCTTATCTCCAAGATCACGAATATGGTCACCCGCCTCCTCGCAACGAGGCTCTACCCGGAATTCATCAAGATTCCAGTCAGCCGTCGCCGGCTGATCGAGACTACCCAAGCCTTTGAAGAGCTCACTTCCCTTCCCAACATGTGCGGAGCCATTGATGGTAGCCCAATTAAGCTCCACAAGCTTCAAAGGGACCAGAAGTTGGCCGGAAGTTACAAATGCCGATATGGGTTCCCTTCTGTTCTCCTTCAGGTCGTCGCCGACCACAAGAAGATCTTCTGGGATGTATGCGTAAAGGCACCTGGTGGCACCGAAGACGCCAACCATTTCCGCGATAGTCTTTTGTATAATCGGTTTACCTCCGGCGACATCGTATGGGAGAAAGTTTTCAATGTCAGGGGTCACCATGTCCGACCTTATATCGTTGGGGACTGGTGCTATCCCATGATGTCTTTCTTGCTGACACCATTTTCTCCCAATGGGATGGGCACGCCGGCACAGAACCTGTTCGATGGAATGCTGATGAAGGGGAGGTCTGTGGTTGTTGAAGCTATTGGACTGCTCAAGGGAAGGTGGAAGATTCTTCAGGATTTGAATATTGGTCTTAATCATGCTCCGCAAACTATTGTTGCTTGCTGTGTGTTGCATAATTTGTGTCAAATTGCGAGGGAGCCTGAGCCGGAGCTTTGGAAGGAGCCGGATGAGAGTGGACCTCCACCAAGGTTGTTGGACAGCGAGAAGTCGTTTTATTATTTTGGAGAAAACTTGAGGCAGGCATTGGCTGAGGATTTGCACCAAAGACTTTCATCAAGATAGGAGATGGTTCTTGAAAATAAAAGGAAGTTTTTTTTTTTAACCCACTTTTTCCTTGTAAGGATGTAATTTCTTCTTCATTTGGATTGTTTTTCATGTTTGTGTTATTAGTAGGGATTGAATAGATGTAAGGAGAAAATGAAATGACTGTCGCGTAGTCTATGGGATTGACTAACATGGATATGGACTTTTGAGGCTGAGCTTTCAATGGTAAAGGAGGAAATGCATAATATGTTGTATTTTTCTCTTCTGTTTTCGTTAATAAATTTTGCATATTTCCACTTAATAGTAAACGAAGATTCTATGAAGTTCTAAGGTATGCTAAATACATTTGCTGAGCATTTAAAGAATGGATGAATTTGATGAATATATGGAGTGTTTTACGCACAAATAGAATTTTTATAGTTGAAAACTTTAATTGGATTCAAGTGTCAATGTGGAGAAGCAATTCCACCGAGCTATTCAGCAAGCAGTGTTCTTCCAATTTGTTGTGTTTGATTTCCAAAAATGTCATTCCCTTCTGGCCAGCTCTAACCTTCTCTTGCGTTACTCTCATGCATTACATTGCTTTTTGTTGCAACAGTCTAAATGACTGAACAGGGTTCTTGGCTTTTTGCTGCAACTTTTGTGAATTTCCATGTAAAACAGTGCTTGATTCTCCACTTCATTTTTGTTTTAAATAAGAAATATGCACGCTCATACAGAGTACTATAATGCATATTTGCTAGGGTTCTGCTGATGAAAGAAACATCCACGACTTATGAGCTAAGTCAGTGCCATTTTAGGTTGCTTGAAATGTCAACTGATTTTCCTTGCTGGGAAAGCCAATTTTGTATATTCATCAGCACAATGGGAGAAATTACTGGCATATCGGATACTTTTGTCTCAATTTTTTATATAACAGCAATTTGGCTATGGTTTACCAGCTGGCCATGAATCTGGACCAGAAATATTAAATATATATGCTCATCCTATTTACATACACAAAACAAAATGTTCGTCGCCCCCAATTCTTAGCTTGGCTCTCTCTTCATGCTTCTTCAAAGGAAGATATAGTATAGAAGCACTCCACTTGATAACGGCACATTACTCATGGCCTTCCTAACTTCAGAGCCTTTATAGAGGTAAACCATTCATAGAAAATGCAACGAACCTGTAGATGCATGAAGCATCCAGAGTTCACTTGCATGGATCACTGCTTTCCAGGAAATGAACACCAAAGTGCAGTGATGAACAAGATATCTCCAAACAGTGACTACCAACTCCATTTCAAGAGAAAAATAGGTTGTGAGAATGGATCCATCGAGATGTATGGATAGCTTCAGCAAAGGGTTTATTGTTAAACAAAGCAGATTATGCACTTCAGCTTTCCATCATCATCTCCTGAGTCAAGAAAAGAACGTTGCCATTTTGTCTCAACCGCTGGATATGTTTTATCCCCAACCTGAGACAATCTTTCCACTATTTGGAAGGAGGCCATCCTTGGCCATTTGAGCAAGCACATTAAACACAGCATCCATATTTCCTTCTTTGTGGTTGATTTCAACAAGTACTTTCGCAAGCTCCGCATCAGTAAGCTGACAGCTTCTCAATGTGTTCCCTATTACTGTACTCAATTCCTCATTCATACCCTCATTGAAAAGTGCTTTAATCAGTGCTATAACAGTCACAGTATGAGGAATAAAACCAAAATTCACCATATCCCTGTAAAAATTATAAGCTTTCTGAACATTTCCACTCCTACAATGACCATGTATGATAACATTGTAAATCGATTCGTCCGGCTTGTAGTTCCTCTTAAGCATTGTCTCAAAAACTTTGTCTGCTTCTTTCATCAAACCCTTCATGCAGAATCCCTTTACAAGAGCTACAACACTCTTAAATTCAGTACTACAGCAATTCTCTATTAAAGTACTGTACGTAACATCAGTTGGGACAGCCTCATCATAGAACAACTTGAGTAGAAGCCTCTTTGCTTCCCTTGTCCGAGCCTGTTTGTTGAGTCCATTGATAAGCACACTGTAGGTTACAACATCAGGCAGCAGACCTTTTTGGATCATTTCATCATGTAATTGAAGAGCCTTATTTAAATCCCCTTCTACACAATAAGCATTAATCAACGTTGTGTAACTAAATTCGTCAGGAGGAAGACCGACATTAATCATTTCTTGGAAAAGATTGCAAGCTTCAATCAATCTTCCATGCTTACAAAGACCTTGAATAAGTGACGAATAGGTGATAGCATCCGGCGATATACCCTTCTGAACCATCTCCAGCTTCATTTGAAATGCCTTCTCCAACTCCTGATGTCGACAAAACCCAGATATTATAGCACTATAACTTACAACATCTGGGGCCAACCCTTTCTCCACCATATCTCTTATGATTTCCATGGCCTCCTCCATCCTCCCTAAAATGCAATGTCCATTTATAAGAGCATTGTAAGTCACAATCGAGGGTGAGAATCCACTCGTTGTCATTTCATTCAGAATCCGGTAAGCTTCATCCAAGAAGCCCTGCTGGGAGAAACCATCAATCAATGTTGTATATGTCCTCTCATTCGGTCGAAGCCCTCGAACACGCATCTGATCAAAAAACTCCATTGCTCGATTCAAATTTCTAGCTTTACACATACTATTGATCAATGCAGTATAAGTAACAACGTTAGGAGACAAACCATTCCTCACCATCTCCGCATGCAAAACAAGTGCTTGGTGAAAATTATCTTCATTGCAATATCCATGAACAAGTGTATTATAAGTAACCTCATCAGGAACAAAGCCCTTCTTGTTCATCTCCTCAAGAACCGTATTCGTCTCCTTCAGCCTACCTTCTCTACATAAACCATTAATCAGCACATTATACGTAATCAGATTCGGCTCCAAGCCCTTCAACGCCATTGATCTCTGCAACTCAAATGCTTTATCAGTTCTTTTCAACTTACAATACGCATCAATCATGGTATTATAAGTGACAACATTCGGCAAACAACCAATTCTCTCCATTTCATCGAAAAAAGTCAAACTCATTTCCGAATTCCCAGCCCCGCAGAAACCTCTAATCAGAATGTTATAAGTATACACATTCGGCGATATTCCATTCCTAACCATCTCACTGAAGACTTCCTCGGCGAATTTCACCGACCCTTTGGACCTAATTATTGCGTCAAGAATAGCATTGTACGAAAGCACGCCAGGCATGAAACCTCGAGCTTTCGCTAAATTAACAATGTTCAAAGCCTTATCGATCAGATTCAAGTGAGAGTACGACTTGACAACCAAATCGAATACAGCCGAGCTTGAATTGCAGGAATGGAAGGAATCGCTGAGGGATTCGAAGACCAAAGCGCCGGTATCATCGGCTGTACGGAGGGCGAGGTCCTCGGCGAGGGTTTGGGCGGTCTTGTAGAGCTTGAAGCGGGTGAGTATGTGGAGGGCGAGGCACTTGCAGGGGAAGGTGAAGAAATGGCGGGTTCGAGCCCAGCTGATGAACTTTAAGATTACGGTCTTGTCCAACTGGGACTTGAGGAGTAAATAGGAGGCTGCCTCAGGGGTAAAAGTGGAAGAGACGGTGTTTAGGTGCTGAGGATGGCGTTTGAGATATGTGATTGCTTTGTCTACGAGGAGAGCGTCGGAGGGAGCACATTGGATTGAGGGTGGCCGGATAATATGCGGTTTTACGAACGACATTTTTGGGAATTGGAAGTAATTAGGGTTCACAGAAAATGGTGGGACAAACTGAAGAAGATGAACTTTGCAAGCCTTTTTTTTTTTTACCTCTGAAATTAAATTAAAAATAAAAAATAAAAAATAAAATTCCTTAGTAGACCTAGCTTAGCCTGGATCCGGACCCGTTTTGTCTGTTCAGATCGGCCCATTATTTTATTTAGATGGAGGGGTGGACTGAGTGTGAGCCCATCTATTTAACTTTTTCCACAAAAATTTTGATTTATTTCAAGATTAAAATTCAGATTCAATTTGAAACCGAAAAAAAAAAGTTCAGCTTCAATTAGTTTTTTTTTTTTTTTTTTGTTAAATAAAAATAAAAACAGAAAAAAATCCTTATTCATATGGAAAGTTAAATCAAGTTAAAATATTTGGTTCGGCCGTTGGTCCCCCATTTTGCCAAAAAAAGCTAAAAAATTTTGGTTGATTGTAGTTTTCTCTTAATCAATCAAAACATTCACATAAAAATTGTTAATGTAGTTTAATACAGGGTGGGATTTAAAAAAGAGATAGGACTGAAAACAAATTAATCAGATTTTGTATACCAAGTTAGGTTGCTCTTATTCACTAATTTTATACCCAAAGAATAGCACTCCCTATTTAGTTTAACTCCTCTTCTAAATTTTGTTATTTTATTTATTTATTTTTGGTGAATCTCTTATAAATTTTTGTTAGGAATTCTGCTTGATAATTTGTAATCCACAAGACACTCATCAAGAAGCCAGTCAGTGAAGATGAAAATTATTATTATTACTAGATTTTTCTCTTTTTTGGGTCTTTATTGATATTTGTGAAATGGAGCACATTAACTTCCTTTTTTACAAAAGTTAAACCTTTAATACTATATTTGAAACTCAAATGCTATTTGGGCAAAAGAGAAAGATTAAGTTTCACCAAAAAAAGGAAAAAAAAAGAGAGAGAGAAAGATTAAGTTAATACTTCAAATAAATTAAGGGCAGAAAACAATAATTACTTCACTCAGAATAGATAGATAGACTGACACTGGAGAGACATCAATGGAGCATGTATAGAGAGACTACAGAGCATCAAATATGGAGTTGGAAAGAAAACGTTATTACCCATATGGGCAAACTAGCTACCACTTTACACTGGAGTATCAAAATAGCTTCGATGGCTTTCAAACCAAAGCAATGACCAACCCTGCAGTTTTGGAGGATTGATCAAAGTGCCTCTTCAAAGAATTGGCTTCCCTTGTCTTGAGGGAACTCGCCAGACCATCAATCCTCAAATATCAAGAAATAGATGCAGCAGCACATCAAAGCAAAGGCCAACATGCTTAGTAAAAATCCAGAACTTCTTCAAGGTCGTGTATTTTTATCTTCATTGTGCCTTCACAAAGGTCCGGCTTGATACACCATGCAACAATTTGACAAACCCAAGGAAGCTAAGTTTCCCATCAGTGTGTCTTATCCAGTCGTGAAGAACCACATGAAGTGGGATTGAAGGACCAAGCCCAAGTTCCTGAACAACATTTTGAATAACATACAAAAACAGTCAGTCCAGCTGATTCCAAGATGTAGTTTGAAATTTTTGTTACCAAAAAAAGATCAGGGAAATGCAAATCCACATGTTCAAGATATTGCTCCCTTGATGGCAGCACAAACAGGTGTCGAAGATACGCAAAACATTATTAGTTTTATTGGCAGGAGCTAGAAAATGTTCTATTGCATCAAAATGTAAACTTACCGAAGCAAGTTCTTCAATGACAATAGCTCTGTTTCCATCCTTCTCGAAAAGTTCATACGCACATCGGGCATGTTGTTCCCACCGATCAAGGGCCTCCAACTGATGGACACTTAATGCAGCTGCACAAAACTCTTCAAAATCCATTCTTCTGTATTGAAGTGCATTTAGCTGTCATTAAATGAATTAAACAGGAACTTATATAAGATGTAAGTCTATAACCAAAAACCAAAGTCATAAACATCAACAAAAGCAATCAAAAGATTTAGGTACTGAGTAATTACCGATGCAAAAACGTCAGCAATGCGAGATTCCTTCATTGCATCTGTTGCATTTTTCATCAGGGCCTGTTCAGGACCAAAAATGATAAAACTATTTTTAGTTCCAATATCGATTAGAGTAATGAGAGAGAGAGAGAGAGAGAGAGAGAGAGAGAGAGAGAGGAAGACCCACTGTTTTTATATTGTCTAAGGTTATGGTGCCATTTCTGTTTGGCTCCAGTAGTGCAAACTGCTCCTTCAGATAAAAGAGTTCATCCACGGTCAATGTCTTGGACAAGGACTGTGAGACAGAAGGTCATAAAACGATTAAACAAGCTTTGTAAACTGATACCGCCAAACTAATAGCACCTTAGGGGTCTTTGACAATTGACATACAAAATCACCATATACTTACCCTTAAAGCTGCCTTTCGCAAGGATGATGATCTTATGTAGGCCTTCATGAGCCTAAAAATTAAAATATCAAGAGGCACTTTTACATCATTATAATTTCTGATCCAAGGATGACCTGCCAACAAATTATTATGGCCATTGAGACAGTGCTAGGAAAAACTTAATTGACATTTTAGGTGAGGAGAGACTCACTTAAAGCCTGAGCAGCTGTCATTCGCTTCCGTGGGTCCTTATTCAATAGGCGCTTGACAAAGTCCTTTGCCTCTAAAGATAAAGAAGGCCATGGTGCCTCATCAAAACTAGGATCGGCTTTCAAGACTGCCCGAAAAATCCCAGACTCAGTCCGGGCCCAAAATGGACGACTACCACATAGTAGAATATATGCTATCACACCAATGCTCCATACATCAGCCTCCGTACCATAAGATCTATGTAAAACCTCGGGTGCCACATAGTATGCACTTCCCACAATATCATTAAGCCTTTCATCTGTAGATCAACATATGTTTACAAGCCCAATCAAGCTCCAAAAGCGGAGACTGTTATAGGAAAGTTTGTTATAGGAAAGTTTGATACGGAGTTTCATGAAAATGACAAACCTGGTTTTACAAAATCTGATAAGCCGAAATCTATTGCTTTCAACTTTGAATTCTCATCCTTAGAAGTATACAGAAAGTTCTGGTCCAGTAAAAAGCTAACTTTTAGTCTAATATGTTAAAGAAACAACAGATCATGATCTATCTAGCAGAGAAGTAATTACCAATATTCATAAAAAGAATAAGTATATTAAAAATATAGCCAGAAAGGATTATTTAGTGCAAGGACACTATCTTTTGGGGAAAACAGAAAAAGGTAGCCTTGCCATTCGAGAAGGGTGAATGTTTTCTCTTTTGTTTTCTTTTCTTTCTTTAACTTAGCTAAATTACAGTATTCTATAAACTTTCTCCTCAATCTTTTCAAAGTTGACAACTCAAAAAGTTAGTTGAGGCAGTTAAACCTACAACAAACAGGACAGGTTAAACGTAGCCAGAAACATAGATTCATCTAACCTTGTAATCTGACTGTGTTAGTGAAACACTTCACTCAAAGTTTTATTTGAACAAGGTGCATTAAATGTCATCTGAACCAATACACATGTTTTGCCAAATACCAGTTACATGACCCAGCTGGTTTCAAAGCATTGTTGTCTTTCTAACCAGATGCTTCCGTTCAAATGAAAAATTGACAACTCCAATACGGTTAGAGTAAAATATTTTGGTTACTGGCCTCCATACATCATCTCCAGTTATCTGATAACAACCAGGACCCAGTCTAGTAACGCATAATATCTTGATGGAAGGGTAGAAGTTATCTTCGTTGGAAAGTTGAAAATTGCAAAGATTCTAGGTGATATCCTAGCTGTATTTTCTGTAAATATAGGATAGGTGGACTTTGTAATTTAGGAAAGATTAAAGTAACACCTGTAGTAGTTATTTCATTCCTAATTCTATACCATGTATAGAATATTAGTAAGGAACTTGTAAATGTTATTTTATATGAATGTGAAGGAAATCATATCAGTTTTGATTCCTCTATACATTTGTGTTTATCATATTTTTGTCTTATCATGTGCAGGCATACTGACATTTTTTTCTGGCAAGTCGAAGGAGACATGGCTATGTCCCAATGGCTATGGTCATGAGTAAGTTGAACAACAAAATATACCAAAAAATTCAAAGTAAATTTTTTGCCAAATACAGAAGCATTGGCCCTTTTACTCGGTCAATTTTCCCATCCAAAAACCTTTCGTGTTGGCAATTCCATCCACATTTGCATTATCCTATATGCAACCTTTAATAAATGGGACTTCCAGCAGGTATTGAATGGGTTAACTACATAAAATTGATAAAAGAAATATAAAGGAATGTACCACACCTCTGGTTTAAGATCACGGTGAACCACACCCTGAAGATGACAAAATGCAACAACATTTAGTATCTGTACAATGACAGTCTTTGCATCATCTTCTGTGTATTTTCCACCCCTTTAGGTAATAAATTATCAAGTTAGTGGCCACAATGATGCACATATAAAATTCCATTCATTTAAAATATACATGCTATTTAAAGAATTACCTTGAAAGTATTCTATCTAGAAGTTCCCCTCCTTCACACAACCTGAAACATTCATAGTAATTTGTTACATTTGATATCACATATGATAAAGTCCAAGATTTGCAATAAGCAAGCAGTAAGCAGTCTTCCAAATATATATATATATAATTAAGAAAGACAACTTAACCACAACCACACCATAAGATTATATGTTAGCACTTGATCAACCACTATTTGGAGCAAAAGCTCAGTGAAGCAAGAAAATATTTTTAATTAGAGAATAGCTACTGCAATGTGCAACAATAAAACGAGATAAGGTTTAAAACAGAAATTCAAATTCCAAGCTTACTCCATTACTATGTAGACATTATCACTGTCCTCAAATGCATCATAGAACTGCACTAGATTGTTGTGTCCTGTCAAAGCTCGCAATATTTTCACCTCCCTTCTCACATCCTCAATTGCAATAGCTGTTGTCATCTGCTACCAAAGAAAATTTCAGAATCAGAATGTAGTCTAGAATAACAAATACAAGAGTAACATATCATAAACTCGGTTTTTCCCTTTAATGCATACATCCATGTACAACAAGTTTCAAGATGATTATTACAAAAACAAGAAGAATATAGAGAGACAATCTAATGGTTATAAAAAAGACATCATAATGACAAGAATTAAGAAATTTCCTTACATGATGCCACATCATACAAATCATGTACCTCTTTCCTAATACAAACACTTCACAACACATAATCCTCTAACTTATTTAAGAAGCAGGAATGGACACGAATTATTCCCCGGGACAAATGCTTACAACAGAACTTACTTAAACAGCCAAGATCAAAAAGCTTGAACGTGACCCACTTAATTTCAACAAGACGGCAATTGAAAGAACCTACTTTTGCATATGTTGCACCAAATATATAAACATATTTTTTTCTTATTTAATATCTATCGGTATTGGTGCCAGTCCAAGAAATGGTGATCTAGTTGTACCGTATACAAGAATGATACTGATGTTTTAAAACAAGTTTTCCCCTTTTTTGCTAGCATATTTGGGTTGTAAAGTAAATATTTGTTCTTCTTGGAATTTCCCACCATTCAGTGGGTTCAAATTGTAAAAAACCCTTAAAATATTTTTATATGCTTTGGTTTTGTATTATTTATTACTTACATACCCTGATTTTATATGGGTTTTGAGCCCTCTTCCACTATTATCAGAAGCTTACTTCCAGAATTGTAGGTGTGCACAGTACTCATAAATTTTCCTTACATTATTTTCTTTCATTCGTTTTTACAGACCACTAGGTACTCTAAAGTATGAGATAGAAAAGGCAAGACTTATAGGGAGAGAAAAAAGGGCCTGTGACAAAAGATCCTATATTCTTTCTTTTGTGTGGGAAGGATAAGTCAAACCATGTTGGACCTAAACATAAGGTTTAATTTTACAAGACCTATGTCCTTTATTCTTGGCACAATCTTGATCATATATTCTTCAATTATTGGAAAATCCATCATAGTTCAAGCCAATCAAACCATAAAACAATCAAAGAGTCAATACAAAGTTTCTGTCACCTCAAAGAAGGTTCATATCCTCAATGAGGGGCCAAGTAATTAACCATGCATCTAGTCCAGACTACGAAATCTGACCCAACTACAAGCTTTGGCCAGTTTGGAATGGCAGCAAGCGTGGGCTGGTGCTGACCATTAATTTACTGATTTTGCGTATGAAATGGTTTAATCATAGGCCCGCATCAAAACCAAGAACGCCAATTTAGTCTATGCATTCTTTTAAATGATTACGTCCTCTCATATCCATTGGTTTATATGTTTTCCTGATCCATAGTAGGAACTATCACATCTTATGCTTTGACGAGTAGTCTTTCTTTGAAATCATTAGAAAGATAAATATATAAACAAACAAACAGTAAACTTTTCCACTGCACATTTTATACCTTCCAATTTCAAGCCTTACAATTTGATTATGCAAAACCGTACTTTTGGAGCATATGTAATTTTAAAAATAAAATATAAAAATCAAGTTTGTCTAAGCATATTCACTAATTAGGTGGTGGGTCTAGTAGCCAAAGAGATCAATTCCCATCATTGACCAAGAAAAAGGCGATAAACAAACAAGTTGGTGACTTTATGCCTCTCAAACTCAACAATCTAATAAGCAGGGGTCGCATACACCTTTTAGATTATGTTTAATATTCTGCATCTAGAAAAACACCACAACAGTCGCTTATGTGAAAATTAAAAGAAATCTCCATGAAGATCTTCCCTGTGCAGCATTCAAACTAAAGTCTTCAGCTACTCAATTGCACTTAACAAAACCACAGTGCCCAAAAAAATAAATAAATAAAATAAAATAAGATAAAATATTTATTTGCCTCCATCTCGCGGTCCCCACCCTTTGTAAAAAGGAAAAATGATAATAATGATAAAATACACAACGAATGACAGTAAGAAAACAAAAACAAAAACAAAACGACGACCCTGAAAACTCATTTTCATTTTGAAACAAACAATCAAACAGATAAAGAGCAAGAAATTAAAAGTGCCAAAAATGTTTCTCAGATTTAATATAATTTCATAAAATGTGTGAAGACGGTTAAATCGCCACAGATTCACAGAACCATGTGCAAGCCATAAGAGTATAGGATGTGAGAGAAAGAGAAAGCGAGAGAGAGGAGAAAAAGGACCAAACCTTGGCTTTAGGGATGACCTTGACAGCAACTTGCTGGCCCTTAAACTCACCTTTCTTGAACCTAGCAGAACAAGTATACCCAAAATGCCCTCGACCCACCTCTTCCCCAACCTCCAATCTGCTCGTGAACTCCTTTGAGAACCCAAACCTCTTATCCAGCTCCACCCCACCTTCCTCCTCCCCTTCCTCCGGTATAGCCGACGCCGCCTTCTTACCGTGCCGCCTAGCCAGCACCGCCCTTATGTGCTTCGCCGGCGACGGCGGCGGGAACGGCCGCCGGAAAAACCGCCTGGGTGTGGAACTGGCGCTTTTGCTGGCCGCCGGAGACTTTTTGAGGTAATGGGCAGGGCTGGGGCTGTAGAAAGGGAAGAAAGGCGACTGCTTTCGGGGAGTCGCGTCATCTTTTCGGTGGTGGTGAGGGGTGGTGGTGGTTGAGAGAGGAGTTGGTTGCGATTTTGGGGTTTGTGAAGGATCATTTGGGTCTCTTGCAGCATATGGGTTTGGTTTTGGTGGCTTTGAGGTACAAACTCCCATTGACTGTTAATCTTGCCGAAACTAAGTGATGG
Source organism: Ziziphus jujuba (assembly GCF_031755915.1). Classification (NCBI taxonomy): domain Eukaryota; kingdom Viridiplantae; phylum Streptophyta; class Magnoliopsida; order Rosales; family Rhamnaceae; genus Ziziphus; species Ziziphus jujuba. The sequence continues at coordinate 11,337,726 of NC_083387.1, read as the reverse complement.
GGTTTGACGCAATGTGTTCAAGTTCAGGCTCAGATGGTTTTTGGTCACTGTGATTGTGGGTCTTCTTCTTCTTCTTGTTTTGGTTAGAGAGCGAGTGGCTGTTGAAGGTCCTAAGAAAAGGTGGGAAAAAAAAGGTGTAAATGTCTGAGAGAGCGAGAGCGAGAGCGAGAGAGAGAGAGTGTGTGCGGATTTGTTGAAGAGAAGTGGAAGTCGGAAGATGGAAGTGAGCTGTATGATCTCACTGGCCACGTGTAACGCACGTGAGTCATTGAGTTTTTAACTTTTTTATGACTCTCTCTCTCTGTGGAGAATTAAAAACTCTCATTTTCACTCGTCAAGGATTTTTAACCTCATATGGAAAGGCCAAGATTTGCCTCTAATAATGATTTTCATTTTTTGTTTTTGGGAAAATAATATTTGCCTCCGAAGATTAGTATTGTTTTTACCAAAAAAAAATAAAAGAAATTTAATATTGTCCATATAAGCTAATTAATATCCTTTCAAATTGATGGGATTTGGTTTAGTTTGGTAATTATAATGGAAGTTTTAGAACTGATTATAAAAGAATTTTGAGTTATTTGGATGTTCAAGAAAAGTATAACAACTTTGATTATTTGAGAAATTATATAGTAACTTTTAAAATCAAATCTTAAAAGTAATTTAAAATTTAATTTTTTCACAATTAAGATAGATTAATTTTAAATTTTAAAATATTCTCAATTAATTAATAAAATACCATATTATGTTTATCTTTTATCCTATAAAACAATCATATTTAAATTAAAATTTTCTAAATAAAATTTTTAATATGAATCAATCACTCTGATGCAATTGTTGATAGTTTATTATAGGTTTAAAAAAAATAACTTATATATATACATTCTAATAATTGCAAAATTTACGGCAATTTAATTTAATAAGTTATCAAACATTTATTTATAACTTTTATATTTTATAATAATTTTATTAAATAAGTTATCAAACATTTTATTATTTTTTTCAGCACAATAAAATCTTTTTTTTCCAGCACACCTATAACTAATTTTTTTTAAAATCTAAACATTATCAAACTAAATACACATAATCTAAATAATATATAAAAGTTGAATAGTCAATAAAAAAAAAAAACCACGTGTCATTATAATGTTCCTTTTGAATCCTCTCCAAAATCATTAATAAAAAAATTCAACTTTTTTTTTTCTTATTATTTATGACCCTATCAATATATCAATCAACTAAAATATAATAGCTATTTAAAAGCATCAGATTTCTTACCTTTAATTGATTGTATCAAAAAATATATAATTTTGTTAGGAATTAAAATATATAATTAGGACAAAAATATAATATTATAGTGTAAAATAATAAATTAAATTGTATCTCCATAGATAACGCATTTTAAATATTTTTATATATACAAATACAATCATATGGAAAATAATAAAGATAACTCCTTATTTGGACATAAAAAAAAATTATATAAATAATATAATTATATTTTATTAGTGGAAATTTTTAAGATATCATTTTTTAAATATGGTAAAGTATGATTTATATTCAAAACAATTTTTTTTGATTTTATTTTATTTGGGATATCCTTTTATTGGTTATATTCAAAAATATATATTTTATTATTATAATATTATATATGATGTTTGATTAAGGAAACTTTGATTATGAGAAAAATGATAAAGTGTATAATTAGGACAAAATATAATATTATAATTGTAAAATAATAAATTAAAGTGTATATCCATATATAATGTATTTTAAATATTTTAACATATATAAATGTGATTATATAGAAAATAATAAAAATATTTTTTTATTTTGGACACAAAAAAATTATATAAATAATATAATTTTTTTTTATTAGTGAAAAAATTTGAGATATCCTTTTCAGAATATTTGTTAAATATGTTAAAGTAGGATTTATATTCAAACCAAAATTTTGATTTTATTTTATTTGAGATATTCTTTTATTGGTTGTACCCAAAAATATTTTTTTTTACTATTATAATATAATATATGATGCTTGATTAATGAAACCTTCATTGTATATTTATTTAATTATAAAATAATAAATTACCTTACAAAGTAAAATATAAATAACTATAGATAAATTATCTTATAATGTAAAATGTAAATGATAAGAATAGTAAAGGTAATTAAATTATATTACAATGATTTAACATAGAAAAATTAATTACTTGCAAGGAATAAAAAAAAAAAAAGAAGGAATAGTCAGTATAAAAAACATTAAAAAAAATTTATAATCCATATATTAATATTTTTGTTGGTTTAGTATATTTTATTGTAAAATAAAAAATGTTATATATGGTAGTTAATAATTAAATCTATATACTAATACATATATATCTATATATATATATATAATAAATGAAATTTTAATACTGTAATATGTAGATTTCAATAATAAAATTAATTTGTTTATTTGATCTTCATAACATGTATCTAATCATAAATAAATTATATTATAAAAAAATATGTGGGTAAATAATAATAATAATAATAAAATTATATTATGATGATCTAATATAGAAAAATTACTTATTGAAAGGAATAAAAAAGTACATTTTAATTTGAATTTAAATTCTATAGATGAAAAATATTATATAAATACATTTGAATTTTATAGATGAGAAAAATTAGATATGTAAATACTTTTAAATTTGAATTCTATTATTAAATAGTATTATATGTTGATGTCAAAATTTTAGTTCTTAACAAATTTTTATGATATAAATTGAAAAAAAAAATCCAAATATATTGAGCAACAATAAAATTTTTAAATAAGTTTTCAAATATAGCCCGATGGGTTGATTTTATTAACAGATTAATATTAACAAGATGCAATGAATGTTCAAAGTTCGATTACTAAAAGTTTAAAAGATCTTAAGCTTTGATAATAAATTAAAAATTAATAGTGTTATGATGGTTTTAATAGATAAACAATTTTTTTTTTTTTTTGGTTACATTACATATTAAGTATATATTTGACATTATTATAATTATTATTATTTATTTCAGTATATATAATTTCTATGTATTTTTAATTTATTGATTTATATTATTTTTATAACAAATAATACATATAATATAATTTAAAATTTGTATGTAAACGTGCGATAACATTAAAGCTTAAATATTATTATTTATGATATTATATATATATAAATATATATTATCTATATCATGAGCTAATTTATATTCTTTTCTTTTTCTTATCTTTTCTTCTTCTCAGTGTGACATTATTTCCACTCCGCACGAACAATATTATTATCATAATATAAATATTTTACTCAGATTTCTAGATCACTAAATTACTATAAAGAGTGTAATTATAGTATTGCAAAAGGTGTGAAATTGAATAACCGTATCCTTTTGGTATTTGTATAGATTTATCCATAGATATGAAAAGTGAAGCAAGCAAATGTCGCTGACACGGGCAAAAAGTCACTAATAATGTCGGTTGTCGACCACTTCCAACATCGAAAGAGGGGAATTGGTGGGTGGGGGAAGAGTTTCCGTCATGGGTGCTGGCGGAATGTTGTCGGAATCAATGAGTTTCGATTGGAAATGCAGAAGTCGGTCGGGATTTTATTTTTTGGGTGAAAATGGTGGAATATCGGTGGGAAGTCATCGAGTGTCGGTGGAATTTTCGGGGAGATGTCAGCCGGTGGTTGTGATTCTGAGATCTGATCTGGTTTTTGTGTGTGTGTGTGTGTGTGTGTTTGTTTCCCTGTTGGTTGTGAATGTGATGTGAGTGTGAATGTGTGATCGGCCAAGAAGAGACTCTGGGTTGTTAAGTTGTGATCTGGCAGGTTGTGATATGGGTTGTGATCTGGTCGAGAAGAGAGGGAAAGAGATGGCTGAAGGGAAAGAGAAGGACGGGAAAGAGAAGAAGAAGAGATGGCTGAAGCTGAAGGGAAGGGGGATACGCAAAGATGACTAAAGAGAACAAAAGAGGAATTTTTTTTTTTTTTTTTGTTATTGAAATTGTTTTTTAAATTTTTTTTAAAGAATGTTAATGAAAGTGTAAACTGTGAATGAAATTATGAAAGTGCCAAAACTGAAAAAAATATGTGAATGAAAGTGCAACTGTGAATGAATGTGCAGGAATTATTAATGCTTTTGATTTTTTTCAAAGTGTGAATCGAGTAGGAGTAAGATATCGAAGGGAAAAAAATAAAAATAAAAATTTGAAATGAAATGATCAGAACGAATCTTTTTTATAGGCATCTTTTCAATCACATAATCCTCACAGTGATTACGATGTTAATATTTTTAATCATCCCATGTCTCAAAATGAATGTTATATTCTTCATTGGATAAATCCACATTACCCTCCACTTGAAAAATTGGTTGGGATTGATAGAGAAAGATATACTTGGCACATCCACAATTACATGGAAAATTTTTCTAATATGATGAGTTTGAATGCCTATTGTTATACACACGAAGCTCCAAGATATGATCATCAATTTGAAGAACCAATGAATTATTTTGGTATTAATAATATATTAGGGATTATATTTGAGAATTTCTTGTATTTTACTATTATTTGTTAAATTTTCTATATTTTTGTGCTAATTAGCTTTATATTTTATTCACTTATAAATAATTTATAGTATTTATAGAATATTTTATGATTATTCTATTCTAATTATTGTATTTTTATATCATTTTACTATATTAATTATCTTATATATAAAAATTTGTATTTTAAATTAAAAATTTACAATTTCCGGAAATATATCGATATTTCCATAAAATTATACCTTTGACATTTTCATTGACATCGATATTTTTTTCACTGGATATGAAAATAATTTGTACTTTTTAATTATCTTATTTTTATCAATACTATTTTTTTTCATAAGTATATAGTTGTATAATCTAACTGATATATTTTCATAACTTAAAAAGTTTATTTTCCACTCATTGTTTTAATCTTTAGTTTATTATATATAAATAAAATTTAAAATGATGCTTAGGCTGATCATTAAAAGTAACAAATCTTGGTACATAATTACTGCATTGCAAGTAAATAGTAATATACAAGGAAGCAATTAAATAATTTTAAGCAAAAAATTAAAAAATCAGTTTGCACTAATATTAATTAATGCAATTCATTTAAGAACTTGCTAGCCTTTGTTCTGCATATTGTTAATATAGGTTGATTTAAGAATTTCAGCTGGAAAATTAAAATGTGAATTTTTCTTTCTCTATTTTGTTAGCTAGCAAACAGGAGTAGTTGCAATTTTTAGTTGAAAATATGTGTTGCTGTCATAGTAGTTTACAAATTTTCTTTTAAATCTCTATAAAAAAATAAAAATAAAAAGTAAATAAAAAATCCAACTGAATTATAACCTCATATATAATGTTGGAACTTTCAAGCAAGAAATTTGAAAAAATTTGAATATAATTGGAAAATATCATTTAGTTTTGTCTTAATTACACTTAAACATGTGTATATGAAAAATAACCTAGCACTTATTTATTAATTTTTACAATTAAAAATTATAAGTGTAATTATAAAAAAACTGAAAGGGTGTAAATAAAATATACTTTGAATGTAATAGGAGCATACTGGGTCTTGTTTAGTGTAGGATTTCCTACTGCTTTTGTTTTTTCTTTTGTTTCTCCATAAGTGCTTTTTAATAATCATTTTATATTGATTTTGATTGAAATTGCTTTTAAAAGCCTAATCATTTTCCAAAATTTATCCAAACATTTCTAGAAACAACTTTAAAATTTTAAAAATAGTTTTTGACTTTTCAAAAACTATGGTAAGCAGAATTGGCCTCTAAATAAATCTCAATGAAAGTAATAGTTTATTGTACTTTATTGATTAAAAGGAACCTCCTCCTCTATCCAAAAAATAAGAATAAATGCTCTTGACTGCTACAGGTTAGCATTTTTTTTTTTATATTATTAATTGAGGAGGAAGAATGTCATCCTCACAGTCCGTCTATGGTGCGGACGGTCCTTATGCGGACCACAGTATTGGTGACGGTTTTTTATAGTATTAGTGACGATTTTCTAAGAAACCGTCGTTAATACTATGAAAAACCGTCACTAATACTGCGGTCCTCATACGGACCGTCCTCACCATAGAATTTCCAGTCATCCTCAAATCATGATTTCGGATTTTTTTTTTTTTTTAATATTGATTTTGATTGAAATTGCTTTTAAAAGCCTAATCATTTTCCAAAATTTATCCAAACATTTCTAGAAACAACTTTAAAATTTTAAAAATAGTTTTTGACTTTTCAAAAACTATGGTAAGCAGAATTGGCCTCTAAATAAATCTCAATGAAAGTAATAGTTTATTGTACTTTATTGATTAAAAGGAACCTCCTCCTCTATCCAAAAAATAAAAATAAATGCTCTTGACTGCTATAGGTTAGCATTTTTTTTTTTATATTATTAATTGAGGAGGAAGAATGTCATCCTCACAGTCCGTCTATGGTGCGGACGGTCCTTATGCGGACCACAGTATTGGTGACGGTTTTTTATAGTATTAGTGACGATTTTCTAAGAAACCGTCGTTAATACTATGAAAAACCGTCACTAATACTGCGGTCCTCATGCGGACCGTCCTCACCATAGAATTTCCAGTCATCCTCAAATCATGATTTCGGATTTTTTTTTTTTTTAATATTGATTTTGATTGAAATTGCTTTTAAAAGCCTAATCATTTTCCAAAATTTATCCAAACATTTCTAGAAACAACTTTTAAATTTTAAAAATAGTTTTTGACTTTTCAAAAACTATGGTAAGCAGAATTGGCCTCTAAATAAATCTCAATGAAAGTAATAGTTTATTGTACTTTATTGATTAAAAGGAACCTCCTCCTCTATCCAAAAAATAAAAATAAATGCTCTTGACTGCTATAGGTTAGCATTTTTTTTTTTATATTATTAATTGAGGAGGAAGAATGTCATCCTCACAGTCCGTCTATGGTGCGGACGGTCCTTATGCGGACCACAGTATTGGTGACGGTTTTTCATAGTATTAGTGACGATTTTATAAGAAACCGTCATTAATACTATGAAAAACCGTCACTAATAATGCGGTCTTCATGCGGACCGTCCTCACCGTAGAATTTCCAGTCATCCTCAAATCATGATTTCGGATTTTTTTTTTTTTTTAACCGGTAATCATTGTCAATCGACCTTTTGCAATAAGACAATACATGTTAGCATATTATGAGTCATAAAACTAACATTAATATTTTTTTGGGGTCAAAAAATTGCCAAATTGTTTGATGCAAATGAAACATATTGCTACAAGTACTGTCTCCTAATAAATCATACTATAATTTATTAAAATCAAATTCACCAAAAAAAAATTATTAAAGACAAATCTTTTTCTTCAAGAAAGAAGAGGAAAAGAAGGAAAAAAAAATGGGTCACAAATTAAGTGAATTAATTACGTATTATTATTTTAGACATATAACCTTTTTTTTTTTTTTTTTGTCGAAGGATATATAACCAATTGATATGATAACTAGAGATATAGAACAAAAATAGCAAGACCTATAAAAATGACTGGCACTTAAAGCCCATTCTTTTCTTATTCTGGGAATACCAACCACTGGAACACCGAGCAGCCGATATCACTAATCACAACTTACTAAAAGATCTAGCAAATAAAGCAAAATTATATAGACATATAGATATGGATATATTTGATTATCAATGCTGATTGACAAATTAAACATCTCTATTAATTGCCATAAAAAGATGCAATTAGTAAAAAGATTTTGATAAATCAATTGACTATACTATTCGTTACCAAACCATCATTAATAGAACCTAACAATTTAAATTATTAATACTAAATAGTTAATTTTTAAAATTTTAGTATAAAAATAATAAAATTAATGTTTCGTATTAAAATTTGTTTCATAAATTGGTAATTGTCATCAATAATAATAAATAATAAATTTCTTTTATAATAAAAAAATCAGAAAAGAAAATAAAAAGAAAATATCTAATAGGATATAGTTGTTTATAACTACTCTCCTAACTTCATTTGTCATTATATTTGAACATCTTTGATGAAAATATGAATTACTATCTATCTCTCATAAAAAATTTAAAGGATATACTAACTATGTGATATAATTACTTAATAAACATTTAACCCAAAAATCAATATGCAATGATTATATTTAAAACATAATTAATTAATAATGTGTCTACTTATTTATTTTTAAAAATAACATTTTTTTATAAGAGTTTTTTTTCTAGAAATTGTTGTTTGAGTTATGTTAAAAATACACGTTGACTTTGACAATACTTTTTTCCTTCTGTTACCTCATGAGCTTGAGACTTTTTGGACAATTGCATTGGAAATGATTTCTTAAAACATCTATCTAATTTTATTATGGGCAGGTACGAAATAATCTAGATCAACCAAATCGACTTGGTTTTGTTTGGTTTGAACAATTTTTAATTCAAATAGATTATAAATAAACATAATATTAGACCAATGCCCAATTGAACTGATCAACAGATTTGGTTTAGTTTTTCCTATTGATTTGGTCTGTAAAAAACCGATCAAACTGAACTGAAACCTACCTATAATTTTTATGATATGGCAGTTTTTTTTTAATTTTTTTTTTTTTTATAATTTACATCCTCATTATAGATGCCCTTATAATTATTTTCATACAATTACTATTTGCTTTCCTTTCCTTATTATGCAGTTCTCATCAACTTCTCTTATAGCAGAAAAAGAAACCCATTAATTCTCTATCCTAATATAAAAAATAAATAAATAAAATGTATTTAAGGAAAAACTTACAAATGGTCACATAAAAATTATGAATAAAACCAAAAAAAGAAAAAAAATATATAAGATGAAAATGATAACGTGCGTCTGTGTGTGTGTATATATATATGGAAATTCTATGATGAGGACAGTTCACATGAGGACCGCAATATTAATGTCGGTTTTTTATAGTATTAACGATGGTTTTTTAGAAAATCGTCACCAATACTATGGTCCGCATGAGGATCGTCCGCACCATAGACAAACTGTATATAAATATTTTTTTTTTGTGTTTTTGTACCGACTTTTTAACTAAATATATAATTTGGTATTATCGTACACCATACGATGCATGAATCTAAAACAGCTCAAAAGTGAAAAAGATTCAGGGCCGGCTGAGATCTAATTGCAAATGTAACATTAATTTGTTATTAATTGAAAGTGCATGCAACATTGCACATGCTCATAAAGTTTAATTTATACAACATGATCGTCCACTTAGATTTTCAAGATCAACAGTGTCTATGTCCTCTGTTCGTATTATACATTTGCAACCTCCCCACATATTCATATTAATTATTTAATATATATATATAATAAGTTGATTAATCAAGGAATATGTTATGATATGTGGAAATATGTGGAAAACATATTTTAACATAAGGTGAAAAAAGTATTGACATATCAAGTGCTTATAATGTCATCCCCAGTCAATGTAATTAAATAAAAAAAACCATAATTGGATCAGTGTCAGCAAACTTTACACTTTCCACAAAAATAAATTTCCAACAAATTGAAAATTGTATATATATGTATATATAATTGTTCTTCTAGAAACTATTTCTATAGTAAACAACATAACGACAATGATGTAACAAGTTATATATGTTGTCTATTAATTAATAATTTAAAATTTAAAATTTAAATTTAGATAGACATAATAATTATAAATATTGTGTATATCTTCTATTATAAATTAAAAGATAATTTTTAACTATTATTTAAATATTATATATGTTTGTATATATATATATATATAATATGTTTGTATATATATATATATATATATATGATTTTTAACTAGAAGAATACATGGTCCACTTTATGGTGCATAATTGTGGCGGTTAAAAATAAATGTACTAAATTTTCAATTTTTTTATCCATGATTTCATTGGTGCATCTATGACTTATCAATTTTATCTATCTGTAACTAATCAGATATATTGTGAACTATATAAATCGCTAAATCATAATTGACATATATTTATATATATATATATATATATATGAAGAGATATATTTTTTGTACCAAAATTTTTCATAGATATTATATTATCCTTTAAATATATAGATTTACTGATATACAAATCATAAAAATTAATATTCATAATGTTCATCTTTGAATGTACTTAATCATAAACCAAAATGATTTGTCAAAAAATATTTATCAAATGCCTTAGTATATTGAACATTCTCCATATAACATGGATCTTTTCCTATATATTATTGATAATTTGATCCGAAGAAACTAATTTATCATGTTATATTGTACTAAGAAAAATAATGACCCCATTAGTTCTTGTGACGTACGTATGGATCAGTCAAATTTTGGTAGTAATAAAATCAACTTGTATTTTTCTTTTAGTAGGCTAATTTAATAACAAACTATTTTTGTTTATTCGGTAAGGGTTTAATAAATAATTATGTGGGATCGTTGATCGAAGAGTGCAAATGATTATCTATATTAAAAATAACGAGTTTGTTAAGGAAATGGGAGAAATAAGAGATGCGATGGAATCCTTTTTGTTTTGCTTTTACTAATTATCTCGTGGATCTGTGCGACTTATAAGCCAGATGAAACATAATAACCAATTATGACTGGTACGACTAATATATAAAGGACAAAAAGAAATAGTGATATAGATCCATGTGTATATTCAAATCTTGCATAATATAATTACACACACATATATATATATATATATATATTCAATATTAATGCTAAGTTTTTTTTGTTTATAATTTAGGAGGAAAAGAAGCCATATATAGATTGATTATAAGCTCCTATTTGAAAAGTATTAAATTTAGTGAAATTTTAAAATTTTATAAAAAAGTAAATTTTTATTTATTTATTTTCAGATGGTGGAATTTGTGTACACCAGAGAAATTTCACAAGAGGCAAAAGTAGGATGAAAAGTATTCCTTTCAAAAACATATGATTGTGAGATTAGTTGAAAAGTCATTTTTATATATTTTATCAAAAACAAATTAATATTCAATTTTAAATATAAATTTATTTAATTATTTGTAAGTCTAGAAATAATATTTTTATTTCTAATCAAACAATAACATTAACAATAAAATTCCCATAAAACTTGAAATGTATTTCATCGAAAATTTTGATACTTTTCATATGCAGCCAAATATTTATATAATGAAAAAGTTAATATAACGTAAAATTATGAAAATGCTGTAGAAATTTTATGTTTTTATTAATTTTTTTTTGACACACTATGTTTTTATTAAATAACATATAATTTTGTACATAATGATATTTGATTTTCTATCATATAAATAAAATAATATATTTCATAAAAGATAAAAAAAAAAAAAGATTCAAAATTTAAGACGTAGACTATATCGTTTTAAGGGACTCTTTGACTGCTGGAGTCCTTGATCATCTTCCTTTTTTATCTTTATTTTTATTTTTTGGGTAAATTACAAAAGGGCTTTTAATTATAATAATATAATGATATGTCATCTTATGTATATATAATGTGCTGTTTTGGTTTGGCGTCATTAGAAAAGACATCCAAACTATAAAATAATAACAGCCTAGGAAATTGAAATTTAATATGAATGTGCATGAAACAAAAAGCGAATTCACAGCTATTTTAATTCTCAAATGATCATCCTTTTTATTTGCTAACATTATTACTTTTCAAATATTTTTATATTACGTTTGGATTAAAAGAATAGAAGGAAATAGAAAGGAAATTATTATTCATCCTTATTTCGATGATTAAAATATGGTGTAAATGAAAGGTATAGCCAAGAAATGGAAGGAATTGATCATTCTATTTTAACAATTTTTTTTTCACATCCAAATTGAGAGGAAAAAGAAAGAAAGGAAAATACCTAATGATTTTTATCAATATTTTAAAATTACCCATATTATTATTATCTAGTTGATTGATCATATATACACATTAAAGATATTTTATAAATAACTTACTTTTGTTTCCTTTCATTTCCATTTACTAATCATTCTTTCCTCGTTAAACTTATCTTTTCAATTTCTTCCCTCCTGTAAACCAAACATAGTGTAGCAGTCATGTCTTGCTTTCCTTATGTATTCTTTTTAATATATATATTTTTTTAAATATTCATTTTGTTTTCGAATACTGGCTTTTATTCCATGGAATGAATTATAACAATAGTAGTCAAATTTTATATTATTATAATTATTTCTTTTTTAATGAATAACTCCATAGAATTCTTACGGACAAAGTTAAGAAAACACAAAGTGGGTAGGACCGATTTTATCCATGAAATAATGAATGGTTTATCATCTAGAATATAGATAGTTTATTTTATTTTATTTTTTTCTGGTAACAAGTAATAATAATGCTAAGCTACAAAATTTATTTACCAAATATTGGATATAAATGATATAATATTATTTTATTGGATTCATTTTTAACGAGTTTAGATTATATAAATTATCATCCATTAACAATATATTTATTTATTTATTTTATATTAAATTTTTTGTGGGAGGAGGTTAAGTGTTTTGGACCCTCTAGTTTAACTCTAATTTCATTTAGGATGTCGTCCTTCGTGCTTATTTAAGAGTGATTTTGAAAAGCTAAAATCATTTCCAAATCGATAAAAATATTTCATATAATGTTTGGTTAAAAACTGTAAAATCATCAAAGAGTAATTTTGTTATTGAAATTTATTTATTTAGCGATTTTAAAAAAACACCAATTATGTAATTTTGAAAAATCAATTGAAATTTTTTTTTGGGTAAATATAGATGTTTTAATGGCGCCAAAAAAAAAAAAAAAAGCCAAAAAAAGTCTTACAAAATGGAGGACAGAGCTTCCTCCTTAAGAACATTCAGCATAGAAAGAGGAACATCCTCTGCGTATAAATCACCAAAACAAAGTATATTCATAAAATATCAAGTGAGGTTGCTTATTTGACATGTCTCTCATATCCATACCTATAGAATTATAAATTTGAGATATAAAAAAATTATTATAAATGATGAAAAAAAAAATCCATATTTAAGCTATAACCCTCCAAGTTGTGACTTGTGAATAACACACATATAAAAGCGAAGAAACAAACAAAAAAAACAAAATAAAATTATAATAATAATAAAAGGAAGAGTTTAAAATTCAAAAAGCACATTTAAAAATGAATTGATTGGTTATCTTATTTGGTTTTGACTGAAAAATATCTTTCTTGTTTTTGGGTACGAAGCCAAAAGATGTTAAATAGAACTGAAACTTCACGTTCAAAGGCCTTTTTTTTTTTTCCTTATTATTTTTAACCCAAAAAAAAAAAAAAAAGGAGGCCTAAAAGACTGTAGTGTGTGATTGAAATCCATCTTAAGGCTGAAATTGATCTGATATTCTTACACAAAACCATTGAGAATGGAAAAAGAAAAGAAATCAAAAGTTGGCAGTATCCCATAAAAAGAAAAGAAATCAATAATAATCTTAGCTCTCTGTTTACTTCAACTTTGTTGTTTCTTAAAGAGTCCTCAATATTATTCAATCCAAGTTTGAAATGGGTTTGAAATTTCTTTGCCCCAATTCTGACTCATCATTGTAATTCAATAAGTGGGTTGCCCACTAAAAATGTCATTGGAAGAGGAATAACCACCTTCTCTTTCTCATCAATATGTTTTTGAAATTCCACAAATTTGACCACCATTTATTACTATTTAATCCCTAAATCAATGCACTTAACTGTAAAAGTTGCATTGATCAGTGATCACCTACCTGCTAGTAAATATAGTTATAGGTCCCCCATCACTTGATTAATAACTACTTTTTATTATTCACCAAAAAAAAAAAAACTATTTTTTTTATTTATTTGTTTATATTTTACTTTTTTGAAATCTTGTTAATTTTAATTTATTTCACATATATTTTTAAGCCAAAAGTTTTTTTTTTTTGGTGGAATTTCTAATCAAAATATATACTTAATTGTAACAAATAATAGCATTTGTGACATTTTGTCCTTCATAATCCTAAGCATTAATTTTCCTCTTATATAAATTCAATTAATTAGAATATCAAATTGAAAAGATGATGATAAACTGTTTAATTCCTTACTCAGAAAATCAAAATAACAAATATAGAATCTTTTAGGGGCAGTTCAAACTAAAATGACCGTTGATGTTTAATCTCAATGTTCTGGATTCAATTACTTTGAAGCTAAAAATAATTTTGAGCTTTTGGGCTTGTTAGACCTGGTCATTTTTGAGACTTTTTGGAATCTCATTGATTTTTGGATTGATACGAAGTTGGTGGATTACTACTCTTTCAAAAAAAATTTAAACTATTGGAAGTGAATCATCATCGTGTTTATATTTTTCTTAACACCCCCAATTTAACATGTGTTAAAAAAAAAAAAAAAATAACAGACATAAAGACTTTAAACGATTAAAAGCTTGATAACAAAAACATTTTTAAGTTTAGTGTAAAATATGTATGGACGACTATACTTTAATCCTGATATTAGTTACAATTAATCATTGAATTAATAAAACAGATTGTCAACTTCTTACCAGCATTCTGTTAATGCTTTGTTTTTGTTTTTTCTTTTTGGTAAATCTTACAAAACTCAAAATGCTTTGTTGAATTACTTTTCAGTGGTAATATATGCAAGAACATCAAAAATAAGTTTGGGTTATCTGGGGCTCTTTTTTGGGTCTTACAACTATGTATTCAATATAAATAAAGATAAAAAACCAAGATAAGTTTTTTTTTTTTTCCCAATTTTTTATTTATTATTTTTAATATGCCTGATGGAGATACGAAGGTAGGACTGCACAAATTTGATATAATCGGAATGTCTAAGAGATTTTTTTTTTTTCCTTACCCTAAAATTTAATTAAAAAATATGTTTATTGATACAAAATTAGGTTTGTACAAATAGTAATGTTATGTGTATCAAAATGTTGATCAAATTTATTTATCAAATGATAAATATTACAATATTATTTATTGATATATTTATACAACTTAAATGTGAAAAAATAAATTACTTAAATATTATCATATTATTTATCAAATTAATTAGATTTATATTTTGATAACTTTAATATTATGTTCCACAAATTTTATACAATTTGGACATTGAGTTTTTATTTTTTTATAACTTGAAAAGCTTACCTTTTAATGCATATTTTATATAGATGTTGCACCTGAATCAAGAAATAAAATCAAGAAATTAAAGAATGATCCACATCAATTAGTCACTACCACGACCCACCTATAATTAATATTCAATTAAAGAAACGTTAATGGACCTTCTTATATTTCCACAGCGCCATCTAAATTGAATAGAAGACCACCCGCCACCCAACTGCTGAACACATCATGCATTGAATTGAAGTGTCTTTACCAAGTAATTGTTTTAGAAAAGCAACCGCATTTCCTTCACCACCACCACCATCAATGTTGTTAAGTCCACATCCCACTTTGATTATCACCCCTTCAATTCCTATCTAACTAGGTCCCATTTTTAATTAACCGACATGTAAGGCTCAAAACCTCATATTATCACATCACAAACCAAATATATATAAATAACAGCAAAACCCAATAATTCTTTTCGACTATTTCAGAAATAGTAGCGTTTCACTAATATCTTTAATTACTTTTATATTTGTATTTATTTTTATAGGCAAATTTTGTTTATTTGTTAACACAACACAATTTCTAAATTCAATATATTGTCTTGTTTAAAAGAAATCCAAGTGACAAAAGTGCTGTCTTCTTAAATAATGATTGTGAGTTTATAAATTTCCAATTCCAAATAATAAAAAAAAAATTCAATCATATTATTTTTTTTTATTACAACATAAATGGGGGAGAGGGATTTTTTACCCACATTAAAAATTGACGCTTGAATTTGGACATGAACCACTAGACCAAACCTATAAATCATTCATATCATTTAATGAAGGAGATCGATATATCAAATATTTATTGCTCATAAAATTTATTAGCACTATAATTATTTAGGAGAAATCAATAAATGGCTCTTGCAATTCTTTAAAAGACTTTAAATAGTTAACTATTTAGGGGAAATCAATAAATGGCTCTTGCAATTCTTTAAAAGACTTTAAATAGTTAAGAGCCAAGACACCTTTAAGAAATATAATTAGTAATCGAGCTACTTTTTTACTATGGTGTTCTATTTTTAATATTTTGGTGAATGGGATTATAACCAATGGAAGTGGAAAGTGGAGAAATATTATGTAGACGAAGAAGCTAATTTTGGCAGCATAGAATTAAACGTGGGGTGGTAGGCTAAGGTGAAGCAACCTCCATTAGAAGCTCATGTTGCACCAACATCAGGATACATGGTTCTCGAATTAAGGGAAAAAGTCAACCACAAATAAACGGACCAGGGGGCAAGGAGGTACAATGCCTGTCTACCATTTTCCTCACAGTAAACAAAACCTAAAAGATTTTCCATGGTTTTTTTTTTTTTTTAACCACCCCCCCCCCTCTCTTCTGGAGAAACAATATCTTTTTGATTGCAAAATGAAAATGATACATTGGCACCATCATTATATCATGTTACTCATTTTTTCTTGGTTGTAGAATCATTCATGTCATTGTGTTTTTAGGAAACATTAAAACACACCCTCTCCTTTTAATTTATAATTGTATTTCTTCCCCCTTCTATTTATTTATTTTTACCCTTCAAGAAGATTAAAATTAGCAAGTTTGAATGCAAATCGAGCTATATTTTTTTGTAACAAGGGAGGCTAAGCCCAAAAAGTAAAATTACATAAGAATGGAACAAGGTGAATAAGCCCCTTAAAAAATCTACGGAAACCAACTCTCCCATCTCTGCACGAGGACTATCAAAAAGAAAAAGGTGAACATCTAAATTGCAAGTATTAACTAAGGTTAGCAAGTCTATTGCTTTCTTTTTAGCAGTGATTGATTTGAATCTCCCATTCTTTCTTAATGAACTCTTTACATTCCATGACCAAGCCACAAGGATGCAAAAAGTCAGTATCCTTGATAATCCAATCCACTAAATTACCCTTAGGTCGTTTATCAATATATGCTTTAAAAAAAAAAAAAAAAAAAAAGGGCTGGGCAATGATGATATATGATAGGGCTACTTGCAACTGTATTTTGTTTTTTATGTTATTTTTTTTCTCCTTATAAGTTTGGATTCAAACTAGGAATCATTTCAACTTTGATCAACAAAATCATATGTGCCGCTATTGATGGTTCACTTTGTCTATGCCTTGCCTTTCGCAGGATAGATAAGCAAGTTTTTGCACGTGCAGAACCATAATAATAGCTAGCTAATAATCATTTTACTTTAATCAACACTGTGCAACAGGGATTGTTTCATATGCAGAATTGATAATGCCTGACACCATTTCAACCGACAATTGATACTCCAAGAACTGTAGACTTCCAAACATCTAGCAACCGCACTTGTATTTTTAAGGTCAGCTCTACAAGTGATCATCAAGTCACCAGCATAGTGTAGGTGAAATAAAATAATAAACATGAAAAAGCTTACATCTCTGTAGCAGGACAAAATGCAATACAAACTGTATGCAAATTTACCATTTCATGTTCAGAGCATTCTTATGCGCTCAGGAAAAAACATAGCCAAGCAACAATTTAGACTCTTTTTTGTCCTTTGTTTTATAAAGCCCTACATGTGTTGCAATTTGGGCACCAAGTCAGAAGCATAGAAATATTGCTCATCATCATAATTGGCATGTTGCCCATGGCTCTTATAACCGCTCTCTTCTCCCAAAAAACTTTCCCACTTCGCAACCTCCATCAACCAGGTATCCAACAAATCTGTTTCAAAAACACCTGGAACTGAAATAAGTAAATAAGAAAATCCAAGTGAAACTTTCCTAAGAACTTATTTGAACATCACAAACTGCTAATAGACTTCAAAAACCTAATTTGGATTCATAAAATTCTGTATAATCGCTACAGAAACTACCATAGTCCTCAAAAAGAGAGTAACATAATTACTATCACAAGGATCCAATTTTCAAATGGTATAATCTCCTTTCTAACAAAATTCATTAAACAACATTTAATCAAAAAGAAGCATACCAATTCCAGAAAATGGAGAGAAACACTCAAATAATATTACTCAGTCCCAGAAAAACAAGGTAAAGAAAACAATAGCTATTAGATACATAAGGAGAAAGAATACTAATAAAAAATATAGAATTGAGTTAAAAAACGAATTGATCAGTTATCAAAACAAGCCTAATTTATTTTGCATAAACTGTATAGATGCAGAAAACATATTAAGCAGCTTATTCTCTTAGTTACAGAATTCAAAGCGACACAGCTGAACCAATACATAAACTACTTTTGAATCCCTACACTTCAAGCCGTCAATCTATAATGCAAAGAGCTCATAACAAAATAAACAACAAATGGACAGAACCAATTTTGTGAAGAAAAGTATTTGGCTCAAACCGATATGCCTACACTTTCATATTTGCTTGTTTTATTTCTTCAAAAGTCTCAAAACATCGCCAATTTACAGTAAGCATCAATTCTGATGTTACAACTTATAAGTTACAAGGCTTAAAACTTCTTCTAACCATCTCTTGGTAGAAAAGTTATATTGCAGTAATATCTCCTGATTCATTGAACACTAAAAGCAAGAAAGACATTCATGGTCTTTATATCCAGAGAAAATAAAAAATGCATCTTTTGGAACACAGGTTGTGTCCCCTTCATCTGCCTCTGTGTTCAAAATGCCTGAACAAGTAATTAAACTCATTGATCCAACAAATCTATCATTCTACATCTCTTCAAATGTTTCCCGTATAGCTTCATAAGATTGACAATTTGAAATCTTTAACAAGATAATAGTAATTGATTTAAGAGTCAGCAATGAAGGATGTGTGCTTCTGATTCTCGCTATCAACTCCCAAGTTTTATCAAAATACCACATCCTTGTGAGAATAAGCAGTCTATTTCCAAAAGCATCTAAACTTAGACCATTGGAATGGCTGCAAAGAGGCAACCCAGAACATTCCCCTCAAAGATGGTGGAAAGGTCAGGTGGTGGGACATGCTGGAGAAGGGTAGACTGAAGTGGTTGATCAGGAAAAGGATGATCATTAATAACGCTTAACAACTCTTTCAATTTCAATTTCAATTTCAATTTAGAAAGATAGATTGAATCAGCTAAAATGATCTAAAAGAAAAATGAAAAACCGACAGTGGCTTATTAGGGATTTGAGCAAGTAGATTAAATCTCTTTAATCTTGACCAAGGGAGCATTCCCTTCTCAAGGAGATTAGACATAATTACAACAACTATGCGGAAAATTTGAAACTCCGACTGGAGCTGAAAAGGTCTCATTAATCCCAACATCAAAATAATCATAAGCATAAAAAATCAACATATATTGAGTAATTTTAGCACAACAATCTGGATTTAAGATCGAAGCACAATGCATCCAGGTGGGAGTTTGTCCAATTAGCTATAAGGATGACACTTAAATCCAGATGAAACAAAATAATAACACTCACTTTTTTGCATTGTAGTGTCAACTTATCAAAGCATAATCCAAAAAATAATCCAAGTGGCAAAGAAAAATCATAAATAATTTTAAGAAAGCAACGGAAACTGAAAAGAAAAGAAACCAATTTTTAGCTCAGTTCTAACTTCTAGTACAAGCAGTTTTGTTACTGTGTCATTTCGTCGAACACTTATACAACAATCATGGTAAGAGGGTAATGACGTTGCCATAACACGTTTTTCACCTGTAAACAACAAAGCAACCAAAAAAACAAAAAAAAATTAAACAAGTTTCCCAAAAGTAAAAATCAGAGAACAAACTATTTTCAAAAAGCTTGAAGCTTAAAATAAAAAATAATTAATAAAAAAACGATTCGAAACATCAAATAAAAAAAAAAAAAAAATTCAAAAAAAAAATTCAAAAAAAAACAATTACTGAACCGACCGTACCGACCAGTGGGATCAACCTTAACGAACTCAGCTTCAGAAATCAAAATTCTCATAGGAAATAATTTCTAAAACCAAAGAGTCATCCTAAATTCAATTATTCTAAAATTGGAAGCTTCTCCAACCGCCTCTTTATTATGTAGAAGGTCAGAAGCACACTCCTATTTCAAACGGATTTGGAACACACCGAAACGGAGCAGCACCAGTAGCCAAAGTGATGCAGTATCAAATTCATATTAAGAAATATCCCAGCTAAACATCTCAATCTGAGAGTTAGTGAGAGTCAATTCTCATTAACCAAAACCAGAGCAAAAGCTCAAATATTCAACAATGCAAGGAAATTTGAACTGGGTTGAAGACGACAATGCCTTGGCCTTTTATATCAGCCACGATCAAAACGGTGCGTTTTAAGCAACGGTCATGGACACATCAGCAATAAAGACAATCAACCAACTAAAACAAATTTTATTGGCTAATTAAGGACACAAAACGGTGCATTTTGGACAAAATGCCCAGCCATGTGTTTTGGTACCAACCGAATTGGATTATTTTTTTTTAACATTAATTAATGAAGTAAATATAATTTAAATTTATTTTATCATATGGCTTATTTTTTAATTGAGCAAAAATGATTTACATTAGATAACTCTTTTGTCTAATGATTTTTGAAAAAAAAAAAAAGAAGCTTATCTGGTTAACTTATTACATTTACTTGCAGAAAATAAAATTAAATACAGTACAACGGAAAAAAAGGAGATAAAATAAAAAATATACATCTCTTATGGAGGAAGAAAGATTAAAAAAAATAAATGAATAAAAAGATAGGAAGAAATAAAAAGAAAACTGAAGATGAAGAAAATAAAAAATGGAAAATGGATATGGAAGATAAGGAAAAACAAACATAAAAATAAAAAATAATAAATGGAAGATAATAAAAAAAATTAACAAAGATAAAAAAAAAAATGAAAAAGAAAAAAAAAAACTGAAAGGTAACAAAAAATTAATAAACAAACAGAAAGGTAAAAACAAAAATTAATAAATAACGGAATATAAGTAAAAAGAAAAAGGACAAATTTATTTCCAGTTGTTCTATAAACAAAGGAATAGTAGTAATGGCTCGAATGGTGAGTGATAGTACATAGAATCAATACGAGAAAAATCGATTGGCAAACAATTGTGAAAAAATTCTACAAACAATAATTTCAGGTGTATATATATATATATATATTCTGAAAAAATATAAGTTTCCTTTATAGTTTTATGGAAAGAAAGGAGTGGTATAGTAACGGCAATGGGTAGAATAGCAGTAGTTCGTCGAAGCCGAAACACAAATTTCAGGAATGGGGAAGAAGATTGAAGTCGCATGGGCAAAAAAACAGAGTTTGAGACGTGGGAAGAGAGGGAGTTGAAGAGGAGGCGAGAGAAAGAGAGAGAAGCTTCAAGCGTTGCTTTAGAAAGCGTGAAGTTGGAAGACAATCTTTCAAATCGCGAAGGAAATTACGATCATGTGTCGCTCGTCTTCTTACTATCATGTGTTCGAACAAAACCCAGTAAATGGGCTGGGCCTGTTTCTCAAGCGAGACGGTGATGATCATGAGGAGGTCATCTTACCTTATGCGGAGATCATACAACCACCGACAAGTCGTTTAAGTCCCACGATCGCTGCGAATCAGACGTTGTCGTTTAAGTCAATCAGAATAGTCTAAGTGGAATAAAATAATAAACATGAAAAAGCTCACATTCTCTATAGCAGGACAAAATGCAATACAAACCGTGTGCAAATTTAACATTTCATCTTCCGAGCAGCGCTCAGAAAAACTTCTACAAATTTGAAAATGTTGAGAAGTTACAATAAAAATAGATCCCCTTAATTAAACCCAAGAGTGCAAAAACTATGATCCGGAGTCGGATAAAAAAAAATCATCTAGTCATCAGAACCATATCAAGAGCTAGTTAAGCAGAGAATAAAGCATGGATCACCAGGAGAAGACTTTCTGAACTTGCTTGTTTGGTAGATAGACATCAAAACCTGACCTTGCTTCATTGATCTGTATGTCATTGAACATCCCAATAATGGACCTCTTTTCTGCTGATTCCAAGTTTAAAATCTCTTGGTTACATTGTTGGACGACACAATGTACCCAGGTCTTCGAAGGGTGTGAATAGAAGCAATGAATGAGTTTATTCCAAATGCTCTTTGACATATAAGCTTGAATTCAAACTCAGAATCATTTCAACTTTGAACAAAAAAATCATATGCGCTGTTATAGAAGGTTCACTTTCTCCCTGCCTTGCTCAGGATATGTAAACAAGCTTCTCACTTGCAAAAACCGAAAGAGCCAATTATCATTTTACTTTAATCAACACTATACAACAGGGAGAGTTTGAGAACCATGCAATACTGATAATACCAACACCATTTTAAACCATTTTAAAACACAATTTACAATAGATACTAAAATGCTTAAACTGGTGCAAATGGCTTCGTGTTTACAGTTTCAAATAATATTCGCCACAGCCTGACACAGTTGAAGTTATATGCATCCAATACACAGTCTACACCTCCAAAGCACAATTTATGACACCAAAATCCAGCAAGTTTCAATAATGCCCCATCAAAAATTTACTCAATGCCGTAAATATGGCCACTTTGTGAAGTTTGATATGGATGCCAAGTCTCTGTAGAAGTTGTTGAGTAAAGCACTCAGTTTGGATGCCAAATTGTTAAAGTAGAATAGTCTTCCAGTATTGTCATAGTCAGGATTGTCAACCAAGACAAATATTTGGATCTTCTTCATCAGAGTCAAACTCAACCTGCATGAAAATAATAGGCATTAATGGCTACTATATATTTTGGATATGTTCATTGTTCTTCAGAAGCTCAAAGCCATCAGCATGCTTAAAAGTATTGATCATAAAAGAAACTCACAT
The DNA here is from genome assembly GCF_031755915.1 of Ziziphus jujuba. Taxonomy (NCBI): domain Eukaryota; kingdom Viridiplantae; phylum Streptophyta; class Magnoliopsida; order Rosales; family Rhamnaceae; genus Ziziphus; species Ziziphus jujuba. The sequence goes on along the minus strand of NC_083387.1, from coordinate 11,314,757 downwards.
TTTCATCTTTGTACCATTTCCCATAACAATCACGCTTCCATCCTGCAGCAGTAAATTTAAGTTCTCTTTCTCGACGTTCCTGGTAATCCAAATGCTGCTGTGCAACCACCTTGTTGGATACTTCCATATCAGCAAATAAGCTTTTTGCATTCAAATCAGAAGCCCTGCATGTAACATGACTCACATTTGATTCCAAATCACGGCTTTTGAGCTCCTCTGGAGAATCTCTGTGGGTGAATATTCCAGAAGCAGCCCTCAACACCTGTTCAATTAATGGTTTACTTCCTGATTCAAATTTTTGGTTGCAGGTCCTAGATTTAGCAGTGCCACCAGAGGAGTCTGACAATGCTATTCTCTTGTTCATCTCATTTTGTCTTGCTAGTTCTCTTTCTTTCAGCCTGGACTCAGCGGCACGGTGGCGTGATCCCTTGCAATGCATCTGTGCCAAAAGATTTATTGTAGTAAACAAGAAACAGGATGATGAGAAAAAGCATCTGCACAGGAAAGCCTCAATACAACACAACAAAATCCAAAGTTGTAAAAGATGGTTAATATAACATGTCCACCCATATGAATGTAATCTGAAGAATAAAGAAACAGATAATTTCACATGAACCATACTTGCTTATCCCCAATTGAATTTTAAATTTCATTTCTTTCTATTTTGCGCAAACAAATTTATGTTTTTAAGGTTAAGTTTACACTTTTCCTCTTATAACATATACTGGAGTTTGAATCTTAGCAATGTCTCACCCTAAATTCAAGCCTTACTTCCCCCTCACATCGTAAATGCATCTAACTATCTAACAGTTTCAGCTTTAATAAATCCTCCAGAAACAGTAACTATAGGCTCCTGCAATAGGTTTGCTGTAATTTCTGATTCTACGATTATTCAATTTAGGTTCTAAGATGAAGAATAATAGACATTTCCAATAGAATACAAAAGAAACACAACCTCTTCTGAATGCTAATTTTATAAACCACTCCTTGTTGCTATATATTATCACCACTTATTAAGATCACATAACTATTATCCAAACAAAAATCCACGCCCAATTTGGACTCAAGGAGGAACTTTGACAATTGGGTATTATTCAGAATGATGTATGACTTGAGATTGACAGACTGTAAATTTTTCCTATATTGTTTACAAATAAACAAAACAAGATGATAGAATATGCTTCAGCAAAACATCTAGACAACGTTAATCTATGTCTTCCCCACTTTCTGAATATACAGTAATTAACTCTGCACAAACTATCATAACTATGCTTCCTGAAATTTGTTGAAAATCATTTTTAGAATCCAAATTAGGACAACAAATTAATCAAGAGTATAATAACTTAAAGAATCAAACAAATGAAATTGAAGGAACATATACATAGGTAGAGAGAGAGAGGGAGAGATTGGTGACTAACAGAGAGCATGAGAGGAGAGTCGAGGACGGGAGAGTGGGAGCAGAGAAGACAGGCAAACTTGCCATTGGAGAGCTTCTTGTAGGAAGAAGCATCGAGTCCATCTGCCACCACATCCTCCACCCTTCTCTTCCTCTGCTGCGCTTCTCTTGCCCAGTTATCTCCTCCGAACACGCTCATCTCTCTCCTCCTCCTCCTCTTCCCTTTTCCTTTTACCTACCTTATATTCTTTACAACTGCTAATCAGTCCCAAACTATTAGCTTATTGTAGAATGACCCAGCGTTGAAGAAAGGCTGGCAGATTTTTTGTTCGTTTTGAATTTGATCCCGAAGAAAAAGCTTCATTTTTCCTTTTCCGGGTTATTTGCAATTTATATCCTCAAGTTTCAAAAATTACACTTTAAACTTTCAAGTTTTAATATTTCAATTAAAATCCCGAATCAAGAATTTGGAACATGGTAGTTAACATGACATTCAAATTAATGGGTATTAAAATGTAAATACCTAAAAAAGAAAGCCTAAATTTCTATAAATTCAAACCAAAATGCTTTACAATCTAACAAATTGCGAACATTAATGGCCTTAAGTCAAAAATAAATAAATTTGGATCCAAATGTTTAATTTGGAGTTTAAAATACAATTTCATCAAACTAAAAGGTATTTTTTTTAATTAACAACTAAAAGATAATATGGTACAATTAAATTTTTTTATTAATTTATTTTTTAGATGATATCCAATGCAGCATGCATATATACTCCCAATTTAGAAACATATATTAAAAAAATGAAAATAATAAAAGAATATTATTTAATTAGTTTCTTTTAAAAAAATTAGAAGGATTTTGCAAAATAAAATCAGATCAAGGTATAATATATATACATATATATATATATTGCCAGCAACAAGATATAAATTTGACAGTTTCTGATACACGTAAAGAATTTATAATCTAACTATTAATGTATTAATAATTTTTTCTTTAATTTGAAAGTCTTTTTAAATATTGGATGCTGATAGGAACATCGATCTATCCCTATACTGATAGTTGGTAGTAATGTCCTGTCCTTTTATATGTGACATCCTGGATTCAATTTATCGAGTAATAAAAAAGGAACATTAATTTATTAATCCATTTGTTTGTGTTGTTACATTATTGCTCAAAAAACCTAGATTGTTACTATTTTATTATTATTATTTTTAACTTTATAATGAATAGTCTGAGCTAAAACTTGTTATATTTTGTTATGATTTAACTAAGAACTTCTAGGCTCCAGGGAATGAATCAAATGTTGTCTCCTTTTTGCCATTTCTGATCATTTTAAACCCCATTATGCAAAATGAAACGAGTAGATTAATAAAACTTTAAGACACCATGAAACAAACAAATTAAGACAACCTTTTCGTGAGAAAAAAAAAAGTATGTTGTTTTATTGTTAAATCAATTAACTTATCATTTTATCAATGAAAATGAAGAATAAATATAATGAAAAACAAATTAATTTATTTATTTTTTGTTTTTTATTTGAAAATGGAGGATTCAAATTTGAATCTTTATTGAAAAAAACTAATAATTTTGTCATTAGATTGTTTTTTAGGACCAACATAAAATAATTTGTTAAATGAATTTTTCTATTAACGGTAATAAAATATATGCATTTGTTGACGTGGATTTTTCCTATGTACCTATCATAAGTATATAAATGGACCGTAGCATAAATTGGAAGCATTGACATAATATTGATGGATCCATCTAATATTCCATATAGTTGATTTCATGATAAGCATATATGTAGTACAAAAACTTCCTAATTGATTTCATTAATTTAATTTCAAACATTAGTCACACAATACTTGATGAATAAATATTTAAAATCATTACAAATTCGCTTTGGTGTATGTATATATATATATATATATATACATATACTTTATTCACTACATATATATTGACACAAAGTGCAAAATACTGATTATTTTGCAGCCTCTAAAAGCCTGCATTGCATGCAGAGACACATACTGTTAAAACTAGCTACATCATTATTTCTTTAATTTTCCTTTTGGCAATATTCATTGAATATTTCCATATCAGAAATTCCAGCCACGGAGCACGGGCACGACAAGGAACTTCATGCCACCATTGCTGCAGTGGTAGCCATTGCTTTCCCCGCAAGCAAAGTAGTAAGGCTGCCAACTCTTGAGCTTGAACTCGAACCCCTCGTCCGCACCTTGTGTGGTACTCGCCAACATCCTGGCCTGACTGAAATCGCAGTTTACGAAGCTGGCAAGGTCCGGAAGCATGTAAATGCTATGTGGATGTGTGTTGTTGGACGAAGGTGGATCGTACTTGAAAACTGCAAAATTAAATCATATGGTTGGAAAATGTTTTATTAGACAAATACAGTAATAATAATAATGATAATAATAATAATAATAATTCGAAGAAAAACAAATGAAGAACGAGTACTAATTTTACCTAGAATATCATTGAGGTAAAATGGACCATGGTTGATAGCCCATTCGGTGTAGTTGAACCCGAAATGCCAGTTTTTAGAGTCACCGACGTTGATTCTGTTGGGGCCTTGGGTGCTGTTAGGATGACGGTACACATGTCCATGACCCCAATGACTGTAGTTGTAGCCTTGTCCCCAGCCCCAGCCTTTGTAGGCCATAGAACCTCCCAACATCGAAGCCATTAGAAGTGCTAGTGTTAGGGATTGTGCACCAATGGTACCCATTTCTTTTCTTTTCTTTGTTGAACTCTTCGCAATTTAATCAATCAATAAATTGAAGTAGAAAAGGAATGGATTGTGTTGGAATTTAGGGGAATGAATAAATGGGTTTATATAGCCAAGAGTATACTAGTGCACAGCTGCCAAATTGACCCCTTTTTCCTAAACTGGGTTGGTAATGTATGGAAATAATTGAAACACATTTTGTAGACCTCTTTTTCCCCTTAAAGCTACCCCCATCCACTTGCCATATTTTATTTTATTTTTCCCTCTCAAAGAGTCAAAACGTACTGGTATTGTCATTATAATATTAGTATTATTATTATCCTTTTAAATAATTTTGTTTTCTAAAGTGGATTGAACTTAGGCTACAGAATACAAAGGGTTCCTATTGCATTAACAACAAGGATATATGCATTTATTCATTGAGTTTAGGATTAATATTTTAATTTTGGGAAAAGATATTCTAAATCCAAATGCCCCTAAAGGAATAAAAAATATAGTATTAAAAATGTATGGAATTTGAGACTTAATAAACTGTATGAATATTTTTTTGCCGATAAAAACAAAATGTCACTTGAAATGCCCCTTCTCGACTTAATAAAAAAATATATATAAATAAATAAAAATACTTTGGCAAAGCCAAAAAGGGGTCGAAAAGCGTAAAATTGCGTTTCTCTTCAACCTTTATACGATGAATAAAGGAATTGCTACATCTTTCCTCTAAGGTCAATTGTTTGCTAACTATCTAAAGGAGCAGCAATTGGTCATATGAGAATGGACGGAAAGGAGGGTTAACCATGCCACTTGAGTGAGTTATTAAAATTTTCTACAAAGTTTCTTTATACTTTCAAAGTTGACAGTAAAAATAACGGAAGCTATAAAAAATTGGAAATCTTAAAAGCATGGCTGCTCGGTGCTGAGTGCTGTCATGCTGAGGGGGAAGATTGTGCAATATATGGCAACATTTTATGACGTTTAATTGCATGATATCAAGATTTTTGAGGGGACAAAAAAAATTTTGCATTTTCAATTTTATACGGCAAAATTTTACTGTTCTATTTAACAAGAGAGGGGGGGGGGGGGGGGGGGGAGGGGAGTTTACTGTTCTATTAATTAGACCAACAAATTAATTTTGGAATTCATTTTAATCTCTGATACTGCGAAAATTGAATAAAATAAAATAAAAATTGGGTTCGGTTTTTATTCTAATTCAGTGGAAGTGAAAAATGATAGGAGTCTGAGTAGTTAAGCACGAATATATGCTTTTATATGTATTCAAATATCAACAATATTATTTGTTGTCCCAAAAAAAAAGGGTAAATTGCACAAAACTTCTGAAGTATTTAATATATATTTTTCAAATTAACCTTCTTAACATATTAAAACCTCAACTATGATTTTGTATAAAAAATTGCCCCCTTCAAACCAATAAAATGCCAAAAATTATTCTATTTTATTTTGATTAAAACACCTTTTGGCATACCAAATATACCATTTTCCTAACAATTTAATCCAAATTTTTTCATTATCTAAATATTAAAATTTTTAATATTTTCTTTAAGAAATATTAAAAATAATATATATATATTTATATATATATATATATATATATATATATATATATATTTGTCAAATAGATATTAAAAATAATATTTATACTAATTAGCATTTTAGTAATTTTAACTTTTAAGATTTTTTTATAGGGTTAATTTGGTATAGAGGTACACTTTTTTATGATTCGTAAGTTTTTAATTGTTTGAGGGTATTCTTATAAGTATCATCCGGTTACTTGTAAGTGTCTAATAGTTTATGAGGATTTTATGCGATTTATCCAAATAAAAGTCAATAATAGGTTCAAATCTTTTTTTTTTTTAAAAGTCAATAATATTTGAATTATAAAATACAAATTTTGAACATCAAATTTTGTATTATATTGTTTTTGTTTACTTATATATGGATCTAATTAAAATGTGATTGTGACATCTTATTCTGAAAAATGCCTAAAATGTTGAAACTTTTACTGAGTTTGACAAATTATATGGTTTGTGGATTCTAAATTTAACTTTACATATAATCAAGTTTTAGGTTTAACTGGTATACCATTGCGTAAAACTTGTTGATATGAATTTATAAACTAGCAGCATGTCTAATTTCTAATTACAATTGAAAAGTTATTATTTTGAGAAGTCTTGAGCATCGCTATTATAATAGTGTCCAACAAATTCTGGATTTTTGTTTGTTAGTAAATCTCATATATATACCTTAGGAATTATGCCCAATAGTAAACAAATCAAGAGATCTATTTTGTCCCTAAATCTTTCAAAAATACCCAACAGACCCAGTTCCACCATCGAGTAGCCACAACCCATTTCCACCACCAAACAAGGTTGGCTGGTTTTCAACATTTTCCAACCACCACTATGAGAGACCAGTCAACAGTGACCAAAACCCATATATTTCACGGCCTAACTTCGTCGGACGTATTCGAATTGGGCCAACGAAGTTGCGGTGCCACCATCATGGTTAGGCAAGATTTTTGGCCATTTCAGGTCGTGCCACAGCTTTTATCTACTATTTTTGGATTTTCTAAGCTCGAATCCAACCTTTGTTTATTAAAATTCTTTATAACTTAAGAAATCCATCAACATCAAGTTTTCAAATTTCTCGATGTGTTTACCAACCATCAGCAACATTTTTGGACCAAAGTGACCTAAACTCTTGTTACCCATTTCTTAAGTTTTCAATTGATATAAAATCTACGAACCTTGGACGTTTGATAATATTTTCATTTTTAGGTCAATTAGTTAAACATCATATAAAAATTAGACTATGTTTGGACAACTTAGAACCAAATTGGAGTTGATTTTGTATAATTAGATGTTAATAAGACATACTAGAAGGTACAATTCATAAAATTGGACTTCGGATGAAAAAATCCAATTTTGAATACAGGCTTCTAAAGATTCACGGTATAATTGAATCACTCGGAATCCAATTTATGTAATTTTATAGTTGTATAAATTATTTTATATTGCCAGCAACAAGATATAAATTTGACAGTTTTTGATACACATGAAGATTTTATAGTCTAACTATTAATGTATTAATAATTTTTTCTTTAGTTTGAAAATCTTTTTAAATATTGGATGCTGATAGGAACATCGATCTATCCCTATATTGATTGATGGTAGTAATGTCCTGTCCTTTTATGTGTGAGATCCTTGATTTATCCAGTAATAAAAAAGGAACATTAATTTATTAATCCATTTGTTTGTCTTGTTACATTATTGTTCAAAATGCCTAGATTGTTATTATTTTATTATTATTTTTAACTTTATAATGAATAGTCTGAGGTAAAACTTGCTATATTTTGTTATGATTTAACTAAGAACTTCTAGTCTCCAAGGAATGAATAAAATGTTGTCTCCTTTTTGCCTTTCTGATAATTTTGAACCCTATTATGTAGAATGAAACGAACAGATTAATAAAAATTTAAAACACCCATTTTGTGAAAAAAAAAAAGGGAAAAAAAAAAGAAGTGTGTTGTTTTATTGTTAAATTAATTAACTTATCATTTTGTCAATGAAACTGAAGAACAAATGTAAAGAAAAGCAAATTAGTTAATTAATTTTTTCATTATTATTTGAAAATGAAAAATTCAAATTTGAACCTTTATCAAAAGAAATAGTAACTTTATCACTGAATTGTTTTTTAGATCAACATAAATTACTTTGTTAAGTGAATTTTTCTATTAATGGTATTAATATATATGAACTTGTTGATGTGAATTTTTCATATGTATCTATCATAAATATATAAATGGACCATAGCATAAAAAAGAAGTATATACATAATATTGATGGATCCATCAAAATTTCATATATTCCTTATAGTTGATTTCATGATCAAGCATATATATAGTACAGAAACTTCTTGATTGATTTCATTAATTCAATTTCAAACATTAGTCACACAATAATTGATGCATAAATATTTAAAATCATTACAAATTCTCATTGGTGTGTATATATATGTATATATACACTTTATTCACTATATGTTGACCCAAAGTGCAAAATACTGATTATTTTGCAGTCTCTAAAAGCCTGCATTGCATGCAGAGACACATACTGTTAAAACTAGCTACATCAATATTTCTTTAATTTTCCTTTTGGCAATATTCATTGAATATTTCCATATCAGAAATTCCAGCCACGAAGCACGGGCACGACAAGGAACTTCATGCCACCATTGCTGCAGTGGTAGCCATTGCTTTCCCCGCAAGCAAAGTAGTAAGGCTGCCAACTCTTGAGCTTGAACTCGAACCCCTCGTCCGCACCTTGTGTGGTACTCGCCAACATCCTGGCCTGACTGAAATTGCAGTTTACGAAGCTGGCAAGGTCCGGAAGCATGTAAATGCTGTGTGGATGTGTGTTGTTGGACGAAGGTGGATCGTACTTGAAAACTGCAAAATTAAATCATATGGTTGGAAAATGTTTTATTAGACAAATACAGTAATAGTAATAATAATAATAATTCGAAGAAAAACAAATGAAGAACGAGTACTAATTTTACCTAGAATATCATTGAGGTAAAATGGACCATGGTTGATAGCCCATTTGGTGTAGTTGAACCCGAAATGCCAGTTTTCAGAGCCACCGACGTTGATTCTGTTGGGGCCTTGGGTGCTGTTGGGATGATGGTACACATGTCCATGACCCCAATGACTGTAGTTGTAGCCTTGTCCCCAGCCCCAGCCTTTGTAGGCCATAGAACCTCCCAACATCGAAGCAATTAGAAGTGCTAGTGTTAGGGATTGTGCACTAGTGGAACCCATTTCTTTTCTTTTATTTTTTAAACTCTTTGCAATTTAATCAATCAAGAAATTGAAGTAGAAAGAGGAATGGAATGTGTTGGGAATTAAGGGCATGAATAAATGAGTTTCTATAGCTAAGAGAATGCTAGTGCACAGCTGCCAAATTGACCCTTTTTTCCTAAATTGGGTTGGTAAGTATGGAAATAATTAAAACGCATTTTGTAGACCTCCTTTTCCCCTTAAAGCTACCCCCTCCACTTGCCACATTTTTTTTTTCTTCCTTTCAAAGAGTCAAAACGTACTGGTATTGTCATTATTATATTAATATTATTATTATCCTTTTAAATAATTTTGTTTTCCAAAGTGGATTGAATTTAAGCTACAGAGTAAAAAGGGTTCCTATTTCGTTACCAACAAGATATATGCATTTATTCATTGAGTGTAGGATGAATATTTTAATTTTGGGAAAAAAAAAATTCTAAACCCAAATGCCCCTAAAAGATTAAAAAATTGTTAATATTAAAATATATGAAATTTGAGACTTAATGAACTGTATTAATCTTTTTTTATGATAAAAACAAAATGTCTCTGGAAATAACCTTCCCCACTTAACGAAAAAAAAATAAAAAATAAAAAATAAAAAATAAAAAAGATACTTTGGCTAAGCCAAAAAGGGGTAGAAAAGCATAAAATTGTGTTTCTCTTCAACCTATATACAATGAATAAGGGAATTGCTCCATCTTTCGTCTAAGGTCAATTGTTTACCAACTATCTAAAGGAGCAGCAATTGGTTAGACGAGAACGGACGGAAAGGAGGGTCAACCACTTGGGTGTGTTATTAAAATTTTCTGCAAAAGTTTCTTCATACTGTCAAAGTTGACCGTAAAAATAACGGAAACTAGGGAAAATTGGAAATCTTAAAAGCATGGCCTCTCAGTGCTAAGCGCTGTCATGCTGAGGAGGAAGATTACGCAATACATGGCAACATTTTATGACGTTTAATTGCACCATATCAAGTTTTTTAGAAAAAAAAAAAAAAATTGCATTTTCAATTTTATATGGCAAAAGTAAACAAGAGAAAAAAAAAAAAGTTTACTATTCTATTAATTAGACCAAAAGTTTAATTTTGGAATTCATTTTAATCTCTGACACCGGAAAATTGAATAAAATGAAGTAAAAATTGGGTCCGGTTTTTATTCTAATTCAGTGAAATTAATAAAATGATAAAAGTCCGAGTAGTTAAGCACCAATATATGCTTTTATATGTATTCAAATATCAATGATATTGTTTGTTGTTAAAAAAGAAAAAAGAAAAAAAAAGGGTAAATTGCACAAAACTTTTGAAGTATTTAATATGAGAAATGCTAGATGCACTGCAGAAAATACTTTACACAGTTTCATAACTTTCAAATTTCTATAATATCTTTTCTTATCGAGGTATCATATCATCCCTTATTGCTTGATTAATACATTCCATGGTTATATGGCGGGTAGTTATTACATGGAAAGATGAAGTTAACACACACAGACTCCTCCTCTGTATCATTGGACACTTCGTCTCTTCCCCTCCATATAACCACCTCCTTCTGCATCATACAAAAGCGCACACACACACACACATAGAGCATCAGACCCATCTCTGAAATCAAACACACATGATTAATGCATTGAGGTATCATATCCCTTATTCTGCTTAATCAAACAAAAGTATAAATTGTGGTTTTAAAAAGTTAATTGGGTTTATGAAAAAATTAGTGTGAGAAAGTAGAGAAATGGTGATCAGCAGAGAGAGAATAATGGGAAATGAGGAAGACGGAGAGGGTGAGGAAGAAAGAGTAAAAATAAATAAATAAATATATATAAATAAGGATATTTGCATCATTTAAAATTTTATGGGAGTGTACAGAGTTCATTTTACATTGTAAAAAGAACTTCTCATTTAATATTTACAAATAACCTTTTTAACATATTGAAAGTTCAACTGTGATTTTGCATAACATGTTGCCCCCTTCAAACCAATAAAATGCCAAAATTTTTTTTTCTTTCATCAAAATACCCTTTGGCATACGAAATATACTATTTTCCTAACAATTTAATCCAAGCTTTTTTCATTATTTAAATACTAAAATTCTTAATATTTTTTTAAAAAATAAATATTAAAAATGATATTTATACTAATTAAATTAGCATTTAAGTAATTTTAACTTTTCTTATAGGGTTAGTTTTGTATAGGTGTATACTTTTTTATGACTTGTAAGTTTTTAACTGTTTGAGTGGGATTCTTATAAATATCATATGGTTATTTGTAAGTGTCCAATGGTTTAGAAGGTTTTTATGCAATTTATCCAAATAAAAGTCATAATAGGTCCAAAAAAATCTTTAAAAAGTCAATAATATTTGAATTATAAAATACAAGTTTTGAACACCAAATTTTGTATTATATTGTTTTTGTTTATTATATATGGATCTAATTAACATGTGAACATCTGTAAAATCCTGTTCTGAAAAATATATGAAATTTTAAAATTTTAACTGAGTTTGACCATGTACATCGTTTGTGGATTTCAAGTTTGACTTTTTCTATGGTCAAGTTTTGGGTTTAACCAGCATATCATGGTATAGAGCCTGTTGATACGAGTTTATAAACTAGTCGCACACTTAATTTCAAATTGTAGTTGAAGTTATTATTTTGAAAAATTTTGAGCATTGATGTTATCACAATATCCAAATCAATTTCAGATTTTTAGCTGTTGATGATCTTAAACCCTATATATATATATATATATATATACACCTTGGGAATCATGCCCAATAGTTTATAAATCAAGAAATATCCATTTTGTGCCTAAATCTTTAATAAAGACCCAATAAACTCGGTTCCACCATCGGGTACCCATGACCCATTTTCACCGCCAAATCGGGGTCGGTGTGTTTTCACCTTTTTCCAATCACCATTATGCACATGATCCAGCTACCATGAGAGACCAATCAACAACAACTAAAATCCATAAATTTTAGGGGCCTAACTTCACTGGACGCGCCTGGATCAAGCCAGTTAATTTGCATGGCAACCTTTATGGGTTGATTGGATTTTTGGCCATTTCAGATCGTACCATAAATCTTGTGTACTATTTTTGAATCCTCTGAGCTGGAATCTAGCCTCCATTTGTCGAAATTCTTCTTGGTTTGATAAATCTATCAACATCAAGTTTGGCTAAATATTTTCTGATGTGTTTTTCGATCATCGATAATATTTTTGGACCAAGGTAACTTAGATTCTTGTTATTGTTTTCTATTGATATAAAATCCATGAATTTTGGATAATTCTATTTTGGGACCAATTAGTTAAATAACGAATACAAATCAAACTTTGTTTGGACAACTTAAGACCAAATTTGGAGTTGATTTTTTACAATTACATGTTAATAAGACCTACTAAATGGTTCAATTTCATAAAATTGGCATTCTAGTGAAGAATCCCAATTTTAGGTACAGGGTCATAAGGATTCACAATATAATTAAATTATTTGGAGTCCAATTTATGTAATTTTATAGTTGTATAATTTAGTTTAAGACATTTGATATGCAGCAATATTTTTCATTTGATTTTAAAGTTTGAAGAATATTTTATCATATTATAAGTACTCATATCCCACCTGGAGTTACCCTACGGAAGAGCAGGAGTAATCATTGGCTATATCTATGAGTTGCTTATATTTTTAAGCATTTTGAGCATATTAATACTACATATAATTAATTTGAATATTTTATGTGTATATGGTTTGATTTTTAATGATTATTTATGCATATGAAATTTTTTTGTTACATATATAGGTTATCATTTTTTGTGAGTTTTTACAATATTTGAAATGATTTCAAATTTTAATGAAGTCATGGTGAACTTGTGGACCGTAGTATTTGAATTGATGTTTTGATCTGTTTGGAAAATATTTTATTTTGAGAAAGTGAATTGGAAAATTATATATTTTTAAGCATAATTTCATAATTTATATTTCAAAATGTTTAAAATAGTTTATGGTGACATATATTTCATTGCTGATATTTATGTTTTGATATGAAATAGTGATTTGAAAATTTTTAAATATTTAAATAAATTGGTGGGTTTGAATATTAAATTATGATTTATTATACAATATTGTTTGAAAAAGTAGAAGAATATGATCTTGAAAAAATTATTTTATGGATACTGTACAGTTATTTTATTTAATATATCATATAGTACCGGTGGCTCAGTTATGTTCTTACTGCGCTGAGTTTCCATGACGCCTTTGGGATATTAAAGGTCCAGAGATGGGTTCTTCCCATTGTCTTTCTATTGTCATGACGCCTTTGAGAGGTTAAGGATTGTAAGGTTAGTTTTTTCCATGGTTTATATTGCCATAATATTTTTGAGATGTTAAAGGGTCTTGTGGTGGGTTCATCCCATGGTTTTTGTTTCTATTTCTGTTTCTTTTTTGTTACTTTGGATGATGATCTAGGACGCCATGCACCAATTAGCAACACCTAGTATATTATATGGTACATTGTTTATTTATTTGGTACATTATTGGGTTTCTATATATTTGTGAATTTTAATGGATTATTCATATTATTTTATAAATTTATATGGTTATTATTTTATGCTTAGTATTTAATTATGATCGATCTAATTTATAGTGTTTTGATAGATATTTAGTTATGAAATTTAAATACTGGTTTTATAATATTGATTTGGGGTACAAAATAGATTTTGTGAAATGGATTTTAAAAGAATTTTTTTTCAAAAAAGTGGAATAAGAGATTTTAAGATAAATGTTTATAAAAATAAAAATAATATTTTGATATTGTACTATGTCACTTACTGAAATATTTTTATCTCACGTTTTATTTGTTTTAAATTTGTTCCTTTAGATCCAAAAAGTTAGCGGACAATCTCCCTTGCGCATCACATATCTTTTATAAAAATAAAAATAATATTTTTATATTGTACCATGTCACTCATTCACGTTTTATTTGTTTTAAATTTGTTCCTTTAGATCCAAAAAGTTAGTGGACAATCTCCCTGTTTCTGTAGTTTCCACAGTAGCAATAATATTTTATCTTTCTTTGCTTTGTCTTTATCTTTCTAGACTTAGTCATATTGTATAACCTATATTTATATTCACTCTTAGAATGCTATGATATAAAGTATAGGCTATTATTAAAATAAGGTTTCTACTACAAAATACGTAAACACCTAATACACAGACATAAGAAGAAGATGATAGAAAAACCTGTTAGTTTTAGTTGAGACAAACATTTGATTCTTTGGTTTTAACACAATTTTCACTCGCACTGGTACTCAACAGTGTAATAAATGGCAAATATCTCCCAGGCTACTATGACTACTTTATGAGAATAGTAGTACTTTAGATTCTCAGAAATAAGCAACAACTTTTGTATTTCTCTTTTTGTGTTCTATATGAATGAATGGTAAAAATATGATAAAGAATATTTTTCTTTTTCTTATATTTCAATTGTAAAAATTATTGCTATTTATAGGAAAAATTGCACCTATTATAAAGAAACTCAATGCTTAAAATATACGAAGAGTTAAAAGTTATTTCGTTTCCAACAAGAGGTACTTTTCCATTCTGAAGTCATGTTCTTTTACTAAAACACTCTTTCTTATTTATTATTATTATTATTATTTTATTTTATTTTAAATAAAATTCCAAGTGTTTTAAATAATTTGGCAACTAAATAAATAAACATTATTTAAAATTTTTATTCACAAAATTCCAACATAGACATAGTGGTGACTTAGTATGTATGTGTAAGATGGCCTATGGTGTGATAGATTATAATTTTCGACTGTAGTTAGCACTTGCATGGTGTTGTGATTTAATCTTTATACAATGATGTATTATTTTATAGAGCATGCTTTGGTTCTCCGCTGTTTAAATTATCTAATGAAACTTCACTATATGGGCAACTCGGGAGATCCTGTAAGAGTTTTGGGGACCGGTTCTATCAACCTCTCTTTTATGGGAAAAGTTAGGCATTTAAAGATGTAACTATAATTACTTCAATAGGAATTAGTATATCCGACTTTAATTTTCACAAAAAGGACGGAAAAAAATAAAAATTGCATATATTAACACATTGAATTAGAGATGGTAGCTTACTAGCTATGGACCAGAGGTGGTGGTTAAAATTTAGGCCTTTTAGGACCCTGACCTAAATAGCTAGGGTCACTTGAAAATTTACTCCGAAAACAATATTAATTGGATACCCAGAATGGTAATGAAAATTTTATTATTATTATTATTATTTCACTATCAATTTGTCAGGTTAAACTTGATATTTTGGAAACTTAACTTTATCTTTCAATTTATAATTGGAAATATACTCTCCTGGTAAATGTTAAAAGGACTGTGAGAACTTCAATTAACTTTAATGACTTCCCGATATATATGTAAATGCCAATATATAGATACATGGAATAGCTGATATATCATTTCGAAGGTATGGCAAGAGCATGATGTAGCGCAATCAGAAATTTGTTGCTTTCTATATTGAACTTTTCTTCGACCCCTTCTTGGACCAATATATATCTTATGAAAAATACAACCACTTATAATATTAATATATATTATTCTAAATGCATGTGTTCAAGCTCTTTTACCAGCAGTAATATTCGCTTAATTAATTCACGATCTTAATTTTCATAAGAAATTAACCTCTCTCTTACTTCGACTTAAAGAGTTATAAGACACGCAAACTAAGCTTATATATAACGCAAGGTATATAGAATTGAAAGATGATTGTTATTAATTTTACCTTGTGATTTCAAAACAATATCACTATTTGTATAAAAATACATCGAACACACGGGACTGCCACCAATAAGACTGGTGGGTAGACTTATTGACAAAATTGACTCAAAATACAGTAGTCAAACACCATGTATTAATATACTTATTTAACCACCAAAAAAAAAAAAAAAGAAAAGAAAAAGGAAAAAAGGCATGTATACTTTGGAAAATAAACTATGAAAAAAATAAAAATGTTACATGTGTGATGAAAACTATAATGACTATGTCACTACTTTTGAAATCGTCTTCATTCTAGTCGATGTGCAGAAAACATCAAATTATTCCTCAAAAATTCTGGCCGCGAGGCGTTGGCCAAACCACGAATTTCATTCCTCCAGAGTTGCAATGATATCCATTGCCTTCGCCGCAAGCAAAGTAGTAAGGCTGCCGATTCTTCAACGCAAACTCAAATCCTTCGTCGCCGCCTTGTGTGGGACTGGCCAACATTGTGGCCTCGCTGAAATTGCATTTTTTGAAGCTCCGAAGGTTTGGTAGCAAGTAAACGCTGTGTGGATGTGTGTTGTTGGTCGGGGCATCGTACTTGAAAACTAGCAATCCACCAAACATGCAAAATTTAACGTCACAAAAATGGATTGCAATAATTTTCTAATAACCTAAAACTTCAAATGTGTGAATGTCAAAGACATACACTCTCTCGTTAAGTCATGCATGATATCCATGTTTGTATTTTGCAGCCAAAAAAAATAAAATAAAGTAACCATGAAAACAAAACTCACCAAGAATATCGTTTAGATAAAATGAGCCATGTTTAATAGCCCAGATAGTGTAATTGTAGCCGAAGTGCCAGTTTTCGGAACCACCTACTGTAATCTTGTTTGGGCCAGACTGGGTTTTGTTTGGGTGGTGGTAGACGTGTCTGTGGCCTAAACGGCCATGGTCAAAGCCCCTGTTGGCCATACACACTCCTAACATGCAAGTAATGAGCATCGTCATGAGCCCCTGTGCCAAAATGGAAGCCATTTCGAAAGAGAGGAAGAGGATGAAGCTAAAATGGGCGACGCTGGATCAGAGAAATAGATGATTTTTATGAAAACTCAGATGTTGGTATTGATGAGTAAAAGGGTTTATATAGGGAAAAGAATAGAGAGAGAGAGAGAGAGAGAGAGAGAGAGTCTCAAAGAAAGAAGTGGAAAATGGCCAAATTGAACCTTTGTTTTCTAGAAAGGGTTGGTAAAAGATGAAAAATTTTAAAACTAAGAGCTCTAACCAAACCAATTATCATTGAGAGTGGATGTGAAAAAGAGAGTCGGGTCAACCAACTAGCTTGGTTTCACAAGCTCCATTTTTTCTATGAAGCGTGAAGTTTAAAGTTAATAAATAATAAATAAACAGAAGAATTGTGATGCATGAATTGTGAACTGATATATGAAAATTAGGAAAGCATTCGGATTTGTAGATTTCAACGAAAGTAGGCTGAAACTCTCAACTTAGCTCTAGAATTGTGGGTATGTAAGCACTAAGCGATATCCTCCCATCGTGATGTCTAATTGCAAATTATGCTATTTTTAATTATATTGATGAAATAATTCATTATATTTCTTTTTATACAGATTAAAAATATCATTCTTTATAAAAGTAGTTCGAAGTCATAAAAAAAATAAATAAATAAATACATTTAGTAGTTCACATCGTACATGAGAGTCGTTAATTTCGTCTAACTTTTTTTTAAAAAAATATCTAATAATATGTGGAGCTAGAAAATAAATTGTCAAGATTTATCATTTCAATTTTTTCATTCAATTTTATAAACTCTTGTTGAACACACACACACACACACAAAAAAGAAAGAAAAAAAAAAACTCTTAAAACAAATTGTCAACAAGAATTTAAAATTTTGAAAATTTGTACCACTTCCGCACTCATATAGCTGAAAATAATAGTTTTATTTACAAAATAATTAAAATTATTTAGTCTTAAATTTTTTTAAAGAAATAAAAATACAAAAAAAAACTACAAATATATATATTTATAGCCATTTTATTAAAATTTATAGGAAACTTAAAATATAAATGAAATAAAGGAGAAGTATAAAAATATTAAAATATGAAAAGAAGCAAAAAGCTTTGAAATAAATTTGTAGAAGTACTAATAATGTGAAAATTATATAAACAATATCACAATTTTGTTTTTGTTGTTGAGTGTGTAATTTTTCTTTTCTTTTATTTTATTTGAGTAATGTTGTGTGTAAAATGCTTATAGAGCAACATCTTTACCAAAGATAATATAACAGATTATTATATAAGTTGATATATGTTAGAGTTTGTGATCCGAATTTTTGTTGACCCGATCCGAAAAGATCGCGGTGCGACCCATTTGGTAAAACTAAATTTTGGAGAAAAATTTGGAGCTCTGTGGTGGAAGCGGAGGTCTCGGGCCGATAGGCCCGAGACCGTAGCCCACCACTGAGCCCGACGGGGGCGCGAGGGCGCTGCCCCCGCGGTATGGACCTGTTCAATTTTAGAGTTTCTTATGTACTATATATTTTTGGTTTTCGGCTGAAATTAGGGTTTAGAAGGTATCGCGCAGTCAGGCTCACCTTTTGTACCAATCTTTTGATATTGGATTTGCTTCTCCCTGCCCGTGGTTTTTCCCGTCAAGGATTTCCACGTTAATTGTGTGTTTGTTCTTCGCTTTCTTTGTTTCCGTTGCTATTTGTTTTTCTCCCAATTCCGTAACAATATATTTATATAATAAATAAATTTTCAATGAATTATCAAAAATATAATTGTAATTAAATGTAAACTAATAAAATAATAGAATCTCATCCTTTAAATTATTCATATTTAAGCAGGGTAGTTTACCAAAATGTTTGCCATTTTATGCCTCTGGTAATTTATATGTATTGTATTTATTGATTAAACATTTATTGATGCTGAACGTCCGATTTTGATCGAACGATGGACAAAAAACAAAAAAAAAAAAAAAAAAAATTGTTTTAAAAATTGTAATTTCATATTTAAACGAGATCTCATAATTTCTACCATTCAATCTGATCCGTCCCATCCAAGATCGTTGTCATTTTGCTGTTCTTCCCCTCAGTTTTCAAATTACACACATCTTGCGTCGTCTCTCCGCTGTCTGAAAACACACACGCGCTCACTCACAACACACTCTTTTTCTTAGCTCTGGCAAGCCAAAATCCCCAGAAAGACCGTACGATCGGACGGAGCATAGCCAGTGCTGATGGGTCCCTCAAAGAATACGGTGCGTACCATCTCACAGGAGGCGTTCGATGAGCTGGTGAAGGAGAACATGGACGACCTTGGCATGGAACCCCATGAGGCTCTCCAAGACGCCTTCCAAACTCTCACTCTTCAGGGCGTCGATCTCTCTGGTTTAAAACCCTAATCTCCATCCCTCCTTTTTCTATTTCTTCTTCTTTACTTGCGATTTTGTTTGATTCTGAGAAAAAATGTGGGATTTGGGTAAAAGAGAGAGAGTTCAATTGAATTCTGGGATTTGGGTCGCTCTGCATTTGCTTAGCTTCCATTGACAAATCTCTGACTGCTTTGGTAGTACTAATAAGCTCAAACGGCAATAAAGTCACTTTCTTTTACAAAAAAATTCTCTGCTTTGCCCGCATTTTCTCTGCAACCAAACAGAGTTCTTTCTATGAATTTTTCATACATTTGATGAGCTGATTTAAATGTGCTTTGTTTGTATCACAGGAATTGTCACTTGTATCCCAGGAGAGGGTAGTGTGAAGGATAATCCCGTGATGCAATGTTTGGATAGATTGAAGCAATTGGATGGTGGTTCTAAAGATCAAACTAGCGTTGATAATTTGGTTGAAATGGAGGAGTTGTTTAATAAGCTTACCGAGCTATGTGGTGCACAAGGTTCCGGAAATCCAGCGATTGCCACAAAGAATGGTGGGGTGGAATTGGTATGTTCTATTTGTTCTAAGATTCGAAATGGGCACGAACCAGCTCTTGTTTCCGCTTTGAAGGCAATGGCAGCTTTGCTTCATGGTATTACCTTAATGCAATTTGCTTCTGGTTTTATGTGTTAGCTTTACTGAGCTTGAAATGGATAAAAACACTACCATTGTCCTTTTTATTTCGTCTAACCTTTTAAGTTATTCTTAGACCCTGAAGTTGTTTGCCTTTGATTTGTTTGATAACATTAAAATGCCATTCCCGGGGTCTGCCTTCTTGCCAATTGCAGATCTTCAAAGTACAGAAACATTTCGAACCAGTGATGGACAATCAATTGTGGTGGGTATTCTAAATGATAGCAGCCAAAATGTGGACATCCTGAATAGTGGTTTTGCTGTGGTTGCTGCCGCTGCAACTGGTAATGAGATTCTAAAGGAGTCATTCATGGAGTTGAAAATTGATGAATTAATTCTGCATATACTGAACAGCAAGAGTAAAGGTAGCGTTCAAAGTTTGTATGATGCCATACGTGTTCTCCTAACACCTGATGATAATCGCGTTGTGGCATCACAAGTGAGTAAACAAACCTCACAAACTGTTCCTGAATTTTGTTCTTGCCATTTGTAGAATTATTGAATTTGCAAGCATATTTCTCCCTTTTAAATTGATCACTTTTATGTGGTTAGCATCTTTGAGTTATGGTTACATTTCTATTCAAATTGATCAATACAACCTGAATTGCAAAACGTGTTTCGAAAAGTAACTGTAACGCATGGAAACTTCAGGTTTATGGTTATGCACGGAAATTTGCCAAGATTGGAATTGCAGGTGCTTTGGTGGACACACTTCTGGAAGGGCTAAGCTCTCCTAGTATAGTTTCCACAAGCATTGCTTTAAAGGCTGTTGCTGTCAATGTAAGTGTTATGTTTTTGCCAGATATGCACCAACTTATTGGGACATTTTCTTGAAACTGGGTTTTTGTCTTTTCTGCAGGATGAAATATGTAAATCAATTGCTGAAAATGGAGGTATTGATGCATTACTCCGATGTATTGATGACAGTGGTGAACAAGGCGACAAAACTGTAGCTAGAGTTTGCTGTTCTTTGCTCTCGAAGGTTTAAAATCTTCAGCTTTGTTTTTTACAAACGGATAGTTTCTACATCTATCTTTTAACAGCATGCAAAATCTGTTTAAAATTTCCTAATTTTCTGTTTTGCCTCTTGCTTGTATTGCTTGAAATTATGTTGTCGACAATATGGTTATGGACTATTGTTATTCTAATTTCTTATTTTGACCTGTTAAATGCTTAAAATAGATGTAATTAAGAGAAGTGCAATATGTGTTGATCATATGGGCATCAACAGTTGTCGGTATTGTGCTGAGTTTTTCTTTTCGGTACTTTCATTAGTTATACCATTTTTCTTATTGAATAAATAGAGATGGAGGATTTTCGTTTTCAAACTCAAAGGAAATATGAAAGATAATTTTTCTTGTCAATTGTGTTAACTCCATCCATAAATATATATGGGAGATCTTGAATTATATATGCACTATCTGCAAGTAAATTTGTACTCAAAAACAAAAATTGTTGTAGCTATATATTATCAAAAGATAAATAACTTCAGTTTGGTATTTTGTTGCTTGATATTACTTTAGGTGATATCATTTAATGAAGCTTTTTTAGTGGCTAATGTGTTGAAATGATTAGTTGGCAGGAAGTGACATGAATAAGAGTGCTATTGTGGAGAAAGGCGGCATGGATAGGCTTGTCAAGCTTTCAACCAGATTCTCTGATGATCCTTCTGTCCTACAAGAGGTAAATAACTTTATGTTCTTGCACATATCATTGTGCATAATTGTCATGCTAATGAACCAGCCATGAATAGTGGGATTACTCTAAAATTTTGGTATACCTTTTGTGAAAATAATAGCTGATGTATTAACTGTGATAAGATGTTTGTTGATTTTGTTTTAATTATCATGCTCTAAGCGAACTGTTATCTGCAATATAGTTGGAAATATCATGTTGTTTATATTTCTTGTACAAATTCATTTATTGAGTTAACTATTCACGTTATGTTACAGATTTTGTCTATCATCTCTGTACTCTCCTTGAGATCCCCAGACAATGCAGCACGTGCAGTTGAAGCTGGGGCTGGAGACTTTGCTATCCAAGCCATGCAAAAGTTTCCTGCAGCTCCGCAAATGCAGAGGAATGCTTGTCTCATGATACGGAATCTAGCCGTTAGAAACCCGGAAAACAGGCAAGTCTTTTATCTCATATTTCAAGCATATTACAGATTTCAAGTTTTTTAGCACAGTATAACACATTTTAGTCCATTTCTTAATGGAATCCAATCTCCATTAAATTATTTGAGGCATCAAACAAGAAGCATAAAACATTTTGAGTCTATTTCTTTGTGGCTTCCAACTCTTTTTAACACACTAATTGAGGCACCACACGCAAAGAATTGCTTAAAGGACAATTTTTGTGAAAAACCCATGTATTTCATTTGACAGAATTCTTCTTCTAAATAATGGTGTGGAGAAATATGTAAGGAAAGCCAAGCAAAGCCATGAGAGCTGTAAGGCTGCTGCAACTGACGCTCTAAGGGATTTGGGACTCGATAACTACAATTCATAAGTTTTGAACTGTTCACCTAGAGGCTGTGACAATTTTGGGGAGATTTTTGTTTTCCTTAATGTTGCGCCGTTTGAAATTAAAAATCATGCATTTCTTCAAAAAAGAAACAGGATGAAAATTTTATTCTTTTGTTCATTTTTAATTCTGAAGGCAACTGTTTGTCCATTTCTGTGAATATAAAAAATAAATAAATTACCTTAAGATGAATCATATTCAATGACAAATTTGTAGCTGCGTAAAGTAAAATGACAAATTTGCCTTGTAATGGCATGCCAATCCAATAGCCCTGCTTAGGAAAATAAATACTAAAATCTTTTGCTAATACTAAAATGCAATGTAATATAGACCCGTAAGTTCATACATATCAGCATAATCAATAAAACCAGGTACCAATCAAAATTGTACATTCCATATCAAAGTTGTTACAGTTTGGAAACATGACAAAATTGTTTTGATTAAAATTTCAAACATTTCAACCAGTCACAGAACATCAGAAATTGCCAGTTCCAATTTGGTAAAAGCTTCTCAAAACAGAGTGAACAAAAAATAAAAAGAAACTCCAATTAGATTTGTTTCAGGCCTCGACTTTTTACAATTATAATCTTCTCTGAGGGATCAGTTCGTTCTTCTATCGACATTGTAACAGTCTACAAGAGAAGAGGCAAAAGGCATCCCTTAGATGACAATTTAAAAAGATAAAAGCTGCATACAGAAAGACTATCCCAATCTTTTACAAAGGGGAAACACCCTGCAACAGGCAATTAATAACGTTGAAACAAAATTTAACTTAGTACCCAATTTTTTCCTTCAGAAAGTCAAGTCATAACCAAAAAAGCCTGAACCAGTTGCCCTACGAGTGAGTTCACTAAATTTGAGGTTTATGTTGTTCTGATGTATGGACAAGCCTGTATAGCAAAAGAACGTCAAGCAGTCTTTCCACATCCGATATCAAGCAAACACAAGAACAATAGGGCAGGAATCTAACACATACCAGTTGACTGTTATAAAGTGATGCTATTGGAACATCTTGCTGTATGCCTTTCTCTCCTGATCACGCCTATTGGCAATCTGTACACAAAAATCATACGTAACGCAAGTTGACAGTGGTATATATTTTATTAGCACAAAATGGTCAAGAGTTTTAGTTTAATCTAAATACCTTCTTCTTAGCAGCAGCAAGCTCCTTTTTTATTCCAGCTGAAAATCACCAGACAATCTATCAGAAAGTTGTGAAAAATTTAATCTTATATACCTTATAACTCATTATAGAGGATTAATCATTTAATTCAGGTTCAGCTACATATTTATTTTACATAAATGAAATTTGTTAAATCGGAACAATTAGCAGATGCCTAATAAATCAACAAACAGATGCCAGTCAATTCCTTTCAAAACTCCAAATATGTTCTTGGTTAATTAAGTTTGACATGGATATAAAATTGAAAACCAAATTTAAATATCATGTTACATGATGAAAGAAGATAGTTCCTTATGTCATGACCCACCGTATAAACATCAAAATCAAACATCGTAAAAGAAAAGGAATCCTAAAGTATTAGCTTTATGACCAAGGCCTAATCTAAAATTGCCACTAACCATCATTTGGCTCCAAATCCAATGCCTTTTTGAAGCTTTCAACTGCAGCATCAATGTCGTTAAGTTGCATGTATGCCTGATCAGAAAAGGAAAATAATTGTTAGAATTGAAAATGTGAATCAATAATCACCACAGCTACTAGAAGCCAGCCAGTATAATGAAGGCTCACCACAAGGAGTATTATGAATAATTTCCAATAATCGAAAATATGCCAGGTGCTTGGAACCAGCAGCAATAATATAGAGGCTCTAGAATACAGTCAAAAATTTAAAGCAAACTAATAGTAGATAGGCAGGCACAAAGAAGACAACAAAAACAGAGAAAATATAATGGGAAGGATTTGCCTATATTATTCTAAGGGAAGAATGATGCATCATTTAGAAAATTACAAACAGTAACATATATGTGCGAACATGGAAATAGAACAAGATTTCTTCAAAGAGCAGAAAGCATCTAAACAAAGGTTAATGGCAAACTTCATTCAACATATGTGACAGGTCCAGATCAAATTCATGCAAGATCACATCCTCCTACTTCCTAACGGCCAAAGATCTCTATGAAAGTAGATACCAACCTGACCTTGGCGAAACAAAGCTTTTACATTGTTGTCTCCATCACGCATTGCAAAGTCCGTGTCTAACAATGCTCCTTTCAGATCTCCTAATTTCAATTTACAAGCCTAAAACAACTTATCAGGCATACGTTATTATGATTAAAAAAATAATAAAAAATTATAAAAAAACTCCATTAAATTATAATAAAGCCAGGGTGAAATATTTACATCAGGTAAATCAACCTTGCATAAGAAAGAAAATACATTTTAATTCACTTCACATTTCTTCTCTATTGATTTAACACATAAAAACATTGGCCAAAAATTAAATTATGTTTTACAAGTAATTTGGAACCTGTTTAAAAAACATTGGTTTCAGGAAGAGCAACGAAATTATAACTAAGCAATAAAATGAGTTCATAAAAAAGTTCAAAACCAGTACATATAAAGCACCAATTACATTACATAAACAAAAAGAACCAAACTAGCACTTAATATCAGCTAAATCAGTATTTTGCAAAGCAAGCCAAACACAAAATGGACCAAGTTAACAGATAGTCGAGTCTAAGAATTCAAATCCATTTCACAAGCTATCTCCAAATTCCTATGATATCAGATATCATGTTAAAGTTTTGGTGATTCAAATGTCAGTATCCAAAGAAAAATTCATTTCCCCGTATATTTATAGGTAAAATATCTAAGCAGGTGACACCATAACTCCAAAAAAAAGAGGGGAAAAAAAAGAAAAAACAAGAAGGTAGAAATAGAGCTTACAGAGCTGTTTGTGAAAATCTGCGACTTAGTCTTTCTCAAGCATGAGCTCTTTTCTACAAGGCCAGGGGAAGACGAATAGAGTTAGATTGCACTGATGCATGTTTCTATAGAACTTTCCATAGAGTATTAATAGGATCAGCATATCAAGAGGAGAAAAGTGAGTTCACCTTCATCAATGCCATCTTTTTCCCAACAAATATCCAGGTACCGCAATGCCTTCCGATACTTTCTAAGAGCCATCTTATAGTCTTCTTTCTGTGATGTTACAATCACATTTTATCAATAACATAACAATAGGAAAGACAATTAGAAGAAAATTAGAACATGATAAAATACAACATATAATGATCTCCATCACCCAAACTTCATCTGCCAGAGAGAACATATTGTATCTAAAAAGGTTTCTCTTAGGTAGAATTTGAATACCAAATTTGAAATGTAAGTCGTATACCTTGTAATTGTCATTACCGAAAGCCTTAATTGAGTCTACGGCTGTCATCCACCAAGCGAGTTCACTAGGACTGTCATTAAGATCAGCTGGCCAATCAGGATAAGCATCACCATCCTTGAAAAAGTTTGATATCCCATCATCTGCCCCCTCAGGTATCTCTCCACAATCCACAATGTTAACATCAACAGTAGGACAATCATTTTCACCGATTGTAACATGTTCCATTGATCGCACTACTCCCATTCCTTTGACTACCTTCCCAAATACAACATGTTTCCCGTCTAGATGAGAAGTGCGGGTTGTTGTGATGAAAAACTGAGAACCATTCGTGTCTGGACCAGAGTTAGCCATTGATAACATTCCTTTCCTTTCATGTTTCAGTTCAAAATTCTCATCTTCAAATTTCAACCCATATATTGATTCTCCTCCTGTACCATCACCAGCAGATATATCCCCACCTTGTACCATAAAGCCCTTGATAACACGGTGAAAACGGACCCCCTGAAACAATAGAAATAACAGAAGAATCCAATCAAGATAGAGTTGGCTAGATAGCAATAATCAGTTTTATAACATACTAGGATACCAAGAAAGAGCCTAGCCATTAGATAATCCAACCTTTTTAACAGAAGGATGAGGAAAAACACCGTGATGTTCATATCAGCTAAGTGAGACTTCAATCATACTGTTACACTCATCTTTCTATACACCCTTAGCCTAAACCACTCCAGGGCTACAGAGAAAGTTTTCAACTATTTTAAAAATCTCCTTATGGTCCGTATGATTGCCATGAAATCCTTTATGCACAGCCATTTAATAAATAAAGCCTCGATAATAAAATACTATTGCATAAAGCTCTACAGAGAGAGAAAGAGAGACAAAGAGAAGCAAAATTCCAAATGCCTAAATATTTCATCCAGTGAAAAATCCGTTTTCCAAAAAAGAAAAACAAAATATAAGGAAATAAAGAAGAAAAACTGGTTGATGAAAAATAGATAAGTAACTTCTCTATAAAGCTTCTACCGACAACCAAACATAGATACCAGATAACATAAATGACCTCAAGAGAAACACTTTCTCATTAAATAGAAAATAAAATCATTCTGATCCACCAGTACATAATACACATATTAGATTAACGAGAAATGAGATACTAACCAAACACAGTCAAACAACTTAATCCGAGATAATCAAGAGTATCACCATTTTCCACACCCAAAAAAACGCCAAAGAATATCCATATAACAATAATGGAATAGAAAGTGAAAAATAATCCATTTGCCAGCAATAAAATATTTAGCAACTGAAAAGAAAACTATACTATGCTGCCCAAAAAAAAACAAAAAAAAAAAAAAAAAACAAAAACAACAACAACAACAACAACAACAGCAACAGCAACAATATTGAAGAAATATGCATAGCGATATAGAAACAACCAAGATATTACATGTTTACATATATATATATATATATACAGAGAGAGACAGAGAGAGAGAGAACCTTGTAATGGAGAGGCACACCGGTATTGGGGGCAACTCCCATCTCGCCGGTACAGAGAGCCCTGAAGTTCTCGGCGGTCTTCGGAACGACATCGTTGTAAAGCTCCACCACTATCCTTCCTTCAAGCTCTTCTCCGATGCTTATGTCCAGATAGCACCTTGGCCTCCCCATTCTCTCTCTCTCTCTCTCTCTCTCCGTATCTTCTTCTGGACTCTTCTTCTCTCACAAGATTTAGTGGGAAATATCAGCCCTAAACTAACTCCCCGCTATTTATTTCAAAAAAACTCTCTCTTCCGCATCTGCCAATTTCAAACGCCTCGCTCTTGTTTTTTAAATTTCTATTGCCATTTGTTTCTGGTTTTTGCTGGTCTGACCCCAGTTGGGCCAATATGGTAAACGCCTGTGTTTTTCTTCAAGCCCTTTCCTTTTACCGTATTTAATTTTCACCCCGTTCTTTTTAATAAATTATTGTTCCTTTCAACTTTTTTTTAAATAAAAATTTTCTTCTCCTTAAAAATTAAAATTTTCGAGGGTAAAGGGTAAATGTTTTACCAAATACCATAAAGATATTGATCTTGAATCTCCGCTACTTCCCATTGCAATAAATTTGGATTTGAACCATTAAAAAGTCGTGTAAAATATACAAGCTTTTTTTAAATAAATAAAAAATAAAAAGAAGTAAACTTTGATATTTCATGTTCATGTAGGCAAATATATTTTTTTTATTAAGAACAAAATTATAAAATAAAAGAATTATCATTTAAAAATCAAAGAACTTTAATTATATTAATATTTTATTTTATTTTCTAATATCATTCTAAAACTTATTTATATTCACAGTTATCTAGGTTTTATATTAATTACAATGAATAGGTATCATTTTATACATCAATTTCAGCATAAAACAGTAAAAGTAATAAAGAAGATTTTATATTATTAACAATGTACTTTTATTAAATAGTCATGCAAAATTATCGTAGTAAAAAAAAAACAATTTAAGGAAACTTTGAAGCAAAAAAATAATAAGAACAAAGAAAACCAATGCACATGAATAAAACAACACTTTATGCAACTTTTGCATGCAAAAATGAGTATAAAATTGTGCACAAGAAATGCAACAATGTCTAAAAAAGTAGAAAAACAAGGTTCAGAGTGCAAATACTAAGATAAAAGGAGGGGGCAACAAAACCCGGCAAACGCGGCGCGTAGCCCGTAGGGGAGTGCAGGATGCGGATAAAATTTTCAGGAAAAAAAAAAAAAAAACAAAACAAAAAATTTGCAGAAGCGACAATCCATGTTTGGGATTTGTCACCTAGGAGGTGTTTGACAGCTTGCAGAGTACACGTGTCAAAGCTCTGTTGATCATTGGTTTTGTACGTTGGGTAGGCAAAGATCAGCAGAGCATTTATAATTTAATTTTAGTTAATAAAATTTATTTGGGTACGGAAAATAAAAATAAAAATAAAAAAAAGAAAAAAGTCAAAAAAGTCGAGAGGATGGGGATTTGTGGGGTGCGCATTGCGCCCAGAGTGTCCGTTAGAGGGTGGAGTGTGATGGGAGAGGAAAGGAAGAGGCGTGGTGTGTCTTCGTTGTCTGGACGTTATCGTCGGAATAATAAACTTAGTGGGAAGCTGGCCATCGGTTACGTCAACCACAATGTTAGAAATTCAACCATATCCAAATCTTCATAGTATTATTACCCCCCAACTAGCTACCCATTTTAACTTTTTTTCTTTTTTAATTTTCCAAATTTCCTTTTTTAAAATATATATTTCTGTCCATTTTGATTAGACTTCGAAAACAAAAATGACACTGCTTTGTTCTTTAATGCAAATAATGGAATTATTTATATTTATAATTGAAAGATTATGATTTAAAATAAGTATAAAAAATTATTATAAATGCTTAGAAAACATAATTAAGAATAAATTACTTCAATAGACAACTGCAGCC
Organism: Ziziphus jujuba; assembly: GCF_031755915.1. NCBI lineage: Eukaryota > Viridiplantae > Streptophyta > Magnoliopsida > Rosales > Rhamnaceae > Ziziphus > Ziziphus jujuba. The sequence goes on along the minus strand of NC_083387.1, from coordinate 11,285,565 downwards.
TCTATCTCAATTGCTGGTTCTGCTATTGGCACAAGTGTTCCTCTCTCTGTTTTCCAAAGCCATTTTGTCCCTATGCTGGAAGTCGCATATGAAGAGTGGATTAAAAATCTAACCCAAAAAATGTCTACTCATAAGTCAGGCACGCTAGTGCACCAAGCCAAAATCCTTCACCTTAGTGAAATAGACTAAGCAAGCCTGGTTTGGTTCAAAAGCCTTAAGTTTTATAATACATTAAGATTTTTAGCATAATTGATATATATACCATATAAGTGAGATCCATATATAATACTTCTACTCATAGATGGTGTGAATGAAAAATGCACTAGAGGGAATATTCGAATCAATAGTTTAAAATTTAAAAAGGAAATATCTATGTAGTATGACCTCGGAAAACACTATAATTATACGCATAATCTTTTCCAAGGTTGGTGGGTGTAATTCTATAAAAAAACAAAAAAAAAAAATAAACAAATAAGAAAAAAAAACAAGTTGGAGCGTGTAATTTAAAAAGACAAAAAAAGAAAAATCAACATAGGACATGCATATCTTTTTCTATAGATACATATAGACAGACAATATGCCATGGCTTCAGCCCAAAAAATAATAATAATAAAAATAGATAAAAAGATATATGCTATGGCACTAAAACAACAATTTTCCGTTGTTGATATTAATTATTACAAAAGCTCAATAAATAAACAAATTGGAACGCTGGGATAGGTCCATTAAATAGCAGCGCATAGATCATGACTCCCTAATTTTCAAGTGCTATCTGCAGTTTGGTTGGTTGCGAGTTGAATCCACGCAAACATGACTTGTGCACAGCCCAGTTTTTAGTGCTCAAGTTGGGTACACAAACACATAATCCACACAAAATAATAATAATAATAATAATAAATACATAGATATATGGATAATTCTTTGGTTATGTACAAAATTTTATTTAGGGGTCAACTTATTACAAGTAATATAACAGAGCAAGAAACTAAATTAATTATTAGTAGTAGGATGAATTCTTTAAAATATAAATATGCATATAGATAAAATATAATGCAATTTCTCCCACTCACCAAATTAATATGATATCATAATCCGACTGTGATAATTTAATTGGCTTGCTCTATATATATGAATTGATTAATCAGCAGGAACTAGGATGGTGATAGGCAAAACTCTATAAAAATCCTTTGCGTAATAAAATAGTAAATGTGGACCCTAAGTAATACAGTGCGCCTCCATATGAATCATTGTTATTGGTAAGGAAAAGGCCTGTCCTTGTTGATTCTAAAACCGAAAATTGATGTGTGAAAAGACGGCATTTTCAAGACCAAGTACTGATGACATCATCATTTTTTTTGGGTGTGGTCCGCCGTGCCTATAGCTAGAAAGGTTATTGATTTGGTTGGTTTTTATTACTTTTTACTTTTTAGATATACACTGTAAAGTTACTTGATTCCTGCATCTTTTGATTAGCACAGTGTGGCTTACGATATACATTTTACTTGTTGAATTTCTAAATATTCATATTCATCCTGATGTGGTTCATTTGTTTGAATATCAAAAGAAGGTATTATAATGCTATGTGATATATATAGTTTTTGTCTTAATTTTTTTTTATATATATTTCAAATTTTTTTTTAAATTATTGTTTTTTATTGATTTTTATTACAAATGTTTCCAGTTGAAAATTAATTTAAATATTTTTAAATTTCTAAAACCATTTTTAATTTCTCAAAAACTATATCAAACAAAATTTATATGTAATAAATACATAACATCATATTTTGTTAATTTTTATTATCATGTACAATATAATTTATGAAGAATCACTTAATTTTATGTTTTTTTTTTTTAATTTCTATGGTGATTTTCCTAAAACAAGATTATTAAAAATCACTTTTTTTTTTTTTTTTTTTAACAAATACTTAGTCTAGCTTGCTTGGCTTGTATGTTAACGTGTGTGGAACCCACCAGGGACAATTATGGCACTGAATACCATTATCCCAATCGTTTTCATGGCAAGGCCTGCTTACACAAATCAAAATCCTTCAAAAACACTTTGTTCATAATGTAATTTGCTTTATATGAGATATATATATATATATATATATATATTTCTACGAACGAAATCTTCAGACGACAGTGATTTTTTTTTTTTTTTTTTTTTTTTTGGCCAAGGTGATTAGAGATGACTTCGTTAACAAGCAGTTGAAACAAAACAAGGTTTTTACCAACCCCAAAAAAAAAAAAGAAAAAAAAAAAGGTGGAAACAAAACATAGCCATCCCTTCAAGAATAATGGTGGGAATGAAAGGACGCTAATATGACTTGAAAACCGAACACTATTGTAGAGTAAGAGCCTAGTTGAATGACCAGTGAAAATAAAAAAAAAAGAAAAGCACTTTTTAGCCTTTCGAAAGCGTTAGTGGGCCTACATTTTTCTCAGCCCAATTGAAGTTACCCTGGAGTTGTGCTTTAGCTTCCCTTCTGGAAGCCCAAGCCTAACAAGGGTTGTGCTAACTGCTAAGCGATTTGAAGTTGGATAGTTCTTTCTACACGATCTAAATCTTTGTTTACATAGCATTTTGACATAAAATTACAAAAATATATTTCGACTTTAATTTCTCATTTTCAATTTTTTAGCTGACCAATTATCTCCTTTTTTGGTCTCTTCCCCACCGCGGGCGTTCCCTTGCACCAAAGATCAATAGCAAATCTCCAACGTAACTACTGCCCGGTTTAAATGAGTTTGCATTAATAGATAACAGGGTTAATATTTATTTATTTATTCATTATTATTATTATTTTTATTTATAACAAAGACTAGAAAAATCTAGCTTAGTACTTATGGAGTGCTTGTTTATGTATATGTTGGTCAAAACTATAGAAAAGGTTGGGAACACTGAACAGAAGATTTTATGATTGAATACCATGTAGATAGAGAAAAAGGAAGAAATTAGAAATTAGACCAACAAAACGTAGTTTAGTTTTAAAGAAGGCTAATAAATCGGAGGAAACTTTAAGGTAGATTGTGGAGATTAAACCCATTAATAAATAATAATAATAATAAAACAAATAACCAGTATTAACGACGAAAATGATAGCTTCAGTGATTGAGCACTTTTATTTATATTATGAGAATATGGATTGAGTAATGAGATAACAGAATTTGAAATCATTTGTAATTTTTAGAAAAAATAAATAAATAAATAGCCATTATCGATTGTGGAAGCATCGTTAGAAGGTTTCATGTGTCTGCTACAATTGCCAGTGAACTTTTTCATGATTGTAGCTGCTGCATGTTGGATATGGAATTCCTAAAGTGGTGGTGGCTGTCATGCAGAGATAGAAGCCCTAAAGAGAAAAGAAAATGATTAGTCATAAATACTTGAACGACTAAAATATCCATAATTATTATTATTACTATTATTATTTTTAAATATGTGTCTCCTTCTTCCTAATCCTCTCGAATCGGTAGATCGCATTGGTACAGAAAGAATGTCAACAACCTGTAGAGGGTGAACATCGAACCTCTTTTGGTAATTTCTCAAATGGTTTAAATTTCTTGTGCAACAAACCCTAACGACATGTTTAGGTAAAGAGAAAGTTAGTGGAAAACTAATTTTTTTGGGAAAGTCATGATTTTTTTTTATTTGGATATTTATTTTGAGGTGGAAAAGTGTGGACCCAAGAAATTAGATTCCCACCAATGTGGGACAATATGTGGAAAAATTATTCCCACCTATATAAGTGTCATTTTAAGAATTCCAAAGAAAATAGTTTTAAAATTTTTTTAAAATACATATTTATCCTTAATTTATTATACAATATTAAATTTAATTACTTATATGTCCCAACTTTCCTTTTACTTACCAAATAGATCAAGTAAAAAATAAATTCTTAAAAAACTAAATCCCAGTAAACTAAATTCCGAAAATCAGTTTCCTCCAGTTACTTTTCTTTTTACCAAACAGGCCGTAAATGGATTATCAAGAGATGACTTTGGGAAGAAAATTAACCTTAAAATGTGCAAACAACTTAACAAAGAGCGTCACTATAAGAACCTATGCACCTATCTGCGACATGGAAGACTTGCAATTGTCACAATAGGATATATTGTAAATGGAAGCAGTCAAAATGTAGGACTAGTAGACAATGAATTCATTTATACTTTCATGGCCCTTCGAAGCAATTTTGAAGAAATTTTATATGAAAATGCAATGTGAGTAGAAAATTGGATCGTGTAAAAAGTGCTACACTTTGAATTTTAGGCCAATCCTAGACGACCAAGACCAAATAATTATACCACACTGCGGTTCATTTAATACTTCTTCTTTTCTTTTTTGGGTAATAAAAAAATGAGTTTCTTGGTGAAGTTCCTCAGTCTAGGAGTTATTTGGATAAGTATACCATTTTTAAGCCTGCTTTGTAAGCTAGCTTGTTTGGATCATGGCAAGAAGATATGAAGCCTTTATAGTCCCCTTTCCATGGGAATAAATTGAGTACACTGCAAGGCGAAAATGAGGTTTACGAGGAATCAAACTCACAACTTCAAACATGCAAGGTGATGGGAACGTTGGCTTCCTTACATTTGCTCCATCCCCTTAAGTATGAGTCCATTTGATACCTCTCGTAAAAACCTACGTAGTATTATTTTAATGCTACACAATGTTATATTGCATTACATAAATATAAGTGGGGGGCGTCATTAGATGCAATTTTTGTTTTATCTCTTTTCCTTTTGGTTTTGCTTTTATTTATTGTAATATATATATATATATATATACAAGGTATTATCAACGTGTTTCTCACGTTCACCCAAAGAAATAATAACATTAAAAATACATATTACACTACTAGAATCAAGCTGATACACGATGCAAGTATTGCGTCGCACTAAATAAACAGCGACGCATTCGATGGAGTCACCAAATATCCTATCACTAAATATGTAAGACAACGGGCAATGTATAATAACAATCGCCTATTCACACTTTTAGCGACGTACATTTAATTTTTAGCGACGCATATAGCAATGAACTTATAGCGATGCATAACATAGCAACTCTTTAAAATATTGTCGCTAAAAATGTTTTAGCGACTTGTTCATAAACCGTTGCTAAATTTTTGTGTCGCTAAACATTGATTTTGAATAGCGACTCATGTATTTTTAGCAACACATTTTTTTTGTCGCCTATTGAGCGATGCATGATGTTTTAGCAACGAATTATGTGAATCTCCTTGTTAGCGACCCATATATTTTTAACGACTCTTTTTTAGTGTCTCCCAATTAACGACCCATCCGTGTTTTAGCGATAAATTATAAGAGTCGCATATTTATGTGTTTTTAGCGACTCATTTTCTCATTTAGCGCCATATTCAACAATTAACTTAAAGCGACTCATTCATTTAGCGATAATTTATGAAAAAGTCATTAAAAATTTATTAGCGACGTTTTCGTTGAGGGTTGCTATATATTTATGTCGCTAAAATGGAAAAAAAATTCTTTTAGCGACATTTTGTGTAAAGCCGCGAAATTTATGAGTCGCTAAATTTATCTTATTATATGTCCTTATATATTTTAGGTGACTTTTTAGTATCTTCATGAGTCGCCATTTCTTTTCTATTATTTTAAATTTAATTTTTTTTATTTTTAAAAATTTATTAAAATATAAAAGTAATTATAATACAAAAAAATCCAAATTAGCTTCATTTAGAATAATTAGAATATAAAAATTTAAAATAAATACTTGTTCATAACAAAACAATTATCAATATAATTAAATATCATCTCATTGACATATTTTTACATATGTATACTTGTTGAGATGGAAGTTGACGTCTTCGTGTTGACGATATTACACCCTCATACTGCATATGGAAAAATAAAAAAATTTATTAACACTTATGTAAAATAAATTAATAAAAACTTAATCATTAATAAATTTGTAATTTGGTAAATGAAAATTTAATGAATATTACCTTCTTAAGATTTGACGTGGTACATTTCTCCTAATTAAAAGTGGAAAGCACATAAGAAAAAAATAATTAATGAATAAATAAATATTACTTAAAACATAAGTTAATAAATATACGTACCAATTTATTTAGAAGATATTGTTTATCCATATCCCCTCACAGTCATTACGAACATAGCCACTCTCACATTCATCCTCATGATCATTTTCATCAACACTTGGCAATTGTATGGCAAATGGATTGTGAGCCATCGTAGTATCGCCAAGAACATCTTCTTCAACAAAAGTACAATATCGTGGTGGAGTTAAAACAACAGACCATCTCGAATCAAGTTGATCTTCAACATAAAATATTTGTTGAACTTGTGAAGCCAAGATAAATGGGTCAGATTTATATCCAATTTTACTAAAGTTAACACTTGTAAACCCCATCTCATCAACTTTCACACTACTGCTGTCAACCCAATCACACTTGAACACTGGAATTCGAAACATAGTGTAATCGACGTCTCAAATCTCTTTTATGATCCCATAGTATGCCATCTTAGCTAAAATTGGATTACTATCCTTAGCACTAGCAAAATACTCACTTTTGACAATAACTTTGACACCACTATTCTGGGTGACCCTCTTATTATCCATATTTATAGTGTTGAATCTAACCCCTCTAATGACATATCCTTCATGTTTCATTACCACCCATTGTGGAACATGGGCTAACCATCTTAATGTTTCAGAAACTGTGTGATTAGGTTGACTTCGCTCCTGTGCAATATAGTCAATTGAAAAAAATATGAAAAATTAAAGCTAAAACAATGATATTAAATATTGAATATTTAACTTTCCCATACCTTATCACGTAACCAGTACATAAATGTACGTTTGTGTTCGTCTTGAAACCATTTTGCTTTTTTTCCTCGATTTTTTTTTCTTGACTTCAAGACTTCAAAATGAATACTAAAACAAATAAAAGTTGTTGTAATTAATAAAACTATCCAACATATCAACTTATTGATGCATATTAATATATTCAAAATATCAACTAAATTATACATGTTGATATATATATATATATATATTAAAAATATCAACTAATTTATACATTAACATGTATATACGCACCTGACATACGGTTCCACTTTTGGTGTATTCAAAAGTACGCATCTATGGACTTGCTCCCAAAGTTGTTGATCAATTGATTGATTTTTTTCACCTTTAATGGGGGCACCAACATCATCCTTATCATTTAACTTTTGATATCTACCAATTGGGTTTCCAACTGCATCTAACCCTCTCTGAAATTTACTACAAAACTCAATCACTTCTTCACATATGTAACTCTCGGCAATACAACCTTCTAGCCGATTTTTATTTCGAACATAACTTTTCAATACTTTCATGTACCTCTCAAACGGGTACATCCACCTGAAATGTATTGTTCCACACAATCTTACCTCTTGAACCAAATGTACAGTTAGATGAACCATTACATCAAAAAACGATGGTGGAAAGAATTTCTCTAGAAGGCACAAAGTTATAACAAGATCATTTTGAATTTTGTCCAATTCAGCAACAATGATAGACTTCTTGCAAATTGCATTGAAGAAAAAACAAAGTCTTGCAATTGCATGTCTCACATGTTTAGGAAGGATTGCACGAATTGTAAGATGCAAGAGTTGTTGCATCCATGTATGACAATCATGAGATTTCAATCCTACCATCTTTAAGTCCTCATTAAAACAACATTCCTAAAGTTTGAAGAATAACCATCTGGAACCTTTAAGTCCGCTAAACACTTACAAAACAATTTCTTCTCATGCTTTGATAATGTATAGCAGGCCGGTGGTAGGAAAATTCAATTTCCTTGCGGCTTAGGGGCCAAGTCTTTCTATAAACCCATTTCTTGTAAATCTAACTGAGCATTAACTTCGTCCTTCGTCTTACTAGGAATATTGAGCAATGTACCATATATGCTCTCACAAACATTTTTCTCAATATGCATAACATCTAAATTATGTCGCACATGGAGAAATTTCCAATATTCCAATTCAAAAAAATGGACTTCCTCTTCCAACATTCTTCAGAATCAACAGTCATGTTTCTCTTGTTTGAGTTATCAAAACTCATTGCATTAAGCTTATCCAAGATTTCTTCTCCAGTCAACGGTTTTGGAGGCACTTCAAATTCTTAAAATCCATTGAAAGACTTCTTTTGCCTTCTCTAGTGATGATTTGGAGGAAGAAATCTTCTATGCCCAGTAAAACTCATTTTTTTTTCCATGCTTTAGCCTTGTAGCAAAAGTATTTTCACTGCAAATTGGACAAGCATAATATCCCTTTACCGCATGACCGAACAAGTTACTATAAACTGGGAAATTATTTATTGTCCATAGCAACATTGCCTTCAAAGTGAATTTCTCTTGAAGGTAAGCATCGAAGACTTTAACACCCTCATTCCACAACCGCTGCAGGTCTTCAACTAATGACTCTATGTATACATCAATTTAATTTTTGGGTTGCTATGGTCCAGAAATTAGAAGACTTAACATCATAAATTTCCGCTTCATACACAACCAAGGAGGAAGATCATACACAACCGTCATCACAGGCCAACAACTATACCTACTACTCAACATATTATGTGGATTAACTTCGTCGGCCGCGGTCCCAAGTCTCAAATTCCTATCTTCGGATACAAAGTTTGGCCATAAACGATCAACCAACTTCCAAGATGGAGAATCCGCAGGGTGTTGCATTTCCCCTGTCTTAACCTTTCTCCCATTGGCATGCCATGTCAAATTCTTAGCCGTTTCAACACTACGAAACGTTTGTTTAAAACTCGGAATGATAGGAAAGTACCATAAAACTTTATTTGGAATATTGCTAACAACTCCATTTGTGAAGTCCCACATCGGTTGGAAAGAGGAACGAAATACTCCATATAAGTGGGTGTGGATACCTTTCCCTTGCGAGGCCTTTTAAAACCTTGAAGACTGGGTTGTAAGAGTATTCTGTAGGCCCAAAGAGGACAATATTGCATGCAGGTGGTCTGGGCTGTCACAGACGGTATCAGAGCCGGACCCAGATCGGTGTGCCAGCAAGGACGTTGTGCCCCAAAGGGGATGGATTGTGAAGTCCCACATCGGTTGGAAAGGGGAACGAAACACTCCATATAAGTGGGTGTAGATACCTTTCCCTTGCGAGGCCTTTTAAAACCTTGAAAGCTGGGTTGTAAGAGGATTCCCCAGGCCCAAAGAGGACAATATCGTATGCGGGTGGTCTGGGCTATCACACCATTCTTATCAATTTTCCATCTAGCAAATCCACATTTAGGACATTCATTAAGGTCCACATATTCCTTCCTAAACATAATACAACTTTTAGGACATGCATGAATCTTGATGTACTCCATTCCCAAAGCACTCAAAGTCTTCTTAACATTGTACATGACAACATCTCGGATAAAAATTGTAACAGTACATCAAAGCTCTTATCAGAATATCCATATCTTACCTTTAAGTTGTACAATTTAACCAAGGCCAACAACTTGGTAAATTTTGGTACAACCTGGGTACAAAGGTTTCTCCGCATCCTCCAATAGGGTAGCAAATTCATTAGGATCATTATCAAAAGTTTCTAATGCAGCACGGGTCATTTCTAAGCTATTGAAAGCCACGTCTTCCTTACTACCACTATCATTTTCATTATATTCTATATTAATATTCCCAAAATGAGAAGATGGTCCTATATTATCAGCACATGACTCACTGCCAAATCCATCGCCGATAGTTGACATCAAACCCATTCCAATATATATGGCCTTTAATATCCCTAATAGTATGGATTTTCATATTCCCATATTGCATGGAAGGACACCATATGGCATTACAATCATTGGCATTCTCGATGCTAAATTTCAAAAATTCACTCACCCCTTTAGCAAAATCGCTTGAGGTTCTATCCTTTGTTATCCACGATTTATCCATTTCCCTACCAATCTAAGCAGAACAATGTCAAACAATATGACCAAAAAAATTATCGACAAAAGCAAGATTAAGAAAATCCATCGCAGACAAATTATCGACAAAAGTAAGATTAAGAAAACCCAGCGAACCTAACCTTCAGCTATAATGAATACATAAATAAATAAAAAATAACCCAATCCACCACATGTCACAGCCAATCATAAAGCGAAAAGAAACTCATCGAAACCATGGAGACGAAGAAAGAATAAGCCAAGCTAACCACGAGGGTGACACAGAGAAATCCAACTTCCAGATAGCAATGCAGGCAAATGGAAACTTAAACACAAAATATTCCACTCTTCAAGTCTCTTTTAGATTGCTTCCAATTCTAACACTTATTATGAAGTGTACTAACACATATTTTATGAAAAGAAATGGTATTCAAAATTCCGCGTAAAATTTTAAAACGCACCAAAAATTTTAGGAAAATAGATAAACAGGCGACGTATTGAAATAAACTATGTCGTCAAAGGATAAACAGTTTCATAGATGCCCTTTTTTAAAATTCTTTTAAAACAAAAAAGTTTCTCCAAGTACTATTTATTTCCTTCTTAAACTTTTGGCAATAACTCTAAAATTGTAATTTTTCATTTAAAAAGCTAGATGAACTAGCGACTCATTGAAATAAACAGGCGACACATTTACGTATAAAAGGGTTGCTTATCCAATAGTATTTAAAATTTATTTTTTAATTTTAGTTAATTTTTTTTAAATCACATCTAAAAATATTTCCACATAGCATTCCAATGAACATCAATTCAATTAATCTAAAAATAGAAAACAGTTTTATCAATTCTCTTTTCAATTATTCACATATATGTGTATACACAAACACAAAAACACATCTCATGACATAATTTGAGATAGGATATAACAATTGTAAATTGATCTAAAGCAAGGACCCATAATCCAATTGCTCGACATAAGTATGTTCAACGAGTTGAACTTTCATGTTTTTGGCTGTCAATGGTAGTTTATTTGAACTCAAATAAAATAATAGATTACATTTGTTTCTTCTTTTGAAATAACAAGCGACGCATTAAATGATACATGGGTGCCAGATCATTTAAGGCGACCCTTTCGAAAGGACAATAGGCGACGTATAACAATATTTATGCGTCGCCTGTTAGCAAATATTTTTTTTTTGGTTTTTTTTATTTTCAATCAATTTGATTTTCTTTCAACATCAAATATCCAGTGAAAATATTTAAACAATTTATTAACTGAACATATATATATATATATATATATATATATTTTTAAAAAAAGCATGGTAACAGGCGATGTATAACAATAGTTGTGCGTCGCTTCTTAGTAAATCTTTTTTTTTGTTTTGGTGGGTGCTCTTTTTGTTTAATCAATTTGATTTTCTTTCAGCATCAAATCACCTGTGAAAATATTTAAACAATATAAATGAGTGTTTTTTTTTTTTAAATTATCGGTAATATGCGATGTATAATAATGTTTCCGCGTCGCTTGTTAGCAAATATATATATATATATATATTTCAATCAATATGATTTTCATAACAACATCAAATATCCAGTGAAAATATTTAAGCAACTTATTTACTGAACATTTTTTTTTTTTTTTACAAAAGCATGGTAACAAGCAACGCATAACAATAGTTATGCGTCGCTTGTTAGCAATTTATTATTTTTTATTTTGGCTGTTTTTGATTAATCAATCTGATTTTCTTTCAGCATCAAATCACCAGTGAAAATATTTAAACAACAAAAATTATATTTTGTTTTACATTTTTTTAATAGGCGACGCATAATCATATTTCTGCATCACCTGTTAGCAATTTTTTTTTTTGGGTTTTTTTTTTAAATCAATCTGATTTTCTTTACAACATTAAATATCCTGTGAAAATATTTAAGCAACTTATTAACTGAACATTTTTTGTTTTTTGTTTACAAAAGCATGGAAACAAGCGACGCATAACCATAGTTATGCGTCGCTTGTTAGCAATATATTTTGTTTTTTTTTTTTTGGGTGTTCTTCTTGATTAATCAATCTGATTTTCTTTCAGCATCAAATCACTAATGAAAATATTTAAACAACAAAAATTATTTTTTTTTTACATTTTTTTAATAGGCGACGCATAATCATATTTCTGCATCACTTGTTAGCAATTTTTTTTTTTTTGGTTTTTTTTTAAATCAATCTGATTTTCTTTACAACATCAAATATCCTGTGAAAATATTTAAGCAACTTATTAACTGAACATTTTTTTTTTGTTTACAAAAGCATGGTAACAAGCGACGCATAACCATAGTTATGCGTCGCTTGTTAGCAATATATTTTGTTTTTTTTTTTTGGGTGTTCTTCTTGATTAATCAATCTAATTTTCTTTCAGCATCAAATCACTAGTAAAAATATTTAAACAACAAAAATTATTTTTTTTTTTACATATTTTTAATAGACGACGCATAAGCATATTTCCGCGTCTCCTTTTATCAAATTTTTTTTCTTTTTCTTTTTTTTTTTAGCCAATCTGATTTTTTTTATAATATCAAATATCCTGTAAAAATATTTAAGCAACTTATTAAATGAACATTTTTTTTTTAAATCATGGTAACAGGCGACGCATAAAAATAATTATGCGTCGCTTGTTAGTAAATAATTTTTTTTTTTGTGTGCTCTTTCTGTTTAATCAATTTGATTTTGTTTTAGCATCAAATCACCAGTGAAAATATTTAAACAACATAAACTAGTGTTTTTTTTTTTTAAATATCTGTAACAGGCGACGTATAATAATGTTTCCGCGTCGCCTATTAGCAAATATATATATATATATATATATATATATATATATATATATATATATATATGTATATATATTTTTTTCAATCAATCTGATTTTCTTTACAACATCAAATATCTTGTAAAAATATTTAAGCAACTTATTTACTGAACATTTTTTTTTAACAAAAGCATGGTAACGAGCGATGCATAACTATTGTTATGCGTCACTTGTTAGCAATTTTTTTTTTTTTTGGTGCTCTTATTGATTAATTAATCGGATTTTCTTTCAGCATCAAATCACCAGTGAAAATATTTAAATAACAAAAATTATTATTTTTTTTTTTACATATTATAATAGGCGACGCATAATTATATTTCCGCATCGCCTATTAGCAATTTTTTTTTTTTGGTTTTTTTTTAAATCAATCGGATTTTCTTTATAATATCAAATATCCTGTGAAAATATTTAAGAAACTTATAAACTGAACATTTTTTTTTTTTGTTTACAAAGCATGGAAACAGGCAACGCATAACAATAGTTATGCATCGCTTGTTATCAAATCTTTTTTTATTTTTTTGGTGTGTGCTCTTTTTGTTTAATCAATCTTATTTTCTTTCATCATCAAATCACCAGTGAACATATTTAAACAAAATAAACTAGTGTTTTTTATTTTTTATTTTTAAATATTTGTAATAGGCGACGTATAATAATGCTTCTGCATTGCCTATTAGAAAATATATATATATATATATATATATATATATATATATATATATATATATATATTGTTTTTTTCAATCAATCTGATTTTTTTTACAATATCAAATATCCTGTGAAAATATTTAAGCAACTTATTTACTGACCATTTTTGTTTTTCACAAAAGCATGGTAATAAGCGACGCATAACAATAGTTATGCGTCGCTAGTTAGCAATTTTTTTTTTTTTTGGGTGCTCTTTTTGATTAATGAATCTGATTTTCTTTTAACATCAAATCACCAGTGAAAATATTTAAACAATAAAAATTATTATTTTTATTTTTACATATTTTAATAGGCGATGCATAATCATATTTCCACGTCGTGGGTTAGCAAAATTTTTTTTTTTTTGTTTTTTTTTCCAATCAATCTGATTTTGTTTCAGTATCAAATTACCAGTGAAAATATTTAAATAACATAAATGAGTTTGTTATTTTTTATTTTTTTAATCAATCTGATTTTCTTTCAAGTATACTTTATTTTCTATTTAAACTTTCAAAACACTTAAAATTTATATGCTTTTTAATTTTTGATAGGCGACGTAGTTTCTTCTTTATGAGTCGCCTGTTCTAATTTATTTTTTTTTTATTTTTGTTTGTGTCTTTAAATAATTTTATTTGCCCCTAAGATGTTCTTAATAACCATTTTTTATTCCCCAATATTCAGGAAATATTAAAAATAAAATGGCATGTTTTTTGATGGGCTTTCTTTTCAACAATTAACCCCAAGTACGGATACTTGAGAGTTGGAAGCAATCTAGGAAGTATGAGAAGATTTTGAAGGATCACTCTCTCATTAGGCATTCGTGTTTCTTTCAAGGGTTTGAAGGATTTTGTGGGTTTCTTTCCTAAATTTTAAAGTTCCTTCTTCCTCTGCTTCTTCTTCTTGCCGGTGGTTGGGTTGGAAGCACTTCACCCTTTTGCCGTGGCCATCGCCGTCGCCATGTTGGGTGGGTCGTGTACTTGGCCATCACGGGGTTGGGTGGCTGGGATTTTTGCCATCTCGTCGCCGGGACTGGGTTGCTGGGTTTCTGCCGTGCTGTCGCTATTGCCTGTTGTGGTGGCTTGAAGTTGCTCTTGATTGCTAGATTTGTAAAGGTGTGCTATTTTTCATCCATTTTGGGGTTCGGTGGTGTATGTGTTGCTTAAAAAAATATTATGTTTGCTGGTTTTGTTTTGTTTTTTTAAATATTTGTTCATTACTGTAATTTTGGTGGGGTTTTATGTTGTTAAAATCATGTCTTGTCGTCGACAATGGGTTAGCTAAATTTTGTTTGGAAAAATAGCTATATTTATTGAGTGGGGTTTGATTGTATGTAAAACAAAATGATATGCTAATATTTGTATTATGTGTTTATATGTTTAAATTCAAGATATAGCCTTTATAAATTGCATGGGAAATGTCAACGGTATCACAGATGGTGCTTTGTTGCGGGTCTTAAAACGACGTCGTTTCTATGGCTCAAAATCCATTAGTGATTTAGTCGCCTTTTGTGTTTGAAAATATTAATGACTGTTAAAGAGGATAGATGTTAAGAGAAGATACTATTACTACATCACTTGTTAAATAAATTACATGAATTTATCGTTTATTATTGTTATTAATGGTTTATTAATTATACTACACCCAATGTTCATATTGTTAGTAATATTAATTTTTGTTTATGTATTTTGTATGTAGAATTATGGATCCTTTTAATGAACATGTCCTCTCGGATGGGGATGGCGCTGGATCACCATCCAGTGATATGGAAAGATCGAATATGTCATCCCCAAGACATAGAAAACGAGGGGCTACAACGATGAAAAGCCTTAGGAAGTATTTGGCGGGAAACAAAAGCTTGGAACCTCAATATAATGAGGTTGGAGTTGCTATTAACTCTGAGGCCGTTTGACTGAACAATTTGGAGGGCTTGTTGGCTAGGAGCACAATACCAATTAATATACCTAATTGGAGAGATGTGTCAGATAGGTTAAAAAATAACCTATGGGCATCAATAAAGGTACAGAGTGCATTATTGTTAAATATTGTTTATTATGAATCATATTTAATTGATGAAGATTTTATAATTCCTTTTTTGCATTTGTAGCTTGTATGCATTTTACTTGCATTTTTAACTTACCGCATTTACTTGTCAATCAATATTACTATATATATATATATATATATATTTTTTTTTTTTTAATTTTGCAGCAATATACGGGTAAAGATGATAGTTTTAGGAAGGTAACTTTAAAAGATTGTTATGACAAACGGAGAAAATTCAAGAATTACTTATATAGATATTTTGTTCGACCATATATTGACACACCTGAAAAGTTGAAGCATCGACCCTCAATGTATGAATTCATAAGCCAAGAGGTGTGGGATGATTTTGTACAACAAAGGTTGTCGGATAAATTCCAGTTATAGTTTTATTTAATGCACGTTAATGTTGTATTAAATTGCACTATCATTATTTATATAAAAATTAAAATTTGTTATGGTGACTTAAATTATTTGGGTTTTCTAATATGTATGTTTATAACTTTTGTAGGCATTAAGTAAAAAATATTCGGAAAAACGGCAATTAAACAAGTATTTGCATAGGATGGGTGCAATGGGCTACGTGAGATTAGAAAGAGCCATTGCATGCAATTTATTTTTATTCACATTTAACCATATTAATTTTGTCATTGTTACTTGATCACTTGCATTATTAAAATTAATTTATTTGTAACTTTTGAAGAAACTTGAAAGAGGCACCGAAGATTATGTAGACCGAGATGACCTATGGATACGGGCACGTGTGGGGAAGGATGGAAAATATGCAAATGAAGAAACTGAACATGTAGCGGAAAAAATTGTGAGTATTGTATTTTTTATGAATATTTGTTGCATATATTATTATTTAGTTCATTATTATATAAACTGATATATTTAATCATTTAAACAATATATTGTAGAATGACTTAAAGAAGAAGGCAACAGAAGGAGAAATTCGGCCCTCACCTCCGGTGGATATCCTTACACAAGCTTTGGAAAAAGAGGAGTATGGAGGTAGGCTTACAGGTCGAGGCAAAGGATACACGGTGACTAACTTTTTCCATACTCCTAAACCGAGTTCACAAAAAAAGACCAAGTCGGAGGGAAGGGGAAACAATGCAGTCTATGAGATGTTACTCTAAGGTTTGGTGGCGATTGTCAGAAATTCATGCAGCAGCAACGCTGCCCAAGTTGATACGCTCATATCGGCATGTGGTATTGACATTCCGTCACTCACTTATCCAGCCGATGATGTTGCTGCTCTTGGGACCCAAATCGATGATGTTGCTGCTCAAGGGACCCCCCCCCCCAGTCGATGATGTTAATGCTCCTAGGACCCAAGTCGATGATGTTGCTGCTCAAGGAATCCCCCAGCCGATGATGTTGATGCTCCTAGGACCCAAGTCGATGATGTTACTGCTCATGGGACCCAATCTACATCTAGGGTTGATGCTCCTCGGATCTATCCTGAGGTAATTATTTCATTATATATATAAATATATATATATATATATATGTTTAAGTGGGTTATTATTATCTATATAGCTCCCATGGTTGAAGAGCCTTACCTACCACCATGAGGTCATGGGATCGAGTTTTCAAGTTGAAGGAATATTGTCATGTGAACATATATTAATTTTTAAAATTTTTTTTTAACTTTGCAGGGTGTAAAATGCAATCTTGCACAAGGCAATGTTGGCCATATAGTAGCACGTGGCACTTTGGTACCTTTGCTGCCAACGGATATGCGCCATGGTGTGAAGCTAGGTGCAGCAAATTATAAGGTCACTGTTGATGACATTATTGATGGATTTGCACCTTTGCCTATTCCGTCATTTGACATCATACGTGTCGGTGATGCTGAAAGTGATTTGTTGCATGGCCAAGAGATCTTGTTATCTTGCCATCTGAGGAGGTATTGTTCGATGCAGCTATATATAATAATGAAGTTTAAAATAATTTCATTTTTGTTCTACTTTAAATGTTGTTTGTTGATATTTGTAGGGAAGCTCGAACAGGTCAAATGTTGAGAATGATCAAGATGATAATGTTGATCCCTTAGTTGTTACCCCAACGATCCGAGAGTTGCTACGTTGGATCAAGGACGTTGATAGCGATCATTTATGGTTTTTTAATATGAAAAAAGAGATCTTTGGGGAAGAACAACAGTTGGGCATAGCGAGGAGCGATATAAACGATTTTTGTTACATGCAAAAATTATCTTCCGAATGCATCTTGTTCTACATAAGGTAAACTAAATTTGGATGTGTTTATAACTAATTCTTCAATTTAATTAATTATAAACACTATAATTACTTGTAATCGGATTATGTAGGCATTTATGTGAGGGATTGACGGGCTCCTTCAAAGGGAATAATTGCTTTGTTCATCCGGATATTATTGCTTTGGTTGGTCATCCAAACCCTTATGAACAGATGATAAATATATTGAGTAGATGGCAAGATGCAAAAAATAATCAACTATGGTTCTTTCCCTACTGTGCAAGGTAATATTGTGTTAGTTTTAATTGAATTATGTTGTGAAAATATTAATTTCAAAAAATAGCATATTAACTAAAATATTTATTGGTGGTTTTAGGAATCATTGGATGCTATGTGTTGTTGATTTATACAAAGCAGTAGCATGGTTTTTTGATTCTTTGAAGACTCATAAGAATATAATTGATAAGGATCTAAAAACTTTGATCGACGAGTAAGTTAATAACTCTAATTTTTTTTAATTAATTATTCTTATATTGGATTTGTACTTTTGAAGCTACAATATAATCTTATACAATATTTATATTTCTATATAGTTTCGGCGTTGCATGAAACCAAAAAAGACATCTGAAAAGAAACTTTGGTGGCAAAATACTAAGGTAATTATTATATATAAACTTAGCATTATTAGTTGTTAGTTAATTTAAATACTTGTATATATTCATATCTAATATTACACAAAATTTACTGTTTGCAAATTTAGACACCGATGCAGCCCGGGAGTACGGAATACGATTACTATATTATGATGATAATGCGAGATATCATTAGGCGCAAAGTTCCTCCTCGGGACTTAAGAGGAATGATAAATTATTATTAATTTAATGATTTCATCATATTTCTATTATGTAATAATTAATATTTATGATTATTTGTATATGTATTAACATAAGTTTCTCATGTTCAGTATGAAGGTGTCACTTGGTTACAAGCTGAAAATGTCAACGAATTTAGAGATTAATGGGCAACAGTGATGATCACAAGTATCTCAAACCAATGAATATCTATGCATGGTAGTGAAATAGCTAGCTTTTGTTAATAGTTTTTGTTTGTACATATAAAATATCATAGACCAATTTGTAAAAATCGCTCATAAGGTAATATTTGTTTTGCATGAACTTTGGTTTTAAACATACCAATTTTACAATAATTCAAACAATATTAAAAATAATTAAAAGAGTAGAAACACAAAATGGAAAAGATGTTTGTGTGTCGCCTGATATTGCAAAACAAATTGAAAAAAAAAAAAAAAAACGAGCACAGTTACACTACTTAAAAATTTTAAATGGTTATTTGAAGTGAAAGTAAAACTAATTGATTAATATTTTTAGAAAAAAAAATAAAATAAAATAAAATAAAAGGTGAACAGGCAATATGCTTGAGAGTCGCCTGATACAAATAATGCAAAAAAAACAAAAATCATCACAGTTATGTGCTTAAATATTTTAACTGGTTATTTGAAGTTGAAAGTAAAACAGATTGACTAATATTTTTAGAAAACCAAAAAATAAAATAAAAGGGTAACAGGCGACGCATAATACGATTCTGCGTTGCCTGATACAAATAATGCAAAGAAAACAAAAACAAGAACAGTTATGCTTCTTAAATATTTTAATTGGTTATGTAAAGTTGAAAGTAAAACAGATTGATTAATATTTCTAATAACCAAACAAATTAAATTAAATTGTAACAGGTGATGCACAATCGTATTGTGCATCGCCTTATACAAATAATGCAAATGAAACAAAAAAAAAAAAAAACCAACACAGTTATGCTTCTTAAATATTTTTACTGGTTATTTGAAGTTGAAAGTAAAACAGATTGATTAATATTTTAAGAAAACCAAAAAAAAAAATCCAATAAAATAAAAGGGTAAGAGGCGACGCACAACACTGATACAAATATTTTGTACAAAAAAAATAATAAATCAAGCTCTCTGATGCTGCTTAAATATTTTCACTTGTTATTTAAAGTTGAAAGGAAATCAAATTGATTAATATTTTATGAAAAAGAAAAATAAATAAATTTATAGTGAACAGGCGATGCACAATATGATATGTGTCACCTCATAAAAATATTTAAAAAAAAAAAAAAACAAGCTTTGTGAAGCTGCTTAAATATATTTTCTTTTTATTTAAAGTTGAAAGAAAATTAATTGATTAATATTTACAAATATATATATATATATATATATATATGTTAATAGGCGACGCATAGAGTTGTTTATGCATCGCCTGATATCAATAATATGCAGACCAAAAAAATAACAATCCAGCTTTGTTATTTTTCTTAAATATTTTCACTGGTTTTTAAAGTTGAAAGAAAATCAGATTGATTAATATTTTATGAAAAATAAATAAATAAATATAAGGGCATCAGGCGACGCAAAATATACCTATGCGTCACCTGATACAAATATTTTTTGGAAAAAAAAAAAAAGTTCTGTGATGCTGCTTGAATATTTTCACTTGTTATTTAAAGTTGAAAGAAAATTAACTGATTAATATTTAAAAAAAAATCAAAAAAAAATAATAAATTATAAAGCAACGCATAATGTTGATTATGCGTCGCCTGATCTCAATAATGTATGGTCTAAAAAAATAAAAATCCAGCGCTGTTATTTTTCTTAAATATTTTCACTGGTTTTTAAAATTAAAAGAAAATCAGATTGATTAATATTCTATGAAAAAGAAAAATAAATAAATATAAGAGCATCAGACGATGCACAATATGCCAATGCGTCGCCTGATGAATATATTTTTGAAAAAAAAAAAAAAACTCTGTGATGGTGCTTAAATATTTTCACTTGTTATTTAAAATTGAAAGAAAATTAACTGATTAATATTTACAACTGATTAATATTTACAAAAAATAAAAAAAAAATTAATAAGTTAACAGGCGACGTATAGAGTTTGTTTTGCGTCGCCGGATATCAATAATGTCGGAACAAAAAAAAAAAATCCAGCTCTGTTATTTTTCTTTAATATTTTCACCGGTTTTTAATGTTGAAAAAAAATCAAATTGATTAACATTTTTCATTAGTGTAGCATTTAAACAATATAATTCATATAAAATATACGCATTTTATTAAAGACGACTTTGTTGGGATGAATATTCAGCGACTCTTAACGGATGCATCATGTGTTGTTGTTTCTAGCGACTTCTTGACGTCGACATTTTTCGGATGCATCGTCTATTTATTGCATTTTTACTGACGCATTAACCTTAGAGTCGAGGTTTTATTTTTTTAGACACATTTATTTCATAGCGTTGCTTAGTGGGTGTCGCTAGATCTTAATTTTCGCGTAGTGTTAGTAATAAATTTATTCAATTACAATATTAATATAATTTTTTTTTTTTTGGATTTTCATGTAAATCTACTAAATACAAAACAAAAACTCAATTCTAGAAATAAACCAAAAAAAGAAAAAGAAAAAGAGAGATCTAATTACCATGAGACGTCAAATGGACATTAGCAATCCAAACTAAAGGAAGTAAATAGCACTGTCCTATAATTATCATTGCTTTACATGTTATTTGGCATATTTAAATTAAACCGAGACTAGATTAGGGTCTTCTACATTTTTCAAAGATATTAATGATGAAATATTGGGCATTTACATTTTAATTTCAATATCATAACATTTTTGCAGAAAAACTTATTTTGTAAGTTCACTTCTACTCTAAGTTGTTCATGATTGATGAGAGTGACTTTATCATTATTGATTGTTTATTTGTCCTACAATTGAAACTTTTTTTTTTTTTTTAAAAAAAATTTGATCATCCTTCTTGGAAATCATTTTAGTTACTGCCAAAACTATATTCTTTAACTAGCTCAAGTGTATGAATATATTTCCCACTACATTTTTATGTGAGTTTCCTAAAATATCATTAATTCTTTATTAAAGGTTTAGTAGACTTCAACTAAAAATGTAAATTGTTTAATACATATTAACCGCACAATATTAAATTATTTATCACATATCAACCAAATAATATAAATATGTTCAAATAATAAGAACTAAACGTACTTTTAATCTTTATTTATTTATTTCCAATAGAAATATATATAACAATAATCATTCATTCATATGTACTATAATCTATCCACATACTTTATTTAATTGTTTTAAATATAATTTTATTTTCTATTTTCTTGTATTTTTTAAGAAATGTTTTTAAGATTTAATCTCAAACTCCTCAAATATGGCTTTACATTGTTTGCTAGATTATCAACCCTAAGCAGCTCAAGCAAATGAAGTGAAGTAGACAACAGAAAAAAATATATCTATATATATATATATATGTCTTAAAATAGTATAGGAATTAAAGTATTGTAAAGTGTAAAATAGAAATGGAGCAGGAGAAATATCCGAGAGATCAAGAGGATTAGTAGCAGTGATCCACTTTTTCTTGATAAATACTAATCCTAACATAAACATCCACAAACACACACACACACACACATATATATATAAGATGAGATAAAATAAAATTATCGAAAAACCATATTAAAGCCGTAAATATGAAGGGCACATTTATAAAAGTAATATCAATTAATTGTAAAGCAAACAAGAAAAATGACCTAAAAAACCATACTATATCCATTTATAACCACAAATGTAAAGCGTAAATTTTTAAAAGTAATACCTATTAATTGGAGAGTAAGCAAAAAATAGTAACATTACATGCCTAATAAAAAACTATAAAAATTGAAAAAAAAATTACAAAAGTGCCACCTAAGCTTTATTGACACTCATAGTATTACTATAAATGAGTGTATATGTGAAAACTATTTTATTTTGCAAAAATTTATTTTTACTTTAATATTATATACATTTTATATTGGGAAAGCTTTAGGGTGTTTATATATATATATATATATATATACATGAGATAATTGTTATGTATATGGTAATTATGTAAAATGTTTAATTTTTTAAAAAATGAATATTATATATTTTTAGATAATATTGTTATTATTCATGAATAATAATAATAATACATAAATTCAATATATTATGAATAATAATTATTTTAATAAATATTAATTAATAATACAAAATCAATTTTGTCTATTTTTCTTGCTTAGTGTAACAAAAATCTATTTAATAATGAAGATATTCATTTTAATATTCTAAAAATTTTAATGTTTAATTTTTTTAAATAATTAATATTATACAAATTTATAATGTCATTGTTAAAAAATTAGATGAACAATAATAAAATCAATTCTATCTTGGTAAAATTAAGTTTTTTACAAAAATTTATAATATAATACTATCTTGCACCAAACATCATATAATGATAATTCAATAGAGGCTAATATAGCACAAGTAATTTAATGCAAGCTAATAATACAGTACTGCTGACCAAACAGACCTTGCAAATATTATTTTTCTAAAAAAATAATAATAGTTCACAAAATAAATGATATTAATTTATTGATTTGATTTGAATTGAATTACATTTATTCTTTTTTCGATGATCTATGTATCCATTTTTATGTTATATTTGTTTGTTAACTAATATGATAATAACACGTTGTTTATGCCACAACATTTGTTAACTCATTGGTATGTTTAAAAAAAATGATAGAGTCATCAATTTTTTTCATCAAATTCTATTATTCAAATGATGTGAGAGGATATTATTATGTTCACTTTCTATGAGTCTAGGGTTTAGTTTTGTTAACCACTAGTAAACGAGATTTGGAGAAAAAAATTTATAACCCTCGTAGTATTCTTAATTACTGGTAAAGGAGATTGGAGAAAGAAAAAAAAATTAGTCACCCCAACAGCATTGAACTTACCCTTTTTTTTTTTAAATCCACATGAATATATAATTTTTTTTCCCATGAGCCATTGGGCCTTTTTTTCTTTTGTTAGAGAATAGTTCGGCTGTACTCTATGCTTCCATGGGAACTGGGATCTTTTTCTTATTATGACTTATCTATGTATCTATGTAATATATAAAAGTAAAATAGTTAATCTTACATGTCATCCTCATATTCTTTTAATTTTTTTAATTTTGCTCTAAAACCATTAAAAGAAAAAATCATCTTTCCTTTTTTTTTTTTTTTGATTTATGATTCTATAAAAATATTAATCAATAGTAAATGGAACAATTATTTAAAAATATAATTTTTCTTTTTATTTTTTATTGATTGTATTAAAAAATATATGTTTTTATTATTATAATATTATATAATTGTTGGAAGAGTATGAAACTTTTTATCTTTTATGGATATATCCAAAAATATATAAAATATATTATTATAAAATAACAATAAGTATATATTATTATTTACTAATAATAGCTAACTATATATTTATTTTTATAATATTATAAGTATAATTACCACATATGTGAAATGAGCAGCAAGTTGATTAATTGAATATTATATATTTCGGACATGAAGTGAAAAAATAAAATATATATCTTATTATTATGATATTATATATGACATAAATTGTATTAGATAGATATATATATGGTTCCCTTAATAAAATGTATTTTAAATATTTTTATATATACAAATATGATTATAAAATTATATTATATATATATATATATTCTACTTTTATATATTATATAAATTGTTGGTAATAATGTATATTTTATATTGAAAATTTTACTATAATAAATATTGACAGGCACATTAAATATAGGTCATAATCAAATTATATATAATATTGAAATAAAATATATACAAAACTTCATAAATTATATATAATTTGATATCAATCTGTGTCATAATGTACAAGTCGACACATATAGTAGTGAAACTGTATATATATATATATATTGAGATTCAAATTATTATTAATTAAGTTATAATAAGAATAATAATAATAATAACAACAACAATATTAAATATAATTAAATTATATTATAATGATTTAATATAAAAAAAATTAATTATTTATAAGGAATCAAATAATACATTTGAATTTGAATTTCATAGATGAAAAATATTATATATATACATTTGAATTTAAATTTTATAGATGGAAAAAATTAAATAGGTATGAAAATTGTATATGTATGAGAAAAATTAAATAAGTAAACACATTTGAATTTAAATTTTATAATTAAATATATTATATATAAAGTTCAAACTTTTAGTTCTTGACAAATTTTTATGATATAGATTAAAAAAAAATATAAGATCCAAATATACTTAGTAACAATAAAACTTTTAAATAAGTTTTTAAGTATGGCCGAGCAGATTGATTTTATCAACTAGATCAACACTAACAAGATGCAGTGAATGTTCAAAATTCAAGTCATAAGATTTTAGAAGATCCTAAAGTTTGATGATAAATCGAAAATTAGTAGTATTGAGATGATTTTATTGAATGAATATGTTTTGTTTTTTTTTTAATTATTATTATTATTTATTTCAATATATCAAATTTATATTTATTTTTAATTTGGTATTTTAGATTATTTTAATTTAGTTTTAAAACACATAATACATATAATATAATTTAAAATTTTATATATAAACGTGCAAGTAATATACAATAACATCAAAACTTAAATATTATTATTTATGATATTATATATATATATATATATATATATTATCTATATTATATATAAAAATAAAATAGTTAGTAAAAAAACTTTTCCACATGTCTTTATTATATTTGAATACAAGTAATTATTATAAATTATTTTTGAAATAATTGATTATAATTATATATACCGTACATTGTACAATGATTAATAATTAATGCTAGTGTCACAAATATTAACTAATTATGTATCATATTTTACCTTTATTTGAGATTTGTAGAATCGCATATTTGTATGTAAGAAACATTTAAATCATAAAACAAAGAAAATGACGAAAGAAAAAGATATACCAATTAATCAGTCTCATTTGATAAAAATCCTTAAAAGGCTAATAATAACTATATATAATAACTCAATGATTATGCTCCAATGCAAAATAAATATACTTAATTCAATTTTCATCTTATAATAATTTTAATTATAATGTGATATTGTAAAATAATATAAAATTATTTATTAAAACTATTATAAGACGGAAATTGAATTAAGTAAATAAGTTTTATAGTATAATTAGTTTTAAAATTACCTAATGTTTATCAACCTTTATAACTTTTTTTCTTTTTTCTTTTTTAATTTTATGTTTTCTTACCCACACTAATTTTGAGATCATGTATATTGTTTGATACATGATGCTATCATATTAATACACATAATAATTCATTGACAAATTAAAAGTTCCTTAAAAAGCCTTTCAATTTCTATACTAATCACGTGCACATTTTTTGCCTAATAATATTTCTTAAACTTGAATATAACAAAAAATATGGTAGAATATAATTTTAATTTTTTCCATTTTACATTTTGGCCTTCCAAACATTCAATTCCGGTTCCTTCCCTGCTCCTAAGATCATGGTTGGATGATAGACCAAATAATATATCAACTTAATTTTATGCTCAAACATGACTATGCCAGACTCTCTTTTTTTTTTTCTTTTTTTTTTTAATAATTTTTTTTCCCCCTTTGGTTGATAAGAATTTGTTTTTTGGAGTGCATAAGAAACTCTGTACAAGGGAGGGTGGTCATCTCTGATGGATTGATAGCTGCTGGTGGTGGAGTGGTGGCATGGCATTGCAGCAGCTGAACCAAAAGCTGCCTCCTCCACTGGAATTTTTCAAATACCAACAATCAAATACCATATCCAGATGCCACGTGGCTATGCCTACTCTATCACTGCTTCTGAATATGGTCAGGGGAATTTTTGTACAACACCATAGAAAGCTGAGGCAGATTTTTTTTTCAAACTACCCACTTTTCCCTTCTTCTTTTTTATATAAAAATTATTTATTTCTTTATAAAAAATTATTTTTAGTAGACTTTTTGTGGTACATACTGTGGTACATATCAATGAGGAAGCTAGCTGTCTTTTACACTTTGCATTTTGCTAATCAGCTGTCGTTTGTACCTTTTGCTCTCATATGTGTCTGTTTGTAGAAGAAAGAAAAAGAAAAAAAAAAGAAAAGAGTAAAAAAAAAGAAAAAAAAAAAGGGAAGGTTCAGCTATTTGGATGGGAACATTCAGATTTAAGGGGGAGAGAGAGAGAGAAAGATGAGAAAAGCTTTTTACAAAGAGTCATAGGCTTTCGGCCATCCTATTGGGCCACATAACTCGATGTATTGGCATGCCAGTAATCTGTAATATTCCAAACTTTTTTTTTTATTATTATTTTAAAGAATTTGGAGGGGTTTTGTAAAATCTCAAGACTTCTCTTCGGCTTCAAAAAAAGAAAAAAGAGAAAAAAGTTGCCGGTAAAAGTTTTTTGGACTAATAATTCCATGAACTTTTTAAGATTTTGTATTGATAATTATATATAGAGAAAGGGAATAATAGTGAAGAGTAGAAGGCATAAATTCCTCTCTCTCTCTCTCTCTCTCTCTCTCTCTCTCTCTCTATATATATATATATATATATATATCATACTATTTTTATTAAACTTATAATTTTATGCATCTTATTTTACATATAGCATTACTTTTCTTTTCCCCTGTTTTAAGCCGTTCACACTCTCATTTAAGAAAAAGGAAAATGAACAATTTTCTTTCAAAAACAATTTCTCAAGAAGTCTTTACAATTTTCTTTCAAAAACAATTACTCAAGAAGTCTTTTTTTTTTTTTTTTTTGGGGTAATATACTCAAAAAGTCTTTGTCTAAAAGAGAAGATGCCGACAACATTTATTATTTGTTAATTTATTATTTATATTTTTTTTGTTATTATTAATTCATTGATATATTATAAAATATTGTTCCCCTGTATTTTTAATGTTTGTTGTAAGTGCTTGGGTTGGGAGCCTCAAAACATAAAAGTGGCATGAAAGTTGTCTCCGTTATGCCTCAGAAAGAAATATTTTATATTATTTTACTTTCACAATTTCATACATATCACAGGAAGAGAATCCAAAGAAACCAAATAGAATTTAATAGAATTTTCTTTTTAAGCAAAAAAAAAAAAAAAAAAAAAGAATTTTCTATTTTTTTCTTAAAAAAGAAACTATAAAGAAATATTCGAACATAGAAATAGTTATCAAAAGCTGTGATACGTATACAAACATAGAAATAGTTATCAAAACCAATGAAACTTGACTGTTTTCAAAACATGCCATCAATGCAGATATTTTGTATTCAAAAACACTGCTACAGAAAACTCACGTGTTGGTGAATTTAATTGATAAATTACTCCCATTTCAAAAAATTATTGTAAATGTGTAAATTTATTTCTTTAGAATCTTAATTAATTACCATATTATTCTACTAATTTTCATCACTTTGAGTTAAACTTGATGAGCATATTTATGTTTTTATGGCTGAAAAACAAAAAAGCTTGTCCCATTTCATTAATATTCTAATATTTTCAAGACCCACCAAAGCAAAAGAACGAAGAAATTAAGAAGCAAATAATTAAAAACCCATCAAGAGAAAAATGAAACTTTTTTTTTTTTTAATTACTAAACAAAAAAAAAAAAAAAAATTTAAATACCAAAATCAAAATCAGTGCGTACACTACTCCGCTTTTTTTTTCAAGACTGATTACTAGTTGTTGCTTGCGAGCTGTTGTTGTGTTGGTGTCGCTGTTGTTGCCGCTGGGGTGGTTGCTCTTCTTCTTCTTCTTCTTCTTCTTCTTCTTCCTTAATCTCTTGCTGTATCTCTACCGGCATCGCCACCGGAACTTCCACGCCGGAAGTGTTCGCCGGCGGCCGCGGCGGCGGTGGCGGAAGATCGACTCTGCCGTCGAGACAAGTCGAGCATTTCCTCTCCACCCAGCCTTCGAAATCGTACTGCCCATGACCCATAATGGGTCGACCCGAACAGAGCCTGCCAATCATACCGGCTATGACTCCGAGGATGGTGATCACCGCGAGAACGGCGATAACGGGTCCAACCGACCCGTGACCTGAATGGGTTGTGTAAGCTTGCTGGGTCATAGCCGTGGGAGGTGGCTCTTGGTCTATTGGTGTAGTAGACATGTGGAATATCCAAAAAAAAAAAAAAAAATTGCTTTTGGGATTTGGGATTTTAAAGGGACTTGGGGGGTTTTAGAGGTTCTTCTAATTTTGCAACTTGAAAAGACAAAAAAAAATGCAGAGAAATGGGTAACAATGAAAATTTTGTAATAAAGATTGCCAAAAGAGACAAAAGGGTGTTTATTTCTGTCAAAGTTTGAATCCAGAAAGTGCAACAAGTTTCAAGCTTCTGTGGGCTGGGGAAACAGTAAATTTTGGTGGGTAGGAGGAGTTCATTCAGAGTAAAAAGAAAATGCAGGAAAATTTGTGTTTGGGTATTCATAAGCTTTTTAAGGAAAAAAAAAAAAAAAAAAAAAAAAAAAAAAAGAGGAAAGATTTTCTTGGGTTGGGATATTCTTTTTCCTATATATTATTACTTGAGCTTTTTTCTGGGGGATAGAGAATTTTGATTTGAGTTTTATGGTAAAAATGAGAGTGGAGACCAGAGAAAATGTGGGGAACGAGGAGAAGAGGAGTGGGGATGTACGGGGCACAAAAAATTCAAAGACTTTTGAAATTGTTGAAGAGCTTTCTCAGGACCTTTTCTAGTACTGCAAGAAAATATGGAAAAAATGAAAAAAAAGTACATCTTTAACTTATATTATAATGAAAAAATGGCCAATGAACTTGATGTGCATTGTGCAATGATCCTATGCTTTTGAAAACTTGCATGTTACGCAGAGACTGAGCTAGACAGAGATGGGCTAGGAAGTTTTGTTGTCGTTTTATTTTTCTTCTGTCTGGTTCATTATTATTAGTCGTTTTACTCTTAATCAGATGCACCTTATTTTCTTTGAAACGATTTTAGAATATTTTCTATTTATTTGCAATTTTAATATCATAAAGGATATAGAAATAATTAAAATTTCTCTATTAGTTTCCAAAATACATAGATTTTGAGAAATCATTAGGTCGAGAATATTTCTCTTCAAGGAACAAATTTCAAAGTAACAGAAAAGGGGTTTTAATTTAATTTTAGAATTAAAAGGACTATTTATATCACTTATAAATAAGTTTGCTACTAGAGAATCCCAAACGATGGATCCTAAGGTGGCAAAAGATTAGCTGATCTATGGTTTATATTTTGTCTTTCACTTTTTTTTTTTTTTTTTATCGAGAAATATATTGATCGATTTCCAATTATTACTATATTAATAATCTTCATTTGAATTCAAATTAAAATTCTATATCAAATTTGATAACTTTTAATACTTATCATATATATATATATATATATTTTATTTAAGAAGAAAATTCCCTAGCTAAAGGATTTTTATATATAGTTGGGCTCAAATGACGTCGACTATGATTTTAACATCAAATTCGTTTTTATTAGTCATTAAATTGCTTTAAGAATTGTGGTTTAAAAATCATTTAATGACCTAATTATATAAATTATAAAGATATTAAAATTTTATTTTAAAAAAATAAATTTATAAGGATTAAGGAATTATAAATGTATTTTTAAATATAATCTATTAAAATAATTTAATAATTGATAAAAAAAAGTTTTGATGATAAAATTATTAAGTTAAGCTTATATAAGTATAATTATACATGTATATACACATGCATTGTTTCCGAGTTAAGAATTGGAAGGATACGACAAAAGTGAACGAAAAGATAAAGAAAAGATTAAGAATGGTGGCCCGATTAGCTTTAGTTTTCATTGACAATCTAACTTTTGTGTTTTGCCACAAGGTGGGAGAAAATGTTTAGCTTTTTGACCTTTATCAAAAAGTGATATCCTAGTGCCTTAGAAGAAACTACTTTAAAAATGAATGTTTGTTTTTCTAATTAGCATGACAGCTTAATTAAATTAGGCTATTGGGTTTTTTGGTGCATTAAAATCATTTTATACTCCATCCAAAAAAAGAAAATGAAAATGAAAATGAAAAGCTAAGATCCTATTTATAAGCTTTTAAATTGCTTTAAGTACTAAAATTTAAAAATATATTTAAATAAATTTAAAAAAAAAATTAATTTGTACTCGTAGGGTTTATATAATTTAAAATTAATTTTAAAATTTTAGTTATTAAATTAATTTTAAAACTAATAGTAAAGGCACTAACGCTAAACTTATTAGAAAGTTACAATAAAAAAAAGTGAATAGATATATAAATATATTTTGATCAGATTACAATAACTTCTACTCTAAAAGGAAGATTACAATATATATATATATATGTATATATTTGTTCTTTTTCTTAGTAACTATATACATCATCCTTAGCGATTAAGTTTTATTTCATTGATGGATTTGGGATAAGAGTAAAAACCACTTATTAATTAAGTAATACTCCAAATGACGAAAAGAAAATTGTAATGCTTAATTAAGTAAAATGCAGGGGATGAATGCCAAATTAAAAGAAGTACATATGTGCTTAATTTGAGTTAGTTCTCAACTTAATTAAAATTTACTTTAATTTTTAAATAGTTTCACTCATCAATTATGAAACAATATGTCAAATATTTATAAGCTTTTTTGGGGCTTTGTTTCTTTTTTCGTAATCTTTTACACATTTTTTATTATTTTTATTTTTATTTAAGTTAGCATTACTGTCTATATAGAATGCTTGTATACACGCTAGCTGGATGATCAATTTTGTCAAAACACCGAGTAATCTATAACATTTATGTAGCACTGTTATTTTTAATGTCTTCTAAATATTAACGTGTTGTACTAAACCATCCACAGCTTATAATAAGTCACGTGTTATATTGTTATTGCTTTTGTATGATTAACATTTTCGGCATGTTTGGATAGAGATAAAATTAGTAGAAATATAATTTTTTTATGAAAATGAAAAATTTTTTTTATTTGAATGTTTATTATATGATGGAAAAGTATGATCCAGTGAATTAGATTCCCACCAATATAGGAAAATATATGGGAAATTTGTTCCTATATATATAGGTATCATTTTGAAAATCCCAAAAAAATTAGTTTTGAAATTTTTTAAAAATATATATTTATCCTTAATTTATTATATAATCTTAAATTTAATTACTTATAAATTTTAACTTTACTATTACTTACCAAACAAACCAAAAGAAAAATTAATTATCAGGAAACTGAATCCTAGAAAACTAAATCCCGATAATTATTTTCCTTTTCAACTTTGAAATTTTCCAAACGGACTTTTTATGTATTAGATTAGGTAAAAAGATCATACAAGAAATTCATCACAATTTTCTCATTATCATCTAAAGAAAAAGAAGTATACTTTAATCAACATTTGGACTGGTTTGAATCTGATATTTTGAAGGTCCTAATTTCCATTCAGACACATTATTTCCTTCCTTTATGCTATAAAAAACACATTTTTCATTTAAAACTTGAATATCTATCACGTTATAATAACATTTTTCATTTTGTTCTTGTGGTAAAAAACATTGGCCATCCACAATCTTATTTTCTTCCATCACAATCACTATATTTGTATGCATTTCAAGAACTACTGCAGAATACCATTGATGTCCAGGTCTCCAAGTTCACGTTGCCTCCTGAAGCCCAAATTTGTAGTTTAATTGCCACCTTAATTTCTCTTCCTTTCTTTAACTCTTGTGTCACTACCACTACATAAATCCTACCATAAGAAGTAGAACATGAATATATATATATATATATATATATATCAATAAAAATGGAAAAAATTGCAGACTTGGTTTTTGTTCAAAGTCTAACATATATGTTGTGAAAGAGTTGAAGGGAAAAAGTAAACATTGAGAGAATAATAGATGAGCAGAGAGAGGTAAAGAGAATCTAATCTTTAAAAGCAGAGAATATATCTGTGTTGCAGTGTGAATGATGATGATAATGATGATAAAGATAGCTCATCATGATATATATACATACAATACTTTTTGGCAGATCCAACTATTTCTAAAGTAGGGTACTTAAGAGATAGTATTATTACCCCCAAAAAAAAAAAAAAAGAAAAACAAGAAAAGAAAAGAAAAGGGTATTTAAGAGGTAGCCCAGAGAAAATATTACAAATGGTTTTGACACAGAGATCTCAATGTCGTTGTACAAAGCATTCATCAGGGCATCTACCAGCTTTTCTTTTAATTTTTAATTTTTAATTTTTGTTTAATTTTTTGAATTCAACTACCTTGTCGGCTTCTTTTTGGAACTCTGTGCATTTCACAAGGGGTTTTACCTTATTTTACCTATTTTTATTTTTGATTTTCCCATAAAATTGAAACCCTATTCTTTTTTTTTTTTTGTTTTTGTTTTTTTTTCCCTCTCCACAAATTCCCATGTGAGAAAGTGGGAAAGAGGGAAAAGAATGAATAATTATAAAAGCAGGATGTATTTGTTTCTGTAAGGATCTGAAGTACAAAACTTGTGTGAGTGGTGATGATGATGATATCAGAGTTAGATCATATTCTAGCCAGTGGTCAGCAGAGGCTCGGTTAACGTAATTTTATGCCAAAGGAGTGGATGATTTAGGAAATCTTATCACCAAAAGTTGATTCGGTTTCGTAAGTCTTACTATTGCTTGGATTGGAGGAATTATTAATATAGACGAATGCAAATTGTTTCATCAAAGTGGATAGATATATCATTCATTCAGTATTATAAATGTATATCAATCTTTATCTTTTCTGTATTATAAATGTATATCAATCTTTATCTTTTCTAACTTTTTTTTTCCGTAAAAAAAAAAAAAAATCAAAAGAACATTTTGAAAAGTCGAATTCAAACCCAATTCATATTTATTCTATTAGTTTAAGTAATTTATTTTTTTGACAAATTTATAATTAACAGAATCTTTTAGGAATAGATCGGTCGTTTTCATAAGTTCGATTAGATTTTTTTAAGATTCTAATGCTCAAGTTCCAGCTAGTATGATATCAAAACCACAAGCAGACACAAGAAAACAAAGAAATCATGGTAAGCATCCAAAACAAGGAAATCGTAGTAAGCATCCACTGCATATAATTAATATATCTAACCAATCAATCTCTTATCTAGTCCACATTATAATATTAGACTAAAGATATATATATATATATTTCTTTAAATTTAAAAAGTTAATCTGATAGATTTTTATAGTATAGTATTATCAGATCAATTTGATCAAAAGGTTAATAATTTTATAAACAAACACTGTATTATTTATGTATGTATTTGTCTTCATAGCTCCACTAATTGACACATAAACTGCACATGAAAACACTTTCATACAAGTACCTAACATTACATATCTTAACCAATTAATTGACAAGCCCACATTTCTTTCTAATTTGCCCTTTTTGCCCTGTCAGGATTCCAAGATTGCCCATCTTGACCATAGATGCTGCAAAATCACTGGAGAAAAGATATGGATATACATTATAGGAATTGACCCATTGAGCTGTTCTTGGATCAGCTGTCAAGGCCTGATCAGATTCAAGGAGGCCTGTGTTGTTCACGAGATTTGCGTAATACATGTTGTCGAATCTGAAGGTGCTGGTTGGGTCAAGAGGAGCAAGATTGGTGTTCGATGAGTCCTTGTTTGGACACATGGATTGCAAGCTAGGAAGGAATGAGGAATCCAGTGTTGGGTCAGGCTTGCCAGAACCTTTGAAGTCAAACAGCCTCCTCTTGAATGTGAAGCATTGAGCAAATCCTATGGTGTGTCCTCCTATATATATATATATATATATATTAGACAAAAAGAAAGAATGTTAGTCTATGCTAAATATTGTTTGGAAACAGAACTTCGAGATAAAATTTGAAATGTTAGAGAATATATTAGATTGAACTAAAATTGTTTTATTTATTTATTTATAATGCAGTCCAGCATTCCAAACGAGCCTGATCTTCAATTAATTAAAAGATAAATAAATAACCTGAGAGGACTACAACGTCCTTAACGTCAAGACCCTTTGATGTGAATTTGGTGATGATATTCTGAAGAGGTTCAATTGGTGATGGTATTTGATCAGTGGCTGCTTTCTCACTTGCTGTTGTTCCATCTCGTCGGCCTAAAGGGACTTGCCAAAAAGGTCCACCAGCCTAAATCAGAAAGATATATATATATATATATATATGTATACATATATATATGTATATGTGACTGTTAATAGTCTATTATCTGTGTAGAAATAGATGATCAACTTTAATAAGTAGAGAAAATGCAAAAGAATGTGAGGAGGAAGTACCTGGACGACGGCTTCCCTAGCTGCAAGAGTAAGAATGTCAGCACATGAAACAGTTGATGGACAAAACTTCTCCGCATCTTCTTTTATAAAGTCGATGACTTCAAAGCCTCGAAGCGAATTCCGGTTTGGTGGAGCATTCTTTTCCCCTTTCATATTGTCTCTGTCGTCAAGAAGCACCGATGCATCACATCCCTATAAATTACACACAAAACCAAGATTGATCAATTTCATACAACACCATATACAAAATTAATATATATCAGTTTTGTTAATTCGATAACCGTAATCATGTATCTTTGATAAAATGTAAGGGTTTATAATTCAAACATAAAAAAAAAAAAAAAAAAAAAATTGAGTTTTAGTCTTTATCCTAGTACTTTTAGAGAGTCGGAAAAACATCCGAATTTAGATATTTTGTTTAATTTCTTAGGAGGATTATAGGTGATATTGAAACATTGTAATTTTTGTTTGTTATATATTATATATGATTATTCTTAGCATCCAACTTCTCTGATTCCCCTTCAAAAGTGTCAGAGTAATATCTATATATTCGTGAGGAATATTCTAATTAATAATTGCATCTTAATGGAATTAATATAATGGTTGAATACGCGTTCTTGTAATTTTGTCAACAAAATGAGCATAAATTCTTATAAATCTACGAACCAAATAGTACCTTAACTAAGCATATTCAATTCTTAATTTCCAGGAACAAAGATGGTAAGTTTAAATTGCAATGAAGGTTTGTTTTCTTAGCTATTTAATCCCTGTCCACAACCTTGATCTGTTCACGACAAGGCATCTATTGATGATTAATGACTCTACACATCCACTTTCTTCTTTTATTTATTTTTTTATTTTGTTATATTAGGTTGGGAAAATATGAACATGATCATTATCAAAAAATAGTAGATTTTACTACTGAATTGTGACTTTACATTTTTATTATTTATACGTTGTGTAGGTATATAAAATTATTGTCGGTCCAGTACCTTTTAATATATACTTTTACACCTACACATGTTTAAATAGTTATCTTAATATTTTTTTTTCCAAAAAAAAAAAAAAAAAACCATGTGGGTTTGCATTTTTATGGAGACAATTTGGTGTGGCAAATCCACCGTTTTATTTTCCCCAGTAAAACTTGAAGTTCGAATCTCCAATATCGAAAAAAATAAAAAATAAAAAACGTTTTTTATACATGTGAAACTAAAATTTCGATAAAAAAAGAAGAATAACGGTGATCTAAGCTTTTCAAAACTAACGGTTAGTTTCAAAGGAAAATATTATGAAAATGACACAAAATTTTAGTTTTAAATTTAATCTTAGTACAAAAGAAGATAAGAATATGAAAAGACAAAAAAAAAAAAAAAAAAAAAAAAAAAAAAGGAAAAAGAAGAAACTTTACATTGACTATACAATCATGAAAATGCAAACGGAGGAGTGAAGCTGCCATCCGGGAGTCGTTTCTGACAGCTGCCCAAACAGCGTAGCTGACCATCGATTGTAAGTGTGGGCAGGATTTGTCATAGAAATTGTAATCAAGCTGGCTACGAACAACAGAAGGATACATATGAACAAGAGGGAACACAAAAATTGCTAAAAATAAAGGCAGTGTGAAAAACGAGCAGAGGTTTTGATGATGATCATGAGCCATATCTGGCATTATATTTAATTCTCTCTACAAACTAATGCTCATATATTTCTGAGTAGACAAAAACTCGGTGGGGGATTTATAGGCAAACATAACTGAAAAATTCAAACTAAATTCATTGGTTGATAGTGATAGAGGCAACATCCCATTATGGTTGATACCTCAGACCTAATTAATGGCCAAGTCTACAACCAAAATATTTTATTCAACTTCATATAATTCATTTGTGGGAGATAAGTACTTTTGATAACATGCATTTTTTTTTCTCTCTCTTTTCAAAATGTTCTACTTTATTATTATTATTTTTCATAAAGAATCTCAAAACTTTTTTATGGACAATATATTTTTATCTTATATTCGGAATATGGTAATATAGATACTATAAAAAGATGTTATTTTAATTAATAATTTAAATTAAAAAATTCAAATTGTAAAGTAATAATTCTTAATATTTGTCATAGAATTTTCATCTAAAGTGGAAGCTTATTTCAACAGATAAATATTGTATGTTTTTATGTAAAACATACGAGATCAACCTATAGTAAATCCTATTCTTTATCAACCTTTTGATTTTTTTAATAGATGGATTTAAAATTAATTAGTAGCTTATATATGTTTTATGAATTACCAAAATGCTATTTTGTTAAATTGAACTTCTTATGGACCCATAGATGCTATTAACCTATTTTAAAATTTTTAACTTTGAAATGATCTTATAACTGATAAAAAAAAACTAAAACCATCATGTCATGTATATGGTACTACAAAATCAATTACTCTAATTTTTCAAGAGATCACAAATTAAGTGTTTAAGTCATCTTACCATAAAAAAAAAATTTTAAATAGTTAGATTCAAATAAAATTAAACTTTTTTGTCCGGCCGAAAAATAAATAAATAAATAAAAATAATGTCGCAACCCCTTATAAGGATAAAGTCTCAACCAATATAGATGAAACAATTCAGTTCATAATACTTTAACTACTAATGATAACTTTTAAAATTGATAATGATTACATATGATAATTCTAAATCTTACATTCAATAATAGAATAGGCCTGATGCTAAAATTTCCTTCTCAATCTATCAGGAAAAATATTATAAATTTTTATCAGATCAATGTAATAATGTTATATTTAAAGTCCCAAGTTAAAACTATTGAATTTGCCTAGTTTGTTTAATTGGACCGGGCATATGTTTTGTGTGTATATATATATATATATATATAGCTAACTTAGTGGTGCATGAACCTGCCTTAGCTAGTTTTGATTAATTAGATAAAAGAATGCAAATTGAATAGTTTGGAGATTGTGTTTTTGAAGACTTTTTTCTTGGACAATATATATTTTAATTAATATATGGATTTCAAAACCATGCGCATCAATATTCAAAAGTCAATTAAACTACTTGCTTGTGTTCTATTAAGGAATGTTTTGCGTAGGAGATCTGAAGCGACAATGCTAAGTAATGGAACCTCCACTCAACATATCCTATATATATACAATCACACAACTCGTGAATCAAGCACTCATCATAGAGTGATCAAACTCATAATTACTTTATATATTCCATGATCATGGTATTGGCTTATATATGCAGCAACCGCCACAATATTGCGTTAATTCTACATGTGCAATTAATACTTTTCTGATGCTTACAGGGATCTCAGCTATGCTAATGGATAATGAGTTTTATTTATACTTTTTAATCCATTGTAAGTTAGTGTATTCATCAGTCGTCCACTACGTACATTACCAACCAAAAAAAATAAATAAATAAAATAAAATAAAATTGGAGAAATATTTCATTTACAACTTTGAAATTTAGGGAAAAAAAAACATTTTTTTAAATTTTAAATAAATCATTCACATGTTTTACACCCTTTAGAGGCAGTTTGGAATTACTCTTATATTCTTAATAAAATTAGATTATCTTTAGAAGCTTTACTTTTATTTTTTATTTTGTATTAATTAATTTACAGGCTTCAAAGTTTTTTTATTTTATATTTTTAATTAAATTTAATTTAAACTATGTGATAATTTTTCTTTTTTTATTAAAAAACAAATAATAATTTTAATTACATAAGTTTTTAAGTAATTTATATATTTGACAAATACATTTAGATAAATATATTTGAAAAATCATAATATATTTAGTTAAATATAATTGATAAATTGTAATACGTTTTAATACATTTAGTTAAATATATTTGGCAAATTATCATTTAGTTTAAAAATTTTATATTAAAATCATCACATATATTTTTTAACTGTAAAACTGTTACATAATTTAAATAAAATTAGTTTAAAATATAGATTAATTAAATTTTCAAGTCTTCAAATTAATTTTTATAAAATAGACAAAAAATTAATTAAAATTTTAAAATTAATCCAATTCAACTAAGAGCATAGAGGTAATTTAAATTGTCACTAAGGGTTAGAATCATTTATTATAAATTTGAGAAATGTTTTTGTATTTATCTCAAATCTCCATAGGATATAAATGAAATATTCCTATTTCTTTTAATTATCACATAATATTATATTATATATGATTTTTATTTTTATTTTTCACTATTATTTTGTTTTGTCTTAACTTATCAATATATGTAACGCCTTGTGTGTGTGTGTGTGTGTGTGTAAATGTATATATATTTGTATGATAAACTTATGGTAAAAATATCTAATGAAGTAAGCCATGTCATCCATATTAATTGCTTGCTATATGGGGTAAAAATTAGTAACCAAAGTTTAAATAAATATTCAGTCAACCGTGCAACTTTTGTGGGTTGGTACTTCTCCATTTGTGTTTTATTGATTAAAAATAGTTACATGATTTGACATCATCTAGACATGTGGTTTGTTACTTTTTACCTTAAGATCCTTACTATTATGCTATCTATGATATGTCTATTTTTGCTTAAGTAATGTTAAAGATATTAAAATATTCAGTAAATTTCTTTATCAAAAGTTATGGTAAAAATATTATTGATTGATATATTTATAAAATATAAATATATAAAAATAAATTTTTAAATAGATAAATAAATTAAAAAATTAATTAATTAAATATTACTACATTGTCATATTATTGGTAAATAAATTTGGTTAATATTTTGATAACTTTAGCATTATTGTTTTTGCTTTTGTATAAAATTTGATTAGATAATATTTTTTACTAAAAGTGTACATTTAATTTAAAAAAATAAATTTAATAATAAACACAACTTCTCCTTTTTTATTTATTTATTTATCATTAAGATGTGAGGAAGTCAATTTTGATGGCCTTTGCCACCAGGGTAATAAAAAAAACTTAAATCATATGATTATTATTATTATTGCTATTATTTTTGTCACAGTATGATAAGTTGAGGAAGTAGTAGTGCTCTATGAACCATGAACCAAGATGTATTTGACAAAGAATTTTTTAACAGTCATATTGGATTTTGGATAGGTATATATATAAAACTTTGCATAAATAATGATAAATTATTCATGGTTTTTTTCCCTTTCTTCTTTTCTTTTATGTGTGAGAATTTGCACTTTAGATCCAATATGTAATTATGGAGATTTATTGCCTTGATTTTATATACGTTACTATTGGATGTAT
This sequence comes from Ziziphus jujuba, assembly GCF_031755915.1. NCBI lineage: Eukaryota > Viridiplantae > Streptophyta > Magnoliopsida > Rosales > Rhamnaceae > Ziziphus > Ziziphus jujuba. The sequence goes on along the minus strand of NC_083387.1, from coordinate 11,245,259 downwards.
TTATTCAAGGGCCAAATTGATATCTATCAATTTTTAAAATGACAAAAAAAAAGAAAAAAAAAGAAGAAGATATTTATTAAACAGGTTGATTGCACTTGGGTATTCTATATTTTTAAGATCTTTTAATTTAAATTCTTAAATTATTCGACTTAGCCATTTAAATCCTTTTTTTTTTCGATTCTTAGCAATTTGGACTTTATTTAGCTTTTAACTGTAGGAGCGTTTTACGGGATTATTATTAACCTATATCAATTTTTAAATTAGATGATATAAAGAACAAATTTAAAATTATTCTAAAATTTTACACTTTAATACCCTTTATTATTATTTTTTTAAAAAAAAAAGCTTATATACATTTTTATTAGTATTAAACTATATCAAATTTTAAATTAAAAATATTAAAAATGCATATTTGTATAATTAATTTTAAAAATTTGCACTTGTTTTTTTTAATTCGAAATTTGATACAATTTAACATTAATTTGTGAAATGGTTATGAAACTCTCTGGTTAAAAGTAAAAAAAAAAAAAAAAAAAAATTCAAATTGTAACAAATTAAAAAAACCAAATTGTTGTGTGAAAAAATTATATAATTATATAAATGAAAAAAAAATTGAAAATCAAAAATATTGGAATATAATTAATTCTTATAAAAAATTCACTAGTTTTATTTTGATGTACGGCCTGCATGCTTGCGTTTGTGACGAGGAAGATGTACACAAGAAACAATAATATCAAGGGAAAATACATACACGTGATCACATACATTAAAAAAAGAGAGACGTCCAAAACATGAATAAGAGGTCGTGCAATGTTATTTTAAAGCTAATTAGTCAATGTGGGTGGAGATAAGCCATCACTATTTACAAGTGTAAATAAGCAGTGGAAATACAAGCGTCAATGCACGAAAGGCTAATAAAAGATATTTCACCAGCCACTTGCTCAATTTACAAGTGTGATTGCACTTTCTGTTACTACTCTATTTCAAAATTAATTATAACAAAGTGCACCACTATATCAATCCAATATATAGTTGGAAAAAAAATTATAAAAAAATAAAAAAGCAAACCAAAACCCTAGCCTTATTTACTTTGACTGATTAGTTTTGTTTTATTAATCGGATGGCCTCAAACCCGTTGAGCTTGACTAACCATTTTGTAGGTGTCCATTTTGAAAAAACACTCAGTTAATAAACTAATTGGCAAGTGACAACGAATTAAATTTCATTTATTAATAAATCAATCTTTTTCTCTAGCTAGAATTTCTCAGTCAAATCAGCGTGAACTTTTATGCCTATGTCAACCTTTGTTAATATCGATTGATGTTGGTGATATTGCTGGGAGTAGATTAGCAAACTTGTCATTTTGGACAGTTTAGTTGATGATGATGACGGATTATAGTTAACCATCAAATTTTGGGTTCCATCATATTAATTGGTACTAAAATTTCCCTCAGTCCTAATTAATTCACTGCAAAAGCATTAGGTGTACGTTGCCAATTGCTGTTTAGAAATATAATGGTGACAAACTGACACAACCTTATGTGTCGGGCATTAAAATTAAATTAATTCATATTTATATTTATCATACATTTTTGGACAAAGGTATTACCATTAATTCTTCATAAGAAAAATTTAATATTCTGTATTCAATTATTTTTAGTATTCTTTTAATATTCTGTATTGAATTATTTTTATGTTAAAAACAGTCTGTAGCTAATATAACAATGATCGGAGAGTTGCCCAATTCCTAAGCTTCGAGAACCCCTGTGTAAATCAGTAAGGACCGAACCTCCATCCTGTTTTTGTTACTTTTTGGGCATGACAAATAATAACAATAATATATATACATATATATATAGTTCCATATCTATATATATATATATATATATATGTGTGTGTGTGTGTGTGTGTGTCTTGCAGTCTAAAGTCCACATGCGCTAATTTCAATGTAATTGTCAAGTGAATTGCAGATTAGCTCAATATCATTCAGAAGTGGAAGGGTTGCATATGTTTATTAATGAAAAGAAAAATATTTTTGCTTTAATAGTTCATGCAGCTGATCAGTTACTTGAGGTTGGAGTGGTAAAATATAATGACTAATGAATGATAAGGTAGAGCTAATGGCTGCTCCAGCAAAAGCCATTTTAGCCACAATATATATCTCCCTTTACCTTAGCCATTGAACCAAGGTTTGGTATTTGCAACTGAGTTGTGGGATTGATATGGACAAAGATAAATGTTTCTCTCTCTCTCTCTCTCTTCCTCTTCCTATTATCATTATATCCACGAGCATAATGCACACCAATCATTTAAAATTTAATATTATAATTAATAATGCATATGATACTTCGGGTGGCTGAGTTGAAAATACGATTGTTAGGGATAGGGGAAGAATTCATTCACAATTAAAAGAGAAAGGATGGGATCTCGCGCACCGGCCACGGTGTAGGAAATGTAAATACCTAGAACCACTCCATCCTACATCTTCAAAATCTTTGAAAGATATATGTTAATAACAATCCTCAGCCACTTAGGCGTTTGTTCCTATATTTGATATGTTTTTGAATTTGAGAATAAACTATTTTAAAAAAATATATATGCCACTAAATAATAACACTTTACCATTTTTCATCATTAGTAGAAAATTTGGTAAACTTTATATTTCTTTTAAATTCATTCAATTCTAAATTAAATATATTTTATAATTTTATAAGTTGAATATTTTAAAATAGTAATTGGGTATAAGTACAGTATCTACATTAGCTATGTGATGTGAACAAATGATTTTTTTCATTTATAAATAACTTAAAATAGTTTTTTTTTTTTTTTTTACTCTGTTGATTGTTTATTTTTTACTTACTCTTAACCAAGAAAAATAGAAATATCTTTCTTATTTTTTACAGCAAATTATAAAACTAGCTTTGCATCTCCAATCTATCTGCTCTTATACTCTCTTTCTCCTTGCTTTGCTTTGGTTAGTAAATCCTTTTATTTAGCCTTGAGGTTCCTTTAGAAAACAAATAACCGAACAACTTCTATTGAAGATAAAAAATAAAAATAAAAAGAAACTTTTGGCCCATGCAGGTCTCGAACCTGCGACCTTCGCGTTATTAGCACGACGCTCTAACCAACTGAGCTAATAGGCCATGTGTCCTACTGGAAATTAGATAATTTATATAAAATAAAGCTTTAACAAAGCAAAATTTTACCATACATCACCGATTATATGGGGATTGAGGATGATAGCATACGTAAATAATTTATAGAATAGTTACGGCTTCTCATGTTGTACGTATAGTTGTGATAATTGATAAATATATATATATATATATATACAGTCCGTTTATGGTGCGGACGGTTCTCATACGGACCACAGTATTGGTAACGGTTTTTCATAGTATTGGTGACGATTTTCTAAGAAACCGTCACTAATACCACGATTCTCATGCGGACCGTCCTCACCATAGAATTTCCATATATATATATATATATTGACTAACAAAACATACTTCAATACGAGAGAAAAATATGGACGATCTTTCCTTTTTCCTTTCACCATTTCTTTCTCTCTTTTTTGGGGCTTTGATTTTTCACTTTTTTAGTCCTATGATATTAGTTGGGCCATTTTTGTTTTTTTTCCCCCTCTCGAATAAACTAGTTTGGGCTCTTCTTGAGTTGGGGATTTAGATACTTGGCTAGAGACACAGAAAGAGAAGATAAAGAGAAACGTAACCTCCAGCCTTCATTATTTTTGAGTAGTCTATATAATATACATCTCAAGATTATTATCAATAAAAATTGTTCAATGTTGAATAGAATTTGAACTCATTTAGTTACAGCTACTAACCCAATTTCCCACCTGATCCTGCAGGGAAAGGTAGAGCCATTTTTACTAGTGAACTAGCTCAAACTAAAAACCGAGTAACAGAACCCACCTCCACACCCCATTACTCCTTAGGAAGATTGGCTAAGGTTGGGGTGCTTAGTGGCTTGCCTCTTCCCATTGTGAAACCCCTTGTTCCATCTGGCATTCTTGGCCCTTTTGAACTCTGTTTTCCAGTTGCTTCACTCTGGATAATGCTGTTTGATTGAGGAGTTGGGGCTAGCAGTCCACGTCCGCTATGGTTCTGAGAGCGTCCACGCGCCTTACCACGTCCTCGAGCCCATCCTTTCTTTGATCCGCCTGAATTTTCTTCAGCCTACCAAAGTTATATTATGTTATTGGGATGGTAGTATGATATGTCATTGTCAGATGGTTTTGATGATAAGCAAGCTTAATATCTAACTCACATGAGTTCACAGAAACATCTAAGCTCTGATGCTATATTAAAGTTATCTTCAATTACAAGTCAGTTAAAGAAGTAGATTCAACCATATATACAAAGTCACAAACTCATATTTAACACAACAGACATAAATATAGTAATTGAATTTGACGATAATATGAGTGGTATCCGAGCAAATACTTACATTACTCTCAATCACCAAATCTATGTTGTTTGGCTGAGAGGAATCTTCAGGAGAATCAGGAGCTGGTGGATCATCATCATCTAAAATTCCATCAAAGTCTGATTTTCTGTTCTTCAGGACAGATTTTGGCTGGACAACAAATTTCACACTAATAGCTATGAGCATTTCTTGTAAGCAGAGTGACATCTTACATAGTAGGACAGAATTAGCTTTAAAATCTATTTAGATATACCGAGCATCTGAGCAGCAACCTTACACGGAGTCCTTTTCTCCAATTTCTTTCATCATTTAACTTCTCTACCTGGTGAGCAAAAAGCTAGTAAGTAAATGAAAAGGGCTTGAAGCTCTAAAAAGTTCTTTTGTTGCTAACTAACCGCTTTGTCAGCCATCTCCATTGTCTGGTACTCAACAAGTGCATGGAGCTTTAAAGAAACAAGTTTAAAAACTATAAGAAAAAAATATTTGGTGTATTCTGGCTATTAAAAGAACTTGAGAGGCAAAAAAAAGAAGAGAAGTTTTGATTTAATCTTATACCTTGTTACTGATAAAGAAATCACCTTTAGAACGGGAAGAATTGGATTCATGAGGATGGCACACTCGGATTGTCTTCACACTGTTGACAACAATTGACAACAAGCATTGATACTATGATTGAGGATTTTCTCAAAATGTTTGTTACTAAAATGAACAGGATGTATAAGTTCAAAGATCCAACCTTCCAACTGCACTAAATATTCTTTCAAGGCTTTGATGAGAGTGATCCTCAGGCAAATTCTCAGCTACAACAGTACGAGACTGCAAGACAAGAAAGGTACTCCACATTTAGATAAATATTAATTGCAAAAGCATTTTAGAGGTTTTTGAATCTGTAAAGGGTACCAAAAAATAAAAATTGAAGAAGAAGGGTACATGTCTTAATAATGCAGAAAGCATCCATTCTTACATGCAATTCCTCCTTGTCTTTTTCAGTGAAAGGGTGCTTACGCCTAATCTTTTTCCCATCATCGCTTACAACCTTTAAGACATAATCAACTAGCATGTAAATTTGAAAACCATATTGAAGATAAAAGTAATTGATTAATTAATTTGAACTTGATAATTAACTAACAAACTTTTCACCAGATTACTGAAAGAAACTTACAAGCTTTAAAGAGGACCGGAGTGCTTGGACAACTATATGGTGATTATTAGTAAGGGATTTGATCTTTTTTGTAGAAGCAATGACGGATACAGGAACTATAGATTATGAAAAGAGAATAAATTAAAATGATACCACTAGAAAACATATAGGAAAACTCGATTATGCTAATGTTTCATAGAGTACCCTTTGATGATGCTTACCATAACCTTCAGGGTCTCTACTTATGTGTTTCATCAAAGATTCATTTGCAAGTAGACTCATGTCACTAAACTGGTATTCCACCTGTTCAGTATTCAATACACAGTTCATCTTTATATTCAACAAGCTCAAGTACAAACCCTGGTTCCTACAGCTACAAGGAACTTTTCAATATTGATGTGGCAACATATTGAGCAGAATTAAGCCTAGCAATCATTATAACTTGATGACTATAGGCATCTATAAGTTTTACATAAAGTTGCATTTGTTAGTATGTTGGCTTTACTAGGGAGTGTGAATACACTGCACAAAATAATTGTATGCAAGTGTACCATGATTCCTTATGAGATTCTATTCTCAACTAAACACTATCATTATGCAGGGTAATCGATTCGGGTCGGCTGTGTTGGATGCAGGAAGTTAAAGAAATCTTGGCACACTGCCAAAAAAGAAACAGGCATGACAAACATGACCTAATGGCTTAAACTCAAGAATTATTTCAAGAACCATTTACGCAGACAACCTCTATGTCCCCAATTTATAAAACAAGTAGCATGACAAAGTAGACATTGGAGAGAGCCATAACAAAAAGATTGGTTAGCCAAGATGAGCGTGGTCTGGTAAGAAATGTGCTCAAAAAATGGATATGATATAGGAACCTCAATAAGAAGAAAGATCCCAGTTAAATGTCATTATAATTCCTTGCAAAGCCAATTGCAAATGTTTTTAACCACAGACATTCAGACAATCAGAAGGGTCGAAATGAATGGCCCAAATGGGATTATCCCTTACTCCTAGAGAGATAAGTAATGTTTTCTGCCTTAATCAGGATCAAGCAGATACGTATCTAAACAGTGAATTGAATCTACATGGAGCCGGGCATAGGTGATCGATATTGGTATAATGTTCTTGACCCAAAAATCTATGGAAATCGATAATTTGCTCACAAATTAAATGTCACAATTCAATAAGATCAATAGAATAAACAACATATGATCATGAAATGACAGAGCCAATTTCAAGAAAATTAAATGATAGCAGCACAAGAAAAAGGGAATAAAAGCTAAAATCCAAACTTATTAATCATATCTCGATCATTCAAAAACCATAATCAAAGGAAACCTCAAAAATGACCCCCCAAAAAATAAAAAAAAGGGAACCTGCTTGATGATTTTATTCTGAAGATCATCGGAAAGGACATTCTTGGAGCAATTGGGCTGGGCCGAAGTGGGGTTGGAGATGAAAAAGGGGGAGGGATTGTGGTCTCCAACATAAATCCAATCAGGAGCAGCAGTACCAGACCCACCAAGCAAATGGAAACAGGGATAGAAATAACCAGAAATTGGCATCTGGGTCTGCGATCTGGGCACGAATTCCGGTGCCTGAGCATTGAATTTGAACGGCCTGTCCTTCACCTCCATTTTTGGGGCTTCTTGCATCTTCTCCCCAGGCTGTGCTTGTGCCATTTTTTGTTTTTTTAAATTTTTTAACTTTCTCTTAATTATATTTATTTATGTCTCTGTTTTATTTTTGTTGTTGTTGTTTCATTTTTTCTGTTTCTTTTTGTTTATTTTGTTTTTGTCTTTGTTTTTTTTTCTCAATTGCTTGCTCTCCCATTTTCTCTCCTGAACTTTAGTAACTGTAATTTGATATTGAATCCACGTTTGGCGCCAAAATATGGGGCTTCTGTGTTTCAATGAGAGGGCTAGTTTCTTACACATGACCGTTGCTTGTGGGTTTGACTCTTTTTTTTTTTTTTTTTTTTTAATTAATTTTTTTTTTTTCTTGAGGTTGGAATTTTCCCCAAAAAATAAAATAAAATTATAACCTCCCACTTACTATACATACGAGCTTTTGCCCAAATTTAATTTACATCACCACTTTTTTTTTTTTTCATATGTTTTTCCTCAGCATTATTTCCTCTTACTTCTCACTCACAAGTTAAGTTAATACCTTTCCTCCTCATCTCATCAAATAGATCCTTAATATAGAATACAATTTTTTTTATTTTTTTACTATGAAAAAAAAAAAAAAAAAAACCAAAACAAAACATAAAGTGGCTTAACAGTGAATGCCTCGTTTTTATTTAAAAAATATTATTTGTTATTATTATTAAACGATTATAAATTATAATTATATATCAAATAATAATTTAAATGACTATAAAAAATACTAAAATTATATATTTTAATTAAAATTTATAATATAAAATGGTAATTATTACAGACAGTAATAAATAACAAGATTTTTTTATTTAAATAATTCATCATCTAAACTAATTTTTGTAGTTTAAAAAAATTTAAAATCTAATGTATATAAATTGTAATTTTTCAAAATATAAGCTAGAGAGATTAGATTTGACAAAAAATAATCATGAAATTTTAATGTAAATTTTTCTTGATCAGGATGTCATATTGGTGGATGTCATACTGTGTGGATATAAAGGATTTACCATTGGGCCACTTTATACTAAATTTTAATATAACTCATGAACAATTTTTTTCTCCAAACAAAAAAAAAAAAAAAAAAGGGTAAAAAATGAATCCCCGGATATCTTAGAGTTTGTATGTGGGCAGCCCACGGAGTGTTAGGCCCATGTCAGTAGCACTAAAGCCTATAATAATGAGAATAATAAAGAAAAAATAAATAAAAAATAAAAAGCCCCGGTTTTGAGAAAACGTAAGAAGCTTTCAAATTGCATTTAAAATGTGTAATAAGCTGATGTTAGCTTATGTGGCAAAGCTGTATCAAGACCACCACATATGTGTTTTTTCAGCCTCAAAAGAAAAAAAAAAAAAAAAAAAAAACACTATATATGTTTCTCTATAATTTGGAAGGGGAGGCGAGTGGAGAGAGCTTATTTTATTTGGGTTACACAAACAATGATTTCAAGTTTGAATTTATTTTTTAGATTAAAAACTATTTTTATTATATAGATTATGAATTTTGTTTTTTAGCCTTTTCAATCCACAGTGATCAAATGGGAAAGCCCAATAGAATTAGCAACGTATATATATATATATATATATTTTTTCATAGTAAAATAAATTGGTCTTAATTGGTAAGCTATTTACATTTAAATTCCATAAGTTATTGATTTAGATCATTAAATTAGAAAATTATTATTATAAATGTAAAGAAGAATATTATTGTAAATGAAAAAAACCTTTGTTCATCATTTTTCTATTCTTCTCATAATCCCTTTATAACACAAAATCATAACACAATTCTATTGGCTTTTAGTCTTTAAATTAAGTTGTGTATATATATATATATATATATATATATATGTATGCGTGTGTGTATGTGTATGTATTATTCACCCTCTTGATTTTGGTTAAATTAAGAAAAAAATAAATAAATATGTTTTGTAGGTCATGTCAATATTAAAATTAGAAATCTTAATTATCTTAAACCAAAAGGATTTTACCGCTTATTACCCCCAAAAAAAATAAATAAATAAAGGAGGGCATTACCACTTGAGCCGTATATTAAAAATAAAATATACAAAGTTTGAATTTCAAACTTTCAATTTAAAAATATATAAATGCTTACGTGAACCAGCAATTAGTTTAAAAAATCAACAAATACCTTTTTTTTATATGAATAAGTACATATGTGAACCAGCAATTAGGAAAGTGTATCAATCAATTAATAGGTCACAAAATAAAGCACGTAAAACTTTTACAGCCAGGTGCATCCAATTCATTATTACCAAAAAACAAGTGCATCCAATTCACAGGGAAGCTCTAAAATCAAACCCAAATCAACCCATTATTTTATAAATTCAATAGTGTTTACAAAAATGTTATTCACCATTACAAGTGAAATTTTATATGTTATTGATAATTTAAGTGTCTATCTAAAATGGTTTATTTTTCTAAATTAAATTTTTAAAATTAAAAACAAATACATAATTTTTTTTTTTTGTGTCATTTATAACAATTTTCTGTCTGATATTTTGGATCCATAATCTTCAAATATGGATATAAATAGCATAACAACTAAATCAATGTCACTTGACAATCAAAATATAATTAAATATAATTAATTAGCAATAGCCATATCAATAATAATTTTATTAATGATCATCATTATTAATGATAAATAACAAAATTCTAAAACAAGTTTGTCTTACATGGAAAAAAAAAAAAACATTGAAAATATACTTTCACATTCTAAATTCAACTAAACTTAAGTGAAATTTTTTTCTTTTTAATTTAAAATATATTATAATTCTCATCAAAATAATAATAATAATAATATCTCCAAATGTAATTTAGAAAAAAGAAGAAGGGTAATTCATCATAAATGGTCCTACTGTATATGGCGAATTTGGTCATAGAAGCATAAGACTGAAGAAAAACCTTATCAAGCTCTGTAAAGCTTGGTAGAAAATTTATAATGGCATTAGGCTGGTTGGGGAATTTTACCATATGCCATTTTTTTTTTTTCCATGCTCTTTCGAGAATGCTCTTAGCTCTTTACCATTTTAATAATTCCAAATTATTCCATACCCATCAAACGGGATCATTATCCATGGCTGGTTTTTGAAGGAATCTTTAATAGGAATGGCTTTCAAATGTGGGACCCAAGTTTTTATATTTTACTCCTGCTACCATGTGAGCATGATGTGAATATTACTCATTGAGCTTTAGCTTCTACTGCATATATTCTATTTTCTATTCTTTTCTGCCAATATAAAGAATGATCAGTGGATACCTGCAGAGATTTAAATTCCAATCAGCTAACTCAAAAACCTAGATAATGATAAAATTAATAATAATTTAAAAAACCCTTATTTAGAAACACAAGTTAACGAGAGCTTCCATCATTTTCACACACTTCTGTCAGCAAGCAAACAAATACAATTCATGCCATAAAATAATATGTATGTAAAGAAAAAAGTGGGACCCATAAAAGTGGGGTCCTTTCATTATATCTTGTCTACAAGATTCTCTTCTATAATTTTGGTTGTGAGAGTGACTGTTTTGCCAATGGACTCAGATAAACATAACAACTGATTATGTTTTTTTAGTGGGATATGATATGACTGGGTTAGGTAAAAAGGAAAATATATATATATATATATATATTGGGGAATTTGGAACAATTTGGATTCATAGGGTTTGTTTGTAGACCACATTAATATTGCCAGCTGGGTTCAAAAACCATTTCAATTTGACTAAATTGATTACATCTTTTAGATGCGGATAATTATTGTGATTAGTTTTATCCAATCAAAATCTTTTTTTCTTTTAACTACTGGAAAAAACAAAAAAAATTTCAATCATGGTTTACTTTGGTTGCTTGGATATCTTATTCTTGAAAAAGGGCAGAAAGAGAAATTGAGATTAATTAGACCAAATAGCTTTCAGGTGCAGATGAAACTATTTAATAAATTTTAGGTTGTTTAGGTTAAATGTTAACTAAGCTATTTAATAACTTTTGCTTTTTTAGATTTTGTTTGGAATAAATTTTATTTTTTTTCTATTTTTCTAAAAATACTCTGTGAGGAAATGATTTGAATTAAAAATGTTTTTGAAAATTTAAATAAAAATTGGCCATACTCTTCCAAAAATAATTTTAATTTAAGTCTTAAAGTTATTATTGACTTCTCAAAAATTATACCAATCAGAACTTTATAGTTAGATGAGAAATTACACTTTAATGGCTTTATTTTTAAATTTTTATGAAAATAATAACTCTTACGTTCTATGCAAACAGTTTCAGAAATTGCTTTAAAATTTTGAAAGCATTAAAACCATGCCAAACAGAACCGACTCTAATAATTAAAATCAATTACTACGATAAAAAGCTTCCATCCTTGCACTTACAGAGGATCTGTTAGTTATCTTTTGCCAAAAATTTAAAACAAGATCTGTTTGTTATCTGGCATTAGGACAAAAAGTCATAATCTTTTTGTTCAGATTCTCTTCTTGTCTACCCATACAGCCCCTTTAATTAAGAAAAATAGATCCCAAAACTAGATACCTTGCTAAGCTTGAGTTATTGAGGATAATGTCAACTTCACCCTTGTCTACTTTGCATTAAATATGAAAACATCATTACAGACAATTGAAGATAATAACAGGACTTTTTTTTTTTTTTTTTGAAAAAAAAAAGTAGTATAAAAGTATTTTATTCTCCAAAGATAAGTCCGGATCTTGTCCTATATCTTGTACAACCAAAACACTACCATCCACCAATTTTCAACATTGAAATTAATCTCTCTTTCTTTTTTCTCAAGACATTGAAAATGAATCATTGTTGTTCCAACTTATGCTTTTCCTCATATTGGTAAGTACAATAGTTGCTTTATTTCAGATAACTATTCCCATTATTATACTCATGAGCCTAAAGGCTAACATGTAAGAAAGTTATTATTATTATAAAAAAAATAATAATAATAATAAAAATAAAAATAAAAAAACCTCTGGTGCTAGGTATATTTGACTCATTCTCGATGCTTTAAGGAAGAATAAAGTGTCTAAAATGGTAAAACTAAAGTTTTGAAATAAGCCACAATCTTCTTGTAAATACCATAATTAACCTTCTCTGCCTCATAAGGCAGGAATCTGAAAATGGGTAAAAGAAAATGTGAGATATAAGAGTGGTGACTTTTTTCACACGTTAAAAAGTTGTTAAAAAGTTGATACTTGGTGGCGTGGAATGTGAAGTAAATGAAAGACAATTTCTGATCCATGTCTTTTTATTTTTTATTTTTTATTTTATTTTATTTTTCTCCCTCTTTCAGGATTAAGAAGTAGAGTTAGAAATTGATGGACTTTAGCAATTTGATGTGTAACTTTTTCTATTAAGCAACAAATGAGATTCACCATTCACCAAAAAGAAAAAAAAAAAAAATGAGATTCACCGAATACAAATGAGAAAAACTGGTAGGATGATACCCATTTTACCGAATTGAAGAAAAGTTTGATTCTTTGGATTATTTTATGGTTGGCATATAAATATAGAAAATAATATTAGCTGCTGGATTCAAAGCATCTGGTTCCTTTCTTCCCTATCTCTATGCCACATGGGGCATTAATTACGGTACACCTTGTGACGATTATACCAATATCTTCATCATGTCTACCTAGAAGAATTGTACAAAGGAGGTTTCACAAGCCTTTGTATTGCTGATGTGGTGCAAAACCCCCTAATAATCGAATAATGAATAATTATTCTGTAGAACCTATAGGTTTAAATTTTTAATACGGTTTATGTTGTATGTGATTATTGACCTCTCTACATTATACCTATGACACAGTAGGACAAGCATATTAATGCAATTATAATGAGCATGATACAAACTTGTAGGAGTTGGTTTATCCTATTTCAGTTCAAATGCAAACCCAACTTGTTTTAGTGACTTCCTTGCAATGGGACATTTTGGAACAATAAATTTTACCTGGAAATGAATGTTTAATTGTTTAGTAAAAGAGTTCTCAAACGGAAAAAGATGCCATATAGAAAACGACGAGCCTTATGCACGAAAATTGGCATTGTTCTTTTGTTTGTTTCAGGGTGACGAGGATCTTGACAAAAGTCCTAGAAACAACTCTATGATAGAAACAAAAAAATACTCATGTTCAAGATAGAAAGGAAGGGAAAACTAATTCTACAAAACTTTCATAGCCTCTCTCTCTCTCTCTCTCTCTCACTCAAGTTCATCCTTATATGTATTATGTATTATTTTCTTATATTAATCAAACTCCTCCCACGTGTAAATTTTCTTTTTTTTAATCTGCAAAATTCATGATGGATAAACTCTATACATCATCATTTCCAGGTTTATGAACATGACTTTTCCAGCTATAGCCCTCTGATCTTGCATCTTCATCATCTTCCATACTATCACACCCTGTTGTTGAAGTCCCACCAGTTCCTGTTAATTGGAGAGGACCTTGAGGTGAACCCGATTGTGAACTGCTAGCCTTTGAAGAATCACCATACTGGTCTTGGGACATCCATAGACCACTCAAAACTACAATAGACTGATTCGCTGGGGCTGCTGAGGAGGCTGGAAGTCTTCGTGTGTGAAGTCGATATTTCTGCGTTGACGAGAGAAAAAATAAAAAATAAAAAATTAATGATTTAATTTCAGCAACTCCACATGTCAAAGAGTTGATAAAAAGTCTCAAAACGCCATCGAATTTTTGTGGAAAAATATGAGAATCGAAGGAAAAGGCTTTATAGACAAAATAACAATAACCAAAAAAAAAAAAAAAAATTTCCTTCTCTCTCATTTTTCCCAAACACCAAACAAATGAATGGAAAAATTTGGACCTACTTGCAGATGAGACTTCACTTCATCATTAGTCAAGCCATCAACCTGCATGAGTTCTCTAATTTGCTTTGGAGTGGCCACTGCAAAAGATCCAAGAAAACACAAAGTTAGATTGTTGATACATGCAAGGACAATATGAATTTGAACACTGGACTAGCAATAGATTCATGGATGTTAGCTATGACAACACAGACTCAATTTTCCTATCCCTTTTACTTTCCCAGGTTCAATCAATTGTCTTACATATACAGTTTCATACTATATCTTAAGGATGAAAAGCGTTACAAAAGTATATCCCAACTTCATATCTAAGATCAGTCTTCAAAGATTAAATTGGCCATGGCAGTATCTTTGTAGCTTAATTGCCCCACACTTAGCTCCTTCAATCAAGCCAAACAGAGTTCTGCTGAAGAATAATAAGAATCCATAACTTGGAAACTAAATGAAATAATTGAACCAAACCCACTTAATTTCCTTCTTTTCCTCTTTCATTACGAAACCCAACTCCAATTTAATAGTAAGGATAAAATCATTTGCCAAACTACTATCAGATTTCAACATCAATGTCTAACCTTGTGAACCACCGAGTTGCTGCAAGGCACTGACAAATCGCCTATGCAACTCCGGTGACCAGCACCTTCTCTGTTTCCGGGAAGTCTGCTGTTGTGGTTGCTGCTGCCCGGCTCGCAAGTTGGATTGAACATTAACTGCAGCAGCAGCAGCAGCAGAGGATGAGACTGCTCTGCTAGAAGTGGATCTGGAGCCACTGGAACCAGATTCTTCCTTTGGATTCTTTACACCCGGAGTGAGCAAAGAAAGCCCATGAACCGGCAATTCATCCTTATCTTCCTTTCTAATGCCAGGAAAAGCAGAGTAAGCCTTAAATGGTATAAATGACCTTCCTCCGGTCCTATTCCTACTACAGTGGACTGGATCCTCAGTTGTAAATCCATATTCTTTTTCATTTCTCTGCCATAGAACAAAAGACAAAAAGAAAAACAAGTCAGTTTTATATATGATAGACCTTATTAGATACAATTGATCAAATTTCTTGCAATCAAAAAGGTAACATTCAGTAGTTATTTTTGGTGCAAATTTTTTTTTCACGAAGTTTTGGTAGTATACCTTAATTTCTGTTTTAGAAGTAAGTTTTGGATCAATTTTGAAATCAGTTGTGGGATAATCATCAGTGTTCCATAACTGCACAGAACTCATCCAATTCTTCTTGTCTTTACAGTCCTTTTCTTTATTGTCATTGTTTTGCTCTTCGTTTTCATCACAATCTTTCTTCAATGGTATGAATTCCTCAAGCACTGGTTCAGCATTTGGTACTGCACATTGCGTTAACTCCTCCTTCAGAGTCAGAATCGCTGCATAAAAAAAAAAAAAAAAAAAAAAACAATGAAAAATCAGACCAAAAAAGGAATTTAAGAGTCTGAATAAGATAAACAACCTAATGATCAATATCTACAAACATGAACAACCCCATTAAAAGAAGAAAAACCCAAATGGTCCAAACCTCCATAGGAACCAAAAACTCATTTTCAGAATTGAAAAAATGATTCAAAATATATAAGAAAACCCATCAAAGAAAAACCATTAAAAACCTACATAGAAAATTAAAAACCGGTTAAAAATCAAAAAGCAGAATCAACCAACCATCATTCAAAAGAAGCATGCAAAGAGGAAGCTCGCGCTTGAAGGCATCGATCTTCCTCATTTCTTCTTCCAATCTTTTCAGAAAATCATCAAACTTGGCGACCCTCTCTGGCACATTTCGGATCATGGAGACCTCCTTGAGAAAATCTCTGATCGTTTTCGGAACAAAAGTGGGTCTAAAATCCAAGCTCAGTTCAGCTAGAACCGAACCCATTCTGAGAGAAATCTTTTTTTTTTTTATTTTTTTATTTTCACTAATATCAAAACCACCGCAGATCTTTCTCTTCCGATTTATTCCCGTTTCTTCTTCTTCTATTTTTTTCTTTTACGTCTGACGAAGGAGATTTTTAGATTTCTCAAAGGGAACTGAAGAGGCGAGAAATATATATAGAAACAGTGAGGATCTATATAAATTATATATATAGATTATGTTGATGAAAGCGTATATATATATATATATATACACACACACACAGAAGGAAAGGTGCTTGGGGAGAGAGAAAAATAGAGGGCTTTGAAAATTAAAAATAAAATAAAATAAAATAAAATAAGGAAATGAAAGCTTAAGGGGCGAGACGAGGAGATTCTGTAATATGAGAAAGAAAAGAAAGCGAAAGACGAAGAGAAATGCATCGCCGAGTTTCGACTTTTTTTTTTTTTTTTTTGGGTTGCGAAAAGTCGCTTTCTTGGCGTCGCGTATTTTATCCACTACTCGGCTTCAGCTTCGGCTTTTTCTCTCTCTCTCTCTCGTTGGCTTCAGGGTTTAACGCGGCTCTCAACTCGGACTCTCACTCCGAATGGAATTTTCCCTTTTTTTTTTTTAATATACATATAAAATGTCTAAATTATCCTCGGAATATTTTTCATATTACGGGACTTTGTTTTCTAAAATCTCCACCGAGCATATTCCGATTCTGGAGAGAATTCTTTTTCTAATTTTTTTTTTAATTATTATTATATTTTTCTGTGGGCGTGTTTTTTTGTAAATATATTCCCAGTAGAGGACTGTAGGATGATTTGGATCTTGTTCGTGGTTTTATGAATCCATTCTTATCTTAATTCTAATTCCTTTTTCTTTTTTTTTTTTGGGGAATTTGACTTTCTAATTATGATTGGATTCAATAAACTCATTGCTTGCTATATTTTTTTTTTGTTAAAAAAAAACTGCTAAGATTAAGTTGTTTTTACTTTAACAAAAAGAAAATTAGTAGTAAAATTCATTACCAAAAAAAAAATAGTAGTAAAAATAATTGTTGTCATTTTTTTTAGTATTTAGAACTTTATTTTCATAATCAAATATTTGAAGATGATAAAATTTTCATTATTAATAGAACTCAGATGGTTTTAACATTTAATATCCTTTTATTAATTTTTAGATTTAAATTTTAAAATTTTAAAAATAATTAAATATAGATTTGATAACATATTGAAATTTTATTTAGAAAAAATAAAATAATCAAAATTAATATAATTTTAAATATCAATATTAATATAATTTAATGATAAAAAAATAATTTTAACTTGTAACTCTCATTTAAGTATAAATTTTATGGTGAAGACGGTTCGTATGAGAACCGCAGTATTGATGACGGTTTTTCATAATATTAATGACGGTTTTTTAGAAAATCATCACCAAAACTATGAAAAATTGTTACCAATACTATAGTCCGTATAAGGACCGTCCGTACAATAAACAGACGGCTCATTTAAGACTTGTTATATATTTATATAAGTGTGAAATGGATAGTCACATCAATGATATCCACTTAACAAAGTATGATTAGGAAAAAGAAAAATGATCAAGGTAAAGAACCGTTTAATATATACAATTTCACAAATCGGAATACGTTATTATTTTTTTTAATCTAATTATTATAATGGAGTGTTTTTTTTTTGCCCGCTTATCATTATTTTTGGAAGTTTTGTTGTTAAATTTGACCCACATCAACTTGTTGATCTATTGTCCTAGATTTTTTTTTTTTTAATATAAAATGGAACTTCATTTTTTTTTTTTGACAAGATATAAATTGGAAATGGAACTTCAAGTCTTTCAACATTTCAAACGCAATTTTATAATGCAAATGCCAATTACCAAAGTAACACAAAACAAAGAGTAGAGATAATATGTATTTTTTTTTTAATTGTTCTTCACTATGCTCAAAGTTCAAATTGGTCATATAATTTTAATTGGTCAATTTTTGAACAAAATTTATCTTTTGGGACAATACAAGTCCACTCCACTCTTTGGGGATGTGATCCCCTTCTTTACGAATGGTATCCCCAATGACGCTTGTACTCCTTTAAAGTTAGTTTCTTTGAAGAAAAAGTTATGTCCAAAACCAGAACCAAAAGCACCCATCCACCAAAAGTAACCCTCTTCTTTTCAACTTTGCACCCAACTCTTGGTTTGTCCCCAAAATTGAAATGATTTGTATGCAACCAAAAAAAAAAAAAAAAAAGTATATATATATATATATATATAATTTCTCTAATTAATGGAGTAAAAGGTATCCTTGAATTTGTCAATCTGATTCATCCATGGATTTAAATATGGTTTTACTACTTCGTTTTGGCAAACAGTCATTTGCAAAGCATTGTTTTCTTTTTTTTTCTATCTCGACCTCAATGGGAACAAGAAGGCCACCAAAGTTGAATTTTTCACTGTAAAGCCAGTCAATGTCCATCAGATTCCAACATTTATACGTTATATTATATTTTTTATGACCCTTTTTCACCCTTTTTTTTTTTTTTTTTTTTTTAAAGGCACACTCCAATTTTTCTTATGGGTTTGCTATTGGTTTTTTATTGTATTTGTTCCATTTGTTGTGGTTTGTTGAGTAATCTTTTCCCAACTTCAAAATGGGAATCCTTTGCTTTCAGACTTGGAGAGTTTGGCTTAGTTAGTGGATCAGAAAATTTATTTGTTTTCTTTCTCCTGGGGATTCCAAAACCCAAAATTTGGTATTTTTTATTTTATTTTATTTTTGGGTTGGGTTCTCTCTAAAGTTTCCCGAGTCATTAGGATTTGATATGTGCAGGTTTCCCACAATGTGGTACCCTATGTGCTTTGTAGACTTCAAAGTGACAAAAAATGTTGTCTTGCGTGTAAAATAATAGTCTCCTAAGCACTAGTAAGTTTAATTATATTTAACCAAAATAGTGTTTTTTTGTTTTATTATAATTGTAATTTCAATTTTGGTATATATATATATATATATATTTTTTTTTTTAAAAAAAAAAAAAACCTTAAAGGGAAAAATCCATTCATAATTAATGAAATCCTGAAAAATCGAAAGTATCCAATGAAGTTAAGGTCAGTTTTAGTGTCACCTTCTACTTGAAATACTAAACATTTCATTATCATGCACAATTGAAAAAGACTTTCAAAGAATGCATAAATTTCTATCTTAAAAAACAGTACCAACTTGTTTACTGATGTAACGTAGATGATGTATGATTTTTACTGGCTGAAAATTAATATATATACAACATAAATATGATAAATAAACTTTTAAAGAATAAGTGAAATCAAGATTTTAAATATCTAAAATTTCCATTGAAACTTTTCTGAAATTTTTATTTTTTTAAAAGGTTAAAAAGAAATTTAGATCCCAAATAGATTTGGATAGAATTTCAATAATATCTATTGAATTTCTATCCAAATATCCATATCAAATTCTTAATAATTTGGTTAAAAAATTCATAATATCCGTCGAATTTTCAAGAATTTTCATGTAAATTTCTAAAATTTTAAAAATATTTATAAATTTTTTTATTTTTTATAAAAAAATTTATAAATGTTATTAATGTTTAGTAAATTATTTTACCAAATTAACTTTAGTTATAATTTTTTTATCTTTTAAATATTTAATGATATAAATAAAACGGAATAAATTAAATTAAATAACCTTGATAAATATATATATATATATATATATATATATATATATATATATATATATATATATATATATTTATTATACATTTTGTATAAGATGGATTCATTAGAATCTTATAATTATAAGTTAATACTTGATTATATAAAAATAAAAAATAATAATATGGAAATACAATATTATGTACAATTGATGTTGATAGTATTTAAATTAATAATATTAAAAAAATAAAAAAAGGATGATATAATTTATACTAAATATCATGACAATTAAATTTAATATAAGATTTTCATGGTTGACATATTAATAATTTTATAAAAAATTATCAAAAAGATACATTCTTTAATAATTATTTTTTACATTTCACATTTAAAAATGAAAATGAGAAAGAGATCAATAATTTTTAACCACCTAAAAATTCCATGATTATTGAGACGATATTTATGAAATATAATGTAATTGTAATAATTATTTTATCTTAGTTAATAAACAATTTTTATCAAATATATATATATATATTTGAATATTTTTATTAATAATGATTTATTTATTATCACTACCGTTTACTATAAATTAAATTGTTGAGAGAAATATAATATATATTAAATATTTGTAATTTTTATAATTAATTTGATAATTGATTGATTAAATAAGTTAATTTTAAAATTTTAATAAAAAAAATTTATTTTAAAAATAAATTTATATTATTTTTTATAAATTTTTATCGATATTAAATACTTTTCAATATTTTTATAAAAAAATTTATATTTTAAATTTTTAATATTTTTATCAATATTAAAATTTTGAGTTTTAAATGAAATTGACTAAGAACTAATAAATTAATGACATACTATTTTGCCATGTTACTTGATAAACAACTTAAGTCTCCAATTTCTGTAACATATTACATTACAGTTCTTAATAAACGATATTGATATTTTTTTTCTTGTAAAACAAATAATAAAATTATATAGTATTGACAAAAGACAAGGTGACTTAGGTCATGTGAGGCGCACATGACTTTAAAAGAAGGTGAATTTGGTCTTTTGGACATCTCAAGCAAGCTCAGCTACGGTTTGAATTTCTTGTCCAGTACAACCATGTGGGTTTCTTTGATTTTCCTCATTTTAAAAATGGTTTTAAGGCTCAGTTTGTTAGTATTCATTTTTGGGGGGGCTAATTTTTTTTACATATTCAATTCCCTGGCAGCTACATGTAATAGCGTCACATTGGGAGTGGTCATGAAATGATCAACAATGGCACTCAACTTCTTCCCAAAATCTTTGCAAATGCTGCAGTATCATTAGTATTCCCACCACATATTAGAACACCAAAGACTTTCTCCTTCCACTACCTCTTGCTGTGAAGAGAGAGAAACAAACCCAAGAACTAAAAAAAGAAAAAAAAAAAAAAATGGAATTCTTTGTTTCTTACCTTCTGATAAAATTTTGATCTGATGTGAAACTAACAAATGGATGAAATTTATCAACTACATATTCTGATTTTGATTAAAAATAGCTGTTTTTTTATTTATTATTAATCTAAAAGCTTAGTTATTAATTACTACATCTATTTTTATTATTCTCTGTTTTTGTCAAGACTTTGAGGGAGATGAGAAAGGAGAGTGGCAATGGAAACGGTTGAGCAAGAAAGTTTGAGAGTTGGATGCAAAAAGACAAGTTTACCCTTGTTATAAAGACAGCGCACAATGTTGGATAGTCTGGGATGTAAATAGCCAGCAAATAATTCAGATGCAAAATACCAATAGTTATATAGTTTTGGGAGGTGTAATGATGTCCATATTTCTAAAAGTATGGACATCATAATATTTTTGTTGACATGAGAAATATAATTTATTAATATTTATCAAAATTTTTTAAATGGAAGTGTGTAAAAAGTAAACTATTTATGATGAAAATTTATGAATTTTGCAAAAATTAATTACTAAGAAAAATCAATAAAAATTTGTTAAAATTTTAAATTAAATATATTCCTTTATTTTCTAAAAGTTATCTATCAGCTTATTCTAAAAAATGAAAAAATCTATAATATTCCCATAATAGACATATAGACTGTGGCAAGTCCTATGAATGACACCTTGATGAATGAATTAAAACTAAAAACTCATTAAAAACCTAATTGGTGATATAACAAGTTTAGTATTTGGTGAAATCACCATGTCCCGTATAAATTGGGATATAATTCAAATGGGATGGAATATGCAACTAACATTGCCATCTTCCTTCCTAGAAAAAGTTATTAATTAATATCTCTTAAGCAAGCCGACACTATGCAACATGTGATAGGTCTGTGTTGATTAGTGTCTGAAATGCGTGTGGACCCATCAACTTCAAGAAAATGTTGGTATTAGCTACTGGTAGCTATTAGCTTAGAGATAAGGAATCTTGGAAAAAATATATATATAAATAGTAGGACCCAACTTGGATATTGCCTGAGATTTTAGTTGGAACATATGTTAGGAAAAAAGAAGAAGACAGAAGAAGATGCTCCTTTTTCAACCCCAAAAAAGACAAGACTTTTACAGCCATTAGATTCCATATTTTCTCTCCCATAGAATGAAGAATCTTATATCTACCTCCACCAAGTTCCAAAATTCCAACTTATTATATGTTTATTCTTCCACCATATTTTTTTGACTATTCAATTCTGATCAAAACCCATATGGGTTTCATTTTTTTTTTCTTTTTTATTCTATTTATCTGGATTTTTTTTTTTTTGAGTTTTTTTGGACTGTTGGGTTTTGGAGAGAACTTATTACTTAGGATGCTGCAGGTTTTCAACACATTCAGACTGGTCAGTTTTTGAATGAAGGGAGATTTTTTGACATTACTATTTTCAACCTATGGACCATGTAGAAAACAGTTCTTTGATTCTTCCATTATATTTTAATTTTATAAAGAGATAAGAACTCTTACAGGATGCCATCTTAGACCCTGAGTTTATGTGATCAAAATGATATATTCTTCTAAAATCCCATCTTGGATTTTATGCTTCTTGCCCTCCAAATAAAAAGAAGAAAATAATACCCACTACCCTCCCATAATATTAAAACTAACCATATTTCCTCCCCCCCCCAAAAAAAAAAAAAAAAAAAAACCAAAAAAAAAGGAAAATTTTGCAAAAATTAGTAGCTAGTAAGTGAATAGACCTCCCTAAAATTTTACTTAATATATACGAAGACAAATAAGCAAATGCCTAGCTTAATTACAGTCCTTACCCAGCATATGACTTCTTCAATATTTCAGCACTGCTGCAATTTCTCAAAGATAATAAATTCAAAAAGAGGGGGAAAACAGGGTCTTTGATATTAGCTTTATTGAGGGCTTTTTAGTCACTCAATTGATGTAAAGCTAAATTTGCTTCTTTTGTGGCTGAGTAATTATGTATTCCTGATCAATATGATGGGTCAAACGGTATTAGATTCTGCTAATGCTGCTTCTAATGAAAGTAATGATGGCATGGAATTAAAGCCAAGTCATGAAGAGGATCTTAAAATCAAACAGCTTGGTCAATTCAATGAAAAAGATTAATCAAAAGGGAAGCTATTGAATTTACTAAACCATCAAGGAAAAAAAATAATAAATAAATAAATAAAAGAAAGAAAGAAAGAAAAAGTGAGATGGCTTCGCTTGACCGGGTTTCTAGCCTACCAATTAGTAATTTCATTATCCAAATTCCAAAGCAACGCATCTAATTTCAACGGATATATATTTTCAACAATCCAAGAAAATAAATATTTATACTATAAAATATATTATTATGTATATATATAATTACCAAAAAAAAAATGTATGTATGTAAATATATGCATTGTTTTCATCAAGACTAATATTATATTATATCTAATACACTTGCTCTATCTTAAAGCAAAACTAAGAAGATGATTGATATCTTGATGAGCGACCGATTGAACCACAGAACCAGACCTTACAATGACCTAAAAAATGATTCTACATGTAAGATTTTGAACTCGTTTATCATTTTTTGTAATATTTATTACCATCGTTGTTCGATTACTTATATGTATATAAAGCAAGGAGATGATTTCCGAGACTAAGACAAAAGAAGAAAAGTAAAACGAAACATGCATGAAGAGAAACTAACATATTATTTAATATCATAAGAGAAAAAATAAATAATAAATTAACAATATTATTAAATAAATAAATATGGGTTCGTAAGCCAATTCACTAATCAGGAAGAGAATATGGTTCTTTATGTATATAGTCTATTAATTGAGAAGTTATTCTCTTCATGGAGGGAACTCAATTCAATATCACAAGTTTACATTAATTTAATTGATTATATACCTGTTCCCAAAAATATGCACTTCTGTCACATCACTTAGTAACAGTTTTGTACATAATAATGAATTCAAAACATTTATAATAATAATAATAATAATAATAATTAATGAATTCCACTATCCCATTTTATTTCTTATTATAGCTAGGGCGATAAGATGCTACCTAGCTTTAGAATCTCAGTGATATGAAAGATTATTATATGTATACATTTTATAATTTCAAGTTAAAGGATGATATTAAAAGTTCAAACCCATGTCTAAGTGTTTTGGACATTTTGGCATCCAAAAAAATTACTTTATTTTCGTTTTCTATTATACAATTTGGTAGGCCACAAAGTATAGTACATGTACTCAATCTTAATGAAGTCTATATATAAATTAATAAAGTACATTAATTTGGTGCTTATCCCATGCCGTTGGACCCATAAACCTATTAATAGGGCAGGACATGTTAGACATTAGCCTATGACCAATATAATTTTTACACCAAGAACTAGGAAGAGACTCATTGAAAGAGCCGATTTCGGGTTTCCCTTAACAATATTATTCAATGCAGATTATAAATCATACTTTTAGACTTTGCTTTCCCTAAAATCTCTTTTTTTCTCAAAGACAAAGGAATATATATATATATATATATATGCACATGTATATTATACAATATTGACGAGAATGGTAGGTGCCCCACTATTAAAGAAAACAAAGGCATGCACTTTGCAAGGCCATGGATGCAGCTCGGCTAGCCCCAAAATTCTCCATAAGATTCAATGAATGAGCCAATTACCCTCTCTCTCACTTTCAAAGAAAAAACAACATCTATAGAAAACAAGTCGGTTGAATCAAAGGGACAAAATAGCGATACCTTATTGAAAGGCTTCTATAGAAGGACACACACATTTCTTATCAAAGCCCCCTCATCCTCCCCTCCTCCCTAAAGCATCTTTCACGTGATGACAATCTCATGTCATAGCATTTGTGTGAGACCTCTTCATGAAGGTATCTTTGCCACCCATCATTTTTTTTTTTTTTTTTGGGGTCCCATTTCAAAGATGGAATCTTTTTAAATAATGCATATTTTGCAAGTTTTAGCACTTTATTTATTTATTTATTTGGCCACTTAATTTGTGAGGCTGTTTTTGTCATTTAGGGTTCGGAGGTCTTTGTCTACTTTAAGAAGTTGTTGAGTGGCATTATTATTGTTCTCAGCTTTGCTTGGTTCCTCGTGAGAATTTCACATCTTGGCCCCTCCTCTCAAACTACATCGTATTTTTATTTGTTTTTTTGTTCTTACACTTTCAAAATTCAAATATCAGACTTATTTCAATCTACTTATTCTATTTATATATGTATTTATAAAAATGTTATGGTATCCATAGTCAACAACATCAATGGACCCTATTTATATATATTACAATTTAATTGGTTAATATTAAAGGTTCACTTATAGATTTTTGGTTAATGCAATATAGACATGTTGGTACACAATTAACAATGTTACCACGCAATGACCCACAATATAAACAATTAAACATGACCATCAAAATTCCACAGATTTTTTTGACCAAAACAAAAATCTTACAGTTTAATTTCTATAATCGCATGCACAAGGAAAAGAACTATAGCTATATGATTATGATAATTAATTTTTTTCCATGTGATTTTTCATTCATGCCCGTCACTTTTTTACAGCACAATATGTTTTCATTGTATATGAGTTTTACATATGAAATATTGGTCCACAGATATAGAGGAAGCTTCCTACTTTTTCCAAATATTCACCACTTATAATGTGGCTTTTTTTTTTTTTTTTTAAAATAAAAACTTATAATGTGGCTTCTTAAGAAAGATGAGATGCAACATATATAATTTTACAGTTGGTTTTTTATTGATTGCTTCTTTTTACAATTGCCATTTCATGTGAAACACAATCACCGCACCCAAAACCATCTCAAACAACAAAACTATCTTTCGGTGCATGCGCTAACTATAACACCATCCATTACATCATTTCATTTTTGCATTGAATTCTTGAAGAGTTTCTACCAGAGATAAAATAATAGAGAGAGCATGGCAGATTTATAAATACATAAAATATAAAAGATGTATGAGAAAAAGTTAAATTTTATTTAGACTCTTTAAATTTGCTTGAGGGAATTAAATTTAGATTCTATATTATTTAATTTTACTGATTAAAGGTCAAAATTATATATTTTTTTAATAAGAATACCATTATAAAATACTTTTTTTTAATTAAAAAAACACAAAAAAAATTCCCTTTCATAACTAATGGATTAGATCTATTTTAATATATAGTAAAAAAATTGAGAAGAAGTTAACAATGATTTTTAAAAAAAATATGAGATTTGAAAATTATGGCTAAATTAAATTTGCCACTGCAACAATTTTATTTTTTAAGGGAAAGAGAAAAAACAAAAAAAGAAAAGAAAAGAAAAAGAGAATGGTATTTTTGGTGGAAAAGAGATAGGGTGTTGTTTCCACCAAAGAAAAAAAGAGTTTGGGTGTTGTTGAGAGGAGAAAGTTTGAAGCTTTTGTAGGGTGGGGAAAACGTGGGGCGTGTCGGGAAGAGAGAGCGTGGCCATTACGTGGCAGAATATGGGAATCGGTTCGCCGCATATGAACGGCGATGCTTTCAACATTCAGAATATTGGTGGGTCCTACATTTTTCACCCACTAGATTCCTTCTTTTTGACAATTCATCCTCTTTTCTTTTCTTTGTTTCTTTCTCTCACCTCTTTCTCACTCATCTTCCACTGCTATTTCTTAGTGTCCACCACCACTCAATTCTTCTTCTTATCACTCAAAACTCCACTTTTCAAACACTACTACATACCTCATTCTCCACTCGCTTATTACTTATATTTACCATCATCATCCATGTCACAAATATCTCATCAACATTACCATGCCATGATACATGTACATATATAGATATATAAGGTACGGTACCATGCAAACCAAAGTACTTATAAAGATAAAAGATGAAACAGAAAGATATCTATTTCTTCTTTTTTCTTTTATAAAGTTTGTTTGATCCTCAACATATATACGCATGATAAAAAGCTTCTTTTTTTATTTCATATTTGAATACATATCATATTTCTATCAACTCTTTAAATTTGCTCATAAACTACAGCCGGCCGGTCTAACTAAGCAAATAATAAATAAATCCAACCATTATAATTACAGGTGTTTATATATTATTATTATCAGATCTGACTTGATAAGAAATTAATCATTATACATGTATCTTTGCAGCATATGTATACATATATATATATATAGAGAGAGGGAGAGAGAGAGAGAGAGAGAGAGAGAGAGAGAGCATGTACATGCCATTTAACTTCACATGAGCTTTCATGATAGCCGATTTCTTGGAAAGTCCAAAAAAGCCCTCTTTCTACCGTCCATCACAAAAAACGTTGCTATAATAATGGCATGCTGATGGGGCACTCTAATATACCATCCCAACCCAAATGACAAAATTGGGCTTGTAACCTTGCTGTGTCTTTCACTGCTCTCTTAGTATGGAGCCCAACAATTTTCATACCATTATACTATTTTACAAAATCAAAAAGCTTCATTGGAATAGAATCAAAGATGCTGCATCTCCTTTCCTAAACTCAAATAGAAATAAAATAATAAATAAATAAATAAATACCACCGTTAACCAATATAAATACATTAAATGAGTGGTAAAAACAAAACTTGGTTCCAAAGGAAGAGAACAAAACTTTATAGGATGCTTTTACTGAACAGTTTGCAGCAACAATAAATTAATCAAAATTTTGCTTCCTTCCCTTGGCATGTTAGCAGGATACAAATTCCTAAACTGAGAAAGAGGTTTAGATCAGGAGCAAAATTTGCCACTTTGCAAAAGCTCGCTCGCACTATATACAAACATATCATATATATATAAAACTCTTTCTATTGTTCTGTCTTGATGAAATGAGCATTCAGAAGCTTCGTGACTGAGAAGCCTATAGCTGTCAACCTTGGAAAGTTCTTTTAGCTTATCATCGCATAAAATTCTCCTCTTATCGGATTGATCCTTCAGAGACAAACAGAACAGTGTGACAAAACAAATAAATAGATTATCCGAAATAATATTCAAGTAGGGTTCTCATAAAGACAGATTAACAGTGTCACTTGCAAATGCATCCATATCATAGAACTTCAAAATGTAGCTTCAGGTATTCTTCGATGGTTGAACTAAAACGTAGCGTCTGAAAGTGGAAGGGGAGCAAGAAGACCGGAACCTCCTTTCTTCTGCCGTTTTTCATTTTTCTTAGGCTCATGATCTGAATCTGA
Source organism: Ziziphus jujuba (assembly GCF_031755915.1). Lineage (NCBI taxonomy): Eukaryota > Viridiplantae > Streptophyta > Magnoliopsida > Rosales > Rhamnaceae > Ziziphus > Ziziphus jujuba. Next base: position 11,216,946 of record NC_083387.1, on the reverse strand, counting down.
ACAAACAATATTAGTAACACAGATTCAACGCTTAAAATCTTATTTGGGCAAAATACACCAATACCAATAATTAGAGAATGTGAGTTTGATAAGTTGAAGCTACTTATCTCTCACCTTCTTCTTGATCTTGTGTAGACTGCTTCTCCTTTTGTGAAGAGTTGTCTGGAGCTGCCGTATTAAAATCAAGAGAATTTATTTAAACGATCAGAACAAATCCCAAAACTCATTTTCTGAAAACTTCAATGTTATCAAGTGTATAAATCGATCAGTATATACATCCTTAAGAATGAGTAATCAATTGGAATTGCTACAAAGTAGATTGATCCCTCAAACAACTTGACATAATGAATGCTAGGCTAAGCTACAAAAGGGACATTTCAAAACATGTGCAGCAGTACCCATGTTGTTTGTCAAATTATAGAGTAATGTTAAATGTTCGAATGAGTGGGACTCGCTTGCAACCATGAACCCAGCAGATGTCATGGAGAAGAGTACCAAATCTCTTTCAGGAAGATTTTAACTGTGCTTATATTTTCATATGCCTGCTGAGTCAACACCTTGTCTTTCTAGGAAAAGGTAGACAACTCTAGTTTACATCTCCAGTGTTCCATATATTTGGAATTACATACACCAAATTCACAAAGGCATATATAATGTGCTGGACAATAAAACCTAAAGAATGAACGATTTAGAATATTAAGGAACATTTTGGTCATATATGATCACATGCATCAAATCTTCTAGCAGGTTAATACCTATATTGCTATGGCAATGGTAATAAATATATATGTAGAACAAGACGTAAGACGGACTAAAAGCAACATAAAATTTTTAGCAAAAGCAATTATAGTAGTAGGTTAGTTCAGTGTCTTCAAGCCTTGTTTGTATGGACTTTTGCAGCATAGTGTACACTCAATAAATATAGGGCTCTCATTTAGATACACAAGGTATGTTTTAACAGCATGCGCTGTGTCTGCCACAACTACAGACAAAAAAGCAGGTCCAACAAAGAATCCCCTCATTTGACTACTCAGAATGTCCTAAAGTAGTTATGTTGCCAGAGTAACATAAGTGAAAGTATCTATTTCAAGCATCCTTTCCCCAAATTAGCAAATTAAAAAAGATATAGTCCAAGCCAAGGTAACCATACGGCAGTACCAACTATAGAATCTCTGTCAATGTAAAAGTTAATGAAGCAAGAAGGGAGCAATGCTAAGTTTTCCCATTTCCAGAACAAGATCTGGCAAACCTTAGACCAAAAATTTACACAGTAAGAACTGGAAATATAACATTACTTTCAGCTTAACCTATACAGTCAATTTTCATTAATCAGTACCAAGAACTATCATTCAAACACTTGAATACTGCAGGATTTATGACATTCTTGCTTTCTCAAATTGTAATAAAATTGATCAGAAAATCTAAATAACGTGTGCCACAACTTTTACTGTTCAGTATCACGTTGAATGAAGTTTCTAATGCCAAATTCCTCAAAAGGATAGGTATAAAGCATATTCAATTAGAGCATGTGGATGCAAGTGAGTAAAAATTATAAAAAGAATCCAAAAATGCAAGGTAATGAAAGGCTATTTTTGCTAAACAAACACAATAAAGTAACATAAGCTTGGACAATTTAGCCATAATCTTAAAAAGTAAAGGGTAATTCTTTATGGAGATACCAGCTTCATCATTTAATGGCCATATGTGCTTTGTCAGAGCTTTATTCATTTGAAACATGTCGATAGAATCAACGTAAAATAGAGCACGTAGTGGCTCATCACATATTATAATCCGTTTGTTCTTTGGATCTTGCAAATTGTTGTCACGGATATGCTTCCAAAGTTGCTTGACAACCTGAAAAATAAAAAAAGAAAAAGGATGGGTGAGAAAAAAAATTTTAAATTTATATTTCAAAATAATTTCCTGTAATCCAGTAAACTTAAAAAATGAAAAACAAAGAGGAAGTCTTTTAAAATCTAAAAATTACCCCCGGTCTCGACAATTCAGACTCTCCAATGAGTGCTTGAAGTTGTGGGGAAAGGCTACACAATTTGGTAAAACCACCTCCTCTTCTCTTAGTATTTTGATCCCCCTCGCAACTAGATAAGATACCACAACTGAGAAAATATATAAAACACCGGCCTTTTTAACATAATAGTAACCCAACTATCACAGATGGTCATACACTCATATTCAGGGTATATAGGTTGCTATCTCAGCATATTTCTCGTATCTATAGTTAGAATTATAAATAATCAACAAAAGAAAATAAAACTATCTATTTTATTGTGATTATCAAACAATATGGCATATAATACTGCCAGAAGTAGGGTAAAGACGGAATTTCAATTCTTATTTACAATATTGATTCTCCAGGAACTATTCATCTTTGTCTGGTTGCAATATGGAAGAAGATATTTCTCGTGCATTGCACATTTTTACTGAGTTATTTTACTAAAGATATAGTCATATAATAAAAATTCAGAATCAATATAAATGCAAGGTTTAGTGAAGATCAGATTCTCAAAACTCTCACCATTTCAATATAAATTCATAAATATAATGCACAAACTTCAAAGTTCCCTTCGTTCATGCTAGAAACCAATCATAATTGTTAGTTATATTTAGGTTTATTCCATATTAGGATGATAAACAGCATTAAATACTTCTCATGTAAGATGAACAACAAGCAAATGTGATTAACCATTCACACCATTTCATTCAACTTTCTCTGATTGGCTTCATATATAACAAGTTTCTTCTTAAAATTTGGGAGTAGGAAACATAAGTAAGGAACATGGATAATTAGGATTCAGATTAGTCCTTTTTCTTTACTTGATAAGTAACTTACACTAAACATTTACATCAAAATTCACCAAATTGAAATGATTTACATTGAAAATCAATTTACAACATCCCAAACAAATAGAAAATTCTATTTTACAAGGATACTGTTTCAATGGGACTTTACAATGAAACAAACTTCACATTGAAAATCCTATTCTACCTTTAATCAACATTTACAACTCTTATTTTGCAATTCTTTTTACATGTGATGTCAATATGATATGCAGTTCAACATGTTTCCCCTCCACAAGGAGAAACTATATATTAACCTATCAGGCTCTTGACTTGAGCATCACTGAGTCCTGCTTCCTGATCTCATATATAGTGACAATCTTTCATGCAAAGAAATAAGGCTTTTTTCCAGGACACAAAGAGCAGGAAAAAAATAAAAAATCTCATAGAACAATATCTGATCAATCATGTGCACAAGTGAATTACGAAAAACAATCTTGCTCCAACTTTATAAATGTAATAAGAACTGGTTATCAGATTCAAAATTATTCATGCAATATACATAAAATGTCCAAACAATTTACATCTGCACTGACACTTCAAGTAAAAATGACCATCCAACAATTTTCTGAACCCTAAATATTAAAGGAGAAGAATCCAAAATCTTGTAAAAAGAGAAGAATGAGGAGAAAAAAAAAAAAAAAAAAAACTCACCCTCTTTTCTTCTTTGCTTGTCTACTGCTATCTTTTTCATCATCTTCTTCCCCTTGTTTCTCTCCATTACTGCCTTGAGACTCAGAATGGTTACTTTCATCATCTTTTACCTTCGGCTCTACATTTTCCGAATTCATCAAGTTATGGTGTTAAAATCTCAAACACTGTGCATCTTCAGCATGACACCACTATGGTAAATGAAAGAAAGCATTATAATATACCATTAATAAAATAAGCAAAGATTCAATGTTGAAACCTGTTTGTGGCAGTTACTTGAAATTGCAGATATTATATTGCAGCTACAATATTTGTATCATATCTCAGCTATAGAAAGCCAGAATAACCCTAGGGAAAAAAAAAAACATACTAAAAGATGAAATTTGCTTACAAAATATTCTTCCAAGCTACTTTGACCAATCTTGTACTTCATCAAAGCATGCAGTGCAATTATTACATACACGTTAAATTCAACTGTAAACAAACAACACTTATCTCAGAAAACTCTCTCCTTGATCTTATAGTGTTGCTCTCCAAGGTTCAAAGTTATTCATAAATTAAAGTACGAACATTCATGTTTAAAGATAGTTCCCACTTTTTATATCCTCAAGTATACGTATACCTTAAGTTGTCCCTTCCCACTTTTTATATCCTCAAGTATACGTATACCTTAAGTTGTCCCTAAGGGACAGCTAAGGCGGCAGTGGCCATCCAGCTCTAAGGCATTTGATCCACCCAAGACAAGTGTCTTTCCAACAAAACGTATATATAGTAAGTATACCTTAAAAGCTTATTGCTTATGAAAGCTATATTGCACAGTAAAGTTTATGGTGAAGACACCACCAGATCCATCAGTCCAATACTTCTTACATACAGAAATACAAGAACTATGGATAGATGTGACATAAAGGTGGATATTTAAGTTGCTAAACAAAATAAGATTGTGTGCAAAGACATTATAATCACACACTTAGTCTTAACATGGTAAAGTTAAGAAAAAATAAGATGTACTACTTAGAAATACCATCTTCCGCACCAAGTGGCCAAATGTGCTTGGACAGGGCTTTGTTCATTTGAAACATGTTAATTGAGTTGACACGAAAAATGGCATGGAGTGATTCATCACACTTTATGTTTCGCTTATTCTTAGGATCCTGCAAATTATGTTCCCGGATGTAGGCCCAAAGTTTCTTCACTACCTAGAGAAGGTGAAAGGGAAGCAAATTTGAATTTTTGGCAACAAAAATTCCATTGGCAGCATACAATAGAAGATAATATGTGGAATTTTAAGAATTTTTAGATGTATACCTGTGTTCTAGCCATTTGTGGTTCTCCAACTAATTCTTGAAGCTGTGGAGAAAGGCTGCATAATTTGTTAAAGCCTCCTCTTTTCTTAACTTTTTCAATCTGGTTTGACCTATATGGCATCAAAAAATGACTTAGTGTTTAGAGTCAATAACAGCAATTTGTAGTCCAGAATACATACGTCTATGAGGTACGAACAAGAGACAAAATATGTTATTTTATATTTTATGCACACTATAAGGACTCCGATAGCAAACTCATTGCCCAAAATCAAGGACGAAGCCTACATGCACAATCATGTGAAAAGGAACATAAGTATTTCAACTTACCATTGAAGACTGAAACAATGATTTATAGAGAAATTATCTCAAAAACAAAGCAAATATACAAAAGAAGAACAAAAATTCAAATACAAAGACAATACAGAAACTTTATAATCACAACAAGATCACAGAATAAACGGGAACGTGAATAATGTATAGAAAGTTTGCATTTTTGTTGTAATTCTCAATGAAGCAATTAATAATGGGAAAAAAAAAAATGTAAGAAGAAGAGCAAATTTCAACCATTAGTGATCTAAATAAAAATCTAATGATTAGCACATAATCCTAAAATTCAATTGATTAAATTGTCTTTCAGTTAGAAGGGGCAAAAAAAAAAAAAAAACAACAACAACAGGGCAAAAAGCACCATTAAGTCAATAATATCATCTATACCATGCTAATCCACATTATTACCAATGAAAAATTATTAATTTTTATTTTTTCCAAAAAAAAAAAAAAACACATTTATCATCATCTAAGACCCAATGGGGAAAAAAAAAAAAAACACACATAGGCATTAAATTTTCTGCAAAAATGCAGTTAAAAAGAAAAAAGAAAACCCACCCTGCTTTCTTATTATCATTCCCTTCACGTTCATCTTCTTCATCTTCTTCTTCTTCTTCTTCTCCTCCAACAATTTCCTGTTCTTGTACCTCAAGCATTTCTTCATCTTTCACATTCTCGGAATCGTCAGGGACATCTGGTACAGTATCTTCTTCTTCTTCTTCTTCTTCTTCTTTTGGTTCATCGTCTTGGGGTGGTTTAGCCATATGGGTTTCAAGGAAAATATCGATTTGTTCCCTGATGAAAGCTTTTCGGTCGGACAAATCGACCCCAAAATATTCCTGGAGTTGCCGGCGAATACTGCCAGGGGTGGCCGTGTCAAGGTCCGAATTCCTCAGGATATCTTGGAGCCGGGTCACGAGGTCCGAGTCCGACACCATCTTTGAGAATTAGAGAGAGAGAAAAAAAGAGAAGGAAAACAGCTTTTTCTATGTTTTCGAAAATGGCGTCTCATGCAAGTGAACAGAGAATGCGTATATGAAGGAATAGGGGAAAAACAACAACACCCACCAACACCGGATCCTTTTCTTCTATGTTGGTGTGAGTAGAGAGAAACTGATACCTCTTTCATATTTATCTGACTGTTTTGCCCTTAAACTTGTTTGTTGGGTATCTCATATGTGGCCCATTTTGTCCAAACATTCAACATCAAAGAAAAGAAAAAGCTCAGTTTAAAAAGTTGTGCCTTTTCCAAACAGTTTTTCGGCCCATTTCAATTGCATGTGAACATTCTATTTACAAACCGCACAAAACGGTTGGCCAACATTTTTTTATTTATTTATTTTTTGAAAAAAAAAAAAAGTTTGTGTACCTTTGCAATTCATTATTATATCATATACAATTTGGATTATCACCAAATATATACATATATAGGATTTGGATCATCACTAAGATTAAGGTAGCTGTATAATTGGATGTCCTGTTACATTGGCTTTGAGCTGTTGTTTTATTTTGTCAAATTAGTTCAATTAATGTCTTTTATAAAGTAAGTTTGATAAAATTTGAATAACACAAACCTTATTGAAATATGCTAGAATGTCTTTAAGCTACCTTATTTAATTCCAAATCCATATCATATGCCTAATGAAATTACATGGCCATTGGCAAAATTAAAAAAAAGAAAAAAAAGAAGTCCTTAAATATGATTGAAATTGTATTTTGTTCCTTGATTGATTGAAGATGCAAGTCTTTTCTACAAGTACATGACTTCATATTGCGCCACAAGGACAAATGATGTTCATTCAATGGAAGTAGGATAATAACCTTGTAAAAGACCAATCTAATTGGTATAGGGTCGGGTGGTGATTCCAATCGATTGAGATGTGCTTTAAGCTTCCCTGAAACCCAGTAGATATGGCACTCCCATTGCAAGATCAAAAAATAGACATGGTATATAACACACCTAAGAGAAAGGCCCTATGGATTATCATCATCACTGTAATCGGAAACCCTTTTCATTAGTATCAAACCCACTTTCAAAGCCAATGTTTTCGGTTTTTATATGTACTATTTCCTCTGGTTTCACCACCCACTTTAAGAGAACCTTTCAAGACATCTATGATATAAAGTTCTGTCAGTATCCAGAACCAGGTTGAATTGTTTCCTAAGAAGCTTATCCCAAACACTCTCCCTTTCTTTTTCACCCTGCTATCCAGGGACCTTGCCTTCGAGGTTATGACAATCTTCTTTACAGCTTCCTGATTTCTCTTTTAGCTTTAACAAAATATATCCTGATGAAGTCTTGTGGCCCCCATACATATAACACTATGCAAGAACACGGGGTGAGCCACGGATGGATTAGCTTTTGAATTGTTTGTTTGCCTTTTGTCCAAAACTGGTCTACATAGAAACCAAAGTTATCATGTGAAATGGTAGAAAATCTACATAGTATGTCCTCAATAGCGTCATTCACCTTACAGGAAGGATGTGAACCACTCATGGTCATGAATATGCCTTATTAGAATGGAATGCACAACGGAATTCTCACTGAACTCAAAGCAGAGCATTTGATTCTTCCTCTCTTCATCTGATTCAATTTTCAATAAATTATACAAAACCCAATCTTATAAGATAAGATTTTAGATTGATGAACCATTACTGCCAGCATCGAGAACACTCAACTTTAAAGCCATATCAAAGATATTTTGTCTTCAAAGCCACTGCAGCAACTGACCAAAAATATAAAGACTAAAAGGTAGAAATTTCATTATCAATATAAAGCAACTACCAAAAGACTTAAAAAGCATTTTTAATACCCTGAAGTAGGGATGGGCTCGATCTTCAGGGATGGGCTCGATGCGGATTGGTTCGGTTTTATGGGTTTTTTTATACCTAACCGACCAATTCGGTTTGGGTTGGATACATAAACGAACCGAATCGAATCCCATATGCAATCCGAAAACCTACCGAACCGACCATACTTGATCGGTTTGGGCCGGTTTGGGCTTCGTGTTGGGCCTCGGCCCAAATTGTATATATATATTTCGAATTTGGTATTTTTTGGACCAAAATTGTATAAAATTTTTCTTAGGCCTTTTTAATCATCAATCTAATTTTAAATTAGGTATTCTTTTCAAATTATTCTTTAAATTAAATAATTTTAACATACATCCATCCACCTAAACAAAAATACCAAATGAGTTAATTATTAAGCATCAAACATATTAAATAATACAACACAAAATCATACAACTATAATACAAATCTACAACTACCACCACCTAATTATACACCATACATCAACAAATAAATTATATAACAAGTCTACAATCATTATTAGCTACAAAATAAAATACAACCCATATTTGAAATCTTAAATTTTAAAATGAACTTATAATTAAATAAACTAATCATCCATAAAAATGAAAATTATTTTAAATATTGTTTTCTTCCACATTCTCCATTCCATGAAAAGCCACCAGCAGCAACCACAAGCTCAATCTCACAATATGCCATGCAAAGCTCACTACCTCAATAAACCAAATTCCATTCATCCTTCAATAAACATTAAAATTATAAATAAACATTAAACATTAAGCATTAAATGTAAAGAATTAGCAATCAATAAACATTAAGTGTATTACTAAAATATTATCTAACTTAAAAGATAATTGATGATTTGAAATTAACAACAAACTTACCAAGTAATCATAGATCAATTAGGTGGAGGTAAACTTTGTTTTGTAACCCAAGATGCTCCTAAACAAATTAAAATATGATATTAAATTAATTAGTAAGCTAAAAGAGGTTGTAAATATTACTAAAAAATTTTAAAAGCTCTAAAATAGATAATAAAAATAAAATTACAAATAATAATAATAAAAAAATTCTTACCCGATTCAATAGAATCATAATATGCGACATCTTCCATTGGTACTTCAACTCTATAATCATACGTCAGAGGCTTTGATTGCAACCAATTTTGAGAACAAATCAAAGCCTCCACCATTTTTGGACCCAATGAACTTCAGAATGCATCAAGAATACGTCCTCCGGTACTAAAAGCAGATTCGGATGCTACTGTAGAAACTGGAATGGCGTATACATCTCTTGCAATTTGAGATAAAATTCGATATTTTGTCCGATTATTTTTCCACCAAGCCAAAATATCAAATTTCTCACTCTCCACATCCTCACATGGATCAAACAAAAATTTATCAACCTCATTCTTTATTTCCAATACATTTTTCTCCATTTTTCTTTTTTTAAATTGTGATTCTTTCAAACGCCGACGATCATCTATGCTTCCATCATCCAATGAATCCATCATCATCCCACTTTGTTGTGCTTGCATTGATTGACTATCATTTGAATTTGATACTTTAGAACTCTTATTCATAGAATCAATTTCCTTATAGAAGTTGTAAAGGTTAACTAAAGTATCTTTTACATCCCTAGTCAAAGATTCAACTATACTACTTTCATAAGCATCCTCAAAAAGATATGATACATATTCTAGCTTATATCGTGGATCAAGCACAACGGCAATAAGCAACAACTTGTTGACATTTCCAAGTGAACCTCAATATTTGTCAAACTTTATGAACATTTTCTTTGCCATATCGGCCATCAAATGATTTTGACTATTACTCCATTCAACAAGTGCATTATACATCAAAATCAATTCATGAAAACATATATTAGAAGTAACAGTCAAAGAGGCACTAAATTTTAAGGTAACTTCATAAAAAGTAGCAAGAAATTTCACAAAAACCCTTGCACTATCCCAATCTTTAATTAGAGGTGGTCCGGCTCTCTTCCTTCCTACTTCATCCTCCTCAAAATATCCAAGATAATGTCCATCATCATCTATCATCCTATCAAAACCTTTTTGATACTTCAAAGCCGAGTTCAACATCAAATAGGTGGAATTCCACCTAGTAGACACATCCAAAACCACGGTTTCTTTAAATTCAATTTTCTCCTTCTCTACACATTCTTTAAATTTGTTTAACCTTGAAGGAGATGATCGAACATATCTAATAGCATTACGAATTCCAGCAATACTATCATGGATTTCCCTTAATCCAAATGTCACAATTAAATTTATAATATGTGCAGCACAACGAACATGCAAAAACTCACCATCCAAAACATTTCCTTTCCAATAATTTAATTTTCCTTTCAAAAAATTAATAGCCACATCATTTGAAGAAGCATTATCAACCGTTATTGTGAAAACCCTTTCAATACCCCATTCAATCAAACAATTTTCTATAACCTTACCAATTGTCTCATCCTTATGATTTTGCACAATACAAAAATTTATAATTCTCTTATGCAACTTCCAATCATCATCAATGAAATGAGCGGTAAGAGTTATGTAATTGTTATTTTGAATGGAAGTCCATGTGTCCGTCGTAAGACAAACCTTTTGCTTCCTCAATGAAAACACACTCTTCAAAATTTTTTTCTCATCTAAGTACAACTGAAACACATCTCTAGAAATTGTTCTACGAGATGGCGGTTCATACTTAGGGTTCAAAGCATTACAAAACTTTCTAAACCCTTCCCCTTCAAAGTGGTTAAATGGTAACTCGTCTATGATGATCATTTCTGCACATGCAAGTCTACATGCCTCTTTACTAAATGTTGTACTCATAGAGACCAAATTGCTACTACCACTTTCAAATGAAAGAACTTGTTGCTTTTTATCCTCCATCCTACTAGGGTATTTTTTGCATTGGTTCATCAAATGGTTTCGCAATGTACTAGTTCCACACCTCTTGGTATTACATGCATAATCTACCCCACAATGTTTACATTTGCACCTAGGATTATTTGGATCATTATCTGGAACTTTTTCAAAATGTTCCCAAACCCAAGACGGAGCCCTAGAAGGTTTTCTCTTTGGCGTTTTATAAGGTTTATCCAACTGTGAAGGTTGAGATTCAGCTTTATCTGATTCATTTAAATACTCTTCCAATTCATTAATATCATACCAATCATTGTGGTCCTCATCCATCTAGAACCTATTAAAAACAAAATAAACCTATTGAAAAACATATATACAAAAAAAACAGCAGCATAATCAAATTTCATGCACAACTCCATATATAAATTATGAAAATGTCACAAATAGATTTTCATAACAACTTCACAGCAATCAAGTCACACATCACTTCACAATCTTCAAACTTCACAGCAAACAATTTCACAGCCTAGGCTTCACTACACTTTCCAAAAGCAATTTTTGACCTTCCCACATGCAAAAATAATGAGAAAAAGGCTAAGTAAATTACCTCCAAATAATAGACAATCACACAATTGTTCGTGATTTTGGAATTAAACGAAGAAAAGGAATGCTATTTGATTTATGCAAGTCACGGTAGGTTGTTTGATTTTATCTACAAAACAAGGGAAAAAAAATATATATTAGACCACAAAGCAAAATAAAAAAAAAATTGCAATACTAATTAGAAAAAACAGAAAAAAAAAAAAGTTTGCTATACACTTCTTCCATCCAAACTCCTGGTGTTAAGATTGATTAGAAAAAACAGAATTCCATAGTTTCCATGTATAATATTTTATGTATTTAAAATAGCATAGATTCTTTAATAAATTTCAAAATTACAAGAAAAAAATGGCAAGCATACCCTATGGCAAAGCAAACAGTAAAGTAAACAGATAGGCAACAACAAATTAAGCAATCTCACATGGGGAAACATGAAATTCAATATGGGGAAAAAAAAGAAAAAAAGAAAAAAAAGGAGGTGTAAACCCATCGACCTTGTTATGTAGCAAAGGTGGACAGAAAGTAACAACATTGGCAAAGAACGAAAAAAATTACACAAAGCAACTTTGCTCATCAACTCTCTTACTGATTTGGTTCCAAATGCTTAGATTCATAACAAGTAACTTATTTAAAATTTTAACACAAACAAACTATATTAAGATTACATTTGAAAAAACTGCTATCTTATTTTTGTACAACCTAAGAAAATGGATGAAAAGACTACAAATACCAGGTGGCTTGATTAGATACTCCTCGCTTCCATGACTTCTATCAATCTCCTAGTCCACCCTAAATCCTAATAAATGTTGTATAACTCGGATTAATCAGTAAGACATACTCTTTAAACAGAACTGCTGAACATATAACCATACATATGAAAGCCACCCCTATGTAAAATGCCATAAAACACTCCTAATTCACAGAAAGCTAAAATCATGAAAGAAAAACAATATCAAGAAGACATATATGGTTAGCTTTCTTTTTTCACAACATAGATATGTAAGTGCTCTGTTCGATAAGTAAATATATATTAAGCTACATGGGATGGTGGTTTGAACCGAGGTCATGACGAGCTTGGAATCAAGCTAGAAAACATATATCCTTCTAGATAACATACACATATAAAAAATGAAGACTTTTAGTTGTTATGTATGTATATACGTATCTAATAATTTGGAATTCTGTAAAGGGTTGCAAATAAACCGAACTAGGTTTTCCTATTCAAATTCCCAAACTTTACTCTCTCTCTCTCTTTCTCGATCTCTCTTTGTGGCTGTACACGGATTGGACTTTATTTATTTATTTATTTATTTTTGGAGAACTCTAACCCCCTTTATAACATATATCATCATGAATTGGAAAAAAAAAAAGAAAAAAGAAAGAAAAAAAAAAGCAACATCTAGATGCAAACGTCTTATATATATGGCCGACTTGTCAACCTTTTCTTATATATAGAAGTTTTATACACCAGACATATTTAATTTAAACATTAATTTTATTTCATTATTATTCAATTAACTTCATGACCATCATATGGAGACTCACTAAAAGTTGGAGGCACCACCACAGAAGAAGACACTTTAAACCTCTTACTCCTTGAACCCATTTCAGAGCTGTTATTGCTTATACTACTACTCATCTCGGGGGTATCCATCCACCCCATCATTTGATGATCCACGAACCCTTCACCGATATCTAAACCGTCAGAATCAAACCCCGGTTGCCGGAACCGAAAATGTAAGTATGACAAATGCATCCAGGGAGGAAAAATAAATAAAAATCAATTCAAATTGAATAGATGCAGAGCTTGAGTTACCTGCAGGTGGTGGCGAATGGCGATCGGTGAGGGAGCGACGAGTGGACTGGGTCCGGTGCGGTTGTTCAAGTGGTGGTGTTGCTTGGGAGTTCAATCGTTTGGTGGCTGGCCGGTGGCTGCTGCCTGCTAAGGTTTCAATTTTGTTTTATGAGATTGTGCTGTCACTGTTGTGTATTGTGTTTTATGAGATGAGGAATCCAACGGTGGTAATTAGATTGTGAGAGATCAAGGGCTTACAAAATTTCATAGAAATAATTTAATAAAAATAATTTTTACAAAATGGCTAAGTGGGTATGAATCGATTCAGCTCGGGTTGGGTGGGTTAAAATTCCTTCCAACCTGTAACCCGAACTGAAAATGTAAAATTTTTTATATGTATAACCCGACCCAAACCGATTAAACAATAAAAACCAACCCAAACCGAACCAAATACTTCGGTTTGGTCGGTTTGGTCGGTTCAAATTGAATTTTGTCCATTCCTACCCTGAAGGTAACTTGTTGTTAGTAGTCATAGGTTGTTAGGAGTTTTAGGAGTATTTTAGGAATTCCTTTATTTTAGGAATTAGTTAAGAGTTCTTTCCTTAACTTTAGGAGTTCATTATTTTGAGGTTTTCCAAATGTAGTATAAATTACTTTCTTATGAATAATAAAAGTATTTTGTTTTATTCTCCAGATAAGGTGCTTCCTCTCTTCTTCTTTCACGTCAATTGCTTATATGGTATCAGAGCCAGGTTAAACCATTCACGTCCGCTGCGAAGATCCATGTACAAGATGGGGCTACAAGGAACACATAAGGGAGACGATGGTAATGGTGGCTCAGGCACGACATCCACCATTGTTCCAGAAATAGGATCTAATATCTCTTTACAGATTACTATCCAGAGATTAAATGGAAAAAATTTTCTGAAGTGGTCAAGATCGGTGTTGATGGTCATTCAGGGTAAAGGAAAGTTAGGTTTTTTGGATGGTTCAATTCCAAAACTAAAGCCAGAAGATCCATCCTTTGCAACCTGGGAAGCTCAAAACTCTATGGTGATGGCATGGCTCATACACTCCATGGAGGATAACATTGCAAACACTTACATTCTCTTTCCTACAGCCCATAAGATTTGGGAAGCTATTACTCTGGCATATTCAAACTTGAAAAATACATCTCAAACGTTCGAGTTATGCAATAGAGCTCGAAACTTGAAACAAGGAGATGGAGATATCACTCAATACTATGATGAGTTGACAAAGTTATGGCAAGAACTTGATTTGTTCACTACACCAGTCTTGAAGGATCCTGAAGATGCAGTGTTGCATAAAAAGATGATCGAGAATGACTGAGTCTATGATTTTTTGGCAGGACTCAATAAAGATCTTGACGATGTGTGAGGAAGGTTGATAGGAACAAGGCCACTACCTCATATTGAAGAAATTTTTGCAAAAGTTAGAAGAGAAGAGTCCAGAAGACGAGTTATGCTTGGAGGAACACCTAACGAATTTCTAGAGAATACTGCTATAGTGGCTTGAGGATCTGGATCAGTGAAGATTGGAGAAAGTAAAAGTGCAAAAAGGTGGTGTTGCACAGGTGGTATGACCATTGTAAAAGGTCTAATCACACAAAAGGGACTTGCTAGAAACTCCATGGAAAGCCAATAAAATTTTCAATCCAATCGAACTTAAAGCAAGGGACTTCAAGCCACAGTTTCATAATCCACTTGGAAGCCAACTTCTGGATTAGATATGTTCACAAAGGAACAACTTGATCAACTTTGGAAACTTTTGAATCCTCCAATAGAGACACCAACTTCGCTCATGACACAAACAGGTACAAGTTTTACTGCCTTAGGAGAAAAACAGGAGATCTAGATTGTTGATTCAGGGACCACTGATCAAATGACATGGTGTGAACGATTATTAACTTTGTACACACCCAGTTCAGGATGACAGAAGGTCAAGGTGGTTGATGGTTTGTTATCGGCAGTTCACGGTGTTGGAACAATAAAACTGAATCCCAACTTGACTCTTCGAGGGGTTTTACATGTTCCTAAGCGAACGTGCAATTTAGTGTCAATAAGTAAGCTTACTGCAGAGTTGAATTGTATGGCTAACTTTGCGAATTCTACCTGTGTTTTTCAGGACCGGACATCGGGGATGGTGATTGGGCATGCTAGAGAACTCAATGGACTCTACTACCTTGAAGACGAACTCTCCGAGAATGAGAAGTCATCAATAGCTTGAGGTGTTTCAAATTCTATTTCCAATTCTGTGTCTAGAATAAATGAAATCATGCAATTGCATTTTCGTTTAGGACATCCTAGTTTTCAGTACATGAAACACTTGTTTCCTTCTTTGATTCATAAATCTGATGTTCTTCAATGTGAATTCTTGTCAATTGGCAAAGCATAAACGTATTCCTTTCTTTTTACGTCCTTATTGTGCCTCAAAACCTTTTTCTTTAATTCATAGTGATGTTTGGGGACCATCTAGAATACCCTCGCTTACTAATAAACGATGGTTTGTTACATTTACAAATGATCATTCACGTGTTTGTTGGGTGTATTTGTTAAAAGAAAAAGCTGAGGTGGGGATTATTTTTCAACAATTTCATTCCATGGTTAAAACACAGTTTCATGAAGTTATTAAAGTCTTTCGTACCGATAATGGTACTGAATATTTTAATAACTGGGAATTTTTTGAGTCATAATGGAATTATTCATCAAAGTACATGTGTAGATACCCCACAGCAGAATGGAGTTTCTGAGAAAAAAAATAAACACTTGTTAGAAGTTGCGACGATAATTTTATTCGCATCTAGGTTACAAAAGTGTTTTTGGGGGGATGCTGTTTTGACTGCTTGTTACTTGATAAATAGGATGCCATCCAAAGTCTTAAAGTTTCAAAGTCCTTTAACCACACTCCAAAAATCATACCCAGATACCTGAGTTTTCTCAAATCTTGGTCTTAAAGTTTTTGGGTGTACAGTTTTTGTCCACAACCTAGATCAAAATAGAAGTAAACTAGATCCCAGGGCACACAAGTGTATATTTGTGGGATATTCCACAACGCAGAAAGGGTATAGGTGCTATTCTATGGAAAGAAGGCGATATTTTGTTTCTCGGAATGTTATATTTTTTGAAAATCATTTTGTTGCTAGAACACAGATTCAGGGGGAGAGAGTTGGTGTTGAAAGTCTGTGGGGGAGAGAGAGAGAGAGAGAACGTTTTTCAGATTTTGAATGGGAATATTTTTGGAATTATAGTCCAGATAAGGAAGAGATTAATTCAAAAAATTCTGGTTTTCCCCCATCAAATTCGAATTCATCATCCAACTTAGATTCTCCTAAAAATTTGGCACCATCAAATTCAGATATATCCTTTGATTATAACCCTTCAAATTCGAATTTTCCTTCAAGTACTGATATTCAATTTAATTCGAATTCTGTTGTACCTAATTCTTCCACAAAATCTGGTTTCTCAAATCCAAAATCCTCATGTAAATTTGTCCAAAATCCAAATTTAAATTCTAATTTTGCTTTTCCAGATTTTTCTCCATCTTCCTCTCTTAATTTTGTGCCCTCAATTTCGAATTCAACTCCACATATCACTCCATCACTTCCTCCTTCAATTTCGCCCAGCCCTACTCACATTCAAAATCAAAATCTCATCTCTCCTCTTCCTTAAAATTCCGCCTCTTCCTCAGAAAATCCTAAGTCAGATTCTGTTCATATTTATAGCCCTAAAAACAACGCTAAAAAGTCTATTGATGTTGCTTATTCTTAGGGCACAAGTCTGAAAGGTGGCTAGATACAAAGAGACTCACACATCCAAGACTCTAATACGATGTCTGGTACTGAAATTGACTTGAGTAGTAATGATGAGGTAGAAGAGGAGACCCATGATAAGGAAGCGGATCTAGTGCATCCACATAAAGGAGAAGAGTTACTTATTGCACTTCGCAAGGGAACTTGATCATGTACCAAACATCCTATAGGCAATTTTCTTGTTTACACTCACCTGTCTAACTCTATACAGCAGTCAGTGTCCAATCTTGCAGATCACAAGATTCCCAATACCATAGAGGAGGCGTTACAAGATCTCAGATGGAGACAAGCTGTCATGGTTGAGATGGACGCTTTACAGAAGAGTGGAATGTTTGAAGTGGTCGAAGTTCCTCGAGACAAAACTCTAATGGGATGTAAATGGGTTTTCATCGTCAAGTATAACGCGGATGGCTCAGTAGAGACGTACAAGGCCCGACTGGTTGCAAAAGGCTATACACAGACTTATGGGATTGATTATGAGAAAACATTTGCTCCGGTAGCCAAAATGAACACAATTATAGTACTCTTGTCCATAGCTGTGAATCTGGATTGGCCTTTGTTTCAATTGGATGTGAAGAACGCTTTTTTGAATGGAGAACTAGAAGAAGAAGTCTACATGGATCTACCACCAGAATTTGGAATTAGTAACAACCGCAAGGTGGGATGCAAGCTTAAACGGGCTCTTTATGGTCTCAAACAATCACCAAGAGCGTGGTTTAGTCGATTCTCGAAGGCACTACTTCGTCAACAGTACAAATAAACTGGGTCTGATCATTCTATGTTTGTCAAGCATTGAGATGGCACGGTAACCATTTTGATTGTGTATGTGGATGATATCATATTGATTGGGGATGATTATGATGAACTAAAGAGTATTCGTTGCACTCTTGCTAAAGAATTTGAGATCAAAAATCTTGATCAACTACGATACTTTCTTGGCTTAGAAGTTGCAAGAACTCACAAGAACGGTATTATGATTTGTTAGAGAAAATATGTTCTGGATCTCCTTACTGAGATCGGTATGCTAGGGTGCAAGCCAGCAGAGACTCCAGTTGACCCAACAGTGAAGCTCGATGCATCAACAGATGGACAGCCAGTAGATAGGGGGAGATACCAGCGACTCATGGGAAAATTGATCTACTTGTCCCATACTAGACTTGATATTATATTTACTATGAGCCGAGTAAGTCAGTTTATGCACAATCCATGCGTAAAACACATGGTATGTAACACCCCGTATCAAAAAATATACATGATTAAACAAGTTTGACCAAATTGACTAAGTTTGACCTAGTGAATAATGTATGGGTTCAAGTTGACTTTTTCAATAGCCAATATTTTTGGTTTGACTAAGGTACCATTGTGTAGATCTCGTCGATATGAGTTCATAGACTGGCGGCACGCCAAATTCTGAGTTAGGAATAAAAAGTTATAGTTCTGAGAAGTTTTAAGCATAAGTTTTAAATCAGTATCCAAGCCAGTCCCCAGTTTTTGTCTGTTAGTGATCCAAGGCTTTATATAAGCCTAGGTAAGCGTGTCAAACAGGAAACAAAGCCAAAAATACCCATTTCTTCCCCAAAACCCGAGAAATTCTCTCCTCAGACCCGTGGGTCCGAACTGGGTCGTTTCGACCCGTTTACCGTCGAACCGGGTCATCGCCGTTTTGTCCATTTCCGGCCAACCACCACTTACACGCGCCAGCCACCTAGGAAGGTCACCTGAACGCGAGCTCAGCCGTGAAATTTCACGGCAAGAAGCGGTCAGACGCGGCCAGATCGGGCCAACGAAGTTCGCGGCAGCCGGCGAGGTGGGTCGTCAGATTTTCTCATTTCTTGGCCGTTTCAGGCCAACCCATACATCCTTTTCACTATTTTTGACCCCTCTGAACTCATTTCCGTGGTTATTTTGTCCAGATTCCTCACTGTTTGAAAGATCCGACAGTGGGAAGTTCGACTGATGCTTCAACAGTGTTTTCCGGCCACCGAAGGAAACTTTGGACCAAGGTGAGTATGCTGATGAGTTCCTTGTCTCTTGGGCTTTCCATCAATATAAAGTTTGTGAATTTTGGAGGTCATTTGATAATTTTCTCATTTTTGGATCAATTAGTTAATTTTCGGATAAGTTAGGCACTGTGTTTGGACAAAATTGGTCAAATTAGTTAAAATTGGAATTGAATTAGTGAAATTGGATATTATTAGGACCCATTAGGTGGTTCAATTTTGAAATATTAGGCTTCGGGTGAAAATCCCCAATTTTGGGTACGAGGTCCTAAGGATACGCGGTATAATTGGATTGTCCGGTGTCCAATTTATGCAATTTTGTAGTACTCTAAATTATTTTGAAATATTTGGATTATACAAGTGTCTCTGGTTTAGTTGTTTGGAGCCTGAGGAATATTTTGTTATATTACAGGCACTCGAGTTAAGCCTGGAGGCGATCCTGTAGAGGAGCAGGCGTGAGCATCTACAGTACTGTGAGTGGTTATATCATTTTTAAATGATTTGGGTATATAGTATAGTATATATGGGGTTTAAATATTTTACGTATATATCATTTGATTGAAATGTTGTTTTATGCATATACAAATATTTGCTTTCACATATATGTGTTATCATTTTATATGATTTTTGATAATATTTTAAGTGATTTTCAATTTTAATGGGTCCATAAATGGACTTGTGGTATTTAAATATCTTGGTAATTAAATTGAGATTTTAAATCATTTTGGTAACTATTTGGTTTGAGAAATCAGATTGAAAATAATATGATTTTAAGCATGATCAAATATTTTATAATTTTATGTGCTTAAAATTGGTTTATGGTGAATATATTTCACTGTGGTATTTCTGGTTTTCGTATGAAATGATGTTTTGAGATTTTTGAAGTATTTAATTAAGCGGTGGAAGTTTAAATGTTAAATTGTGATTTATGATACAGTATCGTTTGGAAAAGTATATATATAATCTTACAAGATTGTTTCACGTATACTGTATTGGTTATTTTTAAATTGATGTACCATGTAATGCCAATACCTTAAATCGGTATTATATTATATTATATTACCGCGCGCTGGGTTTACCACGGTGCCGTGAGGTTGGTTTCATTCAACGGTTATCTATTATTACCACGGACTGTGAGGTCGGGTTTATCCGACGGTTTATTATTATTACCACGGTGCCGTGAGATTGGTATCATTCAACGGTTTATTATTGCCACAGACCGTGAGGTTGGATACGTCCCGACGGTTATTTATTATTTCCACGACACCATTCATATATTGAAGGTCGTGAGGTGGGTGTATCCCACGGTTTACAGATTGGTACATCGTATGGTACATTGTATATGTTTGTATATATTGTTGATTTATAAATATTGTGGTGATTTCTGCATTTTCAGATTTATTTGGTGGAACTGTATTTATTATAGTGTATGCTCAGGTGTTTATATCTTGATTTGAGACATTTCATAATATTACAATGATCGTTCATTCATACTTTTGAGCATCGGTTTTCATGATATTAATTGGGGTACAAGTTTGGGTTTTTGTGAAATGATTTTTAAACGGGGAACTTTTCAACGAGTGGAATGAGAGGTATTGAGAGAAAGATATTTCAGAAATAAATCATTATTTTTCTATTATACTATGCGACTCACTGAGATTTCTTTATCTCACGTTTTATTGTTTTAAATTCGTTCCCCTAGGCCCAGGCAGCTAGTAGCAGTCTACCTCGTGCACAGCTTATCACTTATTTCCTTCCACTACAGCAGCCGTATTTGTCCTTTATCTACCTATTGTTATCTTCTAGATTTATTTATTACTTATTTGTACTCATAGACTTTGTTGACACTCTTAGAATGCTCTGATTTTAAATATGGGACTCAGTAGAAACCATAGTACTCATATGTGTAGTTATGGCCTGTAGTACAGTAGGCCGGTTGTGGACTTATTTATATAAATATTTATATATTTGAGGTATTAATGTTAATACTGGTGTTTGATTATCTACGTTTTAAAGTGAAGTTTCATTGGATATTTTCTAGAGATTGTCCAGTGGGACTTCACTAGGCGGGATCATCCGGAAGGTCCTGAGAGGGTTCCTGGGACGGGTCCTGTCATGGAAGCTACCTACCGGATTTTGAGGAATCTAAAAGGTACATCAGGAAGAGAATTGCTGTTTCGAAAAACTGACGATAAGAGAATTGAAGGATGTACAGATGTAGACTGAGCAAGCAGCTGAAGATAGACGCTCTACTATAGGATATTGTTCTTTTGTTTGGGGAAATCTGATAACCTGGAAAAGCAAAAAGCAAACGGTGGTGGCAAGAAGCAGTGCTGAAGCAGAGTTGAGAGCATTAGCAGATGGTATATGTGAAGAACAAAACATGTGGAGATAGATTGTCACTTTATCAAGGAGCAAATTGAGGAAGGAACGATATGTATGGCCTATGTACCAACTACACAGCAAACTGCAGATGTCTTCACAAAGGGACTACATAGAGCCACGTTTGAAATATTGATGGACAAGCTAGGAATGTACAATTTGTACAGTCCAGCTTGATGGGGAGTGTTAGCAGTCATAGGTTGTTAGGAGTTTTGAAGTATTTTAGGAATTCCTTTATTTTAGAATTAGTTAAGAGTTCTTTCCTTAACTTTAGGAGTTTGTTATTTTGAGGTTTCCAAATGTAGTATAAATTACTTTCTTATGAATAATACAAGTATTCTGTTTTATTCTCCAGATAAGGTGTTTTCTCTCTTCTTCTTTCACGTCTATTGCTTATAGGTGTCTAGCATTTTAGTCTTTGCACTTCCAGTTTAAACTATAGCACCCTAGATTTTCTTACTGTAACCAGTCTATTCAACCGAAAGGTGCTAGCACATACTGCTAAGGAAATTCTTTTGTGCCAAAACATGGGTCTATTCAACCGAAAGGTGCTAGCACGTACTGCTAAGGAAATTCTTTTGTGTCAGAACATGGGTCCACTATCTTCAATTGGACTTCAGTTCATATTTGTTATTGGGTAACCAATATTGTTGTGTTTTCTGTTGATTGGTAACTGGACTCACTTCTTAACAACTTTATCTTTTGGGATTGATGATACTTGTACATGGTACCATAATAGCCGTATTCTCTGCGTGTTCTTGTGTTCAAATCCAGCTGACCCCTTGTCTTTAGTAATCTATTACTTTGCTGATATCTAAGCCCACATTTGGTTCCTATTTATTTGGTCAGCCTACACATGAGGTTTAGTATGTTAGATTTATTAGAAACTTAAGCTCATTTACATGGTTAAGATTTTGAGATTGATGATAACTTGAAAACCTTATTGCAAGTATAAAACCTCAGCATGTAATATCTAATTCTTTCAATCCTATTTACAACAGTACATAATCACACTTAATCGAGTGCATTTGAATTGCCTGTAAAATTTGCAAGTGCGAGGACTTGAACTTTTCTTCAAACTTCAGGCAGCAAAGTAGGCAAAGCTAGGCTTTCTACAAGAAGTAACCACCGCATCAGACAGCTAATGAGTCCAACAAAACAGATGAATACCACATTGACAGTATGTCTAACCACCAGTTTGAACAAGACAAAGATGTTAAAGGCAGCGAACAACCTAACAGAAACATGGACTGGGTTACCGTTTTAATATCGTTGCCAAAGTGTTGACCCGCAGAGCCGTTACAGCAGCATTCCTGGAATTAGGAGACAACCTTCCTTACCAAAGTGCAGATGATCCCAACAACCCTGGAGTAAAAGAAAGAGACAAATGGCATAACACACTAATATGGCAAAGAAATGGCATCACATAAAACATGTCAGCCCGAGGATAAAAAAATGTTTGCTTAATTACCAGATACCATGTTCCATCTGCCCATTCATGCCATTTGCTTGAACGTGCAATGAGCTGCCAATGTCCATCAGAGCAAAACATACAGGCAAGTCAATTTAACAGAATCAAAATCAGCAGTTGATTTTATAAGTGTTAGAAAAATCCAGCATTTATATCTTCAGTTAGTTTTATGACACTTTCTATATACTATGCTGCAACAAGCCAGGCTGGAAGCACTCAAAGCCATGTTCAAATTCAGTTTCATTACTAACATAATGGCCGAAACTATACTCAACTCAACAAGAAAATGAGGGCAGTAATAATTGAGCAGGAGACGGACTGAGTTCCTAATCAAATTCATAAGGAAGCATTCCTATGAGAAGGATAAGCATATTTGTATTATTGGAAAAAACAACATAATAAATTTAAATAATCAAAACAAAACAAATGATAACAATAGCCAATTGCCCATTATCTGTTCACATGTTGAAAATATCTATACTGCATATAAAAGTTGAACACTCTCCATATACAAATGAAACAACAATGAACACCATCATATTAACAAAAGCATAAAGGTGAATAAAACAGTGATATATTTTCTAAATCACAAAAAATTTTCAGGTATCTAAAATAGATATGAAGCCAAGATCTCTTAAATTTCATTTCACATGAGAAATTCATGAGTTGAAATTGAAACACATATAGCAATATGAAAACAAAGGGATGTATCCAAAATATATAGTACAGTTAAATATACCACAGGGTCAAATAAAAAAACCATTGAAAAAATGTATACGGCAATGTAAAATTTATATTGAGTGTGTGTGTATATATATATATATAAACTAGTCATGTATCTTTACATTGTGATAGTACATGACCTGGTATTTCTTGATGCATAGATCATGAACATTACAAGGCAAATGGTCTCAATGGCACACCCAATAGAATTGATGGTAATCAACATAAATGCATTTGTCTTAAGGAAAGCAAGTAGAGCATGAGCATTGCACTGGACAATACCGAATAAGGAATTCATTTAAAAACCCTTCTATTTTTCTTGAAAATCCTGTAAACTGTGCCCTACCATATAGAAAACAAAACTATATTTAATATAATTTCTTAAAATCCCATTATGTATATAATGTAGATATAGAATGATTGAGAGCTTACAATAGTGCTATTAGACAAGGCAGGACACAGTAGAGGAGAAGGTACTTGGTGAATCAGTGAGCTTGAAGACTTCTCCATTGTCAAGTTGGCAATATGTATAAATATTGAAACATTACCATGTAGAGATACATAAAATGGCCCTTACCTTTGTCTGGTAGTTCCAGATACAGATAATTCCCGAATATAAACTTTCCAGAGTCCTGATGTAAAGCATTACACACTTGATTACCTAGTTATAGAAATAGCATATATAAGTTAAACAGAAACACTTATAGAAAATAATTAATTACCATAGCTCAGTAGGAATTGTGCCTCAAAATTTTAACTGAAAAGGTTGCTGGGCACCAATTGCAAAACAAAGAAGCAAAAATATGTCAGTTCAAAACCAATTCCGAAATCAAGTAAATTATTGTTATCAGTCTCAATCATGTTCACAAAAAAGGTTCTAGACTTGTTTCAGAGCAGAAGTGGGTTTACCCCCCAAATGTAATCAACACAGTATGTTTTTCAAACGTATACTGCAAGGAGCCAGTCAACTACTAAATACTTATTTGTTTGGAATGGAAATATTTTTATGAATAATGAATATACTCATTTTATAATCAGAAGGTCCTACATGCTGGAGTATTAATAATGTAATTTTTGATGTTCTATAGAGATTTTATTTATAAACTTCTTTCAAAATTCTAATCAGGAAAAAGACATATATGTATATATATTGACGGTCTGATGCATACAATCCCAAAAAGCTAAAACATAAATTGTATTATATATGACAAGCCCGATAATAGCAATCACAGAAGCAAGATAGCATAACCATTTAACCTGCAATTTGCGGATAACACAAGGAGTGGGAATGTAGTAGTTCTTAATATATCATACTCAAAGCAATTGGATTCCAAGTCTCTAGGGGTGGTACCTGCTGGTGGTACAAAAGGATGCAAAACACTGCTGAGGCTGTATAATGTGGCTCCATTTATCCATAACCATAAAACTCCCATTAGAGGCAGTAAAAATATGCATTTTTAAATGAATGCTTCATGCCAAGGATCATTTTGATTTTTGAATTAGCCCATGATCAAAAATCAGACAACAGAGTCAATGTTTCACTCATTTTGAAGTAAATTATGGCAAATTATACTTAGGTAGTCATATTGCAGGAACTCATGGTGGTAACTATTTGTTTATTATGTTATTATTAATTTGTAATTACACGGCGATGATGATGTAAAAAGAAGTCCTCAAATACGATTGAAAATGCATTTGTTTCTTGATCGATTGAAGATGCAAGTCTTTCGTACAAGTACATGACTTCATAGTATGCCAAACTACGACAAATGACTGAAACAGATTGTTCATTCAATGGAAGCAGAATAAATAACATTGTAAGAGGCCAATCTAACTGGCCGCTGACCAGATTTCTAAGACTACTCTTTGTGTGTTTAGTATGTACAACTCAAGCTGCCCAGGATGGAGATTCCAAATGGTTGAGATGCATGTTAAGCTTCCCTGGACCCAGTGGATCCGGCACTCCCATTGAAAGGGCAAAAATAGATCCTGTATATAACACACACAAAAAGAAGCCCTACATATTATCATCATCACTGTAATCAGAAGCCTTTTCATCAGAATCAGACCCACTTTCAAAGCTAATGTTTTCAGTTTCATATGTACTACTTCCTATGGTTTCACCACCCACTTTTAGAGAATCTTTCAAGTCGTCTATAATATAAGGCTCTGTCAGTTTCCAGAACCAGGTTGAATTGTTTCCTAAGAAGCCTATCCAAAACACTCTCCCCTTCTTTTTCACCCTGCAATTCAGGGACCTTGCTTTCAAGGTTTTGACAATCTTCTCAACAGCTTCCTGATTTCCCTTTAGCTTCAACAAAATGTCTCCTGATGAAGTCCTGTGCCCCCCATACATATACCAGTATGCAAGAACACGTGGTGACAGCCACCGATGGATTAACTTCGGAATTGTTTGTCGGCCTTTTGGCCAAAACTGGTCTGCGTAGAAACCAAAATAAGAATGCGAGATGGTAGAAAATCTACATGGTATGTCCTCAATAGCATCATTTGTCTTACAGGAAGGATGCAACCACTCATGGTATTGATCATGAATATGCCTCTTCAAAATGGAATGCAAACCAGAATTCTCATTGAACTCAAAGCGGAGCATGTGATTCTTCCTCTCTTCGTCTGATTCAATTTTCAAACCACCTAACAGCAACCCCACTAGGATCTCTCGTTGTTCTTTACTTAGCTTCAGGCTTAAAGGTTTTTTAACCACTTTCCTGCTCAAGCTCAGGACATAATCGATCTTTTCCATCAATTCTGATTCAATATCATATCTCTTCTGGCACATCAAATCATATATCTTCTCTGCCTTCACATAGTCTCCAGATGACAGATATCCACTTAATATGATGTTGCACGACCGAGCATCAACACCAATTGCCCCACTATTTTGCATTTGGTCAAAGATCTCCTCAGCCTTTTCAAGGTTACTGCCTTTCACTAAAGAATCCAAGTATATAGTATAAATAGTACGGTTGGGTCGGCATTTCTGAAGGCACTGGATGAAGGCTAATTCCACTTTATCATGTAAGCCCAAGTCAAAGTACATACTCATTAAATCAACATAAGATGGCATAAGAGGCTTCAAACCACTGTTTAAGAACTCTACCATGACAGATTCTGCAAGTTCAACTTCTTGAGCTCTACATAAAATTTCTATCACCTTATGATATGCCAGATAACTGGTCGAGTTCAAATGTTTCTGCATGTCTCTAAATATCTCCAGAGACTTCCTATGATTTCCAGCCTTCGCATGGACCTCCATTCTATAAACAAAAGCCTGAGAAGGGCGACCATCATCAAGAAGCAGGAGTTTGGACCAAGTTTTTTCTGCTTCCTCAACGTCTCCTTCCTTTGAGCAAGCTCTCAAGACAGAAACAAGCACTTCTCTGCCCTCTTCAATTCCAGCTTGTTGCATCATTGTCCTTAATGCTGTCATCCTTTCTTTATCCACGGTATCCTGATGGCTATGTAGCCAAATGAGGCCACAGTATATATCCTTATGTATCTCAAGCCCAGTTGTTTCCAAATTGTGAAAAATAAACTCAGCCTGTTTAAGATACTGTTTTGAAGACCCTCCTGGTTTACCAATAATAGATCTGAAGAGAGAATTATGCAAGCTAAGCCGAGGCTGATAACCTCCCAGCTGAATCATTCGGTTGTAGATGCTACATGCTTCTTCCAAGCACCCTTGAACTGGAGTACTAAGATATGCAACAACCAATATGTGGAAGGTTGATTCACTAGGAACACGCCCCTGATTGATTATATCATCAAATATCTCCCTACATTTTGAGAACTTTCGCTCCTTACCCATGTAATCTGCTAGCTTAGTAGCAAGAGCAAAATCAAATCGATACCAATGCTGTTGCATCATCCATTTGTAAACCTGTCAAAAAAAAAAATGTGAATAAAGTCACCAAACCAAGGATCTCTTATCAAATAAGCCAAAGGAAAAAAAAAAAAAAAAAAAATTATTTGTTTTAAAATTTCAGTATAATGTTGGAAAGATTTAATTCATAAGAAAAAAAATGAATCACCAAAATTCCAGTAGCTGAAGTAATTTGAATGTTACTCGATTCCAACACATAACATAGATTGTGAATTA
Source organism: Ziziphus jujuba (assembly GCF_031755915.1). NCBI lineage: Eukaryota > Viridiplantae > Streptophyta > Magnoliopsida > Rosales > Rhamnaceae > Ziziphus > Ziziphus jujuba. The sequence continues at coordinate 11,189,193 of NC_083387.1, read as the reverse complement.
ACAAATATAAATGAAAAACAACTGCTTTAAACATATTTGATTACTATAGCAATCCTTTCTAACCGAAATAATTTAACTAATAACAAAGTCACCCAGAATGAATTATGGGTGTGTTACAATAAATTTACCAAGCACTATAAAAAATGTTTTTTCTTTGGTATTGAACTTCAACAAATTCCATAAACATACAACGCAGCATACTTTTCTTTCTCGAAAGATCATAAGAATGAACAATATGCAAAATGAAACCCCATAAAAATAAAAAAACACACAGAAGGACATAGAAATTCTTAAAAATAGGAACTTTACCCTAAACCCAGCCTCGTTCTCGCGAATCCGCATACAATGGACTGCGACGTAAGTGGCGTCTTCTTGCCTCACCCATTTCTTCTGCGCATTGAGTATCCTAACCAGCGTCGCTGGCTTATGCGCCGGCAATTCCTTACAAAGCCACGCCAACTTGGACCTCCGCCACTGCTCCGGCAGCTCCTCAAGCTCCTTAACCTCAAGCTCCGGCGACTCCAAATGCTTCAAATCCGTCGACGCAAAGCTCCTTTCGTAATCAAAAGGCTCTCTTTCGTCCACATTGCTGAAACCCCAATTCTCCTCCGTCCCAGAGACTCCGCTCGCCAACTGTTCGGCAAAAGTACCGGAAGAGGAAACCGCTGGCAACCGGAAAGTTTTAGAGGCGGCGGAAAGCGGAGGGGTGAAGATGGGTCGGAAGTAGCAGTGGTGGTGTTGGCAGTGAGAAAGTGAGAGAGTGAGGGAACGGAGGAGAGAGAAAGAGGAGCTGCGCATGGAGATAGAACAGAAGGTAGCGAGGAAGCTGGTGGAGGAGTTGGGTACGAGAGCCAAGGAAGAGAGGTCACCTCCTCGAGCTCTGCTAAGAAGCATGCCTTGGTTGGGCCCTTTGGGTTTTCCTCCTTCTTCTTCTTCTTCTTCTTCTTCTTCACCTTGCTCTAGGATTCATGGAAGCTCTCCGTTTTTACTCTTTTTTCTATACGTATATATATGTCATCCACAACGGAGGGAACCAACGGCTCGATTTGAACGAATGCTTGGGGCCCAGGTACGTGGTCATCATTCCATCCTGGATGTGGGCTTGGGCGGGTTAAATTATTGTTAGGATCCAAGTGGCCCAAACATGAAAAAGAAAAAAAAAAAAATATATATATATATATATACACACACTAATGAAGGAAAAATAAATTTAGATGGATTTTATCAAACAAAAAAATATTTTTATTTAGATTTAAAATCCATATAAGCTTAAAGAAAGAAGTCAAATTTTAGGTATCGATGCCTATGAAATATGGTCAATGATTATGAATTTACGACATGGCAACTTATATAACAAGTTATATCTTCGTTTATTTATAAAAAATTATATCTTCCTTTAGTTATATATATTTAATTAAGCAGCTAACATAAAAACAACAGTACTTTTTTTTTTTATTGTATCATCAACTATTACTTTTTTTCGTTTTTTTGCTGGAAATCAACAACTATTACCTTTGAAACCAAATTCTAACTTTAAGTTAAAAATGAATTCCTTTTTAGTGCCTTTTTTTTTTCTTTCTATTACCTGCTGCAGTTGTTTTTCCTTTGTGATATCTAACTGCTCAAACCCTAGTGTCTATCTTTTTAGAGTACTTAGTCTTATTCAAATATTTGATGGTCACATAGTACTTAGTCCAAATCAGATTTTTGATGGTCACATACTTTCAAATTTCCTTTAGTTACTATCTATTTATCTCTGATCTGTTCTTTTCTCATCTTTTGTTAGTGTTTTATTCTATAATACATCAAGGAAGAAGTGTTTTTGATTGATCTTGAAGACAAATTTATGGTTGATTTTTAAGACATGTTTTCAATTGATCTTGAAGAGAGATAATAATTAACTTTATGGGTGGAAGAATATTAATTTTTTAAGGCGAATTGATGGAGCTTATTACTTTGGAGTATGCCAATTTATCTTAAAGTTCAACCCATGATTGATGCCAATACAAGGTATTTGCATCAATTTGACTCTTTTCATTATGTTTCTCTTTATATTCTAAATAATGATTCAAATTGATGTATTGTTTTTTTTCTTTTTTCTTTTTTTATCTTAATTTCTTTATTAGGATTTGACAAACAGTTTATCTAATAAAATTCTTTTTTTTTTTAATTATAATTTGAGAAATGAAAGATTTTTATCCATATAAGATTTGAATCCTATATCTACAAGATTATTTTCAATATTTTCATTATTGAGCTAAACTTACAAATACTTATAAATTTTTACTCCACTGTTATTATCACCCAGTCCCCATAAAATATCTCTTTGTAATTAGTTTTTAATTTGTATATATACATATATGATTTCAATATGTTGGAAATTTAATGATATTACAAAAATTGAATTGTTGTTATCTTCTCTATTTATGATGTTAGTATGCTCCAACAAAACATTGTTTAATTACCATACACAATAAAAACCTATTAGATCAAACTTTTTAATTTAATCAATTTGATAAGATCTTGACTGTATGTACAAGTTATTTAATTTTAATAACTTTCAAATAGGATGTGCTATATACGTATCATCTTGTAGCACTATTTTATATCAACCGGAAATTTAAACCAAAAAAAAAAAAAAATTGTCGCTTTAGACATAGATCCTTCTATTGTTCTAAATCATTTCCATACATACACAAACCTTTTTTTTCTTTTTTTTGGTAACTATGTACAAATATTTAAACCTTTTTAAAGATAAAATAGGTAAACCTTCATGGACAGCATGCATGGATGGCCTTTTTCCGTCTTGAAGTAACCTAAAAAGTCATGTGTGGTAGCTGATAGGAATTGCCAGTTTCCCTGTGTTTGAGGAAACCACTTTCCACCTATGTACCTCAATCATTTTTGCTACATGCCAAAATTTGTAGTAACTAAGCAAGAAAGTGAACAAGCAAATATTTTGCTTTTCACAATTTGTTCCCTTTTGTTTTTTTTGGGGGGTAACTCTTCACAATTTGTTCGTCTCATTCTTGGTGGAAAAATTAAGGATATCCAATTTAATAAAATTGAGTTGTAAATTTTCATTATATCAGCTTGGTAATTAAGTATCCCTTTAAAGACAATCAAATAACAAAATTATTGTTTCTTTAAAACAACAATACAAACTTCCACAATTTAACTAGCCATAGTTAAACAATTTAGATTTAAAAGCTAACACTACAGAGAAAATGGGTTATGACCCATGAATTCTTGTGATTCTGCAAGCTGCATTCACAAATGAATAATTTTTTATTTTATTTTTTGGTGCTTTGAAAAGTTTGTTAATTAAATAGATGGAATTCATCAACATATAATTTGTTGCACCAAGAAAAAGCCAAAGAATATTCCGGAATGATATTGCTTACATTACAGAGAAGACCAAAAAATAAATAAATAATCATATTGCATCACAGAGGGTATGGAGCTGTTTATAAAATATAAGAATGGTTCTCATAATATAGACAGTTATATATGCACCCAAGTGATATATAACTCCATTTACCCACAAAAAAAAAAAAAAAAAAAAAAAGAGAGAGAAGAAAAGAAAAAGAAAAGTGATATATACCTCTATACTTGGTTTCATATTTAAATATATGTAATATACTATTTTGGTTTTATGAAAAATTTAATATATTTTTGCTGACAGTCTATTTTAAAACTTTTTTTTTTTTGGTTTAGTTGATTAAAAAAAATTTAGATAATTTATTAATGAAAGACAAATATACTAATGTTATTTTTTCATGACATTGTTAAATATTTTTTTAAAATTTTAATTTGAACACATTATAAATATATTTTCTATTTTCGCAACTGGTAAAATATCAATTTATTTTTTAAATATGCTCTCATATAAATGTATTTGGAACTAAAATTCACTCATATATATATATATATATATATATTTGCTTAGAAAGAAAATTCAGCCACATTTATGAATAGTACTTTAAATCAGAGTTACATAAAAAAAAAAAAAATATTAGAGTTTTTCTTTTCTTTTTCAGTTTTTTTTGCAGCAAAAAATTCTATGTTTTGATATTACTCTATTTTGCAGTTATATGTTTGTGTATATCTACCATATAAATAGCGAACTTGAGATTCTGGTCATATAATTATATGAAAACCCTTATAGTTACTTTTAACACACTATCAAATTAATATATTACAGAAATATCATTTTGTATTTGTAATAAAAAAATATCATTTTGAATTTTATTATTAAACCATGCATTTTTCTATGAATTTTGTAATGTTTTTGTATTAAAGATAATTGAATGATTTGTTTTTAATGGGTATTAAAGTGTATGAATGGAGATTTATGATGAGTTTTTCCATTGGGGTTTTGATGGTGCATGGGATTGATCGAAATTGCAATTTTGGAATAAGAAAATATATAGGTTTTTGAGTTCCTTAAGCATTGAGAGAGAAAACTTATGAGGAAATGTTGAGTTGCATAGAGTGGTAAAGCTTGGGTATTGACAGTTCGAAGAATGAGACTTTGGTGGTGCTGTGTCCAAGGTCTAAAGAATCCGTTGTATCCTAGGAGATAAGCGTCACAGAATCATCTGTACCGGTAGGGTGAAAATAGTCTTAAAGACACTATAGTATCATATAGGCATCGGACAAATCTATCAACTAACCAACACCAACAGATAAACAGGTTCTGAAAATTTGTTTCTTATTATTCTACAATTTTTATTATTCTACAATTTTTATTTTCCTTATTTTCCTACAAGCTTAAGACGATTTTGGATAATTGTTTATAGATATCAGTTATATACTTGTTTCGTTTTGGAAAAGAGAAAAAAAAAATTCCCCTGGCCCGTGCATATTAATCTATTTAGGCATATGTTTTTCCTTTGTTTTATCAATATTTGGCTCTTATATCTGATTACCCATGATTTTATAAAAAATTTGGTAATTTTTTGATAATTTTTCTATGCCGAAAAGCTGGAAAAAGTGAAAAAAAAAATTGAAACTTGGTCGGCCGGGTCAAAATTGACCTTGATAAGGGTTCAAGATGGGTCAGAACTCAAGTAAACGAGCCAGATTTTGGATTCGTGGGGTAGAATTTTTATTCTGTTGCATTCAACCCATATGAGAGCCCAACCCGTGTATAGAACAAGCTACTGTTCAGTCCAATACCCAAGGTCCAATACTAAACCAGGCCCATTGGCCTAAAAGATTTCGAGCTGGCACTTGTCATGGAAAGAGTGGCATCACACTGTGTATAGTGGAAAGGCCATGTGTTGGACAATGGAAAGGCCTGTGTTGGATAGTGGCGAGGCCACATGTTGGACAATGAAAGGGAACACAAGTCGCGCAGCGATGTAGGCCACATGTTGTGCAACGACACGGGGCCACGTGTCGCCCAATGACAGGGACACATGTCGCGTGTTGGCATTGGACATGTGTCGGGCCAGTAGTGCCACATGTCATCCAATAGCAGAAGACATGTGCTACACTGTGGTGGGTCCATGTGGCTGTCATGGGTGACATCATCTAGACACATCAACATGACACATCATCTATCACATATGCTGACTACCACACTAGTAGATGCCACATCAGCGCTAGATGCCATGTCAGCACTAAATGCCATATCATCACTGCTGCCACATCAACACAGTGCCATGTCAGCAGGACATTGATGATGATGTCATCATAATGATAGCTAATGGGTGTATAAAGTAATTTTATGAGTATATACATCAATTTTCTGATGTGATGTATACAAAAAATTTTGTGGATGTATGAAAAGAAATCCAGAAAAATTACAATGTTGTAATTTCTTATTTAAAATTGGTTATAATTAGTTTGTTGGGGTTTAAAACAACACTAATTGATTTCTATTTTGTGATTTTACATAAATGACAAATGGATCAAATAATGTGACTTTTGATACTGTCCTCATTGCACAAGTGCTAACTCCAACTCTTATGGTCCAAATACCTCCCCATGCACCGGTTGCTATGCTGCGAATCATGCTGAATGACCAGAGAAGTTTAATGAAGCACATTTTAAGAAGTGTGAACAAAAAATATTGTTTTACTTAAACACCTTGAATCTTGTGAGGTTCTTGACTGAAAACGTACTTCCGAGCAATAATGAAAGTGATAGAGAAACATTTATAGCGGTAGATGCATGGAAGCATTCTGATTATTTATGTCAGAATTATATCCTGAATAGTCTATCAGATGCTTTATACGGAGTGTACTGTAGCACGAAAACAGCAAAAGAGCTATGGAAAACTTTGGATCGCTAGTACAAAACAAAGAATGCTGGTTCCGAAAAGTTTGTAGTAGGCTGATTCTTGGAATTCATGATAGTGGATTCAAAGCCTTTAATGAGTCAAGTACATGAATTATAAGTGCTCATACAATAACTTATTGCTGAAGAGATGATAATTAGTGAAGCCTTTCAAATAACAACTATGATTGAGATGCTACCACCTTGTTGGAAAGACTTCAAGAATTACCTCAAATATAAGGGGAAGGAAATAGATATGTAGACTTGTATTGGCAAACTTCATACCGAAGATGACAATACGAATAAAAGATCTTTGAAAGTTAAGGTCAAAATCAATATTGTGGAGCATGATCAATGCTCAAAAAATAAGAAGAAAATTGAAAGAGATTTCAAATGGGGGCTTATATGAGAGATCTCCAAGAAGGCCAAGTTTCAAAGCAAATACTTTAACTATGATAAAATGGATCATAAAGCGGCAAAATGTAGGCTTTCGAAAAAGAAGAAGAACAAAGAAGCACAGATGATGGAGCAAATCACTCGAGAAGTTGATGATATCGATTTGAGTACTATTGTCTCTAAAGTAAACTTGATGAGATTAAATCCTAAAGAGTAGTGGATTGATACTGGTGCGACCCGCTACGTATATTCAGACAAGAACTTGTTTACTTCTTTTGAATCAAGTAAAAATGGAGAGAAGTTGTTCATGAACAGTTCTGCCACGTTTGAAATCCAAGGAGAGGACAAAGTATTCTTAAAGATGAGCTCTGAAAAAAAACCTGACTCTGAACAATGTGCTGTATATACCAGACATTCGTAAAAATCTGATGTCTGGATCGCTTCTAGGCAAGCATGGTTTTCAAGTCTGATAAGATTGTTTTGTTCAAGTATGGAATGTTTGTGGGAAAAGGCTATGCAGTTAATAGTTTATTTAAACAGAGTGTAATGACTATAAAGCCAAATGAAATTAATCAAGCTAGTACTTCTTCTGCTTATTTACTTGAGTCTTCCAATTTGTGACATGGTAGACTAGGTCATGTTAATTATAATTCTTTATGGAGGTCAATTAATTTGAATCATATTTTCATATTTGAAATTGATTCCAACCATAAGTGTGAAACTTATGTAGAGGCAAAAAGTATGAGATTATCATATCAAACGATTGAAAGGAATACCAAACCTTTAGATTTAAAACATAGTGATATATGTGACTTGAAATTCGCAACAACTAGAGGAGGTAATAAATATTTTATCACATTTATCGATAATAACATAGAATACTACTATGTATACTTACTTAAGAGCAAAGATGAGACAATTGAACATTTTATTCTCTACAAAACTGAAGTTGAGAATTAACTCAATGAAAAGATTAAAGTAATAAGAAGTGATCATGATGGAGAGTATATAACTCCATTTGGTGAGTATTATGCTCAACATGGTATTAGATATGAAGTTTGTGAAGTCTCATATCGGTTGGAAAGGGGAACGAAGCACGCCTTATAAGATGGTGTGGATACCTTTCCCGTACAATGCGTTTTGACAAAACCTTGAGGGCTGGGTTGTAAGAGAATCCCTCAGGCCCAAAAAGGATAATATCGGACGCAGTGGTCTGGGCTGTTACAGATGGTATCAGAGCCAGTACCCGGATCGGTGTGCCAGCGAGGACGCTGAGCCCCAAGGGGGGAGGATTGTGAAGTCTCACATCGGTTGGAAAGGGGAACGAAGCACGCCTTATACGGTGGTGTGGATACCTTTCTCGTACGATACGTTTTGACAAAACCTTGAGGGCTGGGTTGTAAGAGGATTCCCCAGGCCCAAAGAGGACAATATCGAACGCGGATGATTTGGGCTGTTATAAGTTACTCCACCATATTCACCACAGTCAAATGGTGTGGTTGAATGGAAAAATTGTACCTTAAAAGATATGATGAATGCAATGCTGATAAGTTCGGGATTATCTCAGAACTTGTGGGGGAAAAGCATGTTGTCTTCAAACTACATTTAAAATAAGGTGTCCTAGAAAGATCAAGTGAAGACGCCTTATAAGCTTTGAAAAGGAAGATAATCTTCCTATAAATATTTACAAGTGTGGGGGTGTCTAGCCAAAGTAGTGGTATCTACTTTTTAGAAAGTGTGAGAGTGTCTAATCAAAGTAGTGGTACCTACTCCTAAGAAAGTGAAGATAGATCCCAAAACAATTGATTACATCTTCATAGGTTATAGATCCCAAAACAATTTATTACATCTTCATAGGTTATGCACAAAATAGTAGTACATATTGATTTCTTGTGTATAGGTCTGAAATTCTTCATATACGCAAGAACACGATAATGAAATCGAAAATTGCATATTTTTTTAGCACATTTTTCTATATAAATTTAAAGAATGACCGAGTTTGTCAAAACAAACATATGATGCTGTCAATGAGAATAATCATGATAGTGATCAAGAACAAAAGACAGAAGTTAAGACTGAGATTGATATTAGACAAAGAAAGAGAGTAAGACTGGAAAAATCCTTTCGTTTAGATTTTCTTACTTACATGCTAGAAAGTGAATTTTAGAGCTTTTAAGAAGCTGTAAACTCTCTTGGAGAAAAGTTTTAGAAAGAAGCCATAAAAAGTGAAATTGATTCCATCTTGCAGAATCATACCTCAGAGTTAGTAGATCTTCTTCCAAGTTGTAAACCATTGGGTTACAAATGGATATTTAAAAAGAGAATGAAAGCAGATGAACAATAGATAAATACAAGGCAAGACTTGTAATTAAAGGATACAATCAGCAAGAAGGCTTTGATTATTTTGATACATATTCTCCAGTAACTGGAATAAATTCTATAAGGATTGTACTAGCGATCCCTGCATTACGAAATCTTGAAGTACATCAAATGGATGTTAAAACAGCTTTTCTTAATGGAAATCTTCATGAAAAGATCTACATGAAACAACTTGAGAGTTTCTCCACACCAGAATAAGAAAAGAAAGTCTACAAATTGGTAAAATCCTTGTAAGGACTAAAATAAGCTCAAAAAAAGTGGCATAAAAAATTGGATAGTACCATGTTAAATAATGAATTTAAAATAAATGAGTGTGATAAATATGTCTATGTAAAAGATGCAGAGACTAGATATATTATTTTTTGTTTGTATGTAGATGATATACTTATTGTAGGTAGTAACGACAGCATGGTCTAAACTACAAAAATAATGTCAAAATTCAAATTTGACATTAAGATATAGGGCTTGCTAATGTGATTTTAAAAATGAAAATCACTAGGACTTTGAATGCAATCATTCTTAGTTAAACGCATTATGTGAATAAAATACAGACTAAGTTTAGTAAAGATGATACTTATATAACCAAAATACCCATAGATGTAAGTTAACACTTATCCAAAAATAAAAGAGAGTGTATCTCAAGTGAAATATGCAAGTGTGATTGGAAGTCTAATATACTTGATGAATTGTACAAAATCTAACATAACATATGCTATAAGTAGACCGAGTAGATGCACGAGTAATCCAAATGATGGTCATTGGAAATGAATCGTTAGAGTGCTAAGGTACTTACGATATACTCGTGATTATAGACTGCACTATATAAGATATCCTGCTGTATAAGAAGGATACAGTATAATTGGATATCAGATATCAAGAATTCAAAGTCTACGAGTGGTTATGTGTTCATATTAGCAGGTGCAGCTGTAACATGAAAGTCCTCAAAACAAACTGTTATAGCTCGATCCACAATAGAATTTGACTTTATTGCATTAGACAAATGTGGTGAAGAGGTTAAATGGTTACGCAAATTTTTAAAGGACATTTAAAGGTTACCTAAATCTTTGTCAGCAATAAGTTTACATTATGATAGTCAATCTGCAATTGGCAGAGCACAAAATATTATGTATAATGAAAAGTCTAGACACATTCGTTGAAGACACAATTTGTTAAACAGTTAATCTCAATTGAAGTTATCTTGATAGACTATGTAAAGTCAAAAAATAACATTGTGGATCTGCTAACCAAAGGGTTAAATAAAAAATTAGTTGAGAAATCATATAGGGAATGAGATTGAAGCCTGTAAAAGAAGTCGATACGATGGAAACCAACCTAGTTGATTGGAGATCCCAAAATCTAGGTTCCATGGGAGAACGCAGTTGTAAAAACTAATATGGATCACTATGGAGGTTAGTCTTCTGCCCATTTTTATGATGAAACAGTGGTAGATGAAAGTTAAACATAAAGTATGCTTTTAAGATTTTTATATGTGTGTGTTTGGTAAATTTTACATAGTCATGCTAATTACAATCTGAAATAGGGATCACCTATGTGAGAGAGTAGAGTGGCCGCTTCAAGGAGAATTGTTAAGGGCGCAATTCTCTAAAAATTCTCACAAAACCAGGAAAGTGTTCAAAACCAAAGTGAACACAACAATGAAAACCGAAGTATACTAGGAAGGAATCATTTGTGAATTATATAATTATTCACATAAACGACGAAATGGTTCAAAGATATTGTATCTACCATCAGTTAGTAGAGTAAATATAGTTTCACAAGGGAATGTTTAAAGAGTAACATCTACCTATTCTATGGAGGTTCCAATCGTAGAGCTTTACCACCAGAGTCTTGTATTGTCCTTAGTAGTCAAATCCTTCATGTAAGAGAATGTAACATTTTTGTATTAAAGATAATTAAATGATTTGTCTTTAATGGGTATTAAAGTGTACTAATGGGGATTCATGATGAGTTTGGTTTGATCAAAATTTCATTTTTGGAATAAGAAAATATATAGGTTTTTGAGTTCCTTGAGCATTGAGAGAGAAAACTTGTGAGGAAATGTTGGGTTGCATAGAGTGGTAAAGCTTAGGTACCGACAGTTCGAAGAGTGAGACGTTGGTGGTGCTTTGTCTAAGGTTTTAAGAATCCATTGTATCCTGGAAGATGAGCGTCACAGAATTATCTGCACCGGTGAAGTGAAAATCGTCTTAAGGATGCTGTGGTATCACACAAGTCTCGGAAAAGAATAACAATTCTTTTTTAAAACTTTTAAATTCCTATTCCTATGTTTTAATATGCTAAATATTACTATCATATTTAAATTTACATTTATTATCATATATTAAAATATATAAATAAATATAAAATTTAATTTTTAATTAATTTTTACAAAATTTGAACATTTTTAAAAAAAATATTTATAAAGGCTAAATATTGATTTTAAGTTAATATTTTTATCCAACATATAAATAAAAATTTTCAATTCTTTCTTCATTTTTTATTAGTATAAATAGTTATTCCTATTTTTATATAGAGTCTTGGGGTTTTGAGTAGTACCTCCCCTTACCAGCTATATTAACCTATATTAACCTGTATGGCTAATTCTTTTGAATATAGTTATATTCAAATGTTCATAAATTATTAGTTCGATACTTAAAGTCCAATTATATATAATATATGGATTAGATTATCAAAATTATATGTAATCAAACTTTTGTGAAATAGAAAAATAAAATTTTGGTTCTATCCCAAACTTCCTATGATGATAAAATAGTAGTTAGGTTTTGATTGGAAAATTTTAAAAAGGGAATCTTACCCTTTAGATATCTAATTTATTTTTTCAAAGAGCAATCACCAAAAAATTTTGAGGAGAAAAAAATTCATAAACAAAAAACCTTATGCTGTCTTATGCATGTATGTTATATATGTCATTCTGTACATTAGATAAGATATTAGCTATGAAATAAATATAGTAAGTCGTTCCTATCTAATCTTCAAAGTAGAATACTAGATTCAAATGAAATATATATTCAATAAGAAAATTTTGAATTGTTTATTTTTTATTAAAAGCAAAAATCAATAAATAAAAATAGTCATAACATGAAAATAAAAGAAAAAAATTATAATATATATTTAAAAATAGGGATAACTACATTTTATCCCCTTTCATCCATACAACTTTTTATGCTTTGCCTCCTACTTGTAAAAGTTCTCCTCGCGTATTACAACTGCAATTTGGCAGATAAATTTAATAAAATTAAACATATGAATTACTATAATTCTGTTTTGATATTATTTTAATTTATTTCGGACAGTATGCATGATTCAATTTATTAACTTTATTGAAAAAATTGTATAATTATATTAAATTAATAGAAAGATAATAAGTCGGAGAAGCAAAAAGTAATGCAGTTTAGGGGATTACCCCCTAACAAATTTACATAAAAAAAAAAATAATAATAAATACACGTAACATTTGAAGAGAGAGAGAGAGGCAGGGAGTGGCTGGGAAAAAATGTAAGAGGGTAGGGACAAAAATGTAATTAGGGGAATTGAATTTTCACTGAATTTGAGACGATAAATAGATGATTGCAATGTCCAAATCCAACGAGTTGGGCAGTGGATTAAAAATCTTCGAAAGCTTTTCCCCAAAAAGGTGTTTTTGGTTTCGGTTTTTGGATAAAACCAGAACACCACACTCATTACAGAAAAAAAGCGTGTGGACACACACACACACACACACACAGTGAGAGAGAAAGAGAAGACGGTAGGGTTCACGAGCAGTGTCACCGACTCTGCAACTTCAAGTTTTTCTTCTTTCTCTATCATCAAAAGCTGACAAATTTGGATATTAAATAAAGAATCTGGAAACCCCCCCCCCCCCCCCCCCCCCCCCCCAAAAAAAAAAAAAAAAAAAAGAAAGAAAAACAAAAGCTCCATTTTTTCTGATTCGGTGGAGCTTCACGGACTCTAACCCATCTTTCACTTTCTTTTCTTCACCCACCCAAGCTCTCTTTTTTGATTTTTTTTCTCTACTCTATTTATAATCAAGTGGTTCTCGTTGCGCCACGTTAACCCCCCGGTCATCAACTTCGGTTATCTGGGTCGATCTCGACGTGGGTCTTTTGCTCGTAGCCATTTTTGCCCCTTCTTTTCTGTTTCTTATGTATAATGTGAGTTTCAGAGTTTTCTGATACCTGAGCTTTGTACAAGTACTGGGTTTGTTTTTGTTATTTTTGGGTGGAACTGTTTGTGGAGAGAAAGAAGATGGATCGGTCGGCGATCACGGTCGGACCGGGCATGGACTTGCCGATCATGCACGACAGCGATCGGTATGAGCTTGTAAGAGATATTGGGTCTGGCAATTTTGGAGTGGCTAGGCTGATGAGGGACAAGCAGACGGAAGAGCTTGTTGCCGTCAAGTACATCGAGAGAGGTGAGAAGGTTAGTGTCTAAATTGCTTTGCTTTGCATTTTTCTCAGCTGTTTTTAGTTGGTGGGTATTTGGCTTTAACATTAGAATTTGCTTGTTTTGTTCTTTTGCTAAAATTGGGTATTTTTATGGGCTTTTTTTGGGACTTTGAGGATTGATATATTTTTAAATGAACTGCTTATCACTTCGTTTTCGTTGATATTTTAGGAAAGTTATGACAATGGGTCTCTGAGGAAGTAGTTTTTGGTGATTTGTGAAGTGTGAAGTGTGCTGGTCCATTGCTTCGTTGGTTTACTGGCGCTTGGGGATTAAGGGGTTTTTCAGTTCTAGTGACATAATAGGTGTTTTTGTTTGGAACTTAGTTTACTTCCAATGTTTTTCTGTGGTTTTTATTAGTCGTTTTCTAGGACCCTGCGTGCAAGGATTGATGGCATTTTGATATTATTTTATTCACCATCTCTCTCTCTCTCTCTCTCTCTCTCTCTCTCTCTCTCTCGACGTGAAGTTAAATTGTCGGTGTGACTGGAATTTGATGAACTTAAAGCCCTTGTCGGTTTTCAATATTGGTCAGAAAATGACAGTGGAAATTGCATTTTCCTGAATAAGCAAATAAAATTGTCTATGTTATTCTTTTTATCTTAGTTTTACTTTGGGGCTAAAATTGAAATTAAATGCCAACAATAGTACGTTTTCAATTCCCAACATTTTTGTTAATAAAGAAACTGGGAAGTTGAAAATATCAAAAACATATAAATAACTAAATAAGAATTGACAATCTAATGGGAGCAGGAAGATCCTGTTTGGGCACCAAGTAACTCAAGGAAAGAAAAAAAAAAAAAAATAATAATAATAATAAAATAAAAAAGTTTCTAGTCAAGGAACGTGTCTTGTTTTTCTGATCAAAATTAACGAGTGGACCTTTATGTTCTCATGGTCATGGGACCCAAATAATCAATTTAGAGAGTATTTTTTTTTAATGCAGCTTCATTTTATTTTCTAAATGTTCCCTGCCTGATGTATTTATTTTAATCACTCTAAAGGTTTGACTTTCTAGATAAGAAGTGTTTGGGATGGATGTGAATAAAATTTGAAGTTACAATCATTTTTCATGATTACTCATGCATTCGGAGCTCTGTTCACTATTGATTTGCTTTACAATCAAATTGTGTGTAACAGATAGATGAAAATGTACAAAGAGAAATTATAAATCACAGGTCACTGAGGCATCCCAATATTGTCCGCTTCAAAGAGGTATATTCGTTTCTCATGTTATTTTGCATTATCTTATGGGAATCTTTCAATTCAGTGGTTTTACAATGAACTGTAGGTCATATTAACACCAACCCATCTAGCTATTGTGATGGAATATGCATCTGGAGGAGAACTCTTCGAGCGGATATGCAATGCTGGAAGGTTCAGCGAGGAGGAGGTTCTTATCTGATGCATCCTTTTTGTTTTCAGTGGAAGCCCTGACTTACTTCTAATGTACATTGTCTTTTGCTGTAGGCACGCTTCTTCTTCCAACAGCTTATATCAGGAGTCAGCTACTGTCATTCCATGGTATGTTAAATATGTCTTCCATCTTTATTCATGTTGTCTTATTACACAGTAAACAACATCCCATGGACTTCTTGTGCTGCATTTTTCCATGAAGCAAGTATGTCATCGTGATCTGAAATTGGAGAATACATTGTTGGATGGAAGTCCAGCGCCACGCTTGAAGATTTGTGACTTTGGATACTCTAAGGTACTAGCTGTTCTTCATTTTTTTCTTTTATCTTTTGGAGGTCTACATTTGCTTATGGCTAAGTCTCTTATATATGCATGAAACCAAACATTATTTGTTGTATATTTTCTCATATGGTTAAATCTCTGTATTTGTTGTATATATGCATGAAACCAAACATTATTCGTTAAATGAAATGGTTGGTGAATGCATATATGCATGCTAATGGAAATTTGTTGTATATTTTCTCTTCTAGTAAGTAACAGCATTTTTTTGGAATTTCTCTGCTTTTATCTGGTAATATAATCTACTTGGATTCTTTTTTCTTCAATTGTGCCATCCGGCATTCTGTGCTGCTTTAGAATCCTTGTAATTTGTCTGTGTCTTTGATTTTCAGTCCTCAGTGCTGCACTCACAACCCAAATCAACTGTTGGCACCCCTGCATATATTGCTCCGGAAGTTTTGCTTAAAAAAGAATATGACGGCAAGGTAATATTTGATCTGCTTGAAGCAATCTGCTTTAGATTTTGCACAAAAAACACATCATATAGTCTTGTTTAATAATGATTGCTTTCCTGTATTTATTGTAAAGGTATCCTATACTTATTCCTGAAAGGTATCCTATACTTATTCCTGAATGTAATCATTCATAATTTATTTCATATTATTAGTTTAACTAAAATTGTGTAGTCAAAATCTTTATCTCACTTATATACTGTTAAGTTGTTTATGTGGCCTTAAAATGTTGTCAGCATCCTGCAATTATTGGGTAAGTATTCTTCATTTAATTTTATAACATATAGTGTGAATATCAACTCTCAAGCCAAGGTAAGCGCTTCCAACGTGTATTATGGTTTTAACTAGGTTCCTTTGCACTTTCAAAAGCCATGATCTTGGGTGCCTTGCTGCTAGCATCTGGAATGAGCAAAAAATTGTACCAGCTATAGTGCCAATAGATTAAGTTTTGTCTTTCTTTAAGCTATAACTCCCTTTTTTCATTTTTCTTTTCTAGCTTTTTGTTTTGGGTAGTTTATAAGGAGATTCTGGATGATTTACAGAACTCAATTATCTGTAACCCTCTAACACATCTATGGTGTTAAGTTATCAACCAAGCCTACACTGCTAATACAGCTATAGCTTATGAGGCTCAAGTATAGAACTATTCCCTGCTGCAAATTATATCAGAAGCATGTTCTATTAATGAATTGATCAGAATTTGCCACACGAGGGCTGGCTGCTTTCATGGGTCAACTATAGAAATGAATATTATTTGCTTTGACACAACTGTAAGGTGTA
Source organism: Ziziphus jujuba (assembly GCF_031755915.1). Taxonomy (NCBI): domain Eukaryota; kingdom Viridiplantae; phylum Streptophyta; class Magnoliopsida; order Rosales; family Rhamnaceae; genus Ziziphus; species Ziziphus jujuba. Next base: position 11,172,679 of record NC_083387.1, on the reverse strand, counting down.
GTTTGTTAGTCCATGCTCATGCATGCTGATAAATTCAGTACATGACAATGATACTTTGCAAATTTGATATGCCAATCAGATTGCAGATGTGTGGTCTTGTGGTGTAACCTTATATGTAATGTTGGTGGGTGCATACCCTTTTGAGGACCCAGAGGAGCCTAAGAACTTCCGCAAAACAATCCATGTAAAATTTTCACCTTTTCAGTATCGAGTATTCTACTTCATTGCACTGCTGAGCTAAATCGATATATGAATCTTGCAGCGCATCTTGAATGTCCAGTACTCAATTCCCGACTATGTTCATATATCTCCAGAGTGCCGCCATCTGATCTCAAGGATTTTTGTAGCTGACCCTGCAAAGGTAAGCCAAATTGTGTATATGAAAATTTGGTTTGTTTTGATCCATATACAATTCTTGGATGACAAGAAATATTCATGCCATTGTTCATTATTTATATGATTGACTCTTGCATTGTATTCCAAAAAGAACAAACATTACAACAATGCTTCTGCCTCGGTTTGTCATTACAACAATGCTTCTTCCTCAGTTTGTTGGTTAATATTGTTGCTATGTTCACCAGGTCTTTGACGGTTGTTCTACCTATGTTGCTATTTTTTCACTTCATTTAGCAGTGATCATTGTCCGGCAATGTATCTCTGTGGCATTACCACATTGCTAATTGAGTAAAATATGGAGAATTTATATTGTGTATTTGTAGGAGTTGGGCCATCCCCATTGCTTTCTCTGCTTTTAAATTATATTTGATGTTGAAATTGAATGGAGAATTTTGTCTAGTTGTATGTTGTTTCTGTTTCAGTTGTAATTTGTTTTTTATCTGCTGTACATTCTCTCCCTCTCTGTCTCTGTGGCTTTCTATGGAAAGGAGGGTGGGGGAGGATTTGTTTCACCATGTATTTATCTGCTTTGTCTATGATGTATTTCCACTTTACAGCTTGCTTTCCCTTATCTGAGTGGGTTTATACAGAAGAATTTGATCTTCTTCTAATTTGAGTATCTTTAATAAAACTGTTCAACAGAGGATATCCATTCCTGAGATTAGGAATCATGAGTGGTTTCTAAAGGACCTTCCAGCAGATCTTATGGATGAAAATACAATGAACCAATTCGAAGAGTCTGATCAACCCATGCAAAGCATTGATGAAATAATGCAGATAATTTCTGAAGCTACTTTACCTGCAGCTGGTGCTCATAGTATCAACCAGTATCTGAATGGCAGTCTAGACATTGACGATGACATGGAAGAAGATCTGGAGTCGGATCCTGACCTGGATATCGATAGTAGTGGAGAAATAGTCTATGCAATGTAATTGTGACAATGCTGTTATGGAAGAAGGACGACTCTGTAAGCCAGTACTGGCTTTGAAAATGAAATTTAATATCATCCTCCCTCCTTAGTCTAGACATGAAAGTGGAGTAAAAGGGCTTTTCCATTTCATTGTAATGGTGGATTTTGCTGGTTTGGAATTGTTGATCGGTTGAGAATCCTTGCCTTTTAGCCTTCCAGTTTGTCTTTCAGCATTTGGTTTTATGCTTTTGTTCTGCCACTTTCAAGTGGCATTTTATGTAGTGTTACCTGCTTGTAACAAAATAAACATAATTGTAACATAAAGCTGATCACATTTTCTAACTGCATCTCCATCTTAATTTATAAGACTACCTTTTCTTTTTTCCAATTTTTTTTTTAAGTTTATTATTATTATTATGCTTCTGCTCTTGTTCCAAAGTATAGGGCCTCTGCCTCTGCAACATAAACTGAAACAAAATTTAGAAAAATCAACAAAGTAATTAATTATGAGCAAAATCTAATTTGCTCAATCATATGTAAATCTTATTAGTAGGAAAAAGAAAATTTGAAATTTTATTTATATAGATTTTTTTTTGGCAGTTTTTAGCAAATAAAATTGATTTAATTGATAAGTTATTCATATTTGTATACAGTAGATCATGGATTTAAAATATTGGATGAGAGAATTATTGTAATTTTTTAATGAAAGTATATAAAAAAAAAAGTCTTCAACTATCATCTCCTCCTCCTCTTTCTGATTGTGTTATTATTTTAAGGGCGCGGGGGGAACAAAGAATCCAATAGCTCATAATTTTTCCAAATAAACTGTATCATATGGTTGAGCCAATTTGAAAATTTTAAGTCCTCCGTTTCAATATGAACGAAGAGATCCAAATCCAACAAATATAAAATGATACCTAACCCTTTTCTTTTTTTTGGGCTTACCTGGCACAATGCCAACGATAGATGAAAGAGATGTAGGAATTACAACTTTACGAGTAACAAAAATAGGAAAACGTTATAAATCTCAAATCTTTTACATCATAGTCCTTCCCAAATGATGCCGTAAATTAATAACTCACTACACGGTTAAAAGAAATAAAATGAATTTGGGAAAAAAGTTTGATAGTTTCTCAATTAACGCTTTAAATAATTAAATGTACCGACATAAAACTTAAAAGCTTATTGAATTTCTTCAACCAGGTGCTGATGCTTGCTTTCAAATAATATCTTAACAGAAAATGAGATGTCAGAACTATGTATGTATGAAAGGCTTTGGACAACAAAGACGGTATATGAAAGCATTATGAAATAAAAACCAATCACAGAAAAACAAAATGAGGTCGGACAATTAAGAGTAAGAATACACCCTCTTCTAGCTCCAACTTCAGCTTGGAGAACTGCGAGTTTCCTGCACAACAGGTGCAGAGCCTTCGACCAAATTCCCATCAGAAGTTTTTTGATCTCCAGTAGCCCTCGGGTAGGTATCATCAAGCCTATTGCTTTGTTGCTCCAGCTGCGGCTCTTCATGATCAGGATGCTGTGTCTCTTGGACATAACTGGCTGGTGCAGGTTCAGGGGCTGACTGAAAAGGATACCCACCTTCTCCATACTCTGACTGCGATGCTGGAGGGACCTGGGCTTGCTGGTCCCCACCATAACTTGGTTGGAAGTAACCCGTTTGATTATAAGCTTGAGATGGAGGTTGGTTTGTGCTGTTTGGGTAAGTCCAGTACCCAGCCTGAGGATTAGCCATTGGCTGGCTATGAGCATGATGATGAGCACCAGGTGATTGCTGAGCAGTTTGAGAGAAAGAAGTTCCATTCAGGTTTGATGGCACCGGGGGTGGTCCATATCCTAAGGAATGGTTTTGTTTTGGTTGATCAAGTACTGCAGCTTGACTTGGGATATTATGCCCATAATTCGCTGACTGATGAGAGTAGCTCTGATCGTAACTATAGTTGGGTAGTGTTTGATTGTAGCTGTAATCAGGATTTTGTGGAGTTGAACCTAACTGAGCTTGTTGACCATAGTAACCATCTTGTTGACCATAGTACCCATATCCAGTGCTTTGCTGAGGTGGCTGGGAGACGGTTGATTGGTTTGCCTGATCCCAACCTGCTACTTGGGTAGGATAGCCACTATAGTATGAGGCAGACGCAGGAGGTGTAATATAACTTCCAGACTGAGTGTAATCATATTGAGGCTGTTGCTGCTGCATTGGAGGTTGTACTTGAGTGCCCCAATTAGCAGGAGGGGTGTAAGCAGGTTGCACATAGCTATTTCCACCAGACGCATTCACTAAACGTTTCTGCAGGAAATGAAATAATATAAAATATTAGTTATGAAGCAATTGTATCCCATGGGTTCAATTCATGTGCCTAATGCAATTATTCGCTTAAAAGTTTTCCCCTGTTTGTTGTAGTGCTGTTAACCAGATCAGGACTAAATAAGGAAACGATCAGGAGCCAAATTTTAACATGCTATGACATTATAAAACTCTTATTTATTTAATACCATAAAGACAGAAAAACATGACCTCCTATATATTTTTAATCATCAATGCTAGAAAAATATATGCTGCTTTCGCATAAATTAAAGTTCAAAGTTTGGTTTTCCAGAATTGAAACACAATACAACATAAAAGGTATCGATCATAATATAAAATATAAACAGAGAAAGGTCTGAAATAACAACAGTCCCACTGCTTTATCACAGTGTTGAACTTTAGAAAGCTCACAAGAACAAATAATGGCTGGATATCAATAAAGCTTGCAGTAGATCGATATGAACTCACCCCACTAATTACTTCATTGACCAATTCTTTGGCTGCATCAATTTGCTCTTTCTGTCCATCTATATGCACATTTCTCTCTGTTGATGTATCACCAGGAGGAAGGTGCAATGGTACAATCTGGCAAAAGAGAAGTGTATCATATATGCCACAATAGATTAGAGAAATTCTTAGCATACATAAAACAAAATAAATGGCATAAATTTGACAAGTCGACGAGTATATGAGCATGTGTCCAGGTAATTTTAGATCTATAATAAAAAAAAGAAGCCCACCATCAATGCTATGTGAGTAACATTTTAGGAGTTTCCAAACTGTTTCAGAATGTTCAAATGAAAAAGGCTATCCAAGTTAAAACTTGGGCATTAAAGTAGGTATGTGCAACAATTTATGCATCCTAATGAGGATAAAAGGAATTTATACAACCAAAATAACCTAATACACAATTCAACTTTATTACCAACGTTTTCTATAATTTGCATCCATAAATAACATGTGATTGAAAGAAGCTGAAGGACCCAATTTTTTTTTATTTTTTTTCTTTTTATTGCCTTAAACTACAGACCTGGATACGAGCCCCAGACTTGCTCTGCATATTTCTTATAGTCTCTCCTCCCTTGCCAATGAGCAAAGCAACCTACAAATACCAGTGTAAATTATATTTGTTAGTCTTAGCTTTATAAAAGGAGAAGAGTAATCAACATATTTATTATTTACCTTGTTGTTAGGAACTTTCATGATAAACTGCTCTGCTCCAGATTGAACAGAGCTGAATCCATGGTTTGCAGATGAAGCAGAGCCCCCAGCATCTGTCTGTTCCAGCAATATCATGATGAACAATTAGAGAACAAGTTTTTGGTTCATCAAACAAACATACGTAAGACATCACTGTACCTGTGTTATAACATCATTGATAAGCTGTTCTGCTCTACTAATCTGCTCTGATGTACCCGTTAATTCCACATCTCTTGTCAGTGAATAAGGATCAGCTTCTGAGTCCTTGGTTATCTGAATTTTTGCTCCTGATTGATGTTGTAGGTATTTTATTGTTTCTCCCCCTTTACCAATAATCAACCCAACCTAAAATCACAGATAAACTTTATCAGTATTACGCTAAGAATAATACTTATTTTCTTACAAAGATTGGGAAGCAGCAATATATGATTGAGTACCTTGCCATTTGGAATACTTATTTTCCTGCTTGACCCTTGTGGAGCATGTGCTTGAGCAGCAAAGAAAACTGTAAATAATTGCAAATTAGAAAACATCCTATCAGTAAACTTCTTGATAGTTACTAACGATAAAATAAAGACAAAAATATGAGCACGATTAAGGCTTTGTTGCTTTATGAGAAAAATAAATGATAGGAGATAATGTTCCATACAAAAAATTTGAAGGACTCTTTCTTTTCTTCTTCCCCCCAACCCCCAAAATTTTCCCATGTATAAATGAACTCAGTGACAGTTCTAACAAATAAAAGCCTGCCAATGAGCAAGCACTAGACAATTAAATACCAGACAATGAAAAAAAAAAAAAAAAAAAAAAAAAAAAAAAAAAAAAAAAAAAAAGAAGAAGAAGAAGAAGAAGAAGAAATCACGGATAGCTAAACTACGAATTTTTACTCATTCCACCAGACTGCATAGTTACAAAAGCACACAGAGTGAAGAATTACTATTTTTGCTCTAGCTACAGGATGCATTGTACAATCTCAAAATTAGGATCACCATTATATTATATTTATATGTTATCAGAAGCTCAAATATTCAAACAGCAGAAGGCAGACCTAATTAAGAAATTAGTTGGTATGTCCTGCATCAATGTGAAATCTGATCCAACCAACCAAAAAAAAAAAAAATTACATTGATGCAGTTAAATAACCAATCAATATTGAATAATCTAGATCTCTATATCGAACCCCAAGAGGAAATATCCATCCAGACAGAAAAAAAATTAGGCAAATTTAATAATACTTTTTTTTTTTTTTAAAGAAAAATATTGGGTAAAAGAGCCATAAGTGAATGGCAATATACAATATAAAATTCCACTAATTTTCCATCAGTTTTGAAAAACTTGTTTTTGCAAAACCAGCAACAGTTTCTTTCTCATGTAAGTAAATGTTATCTGGTAGAAATGTTGTTCAAAAACTCAACCTAATGCTATAATAAGAGATATATATTTCTCACAGTTGACCGTAATAACTTATCCAAAATTTAGAGAATGAGAGCTCCATCTTAGCTAGGGTTAACCATGTTAATATATAACAAGGGCAAGAAAAAAAATTAAAAAAAGAAAAGAAAAGCTAAAACCCTAGAAAATAATGGGGAAATTTGGAATAGGAGGGAAATATTATTACCAGGGAAGGGAGGGTTAGAGACTGAGTTAGAGTTGGAGTTGGAGTTGGAGGGGGGGAGGGCCTCAGAAGAATCGTCGTCAAGTCGAGGGCGCTTTGACTCGGCATTGCTGACGAGCCGAGCGGCAATTTCTTGAGCTTTCTGCTTGGCGAGCAGAATGTTATCCTCCAGCTTTCGCTTGTGAGAGTCGGCAGAGGCAGTGTCTGAGTTGAGCTCGTGTTGCTGTTCTTCCAGGTCTTCTTTCATGGCGGTGGAATCGTTCAAACTCGGTGGTGGTGGAGGCTGAGTCACCGACTCGACAGAGAGATAGAGAAACGAAGCGAGCGGAGGGAAACAGATTTTCCCTGTAAAACAGATTACGTAGGGCTTCAAATCCTACTTTGCTACACGACGTCGTCAAATTTTTATTTTGCAAAATATATATAAAAGTCAATGCTGAAAAAGAAAAGAGACCGTAGTGATACATTTTAAGCTTATTATCTTTGCAGTTTCTATCATATATAATACAAATCTTATTTGACATGAAATTCTTCTGCTTATTTATTTATTTATTTTTTTTTTTATAAAATTTGATTAGCATATTATTCAATAATCTTGTCCAATTTCAAGCAAAAATAACTTCAACTTTGCATCTTACGTTTGTTTTTATGAAAATGTAAACTGTCTTAAACCCCCCAAAAAAAAAAAAAAAAAAAAAAATTATTTATCGGCATCCCTTCATTTTTTTTTTCTTTTCTTTTTTTTGCTTAAACATCCCTTCATTTAGGGAAAATATATATATATATATATATAGTATAGTATAAAAACAACAAAGGGCCTTATTCCTCACTATATTCAAAATAAAACCAAAAAGAAATATATTATAAAATATAGATTAATTTATAATTATTTTATAAAAATTCTATTTAATATATATATATATATATATATATTTTTTCCCACCTAAGGCCACAAACAAAGTTGGACCAGCAGCATTCAAGTGACCGTCATTGTTAAGTTTTTTAAACCATAGGTCCCAAAATACAGCTCCAAGTAAGCAGTAGTAACCTTGCATTGTCTTGCACTGTTCATTGCCAACAGCATGATAAAGTGACCAATTGAAATAGCATGAACTCAATCTATAATGCCTGTGTATTAAAGTACATCCATATGAACACAAAAAAGCATCAAAATATAGCTATTCATTGACTACAGGTATTGTATCAAATTGACAAATGAAATTCTAATTTGAACTTTCTTATTACAATAATGACAACCACTACAATGCTCTGCCCAAAAATTGACAAGAAAGATCCTTACTCCTTCTGCCCTGTTCTTCAACCTTCAACAAAAAGAGAAAAAAAAAAAAAATTAAAAAAATAGTTGATCAGGCAAACATTTGCATTGGTTAAGAACAAGAAGGCACTATTCATAGACATCTACTATTCAAATTTATAGCTGATTGTTCAGCAACTTCACTTTCATTGGAAAATATGCCACCTGTATCTAATCATAAGTGAAGATGTATAATTTGTCAGATTGACCAGTTACATTAGCTGTGCAGTATAATAATAACATCATATAATATAAACAGAAAATAATAATAATAATAAAAAAAAAGAGAATGAAATTTGACGTCCTCTCAAGTAAAGAAAATTGCCCCAGAAGGAGAAGTACCTGTTATATTTTTTTCCTGCAAGAATTGGATCTTATTTACTGAATGCTCTAATTTCTCAGTGCCTTTTCCTACGCTGCCAAAATGCCCATAGAGTTCTAAACAAACCCCCATTGGCAAAGTGTGGGACAAATATCCGGCCCCAGTATGGTAGAGATGGCCCTGCTAATTTAAGAAGCGTGAACAAAATAGCCATGCAAATCAGATGCCATGGAACTTCTGCATCCTGCTACCAAGCCAGACAAGAACAATGTATTTATACAAATAAGAATAATTCTGATAAAAATAAACTGGAAAAAAATGTAGGCCTCTTTCAAGAAACGAAATACTGAGAAATGAGGCAATCCAACAAGCTCTCTAGTCTGGCATCATAGTACTTCACTTATCAATATATAAAAAGGACTATCAAAATTGGGATAAGGAAAAGTGAAAAAGAATTTCAGAAAAGAGCCTACACTGATTGATCAAAGATCTCCCAAGTAAATAAAATGTAAAATCCATCAAATGGAGCCGAACCAGATGCTTCTAAAAACCATTAAGCATCTCCACAATTGAGATCCAAAATGGAAAAGAAAAAAAAATGTAACTTCCAAATCTTTTCACCCACGCATATGAATCTAGTAATCATGACTTTTAAATCACTACATGATGCCATTTTAAACTGAATGTTGATAAATGTCACAAGATGTTGTTGACACAATTTTCATGTCAAGTAACCCTCATGTCAAATTAACTGAGTTAATAAATAGCCGAGTGACTCTTCACAGACAGGTTACCTTGAGAAGTGGAGAGACATCCAAGGCTGTCTGCCTCAAGACTTCAGCAACAGCAATTCCAATAAGTAATGGGACAGGCATAAGAAACAGCTTCTTTTCATGTGCACAATATGATATCTCACTAAGGGAGGACACCACCAGTAGAGGTACACTTAAGTATCTGACAACTGCCAAGATAAGGTCAAGGATGAGTTGGACGAAGTTGTCAAATGCTCTATTCCAGGGGAAACTCTTTACTGGAGCAGGGGTACTTTCCCACAGTTTGATTGCCATGTCCTGCAGGCGTTCCAATTTTGTCTTCCCAGGATCATCTGACTGCCCTGAAGCCATGTTCATTGCACACATGACTTTGGGCCCAGAATTCTGAAATAACCCTGATGGTATAAAACTTGAACTATAGTGGCATTTTTTATCATATTGTGAAAATCCCTCCTACAAATAAAAGGAAACAGTAAACCTAGTGAATTGAGAAAGCTACACAACCCATCAGGAAACTCAAGTAAAAGAGATGATTAATGGCTATGGTTTCCTAAATAGATGTAACCACAAACTAACATCAAATATTTTTTTCTAACAAATCAGCACTAATTCTTTTAGTTGCACATACAAGTTTTTTTCCAATTAATCAATTAAACTCTCAGACTTCTAATGTAACCATTTTAAGTGGTGCTTCTCTTTCTGCAAAAAAAAAGGGGAAGGGGGAGGGGGATACATAATACAGGTGACTACATGATGAGGCAAAAACTGTGTCCTATGCAACACATCAAAGACAAAATATGCTGCAGCTACTTGGATTCAAGAGTGACAGAACAAAAAACATAAATAAACACAAATATTTTCAAGCCCACTCAAAAACTAGTTTACAGGCCATATAGATGACAATTCAGGATTCTCGTAACAATGCCACAAAGAGAGGTCAAATTCTCAAAAAACACTCAAGCATTAAAATTCTAGCTCAAAGAGAAAAACTTGAATACAGGTCTACATTCTCATGGTAGGTTTTTGGAGAAATTAAAATTCTTCATTGCACACACAAACGCATAGGCTTGACAAACACCAGATTATGCTCCATTTCATTTTCTAGTGACTGCACTTCCAATCCTAACAGGTAACCAGACTCTATAAGGTGACTACATTAGAATTTGTAGGTTCATTTTTTTTTTTAAAAAAAATAAACTCTACTTATACAAATGTCAACATAAGCACAAAACAAATTCAATATAAAATTACATTTATAACAATAATGAACACAGTTAACATAAATTAAAATAACAATTAAAATTCATATATATTTAAAAAAAAAAATTTAAAAAAAAAAAAAAAAAAAAAACCTATTTCTATACACCCGATAATAACAAAAGAAGAATCGTGTTAACTAAACTCCCGGCAAACCCAACTCCATGGTGAATTTCTTGACCCACTATTTCTGAGAAATAAATCACATCTCTCGGGAGAAAGTTAATAATATTTCCAATAAACAATTAGTAAACTTTTAAGCCAAAACACGATAAACTGCAGATATTTAGAAAAAGAATTGCATGCTGAAATTTGAGGGAAATCTATAAAAGGAAAATGACAAGCAAGCTTACCTTGAATCCCTGAAGAAAAGGGTGGTGATGGGTCTTGAGAGCCATTTCAGTGGAGGCTTTGAAACGAGTGGAAGCAGATAACAAATTAGAGGGATAAAGGTTCGCCATTGTCCGTACTACTCGCTTTTCATGTGAAGTAACAGAGTTGCTTTAGATTTCCTTGTTTATCCAAAACGCCATGCAATGGGTTTAACCTTCAAATATGGAAAAACCTAAGGGTTTAAGAATTGGAGGCAAAGATAAGCATTCCTGTGAGCTCTCTCTCTTTCTCTCGCTGTTCTGTTTTTGTTTTTGTTTTTGTTTTTGACGTTCTTTCTCTTTGTTGTTGTTGTTGTTGTTGTTAATGTAGACATCTAAACATAATTAAAATATAATATATATATATATATAGATAATCTTATAATTTCGGTTTTCTTTTTTCTTTTTTTTTTAATTTTTTTTCATTTAAGAAATAATAATAACAATATATATTAAATTCGATTCTTTGAAAATTACAAAATTGAATAAGATTTTGAGTTGTATTTGCTAGTTAAAAACTTTTTGTTGCCATAGCAGAGACAGGATTAAACTATTTAACCAAATATAGAAGACATAATGCAAGCTTTTGTATTTTTCATATCATATTATTTGTGTCAAATATCTGCCAAAAAAAAAAAGTAAAAAAGAAAAAGAAAAAAAGAGAAGAATCCTGTGGTCAAGATATAGATTTTAATTTTAACTTTTGAATTTGAAAAAAAAGAAAAAAAGTTACATATATATATATATATATATATATATAAATTTTAGAATTTCAAAAAAGTTTTAAAATCGTTCGGAAAAATGTTATATTAGCAGGTATACCTTAGCAATTTACTTCTTTTCCTTTTTCTTTTTTTTTTTTTTGTCCTTGGGGATTAGATTACTAGAAGCAATGACAACCAGCTAGCTACAGAAACAGAAGCAGAAAATCCTACAGCTGTTTACAAGTTTTTCTCCACATAAACTGTTAAGATGCGCTATAGTTATTCATGATGATAGACAGTCTCACAAAGCATGATATGGATAATATGGCCAGATAATACAATAAAAGAAGCTCCTTCTTATTCTTTTTTATTTTGCCTTGGCAATAGTTTACAAAAGGTGGCACTGGACCAATAAATTAAAGAGAGAAGCTACAAGAACATCAAAACCAACATTTTGGAATGAACCAGAAATTCATAAAAAAACTACAAACTACTGACAAAAATATAAAATAAAGAATCTTCTTAGCCGAAGAATCAAGTTTACTCTTAGTCGGTCAAAAAGAATACATGCTAAGGAAACAAGGGTTGATAAAGAAGCCCTGTGTTTTCTGGAAATCCCAGCATCAAGTTGAGATTCTGCAAAGCTTGACCTGAAGCTCCCTTAACTACATTATCAATCTGCACCAACATTTTAAGAGCTTAGCCATTCATGGTATGATCCATAAGTCAATATTTGCAAAGGAAATAGCAAAAGGATGGACTTACAACAGAAATAATAATTGCTCGTCCAGGAATTCGATCAGCAAAGACATTAATGAAACAATAATTAGAGCCCCGGACATCATGAGTGCGTGGGACAGCTCGTTTCTCCAACAACTTGACAAATTCTTCATCCTGAAACCAAAATCATGGTGGAAAGAAAGAAAGAATAAAATCTCACAAGTAGCAATCAGAATAAAAGAAAATGCACCCCAACTAGTAGTGTAAATATGCACACGAATGAATAAAATCTCACAAATGGCAATCAGAATAAAAGAAAATGCACCCCAACTAGTAGTGTAAATATGCACACGAATGAATAAAATCTCACAAATAGCAATCAGAATAAAAGAAAATGCAACCCAACAAGTAGTGTAAATATGCACATGAATGATGAATCTATGTGCATGTTGAAGTCACTTGGTACCATCATACTATTCCAAGGGAATCAATGGCATCTAAATATAAAAGGCTCCTTTACGATCTACTCATTAGCAAAGTGCAAGAAAAAACCAATTGTCTCTTGCAATTCAGAGTGAATATTCTTCAGCTAAAGAAGAAAAATTAAGCCCTAAAAGTGTCATTAGTCAGAACAGTAAATTTGAAAATGACATGAAGTTCAGCATCACGACTTTGGTTGCTTCAGTGGTGATTCTCTAAGCTGACTTAAGTATCATCACGTAAACCATTTTCTAGACCTATGAAAGTTATTGCTCGACAGGGTTGAAGATAACCTTTAGCAACCAAAACCGATCACCTGAAACATCTCTCAATCTCTCTTTTGTTTATTTGTTTGTTTTTTTTACTGCACAGAAAATTTTGCTATTCTGATGAAGAAGTGCCAACTTATGAAGTTCATTCCAATGCTGCCTTCTGTACAGAATGACAATCAGATATGAATGCAGGTGCTCAATGAGAAGAAGAAGAATTAAATAGGTGTACCTCATAGGACGTCTTCAATTGTTGGTACAAGTCCTCAACTGTTACACCTGGAGCCATTTCTACATATATGGTCGATTGCATACCACGGCTCTGAAAGACAGTAACAAGAACTTAAAGTTTAGTCCTATCTTAGCAACGAGCAAATCTGTATACTGCAATAACATAATATGTCAAGGTATAATAATCACCATTGGTATTAGATGTGGAGTGAAACTGACGGTTATTTTCGAATGTGCAGCATCAGATAGCCCTTGTTCAATTTCTGGAACTGAAATTTAGACATAAAAACAAGGCTACCTCCTTGTGAAAGCAACTAAACAGACAAAAGTACTTGGCAAAATACAATTTTAAGTCTGTCAAGTTTTTGTTGTATTAGCTCAATATACATAGTTGGTACTAGTTCCTATCGACTTGAATTTTTGGGATTAATGGTAACTCAACAAACTAGAGTACAAAAACTTACCATGGCGATGACGGGTAACACCATAAGACTTGATGCCTTCAGCTATTTCTGTGTATAAATTTTCCTCTTTTGCACTACGCCCTGCAGTGAACCAATTTACATTAGAAATCAAGCAAAGTACCAGAGTCTAGAACTTAACATCTGTATAAAGATTTATGAGCTAGTTGATCATATCCTAACCTGCTCCACTGACACCAGATTTTGAGTCGATGATGATATTTCTAAACTCAATGAGATTAGCCTGCATGTGACAGAACATCAGAAGGTGTGTAACAAAGCACTGAGGGAAAGAAACAAGCAAAAAAAAGGCCAAACTGGAATATTAGTAATCATGAGACAGCCATTCTCATGTACATAATGGGTAGATAAAGCAAAATCTTTCAGAATATAATGTCTCTAACTAAATTCCAAATCTATTTGCACCACATATTCACCTGAAATATCTTAAGCCTCCATATTGTCACAGATCATATAAATATATTCAACCTTTTGTTCTAAGGTTTCAACATATACTTAACTCCTGGTTTGTAATTCCACTAAAATCACAGTCAAAATCAAGTTTAGACTTGCCCTTTTGAGAAGGCTATCAGATTCAGATTATTTTCTGAAGTATTCCAGGTTTTCTTTCTCCTTCTTTCCTTTTGCCACTAAATTGGAATCTAGAGTAACTCCCTGGCTCCCTGAACCTCTACGTACATAGTCTACACATAACTTGTCACTTATTGGATGCCATGTGATTAATCGACTAACCCTAAGCATGAGTCTCACTAGAAACTGAAATTTAAAACAAAATCAAAATACGAGACAGACCTTTATCAGTGGAACAAGGGGAAGTTGAATGGATGTTGGATAGCAACCAGGATTGGCAACTAGGCGTGCATTTTTAATTTCCTCCCGCACAATCTCTGTCAAACCATATACAGCTTCTTTCTGGATCCATGAAAATAGAACTTGTAAATACATTCAAGTTAATGGTATAAAAACATAAAACTTTTCAAGGATAACAATGCTAAATTTTATTTGATATATCATTTCAGCAAATCCAAAAAGCAGAAATTCGTGGAATAAGTAAACCATGCCACAGTTGAGTTAAAAGCCAATGAGCATGCATTTCCTTGAAGAGTAAGGTTTAGTGGACTTAAAAAGAAGCATTTGGATCAACAAAGTGCAATTTTGACTTCAGAAAACAGTGCCAGACAAAGGTACTCTTACAACACTATTCATCAGTTAATGCCCACTTCATTTCTAAAAGTTTCTCCAAAACAATATGTAGAAATGGTAGTCATTAAGGGGGTAAACTAGTGACAGCCATACAGAAAAAGAGAAATAATTACTTTACCTGCAAATCTGGTGCTCTGTGTGCCTGACCATACCACTCTTCATACTCAGATATATCTCGTAGCCGAAAGTCCTGCAGACACATCATATACAATTTTTGAACAATAATATTTGAGTTCCTCTCCTATGATAGGATGTCAATACACAATTTCTTTATTTTATTCTATTTATTAAAAAAGAAAAAAAAGAAAAAAAAAAAAAGGAAAAGAAAAAGAGAAAGGTGCAGCACAAAGTGGTGATAAACTAGAGCGTACCGCAGAGAGATCAACAATCTTTAAACTTGTTGGAAGGCTTTTGATAATTTCCTGCAAGTAAAAAACCAAACATATCTATAACTAAGGGAAAGAGATCCAGTAAATGTATTTCCTAATTTTGAAGGAAAACTGAACTAGGAACCAATTTTGTTAGTTAAGGAACTAAGAAATACAACAGAAACATAAAAGGACCTGAGTGGTTCCATGTGGCAGACAACAAAATACTGCATCTACTTCAGAAAAATCAGCATCCTTGATAGCAACTAAGGTTGGCAGATCCTGTACATGTAGCAAAAATCAAAATTTGTTTGTCATGAAAGATTGTATTGTAAAGAAGCCAGAAAGTACAGAATGGATGGAAATATCTTTACTGTTGACCTCTGCTACAAAACCCGGGGATCTGTGTACAATCGATAAAATATAGGATATAAAAATAGATACTTAGGAAATGCCCCGGGCTTGAGCGAGTTTAAACTGATAATATCTCTACATACATGCTTTGGCCATTAGTGAAAACATTTTCAGCCTAAAGTCTCTTACTTGTGTGACTAAATGAGGATACACTGCACCAATTGATTGACCAGCTTTTCTATCAGCAGTCATCAACGTAATGCCAAAGTGTGGATGGTTTGCCAGGAGCCGGATAATCTGCAAGATATGGTTCACATCATAACATATTATAATTTGTTTGTATTAAGACAATACAGAGCTAGTTCGACGTGCTGTGTTAAAGTTGTCCAACCCATCTCAATCTTCATACCCAACTAGGAAACCCTTTCCATAGTACTTCAGAATTATGACTTTCAGTATTTACTATTTCTTTCTCCAAAATTAACCTTGGCTCATCCAGAAATTCCAAAGTTCTAGTTCAAGACCCATCCTTACGACCAAGAATTAAAATATATTTCACAAACAATATCATAATAAATCTATCTCCCAAAAGAATTGAAAAAAAAAAATGTAATGAAAAGGGTTGGTGAGTGAGACGCTCTACCTCAGCACCAGTGTAACCACTGGCTCCAAGAACACCAATGCGAACTGCCTTTTCTGCTTTCTGAGTTTTAGTATTTGCCAAACATTTAACAAACCTTCCTCCATTTCGCTTCTTAGTTTTTGAAACATTGATTTCGTTCTGCATTCAAATATATATAAAGGACATTAAGTTGAAAAAAGATAAAAGGAAATAATTTAAATAAATAATAAATATAGCCCACAAAGTTAGAAAAGCGCTCAAAGCAGCAACAGAAATTTAACATCCAGTTTTATTCTCAGTTTGGCTCTTGGGAAACGGATGCATATATAAAATAAAAAAAAATAAAAAAAAAAGAGGAGAGAGAGAGAGATAAAAGAAACCCAGATAAAAGTTTCACTTTTTTCATTCAACAAATAAACCAAGCTCATAATTTAGCCAAAAAAAAATTTAAAATAAATAATAAAAAATTAAACTTGGACTTGTTTCCTTCTTCTGCATGTTCTAAAAAATAATAAAATAATAAAATGAAAGAGCTTTAATGGTACTAAACCTTCCATAAGCATCCACTATCAAAACAAATGGAACCGAAGGTTGCAGAACTCATTTTTTTGATAGGTACTCAGAACAAAGCAACAAAAACTGCAACACCCAGAAATAAATGTTTTGGAGTGTTGAGATCAAACTAAACCCAGAGAAGGCCAAAGGATTCAGCACCAATGAGCTATGAAACCTACTTGGCATTCGAAAGTGGTAAAAAAGGGCAGGCCATTGGAGTTTTTCTAGCTCTTCTGCTGTAATGCATTACGAAATTCCTCTTTTGCCCTTTCCTTTTAGAAGCCAAAAGCTTCTATATTCCTCCATATCACACTAATCAGAGAACCAGTGCAGCTTTCTCTGCAGCTTTTGCAAAGAAGGGCAAAAGAGGAATTGCACAACGTCTATTAGGTGGGTTATGGCTTTCTAGTCTCGTAGGTTTTCAAAGGCTTGGCAAATGTCAGAGTCAAATGTGTACGCTTTTACCACGTGAAATGTAACCTTGAAATAAAATTTTTACGGTAAAAAATAAAAAAATAAAAAAATAAAAAATGAAAAACCTCCTAATCGAGCACAAATTACCAAAGCAAGGAAGTCGTTGGAGGGGAAAAAATTCTATTGCTTTCCGAGTTTACACTCCCTTCTCTCTCTTATACCTGAATGGGATTTATATGAATGGGTTTCACCTGTAAATTCAAATAAAAAAGGAAATATAAATTCTGGTTGTATTGAAAATATTTTCTTTTGGAAGAAGTATCATTTCATGATAATGAAGACTGATTTATATTTAGTAAAAATATTTATCATTTAATTAGTGTGTGTGTGTATATATATATATATATATATTCTTTTTTGACAAGAATTAGTTAATATTTTGATTTCTCTTTATAAAAGAGAGTAATAAGGTTTATTTCTAGATAAAGATAGCAACAAATGCTTTGTTTTAGTTTTTGTTTTTTTTATCATAACAAAACAAATACTTTGTTAATTTGAATATATGAACATGAAAATAACGTGTCAATATGGCAAATGCTAAACTTGTTAATTTACATTCATGGTTGAAAATTGTAACATTTACATAAGCACAAAAAAATAATAATAATAATAATTATTTACACATTGAAAGCCTATAAAATGTAGGGAAATTAATTAATAAATTAATTAGTTAATGAATGCGTTAGCAAAAGTTAACACACTCTAATTAACACCATGATGATAATCAACGATCTAAAGCAGAAAAGTATGGAGGTTGGGACACCCTCTTTGCTGTTTGAGAATTATCATCTGCCCTGGAGCTTATTGGTGAAGATTGTGGCTTGAGCTCGGACAATCGAATTCTTTCACTTGCAATTTTGTTCTGCAGAGTGAGGTAAAAGAAAAAGGGGGGGAAAAAAAGGCAATTTTATTCAATGTAAAACTAAAGGAAAAAAAATGGCAAGGAATAAATTAATCATATATTTACCTTGAACTTCAAATCTTGCATTTCTCTTTCCATTGAAGTAAATTTATTCTTGATTTGCTCAAGTGCTTCTTCAGCAACAGAGGGATTTATATTGGATACAGGCTTTGTAATTCCAGCTGCCTGAAGAAAATGAGGCACATAAAAATTTCAAACCCTTAGCCCATATAATTCTTGTTTTAGCTTTTGCATTCTGAGAAGGAACAGATTGATTAAACTGGCTTGCCATCTTTTCACCTACCTTCAAAACACTAGTACAAAGTCCCAATAACTTCTGTGCTAATTGCATTTTCTCCTCCTCACTTTCCTGTGACAGTTTCATTTCATTGTAAGCAATCAAAATCTAACTATATCTATATTTGAGCATCATCATATCTATCTTTCCCCCTACTGACCTTCAGTTTGGCACTCAACCGTTTCTCTTCATCAAAATCAATATAAGGATTCCTCCCATTGGAGACTCGGAAGGAAGCGAGCTCATCCTTGACCCGTGAAAGAATGTTCTCTGTCCTCCTCAGCTTAGTGCTAAGATCTTCATTACGAATTTTCAGCATGTTGTTTTCTTCCTGATGCAGTGTTAGAAAATCACTCTTTAACATTGATTTGGAAGAGAAATGGAAAGCATAGAATTATTAGGAAAGAGTATAATAATGTTTTCAGATTATCTTACCTTGATTTTGGCATGGTGATGAATGCGCTGTTGAAGATTTTGTTGGCCTGACAGTTTATTTACTTCTTCTTCAAGCTCCATCACCTTCTTCTTATGATTTACATTCTCCACCTGCAAATAAAGTAATGCTTACCATAAAGTAAAAACACACATATATACATATCTATGTACGGAGACAGAAACAAATATGTTTAGATGAGGACCAATATTTCCAAAGCTTAAATTCTTATATTAACCTTTAACATCTCATTTTCAGTTTTAAGTAACTCATCACGCTGCCGAAGCTTTTCCAAAGCAACTTGCAGAGCCACAAGTTCTGCCTGTTTTCGATCAATTTCTTCTAGCCATCTGGAATATAAGGGTTAAAGAAACTTAGGAAAACGGGAAAACTGAGTTACTGATAAGGGACATGTTAGTTTCAAAGTAAATGGTTGCCTACCCTTGTCTCTCCTCAACGAATTCATTTAGCCGTTTTCTCACATTCATAACCTCCTGCCCCTGAATGTAGAACAAAATTTAAGATAACAAAATACATCGAGATATGCAACCTAATTTCAGTATGATTAATGCTGAGAATACCTTTTCTTGAGATTCCAGATTATGAAGTCGAGCTTTCTCGGTAATCTTCTGTACTTGGTGATTATCCAACAGTGACTATCATTAACAAATACAAGTAAAGTGAGATGAGCTTATTTGGACATTCAAGCATAAACCCTCTGTGGAAAATGAGCAATTTTTTAGTCCTTTATCTTAATTTAGTTTTGCTAAATGTCTCTGTACCTTAAAGAAATGTAATGCATTAAAGATGAACGATTATCTGAAAAGAAGGAATGTTATTCACCGACAACTTCCAGGAATGTTATTCACCGACAACTTAACTTCCATAAGTCATATTTGAATGCATGGTTTCTTAAGAAGGAAAGATATTATAGTAATCTTTGATCTTAACATATATTATGCAAGATGGCACACTATTGACATATATGTAGATCAATAGTCAAGCTATATAATTTACCACAAAGGTGGTCATATCTAACTTGACTCCCAGTAAATCCCGAATAACATCATGTGTCATGCTTTCAGCAGCAGCTAGTTTGGCATTGAGTGCAAATATCTGCATCATGAAAAGACCCCTTGAATATTATTGAAAAATGTTAACAAATTATAGAACAGAATGAGCATATGTAAATCGTCAATCACAAATTGTGGCAACCAATTTGGGGCAGCAACACCTACCTCTTTCTGTCTGGTGACAGATAAGGATTCAAGCTCTTCAATACGCAGCCTGGCAGCAGTAAGCTCTTCATCCCTTTCAGATTTTATTTGCTGTGCCAAGCCTAAGCCAATGCATTTAAAAGGAGAACCAGAACCCCTAGATTTGGTGGCATATTTCTCCGACTTGTTTGAAGAAGAATTTATGACATGGCTGGAATGACCTTCAGGTCTGACTTGCTCAGCCATTACCTCCAATGCCTTAAACTGTTTCCAGGTTTTGCATTTTAATTAATTTTAGAAGTTTGGTAGGAGGAAAAAATTGGGGAATAAACTATCATATTTTGTTTGGAGTAATGAAATGCAATCAATTGCTAACTGATGGTATACCTTCTGCTTGTAGTCAGAAGCCTGTGCTTCTGCATGAAGATTTAGCTCAGAGATATGTGTTTTGAATTGGGCAATCTATTTTTTAAAAGAAAACCATGATAATCAGATGTTGAAATCACATTTAAATCATTGGTTTCAAAGTGATTTGAGAAAATGAGGAATCCTGTAGCAAGCTTATGACAAATTTAAAAGCAACTCTGTACTAAGATACAGCAATGAACTTCACACCTCAGTATCCTTTTCAGTTATATCCCTCTCAAGAATTTGAACATGCTTTAGGGCTTCTTGAAGGCTTTTCTCTTTCTCATCTAAATGCCTATAGGAGAAGTTCGCAAGTCAATTCACAGAAACAATTAAGTAATCTATGTAGAAAGAAAAAAATATGTCTTTTTAATCAAGCATATTTGATAGAAGGAACAGCTCTAAACCTTTTAATGTCAGCATCAGCATTTTTAACATTCTGTAGCTGATGTTCTACACTTTGAAGTTCCAATTCAAGATCTTCTCTCTGTAACCGTTGACGTTCTGCTTCCCCCTTAACAATATCAACCTAAAAAGATGGAGTTTCACAAGACATGGGTGAACATTGGTAAAAAGTTATGTGGAATGAGTGGTACAATAGTTAAAAAAGATTTAAAACCAACCTTGTTTTCCAGTACATTTACAGTATATTCTAGCTCTTCAACAGACCTCTCTAATAGTTTCACCTCTGCCTCCTTGTCTTCGGCATAGATCTTTCTTGATTCAGCCGTCTGATATAGATGTAACAAACTAGAATTCAGAACATGAAGAAAATCAAATTAAAGATCTAGTGTTTTATGGCTTGGGTTAAACTAAGATTCTACCTTTTGAGCTTCCTTTGCAATTGCTTCATTTTCTTCAGCACGTGCCTCTTCCCTTTCAAGCTTTTCCTTTAAACTAAGCATCTCAGTTTGAAGATGATCCCTCTCACTAGAAAGTTCATTTAGAACAAATTTCAGGGATTCAATGGAGTCGGTCATTATGCCAAGAGCATTGCTCATTTCCAAGAGTTCCAATTCTAAGCTCTCGTTTATCTTCTTTCTTTCTGTCAACTCATCTTCAACTAAGCTTTTTGCTGCCAAGGCATCTTCAATTTGACCTCTGAACATTGAATTTTCAATGGCAAGCAATTCTTGGTACTCACGTTCCTTCGAGATAGTCAATTCAAGAGCAGAGATCATCTCTGTTTTATCCTGCAACTCAGCTTCAAGCATTTGCCTTCTAGCAACGACCTCATCAAGCTCACCCGATTTCACTGAAAGCTCATCTTCTAAAGCCTCCAAAGAAGCTATCATTCCTTCAATTTCATCTTTTTGATCTTTTGTGTTAGCTGCAGACTCCTGCAACAAGCTTAGATCAAATAACAAACCTTTCAGAACATCATCCTTCCTCAGTAGCTCAGTCTGAAGAGACAAATTTTCAGATACCAGCTCTTTAGCATGGCACTCCAGGTACTCAAGCTCCTCTGTGAATTTAGACGTCCTCTCTGTAAGTTTACTTATTTCTACCAATGCATTCTCGACAATCATAAAGTACTGTTCATTCAGAAGATTATTTGTACCATTCATCAATGTATCAATATTATTGCTGTAGGTTTGCAAATCCTGGCATTTCAAGTACACTCTTTCCACCGCAGCAGCTTGTGATCCTTTGATTTTATGCATGTCTGAACTTTTTACCTCTAAATCCATCTGCAGACCGGCAACACGAGTCTCCACAGACAAAATTGCTTCTTGTAAGCGGTGATTTTCTTTCTCAAAAACACTTATATCAGAATTCTTCTCCTCCAAATGTTCGATAACTAAGCTGTTTTCTGTCTTTAACTTACTGATCTCAATCCTCAGCGACTCATTTTCCTTCTCTAATTTGATCATTTGGCTTAGCTCCTCCTTTTTCGTGTCCAGCTCATTTTTTAACAAGCTTTCCAGCTTGCACATTTCCTTCTGCAGCTTTTGGTTCTTCTGACCAAGGACAGAAATTTGGCAACCAACCTCATCTTCCTCATCAGCTAAGAATTGTTCTTTCAATCCTGCATCTACCTTGAAAAGAATCATTTCTTCTTTTAACTTTTCAAGAGATGCACAACAGCTTATATGCTCTCTCTCTATTTCAGCTTTGTGCAAAGCCATCTCTTCTAATTTTGATGCCAAGATAAGTGACTCAAAGTCTTTCAAGCACCAATCTATCATGAAGCTCTCAGCTTGAGATTCGAGGACATTCTCCTTAAATTTTAGCATTTTTTCTTCATCCAAAAGGGATTGCACAAAAGTTGTGTTACTGAAGTCCAGCTCTTTCATCAATATAGCAAGCTGAGATCCCATATAATCAGACCTCTGCAGCATCAACTCCTCTTGAAGCTGTAAATCTGATATCTTTTTCTCAAAAGTGGTTAGCTTGAAACTGAGCTCTTGATTTTCCTCTTCTTTCTTGGAAATGCGATCAAAACTGTTCTTAATGTCAGCCAATAATTTCCCCTTAATGACTCTACACATCTCAAGCTCTCTTCTTGATTTAGTATTATGTTGCTTCAAATCAGCTATGAGAGAATTTGATTCACACAGGCCATGTTGAAGCAGTCCATTCTCTGCATTCAGTCCCATCACTGTTTCCAACAGAATTCCCATGTGACAGAGATGTAGAACTGACACAGCACAGTCCTTCACAATTATGTCAGACCAGACATCCTCAAGCCACGATTGGACTTGCTTTGAGGATTCAAAAAATAGAGATTTCATGCTGTGGAAGTCAGAGGCTAATAACTTGAAACTTTCTGTGGAAGAGGTTTGGATTTCTGCAATCATACCCTCTAACTCTGCAACCAAAGTCTTTGTTTCCATTAGGTCAGATGCAAGGTGTTCAATTTGTTGGTTCTTTAGATGATTGCTGGATTGCAAGCTCTGGACCTCATTCATTAATGTATCCTTGTCATTGATTGAGATGGCATACATTTTCTGCAGATTTCCTACTTCAAGCTTCATCGTTTCATTGGCTATCATCAGTCCATTAATCATAATATCTGCTTCCTTCATGGTATCTTGGGCTTCTTCAAATTTAGAAAGAATGCAAGCAACTTCTGCAGTTTTCTGGGCTGCAACCAACTTTCCATCATCAAGTTCTAGTTCAACCAACTGCAAAGTGAAAAGAAGATATTAGGAAAAATATGCAATGAAGTCATGATGAGCTGAAAACTATATACAAAACAAATGGGGCAGTATTTTATAATCTCCATTTGCAGAAAGAAAAATAAATACACAAAGAGAAGGATAGAACAGCTAAAAATAAAAATGAATGTATATGACTAAAGTCTACAGAATCATTTATCTCTGAAATTTTTTTTAACTATTAATTTTATCATTACTATCCTCATTACAGTTAACGGAAGAAACAGAAAAGTTTCGACATGGTGTAAAAGGATATCATATGGTGGGTTGTTCCTGGTAACACAATCAAAAGAAGATAATAGAAGTTTCCATGAACAAAAATAGCATAAGTTTCTGAATATCCAAAGGATCTACCTCTTTTGTGTGGTACCAATGAGAGCCAGCTTCTAGCACAATACTTTCAAATGCCTGTAACTTTTGACTCAAAGCTTCCATCTTGAGCTTAGATTGATTTTCAAAGTCATTCATGGTTGCTTGCAGTTTCAGTGCCTGAGTTGTAAAAGATTTTATGCTTTTCTGACTCTGTTGCTCAGACTTCCACATCTCTTTCTTTTCTTCATGTAGTTTTTCCATCTCAGCCTGAACCTCTTTCAAACTTTTGAGAGCAGATTCTATTTCCTTTTTCAGAAGTATAATCATAACATCTCTCTCATGAACATTCTCACAAGGTATTCTGGACTTCAAATTTTCCTGATCAGATGAATAGTTAGTTACCCCTTTACCCACTTTAAGAGAACAGTTGGCCATGTCTGTTCTCGAGTCCTCAACAAATCTGTCATCTACATTGTTGCTTTGACATGTTCCAATGGCTATCTGCAATTATAGCAACAATTAAATGATACACTCTTGTGAAGGACCCCATCTATCACATAGATGTCAACCTCATGCTCTAAGATAGGAGAAAGCAAAACGTTAACTTACCCGGCCTTCTTCTTCTCCTTCGGTAGATGCACAAACTTCTTCTGAACTATTCTTTTCAGGACTTCTATAACATTCCACGTATGTACTCATGCATGACTTAAGACTGGAGACACCAGTTCTTAGCTCAGCTAGCTTTTCCCTTGCCATTAGAATGTTTTTCTCTTTGACATCTTCAAGCATTTGTTTCCTAGCATAAGCATGTTCCTGCTCCTTAGAAAGTTTTTGTCTTAGATCAACACAGATACCCTCCAACTTTGTTAGTTCTGCTCTGAGAGACTGGATCTGGTTCTCTGCTTCTTCTACTACAGCATCCTTTTCATTGAGAAGGGCATCTTTCCTCAAGCTAATTTCAGCTGCTTCACAAAGTTGGATATTCTTATGCTCTAATGCTTCAAGGTTATTGTGATTCACTTCTGATAATCTATTCACAACGACAAAAGCAACTGTTGCACAATCTGATGTTCTTCTGACCTGATCTTCCAGCAATTTGACTCGGTCCTCCAGCTTTGCTGTGGTAGATGCCTTTGCAGTCAACTGCGATGTCAATTGCAGGATTTGTTTCTCCTTTTCATTGCATTCCTGCTGGTGAGCTTCAGTAATAACCATTGCTGCTCCTCTCAATGACTTCAGCATGCACTCTACATCACTTCTCTTGTTGTTTGCATCCTCTAAACATTTTCTCAGTTCTTCAATTAATAATTCCTTTTCGGAGATGGTTCTTACCATCCTGCCAACATGTTCAGAAATCCATATCCTCTTTTGTGGAAAGGAGCTAGATATAAGGGAAAGTTGATCAGATGCATTAGTCAGCATCTCACATCCATCAGAGAGAACTTCCTCAAGCTCACTGGTCAATAGTTCCCATTCTTCAGATAAGATTCTTAGTTCTTCATCTTTCTCCTCAAGCTTCTCGCTTAAACTTTCATTATCTTTGGTCAAGAAGTATACTTTTTCCTGAACCTCCTTCAATTCGGTTTTCATAAACATTACATTCTTGTTCATCTCTAGTTCTTTCAGATGACTATCTTGCACTTGCTGCTGAAGTATGGCCAACTCTTCCTGCATACAGACAATCACCTCAGCTGTTTCAGCTTCAGCCTGCCTGCAAACCTCATCCATTTCTTCATCATTGGAGACCTGAAATTCACGATCACTTTGGTACCATGTGTTTAATCTCTTGGCCTTTTCAAGGGAATGTTGCATCCTCTTCACTTTTGACTGTAACAGAGAGATGTCATTCTCAGAACAGTTGGAAGGTGAGAGATCTCTTAATTCTTTTAAAGCAAGTTGTTCTTTCAAGGACAAGATTTCAACTTCCTGTTTCTGCAAAAGTTGCACATGATGGGTGTTACTGCTCCTGAGTTCCTCCATCTCATTGATTGACAGAATCTGCTGGGACTCTATAGCTTCAATTACAGACTTTGCTGCTTTCAGTTCACTCTTTGCATCTTCGTACTGTTTACTTATCAACAAAATTTCTTCTTTTGCTTGCTCAAGATCTCTGTTTAGGCACATAAGTCTTTCCTCCATTTTGCCACTAGATGATCTCTCTTCTTTGAGAATCATCTTTAGTATATCCAATTCCAACTGCAAATTCAAATTTTCTTCTGCATTTTTAATCATCATTGCTTCATGTTTCCGTTCAATCTCCTTAGTTTGAACTGCGTTTTGCACCTGAACATGAAAAGGTGGATCCTTCATTAAATCCTAAAATTAATGTTTCTTCCCATTAGTAAATTTGGATATAAAGAAGGCAAAACTAACTTCTTAAAAGGTGAGTAAGACAAACAACAAACAAATATGGCAACAAATAAGCCTGGCAATAAAATCTACCAATCAATATAGACCACCCTACAGTGAGGCTGATAAGAATTGATCCCTTATGCTGAAAAAATCATTTAGAAAACCAGAATACCTCTACAGTCTTTACACTATCTTCTTGATCAAGGGTTGAAGATTTGAGATTGTTTAACATCGTGCGTAAATCTTCTAACTCCCTGCACAGTTAGTGGAGAATTAAATACCACATAAGAAATAAGCATAATGTTGGAAGATTCTGTACCTATGTAATTTCTTAGTTCCTATGTATTCGATTATGTCTTAGTTTTAGGTAGTTCAGAAATTTATGAGCTGTACAGATATTTAGGAATCAGTTTTATTTTTTTCCTTTTTTAATTAAGGAGATTTGTTACCAATTTTGTATCCTAGAGAAGGCTATAAAATCTAATGTACAGAAGCATAATAAAATATCCCATTCTTCACATTTTTCTGTCTCTATCTTTTACATAACTACCTTAACAATTAAGGATTCCTAGCAAATTTATATAAAGCTAACTGAAACTTAAAACTGGGAGACCAACTGAAACTTCAGTGTACTGAATAATCTCACCTATTAAGTTTTGCATTTTCATCCAAACAAGAGTTTAAGTTTTGCCTGCATTCCTCTAACTCCATGAGAGTTTTTTGTGACTGGATCAATGAAAAGTGAACGTAAGTATTTAAGGTGGTAGAAATAATATGCTTAGAGAAAGAGGACTAAGTGCACCTCCAAATGGAGAGAATTATTTTCCCTGCTGATGCACACGGTTTCCTGTGTCAATGGAGAAGAAAATTTCTGAGAATAAAGAAGAAATAAGCATACAAAATTAAGGTTCCTTGGAAGCTTTTCATACAGCAAAATACATCAAAAAGTTAAAGAAAATATTCCCAGAATGAAGGAAAAACTTGAAATGCTAAAGAGGTTATAAAACCAACCTGAGGTTCCAGAATGGAGTTTGGATTACTTTGCTGTTTAGAGTTTCCATCAAGAAAGTGATGCAGCTGCAGAGAAAAGGTAATTTCTTTTTTGGTTATACATGGTCTTAAATTCAACCCAGTTGAAAACCAAATTCATCTCGTTTAGATTATGTGAACACCTGATCTCGCAGTGTAGACACTTCAGACAAAAGTATCTCTCTCTCACCTTCTTCATAGAATTCTTGATATCTACAAATGCAAAAATGTAGAGAAGTAAAACAGATAGAACAAATTCGAGTTGAATGATTTCTGCAGAAACTACCTTCGAAGTTGGTCTAAAAGCCTTATATTCTCCAATGCAAAGCGAGTTACTTCAGGATTTCTATCCAGTTTAACTTGAAGCAGCTGAATCTCTTCTGACAATGATTTGTTCTCTTCTAGTAGATAAGTTTCAGCAGGAATGGAGCCATTAATAACTGATTCCATTCTCTGAATTTTGTCTTCTCGAAACCTCAGCATCATTTTGGTGCACCTGGTGTCTTCCTCTCTTTGACGTACCTGAGAAGTAATGAATGCCAGGCAATTAAGCCACAATGCAAACGACAATTCTGAAAGGCAAAAGAAAACACTAAAAACAAAATACCAGGCGATTCAACTGCTCTATTTCAGCTTCAAGTTGCTTGATAGAGGTTTCTGCCATCTGCTCCCTCCTCAATGCACCAGCAAGTGTTGTCTCCAAAGATTTTAACTGTACCATCATTTTCAACTAAATGTTATAATTGGTAAAGTAAGCAAATCAAATACTTCAGCTTATCTGTAAAGTTGAAAAGGGTATAACATGTAGTATACCTGTTTGTTAGACATTCTCACGGTGCCTTTTGATTCATTTTTGAGTGAATTGTCATCATTATCTATCTCCATTTCACATACATATTCTGTAAGACCATTTTCTTGTACTTGTCTCATATCTTCACCAGCCATCAAATCAAATGATAAAGACCGAGAGACATTCTGACGTTTAAGAATAGAAAGTTCCTCCTGTTCCAAAAGTCAGCTTTGAATATAGATCATTTCATACAAAACAGAACATATACTGTAGAGGGAAAAAAATTGCACCACCTTTAGGAGCCATATTTGATGTTGTAAGGCAATGACATCACCAGTAGAATCTTCATTCACCACAGCCTGTGCAATGAAAGATAATTAAAAATAAAAAAGATAAAAAAAATAAAGGAAAGAATGAGCCCAGAAGATTGATTATAGCAGAAATCCAATCATATTAATTAAAGCAGAAATCCAATCGTACTGCTCGGATCATAAAAGAGAGCTTACATTGTTTTGGATCATTTTTGCTCGTTGAGCAAACTTGAGGGTGTTCAGTGTTTCAGCTGCACAGCTGAAAAATGGTTTTTGAAAAAAACAAAAATAAAAGAGAAAAAGAATAACGATGGTTCATTATATTGTTGAGTTTGATATAAAGTGATATAATGTTAAAGGAGTTACAGTCATTAAACTAACCTTATAGAAGGGCTGACATTTGCTATAATCATTGTTTTTGAGTTCCCACCTAGTGAGTCCTACATTGTATTTTTAAAGTGCCAAGATTACAGTCATGATGAAAAGATGCAAAGGTATGATAAAAGACAGTGGAAAAGGAACTATAATTAACCTGTAAAAGGAAGGTTAGCCTTGAGTCTCTATATGGAACGTGTCTTGGCTTCCCATGTGCCACATCCAATAGAACCATAATCACATGACTGCCAATGCATAAATCCAATTTTAATACACTAACTTTACAAATGGTTAAGTCCAAAACTATATAAATAAGTCATAGAAATTAAGGTAATAGTTGAAAAAGTGAAGAAGTACCCCAATGTAGACAATGATTTATTAATATTTGCAGCTTCCTTTAAACGCTCACCCTCAGCTCCTGAAGTTTTTTGCCTATAATGGACAATCATTTGATCAGTAAGGATAACAAGAAACAAATATCTCAATAGATGTATACACAATTCAACAAGTTTAGGGTAGATGACTAGCCTTTCTGAACCAGCCAGATCAACGAGGTTTAATCTAGCAAATCGTAGGTTAGTTGTGGAATCTTTTTCCCATTTACTCTCAATTACGCAAGTAAATACACTATGGGAACGGCTGCTCTCTCTATTCATATTTGTTGCTGCAACTTTCCTATTTGAAGAACCCTATATGGAAATTTGAACATAATGTCGAGAGAAGGATAGAGGGTGAGAAAGATCCTAATGCCTCAAATTAGAAAGGATAATGATGAAAAATTTGTAACCTGGGTTAGAAGGCTTATGATATCCCCCACTGTCTGAACTTCAAATTCAGAGAGATTTTCCACATAGACACCCTTCTTAGCATCCTCTCGTAGCTGAAAAATATAAAGTAGTAACCGGTAAGATATAAAATAATGATGATCACTTATTGATTGAAAGACAATGCACTTACAAAGTAACCAAACTTACAAGCAAATTGGTAGATGAAGGATCAAGGAGATCCGTAATCTGTTCATTATAGATCTCTAGGAAGGAGCATTTGCAATTGTACTTTAATTTCTCGTCCCTTCGAATTTCCTCTTCCTGTAAATTGAAAGCTAGATAAGAACCACATACAACCACTATACACATGCTAACGCATATAAAAGTGAACTAGCCAAAAGTAACAGAAATTACCGCTTGGATCCTTGCAAACAAAAATTCAAATATGCGTGGAGTCATTCCACGATGTGGACTGGGCATGACTTCTAAATTTTCAATCTCCCCAAGCATTGTGTATGTCTTCCCACTTCCAGTCTACAAATTCAAAACGCTCTTAAAAACAAAAATTTAGAAGGAATAAATTATATGGAATATTGTTACCTTAACTTGTGACTACTGAACAACAAACATCATTCAGTTTAAAGAATTATAAATTATGCTGCAACATACAAATTCGTTAAGTGTAATCCGTAAGTCCATATATTTCATTATTGATAAATACTTTGCTCATGATGAAAAACAAAAGAGATTGCCTAAACATGGATAATACTGTGAGGATTTTGCCTCAATAATATAAGTGCTAGATAAGATAGTAAAGTTTAGACATTTAGACTTCCACCATATTTATAAAGATGAACCATAAGATTAAAGTGCAGATACGCAACCAGTTTTAACGGTAAAGTAAGGGTCATATGCTCGACGTTCTATGGTTGTAAGTACAGCATTCAGCATCCATTTGGGTCAGAAAGCAATATCAGTATTTTCTACACAATATCTTATTGTATCAACAGAAGGGAAAAATGCTAGCATCACAGCACGGCATAGAAGTATCTAATATACAATAGTAGTATTATGTGAATTATCAACTGTAAAACTGCTAAAACCCCACTCCATACCTGACCATAGGCAAACATACAGCTATTGTAACCTGACAGGCAATTTTCCACCATTGGCAGACCAGTCATTCTGAAAAGCATTTCCTGCAAAACCCACAAATTTAAAATAAATTAATTGGCTAAAGAAGGAAAATAAAAAAATAAAATAATAATAATAATAATAATAATAAAATTTTGGATGGTAATAGACCTGGTCTACAGTTTCACAGGCTACATGATCAAATGTGAAACGAGTTTCTGGTTGCCCAATCCATGTAATATTCTGAGCACTTTCTTGTTTCAAGCACCTATTGTAACCGTGAGTGCTCCGCTCCATGCTATTGAGAGGACGTACACGTATAAGAACCTAGCAAGATTAACAATCCCACAACCATAATTAGCCATGAATTACTTAAATTTGCATAGAAAACATCAAAATTACTAAAGATTACCTGTACATTATGATCCATCCAGAAAGATGGATCTTCCTTGAGATCGAAGTGAGGGACTTTGACTGTATTAACCACAGTAGGTGGTCCACCAGAAATCGGAATCCCTCTATAGAGTGCAGCGAAATTCCCAGTTCTAGTGCCAGCACTTCCATCGACCTTATTACGAAGACCAGTATTTGGAGGCTTAGAGACGCTCTTGGTGGGCGTGCTTTGCGTCGAATTGCTTTCTGAATAGCTCAACGCTGGTCTCCCAACCGTTCTCGTTGTTGCCCGAGGCGTCAAGCTTGTAGAACTCCCATTAAAATTTCCAGCTCCTCTGCTCACTTGGGCAGAGTGATTGCTCGCATCGTCACGCAAATCACTGGAAACAGAACTGGGTTCATGCTTCTGTGCCCAACCAAATCGACCTCTTGTCGAAAACCCAGCTCCATACTTGTCCGGTGTGCGAAGAGGCAATGTGGGATCTGCAACTCTGGCCTTGGCCTTAGATGGGGTTCTATCGGCCTTACTCCGAGTACCCACTTCTTGTTCTGGCTTGGGATTTTCAGCAGTCTCTTGGATTGCATTCAGAGGAGGCCTCGATGAGTCGGTGGAGATTCGTATCGCCACCGACGATTCCTTGCCGTCTACAGGCACATTCTCGGCTTCTTCGTTCTTTCCGGAATTCCGGCGTAAGAATTTGAAATCCCTCAACATCCTAATATACTCAAAAATCCAAGAAAAACCAGCAAATATGTTTATGCAAAAGACATATGGAATATTTCACGGATTTATTTCAAATGAAAAAGCTGAAATGAGAAATGGGTATTATAGATTTTGGATTTGTATACCTGAAAGATGAATTGAAAAACAAAATCCCAAGTCGAGGAATTCCTGAAATAGTATCTACCAGTAAATCTTGGAAGCAAATGAAAGAAAAAAATAATAAATAAAGTGGGAAATGACTCAAACACTCATCTATCTCTCCAGTTTCTGTGTTTCTTCTTGGTGTCGAACTCAAACATCACAGTGTTTGGAGCTCTCTCTCTCTCTCTCTCTCTCTCTCTTGCTCAAATCTGACAGTTTGAGAAAGTAGTGGTACTTGAGGCTTTGAGCGGAGCTCAAAAAGTGAGATTCCATCAACGGCTGAGATATGATCTTGATTTGAAATTAAGGGCAAGCCGTAGAAATCACCGCGGCTTTGGGATTTGAATTACGAGGGGCTTTTTGGTCAAAAAGGAAATTTCAAGAGGCCAAAATCAATTATAGTTGGAATTTCAAATTTCAACGGCTACATGCCAACGTGGCGTGAGGTAAGGAAAGAATCACATGCGTTCAAGACCCGGATGGCCACTCCATTGAAAAAAAAAAAAAATGAAAAAGAGCAAGATGACCACTTCTTTTGTGTTTAACATTTTTATTAATCATTTTTTTATATTTTTATTTTTGCTAAAAAGTTGTTTTATTCCACGTAATATTAACGTTTTACTGAATAGTGTATAATTCTTCTAGACTCTATGAAATTTACCTAATTAGAATACTTTTTTTTATAATTTAAGAATTACAAATAACACCTATAGATAATATTAAATTGAGAAATGTGAATGAAATAATAAAGGAGAAAAATAATAATTTTTTAAAATTTGAGAAAAATTGATAATATTTTTAAAATCAAATGGTTTAAATTGTATTTAAAATTTTAAATTAAACCTTAAAAGAGATAGATGAAATTAACCCCACTAAAATAATGTTCATTGTGAGTTTTTAGAAAGCAATTTAATGCCAAAATATTAGGTGTGAACTCAAACTGACAAAATTGAACAAATTCGATTCGGATTGAATTTGGTTGTTAATTTATTCTATTTAGATAATTTTTAACCAAAACAAATTTAGATCATTTTTAACCAAAACAAATGGAATCAAATTAACTATACCTAATATAATTTCTTAATATTTTATTATAATCATTTATATTTTTAATATGTATTTTTTAAAAAAATTACTTAGTTTTAAATATTAATAATAATAAATTCAACCTATTAACAAATTATCATTTTATCAAAAAATATTTTAAAAAAATAATAAAATAACAAACCGGCCAAACCAATGATAGTTGATTGGTTTCTTTCATTGGTTCAATATGGTTTAGCTTAACCCAAAAAAAAAAAAAAAAAAAAAAAAGGGGGAAAAAATCCAACCAAAACTTCAAAACTTTAAGGGCATGTTTGGTTTATGAAATAAACACAATAATAGAATTTTTATTCCATAAATTTTGTGTTTTATTATGTTTGCAAAGTTTTTAAACTTGACATAACTATTCTATAAGAATAAATATGTCTCCATTTAAAGGAATAACAATTCTTTATTAAAATCTCAGAATCCCTAATCTTATTTTTTAATTTAGATAAACTTTAAAATATCCTTATTACATTTAAATTTAAAATGATTATCACATACTAAAAATATATAAATAAATATAAATTTTAATTTTTAATTAATTTTTACTAAATTTGAATTTTTTGAAAAAAAAAATATTTATGAAGCATAAACTTTAATTTTAAGTCATTATTTTTACCAAACATATAAATAAAAATTATCAATCATTTTTTATTTTCTATTCTTATGAATAACTATTTTTATTTTTTAAAAAAATATGTATTCTGCATAACGTAGTCTAATGATCCTAGAGTATTGAAGTTTTGTTTAATCTTGCCTATGATTGTATAACACATGGAATATTTTCCATATCAACATCCATACCAAACATTTCTTTCTCTCTAACAAATGTGGATCGTCTTCTCATTTTCTCCTATCCATCAAAATATTTTAGATCTCTTCACAGCATCAAATTTCAAGGAACAACATTATCTTTCTCGTTCATCACCTTCCCCAAGCTTCTTTCTTTTCCAACCTCGCTTGCATTTTTTCTCAGCCTTTCCCTATCTTTAACATCTAAATCTTAGACAAATTTTTATTCTATATGATAAACTTTCATTAAATTTGTCCAACTTACTTTCATTTAAAATTTTCGTAAGCAAATTGTTTTATTAAATTCTACAAAGTCATGACGAGTGTCTCTCAATTGATGGGGACATGATTGAGTGGATAAAATCAAAGGTTCATTGTTTTGATTTTTATTTGTTTGCTATCAACCTAGGCCCACTAATGAGGTTAACCCCAAAAAGATCCATTAATGAGGTGGCTCGCTCTCTGGGTAAATTTGCTTTTTATTGTAGTGATATTATTGTTTGGCTAGAAGAGGGACCACCATGGCTCTCTAAACCGTTGTCACAGGATATTTCTCTCTCCTTTAGTTTTTTATTGAATGAAAGTTGAATCTTGTTTTTTAAAAAAAAAGAAAAATTGTCAATTTATTCGCATTTAGTTTTTATTAATTATGTCATTAGAGTTAAATTAAAACATTAACATTGAAATGTGAGAGGAATAAATTATAATTTTTTTAAAAATAAAGTGGAACATCTATGAAAAGTTGCCAAACAAACGGGCTACTTAAAATTTATCCAATGATTAACATGTTCTTATATTATAAAGGTAGACTTTTTCACTGTACAAACTATTTTTGACAAACCATCTTAACCATTAAATGGGATATGGTTAAATGGGATTTATCCAATGGTTTGTAACTATTTTATTTTAAATGTGTTAACTTTCAATGTTTAATCTTATCAACTATTTTCTTAAAAATAAGCATTGTTCACCATTGGATAATAACAATGAAATGCTAGGATTATTTGTTTTGTTAAATCCTTTGTAGGTGTAACCTTCCCCATTATGGAGATAACCAAAGATAGATTGCAGTGGTTAATAATTTATTTTTTGTTGTACAAAATATAAAAATTAGAAAAATAAACACCCCTTTTCACAGCACAGATATAAATATAAAAGGGGGAAAAAAATTAATTAAAACCTCTTATTCCACCACATATTGAAGTTTTTATATGTAACATTATTAACTTGACAAAAATATTTTGTTTTTGCTAACGGCTAACTATTTAAGTAGACAATTACTGACTGATGAACTAAATGAGAGCAAATAAATAAATTAATGCTATGTTAGTTGATAATGATAATAAAGATAGTTGAAAATAATAATAATAATATAAAATTTGGTGAAATATGTGGTATATATTAATATATCAGCTGAATTATGTGTAGAAGCATAATTTTCCTAACGATATTCATAATAATATGGTTAATGGTATTTTTATATCTCAATTTTCAAATTTTTAACAATTTTAATTTTTTAAAATAACTATTTAAATTTTTAATTTTTTTAATCTATTGCATTTGATTAAATAAACAGATAATAATTTTATTCACAACCAAAGCCATAATTTGTTTCCTCACATGTTTTGCTACTTTCAATTCATTTAAAAAATATATTTGTGGATAAAATCATTAGACAAAATCAAAAATTAAATTAATCTATAATAAATTAAAAATTAAACATCTGAATTACTATTTTTGAAAATTGAGGTACTAAATCGTAAACGATTATGAAATCACAGTGCAAACATTTTCCATATTGGCATTATGGCAAATAATATTTTAAGTAATATATATTTTTAAAATAAATGATGAATAATTGGTGGAGGAAGATGGTTTTGTTTAATGCTTGATTTTTGTCCTATTGTACAGATTGCGTCGGTTGACCGATTTTGTTTTTATTATTTTGTCATGTGGCTAATTAATAATATTTTAAAAACAGATAATTATAATATCATGTTCATAATATAATAAATAATCCCATGTATCTTGAAGCCCTATTTCATACCCAGTTTGGATAAGCATATGGATATGAGTCATATGACTTTGTCCAAACTTTGAGATATAATTTTAGTTTCTCTTTGGGGATATTATTTTCGTTGTCGAACTTTAGCAGGGACATATATCCCTTCCCATCAAGACTTGAGAAGAGGATAAGACTGAGAGAGAGAGGTGTCCCTTGGGAGCTCCCAATGGCCATTTTGAGGTAATTGCTTCAAACTATTAACATCTCTCTATATATCTTTTCAAACTAAAGTTGAAAAGCGAGTCTTTTTTCTATTATTATTTTAATTTTTTATGGGTAATCATTAATTCAATACAGTTGTTTCTTTTTTGCTTCATTTGGTAGTAGAATATATAAGTACTGGGGTTTTAACTTGTTACATACATATATATATATATATATATATTTATATAGATAGCTTGCAGAAAGACATGATATAAATAGCCGTTCTGGGGTTTTGGAAAAAGTGAAGGGGTACGCGGATCCAGAGATAAGACACAAAAGAAGAAGAAGAAAAAGAAAGAGAGAAGATAGAAGGAAATAATATATTTAGAATTTATAGAGGTTATATATAGGAGAAGAGAGAGAGAGAGAGAGAGAGAGAGAGAGAGAGAGGTACTTACAAGTTAAGGCAAAAATGGTGATTCAGAGAATTGAAATGTGCGTGGAGCTACTAAAAATGGCGATAGAGTTTGTGATCGTGGTGGCGGAGGCAGTAGGGATTGTGATTCATCAGAACATGTCGCCGGCATTCATTAGAAGTTCCGCTTATCCAACCCCTCTTCCTTTCATTGGTTTTTATCCTTGAATGATGATGCAGAGACAAAAACCTTGTTGTAATTATTGAAAAACCTTGTTGTAATTATTGATTATTTGTTTAAAAGTGATTAATTATGTATTCTTTTTTTTTTTTCTCCCTTTTTATCCTTTCCCGATTGGTCAAATTTTGATGGGTTTGATGTTTGAGCGATGAATTGATAACAATGTGTAGTAAGTTACAGGCTTTATTTATTTATTTATTTATTTTTGTGAATACAGGCTTAATTTTCTTGTATGTGGAGTGAGTGAGATAATAATAATAATAATAATAATAATATTGGCATATGGTCCATAATTCCATATGTTATGCTACATATTTCGATCTGCTTGCAGTGATCGATTTGACATTTTTCATTTTTTCTATCCTCTGTGTCTCCCATGCCATATTTGGCACACATAATGATGGTCGTCAACTTAACTAAACCACTTTATCGTTCTCAATTTCAACATCAATTTTTGTACTTAAAGACTCCAAATTATATATCATTGTGGAACACGGGTGATCAGCGACGAAATAGACAGCTCAAAAAAACACTATACTTGGTTTCTTTCATAATGCCAAATAATTGAGGATGAGAAAATACGTTTATTAATTTTCTTTCCCAATTTTTGTCCCTCTAGGGATCATATTATAATATTTTGGTAAAAAGTGTTTCTTTTACAAAAGGGCGCTTTTAAAATTACCTATTAACAAAAGTAAATTTGATATATTTTTAGAAAAATATTGGCATATATATATATATATATGTGCATATAATTTTTTTTCTTTTTAAAAAAGCAAGACACTAGAAACACCTCTTACAGGCTCTTCCTTCTGTTTAAAGCATAATCGTTTAAAAAAAAAAAAAAAAAGGAAAGAATTTATGGTCCACAACAATTAATTCTTTTTGTTTATCGGTTTCATTTAATTTGCATTAAAGGATATCAAATCATACGATGTTTTAATTTAATATGGATCTAGAATTAGAATTATATTAATGATGTACATATAACTCAAAACATAAAAAAATCCAAACATATGCAAAAATCCAATGCTTGCTTATAATTGGAAGTCATAAAAATAAAAAAATTATTGCCCATAGAAATTATATTTCCTGACATTGCAAAAGTATACAACTAGATGTACATGGGGAATCAAAACATATAGGCAGGAGCAGAGGCAAGCATGGGCCTGTGGGCCGTCATGACTCCCTTGGCCCAATTTCTTTTTCAAATATTTCTTGGGCCTCCATTCACGTTATAATCTGTTTTTTCAATTGACACTTATTTTTTTAATTAGGTATTAATTTATTTCTATAATATATGTATATTAAATATTTTGCAACTATCTCTTAACCTAATTTTTTTTTTTAATTTTTGTTTTTATTCTGATACTATCACTTACCCTAATCTAGATTTGAGCCAAAAAAAAAAAAAATGATTTAAGCCAAAAAAAAAAAATACTCATCTGGACAAATTACACATGTTCCAACCTATTATACTCTACAATCTATAATGGAAATACAGTGCCAAAATCTCCATACATATTAGCTTCTTCTACTTTTTTCAATTCCATCGGCATAGGAATAAGGAAATCAGGAAATATTTTTTTGGTAGAGAATACATGATTGTGAACTATTATTATTATTATTATTTAAACAAATTACCAGTTGATGAGATTAGTTTCCGAAAGTGGGAGCTGGCATTACATGCACAAAGAAGGAATTATTCTAAAATGATGAAATTCAAGAAGCTTATAGATAAATTAATTAAAAAGCAATTATATATTTTTGCATTACTTAATTATATGTTTTTTTTTTTTTTCCTACAATCAAATGTTGAATGTTACTGTTTTTGTTTTCAATTTTTATGAAAAGAATCTTGGCCCCCAAAATGAAGATCCTAGCTCTCCTTTATATATAGGGAAATTTGAACTAAAATATTTGACAAACACCTTTTTTTTTTTTTTTTTTAAACAAATATGATGTTAGTCTTTGAATTAATATTTACATCCAAGGATGAATAAATATGATTTACCAAAACAAAAACAAAAAAGAAAATGAATAAATCATGATCTTACCCACTCAGTGACTTATCATTGCTTATTTGAGTTTGGATTTTTTTATCAAACTTATTTTTTTAGCACTTATCTTCTTAACATTTTGGTTAGGAAGTGTTTCATAAATTAAAAGATGAATATTATATTATACACGATTAAAAAACACCTTAAAGTTTTATGACATTTTTATGATTTAGTTAATGCACTTTGTATTATTTTAATTTTATCTTGAAACATTTATTTCTAGAAACACCAAAGTGCTTTTTTTTTTTTCTTTTTTTATATAAAAAATACACTTTTTATTTTTATTTTTCTTTTAGTGCCAAAAAAATAAACAAATGAAATGTTTTTTTTTTTCGACTATTAAATGTTAAATGTTAATATTTTTGTTTTAAGTTTTTACGAAAAAGAATCTTGGGCCCAAAATGAAGATCTTATCTCTGTCCTTGTATATAGGGAAATATGAACTGATATATTTGACAAATATTTATTTACAAATATGATGTTAGCCCTTGAATTAATATGTAAATCCAAGGGTGAATAATCCATGATTTATCCACAAAAAGAAAAAAAGAAGAAAAAGGAATGAATAAATCACGATCTTAACAACGCCATAACTTATTGCTTAGGATGAGTTTAGGTTTTTTATCAACACTTAATTTTTGCAGCACTTATTTCAGTAATACATTTGTTATAAGTACTTCATAAAATACATAATGAATATTTGTTTAAACACGATTGGAAAACACTTTTAAGGTTTTATGATATCTTTATAATTTCATTAATGCATTTTGTACTATTTTAGATTCATCTTGAAATACTTATTTAGAGGAAACACCAAAGTGCTTTTTTTTTTTTTTTATTATAATAAAAAAAAACACTTTCTATTTTTCTATTGTTATTATTTTTTTTGGCCAAACACATAGATAAAATTTCCCCCCCTCCCCCTAGCAGCAGCACTTGTTAGAGCTTCAAAAGCTCTGCCAAAGACGCTATTATTACTCTCTAGATGTATATGTATATGGCCAAGATGGAAATAAATAAATAAATAAATGAATAAAATAACCAAATCATGTTTTTGGAAGCATCTCCTTACTAAATAGGGAGATTCTCTCTCCCTTCTTGGTCTTCTTCTTTTTCTTCTTCTTCTTTTTTTTTTTTTTTTTTTCCTTGTTTATCTTTATTCATTAAGAATAAATATACTAAAGGCTCTCTCCATAAACTCCTAATGAAGACCTATAGGACAACATAAATACATGAAACAAAATTAAACTATCCTATTAATGCTTAATAATACATACATACAAATTTATACTTCTCCTCCAAGCTCCAATTCACCCATTTATTTTTCCACCCTGAAATGGTAAATTGGGAAGTTCAACATGAAGCAGTTTCTTAAAATTTGACCTTCCTATGCGTGATAAACTGGCCCCAAATCGTATGCCCTAAATTTGGAAAGATTTTGCTCGTTTGTTAATTCGTCGAAGGGCTTGAATTTGGTGTAATGTGCCGGGTTAAGAAATAATGGAATTGAAAGGTTTTTCACGTTCATATATGTCATTGCTCCAAACCATAAAAAAGTGTCTATATTGATATTCAATACAAATAATATTAATGTATTTAGAAAAAAATTGTTAAATGAACTAGATTACTAAACTACGTCCTCAAGTTATTACTTACACAATTATTATATTATGATATGTATAATTTAATTACATAGCCTATATTTAAAAGTTTGAATAATATATTGACCATTTGGTTCAAATATGATTTTCAACCACAATATATGTATATATATATATATATATTTGTACTTCAACAAAGTGGCAGAATTACAAAACATTTATCAATAAGACAATAGCACTTTACTAATTGTTTACAAATAATATGATATTACTTGATCGAGTTCACATAAACATACATTTAGATATGTTAATTTGTCAAAAACCAAAATTTTTGGTTGTAATAAGAATTTTATAAGCCATGTAAACTGATATGAAATTAAGCTATATACATGGATGTATATATATATATATATATGTTTGGTATCATTCCTAATCATGCAGGGGAAGGATACCATGTAGTAGATATATATATGTTCTTTTTGTTCTCTAGTATATGAGTAGAGTATATACTTCCGCTCATATATACTCATATTCCTTAACACTCATAATCCGATGGCAAGCTATATTAAGTATTTTTTATTTTGAAATTGTATATATCAAAGGTAATCAAAATTACATTCCTGATTTCCTAACCCGTGAATTTCTGTAGGGAACGGCTTCTCACCCAAGGCCTAATCATGCCTCGCAAAAAGGGATCATCTACCCCTCACCCAAATCCACATCCTTCCAAAACATATTAAACCCAATCAACTCACGACCAGACCTTAATTCCTACTGATTCTACCCACTTATCTCAACCCATTCCAATCAGTCAAATCAATTACCAAACTACCATTGTCAAATCTTATAATCCATACAGTTTGGTTCCCAGCCAACCATTCACCCCCATCAATCAAACTCAAGCTCCATTATCTCCTTATTTTGATATCGCCCGTAATCTTTTATTTTATATCGAACATTCTCTCCAAAAACTTCCAACTATTAATCAAATTGTTATTCAATTTCTTCCCCCAAACTTCCATTTTATCCCAAAACTTCCAAGAGCAAATCACAAATACTATACCACTATTCTTCAACACACCAAATCAGTCACTATTACCCCTTTTTTTTTGATAAAAAAGACAATTAAACCATCATTTCACATAAATTTTGGATTCAAAAGATCCTTACTCTCGAAGAGTGGAATCAAGCCCCTTATCAATCAAAACAAATCACCACCGTTGGTGATGTCAATATGTTTAATTATTTCTTCATTTATTTTGATTATATTGATGCTTGGGACAAAATCTTCTTCATTAATTTCTATTTGCCAAAATCCTGACTTCATGTCAAATTTTGAGAAAATAGTGGCTTGATTAAGACGATTGATTAAGTCCTTCTTATTTGGAATAGGGTATCTAATCCATTGGAGGCATTTATTTAAGAGTTTATAGTTGATTACTAGTCTAGGGGATCCACGTTCTAATTTAGCATTTTTCTGAACATAAAAAGCGGAACAAGACCAAGGGGATTCACTAGGACGAATTAATTTTTTAGTTAGGAGTTCTTGAATTTCAATTTTACAATATTCCATTAGTTCTTAATTGATTTGAATGGCTCTAGCCCTAGTTGGAATGTTTCTTTCATCAAAATCTTTTTCATAAGGAATTTTAATTATGAATTTTGCCCTATGCCAAAAAGCATTAGGTATTTAAGCATAAACTTCTTTAGTTAATTGTTGTTGAAAATCGTTGATTTTGTTTTGAAGATAAGAATTAGATAATTGATTTTCTATTTGTTTATATTTAATTTTTTCTTGTAGAAAATGTGAATGTTTAGTTTTAGTTTAAATACGATTGATTGTTTTTGAAATTGAATTTTCTTTCAATGTTTGAATATTATGTGATTTCTGAATAAATTCAAATTTAACCTTTTCTCCTAAGGGGTCGCTGATTATTCTATCATTTTCTGTAGTGAATGGGTATACCAAAGAAAGAAATGGAATTTCTAAGATGACTTGATCTGTCATGTTTCTAACAAGGATAAATGATGTTTTGAAATAAATTTTATTATGATAAATATGTGCGTGATTAATTTCGTATTGTAAATCCATTTTACTTCCGTTAGCGGAGTTTAATCTTTCTTTTGTTTTTGTATAATATTTACTAGATATGAGACTTTCTTGGATACAATTTAAATCGGCACCTGAATCTAAAAGTGCAATTGTTGTGAATTGAAAATCTTTAATGATTATTGTAATTTTTATATGCCATTTTCTAACTTTGATTTTTTGAATTGAAGCTAAACAATTGTCATGGGAAGATCTTTCTTCCTATTCGTCAATTTGATTATGAATAAGTTTTTGAGGTTGTTCTTGAATAAATTGTAATTGGTGTTTAATTAAGTAGTTTTCCAATTTTAATTATTTAATCTTAAACTTGATTATTTTAATTTCAAATTGCAAATCTTGAACAGTTATCTGTTTATTTTTTGCTTTATTAATTCTTTGTAAGGCTTCTGACAAACATATTTTTTGAGTACTTTAATTAAGTTGATTTGTTTCTTTATTATTATCAGTTATAATCTTTTTGTATTTTTTCATTATTCTATCCTTTCATTAGGATTATTTAATTTTCTAAGTAATTCTAAGATTATATCTTCATTTTCAGTGGAATTAGTTAAGACATTAATTGATTTATTGCAATAAGTACTTAGACAACAGGCATCTAAACATCCTA
Organism: Ziziphus jujuba; assembly: GCF_031755915.1. Classification (NCBI taxonomy): domain Eukaryota; kingdom Viridiplantae; phylum Streptophyta; class Magnoliopsida; order Rosales; family Rhamnaceae; genus Ziziphus; species Ziziphus jujuba. Next base: position 11,129,858 of record NC_083387.1, on the reverse strand, counting down.
AAGTGATATTGGAATTATCTGTGTCACTAGTGGATTCGAAATGAATACTTGATTCAGTGTAAATATTGTTTTAACTGTGTTCACTATCTATGTTGTGAATTCTTAGGATGTCGATTAAGTTTTGTTTTTGATCTTCTGGAATTTCTAATTGTTTGCTTAACTTTACATTCATTAGCAAAGTGACCAAATTTATTACATTTAAAACATTTGATTTTTGTTTTATCTTTTGACTCTTTTTTATGTTTATTCGATTTATAGAATTTTTCACAATTTGGTTTATTGAATTTATTGGTTTTGTAATAAGTTTTATGATTGTTTCGGAAAGTTTTCCTATTTGATTTTTTATTTTATTTTATTTCTCCTAGAGGGTGCTATCGTGGATAGACCGTATTGTTGACAAAAGTTTCCTAATTCGTATTTAGTTTTTCTTTTATCATTATTTAGTTGATTTGCTATTTTCATATTAGTATACATTTTTAATCCTTCTATTTTGATTATTGAAACTATATCTCCATAAGTTAATGAATCGTAATCTATGTGACCACTATCGTTAATTAAGACAATTCTAATTTTCCTAGCAAATAATTGGGGTAAACCATTGATAAATTTTTCTTTACAAAATGGTTGATTACTGTCGTCTCTCATTATAATTTCGGTTGTAAATGTTTGCACATACTATTCAAAATCATTAAGGGTTGGACAATGTAAATTGGTTAATTGACTATCGATTCTTTCTGTGACAGCTGTAGGGGTTCCTATAAAATGTTTGATTATTGTGGCTAACAAGGTATTGACACCATCTGGGACACCTTGACCTATTGATTCATTGAATATTGGGAATCCTTCTTCATCTAATTTATTAGCATAAATGATTTCTGACTTAGATTGTTCGGTTAAATGTTTTTTCCACCAGTAGTGTAATGTACCGATAAAACCTATGACTAATAATTCAACAATTTCAAGTTGGAGAAGGTTTTGATTAGTAAAATAACTATTAGCAACCATGGACATATGATGTAATTTGTTTAATATTTCTTGTTCTTTTAATCCATCTATATCAAATTAGATAATCATCTTAATAGGCTTAAAAATCAAAAACTCAAATTTGGCAAAGTTGGAAACAATTAATGTTACAACTCAAATTTGATATACAATTTTTCGATTATCTTGAAAAATATTATTATCAATTAAACGATTTAAAAACTCTAACAAAAGAAAAATGGATTAAATCAAATCAATCAATAGTTCTGTCTAGTCATCGTCCAGTTGAGAAAATAATCATTCTTCACTTAAAAAATCAAGTCATAGCCTCACCATTTAAAACTTTCACTCACGAAAGTAAAGATTTAATTAATGAAATTAGAAAAGTTATTGAACAAAATAATTACACAAATCAAAGTATTATTATGGTAGGTAAACAACTAGATAAAATAGAAACCAAAATTGATAATTCATCTAAAGAAGAAATTAAACCACAACCACTTATAAAATTTTCAGATATTACAAAAATTCCAACCCTTCCCAATAAAACAAACCAACTCAGTCAACTCTTAAAAGAATTACAATTAAAAGCTTCAACTTCCAAAAATGAAGCCTCCTCTTCCAATCTTGCTACCATTAAAAATCAAAATTCATCTGATACAAAATCAAATCAATCTTCATTAGATAATCATCTTAATAGGCTTAAAAATCAAAAACCAAGATTTAATACCTTTAAAAAATGGAATAATTAGCCTTTACCTCAAGAATTCCAAGAATCAACCCAAAGAAATAAATTCTCTGTAAGTTCCGACAAACTATACAAATGGAATATAGATGGATTAAAAGAACAAGAAATATTAAACAAATTACATCATATATCCATGGTTGCTAATAGTTATTTTACTAATAAAAACTTCTCCAACCTGAAATTGTTGAATTATTAGTCACAGGTTTTACTGGTACGTTATACTACTGGTGGGAAAAATATTTAACCGAATAATCTAAATCAGAAATCATTTATGCTAATAAATTAGATGAAGAAGGATTCCCAATATTCAATGAATCAATAGGTCAAGGTATCCAAGATGGTGTCAATACCTTGTTAGCCACAATAATAAAACATTTTAGAGTAACCTTTACTGCTGTCACAGAAAGAATCCATAGTCAATTAACCAATTTACATTGTCCAACCCTTAGTGATTTCGAATGGTATATGCAAACATTTACAACTGGAATTATGATGAGAGACGACAGTAATCAACCCTTTTGGAAAGAAAAATTTATCAATGGTTTATCCCAATTATTTGCTAGGAAAATCATAAATGTCTTAAGTAATGATAATGGTCACATAGATTACGATTCATTAACTTATGCAGATAGAGTTTCAATAATAAAAAAAGAAGGATTAAAAATGTGTACTGATATGAAAATAGCAAATCAACTAAATAATGATAAAAGAAAAACTAAATATGAATTAGGAAACTTTATCAACAATACGGTCTATCCACGATAGCACCCTCTAGGAGAAATAAAATAAAATAAAAAAAAAATTCAAATAGGAAAACTTTCCGAAACAATAAATATTCCAATCATAAAACTTATTACAAAACCAATAAATTCAATAAACCAAATTTGAAAACTTCTATAAATCAAATAAACATAAAAAAGAGTCAAAAGATAAAACAAAAATCAAATGTTTTAAATGTAATAAATTTGGTCACTTTGCTAATGAATGTAAAGTTAAGTAAACAATCAAACAATTAGAAATTCTAGAAGATCAAAGATAAAACTTAATCAACGTCCTCGGCATTCACAACACAGATAGTGAACACAGTGAAAACAATATTTATACTGAATCCAGTTATGATGAATCAACCAATTATTTTGAATTATCTAGTGACACAGATAACCCTAATATTCTTTAAGATGTTTAGATGCCTGTTGTTGAGATAACTATTGTAATAAATCAATTAATGTCTTAACGAATTCCACTGAAGATGAAGATATAATATTAGAATTACTTAGCAAATTAGATAATTCTGATGAACGGATAGAATACATGAAAAAAATACAAAAAGATCATCACTGATAATACCAAAGAAACAAATCAACTTAATAAAAGTAGTCGAAAAATCTGTTTGATAGAAGTCTTACAGACATTTAATAAATCAAAAAATAAACACATAACTATTCAAGATTTGCAATTAGAAATTAAAACAATCAAGTCTGAGATTAAAGAATTAAAATTAGAAAACCATTTAATTAAACACCAATTATAATTTATTCGAGAACAACCTCAAAAACTTATTCATAATCAAATTGACGAACAAGAAGAAGGATCTTCCTATGAAAACTGTTTAGCTTCAATTCGAAAAATTAAACTTAGAAAATGGCATATAAATATTACCATAATCATTAAAGATTTTTAATTCACAACAATCGTATTTTTAGATTCAGGTGCAAATTTAAATTGTGTTCAAGAAGGTCTTATACCCAGTAAATACTATACAAAAACTAAAGAAAGATTAAATTCCGCTAATGGCAGTAAAATGGATTTACAATACGAAATTAATCACGCACATATTTATCATAATAAAATTTGTTTCAAAACATTATTTGTCCTTGTTGGAAACATGACAGATCACGTAATCTTAGGTATTCCCTTTCTTTCTTTGTTATACCCATTCACCACAGAAAATGATGAAATAATCAGTCACCCTTTAGGAGAAAAGGTTAAATTTAAATTTATTCAGAAATCACATAATATTCAAACATTAAAAGACAATTCAATTTCAAAAATGATCAATCGCATTCAAAATAAAATTAAACATTTACATTTCTTATAAGAAGAAATTAAATATAAACAAATAGAAAATCAATTATCTAATTCTTATCTTTAAAACAAAATCACATATTTTCACCAACAATTAACTAAAGAAGTTTGTGCTGAAATACCTACTGCTTTTTGGCATAGGGCAAAATACATAGTTAAACTTCTTTATGAAAAAGATTTTGATGACAGAAATATTCCAACTAGAGCTAGAGTAATTCAAATGAATCAAGAACTAATGGAATATTGTAAAATTGAAATTCAAGAACTCCTAACTAAAAAATTAATTCGTCCTAGTGAATCCCCTTGGTCTTGTTCCGCTTTTTATGTTTAGAAAAATGCTGAATTAGAATGCGGATCCCCTAGACTCGTAATCAACTATAAACCCTTTAATAAATGCCTCCAATGGATTAGATACCCTATCCCAAATAAGAAGGATTTAATCAATCATCTTAATCAAGCCACTATTTTCTCAAAATTTGACGTGAAATCAGGATTTTGGCAAATAGAAATTAGTGAAGACGATTGATACAAAACTACTTTTGTAACCCCCTTTGGTCATTATGAATGGAATGTAATACCTTTTGGATTAAAAAAATACTCTAGTGAATTTCAAAGAATGATGAATGACATATTTAATAATTACAGCCATTTTACCATTGTTTATATAGATGATGTCTTAGTTTATTCCTAATCCATTGATCAACATTGGAAACACTTAAAATTATTTTTAGATATTGTCAAAAAACATGGTTTAGTTGTTTATGCTTCCAAATTAAAATTACTTCAAACAAAAATTCGATTATTAGGTTTAAATATTTACCAGTCCCAGATTACTCTAATCACTAGAGCCATAGAATTTGCTGATAAATTTCCTGATGAAATTTTAAATAAAAACCAATTACAAAGATTTTTAAGCTCCTTAGATTACATTGCCGAATTCTATAGTAATCTAAGAATCAAATGTAAACCTTTGTTTGACAGATTAAAATCAGAACCCCCACCTTGGTCTTTAGTCCATACCAAACTTGTCCAAGAAATCAAACAACATGTTAAGACTCTTCCTTGTCTTGGCATTCCTTCACATGATTCTTTTAAAATTGTCCAAACTGATGCCTCTGAAATTGGCTTTGGAGGGATTCTACTTCAACAAATTACACCTGATTCCCCTGAACAAATAGTCCGTTTTCATTCTGGAACATGAACTTTTTCTCAAATCAATTATAGTACTATTAAAAAAGAAATTTTATCTTTAGTCTTATGTATATCTAAATTTCAAAATGATTTACTTAATCAAAAATTTTTAGTACGTATTGATTGTCAGAGTGCCAAACACGTTTTAGAAAAAGATGTTCAAAATATTGCATCAAAACAAATTTTTGCCCGATGGCAAGCTATATTAAGTATTTTTGATTTTGAAATTGCATATATGAAAGGAATCAAAATTGCATTCCTGATTTCCTAACCCGTGAATTTCTGCAGGGAAAGACTTCTCATCCGAGGCCTAATCATGCCTTCCAAAAAGGGGTCATCTACCCCTCACCCAAATCCAAATCTTTCCAAAACAGATCAAACCCAATCAACTCAAGACCAGACCTTAATTCCCACTGACTCTACCCACTTATCTCAACCTATTCCAATCAGTCAAATCAATTACCAAACTGCCTTTGTCAAATCTTATAATCCATACCATTTGGTTCCCAGCCAACTATTCACCCCCATCAATCAAACTCAAGCTCCATCATCTCTCTATTTTGATATCACTCGTAATCTTTTATTTTATGTTGAACCTTCTCTTCAAAAACTTCCAACTGTTAATCAAATTGTTACTCAATTTCTTCCCCCAAACTTCTATTTTATCCCAAAACTTCCTGGAGAAAATCTCAAATACTATACCACTATTCTACAACACACCAAATCAGTCACTATTACCCCTCTTTTTGATAAAAAAGACAATCAAACCATCATTTCACGTAAATTTTGGATTCACAAGATCCTTACTCTCGAAGAGTGGAATCAAGCCCCTTATCAATCAAAACAAATCACCACCCCCGGTGATGTCAATATGCTTAATATTCCTTCACTTAGTTTGATTATATTGATGCTTGGGACAAAATCTTCCTCCATCAAAATGAATCATATTCCCATTCATGGTTCATCAATTGGGATTCCAAACTTCAAAGAAATTTGCCTAGTTGGTTTTTCCATTGGTGGTGTGATCATGGTCCTGAGACTAAACATCTTCCACCTCAAATCCAACACTTAATTTCCCATTTTGAAAAACATTACAAAATCACCCGCCAAGAATCTGGCTTCCCTATTGACCTTATTTTTATGCCCAAATACAAAGTTTCAAGAATTTTCAGGTGACAGTACCTCAATGAAAAATATATTGTTTACCAAATCCATTCAATCAAATGGTGGGACAAATGGAACTTCAACCATAACCGTAAAATGGTTATGGAAGAATATCCTATCCATCCCATTCAGAAAATCAAACCAGCTTCCAGTCAAGTTTCAGTAAGCTCCAACAAATCAAAAAAGGAACTGCTTGCTCATATCTAGAAATTAATTGCAGAAGTAGATCAACTGTTCAATGACTCAGACACATCTGATGATGCTTCTAGCAATCTCAAAGCAGAATCAAGTGGCAACAAATCAAAGAATCTTGCTGAAACCTCCACCAGATGGACAGATTCACTTTATCAAGATAGTCAAGATCTCTATAATTTAGGATTTGACTAATTGACAACTAGATTCGGAATTACTGATAGTGCAAAGTTACTTTTGGTGTTCCTCTCATAAAAATAGATAACGAGAATCACTGTTCATAATCACTATTCCTGAATAGTAAAAGACAGCAAAAAGCAGATACTATTTACAGACACTGTTTAACACTGTTCATCGACATAATCACAACATCAACAGGAACCACAATCATTCAACCAAACTCTCCTTTGCCTATATAAAGGGGCCTCACCACTATATTGATGGAAGAGTTAGTAAGGGGTTAGAAAAGAGCTTAGGAGAATTTCTTTCTTGGCAGATTTCGATTTTCTTCCTCTTCTCCTTTTTCCATATTCAACTTGTAATCAAATATTTGAGTGTTTAGTTTTGAGTGCTTTGTAATCAACTAAGATACCAATTTGTGGTACTCGTCTATAATCAAGTAAGCGTTTATGCATTGATTTTAAATTACTTATTTTAAATTATTTATTTTATATTATTTTAAATTTCAATATTGCTTGGCTGATTCTACCGCCTTCAATATATTTTATTCATAATTTATTTATTTTAATTAATTATTCTTGGTTGGCTTTGTTACCTCTTCTATTTACTTTCATTTACTTCCGCTCATATAATACCAATATATATATATATATATATATGAGATTTTTTGAAGTGGATGTCCACATATTTTATTGTATGAACACACATACAAAGATGAGGTTTATTAAAAAAACAGCCTTTTTTTTGTACACATCTACATATTAAAATTATGTGGACATTCACATTATAGAAATATTATATATACATATATAAATATTTATATATATATATATAAATATATATGTATATATATATATATATATATATATATATATATGTATATATATATATATATATATGGCCTATTTGATAGACAGGATTGAAGTGGATTCAAATTGAGATTAAATGAAATAAGAGTAATACAGTTTTGTATTTGGTGTCAATTGGACAAGACTAATTATATAAATATATATTTATTAATTTGATTTTTGAATGAAACAAAATAATTTAAATTAAATAAATATATTTATATCAATACACCCTAAACTATACATGGTTTAACACCTTACACCCTAAACTATTTTCTAGCATTGTACACTATCCTGAATTTCACTTTTTTTTAAACCTTGCACCTTCTTTCTTTTTTATTTTATTATTATTTTTTTTATTAACTTTTTAACAGGCTAGTCACATACTTATCACAAGGAGCAAAAAATAGGATACAAAGTGCAATTTTATATAGTTTAAAGTGCAAAATGTAAAAATTTTCAAATAAAAAAATTAAGTAAATATAAAAAATTATTAAATAATACTACTAATTTTTAAAGAAGTTTTTAAAAGAACTAAAAAGAATTTAAAATATAATTTTTCAAAAATCAAAATAAAAATAAAAATCATTATATGCTTTAAAAAATATTTTTTTTGGAAAAGTAAAAAAATATATATATTAAAAAAATCTTATAAGTATCTTTTTCCTGAATAATAAATATAAATGTAAAAAGAACATGTAATAAATGAAATAATATATTTTCTAATAATAATTTTCCATTTTTTAGATTTTATAATTACCTTATCTTTTTTTTTTAATGGTCTTCATTTTTTTATTATTATTTAGAATCTTTATAGTATGTATAAGTTATTATTTAAATTTTATAAAAATAAACTTAATATCCAAGAAAAAGATAAAGAACAATAAAAATTTGAACAAGCATTAAAAAATCAATTCTTTTGGGAAAAGCAAAATTCTATTAAAAAAACAATACAATTAAAAAATATTAAAAGTATTTTCAAAAAAATAATAAATATAAATATAAAAAAAACATGTGATAAAAAAATAACATATTTAGACTTTATAAATACTTGACTACTTCTTTTTTATAAGTATTTTTTTTTTAAATCTCTATAGTTTACAATATTATACATTTTTTTATATTTTCAAAAATTACATTTGCATTCCTTTCAAACATTACTAATTTATTAAAGAATAATAATTCTCATTAGTCAAAAAAGTTTACTGATTTTTCATTAACATTTTTATTTGAAAATTTGTTACATTTTACACCCTAAATTATACAAAATTGCACTTGTATCAGTATTTTTTGTCCAGCATATTAAATATATAACAAGTCTATTAAAAAGTTAATAGAAAAAAAAGGAGGGTGCAAAATGTAAAGAAAAGTAAAGTTCGGGGTGTACAATAACAAGAAAAAAAAAGTTTAGAAGGCAAAGTGTTAAACTATGTAGTTCAGGTGCATTGGTGCTAATATTCCAATTAGATAAGTTCAATATGAAAATACATATTAGCCCTTTATCTAATTAATTTTTTTAAAATATTATCTATTAATATATAAAATCATTAATATAAACTGTCACAATTGCATTTATTAATCTAGATATCCATAAAGAGGGGAAAAAACTAAAAAAATAGAAATAAAAAGCAAATTAAAAACAAAGGGAAAGAAATTGAAACATAAGAAGAGAAAAAAAATTGAAACTAGAACTAATGCAATAATTAAAAAAAAAAAATTAAAAAAGAAAAAAAGAACAAAGATTGAAAAAAAAAAAAGAAAAAAAAGAAAGAAAGACGACTAAAAAGAAAAAGAAACAAATAAAGGAAAAGGAGATAATATCCAAAAAAAAAAAAAAAAGGAAAAAAAAAATAATGGAAGAATACGAAAAATCAAAAGGATAAAAAAAAAAGAAAAAAAAAGTGATACTTTTGGCATAGCTTAATTTTAGCATAGCTTTTTCCATACAAACCTATTTTTGTTTTCCAAATTTAACTTGCCCAAAAAGATATTTCTTGATATCCAATTGTCAAAACACCAAATTTATTTTTTAATTAGGCGTCATTTAATAACATATTGTTTTTTTATTTTTTTTCTATTTACAAATTTGTTTAGTTTGCTTACTTTAAATGTTATTATTATTTATAATTTGTTAAACATCTTAGTTAATTACAAATTTAAAGGAGAAAAGAATTAAATTAAAAACAATTTGAAATAGTTTTCAATTTAATATTTTTATTTAATATTTTTTCTTAAATTTGTGGCTATTTAAGGTGTCTAATAAACTCTGTTAACACTAAACATAATTGAAATATGTAAATTTTAAACAATTAAACCAAAAAAAAAAAAAAAAATCAACATGTTACCAAATAATTTTTTAATATATATTTTTAGATATATTTATAAATCTATGTGATGAAAATGAGTGATAATTACCTGAATCCAGGAGGATATACAGGCCACTGATCTGATCCGCTCCTTCAGATCTTTGTCGCGTCCTGATGACTTGGAAGATACCCCACTCTTTGCATGCACTGCCTATCTCTTTCACCACCTCTTCAGTGGCTTCAGTGTCATCCGAGGAAGAGAGATCAATCAATGGCATGCCTTGTGCTTCCATGGTGGAGAGCTTTGGCCTGTGCTCGGGGTCTTGGATGAATCTCTCCCATGGCTGCTAATCTTTGCTTTCAAACAAGCTAAGCTAAGGACTTGAGTTGCTTTTTTGGAGAATAACAAGCGGTGGGTTGGTCCATGAAAGGTCATTTTATATACAATATTACTAGATATATTTAGCGTAGGTTAATTAATTTGTATTCAGTCTTTGCATACTTTTGTCTATGTTTATCTTTTTCATGTGGCATGATGTCATTGCCAAAATTTGATTAATCCCACGTGAAGAGTATAGTTTTGAGAATTATATTTCAGACACTAATTGAAATTTATATTGCTTGCAATCATAATTCGTAAAGCAGTGTTATTGACTAAACCTTGCAATAACATCATCAAAGAAAATCTTCTTGTTTTTTGTTGAATAAAAAAATATATATAGAGACATATCAGACTTATCTTAGTTGGGCTTGGCAAAAATACCTTTTGTGGCTCTACACTGGGCCCAATATGAAAGAGCAATTGTTTGGGCTTAGGTCATTCCTATGACGGCCGTCTACTTGAGACTTTTCTATCCTGAATGACTTTACACACCCAATAAGAATTTGACAAAACGAAATGGGAGCTTCTACTTTTTTGTTCTTTGGTAAATATGGGAGCTTCTACTATGTCACGATGAACTGGCATTCGAAATTTGAGAAACAATTTGATTAAACCTTTATCATTCCATCCAATATTAATAATAATAATAGAAACTAGTTCAATCTTAATCCAATGCATTCTTCCTTTTGAAAATCTTTTACCTTTTATTCCGTATTGAAATACAACATATAACATGAATCTATATATGGAAACTTTCCAGTACATGAATTTGGGAAACTTTATTATTGCTTTTCTGGTTCTACTTCAGGGTAACATACTTGCTCATATATATATATATATATATATATATATTCTACCATTCAAATATTCATATTTTGTTAAAACACAGATATGGTGTATTTGTCACTGGGTTATTAGCTATGCATAATTAAAATGTCTAACTGCGTTTAATGTCGTTAATTGAACGATACCTTCATGGTAGGACTATTTCATTTACATTTACTCTAGAATCCTCAACTGGTCAATTTGGATGTTATCAATATTGAGTTTCTTAAAATTAGTGAGCTTCCTATGAGTCATAAACTTGCCCCAGCTGTATGGCCTAAATTTAGGAGGATTTTGCTCGTCGGTTAACTCCTCCAAGGGCTTGACCAGAGTGTAGTGTGCAGGGTTCAGAGAGAGTCCAATGGAAAGCCTTTCCTTCTCTGAGTTCACCAGCGCCCTGTGCTCCACGCTATCATATCTGTCGTTGCTCCAAACCTTAAAAGTCTCCAACCAAGTTAGCCATATGTAAGATAACTAAATACTTCTATTATCAAGTCAATTATATATACTCATGTCCCATTGAGGACAATCCAATATGTTATCATTTCCTTATACAATGACATTGATTTCTATTAGGAATTTCAGTTTTAGAATAAAAATTATGGTCTTTGTGGGGACAATTCAGTAATAATTATCATTACTTTTCGTATAATTATTTGAGTTCAAATTCTCCCACTTCAAATATAAAAAAAAGAAAAAGAAAAAAGGTTAGAATAGAAATTATGGACAAAGATCCTGTTTGCTTTTTCGGGTTCCTGTTTGTATGTGCTTGGGCTTTTAATTATAGTCATTCCATTTCTAATTTATTCAATCTAATGGCCAAGAGTAAAGTCATATCATTAAATATCACATGAGTTATACATGATCAACTTAAACTCTATTCATGTGCAATACACATGAGTTTTGAATAAAATCCATATCAGAACTGAATCTCAAATTCTTCAATTTTCTTCACCATATACGCTTATCTTCTTCTTCTCCATCAAATCCTTCAATTCTATTTTTGCAAAAAATCTTGCCCACACTGGCTGGAACATATACCCCAAAAAAAAAAAAAAAAAAAAAAAAAGAAAAAAGAAAGAAAAAATATAGTTTACCTAAAAAAAAAAAAAGATTCTTGAGGCATTTTTTTCCCTCCAATTTTCCTTTCACTGGTTCAACCTTGAACCAGTCCGTCCTCACGCTCGCTTCATCAAATGATTCTTGAGGCACTTTGAAAGGAAAAAAATTTCTTTCCGGGAAAAAGAAAAGAAATTATTTTTTAATAATTAAATCAGATATATACTTTCTTAGAAAAAGTTCCGATCATGTTTATGATTTATTTTAATAGTCAAGTACAATGCGGCAAGAAGTTGTCCTCATAAAAATCTTACAGCAAATTCGATTACACAAAAAAAGGAAAAAGCAAAAGAAATCACAGAAAATCTTTTCATCGAATTCTCCACTTTTATCACGAAATAGTATAGCAGATGTTCCAGCAAACTTGGGCAAAAATGGAGGATATATATGATGAAGAAGAAGATGCAATCTTATAAGAAAAATCGGAGGATTTGAGGTTAAATTCTGACGTGGGTTTTAATCAAATCATAGAGTTTTGAGTTAAGTTATGTGCAATTCATTTGATACTTAGATGTGACTTTATTCTTGACCATCAGATTGAATGAACTAAAAAATAATGGCTATGATTAAAAGCTAAACATGAACAATCCCCTAAAATAGCACGCAGAAGATATATATATATATTTTGAAAGCCTATATAGGTACGTGGAACACTTAATACTTGCTTTATTAATTTTATTTCCGACACTTATCTCATTAATATTATTCCTAACTTAAAGTGAAAACTATATTGCCAACGTATCAAAATCTAATATGTGTGTGAATTGCCAGCATATCAAAATCTGATATATATATATATATATGTGTGTGTGTGTGTGTGTGTGTCCACGTACAATTCTAAAAATATATATATGTGTGTGTGTCCACGTACAATTCTAAAAATATATATATGTGTGTGTGTATAGAATCACAACAAACATAAATTACAATCAATAAACATTTTTGTGATCAATAAGCATTTTTGTAACCAAGCAATATGTTTGTGGCCAAAAGTGTTTTAACATATTTAAAAAAAATAAATAAAGAAGAATAAGAAGAAGAAGACTAACGAATTCAAAGCTAGTTAAGAGAATTGGTACCTGAAGTATATTGGAAATATTGATGACAAAAGCATGTGGGATAGGTTTAACACGAATCCACTCTCCATCAGTTTTACGTTTGATTTCCAATCCCCCAACATCGTCTTGAGCTAGCACTGTTAAAGCACCACCATCCTTGTGGCGACCAAGTCCAAGAGCTAGGTGAGGAGATGGACATGGTGGATAGTAATTGATTCTAAGATTGCTGGTTTCATCTTCAAAGTATCCATGGAACCTGTTTGCTGGAAGGTCCAAGCTCATAGCAATGAGCTCCATCAACTTCAAACCCAATTTGACCACTTGTTCATTATATTCTTCACATGCTTCCCTAGTATGTATATATATATATATATCAATAAGGCACTATAATTTGTCACTACAATAAATCAACTTTCAAGCTATATATTAAAACTTTATTCAGTACCAGTTGCAAAAGCATATATACATAATTTATACAGTCAAATAATATATTACTTGAAGGAGCAGACACATTTTACAGCAAAATTACATATATAATTAATTACCGGAATTGAGGAGGATATTCAGGCCATTGATTGTACCACTGCGTGACTTCTTTGTCGTCCGGATAAGGAGAAGCAGGCACAACTGTGGGTTCCTTCACCACAAAATCCAAAACCTCTTTCCAATCTCTAACATTCTTAGTGAGCTCAGCGTCATAGTAACCCATTACCTTCGACTCGTCTCTCCTCACTTTCCTCTTCTCCTCCAATGGAAGCTTGAAGAACTCCCTCACTGCGGTGTCGAGCTTGTGACGTGTTTCTACAGGAACTCCATGGTTGATCACTTGAAGGAATCCCCACTCCTTGCATGCACTGCCTATCTGTTTCACCACTTCTTTAATGGCTTTTGGGTTGGAGGAGGAAGAGGAGGTTATTATGGGTGAGAGGTCGATCAATGGAATGTCTTCGGCTTCGATGATGGAGAGGCATGGCCTGTGCTCGGGGTCTTGGATGAAAGTTTCATCGACTTCTCCCATGGCTGCTGCCTGCTTATCTTAATTTTTCTGAATATTGCTTTTTGGAAAAGAAGAGAGCTTGTGGAGGGATCGATGCTTACCATGGTGTGTTTATATAATATATTATGTAGTGGACATCATGGCCCAGCTTATCTACAGTGCCTTTAGCAACTGATTACGTGTAACTAGCATAATCTATCTATGAATTGAACCTGGAAGGAAATATATTCTCAATGGTTTTTACTTTTACCACTGGATCAGATATTTGTATAGGACAGGTAAGGATTTATTTGTACAATCTCCTTCTACCATTATACATTAGTTACGGATGGAAATCCCATGCTTACACAATTTCCTTCCACTACTATTTTAGTTGCAGTTTCAAAATTGCAAGAATCTTGTACTTCCTTTTACACCCATGATGAATTTTCAATTTCTGCTATGCGTGAAGTCCTATTTGCATAATTTCTTTTCCAGTGGTATTTTATGATGACCATGACTAACAAGGATGGCCACTAATATCTTGTTAACCGAAAGTGGAATACAATCTAATTTGCAATAAATCGAAAGATGAGGGTTCACTTGCTGGATTTTTAATTAATTTCGAGGATTCAAAAATGAAAAATCATCAGAAATTACAAGATATATATATATATATATATATAAAAAGAAATCTCAGAAAAAAAAAATGCACTCCCACTAATGCCTATAATTCACTTATTGTCACTGTCTGCATCTAGCCAAATTATAAGTCTTAAAATTTTAATTTACTAGAGAGGCATCTCGAGGGATCTATCTCTTAGAAAAAGTTGCTGATTTTTCAAAAATATCCTAAGCTTTATGTGTTCATTTTATTCGTGTTACATCGCCCTCGACCAGCTGAACGCTCAATTGGAACGTTGAAGTCACAATCCAATGGAAAACATTGATAAATGGCATCAATAAGGGCATCGCTCTCGTAAACGATATTTCACCATCCTTGAACCATGGCCACATGCAAAACTTTATTATAACAACAACAGTACAAAAATTATTAGAATCATATAGGGTTAATTTCATCTACTTCTCTTGAAGTTCAACTTAAATATAATTTAATTGCTCTAGTTTTATAAATATTATCAACCTCCTTTCAAATATCAAAAAGTTATCATCTTTTCTTTTATTCTTTTATTAACAATTCTTAAAATAATATTATCCATATTGCTTTAAGAATGCTGATTGTAAATTTCAATCTCCCCCAAGGAAAAAAAAAAAACCTTGGAACCTTATTTTTTGATCATAAAATTTTAACACATTTGGATTGACAATTGATCCCCTAATTAGTCATAATTCATATAATGATATGAGTGAGAGATAACACACACATACTAGAGGAAACTATAATGAGGAAAAACTTTTTATATACAACTGTTAGATAATATATATATATATATATATATATGTATATTTAGTATGATGTAACAAATTACTCTTAATTGGACGCTCGCAAAGTTCAAAATTTTGGTCTCTAAGGTTTAAAATACAAATTTTTTTATGAAAATATCAGAAAATATCAAATATTGATAAAAAATTATAAAAACTAATGAAAATTGATGGTAATTTATTTTAAAAAATAAAAATTTTTATTGAAATTTTAGGATTATCTTATTTAATCAATTAATTATCAAATTGATTATAAAAATTGCTAAAATATTGAATAAATATTATATTTATCTTAATCAATTTATTTATAGTAAGTTGTAATAATAATAAATAAACTATTATTAATAAAAATATGCAAATATATATATATATATATATATATATATATATTTGATAAAACTGTTTATTAATTAATATAAAATAATTATTATAATTACATTATATTCATAAATATTATCTCAATACTTATAAAAATTTTTAGGGGATTGAAAATTGTTGATCTCTTTCTCGTTCTCATTTTGAGATATGAAATATGAAAAGTAATTATTTAAAGATGTATCTCGTTGATAATTTTTCATATAATTATTGTTATATCAACAATAAAGATCTCGTATTACATGTGATTGTCTTTGATATTTAGTATAATACATTCCATCATTTTTTTATTTTTGTTTGCTTAATACTAATAATTTAAATATTATCAATACCAATTCTACATAATATTATATTTTTGTGTCATTATTTTTCATTCTTATGTGATTAACCATTAACTTGTAATTCTTAGTTTCTAATGAATCCATGCTTCTAATGAATCAATCTGCAAATTTCGGAAAGAAGATGGATTGCGACTTCCTGCTGCACACCGCTTGCACGAAATTTGAGAATGCAATGATGTGGTGGTGAACCTCTCATTCTAATTCAGTGCTCTCCGAAACGTGCGGGAAGGTTTCCCATCACACGGCTCACCAACTTTTCATAATTGCATAAAAGGAGGAGAAGTAGTGGCTACAGCGCGTCGAGGCACTTCTTCGACGGTCCCCGTCCACCCGGCCCATGAATTCTTCAGAGCGGTCCGGCTGGCGGGTGAGACAGAATCTCTCTTTTGAGTAAGCAAGCTACCTTTAGTCAAAGACAGAAGTTGAGCACTAGTTGCTCCATCTCTGTTCAGGATAGGTAGGCTAGCCAGTCTCCTCAGATAATTTTGACCAAGTATCTCGTATCTATAAGCAAGGGGGTAGGGCGGTCAAGCTACCTACACCTGTCTAGTCCGATCGTTTAGCGGCTCTTTCTAAGAGACGGGAATGTAAATAGAAAACATCGCCTGGGAAAGCCTCACACTGTAAACTTGAGTGCAGCAAAAGCAGCACCCCGCTCGGGATATCAGGGCGGAGATCAAGTTTATCTTTGCTTATCTCCTTATTATATAATAGAAGTGCTATATCCTTATAATTATGCTGTCCCCATGGTATAACCCTCTGGCAGGACGTGGGCCTCTTTCCCGCTCCTTTTTTGAGATTGCTCTTTTCTTTTCTAGGATTTGAAGAGCTGTCACGATCATTCACATCAATTTCAGCAGGCAGGAAGGGCGCGGAAGCTACCGTTTCTAGAATGCAAGCAAGCAAGGTAGCTTTCTTACTCTCCTAGTAGCGTACGTTGGCGGCAAGGAAGGAGGCATTGGAAAGACTTTTCCATAAAAAAGTAAAGAGGCATTCGGGAAGTGACTAGGAGCTCCTTCACTCGGACAATGCTTTGAACACGAAAGTAAATTCGCTGCTTGCCTCTGAAACTTGGGTTGGGTTCCCTGTCCTTCTTTCACTTGGGCAAGAGAAATAGCGATACCAAGCAAAGCTTTTTTGAAGAGGCTGGGCTGGTTCCACGAGAGGCTATTCACAAGATCTTGAAGCTGATTGAATAATTGGCAGGGGCAAGGGACTGGCTCTCCTCTTTAGGGAGGCCTAAACCGACTTCAAATCGATTTACTAGCTTTCTTTAGCGGTTGAATCTCTCTCCGGGTTAGTCCGCTCATAACAGCTAATGATGGCAGTCGGAGCGTCCAGCACAAATACCTGCACGATTCACGACCAGAAGTCCCCTTCTTCCATTCATGAACTCATGAGCCTTGGCCGCTACCTTGAGACATCACATTTTTGATAGGTTTCTTGAAATAAGGATAGTCATCCATCACCTTGAGCGGAGCCTGGTCTGGGATCGAGCCCTTCCTAAGGATCATGGGTCACGAGATTCGAATTAGTTCAAATCAAATACAACTGGGCCTATATGTTTAGCATGGTCTTCTCCTAGGGTTTCTCTTGGTGGAGGAAGGGCTATTGGAAGCCTAGAAGGAAAATCCGTCTGGCCCCGCCATTCCTGACTTTAGGAAGGAATGGAATAGAGGGGCTATTGCTTCTACTATCCCCCCGAGGGGGACATAGGGGGGTAACGTTCCTTATTTGAGTTTTATAGCTACTAAGACTTTTAGTTAGATAACTCTTAGTAGCTTAACTCTCCCTTTATTATTGAGACTCTATGTATTGCTATTTCTCTTAAGGAGAAACTAGCGTTTAAAGTGTACCCTTTAGGGTACTACCTTACATAAGCTCTAAAGTAGGTAGCCCTGAAAGCCGAACTCAGCTACTTGTTAGGAGTAGGTTTTGGCTTGCCCCTTTCTTATTATTAGCAACTTATCCTAAGGTCTCCTCACTAAGAGCTCCCCGGCGACGACAGAGGAACCAACCCGCCTGTTGTGGCGGGGCGGCTTTTTTGTTTCACAATAAGACCTCTCTTTCCTTCACTAGGAAAGGGAGAGCGGACAAAGTACCAGACGATTTGGGAAGGCCAATGGGAAGTCCCCAGACGGATTTTAATTCTAGGCTTCCAGTAGCCCTTCCTCCACTAAGAGAAACCCTAGGAGAAGACCATGCTACCATAGAGAAGAGAAAGTCCGCCTCGGAATTTGACCATGAGTTCACAATAGGTCCTCGTCTTCGTATAAACCCGTGGGATTACGGTAGAAAAACTCGTTTGAATACAATGTTTAAGAGAAGAGAGAGGGCATCTAACACAATGGGGCGGGGAGCTCGGGCCCTCGACAATCCGCGTACCGCCACGAGAGAACCCTCCTTAGAGGAACTCTAAACCCTTTTAACCAATTTGACTGAGGGCGGCAGAGTACAGTCACCCGCTTTTTCTTATTTGAAAAGAAAAATGAGGGGAAAACGAGCAGACATCGAACGATTAATTTCTACTTCTTGTTATCGTGGAATTAGTCATCAAGATGGATCACCCTTACGGGGTCAACGAAGCCGTCCTGCCCGGCCATATGTCCTGTTTAGTCAGTTGCATATCGGTAAGCATGATTGTAGCAATACAAATGGGTGCGGTAGTATCTTACTATTTTAATAAGCTGCCGGGCGTAGTAAGAACGATGAAATCTCGAATGCAACTAAAGGCCCCAATCTTAAAAAAAGGGGGGCTAGCCAATTGGGCCGGTCTGCGCCTTTTAATGGACATTCTTAGCCATCCTTCGAGGGTTAACACCCCTAGATCCGATCGTGAACTCTTTCAGACCAGCTAAAGATCACCGCCATCTCACGAATTGGATTCGAACCAATCAAGCTACTTTCCTTTTAGTAGTCGTGAGGGGGTTTCCACCCTACTGCCCAGGTAGAGTGGAATGGCTAGGCTATCTCTCGTTATGTAATTACCGAGGCGAAAGCTGCTCTCTCGGAAGTCAGTTTCCTCGCCATCTTAGTGGTACGAGTCTAATAAACTGTCACTTGAACTGCCAAGACTCGGATTTTTTTTTTTTGTGGTAACGCCCTTCTAGAATTACGTTTATCAGTGATTCACCGGCCACTACATCGATGAAGAATCTCTCCAAAATCTGCTTTTTGATTAGTGATTCACCGCCCACTACATCTGTGGATCCAGGAAAAGTAAGCCCCCCCTTGCCTTGATTGAATTTGGCTTCGCTGCACCCTGAATCAATCAAAAAGCTTTTTGATTGAATTCATCCCGGGCGAGAGGGCGGCTTTAGAAAAATGGCAGCGTTAGCGCTTTACTATAAAAAGTAAAGGCTCCTCCCCTTTTCTACGAATCTACAACTCTCTTTACTGAGCGAGATTCAAGTGAAAGAAATAGAGGTTGAGAAATCCCTCCATCCGATCCCTATCTTTTATGCCGATCTCAGCAAGCAGTTTCGGAGGTTTCAATCCGATGCCGTAATTTGAAGGTAAAATGAGGCCTCGACGGAGATGATGGATGGGAACTCCTACTCTGACTATAGTTGCGATCTCTAAGCGGGATTTTCAGTCGGGGCAGGTTTGTTGAGATTGGGAATTCTTGGGTGTGACGGTCCGGCTTCATCTTTATTACCGTCTACCCCATCCAAGGGCCCGACCACGCCTTTACCTTTACTACCGCCTACCCATCCAAGGGTGCCGCGCTAGTAACGCGCATCCGTTTTTCAGCTGGCGTCAAATCAAAGCTTGACTAATAGGACTATTGGGGGGGCCCGATTAGAGGGACCAGCTTCCTCCCCCCTGGAAGGGACTGGATTAGTGGGAAGCGCAGGCCTTGCTTCCGGTTTATTCACGGAACCACTATCTATGTCGATTTCAGGAAAAGGCTCCATTAGCACCTGCTCCTCAAAGGAGGTCTTCCCCGTCCACGAGGGCAAGCACTTCCTCTTCCGGAGATGAGAAGAGACTTTGCGCCATGGAAAGATGTCCAGGTCTACCAGAAAAGGCTTTCCCGTGCATTCTGGTAAGAGGGTCTGGTAAAGTGTGAGTCCGACGAGTTGGGTTCAAGGTCGAGGTGGAAGGGCGGTCTTCTTCTGAAGAAGAAGAATCAAACTCACTAAAAGTTGTAGAGCTGGTCGTCTCTCATATCGAGCCATTGAAGCAGCGCGTCGGGCTAAGCGTATCCCCCAACATCCCTCCTACAGATAAATGTCATATGGGCCATTGATAGACTGCATTGCAAGGGCCTTATGGGAAGAGTTCGCCTCCTCCTAGCCTAGTATGCCTTAACTCTAGAGTTTTCTAACCAGCCGGTGGTGCATATAGTCTTCTATCCTTCCATCCAACTACACTGGGCTTATCCTAAATAAGGGGCCACCCTTTAACATCAGATCTTGTCATCCGGGCGGGCAGCCTCCGGTCTGGGTGCTCAACTTGACTTTAGATTTTTATACAAAACGTATAGCAAGTATATATATATATATATATTATCAATGAATGAAACTTATCAAGATTATTCAATTCAATTCACTCTGTTTTATTTATATCATTAAATATTTGAAAGATAATTAAAATGTTAAAAAAAAAAATCACTAAAATTAATTTGGTAAAAAAATTACTAACATCAATAATATTTACGAATTTTTTTGATAAGTTTTTTTTTTTTCAATTTTTTTTTTCAGATATTTTCAAAATTTTTATGGAAAATTTAAAAATTTACATGGAAATTTCGATAGATATTATAAATTTTTAACCAAATTGTTAAGAATTTCATGTGTATATTTTGATAAAAATTTTCATGAAAATTTCGATAGATAGTATAGAAATTTTATCTCGTATAGAAATTTTATTTGTTTTCATTTGGGATCTAAATTTCTTTTCAATCCTTTAAAAAAAGTAAAATTTCAATTTTTTTTTTATATTTAAAACTTTAGAATCTCGACAAATTCTATTTTAGGGCCACATGATTTAGTTTGATGCTAAACAAAATTATAGATTGTTCAGTTTGTAGAATGCTTCATCTGGTTGTAAATTGGAGTACAATGCGTCATCTCGCTGTGGACTGGAGTAGAATTAAAGCTTCCAGTTGATCTAAATCCTATATTTTCATTCCTAGCTCTTGTGGCAGTTACAATTGAAGACAATTTATAGTATTTTTTACTAAATTTTTGACGTGGTTTCTTAAAAAATAACAATTAGATGAGTAAATTAAAAATACATACATAATATACTTCTTACTGAAATCAACATTTTAAATATTCTTTCAATAAAAAACAATAATTAATGAGAGTTAAAAATAAAATAATTGATGGACAATTAAGTAACAATTAATATATATATATATATATATATATGGTATTTAAACATGTATTTATTTTGATAGGCCATGAAAATTTATTTTTCCATAAAAAATAAATTTAAAAAATATTATGGTTTCATGAAAAATAAAAAGAATAAAATTGAAACTACTTATAATAGACTTTTTTTAATAGTTTATTCTATTAGTATGTTAATATTACAATTAGTCATTTATAATATTATATAAAATTAAATTTTATAAGTAGTAAGTATATATATACATATATGTATATATATATATATATATATTAAAAATTAAATGCCAAGTTTAATATGTCTAAATACTAAAAGTAAGTAATAAAACAAAAGAAAAATGATGCAAAAATGCAAATTACGTAATAAAATATCAAAATTGTAAAATAATAACATTAAATAGTAAAGTTTTATTATTATTATTATTATTAGAATTATTTGTTGTATTATTTATTTATTTTTGCTGAAATTGGATTGTTATATAAACCAAATAGGCTTCAACGCTAAGAAATAGGGAACAACATTATGCCATTTCCTGGTTCATACAAACAACAAAAGGCTTTGGTAATTGACCAGGAAGAAAAGAGCCAACAACAAAGAACTTAGAACTCCATTGGCAAACAACTGATGAAAATAGAAGTTTGAAAAAAAAAAAAAAATAATTGTGAACAAATGTTGAGTTTTTGTTAAATGGCTTGCCTTTTTACTTACTTTTTGCATTTGTACACCTTCTTGGCTATTTATATAAACCTATGTACACCGGTAGATAAACAAGGATGATAGACTCCTCATCCAACAAGAATTCTATCTTTATACATTCCTTTGAGATAGCCTTATAGATAATTAATGTCCTTGTGATGATCAACTACCAATAGATGACCAGCTACCAACAACTTCATTCTCTTATGATGAGCTCTGATCAGTTACCAACAGCTGCTACAGTGCCAACATATTCCCATAGTTCTCATAATTATCCTTATACCCATAGCCGACATAATTTGTATATGTTCTATCATGTCCCCTCAAGGTGGCGAGGGGTTAGAAAGAACTACCAGC
Organism: Ziziphus jujuba; assembly: GCF_031755915.1. NCBI lineage: Eukaryota > Viridiplantae > Streptophyta > Magnoliopsida > Rosales > Rhamnaceae > Ziziphus > Ziziphus jujuba. The sequence continues at coordinate 11,107,233 of NC_083387.1, read as the reverse complement.
TTGAAATGAAAATCTGTGAACAATTCTTTGGGTAATGCCTTTGTAAAATCATCTGCTATTTGTTGAGAGGACGGTAAGTACCTTATAATCATTGTACCATCAACAACCTTCTCTCAAACAAAATGATAGTCCAATTGAAAATGCTTAGTTCTTTGATGAAATACTGGATTAATAGTCATATGTAATATATTCATGTTATCACATAGAAGCTTAATTGGTTTGGTATAAGAGAAACCAATATCTTGAAGAATATAAGAGAACCAAAGTAATCCAGTAGTTACTGTAGCCATTGCCTGGTATTTTGCTTCTGCACTTGAATGTCATACAATGGATTGCTTCTTTGAAGACCAAGACAAACGATTAGCTACTAAGTAAACACAGTAACCTGAAGTACTTTCTTCTTTTAATGGGAAATCCAGCCCAATCTGCATCTGAACAAGCAAACAAAGTAGAGGAACTTTGTGCCCATAACTGAATCCCATAATCCATAGTTCCACACAAATAATGTAAGATGCACTTGATTTCCCATTGTAGGACTCTAAAAATGTTGACAAACTCTATTCACTGCATATTGTATATCTGGACTAGTGAATGTTAGTTAATGTAAAGCACCTACAATACTGCAATACTTTGTTGCATTCATGGGTTCATCTGCATATATTAATTGGGCATTTTTACAGATATTGGAGTATTCATAGGTGTTGCTTCAAGCATGTTTGCATGCTTAAGTAAGTCCTGTTATACTTGGATTGTGATAGGAAAAGGCCCCCATTAAAGGATTTGACTTCATTGCCAAGAAAATAGTGAATAGCTCCAAGATCATTGAGAGCAAATTGTGTGCCCAAATGATGAATAATCCGGCTAAAAAATATTGTGTTTATCCCTGTTATGATGACATCATCAACATAAATTAAAAGAAGTACAAGATATTTACCATTGTTGTAAACAAATATGGAAGGATCAACTTTGCTGTAAAGAAAACCAAACTTTATCAGGCACTAAAAGAGTTTGCTAAATCAAGCCCTTGGTGCCTATTTTAAACCATAAAATGACTTCTTTGAAAGACAGACATAAAAAAGTTTGAGTGGATCATGGAAACCTAGAAATTGTTCCATATACATTGTATCTTTTAAATCACCATAAAGAAAAGCATTTTTAACATCTAGTTGCTTTATATGCCACTTTGACATTAAAGCTATAAAGAGAATGAGCCTTATACCATTGGACTATAGGTCTCTTCATAATTCGACCCTTATACTTGTGTAAATCCTTTTGCAACCAGTCTAGCTTTGTATCTATCCAAAGATCCATCTTATTTAAATTTCATGTGATAGATCCACTTTCATCCAACCACATTTACATCAATTGGACAAGGAACCAACACCCACATATGATTATTATGCAACACTTGAATTTTTTCCTTCATAGTGGCAACCCATTCCTTTGATTTAAGAGCTATTTTTAAGGTTTTTGGTTCAAGTATTGGATAACATGTATTGGCTAGAATGCTAGCATGAGAAATAGGAGACAAATTTAATTCATTTTGACATTCAGAATGCATGCACAATTGGTGACTTGTTAACATTGGATAACTATGTGTGGATGATGGGACCGGTTGAGGATTTTTATTGCGAATAAGCACCTCAACAAACCAATGAGAGGAAATATCGGGTTGAGTATGTTAATCTATTGGTGAGGACCCAACTTTTAGATGAGGATTACTATCAGGTCGTGATACATTTTCACTTGTAGCTAAGGAATTTGTTATTGATTCGGTGTGGGAAGCACTAATGGGTGACACATAATGGTGGGATTATGTGGTAATAGGTCCTTGCTGAATTTCAATGGACGTATTAATTTTAATCTCTTGATGATCTAAGGACTCTATATGTAGTGCACTGAGATACAATGACTCATTAGATGACTCGCAACAACTTACATGAGGTGTCGACATCACATGATGAGGAATGGGTTCAGTTTGGCCGTTAATATTGATCGTGTGGATACCGAATCCATTCATCAATATTTAGAAATTTGGTTAGAGGTAGTGGGTCCACCATAATATTATCAGAAGAGCTATTTTTAGATACAAAAGGAAAAGTTTCTTCATAAAAAACTACATGTCTAGATATATATACTTTATGAGAAATATGATCAAGGCATCTGTAACCTTTATGTAAAGTGCTATATCTAATAAATACCCAAGGATATGTCTACATAGTAAACTTATGTTCACCTTGTTTTCTTAAGTGAAGGTAGCATCTATGGCCCAAAACTTAAAGACCATTATAATCTGGCTCATGTCTAAATAGTTTATAATAGGGACTTTCCATTTTTAGCACACTTGATGGCAAATGATTTATAGGGTAAATGGCAGTAAAGAGAGCTTCAACCCAATACTTTAATGGTAAATTATAATGAAACATCATAGTCAATCCTTTCTCTACAATATGGCAATATTTTCTTTTAGCAATGCCATTTTGTTGAGGAATACTTGGATATTAAAATTGCTATTGTATTCCACATGAAGCTAAGTGGACTGTGAAAATTCCGAAATAAATTCACCTCCATTATCATGTTGAAAGATTTTGATTTTTCTTTCAAAATGATTTTCAATAAATTTTTGAAAAATAATGAATGGGTCATATAAATCTGATTTTCTTTTCTTAGGATATAACCATGAGAAATGGGTGCAGTCGTCCACAAAATTGAATAATATTTAAATCCTTGATTTGTGATTACTGGGGCTAGCCCCCATAAGTCACAATGAATTTTCTTTAAAGGAAAATCGATTATATTATTGGAAATATTGAAAGGAAATTTACATTGCTTTCCTAATTGACTGCTATTACTAATTGAGGACTTTAACCAACTTGAAATAATAATATTTTTATTTTAACTTAACACTTGAAAAGCTCTTGAATTTAGATGTCCTAGACCCTAATGACACAGGCCAGAAACTGTTCTTTTTCGTACAGCATTTAATGCTTTTAGATATCCATTGTCAAGTGCATATAGACAACTTTCATACTCCTCCTTACTATTATCTACTTGCTTTGATATTTTATTACAAAGCTCAAAAAAGTGAATTCTATAGTATACTCATTGTCAGAAGTTAATTTGCTCATAGACAATAGATTTTTCTTTAATTTTGAAACCACCAAGACATCATTCAATTTTAGATTAATAGAGACAGTGGGAATGACAGCCTTTCCAGTGTGTGAAATAGATAGAGAATTTCCATTTCCAACAATAATTTTGTCATGACCAGTATCGGAACCCATTGGCAACCTGAAACGGCATAAAACACGTTATCGTCATCATCTCCTTGGAAAGTCGTAGGCTTGCTGTACATTTCTTGGTTCATTGACAATGTTATAACGATTGCAGCACTTGTCTGCTATATGATGACCTTGTGCAAATTTGACACACAACAGCAATGTTAGGTGCAGGATTAGCATCTGTTTTACCTTCAGAAGCTCATTGATTTTGATTTGTTTGATGATTCCAATTATTTGCAGGAGATGAGAATGTGGAGTGGCCAGTAGGACTGAAACCTTTCCCATGAGAAGAAAAACGTCCTCCTTGACATCCCCTTCCTCTACCATGACTGTTTACAAAGGCTTAAGATTGATCCACTCATGAATTTTCCTCGCACTGATCATTTGACAAAGCTTGGTCATTTTCTTTCAAAGCCAACAAAAATTGTGTAATGGATGATTATGGTGTTTTAGATAACATAGCTAAATAAAAGTTTTGATATTTAACACTAAGACCTCGAGACAAATGAAAACACTTGTCAATATCACCTAGTGGCAGCAAGATTATCATAGCTAGAAGTGAATTTGTGAATATACTCATCGATTGGTAGATTTCTTTTCTTCAATCCCATGATGTTATATGTGAGAAAAATCTCTTTTTCTATTGGTCTTGGTAATAGGTGCTTTTCGATGAAATGGCACATGAAATATAATGTCTCTAGTCCAAAAGTGAAACTAAGAACATCTATACTCATTGTACCAAGTAGCCAAGTGGTTAGAAGACTGTCATTGTTGTTTTAGAAAGCATAGTTTGGATTGAGAACCTTATCACCATTTTCAAGGATAAGTTCCATTAATGGTTTGTCTGGCCTGTTGATGTGATGATATATGCCTAGACTCCTGATAAGTGGAAGAACTTGTGATCGCAATAAGAGATACTTTGATGAATCCAATTTGATGGAAATGAGGTTGGAGCACTGATGAAAAGATTGTATTGACAGCTTTGGCTCAGCTTCAATTTTAACGTTGAGGTTTAGGAAAGTTTGCTCTAATACCATGATGAAAATAACAATTTGAAAAAAAACAAATTTAATTATGAAACAAATATTGAGTTTTTATTAAATGGCTTGCCTTTTTACATGTTTTTAAATTCGAAACGTGAATCGATTTGTTAAAATTATGAAACTTATATCGAAATGAAACGTGTATAATAAAATTTATTTAAAAATAATAGTAATAAAAATAATAAATTATAATAATATCAATATATCATTAATTAATGTAAATATGATTATTAATTCTAAATTCAACATCTAATTTTAAAAATAATAACTACATCCATAAAATAAAATTTTAATAAATACTATTTTTTAAAAATAACACAATAAAAAAATCTAATTAATTATAAATAGCAAATTATATCTAATGTGAATCTGCAAATTATATTCATCTCCACTCTCCAACCATGACATGTGCTTTCTCATCATCACTATCATTTTGTCCAATATCATAGTAACATTAAAAACTTGGATTTGCACGTGGCCATATCATTACATTACATCTTAATAAATAATAAAAAAATAAAGATTTTTACTCACGTGGCCCATCTTATCAATTTATGATCCATCTCTTTAACCAATAAACAGAAAATAAAATAAAATAATAATAATATTTTCTTAATTATTTCATTTATTCAACTTATTCACTTCCACAAATCACGATCATACCAATTAATTTATTGTCCGATTTTAATAACATTGTCTTGGCTATTTATACAAACCTATGTACACTAGTAAATAACCAAGGATGATAGACTCCTTGTTTGATAAGAATTCTATCGTACACATTCCTTTGAGATAGCCTTATAAATAACTAATGTCATTCTTGTGATGATCAGCTGCTAATGGATGACCGGCTACCAACAGCTTCATTCTCTTATGATGAGCTCTGATCAGTTACCAACAGTCGCTGTTTCTTATGATGATCTGCAACTAACGATGCCAGCATATTCCCACAGTTCTCATAATTATCCTTAACCCATAGTTGGCATAATTTGTATATATTCTATCAACAACATAAGCCACTGGCAAACACCATGGGCCAATTTATTACAACCCCTAAGGTTCCAACTAATCTGAAAGGAATCAAAATTAGAACAAGAATCTAGAATAAGTCTTATTAAACCAGCGAGAGTACGATGCACAAAAAGACTTTTCGAATCATTCAAAATTGGAATCCGTTGTGTTTTATTTGTTTAGTATTATGTCTATATATGTATATAATTTTTATTTTTTAAAAAAAAATGCATATAGTCTTAATATAACCCTCATAATAATATACATGCAAACTTTGTAATCAATTTTGTGTTTGGTACGGAAAAGAAAAGAATCGGAGAAAACGAAAAAGGATATGAATTTTCTTGAGAGTGCAACATGATGATGTAATCAAGAGATAACATGCAGGAAACTGAGCAAACTTTGTTTTTTCTTATTTATTTTTTCTCTTTTTGGCAGAAAAGATTGACTTTCATCAAATAACAGAAGAAATTACATCATGGTGGCCCCTTCTCAACCCAAGTTTGAGCACACACACAATCTAGAGCCCATTTTGCCAACCTGTATAAGCGATGCACAAAGATGCAAGAAACAGATCCTGCTCCACCTCTTTTAACTTTATTATTATTGATTGAACGCATTTAACATACATGAATGTATGGCCATTGAGTAGTAGAATAATGATATAATACCACGTTTTATTTAAATTTAATAGCAAAGCCAAAAACAAGCAAAAACTAAGTCCGACAGAAGTGGGGTAAAAAATCCTTCTTATAGCTTAAAATGATTAATTTCAATGATTCTATTCATTTTCTTGAAATTGCTAATTTTCCTATCAGCAATAAATTTTCCCCAGTTGTATGGCCTAAACTTGGAAGGATTTTTGTGGTCTGTCAACTCCTCTAAGGGCTTCACTATGGTATGGTGTGCCGGGTTTAGGAAAAATGGAATAGAAAGCCTTTCCTTCTCAGAGTTTACTTGTACCCTGTGCTCCACGCTCTCATATCTGTCATTGCTCCAAACCTAGTTATTAAAAAAAAAAAAAAAAAAAAAATCATAACAATAAACTAAATTTTAATAATTACATAAGCATTTTCTGTTTTCAAAATCATATTTGGTAACAATTCATTAACCATATCAAACTTTTAATTAACATTTGTAACGTAAAAAGTAAGAAATAATAATAATATATAGACATTATATAATGAACTTTAAGTCACTTTAAGGGGAAAACTTATATTAACTTAGCATAGAGAAGTCAACGAAGAGTAAGTGCTAGGTAAGGAGAAGGGCATGGTGGATAGTGAGTCATTCTCACAATGCTTGTATGCTCCTCAAAAAAGCCACTGAACCTGTTTGCTCTTAACCCTAGGCTCACTGCAATAAGTTCCATCAACTTTAGGCTTAGTTTTTCCACTTCTTTACTATATTCCTCACAAGCATCCCTGGTCATCATCAACACATTAATTTAGAAGGTACATATACAAATATACTATATACTAATAATTAATTATCAACTGTGGAAGTCCACAAGTTGATACCATGTCCCACCTATTCTGATTTGATCTATAATACCTAATTATACATCACATCAAAGTTATGAATATGACCATGAGCTTATAAATGAATTATAATTACTTGAAATCAGTAGGATAGTCAGGCCACTGAACTATCCATTCCCTCAACTCCTTGTCCTCAGGGTCAGGAGAAGCCGGTGCAAAAGTGTGATCTCGGGCTGTAAAATCAAAAACCTCCCTCCAGTCTCTCACATTCTTGGTACGCTCGGCTTCATATAACCAAACACCATCGGATCATCCCTTCTCACTTTCATCTTCAGCTCCAATGGCTGTACGAAGAACTGCCTGGCGGCCGTCTCCATCTTTTGGCGTATTTCAATGGGCACTCCATGGTTGGCCACTTGGAAGAACCCCCAGTCTTTGCATGCATTGCCGATCTCTCTCACCACCTTCTCAATGGCTTCAGGGTGGTCAGAGGAAGAAGAAGAGGAGGAGTCTACTACTGCTGAGAGGTCAATCAATGGAATGCCTTGGGCTTCCATGGATGGTTTTGGCCTGTCCTCGGGTTCTTGGATGAATGCTGCATCTATCTCTCCTACCTCTCCCATGGCTGCTGATATTGTTATGAAACAAAGTGATATAAGCAAGCCGAGGAAGAAGAAGAAGAGGAAGAAGAAGAAGAAGAAGCTAGGTATTGCAGAGGAGGAGTTTGGTCCTGAGGCACGGAGATTAGTGAACCTGCATACATGTATTTATTTTTGCACAGTTTTGTCGGTTTCTGAATTTATTTATTTTTTAATCCGGTCACCATCAACTTCTAAAAGCGTATCTCAAGTCCATAATTTTATACATGTGGGTATGAATTTAAGGGGAATATGGCTAGGCCAACTTCATTTGACTAATGCGTGCGGTATACGACACAAAACTAAAGATTTTTTATATAATGTAATGCACGTGATCTCTGTCTTTTGTCATTACATAAACTGATTCTTATGTACGATTACATACTAATTATATAATTACTCACTGTAATACACATGGAAATCATGAGCCATACATATCATCAAAAAAATAGGTGGAAATCAGTGTACAAACGGAGTAGGTAGAGATCAGTGCTAGGAGTGGGTAGAAATCAGTATACGATAGTTTTGGTAAAATCTCACATGACACGATAATATGATACGAATTCACACGATAATTTACGAGTTTGGATTAATGATATCATGTCGGGTTCGTATCCATGTCACCCAATAAGATCCAATAAATTAATGAGTTTTAACGGATAAAACATGATAAACCCATAAACCTATTAGATCCATTAAAGATGAAGTATTTTGATAATTATATAAGTTTTATAATATTGAAATTACTTAATTTATTATTCAACATGTATTAATTTATTCTTTTTTAGTTTGATTTTTAAAAAATCTAAAAAAAAAAAAATTTGTAATTTTTTTTAAAAATTATTATTTTATTATTTTAAAATTAAGAAAAATTTAAATTTTCAAATTATAAATAATGTATAACCGTTGGGTTTGAATGGCTTTTGAACCGTTGAATGGATATTGAACCTGCCTGCTATTGGTAAATTTTAGTCTTTCTAGCTTTTTCTTTTTCTCTTATCTGTCTGACACACTCATCCCCGAAAACCATTCCATTATTCAAAATCGGATCACGATGCGTTTGTCCCACTGCTAGCTGTTACAGTCATTTCGTGTTCCTTGCCCCAATGAAATGATGAATGGTTATTGGTTAGCCTGGCCAATTAAAAATTTTAATAGGTTTGTTTCACTTGGTTTTTTTTCTTTTTTTTTTAGCAATTGACGCCTCCCAACCCCCAACCGTAACAACAATTAAGCAAAATGAGATTCGGTATGCCTCAAACCTATACTGTTAGGTTGTGGGTTCAACTACGTGTTACTAAGATACTAATTAATGTACCTCCCGGTTTAGACCACTAGTAAATTCATTGACAGTACATGTTTAAGTTTAAGGTTCCAACTTCGCGTTGGATGAAAATCTTACTTCTCCTATTTGAAATAAAGATAAAATAAAAATAATTCATCATTACCAAAAAAAAAGAAAAAAAAGAAAAGCATTTGTCCGTTTACATGATCATAATTTATAATAATAAGGTAATTAACTCAGAAAATCATTCACATTAGCAACTATATATACGTATTTATCTATTTAGATTTGATATGACAAGAACCTTGTAATGAAATTTTGAATAATTATTAATGTTGGATCCCATATACATTATATACATTTATAAGTTGCTTTTTTTTTTTTTTTCCTATTATGGTTTATTTTTAAATAAAAAATAAAAAAATATTTAAATAATGTGTTATTGGTTGGACTATATGGATAGATACATAGAAGATATGTATGAATCCTTTACATAAAGTTCTAAAAGCATCTGTAACAACCCATCCATCCGCATGTGATATTGTCCGCTTTGGGCCCCGTTTGCACGGGGTTAAAATGTGTTTCTAGGAGATGGTAACGCGTCATAGTGGTTAGGTTTCCCACCCTTTCACTTGCCAGTCCCATTAGCCCGGGCCTCCCAGGCCCAACCATGATACTGCTTTGGAAGCTAAGTGGTGAGCCCAAACTTTTCCCTCACGGTTTTCAATGCATCACATGGGAAAGGTATCCACACTCTTATAAGGTATGCTTCGTTTTCCTTTCCAACCAATGTGGGATCTCACAATCCACCTCCCTTGGGGTCCAGTGTCCTCGCTAGCAAAACAAATCCAGGTACTGGTTTTAATACCAACTGTAACAGCCCAGTCCACTCGCATGTGATATTGTCTGCTTTGGAAGATAGGTGATGAGCCCAAACCTTCCCCTCACGGTTTTCAATGCGTCACAAGGAAAAGGTATCAACACCCTTATAAGGCATGCTTCTTTTCCATTTTCAACCGACGTGGGATCTCACAATCCACCCCTCCCCTTAGGGCCCAGCATTCTTGTTGGCACATCAATCCTGGTGCTGGTTTTAATACCAACTGTAACAGCCTAGTCCACACCCCGTCCGCAAGGGTTTAAAATGCATCTCTAGGAGATGATAACGCATCATAGTGGTTAGGGGTCCCACCCCTTCATCTGCCAATTCCACTGGCCCAGGCCTCCCAGGCCTAACCATGATACTCTCTGCTTTGGAAGCTAGGTGGTGAGCCCAAACTTTTCCCTCACGGTTTTTAACGTGTCACAAGGGAAAGATATCCACACCCTTATAAGGCATGCTTCGTTCCCATTTCCAACCGATGTTGGATCTCACACATCTCCAATAATTTTGTACGTTAAAGTCTATGTGACATAAAAATTAAAAAATTTAATGCTAATATGACAAAATGTCTATTAATAAATAATGTCTCTTGAAATTTTTCTCCAATGATTATACTTAAAATTAAATTTCATTAAGTAGACCTCCACTTTTTAGGGAAGGTTGTATTGAAGGCACCACACTTAATATGTGTAATATTTTAAGTGGTTTGTTTTTTTATTTTATTCTATTATTTTTATTTCTTGTTTTCTATAATTTTTAGAGGAGGAGAGAGAAAGTGGAAAGAAAGTTGCCTAGCAAAAATATATATAAAAAAATAAAAAAAGAGGTTCCTATTGAAAACTAATTATAAAAACTTTGGTGGTTCATCTGAAAAAGAGTATTGATGTCTCTTCCCCAACCAAATCTCCATGGCTCCCATTTTTTTTCCCTCTTCATTGTAATTGGTATGGTTCATCTATGATGGATTCAAAGGTGAAGATAATGTTCATTTGTGATCGGTATAGCCCTAGAACAATGGATGCTGTTTAATAGAGACAAAAAAATAAAGAGGAAAAAGAAGAAATTGAGTTGTAGTAGAAAAAGGAGATATTTGAAAGCAAGGAAGATGAAGAAAAAATTGGAAGCTCAACAAAATAAAAAACAAAAGAAAATTGACTAATATAAAGAAAATGCTGAGTTAGAGATAGGATCGCCCCTTGGAGTCCCTATCTAGAAAATTTGAAGTAGTCATGCCTAAAGAAGCCCCATCAAATTCTATATTGAAAATCTAGTTGAACTTCCCCATAAATTGGATATAATCCAATAATACATGCAAAATATATCATAAGCACATCTAATAAATTTCCAAGAAAGTCATTAACATAAACATTAAGAGCTCTAAACCCAACTATGAAGAAAAAGAAAGATAAAATAAAAGTTATACATATAGTCAATCCACAAAAGTAGTCTAAAAGATGTATATGAGTTTAAACTAAATAAAAAAATATAAGTCCCATAAAATGATACATAAAAGGAAAAATACATCAACACGGGAAGTACGATGAAGATGAAGATGTGAAAATGATGGAAACACGAACATGAAGATGAAGAATGCCCAAATGTACTACACACTACCTGTCAGTTAAGATCTAGAGGATTAGTTTAAAAACATAAAACCAAGAAAAAGTTTGGTGAGTGAATAAAAATAAAATTTGAAAAATAATTACATTTAGCAAAAATATTTCTCTCAAACCTTTCATTCACTCGTTATAAAGTCTCCTATTTTGGAAAATGAATTTTACCAAGACCAATGAATTTTTCCAAAAGCATAAAATTCTTATATCTCACGAGAAAACATAAAACAATAAGACAAATACCATAATTCATATAATTTATATAAACTATTTATTTTCCCAATAGTGTATGGCATGAGCAAAAATTCGAATTTCAATAACCATAATCCAAATAATCATCAACCATCCATGTATATATCCACTATCAAATTCTATCATATGATCACATCTAGTTTCTAAGTGTTTCACAAAGCCTTGGGGAGAGAGAAACTGTCTCATGGTTCTTAGCATCCTAAGATACTACAAAGTTAGGTTCTTACATCCAACCTCGGTGAAATGCATGATCAATGTGATCTGGTAATATACCGTGCGTATCATTATTTGTCAAATCCAATAATTATGGTAAGGTAATGATACACATAAAATCTATAAATCATAATCTCACAATATCAGTCACATAAAAATATTATTTTTAACAAATTCCATCATATTAATAAATCCATAAATACCAACACAATTATGTACTAATATATTTGTAATCAAATATTGAAAATATATTTCTGTCAAAACATTCTCACAGTTATTTCAGAAAAGAATAAATCATATAAAACATTTATCGCATAATATAAAATCATGCAAATTCATACTTCCAAAAATGAAGTTATTAATATAAACCATATTTATAACCCTAAAATATTTTCAAAAATAATATTCACTCAGAGATAGTAGTTCAAGCATAATCCACTGATGGATAGCCTCCACTCCTAATCTTGGATCCTAAAACAATAATAAATTTTTTTTTTCAAGCTCCTAAAATTAAATCAAAGATATTAGTGCCTACTAAATATTCCAAAATAACTTTTACAAATATTAAGTTACTAAAATTGAATACCAAATGACCTAATTAGTGCGAGCCCTTAATGCCTGGTATCTAAAATTAAAGTTTTCCATCTGAATGCAACTTTGTCAAGATCTATCCAAGACTTTTTATCAGAAACCTAAACAAGTCCTGATTAGGGGAAACACTGCTGGATGTTCTTACGGAAAATACGACAGTATCTCCCCTAAGGATTGGACTTGGCCAAAGATTTCCTGCATAGAAAACACACTTCAATAAAGCACCACCTTATTTCTCCCACCTTACAACAAGATTTTCCACAAGAGGCACACTTTAATAACAAAAATAACAACAACAACATGCACAAAAATATATAAATAACAATAATACAACATAATAGGTAATTAGAGCATACTAAAAGTCTGACATCCGTTCCAAAGTACACTAAAATTTTTTTCACGTTAACCGAGGTTGGCCGGGTTTGACCACCGTTGATCGAGAAGGGATAAATTTTGAATTTTTTTTCTGGATGGAATTTTGCACTTACCATGGTACCGTAGCAAAGTACATGTCATCCCGAGTTCGTAGACTAGTAGCACGTTAAAATCGGAGCCACCGTTTGAAAGTTATGAGTAAAACAAGTTGCAGTCTGAACTATCCGAGGGTGCTAAGTTTGACTTTTTATTTATGTAGAATTTTGATTTGACTCTTGTATGGTTGTAAAGGACTCATCGATATGAGTTCATGGACTAGTAGCACGTCTAATTTGGACATTTGGTTGAAAAGTTATGGACCTGTAAAGTTTTCCGAATACCGTAATATATTATTAATATTTTAAACTTTGTAAAACGTGTGCATAGTGTGTGCCACATGTCACTCTCTCAGCCTGTGCCGTGAGTGAACAGCTTCACCCACGGGTGGCTTTTATTTGGCCAAAACGCTTGAGCTAATAAGGAGAGAAAGAGAAATGGAGAGAGAGAAGGGAGAGAAACCACCGCTGGCCGCCGCCGTTTCAACCTTTTTCCGGCCACCCCTTTCTACACGCACCTGAAAAGAAAACTCACGGCTATCCGGCCATCGATGCACCCTGATCGAGGCTTTTTTCCGCCGCGGTGCCTATTTCTTCAAACCGTGATTTCTCTCCAATTCGACCTCTGTTTGTCTCATTGTCGGTCCCATCTGTTCATCCATCCTTTGATCTACCTTTTCTCCAAAAATCATGGCCAGTGACCACCAGACGTGCCACCGGCAGTGATACTTTCTGGTGACCACGGCGGCTCGTTGGGAAACCGATTTCCGGCAAGTTCCTAGTCACACTGCCCACCTTTTTCCACTAATTCTGACCCCAAGAACCCAAATCTGAGGTCGGATTCTTCCAACTCGCAGCGGTTTGTGAGATCCGGGGATCCAAAACCCGAGACCTTTCTGGCAAGATTCCAGCCACCTCGGGTCCGATCACCTGGAGGTGAGACCCAATCCATGATCCTCGTTCCCTAAGCTTCATTTTGGTATATTATTCGTGAATTTTAGTTACCGTTTGTGTTAGCTTCCCCGGGTACCGTGTGTTAATTAGCCAAATAAAATATTAGTTTAATTGGTCTTTCATAATATTGATATTTTAAGAGTACGTGTGGGTTGTGGAATTGATTTTGTGGAGGATCTTGATTGATACGCGTGCTCGAGGTGAGTGATCCACCTTCAAAATTATTTTGGGTTGATAAATTGTATATATATTGTGTTGATTATATATTTGAAAATTATATTTCATGTGTTAAATGTTAAGTAAATTTCTATTTGAAATTTTGATGCCTAATTGAATGATTTTTGAGTAATTATGAATTTAATTTTATTAAATTGTTGCGGTAGTAAATTGTGGATTACTTATATTTGATAAAATGTTTTTATGTGAAATTATGCATCGTCAATTTTATTGTGATTTTAAATAAATTTTATTTAAATTGATTTCTTTGAGAAATTGAGGAAATATATGATTTGGAATTATTATGCTTAAAAATATTTTACTTAAATATTTGATGATCGATGGAGTTTCAATCACTGGTTTTAAGTGATGAATTTTTACGGATGATTAAAAGATAAATGTGAAAATATTATGAGTTTAAAGGTGATGTGAACCAACGGATTTGAAGTGGAATTTATGAGATTTCGATATTTAAAAATATATTGATTTTATGATTTTTAGATGCATTCATACAGTACTGGTGTTCTGTACTGTATTTACATGGATATGATTAGCGCTCATTATTAAGCCAATGGACCTGAAGTGTTGGCAGGGTATGATGCACAGTGAGCATCAGCCACCGCCTCGATGGCCAGGTGACTGTTGATAGCATCGGCCCAGTGGAATGCCACGGTGACCGGATGCAAGTTCTCTCTTAACCTCCCCGTCAGACTGTGCTTTGGGGCACTGGACACCATCGCACATCACTGGTATATAGTATGGTGCATTAGGATATTTTGACATGATTTCTTAAACGTAAATATGTTTTTTAAAATCATATTTTAAAATTTAATGGATTTAATTGCATTTTATCGTATTTATAATAATTAATGTTTTCAAATTTTATTTGAAACTAAAGGTATTTAATCATGATTTTATTATTTAATTAATTGGTGTCTCTCATTATTTTATTTATTGCATGTTAATTGCATTTTATTTATTAATTAGTATTTCTTGATTTTTTTCATTGAATTAATTCTTGATTAATTAATTTGATTTGTGCTAGATGCTTTTAATATGAATTTTAGCATTTATTTATTTATTTATTGTGACCTTGTGTATAAAATGGTATTCTATTATAAATTCTATTGATTGTTATTCAATTATTCTCTAGGTAAAATTTAATTTCTCAATATTTCATTTATTTTAATTATGGACTTCTCTTATTTTAGGATATACGAATTATGGGGTTTTTGTGAAAGTGTTTTAAAAGGGAAACTTTTCCAACGGAGTAAATTGTGAGTGTTCTGAGTACAAATATTATTTTCAAATATTTTTATTATTATTGTACATTAGAACTGAGTCACTCACTGAGATGGCTAACATCTCATATTTCTAAATTTTGTTCCCCTAGGCTCAGGTTGTAGCCGTTGATCGATCAGGGTGAGTTCGACGACATGATCGTTTCCAAGAGTCCGCGAAGTCTTCATTTCCTCATTTTGCTATCTTGTAATATTTCTTTCTATCTCGTATTGTAATAACTCTCATACTTAGGATTCTTTTAATACTCTGTATACTACATTGGATATATTGTATAAATTAATTATGCACTGATTTTCTGCTATTTGTTTGAAGTGCTGCAAATTATGGATATAGATTGCAGTAAGTGGAAGGAACAAGAGGGTGTGTTTAGGGTCTTTTCTGTGCAGAAAATTTTGTGGTAAGTCCAACCCTTAGGGGGATGCAGCCGAATTTTCCATTGGAGGTCCAATAGGGTTTCTCTAGGATTAGGCCTTGTCTAGGATTCGGTGAGGAATCTTGGTTGGGTCCTAACAAAAAGTATAATTCAAGGAAAAAATTTAATACAAATACAAGAACTTATGAAAGAAAAATTACAGGAATAGAAAAGGAAAAGAAAAGAAATGAAACGCTCTTCTTAGAATATGACACCGAACAGAAGGCGTCAAGCTCACCCCTTAATAGTCAATGCCACCAGCACCTGGATTAAGGAGAATGGATTTAAAAACATAAAAATAAAAAAATACTAATCATTAAAGCGAGTCGCACTCAAGTACAGAAACAACATATCATATTATAAAATAAGGACAATAAATAAGAAAGAAATAAATGAATAAATAATTAAATAAATAAATATTTATTTAGAATTTTCTCTCAAAACCCTCACTATTTCACTCAGTAGAAAAGTTTTCATTTTTAAAACTACTTTTATAAAACCCATAGTTTTTGTATTCTCCAAAAATAAAGAAAGTAAATAAAAATATAAATGATTTAAAAATTAAAATAACATGGAAAGTAATTTGATAAACAATTATTCAATGTAGGAAAAATAAAATAAAATCATAAATAAATTGTATAGTGGAAATTTAATATAAAAATAAAATTAACATGAATATATAAAATTATAACTAAATAATTTATTTAAATAATAAAATTAGTATAATTGGGTAAAATTAAATCCAACAATTTAAATAATTTCTAAAATAGTATTTTAAACAATTTCAAACATAAATTTGAAATAAATAATTAAAATATAATAAAATACATTTTAAAACATTTTTTGTTTAAAAGAAACGAAAAAACAACCTGATACATCACACTATATACCAATTGATACCAGATAGTACTCAGCATCTTAAATACCATTTTGATGGGGAAGTTAAAGGGAGATACGTACAAACAGTTATCTTGGTGTCCCAAGATGCCAGTGCTAATAACTTGCTATCCTATGTCTAAGAGGGGACGACTGTTGTCACTATGCAAAATACTTCCCAATCCTCTTACCCATAACTCCCATAGGATAGCTAATATACAACACAAATATTGTATGATGCATCTAAAATTATAAAATTTGCAATATTATGAATACCAAAATTTTCATAAAATGCCACCAAGTTTAGTACAATTTCTAAACCCATAAAATTCCATAATTTCATTTAAACCATCATCGTAAATCTAACAATTTAAATAATTCAATGTTTACCACAATAAATTCAATTTCAAAAATATTTAAAAACCACAAATATATATATATATATATATATATACATTATGCACAATAAATTTAACAATGAAATTAACAAATTTAACACAATTTATTTTCTTTAAATCTATAAAATAAATTTATGCAACAATTATGTATAAAATCACATAAATTGCACAAAATAATATAATAATAATTTTTATTTAAAACCATGTCATAAATATTCAAAAATTTAAACATAAATACATAATAATTACAGCCCAAAAATAAATTTATGAAAACGGATCAATTCAGATCCTCCACAAGGACGATCACATGACTTACATGGATACCTAAATACATGGTTTACCTGGAGGAGTTAATACAAACTTTATCCAAAATAGACAAATTATAAACCAAAACAAAGCTCACGATATGAGGATTACAGATTTGGTCTTATCTACGGAGGAGATTGGACAGATGGTGGCCACGATCTAACAAAGAAAATTACATACTAACTGTCCCCGAATCTCCCAATCTAGTGAGCTTTGCACGAAATGTACCTCAAATTTGGTTTTAGAAAGGTCAAAATAGGTGGGAAAGGATGGAGACATGTCGAAAACTAAACAGAACCAAGGAAACCAGGGAGTTGCCACCATCTCCAAAAAATGTCTCCTGCACTGATGCGTCAAGTACCATCGGATGTCAAACTTGGTTGGAAGGATGACCCAAGGGTGGGTCACAAAGTGGTATGGATGGTGAGAACAAGGAGTGGCTGGGTTGAGAGAAAATGATTGATGAAGCGGGCAACACCATCGTCGAAAATCTGGTCTATCTATGCCAGTCGCCACCGTGCTTGCCACGAGGTTCGGCTAGTCGATCGGTCTTGAGGCAGTTGCTACTATGGGCTGGCGAGTGCACACCGTCGATGACCGGAGCATAACAAACGACGTTTGGTCGATTTTCTCTCCTCTCTCTCCTCTTTCTCCTCTCTTTCTTTATCTCCTCCTTCTCTTTCCTTTCTCTCACCCTTTCTTCACCAATAAAGTCTCCATGGGTGCCACCGTGCATTGATGGGATTGGCTAATTGCTTGACATCATGGCACAATGTCAGTGGACATTGTGAACACCTTTTTCACACACACACATATTGGTATCCAGTAAAAGTAGTCTTGGAAAAATTTACCAAACTTTGAACGTTTATAACTTTTCAACCATAAATCCAAACTAAGTGTACCATTAGTCTATAAACTCATATCGATAAGTACTTTAGAATAATATGCAAATCAAAACCAAATTTTACAAAAATAAAAAAGTCAACTCGACAATGCTTGGACAATTCGGATTGCGAATTATTTCGCCTATAACTTTCAACAACTCCATTTTTGGTGTGCTATAAGTCGCCAAACTCAGCTCAATGCATATTTTGCCATGGTGCCTCGATCAATATGGAAATGCATCCCCAACAAAAAATCAATCATGGACCCATTCGGTCAACCCTAGTCAACTCAGTCAACGAGAAAAAATTTCAATGTATTTCGGGAGGGGTTGCTACATAATCAGCTAGGCTAGCAAGTGTAGCTTATTTTTGGCCAGAAATGGCCAAAAATACTGAAACTTGAACTGCTAGTGGCCATTTACACTAAGGGTCTAGTCAGTTTGATTCAGGTCTCTCGGGTATGTGAGTTTTTCTTATGATTTGGATATTTTCAACTGTTTAATAAGGAACACATTTTCCCATGTATATATAAGTTTTTGGGTCCACTATAGGACAAAAACTTAGGTTAGTTTTGATATAGATAAAAATAATAATGTTTAAAATTTTTCAAAACCATAATATTTCAATCATAACTCAAAATTAGGCATACCACCAATTTAAGAACTTATATTGATGAGTAACACATTATGGTATACAAGTTAAGAAAAAAAATTAACTATAGAAAATGTCAAACTTAGGGCCCACAAAAAGTTCAACTAGTTAAACCTGGTCAAACCGTTTAAAACTTAAATTCTAATTTGTTTTTCTAGGCGGCTATCATAGTCAGCATATTTAACTAACTCTCTCTCTCTCTATATATATATAAATAAAAGCTCACTTTCACATCTTTCATTTCTTTTTTTTTTTTTTTTTTTGCTACATCAACCTGATAGAACTCATTAACAAAACCATTGGAGAGAATCTTTTCTAAATTCTATCCATCTATTTGATGCGGCAAATTTTTTAGCATTAGACAAGGCAAGCATCGGAGATGCTCTTGCGATATCAAATCTCTTTATCTATTATTACCATGATTATTCTTAATTTAGCAAAAAATAAATAGACGTGAGCATAAATATTTTTATCCATTCCTAATTAATTAACTTTAGTTGGAAAACCCTAGCTAATTTACCAACCAGTTCCATATTTATGTTGCTAAGCCACCAAACATATGTGGGTCATTTTACCCAAAGCTAGACATTTTTGCGCCCTCTTCGTATCTTAATCTCCAAAGTTTTTTTTTTTTTGTGCCCTCTTCGTATCTTAAATTTTTTATCTCTTTATACCATATAATTAATTATATCTCATGAAGAGAAATAAGAAGTGGGGAGAAGAGAGAAACCAAAAAGGGACAAAAAAAAAAAAAAGAAGAATAAAAGAATGTTTTGGTTGTATTGTTCATTAATAGAGAGTAATGAATTTATTAAACTGGTTGTGGTTATTTTTTTCATTAATAGCTTTGAAGGTAGAATTATTGGTAAGAACGAGATAAAGAAGGCTAAGTTTCTTTCTTTCTTCTTCTTCTTGTTCTTTTCCTTTTATTATTATTATATTATATTTATTATTATTTTTAATTATTATTATTATTTTTTTAAGGGTTGGGGGCAAAGAAATGAGGAGAAGAGGGAGCTTCAGATTCATTTTGATGACATACAGGCCCATGTCTCTCCCACGGTGGGAAAATCATCCGGAAATCATCCCTCGTTCACATCTTGGGCCCGCAAGGTTTATGTTAGGTGAAAAACCAAAAATGCCCACGTTGGGGGTAAAATGATAAAAACTGCTCATCATTTTTCAAAACACATAATTTTGTCCACTATTCATCTATTCAACTCGGTAAATTATCCATTATACCTTTAATTAAAACCTTTCAATTTTGCCAACAATTTGAAATCTTAGAAGAGGAAACAAAAAGTTCAATCAAGAGTGTTTTGGTAGGAGAAAAACCAGCAATGTCGACTTGGAGGGTAAAAAGCTGAAAAATGCTCTATTTTTTCGAAACACACAATTTTGCCCACCATTTGATGAATTATCCATTATACCCTTAATTAAAGCCCTTCAATTTTGCCAACCTTCTAACATCTTAAAGGAGGAAACAGTGAAGTTCAATCAGAAGTGTTCTGTAAAGAATCATGGAGTACTCCTGCGATTCGAGACGGAGAATTTCCAAAATATTATGAAGTCCTGTGAGGGGAAAAAAATATTAAATAATATCAATGAGGGATTAAGAGAGAGAGAGAGAGAGAGAGAGAGAGAAAAAAAAGGTCCAACCCATAGCTATTCTCCAAGTGATAAAATTAGTCTGACCATGGTTTTTCTGTGCCGTTGGAGGTGCTCTCTGTATCACTCATTTCTTGGCAAAAATGCCCCTTTCATTTTTGTTTTCGTGATTGAAGGTTTTGGAGCTCTGATGATGATCTTAAATTTCATTTTTGAAATAGCTAGAGGAGAATATGAAAAAAAAAAAAAAAAGTAAAAGATTTAGAAAAAAATCATATCATATTATTGAAGTAGATTTTTCAGTTTATTATTATTATGTTTTTTTAATACTCCTAGTCACATGTAGGCTTCTTTTTTTAACTTACATGTGTTTTTTTTTTTTTTTTTTTAATAAATTTTTGGATGGAGTTTCTTTCCGGTTTTTTTTTTAGATTTATATATGTTTTTTTATTTTTTATTTTTATTTTTTTAATATTTGAATAAAATTATTGAGTTTTGATATTAAAATTGTTGGATTTTGGATTCTGATATCATATTAAATTATTACTGATTACAAAAATTTAAACAAATAAAAAAAATATTTTTTATTTTATTTATATTTTTTTAACAAAAATTGAAGATGACTAGGGTGGACAAAATCCAATCCAACCCGTTCGACCCGTCCAATCCAATCCATTTTTAACGGTTTGTATTGAATTTTTACATCAATTGGATTGGATTGAGTTCAAAATATTATAAATTGTATGGATTTGATTGGTTATGGATTGGAAATATAAATCCAATCCAATCCAAATAATATATTATATAACTAAAAAATTATATATTTTTTTATTTTTTTCATTTTTATATATTAATTTTAGAATTTTTTTTCATTTTTATATATTAATTTTTAATCTTTTTTCCATTTTTATATATTGATTTTTAATATATATATATATATATATATATATTTTCTTTTACATCCCCATATCCCAAATTCCAAATCAAATTGTAAGTTGTAACCCTAAACTAAACATTTACCTTTGTTGCCGCCCACCACCAGTCCATCACCATCACCATAATATATATATATTTTTTTACATCCCCATCATATATATATATATATATCTACATATATTGTATCCAATTGTTACTTATATATATATATATATATATGTTTAAATATAATTTATTGCTAATTTTATTGTTTTGATCTTTGTAAAGCTTACAGAATCAACTAAAATTAGTGAATCTGTCAATGTTGATTGACTTATGATTTACTAAAGTTTTAAGGTTAAAAAACAAAAAAGGAATTATGCATTGATTCTTGAGTGAATGAATTTTGACGAATGTATTATTTTATATTATTTGTTCTAACAATTTTAATTTGATTTTATAGGAGTGAGATGATGACATTAATGTTTGCTATTTAATAAGTGCATGATGTGTATCATTTGCTATATTTTCTTCTTTATTTTCCATTGTAGACTATGTTGTATTATTCTAATTGTATTTTATGTTTGGATAATTATAATTTATTATTTATATTTTATATTTGAAAATTTTTTTATTTGTATTATATATTTATAAATTAGTAAGTTTCAAACCGATCAACCAATCTAAACCAAACCGATCATAAATGGTTTGGTTTGGTTTGGATTTGATGTTTCAATAGTTTGGTTTGGATTGTAAATTAGAAAAACCGATATGTATGGATTGGATTGTATTTCGGTCCAAAACCGAACCAATCCAATCCATATCTATCTCTAAAGATGACCTATTCTGCCTTCATAGTAGGAGTGGGGTGGGGAGGTGGTACGCTAATCTTGCCCAATATTATAAACACCCCGCCTATATACTACGAGCCCTTCTTCTATAGGGGTGGAATATGTATTCTGGGACGAGATATAATTGCCTTTCTCGCTTTGGTTCTTAAACTATATTATGTGTTCCATTTTTATCTCTTAAATATAGTTTTTTTTTCAATGTGGTCTATAAAATTTTGTGGTCACATCAAATAAGACTACCCCACTCCACACTTACCATGGAGGGAAGAAGAGTGTCTTCAACCTTAGACTTGGCATAGTTTTTATTTTTATTTTTATTTATTTCTTTATTTCTTTATTTATTTTTCATATTCCCTTAAATAAATGTAAAGATCAAAATAAAAGAAATCTAGTAATATTATTTGCTAAATATCTCCATTTAAATAATAAATTAATAAATCCAGTAATATTGTTCGCCATGGCTATTTAAAGATCAAGATTGTGGAAGCTTCAACTGGGCAGAAAAATTCTACAGAGCCATTGGGTGATTCCAAAACATAACACGATCTCTATAATTTTTCACCATTAATCATCTTTTTGCTTGGATATATATATATACCCATATATATTTTACTTTTCTATTTATATACCAACATATATGCCCACCAATTCCTTTTTCTTGTCAATTTGTTTAATGTGAACCAGATTTTTCCTAAACGGTTTACAAGTGAAAGATGAAAGACTCAGCAGACAGGCTTGAAATGGGAAAAGGAAGAAAAAATATTAGAAGTATAATGAATAAATCATCAGGTTAAATAGGCGGATGACGGGCATAATTATGCGTTTTAGAAAAGGTCTGTATTTTTCACCATTTTACACCGTACGGAGGCATTCTTAGTTTTTTTACCCTTTTTGTTATTTGCTTTTTTCTATTGGGCCCACTAATAATTCGCATGTTCTTTCTTTCTTTGCCCAAATCATGTTGAAATTGGGCCGGAATGTTTGTTCATCATTTTCATTGAGGAATTTGGTTCAATGCCCTTTCAAAAAGGACCATGACAATATATACTTTTTCATTGATGAAATTTTTTATTTTGTCTTTTAATATCCATTACACTTTTAAAAAATTTTTAAAAGACCTGGATGTCCTTTATTTTAGATTTAATACAAGGAAACCTTTTGTGGCTCCTCCGATTCGGCTTCTGGGTTCTCATCCAAAACCAATGCTGAGATTAGAAAGAGGACCAAATCCAAGGACAACAAGTTTGAGTTCGATGAAAGCAATGCTCAGATCGTCAAGCTAATGCTTGACGATGCCCATCTTCAATCTCGCCTTTATTTCTACGAGTATCAGAATGCTTTTACCTTCTCGCTTGTGGTTATTTCTTCTTTGTTGCTTCAGAAATACTTGAATGGTGGATCGAAAGAATCTAGGTCTTTAGCAAATGCCGGTTTTGTTCCGGTTCTATTAGGATTTGTGGGTGTTTTTAAGTTTTTGATGTTGCTCGCCAAAGTTTCTATTGAAAAATTTGCGTCGAGGATGAACGAACCAAAGGATCCAGTTCCCGGCGAGCCAGTGGTCCTTGTTTTTCTTAAGGCAAAAAATGTTCTCTTTGGGACTTTGGGAGCCATAGCTGGGAATATGGTTTGCTTCCTAATTAGTCCTTCGGTTCTGGAGTTCAATTTTGGTCCACTTAATGGTTTTGGTAGATCTTCAATTGCTGTTTTAATGGGTTGCTTGGCTAGTTTTCTATTTATGCCTGCAACGAAGAGTGCCAACGCGTTTTGGCTTGGAATTGATCAGGCCAGGTCTAATTGGCAATGATTTCATGCGGATGGTTTGCTAGACTAATTCTATATGCAAATTATTTGGTGATTCTATTCACCGCAATTCTATGGATTAAACCTTTATCAGAAATGTTGGTCAACAAGAACGTTGGTGATGGTAAAGATGTGCATTTGGTCAACAAAGTTGGACATTTAGAGAGATTGTTTGGAAGTGTAGGAACTTTCCCTTCGAATTTTGCTAAATTTAGGATTTGGTGCTTATTGCTTTTGGGTTTCCTTCAACTTGTTGCTTTGCAACCGAACTTGCAAATGTACTGGAACAAAGCTCTTTTGTCTTGGTACTAGAGGTTGAATGCTAGCAAAGTCCTTAATTTGGAATTTAGCAGGGCAAAATTTTTCCTTCACAATCATTTCTTATGTCTTGTAGTTTTGCAGTTTCTTGCACCCCCAATTTTGTTACTTGTCTTTCTAGGATTATCTCAACTTGATGGTAATTCCGTCGAAGATTACCAATTGGGTTGTGGTTTACTTTTTTGCTCTGCTTTTCTTAAAGAAGTGGCTTTATTTTTGGCTTGGTGGGTTGTCTTTATTTGGGTTGTTTATACTTCAATGACTCTTTTGCTGTTTCGTCTTGGCAATTTATATGTTTCTTGATGACTTTGGTCCTGTAGCATGCAACTTTTACCATTGGTTGTTCAATTGGATTTTTTGTTAGTTTTGAATGAAGAGTGTTCTACTTTAACGAGAAATTTATGAATGCAAATTATGGGGCAACAAAAGCACCATCTAATATACACACAGCCTCTGTTTGATTGGTTACAAATGATTGCTTAGACTGCTTACAATAGTTCATTTGACATCCAATATATCATCGTTAAGACTATGTTCATATTTTTTTATTATCTAATTGAAACTCTATGGTAATTACTTCATTTCTTATGGTGAACTTAGTGGTAATTTTGTTTAATTGATGTACATAATTGCATGTGATATTGTTTAGCATATTAAGATGTTACAGGAAATTATTTGGGAATATGTCTAACCTCAAGAGTTTTCATCGGTAATTATCGATGGGCTGTCGGTAATTTTCAAAGCAAATGACCACAATTGAGCCCGATAACTTTAATAATGTGTGTTTTCACCAAGAACATGCTAAATATAACTTTAATAATAATCCTGAACAAAAGAATCCACAAAAGGTCTGGAAAAAGTTGGAAAATTACAAATAAAGTTGATTACCGACAACATATAGGTAATTACCGATGAAAATCATTGGTAATTTTTTCAGATCTCTATGTACTTATTGGAAAAATTACCGATGGTTTTCATCGATAATTATCAATAGGCCGTCGTTAATTTCAATTTGACCATTTTTTCAAAGCAAATCACAACAATTCATTCCGACAACTTCGATAATGTGTGTTTTCACTGAGAACATGTTAAATATAACTTTATTAATAATCCTCAATAAAAGAATCCACAAAAAGATCGGAAAAAGTGGAAAATTTTAAATAAAGTTAATTTCCGATGGTGCATTGGTAATTACCAATGCCAACGGTTTCATCGGTAATTACTGATATCCCGTTGGTAATTTCACTTTATCATTTTTTTCAAAGCAAATAATCGCAATTCAATCCGAAAACTTTGATAATGTGTGTTTCCACCAAGAATATCTTAAATCTAACTTTATTAATGATCCTCAACAATACAATCCACAAAAAGTTTGGAAAAAGTTAGAAAATTTCAACCAAAGTTGATTACCGATGGGTCATCGGTAATTTCCGATGAAACCGTTAGTAATCCATGTTAGGAGTCCATGTGCTTGTTGGAAAAATTATTGATGCTTTCATCGGTAATTACCGAAACCCCATTGGTAATTTAAATTTGGACCTTTTTTTTAAAGCAAATCACCACAATTCAGTCCGATAGCTTCGATAATGTGTGTTTCCACCAAGAATATGCTAAATTTAACTTTATTAATGATTCTCAACAATACAATCCACAAAAAGTTTGGAAACAGTTAGAAAATTTTAATCAAAGTTGATTACCGATGGGTCATTGGTAATTACCGATGTAACTGTCGGTAATCCATATTAGGAGTCATGTGCTTGTTGGAAAAATTACCAACACTTTCATCGGTAATTACTGAAACCTCGTTGGTAATTTAAATTTGACTATTTTTTAAAAGCAAATCACCACAATTCAATCAAAGAACTTTGATAATGTGTGTTTCCAGCAAGAACATGCAAAATCTAACTATATTAATGATCTTTAACTTTGATGAAACCGTCGGCATCGGTAATTATTGATGCACCATCGGTAATCAACTTTATTTGAAAAGTTCCTACTTTTCCGATCTTTTTGTGGATTTTTTTATTGAGGATCATTAATAAAGTTAGATTTAGCATGTTCTTGGTGGAAACACACATTATCGAAGTTGTTGAATTGAATTGTGTTGATTTGCTTTGAAAAAATCGTCAAACTGACGGGGTTTTGGTAATTATCGATGAAACCGTCAATAATTGTTCCAGCAACCACATGGACTCCTAATATGGATTAGCAATGGTTTCATCGGTAATTACTGATAACCCGTCGGTAATCAACTTTGTTTGAAATTTTGTAACTTTTTCCAAACTTTTTGTGGATTGTATTGTTGAGGATTATTAATAAAGTTAGATTTAGTATGTTCTTGGTGGAAACACACATTATCAAAGTTGTCAAATTGAATTGTGGTGATTTACTTTGAAAAAATGATCCAATTTAAATTACCGACGGGTTTCGATAATTACCAATGAAATCGTCGACATCGGTAATTACCGATGCACCATCGGTAATCAACTTTATTTGAAAATTTTCCAGTTTTTCCAAACTTTTTTGTGGATTGGATTGTTGAGGATTATTAATAAAGTTAGATTTAATATGTTCTTGGTAGAAACACATATTATCAAAGTTGTTGGATTAAATTGTGGTGATTTGCTTTGAAAAAATGATCCAATTTAAATTACCGATGGGGTTTTGGTAATTATCGATGAAATTACTAATATGCTTGATTTCCAATGAATCATTGGTAATTGCTGATTTTTTGCCATTGGTAATTGCCAATTCTTTTAAAAGTGTTATGAATCATTACAAATTAATACACCTACTTTGATAATGTATATGTGCACCAAGAATAAATGATTATTCCAACCAAAATTCTTTACTCACATTAATATCGTATTATCACTATTATCGAATAACATCTCTGTAACAGTAAAAAAACATACAAAATACTGAGCACACAATGCTATTTTACCAAAATAATACGACAAATGACTTTTTCAACAAAACAATACATGAAACCAACGACTTTTTTACCAAATCACACATTAAGCATCTGGGCTACTAATTACATTTTTACAACATGCATAACACTCGCATACCGCAACTAAAAGGATAACGAAACTACACATACATAGTAAGATATACCGAATAGCATACCCCCAGGGGCTTAATATAGCATAGAGAGATTTATGGTCCAGATGTTGAATGTTGATGTTGGTTGGTAGTGCTATCAAGCGATATGGCGGCCGAGCAAGATCGTCTACTGTAACCAATCTGTTTACACCTCCCGCATCTATATTGAATACGCTCCTCTCCTTGACACTGAATCCATTTCTTTCTTGGTCTTCTTGACTGTTGGCCAATCTCAGGTGGAAGTACAAGCTGATTTATGACATCATCTGGAGCATGTCACTGACATTTATCTCCAGTCTCTGAATATGCATCACGGAGAGACTCAACTGAGTCATGCGCCGAGCAAAGGGTATATGGAGAAATATATCGATACTTACATGCTGCAATTGCTTTAAAAAAAAAAAAAAAAACACACACACACACACAAAAACAAAACCTAGAGAACTATGGTAGCAAACCACCTCAAAACCTGCTTGAAATTTTCTCATGATTAATTGTGCAACAGCATTTTATTAGTTTGAATATCAATCCAATTTTGACAATAAAAGATTTGTAAAACTTCTAAATTGTCCCAAATTAGTCTTAAAATTTTAAATTCACTCAACATTTTCAAGTCATTTTAAAATTCCTATTAAAAATGTATGGAAAATCACAAAGGAGTCCAGAAATTACGTAGTCATGAAGCCCGAATAAATTATTAAAAAACAAAGATGATTGAAATCGTCAAATGTAAATAGTGTAACAAATTATTTTTTCCATTTGTTTCTTCCACCTTAACTCATGCCTATTGGCCAAATTTCTTTGATGGCTGTAGACAATTCATAGCATCTTCAAATTAAAAACAAATGGTGATCGAAGCAAGGTGTTTTTTTTAGAGGACCATATTTGGTTATGGTGCTAAGCTCTACTTTTGACAATGTTGATTAAAAAATTTTGCAAACATGCATGAATAGTTAGTTTTTATCATGAAATAGAATTTTAAAAAATACATACTGCAAGTACATAATCAACAGAGTGACAAACATAAGATTAATTCTTGCATTAGTCAACAACATGGTACCATTTCATCCACTTAAACCATAGAGCCTTATCTAGACTCACAATACCTCGCATTTCAAATTAATTCTTCCAGCACAAAATATTTCGCAAAAGGATAATAGTAACAAAATTTTATCTTCTTTTTTTTCTATATATATATATATATATATATATATAATTTTTCTCAATTGCAATCCAATGAACATAAGTTCTTGCTACATCTAATAAAATTATGATTTAAAAAAAAAGACCAAAAAATTAGCTTTGATAAGAAAATGTAATACATAGAAATTAGTTTATCCAGATATGATAGCACTTGGACTTTGGAGAGTTTGATAACCCCATCCTCCTCTGTCTCCTCCATTAGTTGGTGGAAATATTTGCATATTAGCTTCAGGGACTGCATTTGAACCATGACACAAATATTTTAGAGTACAAAACAAGAAAAGGCCCAAGCTAAACTACAACTATGTAAAAGAAAAACTGAGCCACTTAAAAGAATTAGAGATTAAACCTCATACACTCATAGTGGTACTCTTTTCTTTTTCTTCATTAACAACAGCCTATCCACCAAAAAAGTTGCAGAAACATAAATTACTCGTTCCAGATAATAAAAGGAATGGTTACATACATATGCGTACTTCAAGCAAACTTGGTATAAAGAATAAAATGCAAAAACTGACTAAGTAGATTACTCTTACAACCAATTAACTAGTCAGATATGGTTTCGTTATAAATTATATCAGCTAACTGTAAACTTTATTTTCTAAAACAGGGGCAGTAGTTGCACACGATTGAAAAAAATAATAATATGTTAATATATTAAATTTCTTTCTAAGAGGAAACCAAAATCTCTCAATTTGCATGGCTAAACAACTTCAGCTAGAGACAAAAATATGAGCATCTGATTGTGAATTTTCATTTTGTCAGGGATGAAATTGCCTGCATGTAAGGTAGGGAAAGGAGGATCTTCTTTTTCAACCTTTAGAGGGACAATCAAGATCAATACCGAAAGGGATGTATATTAGATTTTATGGTTTCTATTAGATTTTAATAGATTTTGTCACATCATCATTTAAGTGGATCAATATGGCACATGGAAATATACACAAACACACGCGCACGAAAGCAAGCCTAAAACTGTGTATTAATATTTAAAAAAGGAGGAAAAAAAAAAAAAAACCTTAATTCACTCGATGGTCGCCTTTCTCGATTCAACCTTCCACTTTGAACACACCACCTAGTTAATTTTATTTATATATTGTTTGAAGTTTGATTTAATTTCAAAAATATCGATTGTTTTTTTAATTTTTAAAAATCACTTTTATTATTTCATTCACACTTCTTATATTAATATCATTCAAATTATTATAAGATTGTAAATTTCAAATTTTAAAAGATTAAATTGTAATTGATGTAAATTTTAAAGGTATAAATGAAATAGATCCTAGACAAAAGCCATTTCTGCATGAGCTTCCAAAGCTTCCACCTTTGGAATTGCGAATTGCACAACCATGGTGGCGCTTGTAAAGCCTCCTCTCCATCATAAGATTTCTAGACTCACTTTTTTATTATTATTATTATTATCATATTTTTGAATAAGAATACATTATCAACAAACAAAATCATATACATCCATCTTTATATAGAGCAAATTTAACCTCGTGACTAGCATCAGCTATGCTAATAAATTAATCCGTTTTGAAGTGAGCAAGAGAGTTCCCATTTGCTCGAAAAATGCGAAGCTTCATTGGCCTCTCTAAAAACCCACCACAAGCAAAATACCTTATTTTGTTAACGACATTTTCACATTCTCAACTGCATTTTGAGTTGGCCTTATCCAATAACATTTTTAGAGTCAGATTCACATATAATTAATATCCACTGCTCTTGAGATGATAATTCAAGCGCATTAAATACAGCAGTCGTTGTTGCCAGCAATGCAAAATTTGTCAAGATATGAAACCATGGCTACTTAAATGCAAAAGAAATTCAGCAATGAGTCTAATAGAACATCGTAGAGTAGGGAAAGAAGCAGCAACATTAATCTTAATAACACCCATCCTAGGAGGCTCCTAAACAACCTAAAATTTAATTGAATGATTAGTATAGTCTTCAACATGAGAATGAATTAAATTCTTAAACTCTCAAAATCTCCTTTCAATCCTCAACATCTCTTTGATCCTTGAATGACGTATCCATTATGAACTATCTAATTCTTTACTTGTCAAACATGATCCCACTTGATCATAAAAATATTATGTGATAAAAGATCTTTCCCCTAATCCAACGTTTGGAGAGAGAGAGAGAGAGAGGAGAGGAAGGAGGAGAAGAAGAAGACCCATTATACAATCAACAACCTGGATTACAAAACCCTTTTATTACTTTCTATTACTTAAATTTATTGATTCTTCTTTTTCATTCACATTAAAGGAGCCAAGACACAAGTGTTAAATGGGTACCAAAAGAAAAATTAAAGTGCCTGCACTTGAATATAAGAAAATATTATAATCCAATTTCATTATTTAAACTAATAAGAAAATGGTAGAATCTAATTCAATTATTTAGAATAGCATAATCCAATTCTATTATTTAAAATAGCCAAAAAAAAAAAAATATTATCCAATGTCATTATTTAAAACATGTGTTTTTTTTAATCACTTCAATAATTTCTAATAATATATATATATATATATATATATAATCTCAAATTCACAACCTAATAAATATGTTGAGGCAGCCTCACTTCACTAAAACAACATGTATTTGTACTTGTGCATACATATATTGCTTAGTTAAGTACTCCTTGTACTAATTTTTTGAAAGAAAAATTATTGAGTCTTGTTATTTAGTATCATCGATCACATTGACTTGCTTATATTGTAACACCCTGTTCCGAACAACATCGAAAATTTTTTTTCTCGTTGATCGAGATTGATTGGGTTTGACTGTCATTGACCGAGAAGGGTCAAAATTTGACTTTTTGATCCAGATAAAATTTCTCTTTGACTGGGGTATCGTTGCAAAGTATGCATCTACCCGAGTGTACAGACTAGTTGCACGTAAAAAATGGAGCTATAGTTTGAAAGATATGAGCAAAACAAGTTGAGGTCCGAACTGTTCAAGGGGTGCCGGAGTTGACTTTTTGTTCGTGCAAAGTTGAGCTTTGACTCATACGGTTGTGAAATACTCATTGATATGAGTTTATAGACTAGTGGCACATCCGAAACGGATATGTGATTTACAAGTTATGGATCTGCAAAGTTTTTTTTAATACTATATTATTTTAATATTATTTTATATATATATATATATATATATTTATTTTCTTTTTCTTTTTTTCCTTTTCCCCCAAGTGGAAAATTTCCCCACAGGCTTCTTCTTCCTTCTTCTCCTTCTCTCTTCATTTCTCCTTCCTGTCAATCTCTCTCTCTCCCTACTGCATCTCTTTCGGCCACCGTACGGCTACACGCGCTGGACGACATGGTGGCCCATGGCTGGACGAGTTCGGGCGCCGAGTCGCCTGCTGGTTGGCCGATGGATGCACTGGGATTATCGCCCAAAGCCAGCAGTCGGTGAGGTGGTGGTTGACCGGTTTTTCGAAGGCCACTGGTCCCGTGATTGGTCCTTCCTCCTAGATTTTGACCCCCTGATTCCAAAAATAACCTCCATTTGTCTAAATTTTGAGCTGTTTGTGAGATAGAAGAGGGGAAAGTTCGGCCGAAACCTTCCGTCCACTTTTCAGCCACCTCCGGTCAAGTTGAGTCCAATGGACATTGGTAACGTATACCTTGTCCCCTTAGCTTTCCATTGACACCTTATTTGCGAATTTTGGATACTGTTTGTGTTAGTTCCCCAGGTACCGAGTATTATTTATCCGAATAAAATATTAATTTATTTGATCATGTATAATATTGTTATTCTAGGAGCACGTGTGAGTCATAGAATTGATGCTATGGAGGATTTTGGTTGGATTGCATACTCGAGGTGAGTGACCCACCTTCAAACTTAATTTTTGGATGTTAAATTATATTTATTTTGTGATAATTAAATGTTTGGATTTAATATTTATGTGTTAAATATTTAGTAAAATTATATTTGGAATTTTGATGGTACAATTTAAATAAATTGAAATGTATATGTGTATTAAAGCATAATTTGATTTTGACAAATTATGGAGATTTTATTTTTATGAAATTCAATTTTAAAGAAATTGTGATTTTGAATTGTTGTTGAATTTAATTGTGAATTTATTTATGTTTTATAAAAGTGTATTTATATATTGATGAATTGTAGAATTTAATTATATTTTGAATTTTGAGGAACTGAAGGAATATTTATTTTAAATTATTGCTAATTTCATTGATGGATTTGAAATTGATGGAATTTATACGATGGATTTATGATGATGATTTATAAAGGAATTGTGGAAAGTTTACAGGTTTAATTGGATGGAATAAACCCGATGGTATTTATGAAGTTTTGAGATATGAAAAAATATATTGATTTTATGATTTTTAGATACACCATACATGTACTGGTGTTCTGAATACATGGATATAATTAACGCACAGGTGGATGTGGTGAGCATGCAGGTGGGTGTGGATAGCGCACAAGTGATTTATGGGGTTGTCCTGTGGTTGCCATCGGACGAGGGTAGGCCGCCCCTCCATGGCCGGGACGTTTGTTTGCAGTGGCACGGTGGGACACCATGTGACTGTATACCGGTTTCTCTCTTTAACCTCCTGTTTGACAGTGCTTGGGACGCTAGTTACCGTTGGCGCCACTGGTATATAGTGGGTGTATCATATTGTTTTCACGACATAATTTTAGTTATACAATATTTTAGAATTTTATTTAAATTAAAATATTTTTAATAGTGTTTTATAAATTAAATTGTTTTGGTATTCTAAATTGAGTTCTATTGTTAATTTTGGTTTTATTTTATTTATTTAAATATTTCTTGAATCATTTTTTGTTAATGTAAATTTTATTGTGTTTTCGTATTAATTGTTTACAATATTTTATTTCCAATTTAATATTTGTCATTAGTCTTTATTTTTTTATAATTATTTCTCACTAAAATTTTTGGATTATTAATTTATTGTTTTTTATTTGCAAATTATTAATTAAATATTTTCTAGATTTTTGGGGCATAAAATGTTGGATTTTGTGAAAATATTTTAAAAATGGAACTTTTCAAATTGAGTGAATTGTGAGGGTTTTGAGGGAAAATATTATTTTTAATTACCTATTATTTATTTACTTATTTCTTATTAATAAATTAACTAAGTTATTTACCCTTTTATTCTTATTATTGTATAGTAGATTGGATCACTCACTGAGATGATTAGCATTTCACGTTTTTAAATTCCGTTTCCTTAGGCCTAGGTTAGTCAACGTTGATCGTCTTGGAGCGAGCTCGATGTCTTGGTTCATTGCTGAAAGTCCAAGAGGCTTTTCCTTTTCTTTCTATCTTGTATTATTTATTTTTATCTTGTATTATATTAATTTCATATTCAATTGTAGTGGATAAAGCTCTGTATACTATTTGGATATTTATTTATTTAATTATGCACTGGTTCCCTGTTAATTATTGAAGTGCTGAAATTTGTGATAAAACTTTGTAATAAGATGGGAGGAATAAGATGGTGTATATAGAAGTGTATTTTCAGTGCAGGAAAATTGTGGTAAGTCCAACCCTTAGAGAAGGTTCTGCTGGATTTTCCATTAGAGGGTCCAGTAAGGTTTCCCTGGGATCAAGATTTGTCTGGGGTTCCGGTGAGGGATCTTGGACTGGTCCTGACATATATGGCAATTTTAATTGGGATATTTAATTTTATTATTTTTTATAATAAAATTTTAAAAGTGAACTCTTTGTAATAGCCATTTACATTAACATGTAGCATGTAAATTCTACTTCTAATCATTCATTAATAGCGATAATAGCATTTTTAAAAATTATTCTTGTATCCTAAAATGGCAAATTTGGATTTTTTCAACATTGAGTTTCCTAAAATTAGTAAGCCTCTCGAGGGAATGAGTTTCATTTTTTTAAATTATAATTGGGATTTTTGTGTTTTTGTTTTTTTTTTCGGGGTGGTGAAGCATATTCTTATCTTCCACCACCTTAGGAATCCTCTCAAGACTCCCCAACTTCATAAAATAATTATGAAAAGTATAGTAAAACTATAACTTTTAGGAAACTGACAATGTATTCAAAAACATAATTAATATACCTACGATATACCTAAAGCTATCAAGTGGTGCACTGTGAGATCCCACATCAGTTGGAAAGGGGAACGAAGCATGCCTTATAAGGGTGTGGATATTTTTCCCTTGTGAAGCATTACGTGGTCTTATAGAGACTCATAGAAAACCGTAAGGGGTAGGATTGAGCTCACCATCTAGCTTCCAAAGTGGACAGTATCATGGTTAGGCCAGGGAGATCCAGGCCAGTGGGACTGGTAGGTGAAGGGATGGGACCCCTAACCACTATGACGCGTTTTAAACCCGTGCGGACGAGACCCAAAGTGGACAATATCACATAGGGGTGGACTGGGATGTTACATGCACGGTATCTCAAAACACTACTACATAGTAAAATGAAAAAGAACCTGTAGAATGAACCAATCTTATGACCTTTAACATTCTAAACACATCATGGCAATACACAAACCTATCTTATGACCTTTAGCATTCTAAACACATCATGGCAATAAACAAACCTATGGGATAAACAGATAAACATACTTCACGACCCTTAGTGTATAAAAGATATTGTGACAATAATAAACCTGTACAGTGAACCCACTTTATGACCTATAGTGTACTATAGACATCGTGGCACACCTGCGCATTATAATATAATACTAAATAAATATACTAGTACTATATGATACATAAATTAAAAAATAACAATGCATATTTATAAAATAATATTTTCAGGTTTATACTTTTTTATTTTTCCAACAATATAGTACCATAAAGCATAATTTAATATTCAAATCCAACCATTTATTCAAATATTCTAAAAATTTCAAATCATCATTGCATGCTAAAACATAAATACCAACAGTGAAATATATATAACCATAAACTATTTTAAGTACTTAAAAATATAAAACACTTAAATATACTTAAAAATATAAAATTTCCAATCCGCTTTTTCAAAATAATTATTTTTCAAAAGGTTTAAAATAAAGTTTAATTACGAAAATATTTTAATAGCAATATTTACAAGTTCATTATAAATTCATTAGAATTTAAAATCATTAAAAATACTATCAAAAATCATATGAAATTATAACATATATATGAATAAATTAATATTTATATATAGATAAAATAAATATTTAAATCAAACCATATATATTGTACCAGCATGTGCAAAACTATTTGAAAATATAACCACTCACAAGTATCGCTAATGCTCACTCCTACTCTTCTGCAGGGTCACTTCTTGATTCAATACAGGTGTCTATAATATAATCATTGGTGCGTATCAAATGTCTTAAAATATTTTTTACAACTATAAAATTACATAAATTAGATATCGAATAGTCCAATTATATAACAAACCCTTTAGATTTGATATCCAAAATTGAAGTTTTTCATCCAAAAGCCAAGTTTATGAAATTAAACATTCTAATAGATCCTACTAATATCTAATTACACAAAATCAATTCTAATTTTATCCTAAATTATTCAAACACAGTCTAATTTTATCCAGTATTTAATTAATTAATTCAAAAATGAAAAAATTATCAAAGAATATCTAAAATTCATAAATTTTATATCAACCAAAAGCTCAAGAGATGATAAATACAATGGTATGCTCACCTAGTCCAAAAGTGTCATTGGTGGCTGAAAAAACACACTAAAAGATTTAATCAAACTTCTAGTTGATGGATCTCTCAAACGGTGAGGAATATTGGCAAACAGAGAGTGCCAATTGATTCAAAGGGTTCAAAAATGGTGGATAAGGAGTATGGTTCGATATAGAATGGTCGAAAAGTGGCCAAACTATCGTAAGACCCATAACTCACCATCGCCAGCTTTAGGTCGCCGATCTCAACGTGTCCATTGGCCAACTAGCTGGAAAATTTGTGGTCGAGATTGCCTCGACCGGCTTCCACAACGGCCGATGCATATGGCACTAAGGTGGTAAAAAATTTGATCAAAACCGGCTTAACCCAGTTGTTGCTCAAACAGGTTTGGACCGATCCAATTCGGGTCTCTGTTGGGTTTGCTAGGTTTTTCGAGATTTTGGAATTTTTTAGATATTTTGGTAAGTTTTTAATAAAGGGCATGGTTCCTCATGTATATATAAGTCTCTAGTTTACTAACAGATAAAAATTTCAAACTAGTTTGGACACTAATATAATATCGATGTTTGAAAATTTTCAGAATAATAAATTTTCAGCCATAACTCAAAATTAAGTATATTTCCAGTTTATAAACTTATATCGATGTATTCTACACTATGGTATACTAGTCAAACAAAAACCTTAACCTTATAAAAAATCAAATATGGGATTAACAAATGATCTAGTTAGTTAAACTCAATTAAAATTTTAAAATTTAAGCATTTTTTGGAACGAGATATTAGATTAAAACCCCTTTTTCTCCAATAAATAATCCACCAAATGCAATGAAAATCAAAACAAAATCCCATATATAAAAATATGAAATCATCTCTAGCAAGGCAAAGAAGATGGGAGTTGAAAAAGTTGAATCAATAACTATTGGTTTCGAAAGTTGAACAGGTAAGGAAAAGAATAGAGGGACCTACCAAAGTGGAGAAAGTTAGAGGGGATGAGGCAAGCAGAGTCGCGAGAGAGAAAGAGTTGTCCTGTTGATTTTTTTTTTAAATTAAATAAAACTAAGGTAATATAGAAATTGTACAAATTTAATAAGCGTTTATATGGACATTTCAAATAGATGTAAAAATAATTTTAATGTTAATTCCACCCACCTCTTCTTAAATACAGTATGTTAATTCTATTAATATTGAAATTTCAGTGTTAATTTTAATGTTAATTCCATGTACTTCGATCTCAATTCCAATCCCATCATCAAATACGGCATAAATAAGATAAAAAAAACTCTTATGGATTAGAAATTTGATAGTCCTTAGATACAAAATTGTGTAAAATTCACGTATAAAATTCACATGACAATTTTTGTATCTAAAAAACTACGAAATCCTGAAGCATACATTTTTTGCTCCTAAGTGAGTAAAATGATTGAGGAGACATGCTGCCCGCCTGCCTCATAGTACATTCGCCACTGATCATGTCCGACGCACAGCAGCTTCGTAAGTGTGACCACCTGTTTCTTTCTTGGTAAATCAGTGACCACTGCCGACCATTTCAATAATTTGAAGAATGTGCATTCAATACGGTCCACAAAATTAATAAACATATTAATAATTAAAAAAAATAAAAAATAAAATAAAAGAGTAACCGGACAAAGTTGGCCCAATTGAAGAAACGACGTACACATATTGGTGACCTAATGAATTCTCCATATCTATGTGCTCTATTCCTTTTCCTTGTCAAGTGCATATATATATATAAGTTGTATAGAGCTTAATTATTTCTTAGGCATAATAGATTAAATAATTCTATTGCTACACTAGTATTTAGTGTATGAATAACATTAAAATGTCAAAAGTTGACTTATCTAAATTTATATTAAAATATTAATCAATTAAATAATAATAAATATATATTTGATAAACTAAATAGTACATATAACATTACTAAAAATATACCAGATTTCTTATATGATTTTGGTTTGTGATTCAGTACACCACCATGGAAATGATATCAGAGAAATTAATTAGAGAAGTGGCAATATAATTTGATCAAGGCACGTTTATTTATTCCATATTCACTTTTTTTAAATCAAAAAAGAATGGTGTTGTTTATGGGTTAATATATAAATATCAGTGTAGCAAATTTTGAATTCAATCTCTGATAGACAGCCCACTGATTAATATAGCTACATACTTGATATACGTACATTTTTTGTTGTTTTGTTGAAAATTATTGAGAATTGGAAAAGCCTAAAAGGAGAATCACGTGGCTATTCGACTCAGCTCGAAACAAGAAGACAACCTTGTCATTGTCAATCAAACATGTGAAAGCTGATCTTAATTTTGGAGCGAATGATGGGTTGCACAGTGGCTCGCCTTGGCAAGGATCACATGGAGAAAAGATCACATGTGGGAAAGAGAGATAATTAAAGTAATGATTTTTTTGGCTGAAAGTTTTAAAATAATGAATTGTCAAATAATAGCGGCAACTTTTCATTACCTTTTTTTTTTTTTTTGGTGGGAGGTGATTCTGAACAGTACTTTTGCCAGTCAGTAGGAAATACTGTTTTTATCTTTATTTTTGATAAATTTAAAGTTTTTTTTTCCCCCCCTTCAAATTTAGTGTATCCTCAGCCGCTTTTCATTCCCTTTTTTTTTTTTTTTTTTTTGTTTTTTTTGTGGGAGGTGATTCTGAGCAGTACTTTTGCCAGCTAGTAGGAAATACTGTTTTATCTTTATTTCTGATAAATTTAAAGTTCCACACCGGCAATCCCTCCCCTTCCCCCCCCCCCCCCCCCCCCCCCCCCCCCCCCCCCTTCAACAACTATATGGATTGATAAATTCTTCTACCGCCTTAGGATTAGGAATATGGACCGGCATGCTTTTAGAGATAAATGTCAGTATTTTTTAAATAATAATTAAAGTTCAAATCAAATCCTCCAAAATCTAATATTAAAAAAACAAATATAGGTGGCTATTTAAAAACAATATCATCCAATATTTCTATTATAACATTGTTAAGCTGATATGGTTAAAAAGGGAAAAAAAAAAAAATAACACTGTAAAGATGATTGTTGAAGGTATGCTAAATACGACTCAATTAGAAAATTAAGATAATATTTATCAGGTATATAATTTTTCTTAAAAAGAAAAAAAAAGCAGATTAATATTAGACAAGAACATTGTTAATTGGTTTTTATTTTGGAGTTTAGTCCATTAAGTGAATATTTATACCATATGAATAGCAAAATTTTCTAACTCCAATGCCATATAGATCATGATTCACTTTTCATTGAAGATTCTTTTGCATCTTCAATGGCGACTTGATTTATGAAAAAAGCATTATTATTTGATATTGGTATTTGTTGGTATAGATTGATGAGCTTATGGAATAATTTTTCATCAAATTTATCTATTAAATAATATGATAATCTATTTTTTTATTCATTTATACGTTTAAGAGTTTACTTATTTATTTTTTCTTAATATTACAATAATTTTTTCCATATAAATGTTTCAAACCTATAACATAATAGATGTGAATAATTTACAAATTGAACCAACCAACTTAACCATTTATTCATATTTAGATTGGAAAAAATATTATTTTTCATTATGTTTTCCTATCACGCAATTTAACTGGCAATCCAATATGAATATTTTTTCCATATTAGAATTTTAGTTTTAAAGCCAAAACATAACAAACACAGCCAATTAACATTTATCATGTTAGCAATAAGTTATATTATGAACAACACTAATAATAACAAATAAAAAACTTCTTTAGATTATATTATTTTTTTTCAACTAATAATATATTGATACATTGGTATGATGATGTATCATTTGGTAAATTTTTTTTATAAAATTTGGATTCTCATAGCGTTGCTGTTATCATTGTGGCAATAATACGAGGGGGATAAAATAATATATATTTCTAAGATAATTATCTTTTAATAATATTTATAAGTAAATAATAAAATAAATTAAGATCAAAGAAATTAAAAACAAAGTTGCTGTTAATAGATTTAGAGATTATGAAAATGCTGATTGTCATTCCAAACATACCTGTAGAGTTTCCACCATTACACCATCAATAGATAAGATTTTTGAATGAGAACAAATTGAATTTGATTTTTTATAAAGAATATGATATTTAATTATAAATATTATTAACAGGAAATTACCATGGAAATATATTATATATTATTTAAAATATTTTTCTTTTAAGAGTAATTTAATAGCAATTCAATTTTGGATAAAAATATTTTATTAATTAATTTTTAATTTTAAACTATATAAGAAAATTAGTACCCCATCAAGGACTAATGTGATTATTTCAAATTAAAAGTAAAGATATGAAACAATTCTAACCATTTGATCTGAAAAGCTGGTGTGGCAAACTTTTATTAAGCAAAATTGAAACCTCCATTAAAAAATTTGAATGGAGAGGATCCTTGATGAGAATCTCCCCGAGCCCGTATAACCGACAATCTGCTGGGGTGCTGATCCTATACGGATGAAGACTGAGTGGATTACTAGAGCTCAAGCTAAGAGGTTTAAGAACAACTTGGGAGCATTTATACAGGGAGTAGTTTATTCTCAAAAGAGCTTGTCCATACCTGAAGATACAAAGTCTGTTCTAAGCTTCCGAGTGATAGAAGCCGATACGGACCCAGGTAGCTGTTTTCGTGCAAATTTGGACTCCAGGCGGCAAGGAATGGTTCCAGCACTTCATGAAATCAATGAATATCATTAAGGGGACAAGCAATTCAGCCAAGACAGAATCAAAAACATCTAAAAAGGTATTGTATGGACACTATCTCAATTTGGCCAAAAATGTGCTGTTTAGCTGTTGACTTTAACTTTTCTTCTTGTTTGACTTATTCCAATCAAAAGGCAACGTGTGGGAATCATTATTAGTCATATTTGGCATCCTAAATGGCATATAGAAGCTACTTTGGAGCCCAAACAAGCTGGAGATTGGTCAAAGATACCTTAGTAGTCAAACTAGTCAACTAGTTTCCTAATTTGATTTTGACTTTTTGTTTTAGGAAATTAGTCTTTTATTTGGTTTCTATTTAT
The DNA here is from genome assembly GCF_031755915.1 of Ziziphus jujuba. NCBI lineage: Eukaryota > Viridiplantae > Streptophyta > Magnoliopsida > Rosales > Rhamnaceae > Ziziphus > Ziziphus jujuba. The sequence goes on along the minus strand of NC_083387.1, from coordinate 11,065,931 downwards.
TTATTTGCTGGACAACTCAACTTAGAGAAGTTATTATCTTATTATTTTCATTGTAAATTAATTAATTTTTAATTCAAAATAAAGAAATTAATTAATCCAAATTAGATTAGGAAATGAGGTGAATTTTGGCCAAGCTAGGTTTCCTATTCTTTGGTGGCCAGTTTTACCTAGATAATGAGGGTTTTATTTTGTAAATTTTTAGTCTATTTAAGGGCTTGTTTTATTAATAATATTCAATACCTTATTCATACAGAAAATTATTTGTGAGATTGAATTCTCTTTGAACACCTAAAACACCATTAGTAAATGAGTGTTTTAGTTTTTACTTATCAATAGGATATCCATCACCTATTATGGCATCTTCAATATAACAAGGTTTCTAATCATAGGTTGGTTAAGGGTTAAGGTGACCATGAGAACTTGAACATAATTAGATTCGGACTAATATAATACGGGTTTAGCAGTGAGTCGACCTAGGTTTGTATCATTTGGTATCACAGCCAAATGTTGTTCAGGTTTGATCTATCTTTATTTGATTTATTTGTTTTTGTGTTAATCTAAAATTTTAGCATTAGGTTAAGGTTGCATCCATCTCATAAAATTCAGCATCTTAAAAAAAAAAAAGGAAATTCCTAGTCAAATTAGGATTTCCTTGTTTTATTGTATTTTTGTTTCCTAGTTTGTTGGTTGTCTTTTATCTTTGTTCTTAGTAATTTAGTTTATTGTTGATTTTTCTTTGCTTTTTTGATCTTAAATATTTTCATTCATATATTCAAAAAAAAAAAAAAAAAAAGAAGAAGAAGTGTGTTTGCTGCAACATATATAAATTTACAAAAAAATTACAAATTTGTATTTTGTTGTTGGTGGTCACGGGTTTGGTAGTTTTTGGTGTTGAAATTGCACTTTTTTTGGTGTTGATTGTGCTACTGGAGTTGTTTTACATTATTTAAGTAAAAATTTTAAGAAGAAGAAGAAGAAGAAGAACAAGAAGAACAAGAAGAAGAAGAAGAAGAAAAGCCAAATAAAAAAAAAAAAATCGGTTTGTTGAATTTGGTGTTGGAATTTGTTTGCTGAAAATTTCTTTGACCCGCTGAATTGTTGGTTATCTATTCAATATTTGGAGTTGCTGGAGATTTATTTTTTGCTGCTGGATATTTAAACTTTGGGTGCTAAAACTATTAGATTAAAATTAGTTAAAGGATTTGATACAAAAACTTGAATTACAAAGGACAAAAAGCAACAATTATTCCTTATTTTTGTCCAAATTGATTCTTGTTCGTGTTTAATTTCTTTTTCTAAATTTTTATTCTTTAATTCTTAATATCCTACCATCTGGTCCATTTCTTATTTATTCCAAAATTTGCTTTACCAAATTGCCTTATTTTTGGTTAGAAAAGCCGAGAATTAGGTGTTCAAAATTCATTTGGTATTGCTTGTTTTTTGCTACTGTTTTATTGATAAGTCTAACTAAAATATACTTGTAATCTAATTATTGTTTTGTGGGTGTTTTATTCAGAACTTTGAGATAATTCTTTGAGTGAAAAAAGGCAAGAGTGTGTGAGTTTAAAAGAGGGTAAAGAGCCGAAAGTAGTGTGAAAACACGAGTGTCGAGACCTTAATTGAGTGAAACATGTAAGGGAGTGATTTTGGTGAGGTCCTATTTTATTTTTGTATTATTCATACTAACATGTTAGATTCAAAGTTGAGAAGGGGAAATCCACCACTAAGAATTAATGAAGAAGAATCCATAGGATTCAAAGGTGAATCCCAAGCTACGAGAAGTGGTGAGCAAACGGACATGAGAGCTATCTTGGAGCAATTACAGCTGATGAATACTCAATTTGACCATATAAATCAAAGGATGGATAGATTAGAAACATCCCAAAGAATGCCGAATACAAGATTTGATACTCATGGAGGCCGAGGACGAGGTCGAGGAGGTCGAGGCCGACTTAGAGAGGAATTTTAGGAAGGTAACTTTGAAGATGACTTGGAGGAGGAGTTTGATGAAAATTTTTCACTCCAAGGAAGTCAAAACCATGGGATGTCAGCAAGGAATGAATATGATGATCTTGGAAATATCAAGGTAAACATACCACCTTTCATGAGAAAAAGTGATCCGGAGGCTTACTTAGAATGGAAGGAGCGTATGGAGATGATTTTTGATTGTTACAACTATTCGGAGGCCAAGAAAGTTAAATTGGCAGCAATGGAGTTTGGACGTTATGCACTCCAATGGTGGACCAATGAGAAAAATATCCGAAGGAGAGTAGGTGATGAATTGATTACTACTTGGCGATAAATGAAAAGAGCCATAAGGAAACGATTTGTACCAACTCATTGCCATAGGTTGCTACATCAAAGGTTACAATCCTTATTACAAGGAGATGGAGATGCTCATGATGAGGTTGAGTATGAATGAAGATAGAGAAGCAACCATGGCAAGGTTTTTAGGTGGTTTGAATCGTGAGATAACAAATCAATTAGAATTGCAACAATATATGGAATTGGAGGAGATGTTGCATGTGGCTATTAAAATTAAGCATCAATTTAAAAGGAGAGGTACAAGCTCATGGTTTGGAGGAGTTTCAAGTAGCTGGAGGTCAAATCCAAGTGCTTGGAGAAGTAATCCGACCTTTGAAGTAAGACAAAAGCCGAAACTTGGAGAAGAAGGCACCACTCGGCCGAAAAGAAAGTCCAAAACCGAATCTGTCCAAGCACACAAAAATGAAGGTAAATATGATTTTAAACCTTCTAGAACTCATGAAATTGTGTGTTTTAAGTGCTAGGGACGAGGACACATTGCCAATTAATGCCCGAATAGAAGGATCATGGTGCTAAAAGGTAATGGTGAACTAGAATCCGAAAGTGAGGAAAGTAGGGGAGAGGCCGAATTGGATTATGAAGAACTTGGAGGGAATGAGCGTGAGGAATCTGAAACACTCCAACCTTCATGGGCTGACTTGAGCTTTGTTGCAAGGAAGGTACTTACTGTATACAAAAATGAGGATCAAATTCAAAGAGAAAACATCTTCCACACCCGATGCGAAATTCAAAGTAACGTATATAGTATGATAATTGATAGTGAAAGTTGTACAAATGTATTTAGTAACATTATGGTTGATAAATTAGGCTTAAAAACTATTAAACATCCAAAACCATATAGATTACAATGGCTTAGTGATAGTGGTGAGATGAAAGTAAATAAACAAGCCGAAGTACAATTCAGCATTGATAAATATGTGAATGTTGTATTGTGTGGTGTTGTACCTATACATGCTGCACATATTTTATTAGGTAGGCCACGACAATTTGATAAAGATGCTATTCATTATGGTCGAGAGAATTGTATTGTTTTTAGATTTAAAGCCAAGAAGGTTAAGCTGGAGCCATTGACCCCGAAGGAGGTTTTTAGAGACCAATTACAAATGCAACAAATGAGGTAAGCGGAAAGGCTCAAAGAGAAGACTAGTATGGCACCAACGGTTTCACCATCCATTCAAGAGGGAAAAGGTGAGCTTGCTGTCCAAGGTAAGTCTTCTAAAACCTAGGTTGAGTGGAAAAATTATAATAAACCAGAGCGTGAGAAATTTGGTGCAAAAGCGAAGAGTGATGTAAAACCCATTGAATCTGTGAATGGGAAGGAAATAGAGAAAAAAGAAAAGAAGAAAAAGAATTTTTATCTAAGATTTTTTAAGGACAAACCTTTGCTAGTTATGATTTATAAAGATGCTTATTTAAAGATGCTTTTATTGTATAGAACTTTTTCTGCATTGTTAAGAGCTTTACTTAATGGAAATTTAAAAATTTGGAAGAGATTAGTTGCTAACTTTAAAAAGTGTAATTTTTGCCATAATGAGTATGCATTTCTAGATTTTGTTATGATAGTGTTTGACCCAGGAGATTTGGTTTGGTTGCACTTACGAAATAAGAGGTTTCCAAAACAAAGAAAGTCAAAGCTTATGGTGCCTGTGGATGGACCTTTTCAAGTTTTGGAGTGGATTAACGAGAATGCCTGAAAACTTGATTTAACAAGTGAGTAAAATGTAACATCCCGTCCCAAAGTACAACGGAAATTTTCCAACTTTGACCGAGGTTGACCGTTGACTTTGACCGTTGATCTTTGACCCAAGGGTCAAAAGTTGATTTTTTGACTCGGATGGAATTCTAGTATGATCGAGGTACCGTTATGAAGTATACATTGTCACGAGTTCATAGACTAGTAGCACGTTGAAAACGGAGCTACGGTTTGAAAGTTATGAGCAAAACAAGTTGAGGTCCAAACTATCCAAGGGGTGCCGGAGTTGACTTTTTATTTATGTAAAGTTGAGCTTTGACTCATGCATGTTTGTAAAGTACTCGTCGATACGAGTCCGTAGACTAGCGGCACATCCAATTTGGACATGTGGTTTGAAAGTTATGGACATGCGAAATTTTTCGAATACCGTAATATTTTAATATTTTTGAATCGGTGAACAGTAAAACACCACGTGTCGCAATCTCAGCCGTTCCTGTGAGTGCACAGTGGCACCCACGTGGTTTTTATTAGGTGAGGTGGGAGAGAAGAGAGAGAGAGGAGAGAGAGGAGAGAGAAGGAGGAGAGAGAAAGAGAGGGGGAGAAAAATCGGTCACCATCGGTTCGCCATCGTCTGGCCACCGGAGGGCCACACGCGCCACCCCACTGCCTCCGCCTCCTCAATTCCGACCGTCCACCCAAATCTCACGCCCACCAACTGATAACGCGCTAGGATCGGAGCGTTTTCCGGCGACGGCCATTTTTCCCCTCCACCATTGGCGACCGCCGTTTGACCCATTTCCGGCCTTTTTCAGGCCACACACCCCAGCCACCCCTCACCACCTCCTCATTTACGGCTAGCCCACTAAATTTCATGGCTACCGGACCTCCGACGAGCCGGGGATCGGAGTATTTTTTGACGAGGGGCCGAAAGCTTCAAACCCAGATTTCTCCCAATTCCAGCCTCCGTTTGCCTCATCGCCGGTCCTGTTGGAACCCTCTCCCTTCGATCTACAAAACCCCAAAAAAAAAACTCAGCCATCGGCCACCGGAGGCTACGGTTTCTGGTGGGTCTCCGCGGCTCGCCGGAAAATCCAGTTCCGGCGAGTACACAGTTGCACCGCCGGTCCCTTCCCACTAATTCCGACCCCCTGAATCCAAATCCGGTATCCTTTTCCTCCAATTCATGACGGTTTGGGAGAATTGAGGCTCTAAAATTCGAGAGCTTTCCGGTGAGATTCCGGCCACCACCGGTCCGATCTTTGAAAAGTAAGACCAGATTCGTAATCCTCGTCACTCAAGCTTCGATTCGGTATATTACTTGTCAATTTTGGTTAACATTTGTGTTAGTCCCCCCGGGTACCGGGTATTATTTGTCTGAATAAAATATTATTTTATTTGACTATGTGTTAATTGTTATTTTAGGAGCACGTGTGGATTGACGAATCGATCCTATGGTGGATCGTGGTTTAATTGTGTGTTCCAGGTGAGTGACCTACCTTTAAAACTATTTTGGGGTGATTAATTATATTTATTTGGTATTAATTTGATATCTAGAATTATGCTCATGTGGTGGAATTTAAATATAATTGTGGAAAAATATTATTTTATATATATATATATATACACCCATTGATGCTAAACGGAAGTTTGGGTTAGTAAGAAATTCTCGATTATTATTATTGCGATTTAATTGTATTTATTACGCATGAGAAATGTGTTTTCATTAATTAATTGTATTTGGATTTTAATATTATTTTTGGGCATGATTTGATTTTAAATATTTTAAGGAAAATATTGGTTTAAGTTTGGTGGTTTCAAATTTTATAATTATGCCCGTGGAATATTAATTGATGGACTTTGTGATACGAGAAAAATTATTTGTATATTGTTATTGGTGGATTTGTACTGGAAATGTTAAAGAAAAATGTGGAAGGTTGAGTTCGAAAAATAGTATAATTCCCACAGTGAATTTTGGAAAAAATTACGTACCTTTTTATAATAAAATTTGGTTATTTATTTTAGACGCACTCATACAGTACTGGTGTTCTATACTGTATATGTGGATGAGCGTGGAAGTTATAATGTCTCCCGTGAGTTGCCATTGGACCGAGGGCAGGCAAGTTTTATATAATGCGCATCAGCCGCCCCCTCCATGGCCGGGATGACGGTTTAAGCAGCGGCGCTGTCGAGACGCCGAAACGACCGTATGCAAGTTTCTCTCTTTAACCCCCCCGCCAGACGGTGCTCGGGACACTGGGTATCGGAGACATCACTAGTATATGGTGTAGTGCGTCAAGTATAAATTTTCAGATAGAAATTTCAAACCCTAAAGTGTTCTAAAATTATTTATTATATTTTATTACATTTTATTTAAATTTGGATCCTTAAATTCTTGTATTTTATTTGAAAGTTATTTGATTAATTATTCCTTGATTTGGGGGCATACGAATAACGGATTTTGTGAAAATGTTTTAAAAGGGGAACCTTTCTAACGGAGTAAATAGTGAGGGGTTTAAGAGAAAATATTATTTTCAATGAATTATTATTTATTTATTTATTTCTTCTTAATTAATCAAGTGTACTATAATTTTCGTTACTATTATAATTGTACAGTAGATAAGGTCACTCATTAAGATGATTAACATCTCATATTTTTAAATTTTGTTCCCCTAGGTCCAGGTTGGGAGACGTTGATCGTCCGGGGTGAGCCCGACGTCTCAGTTCATTGCCGAAATTCCAAGAAGCATTTCTTCCCCTTTTCCTCTTCATCTTGTATTGCTTCTTTATCTGACATTGTATTAATTCCACATTTATTTGTATAATGCTCTGTATACTGTATTGGACATTTAGTTGTTAATTATGCACTGATTTACCGTTATTCATTTGGAGTACTGGAAATTTGTGGAATTATATTGTAGTAACTTGGGAGGAATAAGGGGATGTATATAGAAGTGTGTTTTCAGTGCAGTAAATTTGTGGTAAGTCCAACTCTTAGGGGAGGTTCTGCCGGATTTTCCATTGGAGGGTCCGGTAGGGTTTCCCTGGGATCAGGGCTTGTCTAGGGTTCCGGTGAGGAATTTCGAACGGGTCCTGACATAAAATGTTAGTGCCACATTTAATGTTGCTGAGTTATCTCCTTTTTCTGCAGGTGATGATCTTGATTTGAGGACAAATCCTTTTCAAAAGGAGGGGAATGACAAGAATCCACCCGCGCCCGTACAACCGACAACCCGCTAGGGTGCTGACCCGATACGGATGAAGACCGGGCCGATCACTAGAGCTCAAGCCAATAGGTTTAAGGACAACCTAGGAGCATTTACATAGGAAATAGTTTATTCTCAAAAGAGCTTGTCCATACGCGAAGATACAAAGCCTGTTCTAAGCTTCCAAGTGGTAGAAGCCTATACGGACCTAGGCAGCTGTTTTCTTGCAAATTTCGACTCCGGACAGCAAGGAATGGTTCCAACACTTCATGAAATCAATGAATATCATTAAGAGGACATGGAATCCAACCAAGGTAGAATCAAAAGCATCTAAAAAGGACTTGTATGGACACTATCTCAATTTGGTCGAAAATGTGCTGTTTAGCCACTGACTTTGACTTTTCTTCTTGTTTGACTTATTCCAATCAAGGGCCAATGTGTGGGAATCATTAGTAATTATATTTGGCATCTTAAATGGTATATGGAAGCTGATTTGGAGCCCAAACAAGCTGGAGATTGGTCAAAGATATCTTAGTAGTCAAACTAGTCAACTAGTTTTCTAATTTGATTTTGATTTTTTATTTCAGGAAATTAGTCTTTCATTTGGTTTCTATTTATTTATTTGCTAGACAAATCAACTTAAGAAATTTATTATTTTATTATTTTCATTATAAATTAATTAATTCCTTATTCAAAATAAAGGAATTAATTAATCCAAACTAGATTAGGAAATGAAGTAAATTTTGGCCAAGCTAGGTTTCCTATTCTTTGGTGGCTGGTTTTCCCTAGATAATGAGGGTTTTATTTTGTAATTTTTTAGTCTATTTAAGGGCTTGTTTTATCAATAATATTTAGTACCTTATTCATACAGAAAATTATTTGTGAGGTTGAATTCTCTTTGTTATTTTTGAACACCTAAAACAACATTAGTGAATGATTGTTTTAGTTTTGACTTATCAATAGGATATACATCACCTATTGTGGCGTCTTCAATATTCCAAGGTTTCTAATCACAGGTAGGTTAGGAATTAAGGTGACCATTAGAACTTAAAAATAATTAGATCCAGACTAATATAATAAGGGTTTAGGCGCGAGTCGACCTAGGTTCATATCAATTCTTATCCCACTCAAGATGGATCTAGGAATTTATTGAGGGGATCAAGGTATAGCAAATAAGATTTTAAAGATCGAGTATAGTAAGCAAATAAAGCTCAATTTAAAAGAGCACTACATGTACCAGCCTTTTAACTCGTGGTATTTTGGTTCACAATTTTACATGACTTGTTATACTAGCTTGCAAAACTTTTAATTTTTTGTTTTACGATGAATTAGCTGGTAGTGTAAACCTTTGAAGACGTTTTCATTTTCTTTTAATATATGTGATGAGGGTATTTAAATTATTGATTATGTGCTCTTTAAGATCATATAATTGTACTATGATTGGTGACTTAAGATAAACTCGGTCAACGTGCAAAAAATTTTGATGTATTTTGGGATGGGATGTTGCATAATCAATTAGGCTGTTGGGTGTAGCTTATTTATGGCCAGAAATGGCCAAAAACAGTGAAACTTGAATTGCTAGTGGCCGATCATGCAAAGGGTCTAATTAGTCTGATTCAGATGTCTCACGTATGTGAGTTTTTCCTATGATTTAGGTATTTTCAATTGTTTAATAAGGAACACATTCCCATGTATATATAAGTTTTTGGATCCATTATAGGAAAAAAGCATAGACTAGTTTAGATATAGATAAAAATAATAATGTTTAAAATTTTTCAAAACCATAACATTTTAACCGTGACTCAAAATTAGGCATATACCGCTAATCGAAGAACATGTATTGACAAGTACTACATTATGGTATACAAGTCAAGAAAAAAAAAAACTTAACTATAGAATATGTCAAACTTAGCATCCACAAACAGTTCAACTGATTTATTTTTATTTTGCTAGGTCGGCGGGCTATCATATTAGCATGTTTAACAAACTCTCTCTATATAAAAGTTCACTTTCACATCTTTTATTATTATGTTTTTAGCTACATTAACTTGATGGAACTCATTAACAAAACCATTGGAGAGAATCTTTTTTAAATTCTATTCGTCTATTTGATGCGGCAAAGTTTTTTAGCATTAGACAAAGCAATGGACAGGCCATTGGAGATGCTCTTGCCATATCAAACCTCTTTATCTATTATTACCATGATTATTCCTAATTTAGCAATAAATAAATAAATGTGAGCATAAATATTTTTATCCATTGCTAATTAATTAACTTAAGTTGGAAAACCCTAGCTAATTTACCAACCTGTTCCATATTTATTTTGCTAAGCCACCAAAACAAAAGTGGGTCATTTTTGCCCAAAGCTAGACATTTTTTATGCCCTCTTCGTATCTTAATCTATAAAGAATTTTTTTTGTGCCCTCTCTATACCATATAATTAGTTATATCTCATGAAGAGAAATAAGAAGAGGAAGAGAAATAAGAAGTGGGGAGAAAAGAGAAACTAAAACGGAAAAAAAAATGTTTTGACTATATTGTTCATTAGATGGTAATGAATTTATTAAACTGGTTGTGGTTATTTTTTTCATTAATAGCTTTGAAGGTAGAATTATCGATAAGGACAAGATAAAGAGGGTTACGTTTCTTTCTTTCTTCTTCTTCTTCTTCGTTCTTTTTTTTTTTTTTCTTTTTTTGTTTTTTTGGGTAGTATTTGGGGGCAAAGAAATGAGGAGAAGAGGGAGCTTCAGATTCATTTTGAAGACATGCAGGTCCATGTCTCTCCCATTCCATGGTGGGAAATTATCCTCCGTTCATGTCTCCTCGTTCATGTCCCTTTCCCATTCGCATCTTGGGTCAATTTGGAATGTGACAACCGCAAGGTTTTTGTTAGGGGGAAAACCAAAAAATGTCTATATTGGGGGTAAAATGATGAAAACTGCTCATCATTTTCAAAACACATAATTTTGTCTACTATTCATCTATTCAACTCAGTAAATTATCCATTATACCTGTAATTAAAACCTTTCAATTTTGACAACCATTTGAAATCTTAGAAGAGGAAATAAAGAAGTTCAATCAAGAGTGTTTTGGTAGGAACAAAACCAACAATGTCGATGTGGAGGGTAAAAAGCCAAAAAATGCTCCTTTTTTTTTTTTTTTTTCAAACACATAATTTTACCCATTATCTATCTACTCAATTCGTTGAATTATCCTTATACCCTTAATTAAAATCCTTCAATTTTGCCAACCATCTAATATCTTAAAGGAGGAAACAGTGAAGTTCTATCAGGAGTGTTATGTGAAAATCAAGGAGAGCTCCTGCGATTCTAGACGAAGAAGTTCCAAAATATTATGAAGTCCTGAGATGGAAAAAAAATACTAAATTATATCAACGGGAGATTTTTTTTTTTTTTTTTAAAAAAAGGTCCAACCATAGTTATTGTTAAAGAAAATGGCCTTTTTATTTTTGTTTTCACGATTGTTGAGTTTAGGTTTCGGAGCTTTGATGATGATTTTAAATTTCTTTTTTTAATTCGCTAGAGGAGAATATGAACTAAAAATAAATAAATAAAAATTCAGAAAATCCATTTGAAATTGTTGAATTACCATTTTTTTAAAAAAGTTAAACTAATAAAAGGTGGACTTTCATTTATATTTTTCTGATTTCAAAAGTTTAAACTAATGAAAGGTGGGCTTTTCATTAAATGAAATGAAAAGCTCGTCTTTTATTTATATTTGCTTTTCATTCTATTTATATTTTCTCTAATACTTCCTGTAACACCCCGTCCAGAAGTACCTTGGAAAGTTTTTTTCACATTGATCGAGATTGATTGGGTTTGACTATCGTTGACCGAGAATGGTCAAAATTTGACTTTTTGATCCGGATGGAATTTCTCTTTAACCGGGGTACCATTGCAAAGTATGCATTGACCCGATTCCATAGACTAGTAGTATGTCGAAAACAGAGCTACAATTTGAAAGATATGAGCAAAACAAGTTGAGGTCTAAACTCTCCAAGAAGTGCCGTAGTTGAATTTTTGTTCGTACAAAGTTGAGATTTGACTCATGTATGGTTGTGAAGTGTTCATTGATATGAGTTCATAGACTAGTGGCATGCCCGAAATGGATATGTGGTTTAAAAGTTATGGATCTGCAAAATTTTCTAATATATCACTATTTTATTATTATTTTATTTTATTAATTTCTTTTGCCTTTCTTTTTGTTTCTTTTTCTTTTTCCTTTATTTTTTTGTTTCTTTTTCTTTTCTTTTGAGCACGTGAAAAAGAGGAGGGAAGGGGTACTATTCATCATCCCCTCCCTCTCCCTCTCTCTCTCTCTCTCTCTCTCTCTCATCAATATCTCGATCTCGGTCTCCATCATTTCCGGCCACCAGTGAAGCCCAGTTGTCGCCGAGCTCAGCTACCAAGTTTGGCAGTCGGTTGACCGGCGACGTGCCTAGATCGACGGGTGAAGCCGGTGGCAGCCCATTTTGATTTTTCGGCCACTTCATTGTTTTCCGGCCAACCCAGTCCGATTTCATTCCCTCTTCCTACTATTTTGGACCTCTTGAGCTCAATTTTGAGGTCCATTCAGCTCAATTCCCTGTCGTTTGGGAGACATGACAAGTTGAAGTTCGCCCGAAACCTTCCGTCCACTATCTAGCCACCTCCGGTCGAGTTGAGTCCAACAGAGGTCGGTAATGTGATCCTCGTTTCATTAGCTTTACATAGACACCTCATTTGTGAATTTTGAATATCGTTCGTGTTAAATCCCCTGGGTTCCGGATATTATTTATCTGAATAAAATACTAATTTATTTGACCCTGTGTAATATTGTTATTCTAGGAGCACGTGTAAGTCGCAGAATTAATCCTATAGAGGATCTTTGGTTGGATTACGTGCTCGAGGTGAATGACCCACCTTCAATATTATTTTTGGGTGTTAAATTATATTTATTTTGTGGTAATTAAATGTTCGGATTTAATATTTTATGTGTTAAGTATTTAGTAAAATTATATTTGGAATTTTGATGACACAATTAGAAAAAATTGAAATGTATATTTGCATTAAAGCATATTTTGATTTTGATAAATTATGGAGATTTTATTTTTATCAAATTCAATTTTAGAGAAATTGTGAATTTAATTTTATTTGAATTGTTGTTGAATTTAATTGTGGATTTTATGAGGTTTAAATGGCATATTTGATTCAAATTGGTTTTTGAAGATTTGAGAAAGAAATGTTGATTTAAATTATTATGTTTTATGTAATTAATATTGAGAGAATTTCCATCTGAATTATATTGCCAATTTGTGTTATTTTGATAAATATTTGGGTGCCAAAAATATATTTGGGAATTAAAAGAAATTGTGATTTCAATTTTCTTTAATAATTGCTATGTTTATTATGTGATTTAATTATATTTTGAATTTTGAAGAATTGAAGGAATACTTATTTTACATTATTGTTAATTTCATTGACGGATTTGAAATTGATAGAATTTATACGATGGATTTATGATGATGATTTATAAAGAAATTGTGGAAAATTTACGAGTTTAATTGGATAGAATAAACTCGGTGGTACTTATGAAATTTTCAAGATTTTGAAAATGTATGAATTTTATGATTTTTAGATGCACTATACACGTACTGGTGTTTTATATACATGGATATAATTAGTGCGTAGATGGATGTGGTTAGTGCGCAGGTGGATGTAAGTAGCACACAGATGATTTATAGAGTTGTCCTATGGTTGCCATCGGATGAAGGTAGGCCACCCCTCCATGGCCGGGATGTCTGTTTGCAGCGATGTGGTGGGACGCCACGCGACCGTATGCCTATTTCTCTCTTTAACCTCCTATCTGGCGGTGCTTAGGATGCTGGGTACCATTGGCGCCACTGGTATACAGTTGGTGTGTCAAATTGTTTTCATGACATGATTTTAAATTAAATGTATTTTTATTATTTATTTAAATTTAAAAGTTTTACACAAATTTTATGAAAATGTTATCGCAATTTTATTATCTATTTTCATTAATGTTTTAAATGGTATTTGCCTTGATTTTATCATTTAAATCGATTTGGTATTTTAAGATAAATTTTATTTTATTTTTATCATTTATTTTAAATAGATGTTTAAATTGATTTAAAATGTTTCCTTGATTATTTCATTGATTTAATTAATAAATTTTATAATTTATATATTGGGTTTATTTTTTTTTATACAAAATTTCTTTAATACAAGTTTATTTATGATTTTATTTTATTTTATCTGAAGATATTTTATTTCCATTATAATTTTGGATCCTTAAATTCTTGTATTTTATTTGAAATTTATTTGACTAATTATTTTCTGAATCTTGGGGCATAAAATATTAGATTTTATGAAAATGTTTTTAAAAAGGTAACATTTCAAACTGAATGAATCGTGACAGTTTTGAGAGAAAATATTATTTTTAAATACTTAATAATTAATTACTTGTTTATTGTTGATTAATCAAGTTTGTATTATTGTTATATTATTATTATTTATTTTCCTGATTAGTAGATTGGGTCACTCACTGAGATGATTAGCATCTCATGTTTTAAAATTCCATTCCCTTAGGTCCAGGTTAGTCGACGTTGATTATTTGGGGACGAGCTCGACGTTTTGGTTCATTGCCGAAAGTCCAAGAGGCTTTTCCTTTCCTTTCTATCTTGTATTATTTCTTTTTATCTTGTATTGTATTAAATTTCATATTCAATTGTACTGGTAACATTCTGTATACTATTTGGACGATTATCTATTTAATTATGCATTGGTTCCCTGTTAATTATTGAAGTGCTAAAATTTATGATAATACTTTGTAATAAAGTGGTATATATAGAAGTGTATTTTCTGTGCAAAAAATTTTGTGGCAAGTCCTATCCTTATGGGAGATACTACCTGATTTTCCATTGAGAGATTTGGTGGTGTTTCCCCAGGATCAGGACTTGTTGAGAGTTCCGATGAGGAATTTTGGACAGGTCCTGCACTTCCCTTCATATGTAGGCCCCAAAAAAACTATTTATTTATTTATTTTACATTTGTTTCTATTTGTTTTTTCATTTTGGATGGAATTGTTGAATTCTGAACTCAAAACCTAATATATGTTTCTATTTTTTTATTTTTGGATGGAATTGTTGAGTTTTGAACTCAAAACTTCTTAAATCTTTCACTTTTATACTATGTTAAATTACTATTCATTTAAAAAGTTTAAGCAAATGGAAAATGAATTTTTTATTTCATTTATATTTTTCTCTAATAGAGATAAAATATTACCCAACCTGCCCTCATGGTAGGAGTGGGATAGGGAGGTGGCAGGGTAATCTTAATTTTATAAACACCCCACCCACATACTAGGAGTCCTTCTCTACAGGGGTGGAATATATAAATGGGGACGGGATGTACTTGCATTTCCCACTTTAATTCTTAAACTATACTGGGTAGTCCACTTTCGTCTCTTAAATATAAATTTTTTCTCAATGTGATCTATAAAATCTCGCGATAATATCAAACAAGACTACACCATTACATACTTACCATGGGGGGAAGAAGAGTTGTCTTGAACTTTGGATTGACATGGTTTTTTCTGATTTTTTTCATTTTCTTTATTTTTTTTCCATATTCCTTTAAATAAAAATAAAAATTATCATCAAAATGAAGAAATCTGATAATATTATTTGTTAAATATCTCCACTTAACTAATAAATTCAGAAATCCAATAATATTGTTCACCTTGGCCATTTAAAGATCAAGATTGTGGAAGTTTGAACTGGGTAGAAAAATTCTACAGAGCCAATTGGTGGTTCCAAATCACAATACCCCATCAATTTTGGCGACCTCTATAATTTTTCACCATTAATCATCTGTTTGCTCACCTCGATATATATACCCATATATATTTTTCTCTTCTATTTATATGCCCATATATATGCCTACCAATTTATTTTTCTTTTCAGTTTGTTTAATGTGAACCAGATTTTTACATAAAGGTCTACAAGTGAAAGATGAAAGACTTAGCAGACAGGTTTCTAATATGCAATTGGAAATGGGAAAAGGAAGAAAAAAATTAAAAGTATAATTAATAATTCATCAGGTTAAATAGGTGGATGATGGTCATAATTATGCAAAAGGTCCGTATCTTTCACCATTTTACACCGTACGGGGACATTCTTGGTTACTTTTCCCTTTTTGTTATTTCTGTTTTCTAATGGGCCCATTAATATATTCACATGTTCTTTTTTTCTTGGGGGATTTGGCCTAGTGCCCTTTTCAAAGAGGACTTAATGAAATATACCTTTTTCTTTTTAAAATTTTTTTATCTACCTTCTTACATCTATTTTATCCTTGATAAAAATTAAAAATGATTTGAGTGTCTTTTTTTTTTTTTTTTTTCATTCGAGAAGTCCACACTACAAACCCAAATCTCTACCACAATCCCAAATCCCTGCCCATTTTTTTCTTCTTTCCATAGACAGGGATAATTATTAGAAATGGTTTGCTGGTGCTTCTTCCCCTTGGCATCAGGAGGTGCTGCTAGTGCTTCTTCCCTTCTCTTTGTCTATTCATTGGACTATGCTCGTACTCATTTAGCTAATGATGCTAAGGCTACAAAGAAAGGAGGAGAAAGACAATTCAATGGTTTGGTTGATGGCTCATTATCAATGGTGCGGGTTTCATATATCCTATCCAATTGACACTGTTCGTAGAAGAATGATGATGACCTCTGGTAGTGAAGTACAATTCTCTCAAATTTTAAAGAACGAGGGTGCCAAGTCTCTCTTCAAGGGTGCCAGTGCTAACATTCTCCATGTAGTTGCAGGTGCTGGTGTTCTTGTTGGTTATGATAATTTACAGCTAATTATGTTTTGGAAGAAGTGTGGATTTAATGGTGCTTAAGAACATATGTTCTATCCTTTTAGTGTTAGATGGTGATGAAAATCTGAGTTCTCAGAACCTTTATTTGCAAATTTTTCATTAAATAATTATCAGTTTAGTGGGATTTAATCCCAAAACCAAATTTATTTTTGAATCAGGCATTCAATCCATCACAGGATCAATTAGATGGTAGAAATTGCCACTATCATTGGTTTTGAGCTTTCAATTGCATGATTACTGATGGGTTGTCGGTAATTACAGATAGAACCATTGGTAACCAATGTTAGTTGTAAATTAAGTTGCTGGAAAATTACCAACGGTTCCATTGGTCATTACCGAAACCCCATCGGTAATTCGAATTTGACCACTTTTTCAAAGCAAATCACCACAATTCAATCCAACGACTTCAATAGTGTGTGTTTCCACCTAGGACATGCTAAATCTAACTTTATTAATGATCCTCAACTAAAGAATCCTAAAAAAAAAAAAAAAAAATCAGAAAAAGTGGAAAATTTTCATCGATAATTACTGAAACCCCATTGGTAATCTGCATTTGCATATTTTTTCAATCCAAAAACTTCGATAATGTGTGTTTCCAACAAGAATATGATAAATCTAACTTTGTTAATGATCCTAAACTTTAGAATCCAAAAAAAAAAAAGAAAAAAAAGAAAAAGTTTGAGAATTTCAAATCAAAATGATTACCAACGGACCATCGATAATTACTGATAAGACCGTCGGTAATCCATATTAGGAGCTATAATCCTTGCTGAAAAAATTACCAATGAAAACATTGGTAATTACCAAAGCCCCATTGGTAATTAGAAATTTGACATATTTTTCAAAGCAAATTAAAACAATTCAATCTGACAACTTCGATAATGTGTGTTTCCACCAAGAAAATGCTAAATCTAATTTTATTAGTAATCTTCAACTAAAAAATCCACAAAAAGATAGGAAAAAAGTGGAAAATTTTCAAATAAAGATGATTACCGATGATGGTGCATTGCTAATTACCGATGTCGACGGTTTCATCGCTAATTACCGAAACCCCGTTGGTAATTACAAATTTGACATATTTTTCAAAGCAAATCAAAACAATTCAATTTGAAAACTTCGAACATGTGTGTTTCCACTAAGGCCATGCTAAATCTAATTTTATTAATGATCCTTAACTAAAGAATCCAAAAAAATATCGGAAAAAATGGGAAAATTTTCAACTTTTTTCAATCTTTTTTTTTTGAATTCTAAAGTTGAGGATTATTAATAAAATTATATTAAGCATGTTCTGGGTGTTATCGAAGTTTTCGGATTGAAAAAATATGCAAATTGAGATTACCAACTTGGTTTCGATAATTACCAATGAAACCGTCGACATCAGTAATTACCGATGCACCACCAGCATCTTTTTTTGAAATTTTCCCACTTTTTCCAATCTTTTTTTGGATTCTTTAGTTGAGAATCATTAATAAAGTTAGATTTAGCATGTCCTAGGTGGAAACACACACTATCAAAGTTGTCGGATTGAATTGCGGTGATTTGCTTTGAAAAAGTGATCAAATTGGAATTACTGATGGAACCGTTGGTGATTTTTCTAGGAACTTAATTTACAACTAATATTGATTACCGACTGTTCCATTGGAAATTACCGACGACCCCTCAGTAATCATTTTTAGTTGAAATTTTCTAACTTTTTCCAAACTTTTTGAGGATTGTATTGTTGAGAATCATTAATGAAGTTAGTTTTTACATGTTCTTGATGGAAACACATACTATCGAAGTTGTTACGTTGGAAAAAATATGCAAAATGAAATTATCGACAGGGTTTCGGTAATTACCGATGAAATCATTGGCATCGATAATTATTGATGCCCCATCGGTAGTAATCTTTTTTTGAAATTTTCCCACTTTTTCCCTATCTTTTTGTGGATTCTATAGTTAAGGATCACTAATAAAGTTAGATTTAGCATTTTCATGGTGAAAATACTCATTATCGAAGTTGTTGGATTGAATTATTCTGATTTGCTTTGAAAAATATGTCAAATTTCTAATTACCAATGGGGCTTCGGTAATTCCCGATGTTTCCATTGGTAATTTTTTCAGCAAGGATAATGGCTCCTATTATGGATTACCAACGGTCTTATCAGTAATTACCGATGGTCCGTCGGTAATCATTTTTATTTGAAATTCTCAAACTTTTTCTGATTTTTTTTTTTTTTGATTGTAAAGTTGAGGATCATTAATAAAGCTAGATTTAGCATGTTCTTGGTGGAAACATACATTATTGAAGTTGTTGGATTAAAAAAAAATGCAAATTAAAGTTACAGATGGGGTTTCTATAATTACCGATGAACCCATTGACATCGGTAATTACCGATGCACCATTGGTAATCATCTTCATTTGAAAGTTTTCCACTTTTTCAAATCTTTTTTTGGAATCTTGAGTCGAGGATCATTACAAAATTGGGATTTAACATGTTTTTGGTGGAAACACACATTATCGAAGCTGTCGGATGGAATTGTAGTGATTCCCTTTTAAACAATGGACAAATGTCAAATACTGACGGTGTATGGGTAATTACCAAAGGAAACCGTGATGCAAACCTGCCTGAGCTCGCACCACCGACAACTCATTGGGGTAATGATCCGATACGGATGAAGACTGGACCGATCATTAGGGTTCAAGCTAAGAGGTTTAAGGACAACCTTGCTGCCTTTATCCAGAAAGTAATTCATTCTCAAAAGGGCTTGTCCATACCTGAAGATAAAAGATCTGTTTTAAGTATCTAAGTGGTGGAGGCTAATACATCGGACATTTTATATCGGACACCCATGTCTCGGACATCTGACCTCGGACTTCGGACATCGGACGTAACTTAGCTCGGATAGACATTAGTTAACTCGGACAGACATAAGTTAGCTCGGATAGGCATCAGTTAGCTCGGACAGACATCAGTTAGCTCGGATAGACCATAAGTTAGCTCGGACATCAGGCAGACATAAGTTAGCTCGGTTGAAGACATAATTCAGCCTAGATGTCAAAGTCAACTCATTACCTAATTTGCGATTGACTTTCTTTCTTTTTGGGTTTTTATTTATTTATTTTCTGGACAAATAACTTTAGGAAAGTTTTCATTTTATTCTTTCCATTATAAATTAATTAATTCCTAATTTAATATAAAGGAATTAATTAATCAAACTTAGATTAGGAAAGGAAGTATAGTTTCGGCCAACTAGGTTTCTTTATGTGTGTGGCCGGTTTCACCTAGGGTTTTTAGGGTTTATTTTATTTCTTTCAAAGCCTATTTAAAGGTTTATTTTTCAATAAGGAAAAAACTTTGATTTGATTGAGAAAATACTTGTGAGATTAATTATCTCTTTGTTCTTTGAGAACACCTAAAACACCATTAGAGAATTGGTTGTTTTAGCTTAACTTATCAATAGGTTTTCCATCCCCTATTGTGGCGTCTACATTATACCAAGGTTTCTAATCATAGGTTAGTTAGGGGTTGAGGTCAATTCCATTAGAACTTGAACTTAATTAAGATCCGGACTAATATAATACGGGTTTAGGAGCAGGTCGTCCTAGGTTTGTATCAAACCGTCTGTAATTTTTTCAGCAAGCACATGAACTCCTATGTTGGATTACCAACGGTTACCATCTGTAATGGCTGATTTATTGTCATTGGTAATTGTAAATTCTTTTAAAAGTGTTATGAATCATTACAAATTAATACACCTACTTTTTGAAAATGCTATGTGCGCCAAGAATAAATGATATTCCAACCAAAATTCAATAAGCACAAAAAATATCATATTATCACTATTATCGAATAGCATCTCTGTAACAGTAAAAAACATACAACATACTGAGCATACAATGTTATTTTGCCAAAACAATACGACAAATGACTTTCAACAAAACAATATTTGAAACCAATGAATTTTTTACCAAATCACACGTTAAGCAGTTGGGCTACTAATTACATTCTTACAACATTGCATAACACAAGCATACCGCAACTAAACAGATAACAAAACTACACATACATAGTAAGATATACCGAATAACATACCCCCAGGGGCTTAGCATTGCATAGAGAGATTTATGGTCCAGATGTTGAATGGTGCTGTTGGTTGGTAGTGCTATCAAGCAGTATGGTACGACATCCGAGCAAGATCGTCTGCTATGACCAATCTGTTTACACCTCCCCCATCTATATTGAAGACGCTTCTCTCCTTGAGATTGAATTTGTTTCTTTCTTTATCTTCCTGACTGTTTCCCAATCTCAGGTGGAAGTATAAGCTGATTTATGACATTATCTAGAGCATGCCACTGACATTTATCTCCAAGTAGATATATGGTCTCCGAATATGCATCACAGAGAGACTCAACTGAGTAATGTGCCGACCAAAAGATATATGGAGAAATATGTCGATACTTACATGCTGCAGTTGCATGGACACAAGGAAATCAATCAATGTTGAATTCCTTGCATGAGCATGTCTTACTTTCTAAGTTGACAACTCCAACCGACACACCAAATACAACAACCTAAAACTCGTATAAATTTAATGAAATAACATGGAAGCCTCTGCCATTATTTGAGCGCTCTTGAATGAAATTTTCCAACCAGTTAGTAACAGGAGTTTGCATTGCAGCAGTATTATTTCGACGTTCATACCACCAATTTCGCAAGACATCACGGATGTGATCTAGTAGTGCCAAAACAGGTTTATCCCTAGCATCAAGAAGCACGGAATTCATGCTTTCTGCGATGTTAGTGGTCATGATATTGTATCTATTGCCCGAAAAATGTGATCTAGCCTACTTTGCAGGATTTGCATCCTTGAGATATTGTACAACTTCAATACTAACCCCTTCTAAAATCTGCGCGGCCTTATCAAATTTCTCAACAATATATGCTCTAGCTGCATCATTAAAAGTTGATATAATCGTATTGACATTACCTTTAAACTTTTTAGCATGCAAATTTATACCAAGATGATATGTGTAGTGGCCATGGTGATTATTAGGGAAAACTGTCCATATTGCTTTTGTAATACTCTTGTGTTTGTCCGACATTAAAGCTATATTAGGATCATCACCAAACGCTTCTTTGGATCTCTCAACAAACCACGTGTAGGCTTCATCCGTCTCCCTAGGACCTATTCCATAAGCAAGTGGATAAATTTGATTATTCATATCCAAACATGATGCAATATATAACAAACCTCTATATCTATTCTTTAGTGTAGTTCCATCGATAGCTACGACTCTCCGCATATGATGAAACCCTCTGATATTAGCTCCAAGTGCCATGAAAAAAATATAAAAATCTGTTTTGATCGTCAGTTTCAATTCGAGTAAATGTCCTCGGATTCTTGCTCTTTAAAATATAACTCCATACAGGGAGTTTTGCATATGATTCTTTAGGCATGCCCCACAAACCTGATAGTGCAGCTTCTTTAGCGGCCAATGCTTTATTTTAGCTTATGTTTACTCAATAATTAAAGCGAATGTCATGCACAATATCACAGGATTTGTATTGTCTTAAAATCCCATCAAACTTTGGCTGGATGATGTCTCCAATAACTAAACTTGTTACTTGACAATGATCCTTTTTCATGATATTTAAAGAGCAAATATGGTCATCTTGGAAGACCCTAATCATGAAGGCATCTATATTCTCACCATGTATCTTGATAGCACACAATCGCCACTTGTAATTGTCATTTACACATACAACCTCATATCTGACCCTATCTGATTTCTTGACCTTGAATTCAAAATTTCTCCTCAATACATATAGACGAAGCTTCTTTTGTAGCTTATTCTTACTTGAAAAGGGTTGGTTCATTCGAATGATTTCATGGTCATTGATAGATACGAAACTACAGTTAGCCCTATGTGCAGCAATAGATGATGTAAATTCTCGACGAATGTGCGTATGGTTATCTGTATGATGAGAATCAAGCACATCATCGTTCACATTACCAATTGGTCTATTACCATGAGGAGAATCACCATGTTGATTATCACTAGGCGATAGTCTCAAATGTTGGGTCCAACATATGTCACATAACCCATCTTCACTAAGATCAGTGCTGCCCTCAACCTCATTTTGTTCCTCATTTTCATAAACATGGCTACAAAATTCATTCAAAGTATTAATGTCAAAGCGCTCATTGTCATGATCTTGTTGCACAGTTTGCACATCATTTTCATAAATTTGATATTCGAAGAATGTGGGAGAGTTTTAGGGACATGATGTTCGAACGCTTGGGACAATATGTCAGCATCAGGGGAACATATAACTATCTCGGAAACTTGACATGGTGGGCAACAGTCATCAATCCTAAGCTTGGAGGTGTGCTATTCATAACACATCCAGCAATATTATTAATGTGTGGGACTTTAGGTAACACATCAACAATAAGTGGAGATTTATCTTGAGGTCTGTGTGAACTATACTCTTCTATAAAATATTATAGGTCATCATCAGTTTTCACAACATACGACTTGCATGACAAACACACATGGTATATAAACTTAAGGGTCAATTAATCTTGTGTAGAATCTATGCTGAGAGCATTGTAGACAACATCTTCAAGTTCAGCCAAAATAGAATTCCTTTTAATACGTATAATCTTTGTTCTTTAATGTTGGTACATCCATGTACCTTCAGAACATAAATTCCATGTTCCATCATAAAAAAGTAGAATAGAAATTTGTGACATTGATATCAAAAGGGTTACTAATTGCAAACAGAAAAATTATTTTTTACCATGAGCTTCAATTAATTGGCGGGGTCTTAAGAATTCTAATATTTGCTCTACTAGATTCTTACGTGGAAGGATTAATTATCATCCTGAAACAAAATAAAAGAAAAATTATGAATGCATTTTCGATTATGCATATAGGGAAATGCCAAAGAAATATGTTAAAATGTTTACATATTGACCCCTAATAGAATAATTAATAACACCTGACAACCATAGTGGATAAAGTAGAATAAGATATTAGGTTTACGATACACAGTGAAAATATAACCTAACAATAATCAAAATGGATGCAATTTGAACAATGATTAAAAACAAAAACTAGCATAGAAGTTGGAATTAATGATAGAATCAAAACATGAAAAATATATGAAAACAAAAGCAGGGAAATATATGTATTTATATATACATACCAATCTTCATTTACTCTACTCCATAATCGTACATTTTAATTACCGATGAAACCTGAAATCTATGGGCTCTACAATGAAGCTTTTCAGAGTCGTTTTGTTATCTACTTACTGGCAGATCAATAACAGAGATGAAGTGAGAAAATAGTAGTTTTGTGGAACGATTGCTTATTGAAATCTACGTAACCAACAAAAGAGAAAAAGAGAGGGAGACACAAAGGATGAAATTGAATGTGCTAGATGGGAGAGGAAGAGAGAGGGATAGAAATTAGTGGGGGTAGATTTCAATAGTCAGAGAGAGAAATGGCAGATGGGTGAAATGTGCATTGTTCTTTAATTCATTTAATGCTTCATCGTATACATATTTTGGAATTTAACAAAATATTACAAATAAGGCACTATTAGAAATAATGTTCAAGCAGATTTAAAACTGATAACCAAAATTTTAAGAAAATGCACAAGCTAGCTAATTATACTAGAACTCAAACCGAATTAAACTTGAAAATTTATTATTAAGCCAACTAAACTTCTCCATGCATGACACAATAGCAGCTAACCATCCAATATTTCATAGTAAAGGTAAGATTCAAATGCCCAAAAATGAAATATTGAATAATAAAATAAAATTGAGACAAAAACGGAAAAGTGCAATCTTTCTAAGTGACGATAGCTGAAACTAAATAAATGGTAACAACTGGAGACCACAAAGTTTTGACTCAATGTCTCAAAAGGCCAATAAATTATTTACTTTTTCACACTAAGAAGAGCTCTGGGTCAACAATCTTTATTAAAGTTACAGAGATCTGTTGGAAGCAAAGTTTGGAATTTGGTATTATAATTAAATAAGAGAAAGAATACAATAGAACAATGGAATATATAGCTTTCTTTTGAGACATTAAGCTTTCCTTTGAAAAGGTAACTTTCACATATAAAAGGTTATGTATAAAAGTCAAAGTTGCTCAAACATACATCATGTGCTACAGGTGGTTAATGCTTTGAAAATAAAATCAAAATGTTTGCGAAGTGAATGTAAATGAGCATCTATAATGTGTGTTTCCAGTAAACCAACAAAGCTCACATATACAAAAGATAAACAAAAGATAGCATATGATTACTCTCACAATACAAGAAGTTTTCAGCATGAATTGGGCACTCAATTCAACTATTACAAGTGAAACAGCACCGAAAAGGGGTAACTTGCTCTAAAATAAATATTTCTTTAAAATTGCGTCGGTAATTTTTTTTTTCTTTTCACCTAGAATGAGTAAACTAATCTATAGTAAAAACCAAAGCACGAACCAAGGTAGAAAGCAACAGCAAGCAACCATGAATCACTGTGAACTGAAACTAGTGACAACCAATCCCTCTTTTGCATCCCATCTCTAGCGTGATTTATACCTAAGGCTGATTCTGGAAGCTTAGGAGGCACCTCCTCAACAGGTATATTAACTTCTCATGTCTCATTTGGAAGTCCATAGAGATACAAATTCTCCTTCTTTATAAGCACAAGAAATAAGAGAATACTCAATTAATCATACAAACTTCAAACTCTAAGAATAAACATTCTATACCCTACAAATAACATAGCATCACTGCTTGCAGCAATATGTCCATGCTTCATACTAAAGCTTACTATAAAAATACATAGCATACCTTTCCAATTTCAACAATAATTACATGAGGTGCAAATGCTATTCCAACCAATCTATTCATCCAATCATATATCAAGAAGCAATTTAACAAAAGAAAATTTGAAAAAGATATCCACAGACTTTAAATATATGCAGAAACAAATATCCATAAAATCAGCACATAAAGCCACCTTTCTTCCTTTGCATACGATTTTTTTTCACAGTCCCTAACATGTTAGGATATATTTGTGCTAAATCAATCATGTTTCATGGGACATTTTTCATATCTAACAAAGTTCCACCAAAAAGAATTTTAAAACACTGATTAAACGAGCACGAGATGGTAACAAACATCCAAAGAAATAAAGTAAATGAAAGTTGCAACTAAAAAATTAAACCTATATATTGCATATAAATCACCAAAAATCATGAAGAAAAAGAGAGAAGAGCAATGGTGAAGTCAAAAAACTAACAAAATTTGCAAAGTTTACCAACAATAGCTAATGTTGTTTCCTCCCGGTCTTAGGTGGCCGCCCTCTACTCCGTTTCTGAGAAGATGTGGTGAAACTTTGTGTGAGGTTAGGAGGAGTAGACATGGGTGACAATCCCAAAGAAACAAGTCCATCAGAGCCATATTTTTAGGCCTCCCCCTTTTCTTCTTGAAATCTAGGGTTTTGACAGGGGGAAACAATTGCAGAGAGATGGTGGAAAATAAAAGAAAAGGAAGTGAGGAAAAGACAAAATAAAGGAAGAAAAAAAAACAAAAGAAGTAAAATGTTGATGAAGGAGAAGAGAAGAGCTGGGTTTTGACAGGAGAAAAGAAATTGCAGAGAGGTGGTGGCAAAGAAAGGGAAAAAAAAAAAAAAAAAAAGGAAGTGCAGAAAAGACAAAATAAAGGAAGAAAAAAAAAAGGAAAAGAAGTAAAACAGTGATTAAGGAGAAAAGAAGAGCTGGTGGGTTTTGAAAGGAGAAAAGATATTGCAAGTGCTGGAAAAGAAAGGAAACAAAAAACAAAATAAAAAATAAAAGGAAGTGAGCAAAAGACAAAAGAAAGGAAGAAAAAAAATAAAAAAAAATAAAGAAGTAATAATTGATGAAGGAGAAGAGAATAGCTGGGTTGCAGGAGTAAACTTTGTAGGAGCAGACTTTGCAGGAGCTTTTCGACAGTGAAAGAAAGAAAAAACCAAAAGATAAAATAAAAATAAAAAAGAAGTTTAATTTTAACATAAAGCTGTTTTAGGAATATTAAAAAATAAAAGGGTAAAACAAAAAGTTTGATGAATTGAAGGGTATAAATCTTTAAGACCCTTAAAATAAGGGTAGTGGGCTAAATTCCCATTTCTTCTTAGGGAATTTGGCCCAATACTCTTCTTTTAAGGAGTCTAAGCAAATCTACCCCTTTCTTTTTAAATTTTTTTTATCTACCCATTATTTTTTATAATTAAAATCATACTCTTATCCATAAATTCCCTCAATACGTAAAACATAAAGCCTAACAGAGGCCATCTACACTCAGTTGAGGTAGAAACTTGAATACATGGAAAGTTATTTGAAGAGCTAAAGAGAGATTTAAGACAAGCCACACAAGCAAGGAATTCCCAGGTTCCTAAAAAGCTTGGAAATTTTTCAAAGAGAGGTGATACGAACCTAGGACTACCTGCTCCTAAACCCGTATTATATTAGCCGGATCTTAATTAAGTTCAATTTCTAATGGAATTGACCTCAACCCCTAACCAACCTATGGCTAGAAACCTTGGTATAATGTAGACCCACAACAGGGGATGGAAAACCTATTGATAAGTCAAGCTAAAACAACCAATTCTCTAATGGTGTTTTAGGTGTTCTCAAAGAACAAAAAGATAATTAATCTTACAAGTATTTTCTCAATCAAATCAAAGTTGTATTCTTATTGAAAAATAAGCCTTTAAATAGGTTTTGAAATAAATAAAATAAACCCTAAAAACCCTAAGAAAAACCGGCCACACAATGAAGAATTCTAGCTTGACAGAATCTTTCCTTTTCCTAATCTAATTAATTAATTCCCTTATTTTCAATTAGGAATTAATTAATTTACAATGAAAATAATAAAATAATAACTTCCCTAAACTTATTTGTCCAGCAAATAAATAAATAAAAACCCAAAAAAAAAGTAAAACGCAAACTAGAAAACGAGTTAACTAGTTTGACAACTAAGCTGACTTATGTCTAATGTCCGAGCTAACTTATGTCTGCTTGATGTCCGAACTAAGTTATGTCTGTCCGAGCTAACTTATGTCTGTCTGAGCTAACTTATGTCTGCCTGATGTCCGAACTAAGTTATGTCTATCCGAGCTAACTTATGTCTACCTAATGTCCGAAGTCTGAGGTCAGATGTCCGAAGCATGGGTGTCGATATAAAATGTCCGATGTATGGGTGTCCGATATAAAATATCCGATGTATTAGCCTCCACCACTTGGATGCTTAAAACAGGTATTTTATCTTCAGGTATGGACAAGCCCTTTTGAGAATGAATTACTTTCTGGATAAAGGCAGCAAGGTTGTCCTTAAACCTTTTAGCTTGAGCCCTAGTGATCGGTCCAGTCTTCATCCGTATCGGATCAGTACCCCAGTGAGTTGTTGGTTGTGCGAGCTCGAGCGGATTCGCATCATTTCCCTCCTCTTGAAAAGGATTTGCCCTCAAATCAAAGTCCTCACCTGCAGCAAAAGGAGACAATCCAGCAACATTGAAGGTGACACTAATATTATACTCACCCGGTAGATCAAGTTTGTAGGCATTGTCATTTATCCTTTCCAAAACTTGGAAAGGTCCATCACCCCTCGGCATGAGTTTTGATTTCCTTTGTTCGGGAAATCCTTCTTTCCTCAAATGCAGCCACACCCAATCTCCAGGTTCAAAGACCATTGGTTTTCGGCCTTGATTAGCCACCTTTGCATATTGCTTGGTCCTCCTTTCAATATTTGCCTTTGTCTTCTCATGAATTTGTTTTACAAAATCAGCTTTTTGTTTTCCATCTAGCTTAGCACGCTCACTCAAAGGTAAAGGTATTAGATCTAATGGAGTCAAAGGATTAAAACCATAAACAATTTCAAATGGTGTATATTTAGTAGCTGAATGTAAAGACCTATTATAAGCAAATTCAACATGTGGCAAACATTCTTCCCAAGTTCTCAAATTTCTACTAATTAAAGCACGTAACAAAGCGGACAAGGTTCTATTCACAACTTTGGTTTGTCCATCTATTTGTGGGTGGTAAGTAGTTGAAAATAAAAGCTTAGTACCTAACTTAGCCCACAAAATTTTCCAAAAATAACTTAAGAACTTAGCATCTCTATCCGAAACAATAGTTCTTGGCATTCCATGCAATCTCACAATTTCCTTGCAAAATAAATTAGCAACATTGGATGCATCATCAGTTTTATTACATGCAATAAAATGTGCCATCTTAGAAAACCTATCTACTACAACAAATATTGAAACCTTATCCGTCCTTGACCTAGGCAAACCAAGAATAAAATCCATAGACAAATCTACCCAAGGATAGGTAGGAATCGGCAAAGGCTTGTACAATTCATGTGGCTTCAATGTTGATTTTGTTTTTCGGCACTTCAAACATCTTTCACAAATTCTCTCAACATCTCTCCTCATGTTAGGCCAATAAAAATGTTCTTGCAGCAAGGATAAAGTTTTAAAAACACCAAAATGACCCATTAAACCACCCCCACGTCCTTCCCGAACCAATAATTCCCTAATGCTATAATTAGGCACACAAAGTTTATTTTCCTTAAATAAATACCCCTCAAATATATAAAATTCACTAAATTCATGTTTCAAACAGGTTCTAAAAATTTCTCCAAAGTCACTATCATGCTCATAAAGTTCCTTACCTTTTTTGTAACGGATCACATATGGAAAGGTTTCAATAAATTCAATCCACTTGCATGCCTTCGGTTGAGCTTTCCTTGACCCTTAATATGCCTTAAAGACTCATGATCCTTATGAATCACAAGCTCCTTTGGCATGAGATAATGCTGCCATGTCTCCAAAGTCCTTACCAAAGCATACATCTCATTGTCATATGTCGGGTAGTTTAGTGTAGCTCCGTTTAATTTTTCACTAAAGTAGGCTATGGGTCTTCTTTCTTGCATTAAGACAGCTCCAATACCTGCACCCAAAGCATCATACTCAATTTCAAAAGTCTTAGAAAAATTTGGCAAAACTAATAAAGGTGCATTACATAATTTTTCTTTTAACAAATTAAAAGATTTTTCTTGTACTTCCCCTCATTTAAAGCCAACATTCTTTTTGACAACTTCATTCAAAGGTGCGGCTATGGTGCTAAAATCCTTGACAAATCTTCTATAAAAACTTGCCAAGCCATGGAAACTCCTCACTTGGGTGATTATTGTAGGAACCAGCCACTCTTTGATTGCTTGCACTTTAGCTTGATCCACTTTGATTCCTGCAGCACTTACTGCAAATCCTAGAAAAACAAGCTCATCTTTGCAAAAATCACACTTGTTCATGTTAGCAAACAATCTTTCCTTTCTAAGAACTTGCAAAATTTGCCTAAGTTGATCCACATGCTCATCCAAGTTTCGGCACCAAAATATCATCAAAATAAACAACCACAAATTTACCAATAAATGGACGCATTACATGATTCATAAGCCTCATGAAAGTACTAGGTGCATTAGATAATCCAAAAGGCATAACTAACTATTCATACAGCCCATATTTAGTTTTAAATGCGGTTTTCCATTCATCACCTTCTTTCATTCTAATTTGATGATAACCACTCCTAAGATCAATTTTAGTAAACATACAAGCACCATGCAACTCATCAAGCATATCATCTAATCTATAAATGAAATGTCTATATTTAATGGTGATGTTATTTATAGCCCTACAATCAACACACATTCTCAAAGAACCATCCTTTTCAGGTACCAACAAAACAGGGACAGCACATGGACTTAAACTCTCACGAATGTATCCTTTATCAAGCAAATCACTTACCTATTTTTGCAACTCCTTTGTTTCTTCGGGATTGGTTCTATATGCTGGTCTATTTGGTACGGCAGCCCCTGGGACAAAGTCAATTTGATGTTCTATCCCTCGAATAGGTGGTAGTCCACTTGGAATCTCATTCGGGAAACATCTCCAAATTCCTTCAAAAGAGAAATCATTGAACTAGGCAATTCAAGTTCTTCAAAGTTAGTTTGATCATTAAAATAGTTTTCTTTATATATCATGACCAGCAAGGGTTTCGTACATTCAATAGCCTTATTAATATCCCCAAAACTCAAATAAAAATTCTGGTTTTTCCTCTCTTTTCTTTCTTTTCTTTTTCTTCCCTCGGTTTGGCTCTTATTGGCGGAAATTTCCAGATTGTTGGTGCTCTCTTTTCTCACCCCCCTCTCGGCTTTCTCTTGGTTTTTCCACTCGATCTGGATTTTAGAAAGCTTACCTTGATCGGTAACCTCAATCTCACCTTCTTGAAAAGATGGTGAAGCCGTTGGTGCCATACTTGTTTTCTCCTTGAGTTTTTCAGCCTTCCTCCTTTGTTGCATTTGTAGTTGATCTTTGTAGACCTCCTTGGAAGTCAATGGCTCCAGCTTGATTTTCTTCCTTTTAAACCTGAAAACAACACTATTTTCTAGATCAAAATGAGTAGCATCTTTGTCAAATTGCCATGGTCTACCTAGTAAAATATGTTCGGCATGCATTGGTACAATGTCACACAAGACAACATCCTCATACCTACCTAAATTAAATTTAACTTTGGCTTGTTTATTTACCCTCATCTCACCACTATCATTTAACCATTGTAACCTATAGGGTTCTGGATGTTTAATTGCTTTCAAGCCTAATTTATCAACTACAAGATTACTTATTACGTTGGTACAACTCCCACTATCTATAATCATGCTACAAATTTTACCTTGTATTTCGCAACGAATGTGGAAGATGTTTTCTCTTTGTATCTGCTCTTCATCTTTGTAGACAGCAAGTACTCTCCTTGAAATCAAGCTCAAATCGGCATTAGATGTGTCTACTGGTTCGGCTTCATCATCATTGCAATCCTCCTCTTGCTCGGTTTCAGCTTCACTTCCTTCACTTGCAGATTCCAGCTCACCATCACTCTTTAATACCATGATTCTTCTATTTGGGCATTGGCTGGCTATGTGTCCTCTTCCTTGGCACTTAAAACAAATTATTTCTCTAGATTTTTGAGGTTTAGGATCAGATTTTATCTCACCTCTAAGTGCTTGTACAGATTCGGTCTTGGCCTCCCTTTTTGACCGGTTGGTACTTTCTTCTCCATCTTTCGGTTTTGGTTTGATTTCATTAGCTGAATTGTTTCTCCAGCCACTTGAATTGAATCTCCCACTGCTGCAAACTCCTCCAAGCCGTGACCCTACACCCCTCCTCTTGAATTGGTGCTCAAGCCTAATGGCTACATGCAACATCTCCTCCAACTCCAAGTATTGTTGCAATTCAAGCTGATTGGCAATGTCACGCTTCAAACCACCAAGCAATCTTGCCATTGTTGCCTCCCTATCCTCATTCATATTCAACCTCATCATGAGCATCTCCATCTCTTTGTAATAATCCTCCAGGGACCTACTTCCTTGAGACAAAGATTGAAGCCTTTGATGCAGCAACCTATGGTAATGTGATGGCACAAACCGCTTTCTCATGGCTCCTTTCATTTGTCGCCATGTTGTGATCAAGTCATCACCAACTCTCCTCCGGGTGCCTTGCTCATTGTCCACCATTGGAGTGCATAATGGCCAAACTCCATTGCTGCCAACTTCACCTCCTTACCCTCCGAATAATTATGGCAGTGGAATATCATCTCCATCCTTTCTTCCCACTCCAAATATGCCTTGGGATCACTTTTTCCCATGAATGGTGGGATGTTGATCTTGATATTGCTAAGATTGTCATCTGTTTCTTCCCTCCTATACCTTCTGCGGACAGCTCTCTCTTGGATAGCAAAGGTTTTGTCTATGCCTTCCTCAAAGTCTCCACCGAAATTCTCCTCCTCAAATTCCTCTCTCGGTCTCTCACGACCTCCTCGTCCTCGACCTCGATCTTCATGGAATTCTTGCCTATTTCTTGTGTTTGGAATTCCTTGGGAAACTTCTAGCCTTCCCATCCTTTTATTCATGTGCTCAACTTGAGCACTCACCCACTGTAATTTTTCCAAAACAGCTTTCAATTCTGTTTGCTTACCACTCCCGGTAGCTTGTGGATTACCATGAAATCCTACGAACTCTTCTTCATTAATTCTCAGTGGTGTGTCTCCTTTTCTTATTCTAGAATCTTCCATGTTAGTAAAATACCACAAAAATAAAATAAATCCTCACAATATTCACTCACATGTTTCACTCAAACAAGGTCTCGACACTCGAGTTTGCACACTAGTTTCAGCTTTTACCCTCTTTTAAGCTCACACTCTCTTACCTTTTTCCACTCAAAGAATTAACTCAAAGTTCTAATTAAAACACCCACAAAACAGCAATTAGATTACAAGTATGTTTTAATTAAACTTATCAATAAAACAGTAGCTAAAAGTAGGCAATACCGAAAGAATTCAACAAAACCTAATTTCGGATTTTCTAGGTAAAATAAAGCAAATTAATGAGAAAACTTTGGAATTTTGAAGAACTAGACCAGATGGTAATAGATTATGAGTTCAAGAATAAAATTCTAGAAAAAAAGAAATTCAAATACAAACAAGAATCAAAGAGAACAAAAATATAGAAAAGTGTTGGTGGTTGTTCTTGTAATTCAAATTTTGTATTAAATCCTTTAACTAATTTTAATCCAAATAATTTAAGCACCCAAAATTCCAAATATCCAGCAGCAAAAATAATTCTCCAGCACTCCAAATATGTAACAAATAGTCAACAATGCGGCAGTTCAAGGAAATTTCCAGCAAACACCAAATTCAACAAACCGATTTTTTTTTTTAATTCGGCTTTTTCTTCTTCTTTTATTTATTTATTTTTTTTCACTCACAGAGCATAAATCAACTGCATTAGCAAAGATAAACACTAAAAATTGCAGTTTCACACCAAAAATTCACCAAACCTGTGACCTCCAACAAAAACAAAAGTGCAGTTTTTTTTTTTTTTTTTTATATGTTGCCGCAAACCCTTCTTTTTTTTCTTTTTCCTTTTTTTTTTTCTTTTTTTGAATATATGAATGCAAATATTTAAGACTAAAACAGCAAATAAAAATCAACAAAAACCAAAATTAATAAGAACAATGATGAAAAACAACCAACAAAGTAGGAAACAAAAAAAATACGGTAAAACTAGGAAATCCTAATTCAACTAGGAATGATTTTTTTTTTTTTTTTGAGATGCAGAACGTGTATGGGATGGATGCAACCTTAACCTAATGCTAAAATTGCAGAATAACACAAAAACAAATAAAGTAAATAAAGATAGATCAAACCTGAACAAAATTTAGGCTCTGATACCAAATGATACGAACCTAGGACGACCTGCTCCTAAACCTGTATTATATTAGCCCAGATCTTAATTAAGTTCAAGTTATAATGGAATTGACCTCAACCCCTAACCAACCTGTGGTTAGAAACTTTGGTATAATGTAGACGCCACAATAGGGGATGGAAAACCTATTGATAAGTTAAGCTAAAACAACCAATTCTCTAATGGTGTTTTAGGTGTTCTCAAAGAATAAAGAGATAATTAATCTTACAAGTATTTTCTCAATCAAATCAAAGTTGTATTCTTATTGAAAAATAAGCCTTTAAATAGGCTTTGAAAGAAATAAAATAAATCCTAAAAACCCTAGGAAAAACCAGCCACACAATGAAGAATTCTAGCCTGACCAAATCTTTCCTTTTCCTAATCTGTTTAATTAATTCCCTTATTTTCAATTAGGAATTAATTAATTTACAATGAAAATAATAAAATAATAACTTTCCTAAACTTATTTGTCCAGCAAATAAATAAATAAAAACCCAAAAAAAAAAAATCAAACGCAAACTAGAAAACGAGTTGACTAGTTTGACAACTAAGCTGACTTATGTCTGATGTCCGAGCTAACTTATGTCTACCTGATGTCCAAAGTCCGAGGTCAGATGTCTGAGGCATGTGTGTCTAATATAAAATGTCTGACGTATGGGTGCCCGATATAAAATGTTCGATATATTAGCCTCCACCACTTGGATGCTTAAAATAGGTTTTTTATCTTAAGGTATGGACAAGCCCTTTTGAGAATGAATTACTTTCTGGATAAAGGCAGCAAGGTTGTCCTTAAACCTCTTAGCTTGAGCCCTAGTGCTCGATCTAGTCTTCATCCGTATTGGATCAGTGCCCTAGTGAGTTGTCGGTTGTGCGAGCTCGGGGGGATTCGCATCAAGAGGGAGATCCGTTGATGGTCATGTTGAGAATTCTATGCCTGTCAGTGAAGAAGTAGTGGTTGAAGGTTTCTTGTAGATAGTATTAGAAGCAAGGCTATTAGTAAAACAATTTTACAAGATCTTAGTAAGCCAGATTGAAGAAACTGATAATATGCTGATGGACAACTTAAATTCCCTTCTTTTACCATATAAACTTTCTCTGAATTCATAGTATTCCAAGGCAGTTTTATACCATTTAGAAGCCATCATGAATCAGTCTCTTTACCAAGACTTTGAGAACTGTGTGTTCTAGAAAAACGGTTCGCTAAAACTTCTAGACCCCAACAAGATCTGATTCTAAACTTGAAAAAAAACACGGATGATGCCTTTCACATTTTCTCTCTCCCTCCCTCTCTCTCTCTCACATTTTGGAAAAAAAATTGTGAGTTTGAGAAGGCCGTTGATGACTGTCGATCGACTTTTAAAATCGACGGGCGATGCACCACAGCTCCATTACAGCAATAACAGCTCAAGCTTCTTCCTTTGTTCCCATGGAGACTCTGCTTTGGTGGGTATTCAGGCCTTTTTTTTTTTTTTTTTTGGTTCTTTTTGATTTTTTACAGAGAAAAAATCAAAAAGACATAAATTTGATTTTTCACAGAGGAAAGGAAAGCAGAGGTGGAGGGGGAATTTTTATTTTTATTTTTTGTTTCTTTCCTAACGGGATTATATATGGGTTTTCTCAGGCAAGAAGAAAGAAAAGAAGGCACAGGTATAGAGACTCCAAATTATCGGCTTCTCAAAAGGTCAAAAAGGAAAATCAAGTAATGTTTTATTTTTATTAATGGTAAAATAGGAAATAGATGGTGGATAAAAAAATCTTGATAAAGAAAGGGTAAATATTCTTAGGGGAATTTGGCCGAATACCCTTCTTTAAAAGCCTCTAATGAAATATACCCATCCTTTTTTCATCGTTTTTATTTTACCCTTTCATTTTTCAATATTCCCAGATTACCTTTCAAATATAAAAAATGAAAAATCAACATAAATTGCTATTCCGGATCACGAAGGAAAGAGCTACTTTTCTCTTGAATGGAGCACAAAGAAAAGAGGAAGAAAAAGTGAGAGAGAATGGCTGGAGAGTTCTTCAGGAGGAGGGACTAGTGGAGGAAGCATCGTAGGCTTAGCAATAAGCTCCACCATGCCCTTCCTGGTTTTGGCCCTCGGAGTCACCACCTTCGACATCTACCTGGTCGGCGAGTAAGTCTACAACAAACTCCTTGCTCCTTCCTGCTCCTCTGCTTCTTCTTCTTCTCACCACTTTTCCCATTCCTTTACTTCTCATTCAGACAACTAAATCAACAACCTGATCCAATTTTCATTTTGTTTTCTTGAATTTTTTTTTCCCTGTGGCGGATAATTTTGTCCTTTAACAGCTTATGATACTGTTTATTTCTAAATTTATCCTTGAATAATTTGTAGATATTGTTTAAGCTATTGGTCAAGGGTGTAATTGTCAAGGGACTCATAGAAGAAAAGGATTTGGTTCAGGCAAGTTATTCAAATAAGCTTTTGACATAAATTTAGGTTGTGCAATTGCTCATATATGTTTAACATTCATATATTCCATTTGTAAAATCTCCACATTAGTGAAATTATTAGATCTATGTAAGGTTTAGGTAAAATTGTGGTTGCTCTTTACCATTGACCATTAACATCTAAAGTATGTGGTGCTTGAGGTTCTTTATTTACTACCAGTTGGCTTTTATTTATGGTTTTGTAATTGTAATCTTTAGACTTATTTGTGTACTTCTTAAATTAGGGTTGCTGGCAATGAGTATATTTTTTTAGTGTGTTAATTAAAAGGCCAATTGATCAAGAATATGTAACTTAAGACAATATAATGTAGCAGCTAGATTTTAGATTACAAGCTTGAGAAATAGTAAGAATGATGTCTTCATCTGTAACATAAGTAATTTATCCAACCATTTGTTGTTCATGTACATGAGGAATGCCTAAATATTTTAAACTTAAAAGAATGTTTTAAGTTAACTTTATGATTATCACCTAGTGATTTGGATATCTTGATAAGTTTCAAACTATGATCTAAAAGCCAGAAGATAGGATGGGGTTTATGTTTATTAAATTTGAAAAAAAGAAGACAACATGATTCAACTTCGAAATCAAAATCTTGAGAAAGTGGCACATACTTGCTACTATGGTTCTATTTTGTCATACACAAATA
The DNA here is from genome assembly GCF_031755915.1 of Ziziphus jujuba. NCBI lineage: Eukaryota > Viridiplantae > Streptophyta > Magnoliopsida > Rosales > Rhamnaceae > Ziziphus > Ziziphus jujuba. The sequence continues at coordinate 11,029,354 of NC_083387.1, read as the reverse complement.
TATAAAGATTGGAAAGACTTGATGTCTTGTGGTGAAAACTGCTAAACATGATTATTAGGCCATAAAAGTAAATGAAATGCTGCATCAAATAAACATCTGGACTTAATGATGGTTGTCATACTTCTTTACTTTGTTTTCTTTTATATGATTTACTTTTGTCATCTGCATTATTTTGTTGCTCGCAGAGTTAGTAGTATTCATGAGAATGTTTTGCTTGTTTTTCCCCCAAGAAAATTGAATAAGCTCCCATATACCAAAAAAAGGAAAGAAAACTTCAATAAGCACCCTGTATTTAAGAACTACCCTAGTCAAATAATTTCACCAATTCTTGCTAATATATTCATTTAACTTTAACTCGAACACACCATGTATAGTTAATTTAATATTTATGCTTCATGAAGGAAAAAGGCTTATAATATGAATAGATGCTATGGTAATCATTATTAATGTCTTTTTAAGTGGCATTTTCATTTAAATTTTATCAAGTTGCCTATAATTTATTGGGTTATGACTTGTCCTTTGAATTTAATTTAGAAGACAATTTTATTCTTCATTTCTAAGTTTGCCAACTGAAAATTTTTCTCATCCTTTGTTGTATTATCATGCTAATATGATATGCTTGGGCCATATGGAGCTTGTTCTTGCAAAAAATATTGTAGTAAAATATCGTACTTCATTTAAGCGTTTCAAATATATTCGTGATTCAAGTAAATTCTGTATTTGATTTGCAGATGGATGCTTAGGAGAAGGAAAGGAGCACGGACTTGTAATTCCATAGTCACCTTGTTGGTTTGTTCTTTTAACACTAAGCTTTTAATTGCCAAGAGACTCGAAGAACTTGAAGCTTGTGAATTTATAATGTATTTAAATATGCTATTGCTATTTACTCTATGTCTTGTAGTATGTGGCTCAATATATTGCATCAATGCAAGTATCTTTTTCTTTTAAGACTTTCATTGTTTTATTTTCCTTGGTTGGTTTGGCTCTGCTACAATTTGTTGATTTTTTGGGTTAAATTTTTTAAAGATATTATGGTAATTGATCTTGGTATCAATGTGAATTATTATTTTGCAGAAACATCTGTAATATGTTTGTAAGGAGAAATAAGGAATGATTTTTCATGGAGGAAAATAAAGCAGAGACGAAGCAGAAGTTTTTTTCTTTTCTTTTTTTAATGAGATTATGGGGTTTCTTCATATAAAAAGGAACAGAGAAAGTAAAGGTGTGGAAAGGTTTTTCTCAATGGAATTGTGAGATTTCTCAGAAGAAGAGGAGAGGAAAAACAAAGTATTTTTTTTTTATTTTTTTGAGGGCAAAATTGGTACTAGAGGCTAAATTAAAAAAAAAATTTGAGGAGGAGTGGGTAGATATCCTTACCCACCTATTTTGGTGGGTATTGGGCCAAAAACGACATTAATAAGTGAAAACATTCAATTTGTAGTTGCTAGAAAAATTATCATAGGTTTCATTGGTAATTACCGAAACCCTTATGGTAATCACATTTTATCAATTTTTTGACCCCCACAAGTCCCCTGATGTGTGTTAAATGCAACAATATGAAAAATATACATTCTTCAATGATCCTAAGGAGAAAAAACCCCAAAAGTTTTGAAAAAGTTCTCAAATTGGCACAAAAATTTGATTACCGTTGGGCCTTGGGTAATTATCGATGAAACCTACGGTAATCAATTTGTAATTGCTGGAAAAATTACTGTCGGTTTCATCGGTAATTACCAAAACCTCTATGGTTATCACATTTTACCAATTTTTTGGCCCCCACAAGTCCCCTAATGTGTGTTAAATACAACAACATACAAAATATACATTCTTCAATGATCTTAAGGAGAAAAAACCCAAAAGTTCTGAAAAGGTTCTCAAAATGGCACAAAAATTTGATTACCGTAGGGCCTTCGGTAATTACCAATGAAACCTACGGTAATCAATTTGTCCCTGCTTGAAAACTTACTGTAGGTTTTATCGATAATTACCGAAACCCCTATGGTAATCATATTTTACCAATTTTTTGGCCCCCACAAGTCCCCTAATGTGTGTTAAATGCAACAACATGCAAAATATACATTCTTCAATGATCCTAAGGAGAAAAAATCCAAAAAGTTCTGAAAAAGTTATTAAATTGGCACAAAAATTTGATTACCGTAGGGCTTTCGGTAATTACCGATGAAACCTATGGTAATCAATTTGTAGTTGGTAGAAAAATTATCATAGATTTCATCGGTAATTACCGAAACCCCTATAGTAATCACATTTTACCAATTGTTTGGCCTCCACAAGTCCCCTAATGTGTGTTAAATGCAACAACATGCAAAATATACATTCTTCAATGATCGTAAGGAGAAAAAACCCCAAAAGTTCTGAAAAAGTTTTCAAATTAGCATAAAAATTTGATTACCATAGGACCTTCGGTAATTACCGATGAAACCTATAGTAATCAATTGAAAAAATTGACAACTGACAATTACCGTTGATCCATCGGTAAATTTTCCATCAAGTAGTAAAAGAATTAATTGGATTACCGACTTTTTCCATTGGTAATACCGATTGCCCATAAGTTAATTTGTCATTTTTTCACTTCTTCCAACGCCTTTTTTTTTTTTACTTTGTTATTTGAATTAATGTATATTAATCCAATCCACGTACAAAAACAATTAATTTCGTTGCTACTACATGTAATTCTGTATAATATCAAATGTTTCGTGAATCTAAAACCTACAAACAGACAGCTGCTGAAGATGTTTTAAAAGTTTTAGCAACTTTATTTTGTCATCTTTAAAGGGCAAACAATGAAATATAATCTAGAGGTTCAAGGTACATATAGAGTTGTTAAACATAAATTAAAAATAACATGAAAGGCTATGATACCTGCTGCGACATTCCAAAGCCATTAATTTTTTACAGCGAATAGAAAAATACAAGTGACAGATATCTCAAAATAGGTAATAGCAACATATCAAATGTTCAATTTTTAAAACAATAAGTTTTTGGTTCATCAACTCAAGGCTAATATTAGTAGTACTTCTCAAAATTAAGAAAAGCCACAACCATGCAAAAAGAAAAATAAATGCGAGGAATTTATAGACACATCTATCTATTGACTTCGCCCCAAAACTTACTATGCTAGTTCCTATAATCTTACAGTTAGAAGCATAAATTAAGAAGGACACCATCAGATATGGTGAGCTCAGTAATACGTTGAAAGTGCTCGATGGTGTTGCAGAGATGGAAATTGAATGCTAAAAGACCAAAGCCAAAGGTCTAACTCCACACTAAGCACCTGAATACAAAAGTCACATGATTTAAACAATTAGATGAATAAATAAATAAATAAAAATAATGGGAAAACACAGAGAAAACAGAGAGAAAGATTATATATACTATTGGGAAAAAAAAAAGGAAAAGAAAAAAAATAGAAGGACATAGATTGATCTAAACAAAAGGAGTGAAAATCATTGAAATACCAAAAGGAAATATACAAGTACTAAATTGCTAGAAATGTCGGAATTCAGCAACACCTGCTCCCCTGATTTTTTACTGATCAACTCCTTCATCCCTCCACAGCATATATGGAGCAAGTCCATAGCTTAACTTCCTCCTTACTGCCTGAATCTATTTCATTATTAGCCACAATCAATTTGGCAAGCATTGAACTGTATTTCAGCACGCCAAGTTGCTGAAGAACCGCTGGAATAATATAATCGACCATAATAGTAATGGATCTAATGTCATTAAATTCTCCATATCCCTGGCCCTGGAATATACCCCACAAATCTATAGCAAATATTTGTTCTCTTTTGTACAAGAATATTTGGTGGCCTTTGTACACTAAGTGATCCTAGAAGCTTAGAACATTTAAAGGAGGTCAATATACAGAAGTAGCTTCATTTACATATAGCCCATAGAAACTTTTTATGCAGCCATCTAAATGTATTTTTCTATGTAACAACTTGGTACATATGACATAAAACCCTAAAACAATGAGTTTTCAGACAAAACCTTACATGAATGCATTACAAAGCAAGTATTGTGTGCTAAGTGACAATAGATATATCTTTCTACACTCATGTAACCTTTTATAAAGGGGTCAACCCAATCAAGCCTAAGCATGTGAAATTTCAAACAACATTCTTATAGTATCAGACTTACAAACCTATATTAATCATAATGAGAAACAAGATCATATGCAAATTGCATAAGAAATTAACTTATTTCTTAGATAAAATAAATGTTGTTTACCTTAACTTTGTAGTCAGGATGGTCATTGAGAGCCTTAAGCAAGAATGGAGTGTTGAGCTTAGCAATCCAACAAGCAACAACAAAAATCCCACAATATGCAAAAACCATAACCAAATTGCTTATCCCACCATCATGCAAAATAAAAGAGAGGAAAGGTACCACTGCACCACTAGCTGCTGTTAGTGTATCTTTGATGCTATGGGTTCCACGAATCAATAAAAGGAAGTATTTTGAATCTTTATCAAAGGAAGCATTTTGAATCTTTATCACACATAATTGTGAAAGTAGGCTTCAAAAGCTGCAAGCATTATACTACTCAGTAACTGATATTAACCAACATCCGAATCTAGATCAGAAAGCCTGATTCAAGAGTGATTTAAGCATTCTGATTAAGAATGATTTGAAGCTACACATACCCCAGCTTTGGGCTTCTGAAGGAGCACATCTTCTTGAGAGTAGCTGACAGATTCTAAAAACACCAGGAACAGCTTCTTTGAGAAAAGAATATACACTTGCAACTTGAAGATACAACTCCTTAAGAAATAATTCAATTCAGCAATTATTTCAGGCCTTTGAGCTCTACACTGTCGGTACCAGCATATAAATTTGCAACTTGCAAATTACCCTACAAAGCAATAATTACATATCAAGGCCACCGATACAGCAATATTAGCTAAGAATTCACACAGAAAAAATCATAAAGACGTAAATTTGATTTTTCACGGAGGAAAGGAAAAAAGAGGTGGAGCAGGATTTTTAATGGGATTATTTGTGGGTTTTCTCAAGCAAGAAGAAAGAAAGGAAAGCAGAAGTGCAGGGACTCGGAATTACTGGCTTTGAGAATGAGAAAAGGAAAGTAAAGTAATTTTTGTTTTTATTAGGGGCAAAATAGGAAGCAAGGGGTAGATAAAAAAAACTTGACAAAGAATGGGTAAATATCGTCAGCCCTTTATTTTTTTGGGTATTGTGGGTATTGGGCTACATTTCCCTTCTTTCTTTGCCCATGTCTTGTGGAAATTGGGCCCGAATGTTTGTTCATCATCTTTCATTCATATATATATATATATATATATATTTTTTTTTTTTTTTTGTTGCTGTTGGGCATTTTTAGTTTTTTTTTTTTAATTTTTTCCACTTTTTGTTTTTTTTTTATTGGGCCCACTAATACATTCACATGTTCTTTCTTTCTTTGCCCAAGTCATGTTGAAATTGGGCCCTAATATTTGTTCATTATCTTTCATTCTTATATATATATATATATATACATATTTTTGTTTTTTTTTTGTTTTTTGGGTTGTTGTTGTAGTAGTAGTAGTAGTAGTAGTAGTAGTATAGTTTAGCTATATTCCATAGTGGGTTTGCACTCTCACATGATTCTGCGCGATGGAGTTGATTGCAAGTTGATTGCATAAGTAATTCATGTGAAATGATCTGCCTTTTCAAATAGAAACTAACTACCTCCAGTACAGCGCTTTTTAACTTTTGCCAAAAATGAAAAGAAGAAACAAATACTTTCAATTAATATATCCCTATGGTTTTGTTTGTCATGTTCTACGTACTGACAATGGAGCAATTGATCAAGTTTTGTTGTATCCAAAAAGTAAAACGATGCAATAATTTTTTATGTCTGAAATTCCAAACAGTACATTAAAAGAGATATTTAACTTAAATTTTTTGTCATAATTAAGAATATTTCATTAGCAATGGCATGTAGATGAAAGCATAGCTCTATCGGCTGAGGCATCATGACCATGACATCCCATCGATCCTCTGATTTCAACCGCACCATTAGGTTCATTAATTTCTCTCAATCATCCACCATTAGACGTACGTCGTTCGCACCATATCTTTTTTTCTGATATGATATAAACCTGATTGACAAACCCGTATCTCTTCTCAGACAATATTGTTATTTCCCTGGACATGTCCTCTTCGCTAAACTAAGGGAGTAGTCTCATTACCACTTTGGCAGTGTCACATCCTGCATCAAATTATAGTCATTTATCTAAGGATTAATATCATTTTACCCTTCAAATTATTAAATTTGTCATATTATCCTTTTAAATTGTTTGTGTATAACTTTTTTTTCTAATAAATTTGGCCAAATTAGTTGTATACACAAAAGTAAAATATAATACTATTTAAATGTTTCCAAACAAGTTAGATGGGTTCTATATGGTTAATTTAATCAAATTCATCGTTAGAACTTTTTTTTTTTTTTTTTTTTTTTTTTTTTTTGGTTATGTGGGTGGGGCGCTAAATATCGTTTAAAAATGCTTGATTGGGTTCAAGTGATTCAAAACACAATAGTTTAAAAGGGCAATGTAACAAATTCTGAAATTTGGGAAAACAAAGTGAGAAATGTGCCATAATTTTGAAGATAAAATGATACTCTGTTTTTTGAAAGCTATACAAACCCCTTATCTAAATGGCAATATAATCGGGACAGTTGGTACATTAAGCAACATCTTAATTAAAAATAACTTGAACAAATTTATTGAAAATTTTCATAAATTTATGACAAAAATGGGAATTTCTTATTTTCATTTGGTCACAAATGAGAATATTTATTAAATGCAAAAAACAAATATATCAGTTTGAATGGCTACACAAAATATAAACAAAATCAAAAAGTAATTTAATATTCCATCCTGGAAACAAAATCTTATTTTCTTGGTAATTAGCCATCCAATTTGACACCCTGTTCCTTTTCTTTGGGACAAAAAGAAAATCCACATAATCATATTGGAGTAAATATCTTTGTATATTATCAATTATGGTAGCAAGGGTCCAGGTCAAATAGGCATTCCCGAAGTAATAAATTTTCATAAATTTATGACTAAGAAATAGTTGACATAAAATTTCAATGCAATGGAGGAAATTATAATTTTTAAAAATATAGATTAAAAAATGTAAAATAGAGATGTCTATTCTGAAATTTAAATCTTTATTTATTCCCTTCAATATTTGCGGAAGTAATTTTTGAGTTTTCATGATACATTGACACTCACCTTTGGTAGGCAAAACCGTTGGATTTTTTTGAAAAATAGCCACTCTACAAATCAAAATTTGAAAAATAGCAAAAAAAATTTTTAAAAAAACAGTTAGCCAACTTGTGACAAAAATGCCATTGACTAAATAGAAAATTACAAAATATGATTTCTCATACCCTTTCTTTTTTCCTCTAAACACCCGTTCACCTTTTGAAAAAAAACATTCTCTAACAGACTGCTAGTTCTCCTTTGCATCTCATCTGTTCACATTTTTTTTTTTTTTTGGTATTTTCTCACTTTTGAAATTAAACTCAGGTAAAAATTTTCTCTTTTTTCTTATTAGATGAAACGGAGGAAATATGGGTATGTATTTTTTCTCTTTTTTCTTCTATTTTTTCTTATTTTTGTATTTCTTAATATTTTTTTAATATGGGTATGTAATAAATTAGTTTATGAGTTGTTATATTTAAGTTAAAAGATACTTAGGTGATATATGGTGTGAAAATGAAGAAAAATTTATGTAGAACTGAAAAATCACAAAAAATAGGAAAAGATGAGGAAAATTGGTAAAAAAGATGAATTCTGCCATTTTCCGTCAATTTCTGCTAGTTTTTCGCTAATATTCCATTAGTTTTCCACTGGTAGAAAAACATTATATTTGGTCCAAAAAAAGACAAAATCGGTTTTTTTTGAGATAGTTAATATGTTTGTTTAGTATTATTCATATTTTTATAAATTTATTAATTTAGCTTAACTTTATTCATTTAATTTTGTAGTAAAATAGAAGATAATGATATTATAATTGTAATTCAACACTTACCATCTCAAGATTGATGAAGATGTTATTGGACATAAATGTAGCCGATGCACTGGTGTTGGACATTATAGGTAGAGATGTACGAATTCATTGTGTTATGCTTCATATTAGGAATTTTTAATTTAATGTTATAGTTTAAACTATAAAGTTGGATATTATAGTTTAATATTTTTTGACAATTATTTTGCATCATGGATATATTTTCTACTTGATGGTAGTGCTTTTTTTATGTTGTGATAATGGTGTAGTACATATTTAAAAATTTTAGTTTAAAAATTTAATCCTAAATGAAAAGAAGCATTGTGGAAATGATTTTGAATCTTTAACTTACAAAAATTCTTTTTGGAATGTTTAGATGATTTTGAAAAGAAAAACCAAATATGTCAATTTTTCCTATTTTTTAATTGGTTATTGATTTTAAAAATTAATACATTATTTGGTAAATCCATTTTCGTAATTAAGATATATATAGGGTTAATTGAATTATATATATATATATATATATATTATGCCATACCCTACATTATTTGTTAAATCCATCTTCATAATTAATATATATATAGGGTTAATTGAATTTTATAAATATATATATATATATATATATATATATTATTGCATACGCTATTTTTAAAGAAATATAAGATTACAAAATTGTCCTAAATCCCTATATCCCATGACTTGAACTCAAGCTCTCATAGCATAGATAGGAATGCTCAACCACTAAAGTTATCCTCTTCTTAATGAGACTTAAAAACTTTATAGGTAATAAATCCAATGGACTTTCATTCATTAAGTTCATAACATATTTTGTCTCCACTCTTATTTTTATTTTTTCACCCCAATATTAATTTATTCATCTATTGGAAATTATTTTCCAACTAGAGGAAATTGATTTCCGACAGAAGAAAATTATTTCTGATAGGAGGAAATTTTTTTTGATATAAGGAAACTTTTTTCCAATTGAAGGAAATTTTTTTCGACAAACGAAAAATTTTCCAGATATTTGAACAGAGCTGGACCTTAGAGGTTTGTGCGAAAATGAATTCTAATAAAAATGTTACATTTTCAAGAAAATAAATTAGTTATCTTTACATCAAAATCCATCATTATCTTTGTTAAATGAACATCAAAACCTTAGAAGAAAAAATATGCATCTATAAACATGATGAAGTAACAGCTCGCATTCCAATTTCCTTTTCTCTTTTTTCAGCTTCTCATTTATCTTTCTCTAGTTGTTTGATTAGTAATTTTTCTTCCCTATTTGCTTCCTTTTGAGCCCTATCAATATAGAAAGAAAATTAAATATAAGAAAATAAGAATAAAAATATAAAAAACAAAATCACCACAACTAAAAGAGTTACTACATATACATACAAGTTTGTACCATACTTCTATAGCAGGCCATTAACCAATAATCTTTGCCTTGAGTTTATCTATGCATATAAAGCTAAATCCCTCCAAGCTGCCTAACATTGCCATTGGAAAGTGATGAAATTCCTTGCTCAATACACTGGATAAATAACCAAATCTATCAGAAGAGAGAAATTACATTAATGGTACAACTGGTTCAGAAAGAGATAAAAATAAAAGTAATATATCCATAATCAATTTAAAAATTTTCAAAAATAATTGAGAGGTGATAATAACGACGCAATGGAAGAAAAGATAATTAAAAAATAAATAGATAAAGAATATTTATTTTTATTTTTTAAGTTTTTTTCTGGAAAGAATGAATATCCTAATTTGAAAATTTGCCTTTTCATAAAAGATAAATTCAATTTTCGCATTACCCACAAATGCAGCTCTAGATCACTTTCCACATGCTTGATCCAATTCCAATTGTTTGACATGAATCTATAGCTAATCATGGCATGCAGAGTATACACCCAAATTGCCTTAAAGAAGCTTAAAACGAAATGAAACTTAAATATTTCACAAACTCAAACATATATTGGTCTAGGTGTTTCCACCACATTTCTCATTTCAAGGTTAAAAAGAACTATTACCATAGATTCATTCTGATTCTCATTAACACTCAATATTCTAGGATTTAAGTAAACCAACCATATCAGAGGGGCATGCAACAAAACATTACAAGAAAGAAGAACCACTAAATTTGATGATAAGTTGAAGATGTGAGGAACTAAGGTAGTCGTCTAGCTGTCCCATTTGCCATCTACTATGGTTATTAACTTAACACTATAGCTTAGATTAAAACATCAAAGTAAGATTGAAGCACTGAACCTATATTTTGAAATATCAATAGAGAAAGTATACATGAATAAGAAAAACTAAATAATAATAATAATAATAATAATAACAAATATGAAATGAAAACCAAATAATAATCACATTATCAGCTCCCCTTAGCTAAACCACTTCTTACCATTGTCAAACATTAAAAATGCTTTGATAATGGAAATCTCTAACTACAACTCATTAGAAAAGATGAAACAGACATAAAGGTGCATACCTGTGAATTTTGTTTGGGCTAATAAAGGAGCCATACCTTTAAGAACCAAGCCAAAACATGAAAACCGCCCAAATAAACGAAAGCCTAAGTAGGATAGCACCCAAGTAAGGAAAATCAACTAAAATGAACACACCTGACCAACCACTTATGCTCATATTCATCCTCTAACTTATAAAAATTATTCAACATTTGTTTTAGCAATATCATCCTTTTAAAATTCAAACTCACTAATTTTAAGAACTGTGCCAGAAAACATAAACCGCCCAAATAGAACGAAACAAAAGCCAGAGCAAGATAGCATCCAAGTAAGGAAAACCAACTACAATGGACGCACCAGACCAACCACGCATACTCATATTCATCTTGGTGGAGAATCTCACTAAATTTAAAGTAAAATGTGGGAAAAAGTTGATTTTAAAATACTTTCAATTCCATAGTCAATTAAAGAAAATAAGAATGTGGAAAAAAGAACAAAACATATAGCAATGCTGAAAGGTCATTTCTTCACAAGAAAATGATAATGAGGACAGTTATTTACTTCTAAAAGAACACTAATGTCTAACACAGATAAGTTTTTGTCCACCAGCCTTCATAATTTATGCATTTGCATTTGATACATAGCATAAGAAAAATATAGAATCCAATGAGAATGAGTAGCTTAGAAGATAATGCATAAAGATGGCATAAACACCCTAAAAGATGAAGAGCCTTAACTCTTTCAATATTCTGAGACACGTTTATTTCTTTTTATTGGATAATGTTGCGTTTTCTAAACTGCCATGCTTCCTACATTTGCTAGCTTCACCTTGGCTTTCAGGAACGTTTAAAGAATTATTTTCCAGTAGTGAATCATTGTTAGCCGTTGCAATGGGTGCATAATTTGCCTTCTAAACTTTATTTTCCATGGCAGATGTTGACTTATTATTCTCATAATCCATTAGACATATACTTGAATCCAAATGAATTCCCTATAACTATATCATCAAAGGAACAATGGACATCAACCAATATCAATGTAAGATGCACCATGGGCACAGAACATTCTCATAATAAATTATTTAAGACAAATAAACCACATGTATAATCAATGTTACAGAATTTATTGCTCGAACAACAAAAGTTAAAACAGCCTAATGGGGTTGCTCTTGAAATGCTACATCTACTTATAAAACTATGCAACATTTGTTGCAGAAAGGAATCTTTTAATTTTTCCTAGACAAGTTATAATAAATAAAAAAAAACAGAAAAAAAACCTTTGACTCTCACTCTCAATCACGATTACCTTTGGCTCTTAGTGGGACGATGGTGGTGCAAGAAAGATGCCGGCAAATGGCAACGGCGAAGTGGTTGAAATGGCGATGGGGAAAGGGACAGTAGAGAAGAAAAAAAAAAACTTGGAATGTGTTTTGGACGGAAAAGAGGGAAAGTAGAGAAAAACAGCCCTAGAATGTGGTCGAAGTGGCAACGGCGATGGTATTTTTGAAGGGGAAAGGAAAAGTAGAGAAAAAAACCACAGAAAGCATTTTGGATGAGAAAGGGGGAAAGTGGATAAAAAACCCCTAGAATGCTTTTGGAAGGGAAAAGGGGAAAGTACATTAAAACAAAAAACAAAAAAACAAAAAAAAAAAAAAGAAAAAAACCAAAATAAAGGGAATTTTTGTCTGGATGAAAAAATAGTTGGCTAGTTTTTAAAAAAAATAAAAATTTTGCTATATTTCAACTATGGAATCGTGGAATGCTTATTTTTCAGAAAAACCCTTAACCGTTCAACCTTTGAAGCCGGGTAAAGTTAGTCGAATACAAAATTGATTTTTTGAAAAATAGCCACTTGCCACATTCAAAATTGAAAAATAGCAAATTTTTTTTTGTTTTTAAAAAACTAGCCAACTGTGGACAAAAATATCCTTGGCTAAATTAAAAATTACTAAACATACCACCATTTTTTTTTTCTTTTTTCCTCCTTTCTCAAAGAAACACTAGTTCATCTAAAAATTTTTTTACTTGATCAATCTTGTCCCTTTAGCACTTGCTCTCAGTCTTTTTTTCTTGTATTTTCTCATTTTTGAAGCTAAAGTCAGGTAAAACTTTTTTTTTTTTTCTTCCTCTTAACTTCTACATTATTTTAATTAAATGTGTAAATACTTTTGTTAAATGAATTGATATTTTTTAAGATTTTTTTAATACGGGTATATAATAAATTAGTTTATGAGCTGTTATATTTGAGTTTAGAGGTACTTAAGTTATAAATTATTTTCATTTTAAGTTAATAATTTTCTTTCTTTTTTTTTTTTTTTTTGAATCCATGACATATTTTGTCTCCACTCTCATTTTCATTTTTTTTTCATCCCAATATTAATTTATTCTTCTATTGGAAATGATTTTTTAACTAGAGAAAATTGAATTCCAATAGGAGAAAATTTTTTCCAACAAGCAAAAAAGTTTCCAAATGTTGGTACTAATCTGCATCTAAGGGGATTGTGCAAAAATGAATCCTAATAAAAATGCCACTTTTTTAAGAAAGTAAATTAGTTATCTTTACATCAAAATCTATCATTATTTTTATTAAATGAACATCAAAACCCATCATCATTGCTGATATAGAACTATATAAAACATCCTTATAAAATTCAGCAAAAATGTAACTTATACACATCAAATTCAGCAAACGCATATGGGCCAATAAATATAAGAAGATGATAATTTATAAGCTTAACCGGTTAATATGCTCAACAAAAATTGCATACACTTAAGTTATGATTTTATTGCATAATTACTTTAAACAATTCATTAAAAAATGTGTAGTACAATGGACAATGGTGGCAATAGCTGAATCAAATCATTTCCTCTTCCTGCTTAATTCTACACTCCAACCTCCTGCTCTTCCGCCTCTCTATGCTCGAAGCTTCATCATTTCCTCTTCATCATAGCCTTGCATATCAGGCCCCCCTCCAGCCATGGACACTAGGGCCATAGTGACAGATTGGTCTGTATTAGGTTTAGAGACAATGCAACATTCCACCAACTCAGAACCAAAAACTGCATCAAATAATAATCAAAATAAAGCAAAGAGAACTAAAGATAGGAGAACAATCGCCAAAAAAACAATTAATTCATCACGAATCAGAAAGAAGATATACCTAAAGCTACTCACTAACCACATTAATCATCTCTTTGGATGGGTTACTTTTAAAGTGTTTAGCAACTTAGAAATGATACGACAACCTTGATCTTGTAAAGCATGGCAACCAATGAATTGGCCAACCATATTGAAATGATAATTGCATTTAAGAAATTAATGATAATAAGAAATCTGAGATTGGCAAATTGCAACATGAAAAATGTACAAAAAATTCAGCCCCATAGAATATAACAACAAATAAATTGTGCAAAAGTTGCATCTCTAACCAGTCTTATCAACAATGACAAGTAAAATAACGTAACCTTGAAGCCTCATATGGTAACTCACTTGGATGTGCTTGAAACAGCAGCTCTGGGTCCAAGAACATCTACAAGAACCTCAATTCCACCCAATCTATGACATTTATGCCTATGATGAAAGAACTAAATTGACTTCACAATGACCACTCACCGTGAAAAGGTTCACTTATATAGCACCATTACAAAATAGGAAAAACAGTATCTAATTAAAGACAAATTTGCTTTTATTCATGTGAAGATTATTTATAATAAAAAAACAATGCAGTACACAAATAAGGAAAAAATATAACACCCCATCCCGAAATACATTGAAATTTTCTCAAGTTGACCGGGTTTGATCGTCATTGACCGAGAGGGGTCAAATTTTAACTTTTTGTTTCGG